>NC_083699.1:86017904-88517904 GCF_033118175.1 Dama dama | reverse complement strand
GGAATTAAACCTCATCTCTTGCATTGCAGGCAGTCTGCTGCATCACAGATTTTTTACCTCTGAGCCAGCAGGGAAGCCCCAGTATCACCTATAACTGATAGAAAAAATATACTGAAGAATAAAATTTTGTGTAGCCCTCAAAAAATTACCACAGGTAAAGTCTGGAATAAAATAAACAGCACAGGATAAAAACTATGTATACATAGGTGATTACAAACCAGCACATAGGTAGGAAAAGCAAATACACAGAAATCAAATACTGAAATTTAGAGACATAAAAATCTAAATACATTTATTATACCTAAAGAACTGTTCTTAAAAGCTTGAGAAGAACAGAGAGGAAAACATTAATGAATAATCTTTCTTTTAGAAAGAACAAAGTACACCTTTAGAAATAAAAATATGTGATTATTGAGATATAAAACAAAATGAACAAATTAAACAACAAATTATATGTATCTGAAGAGAGAAATTTGGAACTTCAAAATAGATGCAAATAATTATTCAAAATTCAGGCCAGAGAGATCATGAGCAAAAAACAAAAAAGAAAGGTGAAAAGGCATGAGAGATTGATGCAAAGTTCCAGAAGAAGCCAAGAGAGAAAAAAGGAAGAGACAATATAAAAATAAATAGTTTCTGAAAACATTCCAGAATTGTTGGGAGTCGTCAAGTCTTTAGTTCAGAAATTCTAATAAATTTTAAAAAGGATAAGTACTTTAAAAAAAAATCTATACCAAAATACATCAAAGTGAAACCTGAGAACACTATACACAAAGAGAGATTATCTGCAAATAAACAGCAATTTGATACTGACCTTTCTGTAGCAATAGTGGGAGCCAGGACACACAATGTTGAAAGAAGAGTACTGTCAAAATTGTTATTCAAAAATGAAAATAAAACAATGCCTTTTTTAGGCAAAAATTAATTTATCCCCCAAATTATTCTCATGAACATAAAGTTGCAAAGGAACAGGGAAATAATCCAAAATTAAAACTCTGAGTTATAAGAAGAAATGGTGTGGTAGGCAGAATAATGCCCCCAAGGATGACCACATCCTAATCCTTGGAATCTGTAAATATATTACCTTACATGGCAAAGGAGAATTAAGGTAATAGATGGAATTAAGGTTGCCAATCAGCTGATCTTAAAATAGGGAGATTACCCTGGATTATCTGAGGGGGCCCACTGTAATCACAATCATCCTTAAATGTGGAAGAGGAAGACAGAAGAGGAGATCAGAGAAATGAGAGCCTGGTAAAGACTTGGCCTAACATACTAACATTGAGAGTAAAGGAAGAGAGCCACCAGTCAAGGAATGTGGGCACCTTTTAGAAGCCGGGAAAGACTAGAAAATGGGATTCTCCCTAGAGCTTCTAGATGGGAATGCAGGTCTGCCAAAATCTTGATGTGGGTCCAGTTGAGACCCATTTTGTAGTTCTGAACTACCGATCTGTAACATAATGAATTTGTCTTGTTCTAAGCCACTAAGTTTGTGGAGTTTGTTACATCAGCAACAGGAAACTAAGACAAGGGGGGAAGAAAGGTATTGATAAATACTAGTTTAAATATAAACCAAAATTCACATGGTACAGTAACAAGGGCAATGCTAAATTTGAAGGAAACACGATAGGACTAAAATACTGGACAATAATAGCTTATGTATTGCTCAGGATCCCATTAGGAGATAGAATCCTCTCAGTGATTTGAATGCAGAAAATTTAATAAAAGGAATTATTAACAGGGAACTAGAGTAATATGGAATTGGCTAATGAACATGAAAGGGAACTACAAAGAATATAAGAATTGCATATACAGGAAATAACCTCTATCCCTTGGGTAAGTTAAAGTATCCAAAGAAATGTCACCTATATCTTCCCCTGGACTGAGATCCAAACATCACTGGGAAGAGCAAAACTTGGCTCACTGGGCAACAGAGAAGTCTGTGCAGCACTGGTGGGACATACAAGGATCCATCCTCCGGGGTGACAGCAGAGGCCACAATCAGGTAAACATCAAGCCTCAGAATTTGTGAGGTGCAAGAGGAAGCTGCTGGCAGAGGAATATGTTTCGAATAACAGAAGAAGGCAAAACCTCAGAAAAAGAAGTAAATGAAGTGGAATTAAGCAGTTTACCCAATAAAGAGCTCAAGGTAATGATCAAAAAATGTTCAGTGAACTCAGAAAAAGAACAGATGAACACAGTGAGAATAGCCTGCCAGGCTCCTCTATGCGTGGAATTCTCCAGGCAAGAATACTGGAGTGGGCTGCCATTTCCTCCTCCAAGAAAATATAAAGAAGACCCAAACAATGTTGAATAATAAAATAACTGAAATAAAAACTACACTAGAAGGAATCAATGATAGAATAAATGAACCAGAGGAACAGAGCAGTGAGCTGGAAGACAAAGTAGCGGAGATCACCCAAACTGATCAGAAAAAATAAAAAAGAAGGACAATTTAAGAGACCCCTGACACAGCATCAAGTATACTAACATTCATATTATAGGGTATCCTAGAAGGAGAGGAGTGGGGGCAGAGAAAACTTATTTGAGAAATAATAGCTTAAAAAAAAAAAAAAAAAAACCTAACTTGGGGAAAGAAAGAGACATCCAGGTCCAGGAAATGCAGAAAATTCCAAACAGGATGACTCCAAAAGAGATACACAAGAAGACACACAATAAATAAAGGCAAAAATTAAAGAAAGAATCTTGAAAGCAAGGGAAAAGCAATTATTTTCATAAAAGAGAACTCCCATAAGGCTATCAGCTGACTTTTCAGCAGACACTTCTCAGACCAGAAGGAGTGATACAATATAGTCAAAGTGATGAGAAACAAAAACTTACAATTGAGGATACACTACCCAGTAAGGCTATCATTCAGATTTGAAGGAGAGATTGCAATTTTATACACAAGAGAAAGTTAACGGTTAAGCACCACTAAATCAACTTTACAAGAAATGTTAAAGGGTCTTCTCTAAGCAAAAAAGAGAAAACCAAAGTAAAAATATAAAAATTACCCCCCCAAAAAATCTCAATTATTAAGTCAAACACGTAGTAAAGGTAGTTGATCAATCAATTATAAAGCTAGGAGTACGGTTAAGAGACAAAAGTGATGAATCTTTTGTCCGTAAGTTGTTATTTCAGTTCACTTCCTCAGTCATGTCCGACCCTTTGCAACCCCATGGACTGCAGCACACCAGGCCTCCCTGTCCATCACCAACTCCCAGAGCTTACCCAAACTCATGTCCACAGAGTTGGTGATGCCATCCAACAATTTCATCCTCTGCCATCCCCTTCTCCTCCTGCCCTCAGTCTTTCCCAGCATCAGGGTTTTTTCAAATGAGTCAATTCTTCACATATGGTCGCCAAAGTACTGGAGTTTCAGCTTTAACATCAGACCTTCCAATGAACATCCAGGACTGATATCCTTTAGGATGGACTGGTTGGATCTCCTTGCAGTCCAAGGGACTCTCAAGAGTCTTCTCTAACACCACAGTTCAAAAGCATCAATTCGTCAGTGCTCAGCTTGCTTTATAGTCCGACTCTCATATCCATACATGACCACTGGAAAAAACATAGTTTTGACTAGACGGACCTTTGTTGGCAAAGCAATGTCCCTGCTTTTTAATATGCCATTAGGTTGGTCATAACTTTTCTTCCAAGGAGTAAGCATCTTTTAATTTCATGGCTGCAGTCACCATCTGCAGTGATTCTGGAGCCCAAGAAAATAAAGTCAGCCACTCTCCCCATCTACTGGTGGGAGTAGTGGTCCCAGTGGTCCCAGTGGTCCCAGTGATGGGACCAGATGCCATGATCTTAGTTTTCTGAATGTTGAGCTTTAAGCCAACGTTTTCATTCTCCTCTTTCACTTTCAAGAGGCTCTTTAGTTCCTCTTCACTTTCTGCCATAAGGGTGGTGTCATCTGCATATCTGAGGTTATTGATATTTCTCCCAGTGATCTTGATTCCAGCTTGTGCTGCATCCAGCCCAGCGTTTCTCATGATGTACTCTGCATGTAAGTTAAATAAGCATGGTGACAATATACAGCCTTGACGTACCTCTTTTCCTACTTGGGACCAGTCTGTTGTTCCATGTCCAGTTCTAACTGTTGCTTCCTGACCTGCATACAGATTTCTCAAGAGGCCAGTCAGGTGGTCTGGTATCCCCATGTCTTTCAGAATTTTCCACTGTTTATTGTGATCCACACAGTCAAAGGCTTTGGCATAGTCAATAAAGCAGAAATAGATGTTTTTCTGGAACTCTCTTGCTTTTTCGATGATCCAGTGGATGGTGGCAATTTGATATCTGGTTCCTCTGCATTCTCTAAATCCAGCTTGAACATCTGGAATTTCATGGTTTGTGTATTGCTGAAGCCTGGCTTGGGGTATTTTGAGCATTACTTTGCTAGCGTGTGAGATGAGTGCAATTGTGCAGTAGTTTGAGCATTCTTTGGCATTGCCTTTCCTTGGGATTGAAATGAAAACTGACCTTTTCCAGTCCTGTGGCCACTGCTGAGTTTTCCAAATTCCCAGCATATTGAGTGCAGCACTTTCACAGCATCATCTTTCAGGATATGAAATAGCTCAACTGGAATTCCATCACCTCCACTAGCTTTGTTTGTAGTGATGCTTCTTAAGGCCCACTTGACTTCTCATTCCAGGATGTAGGGCTGTAGGTGAGTGAGCACAGCATCATTTTCTGGTTCATGAAGATCTTTTGTACAGGTCTTCTCTGTATTCTTGCCACCTCTTCTTCATATCTTTTGCTTCTGTTAGGTCCATACCATTTCTGTCCTTTACTGAACCCATCTTTGCATGAAACATTCCCTTGGTATCTCTGATTTTCTTGATGAGATCTCTAGTGTTTCCCATTCTATTATTTTCCTCTTATTTCTTTGCACTGATCACTGAGGAAGGTTTTCTTATCTCTCCTTGCTAGTCTTTGGAACTCTGCATTTAAATGGGTATATCTTTCCTTTTCTCATTAAGAACTTAAGAGAGCATCAACTTAAAATAATCATACACATAGAGACATAGATGTTGTTAAAGATGAACCTCATGATAACCAAAACCCAAAAAGCTGTAATAGATATACGTACAAAAAGTCAAGAAAGGAATCAAACATAACACTAAAGATAATCCTCAAATCTCAAGGAAAGAGAGGAAAAGAAGATAGGAGCAAAAATCTAAAAATATAACCAATGAACAGTGAACAAAATGACAGTAAGTTCATACTTATCAATAATTGTTTTAAATATTAAAAAACTAAATGTTCCAATCAAAAGACAGGGTGGCTGAATAGAAGAAAATAAGCCCATATATATGTTGCCTACAGTAGAATCATTTCAGACCTATAAACCTTCACAAGTTGAAAGTGAAGGATAGATTAAAGTGAAACAAAATAAACATTCCATGCAAATGGAAACAAAAAGAAAGCAGGGGTAGCAATACTTATATAAGATAAAATAGACTTTAGTTTTTTTTTTAATTTTTATATCTCTCTTTTTTAAGATTTCATGTCTAAATGACATCATATAATATTTGTCTCTTATTTGTTTTTATCTTTTTATTTTTTTAAAGCTTTTGGCCATGCTGTGTGGCTTGTGGAATTTTAGTTCCACAGCAAGGGAAAGTACCAAGTCCTATACCGCCACGGAATTACCCAAAGTAGACTTTAAAACAAAGACTGGACAAAGAAGGACATTGCATAGTGATAAGGAGAACAATACAACAAGAGTTAACAATTTTAAACATATTTGGACCCATTTAGGAGCACCTAAATACATAAAGCACATGTTAACAAAGATAAAGGGAGAAATTGACAGTAACATAATATCAGTAGGCATTTTTAACACCTCATATACATGAATGGAGGGCCTTCTCAGATGACTCCGTGATAAAGAATCCATCTGCCAATGCAGGAGACCCAGAAGACTTGGTTTTGCTCCCTGGGGCAGAAAGATTCCTCTGGAGTAGGACATGGCAAGCCACCCCAGTTTTCTTGCCTGAAAAATCCCATGGACAGAGGTGGGCTACAGTCCACGGGGTCTCAAAGAGTCAGACATAACAGGGCACAGCACAGCAGCATACAGCAATGGACAGATCAACCAAACAGAGTATTAATAAGGAAACACTGGCCCAGAATAACAGGTTAGATCAGACTCTCTCTCTATATATATATATATATATGGAACCTTGCCATTTGTGACAATAAGGATGGATCTAGAGGATGCCAAGCTCAATGAAATAAGTCATACAGAGAAAGACAAATACCATATGATCTCACGTATATGTGGAATCTAGAAAACAAACACACAGAGAACAAATGTGTGGTTCACAGAAGGGAAGGGGGTAAAGGTAGTGGGTGAAACAGTTAAAGGGGATTAAGAGTTACAAACTTATACAATAGATAAGACAGGGATGCAATAAATGGTATTGTCAATAATATTTAACTATGTGGACAGGTACTAGACTTATTGTATGCAGATACCAAATCACTATGAAATATACCTGACTAACGTATTTAACTATATTTCAATTTTCAAAAAGAAAATTAAAAATTATTGAAATAGGAAAAACTCTGCCCTGATTAACCAGGAAACAAAGAAAGAAAAATACACATGAACAATATTTAAAATGAAAATGAGGGCAAAACCACATGTGCTATAGACATTAAAAAAGACAATAAGATGGTATTATGAGTTATTTATGCTGATACATAGTTTTATTGGGTTAGACAAGGCTGTGGTCCATGTGATCAGATTGGTTAGTTTTCTGTGATTGTGATTTTCATTCTATCTGCCCTCTGATGGAGAGTAATAAGAGGTTTATGGAAGCTTCTCGATGGGAGAGACTGACTGAGGGGGAAGTGAGTGAAGCAAGTAAGTGAAGTCGCTCAGTCGTGTCCAACTCTTTGCGACCCCATGGACTGTGGCCTATTGGACTCCTCCATCCATGGGATTTTCCAGGCAAGAATACTGGAGTGGGTTGCCATTTGCTTCTCCAGGAGATCCTCCCCACCCAGGGATCGAACCTGGGTCTCCCGCATTGTAGACAGATGCTTTACCATCTGAGCCATCAGGGAAGTCTGACTGAAGGGGAAACTGGGTCTTGTTCTGATGGGTGGGGCCATGCTCAGTAAATCTTTAATCTAATTTTCTGTTGATGGGTGGAGCTGTGTTCCCTCCCTGCTATTTACCTGGGGCCAAACTATGGCAGAGATAATAAAGATAATGGGGACCTCCTTCAAAAGTCCCATGCACCCACTGCTACAATCAGTGCCCCCAACCCTGCAGCAGACCACCGCTGACCCACGCCTCTGCCAGAGACTCCTGGACACTCATGGGCAAGTCTGGGTCAGTCTCTTGTGGGATCACTGCTCCTTTCTCCTGGGTCCTGGTGTGCACAAGGTTCTGTTCGTGCCCTCCAAGAGTCTATTTCCCCAGTTCTGTGTAAGTTCTGGCAGCTCTATGGTGGGGTTAATGGTGACCTCCTCCAAGATGGCTTATGCCATACCCAGGTCTACTGTACCTAGCTATACCCAAGAGCCTCTGCCTCTGCAGCAGTCCACTGCTAACCCATACCTCCACAGGAGACACTCAAACACAGTTCTGTCTCAGTCTCTAAGACATGCAAAATGGGCACAATAAAGGACAGAAATGGTATGAACCTAACAGAAGCAGAAGATATGAAGAAGAGGTGGCAAGAATACAGAGAAGACCTGTACAAAAAGATCTTCATGAACCAGAAAATGATGCTGTGCTCACTCACCTACAGCCAGACATCCTGGAATGAGAAGTCAAGTGGGCCTTAAGAAGCATCACTACAAACAAAGCTAGTGGAGGTGATGGAATTCCAGTTGAGCTATTTCATATCCTGAAAGATGATGCTGTGAAAGTGCTGCACTCAATATGCTGGGAATTTGGAAAACTCAGCAGTGGCCACAGGACTGGAAAAGGTCAGTTTTCATTTCAATCCCAAGGAAAGGCAATGCCAAAGAATGCTCAAACTACTGCACAATTGCACTCATCTCACACGCTAGCAAAGTAATGCTCAAAATACCCCAAGCCAGGCTTCAGCAATACACAAACCATGAAATTCCAGATGTTCAAGCTGGATTTAGAGAATGCAGAGGAACCAGATATCAAATTGCCACCATCCACTGGATCATCGAAAAGGCAAGAGAGTTCCAGAAAAACATCTATTTCTGCTTTATTGACTATGCCAAAGCCTTTGACTGTGTGGATCACAATAAACAGTGGAAAATTCTGAAAGACATGGGGATACCAGACCACCTGACTGGCCTCTTGAGAAATCTGTATGCAGGTCAGGAAGCAACAGTTAGAACTGGACATGGAACAACAGACTGGTCCCAAGTAGGAAAAGAGGTACGTCAAGGCTGTATATTGTCACCATGCTTATTTAACTTACATGCAGAGTACATCATGAGAAACGCTGGGCTGGATGCAGCACAAGCTGGAATCAAGATCACTGGGAGAAATATCAATAACCTCAGATATGCAGATGACACCACCCTTATGGCAGAAAGTGAAGAGGAACTAAAGAGCCTCTTGATAAAAGTGAAAAAGGAGAGTGAAAACGTTGGCTTAAAGCTCAACATTCAGAAAACTAAGATCATGGCATCTGGTCCCATCACTGGGACCACTGGGACCACTGGGACCACTACTCCCACCAGTAGATGGGGAGAGTGGCTGACTTTATTTTCTTGGGCTCCAAAATCACTGCAGATGGTGACTGCAGCCATGAAATTAAAAGATGCTTACTCCTTGGAAGAAAAGTTATGACCAACCTAATGGCATATTAAAAAGCAGGGACATTGCTTTGCCAACAAAGGTCCATCTAGTCAAAACTATGTTTTTTCCAGTGGTCATGTATGGATATGAGAGTCGGACTATAAAGCAAGCTGAGCACTGATGAATTGATGCTTTTGAACTGTGGTGTTGGAGAAGACTCTTGAGAGTCCCTTGGACTGCAAGGAGATCCAACCAGTCCATCCTAAAGGAAATCAGTCCTGAATATTCACTGGAAGGACTGATGTTGAAGCTGAAACTCCAGTACTTTGGCCACCATATGTGAAGAATTGACTCATTTGAAAATACCCTGATGCTGGGAAAGATTGAAGTTGGGAAGAGAAGGGGATGACAGAGGACGAGATGGTTGGATGGCATCTCGAACTCAATGGACATGAGTTTGAGTAAACTCCGGGAGTTGGTGATAGACAGAGAGGCCTTGTGTGCTGCAGTCCATGGGGTCACAAAGAGTTGAACATGACTGAGCAATCAAACTGAACTGAACAAAACTGATGCTGATACATTTTGAAACTTTGGTGAATAAATATATTCTTAAAAAATTGAGAGTTGTCTTCAAAATGTCAATGTTATGATAGATATATTTTTTAACAGGTTTGGGAATTATTCTTGTGTATAGGTGACTAAAAGAAATGAAGGAGAAATGAAAAGTGTAACGTGATATTTTCTTGTAATATAGGTCAATAAACATCTTTTTTTACGTCTACAAATGACACAATTGGAACTTTAGGGGAAATATGAATATAGATTGCATGTCAGTTAAGAGAGTAATATCAATTGCAAATTACCTAAGAATGGTAATAAGAAAACACTACTCGGTGAAATACTTAAGAGTGAAATATAGTTATAATACAACTAATCTTAAGTGGCACAGAAAAATATATGATTATGTATGTATATAGCATTATGTATCTATGTGTGAAGGAGAGATGGAGACAGTGAGACAGAAAACGGAAGCAGGAAAGCACAAATAAGTCAAAATGTTAACAGTGAATCTAGGTGAAATATTAATATATGAATTCTCATTGAGGTATTGTAGACTCTTTCAAAAGTTTGAAAGGCTTCATAATAATTTAAATACACATTAACAATATAAATATTATCTACTTTATCAATACAATAAAAACACAAGAATATTGACTCAAACAATATAGGAAGTGATCCAGTAATTTAAATCTCTCATAAAAACACTAGGCTAACATTTTTATAAACATTTAAGAAACCCATAATTCTTATCTTAAATAAAATTTCCTAATTTTACAAAAGGCAAGAATGGCTCCAGGTTTCTTTGTGAGTTTACATTATCTTGATAACGAAAGCTGACAGTACAGAAGAAAAGAAAATTATAAGATAAACCCCTTCATGAACATAGACGCAAATAGTTTCCTTCCCCAGAAAAGAGAATTATCAAGCTGACCTAACAGAGTGTTAAAAATTGGGACTTATTTCAGAAACACAAGGTTCATTTAATTTTAGAAAATAGAGTAATGTAATTCACACATTAACATATTTAAAGAAATAAATGGATGCTAACCTAGATAGCATATTAAAAAGCAGAGACATTACTTTGCCAACAAAGGTCCGTCTAGTCAAGGCTATGATTTTTCCAGTGGTCATATATAGATGTGAGAGTTGGACTGTGAAGAAAGCTGAGTGCCGAAAAATTGATGCTTTTGAACTGTGGTGTTGGAGAAGACTCTTTCTTGAGAGTCCCTTGGACTGCAAGGAGAACCAACCAGTCCATCCTAAAGGATGTTCATTGGAAGGATTGATGCTGAAGCTGAAACTCCAATACTTTGGCCAACTCATGCAAAGAGTTGACTCATTGGAAAAGACCCTGATTCTGGGTGGGATTGGGGGCAGGGGGAGAGGGGGACAACAGAGGATGAGATGGCTGGATGGCATCACCAAGTCCATGGACATGAGTTTGAGTAAACTCCGGGAGTTGGTGATGGAGAGGGAGGCCTGGTGTGCTGTGATTCATGGGGTCGCAAAGAGTTGGACATGACTGAGCGAGTGAACTGAACTGAACTGAACTGAATTTAAAAGATGCAGAAAGGTGTTTTTAAGATTCAATATATATTCATGATTTTAAAAAAGTCTCAGAAAACTATGAATAGATGGAAACTTCCTCATCTTTTAATATGAATGTATATATATATATATCTGTGTAAATATCCCTATATGTGTATTATATATAAATCTATATGTTGTAATATATATATTAGTCATGTTAAAAGTCGTATTTAATTGTTAAACTTTGAAAGCTTTTTCTTCTGTGACTGGGAATGAGGCAAGGATGCTACTCTTATCTCTTTTGTCCAGTTTTGCATTGGAGGATTTAGTGAGCATGATTTAAAAAGAAAGAAGAAAAAGAAGGTAAAAAGATTGAGGGTAAAAAGAAACAAACTCTTACTATTTGCAGATTATAAGACTGTGAATGCGGAAAGTCAAAGACTCTATAGAAAAATCATTAGGATCATTAAGAGCCTCTAGCAAGGTTATGGGATATAAAAATAGTATGCACAAATCATTTGCTTTGCTATATAGCAGCCACAAATAATCATTTTAAAATAGAAATATCAAAAAAACCCAAAAATAATTACAGTAAAAGACCTCTACAGGTAATATGATAAAACATTATCAAGAAACATTAAACAGACCTAAATAAATGTCTGGAGATAGCAAGTTATGAGATCAAAGTATTTTTTTTTTTAAATTTTAAAGATGTTTCTCTCCAAAAGAACATACCAATTCAATGTAATTCCCATAAGAACTCAGAAATGCTGATAATATATCAATATATAATATATATATCTCACATTTTCTTTATCCATTTATCCATTGATGAACTCTTACATTTTTTCAAATAATGCTACAGTGAACGTGCACGTGTGTGTGCTCAGTTGTATCTGACTCTGTGACTTCATAAACTGTAGCCTGCGAGACTTCCCTGTCCATGGAATTTTCCAATCAAGAATACTAGAGCAGATTGCCATTTCCTATTCCAGGGGATCTTCCCAACCCAGGGATTGAACCCTTGTCTCCTGTGTCTCCTCCATTGGCAGGAAGATTCTTTACCACTGGGCCACCTGCTAAGCCCTGCTACAATAAATGTGGGGGTTTAAATATCTTTTCAAAATATTGCTTTCAAGTACTTCAATATGTACCGAGGAATGGAATTCCTAGATTATATGGTGATTCAAGTTTCAATTTTTTAAAGATATGGTATGTACTATATACAAAGAAATATTACTCAGCTTTGACAAAAAAGGAAATCCTGACATTAGCAACAACATGAACCATAAGGGCATTATGTAAGTGAGTTAAGTCAGACAGAGAAAGACAATGTCATATGATATAATTTATATGTGGGGTTGAAAAAAAAGCCAGGCTCATAAAGACAAAGTGGAATGGTGATTGCCAGGGACAAGGAAGTGGGGATACTGGGAAGGTGTGGTTTAAGGCTACAGACTTGCAACTAGTAGATGAATAAGTTCTGTAATCTAATGTACAGTGTACCAATTAGAGTTGACAATACTGTGATATAAACTTCAAAGTTGCTAAAAGACTAGATTTTAATTGTTCTCAATACAAGAAAGAAATGATATGTATGTGATGCCAGAGAGGTATTAGCTAGCATTATTATGGTAATCAGATTACAATATATAAATGTATCAAGGCAACATGTTGTACACCTTAAACTTCCACAGTGCTACATGTCAATTATATCTAAGTTTAAAAATCCAAAAAGAATTACTTATCTCTTGATTTTATGGAGCTTTACAAGCTAATCTAAAATATATTCCTAAGAATGGCCAAAAAAGACCAAGACAAATCCATAACTTGTTGATAGATCTTGCCTTATCTTGTATCAGAATGTATTGCAAAACCATAGTAATTAAGATAGAGACAGTCTGCTGCTGCTGCTACTGCTAAGTCACTTCAGCCGTGTCCGACCCCAGAGACGGCAGCCCACCAGACTCCACCGTCCCTGGGATTCTCCAGGCAAGAACACTGGAGTGGGTTGCCATTTCCTTCTCCAATGCATGAAAGTAAAAAGTGAAAGTGAAGTCGCTCAGTCGTGTCCGACTCTTCGCGACCCCATGGACTGCAGCCTACCAGGGTCCTCCGTCCATGGGATTTTCCAGGCAAGAGTACTAGAGTGGGGTGCCATTGCCTTCTCTGAGAGACAGTCTAGCGGAGTAGAATTGCGTATAAAGAAACATACCCATGCAAATGGGCTTCCCAGGTGGTGCTAGTGATAAAGAACCTGCCTAGAGAGACAAAAGAGATGTGGGTTTGATCCCTGGCTCAGGAAGACTACTTGGAGGAGGGCATGACAACCTACTCCAGTTTTCTTCCTGGAGAATCCCATGGACAGTGGAGCCTAGTGGGCTACAGTCCAAAGGGTCACAAAGAGTTGGACAGGACTGACGTGACTTAGCTAGCATGCACGAACACACCCATGTAAATATGGGTAAAACAATATTGGATACCAATGAGGACATAATGACTTTCCATAAACTGTAATGGGACACACCATCTCCAAGTACATAAAAACAAAAAACTACATGAAAGGCAAAATTATATTTAAAAGATAATATGGGAGACTAGCTTCATGACCTTGAGTTACAGGAGGTTTTTTTTTTTTTAAACAATACATAGGAAGCACTAACCACAAAGGAAATGATTAATAAGTGTGATTATATTAAATCAAAAGCATGTATTCATCTAGTACCATAAAGAGAGTGAAAATAGGAGCCTTAGCTGTAAGAAGATATTTGTGGTATTTCTTAGTGACTAAGGTCTAAAATCCCAAATATATGTAGATCTTTATTTATTATGAAAATTACAAATGCAGATTGTCAAGATTAAAAGCCTGATAGTACCTAACATTGGAGAAGGCAATGGCACCCCACTCTAATACTCTTGCCTGGAAAATTCCATGGATGGAGGAGCCTGGTAGGCTACAGTCCATGGAGTCGCTAAGAGTTGGACACAACTGAGCGACTTCACTTTCACTTTTCATTTTCATGCACTGGAGAAGGAAATGGCATCCCACTCCAGTGTTCTTGCCTGGAGAATCCCAGGGATGGCGAAGTCCGGTGGGCTGCCGTCTCTGGGGTCGAACAGAGTCAGACACGACTGAAACGACTTAGCAGCAGCAGCAGCAGCAGCAGTACCTAACATTGATGACAATGTGGAGCAATGGGAACTATCTTATCCTATTGGTGGAGGTAGAAAGTGTCACAATTCTTTGACAAAGCATTAGGTATAAAATTTAAGATATATATCCCGTGACCTAGGAGAACCACTCTCAGACATTTAGCCTAGACAAACTCTTGTACACATAGAACCCAAGAGTGTGTTTATTATCACTCTGTGATAGTTCCAAACTGGAAATAGTCCAAACATCAATCCACAGTAGAAAGGATAAATACATTGTGACATCTTCATTAAGTGGAATATAGTAAGACAATGAAAATGAACAAACCACTGCTATACTTTTGAAAAACATGGATAAATCCCCAAAACATCATGCCAAGCAAGAAAAGTCAGACACACAGGACTGACTATATGCGGCATTATTCAGTTCATATAAAACTTCAAACCTAGGCAAAAAGGAAAATTATATGTCTTAGGAATGGATTCATATATGACAAAACTACAATGCAAAGCACAGAAGTGATTGTGATAAAAACCAGGATTTGTTTTCCTTTGGAGCTAGAAGCCCCCTGAAGCCAGGAGCCAAGTCGTTTCATCTTTATCCCCAGCATCTAACACAGGCCAGACACACAGGTGGCACTCAAGACATTGTTCTTTTCATTACATACTGTGGGTGGTATCTACAATTTGAATTATTAAAGTGTAATTGTTAAACATCTTTGTGGTCTAAACTTGTCTTCTTTCCAGGCCACAGGTCCCAGACAGGACATCACAGAACTATCCCTGCTGGTCTTGGCTCCCTTGGCAGTGTTTGTCAAGAGCTCTTTCAATTTGTTGCTTTTCAGTCACTAAGTTGTGTCTAACTCTTTGAGACCCCATGGACTGCAGCATGCCAGGCTCCTCTGTCCCCCAAAAATTAAAAATAAAATTTAAATGACTCATGCCTCTTCCCCACAAGGCTCTCACGTCATCACAAAAGAGTGTAAGACATAAAAGCATTGCTAATGATTAAATACATACATGACACATCCCGTGTGAGAATGTTTGGCTTTCACCAGGAGCCTTCCATCCTTTATCCAGATCTTAGCACCGCTGTTTACCACACTACTTGCTGCTTACCACTGGATTGGCCAAAAAAAAAAAAAAGTTTGGGTTTTTCCATATCAGTTTTCTATAAACACAAACGGACTTTTTGGCTAGACCAATACTTCTATTTGGCCAGACCACTTGAAGGAGGGCATGACATGTGTTGATTTCACCTACCTCTTACCTCCACCTCCCCCGCCCCACCCCACTGCTGGGTGTTTGCAGGAGAGGCTGGGAATGTGTGTTGGATTTTGATAATGAGGGTCAGGGACCAGGAAACCTGAGGAGAGTGAAGGGCGTTCCCCTTGGAAACAGATGCTCTTCTGACAAGATACTATATCTTGGAAGAAGAACCGGGGACTGAAGAGGGGCAGTCCATAGAAGAGCCTGAAGAGGAGGGATTTGGGTGTGCTGACCCGGGTGGGAGGTGGAGATGGCCTCTGGCTGTGGAAGGTTGTTCAGGAGGCATCTCGTGGGACTGCACTGCCAGTTACTGCGTGCTTATTCAGTCTTATTCAGGAGCTTGTAGAGGAGTCTGGGTTAAATATTCCTGCCTGTTACCAGGCACTGCCCACAGGGAAATAAGTGAAAAGCTGCAAGTCATTAAAATTTAGACAGGGAGTGGCACCACCTGAGACCACCGCGCTGATGGCAGCAGTGACTTGCCAGAAGTGCCCAGGGAGAAGCTGAGCATCGGAAGACAGGGATCAAGGCTGCCAAACCCTGCCTTCCCTCCTCAGCTATGCCCACGTGACAGATACTCCCCCCTCCCCCAGTTAGTTTTATGAGGGGAGTCAGCAGGTTTTGCTTTGTCAGGGCAGCTGGCTTTGGGCCAGTGCAGGGTGGCAGAGGGACTCTCTGTTTCTCACCAGCAGTCTCCATTTCCCCAGGAAGCAGGAGGACGTTGGAGTAAGTGGCACAGTGGGTGATCACAGAGCAGGACACATGGGACTTGCAAAAATCTGCCTTCCAAATATATCTCAAAGGGTATTTGAGACAACTGTTGGTGGCTCCCCAGGACACGGGTGTGGAGTGCTATCTAAAAAGCTCACTGCTCTCTGAGGTCTAATTTGTCACACTCAGGTCAGGGACAAGTATGGGCATGTTCTTGATTTGGTCTCTGTTTTGTCACTTTCCGAGGGAGAAATTTCCCAAGTCCAGCAGATCTCCACACCGCACCCCCCACCGTTGTGTTTTCACAGCTGTGGGCTCTGTTACTGTCACCAGTTCACGGAAGAGAGACTTCCAGCATAGACATGACTCCTGGTTGAGCTGAGAGCAAGCTGAGTCCTGGATGAGGTTTTAGAGGCAAAAACAAACAACTCAGGTAGGAAAGAAGGGGCAGGACCCATTTGCAACCGAGGCTGACTCAGAAGAGAATTCCCTTCCAGAATCCATGATCCCAGATCTCAGGGCCTAATGTCCTGGAATCAGGATCAACATGTAATCAAGGCTATGAAAAAGGAAACCATCTTTGCCTGCCAGTTTTCACTAAATTGTGGGGAAAATGATGATTAACTAGAGCCCATGACAGACAGTTTCTTAAAATACCAAGGAGAATGGTATTGTTTCCTTAATTTCTCTTTCTGTTTTTTCATTGTTAGTATATAGGAATGCAAGGGATTTTTGTGTGTTAATTTTATATCCTGCAACTTTACTATATTCATTGATTAGCTCTAGTAATTTTCTGGAAGAGTCTTTAGGGTTTTCTATGTAGAGGATCATGTCATCTGCAAACAGCGAGAGTTTCACGTCTTCTTTTCCTATCTGGATTCCTTTTACTTCTTTTTCTGCTCTGATTGCTGTGGCCAAAACTTCCAACACTACGTTGAATAGTAGTGGTGAGAGTGGGCACCCTTGTCTTGTTCCTGATTTCAGGGGAAATGCTTTCAATTTTTCACCATTGAGGGTGATACTTGCTGTGGGTTTGTCATATATAGCTTTTATTATGTTGAGGTATGTTCCTTCTATTCCTGCTTTCTGGAGAGTTTTAATCATAAATGAGTGTTGAATTTTGTCAAAGGCTTTCTCTGCATCTATTGAGATAATCATATGGTTTTTATCTTTCAATTTGTTAATGTGGTGTATTACATTGATTGATTTGTGGATATTAAAGAATCCTTGCATGATATCTGCTTTATTTAATTTCCCTTCTCTTATAAAGCCAGAAAGAGAATTCTTTGGAAAATGGACAAAAAGAAAACTAGCACCTAAAAATAAAAAGTATGATTGCCAAAATTAAAAATAAATCAAAAGAAGAGTTAAAGATAGTTAAGAGAATCTCCTGGAAAGCTGAACAAAAATAGATGGAGGGAATTCCCTGGCTTCCCAGTGGTTAGGGCTCAGCATCTTCATTGACAAAGAGATGGAAAGAAGAAATAAAGAATCCTTGCATTCCTGGGATACAACCCACTTGGTCGTGGTGTATGATTTTTTTAATATGTTGTTGGATTCTGTTTGCTAGAATTTTGTTAAGGATTTTTGCATCTATGTTCATCAGTGATATTGGCCTGTAGTTTTCTTTTTTTGTGGCATCTTTGTCTGGTTTTAGAATTAGGGTGATGGTGGCCTCATAGAATGAGTTTGGAAGTTTACCTTCCTCTGCATACCATTCACCATTGCAACAAAAAGAATAAAATACTTAGGAGTATACCTACCTAAAGAAACAAAAGACCTATACATAGAAAACTATAAAACACTGATGAAAGAAATCAAAGAGGACACAAACAGATGGAGAAACATACCGTGCTCATGGATTGGAAGAATCAATATTGTCAAAATGGCTATTCTACCCAAAGCAATCTATAGATTCAGTGCAATCCCTATCAAGCTACCAAAGGTATTTTTCACAGAACTAGAACAAATAATTTCACAATTTGTATGGAAATACAAAAAACCTCGAATAGCCAAAGTAATCTTGAGAAAGAAGAATGGAACTGGAGGAATCAACCTGCCTGACTTCAGACTCTACTACAAAGCCACAGTCATCAAGATAGTATGGTACTGGCACAAAGACAGAAATATAGATCAATGGAACAGAATAGAAAGCCCAGAGATAAATCCACGAACTTATGGACACCTTATCTTTGACAAAGGAGGCAAGGATATACAATGGAAAAAAGACAACCTCTTTAACAAGTGGTGCTGGGAAAACTGGTCAACCACTTGTAAAAGAATGAAACTAGAACACTTTCTAACACCATACACAAAAATAAACTCAAAATGGATTAAAGATCTAAATGTAAGACCAGAAACTATAAAACTCCTAGAGGAGAACATAGGCAAAACACTCTCCGACATAAATCACAGCAGGATCCTCTATGACCCACCTCCCAGAATATTGGAAATAAAAGCAAAAATAAACAAATGGGACCTAATTAAACTTAAAAGCTTTTGCACAACAAAGGAAACTATAAGTAAGGTGAAAAGACAGCCCTCAGATTGGGAGAAAATAATAGCAAATGAAGAAACAGACAAAGGATTAATCTCAAAAGTATACAAGCAACTCTTGAAGCTCAATTCCAGAAAAATAAATGACCCAATCAAAAAATGGGCCAAAGAACTAAACAGACATTTCTCCAAAGAAGACATACAGATGGCTAACAAACACATGAAGAGATGCTCAACATCACTCATTATTAGAGAAATGCAAATCAAAACCACAATGAGGTACCATTACACGCCAGTCAGGATGGCTGCTATCCAAAAGTCTACAAGCAATAAATGCTGGAGAGGGTGTGGAGAAAAGGGAACCCTCTTACACTGTTGGTGGGAATGCAAACTAGTACAGCCGCTATGGAAAACAGTGTGGAGATTCCTTAAAAAACTGGAAATAGAACTGCCATATGACCCAGCAATCCCACTTCTGAGCATACACACTGAGGAAACTAGATCTGAAAGAGACACGTGCATCCCAATGTTCATCGCAGCACTGTTTATAATAGCCAGGACATGGAAGCAACCTAGATGCCCATCAGCAGATGAATGGATAAGAAAGCTATGGTACATATACACCATGGAATATTACTCAGCCATTAAAAAGAATTCATTTGAACCAGTTCTAAAGAGATGGATGAAACTGGAGCCCATTATACAGAGTGAAGTAAGCCAGAAAGATAAAGACCAATACAGTATACTAACACATATATATGGAATTTAGAAAGATGGTAATGACAACCCTATATGCAAAACAGAAAAAGAGACACAGAAGTACAGAACAGACTTTTGAACTCTGTGGGAGAAGGTGAGGGTGGGATGTTTTGAAAGAACAGCATGTATATTATCTATGGTGAAACAGATCACCAGCCCAGGTGGGATGCATGAGACAAGTGCTTGGGCCTGGTGCACTGGGAAGACCCAGAGGAATCGGGTGGAGAGGGAGGTGGGAGGGGGGATCGGGATGGGGAATACGTGTAAATCTATGGCTGATTCATATCAATGTATGACAAAACCCACTGAAAAAATAAATAAATAAATAAAGGGAAAAAAATTAAATGAATGTAAAAACAACAACAACAACAAAAAATGAAATACCAAGGAGAGCAGCCACATACCATTTGGGGGTGTATTGCTACTCTGGCCACAGGAGCAACAAAGGCATCTCACATGTAGCTCCCATCTACAGATCCAAGGTTTCCTCCTGCCAGTTGGGTTTTCAATCCAAGAAAGGATTGAGAGACATTGAGATTCCAGTTCTGGATTATCCCTGCAAGTGCTGCCTCTTCAAATACATCTCATCCAGTTACAAAGTGGGGTCTTAGGAAAACAAATGGTCTTGTAAACCTGAAAATAGCCAAAGCATCACATTATTTTGAATCATATCATTGCAGTTCTGCTGAAACTCTTAGTTTATTTCCACCTGGGATTTTTGCACAGGATGAGATTGGTGGGGAGTAGGTGGAAGCCTCTCCAGGCACTGTTGAGATGAGAGAAGAATAGAATGGAGTGGGTGCTGAGAAAATCCACGAGGCAACTTGACTTAATTCATACCAAGACCTTTCCCTCCAGATGACCTCCACTCCTGTGGAGTAGAGATGGCCCCAGCTGGTGAGAAACTCTAAATCTTGCACCTGTCCAAAGGCTAAGGAGAAAAATATGCTTCCATAGATGGCAAAGGCACTGGAGAGAGGCACAGAATTTTTACTTTTAGTAAAAATAAAATTGGATACGGTGTTGAGGGAAATTAAAATGGACTTCTAAAAGAGATACATTTGTGGTTCTGAGCAATGAAACATAGTCCTCTGGGTTTCATAGACTGGGGCACATATCCTATAAAAACTGATAACTCAAAAGAAAAAGAGAGAGAGAGAGAGAGATGGGAATTCTGGGCAAGCTGTGCTCCTATCGCCTGGACAGAGGTCTCCAAATTAAATTGCTTACATGCTGGTCGTGCTTGACAAGTGTCTGATTTGGCCATTTCCACCCAAGTCCTTGGTTGTAAGCAGTTTGGAATCCACACTGTGCCTCTGTCCTCAGACCATGATGTGCTTTGCCGGCCATCAGATCCTTTCATTTGCCAAGTGCTTCCTGGCCTGATCCAGTAGAGTACTCTTTGCCAAGCTCTAGGCTCTCTGCCCTCCCAGCTGTAAAGTCCTGCCTCCCTTTGAGTCCAGTGCTCTACCCAAGCCACTTGGCAGCTTGGTAATAAATGGAAGTCCACAATCTGCAGTGTGAGCAGCTGGCCTCTACCTCTACCTGCAGACAAGGTCATGGCTAATGCCGTTCACTCCAGAGGAAGCTAAAGAGGACATATATTGGGAATATTTCCTCTTCTTGGAAATTATTCTTCTTATTGCTTTTTTAAAAAATTACAATTAAAGGGACTGAATTACAAGTGTCTGTAAGATGACGATCAATTAGATCTTGAACAGAGAATCATATTTCAGATATTACAATCTTAAACTTATATCCACAAAACCCCCCTAAGAATTGTGTGCTCCCAGAGAAGTTAATCCCTTTATCCCTGAAATACTCAACATGCACACACACTCACACACACACACACACAATATTTTTTCAGGATGCCCAAATCTTTACAAAAACAGATTTGATTCTCTGATGTGGAAATAAACATGAGTCAATCCTGCTTCTTAACAGACTGCCATGTGTGAAAATGGCTTCAATGGGAACAATAAAGGTATTATGATGACTTTTTTCTTGTATTAATCTTCTGGGTCTCATGGGGAGTTTACCCTCCCTGGACTCTAGGAGGCAGAGGCAGTGGACATCTCCCACAAAACCTCCCTTTTGGGAATGGCTGGAACATCCCCCAGCAGGCTAGACAGTAAATCACTGGTCTCTGCTTGCAGGATGGTTTTCAATTGAATTCAGCAAGTATTTATCGAGCTCCTTGCTGTGTCCCAGGCCTGAGCTAAGCAATGAGCAGGATGAAAGACAGAGAGGTACTTCCACCTCCCTCGCCTTGGGGTAGGGTGGATTGATGGCTCAAGCTGGAGAGCAGGGTGAGACAGGCTGTGGGGAGAAGCTCCTTGACCTCAGCAAGGTCAGGCTTTGGGACGTGTCAGATTTTAGGGTTTGTTTCCACACTATTCACCCTGAGTCCCCAGCAAGTTACATCTGAGGCAGCTTGGAAGGAAAACGTAATTCAACACTCCCATCCCCAGACCAGAGACAGAGGGAAGAGGAGAAGGTGAGACATGGCTGGCTATAGTCTGAAGAGCAGTCAGACTTGTAGCCCAGGAGTAAGGCAGAGAGTGGATTAAAAATTCACTCAGTTCCCCAGCTGTTGAAGGCCAAACAGGAAAATCCCCTGAATCCATTGGATCCCCCAAATTTCATTTCCAGAGGGTAATTGCTCCTCAGTGATAATGGCCCTAGGGATCTCAGCTCTCTTCAGTGTGGTATTGGATGATTTCAATTATGATAAAGAAATCAAGCTCCAGGGTAAGTCTTCTTGGGATTAAATCCTGGCTCTGACACTTGTAAACCTCTATTTTTCTACCTATAAAGAAGGACACGAGTAATAACACCTCCCTGATAGGGATAATATGAAGCCCCAAAAGACCATCTAAGTCAAGTAAGCACAGGACCAGGCACTAGGATTCAGTAATGTTGCCTACTGTTTCATTTATTTCTTCAGCAAATATGTAAGTGCTTGACACCAGTCAAGCCTGACTGGTCTCAGGCTCCACGTTCTTTGGACTGCACAGAAACAAATGCAACAGAATCCTGTCCTGTGGGAATGTATGAAGAGAAGAGTGAAGCCAATTACACTGCCATTGTAGAGTGCTATAAGAAAGGAAGCCAGGAGGCTGTTGGAACCTTAAAGTCCCCTGGCCCAGTCAGGTTTCTTGGAGGGTTCAGTTCCTAGTTTGCCTTAAAAGGGTAATAGAACTCATTTGGCGTAGAGAAATAAGAGGAATCAGAAGGGCACCTCAGAAAGGCATTATTGAAAATCTCCCAACAGACAAGAGCCTATAGAGGCTGAATAACTAGGACTCTCTGGCGGTAACTCAGTCCATGGGAAACAAATGGTGGGACTGAGGGCAATGGAGTCCAGAAATATTTAAGAAGTAAAATTGGCAGAACTCCAAGGTTGGTGGGATGTAGACCATGGAGAGAAAAATCCAGACCAGGCTTCTAGTGTGGGAAGATGAGTGGAGGGTGGTGCCAGTGTCAGAAACAGAGCAAGCAAGAGAAGCACAGGAGGGTAAGGAGCTTGGGTCTGGAGCAAGTTGGATTGGGCCAGAGGTGGGGCAGTCAGGATGCAGGGCAAGGTGACTATGATGATGGGGGCTGAAGTGGGTGACTGGGCAGACAGAGTGCCCAAGCAGGAAGGGCTGCAGTCTGCTTCTGTTGGAACTCTGAAGGCATCACTCACCCTCTGCCATCCAGTACTGGCTCCAGCTGTGATGCTGGATGTGGCTGCTGGGCATCCTGCACATGCCTGCTGAAGAAATGTGAAGGCATCATGACTTTTCCATTACTTGCAGATGGTCCATGAAGACACCAGTCCTCTTGCCTCCTGCCCCTGCCCTCAAATACATCCTCTCTACCCCTGCAGACTGACCTGTTTACGAGACCACATAAACTAGAGTTTACTTCCTTGCTTAATCATCTTCAATGGCTCCCCAGTGCCTTTACAATTCAAGCAAATCTCTACAGAATGGAGATTCCATACCTTTTTGTTCAAATAGTGTCTACATGGTTTTCAAACAACTCAGCAGAAAAAGGAACAAGTGTAATCAGCTACCTGGATACTTTAGAACAGGTAGAGATGGTTTCAGAATCCTTTAGTATCTTCAGCCCCTTTATCACATTGAGCAATATTCCAACCCCCAGTATTGCCAGGCACCTGTGTGTTCTAGAATTTCAGTAAAGGGAAGGCTCTTAGATGCCAGAGGACTCCCTGCCTCATGCAAGATCTTCATGTTGTGGCCCCTGCCACCACTCTTTCTCCCTTTCTCCCTCTTCACACCCACTGTCACACCCCAGGAAAATGCGGAGGAGCTGTACATCTCTGATGCCATCCCTTCTCATATCAGATATCCACATATGCCTTTACTTTTTTTTCCCTAACCCTAATGCTCTTTTCATCAACTCCCCTCCCACTTTTTTTTTTTTTTTTTGCCAGACTATTTAAGACATCTTGAAATTCACCTCCTTCAGATTCTTCCAGAAATCTCTGACGCTTCAGGTCAATTAGGTATCTTGCTTCTCTACTACTACACCTGGGCTTCCTTCCCTCCACCACATCACATTCCACACTGTTGTCCTTGTTGTCTCCTCCTCTAGATGGTGAGTTCCTAAAGGCCAGAGGCTGCATCCTGTTCCTCTTTGTGTCACTACTGCTTAGCACAGAGACCCAGCATGGAGTAGTGTTGACCCAGTAAGGCGTAGTAGTTAAAATAAATGCACCATCTAAAGTTGAGAATTGTATTTTATTTTGTTTGGTGGACTTTTTGAGCACTCAAGCCCAGGAGGCAGCCTCTCAAATAACTCTGAGTGACTGCTTCCAAGAGGAAAGTGAGGAGCCAGGATACACAAGAGTTTTGCACAAAAACCACGTAGTTGCAACATCAAAGATTATCGTTAATTAAAGAAACCAGACACCCCAAGTTAACGAATTAAGTGCTTTTCTCAGCATGGGAAAATGCCAGAGTCTAGGCTCAATGAAATCATTCTTTTGATAGGCACCTTCGCATCCTGTTTTTGTGCATCCTGAATCCCCTCAGTAGGCACAGGTCGTGTCTGCAGTGACTGCTAGCTTGATGGTACAACAACCTTTGTTTACTGATACAGCACGCTGCAGTTTTTGTCCACAGAGGCATCCAGATTAGATAAACTAATTTCTCTAAAAACTCATGACTGAGTGTGTTTCCCTGGCATGAGTTTCATCTAAATGCCAGACAACTGCTCAACAGTTGTAACAGTCAGCAAGGCCGGCAGCAGCATCCATTGCTGAGCATGAGGCCTTGTTAACACACCAAGGGGGGCGTTGCTGTAGGAAGTACTATTTGCTAAAGGGTGGCAGAAACAGGATTATGAAGTAGAGCAAGTAGCCTTTTGGGAATGGCACCATTTAACTGTTTTATCTTGTCTTCTCCATTGTTCTCAGAAACTGGGGTGGAAAATGAATATTAGACACTCTCCAAAGAAAATACATTCATAACTTTCCATTTAGACAGTGTCTGCATGGTTTCTAAAGTAGATGGAAAACTGGAAAGAAAGTCCCTTGCTCCTATCTTAGACTGAGTGTGTGTGGTCTCAGAATCACCCAGCATCTTCAGCCTTTTCATTCTGGTGGGTGACACCCTGGCCCCACACAGCCCAATACTCCAGGGAGTCCTTCCTGGCCTTTTAGAATTACTAAAGAATCTTCGAGACCACAGAATCCTATAGTCTCATTACAAATATCAAAAGAACTAATGCTCAGGCACACTTTAAAGTACATGTGTACTCCATCTGATTAGAATAGGAAATGGCAACCCACTCCAGTATTCTTGCCTGTGAAACCCCATGGACAGAGGAGGCTGGAGGGCTGCAGTCTACGAGGTTGCAAAGAGTCAGACACAACTGAGCACACTCCATCCAATTAAGAGCACACCTAAAATATCAAGAAACTTGACAGTATTTCAAGGTCAAAGGATTAAAGATGTATTCCTTTAAGGGTTTTGAGTGTGAAGTCCCTCCCTCCAGGAGCTCAAAGTCTGGTGAGGAAACAGATAATTGAAACAGGAAATCATAAGCAAAGTACAGGAAATAGTGTAAGCACTAGCAAGAGCGGGTAGTCAACTCAGAACAGGAAAATCATCTAGCCTCTTACAGTTGGAAATATCTGAACTGAACCCTCATGTATGTGTAGCCAGGTAAAGAGGTAGGGTGAGTGGGCTGCACGGTGTCCTAGAAAAAAAGGTACTGCATATATTACAAAAGCCTTGAGATAAGAAACCATGGCAAGTTTTGAAGATAACAAATGGTTCAGAAAAATTGAACCTTGGATTCAGAGATTAGGTAAGGAGGGATGAGCCAGGAAGCTTGAAAAGGGAGCCTAGGCCAAATTGAAGTGACTTGTATTATATTGGTAAAGCATAGTGACACTGAGCAATTCAGACCTTTTTTCTAAAGTCAGTGGGGAGAAATTGAAGAGAAGTAATATGAGCAGAGAAGCATTTTAAATCACTTCCGTCTGGCTGCAGGGGGAGAAAGGACTTGAGAACCAATAGGAAGCCATAGCCAGACAAAATAGGAGCTGAGAAGGAGCAGCAGGAATGGAGGAAAGGGTGCACTGAGAAACATTTAAAAAGCAGACTTGAGAGTTCTGGGTTATTAATTGATGTGAGAGGTTAGGAGTAGGAAGGAATCAAGGGTGATATCATGTTCTGAGTTGAGTGACTGGTTGATGTCAATTCTGTGAATGAAGAGCACCCAAGAGACACCAGGATGGGATCAGGACTTAAGAACTATCATTTATTGAGCACTTACTCTATGCCTGGATTAAGATCAATGCTTTTCATGTTATTACCTAATGTAATCCTTGAAAAGTAGTGAAAGTGTTGGTCACTCAGTTGTGTCCAACTCTTTGTGACCCTATGGACTATAGCCTGCCAGGCTCCTCTGTCCATGGAATTCTTCAGGCAAGGATACTGGAGTGGGTAGCCATTCCTTTCTCAAGGGGATCTTCCCGACCCAAGGATTGAACTCAGGTCTCCTACACTGCAGGTAGATTCTATACCATCTGAGCCATTACTGCAAATATTATCAAGTGGGTGATATTTTCTGCCTAATTTACAAATAAGATACAGTGGCACAGAGATACTGAATGTTTTTTTCCAATATCTCACAACTCCTAAGTGACTAAGCCAAGATTCAGACATAGGATTGGGTGAAAATCAACAATCCTGTTCAGTTTTGAATGCTAATTAGACATACAAATGGAGCTATCAGATAGATAGCCAGAGCCCAGATTTAAGGAGAGAAGTCCATCCCAGTATCCTGGATGTCAAGAGGAGAAAGGGCATCAAGAAAGAGGGAGTGATTGGCAGAGCAAATGCTATTAAGAGATGAATGCCAAGATAGAGGCTGGATCTTAGATTTGGGAACATGGATGTCATGGATCTCAGCAAGAGTGGAATTATGAAAAGTGGTGAAGACAAAAGCTCTTTGAAGTGGGCTCAAAAATAAAAATGGGAGGTAGGGTCACGGAGATAGTAACTATACAGTTTTTCAAAGAGCTTAGCTACTAAAGGGGTCAACTGGGCAGAAGAGAGGAGGTTTTGTTGTTAAAACGGCACATGCTTGCATGTTATTAAGAATGAGCCAATAGGGAAGGGAACTTTCATATTTTAAGAGAGAAAGACTGGAAAAGTCTAGGAGAAAAACTCAGATTCAAGTGGAATGGTTAGCTTCAGACAGGAGCATAAGGGATGCTTCCATTGTCCTAAGTGGAATGGCTGAGTCTTTAGAGGCAAAGGTTGGTGGATGTTCTGATGGAAATTTGGAGCTGTCTTCTCATTTTTTCTGTTATATCAGTGAAAGAAGAAGCAAAATTACAGACTGAAAGTAAGGAGATGCCAGAAGTTTGAGAACAGAGGAAAGGTATGAAACATTGTCTGCATCTGGGGACCTACTTGAGATCTGCGATGACGAATTCAAAATGAGACCTGATGTTTTTCTCCAGCTGTGTTTAGCTTCTAAGATGCAACTGTAGAGTGAGTAGAAAGTTGGCTTTAACCAACAGGAATCAGATTCTTTTCAGGGAAGTGCAATGACGAATGAGAAGCAAGGGTGTATTCAAGAATAAATACTGATGAAATTTAAATTTGAAAATAAGGGAAACAGGGGTGACGGATAGTGAAAATGTGTCTGGGCTCCATGTTAGGATCCCAGGGAGTCAAGGAATTGCTGGAGTGAAGTCAGAAAAGGAAACGGATGGGAAAATTGGCAGGGGTCAGAGTTTGCTAAGCTTTAGGCTAAGACTTTGAGGTTACGGTCACTACTCACAAGAAGGTCTTCAGTGTGTACATGGGAGTGGATGATGAGGTGGAGTGGAGGACAGTCTCAGTGGAGATGAGGCAGGTAAGCAATTGAGAGTTCACAAAATTGGATGTCTCATTGCACAAAAGTCAAAGTCACCAAAAATGATGGCAAGTGCAGAAGATAAATATTGTGAGCCAGATGGATGACTCATATCTCAAGAAGAGTAAAAGGACAGTATATAATTGCAATGAATCAGATGATAGGCAAAGCAAACCGGAAGAAGGAAGAAAGGATCATTAGGATACCTGAATCAGGAGCGAGGAGGACATCTAAGTCAAATTTAGGCTCTGACAGCGAAAAGATAGCCTCAACTTGAGAAGGCTTCTGAGGAAGCCAGGTCCTTGGGGGAAAGTCAGCTATTGGCACAAGGAAGGAGGTGAAGGGGCCATTCAGAGACAAGGTCTTTGCAGGCAGCTCAAGGCATAGGTAGAGGGGGTTAGCCAGTAGGGATTGGGCCACCCAGAGCTGTGTGGATGAGGAAAGAGACCCAGTGCCTGGGGTCCACAGTGATGAGATTAATCCTGATTGTCCTTTTGGATTGCTGTGTCACAAGTCCTCTTTGGGGTGTACTCAATTTGAGGTGCCTGCAGGGCATCCAGGACACACTGATGTCCAGTGGGTGGTGGCAGCTGCAGGTCTGAGACAGAAAAGAGGGCACCAAGCTAGAGATGGAGTATTTCTGAAGAGTGGGCAGCTGGCAGGTGACTGCTGAAGCCACAGAAATGTGTCAGATCATCCCCAGGTGTGGACGCTGTGAGAAGAGAAAAGGACCCAGCCCAAAGTTCCTGGGAACACCAACATTAAGAGGTGGAAGAGACTGGGAATGTCACTCAGGAGACAGGAGGGGCATACAGAGGAGATGGAGGAAAACTCAAAAGCTATGGGGCCACGGAAATGTCGCCTGTTGGAGATGCTGCAGAGAGGTCAGCTGAGGTAAGGAAGGAAAACTTTCCATTGCCTTTAGCTACAGTCACTGGTGCCCTTGGAGAGAACCATTGCAGTGGCTCCATAAAGGAACACCCTGGGCTGGAGATTCCCCACCCCACCCCCACCCCTTGCAGCAGCACCTTTAAAAATCTTCTTGACTTCTGAACCTTCATTTTTTAACCTAGAAGTAGGGGCACTGATCCTAATCACATGGGCTTGTGATTAAGTAAAATCAGGTAAAAGTGTGTTTGGCAAAGAGCAAATATGGAATAATTAGTAGTTATGGTAAACAGGACAAAGAGTAGGTGTGCAATAAACAGTAATTATGGTAAACATTGTAAGAACTTATTGCTGCTGTTTGGCTATAAAGGATCTGAGAAATAAGATTGGAGCCAGAATGTATGTTTCATAAATTTTTCTTTGTTTCTTTAACATGGAATAGATTCAGTGAATCTATTCACTGAAGCATGTTTAGAGATGGAAAATATAGCTGTAAAAAATGAAGAAAACTGTCCCAAGTTGAAATGAACCCATGACCTTGGCTGTATCAGCTCCATAGTGAGGAACAGAGCTGATTAGAAAATTTTCAGATATGTTTGGAAAAGTCACCAGGGTTCCCAGAAAGTGTAGCTGTTTGGAAACCTTGGGAAATGCCATCCATAGCTTCAGTAGACCTTATCACTCCAGCTAGAATATGCTTTCTAGAATGGAATGTTGCTGATTATACAGCCTGGCTATAATTTTCTGATTTGTGCAACAACATCTCTCTGGGAGGAAGATAGATTGTCATGCATTGAATTCCTAATCAGATGCCTAATTTTGTCCACAGTACTGCAAATCTTGATGCGTTACCTGAAAAGAAACCTTTGGTTTCTAAACAGTGAATATTATAGAGCTTTCTATGACCCAGAGAGACTTGTGGAGCAGGCATAAGCCATGTGGCATGGATTTTTGCCAGCTGCATTCAGGTGCTGAATAGAGAAAACAGCAAATGCTCATCCTGGCCAACTGTCACCCTGGGTCCAGTGACCCCTCACCTTCAACAACTTCAATTGCTGAAAGTCTGAATTAGCACCAGGAATAAATGAGGAGACGATGCTACTCTTTAGCAAATAAAGTACAGAAGAGTTAGTAATTCACATCAGAGTCACCATGGTATTTTTGGTCTCTAAAGGGTCTGCAGGACAACCATCCAAACTTCAGTCACTTCTCTAGGCCTGGGGGGGGGGGGGGGCGGGGGAGGGGAGAGGAAAGGTGAAATCAGAAGACTACAAAGGCAACTTGTAGGTTTTCAGGAAACCAACTCGACCAGAATTTTCAAAGTTAACTCAGTTTATCTCCTCCAGGAAGTCCTCCCTGATAGGCTTAGGAGGTCAGCTCTGTGTCCCCATGGTCCCCTGCTTAAACTCTCAAAGCTCTTATTTATTGAAAGTTCCAGAATGTCTTTACAAAAATGGATGAATGTGCTTCAATCTGGTGAGCAAAGGCCACTTGGAGCTGTAGTTCCCTATTCTTTTACAGAAGACTGAGGAAAGACCAATTGTCCATGTCAACAATTGTGGGGGGAGGGGCCGCTGGAAAATTAAGAAAAACCTCTAACTGGCACATGCCTGCATATTCCAAGTTCTCAGGAAGAGTTTGTTGAAATTATGTAATTGATGGAATGTTTTGTTTGTGGCCTGAATCACCTCTTGTCCTTCAATTCTTTGAATCCATATCCCAACGCTTATATTTCCCTCCCTGCTGTGGTCTTTTGTCTGCTGCTTTGAGCAGCTCTGGAGGGAGACAGAGCAGGTTGAATTAATATCAATCAGAAAAGGCCTTATAAAGAGGTACTAAGGTTCTAGACTGGTCTCCAATAAAAAGTTAAGAGTTTTTAGAATAAAGTCGAGGGAAGAACATTGTAAGTAGTAAGAGGCCTGAGCACAGTGGAGAGCAGAAGGACTCGGGAGAGCTCTGATGTGACTGCAGCGCGAGGCAGGACAGAGTGTGTAGGTGAACCAGGACCATGTTCTGAGGGGTCTGGAGTGCAGCTCCAGGACTGAATATAACTTAGTGGGCAATGAGAGCCGAGGAAGGTTCTGAAGGGGAAAAAGTGAAAGTATTAGTCATTCAGTTGTATCTGACTCTTTGCAACCCCAACGACTGTAGCCCACCAGGCTCCTCCCTCTGTCCATGGGATTATCCAGGCAAAAATACTGGAGTGGGTTGACATTCCCTTCTACAGGGCCTCTTCCTGACCTATGGATCGAACGCTGTTCTCCTGCATTGCAGGCAGATTCTTTACCATCTGAGCCACCAGGAAAGCCCTCTGAAGCAGAGGTTTCTGACAAAAGCTGTTACTTACAAGACAAGATTGCCCAAATTTGCATTAAAAGGATAACTTTCTTTTAGGAATAGTCACTATTTCTTGAAATTGAGGCATGTGGTCCTCTTTCATAGGTAGTACACACAAGGTCATTTATTTGACAGATTTGTAATTGAATCCGTACTGCACACATCACACTGAAGCAGGCACCATGAGGGTGCAAAGATGTGTAGAAGCAGATTCTTGCCCTCCGGAAGCTTAACACTCAGAGGAAAGATGACGCGACTATAGTAACACAGATATCTGTGTGATCAAAAGTAGCAGAAACCTACCCAAGCCAGCTACAACTGGTAACAGACGTAAGCTGTGGAAGTGTTCTTGATAAAGATACAGAGGTGATTCAAGGACCCAGGAAAGGGCAGAGCAGCTGAGCCTCCCCGAGGGCCGACAGGAGAGACTAGGGGCAGCTCACCCTGCCCCACCGCCCCCTCATTCTTCACCTGTGGCCACCACATTGCAGTGCAGATGGCTGCCCCACATTACTGGTATCCAGTCACTCCTCAAAACACTTGAAATCAATGCCTTTTGGACCCAAGGTAGGATTTCCAGGACACAGAACCCAGTTGGCCTGATTTGGGTCAGCTGTCCAGCCTGGTCCAATCAGCTGTGGCATGGAGACGGGTCACGTGGTGTAACCATGACTCCTCCCCTGTGGCAGTGGGTGGCACTCTGTCCAAACAGGAGGCCATTGTGGGGTAGACAGACACCCCCTAACACACCATCCTTGCCAATGTGATCTCAGGACTTCAGAAGGCAAGTCGTCTGAGGTTCAGAGGAGGATAAATCACTCCCAGCTGAGCAGTGCTTGGAACCTTCCTGTCCTCATGGATCAAGGACCTGAAGGAGGGGAAGAGTCCATTGGCAAGATAGACTTGGGAGGAGGGAGCTCACACCACATCCAATTGGTGCAGCTTTATCGCTTCATGAAGGACTGAATATTGTTCTGTTCACATGAAGTCTGCAAATAGAGTCAAATTAAAAGAGGTGGAAAACAGAAAACGACTTCATCATTGACAGTCTCAACACTAGCCTCTTTGCATCTTTGCCCAGGAGGAAGGATAAATGTCTCAAGGAGAGAGTCAGTCTGGGAGACTTTGTGGCACAAGATGACCAGCCATGGTGGGATCCTCAGAGATGACCATGCAGGCACCCGAACTGGCAGCAGAGAGGGCGCCACAGGGGCAGCTGGGGCTCCAAGGCCTTTGTGGGATGGGAGGGTTGGCACTGGCAGACTGTGCTCTGCCCAGGGGTGGTCCCAGCACAGAGACGAGGAAGCTGAGTGTCAAGCACCATCTCCACAGTGTGTAATTCTAAAAGATACAACATGTTCTTTCAGACCTGAAGGCACCATGGCAGGTGTTCAGGGCTGGGACCTAGCAGTGACCACAGACATTGTCCAGTGCAAACACAGGAACTAGCTGGACCTAGAGGGGGGTCTTCCAGACTCCTCATGGAGTGCTGCTTCCGCTGTGCTCACTGCCTCCACGACTCAGCCTTGCTGGAGCTGACCTTCTGTGGTGTCACAGGTACTTGGCGTTGGCCAGGACTAACTTCAACAATCACTCAATCCTCATTCACTGTCACACTTTCCATCTTAGGGCTTCTTCCTTCATTACTTTTTTTTCTCCCCTCCTTCACTTATTCATCCATCAAATACTTGTATGTGTCAGGCACTGTGTAAGGACCATATGATTGAGATAGGCAGTCCCTCTCCTCATGGACTTCTTAGATGATGAGAGCAGAAAGAAACACACACACACACAGAATAAACAGACCAGTAAAAGTAAAGATGCTTCCCTGGTGGCTCAGATGGTAAAGAATCTGCCGGCAATGCGGGAGACCTGGGTTTGATCCCTGGGTTGGGAAGATCCCCTGGAGGAGGGCATGGCAATCCACTCCAGTATTCTTGCTTGGAGAATCCCCATGGACAGAGGAGGCTGGGGGGTTACAGTCCATGGTGTCACAAAGAGTCAGACATGACTGAGCAACTAAACACAGCCCAGCACAGGTAAAGATAAGTCTCATGAAGGAAAATATCAAGCTGTAGAAGAAAGGGGCTAGGGGCTAATTTAGATGATCTTGCATAGATGGAAAATCATCTCGCCAATCTCTCTAAGGCGAGGACACTTAAGACCTAAATGATAAGAAGCTGGCCCTGGTAAGTGTCATTTCAGGCAACACTTGGCATGTGCAAAGGCCCTGAGGTCAATGTGAGATTGGTGGGTTGAAGTAGAAGTCCAGTGACTGAGCGAGGGTCATGTGAGATGAGAACAGAAATGGACAGGCACAGGTCATGGAGGCCTGAAACCATGGTAGGTGCTGAATTTTGTGCAACATGAAATGGGAAGCTTTTTAAGGGTTTTAAGCAGATATATGTTACCAGACAATTTAAATATTAAGAAGAAACTTCCAGCAGCTGTGTGAAGAATGGATGAGAGAGAGAGCAGAGTGAATGCAGGAAGATCAATTAGGAGGCTTCCATGGTGTCTCTAGGTGAGAGAAATGGTGCTAGATCAGGAGGACTGTGGAGATGAAGAAATGTGGACAGATTAGATATACAGATGACAAGATAGTGCTGTGTGCTGGTCGGCTGTAGAGGCTGAGGGGCTCCTAGGTTTCTGGGAAGGCAGGAAGGCACTGTGTTCTGGAGGGAATAATTAAGAGTTCCAATTTGGAAGGGTTAAGTTTGTCATGTCCTTGAACTTTCTAGGTACAATCAGGTTTGTGCAAAGCTGGAGTGCCAAGGAGACCTCTGGGCTGAATTGTACATTTCATTGCAGGGAGAAGCCTCTAAAGTGAGCTTCCATAAAGTGGCTTTGTTAAGAGGATTCAGAGGACTCTCAACAAACCTGAGGGCACAGATTGCAGACAGGCCTCCCAGGGAGCTGCAGCCAGCAGACCCTGAGGACAGAGGCCAGGAACCTGCGGTGTCTCTGCCTCTGGGACTTGATGAATGCCTATGGACTCGCTAAGCCTGGCTCTCCGGTCTGTCTTTATGTCCCTCTTTCTCGATGTCTGCTGTGTGTGTCTCTGCGTTTTTCTCCACATCCCCATTTGCCTCTGTATGTCTGTCCCTCTGAATGTGTGTCTATGGGAGTCTGTGGGAGTGGGTGTGGGCTTCTCCTTGGGTCTTTGGTCTCCAGGATTAGTTCTCTCCTTTCTTCATCTGTTCAAGAGTATTTGTGTGCTTCTGTTCCTGTCCTGTCTGTCTCTGCTGGTCTGTCTCTCCAGCAGTACTGTCTCTTAAACTGCTTCCTTTGACATATCTTTTCCCTTCTCTCTCTGATCTGTGTGAAGGTGACTTTGGTCTCTGCCTCCATACAATGTTTATACCATTTTCTGATTTGCCTGCCCTAACTGAGACTGACCACCAACTCTGAATTCCAATTCCAAATTCCTGGGAAATAGGATCTGATTGGCCCAGCTTGGCTCAAGTGTTAATTTCTTGTTCAATCTATCCATGGACAGGAAAGCTTGAAGCTGGGGCAAGGAAGTGTCAGGTAATATAAAATGACTGTGTGCTACTGATGAACAGAGCACAAAGGTCCTGGGCAATGGAAAAGCAAAAGAGGACAAAAGACTTTGAAAAAAAGATAAAATGATCACTATTCAGAAATAAACATCTACCTAGAAACACTAACAGGATCGAACAGTATAGGGAAACTTGGCAAAATGCTGGATTAAAGGCAATCCAGTAATTAAACCCTAAAAGTCAGTATCATTTCTTTACATGTTTCTTTATAACAGTGATAACCAATTAGCAAATGTGATTTTTAAAAAATATAAGGCATCTGTGAAAAAAACATACAGTTAATAATTACTTTTGATGGTGAAACATTGAATGCATTTCTGAAGATTGGGAATATTTCAAAGATTTTCCCGCTCACTAATTTTGTACAACTTTTTACTGCAAATCCTTATACACAAAAAATAACTCAAGAGAATTTAGACCTACATGTAAAAGCTAGAAACATAAATTTTCTTGAATAAGATAAAACATACAGTAATATCTTTGTGACCATGAGAAGTAAAGATTTTAAAATTGAAACTCAAAAGGAACCAACCATAAAAGGAAAAAAGATAAATCAGGCTTCCACAAAATTAATATTGCTTTGTTTTTTTTTTTTGGCTCATTAAAAGTAACCATTAAGGAAATGAAAAGGCAGGATACAAACTGGGAAAAATATTCATAATATATTTATGTGACAAAAGGCTCAAATCCAACAGATTGAAGTGAGGAAGATGTGCTGAGAATTTCTACAAGTCAACAATGAAAAGATAATTCAAGAAGAAAGGTGGGCAAAGGATAGGAAGTCACTTCACGAAAAATTAGGCAATAAGCACATGCAAGGGTGCTCAGCATCATTAGTCACCAAGGAAATGCAAATTAAAAATCACATCGAGACCCATTTTGTATCCACTAGTATAGCTGCTGTCTAAAACTGATAAAAACAAATATCAGTGAGGGTGTGGAGCAACTGGAACTCTCAGACATTATTGGTGGAATGTAAAATGCTACCTTAATTTTAAAGGATAGTTTGGCAATGTCTTGTAAAGTTAGACATAAGCCTATGCTAAGACCCAGCTATTCTTCTCCTAGGTATCTATCAAAAAGAAATGAAAACCTATGTCTACAAAAAGACTTCAACATTAATGTTTATAAAAACTTTTACATAATATATAAAAATAGAGACAATCCAAATGTTTATCAAGAGACAAATGAAAGACAAATCAACTCAGCAAAAAGGAATGAAATGCTAACATTTACATCAATGAGTAAAAAACACTAGCTATAAAAGAATGCAGACTAAAGAATGCAAAGTTCTAAATCACATAAAACTGATGGTAATAGTACAAAACAGAAAACAATCATGGTTGGGGTGGAATTAACAGAAGAGCTCAGGGAAATTTTCTGGGGCACTAAAAAATACTCTACATATTAAAGTTGTCTTAACTAATTCTGGAATTTTATTCTTCCATATAAATTATTGAGATATAATGCTACATAGAAAGATCCCAAGTATTCAGTTAAATGTTAAATTTTGAAAGCTATATGTAAATATTGATGTATATTAGTTACAGCTCAATAAATCTTATGGAAGAACAAAAACCTATAGTTAAATAGGATAATCTTAATAAAGAAGTATAACAAGGAAAAATGTGCTTTATCAGAAAATAAAATATACTATAAAAACACAGTAATAAAAACAGCCTGGCATTGTTCTACAAATAGATTATGGATCAATAGAACAGAATAAAGAGCCAAGATAGACCACTATCTAACCTTTTGCATAACAAAATAACACTATAAATGAAAGCAAATATTGGTTTAATAAGTGTTAAAAAATGAAATATAAGAAAATTAAAGCTGGATTCCTGTTTAAATGTCACTTTATTTCACATAGATAAAAGATCTAAGCATCTAGAACATTGTTATGACATAGAAGTAGGATAGCAATTCCTAAATAACGCTTCAAAAATACAAACCATACAGCAAAATTAGCTGGATTTGATCATGTCAATATCACGTATTTTTCAATTCAGTGAAAGACATTTTGGAAAGTTATTAGATGACAGAATGAAAGTACATATTTGTGGCATTTAATATCAAAAAGGAATTAATTAGTTATAGTACACAAGAAGCTCCTATAAATCAAAAGGAATGTAGATAGCAATCCCATATTAAAAATGTTCAAAGATATAGTTTAGCAATTTATAGGAAAGAACACTCAAAATGCTCAAACTCATTATTTATTAGGGAAATACTGATTAACAAAGAACTATCTCTTTATACTTAGTGACTGGTAAAATTGAAAAACTGGATAATGCTAAGTACTGGAAGGGACTGGCCATGGAAATTTCTGTGTACTGCTGGTGGGAGGGGTGCAGCCATTCTGGAAAAGTCTAGTAATATTAATTTAAATTAGATATTGAGATACCTATGACCCAGCTACCCTGTTTCTTCAGTATGTATCTCAAGAAATTTTCACACAATCCAAGATGCACAAGTATGAGGATGCTGAGTTGTTGCCAAGGGGTTGGAAGAGTGGTTAGGTATATCATAGTGAATGCACATCCTGACATATGTACCAGTCAGCTGTTAGTAGCAATGGATCAAATGTGTACATGGCAACAAGGATGGATCTGGAAAACACAGAACTCAGTAAAATAAGGAGAATTGAAATATATGAAACACTATCATTTAGGTAAATTTAAAATACAGGCGCACAAAATGATAATATGCCATTTGCAAAAGATATTGCATTAAATGGGCTTCCCTTGTGGCTCAACTGGTAAAGAACCCGCCTGCAATGTGGGAGGCCTAGGTTCAGTCCCTAGGTTGGGAAGATCCCCTGGAGAAGGGAAAGGCTACCCACTCCAGTATTCTGGCCTGGAGAATTCCATGGACTCAAGAGTCCATGGGGTCGCAAAGAGTCGGACACAACTGAGCGACTTTCACTTTCACTTTGCATTAAACAATTTAGAATAAATGATTGGTTGAAAGGAAAGAAGAATGGAGAATAAAGAAGAAAATGAAACAACAGAGACCTTGTAAGGACCATGTTGATTTTGACTCACAGATAAAGAAGACTAACTCAAACCTCTACACCTACAACTTAAAGCTAGCTGTAAGAATTCCTTCTTGGGGAAAGGACAATTATCTGGAAGGGAGAGTGAGGGCTATAGAGTCAACAGATTACCAAGAGCTCACCAAGAACCAAATGATTACAAAGGAAGTGTTTTCATCTTCAATTTTTTTTAGAAGAAAGAATTGAAGTTCAAGGAAGTTAAATAACTTGTAAGAAGCTGTGTCTGATTTCAGATTCAATATCAAAATAAGTCATCACTTGACTGTTACTGCCTTGACCAAGCCAACATGGTTGCTCACCAGGACTGCTGCCCTAGCCTCCTCACCATTCTCCCTGCTCCCACCCATGCCCTATGTTCTACTCAACACAGCAGCTGGAGCATTATTGTAAATCCCTGCAAATGTAAGTCAGATCATGTAAACTTCCCAGCTCAGAATGCTGCCAGGCTGTCCCAGTCCCACATCATTCAGAATGACATCTGAAATGCCTGTGTCCTACAAGGCTCTGGATGGCCTGGCCCCTGTCTAGCTTTCCAGGCTCATCTCTGATCACTCTCCATCTGACTCTTTCAGCTATCACATTGACCTTCTTGCTGTTTTTTTAAACACTCCCAGGACAGTCCAACCTCCAGACTTGGCACTAGCCTAATCTTTTCCTTCAATCTCACATCATATTATCAATCCCTTCACTCTGGTCTCTGCTCAAATATTACCTGGTAAGAAAGACCTTCTCCGACTACCTTATCAGTCATGTACCATCTTCTATTCTTCATTTTTAATGCCTTACTCTGCTTTGTTTCTACCATTTATCCCTACCTGACAGCATATTATCTATATTTTTGTTGGTTGGTTTGTATTTATCTCCCACATTAGGATGAGGGCAAAATACTGCTCTGAATCATGTGGTTTGTACAATCCCTGGCCCAAGGAAAACCCAGATCCAGTGTGTGTGGATGGATGTTTAGATGTCTGAGCCTAGACCCATGTTCTTTCCACTGTACCACTCACAGCTCCCAAACAGGGCTTGGGGAAGGGAGTACGGTAAAAATAGGGACAACAACAAAGGTCTAGGTGGCAGGTGTGTGGGTCAGAGAGAGGAAAACCCAGCACCTGATGTGGCTGAACAAAGTGCACATAGGAGGAAGAACCAGCAGGCATTTAGATTTTAGGATTTTAGCCTCTCTGATCTTTGTTTCCAAAAAAAAAACTGAAAACCAAACTGACCAATCAGTTCCCCCAGCCTTAGATCAATGCCTGAACTTGATCTAATGCCTGAACTATGAACCTCAAGGGAGAAAGACTTCATCAGTGCCATACAAAATTCCTTTCACATTAAGACCATCACAATAAGAAATCTGGCCATGTTACAGGTATTAATGTCTCTTGCTACAATTTAATCCCATTTCTTTCAAGAAATGTATTGTGTAATTGAGAAATAAATAAAGAGGTAAATTGCTATGGAAATCTAACATCATTTATACAATCAAAGAAGAGATTTTTCCCCTGGATTGTAATTATGTCTCTTATTAATCCCAGCTAGCTCTCAGAACCTAGCTCTTGGGACTGAGCCTGGCAATCAGCTTCCATAAAGATGTCACTTAGTGTGTGTCTTTCTTAAGGGACACTATTGATAGAACCATTAAGAGGAGAGATTCCTTAGTGGGAGGAGAGAAAACTCTTTTCAAACAATTCATTGACTTTCTGCTAAAAGCACATTCACTATTCATTTTTACCCACACACAATGATGTTCTTAGGAGCCCTGGAAGAACTCTAGTCTGGCTACAAAATCCATCTGGTCTGCCAAAGAAGACCAGACTAGTCTCCCTCCACCATCACTTGAAATGCCATCCTATGGATTCATTCCTTTTGAATGAAGCATTGCCCCCTTCAGGTTCTGCATCTAAAATCTAAACAACCGAAAATGAGAGAGACAAGTACTTAATGTTTCAGTGTAATGTGCATGTGTTGCTTCTGCTGCATCCTTCAGCCATCCTTCTTTTCATAGCTGCACCCATCTCATATACCCATCTCAATTTTCTTGCGGCAACCATCACCAGTTGTATCTGTTATTGTTTGCTGTAATAATGCTGCATAACAAATAATCACAAACCTAGTGTTCACAGAAATAAGCATCCATTGCTCATATGTCTGCAATAACTGTAATTTTATCTTGCATGGGCTTGCTCACACTTCTGGGGACAACCTAGCTGTTTGCTATTCCAGGGCAATTGGAGTGATTTGACTCTGTTCCATGTGTCTCTCATATGCCTGGATATAGCCTTCTGTTGATGACAGAGGTACAAGAGAGCATGCTAAACATTCAAGGTCTCCTGAAGCCTTGGCTCAGAAATGATACAATCTTACTAGCTATTGAATAAATGTAAACTTAAACAAAGACAAGGTACCTTTTGCACTTATCAAACTGGAAAGATGAAAAAATGTTGAGGCACAGGATTAGTGAAATGGAACTGAATCGTCCCATTCTTAGTAGAGAAAGAATCAGTTGGTAAATCTCCTCTATGGTGACTTATCCCTTTGATATAGACACAACACTTCTCAGGGTTTATTCTAAGCAAACAGAGAAATGTACCAAGATGGGTGTACAAGTGCATTTAGTACAATAGGTAAGAATTGGGACAAATTAAATGTCTAACATTAGGAGATGAATGAAATATAGTACTTACATGAAATGAAGTATCATATATTATATATGGCATTATATAGGATAAGTATCAAATGTTGACTGCTCCTACTTTTGTTAAGAAACCACACACATATGTAGATATATAGTCATTGAAAAAAATGTTTAAAGAATCCAAAACATTTATTGCATATATCTATCTCTGGGTAGAGAATTATAAGATATTTTATTTCTTTTTGCTTGAATCCAAAACATTTATTGCATATATCTATCTCTGGGTAGAGAATTATAAGATATTTTATTTCTTTTTGCTTGTCTGTGTTATCTCATTTTTCCACAGTAGGCCTGTATTAGGCATTTAATTTAAATCTTTAAAATTGTTACAGGGAAGAACTGACTCCATGCTGGGTCTGTTTATTTTACTTTAACTTTTGCTTCCCATTGCTTTTGTCCTCTAAAAGCATACTGTCCATACATAATGGCCTGCCTCAGGAAACCCCCATCCCTCTGCCTGCATGGTAAACCAAAATGCCTTTGTTCAGGACCCTGTCTGCCTGTGGATGACTACAGAAAGGAAGAAATTAACACATCCCCTCCCCAAGGCTTGCTATTCCAGGAGATATTTGTAAGATTAATGGCCTTTGTACTTTACCTCCTCACAGCTCTTCCTCTCTGTTCTATGAAGGAACCTGCTATCCAGACCCCAGTAAGATGGTTATTTTGAGACATTAGTCTGCCATCTTCTTCATCAGTGGGCTTTATGTAAAGTCATATTCCTTGCCTCAAAATCTTGCCTCTCAGTTAATTGACCTGTCATGTGACTAGCAGAGTGAGCTTGAATCAGTAACAAAATGTGTAGGGTTGTCCATTTTATTGAAAATCTCTCTAGCTTGCAACTTTTTCAGGGGAGTTTTGCCCAAAGTAGACTCCAAATTCCCCTGTCCCCTTGACCTGGCCCTGCTCATCAAGGCTGGCATCATAACTATAATCCTCTCCAGTTTCTTTACTGCAGTGGGTTTATAGCCCTGTAACTGTCTAATTAGGGCTTCACAGGTAGCTCAGTGGTAAAGAATCCTACCTGTCAATGCAGGAGACTTGGGTTCAATCCGTGGGTCAGGAAGATCCCTTGGAAAAGGAAATGGTAACCTGCTCCACTATTCCTGGCTGGGAAAGCCCATGGACAGAGGAGCCTGGTGGGCTACATTCTATGGGGTCACAAAGAGTCAGGCACAACTTAGCAACTAAACAATAAAAACCATCTAATTCAGGAGAAGAAACTGCAAGGCCAGTGGCTCCTGGCTCCCAAGCACCACGTGGAGTGGGCAGCCTGGTGGCAAGGCTCACCCCAGGCTATGGTTCCATTCCCAGCTGCAGGAAACTAGCCTGCTCCTTTCTGCAGGAAGCAGAGTACCCCAGGTATGGAGTGCCTTTCAAGCCCCAGAGTTGCCACTGAGTACTCCTGGGAACAATAGCCCTGTGCAGAATGCACTGAGGAGCTCATTACTCAAATATGCCTGGTGGCAAACCATTTGCAAAGCAAGCAAGCTGTTTGTAGAGTGAATAATCACTCTAGCATTTGAGATTCACTCACAAGGAATGTTAACAGCACATTGTAAACATTATTCATGTTAATGTTGTTTTTTTCAATCCTTCATTTTCAGATGAAACATTTCTTTCATCTGTCCCAGATCCAAAGCTTATAGATATTGGAGAAAATGTACCTGGTTAGCAAATAATGTTTCCCAGTTTGTATTCCAATGTCTGTATTGGCTTTGATTTGGCCTTAAAGACTTGGCTGACCTTCCAAGACAGTGGAGTAACAGATTTTTTCAGAAACACAACTAGGATGAGCTGAGAGCAAAGATCAAATTTAAGGCTTAAATAATCATCACTGAGATGTCCCTGAAGGTGACAGGACCTCTTTCCTCCCTCCCCTTCTATTTCTATGTGATTTAATCCATTGATCTACTATTAGGAAAATACCATAGACACAAACCATAGAAATAAATGCAGATTTATTTCTCATTTGTTCTCCAGGCTGGAAAGCCCAAAGTCCAATATCTAAGATCAAGGCAAGGAAGGAGAGAGGAATCTCTGGGTCTACATTATAAGGGCATTAATTACTTTCATGAAGGCTCTCTCCTCATGACTTAATCACCTCCCAAAAACCCCACATCTGTATATGATTATATTGGGAATTAGGTTTCAGTATACAAATTTGGAGGGACACAAACATTTAGTCTAAAGCATTGCACCTCTGTGCATGGGATACAAGGGCCCTAAAGCCTCTAAGTTTTGTTTTCTTGATCCATCAGTCTGTGACAGCTCTGTATTAATACTTCCCACTAGGACTTGGGACCATCCATTTCTCCTTGTAATCCTGCCTATTTTTAGGCCTTGTTATTAGAAGCATGAGGTCATAATTATTATATCTTGATGAATTACACCATTTGTCATGCAGCATCTTAATGCTTTCACCTTAAAATCTATTTTGTCTGATAGAACATCTTTTTTTGGCGCTAGCATTTGCATGATGTGCTATTTCCATCCTTTATTTTTAAACTTTCTATATTCATTTTATTTATGACTCTTAGAAGCAGCAGATAAATGGATTTTAAAACATGGCTTTGATTTTTAGTCAACATGATAGTAGATAGTCCTTGCATTTTAATAGGTTAGCTGAATAAGTTTATATCTGGATTTCTAATTTTTTAATTGTTTTCCATGGTTTTTTGGTCAATTTTTTCTCTTTCCAAACTTCTCTTTTCCCATTGATTTGATTATGTTTTACTTCTCTTAATCCCCCCTTTTATCCCTTAATGGTTACAATATATGTTTTTATTATTTTAACGGTTGCTCAAAAAATTTAATATGGATCTTTAATCCAACCAGTCCATCCTAAAGGAGATCAGTCCTGGGTGTTCATTGGAAAGACTGATGTTGAAGCTGAAACTCCAATACTTTGGTCACCTCATGCGAAGAGCCGACTCATTTGAAAAGACCCTGAGGCTGGGAAAGATTGAGGGCAGGAGGAGAAGGGGACGACAGAGGATGAGATGGTTGGATGGCATCACCAACTCAATGGACATGGGTTTGAGTGGACTCCGGAAGTTGGTGATGGACAGGGAGGCCTGGTGTGCTGTGGTTCATGGGGTCACAAAGAGTCAGACACGATTGAGCAACTGAACTGACCTGAATTTTATATTTTTCTAACACTGTCTAAGGGCTTCCCTCGTAATTCAGTTGGTAAAGAATCTGCCTGCAGTACAGGAGACCTGGGTTTGATCCTGGGTCAGGAAGATCCCCTGCAGAAGGAAATGGCAACCCACTCCAGTATTTTTGCCTGGAGAATCCCATGGACTGAGGAGGCTGGCAGGCTACAGTCCTTGGGATCGCAGGTGTTGGACATGACTTAGTGACTAAACCACCAACACCAACAACACAGTCTAAAGTTTGGGGATATTATACCCTACTCCTTCCTCTAAACCATGTGAAATCATCTTCATTGGTGATGCTGTTTAGAATTTCAGCTCTACCTCTGTTGAGAAGGTAGGAGAGAAGAACAGGTAGGAGGTAGAGGGTAAGCCCCTTACACTAGGAATATTAATAATGCTCATTCACATTTCTTTATTTAACACAATTAAAATTGCTGTATCTTTTGATTTTTTAGAATATATGTTTATTGTGTAATATTTTCAAAACTGTACAGAAAAGTATAAGGGCAAAATAAAAGTTACCCAAAATCCCTCTACCATGTAATGACTAGATTTTGATAACCAACCACTCATATATCTTTATATACATATGCACATTTTCATATATAACATTTTCATAAATGGATTTATATATTCACATTTAAAATCAAATGACTAGTTTGATTGAATTCTTTGAGTTTTGCTTGCCTCTCTCTTAACCTAATACATGCAACTTAAATAACCAATATATTAACAGCTTACCTAAATATCCTATCTGAGCTTTTTCCAGGTTCATTTAATTAGAGATTAATAAGATGAAGGGAAGAAAGGGAGGGAGGGAAGAAGAGAGGGAGAAAGAGAAGATGGGCAAGCAGACAAATACATAAAATTTTAGTCACTGTGTGTTTTACAAAACTAGGGTTATATTACTTACACTTCTCTGAAGTTTGCTTCTCCCACCTTATAATTCATCATGTAAATCCTCTGCAGTCAGCCCCAATAGACTTAACTCATTCTTTGTAGGCTTTTATTATGGAAATTTTCATACATACACAAAAGAAGTGAGAAAAATATAATGAACTCTCATATTTCCATCACCCAGCTTCAACAATTATCAATATTTACATTTCACCAATCTTCTCTCATTAATCCTTTCTGCTGTAGGTAGAAAGATGCCCCCAAAGATGTTCACATTCTATCCTCTAGGACTATGTTACCTTCCAAGGCAAAAGGGATTTTGAGGGTGTGACTAAGTTAAGTACACTGAAATGAGGAGATTTTCCTGAATAATATAGATGTGCCAAACCTAATCATGTGAATCCTTAAAATCAGAGAAGCTTACTTGACTGAAGTTAAAAAGAGATGTAACTAGGAAAGAATGACCAGAGAAACGCAACTTTGCTGGCTTTAATATAGAGGCAGAGGGATTCACTGGTAGTCCAATGGTTAAGAATTCCCCTTCCAGTGCAGGGAGAGTGGGTTTGATCCCTGGTTGGGGAGACAAGATCCCTTGGGGATCTTATGCCTCAGGCCAAAAAAACCAAAACATAAAACAAGCAATATTGTAACAAATTCAGTAAAGACTTTGTGTTAATTTGTATGGCAACAACAAAAACCTGATACACCTCTACCTCCTTCCTCTCTCCCTCCTTCCCTCTTTCCTTCCATTCTTCCTTTCTTTTTAGTGAGGGCTGCAATATTTTTTCTTTTTAGTAAATTCCAAATATCATCACATTTTGCCTACAAATACTTTACCATATATTTTTAGCAGATGAGGATTTTAAAAAATAATCATAATACTTAATTCATCTTACAAAATAAACATTTGTTGAATATCATCCAATTTGTATTCAGATTTTCCTTTTTGATTTTTAAAAAAGGATTTTTTATACTTTGTTTGTTTAATCAGGTTCTAAAGAAGGTCCTTGAATTACATTTCACTGATATTTCTCTCAAGTCACTTTTAATTCATAACAGTTTCCTCTTCTTCCCTTTTAAAGGGCTAGTTTTTGAGTAAAGAACCAACATGCATCACTCCAACTGACATTTCATTGGTTAAAGCAAGTCATGTGACCAAGCTTTATGTTAATAGGGTGGAGCTATGTAATGCTCTTAGTAGGAAGGGGAGCAAATAATGGAGAATAATACAGTCAGTCACTGTCACTGTCTGATGTGACAAAGAGAGCAGCAACCTTGGTGAGTCAGCTCTCCGTTGGTGTCCTGCGAGTCGTCCCTGAAAACTCAGGGTAGACCCACTCCCCCAGGCTCCCAAACATTGTGTGCCTACCTCATCCCCCACATCAGCCCACTTTATCTTCAAATTAGCTGTAATTGAACTCTACAGACACAGTACGGATGCATCACAACTTATTCATTCTACATTGATAATTAATCATTTTGTTTCCAGGTTTTTTATAAAAAGAATTTGCTACTAAATATAAAACTGTAACAAAATCCTTTAAAATATATACTTGAATGCTGTATCTTTATTCCTATGGGATATCTTTTTAGGTGTGGAATTACAGAGCCAGAAACTATAGATCATTTTAATTATAATAGTTTTTCACATTTCTTTATAAAAAAGTTAAAATAATGATTCCAACTTTCTTCTTAAGTCTTTACCAGGGGTATGTTATCTAACTCTTCAGTATTTTGCCATATGATAGATCACAAAGGTTATTTGTTAGGTCCCTTAATTTGCATGTCCCTGAACCCTCTTGAAGCTAGGCATTTTTCTTTTTTCTTTTTTTTAAACAGATTTATTAAGGTGTGGATAACATATCAGGCTTCCCTGGTAGTTCAGTTGGTAAAGAATCTGCCTGCAATGCAGGAGATCCCTCCATTTGATTCCTGGGTCAGGAAGATCCACTGGAAAAGGGATAGGCTACCCACTCCAGTATTCTTGGGCTTCCCTGGTGGTTCAGCTGGTAAAGAATCCAGCTGCAATGCTGGGTTCGATCCCTGGATTGGGAAGATCCCTGGGAGAAGGAAAAGGCTACCCACTCCAGTATTCTGGCCTGGAGAATGCCATGGACTGTCACAAAGAGTCGGATGCAACTGAGTGACTTTCACTTTCAGATAGCATGCCATAAGATTCACCTATTACAATTGTACAATTGAATGATTTTTAGTAAATTTGTAGAGTTGTGCAACCAATGGACATGTTCAGTGGCTCTGTTATGTCAGACCCTTTGCGACCCTATGGACTATAGCCCACCAGGCTCCTCTGTCCATGGAATTATCCTGGCAAGAATACTGGAGTGGTTTGCCATTTCCTCCTCCAGGGGACCTTCCCAACCCAGGCACTGAACCTGAGTTTCCTGCAGCTCCTGCATTGGCAGGCAGATTCTTTACCACTGAACCTCCTGGGAAAGCCCCGTTGTAAATAATGCTGGTATGAAACCCTGGGTACAAGTCTTTGTGTGGATATACATTTGTGTTTCTCTTGGTCAGATATCTGAGTGGAACTGCAGATATGATAAATTTATGTTTAACTTTTTAAAAAGTGCCAAACTTTTCCAAAAATGGCTATACACATCCATTCTTCCTCCAGAGATGTATGAGGCTCTTTCTCTCCACAACTTTTGATTAGAGATATTCTGGTGGATAGGCAATAATATCCCATTATGGGGTGTTTTTTCCCATTTTTTTAAATTGGAGGATAATAGCTTTACAGAATTTTGTTTTCTTCTGTCAAACATCAACATGAATCCTCCATAGGTACACATATATCCCCTCCCTTTTGAACCTCCCTCCCATCTCCCTCCCCATCCCACGCCTCTAGGTTGATACAGAGCCCCTGTTTGAGTCTCTTGAGCCATACAGCAAATTCCCATTGGCTATCTATTTTACGTATAGTAATGTAAGTTTCCATGTTACTCTTTCCATACATCTCACCCTCTCTCCTCTCCCCATGTCCATAAGTCTATTCTGTATGTCTGTTTCTCCATTGCTGCCCTTGTAAATAAATTCCTCAGTACCATTTTTCTAGATTCCATATATATGCATTAGAATACAATATTTCTTTCTCTTTCTGACTTACTTCACCCTGTACAATAGATTCTAGGTTCATCCACCTCATCAGAACTGACTCAAATGTGTTCCTTTTTATGGCTGAGTAACATTCCATTGTGTGTACGTACCATAGCTTCTTTATCCATTCATCTGTTGATGGACATCTAAGTTGCTTCCATGTTCTAGCTATTGTAAATAGTCCTGAAGTGAGCAATAGGATGCACGTGTCTTTTTCAATTTTGGTTTCCTCCAGGTATATGCCTAGGAGTGGGATTGCTGGGTCTTATGGTGGTTTTATTCCTAATTTTTTGAGGTATCTCCATACCATCTTTCATAGTGGCTCCATCAATTTACATTCCCACCAACAGTGCAAGAGCATTCCCTTTTCTCCACACCCTCTCCAGCATTTATTGTTTGTAGACTTTTTGATGATGGCCTTTCAGACTAGTGTGAGGTGATATCTCATTGTAGTTTTGATTTGCATTTCTCTAATAATGAGCAATGTTGAGCATCTTTTCATGTGTTTGTTAGCTATCTGTATGTCTTCTTCGGAGAAATGTCTGTTTAGGTCTTTTTCCCACTTTTTGATTGGGCTGTTTGTTTTTCTGGCATTGAGTTGTATGAGCTGCTTGTGTACCCTGGAAATTAATCCTTTGTCGGTTGTTTGCTATTATTTTCTCCTATTCTGAGAGTTGTCTTTTCACCTTGCTTATAGTTTCCTTTGCCGTGCAAAAGCTTTTAAGTTTAATCAGGTCCCACTGTGATTTTAAGTTCTGCTTCAGTAATGATTAATGATGTTGAGTACATTTTCCTGTGCTCATTAGCCATTTGTATATTTCTTTGGGTAAAATGTATTCTTAAAACCTTTTTACCTGTTTCTAAGTTGGCTTGCTTATCTTCTCATTATTGAGTTATAAGACTTCTTTATATATTTTAACATAAATTATTTACATATATATGATTTACAAATATTTCTCCCAGCTGTGATTAAGCTGTTGGTGTTGGCACCCCATCTCATCCTGGTAGAACCACCTAGGTAACCAAATTAAGACAGAAGGAAATAATGAGGAATAAGAACAGTCCCAGACAAGATGCCTTCATACCTGAAGGTCAGTTGGTTTTGCATGAATAAACACTTCTCATTATGCTCTTTATCTCTGGTCAATTTTAATAAGTCTCAAATGATCATTTGGGCCACATATTTTAGTTGTGTTTTGAGAGGATTCACCAATCTTTTCACTCTATGCTGAAAGTTGCTAGGCAACCCTTGTTATGTAGATCATGATTTGGAGTTGGGTTCCTTCCTCAACAGCCCCAGAAAGTGCCAAGGCCGTGTTCTATTTTCTGGAACTGGGATTGGGCCCTGCACCCATCCCTGGACCACTCACAATGGCCAGGGAAATGTAGTGCTGTGATTGGTCACACTTGAGCACCCCACTCACTCCCAGAATCTGGGAGGGAATGAATTCCCACAGCACCTAGCGTGAGAGTGGAAAAGATAGATCATCCAGAAGTGAGTTGGGGTAATTTTTCCTATAGGCTCTCTTCAGAGTTGTGATTCCCCAGGGTGAAGCTCTTACATCATAGGCCAAGGACCAACACCTACAATGTCTACCAGCCTCATAGAGACCCTCCTAGACCATTCACCTTGCTGAGTTCTAAATGATCCAGACATTCAGATGTGTGTGTGTGTGTGTGTGTGTGTGTGTTAGTCATTCAGTCATGTCCAACTTTGCAACCCCATGGACTGTAAGCGTGCTAGGCTCCTCTGTCCATGGAATTCTCTAGGCAAGAATACTGAAGTGGGTAGCCATTCCCTTCTCCATGGGATCTTCCCAACCCAGGGATCAATCCCCAATCACCTGCATTGCAGGCAGATTCTTTACCATCTGAGCCAGCAGGAAAGCCCCCAATATAGACAGAGCCTTCCACAGTTCAGGCACAGCATTCTGGTTTAGAATGTGAGCAGATTTCAGTGCCCTCTAAGATATCCTCCTGCCCTAAACCTAAGAACCTACAGTTCTAAATTCCTCTTTTGCTTTACATTGTATTTTTTCTCAAATTTCCTCTTAGCTTCTTGTGCCTTCTTTTCAACAATGTTCTGTTTAAACATCCCGTATCTCCCATCCTAAAAACTCTGGCTTTTGTCTGGCATTCTCTGCTGCTCTCTTTTTCACTCTCTCTCTTTCATTATCAATGTCTATTTATTGAACACTCACAACAGTCAGGCAGTATGCACAGCAACAATGGTGTAAAAACAAAGATGTGTTAGTTACAATCCTTTGCCTCAAGTTTACAATGTCTTTGCCAGAGAGAATCTGTCCTTTGTGGTGAAGCTTAACCCAAAAGTATAACATGTAAGTGTGACATGAAGGATGCTGACAGGGCAATCTTTGCATTCTTCCAAAGCTGGCCTTGCACACAGACAGATTACCAGAAACCTTCCGTAACTACAAGAAGGCATCTAAGCTCCAGGATACCTTCATCTTCCCAGGACTTGAAATAACACACTTTATTTCTTTACACTTTTGAAAAATGCCAGTAACTCAAGAATAACTAGGATGCTGGACACCAGGCATTTGTAATGAAAGACAAATTCATTCCAAAAGGTAGGTTGCTTCTTAAGACACAAAGTATCACTTTTTTTCTTTTTCTTTCTTTCTTTCTTTTTTTTTTTTGTGTGTGTGTGTTATAACATGTTAAGATTTTGCTTTATTCATTGTTGAATGTTTTCTTGTGTAGATGTAGGACATTGTTTTTTCTTTTTTTTTTTTTAGTGGTTTTTGCCATACATTGACATGAATCAGCCGTAGATTTAGACAGAAAGCATCACTTTAAATAAAGATGGCAGTTTTAATGTGGTGGGGGAAGGATTCTGGAGCAAGGATACATTCTGGGGAGGTGGGCTTGCATGGGGCTGCCCAAAGGTATCGTGTGCCTGTGATGCAGGATAAGGTAGGTACAGAGGAAGAAAGAGGACCCATAGAAGGAGGGAACCTCCAAGTGTTGATTCTATATACTTCACTTCTGTGCCAAGGACCACTCAGAATCCCATCCATCTATTATCCCTTGTTTAATTTTCTTCCTCCTTTCTGTTCTTTTCCCACTCAATTGCCAGTTGGTGGGCAGTAGTTTATATGTGATTTAGAGCTCAGCGATCTAGACAGAGCATTTTGACTTTTGTTGATGTTTAAAAATTATGCAGTCCCTGTGATCACTGGTTGCTAATGTCACAGGCTGGTGAGTAACTATAAAGAAAAGCCAAATCTTCCATTCCATTGTGGGTTCCTTGCCATCACAGTGAATTATCACAAAGGCAAGCTAAGTGCAGAAACACCTTTTGGGGGAGGGGGAAATGGATAGGATTATTCTTGCTATGGAAATTTTGAAAAACTGAAAAAATAGACCCTGGAAAGGGGTGGGGGAAATCACACAATAAGAAGAGAGAGAGGGAAAACAACAACAACAACAACACTATCTCACCTTAGAGTGTGAAATTAGTTTACCTTTGTTAAGACTCCAATCCCATGAAAATTATAAATATAGCATCCTGATTATTTAAGAGAAAAACGCTAATTTTCAAGTTTGTGCTATTTCTAGCGATTCCAATCTGCTGTGCGGGAAGTGTGAGAGTGCTGATAATTAAGGAACACTATGTGAGGCGATGATAACACACTGCCTCTGGATCCCAGCTCACGGTGCCTTGTAAATGTGACAAAATCAGATTTGATACTGCTAAAATGTCAGGGCTACATGTTAGCAATTCTCTTATTTCAACACAATTCAGTGACGCCTAACTTCCCACTGCAATTCTTGTGTCAGTGTTTCTTGTCATAGATTATGTGAAATCAGGATAATTACTACAAGGAAATATCAAAAAGCCACAAGCTGAAATCATTAACAAATCACTTCTTCCACCCCACCCCCCGCCAACACACACACCCACACACCCCTGCTTCTTGTCACTGACCTCCATAAATTGCAGTTAGTAGTCAGGAGAATGAGAGGAGTTGATGGATCTCCTCATGGCCTTTGAGACTGTGAAACATCACAGAATGAACTTGTGATGGTCTTCGTCCTGTCACCCATCCCTTGATGCTGTTAATGACCCTCTAGCTCTCACCCAAGTGGCCATTTTTCCAGATTCTTCTTTGCCTCATGCCAATCTCACCAAATCCTAAAAAGTTTATGTATACTTCTCCAATACCAGGTTCTCCCTCAGATTTCCCCCATCTTCTGAAGTCACCTCCTGTGTCCCAGTCTGAGCCCCCATCTGGCTGCCTGAGTGAGGTATCCCAAAAGGCAAATCTAACCACACCTTGCTGGAAAAACCTGCAGTAGTCACTTTGCCTTCTAGGTTGAGGTTCTAGTTCTTTGGCATGTGCATATGATGCTTGGTGATCTGCTCTATCCATTCCTCTGAACAGATGCCCCCTCCTCCGTTGCTATCTACACCTTGTACTTCCTGCCCAAACCAGAAATACCAAACTTTGGTATGGCATGCTTGGTGGAGGGTTCATTGTACCCCCTGCTGCTCTGGTTGCATGTTTTTGTTCCTGTCAGTATCACCCACCACCTTCACCTAAACAGCTACACTCATCCTTTAAGACTGTGCGGAAGGCATTTTCTCCAGAGAGTCTTCCCTGAGCTCACAGAGAGGAATCAGTGTGCTTTCTCAGTTTTCCAACCTTCTATCCGTTCCATCATTTCCTTCAGCCCTGAGAGCTGAGAGGTCCCTCATGACAAGAGCTAGGGCTCATTCATCTTTCTACTCCCAGCACAGAGCAGCAGCCCAGCATGTTGGAGGCATCCTGTGCGTCTTTTGAAATTTGAATCCGATTGTCAGTTTGATTAAGTTATTAGTAAATGTTGTACAAATTCAGATTCTATGGGGGTGGGGACCACTTCCTTCGACCCCTGCAATTCCTGTATTAAAGCAGCAGTGGTTGAATTGAAGCATTCATTCAAATAGGTCATTAACTTATGAAATCATAGGCCGTGTATTTATTCATCTGCAATATTATATTGTTTTATGTTCTAGAACTTACATAAAAGTGTCATTCTCCATGTTTTGAGATATACCTTGCTTTTTCACTCAATGCATTTTTAAATTAATTAATGTTGATACATTTAAGATCTAGCTCATTCATTTTCATTTCTGTGATATATTGCATTGTATGACTATTCCATGGCATACGTGTTCATGATTGTTATACTTTCTTGCTAGAATATTTGACCTATATGGGGGTTTTCTTTTTATTTCTAGTAACACTATTTCCATTAAATTAGATTTTCTCTTATATTGGAAGTACCAAATAGCTTGCTTTCTTTCTATTTGCATTTTTAGGTATAGCTTGCCTTTTTTATTTGTAGATATTCACTGTGATTTTATATTTGGGATGCTTTAATGAAAAACAAATGGTTTGATTATTATTATTTGTAATCAATCCATTGTTTTCTCTTTTGATAGGCAAAACTTATGAATTATGAGATTTAGAATGAATGGATCTAATTTATTTAGATTTAGTTATTGCCAGGTAATTTTCCTTTCTTCACTTTCTTGCTATCTATTAAATTAATACATTTTTCTTTATTTTTTCCTTTCTCCTCTTAACTGGTTTACATACTATAGACTTAAAATTCTATTTGTTTTTACTTTTAATTTTTAATAAAAAATTATTGAGATACAATTCATATCTAATTCACCCATTCAAAATGTACAATTCAATGGTTTATAAAGTATCCATGGAGTTGTCCAACCATCACCTTAATATCTCAATATGCTTTAGAATATTTCATCACCCTACAAAGAAACCTCGTACCCATTAGAAGCCACTCTCCATTTTCCCCAGAACCCTCCCTCCCAGCCCCAAGCCACCCCAATCTATTTTCTGTCTCTATGGATTTGCCTGTCCTGGACATTTCTTATAAATGGAATCATACAATATGTGGTCTTTTGTGACTGGCTTCTTTTACTTAGTGTAATGTTTTCATAGTTCATTGATGCTATAGCATGTTAACACTTCATCTCTTTTTAGTGCCAGGTAATATTTCATTGTATATACATGCCACATTTTATTTATTATTTGATCAATGATGTACTTTTGAGTTGTTTCCATTTTGGCATCATTATGAGTAATGCTACTATAAACAGGTACAAGTTATTGGATGGACAAATGCTTTTATTACTGGGGTATTTCTAGGAGAAGAATTTCTAGATCATGTGGTAATTCTATATTTACACTGTTGAGGAACTTTGGACTATTTCCCAAAGTGGTATTTTGCATTCCCACTAGCAGTGTATGAGGGCTCCAATTTCTTCACATTCTCACAGTATTTGTTGTCTGATTTTTTAATCCTAGCCATGCTCGTGGATGTGAAGTGGTATCTTGTTGTGGTTTTGAGTTCCATTTCCCTAATGGCTAAGGATGGCAAGCATCTTTTTAAGTGCTTTTGCTCATTTATATATCTTCTTTGGACAAATGTCTGTTTAGATCCTTTGCCCATTTTAAACTGGGTTATTTGTCCTTATGGGGTTTCCCTGGTGGCTCAGTGTAAAGAATCCTGGAAATGCAGGAGATGTGGGTTTAATCCCTGCATTAAGGTCAGGGGTTAAAGGAAGATACCCTGGAGAAGGAAATGGCAACTCCTCCAGTATTCTTGCCGGGGAAATCCTGTAGGTCGAGGCGCCTGGTGGACTACACTCCACGGGGTCACAAAAGAGTTGAACACAATTGCACAACAATGACAACAATTTGTCCTTATATCATTGAGTTGTAGGAGTTCTTTATAAACTCAAGATACAAGTCCCTTATCAGATACATAATTGTAAAAAATATCATCTTTTCATTCTCTTAATAGTGTCCTTTGCAGAACAAAGAATTTTAAGTTTATTGATTTCTAGTTTATCAATGTTTTAGTTTTGTTGCTTAAGCTTTTGGTGTCATAAAAGATACTACACTTGATCTTAGCCAAAAGGCCGAGAAGCGATTATCATAAATATTTCCTAATCCAAGGTCATAAAGATTTACATCTACGTTTTACTCTTTTAATTTTTAAGATGCATACTTCATTATGCCACCAATTCCTTTATTCTTTTTTCTGAAAATTTAACTCACTTTACAGTTTCTCCATGTCTCCTAACTGATTTTTTATTTTAATCTTCTTATGCCATATTCTAAATTAATTTGTCTACTCTCTTCTAATTTTTTCCAATCTAAAGTTGAGTCCATCAATATTTTAATATTCCATTTGTTTATCTTTCCAGGGTTTCAATAGGGTTTTTTTTTTTTCCATATCCACTGGTCCTGTTTCATTTTGCCTATTTAATTCCACAAATATCTTTTAATTCATGCAGGTCATTTCTTTATCTCTTTGAGGATCCTAAATATGCCTTTTTAAAATTAATTTTCCCATGGTCAAATTTATTTCACCTGGAGTAAATTCAGCTCACAATTGTCCACCTTTCTCTTATTTTCTCTTAGGTTTAGGAATTTTCATTTACAATCTCACCTTGAGTGAGGAGGTTTATTTTCTCAACCTCCATCTCTGAACTCAAAACTCATAATAATTGTTCACAGTCCCTCTCCAGTAGTGATATTTTGGATATTTCCAGTCAGGCAGCAAATGTCAGCATGGCCGGGACCAACCTGGGCCTTCATCCCTGGGCCTCATTGGCAGCACAAGACAGCTTTTCATCAGTCATTACTCCAAGCAGCAGGACTTTATATATCAAATTTCTTTCTAAATGACTAGAAAACCCAGGCTCAGAGATATCCTCACAATATTTGTTATCTGTGAACAATCAGAGACATTGTGAAGCTAACTCAGCTAAGAAATTATGATACTGGGATTTAAGCCTAGTTCTCTGACTCCAAAGCCCAGTATGCTTTGTTGACTCTGAAGGCAGGTGGCAGCAAGTCATCTTCACACAGCCCCGAGGGTCCCAATTGGAGAAACACTCATGGACTGAGGGAACAGAGGCCTGCCCCTGAAGCTGTTTCACATAAATATTCCTTCCTTTGAATGAATTGCCTGCAAATTGGTTCCCTTCCTTGAGCAGGTAAACCATGCCCAGAAGGAGACTAGAGTGAGTGGGTGAATGACTGTGAAACTGAAACTCAAATTGAGAGTTGAACCCATGGTCTTTCAACTGAGATCACACACCTCATTTCAGGACTTAATGAAGCTCCGATTCTGAATGTCTCATCATAGAAACAATTCAGTGAGAGATAAAGTGATAGGTAAAAAGTGAATTTACTTAGAAACACACTCCACAGAGTGTGGACCATCTCAGTAGGAGAGGGCGGTCCCAGGATATGGGGTTGCCAGGTTTTATAGGGGTGGGTAATTTCATATGCTAATGAGTGGGAGGAGTATTCCAGCCACTTGGGGAAATTCAGTTCAGTCACTCAGTCATGCCCGACTCTTTGCAACCCCATGGACTGCAGCAGTCCAGGTTTCCTTGTCCATCACCAACTCCCAGAGCTTGCTCAAATTCATGTCCATTGAGTTGGTGATGCCATCCAACCATCTCATCCTCTGTTGTCCCCCTCTCCTCCTGCCTTCAATCTTTCCCAGCATCAGGGTCTTTTCCAGTGAGTCAGTCCTTCACATCAGATGGCCAAAGTATTGGAGCTTCAGCTTCAGCGTCAGCCCTTCCAATGATATTCAGGACTGATCTCCTTTAGAATTGACTAGTTGAATCTCCTTGCAGTCCAAGGGACTCTCAAGAGTCTTCTCCAACACCACAGTTCAAAAGAATCAATTCTTCAGCGCTTAGTTTTCTTTATAGTCCAACTCTCACATCCACACATGACCACTGGAAAAACCACAGCCTTGACTAGATGGACCTTTGTTGGCAAAGTAATGTCTCTTTTTTTTAATATGCTGTCTAAGTTGGCCATAGCTTTTCTCCCAAGGAGCAAGCGTCTTTTAATTTCATGGCTGTAGTTGACATCTGCAGTGATTTTGGAGTCCAAGAAAATAAAGTCTGTCACTGTTTCCACTGTTTCCCCATCTATTGGCCATGAAGTGATAGGACCAGATGCCATGATCTTAGTTTTCTGAATGTTGAGTTTTAAGCCAACTTTTTCTGTCTCCTCTTTCACTTTCATCAAGAGGCTCTTTAGTTCTTCACTTTCTGCCCTAAGTGTGGTGTCATCTGTATATCTGAGGGTATTGATATTTCACCCAGGAATCTTGATTCCAGCTTGTGCTTCATCCAGTCCGGCATGTCCCATGATCTACTCTGCATATAATTTAAAGAAGCAGGGTGACAATATACAGCCTTTGACGTACTCCTTTCCTGATTTGAACCAGTCTGTTGTTCCATGTCTGGTTCTAACTGTTGCTTCTTGACCTGCATACAGATTTCTCAGGAGGCAGGTAAGGTGGTTTGGTATTCCCATCTCTTTAAGAATTTTCCACAGTTTGTTGTGATCCACATAGTTAAAGGCTTTGGCACAGTCCATAAAGCAGAAGTAGATGTTTTTCTGGAACTCTTTTGCTTTTTTGATGATCCAAAAAGGGTTTTGGGGAGAGGGGTGGAGATTTCCAGGAATTGGGCCACTGCCCACTTTTTACCTTTATGGACTTGGAACTGTCATGGCATCTGTGGGTGTATCATTTAGCTTGCTGATGTGCTGCACTGAGCAATGCAGGAGCCCTGGGTTAGATCCCTGGGTTGGGAAGATCCCCTGGAGAAGGGAATGGCAATCTACTCCAGTATTCTTGCCTGGAGAATTCCATGGACAGAGGAGCTAGCTTGGCAGGCTATAGTTCATAGTGCTGCTAAGAGTCAGACATGACTGAGCAACTAACACTTTCACTAACACTTTTACTGAGGCTCAAGGTCTACTGGAAGTTCATCTTGGATCTATTTGGTTCTAATCAGTTTATGTCATGTCCTAGGGCTATGTCATTCTTTTAAATGTTGTACTCTGCTCCCTTCCCTTCTGTTTCAACACAAGTTCCAGTCCCAACTCTGCCACTTACTTTTAGGGTAACTTAGATTATGTTACATCTGTGACTCTATGCCCTAGGTTATAAAGTGGGGACAGTAACACTTATCTTCATAGGTCATAAGAAGGATTCTGTAAGCAGACTCACAAAACAATACTATCATAATGGTTCACCCTTCCCTTTCTATGGACATAGTCAGTTTCACATAGTGGCCTGAGTATTGCTGGGAGCATGCTTCTTCTCCTCCTATGTCTAGAATCTGGAGGAAAAAAAAAACGCATACTAGGAAAATCTAAGGCACAGTACAGTAGACTATAACACACTTCCTGCTATGAGATACATTTCCTTACTGATCAAGAACATGAGATGGGTAGGAGGGGGCAGTGAAACAAAGCAGGATCCTGTAGGCATGGGAGCCTCTCTATGTCTCCCATTTCTTTTTCTTTTTTTTTTCCCCATTTATTTTTATTAGTTGGAGGCTAATTACTTTACAGTATTGTAGTGGTTTTTGCCATACACTGACATGAATCAGCCATGGATTTACATGTGTTCCCCATCCTGAACCCCGCCCCACCTCCCTCCCCATCCCATCCCTCTGGGTCATCCCAGTGCACCAGCCCCGAGCACTGTGGAGCCCATTATACAGAGTGAAGTAAGCCAGAAAGATAAACACCAATACAGTATACTAACGCATATATATGGAATATAGAAAGATGGTGATGATAACCCAAGACAGAAAAAGAGTCACAGATGAACAGAACAGACTTTTGGACTCTATGGGAGAAGGCGAGGGTGGGGTGATCTGAGAGAACAGCATCGAAATATGTCTCCCATTTCTTGTTAGTAGGAAAAACGTTTCAGCCCCCATGACCCTTCCTGAGTTCCAAAGGGCAGATGCTTGGAACAGCTGCCAATCAGGGAAGAGAGAGGATAAAGAGACAGTTGGAGGAGCAGCCAAGAAAAAGTAGTGCAGCCTTGAGGTAGGGTCATGGTTCACCTAAAGGGATACACACAATATCTTTAAGCTCTTTATAGAATTAAAATCCCCAAACAAATGGAAGATGTTTGCATTTTTCCTTCCAGAGAAGACCATCTGAGACCAGATTAAGGAAACCAGAGAAACTCATCAAGAGACTACCCCAAAACTAGAAAGACATCAAAGGCATTCAGGCCCTGCGCATATATTAATCTTATCAGCAATCCCACCCTTGAACCATTTCTATAAAACTCCTCACCAAATCTTTCCAGGTTGGGACACACAGTATTTGAGGCCGGAGTCCTCTGTGTTCCCCTTTTGCCTGTTAAAGCAATAAAGCTCTTCTTTTCTACTTCACCCAAAACTCTCTCTCTCAGATTTTATTCAGCAGTGGTGCACAGAGGCTGAGTTTTTGGCCTCTGTAGCATAGGAAGGCAAGACCCATAAAGGCCCCCATTCTAGTTCTCAAGAGAGAACACTTTCCCTTGATAATCTGGAATAGAATAGAGCCTCTGGGAGGTAATAATTCTGGGTGACAACTCCATAGGCTGATACAGACTATGAAACAAGTCTCCAGAGGATGCTTTGTTTCAAAGAAAATAGGAGTAAATCAGAGACTTGGGATTTTCCCTGAATAATGCATCTGAGCTTCAATTTTGAGCAGGCTTGAACACCATAACCTTATTAAAATAAGACTTATGCCTTGGGTGAGACAAATATTTCTTATATATGATACCAAAAGCACTGTCTATAAGAGAAAAAATTAATAAATTGAACTTCATCAAGATAAAAACTTCTGCTGACATTGTTCAGTTCAGTTCAGTTCAGTTCAGTCACTCAGTCGTGTCTGACTCTTTGTGACCCCATGAACACACAGCATGCCAGGCCTCCCTGTCCATCATCAACTCCTGGAGTCCACCCAAACCCATGTCCATTGAGCTGGTGATGCCATCCAACCATCTCATCCTCTGTCGTCCCCTTCTCCTCCTGCCCTCAATCTTTCCCAGCATCAGGGTCTTTTCCAATGAGGCAGCTCTTCGCATCAGGTGGCCAGAGTATTGGAGTTTCAGCTTCAGCATCAGTCCTTCCAATGAACACCCAGGACTGATCTCCTTTAGGATGGACTGGTTGGATCTCCTTGCAGTCCAAGGGACTCTCAAGAGTCTCCTCCAACACCACAGTTCAAAAGCATCAATTCTTCTGCACTCAGCTTTCTTCACAGTCCAACTCTCACATCCATACATGACCACTGGAAAAACCACAGCCTTGACTAGATGGACCTTTGTTGGCAAAGTAATGTCTCTACTTTTTAATATGCTGTCTAGGTTGATCATAACTTTCCTTCCAAGGAGTAAGTGTCTTTTAATTTCATGGCTGCAATCATTATCCACAGTGATTTTGGAGCCCAGAAAAATAAAGTCAGCCACTGTTTCCCCATCTATTTGCCATGAAGTGATGGGACCAGATGCCATGATCTTAGTTTTCTGAATGTTGAGCTTTAAGCCAACTTTTTCTCTCTCCTCTTTCACTTTCATCAAGAGGCTCTTTAGTTTTTCATCACTTTCTGCCATAAGCGTGGTGTCATCTGCATGTCTAAGGTTATTGATATTTCATCCAGCAATCTTGATTCCAGCTTGTGCTTCCTCCAGCCCAGCGTTTCTCATGATGTACTCTGCATAAAAGTTAAATAAGTAGAGTGACAATATACAGCCTTGATGTACTCCTTTTCCTATTGGAACCAGTTTGTTGTTCCATGTCCAGTTCTAACTGTTGCTTCTTGACCTGCATACAGATTTCTCAAGAGGCAGGTCAGGTGGTCTGGTATTCCCATCTCTTTCAGAATTTTCCACAGTTTATTGTGATCCAGACAGTCAAAGACTTTGTTAACAAAATGAAAAGATGCAAATCATATGTCTGATAAAGGACATGTATCTACAATATATAAAATAAGAAAATAAACAATACAATGTTTTAAAGGGACAAAAGTTTTAACAGGCACTTCACCATAAAAGATATATGGATGACTAAGAAGCACATGAAAAGGAACTCAACAGCATTTGTCAGTGAGGAAATGCATATCAAACACACAAATACTACCACAGTGCTGTTAAAATGACTAAAATGAAATATATACACTATGGCAAGCATTGGTAAGGAACTAGAAGTTTCATACACTGCTGATGGGAATGTTAATAGAAGAATCATTTTGGAAGACACTTTGGCAAGAAGTAAAACTTAATTTACCATGTAATCCAGTCATTGGACTCTTAAGGATTTATCCAAAAGAGAAGAAAGTATGTGCTCTTACATGTGCTCCTAGCTTTACAAGTAAACCTACTATGTGCTTCATAGTAACTTGATTTGTAGTAGTCTCAAAGTGGAAGTGACCTAAATGCCCTTTAACAGATGCTCCTGTTATCAGGTGAACAGATAACAAACTGTGGTATATCCATACAGTGGAATCCTACTTAGTAATAAAACAGAATGAACTTTTGATACATACAATGTGGAAGACTCTCAGAATAGTTTTGCTCAGCGAAAGAAGCCACGCAGATAAAAAGAGTATGTATTGTATGACTCTATTTATATAAAATTCTAGTAAATGAACATGTAATAACAGAATGTAGACTAGTGGTTGCCTGGAGCTGGCGGGCAGGGGGATGAAGAATGAAGCTTTTGTGGTTTATTGTGGTGATGCTTTCTTGAGTGTGTACATATAGCAAGGCTTACCAAAGTTTACACTTTAGACATATGCAGACTATTGTACATCAACTACATCTCAATCTACATCTCCATAAAGCCATTAAGAGAAGGGAAAAGGAGAAGGAGCCCTGAGTTCTGTGATTCTTAGCTGTTGACTGGTTCCCCCAAGACACTAGCAAAAGTTCCAAAATATGGGAATATCTTTCAAATTTGGAAATTTGTACTGGAAACTCAAGATCACATAAGGTCTTTCAGGGTCTTTACAAGTTTAAAGAATTTTTGAAACTTAATGCTTAAAGGTGTTTTTTTATACTGGGAAGCTGTTATCCCAGGTTTTGGAGTTTTTGGTGGAACTATCATTCAAGGCCCCCCCTCCATTTTTTCCAGGTTCCAGTCAGTTTCCTAGTCACCTTGCTACTTGTATAGAAAGTGTGGGGTCTCAGCTTCCTGGTGGTTGGCATTGCAGACACACCTGCTCCTACTCCAGCCTGATCCCTTCAAGTTCCTAACCCCGAGATCTTGTCTCTGCCTGCCATTCTTGACCTGCTCCTGCCTTCTAAGCACTTGGCTTTTCATCTCTACTCTATCCTCTGTCCTCTGGCACACTCATCCTAGTTGCCCATACAGATCCTTGGCCCTAGTTGTGGTTATACAAAATTCAAACACTGGCCAGACACATCTGGTGCCTCTGTGGAGGGGTCAAGGGCAGAAATATTGGGAGGTTTTTCAGATTCTCTTTGGCTGGATTGTCCTCTGACCTGCAGATAGTATCACAGGTTCCTTCAGCTAAGTTTACACAAGTGGCTCAGAGCATCTCCGTGGAAACACTCCTGACCCCCACCCCAGGCTGGTTTAGGGTACCCTTTTCTCCTCAAAGATCTCATGTTTCCCTTTATCATTTCATTTACTTGCTTTTCTTTTTATTTTCTTGCCTTTCCCCAATTCACATCCCTTTTCCAATATGACAGACTCTGGAGAAAAGGAATTCATCTCTTAAACATCTCTGTATTCTCAGTACACAATGTAGATCCAGGCACATAGAAGACAAACAGCTAAACAGCTAATTTAGCTTAGAGCAGTAATACCAGCAAGGCCTAAGCTGATAGGTCCTGGAGACCATCTGTTTGTTTCAGCTTGCATTACAAATGTGGTTCCTTGACTTTCGATTTTTATCAGTGTGGTTTGAAAGGAAGCAAAGACCCTGTTCTTTGATAAACTTTAAAGAATGTCTAAGCCTTAAAGACGTATAAACACTAAAGAAGAATCAATTTATTCTTCCCAGATGAACTCTAACCTGTTTTCCAAATATATTACTTTTCCTACCCAGCAACCAGAAAGCTGTGTTCGTTACATTCCTTGAAAAGAGAGATGGCTGAGATTCACATCCCGAGTCCCTGGCCAATCTTCTACCCACACGGTACGTGATAGGTCTCCATGCAGAATAGCAGAATGATCACTCCAGGAAAGTTTGCTTCTGAAAAATGCTGCTCCCCATCTACTTTTCTGCCTGGGGAGTAGGCTAAAGAGTGAGAATCATGTGGGATCCCTCCTTCCTCTCTGGTTTGAGGTCTCTGCAGAAGCCCAACCAAGTGTCCTAGTCCTAACCTAATTCCCACCAGTTCCTGTTTGGACACTGTCCACTGAGCAGGAGGCATTTTTAGACTTGTCAGACTGCAGTGCTCCTAAGAGGTAGATAATGCATGGTGTCCATCTTTCCTCCCTTTCATTTCTTGCCCTAATCCCTTTATCCCATCCCACTTCCCATGTGAGAAGGTGATGGTCCCTGAGGGCCCTTGTTCTCATTGGGTTTTGCTCAGACCTGAGCTCATCGGCCCCAGGAATGAAGCTGGGGGCAGGGATGAGGCCAACAGAGGGAGGGTGATCACAGTTACACATAAAGCAGGGTGACGGAGGAGATGTGAGGAATGGCAGCTTGAGTCCTGATTTTTGATGTCCTCTCTCACCACATTCCCTGCAGGAACTCAACAAGGAAGCAAAAATGACACATAGGTGGGAGTGGTCTGGATGCCAACTCCTAAAGAGGAGCCAACACATGTCTAAGTTTTCAGGTTCCCAGGGACTGGATGGTGGTCAACTTCTGCTCTGTGGGACCTGCTTCAATCACCTGGAAGAGGTAGGATCCAGTGACAAGGGAAGTGGAGCCCTTTCTGGCCAAATCTGGGTGAAGACATCTGACCACCCAGCAGGATGCGCTAGCCCAAGACACCAACCGTGAGCCACCAAAGGCACAGAGAGAAAGGCCACTGCCTTCAGCACTGAGAGAAAACCAATCCTTCATGTTCTCTGCCTTGCTCTTCCATCCTCCACTGATGCAAGACTATCAGCCTGACCTGCTCCTGTCCTGAAGGGAGCCACGCCCACAGACAAGGATACGGAATGAATGAGTCCAAGTGAAAAGCAAGAAGAGGGGCCAAGCAAAGAGCCAGACTTCTTCCCAAGGATGGGCTTTAGTAAAAGAAACAAGAAAAATTAAAGAGAAGTTCATAGAAACTGCAGAAAGCTATACAATCAGAAAACCAAAAAGGAATTTGGGTATGTTTTTTAAAACATCTGAATTGAAAAGTACAGTTGCAGAACTAAAAAATATTGTAAACAAGTATATGCCAATAAAAATCAATTTTATAAAGTGTAGAAAATTCTAAAAAAATAAGCTGAAGGAAAATTAAGAGAACTCACAAGGTCACAGTCATATGATGCCAGCAACATTTTAATTTTTGTGTTGTATTTCTATATATTTATAGTAAAGGTATCAAATTTTAAAAAAGAACTAAAAAGTAGAACTGATTCAACTGAAAACTAAATTAGTAATCCAAAACATCAAGTAGAAGAATGATCTCACTACACAAAAGCAGAAAATACAAAGGAAAAAAGAGTGAAAAGAATAAGAGATGTGAAGAATAGATCCAGGAAACTCAAGATGCAAAATGCATAGTTTCAGAAAGAGATAAATGAGCAGACCTAAGAGAAGAAAAAAGGTTAAAAAAAGGAAAAACTCCGAGTTGAAAACGATACAAATTTTTAAAGATACACTTGAAAAAATTTCCAAACTTTGAAAATAAAGAGATTGGCTTACAGGCTTCCAAACATGGCAAGAAGTTTCATTTCAAAGGCAAGAGAATCAGAGCACAACAGATTTCTCATCTGCAACTTTAGACACTAGAAGACAATGCTAAAATGTTTGTTTAGTTTTTCAAGGAAAGCATTGTGATTCAAGAATCTCACACTGTTCAATAAAGTATCCTCTAGTGGCTCAGATGGTAAGGAATCCACCTGCAACATGGAAGACCTGGGTTTGATCCCTGGGTCGGGAAGATCCTCTGGAGAAAGGTATGGCTACCCACTCCAGTAGTCTTGCCTAGAGAATCCCATGGACAGAGGAACCTGGAAGGCTACAGCACACTGGGGTGCAAAGAGTCAGACATGACTGAGCGACTGAGCACAGATACATTCATGTGGGAAGAGAAAGAATTTTTTCAGCTTAAGAAGACTCATAATGGATGCCATCCAAGTATATTTCTAAGTAAATTACTTGAGGGAGTGTTCTAATTTTTTTTTAATTAGAACAAAAACCTCTCAGAATGAAGTATTCAGAGTAGGAGTTAGTAAAAAAAAAAAGTTAAGCCTTCATTTTGTTCCAGCATAAAGTGGCAAGCAAGACAGGGCCCTGTCCTCCAGAAGCTGCTAATCAGATGCTCAGTGTTGTGAAGATTTGAAGGGGGTTGTCTGGGGGAGAAGGAACTGGTATGCCAGCACTGCTTTGGCAGAATTGGGGATGGCATTTGGGTTAACTGAACCCAGGTCTCCCACATTGCAAACAGATTCTTTACCAGCTGAGCCACCAGGGAAGCCCAGGAATATTGGAGTGGGTAGCCTATCCCTTCTCCAGTGGATCTTCCCGACCCAGGAATAGAATCCTGCATGGCAGGCGGATCCTTTATCAGCTGAGCTACCAGGGAAACCCCTTCTAGGGAGGAGACAACCTTGCATACTTATAGCAGAAGAACATTCTGAGCAGAAAAAAAAAAAACAAAACAGTCTTTGTGATGAAAATAATCATGGTATGTTCTGCTCATTCAGACAGAATGGGTGACTGGGCATGGGGAACATGGGCAGGAACAGAGGAAGAGAAAGTCAGGGAGACAGTGGAGCAGAGACCATCACCAACTCACTGAAATCTAGTTTGTTCTTATTCCAGGACACATTAGATCAGTCCTCCAGCCTCCTGGGAAAGTGTGTGTGATAATGAGAGTTCCAGCAAGTGCAATGTGAACAGAAGTGACACTCAATTCTGCCCCATAAATGCCACCCATATGCACTCCTCCCTGCTTTTTCCCCTCTTCCAGCTAGTTAGAATGAAAATGACCCCCAGGCTGACTTTCAAAGAGACATACAAGTTGAAGATGACGGCGGTCTGTATCTCTGAAGTTTACCAATCAGTGCTGGTATAGGAGCAAGAAACAAACATCTCCACTGTTTTGTAACCGAAAGTGGGGTCTGGCTGCTCGCCACTCAAAAGCCAATAAAAAGGTAAGGCTGGTGGAAAGGAAAGTTTGCTTTATTTTGAATGCTGGCAACCAGTGGGGAGGGCAGACGCCTGTTCAAAGGCTGACACCTCCCACTGACAATCAATGGGCAAGAGCTTTTACAGGCTGAGAAAGGGGGTTATAAGCAGAAACAGTACCAAGACATCTTGAAACTGGTCATTGGTGGTGTGACCAGTGTCATCATTTTTTTTTTTTTTGGCGGCACTGTGTTTTCATTGCTGAACATTGGCGTTCTCTAGTTGCAGTGAGCTGGGGACTGCTCTCTAGTTGTGGTACAGGGGGTTCTCACTTCGGTGGCTTCTCTTATTGCAGAGAACAGGCTCTAGGTGCTTGGGCTTCAGTAGTTGTAGCACATGGGCTTAGTTTCTCTGAGACATGTGGAATCTTACCAGACTAGGGATAGAACCCATGTCCCCTGCCTTGGAAGGTGGGTCCTTATCCACTAGACTACCAGGGAAGCTCCTGACCAGTGTCATCATGATTGTTATAAGTACAGTTAGTCTTCAGTTCCAGGGTCAGTTTGTTACCATTTCCTTGAGGTCAATTCTTGGAATTGTAGCAGCTTATGTCATGGCTACAGTCTGATCATTATGTGATTAACTTCTTAAACCTGGTAGAGTTTTCAGTATCTATGATAGAGCTCACAGGATACTACCCATAGCTCAGAATATTGCCTATAGCTCTTGAGAAGGAACTAAAAGGTCCTTGACTATGTTTAACTGCTATTTGGTCTCCTTTGACTGTTTTGTTTCTGCACGTTTTTCACTTCTTTCATTAAACTTATTCTTTGGGTAAAGTTTTTCCGCAGACAAAAAACAAGCAGAGGATGTGTGGGACAAGGACCATAGGATCCTTGTTTCAGTTTGAGCCATTGATGACAACTGGGGTAAATCTGTTTCAGCAGTTAGCACACTCTGACCACCACAGGCAGGCAGGATCTTATGGGATCATAGTCCAGAGCTGAATTTTCTCACCAAATATAATCAGAAAGGCCTGAAATATCATGGGAATGGGAGGGGGAAGGAAGTATCATGATCAAACTTATAAGTTCTAAGGCCAGGGATCAATCAAGAGACCATTGCCATGGTCTTGGAGAGAGATTGCTACGTGTTGGAGCAGAGATTTAGAAATTTAGAGGCCATAATGTGATTCAATTAGGAGAAATTTTGGAGGTAAAGTTGATATTTTGAATGCAGGATATGTGAGAGGAATAGAGGATGATTCTTGAGTCTGAAGTATTTTACTTAGATGAGAAGAGTTACAGTCAAAAGCAAATTTGAGGAATGGAAAATTCAGATTTCTGTTTGTTTCTGTTAAATCTGAGATGTCTACTAGATATCCAAAGGAGATTTTTAGATATATGTATCTGGCATCTCACACAGTAATTGGGAACCCTTAGTGTCTGACGCCTGTGACTGGGACCTCTTAGTGGAGAGTGTTGGTAGAAATGAGTCTGGCATTTCGGGTTTTGTTGGCTAGGAGGAGCCAGCAATGGGGACTGAGGTGTGCCAAGAGGGTAGGAGGAGAACCTATGAAGTGTGGATTCCCAGGAACTTGATGAGGTTTTCCCAGCACTGCCCGACTGCCCTGATGTAAGTGAGGATTAAGCACACACAGTAAGTCCCATACATATGAAACTTCAGGTTGTGATTTTCAGATGTGAATGTGTGTTCTTATATCTAATCACATCAGGCATGAATGAAATTGAAGCTTGCCCTGCATCTCCTATTGCTGATGATCCTTTGTCTATACCATCTCCCACCTCCTCTCCTTCCTCCGGTCAGTAACTTCTTGCCTGCTCACTCAGTGCCAGTTCCTGTGTGCCAGCTGTTGTACCGTACTTTTCAAGGTACTGTAAGCTTTAAAATGTTTTCTTTATTTTTGTCTGTTCTTTATGTATCATTTGTGTGAAAAGTATTATAAGCCTCTTAGAGTACCGTACTATATAGCCAATTGTGTTAGTTGGGTACCTAGGCTAACTTTGTTGGACTTACAAACAATTTGGACTTATGAATGTGCTGTCAGAATGAAACTCGTTCACTGTGTAGGGGACTTGCTGTAGTCAGTTTTAAGCAATTTAGGATTTTTCCAGTCAACTACTTAAGCAGAATGCATGAGTTTCCTAGGGCTGCCATAATAATATGGTGGCTTAAAGCACTAGAAATTTACTTTCTCTCAGTTCCATAGGGTAGAGATCTCAAATCAAGGGGTTGGCAAGGTTGCACGCTTCTGGAGGCTCTGAAGGAGAATTCATTCTATGCCTCTCTCCTAGTTTCTGGTGGCTGCCAGAAATCCTTGGCAATTCTTGGTTTTCTTTGGTTTGTAGACAGAGCACTCTCTCTGATTTCTGCCTCCCTCTTCTAACTCTGTGTGGTTCCTTTCCTCTTATAAATAGTGTTTGTCATTGGATTTAGAATCTGCCCTAATCCAGGATCTTCAATTACATCAGTCAGGATTCCTTTTTTCCCAAACAAGGTCACATTTGAAGATTCTAAGTAGGTGTGCCTTTGAGAGGGCCATTATTCAACTCACTACCAGGAGTGAGAGGCAAACTGGTTAAAAGGATGTGCAAGGGGGCTATAGAACTGAATCATGGAATCCAAGCTGGATGGGGAGGGAAAGAAGGATAGGAGATGGTCATGGAGAATAGAGACTGCTGAGATCAGAAAGGGGAGTGGTTAAACAGAAGAACCAGACAAGGAAGATGAGGTGGGGTGAAAGGAGGGTTGACATCACCATGGCAGACGGAGTTCACTTACTGATTATGACAGTCTGGAGAATGGGCACTTGAGAGGGTGACAGTGATGACATCTGAGAATACTCCATTGGAGGAGAGGAGGGTGTGAGGCCCTGAGAATGTAGTCTGGGTCACCAGTGCAGATGATGAAGCCCTCAGAACGATGATGAGAGTGGAGAAGGGAGATCAGTGAGCCAGGGACCAGAAGCATCAATGAGCAAGTGATAGACAAGGGGCAAGGGCAACAGCCAGGAGGATTGAATAAGTGATAGTGATGACTAAGTCAGAATAGAAGAATGTAAGTGATTGAAAGATACAGGATATTCTATCAAAATAAAAACTAAAAGCTGGGAATCAAAATTCCAAACGATTCCAACAAAACCCACTTGGTGGGGGAGGAAGAGAGACAATGGTGAAGTAAACACATACTAACAGCTTCATTTTGATGTGGAATATGTGGCTGGGATTGAGTTGAATGAACCTATACTAAAAAGTCTTCTCTTAAAAAATGGGGACAATTAGCATATTGATAGAGAAGTACAGATTTGAATATACACCTTATGTATATATGTACATATACATGTGGGCTTCCCTGGTGGCTTAGATGGTAAAGAATCTGCCTTCAATGCAAGAGACCTGGGTTTGATCTCTGGGTCAGGAAGATTCTCTGGAGAAAGGAACGACAACCTGCTCCAGTATTCTTGCCTGGAGAATTCCATGAACAGAAGAGCCTGGCAGGCTACAGTCCATGGGGTTGCAAAGAATCGGACACAACTGAAGAACTAACACACACACACACACACATATATATATACACATATACCCATTAAAAGAGAGACACATGTAGAAAGGCATCCAAATCACCAGAAATCAAAATAATAAATAAAAATAAAAACTTTCTCAATGAATTAAAAATTGGTTAGGGAACAACAGAACAAATAATATATAGTAGCCCAAAAAGCACACAATAAGATAAAATAAGGCCAAACATGTCTTTTTCCAATTATGGACACTGTATTTAATGTCCCTATTAAAACATCATTAGGCAGTCATTTACAACAATCATTTTGGTGATTATTTCATGGATGTATACTGTGCACTTTAAATATGTATAGTCTATTATATATCAATTATACTTCAATAAAGCTGTTTTTTGAAAGAAACAATGAAGACTCTAAGACCGAATGAAAAATAAAATTCTAATTTTATGTTTTATGCATATACCTAAAAAAGAGAGAGAAATGCTGAAAAGAGGAGTGGTGAGTGCAAACAAATAGAAAGGAAGCATGGCAATATTTACATCACACAAAGTGGATTTTAAGGTCAAAGTTACTGTAAAACAATATAAGTATATTTTAATGATAAAAGGTAATATCCACAAAATATTCTACAGACACAGAAAGCTTTCATGCACCAAAAACATAATTTTAAAATATGCAAAGCACTGGGTCTTCTCTGGTGATGCAGTGGCTAAGACTCCACACTCCCAATGTAGGGGGCCCAGGTTCGATCTCTGGTCAGGGAACTAGATCCCACATGCGACAACTAAGAGTTTGCATGCTGCAATGAAGATCACATGTGTGTTGCAAATAAGAGCTGGCACAGCCAAATATAAATATTAATATATATGTATATATATACATATTACATATATGTATATAAAGTATATACATATATATGTGTACTAACTCCTGGAGATACAACAGATAGGCAAATCTTCAATCATATTAAGAAACTTCAGTTCAGTTCAGTTCATTTCAGTCACTCGGTCATGTCCGACTCTTTGCAACCTCATGAACTGCAGCACGCCAAGCCTCCCTGTCCATCACCAACTCCCAGAGTCCACCCAAACCCATGTCCCTTGAGCTGGTGATGCCATCCAACCATCTCATCCTCTGTCATCCCCTTCTCCTCCTGCCCTCAATCTTTTCCAGCATCAGCGTCTTTTCCAATGAGGCAGCTCTTCGCATCAGGTGGCCAAAGTATTGGAGTTTCAGCTTCAACATCAGTCCTTCCAATGAACACCCAAGACTGATCTCCTTTAGGATGGACTGGTTGGATCTCCTTGCAGTCCAAGGGACTCTCGAGAGTCTCCTCCAACACCACAGTTCAAAAGCATCAATTCTTTGGTGCTCAGCTTTCTTCACAGTCCAACTCTCACATTCATACATGACTACTGGGAAAACCATAGCCTTGATTAGATGGACCTTTGTTGGCAAAGTAATGTCTCTGCTTTTTAATATGCTGCCTAGGTTGGTCATAACTTTCTTTCCAAGGAGTAAGTGTCTTTTAATTTCATGGCTTCAGTCACAATTCACAGTGATTTTGGAGCCCAGAAAAATAAGGTCAGCCACTGTTTCCACTGTTTCCCCATCTATTTGCCATGAAGTAATGGGACCAACTGCCATGATCTTAGTTTTCTGAATGTTGAGCTTTAAGCCTACTTTTTTCACTCTCCTCTTTCACTTTCATCAAGCGGCTCTTTAGTTCTTCTTCACTTTCTGCCATAAGGGTGGTGTTATCTGCATATCTGAGGTTATTGATATTTCTCCAGCTTGTGCTTCCTCCAGCCCAGCATTTCTCATGAAGTATTCTGCATATAAGTTAAATAAGCAGGGGGACATACACAGCCTTGACGTACTCCTTTCCCTATTTGGAACCAGTTTGTTGTTCCATGTCCAGTTCTAACTGTTGATTTCTGACCTGCATACAGATTTCTCAAGAGGCAGGTCAGGTGGTCTGGTATTCCCATCTCTTTCAGAATTTTCCAGTTTATTGTGATCCACATAGTCAAAGGCTTTGGCATAGTCAATAAAGCAGAAATAGATGCTTTTCTGGAACTCTCTTGTTTTTTTTTTGATGATCCAGCAGATGTTGGCAATTTGATTTCTTGTTCCTCTGCCTTTTCTAAAACCAGCTTGAACATCTGGAAGTTCATGGTTCACGTATTGCTGAAGCCTGGCTTGGAGAATTTTGAGCATTACTTTACTAGAGTGTGAGATGAGTGCCAAGCTAGGCTTCAATAGTAGTGAACTGAGAACTTCCAGATATTCAAGCTGGATTTAGAAAAGGCAGGGGAACCAGAAATCAAATTGCCAACATCTGTTGGATCATAGAAAAAGCAAGAGAATTCCAGAAAAACATCTACTTCTGCTTCACTGACTGCTAAAGCTTTTGGCTGTGTGTGAGTGAAGTGAAAGTTGCTCAGTCGTGTCCAACTCTTTTTGACTCCATGGAATTCTCCAGGCCAGAATACTGGAGTGGGTAGCCTTTCCCTTCTCTAGGGGATCTTTCCAACCCACAGATCGAACCCAGGTCTCCCGCACTGCAGGCAGATTCTTTACCAACTGAGCTGTCAGGGAAGCCCCTGGGTGTGGATCACAACAAACTGTGGAAAATTCTTAAAGAGCTGGGAATACCAGACCACCTTAACCTGTCTTCTGAGAAACCTGTATGCAGGTCAAGAAGTAACAGTTACAAGCAGACTTGGAACAACAGACTGGTTCCCAATTGGGAGGAGTACATCAAGGTTGTATATTGTCACCCAGCTTATTTAACTTATATTCAGAGTACATTATGAGAAATGCCAGGCTGGATGAAGCACAAGCTGGAATCAAGATTGCCGGGTAAAATATCAATAACCTCAGATATGCAGATAACACCACCCTTATGGCAGAAAGTGAAGAGGAACTAACGATCCTCTTGATGAAAGTGAAAGAGGAGAGTGAAAAAGCTGGCTTAAAGCTCAACATTCAGAAAACTAAGATCATGGCATCCGGTCCCATCACTTCACGGCAAACAGATGGGGGGAAATGGAAACAGTGACAGACTTTATTTTCTTGGGCTCCAAAATCACTGCAGATGGTGACTGCAACCATGAAATTAAAAGATGATTGCTCCTTGGAGGAAAACTATGACTAATCTAGACAGCATACTTAAAGGAAGAGACATTACTTTGCCAACAAAGGTCCATCTAGTCAAATCTATGGTTTTCCATAGTAGTCATGTATGGACGTGAGAGTTGAACCATAAAGAAAGGTGAGCTCTGAAGAATTAATGCTTTTGAACTGTGGTGTTGAAGAAGACTCTTGAGAGTCCCTTGGACTGCAAGGAGATCCAACCAGTCCATCCTAAAGGAAATCAGTCTTGAATGTTCATTAGAAGACCGATGCTGAAGCTGAAACTCCAATACTTTGGCCACCTGATTCAAAGGGCTGACTCATTGGAAAAGACCCTGATGCTGGGGAAGACTGAATGTAGGAGAAGGGGATGACAGAAGATGAAACGGTTGGATGGCATCACCGACTTGATGGACATGAGTTTGAGCAAGCTCCAGGAGTTGGTAATGGACAGGGAAACCTGGTGTGCTGCAGTCCATGGTGTTGCAAAGAGTCGGACATGACTGAGTGACTGAACTGAACTGAACAAATCTTAATATACTTATCTCAGAAGTTATAAAATCTAGTAGATAAATATGAAATAAATCTATAGAGGACTTGAATAACAATTAACACATGACTTAATACACACAGACATGGAGCTTAACCCTCAACAAATAGAAAATGTAGATTCTTTTCAAATACCTTAGAACTTTGTATATTAACACCCAAGGTAAACATCAATTGTTTACAAAATAAATAGAAATCATAAAATAAAACTAGCAAATGTCAAGAAAAACTTAGCCCATAAAATGTAAACAAACAAAAATCCACTTGGAAATTTTGAAGTTTCTTTTCTAAATCATCTTGAATTAAAGAAGAAATAGAAACTTGGATTTTATTTAGAAATAAGTGAGAAAATTACATGCTAAAACCTTGTGGGAATAAGCCAAATAGTGATATTTAGTAGAAAATGTGTAACCCTACTGTTATGTTAAGAAAGAAGGATATGCTTAAATAATAAACTAAAACCTAATTCAAGAAAATAAAACAAATTCAGAATAAAACCAAATAAGATAGAAGGAAATAATACAATTTAAAAAGTAATTATCAAAATAGAAAGAAAAAAGAAAACCCTATGGTCAAAAATAGTAAGATAAAAATTTGTTCTTAGGAAAAAGTTTCAGCCAATCGAGAGGTTATGCCTTTGGCAAGAAAAAAGGCAGTAGATCCACCAGAAATGACCAAAAAAGATAAAACTGCAAACAATAAGAAGGCTTAAGAATTTTAAGTCAATGCACTGTAGTTACTTAACCAAGCCAAAGGTGGATGATTTCCTAAGAAAATATAAGTTACCAAAACTGACTCAAAAAGTAGAAATCCTAAACAGTCCAGAAAAAGTTAGGTTGCCAAAGATATGTCTGTAAAAAATGCTTATATACAGAAGTAGAACTATAATGTTGAACACATAAATCTTATGTAAGGTTATATACCCGATGTTAACTCAATAAAAACAAAAGCAGACACAGAATATTTCCTGTACCTTACAAAAAAAAAAAAAAAAGAGAGAGAGAGAGAAATGCTTGGCGCATTGATAATTCATAGTGCAGTAAAAGTTGTGTATTCTTCCTTGCTCTGCCTCTTACTGACCATGTCACATTAGTATGGTGGCCAGATTTAGCAAATAAAACTACAGTACACCAAAATATGAATTTCTGATAAACAACATATGTGTTCTGTATCAGGATTCCCATTCATAAGTTGGAGCTTTTTCCACTTCAGAGTCAGCGACCTGTGAGCTTGTTGAGATAACTTGACTCTTCCAGTCTCTCTCATGTCAAACAGGCATTTAATGGATTAAAGATCTAAATGTAAGACCAGAAACTATAAAACTCTTAGAGGAGAACATAGGCAAAACACTCTCTGACATAAATCACAGCAGGATCCTCTATGACCCACCTCCCAGAATATTGGAAATAAAAGCAAAAATAAACAAATGGGACCTAATGAAACTTAAAAGCTTTTGCACAACAAAGGAAACTATAAGCAAGGTGAAAAGATAGCCTTCAGAAGGGAGAAAATAATAGCAAACGAAGCAACAGACAACAAACGATTAATCTCAAAAATATACAAGCAACTCCTGCAGCTCAATTCCAGAAAAATAAATGACCCAATCAAAAAATGGGCCAAAGAACTAAACAGACATTTCTCCAAAGAAGAAATACAGATGGCTACCAAACACATGAAAACATGCTCAACACCACTCATTATCAGAGAAATGCAAATCAAAACCTCCATGAGGTACCATTACACGCCAGTCAGGATGGCTGCTATCCAAAAGTCTACAAGCAATAAATGCTGGAGAGGGTGTGGAGAAAAGGGAACCCTCTTACACTGTTGGTGGGAATGCAAACTAGTACAGCCGCTATGGAAAACAGTGTGGAGATTCCTTAAAAAACTGGAAATAGAACTGCCATATGACCCAGCAATCCCACTTCTGGGCACACAGACCGAGGAAACCAGATCTGAAAGAGACATGTGCACATCAATGTTCATCGCAACACTGTTTATAATAGCCAGGACATGGAAGCAACCTAGATGCCCATCAGCAGAGGAATGGATAAGGAAGCTGTGGTACATATACACCACGGAATATTACTCAGCCATTAAAAAGAATTCATTTGAATCAGTTCTAATGAGATGGATGAAACTGGAGCCCATTATCCAGAGAGAAGTAAGCCGGAAAGATAAAGACCAATACGGTATACTAACACATATATATGGAATTTAGAAAGATGGTAAAGATAACCCTATATGCAAAACAGAAAAAGAGATACAGATGTACAGAACAGACTTTTGGACTCTGTGGGAGAAGGCGAGGGCGGGATGATCTGAGAGAATAGCATTGAAACAAGTATACTATCAAGGGTGAAACAGATCACCAGCCCAGGTTGGATGCATGAGACAAGTGCTCGGGGCTGGTGCACTGGGAAGACCCAGAGGGATGGGGTGGGGAGGGAGGCGGGAGGGGGGATAGGGATGTGGAACACATGTAAATCCATGGCTGATTCATGTCAATGTATGGCAAAAACCATACAATATCGTATGTAATTACATACGTATTTACTACAATAAATACAATAAATAAAACTACAATATCGTAAAGTAATTAGCCTCCAACTAATAAAAATAAATGGAAAAAAAAAAAAAGAATAAATACATGTAAGGACCCATCACACCCGAGACACCACTTGCTTTTCCTCTCACTGAAAGCACTGCAGTGGGAGTCAACCTCGGATGCTTTTGCCCACATGCGTTTTTCCCTGGAGCAAATTTTTGTGTGTGCTCTTTCCTGATGAGAAACAGTAACTGAGACAGCAAAACTTTGCCTAGTCTCTGCTTCTGTCTGCTGTGGTTGTTCCATTTCCCTTGGTGGCCAGGTCTTCAAAACCAGACAAAGAACACCGCCTGGGGCTCCACATCATACCCCCTCCCCTAGGGGACCCCTTGCCCTTTGAGCCCACCTTAGTGCCTCCCCACCTTTCTCCTTCAGCTTCCCAGGTGCCCGCCCGTGGCCTCCCCTCTCCTCCCAGTAACATCCTACCCTGAGGCATTTCTGCAAGGGCAGGAAGGGTCTGCTTGGCTTTGTCTCAGTCTCTGGGCTGCAGAGTCCTTTGGGACCAGCTCTGAGGAAGAAGTGTCCCTGCATCCTTAGCCCCGTCTGCTTCCCGCATGCTGGCCCCTGCTTCTGCTCTCCGCAGCAGATGGTATCACGTCCCAGCACTCCACACCTTCCTCTGGTGTCTTTTATTTACACTTTACACTGGCTGTTAAACAATGAGGCCACTGCATTAAGGATTGTGAGAAGAAAGGCTTTATTTCTATAGCAGATGAGCTCCTATTATGTGCCAGACACTAGGCTAAGCCTCTGACTACATATTTTTCTCATTTAATTCTTGAATAATGTCACAAAAGAGGTGTCAGTGTCTCCATTCTACAAATTCAAAAGCACAGATTCAGAGAGTTTGTGTCTAGTCCAAGGTTACCCACAAGTCGGTGGCTGAACTGGAATTTAAATTCAAGTCTCTTTGACTCTAAGATGATGAGTCCATCTTTTCCACGACCCCACACTGATTGCCAGCTGTGGAAAATTTGCTTCAGTAGGTGTGTGTGTGTGAGTGTGTGTGTGTGTGTTAAGGTTTTTAAAATGCACCTAGATCTCAGTCAGCTCTGGTTTTTCTGGCCTCCTGTTCTCCTTCCTGCTCTTGTTTATGGGTCTGTGGCTTTGCATTTCTGTCTATTCAGTCTCCATGGTCAGCTAGCTCAGAAATCAGACCGCGAGCTAAGGGAAAGTACAGTGATTGCTGCCTCTTGCTGCCATGGTGAAGCCCGAATCCCCAGACAGTGTCTTGCTTGAAAGCACAGACCCTTGCTGAGTGGACAGCGGCCAGCCTGGGATGTACCTGTCAGCTGCTAGGTCATGTCCACATGTTGGCCAGACCTGGAGCTTGTCTCCTCTTTTGTTTCTCTCCCTTCTTCCCTCTCCATCCTTTCTAGTAGCTTCTAGGGCTGCCATAACAAAGTGCCATGGACTAATTGGCTTAAACAATGGGAATTAATTTTTTTTTTCCCACAATTCCAGGGGCTGAAAGTCCAAGATCAAGGTCAAGTGGAGTTGTTTCTTCTGAGGCTTCACTCCTTGGCTTGTAGACACTTGTGATTCTTGTGACACTCCATGTGTCTCTCCTAATCTCTTCTTATAAGATCATTAAACCAGAAACTTCCCTGGTGGTCCAGCGACTAAGACCCCATGCTCCCAAGGCAGGGGGCCCAGGTTTGATCCCTGGTCAGAGAACTAGATCTCACATGCTGCTACTAAGAACCTTCGTGCTACAACGAAGATCGAAGAGCCTGCATTTTGCAACTAAGACCTGGCACAGCCAAATATCTATATCTATATATCTATATCTGTATCTATCTATCTACGTAAAGAAAGATCATTAACCAGACACAATGGGTAAGATCCATCTCAGTGACCTCATTTAATCTACTCGCTTCTTTTAAAGACCTTATCTCTTAATATAGTCATATTCTGGGGTGCTGGGAGTTAGGACTTCAACAGAAGAATTTTAAAGCACAAACAACAACTCATTACACACACACTCTCTTTCAGATGCATACACAAACACATACCTGTTAATACTTGAGACTGAGGCTGGACCTGTCTCACTGGAGATTCCTGAGTCCCAAGTTTTCTCAGGAAGAGAAAACATTGCCTTAGTTACTGTCTCCTTATTACTAGGAAGGAGGAGTAATGGGTGCTGGCCAAGGGTTAGTGGTGGGAAAGGTTTCCATGAGTGCAGAGTACTTGCAAAGGATGCTGGAGATTTCAGGGAGGGACTCTTGGGACATGTGCATTTCTGACTTGTGAGTGTGAAAAGAATGGAAAAAAAAAAAACAGGATAGGAGAATTGGGACCCATGGTTTAGCATTTTCAAGAGCTGGAATCCATGGCCACTTTCACAGAGTTTTCAAATCCTGAACAAGGATGATTTTTCAAATTTCTATTTTCATTTGAATGATCATCTAGGCAATTAGCATAAATACATCCTGAAATATCAAGATGACCACCCAGATGCCAGGGCTGCCATTTCAATGCCTACGTTTGTGTTCATTTCTATCATTGTGTTAGTGCCAAAGAACACTATTCTAACTGCTCAGAGCCCAAAAGAAAAGAACATATTTGAGTCTATGCATAAATATAATGTTTATGCAAAGTGAAGGCCAAGTAATAGCACAGCTCATGGTATAAATTTGAGTTTAAGTTATTTAGTTGCTAGAACAGAGAAAAGAGGAGAATTGAATCATCCCACAGCACAATTAAAATCTGACATTCAGAGGTAATCATATACCTTAATCCACTCACTCATAATATTAATAATAACTCATAATAATAACTTAACTAATTAATGTTTCTAGTTTTGTTTGCAATCACTTTTTAAAACTGGTTAAATTTGTTAGCCAAGTTTTAAGTAGGTTTAAATTTCTTAACTGGTTTTGATTTTTGTTTGTCTGGCCTATTACTATAAGAATTGGACTCTAGCTTTATATTGATACACATATAAGAAATATATTAAATTTAAGTCCAGACTCACACTTCTAGTTGAGACAGATTGTATCAGACTAATTCTCTGGCTAAAAAAAAAAAAGTAAGAGGAAGATAAAAATCCAAAAATAGCTGTTTGATGGCATCAGAGAATAAATAAAGTACCCAGTACTTGAGGGAAATGCTTTGTGGTGAGTCCTACATTCAACAGTTTTTTCTCCTCAAGTCATTTATCAATTCCTAGCTGGGACTATAGAGTCAGGAAAAAATCAGGGATCTAAAGCATCCAGTAGCTTCACTGGGCTGGATGGATACAAACTGGAGTTGAATTTGCCACAAAGAAACCACAAAAAATCCAGGACTTGCAACCTAAGATCCTGGAGAAAAAGAACCACAAAGAGATAAAGCTGACATTAAATCTGAATTTCTCCTTGAGTCATTTTATAACTGCCAAGCTATATGTTGGATAAGACACAGAGAAACCAAGTGGAAAGAAGTTGCCAAGACAGTAAAAATCTAAACATGGAGTGTTGGAGCCTCATGGTGCTTGCAAGACAAAAATTGAGGTTTGGGGCCTATAATAAATGAGGCCCTAGTAAACACTCAGGACTTCAGTTGAGACCCCAGAAAAGCTGTCTCACAATTAAGGACAAACAGAAGCAGAAAATCCTGCATTGAATCAAAGTGATCTTACCATATCCTATCTATTTGCAGGAAGATTTATTCTCTTTCTATTTCCAATCTGGCGAGAGCAGGTTGGAGTCACATGGAGCTGCTCCCCCACAACCTGCTGAGCTCACATGTGGGAGGGTGGGGCCCCATGGCTTCTCCTGCTACCTCCAGTCCACCAAGGTCCACACCAACCCTGAGGAGTTTAACCCTGGCTTTATGGCACATTTGATACCCAAGGCAGAGTGGGCAGCCCCTCTGGAGGTAGCTGATACGCTGCATCTGGTCGAGGTGCCCAGAGAGCCAATCTGCAGTGTGAGTATGATGAGAAATTTCAGAGGAAGATACACTACAAACTACAAGTATGTTCTAGGGAACTCTGCCACGTCCAGAGCCTGGACATCTCTTCCCCATCAGCAGTGGGATTCCCAGCATGCTTGCTGAGTGATGAGGAGACTGAGATTCAACTATACCGGGGACAAAACTTTTGTTCTATGACCATATGTATCTTTGTTTATATGTATCGTGTTTTCTGGTTATATCATGTACACCCCAACCCTTGGCCCCATAAAACCTCAAACAACATTTTCTTGAGCTCAGTAAGGATATATATATACATACATATATATGTGTGTGTGTGTGTGTGTATACATATGTATATGTATGTATACATACATGTATACGTATACGTATGTATACATATATACCCATTCTCATTAAAGTTTCCAAAAAAAAGGAAGAAGAAGATGGTGATGATGACAACAACATATTCTTCTTTGGAGGCAGAAAACATCATCTCAAGTTTCTAAAACTTTTTAAACACAATGTCCAGAATTAGATAAGGAAAATTACCAATTATGCTAGGAAACAAGATCAAATCAGTGAAATCCAAGAGAAAAATAGTTCATATCAATAGCCCCACAGGTGCTCTGGATATTGAAGTCATCAGGTATGTGCTTTAAAATAACTATATCATGTTCAAGAATGTAAAAAATTTATAGACCATTTTACCAGAGAATTGCAGTTAAAAACAAAAAATCAAATAGGAATCCCAGGTCATCAACCTCTGTAAGCTATTGTTTAGCCTAGAAACTCAGGTCTTGTTTTTTATTCCTTCACCTTCTCCAGCCTATGAGTACACTTCTGCTTCACTATCCATTGCTAATGTCAACTTCCCTAATTAAGGGCAACCTCGGGTCTCACCTACATCCGCACTCCATTCCACAGAATGAGCTTTCTCTACTGTAAATCTGATCATTCTTCTTCATAAACTCATTTGGTGGCTCTGCTCTTCAGAATAAGCTCCAATCCCTTTCTTGTGGGCTACTTGGCTCTGGCTTTCCTCTTGAGAAATGGAATATTTTCTGCCCTATCGGTAAACAAGGATGCCACCGTCATCAGCAATCACTGCCCTCCAATGTAAGCCAATGAGCCCTAAGGGAGCCAAGGAAGGAAAAGAATACCTGCCATCTTGCAGCCGTCAGACTGCATCCACTCCCTACGGTGAGCCTCAAGGACGCTCAGGATGTGAAAACACTGGCCCCAGATGGGTGAGGTATATATCAAAGGAATGATATCAGTGAGTCCAGACTCTTGCATCTTCCCATATGTAGAAAAGCACTAAATTCTTTAACTTGGGAGATCTGGTTTTCTTTAATTAACAATAATATTTTGACATTAAGACTACCTGCCATTCGTTGCAAAACCTCTATATAACCTAGCTCAACCCCTCACCTCCTTAAAGAGGATTTCTTGGGGCTACTTGAGATGCTGCCTCCTGGGCTTAAGTCCTAAAAATTTCCACAGAATAAAGCATGCCTGTCAACTTTTGGGTTGTGAATATTTTTTAAGTCTATACTCTCTAGTATGCATCTTGCTTCTTCAACATCCCAAACCCCAGCAAACACTTGTCCTTCAACTACAATAAGTTAATTTCAGTCATCAAATGCACTGTGCTTTCTCCACCTCCTGAAAAGTGCATATTCTGTTTCTTTTTTGTGACATGTTTTCTTTCCCTTCACTTAGCAAATTCTACCCACCTTTCAAAAACCTTGTCTTCCAAGAGGCTCTCTCTGAGTCCTCAGGACCACTTTAACCCTCACTTCTAACATAACATGTCCTTTTTCAGAGCATTTATGATGCTAAAAAGTAATTAAATATCTACATATACATCTCCCCCATAAAATTCTTTGATGGCAGGAACCGTGGCCTCTGAGAGTTTGCACAACAGCTCACGTATTATAGGATAGCACTTGTCCTGGGAGATGGCATTGCACCAGAGTCCTGAGAACAAAGATTCAGCATATTTTAAAAAAAGATTCAGCCCACCAATGAGCCCACCTAGGACCCAAGTAATGACCTTGAGACTGTAGCTGTTTGCCTCCACCCACAAGGGTCCCTGGGGTGAGATCAGCCTCCATGGAGAGCTGATAATTACAACCAAGCCCAGAGCCTCTGGGGCCCCACACCCCTTCATGCCAACCCAAGGACAGCTAAATGCCAATGTTCCATTTCCAAACCCCATGAAGGTCGTGAGTGTAAGGAACACAATCCCCAAGGGCCTGTCTTCAAACTGCAGGCAAAGAGTAAAGCTAGCTGTTCTCCGGCTGTGACTGCTTTCCAAATGGCCTATAAACGTCTATGTTCTTCCCCAAAGTGATCTTTTCTCTTAAAACCTAAGTGCCTAATCAGTTTTGTCCTACCCACAAACTGGAGTAAGAAATGTGTGTTTAGAAAAGTTTATTTGGAGTGATTATACAAACATAAGGAGCAGCTAATACTCTTCTGTGATTGTTACGTAGACCAGAATAGATGAGGCTGTTCCCATCAATAGCAAGCAAATCTAAGATGCTCTTCAAGCCCCAACTTTTTTTTTTTTGAATGTGGACTATTTTTAAAGCCTTTATTGAATTTGTTACAATGTTAATTCTGTTTTGTGTTTTAGTTTTGTGGCCCTGCAGCTTGTAGGATCTTAGCTCCCAGACCAGGAATTGAACCTGCACCCCCCCTGCGCTGGAAGGGGGTCTTAACCTCTGGGCCACCAGGGAAATGGTGGCCCTAGCTCTTAAAGCCCCAATACATTCATCCCTAACAGCGTGAGTATCTTCTCAGGTGGCAGCTTTAAAAACAGCTGAAACTAATAATGCCGGTAAATAACCACTACTCAAATTTTATACAGCTTAGCTTTTCATCTTCACAATGAGCCTCCAGATTGAGACTTATTATCTCCATTTTGGAGGTAAGGAAAATGGAGCTGAGAGGCTCAGTAAGTTGTCTAAGATCACACAGTGGCATGTAGCTAGGATTCAAACTCATGAATCTGACAGATGCACTGAACGGAGGATTCTTTTCTCTGATGTGGAAGCAACTGTTCTGGGCGCAAGTCACCCCTGGTCCTCTGGGGTGCTCTGGACTCTGCTTGCAAATCACGTGCCTGGGAAGGGGCAAACACGATTTTGAATTCTACGCTTATAAACCTAAACTAAAAGCAGTGGTATTATCAGAATAGGTCAAGGGTCAAAGCTATTTTAACTCCAGGACACTGTCTGCTAAACAGGAATCTGTTTCTCTCCCTTTTAAGTCTCTCTTTCCAAGAGCATCTCTGCTGCCTGGATGACTCCCTCGTGTAAGGAGTACCAGGGCTCCCCCAAGACCAGTAAACCAAATGTTTATGTGTCCCAAATCTCCTTCCAAGGAGCTCAGGCACCCCTGGTCCTCTGATTACACTTGATGGCACAAGATAAAGTAAAAAAGAAAGCTTCATAATGATGATGCACTGCTTCCTGTCGCAACCATAAGGAAGGAAAAGCTCACTGCTGCCTCATTCACAAGACAGGCAGCAACAGCCCAAGTTCATTTCAAGGTAGAGACATTATTAACTCATGACCCAGCCTAGGACCCAGGCAGCTGTGAAATCTTTCAGTTAGAAAACAAAAAAGAAGAAAGAAAGAAAGAAAGGAAAAAAATAAAAACCCTCTAGGACATATTGCTGATAAAATGTTTGCAGTCAGTTTAACAAATTTTATAGTAATGATGCTTTAAAAATGTGTTTCTCATGAATGACTTTGTGATACTGAATGCAAATAAAGAAATAATGAGACTTGGAATTGCAAACAGATTACCTTTTCCCTGGAGTTGATGGTATACATACATTCCTCCCCACCAGCCCCCAGCCAAACCCATACACATGGATTTGCCACTTGATTCCTGGCAGATCCTATAAATTGCATTTTAGTCACCTTGTCAAGTGACATGCTGACAGCTGGATGGTTCTGTATGGCTGTAGGTGCCACAGCAACAGATCAGACTTTTCTCATCTCACTTGTATTAAAAAATAACCAAAACATCCTAGAGGTTTAGGAGTTGGCCACGTGAGCACCATGGAAATGAGGGAAAGTGACACAACTCTTAGGCTGACCTCACTATGTTTGACTTGGAATAAATGTGAAACAGAGAGAAAGGCCAGTCTTGCGTGGAAGCAGCAGAGATGTGATTTTAACCCAGAGAAATAGAATGCAACTTGTAAGCATGATGAGGCTGGATGCTGAAGTGACAACTAGAGCACACCTGAACCAGTCTTTCAGGCAGCACTCTGCAAACCCTAGGGAGAACCTTAGTCTGCAAGGCTGTGTCCCCATAGACTCTGGACACATGGAAAGGGAAAAGTTCAGTTTCATGATCTATGGTAACTTACATTCAATATCCCCAGGCAAGCACTGTAACACAGCCCACTCAGGTCTTAGCTTCTGGCTGGTGGGGGTGGGGGGGCTAGAAAGTAAAAAGATGGCATTAGAGTGAGCAAAGAACTCTCATCAGGGAGCAAAGAACACAGACGCTGAAATGAAGGGAGAGTCATGGTCTTAGGTGGAGTGACCAACAGGCCTCCGATTGCTCAGATCTGTCCCCGTTCTAGCACCGAATGTCCTGGTCCCAGGAAACCTCTCAGTCCCTGGCAAGCCCTGGCAGCAGGGCACCATGCATAGAGAGAAGCAAAAGCCACAGCCTTAGCAGTGATTCCCAAATGAAACCCAAGACGAATCATGCAAAGCTCAAGCTCAAAGCTCAAGCTCCCTCCTCTTTAGAGGCTGTGCTCATGATGGATGCAGAAGGCTGGCTGAAAGAAAATCCAACAGCTTGGCACTGAATGTCTGGAGGGAAAAAGTGCGGGTGGCTCTGGAGCCCAGGGACACATAGTTATCAGTAGGACCTCTGGAGAAGGACCAGTCCAGGCTGGACCATGGGTTCTCCAAAAATTCCTTTCAAGGCTTAGAAATGGTGATCAAAGATCACCACGTATCTCTCATAGCTTATGTATATGACAAGAGTACTTCTTTCTCCCCTCTGTGTGTGGGCCATGTTCCATCATGTTCAATACACTTTTCTGTCCATCTCACAAAGCCCTTAATTAAAAAACCTTTCTGAGATCATGTCACATGTGAGCAGGCTTGATCTGACCATTGGAATAACATTCTGGTTCAAATTCTGCTTTAATCTTCCCTGGTCTGTCCCCACCTCTGCATCACCCTTATGGAACTGTCCCTGTTATGCAAATAGGATTTCACAGCCCAGACAGTGATAGGGTTCAGGCAGAGACCAGAGTAATTTCTCTCATGGATCCAAGTGAGGGTTTACACATCGTTCATTCCTGACAGAGGCCATGATATAAAATTATCTTTAAAAAAGGCTTTGAACACCATGAGACTCTATGCTGGTATTATATAAAGGACTGCTGCTGTTTAGTCGCTAAGTCATGTCTGACTCTTTGCAACCCCATGGACTGTAGCCCACCAGGCTTCTCTGTCCATAGGATTTCCCAGGCAAGAATACTGGAGTTGGTTGCTGTTTCCTTATCCAGGGGATCTTCAGACCCAGGGATCGAAACCGTATCTCCTGCATTGACAGGTGGATTCTTAACCACTGAGTCACCTGGGAAGCATTATATAAGGGACAATTATTATTAGCTAGCATTATCATTCAGAGAAGGCAATGGCACCCCACTCCAGTACTCTTGCCTGGAAAATCCCATGGACGGAGGAGCCTGGTAGGCTGTAGTCCATGGGGCCGTGAAGAGTCGCACATGACTGAGCGACTTCACTTTCACTTTTCACTTTCATGCATTGGAGAAGGAAATGGAAACCCACTCCAGTGTTCTTGCCTGGAGAATCCCAGGGATGGGATCGCACAGAGTTGGACATGACTGAAGTGACTTAGCAATAGCAGTAGCATTATCATTAGATATTAGAGTGAAGTTTGATACATTATTCCCCTCACACCTCCTGCCCTTTCTGGAAGACAGACCTTCACAAGAAATGCTAGCTAGGAAGGGACTTGCTGAGGTTATACTATTGGGTCAGAGAGGAGCCCACTCACCCCAAAAGCGCAAGAGCACCCCTGAACAGACTGGGTTGGAGAGGCTGCTTTCTTCACTGCCCTTCTGTGATTTGAAGAGCACAAGCCCCAAGAAATTGAACAGAGAGAGCAGTGTAAGCCAGGGACAGACCTCAGCTAGGGACTCCTTCCCAAGTAGAGACTTTCAAATGCAAGTGCCCTAGTGCCTGGAGGTTGGGCAGCGCAAGAACAAGAAAGGGTATGCAGGGCAGCTGTGTGTGGTTGTGCAGGTTGTGCACTGCACAAAAGTGCTCCCTGCCAGGGCAGGTGGAAACTGAAGTCTAAGCCCAGTCCTGCTCACTCAGCATCCTATGGAAGTGGAAAGGGCATGTTTGTTGTTTGTCTTTGCGACCTGTTATCTATTCATCAGCCTCTGTTCCTGTTGGTCCCTGCCTGCCCAGATGGGGCATCATTTTCAAATTCACACAGAGGCACTTTGAGCTAGTCTCTTTCTGTAAGCATTAGTCTGCAGTCTCTGAACACTCCCACTTTGCTTCCTGGTCAACGCATGTCCTTCTGAATGTTAGCAGCTCCACTGTCCTTGATGCGACAGAGTTAGCAGATGGCAGAAGGAAGCCTCTTCTTTGTGGAAACAGGAGGCAGGCGGGATCAGGGTTTTGCCCTAACTCCACCCTGAGTTTGCCCATTATCTGAATAGGCTAAACAGTCAAGTCTACAGTCAGCCCAGAGACACCTGTCCTTGCAGGGAGGGAGGCCAGCAGAAGCGCAGGACCTTCACAACTTCCGGACACGCCATGCATCACTCACCAAGGGCTACGGAATGGGCAGTCAGCTGTTACCCCCAGAAGCGTCCAAAATGGTCAGAACAGGGTATTAAATAAAATCACTCCGAGGCCCCACTGCAGACAAGGCCAAAAATTCACCCCAGTTATATTTCCCATCTCAAATTTCAAGCCATGCTGTCAGATATAGCTCAGTCGAGGAAGCTCAACCACAAACACCACATGATAGCATAAAAATACCCCAAGGAGCAATTTAAAAATACCCTGAACCCGAGCTCTGTGGAGCCCTCTTCTTTATTAAATTCTAGCGGAGAAACTGGAGTTCAAAATTGTAGTTCTTGTCCTTTTGCAAATTAAAATCCCAGTAAATCAACACCTTTCCTCCCAGATTTGAATTCCTGGAGTCTTGGTCAGTGGAACTCCCCCAGCTGGAGTCTGAGTGTCTCGCCCCCTCCCCCAGAGCAGCTGCTCTTGGCCTAGTGTATCCAGAATGGGTGTGTCCTCCCACCCCACAACAAGGAGATGGGATTTATCCAATCCCCAAATTACTCATGTGTCCCACTTTTCAAAGAGTTTGAAAATCAATAGGGCACACAAGAATAAACCAGCCCCAGCCATACACCCACCAAATTTAGCCAAGCCATGTGATGTTCTCAGAACCCATGTTTCTGCTGCAGGCCAGACATCTGGGGGAAAGAAGTTAGAGCAAACAAATGGAGACATAGAAAGAAAAGAATACATTCTGCCTCTCAGACTCATTAGAATTGCCAGGAAGACTGGCATGTGCAATCCCCCTGCCTCCAGGTCTTCTTTGAGGTGCCATCACCTCCGCATCTAGCCCATATTTACAAAACCTCCAAAAGCAACTCCTGTATTACCTGGAGAATTCCATATGACAGAGGAGCCTGGCAGGCTACCGACCATGCAGTCACAAATAGTTGGACACAGCTGAAGTAACTGAGCATGCACACACAAAGTCCTGTTGGCCCTTTGAGCCTTCTGTTCCCGGCAGCCCTGGGGCTGCTACAGGCGATCAGTCCTGCCTGCCCCTTCCTTCTTGTGAGCAGGAACTTGCTGAAGCCAGGTGTGTGTAGCTCTGCTTTCCTGACACCCCCACTCCTCTACGGGACTGTCACCTGTACCCGAGTGTTTCCTGTCCTTCCCTGTATTCCCTGCTGCTTCTGCCCCCTCGCAGACCTTGTAAGGCCTGTCTATTGCGGCCTTTTCCTTCTCCCTAGTTTCTAACTCAGCTGTAGAAATGCCAAGAACTGAAGCTGCTGTTAGGACACCTGGAGAAGACCATCTCTTCCTGCTAGTTTCCTCTCCAAATCTTTGCCTCTCCTCATTTTCTGAGGTTTTCTTCCCACTGTCTCCTTTCCTGCTGTGGGATAGCCCTGTGGAATCTCATCTCCTTCTGGACTTCCCTGACTCTTTTCAGGCTGAGTTTTACAATGTATACCCTGCCTCAGTTTACCCTTTTCCTTCTCTACCATGGGTAGGATTAACGTGGCTTCTGGGTCCTGGCGCTTTGCTTTATTTCCCTATTTCTTTGTTTTCAGGGCCAGATGTTTGTGGTCATGGCCTTCTCCTGAGTTGTCATGAATGGCCCCACAGAGCAGGGGAAAGTCAGAGTCAGAGGCAAAAGTACCCCTTACCCAAACATATCCTGCCTATCTTTGTCACTTCCTCTCTGGAAAGTTCAAGTCCACCAGGATGCAACTTCTCAACAGTCACTCATCCAACAAATATCCACAGAGGACCTACTGTGTGCCAGGAACCACCCTGGGTGCTAGGACATGGTGGTGAGCGGGCCTTACCAAGGCTCTTACTCAGGACACCAGTCCAATATCTAATGTGGACCTCATTCAGCCGTGAGTCTCCTACACTCGGCTTCCCTTCCAACCATAACTCCACACGCTATCTGACCCACTTCTTCAAAAACCTGTGCCAGGCCCACTTTCTTGTGAAAGGTATCTCATCTTGAAATTTGCCTTAACAAGCTGGAATCATTCTTCTGGGGTCATTCTCATCTTTCTTCTCAAATCTATGCAAGCTTTCTTTAATCCATTCTGGTCTTCAGGCAGGAATTCCCCAACTGCTTTTAGAACAAATTCTTTCTAGCTAAAGCTTCCAATTCCTTTCTTTGGCATGAGGTTTGTAATAATTCCATTTAGTTTGTTGGCATCTCAGTCCAAAAAAAATGAAACGTCATCTGGAGAGGACCATCTGAATCCTTGTATATCTGAATCCTTATGCTTCTACAATCTTTATACCTACAATTCAGGGACTATGTGAGGATCGACTCAGACAATATATATCAGAAGTTTACATGTGTGTTAGTCACTAAGTCATGTCTGACTCTGTGCAACCCCATGGACAGTAGCCAACCAGGCTCCTATGTCACACTTTGAATCCTTAATTCTCTTTATCTATTTACAGATATAAATCATCTATTTCTTGGAATTCCTTGGCATTCCTGGTTAGGACTCCCTGCTCTCACTGCTGAGGGCTCAGGATCAATACCTGATCAGGCAACTAAGATCCCACAAACCTTGTGGTGTGACCTAATAAATAAATAATCTTCTATTTCTCAAAACTCCATATTTCCAGAATCTTAACTGCTAGATCCTGGACCAAGTGCTGGATATGTAAAGATTAACTGCACCTAAGAAAGTAAGGAACATACATATCCATGCTGCTGTTTAGTCGTTAACTCTTGTCCAACTCTTTGCGACCCCATAGACTATAGCCCCCCAGGCTCTTCTGTTCATGGGATTGCCCAAGCAAGAATACTGGAGGGGGTTGCCATTTCCTTCTCCAGGGTAATCTTCCCAACCCTTAGATTGAAACTGCATCTCCTGCATTGGCAGGCAGATTCTTTACCACCTGAGCCATACATGTCCATTAGGGAATTAGAAATAACTCTCCATATTTCAAGAGGGAGAGATTTATTGCTCTAAGAGATTCAATATTTATAAAATTGATGGGAGATCTAGAGAAGTAATGATAATGGAAAATTGATGCTGGCTTTCAGAAAGCGAGGAAGAGAAAGAATGGCCCAAAGCCACCATCTGCTCATGCATAGGTCTGCCATTCCTGGAAGTAAATAATGACTTGTCCTCTTCTTTTAACTTCCAAATCCCATGCACCAGCCTTTTATTTGAAGAATTTAAAGTAGAACTCTGCTGGCAAAGGAACCTGGATAATGTAGTTTCCAGGCTTCTAGCCTCTATGATAGAAGGACAAGCTTTGAAAGCCAGGGGAGGTGTTGAGCATCAGTTGACATTTGGTAGCACAGCACACTAGCTCTCACTAGAAGGGTCAAGAAAAGTCTCTTGCAGGGTGACATCAACTAAGCCTTGAAATATGAAAAGGTGGGTCCACCAGAGGGAGTGATGTGAGTAAAAACAAAATGGCAGAGTCTCCTAAGGAATGTTAAGTTAATGAGTCCAATTAAATAAAGTGTGTGTGTTAGTCACTAAATCATGTCCAACTCTTTGTGACCCCATGGACAGTAGCCTGCTAGGCTCCTGTGTCCATGTAATTCTCCAGACTAGAATACTAGAATGGGTTGCCATTTCCTTCTCCAGGGGATCTTCCCAATCTAGGGATAGAACCCATGTCTCCCACATTGCAGGGGAATTCTTTACCATCTGAGCCACCAGGGAAACCCTAAATAGGAGACCAACGGGAAGGCTTTGCCAAGTGCCAGATGATGGTGGATTAGAGCAGTGGCCATGGGGAGGAGGACCAGGGGCTGGTGTGGGAGGGGTAGGACTGAGTGATTCATGGACTGTGGGCATAAGAGAGAAGGAAGAGTCAGCCAGGCTTCCAATTTGGGTGATTAGAGGATGCTGAGACCTTTCACTGAAATGGGAGCTTGTGAGAAGGGTCATGTTTAGGAGGTGAGGGAGATGGGGATTGCTGAGTTCGGTTCTGCTCAAGCTGAGTTTGAAGTGCCCGGGTGATGGAAATGATGTTAACACCAATATGGTGTGAGCTGACATCCTAACCAGAGGCCAGGCCATCTGCTCTGTGCCAGGAGCGCATGGCAACACCTGTCTTGGAGGAGCTCTGAATTCAGTCCACCCCGAGGAGACTCAACAATGGAAATCCTTGGGGAATATTCAAACTTCACTTGAGGCAAATGTTTTCTGTTCTACAATGTCTGCAAGCAAAACTATCCTAGAGACACTCAAAAGCACATTGGAAATGAGTGCTCATTTTCCTTCCTCTGGGCCCCACCCATGTTGGGTTAGAAATTATGGGAGGGAAGGAGAATGCTCTTCTGCCATTTGGTCTTGATTAAATCCCCAGCCTCTCTGAGTTCTAGTTTATCTATCAAACAAAATGATTGGACTTCAAACATTTTTAAGTAGGCACAGGGTGATTTAAAAAGCTTCCCTGGTGGCTCAGTGGTAAAGAATCACCGCAACGCAGGAAACCAGGGCTCAATCCCTGTGTTGGAAAGATCCCCTGTAGAAGGGAGTGACAACCCTCTCCAGTATCCTTGCCTGGGAAATTCCATGGACAGAAGAACCTGGAGGGCCACAGTCCATGGGGTTTCAAAAGTCAGACATGACTGAATCGACTAAAACACCACCACCAAGACAAAGCCGGAGCCCTGGACAGCCAGTCCACTCTGTGACTGGTTGAGGGCTCACTGGGGCCAAATTACAAGTAAGATTCAACTGAAGCACTGGCATGGCCTAGAGACACCCTTTATCCCCATTTCTCTAGGTTTTAGCTCTGAATTTCCCATGCCCTGGGAATCCCTCCATCCCAGATAACCTGGGACATTTGGTCAGCTTATGTGGGGATCATGTGCATCTCATTGAGATGAGTTCCCCAGGAAGACTGGGATAGAGGTCTCAAGACATCCTGGGGCAATTTTAGCCACTTCCCTCAGACCTACTATGCCTGGCAACCAGGAGAGTGAAAAGTCACCTAAACACAATACATGTCAAGTTCACTTTCCCAGGGAAAACTTGCTTGACTGTCTTACTGTTGTGCAGCACCACTCCCAATCCCCAACTCTTGAGCTCCTTTCCCCTGCTTTCATTTTAAAATTTATTCCACAGCATTTTCCAGCTTCTGTCATACTAGGCTATGTATATAATTATTGTGTTTATTGTCTGTCTCACCTGCTAGAATGTAAATTCCTTGAGGGCAGGAATCTTTTGTGATACTTGATTCTCCATGTGTCACATTTGTCTAGAACATTGTAAGCCCTCAGTCTACATATGTGGAATGACTGGATGAGTTAAATGTGCTCTCAATCTATAGGATTTTAGACAGAACATGAACCAATCTTGACTTTTTTTTAAGTCAAATGAGACTAAGGAGACATTTGCATTATTTCATATTCAAAGCCGACTGTTGACACATTTAATCTTGCTAAACTCTCCAAGTGTGGCGGCTTTCTCCTGCCAGCAGGTTACATAATCTTCCAGGCACTCATTTGAAGCAGCAAACTAACCCTCGCGCATGGCAGCTGTGGAGTGGTAATTGCGAGGGGGTGTCTCTGAAGGGCTGGAGAAGGCAGGCCATCTGCCGCCGCGTCGGAGACAGCCAGGGGCGAGGATACCTGGCCTCCTGCAATGCCTCATCTGCCAATTAGCTCTCCCCAGGCCAGCTGAGTGCTGGCTGCAGGCTTGGCTGGCCAGAACCATGGAACAGAAAGGTCCCAGCATAGGGACCATCAGCTCACCTGTGCCAGAGCCCCCATAGGACTGGCTGGATGTCAGTATCTCCTAGGGAAGCAGGCAGGAAGCTCTTTCCATTTTCCCACCCACAAACCTGAGGAGAGGAAGGACTGAGATGTCCAGAGAGCAGCTGCTCAGGCTAGCATGGGGCTGCCTGACTCTCTGACCACCCCACACTGAGCCTCTTTCCCGACCTCCTGCCAACAGAATTAGTCACTCCTTAATCTGAGCAACTTCAGTAACAATAAAAATAATAATAACCGTAGTAGCAGTGACTGTCAGCATAGTCACTGTGCTGTGCCTTACACATGGTGCTATCCTTCCCTCCCTTCATGTCTCTGTCTTTACCTAGTGACAGGGTGTCTCCCCACTGGCTCCCACTCCTCCGGGTCTCAGCTCCCAGGAGACAGGATCTGTGTCTCTTTGATTCTCCTCCATGGGCTAAGCCCTACCAGTACTTGGCACATAGTAGATGTGCAGAAAGCATTTCCTGAATTAAATAATAATATAGGTAAAGAGCTGGCACGATGGTAGCTGAACTCAAACTGATCTCACTAATTAGGTTAACTAGGAGGAGAAGGGGGTGGCAGAGGATGAGAAGGTTGGATGGCATCACTGGCTCAATGGACATGACTTTGAGCAAACTCAGGGAGACAGTGATGGACAGAAAAGACTGGCGTGCCTCAGTCCATGGGGACGCAAAGAGTGGGACACCGCTGAACAGCAACAATTAGGTTAATTAGGAGTATCGGGAAACTTTGATGGGCTTGAATCCATATCTACCGAATCAATCTGCATTTTCTTAGTGTCCTGAGGTATTACAAATCTGTGAGAAGGGCCCAGACTCCCCAGGAGCAGGGATGCCAATGGCCACAGAAGCCTCAACCTCCTGAGGGTCCTCAGTGCCCTATGATGCCCAAGGCCATGTGCACAGTGGGGGTCAGAGGTCCAATGACTAACCCCAGAAGCTGCCAATTGGGTTGTAGATGTATGAAAATATACCTACCACTGAAAAAATGTCCAAGAAGAACCAGACCTGTGTGGGAGCCCAACTAAGGGCAGTAGGGACCTAATCAGTGAAGATGGGTGTTCACGGTACTACATCAATGGTGGTTCTCCTTTCCCCATGTTTCCTTATCACATGCCTTGTCCACAGGGCCCCAGATCATCCAACTTAGAACCCAAGGTTGTGACAAGACAGAACATGGGGACATAAGAGGTGACACCTAACAGACAGTTCTGTAAACCATTCAGTCCTTCTCCTTCAGACACAAAGAATGCCAGAGAATCCTTCTCTTCTCTTGCTACTGAAAATAGCATCCAGCCTGGCCCAACATCAGAACCACAAGACATCTGTATCCCAAGACGCTGGAAAACACCAGAAGTAGCCCGGCAGGGAGGAGTCATCTCACCCATGTTTGGCCAGGGCTCCCTGGCTGCTCCTCTCTGTGGCAGCCAAGGTCTGGTTTCCCAGAGGAATCAGAACAGCGGAATGCCTATGACACCTGCTGCTCTCCTCTTGAGAGCCCATCTGCTTCCCCTCTAAGACTTGCTCCTCCAAACATGGCTGGAGATGGACACCACCACCCAGACAATAATGACTGGGGTAACATTCATATTCACGTCACACCTACCCTGTCCCAGGCACTGTTCTAAGCATTTTACACACAGCAACTAATTTAAACCTCATAACAACCCCTGAGGTATGTATGCATTACCATACCCATTTTATAGATGAGGAAACTGAAGTACAGAGAGGCTAAATATCCACAAAGTCATCCAAGGGCCCTAGGAAGTTACTCAACACAAAATACCTCTTCCACTAGTGGCCACTTTTACGATTAGTATATTCCTTTTCAGAACAAAGAGGAGAGCTCTTTTGCAATGTTCTCAAAAGAAAAAAGCCTAGAGTAACCACTATATTGATAAGAGAAGTGGTTAATACTTTAGGTTCATAAATTGACTTCCTTTCCTATCTTGCATCAGCTGTGTGACCCTGGGCAAGTTGCTGAAGTTCTCTGAGCCTCAATTTTTTCTTTATGCAAAATGAAGGCAGATTTGAGTTGCCTCAAGGATAAAATGAGACAATCCCTATATAATGCTTAGAATACCTGAGCATTCAGCAAATGTTGGCCCCTGCCATTACTATGAATACTGGTGTTACATTACTGAGAATCTGTTTTTCTGTTCTTTTTCTCAGTGTCTCTAGCAGAGAGTGAAGTCTTGCCAGGGTGGGAGGGAGACAGTTTTCAGGAGAGGTGAGCAGGCAGCAATCATCTCACCATCTTGGTTTGTGCCCCAGGAGGCCTGGTATGAAAAGGGGAATGAGAGAGCGGATCCCACGAGGACACAGCAGAGGCACCAGAGGGAGCAGGAGCCCATGGAAGTGGTGGGATGGTCCAGACAGAAAAGTGTGGCCAGACGCAGAGGTGTGCAGTCTTGTCTGGGCTTTTGAAGCAGCAGAGGCACCTTCAACAGTTCTAGTGCTGCCAGCTTTTTGCTCCCAGACAAGCTGCAGAGGCAGACAGAATCACCCCACTTCAGCAGCACCAGGGGTCTGAAACGGCAGTCCTAGGCAGAGAGCTCTCTTCTGTTCCCACGTCCAGGGCTCAGGAGGATGTTTTTCTTTCCTTTGGGAGGAATGTTCTTCCAAGAGATGGTTGGGCCATGAGGCCAGAGAGGAGGCGGAGTTGCCCAGATGGCACTGTCTCTTCTGCCACCAGCTGGTTCTTATATAATATAAGGTCCCCCCCCCCGCCCCCCGCTCCCCGGCACATTTCCTCCCAGGATTATGAGCCTGGAAAGGCGAGTGTGCCAACCAGGCACCCTGTTTACAATAATTGCCTTCATTTTCCAGAGAAGAAACCTCAGACTCAAAGAAGTTAAGACCTTGCCCAGTGTCACACCTGGATCTGAGGCCTTTGTTTGTCTCTGAGACACTTCTGTCCCCTCTCATATGGCACATCACCCCACTTCAGGAGATGTTTACTTCCAGGGGGCTTGCTTTTCTCAGGTACATAGAATTAAGTAAACAATATTGCTCCCCTTTTGCCTAGGGATGCCATGAGTTTGAGCTAAATTTAGAGAATCCTATCTCTTATTTTAATTTCCTGATGCAAGTTTCTCCTTTCCTTCTTTGATGTATTTGCAGCAAGCTCTTTATAAAATCTTTGTCTTAACTGCCCTAAAGCATGGGTAAGCTGTTCAGATCCCTATTGGGAATAGGTATAGGATAAATAACAAATTTTAAATGTTTACATTTAAACATAGTGTCTACACGACCCTCTGATATAGAAAACATGTCTGGGAAATGAGATGTTCTGAGGATTAGGAGATTCTGATGGATGGAGATGGGCAAATCCTACTCACAAGTGGAGTGGGAGGCTGGCAGCTCCCCTGGTGTGATGTAAGGGGTGTGTAGAGGCTGCGTGTGTAGGAGATAATACTTTCTCACTCCTGGCTGACACCTGATACACCAGAGTGGGAATTTCATCCTCCAGCTAACCATTTTTAAATCCCTCGGGATATATGGAAGGCGGCAAGAAGGGTCCCCTGCGAGCTGGTTTCAGGTGTGGCCGCCTTGGTGCTCCTCTGTTAATCAGATCATCTTTTGGGGCAAGGCCATGGTTTACAGGGGATGAGGCTGCCCTGAATGGGACACCGAGGCAGCCTGCCTGCACCGTGTAATCTGCCAGTGTCACCCCTAAAAACACACTTGTCTCACTAGTGCCGCAGGGTTAATTCTCTCCTCTTGACTGCCCCCCCACCTCTCCCCCACCTCCAGCCTGCTCTCACCCTCCTGGTTTCTGACCCCCTGGCTTATGCTGCCATTGTTGCCACCATCAAGTTGGTGACACTTGCTCTTCCCGCTCCCAGTTTCCTGATTCTGGGCTCTTCTTTTCCATGCCTGCAGCTTTCCTGTCCCCCAAAATCCCCATGCCTGCCCTCAATGTTCCCCAGAAATGCCCTGCCCTTCCCTAAACTGCTTCCTAGAGGTGTGGACTAGAGGAGTGGGAAGACATAGTGGCTGGGTGGGGAGGGGTGGCTTGTAAGGTGACATTGATCATCTCTGGGACCACTGGCCTGCCACTACTTCTCTTGGAGCCCCAGCAGTACAAAAATCAAGCTGGATTTAGCATCTCTATTGCCCTCCCAGTTTAAACATTCTCTGATTTTCTAAAGTTACCGTAGTCAGGGCTGTAGTCCAGCTTGAAACACCCTAATGGTGCTCATCTCATCTCCCCAGACTACACAGGTATGCATCCCAGCCCCGCTTCTGAATTTCCATGTGACCGTACACAGAAGGGGTTCCCAAGATCATCGAAACCCAAGTCCAGATCCCTGTGACTAATTCCTCCACCAGATGAAGAGCTAGTTAGACTGAGGTTCTAGAACCACTAGTGCATTAGGCTCCCATGGATGCACTTGCAGGACAGCTGAGAGCCCCATTCCCCAACTGGTACCTCATAGGAAGGAAAGGTGGGACAAGTGGCCAGTCTGAGGAGGAGGGGAGGAAGGGGCTTCTTCTGGTCCTGTGGCTCTAAGCCATCACTCCACTGTCATCTCCAGGGCAGGCTCTGCTCTACACCTTCACCCAGCATATGCATATCCTTAATTTGTTTTTGTTCAGTCGCTCAGCCATGTCTTTGCTCTTTGCGACCCCATGGACTGCAACACGCCAGGCTTCCTGTCCTTCAGCAACTCCCAGAGCTTGCTCAAACTCATGTCCATCAAGTTGGCATCAGCCATCCAACCATCTCATCCTCTGTCATCCCCTTCTTCTCCTGGCTTCCATCTTTCAAAACATCCTTCATGGACTCAGCCAGTGTCTGGCCTCAAGAGGTAAATTTTAACACAGTTGTTTCCCTCTTCAGGGCACTTGGCAAGGGCTGGCTAGGTGGAGAGGAAGACGGCTTTTCTTTCTGGGTCACAGTCAGCCCTCTAGGTGTCCAGCTCCTCTCTCCTCTCTGGCCGGTGGGAAGCAGAGTGCTGACTTCAGGTGGGTAGCATGGGGACTTAGCAAAGCCTTGGGGCCGGGGACAGCATCACTCCTGCTAGTGCGCCAACAGTGACCTGCTGACTGACACTGAAGGGCGATGTCTCTGGCCACATCCGAGAGGATAACCAGCACGGTCCTCGGCTGGGGCAGCACCCTCTGTTCATTCAGAAAAGGCCTCACAGCTTCCCTGGGTTCACTGATGGCCCTGCTCAGATCAGGTTCAGGGTTCTTCTGGTTGGCTTGGGGGCAACTTCACAGAATCTGCCCTTCAGAGCCTTTGTCTACTTTTAGGGTCTGTGAGTGTTTATGTGTGTGTGTGTGTGTGTTGGATTGAGTAGGAAGGGGAATGAAACTTCACAGAACCACAAAGCTTGCTTTTTTGTGGGAGCCTGAATTTTCTTTTTATTTATTTATTTATTTTTTCAGTGGGTTTTGTCATACATTGATATGAATCAGCCATAGATTTACACGTATTCCCCATCCCGATCCCCCCTCCCACCTCTCTCTCCACCCGATTCCTCTGGGTCTTCCCAGTGCACCAGGCCCGAGCACTTGTCTCATGCATCCCACCTGGGCTGGTGATCTGTTTCACCATAGATAATATACATGCTGTTCTTTCGCAACATCCCACCCTCACCTTCTCCCACAGAGTTCAAAAGTCTTTTCTGTACTTCTGTGTCTCTTTTTCTGTTTTGCATAAAGGGTTGTCGTTACCATCTTTCTAAATTCCATATATATGTGTTAGTATGCTATAATGTTCTTTACCTTTCTGGCTTACTTCACTCTGTATAATGGGCTCCAGTTTCATCCATCTCATTAGAACTGGTTCAAATGAATTCTTTTTAATGGCTGAGTAATATTCCATGGTGTATTTTCAATTCCAGGGCTGAGAATTTGACACCTCTATTCCGTTGTTCTTTGAGGTCCCCCTTCCCCAGAGCAATGAGATACCAGCTTGATTTCCTGAATTAGGGAGAAAACCTCAAGATATAAGGAAGTCATGTTAGACGAAGTTAGTTGAAACAAAAAGTTATTTTAACACATGATCCAATATGAAGTTAATACAAATAACTCTACATTACAAGGCATGACTAATTATTACAGAAACATTTATTGAGCATATACTATATAGTTTATGCCAAGTAATATGCTAAGGTCTTGAGGGAATGGGGAGAAATAGCATAAAGATAAATAAGACAATCTTTATTCTTAGACAATCTACTAAAGGCAATAAAATACATAGACATTACAATAATTCAAGATAGGATATAAAGGCAATGAGATAAACTACAGAGTGTTTGGTGGGGTTATTAGGCATAAAAAGAAGAACAGCTTAAATATAGTAGGGAAGACAATCTGATTCTTTACTTAGAAAACTTGGTTATTGCACTGAAGAGCCATAAAAACCAAGTGAGTGTAGGAAGGTGATTGGATACAAGACCATACAATAGCCAGAAGCTTTCTCGACACTAGTAATAGCCAATTACCAAATGTCATGGAAGGAAATACCTCATTTACATCCACAACCAAAACTGTAATACATCCAGGAATAAATCTAATAGGAAATGTGCAAGACTTGCTTGAAGAAAGTCATAAAACTTTATCAAAAGACATGAAAAAGAATTGAGTAAATGGAGAGATATCCCAAGTTGTTACATAGAAAAGTTTGCTACTGCAATGATGAAAATTCTTCTCAAATTAATTCGCTATTCAATGTAGTCCGATCAAAAATGCAATAGATTTCTTTTTGGAATTTGATGAGTAGATTTCAAGTTTACCCTAGAGAAGAAAATATGCAAGAACTGCTTCCCACCTCCCCACAAAAAAAGGTTAAGAAAAAGAGAGAGGAAGAAGAAAAAAAGGGAGAGGGGAAATTCTTCATCATATATTATAATAGCCTCTAAAGCTAAAGTAATTAAAGCAGCATGATATTCATGCAGGGTTAGATATGTAGTTTGTATTGGGGAGGGAAAAAAATCCCAGAAACACATCCCATGTGTATGAGAATTTACCATGTGATAAAGTAGTCATTTCACTAGGAGAAAGAATGAAATACTCCAGTGAATGACATCGTCCTTGAGTCCATTTTTTCCCTTGAGAAAGACATTGTGCAGAGTGGGGAGGCTCCTAGCTTGGGAATCAGATACCTGGATTTGAATCCTTGCTCTACCAGTTAAAGCTGTATCACACTCAACATGTTTCTTCAACTCTCTGAGCTTTCTTTGAGAAAAGTGGAGAAGTCAATCCCTATCCACCCACATCACAGGATTGTGATGACAAATGAAACAATGTGTGTACATAAACAGAGCTTCTGTGTTGTAATTCTCAGGATTCTAGAAATGAAGGCCCTGGGACCAAACAAAATCAAACGAAAATAAAAATGCTTCATTCATCTGAAGCCTGAAAGGCCGCCATTAGAGTATCTTCCTTTATTTCATGGTCTTGGTCTGTGTTACAGTGTAGATTCCCTGAGAGGCAGTTTAAAGAAACTATTGGCAATCATAGACATCTAGAGAAAAAGAATGCTCATGTAGTAGGCTTAAATGAGAAAGACAAGCATGAAATAGCCAGCAAAGGACAAACCCAGGGGCAAAGAAATCTTCAACGACTAAAGACTGTCTTGACCACCTTCCAAGGACTACAGCAAGTCAACTCTTCAGCCGTCATGAAGAATAGTGGTCATTGGCTTGTTTGCCCTCATATCCATTCCCGTTGCTTTGCCTTCTCTGCTTGGCACATCCAGGATTACTTTTCCCAGGCCCTCCTGCCAGCCTCTTCCCAGGTAGGTTCAGATAATGGGAGGCATGAGCGGAAGACTGGTGGGTGGCAAGAATGTCTTACCTCACCTCTGGTGGCATCTCAGCAAGGGTTAGCAACCTTGACAGTTTTTCCCTATTATCCCAGCTCCAGAGACATGGACTCTTCCTTTATTGTCTCATTTCTCACTGTACAAGACCTCACTGACAGCCGTGTCCTGGTGTTGCTAAACCCTGGGATTCCTCACTGTCCCATTGTTTGGCTCCTCAGCTCTTCTATTATTTGCATGGCCAATTCCCTGTGTTAAATTACTGTGCTCGATAAGATTCCAAGTGATTTCTGTTTCTCCTGTCTTGGAGAAAATATTAGATACTTACACTAACATTAATTCCAACTTGAGATTGTTTTATTCATTCCTCACATCAACCCTATGAGATAGGCTCCTTTTTACCCTGGTATTACAGATTATACAAACAGACCTATATTCAAAATTGAAGTCTTTTCTTCCTCAGGAAATACTTACCTGTGAATGGCTAGCTAATTCTGAAAGAGTAGAGATCTGAGTCAACCTACAAATGCCTGTAGCTCCTAACACTGTCTTTCATGTTTCAGGAGGCTCTGTGGTGGCACGTGCCTCCTTCCAAGCCCTCGTCCTAAATTGCAGGCCCCCTGGAGCCTCTGGGTGGGACTGCAGACACCGTCTGACTACTTCATCAGCTGAAGTGGGCACTAACTCTGGCCAGTGATATTTTCATCTATTTCCTCTCTGCATAGGAAAGCATGGCCATGACAAGCAGATGGTCATCTGTCCCCTTCTAACAAACGTCTGTGTGGTGGCTTTGAGGGAGAGGACTCATGCTGACACCTCAGCCGTTTCCAACTGTGGAATCTTTTATCAACAGCTCTGAACCTTTGCGGAAGGTTAGGCTGGTTGGGCCTTTTACTTCCTGAATCTTGTCTTTTATCATTTTTGCAGAGAAAATAGGAGGTGTTATTCAGACTGCACACACACACAAAAAAAACTGTAAATTGCTCTTCTTGTCCTAATGCTTCTAAAAAACACCATTTTCCCTATCACTCCCCTTCCCATCTCACCCCACCCCCTGCCATCACCACACCTATTATTTTAATTATCTTCCCAAGATAACAACATTGAAAGCCCATGGCGGCTGACTTCTGGGAGATCTTCTCTCTGCCTCAGCTCTCTTCTTCCAATTCAAGGAAGGCACTTATAATTTTCCCCTGTGCTCCTAGACACATCTCTTCTCTTTATCACATCTTGAGATCAAGAGTTCTTGGACTCAACATGCAAAATTCATCATACTCTTTTCCTAATACATATGCTTATCCCCTTCTAGAGAACTCCATGCCTAATCTGCTCAGTGGAAGAACTTAATTCACTCCAATTGATTAAACATTAAAAAGATAGATGATTGATGAGAGAGAGAGAAAGAGAGAGTGTGTGTGTTTCTGAGGATCACTTTCCTTGGAGAATTTCTTTCAGAAAATATAAAAAATCAACAGAACAACAGCAGGGTGAGTCTGTTATTTTTTGTTTGTTTGTTTTGAATTTATTTTGTTTTGTCTTCTGAGGGAAGAAGTTCCCCAACATGTTCTACAATTTGGTTTAATAATAAGAGGCTAAGCAACCAAAGGGCTTCCCTGATGGCTCAGATGGTAAAGAATCTGCCTACAATGCGGGAGACCTGGGTTCAGTCCCTGGGTTGGGAAGATCCTCTAGAAGAGAGCATGGCAACCCAATCCAGTAGTCTTGCCTGGAGAATCCCCATGAACAGAGGAGCCTGGAAAGCTACAGTCCATGGGGTCACAAAGAGCTGGACATGACTAAGTGACTAAGCACAGCACAGCCAGCAACCAGAAGTTTATCTTCTGTTCAGAACAGGTATCTCCTTTTTTCCATACCCTTGGGGCCAAATGGAAAATAAGTGTGGCTCTATGTCATTCAGCTTCTTATAAACTAGAAGTCACTCATGTCTGTTTATAAGAGGATCCAGTTGGAGAACAGACTCAACTGTTATGACTTGTCCCTTCTTGAGTTCTGTTCCCTTTTAGATGCAATTAAGCAGAGCAAATTGAACAGTGTAAGCAATTACTCTAAACTAATGTAAATTCTTATCATATCAAGGGGTCTATTTTGTAATGGAGGACAGTTGCTAGTGAAAAATCAGAAATGTAAGGCCATCTCTTCACCATCACTTAATCAATCCACCTTGAAATTTAAGTGTGAGCTCAACTGCCTGCTGGGCCCTGGGAGCAGGCGCGAAGTGACTGACCCAGCTCTTGTACTCTCTGGATTTACCGTAAGTTTGGGGAGACACAGTTAGTAAGGGTCACATCTTGATCTCCAAATCTACTTCCTTTAAAGTAGTCAGGAGGGCAGTTGGGCTGTGCTCAGGAGGGACCTGAAAGCTCCTAGTAACTGTGGCAAAGCACCCAAGTTTGCCCGCGGATAATGAGGTGCTTTGGCACTGGGGTAGAGTTAGTGAGGGATTCTTAGTATAGCCTGACTCCTGAGTGTGGTTCCTGTCATAGAGATAACTCATTTGAAAGCCTGGGAGGAGAGGGATGAAAAAAGACAAGGTATAAATTAAAGGAGTAATACCATGTTCAGGCTTCACTGGTGGCTCAGTGGTAAAGAATCTGCCTGCCAACACAGAAGATGTGGGTTCTATCCCTGGGTCAGGAAGATCCCCTGGAGGAGGGCAAGGCAACCCACTCCAGTATTCTTGTCTGGCAAATCCCATGGACAGAGAAGCCTGGTGAACTACAGTTCATGGGGTCACAAAGAGTCAGACACGACTTAGTGACTAAACAACAACAAATGCCGTGTTCATTAGGATTCTTTGGTTGTAAGTAACAGAAACTCACTGAGGCTGGATTAAACAGAAAATGAGAATTTGTCTGAAAGGCATGGGTCAGCTCTCAACAGTCAAGGGTCAGAAGCAACTGGAAACCAGAAAAGTCTATAACCAGAAATGGAAAACTAGCAGGAGTCCAAGAGCAGTGTTTCTGCATCTGTCTTCTCTGCTTCTCTCAGCTCACAGGGGACGTTTCTCAGAAAACTGTCATTTAGCTACAGGAGGGTGACCTTGAAGTTGGAGAAGCCGACAATGAATGAGAGCAGAAGACAATCCCACAGAAACACTGAGTCAGAGCCCCGATGAGCTTCTCCTGCCAGTGGATATTTTTACTTATATGACCCAGGAAATCCTTTTTTTTTAATGATCCAGTTTATGTCGGCTTTCTCATTAATTGCAATGCCCAAAGAGCACTGTCCCTAAGGAAATTTTATTATTTCCTTACATCTGGATGGCACCTAAAGTTGAAGAACTCTTGCAGCTCTTATCTCATGTCCTCCCAACAAGCGTGTAGAAGCAGCTTGGCAACTTTGCCTTTACTCTGTCTTGTGTTCAGGAGGAAAGATGATTGAGTTGATTGGGTTTTTTTATTATTGTGGTGAAATGTGCATAACATTAAATGTACCATTTTGAAGTGGCACTGAGTACATTTACATTGTTGCACAACCATCACTGCCAAATATCCCCAGAACTCTTTCACCTTTCCCAACTGAAACTGTACTCATTAAACTAAAACTCCCCATTTGCCTCTCCCCTCAGCCCCTGGTGACTATTGCTCTACTTTCTATCTCTATGAATTTGACTCCTCTAAGGACTGGATATAACTGGAATCATACAATATATGTCCTTTTGTGACTGACTATGTCCACTCAACATTATGTCTTCAATGGTCATCTATACTGCATCACATGTCAGAATTTCCTTCCTTTTAAAGAATGCCTAACATTCCATTGGGCTTCCCCGGTGGCTTGCATGGTAGAGAATCTGTCTGCAATGCAGGAGATCCAGGTTCAGTCCCTGGGTCAGAAAGATCCCCTGGATAAGGAAATGGCTACCCACTCCAGTATTCTTGCCGGGAGAATTCCACGGACAGAGGGGACTGGCAGGTTACAGTTTACGGGATCGCAAACAGTTGTGTATGACTGAGCAACTAATATTTTCACTTTTAACATTTCACTGTTTATCTGTGCATTTGTTGAAAGACAATTGTTTCCACCTTTTAGTTATTGTGAAAATGCTGCTATGAACATGGATGTACAAATATCAGTTTAAGTCCCTGTTTTCAAGTCCCTTGTGTATATATCCAGAAGTGGATATGCTGGGCCATATAGTAATTCTACATCAAATTTTGGGGGGAACTGATGTAATATGCTCCACAGTAGCTCACCATTCTACATTCCCACCAGCAGTGCACAAGTATTCCAGCTTCTCCACATCCTTGATAACATGTATTTTGTTTTGCTTTGTTTGTTTTATAATAGCCATCCTAATGAGTACAAACTGTGAGCTTCTTTTTCATCATTAGTAGCCCACCCATCGGCCAGACACACGCACCTAGGCGATGTCATACCTTAGATATCAGTTGATGGTGCTATGGGTGCACAAAGCTAGGACATCTAACTGAGCATGGATCAAACAAACTGGAGCTGCTCAATAAACAATTGTTAAAAGAGTGAGTGGATAAGCAGCTTACTTGAATGAATCCCCAACAGAAAAAACCCCAGGATACTCTACTGCAGGGCTGGGAAAAGTAGAATGGGTGGTAGGCAGAAGGTATAATGTGGGCACCAAAGTGAGGGATGAGGGTAAGAATTGGGGGGTGGTGAGGCCAAGCTCTTCAGAAAACTTTCTAAGGACATCTAGTCCAGGCACTGTCTGAAATGCTTGCCCCAGTGGTGTGCCTTTATCTATGTCTAGCACCCTCCTTTTGGTATTTTCAAGCCCCTGTCTTCTAGAGTAGTACATTATAATCAGAACATCAGTAACAGCCATTCTTTACACCAGCCCTACGTGTTGTGTATGTGTTCAGTTGCTCAGTCTTGTCCAACCCTCTGAAACCCCATGGACTAGAGACCACCAGGCTCCTCTGTCCATGAAATTTTTCATGCAAGAATATTTGAGTGGATTGTTATTTCTTCCTCCAGGGGATCTTCCCAACCCAGAGACTGAACCCGCATGTCCTGCATTGGTAGGCAGATTCTTTACCATCTGAGCCATCTGGGAAGTTGTTTATGTATTGTTGTGAATATGTCCCTTTTTCGATCTGTATCCTCTCAAGCATTAGCTGGAGAAAGGTTCTATACGGGACTGAATCTCAGCAAACTTTCCAGGAAGAAGTTACAGAGAATTGTCCTCAGGACATGAGACCAGGGTTGATGAAATCCACACTGTTTCCATTGGGAAGAGCCTGGGGGGTTAAATACAGAGAAGTTTCACGTAGCACAAGGAACACTTCAAAGCAGCTGGAAGTTTTGCCTACCAGACCCTTAAAACTAATCAGATATTTCTCTAAAGCTTGTCCAAACCACTTTGGTCTGGACACAAGGTTGGAAATCTCCTGGAGAAGCAGTCTCTTTCTAAAGTTTGCTTTTTTTCTTTCTAGGGAAGATGAATATCATAAACAAACAGCAATGTGACCTTGATGAAGTGATTTTCTCCCCAGTAACCAGGCTGGAAGGAGGTTGGCACGTTGTTTCCCTGTTTTCTGATCTCTGTTCTGGAAACCCTGGATGCTGTTTCCCTGACATTTCACTCCTCCCACCTGTTTCTTCCCTGAGTCACTGACGAATCTTCCTCTTTCCCTCTCCTCCTGCCCCACCTGTACACTCCGATCTACAACCCAGACAGCAGGAGTTAGCGGGCGGAGGTGGAGTGGGCTGGGGTGGCGGTCTCCTGGGAACATGTGGACAACCCAGTCCCTCCTAGGTGAGGGAAGAACGGGCAAAGTGAACATGCACCAAAGCCAAGGTATCCAAAATATCCAGTGAGCTCCTGTTCTCAAAATATACTGTTCTGGCCTAGGTGGTTTCGCTGGAAAACTCTACCAAAGGATTTAGGAAGAAATAATACCAATTACACAAATTCTTAAAGAAAATAGAAATTTCAGCAATAAAAAGGAACAAACTACTGACACATGTAACAACATGGATGCATCTGAAAAGCATTATGGTGAGTTTAAAAGCCAGGCACAAAAGGCTTCATAGTGTATGATCTAATTTATTCAACATTCTGAAAAAGACAAAATTATAGGGAGAGGTAGAAGATCTGTGGTTTCCAGAGGCTGGAGGTTGGAGGAGAAGATGGATGCAAAGAGGCACACAGAACCTTTTGGGGTCATGGGGTTACTCAATATATTGGTTGTAGTGTGGCTATGACTGTATACATTTGTCAAAATTGAGGTATACACTTAAAATGGGTGGATTTCACTGTATTAAATTATACCTGGAATATACTGACTTAAAAAAAGAAAATCCTAACTTTCAAAGCACTAATTTCAATTTATTTAAAACTAGCTTTAAAAAACACACTTGTATTTATTATTAATATATATGTATGCATTTGTATACATACATGTATATGTACATATATATGTTCACATATACACATTCTTTTTCTTCTCATGCTGCCATGTTACCATAGCATCCTCAATGTTGGGAATAAGAGCAGCTTCTCCCCTGGGCTCCCTGCCTCTAGTTGCCCTTGTTCTCACCCATCTCTTTCATCTCAGGCAAGTGGATCTTCCTTAAGTTCAATTTTGTGCATAGACACAGCAGTAACTCAACCAAGGTCAGAGTTAAGTCCTGCCCTCAAGAAACTCACAGCTTGGCAGGCCTCAAGGGGATCTATGCTACTGATGGGGATAGGTTTGTGAATTATGCTGTCCTTCTAAAATAGTAGGGATACTTTGAGGATTCAACTGAGAAAATGCATATGGAGACCTAAGCACCTAAGAAGACCCCAACAGATATGAAAATCACTGGTATTTTTTATCAATATTTCCATTCTTTACTTCCTATCATAAGGCTCCTTTTGATTTTCCTGTTACTAAGTACCATTTCTGGAAATAAACTAGCCCTGTCCAGTCATCTCCCTACCTGCAGAGTTGAGCAGGGGATGAGTGGGGATCTTACATTGTATGTATATTGAAGCATGAGGACTCTCAAGTGATAATCAGTTAATTCTTCTGACATGGATTCTGGTGTCATCTTCACTGTGTCCAGGTCCAGGGAATGCCATCACTAGTCTTACATGTTTCAATTATGAACAAATATTCTTTGAGCACCTAAGATATACCAAACATTCTTCCATGTACTGAGGATACAGCAGTGAACAAACTCCTTGCCTCAAGGGTCCTGCTTTTTCATTCTAATCCAAAGTGATCTAATGTAAAAGAGGGACTTCACTGGGATAGGAGCATATGGCTAGAGTTTCAGACACTTCCTCCACTCCAACAACAGCAGGGGATTTGAATCTATTTTATATTCTGGGAACTAACTTAAGATTTCCAACTAAATATTCTGCATCTAAAAGCAAAAACATTAAACCAGTAAACCATATCTCAGAGTCTGTGCCTTCCAACTTGAAGCAAGCTTCATGAGCTTGTGGGTTCATATTGGAGGTATGGAGGCAGTATAGGATGGGGAGAGGGTCCTGGGAGCCCCAGACTCAACCAGGGTCTTGTTTCTGCCTTTCAGCCATGCTGATGTGTGCGGGAATGATGTGGTGAGGTCAGGAGGGATTGATTTAATTTTTTTCCAGAGGGTGCCTGTGACTTTAGAAGAGAAACAAGGGCCCAACTTATCCAAGGTGCTAAGCCATGATATGATTTTCTGAGTCCTTCCTCACCACTTTGGAGAGAAAAACAGTTTCAGTACCAAGGAGAGTGTCAGAATGTTTCAACTCTGGCCTGTTCTTCAAGGGGAGACTCAGCAAGAGACTCCAACTTCATGCCCCCACCCATGTGAAAGCTGTGCCTACATCTTTCCAGTTGATGAAAATCCGAATTCTACATCTAGGCTTCTTTGGGTCCCCATCTTACTAGAAAATCAGACTCTGCCACACTTAATCATTTCCCATCTAATTTGAACAATCTCCTTTGATTCAGAGGTATAATTAGCCTTAATAACATGCTAAATATAAAGGTACACCACTCACCTCCAGGACATGACAAATGAAAAGAGAGCCGAAGGACTCTAATATTTTCTGTCTTCTCTACTAAATGCTAATAAAGCAGCCAATAAACCACATTTAGAGATACTGGAGTTTTGCTAGTAAAGGGGCAGTTCTGCAAAGGAAATCACCCCATAGGTCAAGGCGAAAGTTTACCCCCACTGTGTAAGAAGGAGAAACTATGAAACAGTGTGATGGACCCCTAGATCTGACCTCCAACATTCCTCAATGGCTATACCCTTGGCTGGCCACTTTAATTCCCCAACCACAGTTTTGTTTTGTTTTGTTTTTTTCCTTAAGTAAAATGAACATAGTATCTCCCTTCCTTCAAGATCATTAGGAGGATGAAATGAGAAAACGGGTGTGAAATCATCCAGGACAGGGCTAGGTGCATAGTAGGCACCAGAAGTATTACATTATATCCTCCACACTTGGAAGGCATTGTTTCTCTGCAGAGTAGATTGATATGGTTTCTAAGTGGCTTATTAATGACCATTCAGAAAGTATAAGCATCTCCTTCCATCTGCTGACTTTCTGCAAAGGCAGGCAGACAGGTTTGTGCCAGGTTCTCAGCCCCGTCTTATCTAAACTGACCCTTGGCACCAGCAACCCCACATGCTCCAGTGAAGTCAGAAACAGGTCAGTAAGTTTTGCATAGGTGTCCAAGATGGCTCTTCCAAATCACCAGTTTCTCAATTACAAAGGAAATGAGCCTGAAAAATGTCTATAGCTTAATCATTAAAGGTGCTTTAGCTGTGAAACCAAAATCCATAGTTTTCTTCCCTTAACTAGAAAGTCATGATTAAGCATTTACTACACTGAGTGTTGTACTACACTGAACTACACGGAGTATTAGTTCATTCTGGATTGAAAGTGAAAGAAAGTGCAAGTGAAAGTCGCTCAGTCGTTGTCCGACTCTTTGCGACCCCATGGACTCTACAGTCCATGGAATTCTTCAGGCTAGAACACTGGAGTGGCTTGTATTAATCGCCCTCTCTGTGCCAAACACAGCTCCTACTGGCCTTGGGTCTTTGTCTGGTGGAATACTCCTTGTTCTTAGAGACTCGTCTCAGGTATCACCTCCTCCTCCAGGGAGCCTTCACTGCCTCAAGGTGGCCTGGGGCCGCTCTCTGTGTCCCCCTTGTCTCCTTCACCCAACCAAGCTCCCTAAGAACAGGATCTGAGCCTGACATTTTTGTGGCTCCAGGGTTTGGCACAAAGCCTGAGATGGAATTCAGATGCAAGCAGTCTGTTGAACGCTGAATGAACATGCCTGAGATCTCCTAGTTTAAAAATATCCAAAGCCTATTCCCCAGAATCGTGGTTCCAGGGGTTATCACTAGCTATGATATGCAAAAAGATTTCTGTGGTCACTTAAGTTCGAGAAAAGGCAACATTAAAGAAGTTTCCTTGTTACGGAATTCTGAGAACCATATGACATGCTTATGTGCCCTGTGAATTTCTGAGGATAAACCAACATCAAAGACTCCCAAATTTGTTTAAACTTGGGACACCGAGTCGAGGGTGGGGGGTGGGGAGGAGGAGGTTGAGAAAGAAGAGGGAGAACCTCAGACGACCAGGGTTCTCTGGAACACACTTCAGAAAACACTGTCCTAGACTGGCTTGTATCTCAAAAATTTAATAATCTGAAAGAGGAAATGAAGTATGCTTTCCCCAGGAGAGATGGCATTTGGGGAGCTTGAAGAGATGGGCCAAGCGTGCCAACCATCCCCCCTTTATTGGAATGAGGAAACAAAGATCACTGTCACAGGAGCCCGTAACCAGGGAGCTGGGTTTCTTCTGCTTACAAATCTGGGGTTTCATCTGCACTAGCTTCCCTGGAAATGCAAATTGAGCGCAGCTGGCAAGTCTCCATCAACAGCTGGACAACCCAGTTCCCTACAGTCTCCTTATCAGGAAAATACTTCTGAAGGCATTTAAGCCTTCTAAGAAACCTCCTTATCAGAAAAATGCATTGCTGTTCAGAGAGGATGTTTGGGAAGGAAAACTCAGGTGTAGAAGCGTGGTTGTGGTGTCTCTGCCATCATTCCTGCTATCTTGTCCATCTTCTCCACTGTGCTCTGCACATTCCCCTGTGGCCTCTTGTCACTTATGGGCCAAATGCATTTGTATCCTCCAGGCAAAGCTCCAGGCAAAGCTGCTGATGGGCTCAGCTCACAACCAACCCCATTGCTAGGCCAGCCCTTCATTTCTGATCACCTCTGGGCTCTTGGCACTTTATAAACAGATTTCTCCTGGATCAAGAGCTGAAAGCCAGTCTAGTTAACAGCACACCCCTCCCCTCCCTCTGCAGGAGGTGCAACACAGCATTGCTTCTTCCATCGGAGGTAGGGCAGAGCCCCACTGGCTGGAGAAGGACTCTGGCCACACAGATGCCATGATGGGCATGTCCAGGACAAATCCCCTCTGACAGCATTGCCGGCCGCACCAATGGGGGAGGTGCAGGCAGAACCACTTCAGGAGTCTTTCACAGCAACACAGAATGAAGCTACACATGACAGACCTCTGAAGACATCTGTGCTTGCTTACACTTGCAGAGTAGGGCTTAAATGCATAGACTTTGCAATGGACCTTCTGGGTTCAGCTGCATCCTTGAGCAAATTACTTTACCTCTCTGGGGGTTTGTCTTCTCATTTGCAAAATAGGGATGACAATGAACCTGATTCCATTGATCAACCACATGCAAAACAGAATAGTGCCAGACACTTAGTGACCTAACTACTATCACTACTCTCCTTGGAGGCAAATCTCCTGAGTGGAAAACTCTGGGATGTTCCCCACAGCCAGAACTCAGCCTAAAGGGGAGACGGTTAAGTATTTGGAAACCACTTGGTTGCTTAAGGCCAAATCCAGAAGGCAAATGTTAGTCTGCAGACACTGAGCCCTCATTTGATGAGGTTTGTGGGTGCAGCAGGGTCAAAGGGCTTCTCTCTGGAAAGGGGAGTGATCCAGAACGTTTAAGAAAGGAAGAGCAAGTGTCACTCTCTACCAGGGACTTGGCTTATCTCAGGCAGCAATATGTAATTGAAACATATTGTAATCATTGTGCCCAGTTGGCTCTACCTCCAAATATATCTCATACTACTTTTATCCTTCTCCACTGCCCCACCCATGTCCTTCCTCTATCGTATCTTATCTGTGCCATGGTCACCATGTCCTCTTCATTCACTTGTTTGCTCCACAGTCAGCATCAGGGGTGTCCTTGAGACACATTCATCAGATCAGGTATCTCCTGCTGAAATCCCGCCTTGCCCTCCAAGGGCGGGGTACCAGGCCCCTGCCCCCGGGTCAGTCGTTGTCTCTCCTGCTCTCTCCTCAGGCTCCTGCTGTGCAGCCCTTTGCTCCATCATCAGGTTCCTCGGCCTTGTGTGGTCCTACACAAGCTCCTCTGCCCGGAAGGCTCTCCCTCTGCAGCACGTGGGTCTCCCCAGACCTTCTCTGACCACTCTCCTCAGTCTGAATCAAACCCCCATCACACTCCTCTCTCCTGCCTCTGCCTTTCATTCTTGGCCTTTATCATGAGTTATCTTGCATTTATTAATGTAATTAGCTGTCTGTTGTGCACACCTCCCAGTACACTCCAAGCTCCTAAAACCATACAGCGTGTCTGTCCTATTTCCCATTGTGTCTTCTGTGCTGACCTCAGCTCTATAAATACTGGTTGAATGAATAAAACCAAATATGATCTCCGAGGTCAGAGGCAGCCAGCAGAAGAACCCACTCGGGCTCCAAGCACTGAAGCAAGGACCACCCCAAAACTCCCCAGAGAGTGTGGAGCTGGTTTGAGGGAAAATCTAATTTTATAGGAGTCATCCAGTGGTTTGTCACATAACGTGGCCCAAGAGGTCTTTGTGGAGATGGCATACTGGTGGTCTGAGGATCCAGTGAAATCACAAACATAATTTTCCTGCCTGCAGTGTTAGCAACTAATTTGTTTTTCACTTTAATACCTACCTAGACTTTTAGATGAAAATCTGAAAGATCCAGCAACACCAAGACCATGTTCCCACATGGCATAGCCCACTGGACCTATACTACCTACCCTCCCCAGGTAAGTCTGAGCTTCCTACCCTCTTCACCGTGCCTCATTCATTGTTTTTGGATTCATGGGTTTTTCTTGTAGCTCTTCTATATTCTTATGTCTTATATCTATATCATGAAATTTTAACTGTGAGCTAAATGTTGATAGACACAAACAATGTTTTACTGTATACAAATTATTTTTTAAATTGAAAGGTATTTTATGTGTTTTCAGCAAATATATATATTTTTTACTTACATATATATGTGTGTGTGTATATATATATATATATATATATATATATATATAGCATGTATTTCAAATATGCAATACAGTAGTATTAACTATAGTCACTGTGATGTACATTGCATCTCCAGGACTTATCTTCTAACTGGATATTTGTACCTTTTAATCCCCTTCAGCCATTTCACCCCCTTCCACACCCCAACTCTGGCAAACACCAACCTGTTCTCTGCATCTATGATGGGGGAAGTTGTTTGTTTATTTTACCTTTTGTTTTTGTTTTTATTGTTTTGTTTTTAGAGACCACATATAAGTGAGGTTGTAAGTTATTTATTGTTCTCTGACTGACATTTCACTTAGCATGATGCCTTGGAGGTCCATCCGTGTTGTCAAAAATGACAAAATTTCATTCTTTTCTATGGCTGAAGAACAATGTGTCTATATTGCAACTTCTTTATCCATTCTTCCATTGATGGACACCTAATTTTTTTCTGTAGCTTGGCTATTACAAATGAAGCTGTGATGAATATGTAGATGCACATATCTTTCCCAGTTAGTGATTTTATTTTCTTCATATAAATACCTAGAAGTGGAATTGTTGGATCATGTGGTAGTTCTACTCAATTTTTTGAGGAAGCTCTACACTATTTTCCATAGTGACTTTGTCACTTTACATTCTGCTAAGAGTGCACAAGGGTTCCTTTTCCCCACGTCCACTCCAATGCTTATAATTTTTTCTTTTTGATAGTAATTAAATGTGAGGTGGTGTCTTGCTATGGGTTTGATTTACACCTCCCTGGTGATTAGTGATGCTCAGCATCTATCTATGTACTTGTTGCCATCTGTGTGTCATCTTCAGAAAAGTGTCAATTCAGGTCCTCTGCCCATTTTTAAATCAGATTGCTTCTTTTTCTTTTTAAACTATTGAGTTGCGTAAGTTCTTTACATATTTTGGATAGTAACCCCTTATCAGGTATATGGTTTGCAAATATTTTCTCCAGTTCCGCAGGTTGCCTTTTCATTTTGCTGATGGTTTCCTTTGCTATGCAGGAGCTTTTGGTTTTGTTGTAGTACCACTTGCTTATTTTTGCCTTTGTTGTTTTTGCTTTTGGTATTCAAATCCAAAAAATCATCACTAAGACTGATGTTGAAGAGCTTTACTGCCTATGTTTTCTTCTAGGAGTTTTATGCTTTCAGGTCTTATAGTCAAGTCTTTAATCTTAAATATTTCTAATTAATTTTTGTGTATGGTATAGAAGAAAGTGCAAGTGAAAGTAAAGTTGCTCAGTTGTGTCCAACTCTTTGCCTACCAGGCTCCTCCATCCATGGGGTTTTCCAGGCAAGAGTACTGGAATGCGTTGCCATTTCCTTCTCCAGGGGATCTTCCCGACCCAGGGATCAAACCCGAGTGTCCTGCACTGCAGGCAGACGCTTTGCCAGCTGAGCCACCAGGAAAGTCATAAGGTATAGGATGCTGGTCATTCTTTTGCATGTAGCTGTTCAGTTTTCCCAGAGCAATTAATTGTTCCTCCCCTAGTATATATATTTGATTCCTTTGTCATAAATTAATTGACCTTACACATGTGGGTTTATTTCTGGGCTCTGTTCTATTCCATGGATCTATATGTCTGTTTTTATGCCAATCCATACTGTTTTTTTTGTTGTTGTTGTTGTTGTTGTTGTTTTTTAATTTATTTTTTTTTATTAGTTGGAGGCTAATTACTTCACAACATTTCAGTGGGTTTTGTCATACATTGATATGAATCAGCCATAGATTTACACGTATTCCCCATCCCGATCCCCCCTCCCACCTCCCTCTCCACCCGATTCCTCTGGGTCTTCCCAGTGCACCAGGCCCGAGCACTTGTCTCATGCATCCCACCTGGGCTGGTGATCTGTTTCACCATAGATAATATACATGCTGTTCTTTTGAAATATCCCACCCTTACATTCTCCCACAGAGTTCAAAAGTCTGTTCTGTATTTCTGTGTCTCTTTTTCTGTTTTGCATATAGGGTTATGTTTTAATACTGTTTTAATTACTTTATCTTCATAATATCATTTGAAATCAAAGAGCTTAATGTGTCAAGCTTTGTTCTTTTTTCTCAAGATTGCTTTGGCTATTTGGGGGTCTTTTACAGTTCTGTACAAATTTTAGGGTTTTTTTTCTATTTCTGTGAAAAATGCCATTGGTATTTAGATTGAGATTGCATTGAAGCTGTAGACTGCTTTGAGGTGTGTGGTCATTTTGACAATATTATTCAGTTTTTTTTGTGACTTCTTCATTTCTTTCATGAGTATCTTATAGTTTTTAGTGTATAAGTTTTTGCCTCCTTAGTTAAGTTTATTCCTAGATATTTTATTGTGTTTAATGCAATTGTAAATGGCTTTACTTTTTTATTTTCTCTTTCCATTAGTTCATTATTAGTGTATGGAAGGAAACACAACCGGTTTCTGTGTATTGATTTTTTATCCTACTACTTTACCAAATCCCGTTATTAGTTCTAATAGGTTTTTCTGTTTGTTTGTTTGGCTGTGTGTGTGTGTATGTGTACATGGTCTTTCTTCACTCCTCTTTTCTTTTTCCCTTGATGCCATGGGCAAAACCCAGAAAGTCGTTGCCTCATACCTCAGTTTTTTGTTGAGCAGATTTAAAACCATGGATTCACTCACTCACATCCTAGCTCCATTATTTATCACAGTGTGACCTGGGCCACAATACTGAAACTCTCAGACTCTAGTTCATTATTTGTAAAAATTGCCTAACAAAAACCTAGGACAATTTGTTCAACCTCTCTGTACCTCAGTTCCCTTATATATAATAGTACCTCCTTTACAGTTTCACTCTGAGAATTCAATGTTCTAATACACATAAAATTCTTCAGAGAGTGTCTGACCAAGCATAAGCTCTCAGTACTCCTGCAAGGATTTTAAATTAGATGATACACATGAAAGAGCTCAGGACAGTGCTGAATACATTGTAGGTGCACAACAAAGGCGGTTTCTTCTCTATTTCTCTCTGTATATCCCTCCCTGCTTTCCAGTGAATACTAGAATAGGGTGTAGACCCTGAGCAAGCAAAGTCCAAACCATTAATAACCAGAGCCACTTTAATTAAGTTTCAATTAGAAGTTCTACATTCTAAGGCCAGGGTTTGACAGTTTTTATATATTCAACGCAGAAAGCTTTCTTTGGCCTCAAAATATCTTCTAGGAAAAACCATTGAATACCCCCAGAAGCCTCTTAAAATCCATATCCTCAAAGCAGACCCTTCTGCTACCCCACCCTGGGACCCCAGTCTCAGTTAATGGCACTTCCATCTACCTAGACAACCAGACAGAGGGGGAAAAAATCTTGACTTCACCCATCTTTCCCATTATACGTTCAGCTAGTCCCCAAATCTTGCCATGTTTTAGATATGACACACATGTCCACCCATAGTCCCCAGGGAGAGTCCCTTCAGCTCTAACACAGTTGCTTTCTGGCTCTTCTCCCTGTCTCTGAACTTGTTCTCTCTACATGACCACTAGAATGACCTTCCCAATTCCCACATGAACTCCTGCTGACCAGCCCTACCAGCTACAGAATACAGTCCAAACTCTCACTGGCTATGCAGTCAATATCCCCCTTGGTCTGGCCTGTGCTTCTCCACCAATGTGAGTTATACCTTTTGTCCCTAAAGCAAACAGCTTCTAGTTCCTCACCTACTCCATGCTGATCTCAGCTCCATGGCTTTCCTCATGCTAGCCCTCTAACCTGAAATGTCCGTCATGGCAGCCTATCCCAAAGAGTCCCACTCCCTGACAATTACGCCCTCATGTAATTCCTCCCATATTGAACAATGCTGATTGTATAACCAACAGGATATAACAAAAATGCCAGTAGGGAGATTTTGAAGCTAGGTCATAAGAGACATTGCAGATTCTGACTCATTCATGCTCAGTGAAGCCACATTATGAGGACTCTCAAGCCACAGAAACCTCCTGCCAACAGCCATGTGAAGGACCCATCTTGGAAGCAGATCCTCCAGCCTCAGACAAAGCCTTTCTGAAGACTGCAACCTCGTGAGAATCCACAAGCCAGAACAATCCAGCTAAGCTGCTCTTAAATTCCTGACGCACAGAAATTGTATAAGATCACAAATGTTCACTGTTGTTTCACTCAACTAAGTTGTGGGGTAATATGTTGCATAACCAGAGATATCTAGTATATCCTTTCTCCTCTTCTCTGCCTGCCTGATTCTTATGCATCCTTCGAGACACTGGTCAACCATGAGCTCCAGCTATTCCTGGCTGTCCTTTATTGAGTAGGCATCCTCACTTGCCCTTGGAGCACACCTGCCAAAATGCAGTTTTCTCTTTTTCTTCCCCACCAGACTTTGGATGCTTCAGAGCAGTATCTAGACCTTGCCTTTATTTACCTTCATTTTTCAACATGCCATGGGTCATTCATTTACTTATATGAATGAATGAGTGGAGGAGGTCAGATTAATAAAGGACCCAGGAGTGGAATGAAAGTTTGTTATCCATGCCCTGTAGTCTTTCTCCTACCATCAGTGATTCTCTTCTTTTTCAGCAATGAGGTGCTTTTGGAAAATTCTACTTCTATCATTGTAGGGATTGCATTTTATCACCATCATTCAGACTCTGTTTGACCCAATGAGAATCTCCTCCTTGGCACAGCCTGTGACCACACCTGTGGTCCAGCCCTTTCCTAGGACATTTGCTAAATTCTTCCTTCTCTCTCCCTTTCATCTCTTTTCTTTACCATCCATGGATGGGTCAGTGTGGGAAGACATTTTTACAGAAACACTCCACCCCTCTGCTTGACTCTGAAATGACCCTTAGCTCACCCTCTTCTGGCTCTGTGGCTTAAAGATGCAGATGAGGAGATGGCCAGATGCAGGACAGAGCCCATCATCAGGTATGGAGCCCAAGTGTCCCACACAGGCATCCAGAAACAGCAGAGCCCAATGTGGGCTGCTCTTTGGGTCCTGGAGCCCCAGCAGACCTTGGGTGCTATCAGACTCTTCCTTGGCTGGTGGAGGCAGCTTACACAGCATCAGTTAAGAAGACTTGTTAATCATAATGCTCACAGGGAGGTTGTTCAAAGTTGGTGTCCATACATCTGGAGGATGGATCTGAAAGTAAATCACTTCTGTTTGCTCCTCCCAATGGCTTCATCTCTGCACCCCCATGACTTGGGTCTCCACAGTAGCATCCTTGCTGACCTTGTCCATTGCTCTCACACCGCACCCCTTCCCCAGCATGCAGAGAAGTGTTGTTTCTAACCCTCTAATGGTTTAGGATTGAAGCCCAAATTCTTGATCATGAGGATAGATTCACTATAATCTGGCCGGACTGATTGCTTCACCCACATCTCCTGTTACCCATTTCTAATCACCCCTTAACACTTACCTCTGCCCAATCCCTGGATAAGCCTCAAACCTGTATCTCAAATCTCCTTCCTTCCTCGAGCATCAGAGCCTATGTTTTTCCATGTTCTACTTTTGTCTATTACTTTTGTAACAAATTACCACCAAGATGCTTGCTCCTTGGGAGGAAAGCTATGACAAACCTAACAGTGTATTAAAAAGTGGAGACATCACTTTGCCAACAAAGGTGCATATAGTCAAAGCTATGGTTTTTCTGGTAGTCATATACAGATGTGAGAGTTGGACCAGAAAGAAAGCTGAGCACTGAAGAACTGATACTTTTGATTTGTGGTTCTGTAGAAGGCTCTTGAGAGTCTCTTGGATAGCAAGGAGATCAAACAAATCAATCCTAAAAGAAATCAACCCTGAATACTCATTGCAAGGACTGATGCTGAAGCTCCAATACTTTGGCCACCTGATGCAAAGAACTGACTCATTGGGAAAGACCCTGATGCTGAGAAAGATTGAAGGAAGGAGGAGAAGGGGAAGACAGGGGGTGAAATGGTTGGATGGCATCACTGAATCAGTGGACATGAATTTGAGCAAACTCTGGGAGTTAGATGGACAGGGAGGCCTGGCGTGCTGCAGTCCATGGGGTTGCAAAGAGTCAGACATGACTGAACTGAACTGAGCAACCGAACTAAACTGAACTGAATCTCCTTATATCAAGATCTTTAAGTTAATCACATCTGAAAAATCCCTTTGCAGATACTAACTAAAATACTTCCAGGTTCCAGGCATTACATGACTGCATCAGCTGTTCTTCTGACGGCCATACAGCCCCAGTTCAAATTCTTCTATTCTCAAAAGATATTCATCCCAATTATTTTGGGGCAGAAAAATTACTTATTGTAATTCAAGGTCACTTTTCTTCTAGAGCCCTGCTTTTCAGGCATCTCATGGGTATGCTCAAGCGCTAACCCCTTAGAGACAGCTGTTCCTTCTACTCATGCAGCTTGAAGGGCTCATGCAATCCATCAACAACTGAGCACTCATTTTCCATTGGTACCTTTACCCAACATTTAGTGAGTTCTTTGAGTTGGACCCTGTGACAACCCTGGGATACAGAGATTAACAAGAAAGAGGAACCCTGCCCTTGAGTGGCTTATGGTCTTCTCATTTTCCCTGTGTCTTGTTCAAAGCTTTTTCCTGATACCAGTTCCTGCCTGGTGTATGGCACATGCTTGGCAAAGAGTCTGTTGAATTGAATGATCTGAGATGTCACTCAGCATCATCATTCTCCCATAATTTCTCTCTGCCACTCTCTTCCTCTCTCATCATCATTCATGGTTCATGGTGACAAATGCTTCTCACTAGACTGGAGCCCAGCTGAGGGCAGGAAACCTGGGGTGTGTGTGTGTGGTGTGTTTGCTCTACTCAGAGCCAGGTTTCTGATGGCTGGAGATCCCTCTCCCATGTGATGCTCCACAGCAAAACACCTGGCCATTGTGTTATGTGATTCAGATCCATAAATACTTGTGGCATAGAGCATGTGCCTGCCTGATCTTGCAGACTTAGAGGGACTCTGTATGCACTAAAGGAATGTGCTTCTGCAGCTAAAGTCACATGAAATATTTATGCCTGAGAAACTTGCATTTTCTCCCACGGAGAAAGAAGTCAGGAGCAAACTCTAGAATGGCTGTATCCTAAACGACAACAAAAGTGGTATGAACGATATCCACAGTCATATTTTGTCAATGAAGGGGTTCAGAGAACCGTTCATTTGTTCAACAAGTGAAAGAGGGCCTCCTGCATACCAGGCACTGTTGCAGATACTGGAGGATTGGCGGTGAACAATGTAGTCAAAATCTCTGCACTTCCAGAGCTTGCTCTCTGGTAATAACTGATATTTATTGGATGTAAACTATGTGCCAGGCACTGTTCTAAGTATTTTACCTGTGTTAATTCCTCCTGTTGATCTAGGGACTGTTATTGTTAGTCCTGCTAACAAAGAAGGAAACTGAACAGAGAATGGTCAATTAACCTGCCTGAGATCATAAGGCATCAGAATGGACAAGTTGGGACTTGGTCCCAGGCAACCTTGCTATGAATCCTACATTTAACTACTTCCTGGCTCTTTCTTCTCATGTTAGAGGTGGAGAATTTAGGAAAAAGTTTATCTTCTAAAGAGTGCAGAGAGAGAGAGAAAGATTCTTTGGTCCCTGGGATTTGGGATTTAGGACAAAAGAAGCTGAAAATAAGTAAGAAGAAGAGAAGGTATTAGGCTCCTTATGGGTCTCCAGGAAGCCTGACATGCCATCATTAAAGTTTATGTTACTCTGGACAAAACATCATCGTGGTCTACATTAAGTAGCCTTGGTATGAATGGACCTAATGTCCTCTGAGCTTTCAGAGGCCAAGAAGGCAGCACTTTGTATAATATATCTTATTTAATCTTTATATCAACCTTTTAAGGTCAATATAACACAATTCACCAAAGAAGAAAATCAGATTAGGCTATTGGATGAGTGCGGTTTCAAACTGAGGCCTGTGGAAAGCCCTGTCTAATGCACTTTCCAAGACCTACCCCTCCCTTTTTTGGTCTCCACCATCAATATTTGGACTGCAGCCATGAAATTAAAAGACGCTTGCTCCTTGGAAGAAAAGCTATGACAAACCCAGACAGCATATTAAAAAGCAGAGATATCCCTTGGCCAACAAAGACCCATAATCAAAGCTTCCCTTGTAGCTCAGTTGGTAAAGAATCTGCCTGTAATGCAGGAGACCCGGGTTCGATCTCTGGGTTGGGAAGATCCCCTGGAGAAGGAAATGGCAACCCACTCCAGTATCCTTGCCTGGAAAATCTCATGGACAGAGGAGCCTGGTGGGCTACAGTCCATGAGGTCACAAAAAGTCGGGCACAACTGAGTGACTAACACACACAACACACATGGTTTTTCCAGTAGTCACAAATGGATGTGAGAGTTGGCCCATAAGGAAAGCTAAGCACTGAAGAATTGATGTTTTTGAACTGTGGTGCTGGAGTAGACTCTTGAGAGTCCCTTGGACAGCAAGGAGATCAAATCAGTCAATCCTAAAGGAAATCAACCCTGAATATTCATTGGAAGGACTGATGCTGAAGCTGAAGCGCCAATACTCTGGCTACCTGATACAAAGAGCTGACTCATTAGAAAAGACCGTGAGGCTAGGGAAGATTGAAGATAGGAGGAGAAGGGGATGACAGAGGATGAGATGGTTGGATAGCATCACCAACTCAATGGACATGCATTTGAGCAAACTCTGGGAGATCGTGAAGGGCAGGGAAGCCTGGCGTGTTGCAGTCCATGGGGTTGCAAAAAGTCGGAAACAATTTAGCAACTGAACAACAATCGATATTATTTCAAACATTGGATTCTTTTACCCCAGAAAATCTACTTCTAAAAAAGCTGTTCTTAGAAAACAGTCAGATAAGAATAAGAATGTTTATTGCAGTCTTGTTTACAATAGCAAATTTTAAAAGTGAGGAGAGGAAATAACACAAATATCAAATAAAAAACTACATAAATGTTGGGACTCATTTAATAAAATCTATGCAATACTTTTATTAAGGATATATTTAAACATGGATATTTATTCCAGAGATATTAGGCAAATATAATCAAGTTTTGAAATAAGTACAGAGGCTTTTATGCATAAGTCTCTATGAGGTGGAACCATTGAAACTGCCATTTTGTAAACCAAAAATGATTAACTATCGACAGTTTCACACAGTTCAACCTAATAGGGAAAAGAAAAAAATCTGATGGATATTCACCAAAATGCTCATTGTGGGTCTCTTTTTGGTGCTTTCAAACGGATTTTTTTATTGTTTGTGCTCTTTCATAGTTACATTTCATCCACAATGTGCATGCATCGCTCTTGATCACAAAAATATATTAAAATAAATGCAAATAATCAGAAACATTAAAAGACTATTCAACACTTATTTTGAAGGAGTATGCTAAGTCTCTCAGATATTATGATCTAAGAATAGATTTTTTTTTAATGATTCAGTTCCAGTGGTTAAATTGAGAACTCATGATAAGAAAGTTGAACAAGTGGTGAAATTGATTTGTCAAATGACTTTTTTTTTTCCTATTGACAACATTTGAGCTCTGGGTTATCAAATTATGTGCAAGCTTTAAGGTAGTGAAATCACTGGACCATCTTAAAACTTCATGAGATGGATCTGGCATCAGATTAAAAGCTAAACCCTTGCCTGTGAAGAATACATAACTGGCTGACCTAACTGCAAACCAGCTAATCTGGTGCACCATAAGGATCTAAGAGTTCAAGGTTGGGAGGATGAGTCAATGCATGTCCTCAGCAGAAATGATTACAATAGCTGGTAGTCAGAGTTTTGTTTATATTTCCCTTGGAAAAGTCAGATATTTTTTAGCTTAAGTGAGACTTCAAATTTTGAGCCATGGGAAAACACAGGCAGAACCAGAATCTTTGCTAGGAAAGGCAAGACAGTATACATTATACAATATACAGTGAACAGTAGTAATAATGATTCTAATACAAGAGAGGCAAATGATTCCCCTTGACAAGGGGATACCAAGGAAACCCCAATAAACAGTTTTGCTTATTATACGTTCTTCAATGGTCTTTAGCCAGGACACTGAAGCAATTGTTCATTTTTGAGTCTTCATCTCCAAGCTCCATTCCATTCTGGAGATTCCATGCTCCAAAGAAGTGAGACAGGTCCTCCAGAACTTTGCTCTCCTGCTTGATTAGAATGACTAGATTTGGCTGTTGGTTTCCCTTTGGTGATTTTTAAAAAAAATATTTAGATCATTTCTTCTTTTGTTAATGGTGAGCTCCTCAAAGAAAGAAAACATTGTTGACACAATTCTGTGCATGCTGTGTAATCACACACATTCATAGACAAAATAAGAATTCAAGGACTTCCCTGGCAGTCCAGTAGTTAAGAATCTACCTGCCAATATGAAGGACAGGTTTGATCCTTGGTCCAGGAATATCCCACATGCCGGGATATCCATGCACCACACAACTGAACCCTCACACCCTAGGGCCCCTGCTCTACAAGAGAAGCCACCATAATGACAAGTCTGTGCCCCGAAACTAGAGAGTAGCCCTTGATTACTGCAACTAGAGAAAGTCCACACAGCAACTAAGACCCAGAGAAGCCAAAAATAAATAAATAAATATTTTAAATAGCCAAAGATAGAATTCAGAAAACATTAAGCTAATGTACTTCTCACCCTTTCTTTCATAAACCATGTTTCTCAGCCTCCAGTCAGCCACTGGTGTGGAAGAAAGAGAGGGAACAGAATATGGCATAGGGGAAATTCCCTTTTTTTTTTCATTTATTTTTATTAGTTGGAGGCTAATTACTTTACAATATTGTAGTGGTTTTTGCCATACATTGGCATGAATCAGCCATGGATTTACATGTGTTCCCCATCCCAATCCCCCCTCCCGCCTCCCTCTCCATCCCATTCCTCTGGGTCTTCCCAGTGCACCAGCCCTGAGCACTTGTCTCATGCATCCAACCTGGGCTGATGATCTGTTTCATCCTTGATAGTATACTTGTTTCAATGCTATTATCTCAGAAAATTCCCTTTAAAATAGGAACTGTAGCCAGGACATGGAAGCAACCTAGATGCCCATCAGCAGACGAATGGATAAGGAAGCTGTGGTACATATAAACTATGGACTATTACTCAGCCACTAAAAAGAATTCATTTGAATCAGTTCTAATGAGATGGATGAAACTGGAGCCTATTATACAGAGTGAAGTAAGCCAGAAAGATAAAGACCAATACAGTATACTAACACATATATATGGAATTTTAAAAAGATGGTAACGATAACCCTATATGCAAAACAGGAAAAGAGACACAGATGTACAGAACAGACTTTTAGACTCTGTGGGAGAAGGCGAGGGTGGGATGTTCAGAGAGACCAGCACTGAAACAAGTATACTATCAAGTGTGAAACAGATCACCAGCCCAGGTTGGATGCATGAGACAAGTGCTCAGGGCTGGTGCACTGGGAAGACCCAGAGGGATGGGATGGAGAGGGAGGCAGGAGGGGGGGATCGGGATGGGGAACACATGTAAATCCATGGCTGATTCATGCCAATGTAAGGCAAAAACCACTACAATATTGTAAAGTAATTAGCCTCCAACTAATAAAAATAAATGGAATAAAAAATAATAAGAACTGGAAGCAGAAATCCCACCCTTAGTGAATAAAAGAAAAGGAAAGTGAAACAAGCAGAAGGAGATGTGAGTGGCTTGTTCTGAAATTCCCCTCCAGGTGGGGGAGGACTATACGTAAGTAAGGGAAAACTAAGGTAGAGGGGCCTTTGTCCTGCTCCCTGTTCAGGTCTCAGGAGGCCCCACAGCAAATCTGGGAAGCCCATGATAGAGTCCTAGTAGCAGCTCAGAATGACCACACAAAGGGAGCCTGAATTAGCATTCCCAACCCTGCTCAGGGACTGTATGCAGAGAAGAGACCCAGCATTGCAACGGAGGGAGTCAGCCTTTATTTTCTGGGCCATTCAGGAGTTGCTCATTGCCTGTCAACTTCTCCCAGCTAACCTTGGTTCTCAAGCCATGCCATCTTCCCTGTGGTTCTACTCACTTCTCCTCAGGCTTAAGCTTCTCCCAGAATACCAAACGGACATCTATTACCCCCCTAACTTTACTGGTTATATCTACCTCATCCTGGGGATGTCCTCCCAGACAGCCACTGCTGGCAGGAGCCAGAGGACCCATAGCTCAGATTGGCTCCCCTCTGTCACCATCCCAGGAGCCCCCTGGCCTGAGATACAGCCTCACCTCCTGGGGAGTCTTTAATTCACCTCAGGTGGTTGGCTCCTATAGCAATCACCCTGCAGGGAAGAAAAAAACCATCCCATTCCTACACATGCATGTCCTTTCAATTGAGCCAGAATCAAAACCAAGCAAGCACCCTAGTGGGACATGGGTCAATACCCAAACCATCGGGCTTCAGGACGTCGGATCATGACTCTGTTGAGAAGGTTGATGAGTTCTGTGACACTGACCTCCACGCCATCTCCAGCTAGCTGCGCGGAGAGCCTCTGGAACTGCAGGACCACCTCACTCTCGTTGGCCTCGATGTTGGCGGAATGGGCGCGAGGGGGCGGAGCTCTAGGTAGTAACACGCAGCCGCCTCACTACTGGCCCCAGGCTCGGGATGCTCAAGGCGGTTCGCCACTGCGGCCACCACAGCCAGCTTACCACCGCTGCTGCAGGAAGTGATATGCTGCCGCTGCTAAGTCGCTCCGTCGTGTCCAAGTCTGTGCGACCCCATAGACGGCAGCCCACCAGACTCCTCTGTCCCTGGGATTCTCCGGGCAAGAATACTGGAGTGGGTTGCCATCTCCTTCTCCTAGGAAGGGATATGGCTCCCCAAATATTAATGACTTGTGGAATGTAATACAGCTGCTCTGCTTGAGCTCCAAAAGATTCAAGCCATGTTGTTTGCAAAGCCTGTGACCAGGAATGAAGGCTGCTCTGTCAAGCACAGGGACGGGAGCAGAACTTACAGTCTTCCAGCCACTGACACCTCTGAAGATTCATGGTCATTCTGTGTATGCATTTCATCCATCCTTTCTGCAGGCATCAGATGAGCACTCTCCTCTGCCTGACCTGTGCTCTCTCGTGGTGAGTCGGAGAGGATGCTGATCCCTCCTGTAGCTAACCATCTGTAGTGGGCAGAATGGTGGACCCCCGGAAAGACACGTATGTGCTGTGATCCCTGAAACCTGTTACTATTACCTTATATGGCAAATATGTGAATAATTAAGGATCTCAAGAAGGGCACTCCTGGATTAGCTAGGTGGACCTTAATTTCTATCATATGCATTCTTATAAGAGAGATACACAGAGGAAAAGATGCACAGGAGGAGGCCATGTGACCATGGAGGCATACATTGGAGTGATGTGGCACAAGGCAAGGAACATCTAGAGCCACCAGAAGTTAGGAGGGCAGGGAAGGATTCTTCCCTAGAGCCCTCAGAGGAAGCATGGGCTTGATTTCAGAACTGTAAGGAGATATATTTTTGTAGCTGTAAGCCACCTGGTTTGTAGTAGTTTATTTCAGCCATCCCAGGAAATTAACAGAACATGTAATAAATCAAATGTCCCAGTTGGCTTTTCTAGGGGCAAGTGAGGGACAGGGTCCTTTCTCAAGTCTCTTTCCCTGAGGAAGGACCCAGGGTCCCTCCTGAGGGCAGATGTAGGAGGTTTTAAGGCCTGTCCTGGTGGGTCAGGTTAATCTTCTTCAATATGAAAGACTCTAGAGGGAAGGAATCCTCTCCTAGGCCTTGCTTTCTAAGCAGGGACTCATGGTTTTCTCCAAAATGGAGCTATTAAGAGAACAATCTCAATCTTGGACACCATTTATACTGTCTCCCCAAAGAATCACCAGTCTGTAAGTTTTCTTATCTTAGAACGTCTGGTGGAGAAAGTGACTACCCACCTGTGTGGATACACGGTCATGTAACATGACACTAGATGAGTCTCACACAAGACTGCCTGTCTCTAGGAGGGCAGTGGCTCCTGTCAGCAGGGTTGCAGCCAGCCACAGCCGGGAAAAAAAAGAACAGAAAACTGCAGGCCCAGACTTCATGACCTCTGAACAGGTGCTGTCCTTGCCCTAGGATCCATTTGAAGATTGTGTTTGTCTAATTTAGTTTAGACTTTGCTGTGGATAGATACGAAGACATTTCAGTCAACAAATGAGAGATCTCCACTGATGGGGTAAAAGACTTCAATATTGTTCATAATATTCAGGAAGTGAGATGTTACCCCTCAAGGGGCAGGGCTACCATACTGTCTGTGGCTTTTAGCCACTCTTTTCTTCTCCCAACTTTGTATTCTGAGTGAATGGAATTCCCTGAGGTTGTGCAAAGTGAAGTTCCTGTTTTGGACAGCCAGGGCAGATCACTAAACTGATGAAAAATCACAGAATGGTTACTCTGGACAAGACATGACATAGGGAAGGGCGAAAGGGCGTAAGAGGGACAAAAAGCCCTGAGAATGGCTTCTGGTCATCAAAGAAGACAGGATAGATTTCTGGGAACAGGGGGACCTCAGTTGGACATGAAAACTGAACTGTTTGAGAGGAGGTTCTGTCAGATATCTGGGCTCATCATCTGGTTTCTCACTAGCTTCTGCCTTGAGTTGCTTGTGACAGTTCACAGTTTTTAAACAATGAAATTTCTACTGCTGCTGACCCGGAAGCATGCTACATGACATTACCTGTGTGGAAAGCAACTTAGTCACAAATCAATGTGTATACTTGGAAAGACCTGCACTGGGGATTTTTTATTTGAAAGTGTGTGTTGGGAACTTACGTCTGCTTTCTGGGACTACAGTGTGTTATTAGACAGGCCATGTGTCCTCCAGCTGGCAGCCCCTGGGCCTCTCCTTGTACATTTTTCCAGCTGTTGTAGAGCAGTCTGCATTCTCCCTTGAGGTGCCCCCCAGGGCCCCCGAGGCTTTCATGGAGGCCACATGATCTGTATTTTAAGGCAGTTCATCCTAGAACTGTAAGTTTGGTGAAAAATCAAACCTACCACTTTTATGTTTTAAATAACAGATAAGCACATGAAAACTTTGTTTCATTTATGCAAAGTCTGTCTGAGCATCAGGAACCCTCCATGGAACTGGAAAACTTTCACCAAGGAAATTGGAGGGTGTTTACCAAGGCCACCAGAGACAACATGGTCAGCTCCAAGAGCTAGATCTGCTCTCCCAAGGACCTACCTTCAAAGCCAGGGAAGGAAAGGGTAGAAAGAGGAGAATGAACTTCCAGGTCACAGACAAGAGTATGAGGAGGCAGAAAACAGCAGGTATGAGAAATAGGTTGGGGCAAACTGTTCAGAACTAAAGCTATGAATGCTGAGAATGTGACTCGATGCCAGATGGCTCAACAAAAATACCTGAAGTGCCTAATAAAAAAATGTGTCAGTTTCAAAATATATGTATATATGATTTAGGATGTTTATTGACAGTTAGCATTACCTATTTTTACTTTGTATAGCATCAGATGGCTTTTAACCATTCTTTGTTTTTCATTCTACTTAGAAAACATTCATTTAAAGAAAATAAAACAAATTGTATTAGGAAGACCCATATAACCTTAACCTATAATCAAATTATATTTTTACCACATAATTGTATCATATGTACCCACTCTCCCTCTCTAATAGTTTGACCAAACTGTTTGAAATAAGGTGAAGAGTGAGGGTTTGAGATGGTGGCATAAGATCTTCAATTCCTCCTCCCATGGGTAAAACAAACCCACAGCTGCATATGGAATAAATCCTTTTGAAAAGGACCTGAAAAGCTACATGAAAAGAGTTTCCACAACAAAGAGTAAAAGGATAGCATTAAGATGGGTGGAAGAAACATACACACAGACTCATCAAGGGAAAAACTACACCCCAGTCATGAATGAGTGAATGAAGTCGCTCAGTCGTGTCCGACCCTTTGCGACCCCATGGACTGTAGCCCACCAGGCTCCTCCGTCCATGGGATTCTCCAGGCAAGAATACTGGAGTGGGTTGCCATTTCCTTCTCCAGGGGATCTTCCCGGCAGGGATCGAACCCAGGTCTCCCACATTTCAGGCAGACGCTTTAACCTCTGAGACACCCCAGTCATGGTAATCCACAATCAGGAAGGAACACAAAGGCGTGGCCCTTTTCCCTGAGGAGTGAGAGACCTGAGCTCCGTATCAGATATCCAAACCCTTACATTCAGCACAGGGAAGACAAGCCCCAAAACAACTGGCTTTGAAAACCAGTGGGGAATACATCCAAAAAAATTATAGAACTACAGGGGATGAAAACTCCACTCTTAAAGGGCTTGTGTACAGACTCACTCAATCAGAAAAACAGTACAAAAACTCTGGGTTGGAAGGCTCATAGATTATAGAAAGGAGCCCACTTTCTAACCTTGAAATGTCTGCCAGAGTAGCAGGAACCAGTTAGGATACTCTGCATCTAGTTAAGATACTGAGACACTGATGAGAACCATCTTTGCAATCTCAGGCTACCATGCTAATGCAAGCACCAGTGGGTACCATTTGGGAATTCCCTCTAACCTGTTAACATCAATGGGAACACTGCTGAGAGCCTGAATCACCCCTATGCCTTCCCTGGGATTGCCCACCTGCACCTGGCAGCAGCCATGACTGAGCTAACAGCTGTTCCAGAGGGCAGCTCTGCCCACCAGCATACCCCTGCAGGACACTGCTGCGGCAGCCATGGCCCCCACCACAACAAGTCGTTGCATGCAACCTGAATAAGGGAAGCCCATGAAAGCCTGACTCTGGTGCCCTGGTGGGATTCTGCTTCTAAGCCCCACAAGACATCTACATAGGCCATTCCCTCAAGACTAGGAGAGGTAACTAACTTAACTAATACATAGAAACAAGCACAGAGAATTAGGCAAAATGAGGAGACAGAGGAATATATTACAATCAAAAGAACAAGATAAAAACCTCAGAAAAAGACCCAAGCAAAACAGAGATAAACAATCTACCTGAGAAAGAGTTCAAAATAATGGTTGTAAAAATACTCACTGAAATTGGGACACAGTGAGAATTTCAACAAAGTGGTGAAAAATATAAGAAAATATCAAACAGAAGTTATAATGGACCTGAAAAACACAGTAAAAGGGTTCAACAGCAGATTGGATGAGGTAGAAGAACAAACCAGTAAGCTAGAAGACAAAGCAATGGAACTCACCCAGATGGAGCAGCAAATTGAAAAAAAAATAAATAGTGAAAAAACCTTAATTGACCTTTGGGACAATATCAAGCAGAATAACTTTTGTATTATAGGAGTCCCAGAAGGAGAAGAGGGAAATAAAGGGCCAGAAAAATTATTTGAAGAAATGAGGGTTATAAAATTCTCTAACCTTGGGAAGGAAAAGACATCCAGGTCCAGAAATCCAGATAATTTAAAATAAGATGAATTCAAAGAGACACACACCAAGACACTTTAAAATTAAAATGGTCAAAGTTAAGGATAAAAACAAACTCCTAAAAGCAGCAAGAGAAAAACAGCTATGTACAAATGAAACCACATAATGCTCTTAGCAGAATTTTCGGCAGAAACTTTAGTAGCCAGAAAGAAGTGGCATGATGTATTCTAAGTGCTGAAAGGACAAAATTTACAACTAAAAATTCTCTACCCAGCAAGGTTATCACTAACAAAAAAGAGATTAAGACTTCTTCAGATAAGCAAAAGCTAAAGGAATTTACCACCACTAAATTGGCTTTATAAGAAATGTCAAAGAAACTATTTTCAGCTGAAAAGAAATGGCACTAATTAATAATAATAAGACACAGAAAAGTAAAAATCTCACTGGAAAAGGTAAATATATAATAAAAGTAGTGAATCTATCACTTGTTAAGCAAACATGATTAAAAAAAAACAAAAGTAGTAAACTGAATAAATTAGTAGTAACTGAATAAATTAGCTGAGAGATACATAAAATAAATACATAAAATAGACACATAAAATAAATACATAAAATGTGTATCTCTTAACACATTAAATGTGTTATCAAAGAATGAAATGCAGATCACTTCCAGTTCAAGATGGCAGAGTAGAAGGACATGCACTCATCTCCTCCAGCATGAGCACCAAAATTGCAACTAGCTGTTGAACAACCATTGACAAGAGGAGGCTGGAACCCACCAAAAAAAGATACCCCATGTCCAAGACAAAAAAGAAGCTACAGCAAGATGGTGGGAGGGGCATAATCACAATAAGATCAAATCCCATACCTGCTGGGTGGGCAATCCATAAACTAGAGAACAATGATACCAAAGAAATTCTTCCATTATTGTCAACATTCTGAACCCCATGCCAATCTTCCCAGCCTAGGGATCCAACAGAGGGACTGGGAACCCCAGGGAGTCTGACCTTGAAAGCCACCAGGATTTGATTATAGGACTTTCACAGGACTGGAGGAAACAGAGACTTTGGAAGGCACAAACAAAATCGCGCATGCACCAAAGTGAAAGTGAGTGAAGTCGCTCAGTCGTATCCTACTCTTTGCGACCCCGTGGACTGTAGCCCACCAGGCTCCTCCATCCATGGGATTCTCCAGGCAAGAATACTGGAGTGGGTTGCCATTTCCTTCCCCAGGGGATCTTCCCAACCCAGGGATCGAACCCAGGTCTCCCACATTTCAGGCAGACGCTTTAACCTCTGAGCCACCAGGGAAGCCTCAAGATCCAGAGGAAAAGGGCAGTGACCTCGCAGGAGACTGAATCAAAACTACCTGCTAATATTGGAGGGTCTCCTCTGGAGGCATGGGTTAGCAGGGGATTGGTGCAGAAATGGGGGCACTGGCAGCAGCAGTCTGGGAAGCTCCCCCTTGGAGTAAACTCTCTTGGAAATCACCATTAACCCTACCGTAGAGCCTTTAGACCCCAGGACTGGGTTGCCTCAGGCCAAACAAATACCAGGCAGAGAGTGCAATCTCACCCATCAGCAGGTAATTGGATTAAAGCTTTTCTGAGCAAGGCTCTACCCAACAGAGCAAGACCCAGTTTTTCCCACTGCCAGTCCCTCCCAGCAGGAAGCTTACACAGGCCTCTTAGCCTCCTCCATCAGAGGGCAGACAGATGAAGCAAGAAGAACCACAGTCTCTCAGGGCTAAAACAAAAACCACATTACAGAAAGTTACCCAAGATGAAAAAGCAGAAAATTATGTCACAGAGGAAGTGACAAAATAAAACCCCAGAAAAACAACCAAATGAAGTAGACACAGGCAAATTTCCAGAAAAAGAGTTCAGAATAATGATAGTGAAGATGATCCAGGGTCTTGGGCAAACAATGGAGAAGATGCAAGAAGTGTTTACCCAAGACCTAGAAGAACTAAAGACCAAACAAACAGAGATGAATAATACACTAGAAAGAATTAATGCAGAATAACTGAGGCAGAAGAATGGATAAATGACCTGGAGGACAGAATGGTGGACATCACTGCCGCAGAACAGAATGTAGAAAAAAGAATGAAAAGAAATTAAAACAGCCTATGAGACCTCTGGGACAACATTAAATGCATGAAAATTCACCTTATAGGGGTCCCAGGAGGCTAAGAGAGAGGAAAAGAACCTGAGAAAACATTTGAAGAGATAATAGCTGAAAACTTCCCTAACATGGGAAAGGAAAGAGTCGACCACATGGGAAAGGAAATAGTCAACCAAGTCCAGGAAGCACAGAGAGTCCTAGGTAGGATAAACCCAAAGAGGAACACGTTGCGACACATAGTAATCAAACTGACAAAAATTAAAGACAAGGATAAACTATTAAAAGCCACAAGGGAAAAATAACAAATAACATAAAAGGGAACTCCCATCAGAATATCAACGAATTTCTCAACAGAAGCTCTACAAGCCAGAAGAGAATGGCACAATATCTTTAAAGTGATGAAAGAGAAGAACCTAAACCAAGAATACTCTACCCAACAAAACTCTCATTCAGATTTGATGGAGAAATCAAACTTTTCCAGAAAAGCAAAAGTTAAGAGAATTCAGCACCACTAAGCCAGCTTTACAACAAATGCTAAAGGAACTTCTCTAGGCAGGAAACACAAGAGAAGGAAAAGATCTACAGAAAATAAGTCCCAAACAATTAAGAAAATAGCAATATGGTCAAATGCACCACCAAAAGACATAGACTGGCGGGTGGAAGAAACCATGTGCATGTACACACTTCCACTCACCACATCATTCTGTTTGACAGCTAGATTGTATGTAACTATTTCCCATTATGGCTTGAAATTGTGATTATCTTTTATTTTTTGACTGGCTATTGACTGGGAAAACTGATAAATATCTTTTACTATTGTGATTCTGTAACTATTACTCACTTAATACTATTGTATCATGACTGGTCAACAGGAAAATAACACAACTCTGTATCACCAAAACTACAATTTAATAGAAAAACACAGGTGCATATCAGAATTATCTTGGAATTTTTTTGAAAAATACAAATGCCCTGGTATTGCTTTCTTTTTTTTTTTTCCTCCAGAGTTCCAGATATGTTTTTAATAAGCATGCATGCTAAGTTGTTTCAGCCGTGTCCAACTTTGTGCAACCCTATGGACTGTAGCCCCCCAGGGTCCTCTGTCCATGGGATTCTCCAGGCAAGAATACTGGAGTGGGTTGCCATGCCCTCCTCCAGGCGATCTTCCTGACTCAGGGATCGAACCTGTGTCGCTTATATCTCCTGCACTAGCAGGCAGGTTCTTTACCACTGAGCCACCTGGGAAGCTCTTCTAATGAGCAATCATGTTTAAAAACAACTGGACTATATCATGATCTTTTACTTTCACTTTTTCTATTTCATATTGAGTGCTCCCATTTCATTTAGTTTATGTTTTCCAATTTCTCTATCTCTGCTTTTTATTTTTTTTGATGTTCTTTCTCAAGCCATTTTGATGTAACCTTTCTCAAGGTTAGTAGAATAGCTTTTGTATACATATATATGTAAAAATATGTATAATTATATATTTTAGAAATCTTATGAATTTTTGCCTAACTGAAATATTTATGACACCTGGATTCCACTTATTTGACTTAGTATGAATAGAATGCTAGATTTCTAATTTAAAAATAGATATGCAACAAAGGATTACTGTATAGCACAGGGAACTATAGTCAATATCTTTTAATAACCTATAATGGAAAATAATTTCAAAAATAATACATGTGTATATGTATATCTAAATCACCTTGCTGTGTACCTGAAATACTGTTAAGTCAACTATACTTCAATAAAATGTACATATTAAGAAAAAAGAATAAAATGTGGAGAGGAATAAAAAGATAAAGTTTTGGAACATCTTCAAACTGAAGTTGCTGTCAACTTAAAACAGACTGCTATTTACATAGGATGTTAGATGTGAACCTCAGGGTAATCACAAGGAAAAAATACTTAGACTAAGTACACAAAGAAAATGAGAAGGAAATCTAAACATGTGCTCAGTCATTCAGGCATGTGACTCTTTGTGACTCCTGCACAAGGAGCCTGCAAGACTCCTCTGTCCTTGGGTTTCTCCAGGCAAGAATAATGGACTGAATTGCCATTCCCTTCTCCAGTGGATCTTCCTGACCCAGGGATCAAATGGGTGTCTCCTGTGTTCCTGCATTGGCAGGCAGATTCTTTCACCACTTAGCCAACATAGCACTAAAGAAAACCAGCAAAACATGAAAGAAAAGAGAAAAAAGAAAGGAACAAAGAAGAGTCAGAAAACAACAAAATGGCAATAATTATATACCTATCAATAACTACTTTCAATGTAAGTGGGCTAAATTCACTAATCGAAAGACACAGAGTATCTGAATGGATTTAACAAATAATAATAAGACCTAACTATATGCTGCCTACAAGAGACTCACTTCAGAAGTAAAAACACAAATAGACTGAAAGTTAAGGCATAGGAAAAGATATTCCATAAATATGAAAATGAAAAGAAAACTGGAGTGCCTATTCTCATATCAGACAAAATAGAGTTTAAAACAAAGACTGCAATAAAGGACAAAGAAGGGCAGTACCTGATTAAGGGATCAATCCAGGAAGAAGATGTAACAGTTATAAACATATATGCACCCAACAAAAGAGCACCAAGTTTTATAAAGTAAATATTATTGAACTTAAAATAGAAAGCAATACAATAATATTAGTGGACTTTAATACACTGCTTACATCAAATAAACTCACTTGAGATTCCATTCAAAAAGCAGCAGAATACACATTCTTCTCAAGTGCATATGGAACATTCTCCTAGATAGATTACATATTAGGTCACAAAGAACATCTCAATAAATTCAAGAAGATTAAAATCATGTTAAGCATCTTCTCTGAACACAACGGTATAAGACAAGAAATCAATCCCAAGGGGGAAATACCATAAAAACATGGATATTAAACAACATGTTACTGAAAAAGCAATGAGTAATCAAAGAAATCAATGATGAAATGAAAAAATACCTAGAAACAAATGAGTACAGAATATGACATACCAAAATCTACTGGGTGCAGCAAAAGCATTTCTGAGAGGGAAATTCATACCAATACAGTCCTACATCAAGAAACAAGAAAAATTACAAATAAAGAATCTAACTTTACACATAAATGAGCAAATGAATCCCCAAATTAGCCAAGGGAAGGAGATAAAAAGAATAGAACTGAAACAAATGAAATAGACACTAAAGCAATAAAAAGATCAATGAAACTATTACTTGGTTCCTTGAAAGAATAAATGACATTGACAAGCCCTCAGTAGAGTAACCAAGAAAAAAAGAGAGGGGACAAATAAATAAAATCTTTAATAAAAGAGGAGAAATTACAACTAATGCTATAGAAATACAAAGTATCATAAGAGTCTACTACAAACATGTCAATAAGTTGGACAACCTAGAAGAAATAGATTAAAATTTTAGAAATATGCAATCTTCCAAAAATGAATAAAGGCATAAAAAATCTGAATAGACCAAATATTAACAAGGAGATTGAAGTAGTAATTTAAAAATCTCCCAACTGTGGTACATATACACCATGGAATATTACTCAGCCGTTAAAAAGAATTCATTTGAACCAGTCCTAATGAGATGGATGAAACTGGAGCCCCTTATACAGAGTGAAGTAAGCCAGAAAGATAAAGAACATTACAGCATACTAACACATATATATGGAATTTAGAAAGATGGTAATGATAACCCTATATGCAAAACAGAAAAAGAGACACAGAAATACAGAACAGACTTTTGAACTCTGTGGGAGAATGTGAGGGTGGGATATTTCAAAAGAACAGCATGTATACTATCTATGGTGAAACAGATCACCAGCCCAGGTGGGATGCATGAGACAAGTGCTTGGGCCTGGTGCACTGGGAAGACCCAGAGGAATCGGGTGGAGAGGGAGGTGGGAGGGGGGATCGGGATGGGGAATACGTGTAAATCTATGGCTGATTCATATCAATGTATGACAAAACCCACTGAAATGTTGTGAAGTAATTAGCCTCCAACTAATAAAAAAAAAATAAAAATAAAATAAACACAGCTACTGAGTACTTATAAAAAAAAAAAAAAAAAATCTCCCAACTAACAAAACTCCAGGACGAAATGGTTTCGCTGGTGAATTCCACAAAACAGTCAAGAAAGTTTTAATATCAGTCCTTCTCAAACTCTTTCAAAAATTAAAAAGAAGGGAAACCTTCTAAGCATGTTTTATAAAGCCAGCATTGATACCTAAACAAGACAAGGACACCATACACAAGAAAGAAAACTAGGAGCCAACATCTCTGATGAACATGGATGCAAGAATCCTCAAGGAAATATTAGCAAACAAAATTCAACAATATATAAAAAGGATAACACACCATGATTAAGTGAGATTTAGTCCAGGGATGCAAAGATGGCCAATATTCACAAATCAATCAATGTGATATACTACATTAACTAAGGAAGGATAAAAATCATATGATCATCTCAATAGACGCAGGAAAAAGCATTTGACAAAATTCAACATACATTCGTGATTTAAAAATTCTCATCAAACTTGATATAGAGGGAACATATCTCAATATAATAAAGCCCTTTATGATAAACACACAACTAACATCATATTCAATAATGAATAAACCTTTTCTCTAAAGTCAGGAACAAAGCAATGATGCTCACTCTTGGCATTTCTATAACACAGTACTGGAAGTCCTAGCCACAGAAATAGACAAGCAAAAGAAATAAAAGCATCCAAATTGGAAGGGAAGAAGTAAAACAGTCACTATTTGCAGATGACATGTATGATATATAGAAAACCCTAAAGACTCAAGCAAAAAAACTATTAGTAATAAATTAATTCAGTAAAGTTGCAGGATACAAAATTATTATGTAGGAATCTGTTGCTTTTCTATACATTAACAATGAACTATCAGAAAGAAAAAACAAGAAAACAATCTTATTTATAATCACATCAAAATAGTAAAATAAGAATTAACCAGGGAGTTAAAAGACCTATATTCTGAAAACTATAAAACTTTGATGGAGGAAATAAGAGAGACTACAAAGAAATAGAAAGATATCCTTTCATGGATTGGAAGAATTAATGTTGTCAAAATGTCTGTACTATCCAAAGCAATCTATGGATTGTATGCAATTCCTATCAAAATACTCATGATATTGTTCACAGAACTAGAACAAGTAATTCTAAACTTTGTATGGAACCATGAAAGACCATGAATAGCCAGATCAATCTGAAGAAAACAGAACAAAGCTGGAGTTATAACATTCCCTGACTTCATAAGATAATACAAATCTGTAGTAATCAGAACAGTGTGGTACCAACACAAAACAGACATAGATACATAGAGCAAAACTACAGACCCCAGAAATAAACCCACATACTTATGGTCAGTTAATCTACGACAAAAGGGACAAAATAACAATGGGGAAAAGATAGGCTCTTCAATGTGTGGTGCTCAGAAAATTGGACAGATACATGTAAAAGAATTAAATTAGAACATTTTCTCATACAGTATGCAAAAATAAACTTGAAATGGATTATAAAGACCTAAATGTAAGACCAGAAATCATAAAACTAGAAGAAAATATAAGTAGAACACTTTGATATAAATTGTAGCAATATTTTTTTTTTGATCTCTCTTCAGGCAAGGGAAACAAAAGCAAAAATAAACTAAAGAGACATAATTATACTTAAAAGCCTTGGCACAGCATAGGAAACCATCAACAAATTGCAAATACAACCTACTTAATGGGAGAAAAAATGTTTGCAAATGATATATCTGATCATGGGTTAACCCAAAATATACAAACAGTTCATAGAATTCATATTAAAAAACCCAACTTAAAAATGAGCAAAATTCAGAATTAGAGAACAGTTGTGGACACACCAGGGGAAGGAGAGGGTGGGATGAATTGAGAGAGTAGCACTGAAACATATACACTTCCATATGTAAAATTAGATAGCCAGTGGAGATTTTCTGTATGATGCAAGGAGTTCAATTCCTGTGCTCTGAGGCAAACTAGAGGGGTGGGCTGGGGTGGGAGGTGGGAAGGAGGTTCAAGTGAGAAGGGACATACATATACCTCTGTCTGATTCATGTTGATGTATGGCAGAAACCAACACAATATTGTAAAGCAATTATCCTCCAATTAAAAATAAATTAAAAGAAAAAAATGAGCAGAAAACCTGAATTGACATTTCTCCCAAGAAGCCATACAGATGGCCAACAGGAACATGAAAAATGCTCAACATAACTAATCTTCAGGGAAACGTGAATCAAAATTACAATGAGATATCACCTCACACCTGTCAGAACAGGTATTGTTAAAAGGACAACGCTCAACAAATGTTGGCAACGATAAGGAGAAAAGGGAACCCATGTATACTGTTGGTGGAGATGTAAATTGGTGCAGCCATTATGGAGAACAGTGTGGAGTTTCTGAAAAAATTAAAGCTAGAACTACCATATGATCCAGCGAATCCATTCCTGGATATACATCCTAAGAAAACAAAAACACTAATTTGAAAAGATACATTCACCCCAATGTTCACAGCAACACTATTTACAACCACTAAGACATGGAAGCAACCTAAGTGCCCATCAACAGATGAATGGATTTTAAATATATATATATACACACACACACAATGAAATATTACTCAGCCACAGAAACAAATGAAATTTAGCCTCTTGTAGCAACATGGATAGACTTGGGGGAAATTATGCTTAGTGGAGTAAGTCAGATGAAGACAAATACTGTATGTTTTCATTTACAGGTGAAATCTAAAAATAAAGCAAATGAATATAACAAAAAAAAAAAAAAGAATGAAATTATGCCATTTGTGATGACTTGGATGGACCTTGAGGGTATTATGCTAAGTGAAATAGATCAGACAAAGATTAAGTACCATATGATTTCACTCATACGTGGGTCTGAAAGAAGAAGGAGTGGGAGGAGAAAAAACAAAATAAAACAAAGACAAAAAACCAGCTGATAGAGAACCAACAGATCAGTTGTCACCAGAAAGGGGGTTGGAGGTAGGCAAGACGTGTAGTAGGGGCCAACTGACTGGAGATGGACAGTAACTAGACTTGTGGTGGTGATTACACTGTAGTGTATAGACATTAAACTAATGCTATATACCTGATAGAGAAATAAATTTTAAATAATAAAGTAAGGCACAGATATTAGGACAATTCATCAAAAAATGCATATCTATTTTTAAAATTTTTTAAAAAGCTTATTTTTTGTTACCAAAAGCCTCTCTTTAAGGAATGTGAAACCCATTGATAAAGACTTCATGTCAGTACGTGATGTTCTTCGATGCATGGATTATTGCCTAACAACTTCCCACACAATGCAATTGGAAACAGAACATTTAATCTTTTTACACAATTCTCCGCAGAGAGAACATACTCAAGTATCTACATTATCAAGCCTTTAAACTGTGAGATGGCATCAGGTGGAGTCATCTCAGCCCCTCTGAGATGCAGTGGGAGGACAGGGTGAGAGACGTGGGCAGTGGAACAGGAGACAAGGCAGTGGCCAAAACTCCCAGCGACCTGCCTGTCTCCTCTGTGTAGGTGAGGCCATGAGGACAGGGGTGCAGTAAGTGGAGGGGAGAACCAATGCAGAGGCTGATGACAAAGACCAGAGAGATGAGAAAACCAAGAGAAGGGCTAAACATTCACAGGATGCTGAGGATGCTTCTGCATCATTCATAATTATGCTGGCGTCGCTCCTTGAGCACTTGATAGGCCCCAGGGGCTGACTCCAGACTGTCCACACTCCAGTTTGCTTGATCCTGCTGTGTCTCCTATTGCCCTTGTTGTCTAGCCTCGAAGTTGTGTCCATCTCTTTGCAACCCCATTGGCTGTAGCCCACCAGTCTTCTCTGTCCATGACATTTCCCAGGCAAGAATACTGGAGTGGGTTGCCATTTCCTTTCCCATATATCTCCTGAGAGGTTGTATTGTCCTCGAGGACAAGACAAAGTTAAGAAATTTTTCAAATTCACGGTGTTTGTCAGGATGACATCTGATAGGAGCTATTCTCAAACCAGCTTGTATTGGCTCACATGTCAGATGACCTGGGGTTTGGGCCATGCCCCACCACAGGGCCAGGCTGCGGTGCTTCATCTCATGCTCCTCCTGGAGCCCCACAGCAGAGTTGGAGACCCATCGTGGATGTAGGTAGGCAGGGATCAGACAGCCAGTCTCAGGAAGGCCTGTAGGGGCTACACCTGGGATCAGGAAAGGAGGAGCAGAGGACTTGAGACAGACCTGGGACCCAGGAGCCCTTGCTGCAGTGCTGCAAAGCTTGCACCTGGACATGCCTCTCCTCGAGCCACAAAATAACAGAGACTACATGGGACTAAAAATGACTGTGTGCATGTGCTGCTACTGCTGCTAAGTCACTTCAGTCGTGTCTGACTCTGTGCGACCCCATAGATGTCAGCCCACCAGGCTCCCCCTTCCCTGGGATTCTCCAGGCAAGAACACTGGAGTGGGTTGCCATTTCCTTCTCTGATGAGTGAAAGTGAAAAGTGAAAGTGAAGTCGCTCAGTCGTGTCTGACTCCTAGCGACCCCATGGACCACAGCCTACCAGGCTCCTCCATCCATGGGATTTTCCAGGCAATAGTATTGGAGTGGGGTGCCATTGCCTTCTCCGGTGTGCATGTGCAGTTGGGGCAAATTTTGGACCAGATGATACAAAAAGATAAAAAAACAAAACAAAACCCTAACTGCCATTGCTGAAGAGCTGGGAGCAAAAACAGGGTGTCTGGAGCAAAGGAAGTGTTCTGTTCATGACCCCTACACTTAACACCACAAAAGGGTGAGCAAACTATCTAAGCCACCCGGCTGGTCCAACCCCTGAACACAACCCAACCCTCACCCCATATAAGAAAGGAACTTGCGAAACAGATCATCAGCCCAGGTTGGGTGCATGAGACAAGTGCTCGGGCCTGGTGCACTGGGAAGACCCAGAGGGATCGGGTAGAGAGGGAGGTGGGAGGGGGGATCGGGATGGGGAATACATGTAAATCCATGGCTGATTCATGTCAATGTATGACAAAAACCACTACAATATTGTAAAGTAATTAGCCTCCAACTAATAAAAATAAATGAAAAAAAAAAAAATAAACAGAGAAAGTAAGTCACAGAAGAAAGGAACTTGCCCCCACCTTGGGGGAGCGAGCAAGAGAACATGCTACTTGTTTTCACTCCTTCTGGCCACAGGAGTAGGGGACCCAATAAAGCCTGGTCTGAATTTCTTGTCTGGTTTCTAGACAATTTCTCTTGATTGGGGAAGGTCAAGGTCCCTAGTCAGTATCACAACCAGGAGTCTTGGGGGATCTAGGTCAGACCATCAGGCTCTAAATATCTTCCTGCTGGGGGGACTGGTGCTTTTCAGGAACCTTCTGATGAGGTGGGTGGATAGCATCTTCTTGGCTAGTGCTTCTGCCTTGGAGCAAAGACCGCTAGCCATTACAATCTTCTTGGAAGCTCCAGACAGTGTTTGAGTCACCCCTAAACCCCCGCCAGAGTTCAGCTCTGTATCAGAAAGAAATAGCCATGACTAGAATCCCGGCTTGAGTCCTCCCCCAGCTCCCCACCACTTTCCAAGATCACTGAGGACTAGGCCAAGGGGCTACTCCAGTCTAATGACACCATCCCTCTAGTTCAGCCCCAAGCCCTGCACAGGCAGCCTTGTGGAGCAGGGCAAATCCTTTTGCCAAGGATAGAGGCTCGTCAGGGCTTCCCTGGTGGTTCAGAGGTAAAGAATCTGCCTGTAATGCAGGAGACCCAGGTTCGATCCCTGGATCAGAAAGATCCCCTGGAAGGAGGCATGGCAACCCACTCCAGTATTCTTGCCTAGAGAATCCCATGGACAGAGGAGCCTGGTGGGCTAGAGTCCATAAGGTCGCAAAGAGTTGGAAACAACCAATGAACTAAAGAGCAGCAGCAGAGACCAGTCTAAACTGATCTGACACAAGCAGCCCCAGCAGCTTCAGAGCCCCATTCCCCAGGCCCACGGCCCAGTACTGACCTGCAGGGTCTTCTTGCTCCCCCACTAGCCAGAGTTGCTGGCCTAAACCACGTACTACAGAGTCCCCTGCATGAGTGACCTCTGAGTGGCTCCTGCCTGGCTTTTCACAGGGAGGCAAAGAGAGGTGCATACTCCCACGCAGAGGGGACTCTGGGCTCCTCTGACCCCATTAGCCAAACCAAAGAAGAGCGTCCAGCATAGGTAGTTTCCACAAGAGTACTTACGGCAGCTGAGAGAAGGCCCGAGAGAGGTTTCAAGCACACCAGAGCCTAAAAACCTGCGTCCACCACCACAAAGCTCCATCCCTGGTACCTAAGTCCTTACCACCATCCTCTGGGTGGAGCGAGAGAGTGAGGGGGCCGCAGGAGCCTTGGCCTCTGGGGCCTGTCTGACCCTCCTGACTGTGCCGTTTTGCCGGTGTCCTGCTGTGATCTAAAGGGATGGCGCCCCCTATATCAGTCAGCTCCAGTTGCCATAACAAAACACCACGTATTGGGTGCTTCCAGAACAGAAATTACTGTTCTCACGGCTCTGGAGCCTGGGGGCCCAAGACCAAGGTGCTGGAAGTTTGGATTTCTCCTGTGGCCTGTCTCTTTGACTGGTAGCTGACCATCTTCCCTGTGTCTTCACAGGATCTCTCATCTGTCTGCACACACCCCGGTGTCTTTTCCTCTTCTTCTTAAGACACCAGGGCTGTGGGACTAGGGCCCACCTTTATGAACTCACTTAACCTTAATTGCTTATTCAAAGATCAAATCTCCAAATACAGTGACACTTGAGGTTAGGGCTTCAGCATGAGTTTTGAGGGAACATAATCCAGTGCTTATCAGTTACGTCTTTCCTGACTTCTATCTCTCCCCATTCCCATCCTGCCCTGCCCTTGGATTCCAGCTGGGAGGTAATACAGGATTCAGGTCTCTGAAGACAAGACACACACACACTCACTCCCCACATTCAGTCACGTGTGTAAGAGAAAGAGCAGCCAGATCACGTCTGAGTCTCCTCCCTCTTGGGCATTTCCGTTGGGAGCCTGGAGGCTTCCCAAAGCCAGGTTTTTGTTTCTTTCTCCTACTAATTAAGATGAGAGGCATAAGGGTGCTTTCTCAAGTATAATGACTGTTCTTAGTTAGCATCATCCAGCAAACAACTTCTTAAACTGAGGACCAGAAACCACATAATTCTCTGGATATTTACAGTCACATCTATAGCAACACAGCTGCCACTGAGTCTGTGATTCCCAAGCTCCCACTGAGACAGGAGGCAGGTGATATGGGTCTCCCAGTACTGAGACTTCCAAAGGAAAATAACAACTGTCAGTTTCTGGGCTGACGAGACCACAGCCATTCTCCCAGACTCTCTGTGTGCATTCCAGGGGTGGCTGATCCTCCAGACCCTGCCAGGCACAGCTGCCAGCTAGGAGAGGCAAGAGGGAGGCATCTGATCTGGGTTCAGAGCCCACACTCACCTCCTTCCAGTGAAGCCCTGTCCCTGCTCCATCCCTGTCCTGAAAAAAAGCAAAATGCTTTCTTGTAGGAGAAATCAGAGATGGTGCACATGAGACACAGTGTCAGGGTTTCTTCTGAGCAGAGAGGCTCCAGATTGAGAAGAAAAGCTGACTTCAAAAATTAGACTGTGTGCCTGCCTGGAAACACTTGCCTCATTTCTGTGTTTCTGGATATCTGATGGGAGAGACAGGGTGAGGTCTTGTGGCCTCTCTGTTGTTGGAGAGAGGAGCCAGTGTCACCTCCTCTAGGTTGCTCTGAACTATCTCCTCCCTCCTCTGTGGTGTGGAGCAAAAGCATTTTCTCCAGTGATCAAGAAAACTCCAGAATACCTTGGCTGTAGCCACAGCTCTGAATGGAAGGACCGTCAATAGGTGCTCTGAGAACTCGACAGGTAATATTTCAGCCTCCAGCTGAACAGAGTCGCCTCTTGCCCTGTGGGCTCCAGGGAGGCTGTGGAGATGATAGCTCACATCCCAGAAAAAGCACCTCAGTGCCAAGCTGGTCTGGCACCAACAGTACCAACAGCACAGACCAGTGTGCCTGCCCTCCAGACAGCATCCACTCCTGCAGTCATTCTCTACTCAGAGTGCTTCTGTAGCTTCTCTGATGTGGCTTCTCCTCTCAAGGCCAGAGAAGAAGTGATGCCTACTCAGTCTACCCCAGGCACCAAGTTTTTCTCCACTGAAGCTCTCACCATCCAGGATGAAGAACTGTTCTTCCTGCATCCCCCTCCTGATAGCACTCAGACACCGCTCTCCCTTTCACACCCTTTCCCCATGCCTCGTCCTGCTGATCCTACCTATGTAACATTTCTCATCCTTCTCTCCCTCTCTGCCTCACACTATCCTTCATGATCTGAGTCTACTGCTGACTGGCATATCTTGCCACACTCCTTCCCCAACTTCCCCCAGAGCTTTGCCCTCTGGCTACAGTGAGCCATTTTCAATTTCCTAAAGGAACGATTTTTCTCTCCCCTCCAGGATTTCACCCTCTGTACCCCTTCTACCCCATAAATCTCCCACTGTATCATCTTCTTTGACTAATTTCTTTGTCATTCAGAACTCCACTTAGATACCACCTCCTCCAGGAAGCCTTCTGGGGTTTCTCCAGGCAGATGAAGCTGCTCCCTTTGGGGTTCCCATACCACTTGTGCTATCTCTACCAGAGTCAGAGATGTCATCACACAGGGCCAGCATCTCCTGAGTCCTGATCGCATGGTACCAGCTTCATCTGTTCCATCTGGCCTGTGAATTCCTCGAAGGCAGGGTCTGTGTCCCCAGGGTGCAGCTAGGGCCTGGCTCAGAGCAAACAGTGACAAATGTGGGCTGGCAGTGAACACAACAAATGAATCACCTGCTACTCGCCTGCACCGCCAGCTGTCACAAGTCCATTGTGCCTGTACATCCACTCCATCAGATTTAAGACTGTGCTCTACTATTTCTGACCAGGGCCTGAGGCTATAACCCCTGCTTGCCTGAGTCTGTTTCAAAGATACAAATATCACTGGGCTCCAAAGCCTGTTGGACATGGGGAATATTCAGGAAGGGGCTGAATAAACAACGCTCTCCTTCCCCATTCCCCCACCAGACATCCATTTGTTTATTTTGCCTGGAATGTCTCCTCCTCTTTTTCAGCTGCCTAATCCCTATCATCCTCCAAGACTCAAGTAAATTATCACCTGTGCCAGGAAGTCTTTTTTTTTTTTTTAAACTTTCATTTTGTATTGGAATATAGCCGATTAAAAATGTTGTGACAGTTTCAGATGAACAGTGAAGGGACTCAGCCATACATATACATGTATCCATGCTCCCCCAGACTCTCCTCCCGTACAAGCTGCCATGTAACACTGAGCAGAGTCCCATGCACTATACAGCAGCCGCTTGTTGGTTACCCATTTAAAATATAGCAGTGTGTACATGTCCATCCCCACCTCCCACCTCTGGCAAACATAAGTTGTTCTCTAAGTCTGTGAGTCTGTTCCTGTTTTGTGAGTTCATTTGTATCATTTCTTTTTGGTTCCACATATAAGGGGTGTCACATGTTATTTCTTCCTTTCTGTCTGTGTCAGGAAGTCTTTCTTGGTCCTCAGGTTGGACTGGACACCCCACCACTGTGCTCACACAGCCACCATGCTCCCCTGTATGACACACTTAGTCCCCTGTGTTTCAATTTCCCACTTACCCTTTGTCTCTCCAACTAGATGTGAGCTGCTCCGGGACCAGACAAAGAGTATGTGTAACCCAGAGTGCAGGCCAGAGCAGTCTGGGCTCACCACAGAGGGACCCCATTGAAGGAACTGGAGCCGTGGGGTAGCAAAATGAAAGAGAAATAGATCTCCATTCTGTCTGCTTTTAACAGCTCACTAAAAGGAAGATTCACTTGATGAACTAAGGTCCTGAAGATGCTTAAAAGATAAATATTTTTGAAACAGAGAAGCTACCTTTTCTACCCTGGATTTGGAAAAAATCAAAGCCTTACTTTCAAGTCATTTTAAAAGATTTATGAGACCTGCTCCTTGCTGTGTCTCTGGGTAGATGTTCCCTACAAATGCATTAATAAATAGTAAAGAAACCTCACAGTGGCCGTGCTAAGTATATGCCACCAGAATTATCTCATGGTGACCCTTGCCAGGGGTGCGGGCTGATTCCTGGGGTCATGACCCACAGAATCAAAGCTTTTGGATAAGCCTTTATGAACAGTGTCTTGTTATAAATAAACCCTGAACTTGGAGTCATGGGAAGGCTGGATGTGGGCCTTTGGTGTGCTTGCTACCCTATGTGTCACCACCCAAATGGATATAAATGTCAGGAACCCAACTCAAATTGCCTGAAGTATGACAAGGACTTCATGGGCTCACAAAACTGCAAAATCTAGTGGTAGATCTGCCTGCAGACCCGCCCAGACTCAGAGCTCAACCCAGGCCGGCAGGCCCCAGGCTCTCTGTCACACTGCAAAGCCTTCCTCCAAGCTGCTGTTCACTCAGATGCTCTACGAAGTGCACCCTGAGAACCCCAGACTTTCACCCTACCAGTTCAGCAGTCCTAGAAGATAGAGAAAAGTTCTTGCTGAACCACGAAAAGATGCCTGGATTCTTGGCCTCCGGAGAAGAATTCAATCCGGGGCCAGAGATGAGGTTTGATCACTTAGGGCTTTTGTGCACTAGAGTTTTATTAAAGTATAGAAGGGATAGAGAAAGCTTCTGACATAAACATCAGAAGGGGGCAGAAAGAGTACCCCCTTGCTAGTGTTAGCAATGGAGTTATATACTCTCCAATTAGTTATTACAATAAATCAAAAGAATGTCTGGAGGTTGTAAAGACCTCACTAGACTTACTCCCATAATTTACATTTTAAGATAACAGGAATTAGCCAGAAGGTTTTTTCCAGAGACTGTCCTCAAGCAGGATACATTATTGTTATATAACCCTAAGGGATGTAGAGTGGAAAAAAAGTTTGTCCATTCTTCCTCTTTGAGAATTCCAGACCCCTCTCTCCTTGGGGACCCCTGGACTTAATCAACCAGGAAATGACTCTCTCATTCCCCCCTTTTCTTTTAGGAGAATTATGTTGCCAAGGGAAAGGGGCGTCCTTTTCATTCCATAACTACTCCGTGCTGTTGAGGGGCATGGTCCCTAAACTGTTGAGGCAACATATTCTCCTAACCCTCATCTTGAGGGTCTCTGATCCAGGGGCCCCAAGTAATAGTTGGAGGAGGCTGTGGCACTCATAGGAGCTTGGACAACCATTTGTAACTTAAAAGCCTTCATGCAACTAGAAACAAATCCAATTACACAGTTACAGATGCAGGGAGTAAACAGCAAAAACAGAACAATCAGAATTATTGTAATTAAGATAGTCTTCCACCATGGGGAACTAGTTAACATCTCCCAAAGTGAGGCAATTGAGGCTTCAGGAGCATCCATAGCCTCAATCACCTTGTTCATGTGTTTAGTAAAATGAGTAACATTAGTGCTCCTATCAGGTATATATGTACAGCATTGGGTATGAATAATGGCACAAGTTCCTCCTTGTGTAGCTGTCAGAATATCTAAAGCCAATCTGTTTTGTAAGACCACCTTTCTAATCTGTGCTTGTTCGGCATTAAGAGCTGAAAGACTTTTAAGACTTTTTGAGAATCTTGTAATGCCTGTTGAGTAAAATGTCGTAGCATCCACTCATAGCGTAACATCTGTAGTTCCCAGAGAGGGAACAAATACTGCAGCCAAATAATCATACCAGTGAAATACAGACCTTGCCAACCGAGTTTTAAGGTGGTAAATTAGCAGGCTTTTTTTGGAAGCTCTGAAAATATAAAGCCATGAGTAAAAGCTAGACCTAGGGTGCATCTCCCTATCCAACCAGGGGGAAGCCTTGCCCATAGGTAAGAGCCACATATCCAATAGGCCCTGTTTGGAGCAAGCCAGTATGACTGAGATATCCAGTGCCAATCATTGCGTGGCCAGGCAAAGGGAGGACCTGAATTGGGGTTGGAAAACTCGGGAATGATTACTTTGCATATTTCCTGAGGCAAAATTCCCTAGTGTTTCCAATCATTATAATTAAGTTGTTGACTAACTTTTGGGGATGGCTCTATTTGTTCCCAGCACATAGGGGCAGTAGATGTTAGATGTCCTTTTTCAGGAGTTAACCGTATAACCCCATCCCATATTTGATAAACGTCAGGTAAAAAACCATTAGATCTAGACCCATTTACCTTTTGTGTAGCGAAATAGTCATTAAACTGAGACAATGTATAATCAAAATTAAAAGTCACGTTATGTCCATAGTTAAAGTACAAAGTGTTGCACCAGTCCATCTTAAAGTTGTTAGATGTCATCAGTTTAATGGAATATTTCTCAGCCATAAAAAGAACAAAATAATGCTATTTGCAGCAACACGGATGAATCTAGAGATTGTCATACTAAATGAAGTAAGTAAGTCAGAGAAAGACAAATGTCACATGAAATTACTTATATGTGAAATCTAAAAAAACAAAAAAACAAAAATGGTACAAATGAACAGAAGTAGAATCATAGTTGTAGAAAACAAGCTTATGGTTACCAAGGGGGAAGTAAGGGGATAAACTGGAGATTCAGATTGACATGTACACACTACTCTACATAAAATAGATAACTAATAAGAACTGTATAACACGGGGATCCCTACTCAGTCCTCTGCAATGACCTATGCAGGAACAGAATATAAACAAGAGTGGATATACATACATGTATAACCGACCTGCTTTGCTGTACAGCAGAAACCAACACAACACTGTAAATCAACTAAACTCCAATAAAAGTTAATTTAAAATAAAAAAAATAAAATAAAATCTTTATAACTTCCTTAGCCTGTTCACTACGACAGGGAAAAACCTCAATCCATCCAGTAAAAGTATCCACCCAAACTTGTAAGCAAGAATACCCATTAGCTTTCGGTATATGGGTAAAATCAATTTCCCAGTCCTCTCCAGGATACTTTCCACTTCATCATAATCCAGATTTTGCTAGCTTTCCAGTCTTTGGGTTATTTTTCTGACAAACCTCACACCTTTTGATAATATTCTTTAAAGTTTTCATTACATTTTTGCCTTCAAACAAATGAGAAGTCATCTGGTAAGTGCTCTCTGAACCCAAATGAAAACTCTGGTGTAAACCCTTAAAAATTTTCCATTAAGCATTTTCAGGAATTATTAATCGTCCATCCTCAGACTGTAACCATCCTTTATCAGTAATCTTTGCTCCTCTTTTCTCATATCTTTCTAATTCTTCCTCAGTATATTGTGGTTTTTCCTTGTCCACAGGACCTGTCCAGATCAAAGGCGTCTGTAGTGAAGGGGGTTCATAAAGTGCTGCTTTTCTGGCTTGACAGTCAGCCAGCTGATTACCTTTTGACTACTTTACTCCCATCCCTGTTGTGTCCTTTGCAATGCATAACAGCTACTTCTTTAGGACAATATATAGCAGTTAAAAGTCTCTCTATCTCTCTGAAATGTTTAATAGGTTCTCCTGTTGCTGTTTTAAACTTTCTTTCCATATTGCAGCATGAGCATGTAAAGTCAAATAAGCATACTTAGAATCAGTGTAGATATTTACTCACTGCCCTTTGCTTAACTGTAGAGCTCTGGTCAGAGCCACAAGCTCCGCTAACTGGGCACTGGTTCCCTGGGGGAGAGATTTTGCTTCTAAAACCTGTTCAGCAATCACCACAGCATAACCTGCTTTACGCTTTCCATCCCGAACAAAAGAACTGCCATCTGAAATATTTCCATGTCAGGATTGTCTAATGGGGTATCCATTAGATCTTCCCAAGCTGCATAGTTTAAAGCTAGAAATTGGGAACAATCGTGATCAGCTGTTTCATTTTCCTTCTCAGGAAGGAAAGTGGCAGGATCTAAATTTCCACAAACTTTAAGCTTAGTTACTGGTCCTTCTAACAACAATGACTGATATTTAAGAAGCCTACTGTCTGTCGTCCAAATATTAACCTTAGAATTTAAGATTCCACTCACATCATGAGAAGTCAGTACAGTAAGGTTTTGTCCATTAATTATTTTTAAAGCTTCAGGTGTTAATAAAGCTGTTGCCCAATTACTCTTAGACAGTGGGGCCACCCGTGTGAAATTATGTCTAATTCTCTGCTTAGATAAGCCATGGGTTGCAGATGAGGCCCTCGGGGTTGTGTCAAAACTCCCAAGGCCATACACTTTCTTTCAGGGACTAACAAATTTAATTCTGACCCTGTGGGCAAACTCAAAGCGGGAGCTTGCAGGAGAGCAGCCTGAAGAACCTTAAAAGCCTTTTGAGTATCTGGAGACCACACCAATTTGTCGGTTTGGGCCTGCTGAGTCTCAGCTACAAGTTTATATAAAGGCCAGGCAAGTTCCCCATAACCCGGAATCCAAATGTGACAGTAGCCTGTGATTCCCAAAAATCCTCTCAACTGCCTTAAACTCATAAGTAGGGGATGATTTAGTATAGGTTTAATTCTCTGGGCCTATGGCCCTAGTCCCTTCTGATATGATTAGGCCCAGATATCTAACAGATTGTTGACAAAGCTGAATCTTTCCTCTTGATGCCTTGTAACTGCAGCCTGCCAGAAAATTTAAAAAAATCTTCTGAGGCTCGTGAACAAGCTTCCTCTGTCTCAGCAGAAAACAAAATATCATCTACATATTGTAACACCACCGCTTCAGAGCTATTAAAGTTTTGTAGATCCCATGACAAACTTTGTCCAAATAAGTGAGGACTGTCACGAAATCCCTGGGGCAAAACTGTCCAGGTTAACTGAGAAGCTGGCTGCGTAGGGTCCTCAAAGGCAAATAGAAATTGACTTTCCTCCGCCAAAGGCACTGAATAGAAGGCATCTTTTAAATCAATTACTGAGAAATATTTGGCTCCTTCAGGAATTTCAGACAATAGAGTATAAGGATTAGGCACCATGGGGTGTAAAGGAACTACAGCCTCATCTATTATTCGTCAATCTTGAAATGGTCTCCATTTACCATTTGATTTCTTTATACCCAAAATAGGAGTATTGCATGGACTGTTACAGGGAATTAATAGTCCCTGCTCCTTTAAATTTTCGATGATGGGTTTTAACCCTTCCTTAACCTCAGATTTCAGTGGATACTGCTTCTTATGTGGAAGTAAGTGCGGGTCTTTGAGCTTGACAACTACAGGAATAGCATTTTGTGCTCAACCCACAGATTTTCCATCAGCCCATACTCTAAGATTGACATTTTGTTCAATTAAAGGGAAAAGGGAAGGCTCCATATTCATGAAAACAGAGGCATGGACCTTGCTCAGTATCAGTTCAGTTCAGTCGCTCAGTCGTGTCCGACTCTTTGCGACCCCATTAATCGCAGCACGCCAGGCCTCCCTGTCCATCACCAACTCCCGGAGTTTACTCAAACTCATGCCCATCGAGTCGGTGATGCCATCCAGCCATCTCATCCTCTGCCATCCCCTTCTCCTCCTGCCCCCAATCCCTCCCAGCATTGCTCAGTATATCCCTCCCCAAAAGGGGTGAGGGAGACTCTGGCACAATGAGAAACTCACGTGAAAATAGCACAGAGTTAAGTCACAACTTACAGAAGAACTGATATAATACGTTTTGGCTCATCCAGACAGTCGCATTAGGGAAGTGGATCGGGAAGAAAGTGGGCCAGGGGTTTCAGTAAGCACGGAGTAAGTTGCCCCAGTGTCTAAAAGGAAATCGACGGATTGGTCCCCCACAGTTATTAATACCCAGGGTTCTTCAGGTGTAATTGGGGCGGGAGCTTGTGTGGGGACCCCAGGGCACCTACAGTCCTGATTGTCTTAAGAGTCCAACCCCTGAAACCTACACCTCTGGGGGCAGTCTCTCTTCCGGTGTGGTCCTTTGCAGACCGGACATGGAGCTGGGGGCGGCTTAGATGCCTGAGGGCAATCCCGCTTGAGGTGCCCCTCCTTTCCACAGTAATAGCAAGCCCATCACTTTTCACCTGGGTCCCTCTGGGCATTTTTCTCAGGTTGTTTAAGAACGGTTCTTACAGCCATTGCGAGGGCTTCCGCCTGTTCCTTTGTCTTTTTCTGCCTTTCTTTCTTTTCCTCATATTCCCTACCATAATAGACTGTCTGAGCCAGTTGTAACAGATTATATAAAGACTGATTTGGTCCATACACCCATTTTAATAGCTTATGTTGGATATCTGGAGCCAAGTGAGTGAGAAATCTATCTTTTAAGATCACTTTTCCCTCTTCACTTTTGGGATCAATCTCAGTGAATCTGCGAAGGGCTTCTCTGAGTCTATCTAGGAATTTACCAGGAGCTTCCTTCTCCTCCTGTTCTGTCTGCCAGTTTGCCATACTTTAAAGGCTTAGCACCGTGTCTGCCTGAGTCCTTCAAGAAAACATCTGACAGCTGTGTCTCTTTTTCTGTTTTGCATATAGGGTTATCGTTGTCATCTTTCTAAATTCCATATATATGCGTTAGTATACTGTATTGGTCTTTATCTTTCTGGAGAGGGAGGTGGGAGGGGGGATCAGGATGGGGAATACTTGTAAATCCATGGCTGATTCATGTCAATGTATGACAAAAACCATTACAATGTTGTAAAGTAATTAACCTCCAACTAATAAAAATAAATGAAAAAAAAAAAAAAAGAAAACATCTGACAAAATGACTCTGATCCCATCTTCCTTTAGCTCTGTTGTAGTCCCAGTCTGGTTCTATAGTTGGGACTGCCCGATTCCCAGTGGGGAGGGCGGTTATCTTATCCTCCCTCTTCCATACTGATTCATTACCAAGACATTCATCTCCATAAGCAACCGCTTTTCCAAAAACTCGACTTTTTGAGTCGGGAGTCAGCGTTTGTCCCAAGATAAACATAACATCTTTCCAAATAAGGTCATAAAGCAGAGTAACACCTTTAAAAGCTCTAATATATTTTTCTGGGTCCTCTAAATAGTCTCCCAGATCCTCCTTGATTCTTTGTATTTCTTGATAAGAAAAAGGCTTATTAACTCTCATAGACTGATTATTTCTCCTGGTGGGTGCTTCATGAAGAGGCAACAGCTTGTGTGGCTGTCCCCCAGTCTCTCTGACTGCTCTGTGTGTATGATTCCAGGGATAGATTGGAGAAACCTGCTTCACTTTATCTCTTTGTCTCCTGTCCTCCATCTCATCTCTTACTTCAATGGTCTGAGTTTCTATTGAAACCAGAGTAGTCTGAGGTCATACTGAGACAGGAGTTGTTTGGACCTCTACTTGGGCAGTTTGAATCTCAGTTTGGGTTTTTACTAAGACCAAGGCAACCCTTCTTGGAGAGTTCTCTGACTTCCAGTTTGCCCAGTTTGGAGCCCTGGGTACGGGGGCAAAGTAGGAGGACAGGAGGGAGCTCAAGGTGTCCCACCCAAATCTATACCCTTAGGACATAAGTCTGGCATATTTTGCATAGAGAAAAAGGGCAACACATATGCTACTTCTACCCATTTTCCTTGTTTTCTACAGAACCAATCTAATTATAAAACAGTATTATACTTAAGGGACCCTCCAACTGGCCACCGTTCGCCATCCTCCAGTGGGTACCGCAGCCATGCAGTATCACATAGGAAGACCAGGTGTGTCTTCTTTAAGCCCTGGGGATCAAATCTATCCCAGTTTTTCAGGATACAGTTCAAAGGAGTGAGGCTAGAATTGTTAGCTCCCATCTGTAAGAGAAAAAAAAGCGACCATCACCATCTTTCTACCAGGGGCGTCCCTCCTTGCTCTAGATGGGGGTGTAGACAGACTTTACATCAAAGCTTTTCTTTCCTAGTCGGACTTAGTCTGTCCCTTACCAATGCAGGCACCGTACTCTTCCCTCCCGGTTCTACCACTGAGATAGGGTGGTGATGCACCAGGGGTAGACCTGATGGCATCCCTGACTGAGCTCCTCACCATTAAAACCTTGCTTGCCTCTGATGCCACCCGGGGTGCAATCAGAGTAACCTTCCGGAATGCCTCCCAAGCTAAGACTGTTGGGGGGAACATTTGTCACCTGAGTGCCTGTGCACGACCCTGAGTATATTCCTGACCGCAATAAGACTGATACTAACATAAAACTGAAAAGTTCCTTCCAAGTGTCACCACACCAGTATAAGAGCCTCCTCTGGTCCACTAAGAGCCAGGGCTACCAAAGGAAAAAACCCCATTGCAGTTCCAATCTGAGTAACATTTAACCTCAGAGATGCTCTTGTAGCTAGAGCTCCATCTAACTTCTGAACTTTCAATTCCTAGGGAGGTTAGGCGCTTCCTGACTACCAATCCAAGTTTGGGACCTAAGTCATAGTACACAGTAACAGCATAGATCACAAGGCCCCTGAAAGTCTATGATCCGACAGATTAGGTTAGTACTTCTAATTCCCAAGGAGTTATGAAATGGTCAAAGAGACCAAAAAGTCTGACCGAGAAAGGAGAGTTCGGTCCACACACTTTTCCCATTTCTGGTCGGTCCCCAAAGGAGACACTGGGTGCCTCTTGGCATTGGCAGGTCAGTATAAACCCCCAACAGGTTTCTGCCATAAGCCATATGAAGCCACCATGGAACCACAGAGCAGGGCTCCTCAATTGCTTTGAACAGGGCATGTCACTCATTCACACAAGCACACCGTAGAGTTAGTAAAGTACAGCAGAAAACATGTTCTCCAGGAGAACAAAGAACTAGAGCTCCAACCATCCTTACCTTGTCCTGAAGAATCCCAGACAAACCCCCAAGATGAAAGGTTGTTGCTGAACTACAAAAAGATGCTGGGATTCTTGGTCTCTGAAGAAGAATTCAATCCGGGGCCAGAGACAAAGCTTGATCGCTCAGAGCTTTTGTGCAATAGAGTTTTATTGAAGTATAAAAGGGTGTCAGAAAGCTTCTGACATAGACATCAGAAGGGGGCAGAAAGAGTACCCCCTTGCTAGTGTTGGCAATGGAGTTATATACTCTTCAATTAGTTATTACAATGAATCAAAAGGATGTCTGGAGGTTGTAAAGATCTCACTAGACCTACTCCCATAATTTACACTTTAAGATAACAGGAATTAGCCAGAAGGTTTTTTCCAGAGACTGTCCTCAAACAGGATACATTATTGTTATATAATCCTAAGGAATGTAGAGGGGGGGATAAGTTTGTCCATTCTTCCTCCTTGAGAATTCCAGACCCCTCTCTCTTTGGGGACCTCTGGACTTTTTATCAATCTGCCTAGGAATTGACTCTCTCATAGGGATTGAACCTACATCTCTTATGTCTCCTGCATTAGCAGGCAGATTCTTTACCACTAGTGCCATCTGGGAATTCAAAGGTAAGTAGTCAAGTTTATTTTAAAATCATCTTTGTCACTAGCCATAATAACACATTTGTGGAACACTATTGCCAGATTGTTTAATGCTACCTGTGAAGTTGGTATCATCATGCCCACTTGACAGATGAGGAAAATTGAGGCTGAGATTCAGTGAGTTGGTCAAGGAACCTCAGCTGGGAGACTGAGGTAAGACTCAAAGCCAAGTCTGTCTGCACTGAAGTTCCTGTTCTTGACACTGAGTCATCACTCTTTCTCTGTAGGCTTTTCACTCCAAATTCTGCTTCCTGGTACCAGCCTCTGCTGCTGCTTTTCCTCAGGAAACCCACAAAGAACCCAGACTGCATGTTCTCATTAAGTGCTGCTCAAGTGATAACCACTTTTGGAAGACCCTGAAGGGCTGCAGAGTCCCCCCAGCTTGGGACACTGCTGACAGGTGGAGCATGTTACCTGTTCTGTGTTCACTGCACTGGAGGTGACAGTCTCAGTGACCCCAGAGGAGTGCACTCCCAAATGCTGTCAGCTCCAAACTGTATCCCCATGATTCAGAGATGTGAGCGAGCAAGGCAGCCTGGCCAGGGGCAGCTGACCCAGGGTGGCTTCCGAAGAGTCACACCAGATAAACAATCCACTTCTGATAATCAGAGGGCGAGGGCTGAGAGATAATGAGCAGATGCCCACAGGCTCCTCCTGTTACCAGGCAGCTGGGCCTAATGAAAAACCCACGTGCCTGGAATCCGGCGGTGGGTTATCATCCTGACTGCTAATGCCAGGAGTGACCTTGAGCAAGGCCGTACCCACAGGTCTTAGGCTCCCCAGCTGTCGAGTGGGAAGAGTAAGCCCACCTGATCTACCTCTAGCAGCAGCACTGGGCATTTCACAGAGAGCCTATCTCAATGCTCTGCTCTGTCAGGAAGCATCTTCCAATTACTCCAGGCTAATGTTCTTTCCCTTTCCTGGAATGCTGCTGCTGCTGCTGCAAAATCACATTAGTCGTGTCCGACTCTGTGCGACCCCACAGAGGCCAGCATACCAGGCTCCCGTCCCTAGGATTCTCCAGGCAAGAATACTGGAGTGGGTTGCCAGTTCCTTCTCCAGAGCATGAAAGTGAAAAGTGAAAGTGAAGTCGCTCAGTTGTGTCCGACTCTCAGCGACCCCATGGACTGTAGCCTACCAGGCTTCCCCGTCCATGGGATTTTCCAGGCAAGAGTACTGGAGTGGGGTGCCATTGCCTTCTCCCCCTGGAATGCTAAAGTGGCTCAAATAAACTGATTAAAAATATGGTATATGATCATTGTAGAAAACCTGGAAAATGCATACTAGAAAAAAAACCTTAAAATTACTTATCATGCATACACATATATTTGTAACATTATAACATCACACATATATATAAGTGGTAAAGATATTTCTGTATAAACACTTATGCATTTTTCATTTAATGCTGTATCAAAAGAATTTTATTACTAAAAAACACCTCTGTAAGTATCATTTTACATTCTGTAAAATACTCTATTGTATGAGGGGCTCAATCTACTACCCACCTTGTTGAATATTTAGATGGCTTCCATTTTTTCAGTATTATAAATTATATTGCACGAATATCTCTGTTCATAAAGCTTTTTCTTCTCCACTTCTGATCATTCCCTTAGACAGATTTCAAGAAATGACACCATCTGGTCAAAAGGTAGCAGCATTCTGGAGGCTCATGTGGCATACAGAAATGTCACAGCAATGTTCGTACCCATTGGCAGAGTGGGACATGGCCAAGCTCCCACAGTCTTTCCATCATTTAATTATTTTCCCTTTAAAAAGTCTTTCTGTTCTGATCATATAAACAAGAAATTTCTGCTTCATTCAGATGTTTAGAATTACTTGTTAGGTGTTCTTGTCTTTTTCTGAATGGGTTTAATTCTGCTATGCAGATTTGTTTATTTTCTACTGCATAAATCTGTAGCCTACATCTAACCTCCTAAGAGACAAGGTCTCAGTCCACAGTGGTGAATTGAACTGAAATTCCTTCTCCAGACCTTGTTCGAATGTTTCAGTATATTCCCGTCGCTTTCCTACCTTGGTCCCACTCTCCCTGGCTTCTGAGAGGGTGACTTCTCGTTTTACTGACTCAGGATCTTAAGAGGTCTCCTGGAGAGCAGCACACATCAGGGTCTGGCAGCCACGATGGAATGCTGCAGTGGCTTATGGGTCTTCCTCTCCCACTAGACTGTAAGCTCCTTGAGGGACTCTGTATCCTTGGCCCAAAGTAGGAACTCCAACCCTAAACTTCAGTCAGAAGTACCACTCAGAAGTGTATATTCCTCCCTATTCCTAGTCACTCCTGCCAGTCTGTGAGCGGGGGAGAAGGTTAAGAACGGCTGCACATGTGCGTGGCTCAGGCCATACTCTGGGGTCTCTGATGGGGCTGCCTGCCTTCCAGATGCCCATGATTCTCCATACCTGAAGTATGAGACAATCTGACACAGGCAGGCTTCTTCCCTGTGGATGATACTGACTTTGGCCCAGTATAGGAGAGATGAGGAGAAAGAAGGCCCCAAATGATTTCTGATGCAAAATGATTTCTCTCTGCCATCCAACCTCACCATCTATAATGCTGATGCTTATGCCCCTCCCTAAACTCTGGAGACCCCACATTCTGCAATACCCATAAAAGTGATTTAGTACCAGTAAAGGCTACACCAATGGTCTTTCCACCCTTTTCTAGAATGAGATGAGAGGCTGCTGGAAATAACAAATAATTTCTCAAATCCATGAAGTTGACTTTTTCTCTTAGACCGTTGTTTCCCAAATCTGTTTCTAGATTCTATGGCTATAATTGGGGTACACACATAAAATATATTCTCTGACCAGTTTCCATTAGAGATACATGGTAGAACAAAGTAAATAGGACTGTCACCCATAGGACTCCTCATAGCCATTAATATACTAGTGTACGTCAAGGCTGTATATTGTCATTGTGCTTATTTAACTTATATGCAGAGTACATTATGAGAAACGCTAGGCTGAATGAAGAACAAGCTGGAATCAAGATTGTCAGGAGAAATATCAATAACCTCAAATATGCAGATGACACCACCCTTATGGCAGAAAGTGAAGAGGAACTAAAGAGCCTCTCAATGAAAGTGAAAGAGGAGAGTGAAAAAGTTGGCTTAAAACTAAACATTCAGAAAACTAAGATCATGGCATATGGTCCCATCACATCAGGGCAAAAAGATGGAGAAACAGTGGAAACAGTGGCAGACTTTACTTTTTTGGGCTCCAAAATCACTGCAGATAGTGACTGCAGCCATGGAGTTAAAAGACGTTTACTCCTTGGAAGAAAAGTTATGACCAACCTAGGCAGCATATTAAAAAGCAGAGACATTACTTTGCCAACAAAAGTCTGTCTAGCCAAGGCTATGGTTTTTCCAGTGGTCATGTATGGATGTGAGAGTTGGACTATAAAGAAAGCTGAGCACTGAAGAATTGATGCTTTTGAACTGTGGTGTTGGAGAAGACTCTTGAGACTCCCTTGGACTGCAAGGAGATCCAACCAGTCCATCCTAAAGGAAATCAGTCCTGAATATCCATTGGAAGGACAGATGTTGAAGCTGAAACTCCAATACTTTGGCTACCTGATGTGAAGAGCTGACTCATTTGAAAAGACCCTGCTGCTGGGAAAGATTGAGGGCAGGAGGAGAAGGGGATGACAGAGGATAAGATGGTTGGATGGCATCACTGACTCAATGGACATGAGTCTGAGTAAACTCCAGGAGTTGGAGATGGATAGGGAGGCCTCGTGTGCTGCAGTCCATGCAGTCGCAAAGGGTCGGACATGACTGAGGACTGTCTGAACTGAACTGAACTGATACATTGTATCTCTTTAAGAAGAGGTTAATTTAAGGATTGTGTTTCTCAAACATCTTTGACCTCTAAACCCTCTGTCTGGGGGCATCTTACAGAACTAAAGTTCCATAGAACATGCCTTGGAAAACCTGTGTTATGTAACCTTCGGGATTCCTCTGTCAGATGTTTCTGATATTTCCCAGGAGAAGGGACTTTTTGTCAGAAGGGAAGTTCTGACTCATTCACTCCCTGAACCAATTCCAGTTCCAACCAGTGCCAGCATAGGATCTGGTACTAGTCTGCCTAGATGCTATAGGGAAGAGGTAGGCAAATTTTTTCTGTAAAGAGCTAGACTGTCAATGTTTAGGTTTTATCGCCATATGGTATCTGTTACAACTACTCTACTCTGCTGGCATAGTAGGAAAGCAGCCATAGATGATTTGTACACAAATGGGCACAGTCATGTTCTAATAAAACTTTATTTTAAAAACCAGGTGGTGGCATTAAAGAAACTCATGGAGATTTTTCATGGCATTTGAAATCGTGAAGAATAAAATGGTAGAAACTGGTCCAAACTTTTGGAAAGGAGTATAAAAACCCTTCAAGGCCTTGAGGAGATACTTTCCTGGTATTGTGCATTACATGATAATAGGCAAATGCAAACATTGATCAAAATATTCTTAATAAATAACTTTACAAAGAAATAAAGCACTAATTCTTAACGGGAAAAAGAAAAACAGGTGGTGGGCCATGTTTGGCCCATGGACCATAATTTTCTGACCCTTGGTGTAAGGGAACTCAGACCAGGGAAAGGGGCCTCTGGATATTGATAGTGAAGAAGCAAGTTGGAAAATATAAAGTCATGACAGCTTTCCAAAGGATAAGCCACTCCCCAGTGAGGAAGCTTCCCCCACGGCCAGCTGTAGTTTAACTGATGGGGAAACACTGGATGCCCTTCCAGCTCAGACAGCACAGCTAGTACTCCAGCACCCAAAGCTACCACTGTGGGATCAGAGAAAGCTTCTGAAACTCAGAAGCTCTAAGGGAAACCATGTGAGGCCTGTGTGAAGTCCCCAGCATTCCCGAAGAGGTATATTTATGTAGGTGAACTCAGAGTCAGTGGCCTTGTCTGAACCAGGATGCTTAATTGGAGAGCAGCTGCTCAGCCCTCGGGGCAAGAGAGCAGGGCTGAGTGTCTGCCTGCATTCCACCGGGCTGTTCCCCTCCTGGGCTGGCTATGGAGGAATGCACAGGGAATCCGATCACTGTCGGCAATGCCAACCCCCGGGCAGTGGGCCACGTGGGCTCAACAGGCTTCAGAGACCCAAAGCAGGCCCCATTCTCTGTAAACTGGATCCTCATCCTCCAACCGACCATGGAGGGAACTTCATAGCCTCGTCATTCAGGATCAAGGGCTTTGTGAGCAGCATGCGGGGCTGGACAGGGAGGAGTATGGCTGCAGACAAAACCAGCCTAGAAAGTTTGACCCAGAAACACAGCAGTGCTGACTACCAAGAACCTACTAACATCAGGGGTCTTATTTACAGCAGCACAGATTCTTATCTGCAGGGTCCATATTACCCCATCTTACAGTAGAAAACGGAGGTTCACCATTATACAGAGTGAAGTAAGCCAGAAAGATAAACACCAATACAGTATACTAACACATATATATGGAATTTAAAAAGATGGTAACGGTAACCTTATATGCAAAACAGAAAAAGAGACACAGATGTATGGAACAGACTTTTGGACTCTGTGGGAGAAGGCAAGGGTGGGATGTTCTGAGAGAATAGCATTGAAACAAGTATACTACCAAGTGTGAAACGCATCACCAGCCCAAGTTGGATGCAGGAGACAAGTGCTCAGGGCTGGTGCACTGGGATGACCCAGAGGGATGGGGTGGGGGTGAGGTGGGAGGGGGGTTCAGGATGGGGAACACATGTAAATCCATGGCTGATTCATGTCAGTGTATGGCAAAAACCACTACAATATTGTAAAGTAATTAGCCTCCAACTAATGAAAATAAATGAAAAAAAAAAAAAAAGAAAATGAGCTGTGCTGGAATTCTTCCTTTACAGAAATCTAGACCCTGAGCTATCCCATCCTAGTTCTCAGGAACCAAGAAGGACCCTTCCTCAAAGGTGACCACCCCCATCCCAGGACCACCCCAAGTGATGGCTGTGGTCCCACAAAGGAAGTGGTCCCTCCTTTCTGAGAGTATAAAGGTATGGCATATGAAAGGAGACATGGCTCCATCTGGCTCTAGAATATAGGATTGCAATCAGCCCAGGAGGTGGGAGGTTTTACCCATCCCTGCTGCGGTGAGTGTAGACTGCTAATGGCTCAGGACAACCGTCTCTCTCTTGAGATCTCTTCAAGAAAATGAGAGATACCACGGGAACATTTCATGCAAAGAGGATGGGCACAACAAAGGACAGAAATGGTATGGACCTAAAAGAAGCAGAAGATATTAAGAAGAGGTGGCAACAATACACAGAAGAACTGTACAAAAAAGATCTTCAGGACCCAGACAACCACGATGGTGTGATCACTCACTTAGAGTCAGACATCCTTGAATGCAAAGTCAAGTGGGCCTTAGGAAGCATCACTACAAACAAAGTTAGTAGAGGTAATGGAATTCCAGTTGAGCTATTTCAAATCCTAAAAGATGATGCTATTAAAGTGTTGCACTCAATATGCCAGCAAATTTGGAAAACTCAGTAGTGGCCACAGGACTGGAAAAGGTCAGTTTTCATTTCAATCCCAAAGAAAGGCAATGTCAAAGAATGTTTAAACTACCACACAATTGCACTCATCTCACAGGCTAGCAAAGTAATGTTCAAAATTCTCCAAGCCAGGCTTCAACAGGACATGAACCGTGAACTTCCAGATGTTCAAGCTGGCTTTAGAAAAGGCAGAGGAGCAAGATATCAAATTGTCAACATCCATTGGATCATCAGAAAAGCAAGAGAGTTCCAGAAAAACATCTACTTCTGCATTATGGACAATGCCAAAGCCTTTGACTGTGTGGATCACAACAAATTGCAGAAAATTATTAAAGAGATGGGAGTACCAAACCACCTGACCAGCCTCCTGAGAAATCTGTATGCAAGTCAAGAAGCAACAGTGAGAACCAGACATGAACAACAGACTGGCTCCAAATCTGGAAAACAGTACATCAAGGCTGTGTATCGTCACCCTGTTTCTTCAACTTATATGCAGATACATCATGCAAAATGCTGAGCTTGATGAAGCACAAGCTAGAATCAAGATTGCCAGGAGAAATATCAATAACCTCAGGTATGCAGATGACACCACCCTTATGGCAGAAAGCAAAGAACAAAAGAGCCTCTTGATGAAAGTGAAAGAGAGTGAAAAGTCTGGCTTAAAACGCAACATTGAACAAAACTAAGATCATGGCATCAGATCCCATTGCATCAAATAGATGGGGAAACAATGGAAACAGTGACAGACTTTATTTTGTTGGACTCCAAAATCACTGCAGATGGCAACTGCAACCATGAAATTAAAAGACACTTGCTCCTTGGAAGAAAAGTTATGACCAACCTAGACAGCATATTAAAAACATTACTTTGCCAACCAAGGTCCAATGCTATGGTTTTTCCAGTAGTCATGCATGGATGTGAGAGTTGGACTATAAAGAAAGCTGAGCATTGAAGTGTTGATGCTTTTGAACCGAGGTGCTGGAGAAGACTCTTGAGAGTCCCTTGGACTGCAAGGAGATCCAACCAGTCCACCCTAAAGGAAATCAGTCCTGAATATTCATTGGAAAGACTGCTGTTGAAGCTGAAACTCCAATACTTTGGCCACCTGATGTGAAGAACTGAGTCATTGGAAAAGACCCTGATGCTAGGAAAGACTGAAGGCAGGAGAAGGGGATGACAGAGGATAAGATGGTTGGATGGCATCACAGACTCAATAGACATGAGTTTGAGCAAGCTCTGGGAGTTGGTGATGGAGAGGGAAGCCTGGCGTGCTGCATTTCATGGGGTTGCAAAGAGTCAGACATGACTGAGCAACTTAACTGAACTGAACCCTCTCTCCAGAGAACCGCCCTTGACTGGGTCCCAGAGGCTACAACCCCACCCTCTCCTGAGAGATGGGTGCAGCACTGTCCCATGGATGGAGCCTAAAAGGAATTAGGTCTCTTAATTAGGTTAACTTGCAACCTCACATTTATTTAATCCATGATTCTAAAATTTGGGAGTACAGAAGAATCACCTGGGGGCCAGTAATTTTACAAATTGACTTGCCTCCTGTTCCAGAAGACTGAGGGATTGTAGTGAGAGCAAATGTCTAGCCTACCACAGGAATACCTCCACAATAGAAGTGATAAAGACCCAACTCCTAACCCATGGCCTTATGGACTATTCCAGGTGTGGTCCCCACCTCTGACAGCGTCCTTCCCAACTCTCTCCTCCACTGTCTGCACTCCAGCCACAGAAAGGAAATGAACCACTCTTCGTCCCACCTCAGAGCCTTCACAGAAGCTGCAGGAAAACTCAGACCCCACTGTTGACCCAGTTAATTCCTACTCCATATCTCATTTAAAAAATCCCTTCCTTAGAGCCTTCCCTAATTCCAGACTTGACTCCACCCCAAAAACCTGCATTGCATGATGATCACCTACTGCCCGTCTCCCCCCTCATGATCTTTTGTGGTTTAATACAAAGTTCAGAATTACTTGTTCTAGTTCTGAGAAAAATGTCATGAGTGTTTTGATAGGAATTGCATTAAATCTGTTTGGATAAATTGCTTTGGATAGTGTGGACATTTTAATAATATAAATTCTTTCAATCTGTAAGCACAGGATACATTTCCTTGTACTCTCTTCAATTTCCTTCGTCGAGGTAGAGAAAATGTATATTATGCTACCAATTACCTGTAAAGGAGGATTTATAAATTCACAAAACAGTCTGCTTTTGTTCACTGTCTTAGCCCGGTGCCCAGCACAAGGCAGGTGTGCTTGCTTCTGTGCTCTGTCGCTCAGTCGTGTCCAACTCTTTGAAACCCCATGGACTGTGGCTCGCCAGCCTCCTCTGTCCATGAGATTTCCCAGGCAAGAATACTGGAGTGGTTTGACATTTCGTTCTGGGGATCTTCCTGACCGAGGGATCGAACCCACGTCTCCATCATTGGCAGGCAGTTTCTTTATCACTGAGCCACCTGGAAGGTTCAATAACAATTGTCTGGCCAATGGCCTTGCCATCTTATTACTGTCCTTGTATGGCTGAAGCATTCTTCCTCCCCGTATGTGTGCTGTGTGCCAGGATTGGGCCAAGTTCTGGGCACAGCAGAACAACTGGGTCATCTAGTGCACACGATTGAGTTAATTGGGGGTGTTTGGCTTGTGGGCATTAAGGCCTATGGACATGACCTCTTTGGATACTCAAAGGTTGAAATAAGCTAACCTCCGAGCCTCACTCAGGGACAGGCATGCTTTCATTTTAAAGCATGGTTATATATCCAGATTGCCATGATGTACCCACCTCTCCTTGGTCATAACATAGGTGGTTTGAGCTAAGCAGTGCTTTCTCTGGGAAGACAATGAATGGGAGAGAACCAGCCACTTCAGTAAAATGCCCTCTCTCTCTTTCTCTCTCTCTGTTGGATTTGGACAGTTACCTTGACACCTGTGTCCCAGCCAACACTCAGTGCTAAGAGTTTTTCCCAAGCTACTTCTTTCTTCACAGCAGTTCATTCTCATTTTAAACTGCCCTCGACCTCCACCACCCACAAGGTATGTATGGTATCCCATGGAGTGGCCTAGCCATATCACCTTACCGTTGGGAGGCCTCTAAACCACCGTCCTTCCTCATGTCACCCTGTGGCTTTGGACCGCCTGGTCTAAATAAGCTCAGTTCTCCTAGAGTCAGAAATGAAGCATCAGAGAGAAGTCTGATATGGAGAAACAAAGGAAGCAGTGCCTCTCTCCCCAGGGAGGGGTGGTATTGGGCAGCTGGGAAGAGAAGACTTGGCAGGGCAAGGGAAATTCTGATGGACATAGGTGTGTGAGCACCTTTCACCTTTCAGGACCAGTCCCGGGCAAAGCTGACTGCTGAGGCTGCTGAAGGAATGTGAGAGCAGGCAGGGAGTCAGGCATCCAACTGGCCTCAGATGCCTCGGCCAAGGCTGGCCTTCTAGGGAGGCAGGGGAGGTAGGATGGAGTGCCATGAAGCACCTTCTTTTCAACCACCTGTCTCTCTGGCCTGCCTCAGAGCCCAAAATGCCTTTACATGCCCCTCTGGGCGAGGGTTCCCTGGGTCCTGATTCAAACATCAAAGCACCATGGAGCCCACCCTGGAGAGTCATCATTTATTCTGTAAACTGGAATGTGCCCTAGTAACATCTAGGGAGATTTTTAAAGTCCAGAACCCAGACAACACCATGCCAATGACATCAGCATCCCTGGATAAGAACTCAAGCATGAGCATTTTAACTCCCTAGGTGTTTTCAATGCATGCTCAGGTGAAACCTCACTACCCACACTTCGGTGGGGATGAGCTTCTCAGGTAAGACCAGTCTAAGAGCAAGGGGATATATGGCACAGAGATGTGGAGGAACAGGCCAGGTATTGGGTGCTATATTTATCATCCCCACACCAGACATATGGGAGAGGCGTTATCACTCCCATGTCCACAATGAGAGGTCCAGAGCTGGGGAAGTGAAAGGGTAGGGCACAAGCCAGCCCAGTGGTACCCCAGAGCCTTCACTCTTCTCAGGGTTCTGCCCTGCCACTGAGAAGGGAGGACAGGAACCCGCAAGTCATTGGGGACACCTGGGGACACTGCAGCTGTCCTGCTGTCAGGGTATCTCCAGTACAGGTGTGCTCCCAAAGGAACCTGGTCTGAACGGGTGTGGCACTTTCACAACCCAGTGAACCAGCAGAGCAGCGGTGGGTTTTTTTTTTTTTTTTTTTGCCTTGGAAAAGTCATGATTTGTCTGGAATCTCCACTCTGTGTGCCCGTGCATTTATCTTGGGCAACTCTGACCACAAAGATCATATTTTTTTATTTATTATTTATTTATTTATTTGCTGCACTAAGCCTGTGTTGTGACACACGGGATCTTCATTGCAGTGTGCAGGCTTACTCTAGCTGTAGCTGGGACTCTCTAGTTATGGCATGCTGGCTTAGTTGCTCCCTGGCAAGTGGGATCTTAGTTCTCTGACCAAGAATCAAACCTGCACCCCCTGCATTAGAAGGTAGATTCTTAACCATTGGACTGTCAGGGAAGTCCCAAGACCAGCTTTTAAACAGAGTAGGTGACCTCCCAAATTTCATAAAAATCTGACAGGCACAAGAAAGATAGCTAAATGTCTCCTGCACCTACCTTCCCCACAGCCTGAAGCCTCACCACTAGGGCACCCAACCTTCCTAATTAAACCCCTGGTTCCCAAGCTTTCTGAACATTAGAAGCACTTGGCTGCAGTCATGAAATTAAAAGATGCTTGCTCCTTGGAAGAAAAGCTATGACAAACCTAGGCAGCATATTAAAAAGAAGACATATCACTTTGCAGACAAAGGTCCATATGGTCAAAGCTATGGTTTTTCTAGAAGTCTTATATAAATGTGAGTTGGACCACAAAGAAAGCAGAGCACCAAAGAATTGATGCTTTCAAACTGTGGCTCTGGAGAAGACTCTTGAGAGTCCCTTGGACAGCAAGGAGATCAAACCAGTCAATCCTAAAGGAAATCAACCCTGAATATTCATTGGAAGACTGATGCTGAAGCCAAAGCTCCAATACTTTGGCCATCTGATGCAAAGAGCAGACTCACTGGAAAACATCCTGAAGCTGGGAAAGATTGAGGGCAAGAGTAGAAGGGGGCAACAGAGGATGAGATGGTTAGATGGCATCATAGACTCAATGGACATGAGTTTGAGCAAACTCTGGGAGATGATGGGGAACAGGGAATCCTGGCACACTGCAGTCTATGGGGTCTCAAAAGTCAGACACAACTGAGAGACTGAACAACAACAAGAAGTATTGGGGAATTTTAAAAATTCCAATCTTCAGGTCACCCCCTGTATCAATTAAATCAGAACATCTGGAGATGGGAGTCAGGCATCAGAAATTTTTAAAAGTCCCTACAATATTACAACATGCGGCAAAGTTGTGCCTGCCATTGGGTCAGGCAGTGCTCTTGGTGAGCACCTCACAAACTGCCAAGGACAGGGGACCCATCACTGCCTACCTGCCCACCCCCCACCCCCACTCCCACACCCTCCCAGGTCCCAACATGATCCAAGTGCTCAGATTTCTTCCCTCCTGCCCAAGAAGGCTGCTCACAGCACAGTTTTCTCCCTCATCAAGGAGCCGAGACCAGTTCTGAAAAAATGCTCCCTGGGCTGATTCCCTGGCTGTCTCTTTCTCCCCTCATCTGCAGCTTGGTTTTCAAACTGGATCAAGCATCAGAATTCCCTAGAGGGCTTATTAAAACCAGGTCCCTGGGCCCCACCCTCTAGAGTTTCTGGTTCAGTGTGTCTTGGGCTGGGGCCTGAGGACTTGCATATCTAAAAATTCCCAGAAGATACTGATGCTGCTGGTCATTGAAGGGTCACACATGGAGAATGATTGGTCAGAGGAAAAGAAACAAAATGGCTTCTCAAAAAAGTTAACAGAACAGTGGTTGGCAGAGGCTTGACATAGGAGACCCCCAGGGGTGCTCAGAAAAAATGCAAAATGATTCTTTTATTAATCTTTTATTAATTCTTTTATTAATTTTTATTGGAATATACTTGCTTTACAATATTGTGCTAGATTCTGCTATACAGTGAATCAGTTGTACATAAACATATATCCACTGTTTTTTAGATTTCCTTCTCATGTAGGTCACCACAGACCATTGAGTAGACTTTCTAGAGTTATACAGGAGATTCTCGTTAGTTATCTATTTTATACATGCATGCATATGTGAGGTTGCTTCAGTCATGTCTGACTCTATGCAACCCTATGGACTATAGCCTTCCAGGCTCCTCTGTCCATGGGATTCTCTAGGCAAAATCCTGGAGTGGATTGCCATTCCTTCCAGGGAATCTTCCTGACCCAGGGATCAAACCCATGACTCTTATGTCTACTGCACTGGTAGGCGGATTCTTTACCACTAGCTCCACCTGGAAAGCTCATTTTATACATAGTAGTGTATATATCAGAGAAGGTAATGGCAACCCACTCCAGTACTCTTGCCTGGAGAATCCTATGGACAGAGGAGCCTGGTAGGCTACAGTCCATGGGGTCGCTAAGAGTGGGACATGACCAAGCAACTTCACTTTCACTTCTCACTTTCATGCATTGGAGAAGGAAATGGAAACCCACTCCAGTATTCTTGCTTGGAGAATCCCAGGGACAGAGGAGCCTGTTGGGCTGCCGTCTATGGGGTCTCACAGAGTCGGACACGACTGACGTGACTTGGCTGCAGCAGCAGCAGTGTATATATGTCAATCCCAATCTTCCAATTCCTCCCACACCCCCCATAAGTAAACATAGGTTTGTTCTCTGCTTTTGTGATGCTATTTCTGCTTTGTAAATAAGTTTATCTGTGCTATTTTCCTAGATTCCACTTGTAAGCAATGTTACACAACACAATACTTGTTTCTATCTTTCTGACTTACTTCACTCTGTATGACAATCTATCAGTTCATCAGTGTCTCTGCAAATGGCATGTCATTCCTTTTTATGACTGAGTAGGATCATCAAAAAAGCAACAGTGTTCCAGAAGAACATCTACCTCTGCTTTATTGACTACACCAAAGCCCTTGACTGTGTGGATCACAACAAACTGTGGAAAATTCTTAAAGAGATGGGAATACCAGACCACCTGACCTGCCTCTTGAGAAATCTGTATGCAAGTCAAGAAGCAACAGTGAGAACCAGACATGGAACAACAGACTGCTTCCAAATCTGGAAAGGAGTACATCAAGGCTGTATATTGTCACCCTGTTTCTTCAACTTATATGCAGAGTATATCATGCAAAATGCTGAGCTTGATGAAGCACAAGTTGGAATCAAGATTGCCAGGAGAAATATCAATAACCTCAGATATGCAGATGATACCACCCTTATGGCAAAAGGTGAAGAACTAAAGAGCCTCTTGATGAAAGTCAAAGAGGAGAGTGAAAAGTTGGCCTAAAACTCAACATTCAGAAAACTAAGATCATGGCATCTGGTCCCTTTATGACAAATAGATGAGGAAACAATGAAAACAGTGGCAGACTTTATTTTGGGGGGCCTCCAAAATTACTGCAGATGGTGACTGCAGCCATGAAATTAAAAGACGCTTGCTCCTTGGAAGAAAAGCTATGACCAACACAGACAGCATATTAAAAAGCAGAGACATTACTTTGCCAACCAAAGCCCATCTAGTCAAAGCTATGATTTTTCCAGTAGTCATGTATGGTTGTGAGAGTTGGACTATAAAGAAAGCTGAGCACTGAAGAATCGATGCTTTTGAACTGTGGTGTTGGAGAAGACTTAAGAGTCCCTTGGACTGCAAGGAGATCCAACCAGTTTATTCTAAAGGATATCAGTCCTGAATATTCATTGGAAGGACTGATGCTGAAGCTGAAACTTCAATATTTTGGCCACCTGATGCGAAGAACTGACTCATTGGAAAAGACCTTGATGCTGAGAAAGATTGAAGGCAGGAGGAGAAGGCGACAACAGGGTATCAGATGGTTGGATGGCACCATTAACTCGATGGACATGAGTTTGAGCAAGCTCCAGGTGTTGGTGATGGACAGGGAAGCCTGGCATGCTGCAGTCCATAGGGCTGCAAAGAGTCGGACATGAATGAGCGACTGAACTGAACTGAATATTCCATTGTACATACATACCACATCTTCTCTATCCATACCTCTATTGATGGACATTTAGTTTACTTCCATGCCTTGGCTATTGTAAGTAGTGCTTCTATGAAAACGGGTGCATGCATCCTTTCAAATTATGGTTTTGTCCAGATATATGCCCAGGAGTTGGATTGCTGGGTCATATGGTAGCTCTATTTTTAGCTTTTTGAAGAAGAAATTGATCCTTAGTGATTAGAAACCTCATCTCTTCAGCTCCTTCAAAACTCATGAGAAGGAGAGAATGAAAGAGGGGCTGAGTGAGAGATGGCTGGTCAGGGAAGGTCCGATTTGGCCATAGTTCAGGGCTCCCTGTGTTGTAACACAGAGAGATATCCCTGCAGGGTGTGGGGGTCTGAATTTTAGATCACTTTTGTCCAGATGAAAGTGTCCATGCAACTGGTCTTCCAGGGAGAGAACCTGCATGAAGCAGGCAGTTCTTTAATTTCCTCTCTGAAGGCAGAGTTTCCCTTGTACCCTCAGTTTCATTTTCTGTCACTCAGAGAGGCAGCAATGAAATAGTGCTCAGAAAAATTACATTCCCAGCAATTTCAGAGCATGCTGGATCACGAAGCATGCACATAATGGCTACTTCACAAAAGTTTGATAAATGAGATGCAAAATATACAGCTACTCCCTCTGAACAGGGTAAGGGGCCTTATTCCAGGGGTCATTTTAGATAATGAAAACCACAATTAATGAGTTTGATTACAGGATTCATTAATGGTAGTGAATGTTAAGAAACTAAAAACAAGCCTCTCATCCTGGGGGCACTGAGCAAGCCACATCAGTTCAAAGCCTGACTGGTCATGGTTTCAGGGGAACTGGCTTCTGAACTCTGTTCTGGACCTCTGACCTTTCTGGATGACCTTGGGTAAGTCCCAGACACTTTTTCTGCCTCACTTTCTCTAGCAGGAGAGCAGAGAATCACATTTCCCTCTTGATTCTTAGATACCAGTTCTGGGCGTAGGTGGTGGTGGTGGTTTAGTTGCTAAGTCATGTCCGACTCTTGCAATCCATGGACCGTAGCCTGCCAGACTCCTCTGTCCATGGGATTCTCCAGGCAAGAATACTGGAGTGGGTTGCCATTTCCTTCTCCAAGGGATCTTTCCAACCCAGGAATTGAACCTGGGTCTCCTGTACTGCAGGCAGATGATTTACCAACTGAGCTATGAGGGAAGCCATCTGGGCCTAGAGTTTGCTGCAAAACTGGTCCCTTGGGTCTGCTGCCCAGTGGACTGCTCAGGATCAAGTTGGTGGCAATAACTGACTTTCTATCCAGTTGTCTGGTTTCTCAACATAGCAGAAAGGAGAGCAGTGGGGAAATAGAAGCGCTTCTATCTCAAATAACCATTTCAAACTCCATGATGATGAAGAATGGTGAGTGCATGTGTGTATTTGAGCCTAGCTGGGAGTGTGTGGATGTGCATATGAATGTGTGTTTCATGAGTGTTTTTGGTGAGTGTGCATGAGTATGTGAGAGTATGGATGTGTGTGTGTGTGTGTATCCGTGTATGCTTGTATTAATTAGGAACCTGAGTGTGTCTGAGTGTGTGTTTACCTGTATGTGTGTGTGTGTGTGTGTGTGTGTGTGTGTACACCAGTTTTGAGGTGTCCTGACTTTTACCCTCTATTAGTGGACGTGCCTCCTGCTGGTCTTTATCTCCTTAGACTATCCTCACAATAGCTCCAAGAGGCAGTTCAATAATGCAAGCTGAAAGACATGGAAACAACCTAAATATCCATTGGCAGATGAATAGATAGACAAGATGTGGAACATATATACAATGGAATAGTACTCAACCATAATAAAGAATGAAATGAACCTAGAGATTATCATATAAAGGGAAGTAAATCAAAGAAAGAAATACCGTATGGTATCTGTTACATCCGTGCATGCTAAGTCGCTTCAGTTGTGTCCAACTCTTTGTGACCCTATGGACTGTAGCCCACCAGATTCCTGTGCTCATGGGATTTCCCAGACAAGAATATGGAAGTTGGTTCCCAGGCCCTCCTCCAGGGGAGTGTCCAGACCCTAGATTGAACCTGCATCTCTTATGTCTTCTACATTGGCAGGTGGGTTTTTTATCATTAGTGCCACCTGGGAAGCCCATGATACATGGTACCATATGCTATATCAATACCATATGATAGCTCTTATATGTGGAATCTAAAGTATGAAATAAATGAACTTATTTATGAAACCCAGACAGACTAATAAACATAAAAACCAAACTATGGTTACCAAAGAGGAAAGAAGTAGGGAAAGGATTAATTAGGAGTTTGGGATTAGCAGATGTAAATCATTACATATAGAATTGATAAACAACAAGGTCCTACAGTATAGTTCAGTTCAGTTCAATTCAGTCACTCAGTTGTGTCTGACTCTTTGCTACCCTATGAATTGCAGCACACCAGGCCTCCTTGTCCATCACCAACTCCCTGAGCCTACCCAAACTCATGTCCATTGAGTCGCTGATGCCATGCAGCCATCTCATCCTCTGTCATCCCCTTCTCCTCCTGCCCCCAATCCCTCCCAGCATCAGGGTCTTTTCCAGTGAGTCAGTTCTTCTCATCAGGTGGCCAAAGTATCAAGTTTCAGCTTCAACATCAGCCCTTCCAATAAACACCGTGGACTGATCTCCTTTAGGATGGACTGGTTGGATCTCCTTGCAGTCCAAGGGACTCTCAAGAGTCTTCTCCAACACCACAGTTCAAAAGCATCAATTCCTCGATGCTCAGCTTTCTTTACAGTCCAACTCTCACATCCATACATGACTATTGGAAGTGCAGGGAACTATATTCAATATCCTCTGATAAACCATAATGGGAAAGAATATGAAAAAAAACATATTTATATGTATAACTAAATCACTTTGCTGTACAGTAGAAGTTAACACTATAAATTAAATATACTTCAGTAAAATTTTAAAAAAAAAACAGGCTGAGGTGTGTGTGCAACAATTTGTAATAGCCTTTCAAAGCAAATCGTTTGAGGCAGAAGACCACAGCATTATAAAAGCAATACTATGTCCAGTCTGTTCATATGTTGTTGATTCTGCAGTGGTCAAGGCAAGCTGTGGCCCAAAACTGAAGACCCTGTCATCTGGAGAAAACAGAAAAATTTTATGCTTTCAAAAGGGCCAATTATTTCCAGGCCACAAACAGCTACATTATTAATGCTTAGCCAATAAAAGTTTTCATTTAAAAAAATGCCCAAGTATTTTATGAAGACCTGAATATACTGGACCTGAGTCCATTCAAGATTTAACTATGAGATGTAAACAGATGCTTTCAGCAGGATGAACTGAAGCTGAAGACATCCTAACATCCAAACAACTGTTTGCAGACACTAGCAGTCTTCACCACCCCCAGGGTTTCAATAGGCCCATCAGTTCAGTTCAGTCACTCAGTCATGTCTGACTCTTTATGACTTCATAGACTGCAGCACCCCAGACTTCCCTGTCCATCACCAACTCCCGGAGCTTGCTCAAACTCATGTCCATAGAATTGGTGATGCCATTCAACCAGCTCATTCTGTCATCCCCTTCTCCTCTTGTTTTTGAATGAAAACAAGCCCTTGTCAAAGGAGAAATCACCATCTGAGACTGAGAATGGACAGGTCATGTATGAATGTTCCATGAAGATGAGGAATGATGTCCATGGGCTGAGAGGATGAAGCGAAACCTCCTCGGTTCCAACTTCCAACTTGGTGTCTGGGTGTAGCAGATGCACAAAAGCTTTTATAAACTCAGTGAACACATGATCAGATGAATCAATAAATCGAATACTGTTAAGGAAGAAAAACAATGAATCCCATCCTGGTTTATGGAATACCTTTATTAAAATGAGTCTTGCCACATGATGCTTTTATCCTTAAACCTGCATGATCCCAGAAATGATAGGTTTTTCCAGAAGAAATTCTAATAACAAAATAATGATTTTTCAAGTACCAATATCTTTGCTGCCAAAGGGATCAAATGCTATGAATAAGTTTGATGTCAATGTAGTGCTTTCTATTGCACAGTGACTGCTTGTTGTAAAGATATCTAAAACATTTTGATACAATTCAACTACTTTTTGTTGAGCAACAAGTGTGCTGGGGGCTCAGCAGCCATAATACCCAGCAGAAAGACAAGATCCATTCCTTACTGTAGAGCTCCATGGGTCTTTACTCAGCCTATTAACACACAATCTTTGTAACCTGGGAGATCTGCACTCCAAGGCACAGGTTCATCACTTTAAGGTAGAAGGTAGATTGCTAGAGACAGGCAGAGTGAGACTGACAAGAAACAGTATCATACATTAAAAGGAAGAAGAATTGAGTCAATGGAGAAACCTCTAAGATGTATTAGTGCAAAAGGCAAGGTAGAGAAAATGTGTAGTGCGCTACCAATATCTACAAAAGGAGGGTTTATAAATACACAAAACTGATTTACTTATATTAAGAGCTAGCTATCCTTAAATATACCTTGATTTAGAGATTTAATTTAGAAACCATGTAAATATTTTACCTAAGTATGAAATAAAATTGAGTTTTAGAAAAGCAATCCCTTAAAATCAAAATGAAATAAGTGAATCTAACTCTGTACTCAGTTGTTAGCATAACCACACACAGAAGGATTATTCCCTGTGATTTTAAAACACAGCAGTTTGACTCTACATCCATCACTATTGAAATATATCTTAAGGACAAAAAGAACTGCAAAAGATTTGTATTGCTCTTCTCAGACTGTTGTGCATGTGTTGTGCAGTAGAGCAAATGAGTCATGATCTGGTGACTTTGAGAAATAGCATTTGCAATATGACAGAAAAAAGCATATACATATAAGACCAATGAGGTTCAAAACTCACTACTGGACACATCATTGCACTTCAGAGGAAGAGATCCAACTCCACCCACCAGAACACTGACGCAAGCTTCCCTAACCAGGAAACCTTGACAAACCACTCGTTCAACCCCACCCACAGGGAGGAACCTCCACAGTAAAGAGGAACCACAAACTTCCAGCATACAGAAAGGCCACCCCAAGCACAGCAATATAAACAAGATGAAAAGGCAGAGAAATATTCAGCAGGTAAAGGAACATGATAAATGCCCACCAAACCAAACAAAAGAATAAGAGGTAAGGAGTCTACTTGGAAAAGAATTCAGAATAATGATAGTAAAAATGATCCAAAATCTTGAAAACAAAATGGAGTTACAGATAAATAGCCTGGAGACAAGGACTGAGAAGATGCAAGAAATGTTTAACAAGGACCTAGAAGAAATAAAAAAGAGTCAATCAATAATGAATAAGGCAATAACTGAGATCAAAAACACTATGGAGAGAACCAACAGTAGAATAACTGAGGCAAAAGATAGGATAAGTGAGGTAGAAGATAGAATGGTGGAAATAAATGAAGCAGAGAGGGGAAAAAGAATTAAAAGAAATGAGGACAACCTCAGGGACCTCTGGGACAATGTCAAACACCCCAACATTCAAAACATGTGAGTCCCAGAAGAAGAAGGCAAAAAGAAAGGCCATGAGAAAATACGTGAGGAGACAGTAGTTGAAAACTTCCCTAAAATTGGGAAGGAAATAGCCACCCAAGTCCAAGAAACCCAGAGAGTCCAAAAACAGGATAAATCCTAGGCAAAACACCACAAGACACATATTAATCAAATTAACAAAGATCAAACACAAAGAACAAATATTAAAAGTAGCAAGGGAAAAACAACAAATAACACACAAGGGGATTCCCATAAGGATAACAGCTGATCTTTCAATAGAAACTCTTCAGGCCAGAAGGGAATGTCAGGGCATACTTAAAGTGATGAAAGAGAAAAACCTACAACCCAGATTACTGTACCCAGCAAGGGTCTCATTCTAATATGAAGGAAAAATCAAAAGCTTTACAGACAAGCAAAAGCTGAGAGAATTCAGCACCACCAAACCAGCTCTCCAACAAATGCTAAAGGATCTTCTCTAGACAGGAAACACAGAAAAGGTGTATAAACCTGAACCCAAAACAGCAAAGTAAATGGCAAAGTCATCATACTTATCAATAATTATCTTAAATGTAAATGAGTTGAATGCCCCAACCAAAAGACAAAGACTGGCTGAATGGATACAAAAACAAGACCCCTATATATGCTGTCTACAAGAGACCCACCTCAAAACAAGGGACACATACAGACTGAAAGTGAAGGGCTGGAAAAAGATATTTCACACAGATGGAGACCAAAAGAAAGCAGGAGTAGCAATACTCATATCAGAAAAAATAAACTTTGAAATAAAGGCCGTGAAAAGAGACAAAGAAGGACACTACATAATGATCAAAGGATCAATTCAAGAAGAAGATATAACAATTATATATGTACCCAACATAGGACCACCACAATATGTAAGGCAAATGCTAACAAGATTGAAAGGGGAAATTAACAGTTACATAATAATAGTGGGAGACTTTAGTAGCCCACTTACACCTACAGATAGATCAACTAAACAGAAAATTAGCAAGGAAACACAAACTTATAATAATACAATGGGCCAGTTAGACCTAATTGATATCTATAGGACATTTCACCACAAAACAATGAATTTCAACTTTTTCTCAAGTGCACACAGAACCTTTTTCAGGATAGATCACATCCTGGGCCAAAAATCTATCCTTGGTAAATTCAAAAAAACTGAAATCATTCCAAGCATCTTTTGTGATCACAATGCAGTTAGATTAGATGTCAACTACAGGGGGAAAAAAACTATTAAAAATAAAAACATATGGAGGTTAAACAACACGCTTCTGAATAAGCAACAAATCACAGAAAATATTTTAAAAAAGAAATAAAAATATGCATAGAATTGAATGAAAATGAAAATACAACAACCCAAAACTTATGGAATGCAGTAAAAGCAGTGCTAAGGGAAAGGTTCATAGCAATACAAGCTTACCTCAAGAAACAAGAGAAAAATCAAATAAATAACCTAACTGTACACCAAAAGCAACTAGAAAAAGAAGAAATGAAGAACCCCAGGGTTAGGAGAAGGAAACAAATTATAAAAATTAAGGCAGAAATAAATGAAAAAGAAAAAAAGGAGACCATAGCAAAAAAAAAAAAAAAAAATCAACAAAGCTAAAAGCTGGTTCTTTGAGAAGATAAATCAAATAGACAAACCATTAGCCAGGCTCATCAAGAAAAAAAGGGAGAAGAATCAGATCAACAAAATTAGAAATTAAAATGGAGAAATCACAACAGCCAGCACAGAAATACAAAGGATCATAAGAGTCTACTATCGGCAACTATATGCCAATAAAACGGACAACTTGGAAGAAACAGACAAATTCTCAGAAAATTATAACTTTCCAAAACTGAACCAGGAAGAAATAGAAAATCTTTACACACCCATCACAGGCACAGAAATCAAAACTGTAATCAGAAATATTCCAACAAACAAAAGCCCAGGACCAGACGGCTTCACAGCTGAATTCTACTAAAAATTTAGAGAGGAGCTTACATCTATCCTACTCAAACTCTTCCAGAAAATTGCAGAGGAAGGGAAACTTCTAAACTCATTCTATGAGGCCACCATCACCCTAATACCAAAACCAGAAAAAGATGCCACCAAAAAAGGAAACCACAGGCCAATATCACAGACGAACATAGATGCAAAAATCCATAACAAACTTCTAGCAAACAGAATCCAACAACATATTAAAAAGATCGTACATCATAACCAAGTGAGCTTTATTCCAGGGATGCAAGGATTCTTCAATATCCACAAATCAATCAACATAATATACCACATTAACAAATTGAAAGGTAAAAACCGTATGATTATCTCAATGGATGCAGAGAAAACCCTTGACAAAATTCAACATTCATTTATGATAAAAACCCTCCAGAAAGCAGGAAAAGAAGGAACATACTTCAACATAATAAAAGCTATATATGACAAATCCACAGCAAACATTATCCTCAATGGTGAAAAATTGAAAGTCAGGAACAAGACAAGGGTGCCCACTCTCACCACTACTTTTCAACATAGTTTTGGAAGTTTTGGCCACAGCAATCAGAGCAGAAAGAGAAATAAGAGGAATCCAGATTGGAAAAGAAGAAGTAAAACTCTCACTCTTTGCAGATTACATGATCCACTACACAGAAAAGCCTGAATTTTCCACCAGAAAATTACTAGAGCTAATCAATGAAAATAGTAAAGTTGCGGGATATAAAATCAACACACAGAAATCCCTTGCATTCCTATACACTAACAATGAGAAAACAGAAAGGGAAATTAAGGTAACAATTCCATTCACCATTGTAATTAAAAGAATAAAATACTTAGGAATAAATCTACCTAAAGAAACAAAAGACCTATATATAGAAAACTACAAAACACTGGTGAAAGAAATCAAAGATGACACAAGTACATGGAGAAATATACCATGTTCATGGATCAGAAGAATCAATATAGTGAAAATGAGTATACTACCCAAAGCAATCTATACATTCAAAGCAACCTCAATCAAGCTACCAATGGTATTTTTCAGAGAACTAGAACAAATAATTTCATAATTTGTATGGAAATACAAAAAACCTCAAATAGCCAAAGCAATCTTGAGAAAGAAGAATGGAACTGGAGGAATCAACCTGCCTGACTTCAGACTCTGCTACAAAGCCACAGTCATCAAGACAGTATGGTACTGGCACAAAGACAGAAATATAGATCAATGGAACAGAATAGAAAGCCCAGAGATAAATCCACGTACCTATGGACACCTTATCTTTGACAAAGGAAGCAAGAATATACAATGGAGAAAAGATAACCTCTTTAATAAGTGGTGCTGGGAAAACTGGTCAACCACTTGTAAAAGAATGAAACTAGAACACTTTCTAACACCACACACAAAAATAAACTCAAAATGGATTAAAGATGTAAAGATTAAGACCAGAAACGATAAAACTCCTAGAGGAAAACATAGGCAAAATACTCTCTGACATAAATCAAAGCAGGATCCTCTATGACCCACCTCCCAGAGTAATGGAAATAAAAACAAAAATAAACAAATGGGACCTAACTAAACTTAAAAGCTTTTGCACAACAAAGGAAACTATAAGTAAGGTGAAAAGACAGCCTTCAGAATGGGAGGAAATAATAGCAAATGAAACAATTGACAAAAAATTTATCTGAAAAATATACAAGCAGCTCAATTCAAGAAAAATAAACGACCCAATCAAAAAATGGGCCAAAGATTTAAACAGACATTTCTCCAAAGACATACAGATGGCTAACAAACACATGAAAAGATGCTCAACATCACTCATTATCAGAGAAATGCAAATCAAAACCACAATGAGGTACCATCTCACACCTGTCAGAATGGCTGCTATCAAAAAGTCTACAAGCAATAAATGCTGGAGAGGGTGTGGAGGAAAGGGAACCCTCTTACACTGTTGGTGGGAATGCAAACTAGTACAGCCACTATGGAGAATAGTGTGGAGAGTCCTTTAAAAACTGGAACTATAACTGCCATCAGTTCAGTTCAGTTGCTCAGTCGTGTCTGACTCTTTGCGACCCCATGAATTGCAGCACGCCAGGCCTCCCTGTCCATTACCAACTCCTGGAGTTTACTCAGACTCATGTCCATCAAGTCAGTGATGCCATCCAATCATCTCTTCTTCTTTCGTTTCCTTTTCCTCCTGCCCCCAATCCCTCCCAGCATCAGGGTCTTTTCCAATGAGTCAACTCTTCTCATGAGGTGGCCAAAGTATTGAAGTTTCAATATGACCCAGCAATCCCACTGCTGGGCATTCACACTGAGAAAGCCAGAATTGAAAGAGACACATGTACTCCAATGTTTATTGAAGCACTGTTTACGATAGCCAGGGCATGGAAGCAATCTAGATGTCCATTGGCAGACGAATGGATAAGAAAGCTGTGGTACATATACACAATGAAATATTACTCAGCTATTAAAAAGAATACATTTGAATTAGTGCTAATGAGGTGGATGAAACTGGAGCCTATTATACAGAGTGAAGTAAGTCAGAAAGAAAAACACAAATACAGTATATTAATGCATATATACAGAATTTAGAAAGATGGTAACAATGACCCTATATGCAAGACAGCAAGAGAGACAACAAATGTAAAGAACAGACTTTTGGACTCTGTGGGAGAAGGCGAGGGTTGGATGATTTGAGAGAATAGCATTGAAACATGTATATTATCATATGTGAAATAGATCACCAGTCCAGGTTCGATGCATGAGACAGAGTGCTCAGGGTTGGTGCACTGGGATGACCCAGAGGGATGGGATGGGGAGGGAGGTGGGGGGGGGGGTGTTCAGGATGGGGAACACATGTACACCCATGGCTGATTCATGTCAATGTATGGCAAAAAACACTACAATATTGTAAAGTAATTAGCCTCCAATTAAAATAAATTAATTAAAAGATTAATGAGGTTAAGTAGTTCTATAGTCCTAGAACTGAATTGGTAGCTGCAGTATTAACTTCTAGTATATCTTAAATATATATACACACATATGCATTTTTTCCTATATGAATTCTTTACCATCTGAGCCACCAGGGAAGTTCAAGAATCCTTGGAGAAAAGGTCTGGGGCAGAGATTTCATAAGATAAGTCTACAACATCTTTAGGGAAACTGTGTAAGTTTTGAAGGGTCAGGTCAAAAGAACTCAGGAGCAAACTCAAAAAGGCTCTAGCTGGCCAAAGGGAGGCAATTTGAACTTCAATAATGATAGTAACTGAAACAGATTTCACCATCAGATACATTTCAATCCACAAGTTCATAAAAATAAAAAATAAACTAATCATCACTGGAAAATACAAATGAAAAACTAATATCTTAAAAACTGGTGAAGAGAGGGGGAAACAATAAAGCATTAATTTGCTTTTCTTAAATGAACTATCCCTCGGGTAACTGTAAAGTTGACAAAGAGAAGCATCTATTTACAGACATTTCCAGCTAATAAACAAAGATGGCATCATCGAATTGGTGTATCAACATTTTGGCGCTATCAATGAGTTAATAGTGTAAGCAGTGAGCATCACTGTCCCAGAAAGATGGTCAGGCACTGCGTACTTCCTGATAAAACACAGCACTACCTGTGAAGTGGTCTTATAAGCTGAACTTGAATATATCAAGCCTCTAGATCTAACTTCCAATTTATAAGAAATACAGGCAACAGAGGACCTGGACCACACAAATACAATCATCAAAATTCACAGTGTGATAAACTTTTCAAGACAAAAGATCCAGACTAGACTTTCTCACAAATAAATCACAAGAGAAAAAATTTATAAGGAAATCTGTAGATTAAAAGAGACTTAAAAATTTATGTCAGCTTATCACTTACCTCAATCTTGATGCAAACAAAGTATTAAAGATATATATGAAGCACTCAGGGAAATTTGAACACAGATTGGTCATTTGATGAAGTCAAGGAATTATTGCTAATTTTTTGATGTAATAATGGTACTGTGTCTATTTTTTTTTTATTCCTTATCTTACAGAGGTATAACCTGAAATATTTAGCAAGGAAATGATACAATAGCTGGAGTTCACTCTAAAATAACCTGGAGCAGGTTGGGAAGGAAGTGGGCAGAGAGGATTAAGAAAAAAAGACGAGCTCTGAATTGATAACTATTGAAGCTGGGTGTTGGGTAAATGGGAGCTCATTATACTATGTCCTCTACTTCTGTGTATGTTTGAGATTTTCCATAATGAAAAATACATGAAGAAAAAGCAACTGACAGCCTCATAGCAAAGAGAAACAAAAAGATAAATAAAGCAACAAAAAAAGCAGTAAGCAGTATGCAGTGTCTAAGAAGGCAGAAGCATGGAATAGACTGTAAAGAGCCTTCTCAATAAAAGAAGGAACCAGAAAACCCATGTAAGTTCCACCCACCTGAAAAATTTCATTCAGGGAGGACTTTACCCTAACAATGGCTGTAAACTGAGCTTCACCAAATTTTTTTAATTAATTAATTTATTTTAATTAGAGGCTAATTACTTTACAATATTGTGGTGGTTTTTGCCATACATTGACATGAATCAGCCATGTGTACATGTGTCCCCCATCCTGAACCCCTCCTCCACCTTTCTCTCCATCCCATCATTTTATTATAAAAATGCCACATATATATGTGTGGCATATACATATATACATAGCATATATGTGTGTGTGTATATATATATATATATAATGATATGTCCCTGATGATGTCATTTTTTCCTCTTATTTCACAGGCGAGAATGCTGAGTCTCAGCTATGTACATGACATCCAAGGCTGCTCAGCTGGTCAGGGCTGGAGCTGCGACCACAGGCTGGAGTTCACCTTCCCTGCAGAGAGCTTGAGTTTCCCCTTCTCCACATTGTTTCCTCTCTGGGAAGGACACCAGTGTCCCTTGATGGACCCAACAAGTCTCTCCCTTGGATAAGTGACACTCTGCTCCCCAAAATAGCATATCCTGCCTAAAATAAGCAAACCTCCCACAATCTACTGACTCTCACATTCCCAGGGAACCCCTTTTTCATTCAGTGTGCCATCACAGTCCAATTTCACCTAATCACACTATTAATGTTGAAAGATGTTTTCATTAGCATTTGAGGCTTCATGGGCTCATTAGACAGAAATACTCACTTGCAGGTGGCAGCTGTCAGCTCCTAAGGAGGGTGGCTGCAGTTCAACACACTTAACGCAGTGCCATGGGGCCTCGTTTCTGCGGTGGCAGGTGTGAGATGCCACGTGCTCTAAGTCCCCTTCTCTCTGTGGGAAGAAAGGCTTCCCTTGGTTTAGTGGACATTGGAGCTGGAGAATTTGCAGTAAAGGCAGCTAAACTGATTCAGTTCCTTGATGCAGAGTGAAAAGCAAAGCCATCCACTGAGAAGGTTGGTGATGCTGTATCACCCTACATGCCCAGAAACATACAGAGGTCCATCCCATCAGATCAGGAGGTAGGGGGCTTATGTGGCCCTCTGAGCCAGTCCCTTCATCTTCTAGACTTCACCGCTTCCATCTCAAAGATACGGGTGGCAATCCCCACCAAACCTAACCCTGTGGGAACAGAGAAAACCATGCAGGTGACCTGGGATCGCTGTAGTCACCACCAGCACAGATATTTTGGATCAGCCAACTCTCAGAGCAGGGACTCCAGTAATGTCAGCCTGCAAGTGACAGCTGCCTACTGGGCATGCGCTTCCCACAGTTCATCCTCACAGAGACCCTGTACAGAAGGCAGCGCTGTGATCCCCATTACAAATGACCACACTGAGACATGGAAGGGAAATAAATTTTTCAGTCGCCCCAAGAGAGGGTGGCAGAGCTAGGATTAGACCCCAAGTCTTGTTGATGTCAAAGCTATGCCCTTAACTTCCTGCTACTCTGACTTTGTCCCCTTGAATCCTAGAACAAGGGTAACATGTGCTAAATGCCCAATCAACACTTTAAATGAATAAATGAAAGAATGAATGATTAGTAACCCCCAGAGAGAATGATGTTCATGCTGGTGGGGAGAAGATTGTTCAGCCCAGTGCACTGAAATTGTGTCTTGGGTACTGCTGTGTTGGAGATGCCCATGGTTTTGTAAATAGCATTTTTCTGCCTATAACGGCAATAATACATGTTTGCAGTAGAGAATTAGGGAAGTGCAGAGAAGTGTAAAGAAGAAAATAAAACTCATCCATAATCCACTCCTGGAAAGGTAAGTACTGTTGACATTTGGGCGTATTTCACTCCAGGAAAAGAGAGAATCTTAAATAGTGCAAGGCTGAGGCAGCCCTTGTGGTCTCCACATTTGTACCAATAACACTCAAGTCAAGGGGTTCAGTAGAATTCCAATGGCCCCCTTCCCTGACAGCAATAATAATAATAAGCATTTCTATAGCACTTACCATGTTGCAGATATTACTGTAAACATTTCTCATATTAACTAATTTAACAGCAGGAGAAAGAGCCATTTTATAAGGTAAATTTCAAGATTTTATAGCATCATAAAATTCAGCCAATAACATTAAACACCTCTCTTTCTTTCCCCTGCCACTCACAAGGAAAAAAACAGTCTTTTCCAGGTAATAAATGAGCAATGACTTCTTAATCATCTGCTTTTAACAAAAAAGCACTGGGCAACACTCCTGATAAAAAGGGTTTCTTGTCCCTGCAGGCTCTCACTTGGTCATAAAGGAAATGGCACGAGCCCACTGAACAGTAACCATCACTTTAGACTGGAAGTATCAGCAGTATCTGGGAACTTGTTAGAAATGGAAATTCTTAAGCCCCGTCTCAGAAATATTAAATCAGAAACATTGAGTTGGGACCCAGCTGGCTATGATTCAACATGCCTTCTGAGTGATGTGACACATGCAAAGTTTGGGAGCCTACACTTTAAATATCCTAGCCCAACGATTAAAGGGTTGATGCCAAGCACACCTGATGTCCAACTGAAGGGGGAAAAGCCACTGTGGGGCTGAAGCAAGTAGGGCAGCCTTCCCAGAGGAGGTGATTCTTACCTAGAGCTCGAAGTCATTCCCTTTGGAAGAAGGAGAAGTAGTGTGGCAGAGGTGAGGGAGCATTGGTTGGGCTTTTGGACTCAGACAAGAGATGGACGCCTCACCTTGCTGCATCTGGAGCAGCACAGCCAGACATAAGGGAAGTGTTCATTCCCTCACCTTCAGATTTCAGCCCTGTCATCACCAGTCAATAGCTGTCAATGGTGATTACTGTGAAGAGGCAGAGAAATGCCAACTGGGCAAAAGGGAGTGAGAGGTGTTGGCAGTGAGCAGTCCAGAGACGGTGGGGAGGTGAGTCCTGGAGCACGGGCAGGCCTTCATTGATCATCCTGTCCCCAGAGTCACTCCCCATGTCCTCGGTTACCATCAGCCCCCAGGACCCCAGAGTCCCCAGATATGGCACCCAAGAACTACAGCACAAGAGGCAAGCTATCCATCAGCCCACGGCAGTATATCCACAGAGGATCTGTCAGATGGACAGGCATGGACTGGGGTGGGGCATGGGGTGCACTTACAAAACAGGTCCACATTGGTCTTGTTGGTTTCCCTCAGATCCATTACTTCCTCTTCCTTGATTCTGCTCTGTGGGACAGAGGGGCTAACTCCTTAGGCTGCAATTCCCAGGCTCTGAGATCTGCTCACTTCCAGGTGGCTCAGCTCATGAGCAAGGCAGGAGGAAGAGAGAAGCCTGGTGTTTATCTCCCGCTCTCTCTGTTGCAGGAGAATGGCCAGCCATAGTCTCCATGGTCTCAGCACCCGTGCAGCCCCATCATGGGCTGGCAAGCTTCTTCCGTGTGTCCCCACCCCCACCTCACCAGTGCCTGCAGCCAATGGTATAACCATATCCAATTTGCCCCACCAAACTGCATGGTGTGAGCTCTCATTCTCCCTTGGACCATCTGACCCAGTGCCCACACACCCTGGCCACCTCTGAAGTCATCCTCCTATGTTCAGAGCCCTCCTGGGGCTCTCAGTTCTACAAAGGCCCAGACTCCTTGGCAGGCCCCAGACCTCCTCCTCCCATCTGCTCCACTTTGTCTCATACACTCCTCTGGCCAAAGAGAAAACCTTGCCAGTCTGAGCCACATCTTGTGCCCTAGCCCTAGTCCTTCCAGGTGTCTTATCCCAACCACTTCACCTTAAATGTATTGATTTATCAGAACCTTCTCCTTCCTTCCATGTGAATGTCCCCTACACCAGGAAGCACACCCCGCTCCCCGCCCTGCTTATACACCCTCTCCTCTGATCTTGAGGTCTCTTCTGCCCCTTCCTTGATCTATCTCACCTACAACATTTGAACATCTATGAGGGATTCGCTCAGTCCTGGTCCCCAGCTCTGTAAGGACAGGACCAATATATTCCAAGTCTTTTTCCCACAGTACCTGGCATAGAACCTTCCAAGGAATAGAGCCCTAATTGATAGCCTACAGCCTTGACACCTCTCCCATCCAGTGGTCTTTCTAAAATGATCATTTTAGCTGCCTGGACCTCCTGCGAGCTCTGCAACAGCCCTCCTGCCCCTAGGGGAGAGTCTGCACTTCTCTGTGTGCCCTACACACCCACTTCGATATGACAAGGGCTGTGGTGGGTGCCCCAGACCAACTACTGACTGGGCAGTTTTACTCTGTCCTGAACTGGTCCCCCCACCTGTCTCCCATTCCTGCTCAGTACTGGACACTTAACAGGAAAATAGTCAGACCCCCACCCCCACTCTACCCAGCCTGACAGCTCAGCAATAGGCTCATGCCCTGAAGATTAGAGCATGGGGAGTGAAAAATGAAGCCTTGGTGGAGCAACTCAGGCATTCTAGAAGCATCCGTGCTTTGGAAAAATTGCCTGCAGCTTAACACTCTAGAATTCTGATCCCTTGCTCCATCTCCCCACGGGCAGCTCAGCCCTGAGGGCTGAGGTCCCAGAGCACAGAATAGAAGCTTGAAGGTGTCTGTGAACCAAGGGATGATGGAAATAAAAAGGCGTGGGAGATTCATCTCCCAGGAAGTCAGAAGTATCTCTTCAGCAGAAACCTCAATTTAGATCACCAAATAGTTAGGGAGTGGCTACCATATACCAGGAAGTAGAAGAACCAAGATGGTGGGATTTTAAGAACACTGTCTCTTCAGCTATGCATCGTCTGGTCTTTGCATAGTGACTGTGCCTGCAAAGGCTGGGAGAATCAAAGGGGAAAGGCAGGAAAAGAGGAAGGAGGAGGCAGAGTTCCTGTGTGTGCCAGGATCTGGGATCCAGAGATGGACAGGGAAGTTCCCTGGCCCTGCAAGACCTGAAGCATCCTGATTGCTCAGACAGGACAGTCCTTGAGATGGTCTCTTTCCCAAACTTGTTGCTTGGCTCTTGAGAACAGGCCCTCCTGTTGATTGAGAAGTCAATCTGAGAAGTCAAGCAGAGCTATGAGTGCCCCTCGGCATCAGGAGGCCACCTAAGAGAGACCCAAGGAAATATAAAAGCAGCCAAGTGTGAGGACTTGACAGCCAGGGCTCTTGTACCCCCAGGTGGAAGGGAAGGTACTCACACAGCAGATACAGTGACATCCCAGGTGGCTTCCTGGAGGAGGAAGACATGGAGCAGAGACTGGAAGCATAGGGTGGGTTTATCTGAAGGGAGAGGAAGGAACAGGAGCATGTGAGCAAATGGACAGGGCAGGAATACACACAAGAGCAACAACATGGGGTGCAGAGTGAGAAGTTAGACAACGCATACACCAAGAGGAGCTTCCTTAAATGAAAATCCCTCAGTCGTGTCCGACTCTTTGCAACCCCATGGTCAGTAGCCTGCCACGTTCCTCCGTCCATGGAATTCTCCAGGCAAAGAATACTGGAGAGGGTAGCTGTTCCCTTCTCTGCAGGATTTCCTGACCTAGGGATTGAACCCAGGACTCCGGCATTGCAGACGAATTCTTTACTGTCTGAGCCACCAGGAAAGCCCAAGAAGACTGGAAAGAGTAGCCTATCCCTTCTCCAGGGGATCTTCCTGACCCAGGAATCAAACTGGGATCTCCTTTATTGCAGGCAGATTCTTAACCAGTTGAGCTACCAGGGAGCTCCCTTATAGAAAAGCATTAGTGTGTGTGTGTGTGTATGTATATAATAGATGCTTAAGCAACAGGGACCTACTGTGTAGCACAGGGAACTACAATATTTTGAAATAACCTATAATGGAAAAGAATCTGAAAAAGAATATACCGAATCACTTCGTTATACAACTGAAATTAACATAACATTGCAAATCAACTATACTTCCTTCAATGAACTTAAAAAATAATACTAAAATATAAAATTTTAAAAATAAAATTTTTAAAAAGTGTTAGTAAGTGCCTATACAGTCATTAGCACAAACTGACAGTGCTACCCTTAGCTGTTTTTCACCTGTTCTCACATGCACGGCTTCCCTCAATTATTCCAACAATCCTCTTAGCCACCTCTTATCAATGGCTTCTCATATTCTCCACTCAGTCATTTCACACCCTTCCCTTATCTTTTAAGTTCCTACCATCTCCTCATGCCCCTTGCTTTTAGCGCATGATCTGTGTCCTGCCTCCCACAGAAATGGAGACCTTCTAGGAAGTTTCCTCTGTAGCCTCTCAAGCTAAGTTAGACATTCACTGCTGGCTACCTGAAGTCCCAGCACGAATGCATTTATGGGCTGCCTTTCCTGTTAGCAGGCTTCCCTGGTGGCTCAGTTAGTAAAGAATCTGCCTGCAATGCAGGAGACCTGGGTATGATCCCTGGGTCAGGAAGCTCCCCGGGAGAAGGAAATGGCAACCCAATCTAGTATTCTTGCCTGGGAAATCCCATGGACAGAGGAGCCTGATGGACTATGGTCCATGGGGTCGCATAAGAGTTGGACATGACTGAGCGACTAAACCACCATAAGTGAGATCATATGGTATTTGTCTTTCTCTGACTTATTTCACCTAACATAATGCCCTCAAGACTCATTTATGTAGTTGTAAATAGCTACATTTTCCTGCTAGATTGGACATTCCTTGAGGGCCTGTCTTATCTCTTCCCAGTCCCCTGGGTTCAGCATGTAATCTAGACCAGAGTAACTGCCTAGGACATGTTTGCTAAGAGGATAAGTGACTCAGACTTACTTATCAGGTGGGCATTATTTTCTCCATTTAGTTAAGGGAAATCGGGTCAGAGAAATTGATAGAACTGTCTAAGGCTCCCCTTCCAGTGAAAGGCAGAACAAACCCCTAAACCCACCACTCCTGATCCCAGTGTTAACACTCTTCAGACCCTAAGATTGTCAAGAGAAGAGCCAGCAAATGCCCCCAGGATGGGTTAACCTTCCTACCTGGCCAAGGCTGCCCTGCACACCACCGCCCAAGGCAGCACAGATGGGAGAGATGGAGGCCTTTGGCGGCAGTCTCTGTAGAGTTGATGCGTCTGCTCATTTCTGATCCGTATGTGGGATTTCCTGCCAGTCATCTGCAGACGACGCTGGATGAGAGGCCGGCTTCTGGAGGAGCCGCGTGGGTGGAGCGTGGCCAACATATGGCTCCTATGCCTTCCTGTTTATGCATGTTGATGTTTCCCCACGCTGTGTGCTGAGCCCGTATCTTCTGTTTGTTTTGAAGTTAGTGTAATTAGTGAACTGGGCTTGACTTCTCTCTCTGTGCCAGCTCTTGGCTCACTTCTCACTGAATGGTTCTATTAGAGGCTTTTCCAGGGATGTGTTATCAATGCTGTGATAGCATTCACCCTTCCAGGGATGTGCCGACCAGCTGCCACATACTACCCAGAGAGGGGGGATGCCAAGTCCACAGCAGCAGAGAGGACAAGATGCCACACTTTCCCTCACTTCAACCCCTCTCTACAACCACAGTTGGTAGGACATAGGGTATCCTAAAGTATGTTTTTAGGGGCCTTTCAGCACATGCAGGTGGCAGTGCTTCATGTGACTCTGCCACCACTTTGTTCAAAACCTCTCAGAGAGCCCCCTTGTTCTACACAGAACTTCAGAAGCACCTTCATGCAGATCCATTGCATTCCAGCCCTGTCTTACACTTACTTCCACACTCAGCTCTCCCCCGATCCTAAGTACCACTCACCTATGCTCTCTTTGTTTCCCACACCTGGAACGCCTTTCCTGCTCTGCCCCATATGGGATCGTATGTGATTCTGCAGATGGTAACTGTTTTGTTACTGCCAAGTATGGTTTATCATAACCATTCTTCAGATGAAGAAACTGAGGTATAGAAAAGTTGAGTAACTTGCCCATGGTCACTCAGCTAGCAAGAGGCAGGGCTAGGATTTTGCCCTGATATCTCTTTCACCATAAACTCTATGATTTTAAACATTTCATGCCTCCATACCAGACTCTCATCTCTCAGGATTCAGTTCCTGCTTCCTCTCCTCTCTGAGATCTCTTCTGAATCCTGTTTTACCCTGCCAGAGCTTCTCTGTCTCCCTCCCCACCATTTCTCTAGGCAGACTTCAAGCTGAGCACCTGAAATGCTGCACAGCCCCGGGTCTCTGTCGCCCCACTGGACCAGGAGCTCCACAGGCAGGGAAGGGCTTACAGCCTGCCAGTGGCCCTGATGCTTCTAAGATGCATGGACACACCTGTAGGTGATCACTACACTGTTTTAATTTTTTATTTTTATTTTTTAAGCTTAACTTTTTATTTTTAATTTTTATACAATTTTTACAATTATTACAACATGTTGGCTATATTCCTTGTGTTGTACAACACATCCTTGAGCCTATTTTATGCCAATAGTTTGGGCCTCCCCCCGCCACTACCTTGTTTTAAAATGAGCTAATAAATGGGTGGCAAAACCTCTAAGTACAAATGGCGGCAAGAGCTAATTGCATCCTGCATTTAGGAGGGTCCCACACTCAGGGCTTAATGCTCTGTTTTGCTGCCTTGAAATTCATAATAATCAATTTTTGAACCTGCATTTTAAGTGAAGCACGTGGGTACATGGAACAATGGAGCCTGGACTCAAGGCCAACCCTCAGCTTATCCATGGCCCCCACTCCTGCCACCTCCCTGCTTCCCTGGGACAGGCTCTTGGCTGCCTGCTCCTTTCCTCCTGGTGTCCTGGGCTGTGTCTGGCCTGCCCTTTCCACCCCTGCCCTGCTCAGCATGGTGACCAGCTTGCATTGCTTGGAGGAGTCCCGGGCTGTGCTGTCATCCTCCGCCCCCCAGATGGGCTTGGGTGCAGCCACAGGGTGATCAGATGAGTGGGGCAAAGGGAAGCTGTTCTGACTCGGGGCTGGCACCATCGCAGCATATCCAGTGGGGACTTGCAAGAGTCCATCTGTCCCTTTACTGGGGGGGACAATCCATGTCCCTGAGTGGAGGTAGACGAAGCACAGGGAGTTGGACATACAGGTGAAGGAGCGGTATGAGGGCTGGGACAGAGGACAGTTCAGGATCTCCTCCCAAGAGGGGCAGAGCTTGTGCAGGTCAGCAAGGATGAGCAAGACAGGGCATTCTATCCTATTTTCTTTCTTTCTTTCTTTTTTCATTTATTTTTATTAGTTGGAGGCTAATTACTTTACAATATTGTAGTGGTTTTTGCCATACATTGACATGACTCAGCCATGGATTTGCATGTGTTCCCCATCCTGATCCCCCTCTCCCACCTCCCTCCTCATCCCATCCCTCTGGGTCTTCCCAGTGCACCAGCCCTGAACACTTGTCTCATGCATCCAACCTGGGCTGACACTCTGTTTCACACTTGATAGTATATTTGTTTCAATGCTATTCTCTCAGAACATCCCACCCTTGCCTTCTCCCACAGAGTCCAAAAGTCTGTTCTGTACATCTGTGTCTCTTTTTCTGTTTTGCATATAGGGTTATCATTACCATCTTTTAAAATTCCATATATATGCATTAGTATACTGTATTAGTCTTTATCTTTCTGGCTTACTTCACTCTGTATAATGGGCTCCAGTGTCATCCATCTCATTAGAACTGATTCAAATGAATTCTTTTTAATGGCTGAGTAATATTTCATTGTGTATATGTACCATAACTTTCTTATCCATTCGTCTGCTGATGGGCATCTAGGTTGCTTCCATGTCCTGGCTATTATAAACAGTGCTACAATGAACATTGGGGTGCACGTGTCTCTTTCAGATCTGGTTTCCTCGGTGTGTATGCGCAGGAGTGGGATTGCTGGGTCATATGGCAGTTCTATTTCCAGTTTTTTAAGGAATCTCCACACTGTTCTCCAAAGTGGCTGTACTAGTTTGCATTCCCACCAACAGTGTAAGAGGGTTCCCTTTTCTTCACACCCTCTTCAGCATTTATTGCTTGTAGACTTTTGGATTGCAGCCATCCTGACTGGCATGTAATGGTACCTCATTGTGGGTTTGATTTGCATTTCTCTGATAATGAGTGATGTGGAGCATCTTTTCATGTGTTTGTTAGCCATCTGTATGTCTTCTTTGGAGAAATGTCTGTTTAGTTCTTTGGCCCATTTTTTGATTGGGTCATTTATTTTTCTGGAATTGAGCTACAGGAGTTGCTTGTATATTTTTGAGATTAATCCTCTTTCTGTTGCTTCATTTGCTATTATTTTCTCCCATTCTGAGGGCTGTCTTTTCACCTTGCTTATAGTTTCCTTTGTTGTGCAAAAGCTTTTAAGTTTCATTAGGTCCCATTTGTTTATTTTTGCTTTTATTTCCAATATTCTGGGAGGTGGATCATAGAGGATCTTGCTGTGATTTATGTTGGAGAGTATTTTGCCTATGTTTTCCTCTAGGAGTTTCATAGTTTCTGGTCTTACATTTAGATCTCTAATCCATTTTGAGTTTATTTTTTTGAGACAACCTCTTTAACAAGTGGTGCTGGGAAAACTGGTCAAGTACTTGTAAAAGAATGAAACTAGAAGACTTTCTAACACCATATCCTATTTTCTATAAATGTCACTCCATAAGCATCATTATTTTAAAAAGTGTCTGAAGCCTGGGAAGGGTGCACATGGTGGCCACGTGTCAATCACATGGCTACACCTGTCTGCAAGGAAGGGCAGGAGACACAAGCCAACTACTTGCCCAGGGCAGCCATCGGCCAACCTCTGCCAAGTGAGCAGGGCTGCAGCGCAAGAACACTGTGCAAGAGGAAGTGGGTAGCCTTTGGAGTAAACAGTCTGGAAACTCCAAATGTCTGTCAGGTATTTTTTTTTTTCATTCATTTTTATTAGTTGGAGGCTAATTACTTTACAATATTGTAGTGGTTTTTGCCATACATTGACATGAATCAGCCATGGATTTACATGTGTTCCCCATCCTGATCCCCCCTCCCACCTCCCTCCTCATCCCATCCCTCTGAGTCTTCCCAGTGCACCAGCCCTGAACACTTGTCTCATGCATCCAACCTGGGCTGACACTCTGTTTCACACTTGATAATATACATGTTTCAATGCTATTCTCTCAGAACATCCCACCCTTGCCTTCTCCCACAGAGCCCAAAAGTCTGTTCTATACATCTGTGTCTCTTTTTCTGTTTTGCATATAGGGTTATCATTACCATCTTTTTAACTTCCATATATATGCGTTAGTATACTGTATTGGTCTTTATCTTTCTGGCTTACTTCACTCTGTATAATGGGCTCCAGTGTCATCCATCTCATTAGAACTGATTCAAATGAATTCTTTTTAATGGCTGAGTAATATTTCATTGTGTACATGTACCATAACTTTCTTATCCATTCGTCTGCTGATGGGCATCTAGATTGCTTCCATGTCCTGGCAATTGTAAACAGTGCTGTGATGAACATTGGGGTGCACGTGTCTCTTTCAGATCTGGTTTCCTCAGTGTGTATGCCCAGGAGTGGGATTGCTGGGTCATATGGCAGTTCTATTTCCAGTTTTTTAAGGAATCTCCACACTGTTCTCCATAGTGGCTGTACTAGTTTGCATTCCCACCAACAGTGTAAGAGGGTTCCCTTTTCTCCACACCCTCTCCAGCATTTATTGCTTGTAGACTTTTGGATTGCAGCCATCCTGACTGGCATGAGATGGTACCTCATTGTGGGTTTGATTTGCATTTCTCTGATAATGAGTGATGTGGAGCATCTTTTCTTGTGTTTGTTAGCCATCTGTATGTCTTCTTTGGCGAAAAGTCTGTTTAGTTCTTTGGCCCATTTTTTTTTTTTTTAATTGGGTCATTTATTTTTCTGGAATTGAGCTACAGGAGTTGCTTGTATATTTTTGAGATTAATCTTTTGTCTGTTGCTTCGTTTGCTATTATTTCCTCCCATTCTGAGGGCTGTCTTTTCACCTTGCTTATGGTTTCCTTTGTTGTGCAAAAGCTTTTCAGTTTCATTAGGTCCCATTTGTTTAGTTTTGCTTTTATTTCCAATATTCTGGGAGGTGGGTCATAGAGGATCTTGCTGTGATTTATGTCGGAGAGTGTTTTGCTTATATTCTCATCTAGGAGTTTCATAGTTTCTGGTCTTACATTTAGATCTCTAATCCATTTTTAGTTTATTTTTGTATATGGTGTTAGAAAGTGTTCTAGTTTCATTCTTTTACAAGTGGTTGACCAGTTTTCCCAGCAGCACTTGTTAAAGAGGTTGTCTTTTCTCCATTGTATATTCTTGCTTCCTTTGTCAAAGATAAGGTGTCCATAGGTACGTGGATTTATCTCTGGGCTTTCTATTCTGTTCCATTGATCTATATTTCTGTCTTTGTGCCAGTACCATACTGTCTTGATGACTGTGGCTTTGTAGTAGAGCCTGAAGTCAGGCAGGTTGATTCCTCCAGTTCCATTCTTCTTTCTCAAGATTGCTTTGGCTATTTGAGGTTTTTTGTATTTCCATACAAATTATGAAATTATTTGTTCTAGTTCTCTGAAAAATACCGTTGGTAGCTTGATAGGGATTGCATTGAATCTATAGATTGCTTTGGGTCGTATACTCATTTTCACTATATTGATTCTTCCAATCCATGAACACGGTATATTTCTCCATCTGTTTGTGTCGTCTTTGATTTCTTTCATCAGTGTTTTATAGTTTTCTATATATAGGTCTTTTGTTTCTTTAGGTAGATATACTCCTAAGTATTTTATTCTTTTTGTTACAATGGTGAATGGTATTGTTACCTTAATTTCCCTTTCTATTTTCTCATTGTTAGTGTATAGGAATGCAAGGGATTTCTGTGTGTTAATTTTATATCCTGAAACTTTACTATATTCATTGATTAGCTCTTAGTAATTTTCTGGTAGAGACTTTAGGGTTTTCTATATAGAGGATCATGTCGTCTGCAAACAGTGAGAGTTTTACTTCTTCTTTTCCTATCTGGATTCCTTTTATTTCTTTTTCTGCTCTGATTGCTGTGGCCAACACTTCCAAAACTATGTTCAATAGTAGTGGTGAGAGTGGGCACCCTTGTCTTGTTCCTGACTTTAGGGGAAATGCTTTCAGTTTTTCACCATTGAGGATAATGTTTGCTGTGGGTTTGTCATATATAGCTTTTATTATGTTGAGGTATGTTCCTTCTATTCCTGCTTTCTGGAGAGTTTTTATCATAAATGGATGTTGAATTTTGTCAAAGGCTTTTTCTGCATCCATTGAGATAGTCATATGGTTTTTATCTTTCAATTTGTTAATGGTGTGATGAGAAAGCCATGTGTCACTCTGCAGAGAACAGGTTTTATTTCTTGAGGCCATTTACACTTACAGGTTTTGTCACCCCTTAATTAGCTCATTTTAAAACAATGTTGTCTCTAGGGAAGGACCCAACAATCTGTGTTCCAGTGAACCCTCCAGGCCATGGCAGACCTCTAGCCAGCAATGCATGTAGACCACAAACTCTCACAGTGACTCCAGAGGCACAAATCCTTCAACAGAGGCAGGGAGCCCCAGCTCTACTACTCACATAGCTATGTGACCTTGGGCAACTCAGTTAACCTCTCTATGCCTCCATTCCCATGTGTAAGATGACAAGGCTCCCACCTCATAGGGTTGCCCTGATGATCAAACGACTTGAGACAAAAGCACTAGCACACAGTAATTGCTCTGTATGTGTTCATTAATCAAAATAAATAAAATAATGATGGGAGTTAATATTGATCAAACATGTACTATGTATCTGACACTTGGCTCTACCTTTGGTGATAATTTCGTTTGATTCTTACCCAGGTTGTTACTTTTCTTCTCATCCTATTTTGCAATAAGGGAAGCTTAGGGAGTGAGACCCCAAGGCCAACAGAAACTAGGTCCACTGCTTCCTGGGCCCATGGTACTGAGGTTCACTTTGGTCCTCTCTGGAGAGGAGATGGGGGGCTTCCCTGATAGCTCAGTTGGTAAAGAATCCACCTGCAATACAGGAGACTCTAGTTCCATTCCTGGATTGGGAAGATCCCCTGGAGAAGGGAAAGGCTACCCACTCCAGTATTCTGGCCTGGAGAATTCCATGGACTGTATAGTCCATGGGGTTGCAAAGAGTCAGACATGACTGAGCAAGGAGAAGAGATGGAAACATTTGCCTAATTTGATTGTGATAAGAACTAAATTAAGTTCTGAAATGAACCTGGTACATACTAGGCCCTTATCACACCCAGCTGTATAGCAGTAATATGTGTTCTGTGACCTTTTGTGGGTCCTGCTAACCCCCAGCTGTGATGTTATTTGCAGGACGAGGTTCCTCTACCATTTCTCTCTGGCTCTTAATTGCCACATCTCTCTCAAAGCCCCACTAGGAAGAGAGAAACAGACTCGCATCATTCCCCAACTTTGCCCTGTAAAGCAGCTGGGGATGGAGTCTGGATTTCCCCATTTCTTTACCATTTCTTGGCTGTTTTTCTCTTTGAAGAAGGTATATAAATATTCAGAGAACACTGACATTTAGATGCCCTACAATTTAAGGATCTATTTAAAATTAAGCATGCTGAATAAAAGTCCTTTATGAGGTGTTCTAAACCCCTATAAAATACCACCGCCGACATCTCTGCAAGCGGGTTATTTGCAGCTTCATAAACAGGGCAAGTAGTGGGTGTCTCAGCTGCACTTGGCTCTACCCTGGTTCCTTCTCATAAATGTGGATCGGACCCTTGGAATGCTGTGTTTATGAGCCTGGCAGAAGCCACCAAGCCCAGCCTAGGGTTGAGGATCCATTCAAGAATTATGTCCTGGGACACTGGTAATCTTCAAGCGGAGGGGAAAAGCAAACTGAGACAGGGTTTAGGAAAAGCAGTACATCAATCTCAAGGTCTGAAATGTCCTTCCACCTTTATATCCATTTATCTGCTTGTCTGCTAGTGAGAGACAGACAGTCTGGAAACTTCCCTGCATTCCTCCTGCTGGGGCTTCCTGTGGATGTGAGGGGCTGAGGCACCCCATCCTAAGACCTACAAAGGGGCCTTTGGGCTGTGTCCAATGACACCTTTTGCCATGCTTTCTCAAATAAAGTAAAGTTATAGTTCAAAGGAAGACTTACACACACACACACACACACACACACACACACTGTACCAATGTTCTTTCTTGGTTTTTATATTGTATCAATACTACAATGACATAAAATGTAACTTTTGGGAGAAATTAAGTGAAGATGCAGGACTTCTCTGTACTGTCTTTGCAACTTCCTGTCAATCTATACAGGAAGTCCCCCACCCTTTTGAACTTTCAAAGACGTGAAACTCAGGCATAAATGAAATTGTTTCTTGCCCCTATTGCTGATGATAATTCAGCTCTACCATCTCCCACTTCTCTCCCTCATCCAGTCAGTAACTCTTCTTGCCTTTTCATTTGATACCAACCCCTATAGGCCAGCTGTTATACTGTACTACTGTACTTTTCAAGGTACTGTACTGTGAGATTAAAAATGTTTTCTTTATTTTTTGTGTTTGCTGGGTTTTTATGTATTACTTGTGCAAAAGGTATTATAAACCTATTACAGTACTATATAGCCAATTGTTAGTTGGGTTCCTAGGCTAACTTTGTTGGACTTATGAACAAGTTGGACTTACGAACATGCTGTTGCAACCGAACTCATTCATATGTAAGGGACTTAGTGTAATTATTTTTACTTTAAACAAATTCAAAAGGAGACACTAGGTTTTGAAGAGTGCATTCTAGGCTGCTTGGTAAATGGCACATGATGAGAGGGGGCTCTCCCCACTTTCCCCAGGGAAGGGTTTCTTGAATGGATTTTGGTGATTTAGATTTTTCATAAACTGATCTTTTTAATTCAAACTCCAGGAAGGGAATTTGATTCAATAGACATTTGCCAAAATGTCTACTAAGTATCCTACTCTGTGCTAGACTATTGAGTTTGAAATTTATCAATTATAATTATAGTAAACACCAATAAAGCATTATAGAGAGTCCTATGTTTACTATACTAAGACCTATAAATCTTCACACGGGCTAGTCCCTTAGTCAGCACATAAAATTTTCATTGATTGGTTGACTGATTCAGTGCTGCTTTGACTATATAAGTCTCAATTAATTTCAATTCAATAAATGATTCCACAAATGCCTATTGAGCACCTATTATGTAGAGACTGGGGCTCAACAAATACAAATTAAATCAATTGTATGCTCAGTGCAGAGGGATTCAAGTTTGTGATGCTAATTCTGGCCAAACTTTACTAATCTTAATAATGGCAGTCACAGGGCACTCTGCCTATTGTTCATAGCAACCACAGTGAGGTAAGTAGTATCATTGTCATCATCATCATCATCCCCATCTCATAAACAGGGAAGTGAAATGGCTCACCCAAGTTCACACAACTAGTAAATAATAGAGTTGGGATTCAAACCCATAGAATGGTCGGAGAGTCTAAGTTTTTGACCACGATGCCTCTTCCTAAGACACAGAAAATCTGTACAAAGGGCTAGGCAAGAACAACTCACTCTGTGTTGAAAGATGAGAGATTTCCCAGAGTGGGTGACACCAGAGCTGAGTTCTGACGAGTATGAGCTTGATCAGCAGAGCTGGAGGTCAGAAAAAGTGAGTCACCTGATTGACTGATCAGTCAAACCTGGTGTCCTCCTTAGCTCTGTATACCAAGCCCTGCTTCCCTTATCATTGCCTGGTGGTGCCTGTATTTCAAAGCCCTAGGAATTTGGGCCCTATGAGACCATATATGTCTACCATTCATGCAGCCTGGCCCTTGCTTTGTGAGCTCTCAAGGAGAAGTCTCTCTCACCATCTGAAAGTGCTGGTTTGTCTTCTACAGCTAACTTAGTCATCTGTCCTACTTCCCTGGGTGGCAATGACTTTTTGGTACCCAAACATAACAAAGATAAATTTAAGGGCGAAGATGAGAATTTTTTTTTACTGTGGGAAAAAAAAATGACCTAACTTGAAATTACCTTTTAAATCAATTTTTAAGTGTACAATACAGTATAGGCATACTGTACAGCAGATCTTTAGAATTTTTCATTTTAAATGACTGAAATTCCAGTAAGAATTTTAAGATGGAGACTTGAATCCCAAGCAGTGGGTTGGGTACTGTCCAAGGTCCTAAAATACTAATACCAGAGCTGCAGTTTCTCCATGAGTCAACAGAAAATGCTGGAACAGAAAGAGAACCTTAGCCACTATTTTATTCAACTATCTTATCAGTGTCAAAAATGAGATAGAAATCAAAGAGATAAAGGCAGAAAGTGAAAGATTTTCCTCAAATCAAATAAGCTAGAAAAAAAAACACACAAGACCATTTTGGAAATTTCAGTGTTCAAAAGGTAGGTCATTTTTCCAAAGAGGACACGATGGCCCCAGTCAAATGAGCACTGGATGGGGTCCACTGCACTCTAGTCCAGATCTCAGTTCTGTTTTTCAGATAGTAATGCCTTCCATTCCAAGCTAACAATGATCAAAAATAAAAATGAGATACTGCATGAGAAGGCACTTTGATATCACGAAAGCATAAACACATAAGAAATTGTTATTGCTAGTAGAGTAATAAATAGTACAGCAAGCATTGCTGTGTTAGACAGATTTATTCCTACCAAATAAAATCTCTTAAGTTTCTGATTCTCTCGCAAATGTGTAAAGTAAAGCTCTAAGTGCTCTTTTTATGGAATCAGCCAAGCCTGTTAATAAAAAAAGGCCAGCTCCCATTGGAACAACACTCATCCCTGATGCATCCCAAGTGATAAGGCAGGACATTTGACAATGACTTAATGACAGGACAGGAAATTCACCTTCTCTGGGACAGATAATGAGGTGTCAGAATATGCAGAGAAGTTGCAGGCCTGACCCTGTTAATCTGAACAACATGACCCAGAAGTGATGCTGGGTGGGAGATTATGTTTTCCAGTCCCAAGCTAAAAGCACACTCAACTTTATCACATCCAAGAGAGTCAAAACATGTATATTTACTCCACAAACACTGTGGAGTTCCTGCATTCTGTGGTCTCTACCATCCAGTAACTCACTAGAAAGGATGTCAAGAATGTGATTATGAAGTATCTTGAGCTTTCATCTGAGGACTTTAAATATCATCCCTAAAATTTGCCTGACAAATTTAAATAGAAGAACAGAAAAATCAGTTTTTAGAAAGATAGTGGAACTCCCATGGAGACCAAAAAAGGAACTGAAGGCAAGTATCTCAGCAAGAGAGAATCAATTTTAACCTAAGAGGGAAAAAACATGGAGAAGAAGGTGCCAGTTCCAGAAGTAGTTTAATAAAAAACTCTTGTCTGATAGGCTTAGGGAAGAGAAGGGAATTCTCGAATGTTATCTAGATTCCTAGACTGGCACTTTGAGCTGACATTTGGTGCCATTTATCAAGCTACTGAATACAGAAGGAGAAGAAGCAGGCTTGGGCGGGGGTTGGGATGGTGAAGATGATGAAGTCTATTGGCATATGGTAAGTTTGGAGGCCCTGGGAGCAGGAGCAGTCCTTGGTGGAGATAGGTCTCTAATGCAGGCAGAGTTCTTGGCTGGACTGAGAGTAGTTAGCAAGTGAATGGTAGTTTAAAAAGTGTGGGAGCTTGGTCAGGCAGGAGGTAGACATTGAATACACCACAGATCCAATGCCAGAACCTCAGGGGAGCCAGGCCACATTGAAGCAGAGGGGGTCTCATGGGAGACCAAGAAAGATCAACCAGAAAAGTGGGAGGAAACCCAGGACACAGTGATGTCAAATGATGTCCTGCAGAGCCCGAATCCCCAGAGGTAGGGTTCCAGTCAGATTTGCCCAGAATGAGAAAGGCCAGCTCTTCAAGTTCTAAAATTCCCAAATAAATAAATAGTAGAATGTTTCATATGAGATTTTTCTGAAAAGTCTGTTCAGGAACCAGAGAATCAGAAAACATGACTCCTGCCCTCAAAATACCTCAATCTAGGGTATGGACCCTGAGAGCTGTGAGGAGTCAGAGAAGGTTCAGGGAATATGGCAGTACTTAGGAAGTCTTTGCAGAGAGGGGACTTGACACTAGAAAAGTGGGAAAGTGTTGGAATGTAGACTGGCGGACCATGAAATATAAACAAAGACTAGAATGGAAGGAACAAGATCCCTGTGGGGTGCACCTTGTCTGAATGCACTGGGTTTTTACCCATACCCTGCCTTGCAGTTAAATTAAATGATGCAATTGCTCTAAAACTCCAAGTTCTGTTTGCCTGCAGGCCTTTGAATGTGCTGTGTCCACTATCTGGGCTGCTTTACACCTTTTCTTGCCTTACACCACTTCTACAGTGCACATGCTGCCCCAGGCTGGTCAACAGTCTGTGAACTCCTTAAGGACTGAAACTATATCTAATCTATATATCTCTAGATTAGACTTAATGCTATTAAATCCACACTATCACATTTGTTAACTGAATCAATGAATGCTAAGAAACAGCATGAAGTTGGCTGGAAGAGGCAGGGAAGATGCTCTGAGAAACAATGTGGTTTTTAACTGATTAACCAGGTGCTTGAGTTTTCAAATTTACTTCATATTATTCCAATGTGAGACCAACTGACAGATCAATAGATTTTATAGTGGCAGTGTGAGGCTTGAATTAGATTTCAGGAGAAGGAAACATCATCTCTAGGTTTAGAAGTTTTTTTGCTTTTTGTTTTAGCCTATCAATATTTTAACCACAAAAGGCACTTTAATGCAAAGTAGGTTGGGTAATCACTTCTGAAACATTCTAGCAACACATCTCTGTGAGCCTAGCTTTATGAAAAGATAAATCTTTCTCTTCTTAACTTTTTAATATTGAGAGAGTTCCGTGGTTTGGGAAAATTGTGGTTGACCAGTTGCCACTTCCTACTGAGCTGAGCTGAGCCCACCCAGCTACCCAACCCTATTCCAATGGTGTTGATTGGAAATGACTTCCCTGGAGGCTCCAGGCTCAGCACCACTTCTCCTTACCTCCTAATTGGAATCACTTCTCTTCCCCTCACCCCCTCATCCCTCCTCACCATGATGAAGAATGCAAGCTCTGAAGCCAGACTACTTGGATTCAAAACCTCTTGCTACTCTTTCTAGATAAAGAATTATTGAGAAAGCACTTAACTTTCCTGAAACTCAATTTTCTCACTTATAAAGTAGAGATTTTAATTCACCTACTTCATAAGGGCAGTTGTTCTTAGCTGGAAGCAATTTTGCCTCCAGGAGACATTTGAGAGTGTCTGGAGACATTTTTTGATGGTCATGATGGGTGGTAAGTGCCATTGGCATCTAGAAGATAGAGGCCAGGGATGCTCCTAAACCTCCTACAGGACATCCCAAGGGACAGCTTCCACCACAAAGAATTATCCAGCCCAAACTGTCAACAGCACAGAGATTGAGAAACTCTATTTACAGGGTTATTATAAAGCATTTGATACTTACCACCTCCTCCCCAAATTCACCTTCAAAATCCCATCATTTCCTTTGGCCTCTAGCTCCATATTCAAAATCCTTCCTTCATCTCTTCTTACCCCCATCACTGCCACAAACATCCTGATGAAAGCCCACATCTCTTTACGCCTGAGACTTTCACCTAATCCCTAATTTACCTTCCTTGGTTCCCCACTTTGGAGCAAACTCTGGGCTGCTCACCACCAAGGCTTGGTATTTTCCTCTATGTGTCTTATACACCAATTGCAATGCCTGAGACATGGTGGGTGCCAAGTGAATGTTTGCAGGACCAGCTTGAGATCCATGCCTTGCTGAACAGGCAGATCATCGGTTCCAGTACATTGTCAGGCACTAATCTCCAAAATGCTGCTTAGAGATAAACTTTTAGCCATCTCACCCAAAGTCCCAATCTTTACTTGTAACTTCATCTCCTATCACCCTACATGAACTTTTCTTTCCAACCACACTGTCATGTTCACTGTCTACAAAGCACATCTCTATCTAGTCTTGTCTCTTATTGTACATTTGCTCAATCAGTGTTTCCTGCTTTGGTTCCTCCTTCTTTCTTTTCATATAATCAAATTATTTCCATCCTTCAAACCCAAACCCAAACTCACCTCCTCCAAAAAGTTTTCCTTGTGACCCCAATCCATCAGCCACTCTCTCTTTCACTTTTTCTACACATGGTCACCTTGAGCATGATGTTTCTCTTTCTGAGACTCAGTTTCCAAATCTTTGAAGCAAGCATTGATGAAGTGTTTTATTCATCTTCAAATCCACAAAATTTCTCCAACCAACTACTAAACCTACAAAGAAGTAGAGCAATGTTTGAGAAATAACTCTGCAGTCTATATCTGTAGATGTTATTATTTGAGTATATCTCCTAGCTTGTTCGTGAGAGTTATTGTTGTTATTCAGTTACTAAGTCATGTCCAACTTTTTGCAACCCGATGGACCACAGCACTTCCTTGTCCTTTACCATCTCTCGGAATTTGCTCAAACTCATGTCCATTGAGTCGGTTATGTCATCCAACCATTTCATCCTCTATCTCCTCCTGCCTCCAGTCTTTCCCAGCTTTAGGGTCTTTTCCAATCAGTCAGCTCTTTGCATCACGTGGCCAAAGTATTGGAGCTTCAACTTCAGTATGTCCTTCCAATGAATATTCAGGACTGATATCCTTTAGGATTGACTGGTTTGAATCCTTGCTGTCCAAAGGACTCTCAAGAGTCTTCTCCAGCACCACAGTTAGAAAGCATCAATTCCTTGGCACTCTGCTTTCCTTATGGTCCAACCCTCACATCCATACATGACTATTGGAAAAACCATAGCTTTGACCAGACAGACCTTTGTTGGCAAAGTTATGTCTCTGCTTTTTAATGTACTGCCTAGGTTTGTCATAGCTATTCTTCCAAGAAGCAATCATCTTCTAATTTCATGCCTGCAAACATCACTCTTTTTCTTGGAGCCCAAGAAAGCAAAGTCTGTCGCTGTTTCCATTGTTTCCCCATCTATTTGCCATGAAGTGATGGGACCGGATACTATGATCTTCATTTTTGGTTTTTGGATTTTTTTTAATATGGTTTTAGTGACAATTTATTTATTATATGTAAATTACTTAGAACATTGTTGCCATGTATACTCAGCCAGCTTTTTCACTCTCCTCTTTCACCTTCATCAAGAGGCTCTTTAGTTCCTCTTCACTTTCTGCCATTAGAGTGGTATCATCTGCCTATCTCAGGTTGTTGACATTTCCCCTAGAAATCTTGATTCCACTAGTGAGTTGCTCAGCCCAGCATTTTGTATGATGTACTCACAATATGTCAAATAAGCAGGGTGACAATATACAGCCTTAACATACTCCTTTCTCAATTTGGAACCAGCCCATTGTTCCATGTCTGGTTCTAACTGTTGCTTCTTGACCTGCATACAGGTTTCTCAGGAGGCAGGAAAGGTGGTCTGGTATGCCCATCTCTTTAAGAATTTTTCACAGTTTATTGTCATCCACACAGTCAAAGACTTTAGCATAGTCAATGAAGCAGAAGTAGATGTTTTTCTGGAATTCTATGCTTTTTCTATGATCCAAGAGATGTTGGCGATTTGATCTCTGTTTCCTCTGCCTTTTCTAAATCCAACTTGTACATCTGAAAGGTCTCAGTTCATGTACTGTTGAAACCTAACTTGATGGATTTTGAGCATTACCTTGCTAACATGTGAAATTAATACAATTGTGTAGTCATTTGAACATTCTTTGGCATTGCTCTTCTTTGGGATTGGAATGAAAATTAACCCTTTCCAGTCCTGTGGCCACCTGATGCAAGAACTGACTCATTGGAAAAGACGCTGATGCTGGCAAAGATTGAAGGCAGAAAGAGAAGGAGACGACAGAGAATGAGATGGTTGGATGGCATCACTGACCCAATGGACGTGAGTCTGAGCATTCTCTGGGAGTTGGTGATGGACAGGGAAGCCTGGCGTGCTGCAGTCCATGGGGTTACAAAGAGTCGGACATGACTGAGTGATTGAACCGAGTCCTGTGTCCACTGCTGAGTTTTCCAAATTTGCTTTATAATGGCATCATATTTTAAGATTTGAAATAGCTCTGCAGGAATTCTATACCTCCACTAGCTTTGTTAGTGGTAATGTTTCCTAAAGCCCACTTGACTTCACACTCCAGGATGTCTAGCCATCATGGTTACAAAGATCACACCATCGTAGTTATGTTGGTCATTAAGACCTTTTTTGTACAGTTCTTCTGTACATTCTTGCCACCACTTCTTAATCTCTTCTGCTTCTGTTAGCTCCTTACCATTTCTGTCCTTTATTGTGCCCATTTTTGCATGAAATAGTCCCTTAAGTGAAAGTGGCTCAGTCATGTCTGACTCTTTTGCGACCCCATGGACTATACAGTCCATTCAGTTCTCCAGGCCAGAATACTGAAGTGGGTAGCCTTTTCCTTCTCCAGGGGATCTTTTCAACCCAGGAATCAAACCCAGGTCTCCCACATTGCAGGCGAGTTCTTTACCAGTTGAGCCACAAAGGAAGCCCAAGAACACTGAAGTAGGTAGCCTATCCTTTCTTCAGAGGATCTTCCCAACCTAGGAATCAAACTGGGTCTCCTGCATTGCAGGCAGATTCTTCACCAACTGAGCTATCAGGGAAGCCCACAGATATAGTTCCTTGGTATCTCTAATTTTCTTAAAAAGATCTTTAGTCTTTCCCATTCTACTGGTTCCCTCTATTTCCCATTTTACTGGTTTCCTCTATTTCTTTGCATTATTCACTTACTTTCATATCTCTCCTTGCTATTCTTTGGAACTCTGAATTCTGTTGGGTAAATCTTTCTTGAGTACTTCTTGATTTAAATTGTCCAATCAGTCCACTTAAGGTAAGAAGGAGAGATCATTTTATTTATTTGAGGAAGGGTGGATCAGGAAAAACCAAATAGTTATCAAAATTCCAGTGCCTTGTTTCCCTATGGTCCTCAACCCCAGGTTCTTAGAGTGGAAGGTTGACCATATGTTCCCATAAGCTTCACCCTCAGAAGATTTAGCTTCCATTAATAAATGTAACTGGGAGCAATGAAGCATGTGGATCTCATTTTAATAAGTCAGCACATGTAAATGAAGACTGTGGTTAGCAGAAACATTTTTTCCTGGAAAACGAGACATCTCTTCATGCTGCAGCATGTTTGGGGGAGGCGCTCAGGATGGGGGATGAGAACTGCTGAGCCTACGTATAGACAGCCATCTGCAGACAAGGTTTGAGCAGCCCTAAGAAGCCACCATCCCCCTTGAGTCTCTGCCGTCCATCTGACACAGCATCTGAAATCCCACTAGCAGAGGCTCAATTCAAGCCTACACACATCTGGCTCCTCCTTCAGGGTTGACTCCTAATTCTGCCTTCGAAACTAACCCTGTTTCTCCTCTGGGACAATTTAAGAAGGTTGAGTGGAGAGTACAAAGAGTTCCAGAAACTTTTGCATTCTTTGGAGAACCTGATAAAGTTGTCTGTTTTACATGGTAATAATGCAATAATTGGGCTTCCCCAGCGGCTCAACGGCAAAAACAAAAAAATCTGCCTGCAATGCAGGAGACATAAGAGAATACAAGTGTGACCCCTGGGTTGGGAAGATCCCCTGGAAGAGGGCATGGAAACCCACTCTAGTATCCTTACCTGGAGAACCCCCATGGACAGAGAGGCCTGGCAGGCTGCAGTCCATATGGTTGCAGAGTCTGATACAACTGAAGTGACTGAGCACAATTAAGTAATTAATTTATAGTCACACACTCACTGAGAAACCCCAGCCTCAAACTGTCACAGCTGAAATGTACTAGAGAAAGGTGAAAAAGAGTTTCCTGACCCTGGGTCTTCTTCTCCAATCTGAGAGGCAATCCCATAAGGGAAAATCCATCAGAATGAAGCAAATGAAGCCTTAGGGTTGGGGTCCTGGCAGCTGCCAAAATTGCCAATGTCTGACCAAGACAAGTGGTTCTTTCATTCACACATTCAACAAACATGGTGTGCCAAGCCTGCGGATCATGCCAGTGACTATTTCAATTCTCTGAGGTCTGATGTACCCTAAATCCTCTGGGGTTGTTGGAGGGCAGAGGCACACATCCTTGACCCCATAATCTCACTTCTAGATATTTATCAGACAGATACACCTACACACGTGCAAGATGTGTAAGATGGCACACAGGCAGCCACATTTGCAGCAACATTGTGGTAGCAAATAATTAGAAACAACCTATATGTCCATCAAAAGAGAAATGGTTAAGTGGATTATAGTACTGCAAGAAGGAGGTCATGATGACTACCTAAAACAAGAGCAATCCAGCATGTTATGTTAAATTGAGAAAGCATGACAGTGTGTGGAGAACAATACTATTCTAAGTAGCTGCCTGTATTTGCAAATGCATAACCCCTGGAAGGACACACAGGAGCTGGTACTGGTAGCCAAATCTGGCAGAAAAACTGGGTGGAACAGGAGCCAGAAGGATGGCTTACTCTTTTTTGTGCGTTTCTTATTTGTCTCTTTTGAATGTGAGCCAAATGCACATTTGCAAAGAATAAATAGCTTTACAGAAGAAAAGAAAAGCAAGGGTTTTGTATGAGAGTGTGAATGTAAGCCCTTCCACCAACTAGCTATTTACTTGGGGTAGGTACCTGGGGTAGGCTGTCTAACCTTGCTGAGCTTTAGTTTGCTGAGTTTCTAGTCAGGGACAATATTATCGTTCACATCACATTATCGGGAAGACTAGTGGTCCATGTCAGAAGCTCAGTATTGTCACCCACAGCCACCAGCATTCTGGTTACCCTCATCACAGCAAGAGAAGAGTAGCAAATGTCTGCCAAAAGGCTGGTGAGTGCCTGTGTCAGAAGATGGTGTTTCTCTCTCCTTGGTCATCGGGTGATCTCTAACCCTGACCAAGGCTGACCCTGACCTTGAACTCACTGTACTCCTAAATCCTGTTCAGATAATTCCCTAGTCATGACCCTAGTCATGACCAGGGCAGATGTTGGCCTAAGTGGAGCCTGCAGGAGAATCAGAAAAACAGTGGAGAGTCAGGCTAGGGGTATGGCTGTGACAGTTTTGGTTTAAAGTCTCTTCAGTAAAACTGCCCTCACTGCTGGCAGGAGTGTGAATTGGTCCAACACTTTACAAAACTGTTAGTATTGACTAAAGTTAAACACAAACTTACCCTATAAGTAGCAATCCCACTTCTCTATATATACCCAACAGAAATGAGTACATACACCCACACAAAGACTTGCACAAGAATGTACATTCATAGAACTTTATTTATAATAGTCAAAAAATGATAAGCACAGAAACATCCATCATTAGAAGAATGGATAAACAAATTGTGGTATATTCATGCAATGGAATACCACTCAGCATTAACAAAGAATAAATTATTGTATTGAATAAAATACTGAATAAATTTTTGATACCCAAAGCAACATGGACAAATCACACTGAGGTCATATTGGATTAAAAAACAATCCAAACACAGAAGTAAACATACTGCATGTATTCAACAACTGGCAAAGCAAATCAATAGTAATAGAAGTCAAAATAGTCTTTATTGTAGGAAGGTAGGTACTGAGTGGAAAGGGACACTAAGGAAACCTTGAGTGTTAGAAATCTTCAGTATCTTGACTGGATGGTGTCACATGGTCATCCACATAAGTAAAACATCATCAAACTGTGCCCACAAGATCTGTGCATTCAATATATTTTATGATGTGTATAGTATATTTCAACTAAAAAGGAAAAAATGTAATAATAAAACACACCTCTCCCATAAAGTTTTCCGAGCTTGTCTCTGCACTGATCCACCCTCGCTGGCCAGAAAGTCCATACTGTTATCTAAGTTGTCGCTGCTCCTATGTGGGGCTGGACCTCCCCGTCCTGGCTCTGTTCAAATTGGTCCTGGAAAATGGCCTCCTTTCAGAGATGCCACCATGTCCCTTGGGGCCTGGTCGTGCAGCCAGTTCCCTCTAGTGTGGAGACAACAGCTCCCACTCCCCACCCTTCCACACACCAGCTTAGGCGGGACTCGCTAGCGTGGAGCAAGGGAGGCAGGATGCTCTCCTCAAGGCTGCCCTGTATCCTCCGGGGAAGCCACCCCAAAGTAGAGCAGTACTTCTGAGCAGCTGAGGAGCAAAAATCCACCTGCAACTTCTCAGAGAGGTCCTTTGCTATTTATTTGGTGTCAAAACCAGAGAGGAACAGCTGGAATCAGAATTGCTAATGTTCCAGTCTGAGGTCTTCAGAGGGTGCTGGCTTCCACTCTAAGCTCCCTCTGCTGGTTCATTGGAAAATATATCTGCTTGGCCACGATCTACGTTCCGACTAAACTGGCCGCAGCCAGAGTGCCCCATGCTGGAAAGCTTTCATGTGTCCTCCTCCTTTCTCATCTCTTCCCTAGAGTCCTCAGGGTGAAATAACAGATCTCCTGATCAGTCTTACGGCAGGAAAGCCCAGTGGACAAGGGAAGTGGAAGGGTGGTCTTGAGACAGATGATCATTTGGGCATCATCCCTGCCCCCAACACATACACACACACACACACACACACACACACACACACACACACATTTCTGATAACTCTGGCTCCTCAGGGGGAGACTAAGAATTTCACTTACAGAATAGTTTTCCCCAAGAGTTATGGAAAACCACCCAAATCACACTGTCTTCCAAGTCCTAATTTACCCAGAGTTGCAGGTGGCCTTGGAGGCCAGGGTTACAAGCTGCTTAAAATAAATGCATCTATTTCCATCTCTGGGCCCCTCTCCAGGGAACCTTGTCCTTCAGGAATTCTCAGGACTGTTTTTAACTGGAGAAAGCTAGGAGATTTGTGAGCTATGCCCAGCTGAACATAGGCCTCTGCTTTTGTTCCAGCCTAGGGCTTCAGAATTCCCTCCGGTGTCATTAAAACCACTTGAGTTGTAATTATAGTTCTTTGGCCCACTGACCCCTGGGAGTGGGGGGCACAGAGGCGAGAAACAGAATGCACTCTTTTTAGACTCTTCAGCTTTTCTCCAGTAATAACTATTTAAAGCCCTGTCAAGCTAACCAATTGCTGCCATCTTGTCAGAAAGATGTCTTTTTTCATCTTTCCAATTGCAAGACAAGATTGGATGTAGGTAAAACTTAGCTTTAAAGTCCTTAATAGCTGTTTGAAATGATAAAGATTATAGGAGCATCAGTACACCATGCACAGCCTGCCTCTGCTCTGGTTTCTATCTGGGTCAGCTTTTCCAGCACCTTCGGTATTGGAGAATATATTTGTTCAGATCCACAGAACCTGGTAGAACAAAGTATGAGCATCATAATAGCCTGGACTCTGAGGCAATAAATTTGAAAACATCTAGTTGATTATTTAACATACCACCCAAGTAATAATTGCCATCATTTGTCCAAAGCAGCTGGCTTCCTATTGTATGCACTTGGGCCACATGATGGCTGAGAGTCACGTGGGTACCACATTTCCAGGGCTTCCCTGGACCACGTGTGGTTCCCTTCCTGACTCCACCCCAAGCCACTGCCATCCTCTCCACTAGAGGAAGCCTCTCAACCTGCTGGGGAGTAAGCATGATGCTGTCATGAGGATAGCAAGAAATCTGCTCTCATCTCCTCAAAAAGTGATTCATGTCACAAATCATGATTTTTAGGGACAGACCGAGTTGAATCTTGGGCAGCCAGGAAGCCACCAGCCAAGTGGGTCCAGGGTCCCCTTCACACACATCATCCACCTGGTCTGTCTTTTAGCTCGGTTAGTACCGCTCAGCCCTGGCACATTCAACATGCTGGTGTGGCTGGGAAAAGAGCATGCAGGTGCAACATTCCAGGTAGAAGATGTGGCTCCAGGGCAGGTCAGGAACTGGCAAGAGGAGGCAGAGGAGGACCTTCGGGCAGAAGAGCCAATCAAGGAAGGAACCACTGTCTGGGAGGAGGGCATGCCAAGAAGGGGACTGAGCAGGAGAGTGGATAGTGACACTAGGTTGTCAATAGTTGCTATCCCCAGGAGAATGAAGGTTTGAGTGACCGAAGAAATTTGGGAAATGTTTGATCAAAGTTAAATGGGTTTCTTTTCAGCGAGACTTTTAAGGAGACCCTTTAATCTGTAAATGATGAAAATTATGAAATCCAACTTTCCATCCACATCAGATCTATAGGAAGATTGATAGTGACTCTTTGTGATCCTCTGGCTTCCCCTTATAGAGGGTATTAGTTTGCTTGGGCTGCTGTAACCAAATACCACAGGCTGGTTGTCTTAACAGGAATTTATTGCCTCGCAGTTCTGGAAATTAGAAAACTGAGATCAGTATATCAGTCAGGCTGGTTTCTTCTGAGGTCTCTCTCCTTGGCTTGTCGATAGCAACTTTTCTCTTTGTCTTTATATGGTCTTCCCCCGTGTGTCTGTGTCCTAATCACCTCTTCTTATAAGGACACCAAACATACTGGATTAGGTCCCGATCTAATGGCCTCATTTCATTTTAATCATCTCTTTAAAGATTGTATCGCCAAACAGCCATATTTTGTGGCACGGGGGTTTAGGGCTTCACATTGCCTAATGAATTCACATTGCCCATATGAATTTGGGGCAGGGGATGTTTCAGTCTGTAATGCAGACCTTCTCTTCCCAGCTTCTCCCACAATATTGCAAAGTCTATTTCTTTTCATAAACCCTTTATTCTGTGACATGCACAGTGGCTCCACTTCCCCAAGTTCTAACACAGAAATTGGCAGTAGAAGTGGAATGATCCTGTAAAGGAAAATGAAAACAAGAGACATTGGTTTGGGACTGGATGGCAGTAGCTAAAGTAGTGAGATCAGTGCATGCTCAGTCTCTCAGCAGTGTCTGACTATTTGCAACTCTATGGACTGTAGCCCGTGCCAGGCTCCTCTGTCTATGGGAGTTCCCGGGCAAGAATACTCGAGTGGGTTTCCATTTCCTTCCCCAGGAATCAAACCCACATCTCCTGTGTCTCCTGCATTAGCAGGCAGATTCTTTACCATTGAGAAGTGGGATCAGGGAGTGCCTCAAACTGCAGTTTGTCTCCAGCCTGAAGCAGGCGGTTCTGGCTATGGGTGGGCTGGAGTCCCTCAGGGTCAGGAAATACCCTGGACCAAAACTTCCCCCGCCAGCCCACCCATGACTCACTGTGTCAATGGCTGAACCCAGAATCTGAAGAGGCAGCCCATATCAAGGATGTCCAGCCTGGTCCTGCCACCAAGCAGAGCACCAGACAAGAGGCCCCAACCCCAAGGAGACAGCCATCTCCTCCAGATGACCAGACACACATGCAAAGCAATTAGAGAATCACCAGCAAGAATTATGTCTGTGTGTATGCCACAGACAAGCACCTTCTTCCTTTTCCCTACGTTATGCTCCAGTCAAACCAAACCACTTACAGCTTCCTGAAATGTCAGGCTATTTCATGCCTCAGGGCCTTTGTTCTAATGCTCGCTCCTAGCCAGAAGCCCTGCCAGGGTAGCTGCCCAGCAAGCATCCATTCATCTTTCAAGCATCACCTTTCTTATGAAGCTTTTTCTCTTGCCCCCCACCCCAGGGTGGCTGTTATCTATTAAGCACTTGCCATGTGCCAGTAAATGTGCATGGTAGTTCATTTCATCTTCTTGATAGCTCTATGAAATAGGTGTTCTTGGCCCCTTGTTGACAGGTGATAAAACTAAGGTTCAGAGAGATTAAGTGATTTGCCAAGTGCACCTAACTTATAGGAGGTGCAGCTGGGCTTCAAACTCAGACTGTTGTGATCTAAGTCTGGCTCTGTACATACTCATATATGCAGTATAGACTGCTCCTCTGAACCATGTTTGAGCCAGAGACTGAGGCCATGCTGGGATGCAGATCAGCATCCCACTGTGTATTACAACAATCTGGGGGTCAGCAATCACATCTGAGAGCAGGCCTTTCTAACCATTGCACTTATTAGCACCCAGATAGACACAAGATTTTGTGTCCATGGACAGGACACAAAAAAGCTCGTCAACATCAGGAGGGGCACTCTCCACAAACAGCTCCCGCTATGTATTTATGGGAACTGTACAGATGATCAAGGTGGTACCATAGACAATGGGAGAAGCAAAGATTGCTTAGTCAGTGGTGTCAGAAAACTGGTTTTCAGGAGGAGAAAAAGAAAGTCACATCATTATAATAAAAGATTCTAGATAGAAAAAACACCTAAGGGTGGAAAACAAAGCTATAAACTTCACAGAAGAAAATATAGATGGATTATCATTGCTGTTTAGTCCCTAAGTTGTGTCCAACTCTTTGCAACCCCATGGACTGCAGTACGCTTATCTCCTCTGTCCTTCACTGTCTCCCAGAGTTTGCTCAAACTCATGTCCATTGAGTCATTAATGCCATTCAAACAGCCCATCTTCTGCTGCCCCCTTCTCCTCCTGCCCTCAATCTTTCCCAGCATCAATTTTCCAATGAGTTGGCTCCTCTTATTAGATGGCCAAAGTCTTGGAGCTTCAGCATTATTCCTTTAAGAGAATATTCAGGGTTGATTTCCTTTAGGAATGACTGCTTTGATCTCCTTGCAGTCCAAGGGACCCTCAAGAGTCTTTTCCAGCACAATTTGAAAGTATCAATTCTTTGGTGCCTGCCTTCTTTATGGTCCAGCTCTCACATCCATTCATGACTACTAGAAAAACCATAACTTGACTATATGGACCTCTGTTGGCAAAGTAATGTCTCTGCTTTTTAATACACCGTCTAGTTTTGTCATGTGTGCTGAGCTTAGTTGCTCAGTTGTGTCCTGCTCTTTGCAAGCCCATGGACTGCAGCCCTCCAGGCGCCTCTGTCCACGGGGGTTCTCCAGGCAAGAACACTGAAGTGGGTCACCACGCCCTCCTCTAGGGGATCTTCCCAACCCAAGGATTGGACCCAGGTCTCCCGCATTGCAGGCAGATTCTTTACCAGCTAAGCCACCAGGGAAGCATTATAGCTATTATCAAGTACCCCAAAGCACAAACAAAATAACAAAAATAGGCAGATATCATAACTTGGTAGTCATGAGGTTTAACAAGAGCATCATAGACAAAATGAACAGATCAATGACAGACTGGAAGATATTACAATATCCAGTGCCATCGATGGATTAATATGTACTCGAGACTCTACCAGGAACTCCAAGTCATCAAGAAAAAAGGAAATCCAATTAATTTTTTAAGAAGCAAGGATATGAATATATGAATTTACAGAAAATGAATAATGAGTTGATATTCTCACCCCTAGTAATCAAATATATGCAAATTAAATCACAAATGAAACTGTACTTTATAGCTATCAGAGTAGCAGAAATTAGAAAAATGGGTAATCCAAGTCCAGGTGAGGAGGAGCGACGAAAAGAACATTGTGTGCTGCTTTCTGGGAGTTTAAATTTGTTACAGCTGTTTTGGAAAGCAATTTAACAGAATTTAGTAAAATTATGTGTATTTATGTCCCATGATCTGGCAATTCCACTTCTGTTTGCACAACCCAGAGATTCTTTGCAGATTTAATATGAGAACCAGTATGAGCATGTTTGTCAACAGCGTTGTTATTTCTGAGAGCAGGAAGTTAAACTTTGGGGTCCATCACTGGAGGGATAATTAAGTGAAATGTGCTGGAGAATCAAATCCCAGGCAGCAGTGAGAAGCTGTGGACTAGAAGCCCATAAATCAGCATGAATGGGTCTTAAAAGCATAGATTTGAATGGGGAAAAGTCAAAACCAGTTTGGATTTTATGGTGCAATACTCTTTAAATCAATTAAAGCCAGGCATGCATAAAACAACTTCAGGTATTTTACAAGGTGACATATATTTAAGATTTTTTACATAAAACTTATTAGAGTAATAGCTTATAGGGAGCTAAGGGGAGATAGGTGTGGTGATCAGAGGTGGGAGAAATAGATAAGTAGTAAACAAACAAACATCTAGAGAGGGGTCCTTCACAGATGAATGGTGATGTGAAGTGTGAACCAAAGGGTATGAGGAGCTGCCGAGGCCAGATCGGAGGAGGAAAGAACAAGAGAGAAGGCATGGGAGCAAGAGAACCATTTCCCCAGCGATGGACCTGGAGTTAAAAGGCCTGGCTTCTAATCCTGATTCTGCTACTTGATGAATTCGACTTTGAGCCACTTACTTCACTGTACTCTGTCTCAGTCTCTTCAGCTGTAAAATGGAAATGCTAACAGTACCTACATTAAGGGATCATTTGAATGATGGGTTAGACAGCATCCATGCACAGCACCCATTAGTAGCCATGGCTGAATGGACAGTAGCCATGAGTGTTTCTGTATCAATTCTGTGCTCAGCAATTATGCTGTGTACTTTAAAAGCCTAAAATGACCTGACAGTGAAGACACACTCAGAGTCTTTTAATCAGTCATTGCACGGATCGTTCTATTCTACCAGCAGAATATTCATTCCACCCTAGACCTCGTCACAGCCATAGAAACCACAGTGTCCTCCACTGCCGCCTCGTTTGTATTGGACAAGGGCAGGGCTGCTGAGAGCTGGATAGGAGACTGGGAAGGGCGTGGCTCTAGAGTCAGAGACTATCTGGTTTCCTGTCCTGGATCTGTACTCATTCCTTCAGCTCTCTGTGTCTTGTCTTCATCCATAAACACAGATAGGAACAGCATCTCCATAAAGTTGTTGTAAGCATGAAATGTGATCACTGGGCAAAAAGCTCCTAACGCATAGCAAGTGCTTTGTAAATAAGAGTCGCTATTACTGGTGGCAGGGATAGAGGGGACATTCTGAATTAGGTGAGAACATCCTAGCAAAGACCAAAAGACGAGGGAATAGTGTACATAAAGCCTGCAAAGAGCCCTTAGTTCTGCCCTAGTTACTAGTTAGGGGTGTGTGGTGGGCTTCCAGTGCTGAAAGACCCCAGCACTTAAAGGAGGGAGTCTGAAAGCAAAACAGAGTGCTGAGAATCAGTACTTGCTTCAGAGCTGAGCATGCTGGGAAGTTGACACTGTCAGATCTTGCAAATGATTACTCTTATAAATGATTATTCTACTTCCCTTGGGAGCTCAAGAGGAGCTTATAAGAGAGAAACTCAGCTTCCCAATGATGGGACTGTTTTTGAATCAGAGTTGGCATTTGCATCAATTTGGTTGATGGGGAACAATTCTTTTTTCCCACTCCAGCATGATGGAGTGGGATAAAAGAGTTTGGCTCTTTGCACGAGAGGAAAATGTGTCTGAAACTGCAGCCCTGGGGAAAAGATGAAGGGTTGTTGGCTTCACCAGTGTCATGGGAAAGATGACTGTGAGGGGGAACACGATGTGGGGCTGATGGGGTCCAGCAGGGCACAGTCAGCTGGTGACATTCACAACAAGGACAAGTTCCTATGCATTTTTTGCTTTTTATTGATGTAGATTTTGTTCTGATTTCACTGATTCATCCTGCCAGTGTGCCCTCGATCTGCCCCCATCACAGATATCAGAAATCTTCCCAGGGCTCTTGTCTGCATTTGATGGTTCATGGCTTGGACGATTTGATGGTTCTCCTACGGCTTCAGAGTCACTTTAGATTTTCAAACCTCTTCCCTGCCTGAAGCCTACTTGCCCAAGAGTAACTCTGCTTTGATAGGATGCTATTCCTCGCTTGTCTTCAAGACCCTCCAAGAACTTGCCCTCTGACCTGAACTTCCCACGGGCTCATGGACACTCTGCAGATCTCTCCTCATTCCCATGGCCACACTTTTGCCCACCCTGCAAGGTCCTCTCATTCCTTCCCTCCTCTCATAAGCAACTCCATTCAGGCCCAGTTCACTGAGCTCCTGCCTTGTGGCCAGGCCAGAGAAGACAAAGGCAGAGCGGAGAGAGATGAAGGGAAGAGATGAGCCACAGACCCTGGGAACTATCTCAGTGTGGTCAGCAAAATAGTAATGGGGAGCAGGTGGCTCAGTGGGGGCCCCAGTAGGGGAATGGTCAGAGGGAGTCCCCTTTCAGGTACCAAACTACTGCCTCCAGGAAGCCTCTCCCAACCCTGCTAGCATGACTTCTTCAAGCATCATCCTAGTATTTGAAAGGCAGTCGGTGCAGACATTAAAGGTTCAGACTTTGAAAACTGGCTGCCTGAGTTTTGAATTCCAGCTCTATTACATACAACTGTGTGACCTTGGGCTAGTTACTTAACCTCCCAGAGATGTTTCCTTATCTGTTAAAGGGAGGTAATAATAGTACGGACCTATTATAAGGATTAAATTATATACACAGGTAACGTGTGTGCTCATGCTCAGTCACTGAGTCAAGTCCAGCTCTTTGCGACTTCAAGGACTGTAGCCCACCAGGCTGCTCTGTCCATGGAATTTCCCAGGCAAGAATACTGAACTGAGTTGCCTTTTCCTCCTCCAGGGTATCTTCCTGACCCAGAGATGGAATCCATGTCTCCTGCATTGGCAGGTGGATTCTTTACCACTGTGCCACCTGCAAAGCCCCATATACACAGGTAAAGCACTACTTCAAGCAGTATCTGGCAGTGTAGTGGTGGCAGAGAATGTTTGCTGTTATTGTCTGAGACCTTCATACTACACTGCCTGTGGGGCTTCTCTCCCATGAAAGAACTGCCCTAGAAACACTGTTGGAAGGTGGTATTCAGCAAGAGATTGACTTTCATCTGCATTGATACATGTATATTACCAGAACACTCTGCCTTTCTCTTCATAATGACAATTCTGTTAATCATAATCTACCTCATTAACTCACATACTGTCCATGGACTCTTTGAGAGTCCGCTAATAATGTTACATTTTGATTGGCATTTTTAAAAATAATAGTAATAAAAGAAACTTCTGTCTTAAATGTCCAAGAATAGATTCTGCATAAGTCTTGCAGCTTCAGGCCTGGTACAGAATTGGAAGAGGAAGTGATCATTTGTCATCTTTCTTTACAGACTGCATTTCTGGCATCACTTCGTGCTAAATGGGACTTTTTAAAAATAGTCTTAACAAGCATTTTGACAGACTCTGTTCTGGATACCAGAGAATATAGCCAAGGAGAGTCAGCATGTGTGAAATCTGACCCGGCCCCTGTCAAACAACCAGTGACTGCAGTCCCCTCCCAGGGGGTTATCTGATGGCAGCAGGGACACGGGCTTAAGAGGACCATTTGGGAACATGGTACTGGGTTGACACTAAAGCCCTACATGCCTCTCTCCTGAGATGACATGAACTCCCAGGAGTTTGAGGCAAGTTCAGCCAATGAGAGGTTATTCCTACCACAATGGCCACCCCTCTTCTGGGAGCAGTGAAGGAGACCCGTCAGGGACACTGCCCAGGTTGATTCCTTTTGGAGCCTTGTCTCTTCAAGGTCAAATCCAGGTCAAACCTAAAATGTCAGTGAACACAGGCTGAGTGCCTTTAGACATAGGCAGTAGGTCTGGCAGGAGGAAGGGTTGTGCAAAGAGGGAAGAACCCAGACCCTGTCACCACAGCAAAGCCTCGAGACGTGGATGGAGCCGGGTCTGCAGGGGCAGAGGCTCCTGGGTTCCTAGTCTCTGTGCACTCCAGTTCCCCATCTGTAAAATGGAAATCATAATAACTGCCTCACGGGGAGATGATAAGGAATTATAGTGCTTGATGCTGAAAATATGGGAGTGATTGCTATTATTATGATATCAGCAGGAGAGAAGACCCTGGGGAGGCAGGGTAATTGGGCATACACAAAGGCATTCTGGGGAGAGTGACAGGGACCTACTGCCAGCCAGAATACCAAAGCAGTCACTGCGTACTGCCTCGACATCCACCCAAAGTGGTTCCAAGGACAGCTGACTGAGGTCCACAGCTTTGTACTTGCTATGGCTCCAGACTCCTCAAATCCCTCATCAGCTGCAAATTCTAGACCCTCTGCTCTACTCTTCTGTAGCCCTGGCCACTGGAGCTTTCTCTTGCTCCTCCCCATCCTTTTTTTCCTCCCCACTCCCCTGTACCCCCAACCCATGATATAATCACTGCTCTGTCTTGTTGTCTTCTTTTGTCCAGAGGGAAAGTGAAAAATCAAGTTGGAACTGGGGAGTAGATGGAAATGAGCCATCCTTGAACATCCTTGACTCAAGCAGATGTAGTAGCTACCAGCAGAGCTAGTGCCCAAGCTATGACCCAGGGGGTCCCATGTGGAAACACACTGATGGAAGAAGACATTGAGTCCCCAGTCCAAATTAGTACACATGGGAAAATGATCACCCAGAGAGGGAATGAGTTATCAACCGTTGAAAGCTTGTGGTAGAGCTAATATTCCAGACCCCAATCGGAATCTTTCCCCTAGACTCAGTCAAATGACATCCAGGCTCCAAGGCATCTTTGAGACCTGACCTCCAGCCCCTCCTTTCACAAGTGGGCAACTGAGTCCCAGGACTCAAGCTGCAGGCCAGGTATCAGCTAAGCTGGAATGAAAATGCAGGTCCCTTCATTCTACATAGCCTCCTTCTACCCTCCCTCAAACACTTGCTTTACAAGGATCAGAAAGATATGGACAACTCCCACCCAAAGACCCAAACATTTTCTCCATCTCTCTCTTTCTCTGGCTTTAGTGCACATGCAAACATGTGCACACATGTGCACACATACACATATGTACCAGCTGTTGCTAATGGCATGTGTAAGGGATTGTTTATCTATTCCTCTTTGCATTTCAAAAAATACACTTATCAATTTATCAATATTTACCAGTCAACTGATAATCAAACTCCTTGGTACTCAGTACTGTGTTTACTTCAACTGATAATAAAGGCAAAAGATACCAAATTTTCTCTCAAGTAATTCACATTCAGGTGGGGGAGACTAACAGGACCATGGATGAATCCTTGCTAGGGAGAAGCTGCTGGTTGAATTCAGTGGAAGGAAGGCTGTGGAGTGAGGAAAAGCTGGAGAAAGATGCCCTGTTCAGATTTCTTTATTGAGAGATAATTCATATACCATATAATTCACCCACTTAAAGTGTACAATCCAATGGCTTTTAGCATATTCACAGAGTTGAGCAAACATCACCACTATCACCTTTCCAACATCTTCATCATTCTGAGAGAAACCTTGCAGCTACTAGTAGTTATCTGCCATTCCCTCGGCCCCAGTCCTAGACAAGCCCTAGTCTACTTTCTTATTTTAGACACTTGTCTGCTTCGTAGGTTCCTATAAATGAAATCATATAATGTGTGGCCCTTGGTGACTGTCTTCTTTGACTTAGCATAATGTTTCCTGTTGTAGTGTCAATTAGCACTTCATTCCTTTTAATGGCCAAATAATATTTGCTTGTGTGAATATACTACATTTTGTTTCTCCATTTCTCAGCTGATGCACATTGTGATTGTTTTCACTTTTTGGTTATTACAAACAATGCTGCAGTGACACTGAGTGCAAGTTTTTGTGTGGGCATGTTTGCATTTGTCTTGGGGGTATACCTAGAAGCAGAATTGCTCGGTCTATGTTTAACATGTGAGTAACTGCCAGACAGTTTCTGAAGGGGCTGTGCCAGTTTATACTCTCATCTTACCAGCAGTGTTTGAGGGATTCAATTTCTCCACATCCTTGCCAACACTTATTATCTGTCTCTTTGATTCTAGCTGTCCTAGTGGATGTGAAGTGGTATCTCATTGTGGTTTTGATTTGCATTTTCCTAATGGCTAATTATGTGCTTATTGGTAATTTGCATATCATCTTTAGGAGACTGTATATTCAGACTCTTTGCCCATTTTTAAATTTTATTTATTTATTTTAATTGGAGGCTAATTACAATATTGTAGTGGTTTTAAATTATTTGCCTGCTAGAATTTTTAACCCTTTCTCTATTAAACAGATTGATTTTCAATTACGTTAAGATTAGTAAATATTTTAATTTAGTCAAATACTCATTTTTAAAATGTTTTTGACTCTCATGCCCCAAATTACATCATATTTTTCACTTTTTCCCAAAATTAAAACCAAAAAACAAACAGATTATCAGACAGCCAGAGGGATAGACATAAACTATTAGGAAGACAAGTTTAAGCGTCTATGCTGTAAACCAAAGTTTTTGAACTCCCATTTTTTTTAATTAAAAAAAAATTGAATTACATTTAGTTGATTTAAAATGCTGATCTAGTTTCAGGTGTGCAACAAAGCGATTTAGTTATTTTATATGTGGGGCTTCCCTGGTGGCTCAGTGATAAAGAATCTGCCTGCCAACACAGGAGATGTGGGTTTGATCCCTGGGTCAGGAATATCCCCTGGAGAAGGAAATGGCAACCTGCTCCAGTATTCTTGCCTGGGAAATCCCATGCACAGAGGAGCCTGGAGGACTACAGTCTAAAGGGTTGCAAAAGAGTAAGACATGACTTAGCAACTAAACAATAGCAACAACATATATGTGTATATAATATACATGCTATCTATTCTTTTTCAGATTTGAACTTCCATTTCTTACCAGACATGTGAGGGAGATCAGTGCTGGCCATCTCTCTTACAGTTGTGCAAGCAGAGTGGGAACCAGGCTGAGATGGAGGAGAAGCATCATCCACCTTGGAGGCAGCCACCCAACGTGACCTAGAGGTGACAAATTCAGAAATGCCTCACACCTTGTGGGGGGTCTCTGGCAGCCCCCAGTCCTCCACCCACCCGCCTAGTCCCTCACCCCCACATAGTCACCAGCCAGCTTGAAGGAGGTCACAGACTGTGTCCTGTTCACCGTGAGGAGCATCCTCTGAGCATCTACCATGTGCCAGGTTCTGGACCAGGCGCCACAGTCTTCAGCAAAGTTATCCCCTGACTTTCTTTAACCACAGTCTGGTGAGGAAATGGGCAGCTTCTGGCCACATGATCCACACTACTACTGAGTGAGGTAGAGGGGCACAGTGAGAGGGCTTGACTCAACCCATGTGTCCTGGGAGGCTTCCTGGAAGAGGAACCCCAGGCTGGCTCGTAACGATTTAATAGAAGTCATTCAGGCATCCCTGACTCAGGATACAGCCAGTCTATACCCAAGGAGGAGAGAAAACTGCTGTGACAGCAAGTTCAAGTTGGTTATGATCGATAAAGCTCAGAATAAAGTGTACTCTTGATATTTTTCTTCATTTGTTTGTAAATTTAATACATCTTGGTCAAAGAGAAAGGACAAAACCTCTATCTACAAGAAATTCCCCAATCATAGGCACTTTCTTTGCCTTCTCTGAATTCCATCACTTCCAACTCCAGATTTAAACAGATACGCTTTATGTTCACAGATGGACTATAACTTTCTCAGAAGCAGGGACCATCTCTCAGGGATAAGACAGAGACCTCTCTGAGGTCAGACCCTATGTCTTTTCTATCTGTGTGTGAATCCACCCTTCAACCCTGACTCTGAGAGCACAGTGTGGTACATAGAAAGGGTCCTGCTAGCCCTGAAAGGTGCAGGGCAGCCTCTAGGCTGAGCTGACCCAGGCAAGCCTGGGCTGGGGTCATGGACTCTTTAAGGGCAGGGCCAGGTGTTACTCATTTTGGGGGTACCCTCCAATACTCTTTTTAGGGTCCCACCCACACAGAGCCTTGCACAGCCCCCTGTACACAGGAGCCATTCAGAGCATGGCTATTAAATATAGCTGAAACTTTCTGAAAAATCAAATACAATCATACCGACATAATAATGGCCTTCTTTTTAGATGACTTTGTAGAGGCAAATAAGAGTGCTCTGGAGAGGCCCTGCCCCTCCAAAATGGGCAGCCATCCAATGCCTCCTTCCTGCCCCAGCCCTGAGTTCTGGGCTGAGCTCTGCCGATTGAGAGGGGGCATCTAAGATGCCAACTGAGCTTTGCCCTGAAACAAGGGTTTCTGCTCCTCAGGGGAACTGGCCCAACATCTGTGATGGTTACCAGGCAGGGAGCTATCCTTCTGTCAAGGGGCCTTGCAGGACTGAAACTTAGACTCAGGGGACAGGTGAGAAAGGGGGGACAGATTTTTTTAAAACATATTAGCAGTAGAACTCTTGGCCAAACCAGCACAAAGCTCTATGAGAAACTTCACTGTAAAACTATTCAGATGGGGACTTCCTCAGCAGCCCAGTGTTTAGGACTTCACCTTCCAATGCAGGAAACATGAGTTCAATCCCTGGTTGGGGAACTAAGATCCCATATGCTGTGGGGTTCAGCAAAAAAAAAAAAAAAAAGGCTTTTCAAGTGGAAGAGGGAGGACCAAGAAATGCAAGGAGTGAACAAGTGTCAACGAGCACAAATTAGTTTGGTCTCCACTTGCTGCATGCTCAGTCTCTTCAGTCGTGTCTGACTCTTTGTAACCCTGTAAACTGTAGCCCGCCAGGCTCCTCTGTCCATGGGGAGTCCCCAGACAAGAATACTGGAGTGGGTTATCATGCCTTCCTCTAGGGGATCTGCCCGACCCAGGGATCAAACCTGAGTCTCTCATGTCTCCTGCATTGGCAGGCGGGTTCTTTACTACTAGCACAGCACCAGGTAAAGCCAAGTAGAAATGGTTTAACTCAAGTGACATCATTAGTTGAGTTTTAATGTGTATCAAATAATAACAATGCGTTGAATCAAGCAATAAATAATGCTGTAAAGTTTAAAATGACCAACAGCATCTCCTGACTTCAGAGGGGGCTGCACCCTGAAGCAAGTGGTGCCAGATTTTCAGAGCCTCTCATTATGACAAACCCTTCTTAAATCTTTGTCCCTAATTTTTATCATTCTCATTCTTAGAGGTTCCCAAATTGTGTATGTTTCAGGCACCACAACTCCTGAATCTGTCCCCTGTGTGACCTCCTTACCATCCTTTGTGCCTCAGTCCTGCTCCTCAAAGGAAAAACATTCCAGCTCCTCAGCAGGTTTTTTTCTGGTGTGTATCTTCATCTTGCTAAGTAAGAGACTTATGAGGCCAGTCCTTGCTCTGTTTTAGGTAATACCCATCATCCATCATCTTCTATTATAAAAGGTAAGAAGGTCATGGAAAGGGAGGGTGAGAGGGAGGGCCAAGGAGGGGATACATGTATGCATATGGCTGATTCATGATGCTGTGCAGCAGAAAGTAATACAACATTGTAAAGTAATTACATTCAAATAAAAATAAATAAATTCAATTAAGTTTTTAAAAAATGTGAGGAGGGAGCCCTCTCTCCTTCTTACCCTTCCTCACCATCTTATGAGCTTTCTTTCCATCTGCCCAGTTGATTTGCATCACAATTTTGGATTGAATTACTGTAGAGTGTACATTTCTAGAGCCATATAAATACGGTTCACGACCGAGCCAAATAGCATATGGTAACTACATTCACTTTCTTGTACACGTTTTCATTTTTCCTGAAGTTGAAATTGCCGTCCCTTCTGGTTTGTTTGTTTCCTAGACCTCGATCACTAATTCATGCTAAACTTGGACCTAGTTGTAAAGCACTCTCATTACAGTTAAATATATGAGATAATCTCTACATTCCATTTCTTGTTTCTCTGGTGACACCGCCCTGGGGCCCCTCCATCCTCCTGCTCCAATCTGAAGAGTTACTCTCCAGAACTGCTCCACAGCTGTGCTCAGGACATCCTTGATCATCAACTGGCCAATCCCTTCACCTCTCTCTGTGCTGCCTCCCTCGTCTCCTAGTTCCTGTGGGTTTTGTTTTGTTTTGTTCTGTTTTTGTCTTCTTGGACTCCATTTTTGTGGAGCACACTCTTCTAAAGAGAGGTAATTGTTCTATCCTTGACAGTTTGGCCATGCAGAGAATTTTAGACTAGAAAATATTTCCCCGAAGAATTTTGAAGAATTACTCTTTATCTGCTGGCATCCTGGGTTGCCATTAAGAAGTCTGATGCTGTTTTGAGTCCCACTTATTTTTATATGATTCATTCTTTCTCCCTTTCCCTCCTTTCTCCCCTCTCTCTTTGAGAGTTTTTAGGATCTTTGCTGCAACTCTGGTACTCTGGCCTTCATGTAGATCATTTTTCACCCCCTGTGCTGGGCATGTGAAAGGCCCTTTTGTCTCTGAAATTCAAGTTCTTCAGTCTGAGAAATGTACTTGTACAATGTCTTTGATAATTTCCTCCACCAATCTTTTCTGCTCTTCCTTTCTAGAACTCCCATTAGTTAGATTTAGACTGTGTAGATTGAGTCCATAATTTTATTTTTCTTTCTTTCCTCTCCTTTTGTCTCTTTCTTTTCTTTTTTTCTTCTTTCCTTCTGTCCTTTCTTTCTTCTCCATCCTGAAATATTTTTCCTGACTTCTGCATGGGTGTGGTAACCTACGCAGTCAGTATTCTTGTAGGAGGAGAGAGGAAAGAAGCTGACCTCTCCCTAATCAATTCCAAACTTAGACTTGATTTCTCCATTTTCAATGTCATTCCCAGGTCCCCTTCCTGCTCTGTGTTACAAGTCCTGGTCTCAGGGACTCCCTGGTAGAGCTTCTTCAGAGCCATCCCCCAATGCCAGCTAAAGAAGAGGAGGTCTGAGGGTCTACTTTCTCCTTTCACAGACTCATATCCTGTCTACCTGTCTCAAGTCTTACTCTTGTGTTTGGAGCCAACTGGACCTCCCCATTCCTGAACCTCCTGACTCTGGATGGGAATCCATCAGGTCCTCTGTTGCATCCCTGCTGAGGTCACATGCATTTCAGCCTCACCACCACCCACACCCCATTTCCCCAATTCCTTTGCTCTCTCTTCCCCACTGTCCTCTTTGCTCCTAATCTCCATATCTTGGCAGATTTATACTATTTTCATTCCTTTTTTCTACCATTATATTGGTGTCTCAGGAGGCAGTAAGGATAAATGCATGTGTGCAAACTATCCTGTTTAACTCCAAGACTCTACTTGTATTTCTTCTGATGTTTCAAAAAATTGAAATTTTATATTGTTTCACACTGAACAGAACTGTGCCTTGTATTCCACAATTTAAATGCCAAATCTCTTACTTTAGACAGTTCTAACACATTTTTAAGAGTCTTAAGAATATCTGGGAATTTTAAGAAAGGCTGCAACCACTCCACTTCAAACTCTGTATGCTCTGCTTAAGATCCAGTCATCAAGTATTCAGTGGGAGTTGACTGAATTATTATTGCATTATTAAATTGGATACTTTCAGGTCCCTGCAAGACCTAAGGGTGGTGGCAGTGAGCACAAAGGACAGGTTCCAGACAGGAGGGGAAGGGAGATACCTGGAGGCAGTGTGGAGAGGAGGTGAAGGGAGGGAGAAGAAGGAGGGTCCAGAAGGAACACGAGGACTCCATCCATCTGTTGTCACCTCAATCCCACTGTGCAGTTGGACCACTGGGTGGTCCAGTCACACCTACGGGATGCAGGTGAGGCACCGAGCGGTGCTGAACGTGGTTTCTCCAATTGGACAGTGAAGGGAGGAAGCAGGCCTTCACTCTTCAGAAAGATGTTCAAGAAATGAAATGAGATGGATGATAAATCTGAAAGCTCTTGGAAAGTAAAAGGGCTATATAAATACACAGTGTCTTTATTGGATCTAGCATGGCTCAGGCAAATCCAACCCTAACTCACTGTAACTTTATGCAGCAAGTTCATTGAATTATATCCATGGTGCAGATAGAAATAGCCCTTGCACACGGCACATGTATGGAGTGCCTGTGAAGAAATGCAAGATCCATTAAGGAAATTAAAGCTCCAAGGTGACACAGGAAGAGATCTGCTCCCTTCCCTAGATCTCAGAGGACATGTATTAACAAGGCAGTATATCAAAATGGCGGGAGTTCGGGGCCTGAGTCATCAGGTGGAGACCAGCCCTTACTGACTCATATCAGACTTTATCTAAGTCAGAAATGAACTCCTGTTCTAAGCCACTGAGGTCGGGGGCCTTATTTGTTACCATGACATAGCCTAACCTGCCCTAAGAAGCTTGAACTAAGAAGGGCTGCTGTCAAAACATGGATATCCAGAGAGGTGTATGGTGATAAGGGGATGAGATGAGAGAGAGCTGCTCAGATACAAAGGCCCTCCCCTTGAGCCTGGAGGGAGAGCTGGGAGCAGAAATTGGGCCCCTAGTTCAGGCTTCATCAAGCATTCTGGGGAAAGTCAACAAGAAGTGGCAGGGCTGGAAAACATTTACCCCATCAGATGTTACTCACCCATCTTCTATGTGGAGTCTGCCACAGGCTGTCTTCCTCTGTCTCCACTCTGCACTCCCAATGTGGTACAACCACAGTGCACCTCTCAGCCTACGTGGAGCCCTGTCTCATGGAGGCCTGTTCCTGCCTCAGCTGTCTCAAGGGGGCACATTAGCCACAGTCTCCCTGACCATAGAGACTTGGCCCTTCCTTGGAAGCATGGGACCTCCTTTTAGAATTTACAGACCTGCACAATCACCCAACCTCCAGGCTCTGCCACACAAGCAGGTGCAGGAAGGGTGGCCTCGTTTTACCAATCTTCCCAATTCATGTTGAAACACAAGCCTACCCTAGCTGCAATTAAAATCTTAAGCTTTGAAGAGTTCCCTTTAGAAATACATCCTATGTTTCAATAGTTCTTAATATTTGAGGGAGGGGGGTGCCATGTAACCCTGTGAGGATCTGATGAAATCAGAAAAACACATATGCTAATAACAAAATGTTGCTACTGGACTTTTCCAGAAGATTCAGGATCTCCCATAAAGCCTCATGCTAGGGGAACAGAGTCACCATGTGCTCTATATCCTAAAGTGAACACAAAGCAACTAGAGTCAGAAACCACCCCTCCCACTAAGGGCAGAGGGGAATGGCAGAACCAGGCCTGCCATCTTCAGCCATGGGCCACCTGGCCCTTTGCCAGTCTATTATTTTTTCAAATTGAGTTTTATTAATAACATCATAGGCCTGAGTTTGATGAGTGGGGACAGTCTGCTGAGCAATGCAGACACATGCGTTGCTCATCCCACCATGCAGACACATGGACACCATTGATCTTAAGACTCTCTGGCCCCAGGGGCTCCTTGGCTTGCCCTAAGAAAAGAGAGATACATCTCTGTGTGGGTTGCAAGGATGAGGGGCAGGGCAGACTCGGACCAACACCAGCTTCACTCTAGAGGCCAGCTGCCCAGGAGTAATATCCCAAGGAGAATGGGGGTCAGCGGAGCAGAGAATCACAAGCCTTTGCTGAAGTCAGCACATGAAGCTCCAAGAGATGACTGAGGAGCCTGCAAGAGGGGAGAGCTGGCTTCACAGCCCTGAGTGGATTGGTGGACATGGTCTTCACAGACACCTCCAAAGCTGATGCTGGATGGAGGGGTGGTTGGTGATGAATAGGGGGAAAGTTTGACACATGTTCCCTGCAATTTAAGGTATATGTTTAAACAGAGGCTACAGCCCAGTTCTCTGCTAGAAACTTCTCAAGGTGGGAGGCTGGCGGTAGCAGCCCACACCAGCAGAGTAAGTCAGAATTGTGGTATCAAGAGTCTACCACCACCACCACATGTGACTTGTGGCTGGTACAGGAGAGAACTCTTCTTCTCGACCCCATGAGGATAACACCGAGGTTAGAGGAGCACACAGAAGCCATGGGCTGTCTAAGTGACCAGCAGCCAAATGACACATGATTCATGTCTCACCCAGAAAGGGGCATTAGAAACATGGACTATGGAGAAAATAAAGAAACATCGTTTTCCCCTTTCTGGAGAAATCCTCAGCTGTGAAGAAGCTGAGCACTGTCCCCAGAGCTCATGATCTGATCACCATTGATGTGGGGACCCCCACATCAGCCTCCAGCCGGAAACAGACTCCCAGCAAAGCTTAGCGAGGCCAGCAGCACCTGCCTCCCTCCACTGGCCAGTGATCACAGAAAAGGGAAGACTTCTGCTCCCCCTTTTTCTCTTCTTTGCCCTAGACCTGCGATCCAAGGGATGGAGAAGAGCAGGTGTGTGCATGGCTGACTGCACCCACAACTCTCAGGTGCCAGGCAGGGGAGCAAACCCTCCCCCCTCCTTTCTCCAAGTCCTAAAGTCTCAATGTCTTAGTCTATTTGGGCTGCTATAACAAAGTACTGCAGAGTGCATCGCTTACACACAACAGGAATTTATTTCTCACAGTTCTGGAGGCTGGAAGTCTGAGATCACAGTGTCCACATGCATGGCCAGGTGAGGGCTGTCTTTTCGCATGTGTACTTGTCCTCGTATCCTCACATGATGGAAGGGTGAAGGAGCTCTATGGGGTCTCTTTTATAAGGAACTAATTCCATCCATGAGGGCTCCATCCTCATGATGTCAGCACCTCTTTGAAGCCCCACATCCTAATACCATCACCTCTGGGAGTTAGGATTTCAGCATATGATTTGGGGGGGGGGGGTGCAGTGTTGGTGGTGGACATGAGCATTCAAACCATAGCATATTGGTAGAGTCTTCCCTAGGGGAGAAGAGAAGGGGATACATAAACGGAGTTTCAGGGACTTCCCTGGTGGTCCAGTGGTTAAAGCTTTGCCTGCCAGTGCAGGGGGTACAGATTTAACCCCTTGTTGGGAAGCTAAGATCCCATATGACTCATGACCAAAAAGCCAAAACATAAAACAGTGTCATAACAAACTCAATAAAGACTTTAAAATGATCTACATCCAAAAAAGTCTTAAAAGAATAAATGGAGTTTCAGATTTCAACTGGACTCAACATCTAATAGTGGCAAGTGGCAGGAAAGTGATGGAATCTTGCCATGATGTTGCTAAAGAGAGGAATCAACATACCCAGCTGAAGGCAATGGTTAGAGAAAGATGAAACCATCTCATGTTCCTACCCCAAGTTAGTTAAGACTGTTCAGTGAACAATGCAAACACCCAAAATTTGGCATCTGATTGCACTATGTACATGAGCAACCAAAGACTTTTTAAAGTCATCCCCCTCCCCCATTTTAAAGATGAGTAAATCCAAAGAGGGTAGGTGGTTTTTTCAAAGACGCATAGGTCACTGCAGAACCTGGAGAGATGGTTCCTGATGCATTAAATGGAGTGCTTCTGTGTGGTTTTGTTCTTAATCATCCAGCTTGAGCTACAAGAGCAGTGCTCTAAATTCAAACCACTGAATAGCCTCTTGTGTCCCAGGACTGCCTGAGTTAGTGTAGAAGCCAGCATAGGTGGAAGAGAAGAGCTCTGAGATGGTGCTTTGCATCCATTTCAGAATTTGAGATCCAGGAAGCAGGGTAGGAAGGCAAGCTGCCCAAGGCACTATTTTGCTTGAAGCTCTGTGCGTTTCAGCACACACACATCCACATTGACACCTAAGTCAAATAAAGACCCAAACAAATCAAAACTACAAAGACTGTTAGATGGTGTACCCCCTTGGAATACCTACCCCTACTAGTCCCCTCCAGAGCTGCTGATTGTGGGATTTTAAGAGTCAACTGCCACAAGCTCTAATTAAATGGAGAAATGGAAGAAAATGTGAATAATAAACACAAATCTCACATGCACTTCCGAGGGAAGATGTGTGTTTTCAAGTTTACCTTAAATACCACTGAACCGTTTCATTTTTCAAAAACTAGAAGCCAGCCTTTCTTTCCTGTTAGAAATTGTGCAAACATGGCACATCGTCAGCATGCCTTGCTAACCACAGATTCCATTATGTGTTTAATAATTGACTATTCAATAGAGCATTGATGCATTTTGTCTGGAACTAATTCACCTTTGTCTGTGCCTCGGCACGAATGTTCGGTGAATCACAGATGGGATCGCAGAAGTGTTTCGAGTGCTGCTGCCCAACACAGAGTCACATCTCGGGATTATTCCTGTCAGGCCCTGTGCTCACAAATGTTCTAGCATGCTAAAGCCACTTGAAAATGTGATGTATGGAAGCCGCCAAGTGCGGGACAATACCTCTTCCCTTCTAATGAGGATTCACAATTCACAGTCTGCAGGCCACTTAAACCAGGGAGGAAATTGTTCACTGCAAAATTAACAAAAATGGATGCCCCAACAGCCCATTAAGACCATGTTGCTACCCAGTTGGAAATCAGGCTGAGATGTGTTGGTTGGGGAAGGCAAGTGTTAGCAAATACATACGTCTTGGACTTCTCTGTATTGGAAAGAAAATCCCTCCTCTCTCCTAAAGAACTTCTACATTGCTTTTCTTTTTTAAATAAATTTATATATTTGTAATTGAAGGATAATTGCTTCACAATGCTGTGTTTGCCTCTGCCATACATAGCAGGAGTCAGCCATAGGTATATATATGTCCCCACCCTCTTGAACCTCCCTCCCTCCTCCCACCCCTTCCCTTCACCCCTAGGTTGTTGCAGAGCCCTGGTTTGAGTTCCCTGTGTCTATAGCAAATTCTCATTGGCTATCTGTTTTACCTATGGTAGTGTATATGTTTCCATGTTACTCTCTCTATTCATCCTACCTTCTCCTCCCTCACTGCTGCCTATGTCCTTAAGTTCATTCTCTATGTCTGTGTCTCCACTGTTGCCCTGTAAATAAGTTCATCAGCACCATCTTTCTAGATTCCATATATACATGTTAATATATGATATTTGCTTTTCTGACTTACTTTACTCTGTATAATAGGCTCTAGGTTTATCCACCTCATTAGCACTGACTCAAATTGTGTTCCTTTTAATGGCTGAGTAATATTCCATTGTATATACATACCACAGTTATTGGTTGGGATTTATGAATTGGAGCAGGATGAAAAACAGTACAAATGGAGTATAATTTTATGATGAACTGGATGCACCATCCTGCAGGGCTCTTTCCTGGGGAAGAACCACTGCTATGTCTGGGCTCAAGTGCCGACTGGGGTTGGCATAGCATGAATGCCACAGGTTTAAAAGGAGGGGGGGAAGAACTTACTCCAAAGCTGTTCTTATCCATTGCAATTATCTTGGCTGTTTTTTTATGAGAAGCAGAGTGCTGGCTGAAATGGGCATGTCCTCCAGCAAGATAAGGCCTGGTTGCTTCTGCCCAGCCATGAAATTGTATTCTAGTATGTGGAAAATATTTCTTTTTAGTCTTTTGTAAAAGCTGGGTATATGATTTGATAGCAAGCACATTGTTTCATAAAATGATCCATTTATTTAAAAACCCAGCCACAGTATTTGATATCAAGACTGCCTTCTTGTTATAGCTTGAATTTATCAGTGGAATTTCCATTGCTTGGGGATATGAGATCTATTTTTTTTTTAAGTGATTGTCCTAAGGTAATGAATGATTAAATTCATCTGTTCCATTAAGGGACTCTATAGTCTTCTTTTAATCTCAGGGGAGGAAAACTATTGCCTGGCTTTCTCTGCCATCCTTGTTGCTCTGATTTGCTTCATTTTGTTGACTTCAGTGCAGACCAGCATATTAGCATAGCCCAGGCTTCTGAGGACCACCTGCGCTTTCGGGGGTAGCCAAATCCTATGATTTGAGCTGCAGTTATAATTAAGTCTGAACCTGGGCCAACACTGGAAAAGTTTGGCCAGCTGATCAATTCTTTTTCTCATTAATCAGCAGAGTTGTTAAAATACCCTCAAACCATTGCCTAGACCTCAAATCCTCTTGAATGAACAGGACCCAGCTGCTGTTTCCCCTTTATTATCTTTTTCCAGAACAGTCTAGCTAGAGAATGTATGTTAGTTGCTCAGTCATGTCCAACTCTTTGTGACTTCATGGACTGTATCCCACCAGGCTCCTCTGTTGATGGGATTCTCCAGTCAAGAATACTGGAGTGGGTTGCCATTCTCTTCTCCAGAGCTAGAGAATGAGCCCTCAGTACTTTTAGCTATAATAACAACATAAACTTATAGAGGCGCAGGGCATGCACGCTCAGCCATGTCCAACTCTTTGCGACCATATGGACTGTAGCCTGCCAGGCTTCTCTGTCTATGGGATTCTCTAGGCAAGAATACTGGAGTGGATTGCCATTTCCTCCTCCAGGGGATCTTTCCAGCCCAGGGGTCAAACCCATGTCTCCAGCATCTCCTGCATCAGCAGGCAGATTCTTTACCACTGAGCCACCTGGGAAGCCATAAACTTATAGAGCGCTTATTCAAATGCAGGTTCGGTTGTGTTTGTACCTTTTAATTTATTTAATTATAATAACCATAAAAGGTAATTATCTCAAAATTACAATATGGAAACTGAGGCACAGAGAGTTAACAATTTGCTCAAACTCACACAACAAGTAATGGAACTGGGCTCGGAACACAGGTGATCTGTTGCCATAGCCTATATACTAAATCAGTATGTTTGCTGCCTTGTGTGAAATAAAAATGCAACATGTGACTGTGTCATTAATGACTAAAGGCTTTTGATCATTCTTGCCATGAATTCCTTCACTCAGACTCTGGAAATTACACCTCATTGTGATCAACCTTAAAGGAGCAATAAAATATAGACTCTTTCCCTCCCAAAATCCAAATGGAATAGGAAGCTGAGTATTATGCAGTGGCACAGAGAGGAAGCAGGAGAAGCAAGATTGCCGGCTGTGTTCCTGCTTGCTCTGTGAACTTGGTGATCTAACTTACCTCTCTGAGCCCATCTGCCCACGTGCATCATGGGGCACTGCCTCATGGCACCCCATCACCTTGCAAGACAGGTGTGCACACACAGGTGACAGTGGTGGTCGCTGTAAGATGATGGAGAGCCAAGGTGTAGGGTAGGAACATACTCAGATATAGCTTTGGTCTGCAGTTCTGACTTCTAGATTTACACAAAGTCTCAATGTAATTGTGGTCTGGAAACCATGCCATAAAAAGTGGGAAAGAGGCCAGGGCAGTCTTCCTGAAGAAGAAGTTGAACTGGTCGGAATCATGAAGTTAAAGATGGCTTTCAGATGTTAGGAGCCATAGCTGTTTGATGGGACCTTTGGTAACTCTAGATAGCCCCTATGCCACCACCTGTTTGTCCTGGACCTCAGTGGCAGAATAATAAGGTGCTACCCAGAGTGTGGAGAGGGACCCTTCCCAGAAGGGGGAGCAAACTCCCACACGCTTGGTCAAGTCTATCATCTTCTCTGGGAGTAGATGGGAGTAGACTGAAGGGCAAGGGGAAACCCACTTCCCAGGATAACCTCCCCCGACTTCATGATCTGGGGCCTCCTGCCAGTACTGAGTGGGGCAGGCGTGACTCGGAGGGAAGAGAAAATGAGAAGAAACGGATAGTTTGTGCATTCATGCAACCAAGGTGTCCTGGGCCCTGGTACTGCTGGGTGCTGTGGTAAACAGGTACAACCTGTTTACCCCTTCAGAGATGGAAGAGGATACAAACAAAATGCATACACACACACTCAGTCTGTAAATATCCATTCTACCGAAGGCAAGGGCCTCATCCATTGGCACCCTCACCGTGTGCACCCACAGCACACTGGCTGAGGACTGTCACTGCCTCTAAGCTGCCCAGACACAGAGGGCCTCCCCTGAAACCTCACACCCCAACCAAGAGGCTAGAATCTGGAGCCCACCAGGGGACTCTGAGTTCTATTGCTCTAGCTACTGTATGAATTTCAAAGGGCTTGGTAATAGGTAATTCTACCAGAGAGGGAAAGGTTACTAGCCAGACCCCTACCTGCCTGGTTTCCTGTCCCACATTCTCTCCAATCTACACACTTGGGGCAAAGAAAGAATTGCCATTTGCTGACAGTCCAAATGGGCCAGACACTGACTTGGAGATTCAACTCTATAAAGTAGGTGTTAGAATTCCTGTTCATATTGACGACTAACAGCCCCAAGCATGAGAGACTATACAATTAGCTAAATAGCTATACAATGCTAAATAGCAGAATTAAGATTTGAGATCATCAGATGTACCATGGGCCTGTCTGATTCACTCTTCTCACTACAGCCTGGCTTATAAGATGCTTCAAGCCCAGACTGCCTCCCCAGCCTCACCTTCCCTATTCTTGCTCTCCCTAAATTATCTGTATCCCCCAGGTGTCCTGGCGCCAGTGCCCAGGCTCTTCTAAGTCCCACCTCTCTCTGTCCAAAGCCTCTCAAAACTCAGCTCAGATACCATCTCTGCTAGAAGAAGACACCCTGGATACTCCCAAACTCACCACCACCACCAAGGCTGAGCTGCCTCTGGGCTCCGTGGCATTTGTCATTGTTGTTGTTCAGCCGCCCAGTCATGTCTGACTCTTTGTGACCCCATGGACTACAGCATGCCAGGCCTCCCTTCCCTCACCATCTCCTGGAGTTTTCCCAAGTTCATGTTCATTGCATCAGTGATGCCATCCAGCCATCTCATCCTCTGATGCCCTCTTCTCCTTCTGCCCTCAATCTTTCCCAGCATCAGGGACTTTTCCTAATGGCACCTGTGCTGATCTCTATATGACTGACCAGTGTCATTGTTCTGAACTTTTGTGTCTTTGAGGTCAAAATTGGGTTAGATTCATTCTCTAGCTCAGAGCCTAGACCTTGACCTGGCTCAACTGGGACTCAAGAATTATTTATGGGAAGAAAGGAAGGAAGGAAAAGAGAGAGGGAGGAAGGCAGTGAGAAGGGAAGGGAGGAATCCTGTCCCCTGGAGTCTGTCATACCTCCCTTTCTGCCCTACCTGGGCGGTCTGACCTGTCCCCACTCCCTGACTCTTAGATCCAACAAAGACTGATTTCTCTGTCCCCAGATCAGGGGACAGATTCCCAGGCTGGGACAGTAAATTGACCCTGCAGTCAATCTTTAGTCTTCCCGAAGGGCACAATTTGTTGGCTTGTGTTTCGCAGTGAATTTTTAATCACATCAGCCGCTCCCCTCCCCCTGACCTGACAAGCCTCAGTGCTGCCTGTGCTAAGAGACTGGGGACTCCGTTTGCCTGGGATCTGCAGTGAAACTAATCAGAAAGGAGGATTGTTGCTTAAGCCTCTGCACTGACGGCTGAGCCTCCTGCAAACATTTTCATATGGTAACTGTCCCCACAGTTCTGGGGGCAGTTCAGAGCTGAGAGCACTGAGTTGCAGGGAGAATTTTCTCACACCAGGTTATAAGGTCCATTATTACCAGGAAGGTTTGGAAGTTAGTGAAATAAAATGTGTAATAAGGGCCAGTGTGGAACTAGGCTTCCCAAGTTATAAAGCCTTTCACGTGTATGACCTCAATGAATCTTTACAACGACATAGGGGAGAGATCATTAAAGCCATTATTTCACTGGATGCTTACGAGAGGCTGGACCCTGCTCACACTTGCTTTATAAATACTATCTATTTATGTCCTCAGCACCTATGAGCCAGGTTCCGTTAAAGATTCTTATTTTATGGATGGACCCCAGGAATGTTGTTTCTTTTCTAAAGTCATACAGTTGGAGGATGGGAGGTCTGGAGCTTGAAATCAGATCTGTCTGGTAACAAAGGCCATACACTTGACCACTTTCACAAACAACATGCCCATTTTGCAGATGAAAATTAGTACGGGACTTCCCTGGTGGTCCAGTGGTTAAAAATCAGCTTTGCAAAGCAGAGGATACAGGTTTGATTCCTGGTCTGGGAACTGAGATCCTACATGCCATGGGGCAACCAAGCCTGTGCACCACAATTAGAGAGCCTGTGCACCGCAACTACCGAGCCCCCCACTTCTAGAGCCCATGTATAAAAAGAGAAGCCCACACACCATAACTAGTGAAGCCCATACACACCACAACTAGAGAAAGCCTGTGAATTGCAACAAAGGCTCAGCACAGCCAAAAACATTTTTTTAAAAAAGAAAAATGTGTAAACAGTAGAACCAGGACAGGATCTGAGCAAAGCTGCAGAGAAATGAGCCTAAGATATGGAGTCAGATAGAAAGGGATGGCCATCTCTCTGCCACTTACAAGATGTGTGTCCTTGGGCAAGTTGCTGAGTCTGCATCTTCTCAAGTGTAAAACAGGGACACAGCACCTGTCTTGCAAGATCATTTGCTGCAAACCTTCTCCAGGTGCTGCTTTGAGAAAATCGAAAGCTTTTCATTTTGGACATCTTCTAGACTCCTGGTACAGTAAGCCTTCTGAAGGCATTGAGTCACCACCGGCTCAGGCTCTCTCTGTGTTAAATGTTCATTTACTCGATGGCCACAGGGTGAAAGGAATCATTACTATTGTTGAGCCCGACTGTGATTCAGGCACTGTGCTAGGCACTGTCACATGCTTGCCACAGGCCTGCAACGCAGGGATTTTAAGGCATATTACAGGTAAGGAAACTGAGGCACAGGGAGGTAAGGTGAGGGTCTCAAGGTCTGGTCTGGGGCAGAGGCCAGGTCACCTGGCCCCACCACTCTGACTGCCTCATCCTGCCTGTAATTGTCAAAGCTGTCCGTCACCTCCAGGAAACTGCCTTTTTTTGTTCAGGACACCTGCCTTTGGATGAGGAAACAAAACCAAATCTTGTCTATATTGGTTTTGCTGAATTTTAGACAGCCCACCTATACTAAGTATGTGGCTTCTCTGGTGGCTCAGACAGTAAAGAATCCACCTGCAATGCAGGAGACCTGGGTTCTATCCCTGGGTCAGAAAGATCCCCTGGAGAAGGGACTGGTAACCCACTCCAGTATTTTTAACTGGAGAATTCTATGGACAGGGGAGCCTGGTAGGCTACAGTCCATGGGGTCGCAAAATGTCGGACTCACTGAGCAACTAACACTAACACTACTAGGTTAAGAACTTAATTATTCAGCCTTTTATTTTTTTACTTTTCAAAATAAAATGCATTCATCACCTTGGAAAGAGTTTTTTCCCTCCTGTTTGCAAATAATGTTATTTAGTCTTCTTGATACCCAAGGGAATTTACTTAGAAGTAAAAAAGAAAAAGAAAAAAGAGGGAAAAGAGAGAAAAAGAAAGGAAGAAATTACCATGAATAGAAGACCTATGGGACATAATTACAGAAATACTGCAGGTTCTGCATTAACTGGAAAATTGCAACCATTTCATTGTGGGAGTAAAGCTATTTTCTTTTATTTTAAAGTGGATCCTTCACCTTCCAAAGGGCTAATTATGGTGCTGCCTACATCTTGTGTTCATGGGCTCCAATTTCATCTTTTCATTAACCACAATGGCAAATAACAAAATTGAACTCTGGAAGCATCTCTGTGACGGCTCTGGTAGCAGGTAGGAGGGACATAGCGATCACTCATCTTGTGACTCAGACCATGTTTTCCATAATTGAGCCCACCGTGGACCTTGTCAGAGGCCCCCCGCTCTAGCTCAGCCAAGAATTCATAAAACAAAGCAGGTGGGCGGCTGGAGCCAGGAGGAACTCCAGGGAGGGTGAGTGGAAGGGAGAGCAACGCAAGAGCTGTTAGAAAGTAAATGCCCTAAAATGATGTTTATGGAGAGTTTTTAATGATGTGAGACAATGTTTGAAATCTAATGCTTAGGAGAAAAAGCAGGATATACCTTATGTAGACAGTACGATTTCAACTATGTGAAATATCTATAACTCAATCTAGGACTATCATTACAATATTGGACTATATCTGATATTTAATACATCTCAATCACCAGATTTTTTTATATAATTTTATTTCTTTTTGGCTGCGCTGGGTCTTCATTGTCGTGCAGGCTTTCTCTAGTTGTGGCGAGTGGGAGCCAATCTAGTTGTGGAGCTTGGGCTTCTCACTGTGGTGGCTTCTCTTGTTGTGGAGCATGGGCTCTAGGTGCATGGGCTTCAGTAGCTGCAGCACATGGGCTCAGTAGTTGTGGTCCTGGGCTCTAAAGCACAGGCTCAATAATTGAGGTGCAAGGGCTTAGTTGCCCTGAGACATGTGGCATCCTCCTGGAACAGGGATCGAACTGGAGTCTTTTGCATCTCCTGCATTGGCAGGTAGATTCCTTATCACTGAGCCACCAAGGAAGCCCCCAGATTTTTTAAATGTCCAAATATAACTCAATCTCACAGAAAGGCAGGGATCCAAAACCTCCTCCTGGAGATGTCAAGGCTCCCCCGAGAAAGAGGGATTTCATTTTTCTAGGGGTTGCTCTTCACCTCTTATTCCAAAGCCTCTCCTGGTTCTGTTGTCAATCCCCTCAAGAGACCTCAGCACCATTCCCCTGGCCCCTGCTCCTCTCCCTAAGCCACTTTATCGCTCTCTGAACAAGGACCTATCTTCTGCATTTGCCAAGGCACCAGCAGCATTAGGCTGTTTTGCAAAAGAGACTTTTATCCAAAAGTTTTGAGGATGGGGGCAGTAGTGGGTAGGACTGGGGGAGGGGGAAGTATTGCACAGTAGAGGGTGCGAAAACGCTGAGAGTTAAAAAAAAAAAAAAAAAAAAGCATTTGTCTCTGAATTTCACTGTACATGCCAGTGCTCCGACCAAGCAAAACCTGCTTGGCCCCTTGACTGACAACGCAGGCTGGTGTCACTGGGTTTCACTCTCCGCCTGTGTAGGTGTGTGTTCCTATTCCTCTCTAGTTTTCTATGTGTCCCTCTCTGGGTCTCTGGGTCTTTCTGTGTTCTCCATTTCATCCTTCTTTGTCTTTCTCTCTCTCTCTGGGTGTCCCTCACATTTTCCTTACATGTATCTCTGTCTCAGATAACCTCAAAGGCTTTCATTGTGTTCACATTCTTTCTTTCTGGAGCCCCCTAAACAGAACCCCTTCCTCTCTGCTTTCAAGAGAAGATTTAAAAAAACTCCTGTCTGATTAGCATGCAGAGAATTCAGAAAACTTTTGTTTCAACATTTCAACACATCCAGACTAGCCAGGTAGAGCAAGGGAGGGGAGCTAAAAAGCCCATTAAGGTGTCTTCCCAAACAAATGCCTTCCTTGTCCTTCTGCCCAAACGCAGAACAGCTGCAGCTTTAAAAATAGCTTGCTTTCATCTTTTGAAGGAAATATGCCAAAATTTTAGCATTGGCTGTCTTTGGGTGGCAAGAAGTGCTTTAGCATTATTTATTTCTACCTATTTTTCTGAGTTTTCCAACTTGCCCAAGGCAAGCCTGAACTACTTTATCATAATAAAATCTCCCATGTATTATGCACCTGCCAGACACCCGATTTAATCTTCACAACAGCCTTAATGGGTAGATGTTATTATGCACATTTAGAGGTTCAGAGAGGTCACGCAATTTGCTCAATGTCACACAAACATAGGTGGAGATCCAACCAGACATTAGGCTCCCAGACACTAAATCCTCTGCTTCACCTGCAGGTGTAAAGGCTTTCCACACCTGAAAGCTCACAAGGTCATTCGAGCTGCCTTGCTCTACTCCTCACTGTAAATGCAAGTGGTTCTGCAGGTTATGACTCACAATACTAACCTTCCTGGGAGGATTCTACTTTCCTGCATCAGATCTGTGGCCTGTGGGATGACTATACATCTTAAGCCTGTTGAACTTGAAAGTGTCGTATGATCTACTCGGGTCATTAAAACATGAATAGAAAGGCCATATCACTTTTGTGCCAAAGCAGTAAGATCCAGCTTGTGGTTCTCTGTCTTTCTCCCTTCTGCCACAAGGCAACATCCCCAAAAAGGTCCAAGTGTAAACATGGAGCAGAGCTGTAGTTGACCCAAGATGTACATGTAGCCTGAGCAAGAAATAGATCATTGTTTTTATAACCCATTGAGATGTGGGGATTGTTTGTTACCATATCATAGCATAGCCTAAGCTGACGAACTCTGTATACGCAAAAGTTTACAAGCATAGGGGCTCACTAACATGTTTCATACGTCCTCCTCTTGGAAGGGAAAAATAGGGGGAGTCTTGCCCAAGGCATTAGTGTGAAGTTCAACTTGTCTTTTTCAAAAATGATGTTGGGAAAATGATCTCCTCCCCTAGGGTGTATTTCTGCAGCACATTCTCCTGATGGGGCAAGACTGTCAGAATAAGTCCCAATTACAGGTCCTGGAACTGCCCAAGGACACACAGGGCAATTAGTGCACAGCTCTAAGTCTGAGAGGAGCCCATGGAAGGGAGCACTCTGCCACTGACTGTGGCCACAGCTGGAGGCTCAGGTACCATCTGGGCAGATGGAGAGCAATAAAGATGGACCGCTCAGGGTGGTGCAATCAATTACCACATTTGGTCTGAGATACAGAGAGCAACACAGCCTTCACAGGCAACTTGTTTTCCATGCCTTTAGCAAAGATGCCTTCGAGGGAAGAATGGAGAGTTAATCCAAAAGCTGAAGGCTCAGAAGAGAAAGAATTGCTGTCATCACTGAGGAATGGGCAGGAGAGAAGACACCTCTGCCTCAGGAGGAAGCAGTCAAGTGATTTTTCAAAGAATCCCTGGGGGGAATGAACACAATCATCTCACCCCTAAGTGACCCAGTTGGTAGTTCTGTTGCTGAAGTATCTTTATTCAATTTGTTCTTTTCTCTGGCTGTCTCATCATTCCTGCATTCTTTAATCTGGACCATCCTTCTTTCCTTCACTCACACCATAGTTCATTCATTCTTTCATTCATTCAGCCAGTGGGACCTCTGAGCACAGCACTGCTTCAGATGTCTGCAGCCTGACTGGCATAGACAAAGACCGGTTGGTGGAAGGTGTAGCAGACACAGATCCACTGCTCAGATCCACCTTCAGAAACAGTGGCTTCCATATGGGAGGGGCATGGCTTCCTGACCACCTCCAGCTGGTAGCCCTAGTTTTCAAGCCAAGGTCCAGCTACTCTCACAGCAAACTCTGGCCAATGACTTAGCTGACTGGGCCTATAGGGCCTGGTCATTTCTATCCAACACAGGATGCCTCTAGAGGGTGATCTGAATCCTGGAGCTCCACCAGCTGTCAAAGACCATGGGGTCTCCATCACGGTCTGCTGGCTGCCCCTGCCCATCCTACTTCTGCCCTTTCTCTTTCAGAAGCATCACTCCCCTGTAAACTTTTTGCACCTTTAACTCCATCTCAGTGACCGCTTCATAGAAAACCACACAGGCACAGAAGAGGAAACATGGGAGGGAGAAGAGAAAGCACATAAGGAACTCTGTTGTCTGAGACCAAGTAGTGTTTCTCTCCAGCTCCTTCTCAGAAGACAGATCAAAGCTGATGCTGACTACACCAAGGCTTAAAATTCAACATTCAAACAACTAAGATCATGGCATCTGGTCCCATCACTTCATGGCAGATAGAATGGGGAAAAACAGTGGCAGATTTTATTCTCTTGGGCTCCAAAATTACTGCAGACAGTGAATGCAGCCGTGAAATTAAAAGACACCTGCTCCTCGAAAGAAAAGCTATGATTAACCTAGATGGTATATTAAAAAACTGAGACATCACTTTGCCAACAAAGGTCCATATAGTCAAAGCTATGGTTTTCCCAGTAGTCGTGTACAGATGTGAGAGTTGGACCATAAAGAAGGCTGAGTGCAGAAGAACTAATGCTTTCAAATTGTGGTGTTAGAGAAGACTCTTGAGAGTCCCTTGGACAGCAAGGAAATCAAACCAGTCAATCCTAAAGGAAATCAACCCTGAGTATTCATTGGGAGGACTGATGCTGAAGCTGAAGCTCCAATACTTCACCACCTGATGCAAAGAACCAACTCATTGGAAAAGACCTTGATGCTGGGAAAGATTGAGGGCAGGAGGATAAGTGGGTGATGAGGGATGGGATGGTTGGATGGCACCATTGACTCAATGGATTTGAGTTTGAGCAAACTAAGGAAGATAGTGATGGACAGGGAAGCCTGGTATGCTGCAGTCCATGGAGTCACAAAAAGTCGGACATGACTTAGCAACTGAGCAACAACAGCACCATAAGGATCTCTGTCGCCTCTTGCTAAAGCTGTCTCCATTTAGGAGACAGGAGGTTAGTAGGGAAGGCCAGAACTTAGCCTTGTGGCCCTACAGACTAGCTGGCCAGACTGGCCCTGGACAGCCTTCTCTGAATGTAAACATTAGTGTTGACTCTGAAAAGCTTTTAGAGTGCTCCAGACTCTAAGGGACCAATGGAGGTCAGGGCCTTGCTGAGGAAGAAAAGTGGAAAGGGCAATATGGTTTGGCTGCAAGGACATGAATCATGGAGGGCAGCATGGAGGAGGAGGGATGCTTTATCTGAATCTTAGAGTGAGCTCCCGAAGGACACAGGTAGAAACCAGGACCCATGGCCTGTTCTGCACTCATGTGTTTAGAAATCAGAATAAGAACAAGGCATCACTCAGGTCCCTTTGGGTGTCAGCAACAGAAACTGACTCTGGATGATGTAAAGGATTTGCTTGGAGGCCATGGGAGAACAAAGAATCAGGCAGGAGGTAGATAGAAACCTGGAAGCTCTGGGGCCTCATGTGGCAGGAGCTCTTCAACAGCTCCTCCAGGGCACTGCTGCGAAAATAGAAGGATGCCATTTTAGTGTCTTGGTTTGTCCACTCACTATTCAGTTTCTAGCGAGGGGCAGAGTGCCCTCGCTTTAGCTAGGATGTGATCTGATGCCTTGAGTAGTAGGCATGCCAAGGCAGGATGCACACTCCAAGAGGTAAGAAGAGATCCAGTAGGACATGAGCTCACAGGGCCAAGAGAGAAGTTTCTACAAATGCAGCAGTGAGCATTATCAACGGCAGCACACAGGGACAGTCAAACGGGGACAGAGATTTACCCACAGGAATTAGTAACCAGCTGATTGCTTACTTCAGTGTGGAGGCAGGGATGAAGTTAGATGCTCTGGGTAGAGGATTCAATGGGAAGAGAGAAGATGCAGACAGACCACTCCATTGAGAAGTGTGGAGAAGAAGAGAAGGCAAGAGATTGGTTGTTTGAGAGGACCCATTGGGTAAGGGTGGATTCTTTTTAGAATAGGAGAGATTTGAGGTTCTTAGATGCTAAGACAAAGGAGCAGAGGAGAGGCAAAGGTGAAAAAAATATAAGAGTGGGTTGTACAGTCAGGGCTCAGGGGCAGGAGGATGGCTCAAGAACCTGGGCAAAATGACTGGCCTTTGAACTCTCTTTGCCATTGCTCCTCACTGCTCAGAAAGTATTATTATAATTATTTTTAATATTTATTTGGCTGAATTGGGTCTTAGGTGCACCATGCAGGATCTTCATTCGGGCTCATGGGCTCAGTAGTTGTGGTGCATGGTCTTAGTTGATTCAAGGCATGTGGGATCTTAGTTCCCCAACCAAGGATTGAACCTACATTCCCTGCATTGCAAGACCAATTCTTAACCCCTGGACCACCAGGGAAATCCCTCAGAATGTACTAGACATCACAGGCTTTTGCTCTCTGCTTGCTTAAGAAGATTATTTTAACTTCAAATCTGACATCAGCTTCTTGAAGGCAGGAATCATGTCTCTGTAAGTAGAACAGGAAAATGAAAAGTGAAAATGAGCACGTTAGTCGCTCAGTCATGTCTGAATTCTTGTGACCCCATGGACTGTAGGCCATCAGGCTCCACTGTCCATGGAATCCTCCAGGCAAGAATACTGGAGTGGGTTGCCATGTCCTCCTTTATAGGGATCTTCCTGACTCAGGGATTGAACCCAGATCTCCTGCATTGCAGGCAGATTCTTTACCACTGAGCCACCAGGGAAAGGTGCTGTATAAAAGGGATGGAGAGACCAGAGTTCCAGGACCAATCTGTATTATTAGATTGTGAAAGCTGTGTGTTTCTGACGCCCAACTCCAGGGGCCTGGTCAAATAGGTATTTAATTTTCTTACAAAATAAGAGGTCTGTAGGCAGGCAGTTCAGAGTTGGTACAGCAGCTCCATGGCATATTTGGTATATCAGACTCCTTCTATTCATCTGCTCAGGCACTGGATAAATAGCCTTAACATGTACTTTAGAGCAGGGGTCCCCAACCCCGGAGCAGAAGACCAGTACCAGTCCATGGCCTGTTAGGAACTGGGCTGCAGGAGGTGAGAGGCGGGTGACCGAGTGAAGCTTCATCTGCATCCCCATCACTACCTGTCACTCTCATTACTGCCTGCACCATACCCCGCCCTGCTCCCATGACTACCTGAACCATCCCCTCTTCCGTCCATGGAAAAGTTGTCTTCCACGAAACCAGTCCCTGGTGCCAAAAAGGCCGCCAACTGCTGATTTAGAGGTCATGCTTGTCACGTCATAGACTCAAGATGGCTGCTTGGCCTCCAGGCCCACATTCCAAGACAGAAGAAGGAAGAGGTGAGGACTCCTGTGTTTGAAAAGAAAAACCTTGCTACTAACCCCACACAAACTCTTGCTTGCTTCTCATGGCCTTCTCTAGCTGCTCAGCAGTCTCCTGCTTTAAACAAAACAGGCGTTTCATTGTATCCTGATTTCTCTGCATCCCTGGCTTCCTTCCAGCAGCAACTTTGTGGGGGTCCCTTGGGGATTTGCCTCTCTCCACCATGAGGCTTAGCAGAAGAGTCAATTCAGGCTCCTTCCTTTCAACAACCAAAGTCGAAGGGGTTTGCCAACACCTGCCCCAGGACAGCCAGGGGATTGTGTCCTACTCTTGGCAACTGTGAGGGGCCCTCCTGGGACCCAGGCTCTTACATGAGTGAAATAAAGACAGAAGTGGCTAAAGCTTAGTCATCTATCCCTGCAGTGACATCCTCCCCAGACCATGCTTGCTAAGAGATCATTCCTAGGGTTTTCACTTTCTAGGTTTTCAGAACTGCTTTCTTTCTGCCTGCCCCTTTGTAAGTCTGGATTTTCAACCGTCCCATAAATTATGAAGGTCCAATCCTACCAATAAATTCCCAGTCTCAGCAGAGACTTTTCCATTGCTTATAACAACAATAACAAAAAAATTCTGACACTACTCCAACCCCATCTCTGACAAGCTATGCATAGACCTGGAAAAAACATCTAACTTCTTCAGGTCCTCTCTCCTTATCGAAAAACAATGGTTTATTACTAGAGTACTTTTCAATGTGAACGATGCATTACGACTTTGACCTTTTTCAGAAGGCTTGCATTGTACAAAGTGAGCCTGGATCAACAGCATGGTCTGAATTAGAGTTTTAACAACAGGGTTAGAATATAAAAGCTCCATCAGTAAGATGCTGCTACTGGAACATTTCTTGGACAATTAAGCCCAGGTAGAGGCTCACCAAAACAACTCCACTGCTGGTAGCATCAGTGTACGATGTTTTCATTAGCAAACAGTCACTGCCCATTGTCGTCTGGCCATGATATCCAGGCCTCACCTACCAATTCTGTAGTTTCAACTGTTCTCCATTCCAAATCAACTTCACTGCACCATTATAAAACCCATTTTTTAGGGAATTTTTGTCTTCACCTTAAAGTCCTTTCTGCAGCAGACACGCATCTGCCTTACAAACCTTTAGAATACAGAGCAGAGGACTCTGTAAAACTGTAGTCCATACCTTCAGATAAAAAGAACTTTGTAGGAACAGCAAAGTGGCCCCAGTTTGGCCTTATGTTCTAGAAAAAACTCATTACTTAGCTGCATTTAATAATCCATGAAACATTTCTATTAACTTTCGTGTGTGAATCATGTGCCTGCAAAATGGGTAAAAAAAAAAAAAAGTGGGAAGCAGAAATAAAAGATATGCAGAAAATAAAAATAAGTGAGATCGTAAATATTTGATTAAGGTCTCAGTTTTCAGGTAAGCAGTTACAATTTGGGGCCCTCGGATACCAACAGAAGCCACAAAACACCATTCTGAATTATTAAAATGACCAGGGGAAACTTTTCTTACTACGTTTGAATGAGTACATAGCCCTTCAAACTAACCTCTGCTTAAATACTAACACAGACATTGGTCAAATGTAAAAGAGTCAAAGTTCTAAGTTGAACACTCACCTGTAATTATGAAGCAGATTATATAATGCATCTCACCACTTCATTTTATTTCACTTTTTCTCTCTCTCTGCTCTCACGATCCTTCCCAACTTGAGAGGAATCCAATCTGGATGAGTTGAAAGTTTGCATTCTAGGATATTTTTTAACTGTACGCTTACTGATTTTGTTTCTATTTTTCTTAAGTTCAATGCATTTGTTCATTCAACAAATATTTCTTGATTACCTACTAGGGGCCAGGCACTGCTCTAAGTGTGGCAATACGGAGTTCCCTGGAGGTCTAATGGTTGGGTCCACACTTTTGCTGCAGGGGGCATGGGTTCAAACCCTGGGTGGGAAACTAAGATCCCACAAGCTGTGCAGTGTGGCCAAAAGTAAATAATAATAAGAAGAAGTGTGGGGATATATCAAGGAACAAGATATATAAAGACTGAGTCCTTTGAGGACCTTACATTTAAGCAAGGGAGACAAATAATAAAGAAATACGTATTCTGGGACTATGGTGGTCCAGAGGCTAGGACTCTGTGCTCCCAATACAGGAGGCCCGGGTTCAATCCTTGGTCAGGGAACTAGATCCCACATGACACGCTAATTGTTTGCATGCCACACTTAGACCTATTGCAGACCTTTTCTTTCTTTTTTTTTTTTTTAAAGAAACACACATTCCAATGACAGATAGTAAGTGCTGTGAATGGGACGGTACTTGGGAGTGTTCATTGTTTATGTCTTAGGCAGGTGGTCTGTTCAAAAGCTAATCAAGTGGGCAAATTACCTTGGGAGTTGGGGGAATATACCATTTCAGCCAGTGAGAACAGCAGTTCAGTATCTCTGGGGTGCAAACAGGCCTAGGGTGTTCAAGAAACAGCGTCAAAGTCAAGGAGCCTGGGGGTGAGGAGTGGTCACTGTCAGGAGTGGATGGCATGGAAGGTTCATCAGGGGGATCCTGTGAGGCCTTGGAGGCCACTGGGGACAACTTGCTGTTTCATGCTAATTGTGGTGGGAGCCGCTGAGGACTTCTGAGTTGGGGAATGCTGTGTCCTGATTCATACTTCAAAAGGATCAGTTTAACTCAATAGTAACTGTGACCAGTGGAGCCAGGTTGACAAAATGGTAGCTTCTAGTGGAGGCCTGGTGCATCAGCCATGTAAGAAAGAATCGGCATAGACATTATCTGTTCATTACCTATAAGAAAATATCCACCTTTTAATTAATTAAGTAAGTAATTAACTTGTTTGTTTTTGGTTGCGCCTGGGTCTTCATTGCTACACATAGGTTTTCTCTAGTTGGGGCAAGCAGGGGCTACTCTTCTTTGTGGTATATGGGCTTCTCATTGCAGGGGCATCTCTTGCTGCCAAGCAAAGAATCCAGGCTCACAGTCTTCAGTAGCTGTGGCATATGGGCTCAGTTCTTGCGGCTCAAAGGCTCTAGAGCACAGGCTCAGTAGTTGTGGTACATGGGCTTAGTTGCTCTGGGGCATGTGGAATCTTTCTGGATCAGGGATGGAATCTGTATCCCCTGTGTTGACAGATGGATTCTTAACCCCTAGACCACAGGGAAGTCCAATATCCACTTTCTAAAGTCCTTAAATGGATTGAAAAAGTTGTCCCATTTGATTATTTTAAAAGTCCACCAGTCTCCTTTTCTACATTTTACTTTCAGCAGCCAAAGCTTGCACTTTCTGAGAGCTCAGAAGCCAAGGTTATGGGCTCACCCCACCACAGAGGTTGACCCATCTTGCAGTACCATCAAGGTCCTGTCCAAAAGCAAGTTTTCCAGAATGTTCTCAGGTCACACCTGTAGGCCTGAGATGATATGCAGAAAGTGCTTCATCAGGTGACAGAAAAAAGCTTTGGAGTAGTTAGAGCTTGATCTCATCTGGTAACCACATTTTACATGCCTAGAATTAATTTGCAAAATGTTCAAAATGAGCTACCCTGTCAGTTCCAGTGTTTTCCTTTTAGTGACCTCCCTTCTTCACTCTTTCTTGGGTGGGATAATTCTGAGCCAGGTTCTTTACACATTCTTTGCTTTCTAGAGTTTTCCTACAGGACCAAAATCCAACTATATGTAGCTGGCTTAAAATGCATCCCAAATAAATTTACTTATTGGCTTCCCAAAGAAAGCATTTGCATTTGAATCCCTGTATCAGGTTCTGCTCCTAATGGACCCAAATTGCGATGCCCTCTGTGTAAAACCCTCCCCCATCCTGAGGTGGCTTTACCTGGCCACTTCCTTGACTCATAACGGCAGAGAGGATTCAGGAGAAATGAAATTTACCCATAAAGGAGTGATAAAAAAAAATTACCCTGTTATATTGGTGATTCATGAGCCCTTTGTGCGCTGAAGCAAAGGGCCTGACCCTATCTAGATAGTCCCTGATCTACAGTATTAGGAGCTAACTCTCTCTCCAGAATGGATGTCTCAACCACTGCTCCTCGCCCCTCCCTGACCTGGGTTAAGTGAAGCAGGGCTATTATGTAAGGTTCTTACCTCCCACCACTAGAAGACACTACCTCACACCCAGAAAGCTAGGCTTCCTCCTGTTGGTGTTCAGTCTCTCAGTTGTGTCTGACTCTGCAACCCCATGGACTGTAGCATGCCAGGCTTCCCTGTCCTTCACCATCTCCCAGAGCTTGCTCAAACTCATGTCCTTTGAGTCAGTGATGCCATCCAACCATCTCATCCTCTGTCGTCCCCTTCTCCTCCTGCCTTCAATCTTTCTCAGCATCAGGGTCTTTCCCAATGAGTCAGTTCTTTGCATCAGGTAGCCAAAGTTATGCAGCTTCAGCTTCAGCATCAGTCCTTCCAATGAATATTCAGGATTGATTTCCTTTAGGATTGACTGGTTTGATCTCCTTGAAAGGCAATGCCAAAGAATGTTCAAACAAACACAAAGTTGCACTCATTTCACATGCTAGCAAAGTAATGCTCAAAATTCTTCAAGTGAAGCTTCAACAGTATATGAATTGAGAATTTTCAGATGCTCAAGCTGGATTTAGAAAAGACAGAGGAAACAGAGATCAAATTGCCAACCCATTGGATCATAGAAAAAAGCAAGAGAATTCCAGAAAAACATCTACTTCTGCTTCAATGACTAAGCCAAAGCCTTTGACTGTATGGATCACAACAAACTGTAGAAAATTCTTCAAGAGCTGGGAATACCAAACCACCTTACCTTCCTCCTGAGAAATCTGTTTACAGGTCAAGAAGCAACAGTTAGAACCAGACATGGAACAACAGACTGGTTCCAAATTGGGAAAGGAGTATATCAAGGCTGTATATTGTCACCCTGCTTATTTAACTTATATGCAGAGTACATCATGGGAAATGCCGGCCAAATGAAGCACAAGCTGGAATCAAGATTGCCGGGAGAAATATCAATAACCTCAGATAAGCAAATGACACCAACCTTATGGCAGAAAGTGAAGAAGAACTAAAGAGCCTCTTGATGAAAGTGAAAGAGGAGCATGAAAAACCTGGCTTAAAACTCAGCATTCAAAAAATGAAGATCATGGCATCTAGTCCCATCACTTCAGGGCAAATAAATGGGGAAACAATGGAAACAGTGACAGACTTTGTTTTCTTGGGTTCCAAAATCACTACAGATGGTGACTATAGCCATGAAATTAAAAGACGCTTGCCCCTTGGAAGAAAAGCTATGACCAACCTAGACAGCATATTAAAAAGCAGAGACACTACTTTGACAACAAAAGTCTGCATAGTCAAAGCTATGGTTTTTCCAGTAGTCATGTATGGATCTGAGAGTTGGACCATAAAGAAAGCTGAGCACTGAAGGACTGATGCTTTTGAACTATGGTACTGGAGAAGACTCTTGAGAGTCTTGGACTGCAAGGAGATCAAACCAGTCAATCCTAAAGGAAATCAGTCCTGAATATTCATTGGAAGGACTGATGCTGAATCTCCAATACTTATGCTTCCTCTTGAACCAAGGCTTAATCTGCAGTACCCCAGAGAAAGAAGCATTCCTTGCAAGGATAGGTCACTGCCCATCCCCACTTTGGCATTCTGTGTCAAGCCTCTTCTTCATTGGGTCAGGGCCCTGACTTAGAATGATTTAGCCCTTGACTCAACCTATAGTTCCAACATGCTACACACAGATTTTAAGTTCCTAACCTTTCTCACACGCTTCCCACTTTGCTGGGAGATAAACCATGCTATCAATAAGAGAACAGCCAAAGATCATTATACTCGAATTTTTTAAAAATCTCAGAGTGAGAATGGCCTTTATGGTACAAAATCAAGAAGCAATAAAAAGAAAAGGGCAATAAATTTGACCAGTATTTAAAATTTCTGAGTTGCTTAAAAAAAAAAAAAAAAGGAGGGATTTAAAAAAAGGGAGAAAAATGCATATACATGGATAATACATGCATAATACATGGGCTTCCCAAGTGGTGAAGAGGTAAAGAATCTGCCTGCTAACGCAGGAGACACAAGAGATGTGGGTTCAATCCCTGGATTGGGAAGATCCCCTGGAATAGGAAATGGCAACCCACTCCTAGCATTCTTGCCTGGAAAATTCCATGGACAGAGGGGCCTGGTGTGCTACAGTCCATGGGATTGCAAAGTGTCAGACATGATTGAGCACACAGACAACATGCATATACATATGAAACCACTTAAGCCTCCACAAAAGGCTGTTACCTCTGATTTCAGAGAAGGATCCTGAAACTTGGAGAGGTAAAGAGATTTTACCCAAGGTCAGCTTGTTGAGGCACATTTCACACCCTAAGGGAGTCACTCCTGATTCTATAGGAAGATAGATGAGGGAGGAGAGATGGAAGGGGACATGGGAGGCAGAGCAGAGGAAGGGGAAGGGCTGAACTACCAGGAGAGAAGGGGTGTCAGGGAGGGCATGGACACTGCCTCCTCAGTCTGAGTAAGAAGAGGTGGACTAAGCCGATCACCTGTCACCTGTACAGTTAGTGTGTGCTAGCTGTGTGCCCTGTGCTGATTCCAGAGGAATCCTAAAAGTAGGGACAGTATGCCACTCCAGCCAGTCTCGTGGGAGCAGTGTGAGGATCAGATGACCAGGCAGGGACCCAGAGCCAGCTTTACAAAACACTCTGTACTAAGAACCTGTCATGGATGCTAGGAAGGGCTGGGAATGAGGTGTGCAGCAGTCATAAAACCTTGACATCATCCTCGATGCCTCTTTCTTGCACACTTCAGATGACTCCATTAGGAAATCCTATTGGCAGAAACGGATGCATCTTGACCTTCACTTCTCCTGTAAGGACTGGGAGTTATGGAGGGTTCTGGGTGAGCAGAGGAGGCCAGGCTGCACTGGGGAAGCAAATTCAGGAAATAAACTACCTACAAAGATCTCAGAGAATATGGATCTGAATCTCCAAGGCCCCAGCATTTTGTTGTGATTGCTTTGCTCATTCTAAATAAATTTTCATTCACAAGCCTTGACCCTGCAGGGCTTTCTGTAACAGCCCTCTTTTCTCCCCTGCCCCCACAACTGTATAAGCTTCAGGCCCCAGAAAACCTTCATCCACTCCTGGTTTAAGGTCTCAAAGCTCACCAAGGCAGGACTTGAGAACAGAAGTGTAAATTTGTCATGAAAGTGGAGGCAGGGCCGCAGTAAAGAGTAAATCCTCATCTAACATGGCAGAAAGTCAATAGATAAATCAAGAAACCGCTATGTAAGCTTATTTTTTAGGGACATGGGGGTAACCACTAGAACTCAACGGAGGAAGTGATATAAAGGACTGCGTGGAGGGCGCAAGGGAGAGGACCCTATTGCTTTCATGTCAAGAACACGTAAGTAGATAATTTTATTTTGTAAAAACATTCATGCGTTACTCTGATATATTTAAAATTTTGATCTTTAAAAAAAGAAAATAAAAAATAAAAATAAAACGGAATACAAAACAGAAAAATAAAATGCAAAAGCACACACAATAAAAGCCAGTGAATGGGGGCAGGGGCGGGAGCGTGGGGCAAGTGGGCGTGGTTTCTAGGGAGGGGGCGGGGCATGGGACCCGGGTCTCCTTAGGGCCCGCCCCCAGTGAGGAAGTCGGGCGCCGGCGGTTTCTCCCTGACTCCGCCCACCTCGGAGAGCCGGAGTAGCGCAAGGTCAAGTTCTCCTTAGACCCGCCCTCTCACCCCGCAGCGCGGGGGCGGGGCGGGCAGGTCCTGGGCTGACCCCGCCACCCACCCCGGAAAGGGCCTTTCATGCGCAGGCCTGGCGCGGTCCTCGCTGGGCCTTCGGTGCAGGGCTGTTGGCGGGCGAGGAGCCCCGGTTCGGCGCCTCCGGGCCCCTAGTTCCCTGGAGTCCCCGGAGGCTCGCCGAGTGCCTCTGCGGAGCCCCGCGACGCGCAGGTAAGCGCAGTCAGGGCCGGACCTGTTCAGCCCGCCTTTACCCCGGCTGGCGGCCGCCGACACCTGGCCGGCGTCGGGGCGACAGGTGGAGGCGGGGCGCGGAGCCCGATCGCCCGTCCGGGTCGGGTGGACACTAAAGCGCCTCCTCTCTACCTCTGGCGCCGCCCATTCTAGCTACAGCTTTTTCAACCTAACCCCAGCACCCCTGTGGCTCAAACCCGAGCCTACCTTCAGCACTCGTGCACTCAACAAATACAAATAAGGTTTCACCAAACACTGCATGCCTCTGGGCTCCGTGCTGGCGGTATAGTGCCGGCCAACGAACGTGGTGCCCACCCCCGTGGGTGGGAGAGACCCACAGCAAATAGATAATCTCCACACGTGAGTGTAAAAGTTAAAACTGAAAGATCGGTAGAGACAGTACGTGCCGAGTGCTGGGAGAGCAGGTAGCCGGTGGTCCCTATCTATAGAGAAACCGGAAGCTCACTCTTCAGTATGAATGTAAGGGTTCCAAAGCGGAGAACCACAGAGCAAACACACTTATTGGGAGGGGCTGTGGCTTGTTTGGGAAAAGGACGGTTTGGGGGCCTGGCCCACTGAGAGCTGGAAGAAAAGCAAGGTCCTTAACTTCCTCCTCTGTAAAATGGGACTGTTCCTCCCCATTAGCGATTGAGACGTTGCATATAAATGACTTGGTGGTATTCAAACGTGCAGAGTGAGTGAGGTAAAGGTGAAGATGTTTAGATGGAGCAGGGCATTGGTTTGGGCCGAACACTGTGCTGCTTTCAGCAAAACTCACTTCCCCTCTCCTGGAGTCCTGTTTCCTTGTCTGAGTAGAATCTCTCAAACAGCTTCTTCTCTGAAATGACGACCGCTTTAGTCACTCATTCTTGAAATATTTAAATGGTGCCCACTCCGCACTGGTCCTGCCCTCCTGGAGCCCACGTTGGGTGGATCAGGTGAAGTATACTGACAGTCCCAGTCTGGTGAGCGTGGTGCTCTGGGAGCAGAGCCTGACCCTCTGGCCTTGCCAGGGACAGCCCTTCTGCTCCCGGCCAGGGCCGGGTGTGCATTTCCCAGAAAGCCTCAGTTGCTGCTGCCACACACAGAACACAAGGCTCATACTCCTCAGCTGAGCATTGACTTTACTATTTTCATTGGTGGCAGTACCCCTTCATGAGACAGCAACCCTGCTGGTCCCTTGCTGAGGAACCCCAGGGATTTAGGAGTGCGTTGGGGGCTTCAGAAGACACCTGGCTATTGACTGCTTGGTATATTTTATTGTCTTGGATGATGCCAATTCCTTCTTTGGCTCTGTTTATACTGTTGGTGTAGACTGAGGATTTGCCCCATGAAAACAGGCCAGGAAGCCCAGAGAGTGGCGAACACAGTTGAAGGAGAAATCTGGCATGGTTTGTGAATAGGGATTTTAAAAAAATAACAACAGAAGGTTTCTGGGGGAAGGGAGAGGAGAGAGGGCAGGCTTTGGGCAGCCACTATGTTTCAGACGGGAGCAATACCACTTGTGGAGAGCAAAAGGGGAGTGCTGGGTTAGGCAGTCACAGACCCGGGTTCAGATTATTTGTTACTGCCTAGCTGTGTCTGACCCTGGGCAGGTCACTTATTGTCTGATTGTGGGAGCTTAAGACAGTGTTTGATATCTAGTTGGCTCCGAAGAAATGTAACCTCCCTCCCTCTTCCCCTAAATAAACTAAAACAGTGGTAGTATTTGTGCTTACTTCAGAGCCTCATTATGGGGATTTAATGTACCTAAAATACATAGATCAGAGTCTGACATGTAGAAGTTACTGCTGCCATCACAATTGTTATTCTTTATTCTGGGAAAAAATTGATAAAATGAGATGGGAGGTTGGTTCTGAGGAACTGTGCGGGGTGATTAGTGGAGAAGTTGGGTTATCTCTTGCAGTGGTTTTACCGGAAAGCATCAGCCCTGGCAGCAGAAAAGGGTGTTCTGTGTGATAAAGGGCCTTTTGGGCAGCCAGGCTGTCAGAAGACTCAAGCCAAAGAAAACAGCAAAAGCATAGGGGTTGGGGTGGGGTAGTAGAGTTGAAAGAGACCTAATGTTGTCTTGTTTGGGTTGTCTCTAGCCCACAGCCAGATGTGGGTCCCCAATGAGAGCTGCTCCTGCCCCTTGCTGGCTCCTGCCCTCCTATGGGTATGGTAATTGCCTGAGACTGGTTGGTCCATGAGCTGTGTAATTCAATTCTGTAAGCCCTGTACCCAGCAGAGTACTGGGCCCATAATGAATGAATGAATGAAGAAACCTAAACCTGCAGGGCAAATTTCCCAGTGTGTTTAAGTGTGCTGTTAACAGAAAAGAGTATGAAAATAGGGAGAGATAGCTAATGTTTTTAGGCCCTTGCTAAGGGCCGTTTTCATGTATGTTAAAACTTAGTGGTGAACACTGCAGCTTTGGAGTTAGATGAAATTGCTGGTGTGATCTCACACGCATCACAGAAGCTCTTACATATAAGTATGTGCACTTTTGCATCTGTAACGTGGGACTCATTGTCCCTTATTCACAGGACATTTAGTAATACTTCCATATAAGTATGTGGCTTGCTATCCTCAGCACACAGGCTTCCCAGGAGATGCAAGAGACATAGGTGTGATCCCTGGGTTGGAAGGACACACACACACACACACACCCTCATCACGCAGCATGAGGTATCAGAAGTACTCAGTCAATAATAGCTGCAGTTATTATTATTATCTTGATAACTGCAGGTAATAGTATTATTATCTTGATAATCCTCCCAGTGATCTCCACTGTGAAGACAAACAGAAGGCCACAGACACAGATGGGTGGCATTGATTCTGAGCTCAGTCCCGTCTGGAAGCAGAGGCTCTGTGCAGTCTGGGCAGACACTAACCAGACAGCTTTATGTGCATTTCATTCATTACTTAAAGCACTTGACTATGTGAAATCTTAAAAGGAAAAAGAATTGCAAAATGATAATTTATGTGCCTTTCAAGTTCAGGTATTTTATCATTGAGATAAATCTTCCATGCATCTATGTTAAACCACTTTGGGCTGTCGAAGCTTTTAAATAAAGTGGTTCGTCCTGACCAGTGTCTGTCTTTGCTCGTTTATCATAGTTCCCTGGTCGACAGACAGATCCCATTTTGCAGGGCAGGCCTCAGGACGGCAGCTCCTGCCCCACTGTTTTAGACATGCAGTTCGGCATGGTGTGTTTAACAAACCACAGTGGACTCATGATCCCTTCATCACTGTCTCACTCACGTACTCACAGACCCACAGCACCACTCTTGGAACTAGGAATAGAATTCTAGGCATTCTGTGGTCAGTGTAAATCTGGGGAAGTTGGCTCCAGGGGAATCTCAGATTCCCAGTGATGGGTTTGGGGATGAAAATGCCTTGGATGAAGGTGGCAATGTCTTCTAGAAGTCAGGGCTGTCTGCCCTTCCCATCCAGAAGTCCCATCTCTGGGTCTGACCTCCTGCTGGGTAAAGGTCTGATCTGCATCTCTGTGCCTCCCTGCTGCCCCTGCCTCTAGCCAGAGCTTCCCTGAAAGCCAGAACCCCTGCAGCACATTCAGGAGCACACCCTGCTTAAGGAAGCCTTTCTGAATTGACCCTGTGTTCCCATGGCCCCAGTGGGCACCTCTGCTGGGTATTGCTTCTCCAGCTTCTCTGTGGGCCTTGAGCACTTCCAGAGCTACTGGACTGAGCATCCTTGGTACCCAGCACCTGTCTTGCTCATTGTCCTCTCTCCTGCCCACTCCCCAACCCCCACTTCTATTCATTCTTCAGGCAGCATCCTGGGGATTAGAATGCTGAGAGAAAGTGACACAGCCTCCACCCTCATGCGGCCCAAAGACGTCATGAGACAGATTATTGATAAAGACAGCATTGAGCACACGACCACACATATATTGTCAAATTTTAAACTGAATTTACTGCCTTGAAGGAGAAGCCTGGCATGCCAGGAGAAGCATAAGGTGGGATAGATATAGAAATGTATCAATATACATAGAGGAGGCCCATAAATGTTAGTTGGGATCTTATACTCAATTATTTATATATCTTTGAAGATTATTGGATAGTATAGTGTTTTTCTATAAGTTCTGGCAAATAATATATTTTATGTGACCAGGGTAATCTTCTAAGAATGTGTACTTTAAAAATCATTGTGCTTTGGCTTCAAAATGGGAGAATAATGCTAGCGCTGCAGTTCACTTACACCCCAGGGCCCCAGGCCACGGACTGGTCTGGTCCACACTGCACAGCGGGACTGAGCAGTGGCTGGCCTGTTAGGAACCGGGCTGCGCAGCAGGAGGTGAGCGGCAGGCAAGGGAAGCTTCATCTAGATTTACAGCTGCTCCCGTCACTCGCATTACTGCCTGAGCTCCACCTCCTGTCAGATCAGCAGCAGCATATAATAAATAAAATGTGCCTGAATCATCCTGAAACCACCCCACCCCCCAATCCGTGGAAAAATTGTCTTCCATGAAATCGGTCCCTGGTGCTACCTGCTGACTTAACCCTTTACAGTTACAGAGCCCTGCCTTGGATGTTGTCTTGCTGGGTGCGCTAGTTCTCACTATCACACCTCTTATACTGGCTGGTGGCAGCTAACAGACATCCAGCTTGCCTCACGGCAGACGAGCACAGTGGGCATCGAAGCCCCGTCCCTTCAGAGCCACAGGGTCCACTGAGAGCCTGTTTTCCCTCCTCCTTCGATACCTCTGGGCACCAGGCTGAGGTTCCAGCATAGATTTTATGATGTTGCGTCTAGAGACCTGCGATTTGAAGGGAAAGGGCACAGCTGACTGCTCTTGTCCAGGTCGGGAGGGGTACCTGCATCCGGCAGAGGGTAGCTGGGTGGGTGAGCTGGCAGCGAGCTACTCCTGCAGGGCCCTGTCGTCCCAGTGTGGTCCCTCTTGAGGAGCCAGGGTCCTCTCTAGAGGGATACCATGCCTGCCTCAAGCCCAGTCAGTCCCTCTGAGAACCAGGAGAAAATCATACTAGAAGTCCAGCTTTAAATAAAACATGATCCAAACAGCCCCAGGAAATGTTCCCTCTCCATGACTGAATGGTATTAAAGAGTTACTTTATTTATTTGGCCAGTGCTGATGGCAAAATACATCTTCGATCCCCACCTGTCTCAGAGGTGGACCTTATTACGAGAGATGAGCGGCCGTCTTCCCCGAAGCAAGGGAAGGGAAGCTGCATCGCAGTGCAGAAATTGAGCACCAGTCTTGGTGGGGTTGGGGTTGACTGCTGTATTCTCAGGGTACAGCTCTAATAGGATTGTAATCGCGTGGCTCTGAGCCACGGAGAAAAGAAGTGACTCTGGAAATCTGCCTTCCATAAGGCTGACACACAGTGATGGTATTTATGCCTCTCAGAAGTGCATGTTAAGTGGTAGGTATTTATGAAAAGGGTTCTAAGGAGTAAACATGCCCATCAGTCATCCCGGAGCTTTTTAGAGCCCCTAAGATGGTTTTAAATTAGAGCCTACCTTCCTTCCTGCCGTCCCCCTTCCATCAGCAAACTGCCCCCTCCTTGCTTCCTGTTATAAAAACGAACTGTCAAGGCAGGACACAGCCCAGGTAGGAGCGTGGGAACCGACTTGCAGAATTAACATAGTCAAGGCAGACATGTAAGGGGCAAGCACCTTGGTTCTGGTCCTTCCCAACCCAGTCACAGCATTGGGAAGAGAGGAGTATGGAGCATGACTGACCAACAAGATCAGCCTAATTGCTCCTTAACCACCGCCACCAGCTGCTCTGCTTGTCAACCAGTCTGCTTGCTGAAAAGGGTTGGCAAGTGGGGGGGAACAATGATGAAGACAAGTGATGCAAACTAAGCCAAATTTGGGCTCAGTCAGTGGCATATGGGAGAGAATGAATGTCAGTGTCAGTCAGGGAATCCCACCAGGCCAGGGAAAGAGCAAGCTTCAAAAGGCTAGAAGTTTCTCTGTGAGCAGGTGATCATTAAAACAGAATGCCTGTTACATGAATTAGTGTGTAGGCATCTAACTTGAAATCATTGCTGGCTCTCAAACGTTCATTTTAAAGATCAGAAATTGGTGTTTATTACTCGAACCCTGTACTTAGTTTCAAAGACTGCTCTGCTTTTTATTTCTCCCATCTGGCCTTCCTCTTTGAAACTTTTTTGACAGTATTGGCCCATCTTGTGTTAATATTTTTTTGTGTGAGATAAGGGATGCCAGTGTCACCCAGTTTATATTTTATGACTAATCCAAGGACTGTAGATGATAAAAGTAGAGGGGCTGCCTGTTTGACATGTCACTGAATTGCTACCCTTTGGCTTCTGGAATTCTGTCTTAAGAAAATAATTTGAAGAGTGAAAAATGCCACTATATAAAGATGTATCATTGTTAATAATGGTGAAAACTTAGAAGTGACTTATTCTACAGTAAAAGAGGGTAGTCAAGTTTCAGAGGACCAGGTTGGTGAAATATTTAAAAATAGGAAGGTTAGTAATGAGGGAAGTCATTACCTGTTCAGTGAACAGAACACTGTTATATCAAAGATGTATTCAAGAAAATAGTCTAGGGACTTCCCTGGTGGTGCAGTGGCTAAGACTCTGCACTCCCAATGCAGGGGCCCCAGGTTCAATCTCTGGTCAGGGAATGCCACAACTAAGACCTAGTGCAGCCAAATAAATATTTTTAAAAACTAGTCTGTAAAGGATGCCTTGAAGGGGACAAGAATTGCAGTTGAACAGTGGAACAATGGATAACTTTTTCTCATATTTTAAACTTTCTATTTTTTTTATTACTCCTCTAACATGTTTTAATTCTAAAACAAGCCAAATTAAATAATGATCTTTATGCTAATTGCCATTTGAAGTTCACTGCCTTCGTGGCCTTATCCTAATTAAATCTTTCACTCAACAATTTCTAAGGCCAGGTTTGGCTCCCTGCCTCCGTCTCTGGTCGAGGTACATCCTCTGGGTCCACTGGCTGAGTGGCCCAGAGATGTGCTAACTCTGGCTGTGCAGACAGATTTTCTGGGTTTTTTTAAATTAGAGGAAGCTACTGTCCCTCCCTGGCCTGCAGCCTCACACCCTTCTGTCATTATTTCTCTTCTCTGTTCCCTACCTAGTCACCAGTGGTGGGGTGTGGATTGGGGGTTTGGCTTTGCAACCCTTGGAAGCCTCACTGGTAAAGTTTCAGCAAACTCTGTCCACAACACACACATACACACACTCACACACACGCTCACTCCCTAGGTCAGTTACCACTGTAACTGGTAACCCACAACACTCTGGCTTCTTGCCCTGCTCAGGTCTTGGTATCCTGTACCTCGGGGCCTGGATTTTACATTCTTGATGTCAGTCCTACCTGGGTCAGCCCTGTCCCTGCATCCTCTGCTGCTTCATGCTAGCAGCAGTTCTTGAACTCAACTGGCCATACACTGGGAAATCATGACATGTGTCCTTATTTGAGACAAAGATTTGAGTCTGCGTGGCTTATTTGGGAGGAGACTCCCAAATAAAGAAGGGAAATAAGGAAGTAGAGGAATGGGCCAGAGAAGCGCACATCGAGCAGGTCACCAGCGTGGACCACTGGAGTGTAAACCTACTAGGAGTCTCCAGCAGCCAGTGTAGAACACCCCTCCCAGAATTAACCTCTCCTGGGGATTGGCAGCTGCGTATGTATGTATCTCACTGTGACCCATCATTGGTTGAACATTACTCCTTATGGGGAGTGATTCCTCTGGGGCTTCCAACAGCCTCAAACACCAGGTAAAGCACCAGGGCTAAGGGACGTCGATGCTGACGCACAGAAGATGCTGGCTTGCTAAACGATGAGTCCTGAGAGGTCAGGGCACAGCTCAGACAGTGTCTGCTGGATATACTTCCCTAAACACCATGAGAATGATCAGTGCACTAAACTGGAAATAACCAAATTCATGGAACTTCCCTGGTGGCCCAGTGGTTAAGAATCTGCCTTCCAATGCCAGGAGCGAAGGTTCAATCCCTGGTTGAGGAACTTAAATCCCACATGCCACACCATGTGACCAAAAATAAAAACCAAATCCATAATTCTGTGCTGAATCAGACATCCACTTATACTAAATTGAAGACTACATTAAGGATAACCAACCCTCAAAATTTATGAAAAATCATACAACAAAAACTTTAAGAAGAATACTACCATATTTTCCCCTGTACGTTGGGCTAGACTTTCAATATTTGATTTGTCACAGAACATAAGTATTCTGCAGCCATGCACTTTGAGACCCAACACTTTAAAAGAGGGCCTCAGTATATAATAAGATTTATCTTTATTGTGGCAATGTTCCCCCTCTTCTATTGTAGCTAGATTTTTTTCCTGTTATTTCTCAAGTATACTAGGATGATGCTAAAAGAAAAAAATCATTGGGAGAAAACATTGAACCTCATTTGTATCAACTCGTAATTAAATTATATCTCCAGTGTCAAGTTTTAATATTAATACTGGATTCACCATCCTGACACTAATACCAGAGGATGGGAGAGAATTTCTGTAGTTATGGCTTTAGACACTGTGATAAATGTTTTGTAGTCATTGCCTCTATATAGAAACACTCCATCTCCAATTAAAGATTTAGTAAGCTCTTCATCAAAATATCTGTTAACAATTGAGGCGCACACTACGGTTGTGCTGACATTTCAACTTCTATATTCACTCTATAGTTTTAACTCCCATTCCATTTTATATGCCTGTTTTTGTTTTTGTTTTTTTTCTATGCATGGAGGAGGAATAATGGCAGAAATTTGGGCACGTATTGCAGATTCTAGAAACATTTCCATGTATTTATTATTATTATCTATTGGCATATTTGTCGCTATAAATGAAGGCGTTTCTCCAAGAGATGATTTAAAATTGTTCATGTAGCAAGCTCAATAGGATTTAGTAGCTAAATCTCATATGCTTTGAGTTATGGGCATTTTGGTATTTGCTTAAGGATTCAAGATCCTAGTGTTTTAGAGAAATGAGGCCATTTCCCTTTAAGGTATGGTTTTGATATACATTCCGTAAACACTGAGATAGTGAATGCTTGGTGCTTGCACCCTATTCCCATGTCCTGGGTACACAACAGACATCATTCCCTGATGCCTTAACCTGCATCCTTGTCCTCAAAGTGCTCCCTGCAGCCACTCCAGCTCATTGGTACTGGCTCCCTAGATGAGGCCTATGGGCTCCCTGTTCCATGGCCCACCTTTTCATTGTGCTTGGCCCTGCCATTGCTGTGAATGGTCAACAAAGGAATCTTTCACAGTCTCTCTACCAAAAAAAAAAGAATTCCAGAGGCAGTTGGTTCCCTTATCTTGTGCTTTTTCAGTCATCTCTTTGTTGTGCAGATGGCAGTCATCCAGTGTGTTAATGTTTGTCTCCTTTTTTTCCTTTTATTATATGCATTTTGATTTTTCTCTTTCTTCCTTTTTCCCCTCTCATGTTGCTCAGAAGATAAAGCAGGGAGCCCCAATTTATTTGCTGTTTGGTCTCATCAAGTTTAGTTGCAGTGCTGTGTGTTGATGGAAATGTGTTGATGATGAACGTTGGTGAGATTTTCCTTTCTTCCCCCACCTCTTCAGGAAGAGCTCTCCTCTAGAGAGGTCACAAGTGACTCTGTGTTGCCAAATCTTCCAAAATTTTCTCAGTCTGTCTTCAGTGCAACAGTTGACACCTCTGGCTGTGCCTACCCCTTGAACTCTTCTTTTGTGCATTTTCCTCCATCCTCTCTGATGATGATTCTTTGACTTCTGTCTGCTCCCTTTCCTCCACTGGTGTTTTCAGTGGGGGCACCCCCAGGCCTCCTCTCTTGACTTCCCTTAGACTCCACATGGATGACTTCATCCTCACCCCTGGTTTTTAACGACTACCTTTACCTGAACACCCCCTGCATCCTCAGTTCTATCATAGCTCCCCTCTGGAGCACAGACCTTGGTACCCAGCAGCCTGCCAAAGGGTGCCTCTTGTGGCCCCCATGAGCATCCACAGTCACATGTTTCATTTGTTTAGACTATTCTTACTTTCACAGAGCCAACTAAATACTTGCCCCCAGGGTGATTTCTGCTCCCTCCTTGGGGTTATAGGTAAACTGTTCTAAGCATGTCAGAAAGCTTCCATCTTGGAAAATCAAATGTTAAGACAAAGGCACAAACCAAGGACTGCTTCTCAAAACTCAAGGACTGAAAAGAAAACAGGTATTTGGCTATGGTCTCTACAGTTCTGGGGGTTGACTGGGTTCAGTGAAGCAAGTCTCACCTTAGGGGTCTCATCCAGGGGCAGTTAGTTGGTGGCTGGGGCTGGAGCTATCTCAGTGACCCTCTCACTCAGGGCCTGGCAGCTGGGACCTGGTTCCTCCCTGCAGGAAAGCTGGGTTCTAAGAATAGGCATCCCAAGAGGACCAGGCAGAAGTTCCATCACCTCTCATAACACACCCTCAGAAGTCTCAGAGCATCATTTCTTCTGTATTTATCCACCTACCCAGCTGCAGAGGGACAGAACAGAGGCATGTCAGTGTCACATTGTGACTGTGTTGGAAATGCACCTAGCTATTGTCCCCAAACGTGTCTATCCCTTCGAGAACTACCCTAAATGCCACAGAAGCTTTACCTTTTACTTAAAAATATTTTTGGAATAGATTACATATTTACACAATTGGAAAGTCAACAAAAAAATAAGTATAAATGTACACAGTGAAAATGGTCTTTCTCATCCCATATCCCACACCCCTGCCTCTCCATAGACGCCACTACCTTGTAGCTCCTTCCATCCTGCACTTACCTGCCTCCTCTCACCGGACCATGGACTCCTCTGGGTCCTGAACGGTAGCCGCTGTCACTCATCCCCACACTGCCTGGCATGGGAGCTCTGTGTCCACGCCATGCAGAGGAGGCCTGTGCCAAGGAGCAGAGAAGGAGGAAGAGCAGGGTAAGGTGACTGAGTATAGGTTTCTGGGTGGCCTGTGGTCTACCTTCGCTAATTTCATTTGGAGCCATATCTCTTAAAGGCAGCTACCGCTTGAGGCCTACGTGGGTCCTCTTTCCATCTGTCACTGAAACTGGATCCTGGTCCCACCCTGTCCTGCCTGGCTTCATGGGTATACCCCAGGAGGCTTGGGTTCAAAGCCTAGTTTTTGTGCTGTATTCCAGTTCAGGCAAGGACCACTCTTTGACAGCTTGTCTTGTCCAAAAACAGCACCAGCAGGGATTGCTGGAGGAAGGTGTAGTCGTAAGATATCATTAATGAGTTGCTGTCCTGATCAACATCCAGGAAAAGAAAATTCTTTCCTGCTTGAGAAAGTATCCTTAAATCATGTAGTTTCATTCTTTCTCTGCTAAGAAATGTATTCCCTAAGGAATATCAATTGTTTTTGTTAAATTAAGGAGGCCAATCTCTAACACCCATGAGAAAAATTGACAGTTGTGCTAGTTGTTTTAAAAAAGGCTTTCTGAGAATGTTTAAGATTCTTATCTGTTATAAGGAAAGAAACTTCACTCAAACTAAGTCATGCAAAACTAGAAATATGATTATTAGAATAAAAAAAAGTTTCAGTGTGTCAGGTACAGCTGGATCCAGGTGCTCAGATGATGGACTGGGAATTGTACCTTCTCTTATCTTCCTGCAGTTCCTACCACTGTGCTGGCTTCACTCTCTAAGATAGTGACAATGGCAGCTCCAGACTTTATATGGAGTTTACACTTCCTGATTTCAGTGTTCATATTGAAAAGGGGCTCTGATTTGTCCTGTAGTTAAAGTTTTCTGGCCATCTTGATTGCATGACCTTCCAGAATTGTATGAGTAGTAGCAGTGCAGTTTCCAAAACAAAGAGATGCAAGACCCACACATAAAGTGGCCCATTGCAGGTGGGGATTCAAATTTCAGACTGTGAGGAGCACCTGAATTGCTGGTGGTAGGCCTAGGAGTTAGTTAAAAAAAAAACCTCATTGGACTGATGTCTCTATTTTTGTATATATTTGATTTTTTTGGGGGGGTGGGTAATAAAAAGTGGTTTTTAAAAGAAATGCAGTATAAAAAATAAGAGCAGTTTTTTTTCTGCCTTGGTTTGGGAATTCTCAACAAAAAGGCCTGCACATCCCTGTATGTTTATTGTCTGATTTTCTCACTCTCTCATTTTCTTTTCATTGTGTAAAGAAACCTTAATCCTTACTCTCCTCTAAGCTAGAGATTGGGGCAGGGGAAACACATAATATTTGACTTAAGATTTGTGGGGTGTGCTGGGAAGGCCCTGGGGGTAAGGCAGTCAGGCACTCTTTTAAGTCCATATCTCCATGTTTCCCAGGACAAAAGGCTTGGAAAATTCCAGTCAGAGGAAAGAAGGAGTCTATGCTATCTCCTTCTGGTGGTCAGTACTAGAGCATTGGTTAGTGTGGACAGAGCAGATAAGAGTTTCACGGAGTCCTGGACTTCCCCACATATCTTGCTGGGGGAAGTTTGAAATCCTCAGACAGTCACAGACTGGCTGCTAGAAGAAATATTAGAGAGTGTTTAGGTAGCCTTTTTCATTTTGTAGGTGGGGAAACTGAAGTCAGAGGGGTTACATGACTTGCCCAAGGTCACACAGTGAATTAGCAGGAGCTGAATCTGGTACCACTTAATAGTTGCGTAACCTTCAGTAAGCCCCATTACCTCTTTGAGTTTCAGTCTCCCTCACCTGTTGTGGGGGACAGAATAATGGCCCCCCAAAGTGTCCACATCCCAATCCCTGTGATTGGGTTTGAAATCTGTGATTAGGTTTGGTTACAAGGCAGGAAGGAATTAAGTTGCAGACAAAATTAATGTCACTAATCAGCTGACCCTAAATTTATCTGGGATCATCCAGATGGGCACCATGTAATCATAAGAGTTTTTATAAATGAAACAGCAAGGCAGGAGAGGCAGTTAGAGTGATGCAGTGTGAGGAAGACTCAGCTGGCCTTCGCTGGCTGGGAAGATAGAAGGGGCATGAGGCAAGGAATACAGTGGCATCTGGAAGCTGGAAAAGGCGAGGAACGGATTCTCAGATTTTCCTGGTGACCCGGTGGTTAAGAATTCTCCTGCTAATGCAGGAGACATGGGTTCGATCCCTGGTCTGGGAAGACTCCACATGCCATAGGGCAATGAAGCCCATGGGCTGCAACTCCTGAGCCCGAGCTCTTGAGTCTGTGAGCTGCAACTACTGAAGCCCTTGTGCCTAGAGCCTATGCTCTGCAACAAGAGAAGCCACCACAATGAGAAGCCCGTGCACCACAACAAAGAGTGGTTCCTGCTCACTGAAACTAGAGAAAGCCCTCTCTTAGCCACAAAGACCCAGTGCAGCCAAAATAAACAAACAACATTTATTTTGAAAACCTCCCTTGTTTGGGACTTCCCTTCCAATGGTTAAGACTCTGCACTTCCATTGCAAGGAGCATGGGTTTAAAGCCCCGGTCTGGGGACTAAGTTCTTGCATGCTGTGTGGCATGGCCAGAAAAAAAAAAAAGGAAAGAAACAGATTCTCCCTTGGAGCCTACAGAAAGGAATGCAGTCCTGCCAACACCTTGATTCTACTCATGTGAGACCCCTTTTGGACTTTTGACTTCAAGAACTTTGAGATAATAAAATGTATGTTATTTTCAGTTACTGAGTAAAGGAGGGGAGGTTATCATGTCTTTCTCAAAAGACTGGAGTGTGGAGTCAGGGAGATAATGTCCAAAAATTACACAGCAAACCCCCAGCTGTAGTAGACACTTAATAAACAGTGTTGATGGTGAGCAGTGGTGGTGATGGACAGTGGTGATCATTAACACAGAAGAAAGGGAGAGGAGCTGATGGCAGGTGCTTTTGAAGATCCAAGGTTGCTGCCTTGGTGAGGTGTGAGGTTCAGAGCTAGCAGGAGGCCGGTAGGAGACACCAGATGGCCCAGGTCATGGCCAGAGGTCCCATTCAGGGAACACTTCTGCTCTGATAGTCCACACGGCTTTCCTCCCCCAACTCTTCAGTGCTTATATCTGGCAGCACTGTCCTACATGGGAGACATGGGAGCTGGGAAGGGCTGGCCCTGGGATCTCTCATCAGGCAAGCCCTGCTTTAGAGATCTATGGGATGTGGGCCACTCTCTGCCTGGACCCCGCTCAGCCTCATGCCTTTGGCTGCCCTCTGGCCTTAAGTGTGATCACTGCCACCCCTGGTGGTGGCCGCAGAACTTCAGGGAGCTCTTTACGGCCCAGGCAGTGTGCCAGGTGCTCCACAGCAGAGCCTGGGTCACTGTCTCCTCCAATCTTCATGACCGTCCTCTGAGGCCAGCCTCATGTCCCGTGTTACAGAGGAGCACAGAGGCTCCCGAAGTGCAGGCCACCTGCTCAAGGTAGAACAGCTTGTCAGTGGCAGAGCTGGGCCTACGGCTGGTTTCCTCTGACCAGATCCAGCCTCCTGGACAAGACTGGTCACTGGGTGGGAGAAGGCTGACTGGAGGGGCTTGGGAGTGCTGTGTTTGGGTTGAGGTCCCACAAAGTCTCCAGAAAGGGCCCTCCCACACTTCTGGGAATGACAGAGCCCTCAGGTGGGAGGGGGTGAGCACATTTGCTTCCTGGGGGCCTCATAAGGGCATTCACATCTGCTCTGTCTCTCTCTGGGTCATCTAGGCTGTATCAATATTTTATTTCCTCAAAAGACATATGCTGACATTTGGACTGTTAGATGATATTGAGGAATTTTTGTTGATTGTTGTTAATTTTGTCAGGTGTGATCATGGTATTATGGATAGGTAAGAAAGTGGCCTTGCTTTAAAAAGTGTCCTGTATTTTTAAAGTATTCAGAGGTGGAATGTCATGGTGTTTATAATGTGTGTACTTTAATATACTTCAAGAGGAAAAAAAGTGAAGTAAATGTGGAAATGTATTAATGAGCATATGGAGACAGTTGTGTGGCAGTCCATTACATTATTTCCTCTACTTTTCTCTATGATGTAATTTTTTATAATAAAAAGTTGTTTTGTTTTGTTTTAAGTCATTTGCTGATGCCTTAGGACACACTTTGTCTAAGGCTGAATTAGACATAGCTCTGTAGCCCGACGGAGAAGGAAATGGCAACCCACTCCAGTATTCTTGCCTGGAGAATTCCATGGACAGAGGAGCCTGGCGGGTTACAGTCCACAGGGTCACAAAGCGTCGGACAGGACTGGAGCGACTTCGCACTGCACTCCGGAAATCCACAAATAAATGACAGCAGAAGTAGGCGGAGCTTGGGAGCAGAGGCGGAGGGGCGTGCAGGCCGGGGGCGGGGCAGGGGCGTGGCAGGGGCGTGGCAGGGGGCGGGGCAGTCCCCAGAGGGCCGGGCGCCCAGGGGACGATTCTGGCTGTCCTAGCTGTAGTTGCTCTTTAGAGCTGTTGGTAGTCAGTCGGGATCGTTTTTGATGGCTGACCGCAGACAGAGTCCCTGCGGTGTGCGACTGTCCTCCCCCAGGCGGGCTGAATTGTCCTTCCTGGTGGCGTTACACCTTTCATGTGTTATGCTAGGAGGCAAGGACTGTGGTGTTTTGTCCAACATTTTCTCACGATACAGACACTTTAGACGAATTCATTTGTCGCGGCTGATTCCCAAGCACTTTTTTTGTTTGTTTGTTTGGCAAATTCTGTAATCTTTTGGGTTGCACATGAAGGTTCCTTTTTCGAACTTAGCATTGGAAGAGATAATCAGATTCCCTGATCTCCCATCAGCCTCCTCTTCCTTTCCATTTTTCCTTATCAAAATAGGCAGTCGGTGAAGAACAGCCCTCAGAGTGTTTGTTCTTACCTTATCTTCTCAGTATTTCCAAGGACTTTGCCAAATCTGTAGAACTGTGTTGAACGTCTTTTAATACAGATATCACTGCCAACCAAGAGGCCAGCCTTGGCCAAGTACTGGTTTAGTTCTCTAAATACCATGTTATTCTTCCATGAGCACTCTGTTTCTTCCCTGTAAGCCTTTGGACATAGGAACACATAATAGGTGACCTCTGAGTGGTAATTTCATAAATTCTGGGTGAAATGAATTGTATCAGATCAATATATCTGTAGACTCATCACATTTTCTGAGCTGCAAGGAACTCTAAGATGAATCTGGTACAGCTCTGTTAGTGGAGGAAACATTCATTTTAACTGCATAGTCAATTCTCAATTAACAAGGGTAATGGAGTGGAAGGAAGTCAGTGATAATCAAAAATCACGGTGAAAATAAAATTATAGTCAACAGTGGATTTTCTGGGGGCCAATTAACTGGTTTGTGAATTAATTGAGGTTAAGCCACAGTGGACCCCAGGATGTCATTGCCATGGTTATTGGTCAGCAGCTGATCACCAGCTGGCCTGCCTCCACCCACCCTGTCTGTCCCAGGGAGGAGAAGGGTTTCCTGCGGACTGGTCAAGCAGAGCTAGCTGACCTTGGCTAGACTGGTACCATGAAGACACAGATTTCAGTACTGGGAATTAGATGAAGACTGCTTTTAGGGCTTGTTGACCCACCCCTTGAGAGGTGGTTCTCAAACTTGAGCTGCATCAGGCCCACCTGGAGGGCTTGTGAAGCCCCAGATTGCTGGGCCCCAGCCCTGGTTTCTGATTCAGTAGATCTGGAGTGGGGCCTAAGAGTTTGCATGCCTCAAGTGCCCAGGTGATGTGATACCCGCCAGTCCAGGAACCTCATTTAGAGAACTGTGGCTTTCCAGACCATTCTGGTCCTCCCAGCTGCACATTAGAACCACTTAGGGAGCTTTATAAACCTACTGATGGCCAATACAACTTAGCCAGTTATACAAGAGGCTGTGGAGGTGGTACCCAGGCACAGGTGACTTTCAAGCTCCAGGTGATCTGAATGTGCATCTAGGGTTGATGACCACTGCTGTCGGAAAATGTTCTCCAACATCTCAGTTATCTGCATACAAATCTCGTGGTTTTTTCCCCCTATCTTTACTCCCTGTATATTTAATATTTCTTTAAAGTTTTATATGTAAATAAACTTATTTTAAAAGCAAACTATATACCCCCTTCATGTAGGAAAATTAGTTTCACAGGCAAGCTGTGCCTGTTACATGCTTGTAATAGCAAACACATTAAAGAATGCTTAATATATGTTTGGCTTAGAATCATCTTGCACCCTATCACACTTTGGGAGTCTCTACCCTAGAACTATGCTTTTCACTGTTTTTTTGATAAAGGTGATGGAAAACAGTATTTCTGCCTTTCCTCCCCTCCCACTGGTCAGGCAAGGTTGTACTAACTCTTGGCACACCTGGTTTTTTCCCCTCAGAGAGACAGGTTGGAATGCAAGTGAGTGTGACTTCATTACAGAGCAACTTCGAGTAAGAGATAGTCTTTACTTTTAAGAAACAAATTCAGCAATGGGAAAAGAATCTAGATAAACTGTGGTATGGCCAGAGAATGGAGTACTACTTGGTGATGAAAAGGAATGACTGATGGACACACCCCCTGGGTGACTCCCAGACAGTGTGCTGCGTGAAAGCCAGACAGAGACTAGACACTGCGATTTAGAACAGTAGTTGCTTGTGAGGAGGGGTACTTTGTGGGGCGGTAGGATGTTCTGAATCTTGATAGGGGTTGGGGTTGCATGGCTGCATGCATTTGTCACAGTTTGTTGAATGGTACCCTCAAGATCTGTGCATTTCATTCTATGTTCAAAAAATGGGAAAAAGAGTTAAACCAATAGTGAACTCCAGTCAGTGATATCCTTGCTGCTGTTTTCAGGGAGAAAGGTGCTGCTTTCTGCAGCTTACTTTGAAAGGCATCCAAAAGCTAAGCTGAATTGATGAATGGATAGATGGATAGATATACGACAAAACAAACACAATAAAATATGAATGGTAGAATCTAGGTAGGAGATATCCAGGTGTTCCTTTTAAAAGTCTTTCAACTTGGCAGGATGTTTGAAAATCTTTCCCATGAAAGATTGAAGAAAATTTGACATATACATTCAAAATAGCAAACCAGCACTTCCCCACATGTCTGAACTCTGCATCTGCTAGTGCAAGGGCTCCCTCAGAAGACAGGCTGGAGGGTCAGAGGGGTGAGCCAGGTGTGGAAGGGTGGGGGGCTCTTAAGAGAGGCTGCTGCCCTAGGAGACAGGCTTCCTGTGCTGGGGCCCCTGCAAGAGGAGAAAGTCAAGGACACTCCCTTCTTCCACCTATGCTGTGTCCTGGGTGTCCCCTGGGAGGGGCTGCGCAGAGGCTGTGTCAGATGTGACCTGCAAAGACCACCTGGACCCCGTCATAGAAAGACAGTATGAGTGGTGAGCAGTAGAGGGCCTTCCCAGGCTCCTCCAGCCAGCAGAACTCCAGCACACGCCAGCCCAGCGTCTCCCTGGGTAGCTCTGAACCCAGGGTTGTGGCTGGGGGAGAGTGGGGGCACTGAGGCATGAGCTTCCCATCATAGGGACCAGGCAGGTGTGGTTGTGGGCTGTCTAGGGGGCCCACAGCACTGACCAGGGACCTGAGGCATCTCCCTGGACTGTTGGGTCCTCCTCACCCTCCGCACGCCCACACTGCACGCCTGTGACACACCTCCACAGCACAACCCCACAAGACATCCGCAAGCTGGAAACAAAACCTGTAACACAGGAACTGTGAGTCATTAGTCTGCCTCTTACCCAGGGTACAGCCCAGGGGCCAGCCTCTCAGTAGCTCTGAGGATCTGTTCCAAAGAGATGGGGAGGAGGGAGGTCAGCATATCTGAGATTTTGGCGAAGCGTAGGTGTAATCAAGCACACATCTCAGTGGAAGATTGCTGCTAAGTCACGAGGATCAGACGTCCTAGTTAACAGTTTTAGTGCCTTTCCAAGTATGGGAGGTGCAAGAACTGGAGCTGTACAGTCAGGCCGCTCAAGATGGCTATTCTCTTGTCCCCTGGACATCCCATGCCCGACCAGTGCCTGCTTCACCTACACCCTCTGCACTGGACTGACCTTCCTAGCTACTCATCCCCACCCTGACTAGTGATCATTCGTATCAAAAGGGGCCGTGAGTGGTGTGCTCCCCTCTGCTGGTTTCTCTGATGACCGAGGAGCCAACCTGAAGTAATTCCCTCTATAACTGGCAACCTCCCCCTACCCTGGGAGCAGACTGCCTCGCGTCCTGCCCGCCAGGTGCCGTGTCCCTCCAGGACTCCACTCCAGACTCGTAAGCTCCCCCATCCTTTAAACCATTGATGACTCTACTGCTGACTGCAGGCTTTCTTCGATCTGGAAGCTGAACAAGCCCAGGGCTTGTAGGCCTGCAGGGTGTGACCCAACAGGGGTTCATAAAAATTTCTCCTGAAAATATCTAACTCTCTGAAGTCCTCTTCTGCCAGATTCTCCCAGAACACGGAGTGCATTCTTCCTGAACCCCTTTCAGGGTGTTTTGAAGATTGATGACTTCAGTGGCTGAGGACTTCATTCTTGTAGAACCAGATGGCAAGTGACATTCTAAGTGGCACACCCCAACTTGAGATATACTGGAAGGAGAACAGTTTACTCCTGAGGGAAGGAGTTACAATTGATGTCTAAAGGATGGTTAATATGTTGATTACATCTATTGTTTCCTACAAAAATGAGTGAGCACACCTTAAATAGCAGAAAGCCTGTGGCCTGGTTGGAGGGGTAATCTGGCCCCATCTTGGTTTTTCTGCCTTCATGGCAGCAGGGAGTGAAATGACCCAGCCTTTGTGATCAGACAGGAACTTGTCCTGATTCTGTTTTGAGGTACCACATCCTTGGATGAGCCCAAGCTTCAAGAGACCATCAGAAACAAGATGAAAATACATACTTCTCTGCACAGTGCTTGCAAAGATAAAAGATAACACAGAAGACAGCTCAGTCACCAGGCACAGTATAGACAAAATAGGAGTTAGACCTAAAAAGTGCATAGTACAGAGTACGCTAAATAACTCTTAGCTGTGCCCGTGGTTCCTATTGATTATTGACTTAACATGATTGGTATTTATTATTGTCATCCACAAGGGTTGAAAATGTAAAGAGAGCAGAATTTAGAATTTCTGTGGCTACAATGACATGAGCTTTTGCTTTGACCACAAATGGCATTTTGAACATTTAAGTAGCTGCTTGTCATTTTTTCCATGCGTTACCCCCAGCTCCAAAGCAGGGTCTGGGTCCTCTGTACCCTGAACACAGTCCCACAGGGAAGATATTAGGAATCTGGGTGGTTGGCATGGTTTCTTGATGAGCAAGTCATCCCAATAATGAAACTGTGCAGCTCATCAGAGCTGGGCTTTAGAAACAAAGCACCTTCCAAAGGCACAAAGCCATGGTTGTGTTCTCATTTACATGCTACTCTGTCAATTAACGTTACATGCCAATTAAATGGGACATTAAGCTGCCAATAGGCATGCAATGCTGCATGCTCGAATCCTCTCTGCTTCACTCAGTGACCTGAATTCCTCACCTCCCATCCATTCTCAAGGCTCTTCCTCACCAACATCTCAACCCCAACAGAGACAAGCCATGCCCCTGTGCTGGGTCTCCTGTGTAAGCGAGGTTCAGTACCCCAGTGAGTGTGGTTGGATACTTGTGGAATTCTAATCAGAATATGACCAACCGTTTCAGTTGCTTGGATGGATCTGAGTTAGCAACAATCCCATGTTTAAAAATCCCTCCTAGAAGCAGAAAAAACAGGTGCCTGAGAGTACGAGGGATACCCCTGGTATCTAAAGCAGCGGATTTTCAAGGAACTGTTCTGCTGCCAGCCCTGCTCTTTCTAGTTTTAGGTAAGCTGATCACAGTGCACAAACAATTGCACTCATCTCACACGCAGGTAAAGTAATGCTCAAAATTCTCCAAGCCAGGCTTCAGCAGTACATGAATCGCGAACTTCCAGATATTCAAGCTGGATTTAGAAAAGGCAGAGGAACCAGAGATCAAATTGCCAACATCTGTTGGATCATAGAAAAAGCAAGAGAGTTCCTGAAAAACATCTATTTCTGCTTTATTGACTATGCCATAGCCCTTGACTGTGTGGATCACCACAGACTGTGGAAAATTCTTAAAGAGATGGGGATACCAGATCACTTGACCTGCATCTTGAGAAATTTGTATGCAGGTCAGGAAGCAATAGTTAGAACTTGACATGGAACAACAGACTGGCTCCAAATCAGGAAAGGAGTATGTCAAGGCTGTATATTGTCACCCTTATTTAACTTATGTGTGGAGTACATCATGAAAAATTCTGTACTGGAGGAAGTACAAGCTGGAATCAAGATTGCTGGGAGAGATATCAATAACCTCAGATATGCAGATGACACCACACTTATGGCAGAAAGAGAAGAAGAACTAAAGAGCCTCCTGATGAAAGTGAAAGAGGAGAGTGAAAAAGTTGGCTTAAAGCTCAACATTCAGAAAACCAAGACCATGGCATCTGGTCCCATCACTTCATGGCAAATAGATGGGGAAACAGTGGAAACAGTGGCTGACTTTATTTTCTGGGCTCCAAAATCACTGCAGATGGTGATCGCAGCCATGAAATTAAAAGATGCTTACTCCTTGAAAGGAAAGTTATAACCAACTTAGCATATTAAAAAGCAGAGACATTACTTTGCCAACAAAGGTCTGTCTAGTCAAGGGTATGGTTTTTCCAGTGGTCATGTATGGATGTAAGAATTGGGCTATAAAGAAAGCTGAGCACAGAAGAATTAATGCTTTTGAACTCTGGTGTTGGAGAAGACTCTTGAGAGTCCCTTGGACTGCAACCAGTCCATCCTAAAGGAGATCAGTCCTGGGTGTTCACTGGAAGGACTGATGCTGAAGCTGAAACTCCAATACTTTGGCCACCTGATGCAAAGAGCTGACTCATTTGAAAAGACCCTGATGCTGGGAGGGATTGGGGGCAGGAGGAGAAGGGGACAACAGAGGATGAGATGGTTGGATGGCATCAATGACTCAGTGGACATGAGTTTGAGTAAACTCTGGGAGTTGGTGATGGACAGGGAGGCCTGATATGCTGCAGTCCATGGGGTCACAAAGAGTCAGACACGACTGAGCGACTGACCTGAACTGAACTGATCACAGTGCACAAACACACTTAATCCAGGGAGCCTGGTCTGACACAGCCCAAAAGCTAGCATTTCATTTTTCAAACCCTTACTTTTATATTGCCATTGGCAACAGATATGGCAGTGCTTAATTCTTCCCTCCTTCTGTGGCTCAGGCACTTTAGTAATTTAAAAGCACTTCTTTTCTTTCTTCATCTAGAGAAGTAAAAATAATTATAATAGAAGATGGGCAATTTGCAGCTACAATGCCAGGCTGATAATCAAAAACTTATAAGTGGAAACATGAGCATATGTTTATCACTTCTTGAAATTAGGATGCAGTTGAAAGTAGCTGTGGCCTCAAAGAAAGGGCATTATGGAAGGGAAAGCAGGCTGAGTTGTTTGTTGGAGACCTGCCTGCTAATGAGGTTTGTAAGTTGCGGTTGCCTCAGGAGCAGTGAATAACGGAAGGTGTCCCTGGGGGGCTGCTTTGCTGCTCAGGAGACCCTCAGGTAATCACTTGTGGATTGATCATTCCGTGTAAACGTATCTGGGCTCCCAAGCCACCACCATTAGGATCAAGCTCCACCTTGGCAACACAGAACACAGGCCCTTGGCAACCAGGTCTTGGAGAACCCTGTCATTTCCCCCCTCCACCACCCCATCCGCCTCCACCATCCTTAGCTACTCTGTTGACCCTTTTACATCCCTGAATCTAGCAAGCCCTATAGCCTCCCACTTCCCCAGGTTTGCAAACTGTTTTCCCAACTCAGCCCCCTACCTAACTCCTCTTCATTCTTCAAAACCCCAAACACCTGTTACTTCCTCTTGGAACCTTTCTGTATGCCTTTTGCACACTGTCAGCCTGACTGGGATGGGAACCCTCTTCTGTGCACTCTGCCTCCCTCTTACTTCCACTTACGCTGATTCCGATACGCGTTTTGAACAGCAGGTAGCCTATCTGCCCCCCACCAGCACAGCCCTTACCCTTCTATCGCCCCACTTCCTGTCCCACTGCCTGACACATAGTAGATGCTGATTGATGTTTGCTGAATGAAGGGATTATTAATGACAGTGAAGGAGTGTGAAACAATTTTAAAGTTTGTCTTTAAAACACAGTTATCCCATTCATGAAATAAATCCATAATGCATTCTATAGCCAAGTGGGAGGTTTGGGTCTTCTGTTGTCCACATTCATTTCTGTGATGAACTGATGGGTGGGTCATGAGGTTGGCCTGCCCAGTTTTTAAGTCAAGAGCAAAACTGGCCTTAGATACCTCGTGGTTTCACTTCACTTCTGTCTTCTATTCTGTGTATCATAATCAGGAAAACAGTATGCTTACTGCTTTGCATCTCATTTTTGTGATATTATTGGAAGCATGGAAGGGCACACACGTGCTTTTAGCATGAAAAGGAGGTCAGCCTTATTAATAAAGCATCTGTGAGCCCAGGAAGCAAATTCATCTCCATGTGTGCCCTTCCTCTGTAACCCAGGGTCCAGCTCGCTCTCTGCCTACCGCTGAGTAGACACGTCCACCAGTGACTGACTTTCTCATCACTGCCCTTATTTCTGAGCAGTTTCGGGCTCGTGGGCAGTAGAAGTGTGACTTTTACATTTAAATCAGCCTCCTTGTTTGAAGTTGATTTTATTTTTATCTTCAGGTTAACTTGCTGGAGGCAAGTTACCTTTCACACCCCAAGCCATGGGAGAGAAGAGGAAGGTGTGTTTCCTGCCCAGGGTCTCCCCTGTAAGACACTCCCGTAGAGTGGGGATGCTCCAGAGCTGTTCTCAGGCCGGGGCTGTGCCAGCTCAGATGAGAGAAGAGAGGAATTCGGTCTGGGAGGGAGCAGGATCTGACATGAGGTCAGACACTACATGTCCCGACAGGATCCCTTAGCTTGTCTCCATCCTTCTGACCCATGAAGTACATGGCGGCACGAGCCAGGATCTCTGGTCCCCCGTATCTGCATCTGGCTCTGAGATGTGGTCACGCCCTAGGTCTGAGTTAGAACGTGTTGTCCTCTGTGATTCTGGCAGTGAGTGAGTCCAAGTTAGGGAGGGGAGGGGGCTGTCTTGGCCACCTGGATTTGCTAGAAAGGTTCAGGAGCTGGGGTAGGACTGGCCTGTGGGGAGGCTCATTGCTCCATTCAGCCAGTGTTTCCTAAGCCCAGATTACCTTCCAGTCCTGTGCCAGACACAGAGATCCTAAAGACAGCAAGCTGAGCCAGGCTCTTCTAGTCTGGAGTGCGTAATCGAGGGGGCCAGGCAGGCCAGGCATATACACACACTGTCCCTGACCCCCCAGGCCTGGCCGAGCCCCCTGCCCACCTTCTCCTGCCACACCTCTGGCATGCAGCACTTACCAGTCAGTTGCATTTGTTCCCAAATGTGTTGGTGCCCACTGTACCTGTAATAAGTCACATGACATTGCTAAATGTTGCATAAACTGATGGATCAGGGTAGGGTGGGGAAAGTGTAGGGCTTTTTGAGGATTGAATTGAATACTTTGAAAAGGCTCAAAAAGATGAGTGGCTGTCCTTCCCACCCACCAGGTGTTGGTGAAAGAACTTGACTATAAAAAACTGGTGGGGCGGGGAGCAGATCAGAAACATCAAGACAGATCCTTGCCCTCAGCTCCCCCTGGTACCCTCTCCACCTGGAAGAAGCTGGCATGGGGAACTGATGCTGACGGATAGGGTTTGTGAAGCTCCAAACCCTGCTCAAAAACAGAGCCTTGGCGCTGCATCAGACTGCTCACTTTTATGGGTCCAATTTAAGGCTAGAGTTTTGCCTAGACTCTCTGGGAATGATTCCCTGCTTTGACCATTTGTTTCTGCTTCCCCAGCTAGAAATGAGAGTAAGAAGGCATCTTCAGCAGCTGGGGTGGGGCTTAGGGCTGACTGCTAGAAGCTAAGATTTACACGGCCATATTACGGACCACCTCTCTGCCTTGTCAACAAGCTTGGGCTCCATCCTGAGGATAGAAGGGAGGATGAGCTCAGTGTATTCAGGAGAGGCTGGACAGGGGAGCAGGGAGCAGGGTAGCCATGTTGTGGCCCCATGAACACAAGGAAGGCCAGGGCCAGGCATTATGGGGGGTGAGGGGTGGAGAAGAAAGGTGGTAAGAGAGGGACCTGGGATGTAGAATGCACAGGAATCCATGATGGATGACTTGAGAGGAGGGTGATGGGGGGGTGGGGAAGGGGGCCTTGAGTCCCTTGCACACAGCTGCCTAGATGATGGTGCTGTTTGTTTATGGAAAATCAGAGAATGTGGTTTACGTAAACTGAGGGGGGCGGGGGTTGCATTCCAGGTGGACAGTAGAGCTCCCAAGAAAGGAAGGAAGCAAGAGGTGCCTGGCCAGATGCCTGCATCATGTATTCAGTGATCATTGATTAAACACTGTCTGTATATTAGGTTGAAGGCCAGGAATGCCAGGAACAAGTGTGTTGGTTTCAGACACAGAGGAAGGAGGCCCAGCCCGGGAGAGATGCCCAGCTGCTGGGTGGGCAGTGAGGCATGAGGTTTCCACCCCTCAGTGCCGTCCCCAGGGCTACTGACGTGGGACGAGGAGCCGCTCTTATGAGGAAATAGTGAGTTATGACCAGCTGAGTTCGGGGAGGTAGTAAACGGTTGTGGGGAGGGTGTTCTAGACAGAGGCCAGAAACTCACCTGAGGAAGTGGAAGCAGAGAAGCAGAGGGAGAGGTCAGCATTTTATAGTTTTTTATTACTTTTTAATTACAAGAGTTTTTTTGTTGTTTGTATTTTTAAGAAAAAAACCCTTTTTTATCAGGTTTTTAACAATATCACTTTTGCATCATTCCATGACACATTGAGAGGTGTGAGGTTTCTTTGCCTCAGAATTTTTTTAAAAAATACCTACTCTGAGTCTGGTTTTGTTTGCAGAATGACCTCTTAGGAACCTTTTCATCCAAGCATAAGTATTTTTATAAACTGGAGTAGACACAGGAAATGACAGAATACCACCAATAAGATGATATTTATGAAGCAAAGTTTCCTTAAACTGAAATGTCTCACATTTTTTTCTCACTGTGTCTGTCTGTTCAGCATTTTAACTCCATTGTTTCATAAAATAAGGGTAGGATGCATATCTTGAAACCTGTTCTGTACTTTGAATATTTTTAATCATCTTTTGAGTGAATGTGCATCTCCTTGGTGAAGGACCTCAAGCTCAGGATTTTCTTGTCTTTGTTTCTGGACTTCCAGAATTAGAGCCAACACTGACAGTGATTGCCAGCTTCTCTCCGGGGAGAGAAGAGATGGTGGTTTACTGGGTCTCCATCCTCCCTCCTACTGAAAGAGGCTGTGGGGGATCTGTTTGCTCTTGCTTTCAAAATTAAAGTGACTTCAATTTAGTTTTGAGAATTTTGCAGTTCCACTTAAACATTGTGCTGTTGGAGTCCTGGGAATCCAGGCTGTGAAGTCCCCCGAGTGTGTGCTCACAGGTCCACACTGCTGTCATCTGTTCACACCCAGGTCTCGGGGGACAGCCTGAGAGCCCACCGTGTGGGGTCAGGGCTCAGCTCGCTCCTCCACCATATGTGACCTTGAACAAAGTAGTTCACTTCTCTTTGCCCCAGTTTCCTCATCTGCAAAGAGGGAATAATAGTATCTAATTGAAATAACGTGTGTAAGCCGTTAGCAACGGTGCCCCATAAATAGTAATGACAATAGTAATGGTCACTTCAGTCGTGTCCAACTCTTTGCAACCTCATGGACTGTAGCCTGCCAGGCTCCTCTGTCCATGGGATTCTCCAGGCAAGAATACTGGAGTGGGTTGTTATGCCCTCTTCCAGGGGATTTTCCCAACCCAGAGATTCAACTTGCATTGCCAGCACATTCTTTACTGCTGAGCTACCCAGGAAACCCCCAGTAATGACATGATCTGGCTCCAATGCAAACTCTCCAGCTTTCCTTGGCTCATTCACACAGAGCCACTTAGCCTTGTTTCTGGGCTCCTCTGCATTTTATGAGTACCTGCACTAAGTTGGATTATGGCTCATGGGGCTCTTCCACCAGCAATGGACCACCTCTGGACTAAGATGCTATTGAATCTCCTCTGGGAGCCCACATCTGGCCCAGGCACCTGCTGGCTCAGGGCAGACCCCAGAGGGCAAGTCTTCTCCAGGCATCTGTCCTCCAAGCATCCCCTCCAGCTTGGGCTCTAGGTGAGGACCTAGACCTTTCAATTCTCAGGCCTAAAGCTGGGTGGAAGATGACAGCTGGACACAGATCAAGCAGTGGGCCCCAGATATCCCATCAGTAGAAGGGAGATTCCTGAACACCTGGGAAGAGTAGAGGGCATTCAGAGAAATACTTGCTTTGGCACAACAGAGGAGAAGTGGCTGGAACAGGAGCCCTGAGTCATGGCTTAAAGAAGCTCTGACAGATCATTAGGGGGTTGAGTGGGGGTGGGGGAAAAATAAAGAAGGGTCATTTTGCACCCTTGTCCAGGATTCTGAGGCCAAGACTCTGGTGTTTGCTCTGTCCTCAGACCTGCCAGGAGCTTCCCCTGTGGGTCAGCAATAAAAAATCCACCTGCAGTGCAGGAGACGGGGGTTCAATCCCTGGTTCAGGAGGATCCCCCAGAGAAGGGAATGGCAACCCACACCAGTATTCTTGCCTGGAAAATCCCATGGACAGAGGAGCCTGACGGGCTATTGTCCATGCGGCCACAAAGAGTCAGACACAACTTAGTGACTAAACAACAGCAACGGACCTGCCAGCTTCCCACACAGGCAGCCTGCACTGTGCCATTGGCCTGAAGTGAAGTGAAGTTGCTCAGTCGTGTCCGACTCTTTGCGTTCCCTTGGACTGTAGCCTACCAGGCTCCTCCATCCATGGAGTTTTCCAGGCAAGAGTATTGGAGTGGGTTGCCATTTCCTTCGCGTGGTCCACCTTAACTCCAGCAGCTGCCTTTGAGCCACACCCCTGGATTCTCAGGAGCCCGAAATCTCATCATCTAATGAAAAAGCAGTTCAAAGCCATTGGTGGTGGGTCAGCAATATCGTCTTAGATAAAGTGCCACACATTATTAGCTTCCACTCTCTTAATATCACGGATGTTGGGCAGACTTCCTTCTCTCAGAATCACCTCTGGCTTTGGACTCATTTGGCATGAATATATGTGGAATCATCGGCAGAGTTTTTAATCAAATTTTCCCCCCCTTTGGATTACTGAGAAATGTACTTTCTCCAGCTAAGGTGCACTACAAAAACAGCTTTGCAGAAAAGAAAAAAAAAAAAAAAGGACTTCTTATAAAACTTAGAGATAAAATTCATACAGTGAGAGCTGCTGCATGGTTTCTGACTCAAGAGTTTTCATGTTACAAATGTTTTATGTTCTGCAGGTCTCTCTGTATTATCTTTTCTGTCAAAGTTCTTCATATAATCAGGCTTGAATGAGCCTCCAATATTCTTACAGATTCTTATAGAAATCATAGTTAAGGTGTCATGACAACTCTGTGGAGGTCCCAGGTAGCTCAGTGGTAGAGAACCCACCTACCAGTGCAGGAGATGCAGGTTCAATCCCTGGGTCAGGAAGATCCTCTGGAGGAGGAAATACTCACTCCAGTATTCTTGCCTAGAGAATCCCATGGACAGAGGAGCCTGGAGGGCTGTCTGTGGGATAACAAAGAGTCAGACACGATGGAGCAACTGAGCGTGCATACACACAGAATGACTCTGTACTGCTTATTTTCCAAAATGTTTTCCTTTTACAGTAGAAATGTCCATATTTAATTAAATTAGGAGGTGATTTTAAATAATTACTTCTGAGGTATCAGGTGAGGACAGTTTTATGTTTTTTTATGTAAAAGACCATGAGTGGATTTTCTCTGGTTATTTCTTGGATCCTACTGTTGAGAGGAAATCAGATACTCCTTTTTGTAAGTGAAGTTACAATATCTTCCCTGAAGAGTTTTAGAAATAAGCTCCATCTCTCCTGGAATGATGTCTGAGACTTCTGCTTCCAGGAAAGGAAATGTAGAGAATTCCTCCAGGCCCTTTCCAATCTCGTATTTCTCTGAATTTATTACCTGTGCAAAAGGAGTCTTTGCATTCCCTGCTTTTGTTCCAGGCTGCCAGTCTCATTAGGCCTAGTGATGAGGATTACATGTCATGATGCAATCCTTGGGTAAAATCTAAAAATCTCCATAACCTAAGAGCTTGGCTTATAAGGCAGTGGCACAGTGTGTTAGAAGTCTCAGCCCAAGCTCTGATTCTAGCTCTGTTACTACCTTACTGTGTGGCCATGGATCAGCAGCTTTGCCTCTCTTGTCCTCAGTTTCCTCAACTATAAAACAAGGAGTTTGATCCAGATTCTGTGAATGGAAGCACAAAACCAACAGGGTTCAATATTTGTTGGTTTCTTTTTTTTTTTTTTTCTTTGTGCACCATACAGCCCGCGAGATCTTAGCTATGGGACCAGGGATCGAACCCACACCCCCTGGAGTGGAAGCACAGAGTCTTAACCACTGGACCATCAGGGAAGTCCAATATTTGGATTAAGCCTAAGCCTTGTAGATACAGCAGTCCCTCTGCTTAAGGACAAATCCAGCTCCCAATCTTTTGTTTTTGCAACAGTTTCTTTAAAGGAGATGAAAGTCTTTTTCTGAAATTTGTAGTAAGGAATCATAAAATGTCATGACTTCTGATGATTTGCAGCAGATCTTGGAGAAACATAGTTGGAAAAATAAACACTTCATATTATATAGGGGAGAGAGAGTACTGGTTCCTTTCACTCCACAAAAAGCAGTAATTTCTCTGAGAGCCATCACTGCAGAGGTATTGGCAGAGACCTGTTCCCTTCACAGCCCTGTGCTCAGAGGGCATGCTCAGAGATGGAAGTGACCCACGCCCCTGCTTTTATCTGAAAGGGAATTGCATGTCATGGTTTCTTATTGTCCAGAAATCTCATCTTTGCTTTGATGTCCCGAGGTACACTCCTATCACATCTCTAGTGCCCCTGAATTGAATGGGGGGAGGTCAATGCATATTTCCCCAGCTTTATTCATGCCTTTTTGGTGCACAGTCCATCAACCTGATTGTACATTGATCCCAAAGAATGCTTTCAGTGGGCAAGTAACTAGGGGACTCTTTCAATCCAAGATCCCTGTCTTGCTGTGTGATGGAGTATTGTTGGGGTGCTCTTTGGGGTGCACTCTGAGGGTGGAAGCTGAGAGTCCTTTTCTAAGGCATAAGCTCCTCTCCTGCTGGGCAGCTCACTAAAGGAGGGCTGTGCTCAGACAGTTCTGCTCACCAGCAAGAAAACCACCCTTCCAGGGGGCAAAACCTTTCAAAACATCCTCACGTAGAATTTCTCTGTGCTCCAAAGACAGGTTCCCCTTGGCTTTGATGCAAAACAGATGAGCCAGTGAATAGAGGGTTTGCCCTGCTCCTGTGGAAGAGACAATAGACACACTTGCCTGGGACTCTGATCTGCTATGTGTGCGTGCTCAGTCGCTTCAGCCATGTCTGACTCTCTGTGACCCCATGGACTATAGCCCACCAGGCTCCTCTGTCCGTGGGAATTCTCCAGGCAAGAATAATGGAGTGGGTTGCCATGCCCTCCTCCAGGGGATCTTACCAACCCAGGGATCGAACCCAGGTTTCCCTTCTTCACTGCTGAGCCACTGAGGAGGCCTCCTGGTCTGCTGACTATGCCATTTTTTCTTTTATAAATAAAAACATGGCACCACCGCTAGGGAACTTCGTGTAAAAACCAGCGTTTTTGCCTCCAGCCCTGCTACATTAGCTGGCTTACAGGCAACCTCAGGAAGTCACAGTCAGTCTCTAAAGATCGCCAGGTGCCCAATCCTCCCTCTGGCCACAGTGAACCTAGTACCTACATAGTATGTCTTTATTGCATATTCATCTTTTCTTTCTTAAACCTGCAAAAGGAGTACACACTTAAGGAGAAAGAGGACTCATGTAAAATAAGAAGTCCAAGTCTGTCCCTCCTCCTACTGTCCCCCAAACAAACCCTCCCCTTTCCAGAGATAATGACTTACATTTGATGAGCACTCATCTGGGAGATACACACACACATATAGGTGTATATATTATGTATTATTCCCATGTATTGCAACATAGATGGCTTCATTCAACCAAAATGAGATAGTACTATAATACTGTCTATAAAATTCTTTCTTTTCCCTTCAATGTTTACTCACTGATAACTTCCCTTTTCAGTTTATGCATAGAGATGTTACTTTTTAATAGCCGTGTGCCAAAATACCCTTTTGGCAGATGTTCTGGTCTCTAATATTTCACTCTTCCAAATAAACCTTCAGAGAATAGTGTTGTGACATACCCTCACAGGCATCTGGCTATGTTTACTAACAGCTACAATGAATTTAGGGTTTCCCAGGTGGCTCAGTGGTAAGAATCTGCCTGCAAATGCAGGAGACTCAAGACATGCAGGTTTGATCCCTGGGTTGAGCAGATCCTTTGGAATAGGAAATGGCAACCCGAACCAGTATTCTTGCCTGGAAAAATCCCATGGACAGAGGAGCCAGGCAGGCTATGTTCCATGGCGTCTCAAAGAGTGGGACATGACTGAGCACACAATGCATTCATTTGAAGATATGCTACACACACACACACACACACACCCCAGCCCTAACACACATACACACACACACACACACACACACACACACACACCCCAGCCCTATCTAAGCTATGAAGTTAATTTATGACAAGTTTCTTAAATCCTTGGTACCTCCTTCACACTTAGGCTTCCCAGGTGGCTCAGTGGTAAAGATTCCCCCTGCCAATGCAGGAGACACATATTCAACCCCTTGGTTGGGAAGATCCCCTGGAGAAGGAAATGGCAATCCAATCTAGTGTTCTTGCCTGGGGAATCCCATGAGCAGAGGAGCCTAGCAGGCTACAGTTCATAGGGTCCCAAAGAGTTGGACACAACTGAGCAACTGAACATGCAGATACTCCCTTCACACTTACATATTCAGATGTTTGCTTTAAGAACTAGACATTGGGACTTCCCTGGTGGTCCAGGGGCTAAGACTCTGTGTTCCTAATGCAGGAGGCCCAGGTTCTATCCCTGGTCTGGGAACTAGATACCACATGGCACAACTAAGAGTTTGCATGCTGCTTGCTGCAACTAAGACCCGGCACAGCCAAATAAATTTTTAAATAAAAAACTAGACCTGTTTGCTTCATGCACTCAGCCCCGAGTTTCAGGAGGAGAGTGGCCCAGAGTTGTTCCTGAGGACCTGGGTTGGGGGTGGGGGGTGGGGGGTGGCTGCCTGCTTTTCTTACCCTGTGCTTGGTGGACCTGGCTATTGTACATTCAGCCTTCTCACTTGCCACTTGCTTGGAGGCAGGAAGTTGAAGTCTGCCACCGCCAAAGGAACCAGAGTGTTTGGGATGGTTTTGTACAAACCAAAACCTTCCCCTGCAGCACCTCTAGAAGCATATTAGTTTCCTAGGGCTGGTGTAACAAAAGATCACAAACTTGGTGGTTTTAAACAACAGAACTTTATTTTCTCAGAGTTCTGCAGCCCACAAGTCTCAAGTTAGTATCACTGAGCCAAAATCAAGGTGTCAGTAGGCCCACTTGCCCTCTGGAGGTTCTGGGAATGTGTGTGAGGGGCAGGACATCTGTCTCTTGCCTCTTCCAGCTTCTGGTAGCTGCCAGTATTCCTTGGCTTGTGGCCACATCACTGCAGTCTTCAAGACTGTCATCTCCAAATTTCTCTCTGTGTCATTCTCACGTGGACTTTCTTCTCTGCGTGTGTCAAATCTCCCTTTCTCTCCTCCTTAAATGTGACTGCATTTAGGGCCTTCTGCATAATCCAGGATAACCTCCTTAACTTAAGCACATCTGCAAAGACTTTTTTTCCAAATGAGGTCACATTGACAGGTTCCAGGAATTAGGACCTGATACGTTTGGGGACATCTTTCAGTCTCTACTATGGGATTCTCCAAATCCCATAAAGAAATCTTCTTTTCTAGTGTATACTTTAGCTTCCTGCTGGGGCACACTTGATCTTTCCTTTGAACTTTTGAAGAATGCATTTTCATTCATAAGACAGAAAGAGATGTTAGTTCACTCTGTGCATTGAAAAGTAGGTTAGAAAGTCAAGGTCAGACAGAAAATCTCTGGCTGACAACCTCTTTAAACTGGAGACTACATGGCATGAACTGCATGTGTAACTGCGATGAGTTAAATCACAAACGTGTCTGTCTTCCTATTTTAAGTTGGAAACATTTAGGCTTCCCAAGTGGCTCAGTGGTAAAGAATCTGCCTGCCAAGCAGGAGACCTGGGTTCAATCCTTGGGTTGGAAAGATACCCTGGGGAAGGAAATGGCAACCCACTCCAGTATTCTTGTCTGGGAAATTCCATGGACAAAGGAGCCTGGTGGGCCACAGTTCATGGGATCGCAGAGTGAGACACGACGCAGTGACTGAACAGCGGCAGCAACCATATTATAGTTTGCATGCCTTCACTAGAAGGAGTGGAGAAGCTGTCTGTTCTTCCTTCCCTCCTACAGATCAAACCATGAGATTCATCTTTTAAACCTGCACAGAGAATGTACATACAAGTATTTTACTGTTGTGAAAACAGTGTGGGGGGGGGCGGGGTGGGAGGGGGGCATTGAGCAGTATTAAGGGCGTAAGGACAGGAGCAGCCAGCACGTGCGTCTCAGGTGGTTGATGCTGAAATACCAGGATGAGGTTCGTGGGCACACATTAACTGACAGAGCGTCAGCTCCTTCAAACTCACCAGTGTGAAAGGCCTATTATAGCTTCGGACCTGGCCCTGCCCTTGCCACATGAATGCTAATGTCTCGTACTTCCATTTCCCAATTTCACAGCAGACCTGCATGCTCATGAATTAAACTGCATTGCTCAGCATTATCCATGTGTGTTCCAGGATTTAGTCCAAAATGCCCCAAACTACTGCCTATTTCAGCAGAACTCCCTTTGGCTACCACCTGTTAATGTGTTATAGAGACATTAGAACAGTGATTTCAGAGTGCAGACCAGGCAGGTGGAGAACACACTTCCTTGCACAGAGGTCTGCCGGCAGGCGGAAGTGACCCAGGGCAGTGAGCATGAGAGGATACTGGAAGCAGCCTTTCAGACGGGGTGGGGCCCAGGCAGACCCTCCTCACCAGAAACACAAGAGGTGGTGTGTCTACCAATTTTTGTTATACAGAATCTGGAATATGAATGGCTAGAGTTGAAAAGTAACTAATCAGTTCAAAGAAATGAAATAAAGAAAGCCCTGAATAGGGCTGGTTTTTGTCACTTTCTACGACAGTGAAGGCAATCAAAAAACATACTGAGATGCTAACCACTGAACCAGGTTATCAAAGGTAAAAGAAATATAGTAATGCTTTGCTTCCCAACATAATAGACTAAACACTGATACTTTTGTAATCAAAATAATGTGACTAATTCAGAAGGGCCTTTTAATATAAAGTTATAGCTTCATCCCTACCCCATTTGCCTGCCTCCCAAAGGTAGCCTCTTTAAATTATTTGGGGAGTTAAACATACAACTCTTAATTGTATTCCAATTGTATTTGAAGATAGCCATTGAGTCCTGTTAAGAAAGATAGGTTTAACGCATTTATATTTTGTACCCTTCCCTTCTTCCTTCCTCTCATTTTCGATGTTTTTATTATTTTTTATTATTCTACTGGTTACCTTTTTACTTTAAATAGTATACTTTATTTCTTGAGTCACAAATGATGCTTTCTTAATATCCATTCCCCTTCTTTTTTCCAAACAAATCCAGTTTTGTTGGAAGTAGAAATGTGCCATCTAAACAAACTACACTTCTCTGTTTTCCTTGTGAAATGGACAGTCATGTCACTGTGTTCTAGCCAGTGAGATGTAAGCAGTTGTGGATGGGGCTTCAGGAAAGTTCTTTATAAGGGTGCTGACTCAGCAGGTTGGCCTATTTTGCCCTTCTCCCCACTTTCTTCTTCTTACTTGAAACACAGATGTGATGGCCAGAGCCATAGCAGCCATCTTGTGGCCATGAGACAAGATGAACTAGTCTATATTCTAAGAATGACAGAAATCTAGAGGGATCCAGAGATACTTATGATAGCAGACCTGCTATACTACCCCTGAACTGCCTACCTTCTAGCTTCCTTTTTTGGAGGAGAAGTTTACGTGCTATCTTGTTTAAAGCACAACATTCCCCATGTCTATTACAATCAAATCTCTGTTTCTTATTCATAAACTGTAGTCAGTATCAAGACTTTCTACGGGGTAAGAAGAAAATACTGGAGCTTCTCCTCTTTGTCCCATTATTCTTTCCTTAACCATTTCCCTTCTGGTAGCTGTATTCTCACATTGTCCAGGGTGTTAGCATTATCTTTCTATTATGGATTTGTAATAGACTGACTCCAAAAGTTGTATACCATTAAATAGCATTTAAGTCATTTTGACTGTGTGAATGTTCACTCCAGGGTCAAGTACCCTTGGACCACTCAAAGGGACGTTCTTAACATCAGAGTCAAATGAATTTTCTTTTCTTATGTTCCTTCAGGGCTTAAAATTGTGTCACATTTTAATTTACATTATTATATAGCTTTCTGTTTTACTTGGATGTTTTTTCTTCTAGTTACAGTTGAGAAAGAAATGCTTTCACTCTAATCTCAGCTTACCCAGGCTCTCAGCACACACCTTTTCCTCTTCTGCCTGGGACGTGCTCTGCCACCTGCACCGCTCTCATCCCAGTTTCACCAGCCTCCTAGGTTGTATCCCTTGCTTTCTACGTTATTAGTTTTTCTTCTTAGTTTTGCTGAAACACACTCTAGTGAACTTCTTAAGAAAGTGTGCCTCAGAGGTAAACTGTGATTCCATTCATGTCTAAAAATGTGTTTACTCTGTCTTTATACTTAAATGATAGTCTAGCCAGATAGAGAATTCTAGACTCAAAGTCATCTTCTTTTAGAAGTATGCAGCCATTGCTCATTATCTTTGGCATCTAACATTGCAAAGGAGAGGTCAGATGCCAGTCTTATTTTCATTCCTTTGTCTATGAACCATCTTATTCTCTAAAAATCCTTAGCATCTTCTCTTTACCCTTAGTGTTCTGATTACTGCAGATCAAGTGTATTAGCAATTAGGTGTTTTGGTTGCAAGTCACAGGACACCAGCTCAAAGCTGCTTAATGTTAAAAAAACTTACTGGCTCATGTAATTGAGATGTCCTAGTTAGGATTGATTTTAGGAGCCGTTCAGTCAGGGCCCTGGCTTGTTTCTCTGCAATTCTCTTGGTTTATGCAGCTGGGTAGGTCTCAAAGCAATCTGGAGAGAACAGAAAACAAAGAAGCAAAGCAGAGGTTAATGAGCAAGCCAGTGCAATCAGAGCTTGGCATCAGAGAAGGCTCACCAAAGGAGATCTTTGATTTTAAAATTTTAATTGTGGTAAAATACACATAACATAAAATTTATCATCTTAACCATTTTAAGTGTATAGTTGAATAGTGTTAAGTACACTCACAGTGTTATACAATCATCTCCAAAATTCACATCTTACAAAACTGAAGCTGTACTCTTCTCCAAACTCCCCATCTAGGGTCTGGCAACCATTCTATTCTCTGTCTTTATGAGTTTAACTACTCTAGGCACCTCATGTAACTGAAACCATAGGGTATTTGTCTTTTTCTGATGCTCATTTCACTTAGCAGTGTCCTCAGGTTTCATCTTATGTTGAAGCATATACTAGAATTTTCTTTTTTGAAGGCCAAATAATAGTCTGTTGTATGTAAATATCACATTTTGCTTATCTGTTCATCCATCATGAACACTTGGGTTACTTCCACATTTTGGCTATTGTGACTAGCTCTGCAAATATCTCTTTGAGACTCTGCCTTCAGTACTTTGGGGTATATACCTAGAAGTAGATCTGATGAATCATATGGAAAGTATATTTTTAATTTTTGAGGAACCTCTGTACTGTTTTCCGCATTACTTGCACCATTGTACATTCCCAGTAGTCATGCACAAGGATTCCAGTTTCTTCACATCCTCATCAACACTTGTTGCTTTCTGTATTTTTGGTAGTAGCCATGCAGATAGGTATAAGGTAGAAGCTTATTGTAGTTCTGATTTGCATTTCCCTGGTGATTCGTGATGTTGAATCTTTTTATGTGCTTGTTGGCCAGTTGTATGTCTTCTTTGGAGAAATGTATATTCAAGCCCTCTTTTAATTGGGTTATTTGTTTCTGTTGTTGTTAAGGAGACTTTTTATGTTGCCCAGGGGAGCAAAGTTAAATAGGTACAGATGAATTCAGTAGGTAAAAAAAGCATTCTAGGCAGAGGGACCAGGCTTCCACAAGTCACCAGGCTGTGCTGGGCCAGAAGCACAGACAATCAGGCCGCCAGGCACTGAACCAGAAAAGACATAGCTGTCCCCACGTGGAGAGCTGGGGGCAGGAGGAAGTCCTCCAGGGGAGCCATTGAGGGTGTGAAGACAGTCCCACCAGAAACAGAGCTGACCTCAGGTCCCCCTGGGGACATGGGGACAGTGAATGCAGTTGAGAGGGGTCTGTTAAGAGGCTCAGGAGGCAACTTCCCCTGAGATTAGATTCTGAGGGCCCAGGGTCAACCAAAAATTGTGTTCAAAATAGTCCCTGGAAAATTCCCAGTACATTAGCCACATGGGGTCCAACATACCACCCCTCCCTGGGACCCACACAGTGGGATTCCCTCAAGGACAGGTGCAGTGTCTGTCTCTGGCTTGCAGCCCAGATAAAGTGGCTGCTGTGACTTTAGGGACCATGTCATGCAGAAGGTCACGGTCTTTTCACACTGGAGTCACACTTGGCCAGCAGACGTGCACACACCATAAGGGTGAAGCAAGAACCAAGGCCTCCTGAAGTATATCTGCTTGGATGCTTCAGGCCACAGGTAACTTACTACATGACCAATAGTTGTGTCAGTTAAAGTATTTTAACAGCTCAGTAATAAAGTCCAGAGAGAGGTAGTACTAGGTTAAATCAGTGATTTAATGAGACCATGACTCTGGGTAGCCCTTTATCGCTGCAGCTGTCTATGCCTTTCCTACATGGTGACAGGAGGGCTGTGGCAGCCCCAAGTGGCGCCTCCTACACCAGAGTCCAGAGCGGGGAGAGGCAAAGAAAGCGCCTTCATGTTGCTGCTCTTTCCTCCAGTCCGAACATCTCTCCCAGAGGCCCCTCCTCTTACATCTCATTGGCCAGGACCGGGTCACATGCCCACACCCAACCAATCACAACAAAGGGGACAGACTGCCATGGCGGATGTGTTGCCATGGTTTCTGTATGGGTCAGTGTGCCTCGTCCCTGAGCAAAACCTGATTTGTTGACAAAGAGAATGGGTGATCACTGATACAGGAAGGACTAGCATAACTTCTGCTACATGATACTCCCTCTGGAACATCTGCTCGTGGAAGACAGTGAGCTTAAATCATTCATTTTGGCTATATTTTCTTTCACACTTACTAGTTTGTTGATCTAGTGAGACCTTCCCAGCCAAAATTCACCTGAGCCACAAGCCTGTGGGAGGAAGCTTGTGTCTTAATTTTGGAGGATACCTCCAGATTTCTGTGTCTGGCTTTACCCTATCCTTTGGGCATGTGGTGCTCTGTCATTCCTCTGACCTGAGTGGGTTCTAACTCTATCCATTGAGCTTGAGGCCCGGAGATATTCCTGTTTCCCCTGCAGCCAGGACTCTCCTTGACTGGGCCTCTGGGTAGCATCTCTGCTCCAACTCCCAGGAACTCCGTGCTCTTGCTTTGTACCCTCATAGATTACCATGTAACACAGTGTCCTGTAAAAAATGCCAAAAGCCAGAGGGTGCCATGTAAATAATTTTGTTCTTCAGAAATCATAGGAGCAAATTAATATCTTTGCATAGTAAAAAAAAAAAAAAAAAAAGGCACCAAGTCCTGACTTCGTGGGAGGGAGCCTGGTGCGGGTCATCTGGAGTGTTGTGTATGACGTGCTGGTAGATATATTGGGCCCCTGATTCTCCCAACCCAGGCCTAAGTTGCCTGAAACACCGACTTCACTAAATCCCTGATTCTCTGCATGTAGGGCTCATGCCCAGAGATAAATAGTGGCCTCATTTGGCTTGCTCTGGCAGGAACAGATTGAATCTGCCCTGGACCAGTGGTGTCTTTCATCAGGGCTGGCACAGGTGAATCCTGTTTCCTAACTTTTTAATGGAAGGCTTCCTCCTTCTCTTAGAGTTGTGTAAGAGGTGAGGCCCTGATGTGTCTCTTTCATTCATCTTCATGACACCCGCATGGATGGGTATTGGGATATCCTCATTTTACAGAGAACTGGAGGACTTGTTCAGAGGCATAGAGCTTGGAACAAATAGACAAGCATTTTCCATTCCAGAGGTCCCCCAATTGCAAGCACAGGTGACCTCAGTTCAAGGCCAGAAGTGCTCCTTGGGCTTCATTGTTTGAGTATACATGTCCTGTATGCATGAGAAATGTTGACCTGCGCATCAGCTTCTGTGGAGACGTGGGCAGGGCCTGTGCTGCCTCTCCTGCTAGTAGATTCTGAAGCAGTAACAGGCAAGAAACAAGACAAGGTTTGTCTGTTAAAGATTCATAGAGGCTGCAGTAATTTCTATGAACTGCCTGCCATTTGGCCCTCATCTCTGACCAGCACAAAAGTGATTGTCCATAGCATTAAATATATGTTGAATGAACTCGGTTAAAAATTTTAATTAATCACAGTCCAAAACCTGGCTCAAGTCTGATTTGACTTCATAGATCACTGCACAGATTTGCAGTTATCTGCTCATGACCATCGCACTCTGCTTATAACTCAATAAAGAAGGGAAGATGGGCTGCTCGGCTTATAATTTCTGGAGGAAATTATATTACATGAGATGGGAAAGGATTGCTCTGAACTTGGTTATATTGTGCCCAGTGAAATTCTCAAGTGAACACCTATCTTTCAGAAGAAAGACTTGCCAGCATCTCCCTCAGCCTCCACTGGCCTGTCCTGCTTTCATGTAGGTCCCAGCCAGCTCCTCAGCTTTCCAGGTATTTCAGGAGCTCCCTATCACATCCCCTCCACTCCCCTGCCCCATGCCTGGAGAAACTTGACAGCAGTGGCAACTTGTTTTCTTTTCAAGTGAATGAATGAACAAGCAAGGTAAACAAGTTGCCTTCTTTGCTAGAATTTTTCATTTGAATTTAAGACTGGTCCTAAAATTCAGTCCAAAGGGACTTGGGATAGAATAGAAAGCAGTTGGATGGAGCACAGAGAGGGGTTGGAAGGTAAGTGATGAGCCTGGTGAAACAGGTCATGACCAGATTATAAGGGTTTATGGATGTCATGCTCAGGAATTTCAACATTACTCAGAATCTGATTGGGTGGCAAAGGATTTAGCAGGGAACAGATGTGCATGTTAAAAGATCCCTTGGGCAGGTAAGCTGAGGATGTATAAGAGGTGAGATTGGAGACAGGAAACAGGTTAAGAGTGCACTCAGGTCCAATTGAGAAATAATGAGCCCCAGTCCAAGACAACGACTGTGGAATTTGAGAGAGAACTGGATAATAAAGATATTACAGAGGTGGATCTGACAGGCTGTCAAGGCCAGGGAGGGAGAAGAGCCCAGATGGCTGCCAGTTTTAAGGTTTGGTCTCTAGAAGGGCCCTGGTGTCATCCTCTCTGTCATTATGAACAGTTCTGCATTTTGCTGCCATATAGGAAAGCACCTCCCCTGCCCCCCGCCCCAGGGCTATAGAGGGTATGGAATGGCTTTCCCAACACTAACTATGTCTCCCTGCCCCCTGTTGGACTGGAGCAGGGCCTTGGGCATGCACCCTGGACAAGGCCTGGGCAGAGACAAGAGAGGGAATAGAAGAGACAAATGATGTGTCTGAAGGAGGAATCAGGATCCTGAGTGGGGCCTGGACAAGGCAGCAGACACAGTTCATGGGATGAGAGCAAAATTCCAGTCCAGAAGGGAACTGCCACCCCAGATTGCAAGACAGAAGTTTAAATGGGTTAAAATAAAGCAAATTGGAGACCAGGAAGCATTGGTTGTTGGAAGCAAGGGGGAAAGGAAGTTTGGAGGGTGGACAAACCTGGGGCTCTGCTCTTCTGGTTTGGAGGATGTTTCCTCAGTTGCCTCTTCCTGCTTCAGCCTGGACTAGTGCTCCCTGGCTCCCATTTTTATCTTCTTTTCACTTTTACCTTGTCCCCCAGTGAATAAAGTGAATATTCCTTATCGGCCTTCAACTCTTCATGAGAAGCACTGCGATCCTTGCCCTCAGGGCTTTACAGTCTGTTCTGCAAGAAAAGTGTGAGGGCTCAACCTTATAGACAGTGTCACCTTGAAGAAGTCAGAGAAAGGAACACTTGTCTTCCAGGTGGGCCACCAAGGGGAGCTCTGTGGGAGGGTTGGCCTAGAAGAGATTCTAGCTCTAGGAAGTGGCTTAAACAGAGACCCTCCCCTCCTAAATGCATAAAGACTCAGAGGACTCATCAGAATGTGGCAGGTGGTTCCAGCTTGGTGAGGAGGTGGAGCACACGGAGGGAACAGAGAGAACAGTCAGGAGACAATTAGGAGAGGTAGAATGAGGCCAGAGTCTCCAAGTCTCCTTCTGACGCCAGATGAATGACCTGACCTAGCTCATAAATGCCAGTGGAGAACAAAATTACTGAAGACTTTATCACTGGCTTAGCATAAAGGCCCAGATTTTGTAAAGTGCTTGGTGCATAGTAAACACTCAATGGTTTATCACATTGGTCTGAGTGATTGAACCCAAACTTTAGAACTAGTTCATCTGCTCAGAATATTGAGAAAAGAGTGGATTGGGACCATATTGGTGGAGAGGTGATTCAAGAGTTTCTCTCACCTTATCACATGTGAAAGCCCTCAGTGGGGATGAGGGTGACTGTCCAGTCCACATTCACTGCCCCTCTCCAGGAACAGCATTGTACACTGGTGTGAGCCCCAGTCACCATGTATATACCGTGGGACCCCATCCAGGCTGGGCCTGTGACACTGTCCTATCCCCAGTCCATCCTGAAATCTCACGTTCAGCTCTTCCTTTATTCTGTGCAGTGGCCTGGTGGCCTTCTGATCATTCTGTGCTCCTTCAGTGCTTTGTCTTTGGTGGGGAAGGGAACTGAGATAGCCAGAGCTCATTTCTCTTATTTGCACTTGCCCTAATTGGTACAAGAAAGTGACGAAATCCTCTAGTAGGGCAGGTCTCAGTTGTGATGAAAGGTGACCTCATGCAAAGAATATTGGATGCACTTGGAGGCTAATTGTATTGGAGGGACATGAGGAAGGATGATGAAGTGTCATGGCTAACTGGCAGGTCTTGATAATTGGTGACTGAAAACACAGATAAGGGGTACAGGCAGTCCAGAGGCAGGTGTGGGAGGTGGTGAATTCTGTTTTGGACACACGGAATGGTTAGAAGTTCTGGAGAACCTCTTATGGGCCAGCACTGTCCTGAGTACCCTACCTGGTCAGGTCCAATAATCTTCATGACAATCTGAGGAGGTATGTGTAATTAGCTTCATTTTCCATATGGGTCACTAAGGCTCAGATAGTTGATTAACTCATAACCGCAGGGCTATTCACCAAATATTTCTGGCTGTCTAACTTCAGGACACAGAGTCAGATTATATTTTCTAGCTTGTTGAAGTCAGGTGGGTTTGCTGGAAGTGACATGTGCCCATTTGACCTTCCAGAGCCTTCTTTTTCTCTGCTACAGTGAACGACTATTCCAGATAGTGACTCCTCCACTGACTTGGGTCCTGGATTGAGGACAAAGACGACACAGAGCAGAGCCCTCAGTAAGCAAGGACTGGGCGTTTAAAGGAACATGAAATAAACCTTCATTGTTTTAAGCTACTGAGATTTGGGGGTTGTTTGTTAATGTACCTCACCTGGCCTCTCCTGACTGATACGCTCAAGGTCACTCAGTTTGGAAGTACTTATTGGCTTTGAATCCATGTCTGTCTGGCTTGTTATCAAGCCAGTGCCAGATGGCCATCCATGGACCTATAGGGGCCCATAGCAGGGTCATGAGTAGTGCAGTAGATTTGGGTGTCATCTCTACAGTTGGGAGAGGAAGCAGAGAGTAAGGACTGGGGAGTTAGTCTGTGGACTTTGGCATAAGACTTCTCTCTCTCCCTCATGTTTTTTCTCCCCTGACGATTTGTGGTCGGCTCCACATGCCTGCTAAGTAAGTAGGACATCATTGCTGCCTGCTGGGTCTGGTGGTTCAGAGACATTGGCTTGAGCTTGTCGACAGCTGCATACTCATAACATTGCTAAAAACTTCATAAACTCTGAAGTCTGGAAATAGCCCAAGTGATTTGAGGTTTTGCTCACTTGTAAATGTTTGAGTATTGTGTCCACAAATTGCAAATTGAGTAACTCAATTTTGAGGCACAGCTGTTATTTGGAAAAGACCCATCTAGGAACGCAAACTCCTTGCAAAATGATTGCGCTTCATTTTTGTCAAGTATCAGAAAACCGTTAAACTGCCAAGCCATATGGCAAATGCCCACTCGAAGCAGAGTAAGACAGCGCACCATAATGAATCTGTTTTGGGGAGAAGGAGATAGGACAGAGTATGGCTTTTGTGATCCACAGAAAAGCAGATTCACTACTGCACATTTCAGCCTTCTAGAGTCCTGAGTAAGGATTTTTCCTCCTATGAAAAATTCATATAAAAAATTAAGTGATGGTAGAATTTTTTGTTAGGTGTATTTTCCCTTTCCAACAATATCCATTTGAGTTTCTGTATATAAAATAGGTTTAACAGGGACAATAGAAACTTAAAAGTTTATGCACTTTTAGTTGCTTTATATCCAAATTCAATAAACATTCCTTGTGTGTGTGTTAGTTGCTCAGTCATGTCTGACTATTTGTGACCCCATGGACTGTAGCCCACTAGGCTCCTCTGTCATGGGACTTCCCAGGCCAGAATACTGGAGTGGGTAGCCATTCCCTCAATTTAAACTGATTTAGGTTTAGTTGCATATAACAGAAAATAGAAAATAATAGTGATTTAGGAGATTATTTCTCTCCTCAGTTTAAAAAAAAAAAAAAAAACACCTGGAGGTCAGCAATCTAGGTCCTCAGGGCCCTGACTTTCTCTTGGCTTGCTGTTTGGAACCCCATGAATTGTAGCTCACCAGGTTCCTCTGTCCATGGGGAGTCTCCAGGCAAGAATACTGGGGTGGGTTGCCATGCTCTCCTCCAGGGGATCTTCCTGACCCAGGAATCGAACCCAGGTCTCCCACATTACAGGCAGATTCTTTATCATCTGAGCCACCAGGAAAGCCCAGGAATACAGGAGTGGGTAGCCTATCCCTTCTCCAGGGGAACTTCCTGACTTAGAAATCAAACCAGAGTTTCTTGCATTGCAGACAGATTCTTTACCAGCTGAGCTACCCGGAAATCCCTTCTCTTGGCTTATCCTCTGCCAAGCCTGCAGTTGATCCTCATTCTCAAGGTTCAAGCTAGCTGCCATACTCCAGTAATCATGTTCTAGACAGCAAAAAGGGAGAAGAGGAGAAAGGCATGCCTTTCCCTTTTAAATAGAGTTACTGGAAGTCCTACTCAGCACTTCTGTTCATAGATCACTGGCCAGGCCTTAGTCATGTGGCCTCACCCTGCTGCACAGGACACTGGGGAATGCAGCAGCAAGCCCAACCAAAGACTGGGAGAGGGGATGCTGGGAGCTCACTGCAGACTCTGTCCTACCTGATGTCCTCAGTAGCTGCCTGTTCTTCCTGCAGGATTAGGAGGACAGGGCCAGATTTCATTTAGCCCTGTACCTCCAAGGCACTAGCACAGTCCGCTACTTCATGCTCCTCATAGCAGACCCCAGGCACCGCTTCTCACTGTTACCTTCTCTGATACCTTCTTTGTTTGAAGTTGGCCAGTTGACTGTGATTTGGAGCAGGTTTCTTCAACTTCAGAAGATGCTGTTTCTACCTGAGTGACATTAAACTATTCATTCCTCTGCTTCTCAATATCAACTCAACTCAATTCTAAGATAAGTGATGCTTCAAGTTGATTGTTACGGCTAGAACTAGCCTAGAAACTAGGCTTCCCAGGTGGCTCAGAGGTAAAGAATCCACTTGCCAATGCAGGAGACATGGTTTCTATCCCTGGGTCAAGAAGATTCCCCTGGAGAAGGAAATGGCAACCTACCCTTGCTTGGAAAATCCCATGGAGAGAGGAGCCTGGCAGGCTGCAGTCCATGGGGTCACAAAAAGAGTCAGAGACAACTTAGCAACTAAAAAAAAACCCAAAAAGAAATCACAGCAGTGGTATGTGAGAGTGGCCTTTTGGGGGAGCCCTCTTCTGTGGCAGCAACTCAAGCTGATCTGAGCGAGTTACCTCCCAGGTTGGGAATGCGGACGTGTTCCTAAAGCCTGCCAGGTTTTGATCATGGGCAGCTATGAAATGGTAGGCTCTTTTTCAAGCAAGGTGAACAGGTATGTGGAAGTGGATGTGAGGTTGATGAATTCTGTTTTAAGTATAATGAAAGGGAAGAGAAAAGAGCTAATACTCCTGGAGAACCCACTATGGGCCAGGTACTATGCTAAGTGGGTCAACTCCGATAATCCTCAAGACAGCCCTAAGAGGTATGTGTAATTATCTCCATTTTCCATGTGACTGAGCCTCAGAGAAGTTGATTAGACTCTTCACCGGAACTCAGGCACCAGCCCTTTCCTTCCAGGCACGTTGGAAGAATCAGCACCAATGTGTGCAAGGTTTCCGCACAGTGCCCAGCCTGTCACTCAACAAACCCTGTAGCTGCTACTCAGTTCCTCCCTCCTATGGCAGTGAAATCAGTCCCAGCTCCTGAGTGTGGGGTTGCAAGAGACCTCGTTCCATTCCTTGGCCTCCTCCAGATCTTTTGAAAGTTCTCAAAACTGAAGAGCCAGGCTGCCTGCTTTCCTGCAATCCTCATAATTAGGACGAGTGCTTAATTGGCATGTTTGTTTCCTCCAAGGGGTGGCTGGCGGAGGCGCCTCACACGACAGAGGAGGCTGGGTCTGCTTTTGTTCTTAGCAGTACTGCGTGCCCATAGCAACAGTGAGCATATCTGGTAAAGTTGAAAGAAAAAGTGCCCCAGAGTTTGCGTGAAGGTTGATTGCCCTGGAGAAGCTGACGCAGTCGTGCAGATGGAGATGATCTCCCTGGGTCCTGAAAACTGTGCTTGTCAACTCCACAAATCTAAACTGTGTCTCTTGTTTTCTTTAAGTAGAGGAGTCCAGTCAAGAGGTCTGTGTAATGAAAGATGTTTGTGGAATCCATTTCCATTCTGCCCAAAGCCATCTGCTTTATGTCTAAAATAAACAGGGATGTTTTCAACCACTTTCCCCGGGCCAGGTCCCATTAGAGTTACTCTCCGTGGGGAAAGGTAAATTGACTGCCTTCCTAGCAATGAGCATTAGTACATTACATCTGCAGTGACAACACTTAACCTTCCCGGCTCGCCTTTCTTTTCTGTGTCTCTGCAACGGCCTGTGACAAATGGGGTGAGGGTTGCATTTGCTAGAATTTAGTGTGTGCAGGGTCACTGGCCAACATCACATTACCTGGTGATTAAGGTGAAATGTAGGCAGTGAGAAAAGTCATCCTCTGGGAAGCTGGGGACTGCCTAACCTTTGCCAGGCAGAGGGCCCTGGGGGTAGCAGCCATCCTGGGGCTTGTTTCCTGACACACCATCCTGGGGGTTCTTGAGAGCTCTTAAAATCCTTCAGAGGTTCCTCATTGCCTATAAAATGAAATCTAGACACCCTCCCAGGCCCCTTGGAGGCCTGCGTGATCCTTGCACTCTCTGCATCCTCACCTTGGGCCGCCTGCACACCAGCTCACATCACATAAGGTCACATGGACAGTGTGTTCATCACCTTCTTTAAGTGGTGGTTTCTGAACCTTTGCAATGATGGTCCCTGTGCCCAACACACTCTTCCATATCCTCTTTACTGGCTCAATCCCTGAGCCTTTCCTGCCCCAGTTTGAAGGTCACAAAGAGCTTGCCCCAAAGAAGTGAGTGTATGAGTTTCCTGCGACTGCTGTAACAAACTACCATGCATTATTGGCTTAAAACAACACAATTTTATTTCCTTATAATTCAGGAGGTCAGAAGTCTGAAGTCAAGGTGTCAGCAAGCCTGCACGCCTTCTCAAGGCTCTAGGCAAGACTCTTGTTTCCTTGCGGGTCCCACTTGCACTGCTGGGCCACGGCCCCTCCTTCCATCTTCAGTGCTAGCAGCAGAGTATCTTCTTGCCTCTTGATCGCTGCTTTGGTCCTTACGTCATTCCCTGTGTGACTGTCCTGCCTCCCTCTTATTAGGACCCTAATCATGTTAAAATTGGGCCCAACTTGGGTAATCCAAGGTACCCTCCACATTTCTGATCCTTAATTTAATCACACCTTCAAAGTCTTCTTGCCTGGCAAAACCACAACTGATGACCATCAAGGCAGAGGAATGACCTTGGTGTCAGTGTGCAGGAGGCCTTTATATCCCTGTTCATGGGATCTTGGCATCAGAGGTGGTACAACAGGGCAGGAACATCTTGTTTGATTTCGGTCTGAGTTGGGTAGACTGGGGTCTTGGGGAGGGGCCTTGGGTGCTTCTGGGAAGCTGGAAAGGTCAGCTTATATCCCTGGAAGGCACAGTCTTGACTGCTTGGGACAAAAGCAAAGAGAGGAAGTCACTATCTGAAAAGGAGGTTGCTTGGTCAGAAACAGTCCCTCATTCTCTCATTCATGCCACACACATTCCTGAGCACCTGTGTGCCAGCACTCTGCAGGAGTTAAAGGGCCTAGATGAATAAGAAACTTCCCTTAGGAGTTCACTTCTACTTGAGGAAGAGTGACATGGAAACAAAGCAATGACGGGTCTGTGGTCTGATAAAAGAAGAAAGTAATAAATGTGTAAAATGTAACAGGTGCAGTTAGTACAGTGAGAGAGGGAGGCATTGGGCAGAGACTGAGGAGAAAGCCTTGAAGACAGGAGCAAGGTTGGTGTTTCAGGTGGTTGGAAGAGCATTTCCACAAGTGAGAAGAAAGGAGCATCGTGTTGTATTTGAGGAGAGGATGAGAGGCTGTTGGGCTTCCCAGATGGTACAGAGGTAAAGAATCCACTTAATACAAGAAACACAAGAGGCATGGCTTCAATCCCTGGTTCAGGAAGATCCCTTGAAGGCGGGCCTGGCAACCCACTGCAGCGTTCTTGACGGGATAATCCCGTCAAGCGCTGGACATGAGCACACAGCACGATGAGATGTTTTGGGGATGACTGTACAGTAGGAGGCGGGATCCAAAGGTGGAATCTGTTTGCCTTGCCTCCAGCTTAGTGATAAATTCCAAGAAGACCGAGTGCCACTTTCTCTACTTGTTAAACCCTTCAGCTGCAATTACTGCTTGTTCTTTGGACCTCCTTAAATGCTTCTTGATGAGAAGCATTTCTCAGTAGCAAAAGTCCCCCATGCTTGCTTCATCTCACTGGATACTATGACATGATAGAGCAGATGAGTCACTTTTTTTTCTCTTTTTAATTCTGTTTTATAGATGAGTCACTTATGGTGTGCATCTAGCTTTTGAGATGTGCTCAAATTTGAGCCAGGTTTATTCTCTGGTAGACCCCAGCAGGGAGTCTGTCTCAGTCCTGTCATTGTATTTCTCTGGGTTTGGGCTTGGGAGGGTGTTTAGTTGAAGCCAGCTGGAGTGTACAAATGATGCAACAATGCAGATGCCCTGACTTCATTCCTGAGCCTGGGAACATGTGCCCACTGCACCTCCTGCCTGAGGCACGGTTGGGACAGGGTTAAGTCACTCTCAGAGCAGCATGGCTCCATGTGCCTACACAAGGAAAGAAAAGACAGACAGACAGTTGCTACATATGATTTATTCTCCTTCCCAACATGGCACTGCGTCACGTTGATGCCACCATTCAAACTAATGTTCTAATTTACAGTTTCTGGGGACTTAGGGAAAATGCACCAAAACCCCAGGTTACCTGAGATGCTGCAGTTACATGTTTTAAGGGCCCTAAAAACATGATATTTTGTCAAAATAAAATAGAATTTTAAAAGGCCTCCTAACAATTGTTAAAAAAAAAAAAAAAAGACAAAAACCCAAACCAGCCGTCCTCTTCAGCTACACCCATCATAAGGCTGCTCCTGTGAGTAGCTCAGCACACTCTGCAAATACTCTTTCATTAAAGATCCGCCCTCCCCTGGAGAAAGCCAGGGGTAGCAGCTCTCACACGCAGTCTACTTTCTTCTCATGTAGCAGGGGGTGTCCCTGCTGCCTCAAAGGAAGTGGGAACCACAGTCTGCCTCAGTTGAGACTTTTTTTATCTTCACACCACTGTAGCTCAGAATACTCCCAGGACGACTTCTCTATGTACCTGAGAAGGTGCTTAAGCCTTCCCAGTACCAGGACATGGGTCCACTTGCCAGTGCCCTTTCAGTCTCCACCCAGGCCTCCTCTGGGCCAGGCTCTGTGCTGGAAGCTGAGATCAAAAATGAAGAAAACACCACTCCTGCTCTTAAGGGGCTTACTCTCTGGTTGGGAAGACAGACACAAGAGCAGTTTTTTCCAAAAAATGTGGTATGTGACTTACTAAAGGTAAGCAGAGATCAGTTAGCCTAGGTGTCAGAAAAGCCATTGTGGCAGATATTGTGAATTAGCTAATCCAATTCCCTACTCCCTTTCCCCTGCTGCTTCCAAACTGGAGGCTACAAAGCTAAAGACTTGCTCTTCCAGCTTCTCTTGCCTAGAGTGGCCACTCGACCTGTGGCCATGAGGCAGAAGCAAAATCTACAGAAAATTTCTTTAAAAACTTTTGTGTTCTTGCTTAAGAGGGTCAGCCAGTCCGTATAGCTCCTTGCTCCTTCTTCTTGGCTTGATTATAGTCATGGTGAATATGGCTATAGCAGCAATCTTGTGACCACGAGGGAAAAGCTGAGCAAATTGTAGGTCATTGTTGAGCCAGTGATCCAGTGCCAGCTGCTGCCTACTTCTAGATATTTCATCATGTGAAAAACAAACCTTTATTTGTTTAATTCATTGAGATTAGCTTCTGGAACTTGCAGCCAAATACCTCCCTAACTGATACAAACACCTAGCAGGCAGTCAGGAGATAATGATTGAAGTCACATAAGTAATATGATCACCTGAGTTGAGTCTTAGCAGATTGGCATGTGCTGTGAGTATTCCAGTTAGAGGAAACTAAAGTAGCATATATTGGGTTGGCCAAAAAGTTTAAGATGTTATGGAAAACCCAAACAAACTTGTTGGCCAACTTAAAATAGAAGCACTTGAAGTTAAGCAGGAGGCCATGAGGAGCTCACAGAGAAACCACTGACAAGGAGTTTATCACAGCTAGAGTATAAAGTGTGAAGCAAGTGGTAGTTGGATACAGCTGGTACAAGTGGCAGCAGGGGCCAGATTAAAACAGTTTCTTCCAGTGCAGAGAGGACCCAGGTTCCAGTAACCAAGGACTCTCCATGTTACCCTTTTAACTGCAGAATTACAGCCAAGGTCAACATAGCAAGAGGCGTAGGGAAGAAGTAAATGCATCCTTTTGTTGGTCACTCTATTAGTTACCTGTTGCTGCATAATGAATTACCCCCAAACACAGTAGCTTAAAATGTCACACACCGATCATCTCACAGTTTCTGTGAGTCAGGAATCTAGAGGCAGCTCCACTAAGCTGGAGTGTCTGGTTCAGAGTCTCTTACAAGGTTGCAGACAAGGTGTCCATGGGGCTGTGGTCTCATCTGAAGACTCAGCTGGGGAAAGATCCACTTCCACGTTCTCTCCCATGGTTGTTAGCAGGACTCAGTTCCTCGCAGGCTGTCATTACCAGAGGAGTTTCAATTCCTTGCACCATGGGTCTCTCCATGAGGCAGCTCACAACATAGCAGCCAAATTCTTTAGAGTGAGCAAGAGGGAAAGTGAAAGAGGTGAACAAGAGGGAAGCCAGAGACTCTGTAACCTTCTCTGAGAAGTGGAATCCTCTAGGGAGGATTCTACTGGAATCCTGACTAGAAGCAAGTCAGTAGGTCCTGTCCACACTCAGTGAGAGGGGTCTACAGATGAATACCAGGAAGTGAGGATCACAAGGAGCCTTTTTGAAAGCTGCCAACCACAAACATATTGCCACCACCTTTCCCCTTCCCCTCCTCCATCACTGTGGTCAATAGCAACATCTTGTTTATCATTGCATCATCATCATCACAGTGACAGTGGTTATTTATTAAATGTTTCTTGTGCACCCAGACGTTTTCCATCCATAGTTCATTTATCCTTACAACAACCCCATAAGTGTAGGCAATAATGTCCCCATTCTGCATATGATGAAACTGAGGCTTGAGAGGGACTATGATTTGCACTAGGTGACATAGCCAGTGAGGGGCAGAACTAGGATTCAAACCAAGGCCTAAACTCCAATGGAGCACTTCACCAACACTGTAGGAGGCAGTGCTCAGAGGTAAGAGAGCCCTGTCTGCCAGCCTGTCCAGGAGTCAAGGCTGTTTTCTGCTTTACTTTAAATTTCAACCTCTTTACTTTAACCTTACTTTAACCAACTTTCCCTGGTGCTGACACTACAGAGCAAAGGGACAAATGGGTGGGCCTGACCACCTCAGAATGCTTGGACTCCAGATAAAGGACAATGGGTGAAATCAGAAAAGATCTGTAGATTAGATAATAGTACCATAGCAATGTTAATTTTCTGATTTTAATCATTTCTCTGCTAAGAAAATGTCTTTGCTCTTAGAAAATACATAATGAAGTATTTAGAGGTAAAGAGATATTATGTCTACAACTTATTTTCAGACATTTCAGAAAAATAATTCTTTATAGGTATATACATGTATGCATGTGTATATGGAGAGAATGAATAAATGATATAGCAAGTGTGGTAAGATGTTAACATTTAGGGATTCTGTGTAAAGAGGGCATAGGAATTCTTTTTACAAAGTTTGCAGCTTTTTTTGCTAAGTCTGAAGTTATTTTAAAATAAATTTTTAAAAAGTGCCACTCCTCTACTCTGGGGCATTGTGACTTCTATTTGGACTATCAGAGGTGACATTTGGATTATCTTACATACTCCTCTGTTGACCCTAAGGTGACCCTCAAAGCACAGGAAGAGTATAGAGTAAGAAGGTACAAGAAAACATGGTTTCTAGGTCAGGCTGCCTGGGTTCCAGTCGACCTTGCAGCTTCTAAGCTCCCTGAGCTGTATAATGTATAAGTAACCACTCAGAATTGACTTGAAAAGATTTGTTGAGATAAGGGATATACTTTGGCTCAGTTCCTGGCCCATGGTAAGCCTCCTGTAAATGCTGTTATTCTTGCCTCCTCAGTCATCTTACAAGTAAGAAATAATGGCCTGTATATGGTTCAGAGACACTGATTTGGACAGTTGTCTTTCCCTTTATTAACCTACAAAAACTTTTTTTTTATATCTGATAAAATTTTCCTACATAACCACAACAGATGATCATAAAAATCAAGAAATACATATTAACTGTAATTTTTAGATGCCATTCAAGTTTCACAGTTATCTCAGTAATTGTACACTTGTCTTGGTGCCAACTTTCTGACATGAGTTTTTGTCCCAATGAAGGCAGGGTGGCTGAAGCAGCGCGTGTGGATGTGTCTGACAGGATGAAGAGCCGAATCCCTGTGGTACTCCTGGCCTGTGGCTCCTTCAACCCCATCACCAACATGCACCTGCGCTTGTTTGAGGTGGCCAGAGACCACCTTCACCAAACAGGTCAGTCAAGGGGCCCAGGCCTACAGGAGGAACTGGTCAGCTGGGCTTTTTGGGGCTTTGCTGGCTGCTGTCATCATCCCCATTATTAAAGCTGCTCATAGCATAAGTGGTGACATACATTTCTTCCATCATATTCAGAGGGCTAACACTCCTTAGCCATATGATGTATGGAAGTCATATCCCTGGCCATAGAGTTGAAATGCTTCTCAGGATCCACTACCCCCCTGTCCACTTCATGTTGACCATGAATGCTAAAAAGACACTGGGCCTGTTATAGAACCTGTGTCTCAATCAGGGGATCCTTCCTGGTGCCCCAGGAAGCATTTACCCAAACAGCCAGATGAATACATAGCACATGCCTTTGAGAACTCCTGCTACTCTTCAGTGGGTAAGCAAATATTCTATAATGGGGATTTTGACATTTTCTCCTTTGAAAGAATAGATCTTAGACAATTACAAATTAAGTCTTGTATATAGGGCATTTCTAATACAGATGGCATGGCTTTGCCAGAAATATCTAATCAGCTGGAAATGTTTAATCTGGGAATGTTTCATCTCTTTGACTTTCCATTTCATTATTAAAAGAGTAAAATGGCATTTGGGATCTGCTTGATTATTTCTAAAGACTGTAAGTCATTTATTTGTTGATGTCAGATACATATGAAAGTTTTATTCATTATGTGTTTATGTCTGTCTTATGTCTGGAGGAGGAAATGGCAACCTGCTCCAGAATTCTTGCCTGAAAAATCCCATGGACAGAGGAGCCTGGCAGGCTACAGTCCATGGGGTCACAAAGAACTGGACATGACTAAGTGACAAAGCACAATATCTTATGTATTCATGTACATGTTTTGTATTTTTGCATTGCTCAAAAATGTTTGTCTTTAAGGGCCATGTTTTTAATACCAAAATCAATTTCTGTTTACTTTCAATATAGAAAAAAATATTTGAGTAACATGTAAACCATTTCTTCAAAGAAATTGCATATGAATGTTAATTTATTTTTAAAAAATCTTTTTTATAAAATATTTTTATTATTCAAAAAGTGAAACAGGTATTTATTCTTAGTAAATGAATAGCTCTTACATAGGAATAAAAATCCAAACAATTCACTTGAAACTGGTCAAAGAAGAAATATAACTGGACAATAAACTTGAGAAAAGTTTCTCAACTATGATTACTAATATTCAATGAAATGCAAATAAAAAAGTAAGCATCACAAGATAACAAGCACCATGTGGGCAGCTACTATGACTGCTTGAACACTACACAATTACCACTATCTGTCACTAGGCTTATAGTTGGTGCTCAGTAAATATCTGTTGTGGAACTTCCCTGGCAGTCCAGTGGTTAAGACGTCACACTTCTGCTGCAGAGGGCACAGGTTCAATCCCTGGTCTGTGAACTAAAATAGTCATGAGTTCAATCCCTGGTCTGGGAACTAACCACATGCTGCGTAGTGCAGCCAAAAAAGTTTTAAATTAGAAAAATATCTATTGTAGGAGTAAACAGTGTGAGATTGACAAAGATTAAAGGCTGTCAGATTCAGTGCTGGCAGGAGAGGGAGGAAAACGAACACTCCCATGTATTAGTAATGATGGGAAATGATAAAACATTTTTGGAGGGCAGCTTGGTTTTCTGTGGAAAAAATAATTGAAGTCTATACTCACATCCATAATGAGGAGAAAAGCAATTAGTGAAAATTGAACCAGAACTGATGCAGATGTTAGAATTAGCAGACAAGGATCTTAAAAGTTACTATAGTTACATATGTTCAAAAATTAAGTAGAGACATGGAAAATATATAAAGGACTCAACTATCTAGAGATTAAAACTACAGTATCTGAGATGAAAATTGAACTGGTTAGGATTAACTATGGATTAAACATTGCAGAAGAAAAGATTAGTGAACTTGAAGATAAAACTATCTATCTAAACTGGAACAATTCAAAATGAAGCATAAAGAGAAAAAAGAATTTTTAAAAAGAAAGAACAGAATACAAGATAATTTAAATCATCCTGAGATACTTGTAATTGAGCTAGATCAATAGAAGGAAAAAAACAGGAAGAACAGGAAAAATATTTGAAGAAGTAATCACTGAAATGTTTTCAGATTTGATGAAAGCAGATGTCATGAAGTAGCTCAACAAACCCCAAGCACAAGAAACATGAAGAAAACAACATCAAGGTATATAATAATCAAATTTCTCAAAACAGGTAATAAAGAGAAAATCTTAAAGGCAGCTATAGAAGAACAAATAAGGAAGATAGTAAATTTCTTGCTTCTGAATTCAGCATAAGGGAGTTCAGTGGAATAGATCTTTAAAGTACTGAAAGAAAAAACCTGTCAATCTCGGATTCTATATCTGGCAAAAATATCTTTCAAAAACAAAGACAAAGTAAAGACATTTTCAAATCTATAGAATCTGGATGATGTCACCACCAGCAAACCTGCACCATGAGAGATACCAAAGTCCTTTAGGCAGAAGGAAGATGATACCAAATGGAAAAATGAATCCCCACAAAGGAATACAGAGCATTGATAACTACATGGGCAATTATATAAGTTGTTTATTATTTAAATGTCTTTAAAAGATAATTGACCATTTAAACAAAAATAACAGTGTATTATGGAGTTTATAACATATGTAGAAGTAAAATTTATGACAACAGCATCAAAAAAACTGGGAGGGGAGTAATAGAAGAATACTATTGTAAAGTTTCTATTCTACACATGAAGTGGTATGATTATCACTTAAAGGTAGACTGAAATAAGGTAAAAATACATATTAAATACCGTAATGCAACCACTGAAAAGGAGCAAACAGTTAAGACCCCCTCTGGGCAGGGGAATCTTGAAGAACAGACACTAATCACCCCTGCCTCCGGACACTATCTATCAGAATGTAAGCACAGGCTTATCAGTTATTAACTATTTGGAATGTAACTGCGGGCTTATTGATTATTGACTGTTTGAACACATAACACGTGAATGATGGGGTTATTGTAGTTGTATTTACCCTTCCTTTGTTTATGTAAGTCTCAAGGGAATTGGGGTAGTGGGTTTGGACACATGGGGTATAAAAGATTTTCACAAATGCTGGTCGGGGCCCTTGGCTAAGAGGAGACTCTGCCTTGGGCCCGCCGGTGTAATAAACTGCACTCCACTATCTGCAAAAAAAAAAAAAGAATTCAGAGGAGATGAAATAGAATCAGAATATATTTTGATTAAGAATATACATCATAATCTAAGAAGGAAGAAAAGGGGGAAAGAAAGACCAAAGAATAGATGGGACAAACAGAAAGCAAATAATAAAATGATAGATTAAACACAATCATAGCAATAATTACATTAGAAAATAGTCTAACAATGTCTGCTAAAAGGCAGACGTTGTCAGATTGGATAAAATGAGCAGGACCCAGCTACAATTATTTGATGCCTACAAGAAACATACCAAATATAAAGACACAAGTTCAAAGAAAATGAATGGGTAACTATCCCCTGCTAACACTGATTAAAAGAAAGCTGAAATAGCTGTAGTATGAGAGAAAGAGATCTCAGAGATAAGAATATTCACAGGGATAAAGGAGGTCACTTTGCAATTATAAAGAGGTCAATCTTTGAGAGGAAATAATAATCTTAAAACTATTTAAAGTTTAATAATAGAATATCAAAATATATTTTAAAAAGCTTAGGAGAAATAGACAAATCCCCAATTACAGTTTGATAGTTTAATTCTCTTCTCACATTGATAGAATAAATACTTAAGGATATAGAAGACTTGAGCAATATTATCAGTCAATTCAATCTAGTTGGCATTTATAGAACACCTACCAAACATCAACAGAATACACTTTCCTTACAGGGGCATAGAGAACATTCACCAAGATAGACCATATTCTGGAGTGTAAAAGAAGCCTCAATAAATGTATAAGGCTTGAAATCCTACAAAGTGTATTCTCTGTAGTGGAATTACCTAAGAAATCAGTATTAGAAAGATCTCTGGAAGATCCCAAATATCAAAGTGGAATAACACACTTCCAAAAAACCTAAATGTCACAAAGGAAATCAAAGTGGAAATTAGGGAATATTTTGAACTGAATGAAAATTAAAGCAGAATATACCAGAAATTTGAGGATGTCAGTATTTCAGGGGAACTGTGTAATGCTAATTAAACATTCTATTAGAAAAGAAGAAAAAGACTTCAAATCAGCAGCTTCAGCTCTATCTTAAGAGATAGAAATAGAGGAACAAATTAAACACAAAAATAAGCATAAGAAAGGAAATAATGAAGATTAGAGCAGACATCAATTAAATAGAAAACAGAAACACTTTATAGAGAAAATCAGTTGAACCAATAGTTGTTTCTTTGAGAAAATCAATGAAAGTTATAAACCTTTAGGCATACTAACAGGAAAATAAAGAGGAAAGACATAAATTTTTACTATTATCAGAAATGAGAGATATGACATAACTATAGATTTTGGTATTAAAAATATAAGGGTATACTATAAACAATTTTATGCTTACAAATTTGATAATATTTAAAATTGGGATAGAAGAATTCCTCTAAAGATGTGCTACCAAAGCTCATTCAAAAATAAGATATTTTTTTAAATGAGCAGAAACAGGTAACCTAAATAGCTCTATACCAATAGAAGAGGTTTAATTTATGGTTTAAAAAATCCCACAGAGGATTCTGGGAAGATAACAGAGTAGGAAGCACCAGGAATATGTTGTCTCCATAATAATGGCACCAGCCGAATCTGTCTTAACTATTTTGGAACACTGAAGTCTGTTCGAGACTGACTACTTCCAGGGGAGGACATGGACATATCAATTGCAATTAATTTTAGTCAACTTCAACTCTGAGCATGGTAACAGCAGCCCCCATCCCCACCCACATGGCAACTGTGTCTGTGTTTCTGAAACAGCCTGAACACAGCATGGTGGAGCCAGGTAGGAAACAAAGGACTCTGTCCTCCAAATTTGGGGGATCTGTTTTGTGATCTCTGATAGCTGTCTCTGATTACTGATGTGCAGACAAAGGTGGGCAGCCATCATTGCATTTCTTCTCATTGTACTTCCTGGTGTAAGTACCTTCCAGGAGACTTAGAGGATCTGTACCCTTTCCCCTTCCTCTCCGTTTCCCCTTTTGGCAACCAGATAGTAAAGACTAGGATATTCAAAATTAACTGCATATATGGGAAAAATTAGAAAGTGACTACACATGCTTAGGGGAAGTCTGGAAAAATACCTGAGAAGACTAACTTCATAACTCAGACTGATCTTCAGCAAAGAGACAGCCTACAACAGTCAAAAAACAATAAACAATAACCACAACCAAAAAATCAAATCCCAGGGGAGCAGAAGAACCTGATTTCCAGAGTTACCATGACATTAGAGTCACATGTCATTTTCAACAACAACAGAATCACAAAGCATATACAGAAACAGGAACATATGGCGCATTCAAAGGAAAAAAAAAATCATCAAAAATCACCCTTGAAAAAGACCGAATGGCAGACCTACTAGACAAAGACTTTAAAACAACTTTCTTAAAGATGCTCAAAGAACTAAAGGAAGATGTGGAGAAAGTCAACATACCATGTGTGAACAAAATAGAAATATTGATTTAAAAAAATAGAAAACCTAAAAAGAAACCAAAAAGGAATTCTTGAACTGAAAGTTATAAGAATTGAAATGAAAAGTTCACTAGAGATTCAAAGAGAGATTTGAATCACTAGAAAGGTTCAAAGATAAATTTGAGCAAACAGGGCAAAAAAGAATTAGCCGTCTTGAAGGTAGGACAATGGAAATTATCAAGTCTGAGGAACAGAAAGAAAAAAGATTAAAGAAAAATAAACAGAACCTAAGCACCTATGGGACACCATCAGGTGGACATTGTGAGAGTCCCAGAAGGAAAACAGAAAGGAAAGAACAGAGGGAGTATATGAAGAAATACTGACTGAAATTTCTCCAAATTCAATGAAAGATATAAATACAGACATCCAGGAAGCTCAGCCAACTTCAAGTAAGATGAATTCAAAGAGATCAACACTAAGATACATTATAATCAAACTATCAAAAACAGAAGACAGAGAGAATCTTGAAAGCAGCAAGAGAAGCAAATCATTACATACAAGGGATCCTCTTTTTTCAGTAGATTACTCATCAGAATCTTTGGAGGCCAGAAGGCAGTGGACTGATATCTTCAAGTGCTGGGAAAAAACTGTCAACTAAGAATTCTGTATCTGAGGAATTCCCTGGCAATTCAGCTGTTACGCTGCATGCTTTCATTGCCACAGCTATGCTGTGTTTGTGCTCAGTTGTGTCTGACTCTTTGCAACCCCATGGACTGAGGCCTGCTTTTGAACTGTGGTGTTGGAGAAGACTCTTGAGAGGCCCTTGGACTGCAAGGAGATCAAACCAGTCCATCCTAAAGGAGATCAGTCCTGGGTGTTCATTGGAAGGACTGATGCTGAAGCTGAAGCTCCAGTACTTTGCCCACCTAATGTGAAGAACTGACTCATTAGAAAAGACCCTGATGCTGGGAAAGATTGAAGGCAGGAGGAGAAGAGGATGACAGAGGATGAGATGGTTGGATGGCATCACTGACTTGATGAACATGAGTTTGAGCAAGCTCCAGAAGTTGGTGATGGACTGGGAGGCCTGGTGTGCTGCCGTCCATGGGGTCACAAAGAGTCAGACACGACTGAGCAACTGAACTGAACTGAACTGGACTGGACTGAGACCCACCAGGCTCCTCTGACCATGAAATTTGCCAAGCAAGAATATTAGAGCATGATGCCATTCCCTACTCCAGGGGATCTTCCCCACCCAGAGATTGAACATTCATCTCGGGTCTTCTGCAGTGGCAGGCAGATTCTTTACCACTGCACCACCTCTCATTGCCAGGTGTGCATGTTCACGTCCTGGTCAGGGAAGTGATACACCACAAGCCATCAGTCTGGGCCCCCAAAAAAGAATCCCATGTCTAGCAAAACTGTCTTTCAAAAATGAGAAGAAAAATTAAGACATTCTCAGAAAACAAAAGCTGAGGGAATTTGTTACCACTAGACCTACCCTGTACGAATTTCTCAAGGAGTCCTGCAGGTGAAATGAAGGGACCTAAGACAGTTAACTCAAACTTGTATGCAGAAACAAATATCTCAATAATGATAAACACATGGGAAATTATAAAAGCTAACATTATTGTAACAATAGTTTGTAGCTGTATATTTTGTTTTCTATACAATTTAAGAGATTAATACATTTAAAGAAAAAAAACTTAATTTAAAAATTAGTATTATTTTAATTTTGGTTTGTAACTCAAAGTCTGACTTTCTACATAATTTAAGAGACTAATTCATTTAAAAGAATGACTACTTCGGGGCACACAATGTATGATGATGTAATTTTGTGACATCATCAACCAAAAGATGTGGGGACAGAGCTTTAAAGGAGCAGAGATTTTGTATATCATTGAAGTTAAGCAGGTATAAATTCAAGTAAGAATGTTACAACTTTTGGATGTTAAATGTAATCCATGGTAACCAGAAAGAAAATGGCTATAGAATATATGGAAAAGAAAATGATGAAGGAATTGAAACATTTCACTACTAAAAAATCAACTAAAACACAGTAACACAGGATGAGGAACACAGAAGCTACAAGGCTTATAGAAAACAACACTATGACAAAGTCCCTCCTTATCAATAATTACTCTTTTAACTATAAATGTTTTAAACTGTCCAGTTAGAAGTTGAGGAACAAGATAAGAATGTCTATTTTTATTCAACATTGTACTGGAGGTTCCAGCCAAAACAATAGGCAAGAAAAAGAAAGGCATCCAGATTGGAATAGGAAAAAAAAATTATATATGGCATAATCATATATGGAGAAAATACATATAAATACATATCAATCTACCCCCAAAAAAGCTCCTAGAACTAATAGGTGAGTCTAGTAATCTTGCTAGTATGTGTAGGTTAGTTGTTCAGTTGTGTCCATGGAATTCTCCAGACAAGAATACTGGAATGGGTTGCCATTCCCTTTTCCAGGGATCTTCCTGACCCAGGGATTGAACCTGGGTTTCCTGCATTGCAGGCAGATTCTTTACCATCTGAGCCACCAGGAAAGCCAATGTTGCTAGATATAAGATCAACATATAAAAATCAGTTGCATTTCTATATACACATGCAAAGAATCATGTTAAAAATTTTAAATAATACCATTTACAATAGCATAGAAAAAATAAATAGAGATAAATCCAGCAAAACTGTACAAGACCTATATGCTAAAAACGACAAAACATTGTTGAGATAAAGACAACCTTATTAAAATAGAGAGACATGCCTTGTTTTGTGGATTGGAAAACTCAACAGTGTCAAAATTTCAGTTCTCTCCAAATTTACCTATAGATTCAACTCAACCCCAGTAAGCTTTTTTTAGGTAAAAAAATGATAAGCTAATTCTAAAATTAATATGGAAATGCACCAATGTAATTTTTAAAAAGAAGAACAAAGTTGGGAGACTACTGAATTTCAAGACTAATTATAAAGTTATAGTACTTGTTACAGTGTGGTATTGGTGTGAAAATAGTTAAATAGATCGATGTAACAGAATAGAGAACACCAAATTTCTCTCCCCACTGACATAGACAATTGATTTTTTGACAGAGTTGCAAAGGACAATGCAGAAGAGAAAGCATAATCTTTTCAAATAATTGTTGTTCAGTCACTAAATCATGTCCTAAGTTGTGTCCAACTCTCTGTGACCACATAGACTGCAGCATGCCAGTCTTCCCTGTCCTTCAGTTTGCTCAAACTCATGTCCATTGAGTCAGTGATGCCATCCAACCATCTCATCCTCTGTCACCCCCTTATCTTGCCCTCAATCTTTCCCAGCATCAGGGTCTTTTCCAATGAGTCAGCTCTTCACATCAGCTGGCCAGAGTATTGGAGCTCAGCTTCAGCATCAGTCTTTCCAATAAATATTCAGGGTTAATTTCCTTCAGGAATGACTGGTTTGATCTCCTTGCTATCCAAGGGACTCTCAAGAGTCTTCTCCAGCACCACAGTTCAAAAGCATCATTGTTCAGCGCTCAGCCTTCTTTATGATCCCACTCTTATGTCTATACATGACTACTGGAAAAACCATAGCTTTGACTATAGGGACCTTTCTTGGCAAAATGCTGTGTAGGCTTGTCATAGCCATTCTTCTAAGGAGCAAGCGTTTTTTAATTTCGTGGCTGCAGTCACAGTCCACATTGATTTTGGAGCCTAAGGAAGTCTGCCACTGTTTCCACTTTTTCCCCATCTATTTGCCATGAAGTGGTAGGACCAGATGCCATGATCTTTGTTTTTTGAATGTTGGGTTTTAAGCCAGGTTTTTCACTCTCCTCTTTCACCTTCACCAATAGGTATGGAATATTCATCTGTCACCCTCCCCCCAGAGAAAACACTCAACCCAAAGCCTGTACCATATACAAAAGCTAACTCAAAATGGATCATAAACTTTAATGTAACAACCTAAAACTAAAATTTCTAGAAGAAAACAGAAAATCTTTGTAATCTTATGTTCAATAAAAAATTTTTTAAATAAAGACACTACCAAAAGCATGACCCAAAACAGGGAAGTGGGTGGGAGACAAATTAGACTAACCTGAATCCTGTTATTTAAGGTATTAATAGGTAGAGGGGCCTCACATAGGACCTCAAGCATCTTTTTGCCTTTATTCTCAATCATTCCTCCATAGAAAGTACCCCGTCATTATTGAAAATCCAGAATGGATTCTGCTGTCTGTGTCTTTGCGTGTTACCCAGGAGGTTGACATCTTTCAACATTATTCAGATACCTACTGTGGCTTCTTCATGCCAGACACTGATGCTAGAAATAGAATTGATTAAATTGCATCTCCTGCCCAAACAGGATACACAGCGTAAGTGATGAGGAATACATGATTGTGGCACTGGGTGCAGAGGAGAGATGTCTCCCACCTGAGGGCTGGAGAAAGCTTTTTGGAAGAGGTGACACCAAAGGCTTAAAGAACGTAAGACTTAGCCAAGCACTGTTTAGAGGGCACTGTCTTCAGAGAAAGCCGCACAGGTAAAATGTGGAGGTGGAAGAGAATCTCGTTCTAGCACATGGGAGGGAGATGAGGCTGGTAAGGTAGGGAGGACCAGGTCTTGGTGTGTGGTGTGAATTTCTTCTCTGCACAGCTTGGCTTCAGTTCCCCCGACCCACAGCCCCAGTTGCTGGCTGCAGCTTCCCACAATCAGCAGAACTATGCACCAAGCCTTCACCCAATCCTTTGTCTCTCCTGGGAAAATATTTAAACAGAGCCTTTTCTCTCAATCAGAATTAGCTCACAATTAAGGCTGGATGAAAATCTGGCCTCACAGCTGACTTTCTTTTTTCATGAAGAAAATGAAATCTCCCTTCTGTTGGTGCATTCTCAGTGAAACAGCTCACAATTTTAATTCAATATTGTGTGCATATAAATTGAACTAAACAAGCTAAAGCAATTTATGTAGTACTTTTAAGTAGAAACTAATAGTGTCTTCCTAGTTTGCTGCAGTAGCTCTAGTTACTTTTTGTTTTGAGCTCCTTCCCCTTTGCCAAGCACACTTTCTTCATACCACAACTGTCCTTCCCTTTTTTTTTTCCCCCAAAGCAACAACAAAACCTTAAAAACTGACAGAAACACTATATCAAAAATTTTTTAACTGTCTTTAGTCCTATGATAATACACCCCTTTATAGTGAAAAAAATATATACATTGGATGAAAAATAGACCTGAAGGCTTTCATTGTTAATACCCTGACAAATTCATACATGCTCAAAGGAAGAAATGATGAACCATATATTTTTAAAAAATATTCCTTTACTTGAAAGAATGTTCGAGAATATGATAAGGGCTGATAGGAATGTGTGATTTCTGTGTTTTATAGTGTTGTCTTCCAGTCACGGTGCTATCTTGCCTTGCGCTGGGTGCTGCATGGGGACTTCTCGAAGAAGATTCTCAAACCTGTGATGGATAAATTTGTGTGGTAGCTGTGGGTGGTTTATAAAAAGTTCATTTGGGAGCTTTATTCTTGTTTTGCTGAGTTTTGACAGAAATAATTCGGCCCTACATATGACTAGTCAATAGCATCAGACATACCTAAAGCTTTCATTGAATATATTAAGAATTTGAGTCCCCATTTCTCTTAAGATGTCGGATATATTCCCAGTTGTAAGAAGTTGTTTTCCCAACATGTAGTCACAGACTTACTAATGCAGGTTGAATTAAATTTAAATCTTGTTTTCTGTTACTTAGTTTGTTATTTCTAGTCAACGTGATTTGGCCACTGGCCTATATGTGAGCAATAGCCCACTTGTATTTCTTTTTTAAAATCAGATTTTCTGTCTGGTTCATTAATACTTATCCCTTCAATGACTATTTAGTACCTGCTCAGTTTACGTATTTAACAAACACGTGTCATCCTTACTATCTGTCGGGTAGCACTCTGAATGAATCATATTTAAACAAAGACCACTGAACCTTCATAACAGCCTGTGAGGCAAATGCTGCCACTCTCCCCGTTTAACAGCTGGGGAGGCTGGGGCTCAGAGAGTTTGAGTGACTTGCCTGACATCACATACAGGGTAGAGCCAGTCTTCCCCAGAGTCTGTGCTTGTAGCTACCAGGTCATGTTGTCTCCATTTACTCAACAAGCTTCTTGTTGGGCACATGTCTGTGCTGCGAACTGTGCTAGAAGCAGAGATAACAAGAGTGGGCCCTGTGCCCCTGGGGGAGTGCCTTGGTCAGTTTGGGCTGCTCTAAGCAAAAATGCCATGACTGGGTGGCTTGTAAACAAGAGAAATTTACCTCTCACAGCCTGGAGACTGGAAGTCTCAGATCAGGGTGCCAGCATGATCGGGTTCTGCTGAGAGCCCTCTTCAAAATTGCAGACTCCAACTTCTCATCATGTCCTCAGTTGGAAGAGAGCAGAGAGAGAAAGCAAGCTCTCTCATGACTCTTATAGGGGCATGAATCCCAGTCATGAGGGCCCCATCCTCATGACCCCAACTAATCCCAGGCACCTCACAAAGGCCTCATCTCCTAATACCATCACATCAGAGAGTAGGGCCCCAAATGTGAATTAGGGAGGGGACAGGGGCTCTCAGTCTGTAATAGGGAAGCAGCTGTTAATCAGATCCCACAGAGGTGAAAATGCCTCTGAGCCAAGTTCCTAATGCTATCAGTGTGAACAGGGAGGCAGCTGGACAGAGACAGTGAGTCCAGGGAAAGTGTTTCTAAAAGTGGAAGGACTGAGCTGGAGAATAATAGTGAGGCACATTTTAGATTGAAAGTGAGTTGTCCGGGGTTAGGGGATGCAAGAAAAGAGCATTCTTTGACCAAGAAAGCCCATGTACAAATATCCCATGGGGAAGAGGACATGGCTGCCCACTGAGGGATGAACAGATGCAATAACTGAGAAGCAAGAACAGAGGGGAGTGCTGTAGGAGGTTAGGAAGCTATGAGGGCCTTGCAGGCCATTGTTAAGGAGTCTTCTTTTCATCCTAAGAGCTGGGAGAAAATCTGCATTTCCCTCCCTCCTCTTTCTGTCTGCCCCGCCCCCCCCCATACACACACACAACATACTAACACTATAGAGTTAGGGAAGGGAGAGGAGGCAGTTAAGGGGCCACTGAAGCAATACTTTCAATGAGAGGGTGACACAGTAATGAAAAAAAGTTGGTGGATGAGGAAGATCATTAGAGATTAAAGCTGACCTCTTAATGGATTGGGTCTGGGGGATAGAGAAAGCGCCACCACAGCAGACAGAGTCTGTAGGTAAAGCAGACTTGGGGAGGAACAAGTTCAGCTTTATATCTGTTGACTTGGAGAGACTTCTGAAACATCTGAGAGAAGGCAGTGACTAGAACTTAGAGAAGACAGGCCTGGAAATGGATGTTTGCAAGTTCCCTGTATGTTATAAATGAAGATACCCATCGGGGTAAGTGAGATCACAGAGAGAGCTATAGGAGGCGTAAGCTCCAGGGAGCCACAACATTTAGCAGCCTCACAAAGGAGTGCAGAGGAACCAGAGACTAAATTGTCAACATCTGCTGGATCATCGAAAAAGCAAGAGAGTTCCAGGGGAGAAAAACATCTATTTCTGCTTTATTGACTATGCCAAAGCCTTTGACTGTGTGGATCACAACAAACTGTGGAAAATTCTTAAAGAGATGGGGATACCAGACCACCTCACCTGCCTCCTAAGAAATCTGTATGCAGGTCAAGAAGCAACAGTTAGAACTGGACATGGAACAACAGACTGGTTCCAAATGGGGAAGGAGCACGTCAAGGCTGCACGTTGTCACCCTCCTTATTTAACTTGTATGCAACGTACATCATGTGAAATGCCAAGCTGGATGAAGCACAAGCTGGAATCAAGATTGCCAGGAGAAATATCAATAACCTCAGATATGCAGATGTTACCACCTTTATGGCAGAAAGCAAAGATGAGCTAAAGAGCCTCTTGATGAAAGTGAAAAAGGAGAATGAAAAAGCTGGCTTAAAACTCAACATTCAGAAAACTAAGATCATGGCATCTGGTCCAGTCACTTCATGGCAAACAGATGGGGAAACGGTGGAAACAGTGGCTGACTTTATTTTTGGGGCTCGAAAATCACTGCAGATGGTGACTGCAGCCATGAAATTGAAACATGCTTGCTCCTTGGAAGAAAAGCTATGACCAACCTAGAAAGAATATTAAAAAATAAAGACATTACTTTGCTGACCAAGGTCCATCTAGTCAAAGCTATGGTTTTTCCAACAGTCAAGTATGGATGTGAAAGTTGGACTATAAAGAAAGCTGAGTGCCGAAGAATTGATGCTTTTGAACTGTGGTGTTGGAGAAGACTCTTGAGAGTCCCTTGGACTGCAAGGAGATCCAACCAGTCCATCCTAAAGGAAATCAGTCCTGAATATTCATTGGAAGGACTGATGCTGAAGCTGAAACTCCAATACTTTGGCCACCTGATGCCAAGAACTGACTCACTGGAAAAGACCCTGATGCTGGGAAAGATTGAGGGCAGGAGGAGAAGGGGATGCCAGAGGATGAGATGGTTGGATGGCATCGCTGACTCTATGGATATGAGTTTGAGTAGACTCTAGGAGTTGGTGATGGACAGGGAGGCCTGGCGTGCTGCAGTCCACAGGGTCACAAAGAGTCAGACACAACTGAGTGACTGAACTGAACTGAAATGAACAAAGGAGGATGAGCTTGTGCAGGAGGGTGAGGAGGCCACCAAGTGGGAAGGAACCAGAGCAGTTTTTGTCACAGGAAAGATAGGGCATCCCGCATCAGTGCTAGTAAGGGGTCAAGTTAAACAAAGCTGAAAAATCACACATATGGGATTAGCAGCACGGAGCCAGTTCTTTGTGAATGCTCTTGTTGAAGTGGCAGCATTGACCACCAGAACGGAGGCAATGAGAGAGAGGAAAAGGAGGCAGTGGTGGAGACGGTCCTTCTAGGGATGGCAGAGGCCCAGGTGAAGTGGGGTTTTGAATGTACAAGAGCAAGGAGAGATTATTTGTAGGGGAGACAGAGAGCAAACCCTGGGAAAGCACTCATGCCCTGTCCAAAGGTGGGGAGAGCCGTACCTTCTGATTTCTCAAGAGAAGCTGCAAATACGAGCTTTATGTTTAAAAGATGGTTGATTCCTGCATTGCTTGGGATCACAAAATCAAATGTAAACAAATATTCAACTGTAATAAGTAGATTTCTTTCTCCCTGAGTCATGGGCTAACACTCTGAAACTCTTTACTAGGTATCCTGGTGGTGGTTTAGTCACTAAGTTGTGTCTGACTCTTGCGACCCATGGGCTGTACCCTGCCAGGCTCCTCTGTCCATGGGATTCTCCAGGCAAGAATACTCGAGTGGGGTGCCATTTCCTTCTCCAGGGAATCTTCCCAACCCAGGGATCGAACCCAGGTCTCCTGCATTGCAGGCAGATTCTTTACCAACTAAGCTATAAGGGAAGCCCAATCCTAGGTATCCTAGGATTAAGCAATAATTAAATATCTTATGGATAATGAAAGTCAGGCTTCTCATTCTTGAACAGTGGAGTTACAGATAGAACAGAGGGAACTTAGAAATACCCTCATGGTGTGGGATTGCAATTGAAGGTATTAATGTAAACTCATAGATAGATAGGTAAACTAGATTAGATAGATAGACAAACAGATATGTCTTGTCAGTATGCATACAGACACACATACATATACATCTGTAGCTTATTCCTATCTGTTGAGAGGGTCTAGAAATAATTATACTATAATAATAGTAATAGTACCATCTAACATTTCTAATCTTGGTTTCTAAATACTATTCTGTATGAAAAGCTCTCCTTGGAAAAATGGTCAGCTCTGGGGCTGGGGCGAGGAAGATGTTGAACATGGAACATCTTGTGGTGCCAGAAAATATGAAAGTACTTCAGTAATTGGGGCATGTCTAAATGTTCGTGGCACACAGGAGCCAGCTTGAAGGGGTTCCCACTGATAAAATATAGGATAATTTGAGCATGAAAATAAATAATGAAGTTAAGCACTATAACTTATTGAATAAAGTAACAGTTCTTGAATCTAAATTGATATAAAAGTGTATTAATTACATGAATAAACAGATATATGAGGAAAATATCTCCTAATCTTAAAAGTTATTTATCAAAAGGCCTAAATGAGATTATACACATGAAGTGTCTAATCCACATGACAAATCCAATACATTTGGTCTCTCCACTTGCATAGGAGCAGGTCCCACCCAGTGCAGGCTCAGAGCAGTTCCCTGTGGTCACCAGACAGGTTAACATAATATTCTCACATCTTTGCGTGGAAATGAGAAAACTGCAAAACAGTTTCTTCTGTTTTCTTTAGCCCCTTCTTGATATTTTATGATGTTATTGCTTAACGATCCTGCCCTGCGTGTTTGTAGCATCCCAGATTAAATTGCATCGTAAAGATAACAACCTGATTGAAAGCCTTGTCTGACTTTTTTCCCTTTGGACAACCTTGAGGAGGGGAAAGGTATTTTATGGCTCCCAGGATTTCCTTTCAGGAACTTGCATTTTAAATCAGAGCATATTTATTTCAATATCATTTATACCAGCATTTTTCTGTGTTAAATAAAAATGTCTGGTCAGTGTCCAGTGTGCTACCCCTGTGAGTTTAATGTTGATCCTCTATTACACAATGAATATAGAGAGAATTAAATGCACCATGATACACTGGTACATTACAATCTGAGATAAGGGGGGAAATTAAGCTATAATAATTCTATTTAAGGCAGCAGCAACCCCAGATCTGGGTCTTCTGGGCTTTTGGAGATATCATCAGAGAGTGAGTAAATATTATATAAGCTCAGCATGTTATCTTAATCTGGGGCTCACATGGACACTTATTAATCAAATAGAGCGATTTTAATATATATTCATGGGCAGTCTTCCAGCCTGGTCTGAAAAACTGTTTATTTTCACATTTCTAATTTAAGAGATCTTTCTGGAGAAGATAGATTTAAGAATGTTGAATTACTCCAGCAATTGTTTGGAACCAAGATAATTTGTTCCTTATCTTGTGAGGCTTTAAGGGTTTCACATTCTTTCAAGAGGAGGTGCTTTTCTGATTTAGTAACAAATCAGCATTTTCCTTATCCTTCTATGTCTACCTTGGGACATAGAAGGAAACAAATCCTGAAAGAGTCTCTAAGTGGGCAGTTTGCACAGCATGTACTCACACCAAACTCGGTTGCCCCAGGGTAAGGCGTGAACAGAAGCTTACCTGTGAGTGTGCTTCATATCGAGGCCCTCAGACGCTTCCTGACTCCCCACATTCTGGTTTCCATCTGCCTCACTGCAGTTCATGTGTACATGCTGTGAAAAACGGGAGCCATTGCTCATATCCTCATAAACCATGAAATGCCTCCCAATTTCCCCCCTCATTCCCCACTCTCTTCTCCTTTCCCCAAACAGGTAGAAAACTAAAACAAATCAATATTTTTTGTTTAATTTTTTGCTGCTTGATTCTTCAAAAGAAGTTGAAATTGCAAACCATAAATCCAACAAAAAACTAGTGTCCAGAATATAAAGAATCTCACCCCAATACCCTGTTGGTGTGAATGTAAATTGGTACAATCACTATAGAAAACAGTATGGAGGTTCCTCGGAAGACTAAAAGTAAAGTTATCATGGGACCCAGCTATTCCACTTCTGGGTATTTCTCCAAAGAACATGAAAACACTGATTTTAAAAGATATATGCTCATTGCAGCATTATTTACAGTAGTCAAGATATGGGTATAACCTAAGTGCCCATCTATAGATAAATGGATATAGAAGAGGTAGTATGTATACACAATGGAATATTACTGAGCCATAAAAAAGAAAATCTTGCCACCTGCAACAACATGGATAGACTTAGAGGGTATTATGCTAAGTGAAATAAGTCAGAGAAAGACAAATACCATATGATTTCACTTATATGTGCAATCTATAAAAACAAAACAAAGGAACAAACAAAACAAAAACAAACTCATAGATACAGAGATCAGATTAGTGGTTACCAGGGGGAAGGGGTTTGAAAGGGCTGCTAAATGGGGAAGGGGGCCAATTTTATGATGATGGATGATAACTAGATTTATTGTGGTGATCATTTTGTAGTGTATACAAATACCGAATTATTATGTTGTACACTTGAGACTAATAGAATGTTATATACCAATTTCAACTCACTTTAAAAAAAAAGAATTCTAAAAATTTAATAAAAACACAAACAACCTAATAAGAAAATGGGCCAAAGACATAAAGGCACGTTTCACCGAAGAGGATACATGGATGGCAGATAAACACATGAAAAGGTGTTTGGCAACATTAGTCATTAGGGAAATGTAACTTCTTTATAAACATAATAGGGTATTATCACACACCTGTCAAAATAGCTAAAATAAAAAATAATGACAAAACTAAATGCTTGAAAGAATGCAGAGAGCAAGACCATTTGTAAATGCTGCTGGGAACGTAAAATGGCTCAACCACTCTGGAAAACTAAAAGTGCAACTACCATATAACCCAGCAATTGTACTCATGGGCATTTATCCCAGAGAAATGAAAACTTAAGTTTGCACAAAACCTATACTCAAACATTCGTTACAGCTTCATTTATAATAATTAAAAACTGGAGACGGTCCAAATATCTTTCAGGGGGCGGACACTTAAACTGGGATACATCCAGACCATAGAATAGACTTAGTATAAGAAGGAACAAACTATTTGCACAACAACTTTGATGATGTTATATAACAATTTTACCCAATTTAAAAAAAAAAAAAAAGGGAATTCTCAAAGTTTAATAAAAACACAAACAGTCCAATAAGGAAATAGGCAAAAGATAACAAAAGTATGCATACTACAACAGTGTGTCATGTTTTAGATGATATAAGTGAATATGACTTCCCTGGTGGCTCAGTGGTAAAGAATCTACCTGCCAGTTCAGGAGACGTGGGTTCAGTCCTTGGGTCAGGAAGATCTGCTGGAGAAGGGAATGGCAACCTCCAGTATTCTTGCCTGGAGAATCCCATAAACAGAGGAACCTGGCGGGCTACAGTCCATGGGATTGCAAGTAGTTGGTCACGACTTAGGGACTGAGCACAAGAGCATGATAAATGAATATACCAAGGAAGTGTTTAACTAAAGATGAAACATAATATCCAAAAGGCAGCACTCATTGGTTTGCTGCTTCCACACACACTTTCATACCAATCTGAAAGGTGTCAAAATTAGTAGCTGCAAAGGCTATTCTTGCATGTGATTTTAGCTTAAAAGATTTAAGAAAATGTCCAAAATACCAGTTTTTGTTTTTGTCAGCTGTAACGTCACAGATATTCAGAACAAGAAAAATTCTATAATACAGGAGAGTCCAGGTATATGTCTTGTGTGGCTTGCCTCTGTTGCAAGATTGTACAAGCTTATGTGCAAAAACTAAGTCTGTCCCAAATTCCACACTAGCGTAGTTTCAGGCTTCTGCTAGATCAACTCCAGGCAGTAAGTATTGCTGAGTGGAAAAAGCCAGTCCTAAAAGATTGCATATTAAATGATTCCATTTATATAATATCCTTAAAATGGCAAAATTAGATAAATGAGAATGGACTCGTGATTACCAGGGGTTAGCATGAGGGCTTGGGGGCAGTGGGAGGGAAGTGGGTGTGATGATAAAAGCACAACACACAGTTCCTGAGGGTGAGGGAGCTATTATGTAGTTTGCTGTACACAAAACCTACAGACGAGATGAAATTTCGCAGAACTAAACACATGCACACACTCAAATGAGCCAAGTGAGTGAGTGTGGAACTAGTGAAATCTGAATAAGGTCAGTGCATTCTGTCAGTCCCCACGTCCTGGGTGTGATAGGAGGTGTCACACTGGAAGATGTTGACATTGAAACTACGTGAAGGGCACATGGGGTTGTTCGTATTATTTCTTACAACTACTTATAAATCTACAGTTATCTCAAAAAGCGTAATTTAAAAACAACAAAGATTGAAACAACATGGTTTGTGAATGAAAGGATGAAGCAAGGAAGTGACAGCATCCTTCAGTGGACCTCTTCCATGCCAGGGGTTTCCAAATAGAATAATGTCATCCTCAAAACAGTCCTCTGGAGGGTTAAGATTCCCATTTTACAGCTATAAGGAAGCATGAGGTCTGGAGAGGTGACACGTTTTACATGTGACCTGCCCAACAAGTGAAAGACAAAACCCCGGACTCTTAGAATGAATAGCCAGTGCCCTTGTCGTCTGTCCGCAGGGGTCCCCATCTCCTGACAAACCATGCTGTCTACCTGCTGCTGCCACCACCACACCAGCCAGTCAGTTCAGACTTTCAACTCCCTGAAGAGACGGCTCCAGGGTTAACATGCCAGGACCTGCAGCCATCTCTCTCTTCTAAATGGGAAGTGAAGATCATTGAGAATCGGCCACCAGCATTTGGCAGCTTTTTTAAGCAGATCATAAAGAGAACTCATGCAAGAGCATTCAGAAAATCCAGGCCAACATCAGATAAAACAGACAGCAAAGTACCACTCCCAGCAGCACAAAGGGCATTAATTAAAACACACTGAAAAGATGTGTCTGTATAAATACTCCTAAAAATGAGGTTGTTGGGAAAGAGTTTGACCTTGGAAAAATTGATGAGTTGCTGATAATTACAGGGGAAATAAATCTTAAGAGGACAAAATCATTTAAGAATGGATTTTATAAGCTAATGATGTTGGTTCCTTCTAGTGGGTGAATGGAACCAGAGTGGAAAGAATACGGGGTGGGAATAGAGTAGAAAATAGGATGAGGGAGGAGACCACCTTCTCTGAGTGTATACCTCTGTTTTCAGTCTGATTCTTAGAACCAGGAAACCTCATACTCCAAAAACTAAATACGTGATTAAGGTCAACCAGGATGTGAGGGGAACTTAGGTGAAAAACAGGCAGTAACAAATGAGCCTCTCTCTATTATAAACAAGTTTGTTGTTATTTAGTCACTAAGTTGTGTCAGACTCTTTTGTGACCCTATGGGCTATAGCCTGCCAGGCTCCTCTTTTGTGTGATTTCCCAGGCAAGAATGCTAGAGTGGGTTGCATTTCCTTCTCCACTAAATGAATACATAGCCACAATGAAGCCAGTGGGAAAGGAAAGAACCAACCTCAATAACTTGGAAAGCATCATTGTGACTAGACATTGCAATGCTAAAGACCAAAAAAAAAAAAAAAAAAAAAGCATACATAAATATTGTTCTCTAGTTAGAAAATGTGTTTTCCACAGGAGTGTAGGTAAACAGTTTTGAAACTGTATGAATACTGGGGGGCTTCCCAGGTGGCGCTAGTGATAAAGAACCCACCTGCCAATTCAGGGGAGTAGAAACTGTGGGTTTCTGTATGTCATTCTCCAATAAAAGAAATCACTTCTTGGAAAAATGATTCCAGAGTTGGGGCAGAGAAACTACAAAACAAGCCTGAATATCTTGTGGTTCCAGAAAGCAAGGGAATACTTAACAAATGATGGGAGTGTGTCAGTTCAGTTGCTCAGTCATGTCCGACTCTTTGCAACCCCATGAACTGCAGTAGGCCAGGCCTCCCTGTCCATCACCAACTCCCAGAGTTCACCCAAACCCTGGTAGCTCAGACGGTAAAGCGTCTGCCTGCAATGCGGGAGACCTGGGTTCAATCCCTGGGTCGGGAAGATCCCCTGAAGGAAATGGCAACCCACTCCAGTACTCTTGCCTAGAAAATTCTATGGACTGAGGAGCCTGGTAGGCTACAGTCCATGGGGTCACAAAGAGTTGGACACGACTGAGCGGCTTCATCTTTCACTTTCACTTTTTCACATGTCCATTGAGTCGGTGATGCCATCCAACCATCTCATCCTCTATTGTCCCCTTCTCCTCCTGCCCTCAATCTTTCCCAGCATCAGGGTCTTTTCAAATGAGTCAGCTCTTTGCATCAGGTGGCCAAAGTATTGGAGTTTCAGCTTCAGCATCAGTTCTTCCAATGAACACCCAGGACTGATCTCCTTTAGGATGGACTGGTTGGATCTCCTTGCAGTCCAGAGGACTCTCAAGAGTCTTCTCCAACACCACAGTTCAAAAGCATCAATTCTTCTTCACTCAGCTTTCTTTATAGTCCAACTCTCACATCCATACATGACTACTAGAAAAACCATAGCCTTAATTAGACGGACCTTTGTTGGCAAAGTAATGTCTCTGCTTTTTAATATGCTGTCTAGGTTGGTCATAACTTTCCTTCTAGGGAGTAAGCGTCTTTTAATTTCACAGCTGCAATCACCATCTGCAGTGACTTTGGAGCCCCCCAAAATAAAGTCAGCCACTGTTTCCACTGTTTCCCCATCTATTTGCCATGAAGTGATGGGACCAGATGCCATGATCTTAGTTTTCTGAATGTTGAGCTTTAAGCCAACTTTTTCACTCTCCTCATTCACTTTCATCAAGATACTCTTTAGTTCTTCTTCACTTTCTGCCATAAGAGGGGTGTCACCTGCATATCTGAGGTTATTGATATTTCTCCCAGCAATCTTGATTCCAGCTTGTGCTTCCTCCAGCCCAGCATTTCTCATGATGTACTCTGCATAAAAGTTAAATAAGCAGGGTGACAATATATAGCCTTGACATATTCCTTTTCCTATTTAGAACCAGTCTGTTGTTCCATGTCCAGTCTAACTGTTGCTTCCTGGCCTGCATACAGGTTTCTCAAGAGGCAGGTCAGGTGGTCTGGTATTCCCATCTCCTTCAGAATTTTCCACAGTTTATTGTGATCCACACAGTCAAAGGCTTTGGCATAGTCAATAAAGCAGAAATAGATGTTTTTCTGGAACTCTCTTGCGTTTTTGATGATCCAACAGATGTTGGCAATTTGATCTCTGGTTCCTCTGCCTTTTCTAAAACCAGCTTGAACATCTGGAAGTTCATGGTTCATGTATTGCTTAAGCCTGCCTTGGGAATGTGTCAGAAATACAAAAAAAAAAAAAAAAAAAGCCAATTTAAAGCAGCTTCTATTGGACAAATCTGGGATAATCTGTGGAACAAAATAAATAATGATACTGGATTCCATCCCATAGAATAAAAGAAGGATTCATGAGTCCATATTGATAGAAATAAGTGATCGAATGAATATGTAAATGCAGGAAAGGCAACATTTCTTCCTTCCAGTAGAATTCTAATTAATAAAGAATGTTGGAAATAGAAAATCACTATTTAGCCAACATCATAGTAATAAGTATTACACACCAAAATACTCAATGAATGCTAGAATTAGTGGGCAAAAGTATGATATTTGCATAGTCTCAAAGCATTTTCCCACAAGATCCTTAATTACAAATATATAGGAAAAAGTAAGAACTTTACAATGCAGAAATCTGGCAGACACCACTTCTACCAAGTTTAAAGGTAATATTAGCACCAGAATCAAAACAGATCAACCTCATGTATCCCAGATAATATGCACTGAGAAGGGCACAACGTCATCTCTGAGGCATTTTTACTTAAGATTCCATGAAAGGGGAGAGTGAATAAGCTGGCTTAAAACTCAGCGTTCAAAAAACAAAGATCATGGCATCTGGTCTCATCACTTCATGGCAAATAGATGGGGAAAACTGAAAACAGTGGCAGATTTTATTTTCTTGAGCTCCAAAATCGCTTCATACAGTGACTACAGCCATGAAATTAAAAGACGCCTGCTCCTTGGAACAAAAGGATAACAAACTTAGACAGCATTTTAAAAAGCAGACATCACTTTGCTAGCAAAGGTCTGTATAGTCAAAGCTATGGTTTTTCCAGTAGTCATGTTGGATGCGAGAGTTGGACCCTAAAAAAGGCAGAGCACCAAAGAATTGACACTTTTGAACTGTGGTGTTGGAGAAGACTCTTGAGAGTCCCTTGGACAGTAAGGAGATCAAACTAGTCAATCCTAAAGGAAATCAGTCCTGAATATTCATTGGAAGGACTGATGCTGAAGCTGAAGCTCCAATAGTTTGGCCACCTGATTGGTAGAGCTGACTCATTGGAAAAGACCCTGAAGCTGGGAAAGATTGAGGGCAGGAAGAGAAGGGAGCAGCAGAGGATGAGATGGTTGGATGGCATCACTGACTCAATGGACAGCTTGAGCAAGCTCCAGGAGATGGTGAAGAACAGGGAAGCCTGGCGTGCTGCAGTCCATGGGGTCATAAAGAGTCAGACATGACTTAGAGACTGAACAATGAACCACAAGGTGCATAAGCTCAATCTAATCATGAGAAAATAGCAGACAAACCAAATTGAGGGATGTTCTACAGAATGCCTGGTCACGCCTTTTCATGAAAGACTGAGGAACTGTCCCTGATTAGAGAAGCCAAGGAGACAGGACAGTCACACACAACATGAAATCCTGAATCAGTCCCTACATTAGAAAAACACAACTGTGGGACAATAGAGGGGAAGTATGAACATGGCCTGTAGATTAGTGAATAGAGTTAATATTAACTTCCTGGTTTAGATCCCTGTACCATGCTTGTATAAGATGTTAACATTAGCAGAATTTGAGTGAAGAATGTCTGGGAAGTCTTTGTACTATCTTTGTTATGTCTAAAACTATTTTGAAATAAAAAGCTAAAAGATGTAAAATTCCTAAGGAAGCCAGTAATTATATTGAAATCATTATCCAGATAACTAAGCAAATTTGTCATATAGGAAAAAGAATTTTATTACTTGAAACCAAAATAATTGTAATAGTATTACATTTGATTGGCTCCTGTTGGTCTTTGTAGAATGTTGGTGGCCCTTTCAATGTGTTGCAAGTGGTAGAAGTTGTGGTGCTGGTCAGAAGTGCTGATCATCATTTGAGGATGGTGGCAGTGAGTGTTGGTGATGAGCAAGTAGACTATGATTCCCTTAGTTGAGATCAATGCTTGAACTTGAACGTCAAGTGAGAGGTTTGTGTTTGAGGGAGCTGCTCATGTGATCTCATATACACTCCCGGTTGTGATATACTTTCCTAGGACTGGGTCTTAAGGGCAGTACACCTAAGTGTAATTCTCCTGAAATAGTTTGCCAGTGGGTTAAACTGAGTGTTTGACAAGTGGTCCTCTCAATGCTCATCCAATAGAACATTCCATGAAAACTAAATGAGCTTGGCAAACCCTAAGATTTCCATCCCCTTCTTGGAGTTATTGTGCACATCCACATGTTAGAGTCTCTCAGAGGATCTGTAATCTGCAGTAAAAACCTGTTTCACTTTGTCTTCCCCAGGATTTCCTAAGCCTATTGGATCACTGAACCCCTTTTCTCTGGGGCAGCTGGTGCCTATTAACTATTACACAGAAGAGGTACAGAAACACTAATCTAAACAGCACTGGAAATAAAAGTTAAAAACTTTTTAAGAAAAATGTTTCCCCACAGAGATTAGTTTTTTAGTGCTTGCTGAGAATGGTTAGCTTTAGGTTAATTTTGCAACTCTAAATTATGGCTTATTATTGCAAGTGAATAGGATCATTTATAATTTACATAAATCAGAATTGACCGATGCATATATTAGACATGTAAATTAAGGGTATTATTAGAAACCAACCTCAAAATGAAATTGCATTAAACTATATAAAACATTTACAACCTAAGAAATACATATCCTCGAAAAAAAAAAAACTAAGCATGTTTAAAATTGAGATACAATTAACTTTATCCTCTTGTTCCATACTCATAAAATTGGTCATTTGGTCATAATAGCAAAGTGGTCCTTGTTTACCTTAAAGCTCAGTTACTTTAGAGCTAGGTTAGTCAGAGAACCATGAATAACTGAAAGGAAGTGGTCCCCCTACAGTCACTGCTGACCCATGCTTCTCCCCTGACGCTTAAAACTCACCTGAGATGCTTGGGATAAATGAAAGTTCATAAAGAGCTTGTAAATCTCACAACAACCAGAGAGCACTTCCAGGTGCAACATGGCATATACATTTTTAATCATGACGTCAAGGCAGACCTCACTTTGAGAAGTACCAAAAAAGTGCTGGTGGTAAAATGTTGTCACCCCCTCATTCCTCCCAGGGTTGATCTTGGGAAGAATTCCAGTTTCAGGCTCCCTGCCCCTACTGCAGTTTCAGGAGCAACCCCAGTGATGGAGGTGGGCTAATGGCTGCTCAGATCTCTTCCCAATGCAAGATCTGTTAACCCCAAGGGCAGAGTCCACAGCCTCACCAGATGTGCTTAAAGAACAGCAAGATGGCCCCCTGATTCCTAGAGTGATCTCTTCCCACTCACTGAGCAGCCGTTAGTCTTAACACGAATAATGCAAAAAGGCAGCTAGGCAATTTAAATTTTATCTATAAAATTAAGCCCTAGGTTTCACCACAGTGTTTAACTCCATGACCTATTCTATTGAATCCCTTAGCAGATCTTGGACAGTTTCCTTGAGTGTAAATTACCATGAAGGTAAATTGAAAACGTATCAAGAAATGGGCAAGGATATTAGTGCAGAATCAAGGAGTCATCAAGCTTCAGTTGTTCTGAAGATTTTTTAAGTCTCTTTCCAGTACAGTTAGAGTGGAAAAAATTTATTTGATTAACAAGACTTTACCTTTCATAGGTCACCATCTGCCTTCAGCAGTGGTACATGACTTGGTTTAGATGCCTCCATCCAGAAAATCTGCTCTGCCTGTTCAGAGCCTCTTCAGGGCCCCCGTGTACATCTCCCCCACGTTGACCACCCCATGGTGACTCTTCATCTACCAGGACCAAACCTCCATGAGGGTGGGGCTCCCACCATAATCCACAGTGCTGGTGGTGCATTATCCAACTTAAAGTACCTGCCAAGCCAGCCCCTCTTGCCTTAGTGAGAGAAATGGTGCTTATGGTGAAAACAGGAGAGAAGGAGGGGGGAACTCAGATTCAACTGATATTTCTAGCATGCTCTCCATCCATGTGTTTGCCCTGAACTGGTCTCTGTCTCCTGCATGAGCTCATTTGGTTCAAGAGGAGAGAATGGGGAACTGAGAGGTTAAATAGCCTCTCAGGTTATTTAAGGTTATTAAGCCCCAGGTCAGAAACTCAGGTGTGTCTCTGCCTGCTCACCCTCAAGTTCCTGCCACCACAAAGCCTATCTTGAGAGGACAGTTGAAGGGACTGATTGCCCAGGATCAGTTATTCCTTAAAGCGAAATGAGGCTTCTTTGCATAGATCCCACATGCAGAGGCTGCCTGGGGCGAGGCTGCCCGGGGCAGTGTTTGGGCAGCTTTCTCGTGATCCTCTTCAGTGGACTACACACAGAGCCAGAACTGCCCCATTGCAGCCTGCCCCCCACTGCCTTGCTTCCTGTATGAAGTTCTAGCCAGATCTAAGGCCTTCAACAAGAAGCCACGAGACCCTGGCATTTGAGATTCTGCTAAGTACTTTTTATAATCCTCTCCTCTGAAAGGATAGTCATTCCATTCAGCAGGCAGAGATGCAGCTGCCAGGAGTTAAATAATGGAAAACAGAGACACGTGAAAGAAAGAGTTTCTGATACTCTGAAAGCACACAGGACCCCACAGAGCCAGCCACCCAACCTGAGGCTTTGTCAGTGCTCAGACAGACAGAAGGCGCTGTCAGTGGACCAGCGCCAAGTGTCTGAGGCTTGGGGAGATGATTGCAGAGAATGGGTTAGAAGAGAGAGGAAACCAAAAAGTCCTTTCTACCCCGGACCAGAGGAAGTTTAAACTCTATGAAATATTACCACTTTTTTGTTTACTCTGTCAAGTTTTTTTTTTTTTTTTTTTAAGAAATTGCACACCCAAACTGGGACGTTTGGCAGGAAAAGAAAGAGAAACCTCACGCTGACCAGCTTAAGCACTGAAAGGCTTGCTTGAGACCAGAGGGGGCTTTGTCATGTGCAGGAAGAGTTTGTTGACTGAAAGAAAGGCTCTTTCCCAGAAAGAAGTGAGGGGTGTAGAGGGCAGACAGAAGAAGAGGAGCATACACCAAGGGTGCTGGAGGCAGGATGGTCACTCTTCCGGTAATGGCCACCAGGGTCCCAGCCAGCCCAGTATGCTGCCAGACGGCCTTCACTCTCCATGGAGTCCTGGGAATGCTGAATCTGGTCTTCTCCCTGCTGCAGACTTCTGCCATCGAGACCTGCAGTGGACATGGAAACTGATGAGTGCTCTGGCCAGCAGTGCCCAGAGGAAAGCAATAAATAGGCAGTCTCAAGTTCATTTGGACCATGAGAGCTAAGAGCGAGCTGGCTGAAGAAACAAACAACCACATGAAGAAAAGAGCAAAACTTGTTAAATAATCTTGAGAGCTGACGATGCCAAAAAAGAAAAGATGCCAAAATGACCTCAAAGCCTCAGTAGCCTCAGCCGGGTCATATTCACTAGGCTTAGTGTAACCAAACATAGGTTCATCCGCTCGCCACTCAGCCAGTAAGTCAAGGAGCAAGCTTTGGTAGAGAAGAAAAGTACTTTATTCAGAAAAGCTGGCAATCTGGGGTGATGGTGGAAGATGGTGGACTTACGTCCAGAGACCACCTCCAAAGGTTCTGCTCAGCCATGACAATTTTTAAAGGGGAAAAGAAGCGGACACAATCTCAGGTAATCGTCAGGTGGGAGGTCAAATTCTTCATCATCTTTCCACTGCGTGCACACCTGCTGACTTCTCCAGATCTTCCTTGGGACACTGTCTTGTTCACATGGCCCTCCTGCGATTGGATGTTCTCTTGCCCACATGGTCTATCTGGGTCTACCTATAAATTTACTAAGCAGAAGCTCAGGGTAGAGGGTCAGTTGTCCTTTGACTACTTAATTCTTCATTTTTACTCCAAATGCAAGAAAGGAATCAACAGGTTAGGTAAGGTATTTTGTATGTTTAATAAAGCAGAAATCAGGAGCTAAGTTAAATGTTGCCTAATGATCTCCTCTTTATGACTAAGGTCTAGAGAAAATAGGGATTATCAAATAGAAAAGAGGCAAAGGAGCTTCTGACATTAGCTTGGAGGCCTAAGTATTCACACGAACTACACTATTAAGGCAGGTGCCTGTGTGCTAAGTCACTTCAGTCATTGTGTCTGACTCTTTACAACCCCATGGATTTTAGCCCGCCAGGCTCCTCTGTCCATGGGGATTCTCCAGGCAAGAATACTGGAATAGGTTGCCATTCCCTCCTCCAGGGGATCTTTCCAACCCAGGGATCAAACCCCAGTCTCATGTCTCCTGCATTGGCAGGTGGGTTCTTTACCCCTGGTGCCATCTGGGAAGCCCCCTTTAGTTTAGTCTAGTTGAGAGGTTACCTTTCCCTCTCCCCAACCTACTTATGGTCACTCCAACTTCTTTTCCTTGTTTCCATGTTTCTTAATTTCTAACAGCACTTGCAACTGTTGCTACTGGTATTTCTGAAAGGATTCCTGCCTTTCAGGGCTTTGTTTCTCAGGATGCTTTTCAGCAACAACAAAAGAAAGAAGTAAATGAACAAAAGGGTCCCTAAAGTGGGTAAGGGTTGGGCTGTGCTGGTGCCCAGGGGAACAGTGAGCTTTGTCCGGCAAAAGTCCCAGAACTGGAGGCTGCCAGATACCTGCTGGCATTACCTAACACTTTTCTCAACTGTTGTGACAAGTGTAGTTTTGTTTTAAATATGTATGGTAATTCTTAAGAACATGCTGATAAATGTGCCAAAGCATACTCCATGAAAATAATGAAATCTTTACTGTTTGGGATGCTGTTAAGTCTTTGCTTCATGGCTTGTGAGGTTGCTAAGCATTTTAAACACCAGAAACATTCTGTTGAAGCCCAGTCTTGTTGGGGGAGATGGTCTCATTTGTCCGAGTCTACTCTAGAGGCAGAATCTCTGTCATAGGCCCAATGGACCTGGTTTGGGGATGTTCACAGACAGAGGTGGGCCTACCTTCTGAGGCCTGGCTGCCTTTGTTGTTGTCGTTCAGTCACTAAGTCATGTCTGACTCTTTGTGACCCCATGGACTGCAGCACACCAGGCCTTCCTGTCCTTCACCATCTCTCAGAGCTTGCTCAAACTCATGTCTATTAGTGATGCCATCCAACCATCTCATCCTCTCTCATCCCCTTCTCTTCTTGCCTACAGTCTTCCCCAGCATCAGAGTGTTTTCCAATGAGTTGGCACCAGGTAGCCAAAGTATTGGAGCTTCAACTTCAGCATCAATCCTTCCAGTGAATATTCAGCATTGATTTAGGCTGTCTTAGGGCTCCCCAAAGCTCAGTTGGTCATCAGCACAGTGCAACAGAAAAAGCACAGGCAGACCTGGATTCAAATCACAATCCTGCCATTTGCTGGTAGTGTAACCATGGGAAAAATCACATGACCTTTCTGAATCTCTATTCCTGTTCTAGTTATCACTACTATATAACAAGCCACCATAAACTTAATAGTGTCAACTGACCATTTTGTTATGCTCAGAGCCTCATGGGGATGGCTTGTCTCCATTCCATGATGTTTGGAGACTCAGCTGAGAAGACTCAAAGACTAGGAATGAGTGGACAGCAGTAAGGACGAGTCAGCTGGAGACCTCTTCACTCACATGACTAGCAGTTGATGCTGGATACTGCCAGGGATGTCAGATGGGACACTGACTCTGACCATACTCACAGCTATGCTAGGGGGACTCTGCATAGGCTAGCTGGGGCTTTCACAGCCTGGTAGCTGAGCTCTAAGACCAAGTGCCCTCACATCACAAGGTGAAAACACAGCCTCAGAAAACATACCTTTTGCCCCAAGCAAATGTGCCCACCCAGATCCAAAGGGACCTCTAGATGGAGAATTGGCCAGAGACCTTTTAGAACTAACACCCAAAAAAGATGCCCTTTTCATTATAGGGGACTGGAATGCAAAAGTAGGAAGTCAAGAAACACCTGGAGTAACAGGCACATTTTGCCTTGGAGTACAGAATGAAGCAGGGCAAAGGCTAATAGAGTTTTGTTAAGAGAACACACTGGTCATAGCAAACACCCTCTTCCAACAACACAAGAGAAGACTCTACACATGGACGTCACCAGATGGTCAATACCGAAATCAGATTGATTATATTCTTTGCAGCCAAAGATGGAGAAGCTCTATACAGTCAGCAAAAACAAGACCAGGAGCTGACTGTGGCTCAGATCATGAACTCCTTATTGCCAAATTCAGACTGAAATTGAAGAAAATATGGAAAACCACTAGACCATTCAGGTATGACTTAAATCAAATCCCTTATGACTATACAGTGGAAGTAAGAAATAGATTTAAGGGACTAGATCTGATAGACAGAGTGCCTGATGAACTATGGATGGAGGTTCGTGACATTGTACAGGAGACAGGGATCAAGACTATCCTCATGGAAAAGAAATGCCAAAAGGCAAAATGATTGTCTGAGGAGGCCTTACAAATAGCTGTGAAAAGAAGAGAAGCGAAAAGCAAAGGAGAAAAGGAAAGATATTCCCATTTGAATGCAGAGTTCCAAAGAATAGCAAGGAGAGATAAGAAAGCCTTCCTCAGCCATCAATGCAAAGAAATAGAGGAAAACAACATAATGGGAAAGACTAGAGATCTCTTCAAGAAAATTAGAGATACCAAGGGAACATTTCATGCAAAGATGGGCTCAATAAAGGGCAGAAATGGTATGGACCTAACAGAAGCAGAAGATATTAAGAAGAGGTGGCAACAATACACAGAAAAACTGTACAAAAAAGATCTTCATGACCCAGATAATCACGATGGTGTGATCACTCACCTAGAGCCAGACATCCTGGAATGTGAAGTCAAGTGGGCCTTAGAAAGCATCACTATGAACAAAGCTAGTGGAGGTGATGGAATTCCAGTTGAGTGAGCTATTTCAAATCCTGAAACCTGATGCTGTGAAAGTGCTGCACTCAATATGCCAGCAAACTTGGGAAACTCAGCAGTGGCCACAGGACTGAAAAAGGTCAGTTTTCATTCCAATCCCGAAGAAAGGCAGTCCCAAAGAAAGCTCAAACTACTGCACAATTGCATGCATCTCCCATGCTAGTAAAGTAATGCTCAAAATTCTCCAAGTCAGGCTTCAGCAATATGTGAACCGTGAACTTGCAGATATTCAAGCTGGTTTTAGAAAAGGCAGAGGAGCCAGAGATCAAATTGCCAACATCTGCTGGGTCATCAAAAAAGCAAGAGAGTTCCAGAAAACATCTATTTCTGCTTTATTGACTATGCCAAAGCCTTTGACTGTGTGGATCACAATAAACTGTGGAAAATTCTGAAAGAGATGGGAATATCAGACCACTTGACCCACTTCTTGAGAAACCTACATGCAGGTCAGGAAGCAACAGTTAGAACTGGACATGGACCAACAGACTGGTTCCCAATCGGAAAAGGAGAACGTCAAGGCTGTATATTGTCACCCTGCTTATTTAACTTATATGCAGAGTACATCATGAGAAACGCTGGGCTGGAGGAAGCACAAGCTGGAATCAAGATTGCTGGGAGAAATAACAATAACCTCAGATATGCAGATGACACCACCCTTATGGCCGAAAGTGAAGAGGAACTAAAAAGCCTCTTGATGAAAGTGAAAGAGGAGAATGAAAAAGTTGGCTTAAAGCTCAACATTGAGAAAACTAAGATCATGGCATCCGGTCCCATCACTTCATGGGAAATAGATGGGGAGACAGTGGAAGCAGTGTCAGACTTTATTTTTTGTGGCCCCAAAATCACTGCAGATAGTGATTGCAGCCATGAAATTAAAAGACGCTTACTCCCAACCTAGATAGCATATTAAAAAGCAGAGACATTACTTTGCCAACAAAGGTCCATCTAGTCAAGGCTATGATTTTTCCAGTGGTCATGTATGAATGTGAGAGTTGGACTGTGAAGAAAGCTGAGTGCCGAAAAATTGATGCTTTTGAACTGTGGTGTTGAAGAAGACTCTTGAGAGTCCCTTGGACTGCAAGGAGATCCAGCCAGTCCATCCTAAAGGAGAGCAGTCCTGGGTGTTCATTAGAAGGACTGATGCTGAGGCCAAAAGTCCAATACTTTGGCCACCTCATGCAAAGAGTTGACTCATTGGAAAAGACCCTGATGCTGGGAGGGATTGGGGGCAGGAGGAGAAGGGGACGACAGAGGATGAGATGGCTGGATGGCATCACCGACTCAATGGACATGAGTTTGAGTAAACTCCGGGAGTTGGTGACAGACAGTGAGGCCTGGTGTGCTGCGATTCATGGGGTCGCAAAGAGTCAGACACGACTGAGTGACTGAACTGACTGAACTGAGAAGAGTATGTTGGCTGGGAGATAATAATGGGACCATCTTTATCACAGTTCTTCCTCTGCTGACCAGCCAGGCCAGGGAGTAGAGCAAGGCACAATGGCTGAGCACCAGCCACGCACCATGAACTGTTCATGTGTTAAGAAATTCTTACTAGTGTAAGGCATTTAAATAATTCTGGGGGCTGGGAGAACACAAGAGGGTAGTAGCTACCTCGTTTATTCTCTCATGGGGATGGCACGTACACAGAATGGCCACCAAGCAATCAGGTTTTAAGTTTCTCTTCATATTGCATCTGCTAATCTTTCATTGGCCAGAGGAAGTCTCACAGCCAAGCCCAAAGTCAAGTGGTGGGGAAGTACGTTCTGCCTCAGTGAGGCTGTGGCAGAGGTGTGGGTGTGCGATATTATAATGGCAGAGTGAGGAATTAGGACTAACAATCCAACCTACCATTTCATTTTCTAGAACAGAGAAAATTGGATAAGGATATTATGTCATTATAGCTAGTGTTTGACAGTATAATCTTGGATGCAAAATACCCATATAAAGTAGTAGGTTATCAAATTGCTACTAAAAGAATAAATTCAACATGACCACGTAGCATGTATCCCAGTATTCAAGGACAGTATAACTTAAAGGTATCTATTAATATATCACATTACTAAGACAATATATTTTTATGAAACTTAAGTCATCATCTCAATACACACTTAAAAGCCATTCCATAAAAGTACAGTACCTACTCAGGGATTTTTTTTTTTTTTTAAGCTCTTAGTAAATTAGAACTAGGATACTTATTTAGCATGATACACAATGGCATAACAACCCTTCAGAACCCTTGCCACAGAAGCAAGAAAGTAGAAAAGAATGCCTGCTCAACACTATCATTTTCTGATGACATCATTCAAAAATAAGAAATATCACTATAGGATGGAGACTCAGTTTTCATTATTGCAGGTGGTATTACTATATCACTAGAAAATCCAGGAGAGGCATTTAGAAAACTGTTAGAACTAGTAAGTTTAGTAATTCAGCTCAGATTCAAAATAAAGTACAGAGTTTTCTGTATTACAGCTATAATACAATGTGATGGGATATATAGATAGATAGATAAAATATGAGGGGGGGAAAAGATCCATTCACATGAGAAAGAGCTAAGGACATCTGTCCTCAGGGCTAACCAGAACCAAAAACATGAAGGGTACTGAAGGCAGTGGCTCTGTCCTCTGCTGAGAGACTTGACCCAGTGAAATATGACCAACTGCTCATGAGAACCGGCATTCATTGATTGGCTTTTTAGTGAAAATGCCAATGGGTATTTTTCTTTATTTAACTCAAAAAAGTATGCCAAATTTCTCCTGGAAGACTAACCGTGTGCTCAGAAAGCTCTCTAAGACATTAAAATGTAATTTTAAAAAGAGATTAGGGACTACTTTGATGGTTCAGTGGTTAAGACTCTGCACTTCCAATGCAGGGGGCATGGGTGCCATCCCTGGTTGGGGAACTAAGATCCCGCGTGCTGTGAGGTACGGCCGAAAAAATAAAATGAAAATAAAAATAGATTAAATGAGTGTGATAGGAACTCAAGACAGCACAACGAAACCTAAAATCTATGTGAAAGAAAATATGCTGTAAGGGAAAAACCAAAAAAATCAGTGATGGGGTACAGATTATTTAGTTAAACAGGAAACAAGGAAGTCACCTAAGTATTTGAAGAAAAAATATCAGTAATTTCCTACCTTATGTAATTCAGTCAGCAAAATGCTACAGATAAACCTTAGCAGTGGAGAAATCCCTGTCAATGGTGTCTCCTTTGACCTGTAGCTCCCCCTTGAAATACTTCTAAGATGGAAAGAATGATTCCAAAAGCCTAAATGTTGCCTGAATCCTTTAACTATGAAGAAAATAATGAAACTAAGACCTACTCAGACTCTGAGAGGGCCTCCCAGCCTTCCCACTGACAGATACACCTTTCTGAAGGCAGCTGACTGGTCAGAGAGAAGTCACGGAACATAAAAGGAACTGTATTTCCAAAGAAGGCCCTGCCCTGCAGGTTCAAGGCACCTGGCCTTCCACTTACAAGGATAAAAATTTTAAATCTCTGGTTCTTATGAGATTCAAGAGCAGAATGTGATAAAGCGTAGCCTGCATGAGGACAAGGAGGGGCTTTTAGAATGAAAAATGTCATCACCACATTAATGCTCAGTGGAGACAGGGAGCTGGGAGACAATTTCTGGCAGCTAAATAGGGAATTAGGTCACCAGTGCAAGGAATTCTTCCAGAACACAAGAAAAACATAAGGATAGGAAAATTATGAGACAGAGAACCAATGCAAGACTAAAGTAGAGGAGCAACAATCAAGAAATGACAGAAGAAAATACAGAAGGACCCTGACCAGTAATGGTTAGACTTACAGTTTTTTGGTTTGTAAAAACGATGCATGTATTTATTTATTTGGCTGTGTTGGGACTTAGTTGCAGCACTCGGGGTCTCTTGTGTCGTGACGGGTCTTTCGCTTGGTGCAGGGATTCTCTAGTTCTGTCTCAAGGACTCAGTAGTTGTGGTGCACAGGGTCACTTGCTCCACAGCATGTGGGATCTTCCAGAACCCAAGGATTGAACCAGTATCTCTTGCATTGCACAGTGGATTCTCAACCACCAGACCACCAGGGAAGTCCTAGACTTACAGTTTTCTTACTTTACGATGGTGCAAAATTGATACATATGTAGTAGACATTGTACTTCAGATCTTGACTTTTGATCTTTTCGTGGGCTAGTGATATGCGGTATGGTCCTCTTGTGATGGCAGGAAGTGGTAGCAGCCACAGCTCCAAGTCAGCCACGCACTCATGAGGGTGAACAACTGCTATACTTACCAACTGTTCTGTACCCATCGAGCCATTCTGCAGTACATTATCCATTAAATTTCAGGAGCTATTCAGCCCTTTATCATAAAGTTGACTTTGTGTTAGAAGATCTTGACCGACTGTAGGTTAATGTAAGTATTCTGAGAGTGCTTAAAGTAGGTGAGGCCAAGCTAGGATGTTCGGTAGGTTAAGTGTATTAAACACATTTTTGACTGAACGATATTTTCAACTTATGATGGGTTTATCTGGACTAGCCTTATCATAAAATGAGGAAGAGCTGTATCCTGGACATGCAGACTTGAGGCTTTACTGCCTCAAGTAACAAGGCAGTAATGAGGATATGGGGAGTTCTCTGGTTCAGGTGGTAAAGAATCCATCTGCAGTGTAGGAGACCAGAGTTCGATCCCTGGGTCGGGAAGATCCTCTGGAGAAGGAAATGGCAAGCCACTCCAGTATTGTTGCCTGGGGAATCCCATGGACAGAGGAGCCTGGCAGGTTCGGTGGGTCTGGTGCGTCCGACGCAGAGTTGTATCTGACTTTTTGCATTCATGGGGTTGCAAAGAGTCGGACATGACTGAGACACTTAACACTTTCACTTTCACTTTCATGAGGAGTTCTAGTTGGATGAATGCATGAGACTCAGTTGCTCAGTCACGACCAGCTCTTTGTGACCCTATGGTCTGTAGCCTGCCAGGCCCCTCTCTCCATGGGTTTTCCAGGCATGAATACTGGAGTGGGATGCCATGTCCTCCTCCAAGAGAACGTCCCAACCCAGGGATTGAACCCGAGTCTACTACAATAGCAGGTGGATTTTTTAATCTCCGAGTCACCTGGGAAGCCCCCGTTGGATGAATACCTGGACCTAATTGCTAGCCGCCAGACAGAAGTTGGGGAAGGTCCATGATTTGAAGAATTCTCTCTATATGTTTGCCAAGATTCAACAGGCAAACATTTAACATGCTTGTTTAAAAGAGTTCATACACATCAGTAGACAAATGAGCAACAAATATGAGCAGGAGGTTCACAAAAAGAGAAATATAAATATCTAATAAATAATAAAAATTACACAAGCCATTTTTAATGCAAATTTTAAACCCCAGGAAATTCCTACAAATTGGCAAGTGTTTTTATATTGAGTACTCCCAGTATGACCAGTACTGACCATGTGGAGAGAGATGAGCTGACTCATACTCTGCTGCAGTCTCTCTCCCCTTATTCAGAATTTCTGAAAAGAAGTTTAGCAAGATGTGGCAAAAGCACACAAAATAGTGAAGCCAGTAGTTTTCCTTTCTAATAATTTACCTTAATAATGTATCCAAAACTTAAAAAAAAGAGATAATCATCATATAAATGTGGGGAAAAAATGTATCCAAAACCTACAGCCAAGATCTACAAAGATGATCACAATATATTGATTCTATCATAAATTTTTTAAAAATCTCTATTACTATGCAGCTATGATAAATGGCATTTTCAGAGGGCTAATGACCAAGAAAAATATTTATGATATAATCTAAATAAAGAAGATACAAAATTGAGTTTCCATTATATGAAGAAGTAGAAGAAAAAGACAAAGTTAACCACAAATTAACCAAAGTATAAATGATATTATCCTCTGTTAATTTTTTATTCTTTAGACTGCTAGTACACTAAAATATAATATTTCTACAAAATGCATTAATTTTAAAATTTATTCTGTATATTTATAGCCATTCCCTCTCCAGGGAATTTTCCCGACCCAGGGATCGAACTCAGATCTCCTGCATTGCAGGCAGATTTCTTACCATCTGAGCCACTAGGGAAGTCCGTATATTTATAAACATATGTAATAAAAGTTAAGTTACTATAAGACTTGTAGTAGTACTTGTTCCATTCTTCCCCAGCACTGATTCCTGGTTCCCAGAGCAATCAGTTTTTTTTTTTTTTTTTTTTTAAGCAGTTTTCTCTACTTTTTGACTCCCTGTTTCTAAATAATATGCTTACACTGTTGTTTCTTGAATTTTCAGATTTAGCCTTTATCTATTGGCTTCCAATTATTAAAAGAAAAAAATAGTATTAAGTTAATACTATTTATACAGACACAAATATAAGCAAATATTAATTTAACCCAAAGTTGTGAACTAATCAATGTGGGAGCATGTGGTGGAGGTGAAGTATGAATGTGAGGGTGGAGGTGTAAATGCTAAATTCTCCATTTATGTAATTGCCTCCCCTGTAAGCTTTGGTTTTTTCCTAGAGTTAATAATTTCTCCATTTATTTGTTTCCTTGGTTCCCTTATACCTACCACTAATTTAGTCCCAAATTTTCCCCAGAAAGATTCTCTAAAATTCTTCTTAGTACAAACAGACTCATGTTAATCTGTCTGTTCCATTTTGTTTCTGCTCATATACTTCCAGGAAGCCTTCAGCGCCTATCTAGACAGCTAGATCTCCATGCCTGCCTTACCACTGTCAACTGAGGGTTTCCCATCACTGTTTTCCTGGGGACTGCCTTTGCCTGTCTCTTGATTTGGAACCCTTGTTTCCTGTATCCCATGCCTTCCATGCCTTCTGTGTTTGTTTGTTTGTTTTGGTTTTGTTTGGAGGGAGTGGATTTTCTGGGGGAGTTGCTTTGTTGTGGGGATTATTTTGTCGTTTTTGTTGTTTATACTCTTCTTTTGGTGGGGTGCGTCCTCTAGCATCTTTCTGCAAAAGAGTCTATGCAAGATAAAGTTTTTGAGACTTTACACATATAAATACAAGTTTATTCCATTCTCCAATGGACAGATCAATAAACTATAGCCCTTGGGCCAAATTTGGCCTGTAGCTTGTTTTCATGTGAGCTAAAAATGATCTTTTTACATTTTAAAGAGGTGTTTTTTAAAAAGGAATGTGCCACCAAGACTATAAGTGGTCCACAAAGCCTAAGCTATTAAATATCTATTCCTTAATATAAAAAGTTTGCCAGCCCCATCCTAACTAATTGGTTGCTTGACCAAATAAAGAACTCCATGCTGGAAATAATTTTCCTTTCATATTTGAAGACTTTGCTTCATTGTCTCTTAGATCCCAGAATTGCTATAGAGAGGTCCGGTGCTATCCCAGTCCTATGTATTCAATCTCTTATTTTCTCTCTGGGAACTTTTAGAATCTTCTCTTTAAATATGGTAATCTGAAATTTTACAGTGGTCTACCAATGTGTGAAACTTCTTTTATTCAAAGTGCTGAGCACTTAGAGAGCCTTGGACTCTGAAAACTTTTCAGACTCCTTCTAGTCTGGGAAGATATTTGTATTATTCCTTTGATATTTTTCTCCCTCTGTTCTATCTTTTAGGGATTTCTATTAGTTAGACTCTGGACCTTCCAGATCTTTTAAATGTATCTTCTTTTTAGCATTAAAATTTGTACCAGTTAGCATTAAGATTTGTACCATTAGGGTACCAATGTACCTTCCAATTCTTCTAACTTATTTTGTTGCTGCTGTCATCCATCAGAATGTAAGCTCCTTGAAGACAAAAACTGGTCTGCCTCATTCCTACTGTATTTCCCAGCACCCAGCCCAGCACCTGGCATGTGATAGGCAGTTGGTGAATACTGTCAACTGAGCGAGTATTTTTTTAAATTGGGGTGTAGTTGCTTTACAATGTTGCGTTAGTTTCCGCTGTTTAAGCAAGTGAATCAATATGTATACACACATTCTTCTCCCTCTTGGAGCTCCCTTCCACTTTCCCCCCCACATTCTACCCATTTAGGTCATCACAGAGGACCTAGTATATCATGTATAGCGAGCTCCCTGCGCTGTACAGTAGAATTCCACTAGCTGTTTTATACAGAGCAGTGCACATATGTCAATCCCAATCTCCCAGTTCATCCACCTCCCATGTCCACATGTTCATTCTCTATGTCTGCATCTCTATTCCTGCCCCACAACTAGGTTCATCTGTACCACATGACCCACCAATCCCACTACTGAGCAAACCATAATTCAAAAAGACACATGCACCCCAGTGTTCACTGCAGCACTATTTACAATAGCCAAGACGTGGAAGCAACCTAGATGTCCATCAACAGATGAATGGATGAAGAAAATGTGGTACATATATACAATGGAATATTACTCTGCCATAAAAGGAATAATATTGGGTTGTTTGTAGTTTCACAGATGGACCTAGTGCCTGTTATACAGAGTGAGGTAAGTCAGACTGAGTATTTTAATTTCTAAGAGGTTTGTCCTGTTCCCTGATTGTTCCTTTATAGAATATCCCATTCTTGTTTCATGGATGGGATATCATCTCTTGTCTTCTGAAAATATTATTTGAAGATTTTTGAAGTTACCTTTTGCTTTCTGACTTGCCTTTATGTCCTCCAAGTTCCTTTCCTCCTGACGACTGTTTTGGTCTCTGTCTTTCATGATCAGCACCTTTCTAAAACTGGTCTCTCCCTGGGCTGTCTATTCCCATCTGCAGATCAGGCCCTAAGTGTCATCTGGAAGCTATGGGTGTGTGGCAAAGCTGGTGGTCCTCATAGCATATGTCCAAGACCCCAGAATGTGTCTGTAAGTGTCCAGAGAGATGGCTCCAATCTGGCATTCTCAGAGCCAGACTTAGCCCTCCTGTCTTAAAGATGGTAACTCTTCCTCCACGGGAAGAATTATGGTTTGCTCAGTAGCTATGCCCAGGAGTCAGGGGTCTCTCTGGTCCAACCTTGGCAGAAAGCAGAAATCTGTTTTTTTGCCAGGATGGGAGAATAAGTAATCAGTTGGACCAAGGGCTCCTTAGACAAACTCCCAACCAGTCCTCCTGTGTTCAGGCCCTCTGGCACCCTCGCTTGGAGGTTGCTGGCTCCTCTGTGCTTGTGCCATGCATGGCAGTCTGCACCTTACTGTCTCCCCTGCCTGCAGACTCTGCCAGCTCTGGTACCCTTGTTCATCAGCTCACCAGCTTCCAAAATTGTGTTGACCTTTCCTATTGCTGTTTTCTTTCCCTGCTCTCTTTCCTTGTGATTTCTTACTTTTTTTATTCCTTTACTGCCATCTTGTTAAGAGTTCCAGAGTGGGTGGAGATAAGCAAGGAGTTCTTTCTGCCATGTTAAACACGCAGCCACATGTTACTATGATAGCCCCAAGGTAAGGAAAGGATAGCTTCGTACTAAGTGATGCGCTGGCCATGTTACCCAGAATAAGATGACAAGATCCTTGAGGAGCTCTCAACTTCATGCATGGGAAATACAAAGACAAACAGATAATTATCATACAAGTGCTGTAATAGAGATGTGTCTGGGCCACAGTGAGGTCACTGGAAAAGTACCTCTGTCTAACAGGAGGGAGCGCATGACTGCGCATGTGCTAAGTTGCTTCAGTTGTATCTGACTCTTTGTGACTCTATGGACTGTAGCCCACCAGGATCTTCCATCCATGGGATTTTCCAGGCAAGAATACTGGAGTGGGTTGCCATGCTCTCCTCTGGGGATCTTCCTAACCCAGGGATTGAACCCACGGTTCTTATGACTCTTGCATTGGCAGGCAGGATCTTTACCACTAGCTGCACCTGGGAAGCCCAACAAGAGGGAGAGAGGGGGTCACATAAGAGACAACAGAGGGATTGTAGTATTCTGGGGAAGGATAAACACTTAAATTCATGACCATTTAGAGGGCAAGACAGAGTTTTAGCTCAAATTGTTACTTTTATTGACTCTCCTCTCCTGGGAACTATAACAAAGCATTGATTTCTCAGTATATAACCTCCCCTGTCAAAATGAGCTAAGCCATCCCAGGTGACACCTGGGTGTCCAAGATGCTCAGCAGAGCAGCCTGGAGGAGCCCCTGGCCTCCCACCCCCTGAAAAACAGAGATTAAGGTGAAGATTAAATGGATGTAAATTTCCCAAGAGAATTGACACCCAGCAGGAGTTAGTTCTCCTAATCCCCATTTCTTTTAAAGAACAAAAGAGAAAGAACCTTCCATGTGTAATGTGGGACTCATGTGCAGAATTACAACTGCCTTTACTTTCTGTAACACTCGATTTACTCTAAACCACCGTTTCCATGAATGATTAAAAAAAAAATTGGCACTTTAAGGTAACTATCTTCTGATTTTAAACTTATTTTCTTATAGGTCAGTTTGCAATCAATTTTATATTTTCCTGCCTACTTTCCCAAGAGTGAGTTAAGCATTTGAGATGGCTTATCATCCTGGCATCTGAATGCCCTTCAGGTGAGGGATCTGCCCTTGACCTTGGGTGACAGCCTCTGTCTTCTCTGCCTCCACTTTTGAAGCCTCCTTGGCTTCTCTTGGCTCAGGAGCTACTGCTATCAGGACCCGTGCCGGGTTCTCCATGGTACTGCCAATGCCATGGCCCGTGTCTTTAGGCTGCACACCTGGACCTGTACCCCCAGCTAGTATCGCTCCTGACCCTTAATTCTCAGCACCCCGCCCCCACAAGTATGCCTCTTGAGGAGTCTGGGGATTCTCATGGACCTTAGTTATGTCCTCCTGAAGCTGATGCGGGACTTGGAAGGCTGGGAAGAGGGTGTTTTTCTGACACCATCTCTGCCTATACTCACCACACTGCCATTTCCACTGTGTTGATGCCATTCTGTGTTGGCACAGGGCAATGGGACATGGTCTCCTCCTAGAATTCCAGGTGGGAAGCAAAATGCGTGTCTGTCTCTTCTGCAATTTCCAAACCCAGCTGGATGCCTTCACTATGCCCTCCCCCTCCTAACACACACCAGACTTTGTCTCTGAGGGGTGGTAGAAGGGTGTAGGAAGCAAGCCTCAGTTCAGATTGAAACGCCCCATCACACAAAACTTACCTCCCAAGCTCTTCTCTGCCCTGTTGCTCATTCCTCCACCCACCCACTCTCAGCCCAGAAAGGACCTTCCCTTTTCATTTTCTCTCCTTTATCCTGGTATTACAATTTATTTTTAAACATTTTTTTTCTATTGGAGTATAGCTGATTAACAATATCGTGATAGTTTCAGATGCACAGCAAAGTGACTCAGCCAAACATATACGTGTACACCCTCCCATCCAGGCTGCCACCTAACACTGAGCAGAGTTCCCTGTGCTATGCAGTAGGTGCTTTCAGCTAGGAAGATATAACAGTCCTAAATGTGCACACACCAAAAACCTGAGTCTCAAAATACATGAAGCAAAAACTGGTAAGAGCTGAGAAGCAAAATAAGCAAATTCACAATCATAGGTGGGATTTCAATACTCCACTTGCAGAAACTGACAGAACTGCTAGACAGAAAATCAGCAAGGATATAAGAGAACTGAAATAACACCATCAACCAACAGGATCTAATTCATGTGCATGTAACTCTCCACCAATAACAGCAGAATACACATTTTTTCAAATAAAACAGGCCATATTCTGAGCCATAAAACAAACTTCAACAACTTTTAAAGAAATGAAATTATTTGGATTACAGTCTATGACCATAATGGAATCAAACTGAAATCAATAAAACAACAGGAAGATATTAGAACACTTGGATATTAAGTATACTGCTAAATAATCCATGGGTCAAACAGAAAATCTTAAAATAAATTTTTAAAAACATAGAACTGAGTGAAATGAAAATACACCATATTAGAATATGGCAAATCACTAGATTGTACACCTAAAAATGGTTAAAATGGTCAATTTTAAGTATATTTTACTACAGGAAAAAAATGCAACTCCAACAACAATAAACCTTGTTCTTTATCACAAAAAAATTAGTAAAATATGGCAAATAACATAGCAGCTAAAGCAGTACAAGAGGGAAATTTATAACACTAAATGGTTATTTTAGGGGGGAAAAATCAAGAAATAGAAGGCATACATATAGGAAAGAAGAAATAAAACTTTCCCTGTTTGCACATAACATGGTTGTCTATGTAGACAATGCCTAGGAATCTAATTTTTTTTTAATTTCATAGAATAAGTGAGATAAAGATCAACAAACAGGGTTCATCTGGTAGTCTAGTGGTTAAGAATCTGCATGCCAATACAGGGGACATAGATTCCATCCCTGGTCCAGGAAGATCTCACATGCCACAAGGCAACTAAGCCTGTGCGCTACAACTACTGAGCCTGCACTCTAGATCTTATGAGCTGAGCCACAACTACTGAAGCCTGCCCACCCTAAAGCCAATGCTCTGCAATAAGAGGAGACATGGCAATGAGAAGCCCGTGCACCACAATGAAAAGTAGCCCCACTTACTGCAACCAGAGAAAGCCCATGCTTAGCAATGAAGAGTCAGTGAACCACAATGAAGACCCAGCACAGCCAAAAACAAACAAATCTTTAAAAAAATCACCAAATCAATCACATTTATGTGTATCAATAACAAACATGTGAAAACCAAAATAAAAACATAATACCATTTACAGTTGATCTAAAGAAAATGAAATACTTAGGTATAACTCAACAAAGTATTTATATAATTTTCAAAATTATAAAGTACTGATGAAAGAAATCAAAGGAGACCAAGACAAATGGAGATGTTTACATGTCTGTAGATTGGAAGACTCAAAAAATAAGTAAATAATTCAATGAATGATTTGGAATCAGACTAGAGAGAGAGAAATACAAACTTAGTGAATTGGAATATAGATCAGATGAAATTATCAAGAATGGAGTGAAGAGATAAAGAGATTTGTTTCTAATTCCAGGAAAGAGGGTAAGAGACATGGGAGGTATATATACACAATCAGCTAGAAGAAGAGGACAGAGCACAGGGGACAGAGGCATTTTCTGAAGAGGTAATAACTACGCATTTTCCAGGTCTACTAAAAAAGAGACCAATGCCCAGATTTAAGAGATCTGTTGTTCCCAAAGCAGGGTAAACAGAAATCCCCTGTGTAGTCAAAGGAAATATTAAAAGCAATCAGAAAAATACAGTTTACCTTCACAGAAATGGCAGTTAGATTATAGACGGTTTCATAACAGCATCAGTTAAAAGTCGAAAAACAGCAGAAACTTCACTTCAAAAGATTGAATAGAAATGATAGCCAAACAAATTAGTTCATACACAGTGCAAGAATATTTTGGGGATGAGAGTAGTATCTTGAAAATATCTTTTCAGGCAGGAAGTTACTAACTTAAGAAAGTTCTACAGGATATATTCTGTCGGAAGGAGAGTGATTTCCAGAAAGCAGGTCTCATATGCAAAGAGAAATGGAGTGCAAAGAAAATGTCAGATACATGGGTAAATGTAAATGAGCATTGGTTGTATAAAACAGAATAATAAGTTCTAACAGGCTAAGGGGAAACAATAGGCTTAAAATATGTACAACACTAGCATGGACAGAGCTCTCCAGTCCTCATGTGATTCAGGAAGAGGGGAAAGGTCTTCATTTACTTTGAATGTGAGACTACATTTAATTCCAAATCAAGGAGGGAAAAAAAAAATAAAAGCCCAAACAGAAGCAGGACAAGAGGGGGGAAAAAAAAGAAAAAGAACATAAATTATGTGACAAGAAGGAAAATATAAGATGGTAGCTTTAAACTTAAGTCTGTAAGCATTCACATTGAATGTAAATTAACTTATTCCAAGCAAGAGTCAATAACTGTCAAGCTTGACCAAAAAAAATTATTTTAATCCAGCTATAGGCTATTTACAAAAGACTTGCCTAAAGGTTGAACACAAAAAGGTAAAAAAAATACATGACATGCATATACTAATCAAAATAAAACTGTTGGGGACTTTCCTGGTGGTCCAGTGGTTAAGACTCTATGCTTCCAATGCAGGGTGTGCAAGTTCAATCCCTGGTTGGAGAACTAGGATCCCACATGCTGTACAGTGTGATCAAATAATAATTTTAAAATAAGTTACACTATTGAGGCTAGGGTCTATATTACTATCAGGCATATGAACTTTAGAAAGACTTGATTCACAGATATGATAGAATCACAAATATATAGACACCTAAATAACATATCCTTAAAGTATATGAAACACAGGTTAAAAGAACTAAAAAGGAAAAATTCAAAAATTCATAATCATAGTGGGAGATTTTAACATGCCTCTCTTAGTAACTAATACAACACACAAAAAAATAAGAACATAGATTTTTAAAAAAGCAATTGGCAGTATTAAGTAGTTGGACAGAACATCACATAGCAATCATAGAATACACATTTTTACGTACACCTAGAACATTGACTAAAACTGATCATTTCCTAGGACATAAAGCAGGTATCAACACATTTCAGAGGATTGAAATCAGTAGAGTATGTTCTTCACAGTTGCAACTAAACAGAAATCAGAAACAAAAAGATTACCAAAAATCTCAATATGTTTGTTTGTAAATAATTCATGGATCAGAAAAGGTATAAAAATAGAAAGTATTTTGAACTAAATGATCATGAAAACTTTACATGCAAGTAAAGTCATGCTTATAGGGAAATTTTATAGCCAGAACTATATAGGCGTTCCTAACTGTATTAGGAAAATAAGACAAATGGCAAATTAGTTGGTTGCACATCTATCACCATTAGAAAAAGAGCAGCAAACTAGCACCAAGAAAGTAGGAGAATAGGATTAATAAAAATAAGAACAGAAATTGATGAAATGGAAAACAAACATTCAGCAGAGAAGTTCAATATTGCCAAAGGTTGGCCCTTTGAAAAGACTAATAAGATTACAAGCCTCTGGCAAGATTGAGCAAAGAAAAAGAATGGAAACACAACCAACATTAGGAATAAAAAGAACATCCCTGCAGATGGTATCGACTAAACAGATAAGAGAATATTGGGAACAACCTTATGCTAGTACGTTTCAAAATTTAAATAAAATGGACAGAATCCTAGAAAGATGAAAGTTGCCAAAAATTATAATGAAATTAAAATCTGAATTATTTTACAACCATTAAAGAAATTAAATCAGTAGTCAAAAAAATTCACACAAATTAAGCTCCAGCCTCATAAGACTTCACCAGTGGCTTCCACCAAACACTTAAGGGGAAAATATGTTATTCCAAACCCATATAGTCTTTTTTAGAGCATAGAAAAAGGGAACTTGTAACAGCTTTTATAAGGCTAGCATGACCTTGATATCAAACCTTGATTAGGACATTAAGAGAAAAGAAAATTGTAGACTTCTCTTGCTTCCTAAAAAAATATTACCAGAGTAAATCCATCAGTACATTACAAAGATAATACATCTTGACCTAACTTTTTATCTCAGGAATGCAATGTTAAAGATTAGAAAGTTAATCAATGCAATGCACTATATTAACTGACTAAAGGAGAAAAACCACATAGTCATTTTAGGAGTTGCAAAGAATTCATTTATGACAAAAGCTGTTAAACTATGAATAGCTAAGAATATCTTTTTTATTTTATTATGGTAACATTGATTTATAACATTATGCAAGTTTCATGTGTACAACATTATATTTTTACTTCTGTATACCCTCACCAGACTTCCCAGGTCACACTAGTGGTAAAGAACCTGCCTGCCAATGCAGGAGACATAAGAGATGCAGATTTGATCCCTGAATTGGGAAGATCCCCAGAGGAGGGTATGGCAACCCACTCCAGTATTGTTGCCTAGAGAATCCCATGGACAGAGGAGCCTGATGGGCCACTGTCCATAGAGTCACAAAGAGTTGGACACGACTGAGGCAACTTAGCACATATGCTTGCATACCATCACCATCAAAGATTTAGTTCCCAGCTTCACCATACCATTGATCTCCTTTACCCATTTCACCCTCCCTCCACCCCTCCCACTCTGGTGATCACTACTCTGTTCTCTGTTTGTGTTTCTTTTTGTTGGTTTTGTTCATTTGTTTTGTTTTTTTAGTTTATTTTTTATATTCCATATATGAGTGAAATCATACAGTATTCATCTTTCTTCTGACTTACTTCATTTAGCATATTACCCTCAAGCTTCATCCATGCTGTAACAAATGGCAAGATTTCATCTTTTCATGACTGAGTAGTATTCCATTGTATGTTTGTATGTATTTGTACATATATATATATATATAGGCTTCGCTGACCACAACTTCTTTATCCATTCATCTGATTAGGAACCTAGGTTGCTTGCATATCTTGGCTGTTGTAAACAATGCTTCAGTGAACATAGCAGTGTGTATATCTTTTTGAATTAGTATTTTTTGTATTCTTTGGATAAATATCCAGAAGTAGAATAGCTGGATCATATGGTAGTTCTATTCTTAATTTTTTTGAGAGATCTCCATACTGTCTGTCTTCTCCACCAAAAGTGCAAGAGGGTTCCCTTTTCTCCAGATCCTCACTCACACTGATTTCTTGTCTTTTTGACAATAGCCATTCTGACAGGCATGAGGTGATATCTCATTGTGGTTTTGATTTGCATTTCCCTGATGTTTAGTTATGTTGAGCTTCTTTTCATGTGCCTAATGGTCTTCTGTATGTCTTCTTAAGAAAAATGTCCACTCACCTCCTCTGCTCATTTTTAAGTTGGGATTTTGTTGTTATTGTTGTTCTTGTTGTTGTGTGTGTTCTTTATATATTTTGGACATTAAACATCTCTTTTAAAATAGCATATTTGTCATGACAGACCAGGCTAGGCTGAAGAAACAAACCTCACAAGTTGAGGAGCTTAATACACTAAATAAGGTTTATCTCTCTCATCAGATAAATCCCATGTAGGTTCAGAAGATCTGCAGGATAGTTTCCTCCCAAGCTCAGGGAGGAATCCCTGTGTCTCAGGGATTCTGGTAGGTCCCATAGACTTTGCTATCTTAATAGTAGCTTTCAGATTCACTATGAAGAGCTGGAGGGTCATGCAAGGGTTTTTATGGCCAAGTCTACATGGTGCATACATCAATTCTACCCACATCCCATGAGTCAGTCGCTTCAGTTATCTCCAATTCTGCGACCCTTTGGAGTATAGCCCACCAGGCTCCTCTGTCCATGGGATTCTCCAGGCAAGAATACTTAAGTGGGCTGCCATGCCCTCCTCTAGGGGATCTTCCCTACCTAGAGATCAAACCCACTCTCCTGCATCTCCTGCATTGCAGACAGATTCTTTACCAGCTGAGCCACCAGGGACTATAACTCAGTCAAATCACAAAAACCCAACCTAATTTCAAGAGAAACAGAAATATTAGCTTCCTATAAGCCCTGAAAGAGGAAAAATAAAAGTGGGTCCTAATGAACATATGGTATGTTCTCTGCCACACGTGAAAAAGGATATCCACAGAAAACTTATAGCAAACATCATATGTAATAACAAAGCTTGGAACTTTTTCCTCTGGTAGTGGGCATAATACAGGATACCTGCTAATACCATTTCTATTCAGCATAATACTAGAGGTCTTAATGCAACAAGAAAAATAAAGTGTTAAAGAATTGAAAATGAAACAGTAAAATTCTTGGTATTTTGGACATAGAAGATTAAGACTCTGAAGGTAAACTATTAGAATTAATGAGAGAGTTTTGCACGCGTACCAGATACACATTCAAGATATCTAAATCAGTTATATTTCTGCATATCAACAAGGAGAAAAAGTATTTTAGAAGTATCATTTATAGTAGCATCAAAAAATATCAAGAATCTAGAAATAAATCTTACAAAAGATATGTTAAGTGCTGTACAAGAAAAATTGTAAGACTTTGTTTAGAAATATTTAGGAAGACCTAAACAAATGGAAAGATATGCCATGCTCATGTAATAGAAGGCTCAATATTATAAAAAGGTCATTTCTCCCTAAGTTGAATTATAGATTTGATCCAATTCCTATCAAATTTCAGCAGGTTTTGGGGGCTGTTTCATCTTTGTGGAACTTAACAAATGCTGTCTAAAATTTATGTGGAAAGTGCAGAGTCAAGAATTGCTGAAATACTCTAGAAGAAGAACAAGTTAGGAAGATTTACTTAATCACATTAAGAAGTGTACTGAAGCTCTATTAAACAAGGCAGTGTGACGTTGTCTAGGGACAGTAAATAGTAAATAGAACCACAGAACATAACAGAGCGGAGAAAGCAGCTGGTACACAGATGGACACCAGGAATCCCACGTGGTGTCACTGCACAGCAGGGGGGTGGAGGGTCTTTTTGGTAAGTGATGCTGGAGTCATTGACTATCCAAATGGAAAATACTTCTAATAGGACACCCGTCATGCGCAAAGACACCAATGTGAAAAACAAAACTATAACACTTTATGAGATAATACAGGAAAATACCTTTATAACACAAAATGCACTAGCCATAAAGGAAAAAAACCTAACAACCCAACTATGTAAAAATTCAGGACATTGGTTTTCAAAGGATCCCACAAAGAGAACGATAAGACAAGTGAGAGAAGTTATTTAGGACATGTATAACCAGCCAACAAAAGGCCAATATTTGAAATAGTTGAAGAACTTTACAAATCAATGATAAAAAGGCAGAAACCTGAAATAAAGGCAAAAGATTTAAACAGGCACTTCACAAAAAATTAAGCTTGAATGCTTAATAGTATATAAGAATAAATGCTCAGGCTCATTGGTAAGCAGAAAAAGGAACATTAAAATCACAATGAGCCATAACTATACATCCATCAGATGGGAAAATCCTGACAATAACCCTGTATGGTTATTTGCTCGATGGTGTGGAGCAAATGAAACGCTCATACACTGCTGATTGGAGAGTAAATATCTATAACTGCTTTAGAAGATTGTTTGGCATTATCTAGTAAAGCTGCAAATACATCTACCCAATGGTTTAGCAGTTTCACTCTTAGGAAGGGTACATATCCTAAGAAATATATGCTTGTGCACACAGGGAGACTTGTGCAAGCATTTTCATAGCAGCATTGTTGGTAATTGTCTAAAGCCAGAATCAAATGAACTCTGTCAACAATAAGATAGATCAATTATTTGGTATATAATCATGCAATAGAGTATTATGTAGCAATAAAACTGGTTGGACTACATGAATTTTATTAACAAAATGAAAAAGGCTTATTGAAAGAACAATTCAGTATGATTCCATTTTTTTTTAAAGTTTCAAAAGCAGGCAAAAATCTTTGTTTTTTCAGGTTGCAAAAATACATGATAAAGTTATAAAGGAAAGCAAGAGAACTATGAAAAAGTGAGAATTGTTGTTGTTCTTGTTGAGTCGCTCAGTTGTGTCCGACTCTGTGACCCCGTGGACTGCAGCATGCTGGTTTTCCCTGTCCTTCACCATCTCCCAGAGTTTGCTTAAACTCATGTCCATTGAGTCGATGACACCATCCTACCATTTCATTCTCTGTCATCCCTTCTCCTCCTGCCCTCAGTCTTTCCCAGCATCAGGGGCTTTTCCAGTGAGTCAGCTCTTCGTATCGGGTGCTTGTGTGCCCAGGGAGAAAAGTGAGAATAGTGATTAGCTTTCATCAGAGTGTGGGGGTGGTGATAAGGGACTTCCATATCTTAACCTGGGTGAGGATTAGAACAGGATGTACTTTTTTTTTTTTCATTTATTTTTATTAGTTGGAGGCCAATTACTTTACAATATTGTAGTGGTTTTTGTCATACATTGACATGAATCAGCCATGGATTTGCATGTATTTCCCATCCCGATCCCCCCTCCCACCTCCCTCTCTACCCGATCCCTCTGGGTCTTCCCAGTGCACCAGGCCTGAGCACTTGTCTCATGCATCCAGCCTGGGCTGGTGATCTGTTTCACCCTAGATAATATACATGTTTCGATGCTGTTCTCTCAAAACAACCCACCCTCGCCTTCTCCCACAGAGTCCAAAAGTCTGTTCTGTACATCTGTGTCTCTTTTTCTGTTTTGCATATAGGGTTATCATTACCATCTTTCTAAATTCCATATATATGCATTAGTATACTGTATTGGTCTTTATCTTTCTGGCTTACTTCACTCTGTATAATGGGCTCCAGTTTCATCCATCTCATTAGAACTGATTCAAATGAATTCTTTTTAATGGCTGTTATAACTCTTTGTAAAACTGTATTTTTTCATGCTCTTTTACGTGCACGTTTAAATCTTATAATACAATTTTTAACATATCATGTACTAAGTTAAAATATTAACTCCCCTCATAGATATTACATTTCATCCTTCCCACAAGATGCTGCCAAGCAGGTATTATCCCATTTTACAGAAAGGAAAACTGAAGCTCAATTGACTCAGCATTTTATTCTTTCAAATATCTTGGTAACTTGCCTAAGGCTTCCTAGCGAGTGATGGAACTAGAGCTCCCACCTGAGTCCTGTTCAGAGTCTCTCTGAGCCCCATTCATGCTCTTTCCATGACGGTTCCCTATAGCTTCTACAGTTCACTGCAGCTCTAAACCTGGGCTGCCCTGTTCTGTCGCCGAGCCACACAGCATTGTTCATAGATGGCCCACGTCATTGCCAAGGTAGGTCTTCCCTCCCTTAGCAGCACAGTCCTCCAAAGCCAGTGGTGGCCCTGTGCAGTCAGTTTGCATCCCCCCACCCACCCACCTGGTCCAGGGGACATGTCATTCCTTTGTCTTTGATCCACAGAATCTCCTATTTGAGCTAAGCAGCCCTGTGTAGCTGTTTTCCCATACGTGATTAGAAGAGGCCCACACAGGGGGAGTCATTGTATTCCCCCAATGTGTTCTGACCCTAAGTGTCCACAGTGCCACCTGGGAGCCTTGCCTCAGCCAGACCCTCCCAGCCCCCTCTCAGCTACTCCAGGGCATAGAAGACTCTGGAGAAGAGGCACATGATGCCTAAGGTAGCACCTTGACCTGACCCAAGGGAGCTAACCTGCCCAGCAGAGAATTCCAGTGTTTGTTCCAACTCAGGATGAGGCCCCGAGATTTTTAGTGCCTGCCTGAATTCCAGCGGCCAGGTGGCAAGCCCCTGTACCAGCAACACCTCTGCTCTCCCCTGCCTAGGCAGGTACCAGGTGATCGGGGGTATCATCTCTCCTGTCAATGACAACTATGGGAAGAAAGACCTTGTGGCTGCCCGGCACCGTGTGGCCATGGCCCGGCTGGCCCTGCAGACGTCTGACTGGATCCGGGTGGACTCCTGGGAGAGCGAGCAGGCGCAGTGGATGGAGACAATCAAGGTGCTGAGGTAACAGTGGGCATGCGCTCGTGGGATGGGCAAGGGCCACGATTGTGTCCGCAGAGCCCGCAGGGTGGGAGGCACAGATGGAGGGTTGAGTGGGGCTTCAGCCAGATCTTCGAACCCAGGTCATGCAAGTGTTTATCCTTAGAGCAACAGAGACCGACAGGTTCACCTTCTCAGAGAGGCCCTGAGTAAACAAATCACAAACCACTACCCTTCAGGGTACTGTTTGTGGAAAACCCCAGTCTCAATTCAGAAGGCTGAAGCATCCAGGGTCCAGGGCTCCCACTCAGTAGCTGTGTGACATTAGACACATGATAACTTCTCCAGGACACATTTCTCACATGCAGAATGGGGACAGTATAACCTAACAAGGATCACAAAAATGTAAATCATTTTTCTGACCCAGAACCACAGAAGCATACACGGTAAATGAGACCTTGTATTATTGTCATCATCCACTAGGTTGAAAACTGTATCTACATAATGGGCCATCTTTTCTAATTGTACAAATTCTGGGTTCTCTAAATCTGGACTTTAAAAAGAGCTATGAATCTAGAGATAGTTACACAGGATTTTTTTTTCTTTTAGAATTGCTGTTAGTGTTCAGCATAAGTAATGGAGCTGTTTGAAAGCCCCAGCAGGCCCTGTATATGAGGACAGTCAGTACCTGACTTGTGTCTGGGAAACCTTCCTGGGAGTTTGCTAGGGAAGCAGGAAACCCCACCTGTCCTGCCTGTCAGAGGGGACTGTGAGGCGGGCCTGCCTGTCACTGACGACAGCCAGCTCGGCTGGAAGAGACTACAGACTGTGGGCTGTGTCTTTTATTCATAAGGAAGCACTAGACTTGTCAGCGAATAGACACAAGGGGCCAGGTTGAATAATTGGCAGGCCTGCCCATAATTTGGTTTTTACTTTTTACTTCTCTTGAAAGTCACTTGGGGGAAAAAATGTTTACCTTTAGAAGAAAAAAAGGTAAACATTTAGTTTCCATATCCTGTTCTTATTACATACCCTTTGCTGGAGAAAGAACCAGCTAGAAGTATTCAGTTACAGTGCTTCTTCAATATCTGTTGCCAAATTGAAGGAGAGCAAATATGAAATAATTGTTAGATCTATGCTCTTTTTTTTAACATAAGGAATAAATTTACACCTAGATCATCCTTTTAGAATAAACAATGTAGTCAACTCTCCTTTATCTAGGCTAACAGAGGGGAGTAGAAACAAATCAGATGATCCAACAAATCATTTAACTTTAGTGTGTAGTCAGAAACAAAGAGACACTGTCCTCCTCCACCCTATGAGAGGCGCTGTGGCCTCAGGCCCAGATCTTTGAGCCAAATTACTAGTGAAGTGACTTGAGGTAAGTGAGACAGGCTCTCTCTTCAACTAGTAAGATAGGGATGACATCATCTACTTCACTGGGATACTGTGTACATTAAATGAGGTGATGCAGGAAAACACCTGGCTTATGTGCTGTGCTTAGTCACTCAGTCCTGTCCGACACTTTGTGACCCTATGGACCATAGCCCACCAGGCTCATCTGTCCATGGAGATTTGCTAAGCAAGAATACTGGAGTGGGTTGCCATGCCCTTCTGCAGGGGATTGTCCTAACCCAGAGATCAAACCCAGGTCTCCTGAATTGCAGGCGGACTCTACCAGCTTAGCTACCAGGGAAGTGCCCACCTGGTTTATAATAGGTGTTTAATAATGTTAGGGGCTTCCCTGATAGCTTAGTTGGTAAAGAATCTGCCTGCAATTCCACTTCTGTTGATAAGGAATACCTTCCCTGCATCCCTAACTGGCCCATAGTTTATTCTCATAACAGATAAGCCATTCATGGATAAATAGGATTTGACCACAGTACCACATATTAATATCCTGCTACAAAATGCAGGCCTAAGATTTACAGGATGCATTCTTTTTCTCCTTTTACTGTATCCTTTAGACAGATGCTTCTCAGCCCTGGCTGCACACCGAATCACCAAGAGAGCTTTCAAAAACACAGAAGCCTGAGTCTTACCCCAGAGACTGGGATGTCATTGGTCTGGGATAGGGTATCAGGATTGTTAAGAACTCCCTAGTGATTCTAATGTGTGGCCAGGGTTGAGGCCCACAGTCTCAGTCACCAAGTGTGTGAATCATGTTTTATGATTAATACCGGGATCAATCCAAACCAGTGGTCCCAATCCTGGCTGTAGGACTCACCTGGGACGCTTTTTTTAAATGCTCAACCTCTCCTACCCAAGCTTATGATTTTTCTAGGGTAATAGGCAGGGTCTAGGCATGGATATTTTAAAGGTTCACAAATGATTTATTTTGTGCAGCCAAGGTTGAGAATCCACTGATAAAGGCAGCACTGTTTTATCAACCAGTTAAGAGTCTTTTCAGTATTTGGAGTGGCCTTCATTAGAAATTTTGTTTAATTACTAATGTTTTCCTAAGATTATCAAAAACATTTTTTAAGTGTGAAACTCTGGTTGAAATTGTAAAGTAAGGTGATTCTAGAAGCATGGTACAATGCCCTAGAATGCTCACACCCTTTTGCTCCATTTAGTATCCTCTTGGTAGTTCAGATGGTAAAGACTCTGTTTGCAATGCATCAGACCCGGGTTCAGTTCATGGGTTGGGAAGATCCCCTGGAGAAGGAAATGGCTACCCACTCCAGTATTCTTGCCTGATAAGTCCCATGGACAGAGGAGCCTGGTGAGCTACAGTCCATGGGGTCGCAAAGCGTCAGACACAACTGAGCGACTAACACTTACTTGGTGGAGTCAACAGGGAATCTACATCATGGCGACGGTGACATACATCACCATGAAGTCAGTTCACTGTAGGGTTTCTTTTTTTTTTTTTTTTTTTGAGAAGCTGAAATGTTTAATCAGCTCTTACTGTTCAATCAGTTCTTATTGCTTCTTTTTTTTTTAATTTTTTTATTAGTTGGAGGCTAATTACTTCACAACATTTCAGTGGGTTTTGTCATACATTGATATGAATCAGCCATGGATTTACATGTCTTCCCCATCCCAATCCCCGCTCCCACCTCCCTCTCCACCCGATTCCTCTCGAAACATCCCACCCTCGCCTTCTCCCACAGAGTTCAAAAGTCTGTTCTGTATTTCTGTGTCTCTTTTTCTGTTTTGCATATAGGGTTATTGTTACCATCTTTCTAAATTCCATATATATGTGTTAGTATGCTGTAATGTTCTTTGTCTTTCTGGCTTACTTCACTCTGTATAAGGGGCTCCAGCTTCATCCATCTCATTAGAACTGATTCAAATGAATTCTTTTTAATGGCTGAGTAATATTCCATGGTGTATATGTACCACAGCTTCCTTATCCATTCATCTGCTGATGGGCATCTAGGTTGCTTCCATGTCCTGGCTATTATAAACAGTGCTGCAATGAACATTGGGGTGCACGTGTCTCTTTCAGATCTGGTTTCCTCAGTGTGTATGCCCAGAAGTGGGATTGCTGGGTCATATGGCAGTTCTATTTCCAGTTTTTTAAGGAATCTCCACACTGTTTTCCATAGCGGCTGTACTAGTTTGCATTCCCACCAACAGTGTAAGAGGGTTCCCTTTTCTCCACACCCTCTCCAGCATTTATTGCTTGTAGACTTTTGGATAGCAGCCATCCTGACTGGCGTGTAATGGTACCTCACTGTGGTTTTGATTTGCATTTCTCTAATAATGAGTGATGTTGAGCATCTTTTCATGTGTTTGTTAGCCATCTGTATGTCTTCTTTGGAGAAATGTCTATTTAGTTCTTTGGCCCATTTTTTGATTGGGTCATTTATTTTTATGGAATTGAGCTTCAGGAGTTGCTTGTATATTTTTGAGATTAATCCTTTGTCTGTTTCTTCATTTGCTATTATTTTCTCCCAATCTGAGGGCTGTCTTTTCACCTTACTTATAGTTTCCTTTGTAGTGCAAAAGCTTTTAAGTTTCATTAGGTCCCATTTGTTTAGTTTTGCTTTTATTTCCAATATTCTGGGAGGTGGGTCATAGAGGATCTTGCTGTGATTTATGTCGGAGAGTGTTGTGCCTATGTTCTCCTCTGGGAGTTTTATAGTTTCTGGTCTTACATTTAGACCTTTAATCCATTTTGAGTTTATTTTTGTGTATGGTGTTAGAAAGTGTTCTAGTTTCATTCTTTTACAAGTGGTTGACCAGTTTTCCCAGCACCACTTGTTAAAGAGGTTGTCTTTTTTCCATTGTATATCCTTGCCTCCTTTGTCGAAGATAAGGTGTCCATAGGTTCGTGGATTTATCTCTGGGCTTTCTATTCTGTTCCATTGATCTATATTTCTGTCTTTGTGCCAGTACCATACTGTCTTCTTGACTGTGGCTTTGTAGTAGAGCCTGAAGTCAGGCAGGTTGATTCCTCCAGTTCCATTCTTCTTTCTCAAGATTACTTTGGCTATTCGAGGTTTTTGGTATTTCCATACAAATTGTGAAATTCTTTGGTCTAATTCTGTGAAAACTACCATTGGTAGCTTGATAGGGATTGCATTGAATCTATATAGACTGCTTTGGGTAGAATAGCCATTTTGACAATATTAATTCTTCCAATCCATGAACACGGTATGTTTATCCATCTGTTTGTGTCCTCTTTGATTTCTTTCATCAGTGTTTTATAGTTTTCTATGTATAGGTCTTTTGTTTCTTTAGGTAGATATACTCCTAAGTATTTTATTCTTTTTGTTGCAATGGTGAATGGTATTGTTTCCTTAATTTCTCTTTCTGTTTTTTCATTGTTAGTATATAGGAATGCAAGGGATTTCTGTGTGTTAATTTTATATCCTGCAACTTTACTATATTCATTGATTAGCTCTAGTAATTTTCTGGTAGAGTCTTTAGGGTTTTCTATGTAGAGGATCATGTCATCTGCAAACAGTGAGAGTTTCACTTCTTCTTTTCCTATCTGGATTCCTTTTACTTCTTTTTCTGCTCTGATTGCTGTGGCCAAAACTTCCAACACTATGTTGAATAGTAGTGGTGAGAGTGGGCACCCTTGTCTTGTTCCTGATTTCAGGGGAAATGCTTTCAATTTTTCACCATTGAGGGTGATGCTTGCTGTGGGTTTGTCATATATAGCTTTTATTATGTTGAGGTCTGTTCCTTCTATTCCTGCTTTTTGGAGAGTTTTAATCATAAATGAGTGTTGAATTTTGTCAAAGGCTTTCTCTGCATCTATTGAGATAATCATATGGTTTTTATCTTTCAATTTGTTAATGTGGTGTATTACATTGATTGATTTGCGGATATTGAAGAATCCTTGCATTCCTGGGATAGAGCCCACTTGGTCGTGGTGTATGATTTTTTTAATATGTTGTTGGATTCTGTTTGCCAGAATTTTGTTAAGGATTTTTGCATCTATGTTCATTAGTGATATTGGCCTGTAGTTTTCTTTTTTTGTGGCATCTTTGTCTGGTTTTGGAATTAGGGTGATGGTGGCCTCACAGAATGAGTTTGGAAGTGTACCTTCTTCTGCAATTTTCTGGAAGAGTTTGAGTAAGATAGGTGTTAGCTCTTCTCTAAATTTTTGGTAGAATTCAGCTGTGAAGCCATCTGGTCCTGGGCTTTTGTTTGCTGGAAGATTTTTGATTACAGTTTCGATTTCCTTGCCTGTGATGGGTCTGTTAAGATCTTCTATTTCTTCCTGGTTCAGTTTTGGAAAGTTATACTTTTCTAAGAATTTGTCCATTTCATCCAAGTTGTCCATTTTATTGGCATAGAGCTGCTGGTAGTAGTCTCTTATGATCCTTTGTATTTCAGTGTTGTCTGTTGTCATCTCTCCATTTTCATTTCTAATTTTGCTAATTTGGTTCTTCTCTCTTTGTTTCTTAATGAGTCTTACTAATGGTTTGTCAATTTTGTTTATTTTTTCAAAAAACCAGCTTTAGCTTTGTTGATTTTTGCTATGGTCTCTTTAGTTTCTATTGCATTTATTTCTGCCTTAATTTTTAAGATTTCCTTCCTTCTGCTAACCCTGGGGTTCTTCATTTCTTCCTTCTCTAATTGCTTTAGGTGTAGAGTTATGTTATTTATTTGGCTTTTTTCTTGTTTCTTGATGTAAGCCTGTAATGCTATGAACCTTCCCCTTAGCACTGCTTTTACAGTGTCCCATAGGTTTTGGGTTGTTGTGTTTTCATTTTCATTCGTTTCTATACATATTTTGACTTCTTTTTTGATTTCTTCTATGATTTGTTGGTTATTCAGAAGCGTGTTATTTAGCCTCCATGTGTTTGAATTTTTAACAATTTTTTTCCTGTAATTGAGATCTAATCTTACTGCACTTTGGTCAGAAAAGATGACTGGAATGATTTCAATTTTTTTGAATTTTCCAAGACCAGATTTATGGCCCAGGATGTGATCTATTCTGGAGAAGGTTCTGTGTGCACTTGAGAAAAAGGTGAAGTTGATTGTTTTGGGGTGAAATGTCCTATAGATATCAATTAGGTCTAGCTGGTCCATTGTGTCATTTAAAGTTTGTGCTTCCTTGTTAATTTTCTGTTTAGTTGATCTATCCATAGTTGTGAGTGGGGTATTAAAGTCTCCCACTATTATTGTGTTACTATTAATTTCCTCTTTCATACTCGTTAGTGTTTGCCGTATATATTGTGGTGCTCCTATGTTGGCTGCATATATATTTATAATTGTTATATCTTCTTCTTGGATTGATCCTTTGATCATTATGTAGTGTCCTTCTTTGTCTCTTTTCACAGTCTTTATTTGAAAGTCTCTTTTATCTGATATGAGTATTGCGACTCCTGCTTTCTTTTGGTCTCTGCTTGCATGAAATATTTTTTTCCAGCCCTTCACTTTTAGTCTGTATGTGTCTCTTGTTTTGAGGTGGGTCTCTTGTAGACAGCATATATAGGGGTCTTGTTTTTGTATCCATTCAGCCAATCTTTTTCTTTTGGTCGGGGCATTCAACCCATTTACATTTAAGGTAATTATTGATAGGTGTGGTCCTGTTGCCATTTACTTTGTTGTTTTGGGTTCACGTTTATACAACCTTTCTGCATTTCCTGTCTAGAGAAGATCCTTTAGCATTTGTTGAAGAGCTGGTTTGGTGGTGCTGAATTCTCTCAGCTTTTGCTTATCTGTAAAGTTTTTGAATTCTCCTTCATATCTGAATGAGATCCTTGCTGGATACAGTAATCTAGGTTGTAGGTTATTCTCTTTCATTACTTTCAGAACGTCCTGCCATTCCCTTCTGGCCTGGAGGGTTTCTATTGATAGATCAGCTGTTATCCTTATGGGACTCCCTTTGTGTGTTATTTGTTGTTTCTCCCTTGCTGCTTTTAATATTTGTTCTTTGTGTTTGATCTTTGTTAATTTGATTAATATGTGTCTTGGGGTGTTTTGCCTTGGGTTAATCCTGTTTGGGACTCTCTGGGTTTCTTGGACTTGGGTGGCTATTTCCTTCCCCATTTTAGGGAAGTTTTCAGCTATTATCTCCTCGAGTATTTTCTCATGGCCTTTCTTTTGGTCTTCTTCTTCTGGGACTCCTATGATTCGAATGTTGGGGGCGTTTCACATTGTCCCAGAGGTCCCTGAGGTTGTCCTCATTTCTTTTGATCCTTTTTTCTTTTTTCCTCTCTGCTTCATTTATTTCCACCATTTTATCTTCTACCTCACTTATCCTATCTTCTGCCTCCATTATTCTACTCTTGGTTCCCTCCAAAGTGTTTTTGATCATTTATTGCATTGTTCATTTTTAATTGACTCTTTTTTATTTCTTCTAGGTCTTTATTAAACATTTCTTGTATCTTTTCAATCTTTGTCTCCAGGCTATTTATCTGTAACTCCATTTTGTTTTCAAGATTTTGGATCATTTTTATTATCATTATTCTAAATTCTTTTTCAGGTAGATTCCCTATCTCCTCCTCTTTTGTTTGACTTGGTGGGCATTTTTCATGTTCCTTTGCCTGTTGGGTATTTCTTTGCCTTTTCATCTTGTTTAGATTGCTGTGTCTGGAGTGGGCTTTCTGTATTCTGGAGGTCTGTGGTTCCTTTTTATTGTGGAGGATTTATCCAGTGGGTGGGGTTAGACGATTGGCTTGTCAAGGTTTCCTGGTTAGGGAAGCTTGTGTCAGTGTTCTGGTGCGTGGAACTGGATTTCTTCTCTCTGCAGTGCAATGGAGTCCCCAGTAATGAGTTTTGAGATGGGTCTATGTGTTAGGTGTGACCTTGGGCAGCCTGTATGTTGACGTTCAGGGCTATGTTCCTGCGTTGCTGGAGAATTTGCGTGGTATGTCTTGCTCTGAAACTTACTGGCTCTTGGGTGGTGGTTGGTTTCAGTGTAGGTATGGAGGCTTTTGGATGGTCACTTATTACTTAAAGTTCCATGTAGTCAGGAGTTTTCTGGTGTTCTTAGGTTTGGGGCTTAAATTTCCTGCCTCTGGATTTCAGTTTTATTCTTCCTGTAGTCTCAGGACTTCTCCAACTATACAGCACTGATAATAAAACTTCTAGGTTAATGGCGAAAAGATTCTCCCCCGTTAGGGACACCCAGAGAGGTTCACAGAGTTACATGAAGAGGAGAAAAGGGAGGAGGGAGATAGAGATGAGCAGGAGGAGAAAAAGGGGGACTCAAGAGGAGAGAGACAGATCTACGCAGCTGTCTGTTCCCAGAGTGTTCTCTGTATCTCAGACACCTACAAAGATTCACAGAATTGGATTGGGAAGAGAAGGGGAAAGGAGGAAATAGAGGTGTCCTGAGGTAGAAAACAGAGAGTCAAGATTGGGAGAGAATAATCTTCGCTTTAAAAATAGGGCTTCTCTTCCTTTTTTTTTTTTTTTTTTTTTTTGTAAGGTTATAGTGTATTGAAAATGAAAATTAAGGAGTAGTAGAGGAGTACTAGAGGACTTTAAAAGAAATAAGAGAAAAAGAAAAATAGAAAAAAGAAGAGAAAAAGGAAAGAAAAAAAAGAAAGAGAAAAAAAATTTTTTTTTCCTAATTAAAAAAAATCATAAAAATCTATGAAAATGAAAGTGAAGGAGTAATGGGGGAGTACTAGGGAATTTTAAAGGAAAATAAAAGAGAAAAAATAAAAAAGAAAAAATAAAAAAAGAAAAAAAAATTTTTTTTTTCTTCCTTACTTAGGAAAAAAAAACAAGAAAAGTAAAAATATATCTAGGAATTTCTCTGGAGCTTTTGCGGTCAGTGTGGGTTCGGCTCAGTTTCAGATAGCTCCTCGTTCCAGCTTACACTTCTTGATATCTATAGGGCCCTTCCGGTGTAGTCCGTGTTTTCTACAGGGATTTTAATCTGTTGCACCAGTCCCTTCTGAAGCAGTTCCCTTTGTTTATTTGGCTTCTGTTTGCCGGTCTCTTCAGAGCCTCGTTTCTGCCCTGACACAGGCGGGCGGAGGTGGACTCTTATTCAGGTAGCTAGTTCCGTTGCTCTGCGGGGAGGGGCTGGCACTGCGGGGCGGGGCTGGCGCTGCCGGGAGGGGCTGACGCTGCTTTCTCCGTCTGCGCTGCTCAGGCTCCCGGCTGTTCTATATGGAGCGCGCCCTGCGCTGCGAGAGGTTCCAGCCCTCCGGTGTTCCACAAAAGCGCGGAAGGAAAAGCTGCGCCTGCTCTCTGTGCCTTCCCCGTCAGAGCGGTCCAGGCAGCCAGGGGCTTGGTGGGCGCACTCTCCCCAGGTGTGGCGCGCTCCCTCCCTTCCGCGGACCCAGTCTCAGTTTCCGCTGGCGCCAGTCGGGTGCGCGCGCCTTCTGCCCTCCGCGTCCCCAGCCCCAGTACCCGCCCGCGCCGGTCGGGTGCCTGCGCCCTGTGTCTCGCCGCGACCTTCCCCTACCCCCTGCCTCCTGCCTCCGGCGGGGCTGGGCCGGTCCGCAGCCTGCGAGCTCTTCTCTGGACTTTCTCGGTCCCTTTGTTCTGCCAACGGCCGGCAGTGTGTTCCGGCCGGTTAATTTTCTCTCTCTCTTTTGGTCTCCCACAGTTCAAGTTGGCAACTCACAGAAGCTCCCTCCGATTGTCCTCAGGGCACTCAGGCCCGGACCCTACCCCAAGCAATGCCGCCTAAGACTCCCTTCCCGGGACGGATCTCCGTCCTCAGCTCTTTTGTCTCACTTTTTATCTTTATATTTTGTCCTACCTCCTTTCGAAGACAATGGGCTGCTTTTCTGGGCGCCTGATGACCTCAGCTAGCGATCAGAAGTTGTTTTGTGAAGTTTGTTATGCATTCAGTTATTCTTTTGATGAATTTGTGGGAGAGAAAGTGGTCTCCCCGTCCTACTCCTCCGCCATCTTGGCTCCTCCACTGTAGGGTTTATTGACTGTTTTTCTCCTTCTCAAGTTGCTTATCTTTATTCTACATTTTTAAAAGCTGGGTCAGCTTTCATGCTTTTAGAGCACTTGATAGCTTATTTCACTTGCCCTTTCCCCATGCTAGGCAGGCCTTGGTCATGATGCCGTATGATGTGGTCCAGCAGCAGCAGCTCATGTGCCCCTTGGCAAATGTGAGCCTGTGTTGTCCTCATCCTACAGATGAGGAAACTGAGGCTCAGAGAGGCTAAGTTAACTAAGTTGCACAACAGATAAGCAAGTGGTGGAACCCCAATCTGTTGGACTCTGAAGCCATACATATGGCCATCTTAAAAACCAGTGATCTACAGTGGGGAACACCACGTGGCTGACTCTGTTTCTGCCATAGTGACCCTCTGATCAGGCTTACCTGGAGACCAGGGGCTGCTGAGGACACAAAGAATATGCCTTCAGGGTCAGTCATCAGGCCCAAGGCTGGACACACCAGGGTACCCCTCAGGCAAGCAACAAGAGGAAGCAATGACCCCCCACCCCACAAAGGCAGAGTGGAGGTCTGTGAGAAAGATGCATTTGGCACTGAAAGTAACCTTTTGCACACCAGAGTTCAGAGTTCCAGCTACAGTTCAATGTAGGGTCAACTTGAACCAGGGGCTTCAAGGCCAGTAAAAATAAAATGATAATACCAGCTTTTACTGATCACCTACTATGTGTGCCAAACATAATAACTAGGCAGCTCAGCAACTCTCAGAAGTAGATGAGTTTGGCCCCATTTCACAGATGAGGAAACAGGTTCTGAAAGAGTCAACAACATATTCAAAGTCCTACAGTGAGAAAGTAAAGATGGCACCCAAACCTGTTTCCATCTGATGTGAAATTCCAGACTAATCTGGGAGTGAATCCTCAAGAGGTGACGCTTTCTAAAACTGAAGCAGTAAGACAATAATGGAGGGACTTTCCTGATGGTCCAGTGGTCAACACTCCATGCTTCCAATGCAGATTCACTCCCTGGTTGGGGAACTAAGATCCTACATGCCATGTGGCATGGCCAAGAAAATATTTTAAAAATAAAATTTAAAAACAGAAACTGCATGGAATGAGATCTATAATGCCACACTGTTTATGTCAATTAAAATATATGCCTACAAAAGTAAAATAAAAAAATAAAAACTGCAAATTTATATTTTAAAAAGACAATAATGGAAGCACAGATGAGTCCAGCAAGGCCCTAAGAAGACTCAGGTGAGTCTCTGAGACCATCAGGAAGGACTTTGGACCTGAATTAAATGTATTTATTTATCTCCCTTCCATCTTTCCTGAATTCAGCTGACTTTAGGTAAGCAGTTTCCTAGGTACCAAGAATATACGGATAAATTAAATGAGTTCCTGTTCACAATCGGGGGGGGGGGGGGGGGGGCGTGGGGAGAAAGACTGAGAGTAAGGCTGTTAATAACAGCTCGTGTTGATTGGGCACTTTTCTGTGGATGGGCTGTGCTAAGCTCTTTAATTCAGCCTCATCATAGCTCTCTGAGGTGGATACTGTCATTGTCCCCAATTCTACAGATGAGGAAAGTGGAGGCAGATTGCTTAAGACACCCAAGAAGATTCCAGCGCTACTATTTGGAACCAGTATACCAGCCCAGGCAGTCTCATTCTAGAACTTAACTTCTACACTGCACCTTCTCCTAACAATGAGCATCAGCCTCTTCCCCAGACAGGGAGAAGCCCTTGCTCTTTCATGGTCTTGTGATACTCAGTGTAGACAAGGCCACCATTAACTTTCCTGACGTAATAACAGAGGTCAGCGAGGCTCTGAGAGTGTTTATGACTCACCCAGCAGCGTACAAGCAGGAGAGCCTACACTTGAACCCAGCCACTCTTACTGAAAACACCTGCTTCTCCCACCAGGCAATTTTCCCCAAACACAGCTCCAGTCAATGCAAAATATAGTAGGTGGGAGACGGAAGATCAGATTGACACAAGACTTAGTGCTTACCCGTGTTTGATTAAAAAGAAGGCACAGGTATCTTGATTTTTCAGAAGAGAGATTGCTAAAAGAACCTGGCCTACCAAATGGGTGTAAGTCTAATCACATCCAAACTGCTATCATATAATGAGATTTGCTCTGCACTCTACACCCCTCAGTGGACTTTGCACATCTACTCCTTTCATCTTCATAACCACGCTTGGGAGACAGGCACTGTCATCATTCCTCATTTTGCACGTGCTGAGACAGAAACACCCACCCAGGGTCCTACTGCTGACTCGTGGGAGAGACTGGATTCAACCCAGGCAGTCAAGCTCCAAACCAGGCTCTGAGCCATCACCCAGTCAGGTTCTAAAGTGCTAGCTTATGATCCGAGCAAGCCTCTGTTTTGAGAGGCAGCGATGGGCCATGCACTGTGCCAGCGCTTGAAAGTGTTAGTCGCTCACTTGTGTTCCACTCTTTGTGACCCCGTAGACTGTAGCCAGCCAGGCTCCTCTGTCCAGGGAATTTTCCAGGGGATCTTCCCAACCCAGGAATCAAATTTGGGTCTCCTGCATTGCGAGTGGACTCTCTACCTGCTTACTGTGTGGTAACTTACTTACCTTCACAGAAGTCTAAAAACTAGGTATATTATCCCAGCTTTTTACAACTGAAAATTTGTACTCGGAACTCAGGTCTGATTCTAATAGCCCAAGTCCTTAATCCCTATTCAGCTTTTATAAAAAGTGAGCTACTGAAAGAAAATACTTTAAAGAGTAGAAATCTGCTTGTTTTCTTCTTTCAACTGGGGCTCATAGAAGGCAGTCTTGGATAGGGTGGTCTGTGAGCACGCAGATATATCACCTGGTACAAGGCCTGGCACACAGTAGGCCCTCAGTACATATTTGTGGAATGAGCTACCTTAAATGGACAAAGGCAGAATGAGACTTGAAATCAGAGGCCCCCCTGGGTGGTGTGGGGGGACTGTAGGCCACGTGGATGCACCCTGAGCCCATATGCTTACCCCACAGGCATCATCACAGCGAACTGCTCAGATCTCTGCCCCTGATGGAAGACCCAGACCAAGGCAGTGCCAGCGCCCCCGCCTCCGCAGGTAGGTGCTAACCCTCTGCTCTATCGGGGGTGCGGAACATGGGAGGTGGGGTGAAATGTCAGGGTTTCAGGTGAGAACCCATGTGAGCCACAGCCCCTGGGCACAGGTAAGAGTTTTTGAGGCCTGCTTGGGGTGACACTTTCCATGTTGAAAAATCAGGTTAAACAGTCTGCCACTATCCCTTGTAAATTGTTGTTTGATAAAGTGGAATTTCCTGCCCCAAAGGAGGTTACCTACCTTGTGACTTCTGCTTGTGACCTGGATTACAGCCAGCACTAAGCAGGGATCAATTTCTGGGAGCTGCTGAGCTAGTTTGAGAGCCTTAGCCTTTCTGTATACAAAAGGCGCCATTATATCCCTTAGCCTAGCATTGGATAGCAGCGTTACTCAAGTGTTTTACTTGGAAGAGGAAACCTATTTCTTTTTTCATTTATTTTTATTAGTTGGAGGCTAATTACTTTACAATATTGTAGTGGGTTTTGTCATACATTGACATTATTCAGCCATGGAGTTACATGTATTCCCCATCCTCATCCCCCCTCCGACCTCCCTCTCTACCTGATGCCTCTGGGTCTTCCCAGTGCACCAGGCCCGAGCACTTGTCTCATGCACCGAACCTGGGCTGGTGATCTGTTTCACCATAGATAATATACATGTTTCGATGCTGTTCTCCCAAAACATCCCACCCTCACCTTTTCCCAGAGAGTCCAAAAGTCTGCTCTGTACATCTGTTTCTCTTTTTCTGTTTTGCATGTAGGGTTATCATTACCATCTTTCTAAATTCCATATATATGTGTTAGTATGCTGTAATGTTCTTTATCTTTCTGGCTTACTTCATTCTGTATAATGGGCTCCAGTTTCATCCATCTCATTAGAACTGATTCAAATGAATTCTTTTTAATGGCCGAGTAATATTCCATGGTGTATATGTACCATAGCTTCCTTATCCATTCATCTGCTGATGGGCATCTAGGTTGCTTCCATGTCCTGGCTATTATAAACAGTGCTGCAATGAACATTGGGGTGCACGTGTCTCTTTCAGATCTGGTTTCCTCAGTGTGTATGCCCAGAAGTGGGATTGCTGGGTCATATGGCAGTTCTATTTCCAGTTTTTTAAGGAATCTCCACACTGTTCTCCATAGCGGCTGTACTAGTTTGCATTCCCACCAACAGTGCAAGAGTGTTCCCTTTTCTCCACACCCTCTTCAGCATTTATTGCTTGTAGACTTTTGGATAGCATCCATCCTGACTGGTGTGTAATGGTACCTCATTGTGGTTTTGATTTGCATTTCTCTGATAATGAGTGATGTTGAGCATCTTTTCATGTGTTTGTTAGCCATCTGTATGTCTCCTTTGGAGAAATGTCTGTTTAGTTCTTTGGCCCATTATTTGATTGGGTCATTTATTTTCCTGGAATTGAGCTGCAGGAGTTGCTTGTATATTTTTGAGATTAATACTTTGTCTGTTGCTTCGTTTGCTATTATTTTCTCCCAATCTGAGGGCTGTCTTTTCACCTTGCTTATAGTTTCCTTTGTTGTGCAAAAGCTTTTAAGTTTCATTAGGTCCCATTTCTTTATTTTTGCTTTTGTTTCTAATATTCTGGGAGGTGGGTCATAGAGGATCCTGCTGTGATTTATGTCAGAGAGTGTTTTGCCTATGTTCTCCTCTAGGAGTTTTATAGTTTCTGGTCTTACATTTAAATCTTTAATCCATTTTGAGTTTATTTTTGTGTATGGTGTTAGAAAGTGTTCTAGCTTCAGTCTTTTACAAGTGGTTGACCAGTTTTCCCAGCACCACTTGTTAAAGAGGTTGTCTTTTTTCCATTGTATATCCTTGCCCCCTTTGTCGAAGATAAGGTGTCCATAGGTTCGTGGATTTATCTCTGGGCTTTCTATTCTGTTCCATTGATCTATATTTCTGTCTTTGTGCCAGTACCATACTGTCTTCTTGACTGTGGCTTTGTAGTAGAGCCTGAAGTCAGGCAGGTTGATTCCTCCAGTTCCATTCTTCTTTCTCAAGATTACTGTTTTTGGTATTTCCATACAAATTGTGAAATTATTTGTTCTAGCTCTGTGAAAAATACCGTTGGTAGCTTTTAGGGATTGCATTGAACCTATAGATTGCCTTGGGTAGTATAGCCATTTTGACAATATTGATTCTTCCAATCCATGAACACGGTATGTTTATCCATCTGTTTGTGTCCTCTTTGATTTCTTTCGTCAGTGTTTTATAGTTTTCTATGTATAGGTCTTTTGTTTCTTTAGGTAGATATACTCCTAAGTATTTTATTCTTTTTGTTGCAATGGTGAATAGTATTGTTTCCTTAGTTTGTCTTTCTGTTTTCTCATTGTTAGTGTATAGGAATGCAAGGGATTTCTGTGTGTTAATTTTATATCCTGCAACTTTACTATATTCATTGATTAGCTCTAGTAATTTTCTGGTAGAGTCTTTAGGGTTTTCTATGTAGAGGATCATGTCATCTGCAAACAGTGAGAGTTTCACTTCTTCTTTTCCTATCTGGATTCCTTTTACTTCTTTTTCTGCTCTGATTGCTGTGGCCAAAACTATGTTGAATAGTAGTGGTGAGAGTGGGCACCCTTGTCTTGTTCCTGATTTCAGGGGAAATGCTTTCAGTTTTTCACCATTGAGGGTAATGTTTGTTGTGGGTTTGTCATATATAGCTTTTATTATGTTGAGGTGTGTTCCTTCTATTCCTGCTTTTTGGAGAGTTTTAATCATAAATGAGTGTTGAATTTTGTCAAAGGCTTTCTCTGCATCTATTGAGATAATCATATGGTTTTTATCTTTCAATTTGTTAATGTGGTGTATTACACTGATTGATTTCTGGATATTAAAGGATCCTTGCATTCCTGGGATAAAGCCCACTTGGTCATGGTGTATGATCTTTTTAATATGTTGTTGGATTCTGTTTGCTAGAATTTTGTTACGGATTTTTGCATCTATGTTCATCAGTGATACTGGCCTGTAGTTTTCTTTTTTTGTGGCATCTTTGTCTGGTTTTGGAATTAGGGTGATGGTGGCCTCACAGAATGAGTTTGGAAGTGTACCTTCTTCTGCAATTTTCTGGAAGAGTTTGAGTAAGATAGGTGTTAGCTCTTCTCTAAATTTTTGGTAGAATTCAGCTGTGAAGCCATGTGGTCCTGGGCTTTTGTTTGCTGGAAGATTTCTGATTACAGTTTTGATTTCCTTGCTTGTGATGGGTCTGTTAAGATCTTCTATTTCTTCCTGGTTCAGTTTTGGAAAGTTATACTTTTCTAAGAACTTGTCCATTTTATTGGTATAGAGCTGCTGGTAGTAGTCTCTTATGATCCTTTGTATTTCATTGTTGTCTGTTGTGATCTCTCCATTTTCATTGCTAATTTTGTTAATTTGGTTCTTCTCCCTTTGTTTCTTAATGATTCTTGCTAATGGTTTGTCAATTTTGTTTATTTTTTCAAAAAACCAGCTTTTAGCTTTGTTGATTTTTGCTATGGTCTCTTCAGTTTCTTTTGCATTTATTTCTGCCCTAATTTTTAAGATTTCTTGCCTTCTACTAACCCTGGGGTTCTTCATTTCTTCCTTCTCTAGTTGTTTTAGGTGTAGAGTTAGGTTATTTATTTGACTTTTTACTTGTTTCTTGAGGTAGGCCTGTAATGCTATGAACCTTCCCCTTAGCACTGCTTTTACAGTGTCCCATAGGTTTTGGGTTGTTGTGTTTTCATTTTCATTCATTTCTATGCATATTTTGATTTATTTTTTGATTTCTTCTATGATTTGTTGGTTATTCAGAAGTGTGTTATTTAGCCTCCATATGTTTGAATTTTTAACAATTTTTTTCCTGTAATTGAGATCTAATCTTACTGCACTGTGGTCAGAAAAGATGACTGGAATGATTTCAGTTTTTTTGAATTTACCAAGACTAGATTTATGGCCCAGGATGTGATCTATTCTGGAGAAGGTTCTGTGTGCACTTGAGAGAAAGGTGAAGTTGATTGTTTTGGGGTGAAATGTCCTATAGATATCAATTAGGTTTAGCTGGTCCATTGTGTCATTTAAAGTTTGTGTTTTCCTTGTTAATTTTCTGTTTAGTTGATCTATCCATAGTTGTGAGTGGGGTATTAAAGTCTCCCACTATTATTGTGTTACTATTAATTTCCTCTTTCATACTCGTTAGCATTTGCCTTACATATTGCGGTGCTCCTATGTTGGCTGCATATATATTTATAATTGTTATAACTTCTTCTTGGATTGATCCTTTGATCATTATGTACTGTCCTTCTTCATCTCTTTTCACAACCTTTATTTGAAAGTCTATTTTATCTGATATGAGTATTGCAACTCCTGCTTTCTTTTGGTCTCTGCTTGCATGAAATATTTTTTTTCCAGCCCTTCACTTTCAGTCTGTATGTGTCTCTCGTTTTGAGGTGGGTCTCTTGTAGACAGCATATATAGGGGTCTTGTTTTTGTATCCATTCAGCCAGTCTTTGTCTTTTGGTTGGGGCATTCAACCCATTTACATTTAAGGTAATTATTGATAGGTATGGTCCCGTTGCCATTTACTTTGTTGTTTTGGGTTCGCGTTTATACAACCTTTCTGCATTTCCTGTCTAGAGAAGATCCTTTAGCATTTGTTGAAGAGCTGGTTTGGTGGTGCTGAATTCTCTCAGCTTTTGCTTATCTGTAAAGTTTTTGAATTCTCCTTCATATCTGAATGAGATCCTTGCTGGATACAGTAATCTAGGTTGTAGGTTATTCTCTTTCATTACTTTCAGTATGTCCTGCCATTCCCTTCTGGCCTGGAGGGTTTCTATTGATAGATCAGCTGTTATCCTTATGGGACTCCCTTTGTGTGTTATTTGTTGTTTCTCCCTTGCTGCTTTTAATATTTGTTCTTTGTGTTTGATCTTTGTTAATTTGATTAATATGTGTCTTGGGGTGTTTCGCCTTGGGTTAATCCTGTTTGGGACTCTCTGGGTTTCTTGGACTTGGATGGCTATTTCCTTCCCCATTTTAGGGAAGTTTTCAGCTATTATCTCCTCGAGTATCTTCTCATGGCCTTTCTTTTTGCCTTCTTCTTCTGGAACTCCTATGATTCGAATGTTGGGGGCGTTTCACATTGTCCCAGAGGTCCCTGAGGTTGTCCTCATTTCTTTTGATTCTTTTTTCTTTTTTTCTCTCTGCTTCATTTATTTCCACCATATTATCTCCTACCTCACTTATCCTATCTTCTGTCTCTGTTATTCTACTCTTGGTTCCCTCCAGAGTGTTTTTGATCTCATTTATTGCATTATTCGTTTTTAATTGACTCTTTTATTTCTTCTAGGTCTTTATTAAACATTTCTTGCATCTTCTCAATCTTTGTCTCCAGGCTATTTGTCTGTAACTCCATTTTGTTTTCAAGATTTTGGATCATTTTTATTATCATTATTCTAAATTCTTTTTCAGGTAGATTCCCTATCTCCTCCTCTTTTGTTTGACTTGGTGGGCATTTTTCATGTTCCTTTACCTGTTGGGTATTTCTCTGCCTTTTCATCTTGTTTAGATTGCTGTGTCTGGAGTGGGCTTTCTGTATTCTGGAGGTCTGTGGTTCCTTTTTATTGTGGAAGTTTCACCCAGTGGGTGGGGTTGGACCATTGGCTTGTCACGGTTTCCTGGTTAGGGAAGCTTGTGTCGGTGTTCTGGTGCATGGAACTGGATTTCTTCTCTCTGGAGTGCAATGGAGTGCCCAGTAATGGGTTTTGAGATGGGTCTATGTATTAGGTGTGACTTTGGGCAGCCTGTATGTTGATGCTCGGGGCTATGTTCCTGTGTTGCTGGAGAATTTGCATGGTATGTCTTGCTCTGAAACTTACTGGCTCTTGGGTGGTGGTTGGTTTCAGTGTCGGTATGGAGGTTTTTGGATGGTCTCTTATTACTTAATGTTCCATGTAGTCAGGAGTTTTCTGGTGTTCTCAGGTTTTGGGCTTAAGTCTCCTGCCTCTGGATTTCAGTTTTATTCATCTAGTAGTCTCAAGACTTCTCCAACTATACAGCACTGATAATAAAACTTCTAGGTTAATGGTGAAAAGATTCTCCACTGTGAGGGACACCCAGGGAGGTTCACAGAGTTACTTGAAAAAGAGGAGAGGGAGGGAGGGAGATAGAGATGAGCAGGAGGAGAAAAAGGGGGACTCAAGAGGAGAGAGACAGATCTACGCAGCTGTCTGTTCCCAGAGTGTTCTCCGTAGCCCAGACACCCACAGAGATTCACAGAATTGGATTGGGAAGAGAAGGGGGAAGGAAGAAATAGAGGTGTTCTGAGGTATAAAACGGAGAGTCAAGATTGGGAGAGAGTAATCAACACACTCCTGAATAAAAATGGGAACTGAATATTGGATTCTTAAATGTCCACAATTTTTATCGTATACTGAAAAACAAAGATTAAAAATCTAGAGTAGAGGTTAGACTCTTAAAAATACAACATTGAAAACAAAAACACAAAAAATTTTAGAACTATATATGAAGTTCAGTTTAAAAATAGGGCTTCTCTTTTTTTTTTTGGCAAGGTTATAGTGAAATGAAAATGAAAATTAAGGAATAGTAGAGGAGTAATAGAGGACTTTGAAAGAAAATAAGAGGAAAAGAAAAAAAAAGACAAGAAAAAAATTTTTTCCTAATTAAAAAAATCATAAAACTATATGAAAATGAAAGTTAAGGAGTAATGGGGGAGTAATAGGGAATTTTAAAAGAAAATAAAAGAGAAAAAATAAAAAAGAAAAGAAAAGAAAAAAAATTTTTTTTTAATTTAAAGAAAAAAAAAGGTAAAAATATATCTAGGAATTTTTGGGAGCTGTTGTGGTCAGTGTGGGTTCGGTTCAGTTTCAGATAGCTCCTCATTCCAGCTTACACTTCTCGATATCTATAGGCCCCTTCCAGTATAGTCAGTGTTATCTACAGGGATTTTAATGTGTTGCACCGGTCCCTTCTGAAGCGGTTCCCTTTGTTTATTTGGTTCTGTTTGCCAGTCCCTTCAGTGTCTAATTTCAGCCCTGACACAGGCGAGCGGAGGTGGTCTCTTGATTAGGTTTGCTAGTTCAGTTGTGCTGCGGGGAGGGAGGGGCGCTGCCTTCCCCGTCTATGCTGCTCAGTCTCCCGCGTGCTCTATATGGAGCGGGCCCTGCGTGGCGTTTGGTTCCAGTTTTCGGGTATTCCACAGAAGCGTGGACTTGGTTGCCCCTGCGTTATGTGCCTTCCCCAGCCCGAGCAGCTCAGGCAGCCAGGAGCTTGATGGGTGCACTCTCCCTGGGTGCGGTGCGCCTTCTCCCCTCTGCGGCCCCAGCCCCAGCCTCAGTTTCCGCCCGCTCCAGTCGGGTGCCTGTGCCTTGTGTTTAGCTGCGACCCTCCCGGCGGATGTTGACCATCCAGAATCTCAGGAAGTCTTTGGTTATAAACTGGAGGCCTGTTTGCAGTGTGGTAGGGGATGCTGTCTTTAGGGCCGAGTTTGCCCCTTTCCCCTCCCCCCTGCCTCCTGCCTCCGGCGGGGCTGGGCCGGTCCGCAGCCGGCTAGCTCTTCTCTGGACTTGCTCAGACCCTTTGTTCTGCAAACAGCCAGCAGTGTGTTCGGGCCGGTTAATTTTCTCTCTCTCTTTTGCTATCCCACAGTTTAAGTTGCTATCTCACAAAAGCTCCCTCCGATTGCCCTCAGGGCACTCAGGCCCAGTCCTTACCCTAAGCAATGCCGCCCGCTTCTCTCCATTCCGCCCCCACTTGCTGGTGGCGGATGCGGGCATCTGGGTACTTTTCTGCTGGGAGTTGCTTTTAGGCACATAATCTGTGGGTTTTATTTATTTTTCCTCCCAGTTAGGTTGCCCTCCAAGATTGGAAAACTTCCCCCAGACCCACCAGTGCGAGGGTTTCCTGGTGTTTGAAAACTTCCTGTATTAAGACTCCCTTCCCGGGACGGGTCTCCGTCCCTAGCTCTTTTGTCTCTCTTTTTATCTTTTATATTTTGTCCTACCTCCTTTCAAAGACAATGGGCTGCTTTTCTAGGCACCTGATGTCCTCAGCTAGCGATCAGAAGTTGTTTTGTGAAGTTTGCTCTGTGTTCAGTTGTTCTTTCGATAAATTTGTAGGGGAGAATGTGGTCTCGCTGTCCTATTCCTCCGCCATCTTGTCTCCTCCGAGGAAACCTATTTTTAAGAGATTTAACGTCAATTTGGATCTTCCTTTTAATTTGTAGCCCTGGGTTTCTACCCCGTGGTCAGCTCCTGGTGTTTGACGGAACCTTGTCAGCTGTGATTTCAGAGCACCTCCCATGGCAGCCCTGGTACCAGGGGTTAAATACACAGCCCCCTCAGGCACATAACCTGGAGCACAGTGATGGGGGGCAGGGTGGGCCAGGAGCAAGGGATCACTGGTATCACCCGGCCAACATTTTCACAGGCTCTTCCGTGGGACTGCCTCCAGCGACTCTCCCAACTTTAGCTGGTGGGACACTATTTCCCTATGAGAAGAGCTCCAGATTGTCGTGGTTAAACATGCTTACAATGCTGTCTTTTCTATAGGACTTTTCAGAGCCTTTACTATGTTCATGTGCATGTGACTCTATGAGGAAGGGAAGTAGCTTGCAGCCATTCTTAGCACATTTTAATCATGGAGATCTTTTTAATGCATATTAGTATTCCTTAGAACTGGTGCTGCCCAGAACACAGACTGGGAATCGCTCTTCTAAAAGGACTTGAAAGGTGGGGTGAGGAGAGATAAACTAGGAGTCTGGTATTGACATATACACCCTACTATATATAAAATAGGTAAACAATAGGGACCTACTGTATAGCACAGGGAACAACACTCAGTATCTTGTAATAACCTATAACGAAAAAGAATCTGAGAATATATATATATATATATATATATATATATATACACACACACACACACACACACACACACATGTGTTTAAAAATAAATTAATTAAGAGGCCTTGAAAATGCCCTCAAGTTTCCCACTGCAGTCCCCGGATGCTGATCAAAGCATCACTCACAGCAGAATCACCTGTGTGGCTTGTTAAAAACACTGAAGCCCAGGCCACGCCCCAGACCTCCTGAGGACAAGGGGCCTGGAACTCCATGGTTAACAGGCACGCTGGGGATCTGCTTTATCTCCAGTTTGGGGAACTGTGCTGTTGAGTGGGAACCCAAGAAAGAAGGAGCTGCCGAGTTTCCAATATGATCACCTTCTCCAGTATTTATTGCATTCCTCTGGCCTCCCTGTCTGCCTGTCCTCCAGAGCCAGCAGGGGCTCCTCCTCGCCTGTCCCCCAGCCCTGAGCACAGCACACAGTGCTCATTCTCAGCCCTCTGTCTTCTTTCTGAATCACCTCTGGCTCAGCAGTCACTCCTGATAGAGTTCTCGAGACGCTGGCTGGGAACAGAGGTGCCCTGGTCTGGAGACCATCTATGGATAGCAGTGAGTCTGGCTGTGGATAGGGGAACGGTCTGGAGGAGGCGGTGCCGCATCACCACTTGCAGGACCCATAGGTTATCTGGGGTGGGGCACTCCTTGGGCAGAGGAGCAGCTGAGTAAGGCAGGCAGGGCAGGAAGTGCTGGCCACCTCATGCCATTCAGGATGCTGGAACCTGTGGCGAGAGAAGGAAGTAGCTGCCCGTGAGGCAGGAGGGATTCCACACTGAGGCTCCCGGCATCTCACCTCTCTGCAGATGCTTCCAGAAGCCGTCTCTTTGCCTGGCCTGCCTCTCCTCCCACCGCCAGTTGTGGCTCTGCTGTTGAAAAGCTGTCTGTCCTGTAAGGCCCTTCTCTAAGCGGGAACCTTCCCTAAGAAACCAGTCCCCCCTCCACCACTTCACGTCACCCACTTTCTTTTTGGATGTGCTTGTCCAGGGGCTACTAGCCTGCTCTGCTTGGCCCTGTGACATTCGGGGTTTGTCCCTTATTCCCTTTCTCTACGTTCAGACCCTAAATCCTCCTCCTCTTGTTCTCTTCCAAAGTAACTGCTAAAAAAGGAAGTTTGAAGAAAAAAAAAGGAAGTTTGCATTGAATGAAAAGTGGGCTTTTCAATTTACCAAAATATATCTGGGGCTTTAAAAATGAGTGTGCCCTTTGCTTGATAAATTCCCCTTCTAGGAATCTGCCTGAGGAGGTAATTAGAAATTGGGACAAAGACTTAAGGAGAAAGATGTTTATCACAGCAATTTTTACAATGGCAGATCATAAAGCAACCTCAGTGTTAAAATGTTAGGGAATATATAAGTAAATTTACTATATATAATATAGGATGAAGAACCCACACAAAAGGTTTTCATGATAAGGTGAAACACTTAGGAGGTAAGTGGGAAAAAAATCAGGATACAAGACTGGATAATCTCAATTTATATAAACATATGTAAATGTACTTTCACATCTGTTTGCATGTTTAAATAGAAAAGACTAAGAAATACCCCAAAATATTGACAATTTTTTGTAGAAAGCAAAATTACTGTTGTTATTTTCTACTTTAAATACTTATATTTTCCACATGGTCCACAGTTGACACAGATTTCATGTTTATCATCAGAAAAATAATAGAGCAGTTAAAAGAGAAAGGTGGAGACTATCTCATGTAAGTTTGGCTTCTGATGAGGTAACCTGCATGCTACTAGTGGCCTATTTCTAAAGGACCGTTTTGTGTGCCCTGTACTCTGTCACGTGCTGTTCTGCTCTGCAGCTGAGCTCAGCGTCTTCTGGCTGCCAGGCCGCTGCTTTCCCCATCACTGCTGTGATTTGTGGTCCTCCTTGGACTCCCCCAGGGGCATGTAGATTTCCTTGTCCTGGGCCGTTTGGGTGTCACACTTTGGGACGCTTTCAGTCCTTTAATAGCCCAGTTCTGACACTTATGAAGGTAGTCCCTGCCTTAGCTGTTGGGGCCGAGCACAGCTCAGAGGATTCTCTTTCCATACAACCAGAGCAGATGCTTCATCTGTTTCCATTTCACACTGCCTGTTCCAAGGTGGCCTTGTATGATCAGTTTGGGCGTTCCCCTCATATACCAGAGGGCTTCCCTGGTGGTTCAGTGGTAAAGAATCAACCTGCCAATGCAGGAGATGCTTCAATTCCAGGGTCGGGAAGATCCCCTAGGGTAGGAAGTGGCAACTCAGTCCAGTATTTTTGCCTGGAAAATTCCATGGACAGAGGAGCTTGGTGGGCTACAGTCTATGGGGTTGCAAAGAGTCGGGCACACACACATCAGATCCCAATACCTGGCTTCATCGTGGGTATCCTGTCTAGACCCGGAAGTCCTGCACTCCAGACACCACCCTCTGTGCCTGTGTTCATGTGCTGTGCTAGGCAGGAAATTTCCATTGCGTTCTCGCCATCACTCAGCTTCCATAACTCCCAAAGGAGGCTTTATTACCCCTACTGCAGCTGAGGAAACAGGCCCGTCAGCTGTAACTACCCCAAGGTCCTCGCAGACCTGAGATTGGAATCCAGAGCTGACTGGCCTCAGGGTTGGTGCTCTTTAATGTTAGAGTGTGGGCAACTGAACATTCAAACGAACAGGTCCTGGTGGCAGTTCTCTTGCTTTCTGTGTGAATCTCTGCTTCATCTGCTCTCCAGAGCCTGTGGTTATTCAAAGACAGAGCACACTGCCCCAAAATGCCCATGGACATCTATTTATGTCACTGAGTCACTGGGCAAGGGCTCAGAGTGGATTGTATTCCATACTGTCATTGTTAATAAATTCAAACAGTATTTAATATTGAAGCAGGTGTGTGGAGATCATCCCCACAGAAACCCACAGGAGAAGAAACCCTGACCTGTGGGAGCAGGGAGGTGTGCCCAGACCCCAGGAGACCCTGGAATTCAATGCACATCTCTTAACCTCCCCCATAGGAAGAACATGAAACAACAATTCAATGGCTTGAAAGATCAAACACTGGTCTCTTTCTATATTACAGTGGTCAGATAAATAAGAAAGTAGAGTAAAATCTCACAGGTGTGGAACAGTTTGAATCCACATACATGTTGCAAGCAATGGGACCAGCCCAAATGAGTGAAAAGTCTAAGTTACTGAATAATTTTTAAATGCACTTAGGACGCTCTCCATAAGTGCCAGTGAGTGGATTGGTGGATAAGTAGGTGTATGGATGGATGGATGAATGGATGGATGGTAGTTAACATATACCACACTTTTTCTGTTCTCTGTTCTAAGTGTTTTATATTTATCAGTTCATTCAATTCTAAAATAATCCTATGAGATAAGTAGTGTTAATATCCTCATTTTAAACTTGAGGTCACATAGCTGTCAGATGGCAGAGTCAGGATCTGAATATGAAGAGTCTGGCTCTAGAGTCCTAGTTCTTAACCATGGAGAATTCATGAATACATATCTTAATAAATGTTTGAATATCATTTTATTATACCAGTAGTAGACTGCTAAAGTGTTTGAAGTATGTTTCTATGATTACATCTGATGCCTTAAAATGAGTAAAGAATCCAGTGCCATCATTTCATGGATGGGGAAACTGACGCCCAGGGAAGGATCTCAGCTCCAGGCCCGCAGCAGCCAGTACCCAACTGAGGTGGGAACTCTGACCTTTTTATGACATGTCCAGCTTCTCACTTTCCAGTGCATCACTGGTCTAGTGCTCCTTTGTAAACTCATCTCTCTAGTCCATGTCCAGGTTCTCTCAAAGGTTTCACAATAGAAGAGCCTAAGCTGACAATTTACATCAGGTTTCCCCCCAGCAGATGGTATCCCTGAAGCCCTTCCCAGCTGAGGTTTCATGGTGACTGAAAGATGTTCTTGCTCTAGGAGCCCAGCCTTTGCTGTTCACTGAAGCTAGAACTGACTTCCAGAAGGACCGGAGGCCCTGCTGGTTGCTTCTAGCATGGACTTAGTTTTTCTTTTTTCTGATTAGCCCATGCAAAGGGGACAGGAACAGGAATGGTGCCAGGAAAATCCAGGCAGAGTGATGCATGTACAGTTCCTGCCAGCAGGCGGCAGAAGAGCCCAGGGGTTTCAAATACCCCCCAGTGGAGGCTGGCTGACTCAGTTAGCAATGAATAACCTCAGGCAAGTCACACGCCCCTCTATGCCTCAGTTTCCCCCTCTGCACAATGGACATGACAATAACACCCATCTCTTGAGGTTACTCTGAGGCTCAAATGAAATTAAACACATAAAGCACTTAATAGTGCCCATAATAAACAGCCAATAATTGTTAAGTATTCTTTAATCATCACAATCATCAGTCTCTGTTAGAACAAATGCTACAGGATTATCCACATTGATCAGTTGTTCTAGAGTTTTGTTTTATTGAAAACAGATGAAAAGGTCACCAGCTGAGGTCTTAGAGACCTTTTAGTTACCCAAAGATCCTTTATAATTAACCTTTAAGATGGGATTGTACTTATAAAGGTACCAGACATGAGGGCTGGAATAGATTGGCCCTAGTGGTAAAGAACCCACCTGTGCTCCACATAAGAGAGACATAAGAGACACAGGTTTGATTCCTGGGTCGGGAAGATACCCTGCAGAAGAAAATGGCAACCCACTCCAGTATTCTTGCCTGGAGAATCCCATGGACGGAGGAGCCTGGTGGGCTGCAGTCCATGAGGTGACAAAGAGTCGGACACAACTGAAGTGAAGCAAGCAATATAAATTTATTTATTTATTTATTTATTTTTGGTTGCACTAGGTCTTTGTCGCTGTGAAGGCTTTTTTCTCATTGCGGCGAGCAGGGTCTACTCTTCAGTGTGGTGCGTGGGCTTCTCATTGCCGTGGCTTCTCGTTATGGAAAAGGAAAGGAAAGTGAAGTCGCTCAGTCGTGTCCAACTCTTTGCGACCCCATGGACTGTAGCCCTACCAGGCTCCTCCGTCCGTGGGATTTTCCAGGCAAGAATACTGGAGTGGGTTGCCATTTCCTTCTCCAGGAGATCTTCCCGACCCAGGAATTGAACCCGGGTCTCCTGCATTGTAGGCAGACGCTTCACCATCTGAGCCACGTGTCAATCTGTGCTTGTTGTGGAGCACAGGTCAATAGTTACGGCGCAGGGGCTTAGTTGCTCAGCGACTTGTGGGATCTTCCCAAATCAGAGATCATACCCATGTCTCCTGCACTAAAAGGCAGATTCTTTACCACTGAGCTCCCAGAGAAGCACAGGGCTGAAGTAGATTTTGAGAAAGGCGGTGACTTGCCAGAGGTCCATTGTCTATTAGTCCTAGGGCTTTAAGAACCTCACCTTCTATCAGAAGACAGAGTTCTAGGTTCAGCACAGCCACCTTTGGTCTTGCTGGACCTGCTATGGGCTCCAGTAACCACAGACAGCCTTGTGGTATGACACTGAAAAAAAATCCATTTTGGATTACTTGGCATTTTGCCAACCTTAAACAAAAGATTTATTGATTAAAGTATTACTTAACAACTGTATGTCCCTAAAGTAGTTTCAGGTTCATCACATACTTTTTCTCCTTAAGTCATGAACACATAGACATTGAGTTCCCCATAGATTCCAAGAAAACCATTTGGTGAAAATCTCAGACTATGATGCTATCTTTCCTGGCCATGAACTTCCTGTTACTTTCTTGAGATCCACCCTTGTTTTTCCAGCTGTGCCTGAGCTGAAGCTTCTCTGCGGGGCAGATATCCTCAAGACCTTCCAGACCCCCAACCTCTGGAAAGACACACACATCCAGGAAATAGTGGAGAAGTTTGGCTTGGTGTGTGTGACCCGAGCAGGGCATGACCCCAAGGGATATGTCTTGGACTCACCCATCCTGCATAAATACCAGGACAAGATCCACCTGGCCAGGGAGCCGGTGCAGAACGAGATCAGCGCCACATACGTCAGGTGGGCCTTGAGCCGGGGGCATAGCGTGAAGTACCTACTCCCAGATGCTGTCATCTCCTACATCAGGGAACACGACCTCTATCTCAGGGATGCCAGCCCAGAGAGGAATGAAGGCTTGCCAACCCAGGGAGGGCCAGCCTCTTCTTTTCCAACCAGCTCGTCCTGAAGACAGGGCACTTATGTTCTTTGTTTTCTGAAATCTTTCCATTTTGCATTTGGTTTGTTTTGGCAATGATTTTGCTTCTGCGGCATCTTCTGTCCCAGGAAGAGATACCTTCTTCGGGGAGGAGCAAAGGTCTGAGTTACAAGGATGGACATTTATCATCGAGGTTAAAGTGGCGTGGCAGCACATCAGGATTAGACAGAAGCTCTCAGAACCTCTGGTGGAAGAGGCCTCCTTGCTTTGTAAGTGGTAGCTATGGCATGAACACAGAAGGTGTTCTGCACATGGCAGGGGGCCCTGAGGGTCAGATCAGAATTGCCCACAAAGCCTTTTTTAACTGGGACCAGGTGCAACCTGTGGGCCTTGATTGAAGAGACTTGACAGGATGCTAATTACCAAACAGTGGGCTTTGTCAAGGCCTTTTTTCAACAAAACAACGCTCATGGAGGCCCACATTCAGGAGCAGCGCTTTGTTGATTGATACTGAGTCTTCTTTTAGGAGCTGTTGTCTGCCTGCCTCCTGGTCATTGGTAAAATTTAAACTAAAATCTTTCTAAGTGGTGATCCTCAAACAGTATTTTTGATACAGTATACATATATATATTTTTAACACAGCTATTCTATTATATAAATGCCAGGGTTCCTGATTTTCAGGTTTCTAAAAATGAACTGAGTTAAAACAGATGCCTTGACTGTTTTAGAGAATCTTTTTGAATGTTTTATGATGGCCTGCCTGTTGGAATATCGGCGAAGGGATAAATAATAAATTGACATCAAAAAGTACTAATGAAAAGTTTCTCTTTTTCTTCTTTGTTATATTATTAATGCCTGGTATATCAGCTGTTGCTTTTCTTTTTAGCTACTCCCTGAAATTTGCTACTGTTCAAGTCCAACCGGCATGAATTTAAAAGTTTCTAGTCCCAGGTACCAGCCATGGAGGAAGCAATTGCTTTCCAAGCAAAAGGTTCTCTAAGCTGTGGGTCAATGACTCTGTTCAGGTGAGCCCTGGAAGATGCCCCCAGGAGCCCGGTGTAGGTCCAGGATTTGTCCTTCCACTCTGATTAGGAGGAGATTTTGATTGGCCAAACCCTGTTTGAGTTGACTCTTTCCACGTGCTGACTGAATGCATTTAGAATTTACTTCTCCCTGACTTTGCCCTGGTTCATCCTTGTTACAAATTTAATCGTGCAGAAGCCCAGAGTTGGTGGGAAGAATCTAGTATCTCCCGAAATATATCCCAGTATCTGCAGGTGTGTCAGGATGGACATGAGTGAAGTTGGGAATCAGGGTTCCCTGTGAGGAGAGTGAAGGGGGGAGCCCTCCCATGGGAGTCTCCAGACTTATGCCCCTGTAACCTCTAAGCTGCTGACCTTTTCCCACTCTGATGAGCTATGCCCTCAGAGGCTCCCTAAGGACCCTGCTAATTCAGAGGAATAGGAATCAAACAGACTTGCCCCAAGGCTGGCACAGCAAGCTGCATTATGTAAACTAGCTCCCTTCTCTACGGTGGGCCTCAGTTTTGCAATCTCTAAAATGGGGAAGTTTGGCTAGACATCCTCTACATTCTCTTCCAGCTGATTTTCTGAGACTCTGAGTGCCTCTGACTTCAACCTCTCCACCCTTATTTGGGTCCAGTACACTTCTAGCCCAACTGGACACTCCCCAAGGGCAGGGGTCTTTGTATTCTTTGCTGCTGTATCCTAAGTGCCAAGAAATTTGCTACTCCAAGTGTGCTTGCAGGCCTAGTGTTTGCATCCCCGGGGAACTGGTTAGAGAGACAGACTCTCAGGCTCCACCCCACATCTACTGACTCACTCTGTAGTTGAATAAGGTTCCCAGACCGTTCAATGCACTGGCCTAGAGCTGTCATTCAGTCACCAAGTCATGTCTGACTCTTGGCAACCCCATGGACTGCAGCACGCCAGGCTCACCATCTCCTGAAGTTAACCCAAGTTCATGTCGATTGAATCAGTGATGCCATCCAACCATCTCCTCCTCTGTCATCCCCTTCTCCTCCTGCCTTCAATCTTTCCCAGCATCAGGGTCTTTTCCAATGAGTTGACTCTTCGCATCAGGTGGCCAAAGTATTGGAGCTTCAGCATCAGTCCTACCAATGAATGCTTAGGCTTGATTTCCTTTAGGATTGGCTGGTTTGATCTCCTTGCTGTCCAAAGGATTCTCAAGAGTCTTCTCCAGCACCACAGTTCTTCGGCATTCAGCCTTCTTTATAGTCCAACTCTCACATCCGTATACATGACTACTGGTAAGACCATAGCCTTGACTATACAGACCTTTGTTGGCAAAATGATATCTTTGCTTTTTAATATACTATCTAGGTTTGTCATAGCTTTCCTGCCAAGAAGCAATTGTCTTCTAATTTCTTGGCAGCAGTCACCATCTGCATTGATTTTAGAGCCCAAGAAGAGGAAATCTGTCACTGCTTCCACCTTTTCCCCTTCTATTTGCCATGAAGGATGGGACCAGATGCCATGATCTTAGTTTTTTTTAACATTGAGTCTTAAGCTGGCTTTTTCACTTTCTTCTTTCACCCTCATCAAGAGGTTCTTTAGTTCCTCTTCACTTTCTGCCATCAGAGTGGTATAAAAATTATTCATTTTGTTTTGAATAAACTGTATGTATAACTGAAACTGCATCACATTTACTCTGGTAAATAGCCCCCACTGTTCTGTGTGGAGTACAGAAGGCAAAGGAGGGAAAAGAGAAAAACAGCCCACAGATGTAGTATCCAGAAAAAGTGATGAAGAGGGAGCCTGTGGGTTTGAGGCAGGGCTTCTCACCTTGAGCACTACTGGCATTCTGTACCAGAGAATTCTTCACCGGGAGGGGCTATCCTGTGCCTTGTAGAAAGCTTAGCAATATCCCTGCCTCAGTTCAGTAGCTGGTAATAATATCTGCCCATTTTAACCAAGATAATCACCAGACCCACTAGTTTAAGACTATGGCTTAGAGTGGGAGGGGGATGTTATTGAGACAGGGTCTCTGCTTCCCAAGAGAGAAGATTAGGAAATGGCAGCTGACTATCTTACAAAGGTCTAGTTTGGGGGTAGGGGGATCCCTACCAGTCATGAAGTCATGTTTATTCTGGGGGACCCAGTGCTGTTGACAATAGCAATCAGAAGCCACATCCTTGACTCAGAGGCACCCCACCTCAGTCTCCCTCTAATCCCAGTGCCCAGAATAGTTTTCTCTTCCTTCTTCACAGGCCGAGTCTTCCAACATACCCTGTACCCTCAGTCCTGATGTTCAGGGCCTGACGAATGGAGACTCCCAATGAGTGGGAGCTAATTGTTCTATGATTATAATTATTCAAATTTCAAGATTCATTTACTCAAATCCCATTTATTGAGGACCTTGCCTATGCCAGGCACTAGACTAAACACTAGGAAAATGATGTGAGCAGGTGGACATGGTCTCACCCCTTGAGAAGCTTACAGACCATTGTAACAGATGGGAATCAAGCATTTCCATGACAAAACATGATTTCATACCATCTTGAGGGCTCCAGTGGGCAAATCCACTATGTACTCTGCCAGCCAGAGGTAGCAGTTTCCCTGCGAAGTAAGGAAGCTGAAGCTCCAGCTCCTCGTTTGCCAGGCCCTTTCCAACACCCTGGAGGGATCTTAATTATGTGGGTATCTGATTTCACATCAAATTTTTATTCTTTTTCTGGAAAGGGGCCTTCAAGATTGTACAACGTTTAGACCCCTTAAGACTCAGGGATTCACCCTGATGACAGAGTGTAGATAGCAAAGAAGACAGGATGGATTTGAGACCTGAAAGACAAATCCCCAAGACTTGGGGATGGGTGGAGGCAACTGACTTTCAGGTGGAATGAAGAGCACACACAAAGGCCCTGTGGCAAGAGAGGGCAAAGTAGACAACATGACAAGCTAGATTCATCAGCACCTCCTTAAGAAGAAGTTGAGTATTATAGTGTGGACCTGACAGTAGGCATCTGGCATGCCAGCATCAATCTCCCTGACCAGCCTCCCTGGGGGCTCAGGGACACTAGGCCCAAGTAGGCTGGAGAAGATCTCCTGTCTGATTCATGGTTATACCTTGTGGCTGCCACCAGGCAAAACATTCATTTCGTAGCCTTTACCAAGGCTAATATTTGTTGTTGTTTAGTAGCTGTCATGTCTGACTCTTTTGTAACCCCATGGACTGTAGCCCGCCAGGCTCCTCTGTCCACGGGATTTCCCAGGCAAGAATACTACAGTAGGTTGCTATTTCCTTCTCCAGGGGATCTTCCTGACCCAAGGATTGAAGCCACATCTCCTGCATTGCAATCAGATTCTTTACCACTGAGCCACCAGGGAAGTCCACCTTTATATATATTGTCCCCTAAAATAAAATATCACAAAAGATCTACTATATATATACATACATATATATATTTGTATGGTGGATATACATCTACTCTATATGTAAATATATATCTACATATATTTTAGAATTGTTGAATATTTTATATTAGAATTGTTAAGATATTTTGGAATTGTTAAGAATTTAGAATATTTTAGAATTGTTAAGATAATCCCCAATAGATATACATCTACTATATTGTGTGTGTGTGTGTGTATATATATATATATATATATATGTATATATATATAGTATCAACTATATATACATATATATTTCTGCACTCTCACTTGTCTCATTGATTCACATAGCCTCCCTTTTTTAGTATCAGAAGAGAAAATACATGTCACTGCTGTGCTCCTGATTTATTGCATTGACACTGACCTGCATACCTGATTTCACATTCTTCTCCATTCCTTCAGGCCTTCTTTGCATCTCGTTTGCCAGGGTGTTTTGTTTATTCGGCAAGAACAGATAAAACAGTGGTTTGGACTCCTGGGTAAATAGAATTTCTAGCCTTAAATAAAGGTTCTCCTGTGCTAGTGTATGCTGCCTAAGTGAGCGCAGCTCTGTATCCTGGCCTGAGGAAAAGATTTTTCATTTATAATCCTGTCTGTGTCACTTGGGACAGAATGATGTGAAATCCCATTTTAAACAGATAGCGCTCCGGATTTGCAAGGCACACATGGTAATTGAGTTAATACATGAATATGAATTTCTTCTCCCTAGCCTCACACTTTCTATGCTAACAGTGTTTCTGCCTTTGCTTTTTGCAAGGGTCTCAATGCATAGACCATGTTCCATTTCAGTCATGTTATTTTCTTGGACCACAGCTCTGCATGTTAGATATATATATGTGTGTGATCTTAATCAATCATAATGCACTTAGGCACACACCTCAGAATATTTTAGAATTGTTAAGATAATCCCCGAAAGCCTTGTTTGTGGCACTAGAAGGGACCCTAAAGTTAATCTGGTAGGTCCCCCCCTTCCCAAATTATCAGAACACTGAAATCCCAGTGTTCTGTATTGCTATTAGAAACAATAGTACCATGTTTCTTGGACAAGTCTGGGGAGCCCTACCTCTCTTTCTCCTGCTGGAAATCCATTATGAGCATTTGCATGCCTTGTCAGTCTTACTTTCTGCACATGCCTCATATGCAGCCTCTTTTCTCCATCTATCCTGTCCCGTCTCAGGCCAGACCCTCCGTCATCTCTTATCTGGCCCACCAACCACTCCCAGCCCCTGCGATCCCTTCTCTATATTGGGGCCAGAGCAGTCGTGTGTGTGTACAAAACTGGGTATATTCCTCCCCTGCCCATATTCTCCCCAAGGGACACCAGGAGACTCCAATAGAAGCCACAGACTTGAAGAGCATGTTTACAAAATGTAGATCTAATAAATGACTGATGTCTAGTATGTTAGTCTCTCAGTCTTGTCCGCCTCTTTGCAACCACATGGATTGTATCCCACCAGGCTCCTCTGTCCATGGAATTCTCCAGGCAAGAACACTGGAGTGGGGCTGCTGTTCCTTTCTCCAGGGGATCTTCCTGAACCAGGAATCAAATCTGGGTCTCCAGCGTTACAGGCAGATTCTTTATCATCTGAGCCACCAGAGAAGTCCCCTAGTATATGTACAAAACTATAAAAAAACAAGACTAAAAACCTAATTAAAAATGGCCCAAAGATTTGACTAGTCATGTTCAAGAGAGGGTTAACCTAGCAGGCCTGATGCAGCACTACAGAAGACTGGCCCTTGGCTGGCATCTGAGAAACTGGCTTTTGGAATATTGCCTACGTGTCTAACTGATAAGGCTGTTTTGTCTGCCTGGGGCACTGGACCAGCTTGCCTAGACTGTTTGTACAAGCAGTGTGATTTGTAGTGAACACCTGCCTTCCTTCTAGGAGTTTGGAATGTCAGTAATCATGGCAGGTCGCGCAGGCAGAGTGCCTCTATCACCAGCCCATGAAAAAAAAAAAAAAAAAAAACAACCCTGGATTCTAAGTCTCGGGCAGCCTTTACTGCAGAAACAATACACAGAGTTGCTGCATTTCACCACTGAAGGAAAAAGCATGTTCTGTGCATGTTCTTCCCAGGAGGTAAAACTCTGGATGTCTGCACCTGGGCTCCTCCACACTCCTCCCGAAGTGTTTTTTCACCTGGCTGGCCCTGCTCTGTGCCCCCTCACTGTAGTGACTCATTGCCAGACAGGTAACTGCCTCTGAGTCCTGCAAATCCTTCAAGCAAGTTGCCAAACATCGAATCCTAGAAACAAGGACACTTCACCAAAGACGATGCAGGAATGACAAACAAGCACAGGAAGGGATGCTCAGCCTTGTCAATCTTTAGAGAACCACAGTGAGCTGCCATCCACCACCCTCTGGAATGGTTAGAACCAACTGAGCAACCCTAGGTATCCTTGCTTGTGTCCATTCACACTTGTATGTAAATGTTTATTCACTAGAGCCAAAAACTGGGGAAATTCAGACGTCCATCAGCTGGTGCTTGGATAAACAAATGAGTTGCATCCATGTAGTGGAATACCATTCAGCAATTAAAAGGAGAAAAATTAGGGATGGATACCTGCAACAAGGTGAATGAATCTCAAAGACAGGTCAGATGGAAAGAGCCAGGCATATGGAACGATATATTATATGATCCCATCAGTATGAAATCTCTAGGAAAGGCAAAACTCTAGAGGCAGAAGGCAGACCAGTGGCTGCCCAAGGGTAGGCATGGGGATTGCCCATAAGTGGACACAAGGGAACTTTGGGGGGTGATAGATATATTCTAATATTAGATTGTGTTGATGGTTGCACAAGTATATAGTTACCAAAGCTCATCAAGCTATACACATAAAATAGAGTTTGTGGTATTTAAATTACACCTCAATAAAGGTGTCTTTAAAAAGTCCTCCTGCGGGCTCTCCTGGTGGTGCAGTGGGTGAGAATCCTTCAGCCAATGCAGGAGACTCAAGTTCAGTTCCCAGTCCAGGAAGATCCCACATGCCATGGAGCAACTAAGCCCGGTGTGCGCCAACTATTACGCCTATACTCTAGAGCTCGGGAACCACTATGCTTGAAGCACATGGGCCTAGAGCCTGTGCTCAGCAACACAAGAACCCACCACAACTAGAGAGTGGCCCCCGCTCGCCACAACTAGAGAAAAGCCCACACAGCAATGAAGATTCAGTGCAACCAAAAATAAATTAAAAAGAAAATTTTTTTTTAAATCCTCCTTAGCTTCCATTACATGCTTTTGGAGTAGAAACCTGGCTGAATAGAGACCTGGCTCCTCCCAGGGTTGGCCTCCTCTTCCCCCTAGTCCTCCCCCGACTCACCCCAGGCCCCCAGGCCTTTCACTCTCTGTTCCAGCCTAGGGCTTCTTTCAGTTTCTCACACCGTTCTCTGAGTCTCAATTAAGCCAGACTTTCCCAGTGAACTCCCAGCTTCCTGCCCTCCTCTTTGGTGAGAGAATTTCATCACTCTTGAAATGACTCATTCAATAGCAACATCAAGTTCCCTGAAAGCAAGGATTTGTCTTGATCATTGTGCTTTTTCTCTAATACAACTCCTGGCTCATAGTAGGGACTCAATAAATATTGCATAAAAATAATACCTGAATAAGCATCTTAAGAGCTCCAAGAAGCCCATGATAAACACACCTGTTTGTATAAATCAGTGTTTTTGAAGCATGTTTGCACTCAGAATCCTTTCTATACACACACTTGACAGTATGAGGAACATAGAACTCAAAGTGTAATTTACAAAGTTCTTATCTACAGTTTTTTCCCCTAGCTTTTTTCTGCAATAGACATCCTTGTAGATAAGCCCTTACAAGCTAGTGCTCTTGTGGGATAGATTCCAGGAGTGGTACTGCTGGGTCAAACGGTGTGTGTACTTTTTATTCTAATCAATGTTACCAGATTGATTTTTTTTTTTTAAGTAAATTGAATTTTTTGAAAAAACAGAATTTCATAGAGCATCTGAAATTTCATTTCCTTATTCTTTTGCAGGGAGTCACCTTCATTATCTTTCATATACACCACTGCAATACCTGTCTCTTTATTCCAACAGATAATCTGTGTGGAAGAGTTTCAGGGACTCTCGCACCTTAGAGAGTTTGCTGCACACTGTTCCCGGTATTTCCTGGGTGCCTCAGTCAAGGATTCTTTCTTCTTTTGGTACATAGGAGCTCCTCAAGCTAACCCAAACAACACAGGTGGGAGCACAGGTGTCACAAGGATGTCAGGAATGGAAGAGCCCATGGATAGGACATATATACTGGTTCGTGAGAAACTGGAGAGAGGAACTTCCCCGGTGGTCCAGTGGTTAAGAATCCACCTTCCAATGCAGGGGGTGCCAGTGGAGAAACTAAGATACCACTTACACAGGGCAACTAAGGCTGGGCACCTCATGAACATCCAGCAGAGCCAAAAAAAAAAATGACAAAACTGGAGAGAAAGAAGAAATTGATGTTCCCCACCCTCCCTGATCCTCCCTCCTCCTCCCCTACTTCCTCATCTCCCTCCCCCTCTGCCCCCACCACTAATTGCTATGGTCCTCAGCCGCTGCTCATCCTCAGCCGCTGGCACACCTGTACCCACGTGACCCTCCACCTTAAGCCCTGTCTCAGTGTCATGATTCTAGATTCCATGACTCACTGGCCCTGGCTGGACTGGTCCACCTGGTCTATGCGGCAATGACATTTCTACAAGGGTGGAAGGTGGGCAGGCAGGAAAGAAGTGAAGGATACTTCCCACTCTCAGGTAAGCACCCACAAAATTGCAGAGTAACCTAGCATCTGTGTATATGCCTCTTGCTCCTGTTCTGCTGCAGGTGGTGCTGCTAGGAAATATGCTCTTGTGGGGAGAGGGGGAGGGAGGGCAGGATGACAATCAAATGTCAATCTCTTCTTCTCCACCCTTCCTTAACACTGTGGGCAGAAGGACCAGACCCCAGGATGGTTTGGGCAGAAGCTAGAGGGAGTCCCCCCAGGGCCCACAGGCATGTGCTTGAGTAGCCGTGGGTCTGGGAGGACTAGGGAGGGCAGAGTACAATGGCTACAGCTGGATCGTGAGCCGGTCCCCTCAGCAAGATCCTGCAGAGGGGCAGGGACTTCCTCCTCGAGTCTGCATGGACTACTGGACACGGAGGGTCAAGCCAGGCACGGGTCCCCATCGTCCACAGCAGCCAAAAGCCATGTCTGGACCCTCACAACCTCACTGGGAGTCCTGACTTGGCCAAAACTCAACAGGCTTCTTGGCAGAAGGATGGTAAGTTGGTACAAGCGGATGTTTGCAAGGTGAGTGTGGATTTCCCTGGCATCTCAAGGTGTTATGTCACCCAGAGACCTGTCTTTCCCAACCTCTGCTCTAACTGCCCTCTCTCTTCTCTGGGGAGAGCCTCTACTCAGCGATCCTACAGCCCCAGCCACCCCAGGTGCCCCTGTTTCTGTGGCTGTCCCCCTCACTTGACTGCACTCTGAGAGTGTTACTGAGTCCAACTTATACGGCTCGCCCCATGACAGGCCAGTAAATTGAGAGATGAGTCTTTGGGGCAAGGGATAGCAACTTTATTCAGAAAGCCAGCTGAGAAGATAGCAGACTAGTGTCCCAAAGAATCGTCTTCTCTGAGTTAGAACTCAGGCTTCTTTTACACTAAAAGAGGAGGGGGTAAACTCCTGGTTTGGGGATGTATTCATTTCTTCCTGCATCCAGGTGGGCCTGGTCAGGATGTTTCTTGTGACCTAAACAAAGGTATTTTAGCTTAATCCTCATTACCTGGGAGGCAGGGTTCCCAGAGATGGACCATTATGTATAATAAGCTTACAGGCAACTTCCCTTTAGTGATTAGCTTGTATTCAAAGCAATGGGATGTAAAGGTTAGAGTAAAAGGGGCAGATCCAATACAGGGTCACACTTGTTCTTCCCTATTACAAGAGGAGGGGCTCAGCGTCTCACTGTGCCCACAGCAAGCCCCCCATGGGTGGACATCCAGATGGTCTGGTGAAGGCCTGGCACCTACTCTCCTTCCTAACAGCACCTTCAGTTTCTTTTAAGGACTTCTCTTCCTCACTGGATTCAGCCTGGTGAGCACACCCAGATGTTCACTCCATGCAGTTTAAATCTAGAACACAGTGACCACTAAAAATGGCCAGAGTAGGTTAATCCCGTGGCCAGTTCCAATACAGGGTCCCACTTGTTTTTCCTATTTCTCTCTCCAAACATGATTGTGTCCTTCATAATCCTGCCAGTGTATTTCCTCATTTTTTAAATGCTCCAGAATCTGTTTCTGTTGCTTGTAACTGGGAACTGCAGAAGAGGAGGAGGAGGTAAGGAGGAAGGGAGGGAGGAAAACTAACTCAAAACACCCAGCGAGTGAGTGAGACCAGACCACAGTCTAGTTGGAAAGCCTGCCATCAGCATGGCAGCCGTGGACAGGGCAACAGTGGCCACAATGAGCAATACTGTCCTCCTGGAACAGCCAGGCCAAGCCCGCACATTCACATCTGTGGTACCACTGGGTCAGCCATGGAGATGATTTCAGACAATTCTCTTAGCTTCTCACAAATGATGTCAGGCTCATGGGGTCCTCCCATCATGGCACTCACAGACACCTACAGAGCTCCTGCTAGTAGATACAGGAAAGCCTAGGCCCCCGCCATCAGGTTCCCTGGGCTCTTAGGAGAGTACCTCCAGCATCCTCTAGTACTGAGTTGGGATGAAGGGAAGGGGCCAGGACAACTGAGCAGTAAAGAAGCTAGGGATCATTTTTATTCTATTACAGATACTTTCTCATTTTCCTTGTTATGGCTTCTTAAATATATTCCTCACTTAAAAATGGACATTTAATTTCCAAATACAAGGGATTTAAGTATCTTTGATATTAATTTTTCATCTTGATATTTCTCATTTAAATGCTTTCTTCTTTGCAATCAGCCTTTGTGTTTTTTCAGTCTTCTAACTTTATTGAGGCTTTCAACAGCTAAGTCAAAGCTTTCTCTTGTTAAATGTCATACTGCACTTGAAAATATATGGGTTATTTTCAAATATCTTTTGATCTCTAACATAATTCCACAGTAATAAGAGAATAGACTCTATGACTTCAACACCTTTAGACCATGAAATTTCTGTACCTAGTCTTATGTCTCTGGATATGTTCCAGTATCTCCTAGTTTATAGTCTATGGGAACTTGAATAGAATTTATATCCTGCTGTTGTGTGAAAATTGTATAAATCTCAATGATGTTGAATTGGTTCATAATGCTTTTCAGGCCTACTATATTCTCCTACTTCTCTGTACATTCATTCTATTAACTTTTGAGAGTTTGATATTGAAGCTCCAATTAAAAGTCTTAACATACCTACTTTAATCAAACAATTGTAATATATAATGGAAAAACATGTAGCTTTGTTCTGTATTTTCCAAGTCTCCTGTAAATGTATTATCATATTTTCATAATTTAAAAAATAAAAGTCAGGACATGGAAGCAACCTAGATACCCATCAGCAGATGAATGGATAAGAAAGCTGTGGTACATATACACCATGGAATATTACTCGGCCATTAAAAAGAATTCATTTGAATTAGTTCTAATGAGATGGATGAAACTGGAGCCCATTATACAGAGTGAAGTAAGCCAGAAAGATAAAGACCAATACAGTATACTAACACATATATATGGAATTTAAAAAGATGGTAACATAACCCTATATGCAAAACAGAAAAAGAGACACAGATGTACAGAACAGACTTTTGGGCTCTGTGGGAGAAGATGAGGGTGGGATGTTTTGAGAGAACAGCATCGAAACATGTATATTATCTAGGGTGAAACAGATCACCAGCCCAGGTTGTGCCGGGGTCCAGCCTCGGCAGGATCCAGGGGGCACTCTCAGGATGAACGGCGTCAGCGAGAGAGAGAAGACACGTGAGACCAGCCTTGATAGGGCCAAGTCTGCGAGGGAGAGAGAGAGAGTGTGTGACCAGATGGGGGGTTCAGCCGAATCTGGCAGAGTCTGGCAGAGTCTGGCAATGCTTTATTTTTTACCGTAGCTTTTATACCCTAAGTTAGTACATTTCTAAGGGGAAGATAGTTTAACATTACATCAGCTTGTTCTTCATGAAACCAGGGTGTTTTCTGCATACTTCTTTGTTTATGAGGGTCTTATACATTATCTTCTGGCCTTGGGGCCTATTAACATTTTATGCAAGTCAGGTGAATGTAAACCTATTTTCTGTTTCTATGGTGACCTTAACTGAAAGGTAGCAGTCTCATAGGGCAACAGTACAGAGTAGAAGTATAACCTGGTTAACATAAAAATTAATCCTTCTGCAGAAGTTGTCAGTTACATTTATCTAAGTTTACCCCAGACTGACTCTGCGACTTCGGTGAGGCAGCCTCTGCCTAGCACTCCTGGCTGACAATTAACAACCATCTCATTGTTAGCACACTAGGGCTAAGCTCTTATTTCTCTAGATCTTTAACTATATTAACAATGGTTTCTATAACACAACCTTAGCACATTAAAAGCAAAAACACAGCAAGCAAAACACAGCAAGCAAATGTTAACCCAATAGCTACTTTTAGAATAATTTTTCTTGTGTTTTCTAATAGGGCTTTCTCATCCCCCGAAGGGCTCTATGTCTGTTAGGGCCTTTATATGATCAGGTTCTTTATGTTATTTTATGATTAGGGTATTATAAGCAATCATGCATATTAGTACCAAGGGCATAAATGCATTTGCCAAACAAACTAAAATACCAGCAAAGGAGCTTAAATTAAAACACTCCTTTCACCCTGGATAATCTCATAAAATACCACCACCTGGGAAACTTTTTGATTAAAGTTCTAAATTGATTCTTATTTGGGAAGAGATTGGGGAAGGCCTTCTGCCTGTGTCACAGAAATTAGGGAGTAGTCTATTGAGGCAGGCATCAGAAAGACAGATATCATCTTTAAGGTGAGTGCCAGAGGCAGCTTTTCAAAATCCCTGAAAACCTGATCTGCCTTGCCTGTCAGGCTTTCTCCTCGTGACCTTGTCATGGGTGGGATCTTGTAAGCTGGCCTTTTTGAAACCCCTGAAAACCTGATCCGCCTTGCCTGTCAGGTTTTCTCCCTCATGACCTTGTCATGGGTAGGGTCTCGTGTGTTGGCTCCCAGCAAGGTTGCATGCATGAGACAAGTGCTCGGGCCTGGTGCACTGGGAAGACCCAGAGGGATCAGGTGGAGAGGGAGGTGAGAGGGGAGATCGGGGTGGGGAATACGTGTAAATCCATGGCTGATTCATGTCAATGTATGACAAAAACCACTACAATATTGTAAAGTAATTAGCCTCCAACTAATAAAAATAAATGGAAAAAATAAAAAATAAATATTTTTAAAAATTGGTAAGATGAATGGATAAGGAAGCTGTGGTACATATACACCATGGAATATTACTCAGCCATTAAAAAGAATTCATTTGAATCAGTTCTAATGAGATGGATGAAACTAGAGCCCATTATACAGAGTGAAGTAAGCCAGAAAGATAAAGAACATTACAGCATACTAACACATATATATGGAATTTAGAAAGATGGTAACGATAACCCTATATGCAAAACAGAAAAAGAGACACCAAAGTACAGAACAGACTTCTGAACTCTGTGGGAGAAGGTGAGGGTGGGATGTTTCGGAAGAACAGCATGTATATTATCTATGGTGAAACAGATCACCAGCCCAGGTGGGATGCATGAGACAAGTGCTCGGGCCTGGTGCACTGGGAAGACCCAGAAGAATCGGGTGGAGAGGGAGGTGGGAGGGGGGATCGGGATGGGGAATACGTGTAACTCTATGGCTGATTCATATCAGTGTATGACAAAACCCACTGAAATGTTGTGAAGTAATTAGCCTCCAACTAATAAAAAAAAAATAATTAATTTTTTTAAAAAAATTGGTAAGAAAAAAAAATATGCCAGGGGTCATGTCTTCAAAATCCCAGAGCATAAGCATCATCAGGAGGGTCTGGTAAAAGCACCCTTTTCTGGGCTCACCCAGACTGGGATTCAGGGAGCTGAAACAAACCCAGGGATCTAAGTTTTAATAAAACCCCAGGAGCCTGAGGCAAGCGGTCTCTCTGGAAAATGCCATCTAAGACTCAACCAAGCGAAGGAAAAAGGCATGCAGGTGGATGTGTTGTTCAGCATGCAGCTTGGCCGATCCTCTGTAGAGCTTTTAGAAGATGGAGAGTATCTGTCCTTCACCCCCTCCCAAGGCAGCTCCTCCTAAACGATCGTTCCATTGCTTAGCTGTCACACTGGTGTCAAAGACATGCAACATCCTCCTGCCACCTCGTGGGAAAAGGCTGACTTCTCAGTTAGCGTTTGAGCCTCCAGGTCCAGTCATTCTCTTTCACTCCTGCCTGTTCCCTGAATGGCCATCCACGAACCCTGTCCTCTGCATGGCTGGAGATCCTGTCTATAATCAACCACGGTTTCCTGCTCCCCAACGTTTGCATGAGCCCTCTCTCTAACCTAGGACGCCCTTCCTGCTTCTCTAAGCCTCTCTGATCACTTGTTCCTGGTGACCTTCCCAAGCTCCAACTTCTAAAAGCCCTCACTCCCCACCCTGGTCCCCGTGGACCTCCCTTCCTCCAAGTTCATGTTAGTGTTGCTTTGTGTCAGGTGACCGAAACTGACAAGGGATTTCCTGTCCCTCTGAATCAGAGGAAGGTCAGAGGGTCAATGAGAAGAACTCCATTCTGACTGTCTGGCCTGGAAAGACTGGAGTGGACTGGCAGTGGCTGTGGTGGGCAGATGTGTAGACCAACTCTCAGCTGGACTGGGAGGGTCCCCCGCCTATGCGTGGGTTCTCAGTGGCACACTGGGCATCTCGGTTCACCCCTAAGCCTAAAGATGACCAACTGTGCTCCTGTTTTGTTACCCCTCCCCCATGCCCCCCACGCCCAAACCTCCTGCCTCTCCCCAGTCTTCTCTCCTGCAAGCTGCACTCCACCCACCTGCCCTTGGATCGAGTGTCATTGTCCAGTCATCCAGAGGCCCAACATAACTAAGGCCACCTTAGTTCCTCAGGTGAATCCCAAACAGACAGAAAGAACTAACTGAAAGGTGTGAACCCAACAAAGATGGAAACCCACCCCCCCACCCCTGCTCTCCAAGGGGGGAGCACAGAGAAATCACTCTGCAGAGTAGCAGTAACAGAAAAGGATGCTGGCTTTGGAATCACATGGAACTGGGTTAGCATCATGATTTCTTTTAACCTAAAACTATGTGGCCTGCACCTTCATCTCTCCAACTCTGTTGTTTGTAAGAGAGTGATAAGAAAACACCTACCCCATCATGTGTCTCAGGATAAAGTTAGTGTTTGTCTCTTGTTTGTCACATGAGCCTCAGACAGCAGCTGGCATCATCTTCCATCATCCTCATCAGGCCTGTTGGAGAGGAAGTATTTGAGCTGTCCCTGAAGCTTCTCACCATCAATTGTCACACTACCACATCTCGTCTGGGGTGGCTTCACATCCAGTCACTGGTTTGGCAAGAAAAACAAAGGCAAATGCCTTGGCCAGGACGCCAGGAGCCTAAGTGCAGAGAGAACTCCTCTCAGTGGAAAGAGGCAAGCTTTTGACTATGCTGTTCCTTCAAGTCCTTGTATCAGTGAGCCTTGGTGGTGGAAAAAAATTGCTCTAAGTCTCAGCAGCTTAAAACAAGAAACATTTATGATTTCTCATGAGTCCAGCAGTTAGCTGGGTGCTTGTAGGCCAAGATAATTGATCTTTGCTGGCCTTAATTAAAGGTTTTGTTCCAAAAGGCTTCTGGAGGCCTCACTCAGAACTGGTATGACATCACTCCTGCCACAAAGCCTATTGGTAACAGCAAGTCATGAGGCCAGTCCAGGTTCAAGTGATGGGGAAATACCTCCCCACACCATCTCTCCATGAGAAGAATGACCAAGTATTGTACATTACAGCCATGTCTGCAGTCAACCACACACCTCAAGCTTTTCTCTGCATCCCTTCCAGTTTCTAGTTATGGCTTAAAGTGAAAAAACTGTGTTATAAAATAAAGATGGTTGGACGGTTGGGAGAATGGACAGAAGGGTAGCTGGGTGGATGGGCACCACTGTGTATGAGTGGGTAGATGGGTGAACGGGTAGATGTAAGATGCATTCAGTGGTGAAGTGTGACAGGGTAAGTGAATGGAGATGGTTTGGATGGATGATGGGCAGGAGACTCGCATCCTACTGTCATCCTTAGAGTCAAGGGGCATGGTCACACAGGAAGAAGAAGACCATGCTTCCGTCCTACATCCCTTGCAATCTCCTGGTGGGCAAATGAGTCACCTTGCTGCCCACGGCACTGCACCAGAATCTCTGTTGCCCAGGGCCTGTTACCATGACTGCATGTCTCTCCTTTCCCTCATGATGACACCCCTTAAACTTCTCAGTGCTCCCCATTTCCTACAAGATAGAAGCCAAGTAACTTGCTGCAGCATCAAAGGCTCCCCACAGCCTGGTCCCACTTGTCTCCCCAGCATTTTCTTCTGCTATGACAGACCATGCCATCCCTCTCCCACCTGCTCCCCCTAGCCATGCTGTAGCCACATGATGCTCCCCCACTTTCCTTGAAGACGCCAAGCTTTCCTACACCTCCCTGATTTTGTATGTGCTGTTCCCTCTTGGAAGTGATCCTTTTGCCCTCATTCAAGTGGGCATTTGCTTACTCGTCCTCTAAGACTTCATCCCCGTGCTCCACCACCACCTTGTCCTTGAGGGCATCTTCTACAAGCCTCCACTTATTACATTTCTGTCTCCCCTGGACTTACCTTCCTTGGGGTCATGTCTGGCTCATGGCAGTGTCCTCAGCATCTGGCCCAGTTCCAAGAGCCTAGAAGGTACCCGGTGTTTGCTGAAAGGATTCATCCCTTGCAGCTTTGACATGTTCCCCCCTGCCCTATTCTCTCAGTGAGTGTCCACTGTGTGTCCTGTTCCTGACCAGGTGTTGGACTAGCCACAAAGCATTGACAGTCTCGTTGAGGGAGCGAAAGCAGGCACACACACATGTGCACACGTGATCTTCCAGAAATCAAAGCTCTGTCCACCAGAGGCAGCATGACGCCAACACCTCTGGGAGAGCGCAGGGCTTCTAGAATTCATGGAAGAGGTCACAGTGAAATTGGGACACGGGGACTTTGATGGGTGAGGAAGAGAAGAAGGCTTTGCGGGCCAAGGATCTGCACGAGTGAGGCCTGGCTGTGAAGACACATAAGACCAAGCCACCAGCCCAAGAAGGTGACTCAAGGGGAAACGAATATAGGACTGGGAAAAGATGCTTAGGTCAGATGGTCAAGGGCCTCGAATGACAAGGACAAGTAGGAAGCTAGAATTTATTGAGGGTGAGAAGGCCAGGTTGCTCAAAACTATCCTGTGAGGTAAAGGTTCAGAGACATCAAGTGACTTACCCAAGATAATACAGCTAGGAAATGGTAGGCCTGGGACTCAAAACCAGTCTGACTCTAAAACCCACCTCCTCAAAACTAAAAACAGAGCTACCGTATGATCCAACAATCCGTCTGCTGGGCATATATTCAGAGAAAACCTGGTTCAAAAGGCTACATGCAGCCCAATGCTCATTGCAACACTGTTTACGATAGCCAAGACATGGAAGCAACCTAAATATCCTTCGAGAGAAGAGTACATAGAGAAGATGTGGTACATATATAAAATGGAATATTACTCAGCCATTTGCAGCAACATGGATGAACCTAAAGATCATCATGCTAAGTAAAGTAAGTCAGACAGAGAAAGACAAATATATGATATCCCTTATATGTGGAATCTAAGAAGTATGATACAAATGAACTTATTTACAAAACAGAATCAGACTCACATGAGGAACAAACTTATGGCTACCAAAGAGGAAAGGCAGGAGGCAGGGGAGGGGTAAATTGGGGGACTGGGATTGCCATAGACTCACCACTGTATGTAAAAGAGAAGATCGATGAGGACCTCCTGTATAACACAGGGAACCCTGCTCAATATTCTGTAATAACCTAAATGGGAAAAAAAAATTTTTTTTAAGGAATTAAAAAAAAATTTTGTTTAAGGTATATGTGAGGGAGGAGCCAAGATGGTGGAGGAATAGGACGGGGAGACCACTTTCTCCCCTACAAATTCATCGAAAGAACAATTGAACACAGAGCAAACTTCACAAAACAACTTCTGATCGCTAGCTGAGGACATCAGGCACCCAGAAAAGCAGCCCATTGTCTTTGAAAGGAGGTAGGACAAAATATAAAAGATAAAAAGAGAGACAAAAGAGCTAGGGACGGAGACCCGTCCCGGGAAGGGAGTCTTAATACAGGAAGTTTCCAAACACCAGGAAACCCTCGCACTGGCGGGTCTGGGGGAAGTTTTCCAATCTCGGAGGGCAACCTAACTGGGAGGAAAAATAAATAAAACCCACAGATTATGTGCCTAAAAGCAACTCCCAGCAGAAAAGTACCCAGATGCCCGCATCCGCCACCAGCAAGTGGGGGCGGAATGGAGAGGAGCGGGCGGCATTGCTTAGGGTAAGGACCGGGCCTGAGTGCCCTGAGGGCAATCGGAGGGAGCTTTTGTGAGACACCAACTTAAACTATGGGATAGCAAAAGAGAGAGAGAAAATTAACTGACCCGAACACACTGCCAGCCGTTCGCAGAACAAAGGGTCTGAGCAAGTCCAGAGAAGAGCTAGCCGGCTGCGGACCAGCCCAGCCCCACCAGAGGCAGGAGGCAGGGGGGAGGGGAAAGGGGCAAACTCTGCCCCAAAGATGGCATCCCCTACCACACTGCAAACAGGCCTCCAGTTTCTAACCAAAGACTTCCTGAGATTCTGGATGGTCGACATCCGCCAGGAGGGTCGCGGCTAAACTCAAGGCACATGCACCCAACTGGCGCGGGTGGAAACTGAGGCTGGGGCCGCGGAGGGGAGAAGGCACACTGCACCTGGGGAGAGTGCACCCGTCAAGCTCCTGGCTGCCTGAGCTGCTCGGACCGGGGAAGGCACAAAACGTAGGCGCAACCAAGTCCAACTTCTGTGAAATACCCGAAAACTGGATCCGCATGCCACGCAGGGCCCGCTCCATATAGAGCAAGCGGGAGACTGAGCAGCGTAGATGGGGAAAGCAGCGGCCCTCCCTCCCCGCAGCGCAACTGAACTAGCGAACCTAATCAACAGACCATCTCCGCCCGCCTGTGTCAGGGTGGAAATTAGGCACTGAAGAGACCAGCAAACAGAAGCCAAATAAACAAAGGGAACCGCTTCAAAAGGGACCGGTGCTACAGATTAAAATCCCTGTAGATAACACCGACTACACTGGAAGGGGCCTATAGATATCGAGACGTGTAAGCAGGAACGAGGAGCTATCTGAAACTGAACTGAACCCACACTGACCACAACAGCCCCAGAGAAATTCCTAGATATATTTTTACCTTTTTTTTTAATTAAAAATTTTTTTTCTTTTCTTTTCTTTTTTATTTTTTCTCTTTTATTTTCTTTTAAAATTCCCTATTACTCCCCCATTACTCCTTAACTTTCATTTTCACATATTTTTATGATATTTTTAATTAGGAAAAAAATTTTTTTCCTGTTTTGTTTTCTTTTTTTTTCTTTTTCTCTTATTTTCTTTTAAGTCCTCTATTACTCCTCTACTACTCCTTAATTTTCATTTTCATTTCACTATAACCTTGCAAAAAAAAAAGAGAGAGAATCCCTATTGTTACCGAACTTCATATATATTTCTAAAATTTTTTGAGTGTTTTTGTTTTTAATATTGTATTTTTAAGAGTAACCTCTACTCTAGATTTTTAACCTTTGTCTTTCAGTATGTGGTATAAATTTTGGACATTTAAGAATCCAATATTCAGTTCCCAATTTTATTCAGGAGTCTGTTGATTACTCTCTCCCAATCTTGACTCTCTGTTTTATACCTCAGAACACCTCTATTTCCTCCTTTCCCCTCCTCTTCCCAATCCAATTCTGTGAATCTTTGTCGGTGTCTGGGCTACAGAGAACACTCTGGGAGCAGACAACTGTGTAGATCTGTCTCTCTCCTCTTGAGTCCCCCTTTTTCTCCTCCTGCTCATCTCTATCTCCCTCCTCCCTCTCCTCTTCTTCATGTAACTCTGTGAACCTCTCTGGGTGTCCCTCACGGTGGAGAATCTTTTCACCATTAACCTAGAAGTTTTATTATCAGTGCTGTATAGTTGGAGAAGTCTTGAGACTACTAGATGAATAAAACTGAAATCCAGAGGCAGGAGACTTAAGCCCAAAACCTGAGAACACCAGAAAACTCCTGACTACATGGAACATTAAGTAATAAGAGACCATCCAAAAGCCCCCATACCTACACTGAAACCAACCACCACCCAAGAGCCAGTAAGTTTCAGAGCAAGACATACCACATAAATTCTCCAGCAACGCAGGAACATAGCCCTGAGCGTCAACATACAGGCTGCCCAAAGTCACACCTAACACATAGACCCATCTCAAAACTCATTACTGGGCACTCCATTGCACTCCAGAGAGAAGAAATCCAGTTCCACGCACCAGAACACCGACACAAGCTTCCCTAACCAGGAAACCGTGACAAGCCAATCATCCAACCCCACCCACTGGGTGAAACCTCCACAATAAAAAGGAACCATAGACCTCCAGAATACAGAAAGCCCACTCCAGACACAGCAATGTAAACAAGATGAAAAGGCAGAGAAATACCCAACAGGTAAAGGAACATGAAAAATGCCCACCAAGTCAAACAAAAGAGGAGGAGATAGGGAATCTACCTGAAAAAGAATTTAGAATAATGATAATAAAAATGATCCAAAATCTTGAAAACAAAATGGAGTTACAGATAATTAGCCTGGAGACAAAGATTCAGAAGATGCAAGAAATGTTTAATAAAGACCTAGAAGAAATAAAAAAGTGTCAATTAAAAATGAATAATGCAATAAATGAGATCAAAAACACTCTGGAGGGAACCAAGAGGAGAATAACAGAGACAGAAGATAGGATAAGTGAGGTAGAAGATAAAATGGTGGAAATAAACGAAGCAGAGAGGAAAACAAGAAAAAAGAATCAAAAGAAATGAGGACAACCTCAGGGACCTCTGGGACAATGTGAAATGTCCCAACATTTGAATCATAGGAGTCCCAGAAGAAGAAGACAAAAAGAAAGGCCATGAGAAGATACTCGAGGAGATAATAGCTGAAAACTTCCCAAAAATGGGGAAGGAAATAGCCACCCAAGTCCAAGAAACCCAGAGAGTCCCAAACAGGATTAACCCAAGGCAAAACACCCCAAGACACATATTAATCAAATTAACAAAGATCAAACACAAAGAACAAATATTAAAAGCAGCAAGGGAGAAACAACAAATAACACACAAAGGGATTCCCATAAGGATAACAGCTGATCTATCAATAGAAACCCTCCAGGCCAGAAGGGAATGGCAGGACGTACTGAAAGTAATGAAAGAGAATAACCTACAACCTAGATTACTGTATCCAGCAAGGACCTCATTCAGATATGAAGGAGAATTCAAAAGCTTTACAGACAAGCAAAAGCTGAGAGAATTCAGCACCACCAAACCAGCTCTTCAACAAATGCTAAAGGATCTTCTCTAGACAGGAAACACAGAAAAGTTGTATAAACGCGAACCAAAAACAACAAAGTAAATGGCAACAGGACCATACCTATCAATAATTACCTTAAATGTAAATGGGTTGAATGCCCCAACCAAAAGACAAAGACTGGCTGAATGGATACAAAAACAAGACCCCTATATATGCTGTCTACAAGAGACCCACCTCAAAACAAGGGACACATACAGACTGAAAGTGAAGGGCTGGAAAAAAAATATTTCATGCAAACGGAGACCAAAAGAAAGCAGGAGTCGCAATACTCATATCAGATAAAATAGACTTTCAAATAAAGGTTGTGAAAAGAGATGAAGAAGGACACTACATAATGATCAAAGGATCAATCCAAGAAGAAGATATAGCAATTATAAATATATATGCACCCAACATAGGAGCACCGCAATATGTAAGGCAAACGCTAACGAGTATGAAAGAGGAAACTAATAGTAACACAATAATAGTGGGAGACTTTAACACCCCACTCACACCTATGGATAGATCAACTTAACAGAAAATTAACAAGGAAGCACAAACTTTAAATGACACAATGATCCAGCTAGACCTAGTTGATATCTATAGGACATTTCACCCCAAAACAATCAACTTCACCTTTTTCTCAAGTGCACACGGAACCTTCTCCAGAATAGATCACATCCTGGGCCATAAATCTAGTCTTGGAAAATTCAAAAAAACTGAAATCATTCCAGTCATCTTTTCTGACCACAGTGCAGTAAGATTAGATCTCAATTACAGGGAAAAAAATTGTTAAAAATTCAAACATATGGAGGCTAAACAACACACTTCTGAATAACCAACAAATCATAGAAGAAATCAAAAAATAAATCAAAATATGCATAGAAATGAATGAAAATGAAAACACAACAACCCAAAACCTATGGGACACTGTAAAAGCAGTGCTAAGGGGAAGGTTCACAGCATTACAAGCTTACCTCAAGAAACAAGAAAAAAGCCAAATAAATAACATAACTTTACACCTAAAGTAACTAGAGAAGGAAGAAATGAAGAACCCCAGGGTTAGTAGAAGGCAAGAAATCTTAAAAATTAGGGCAGAAATAAATGCAAAAAAACAAAAGAGACCATAGCAAAAATCAACAAAGCTAAATGTTGGTTTTTTGAAAAAATAAACAAAATTGACAAACCATTAGCAAGACTCATTAAGAAACAAAGAGAGAAGAACCAAATTAGCAAAATTAGCAATGAAAATGGAGAGATCACAACAGACAACAATGAAATACAAAGGATCATAAGAGACTACTACCAGCAGCTCTATGCCAATAAAATGGACAACTTGGAAGAAATGGACAAATTCTTAGAAAAGTATAACTTTCCAAAACTGAACCAGAAAGAAATAGAAGATCTTAACAGACCCATCACAAGCAAGGAAATCAAAACTGTAATCAGAAATCTTCCAGCAAACAAAAGCCCAGGACCAGAGGGCTTCACAGCTGAATTTTACCAATAATTTAGAGAAGATAGCTAACACCTATCTTACTCAAACTCTTCCAGAAAATTGCAGAAGAAGGTAAACTTCCAAACTCATTCTATGAGGCCACCATCACCCTAATTCCAAAACCAAAGATGCCACAAAAAAAGAAAACTATAGGCCAATATCACTGATGAACATAGATGCAAAAATCCTTAACAAAATTCTAGCAAACATAATCCAACAACATATTAAAAAAAATCACACACCATGACCAAGTAGGCTTTATCCCAGGAATGCAAGGATTCTTTAATATCAACAAATCAATCAGTGTAATACACCACATTAACGAATTGAAAGATAAAGCCATATGATTATCTCAATAGATGCAGAGAAAGCCTTTGACAAAATTCAACACCCATTTATGATTAAAACTCTCCAGAAAGCAGGAATAGAAGGAACACACCTCAACATAATAAAAGCTATATATGACAAACCCACAGCAAGCATTACCCTCAATTGTGAAAAAGTGAAAGCATTTCCCCTAAAATCAGGAACAAGACAAGGGTGCCCACTCTCACCACTACTATTCAACATAGTTTTGGAAGTTTTGGCCACAACAATCAGAGCAGAAAAAGAAGTAAAAGGAATCTAGATAGGAAAAGAAGTGAAACTCTCACTGTTTGCAGATGACATGATCCTCTACATAGAAAACCCTAAAGACTCTACCAGAAAATTACTAGAGCTAATCAACGAATATTAAAGTTGCAGGATATAAAATTAACACACAGAAAAATCCCTTGCATTCCAATACACTAACAATGAGAAAACAGAAAGACAAATTAAGGAAACAATACTATTCACCATTGCAACAAAAAGAATAAAATACTTAGGAGTATATCTACCTAAAGAAACAAAAGACCTATACATAGAAAACTATAAAACACTGATGAAAGAAATCAAAGAGGACACAAACAGATGGAGAAACATACTGTATTCATGGATTGGAAGAATCAATATTGTCAAAATGGCTATACTACCCAAAGCAATCTATAGATTCAATGCAATCCCTATTAAGCTACCAATGGTATTTTTCACAGAACTAGAACAAATAATTTTACAATTTGTATGGAAATACAAAAAACCTCGAATAGCCAAAGTAATCTTGAGAAAGAAGAATGGAACTGGAGGAATCAACCTGCCTGACTTCAGGCTCTACTACAAAGCCACAGTCAAGAAGACAGTATGGTACTGGCACAAAGACAGAAATATAGATCAATGGAACAGAATAGAAAGCCCAGAGATAAATCCACAAACCTATGGACACCTTATCTTCGACAAAGGAGGCAAAGATATACAATGGAAAAAAGACAACCTCTTTAACAAGTGGTGCTGGGAAAACTGGTCAACCACTTGTAAAAGAATGAAACTAGAACAGTTTCTAACACCATACACAAAAATAAACTCAAAATGGATTAAAGATCTAAATGTAAGACTAGAAACTATAAAACTCCTAGAGGAGAACATAGGCAAAAACACTCTCCGACATGAATCACAGCAGGATCCTCTATGACCCACCTCCCAGAATATTGGAAATAAAGCAAAAATAAACAAATGGGACCTAATGAAACTTAAAAGCTTTTGCACTACAAAGGAAACTATAAGTAAGGTGAAAAGACAGCCCTCAGAATGGGAGAAAATAATAGCAAATGAAGAAACAGACAAAGGATTAATCTCAAAAATATACAAGCAACTCCTGCAGCTCAATTCCATAAAAATAAATTACCCAATCAAAAAATGGGCCAAAGAACTAAACAGACATTTCTCCAAAGAAGACATACAGATGGCTAACAAACACATGAAAAGATGCTCAACATCACTCATTATCAGAGAAACGCAAATCAAACCCACAATGAGGTACCATTACACACCAGTCAGGATGGATGCTATCGAAAAGTCTACAAGCAATAAATGCTGAAGAGGGTGTGGAGAAAAGGGAACCCTCTTACACTGTTGGTGGGAATGCAAACTAGTACAGCCGCTATGGAGAACAGTGTGGAGATTCCTTAAAAAACTGGAAATAGAACTGCCATATGACCCAGCAATCCCACTTCTGGGCATACACACTGAGGAAACCAGATCTGAAAGAAACACGTGCACCCCAATGTTCATTGCAGCACTGTTTATAATAGCCAGGACATGGAAGCAACCTAGATGCCCATCAGCAGATGAATGGATAAGGAAGCTGTGGTACATATACACCATGGAATGTTACTCAGCTGTTAAAAAGAATTCATTTGAATCAGTTCTAATGAGATGGATGAAACTGGAGCCCATTATACAGAATGAAGTAAGCCAGAAAGATAAAGAACATTACAGCATACTAACACATATATATGGAATTTAGAAAGATGGTAATGATAACCCTATATGCAAAACAGAAAAAGAGACACAGATGTACAGAACAGACTTTTGGACTCTGGGAGAAGGCGAGGGTGCAATGTTTCTAGAGAACAGCATTGAAACATATATATTATCTATGGTGAAACAGATCACCAGCCCAGGTTGGGTGCATGAGACAAGTGCTTGGGCCTGGTGCACTGGGAAGACCCAGAGGGATCGGGTAGAGAGGGAGGTGGGAGGGGGGATGAGGATGGGGAATACATGTAACTCCATGGCTGATTCATGTCAATGTATGACAAAACCCACTACAATATTGTAAAGTAATTAGCCTGCAACTAATAAAAATAAATGAAAAAAAAAAATAAAGGTATATGTGAAAGTGAACCACTTTCCTGTACACTTGAAACTAACACAATATGTTAATCAACTGCAATACTATATAAAATAAAAATTGTTTTAAAAGAAGATAATACCCATCTCTTCATTCTACTGGACTCTTATCAGTCAGGAGGCAGAGGGCAAGGTGTAGCAGGAAGGGTGGTTATGGATGAGATGGGTCTCTTCAAATATTATGATCATGCCATTTGGACTGTGTTCTCTGTCCCTGAATCAATGAGCTCCTGGCCTATTTCTTCTCTTGTTGGAAGCAAAACCCCCATGAGCCACCTAAAATGTCTGTTTACCTCTGCTGCTTCTAAGGAGACAGGACAAAGACCCAGCCTTGTGGCTAGCCCTGGACTGAACAGATGACTGTAGCCCACCCTACACCAGTGAGCCTCCCTGTCAAGGCCTCCCCACCTCCCGGTCAGCACAGCTGGATCTGTGTTCATTCTCAGGGAAGTCCTCCGAGGACAGGTCACGTGCTGCCTGGAAATCAATGTGTTTGACCAGTTGCTTCCCTTTCATCTTTTCATTGTATAATTCTGCCCCCCGAAGGCAAAAACACTGGTCTGGCAAGATTTGTTCTTTTTAAATCTGGCTGGAGCCTCACTAAAGTCCATTAATCTTTAACTTTTTATAGATTTTTCTGCTTAGAATATATGCTCTGTGCTTGCATTTCACGTGGGGATTCAAGCCCTGCTTCCATATTGATGATGACTCTGAAGACTTATGTTCTCTCTGGGGTTTTGTTCTGTGGGCTTATTTATCAGTGCCAGCATGCCAAGAACCCCATAGATCTCTGCCTCATTCAGGAGACAACCAACGGCTAAGACCCTGGTCCTCAGTTCACACAGAGCCAGACACGAATCCAGTCCCAGCCCTTCGATTCTACCTGTTCAACCTCGAGCAAGTCACATGCATCTCTAAGGCTCATTGAAAATGAAGACCCAAGGGAGTCATATCTCACGCGGGGTTGAATAATCAGCACAAAGCCCATATACAGCGGTAATAATTACTGTTGAAGAGTCCTTGACTCTGCAAGGACACCCGCTCCTTACCCCTATCCCTTACCTTTCTTCCAGTCTCCCCTTTTCTTTTAAGAATAACTGCTGGCTCTTTCTCTGTCTACTAAGTCAGCCTTTCAATGCCACCTCTAATTCTCCCTTCTAACCAGCATCTCTGATTAACCCCATAAGAAGGTCCAGGGTAAAGTACACAGAATCATGGTCCTCTGTAAAAAAAGACAAGGAGATGGGAAGAATTTTGATATGTACAATGCAGTTTTTTCAAATTTATTTATTATTCAAATTTATTATTTTTAATTTATTACATTAAAAAATATGTTTAAAGTATCATCATGTATATATATATGTATAACTGAATCACTTTGCCATAGAGCAGAAATTAACACAACACTGTAAGTCAACTATTCTTCAATTTTAAAAAGAGTATCATCAAAGTGAAAACACAAAATTTATAAATCTTTTGTTAACTCTCAAATCAACAAGGCCGAGTACACCAAGTACTTATAAAAGACAGCTTAAGAGAAATGATTTAAAAACAACAACAACAACACTGGCCACCTCTCCCCAGACACTGGCCAAATAAGCCTATGAAACAATAGCAAACACCATGTGGGTCAAGAATCTGCCGACACCTATTTTCTGTCTAAAAGTTGGCAAGGACTGCTCCTAGTTGCCTAACTTCACAGATGAGCTGTGCCACTCCCCACATTAGTCCTTTTGTGGGCATGCCCTAGGGGAGGTATGCTGACGGGCCACCAGCAGACAGATAAATTATATGGACCCTTTTCCCACCTTTTGGTGACTCTGGTTTAACCTAATTGCTAATGACAAATCATTTAAAAATTCCTTTACTAATTGCTTCTGACCAAAACCATTCCCACTTCACTGTCTTGATACTTTGAGGCATGGAACATCTCTAGTCTTTCCACCCACCATATCTCCCACTGCATGAAATGGCCACTTAAAGACCAAAGTCAGACTGGAACTCAAATACTGACTTCTGATTTCCTACCAGCTACATCTTTATTTTAGATGCTATCTTTCAGCCAAACCAGTACTCTGGCGGACCACCTGTCAGACATCTGTGAAAGTGAAAGCATTAGTCGCTCAGTTGTGTCTGACTCTGTGCAACTCCATGGACTGTATCCCACCAGGCTCCTCTGTCCATGGAATTCTCCAGGCAAGAATATGGAGTGGGTAGCTGTTCCCTCCTCCAGGGAATCTTACCGATCCAGGGATTGAATCCAGGTCTCCTGCAATGCAGCTGGATTCTTTACCATCTGAGCCACCAGGATGGCTGAGGGACATATCAAAGGAATGATTTCAATGAGCCCAGAATCTTGCATCTTTTATATATACAAAAGTGCTAAATTCATTAAATTGAGATGCCTGCTTTTACTTTAATTAACAGTAATCTTTTGATGTTCTAACTACCTGGTCTTTGTTGCAAACTCATATAAATCCTGGCTCCTCCCTTACCTCTTTGGAACAGTTCCTTAAAACTGTCTGGGAGGCTGTGTCCTGGGCTTAAGACCTGTTTTGTTCACTGAAAACATAATTCTCAACCTGTGCATTTTTTATTTTTTTTACTCAACAAAGCTTGTGGGTAATCCCCTCCACATGACATCTATGCCTGCTCCACAGAAATCACAGGATTCAAAAAAAAAAAAAAAGGAAAGAAATCACAGGATTCAACAGGACCCAGACCATTTTCTAGGAAGCATTTTCCTTGCAAATATATGGCTGTGGGGTTGGATCCCCGGGTTGGGAGGATCCCCTGGAGGAGGGCATGGCAACCCATTCCAGTATTCTTGCCTAGAGAATCCCATGGATAGAGGAGCCTGGTGAGCTACAATCCATAGGATCACACAGAGTCAGACATGACTGAAATAACTTAGCTGCTTATAAAGAGGCTCCAGATTAGACAGTTGGGAGTCAGGTATCTTTGCAGAAAGATGTTAGGCTGGGGAGGTGGACTGGGGTACATAACTAAAGGTGTCCTTCACAAAACTAACACAACCAACATCTCCTCATTGAGTGTCCTGGATCTACCCACTGGACCAACGTCCTTACTATGGGCAAACAAACTGAACTGAAAATTAAGAGATAAGTAAGCACTTTCTGGGTATTTGATAATATTAAGAAATTAATATTATTGGTTATTAGCTGTGATAATGATGCTGTGGTTTTTTTTTTTTTAAAGTCTATCTTTTAGAGATACTTCTTGAAGTGTTTCCAGATGATGAGATATGATGTCTGGTATTTGACTCAAGATAATTTTGGAAAATGGGGAATGGGCGGGGATATAGATGAAACCAGATCAGTTCAGTTCAGTTCAGTCGCTCAGTCATGTCCGACTCTTTGCAATCCCATGAATCACAGCACGCCAGGCCTCCCTGTCCATCACCAACTCCTGGAGTCTACCCAAACTGTCCATCGAGTCAGTGATGCCATCTAGCCATCTCATCCTCTGTTGTCCCCTTCTCCTCCTGCCCCCAATCCTTCCCAGCATTAGGGTCTTTTCCAATGAGTCAACTCTTCACATGAGGTGGCCAAAGTATTGGAGTTTCAGCTTCAACATCAGTCCTTCCAATGAACACCCAGGACTGACCTCCTTTAGGATGGACTGGTTGGATCTTCTTGCAGTCCAAGGGACTCTCAAGAGTCTTCTCCAGCACTGCAGTCCAAAAGCATCAATTCTTCGGCGCTCAGCTTTCTTCACCGTCCAACTCTCGCATCCATACATGACTACTGGAAAAACCATAGCTTTGACTAGATGGACCTTTGTTGGCAAAGTAATGTCTCTACTTTTTAATATGCTATCTATGATCAGCCATGGGTTAATAATTGTTGACACTGGTGATGGGTCCATGGGAAGTCTATGTATAATTATATCTCTGTTTGTGGAAGTTTAAATGTTGCCATAATAAAATCGTTAAGAAAGCAAAAAAAAAAAAGTAAAGAAAGGAAGGAAGAAGGAGCGGGGAGGGAGAAAGGGGAAAGAGGTGAAGAAACACTTCCCATGCAGTGTAGATCACAATCTGTAGAAACAGCTGTCATGTGTCGATGAAAAGTAACTGACCCACTCTGCAGAACCATTTTCTGGACAGAAATAGATCCCCGGGCCACCTCCCCAAAGTGGGTTTAAGATTCTGGGGCTTGTAGACCTGGTGTTTCATTTGCATATCTGCATATTCATGGATGCATTAAAGAGAAATATCCTGAGCAGACCTCTGTGCCCCTCAGCCCCTGTGGCCTTTTGACAAGCCCTCTCACTTCAGAACATGGTGGACACAGGGAGGCAGCTTTGTTGAGCCACCCTTTCAGACATTAACCTCACAGATGGCTCAGTGGTAGCTCGAGGACTGGAGTGAGGTGGTTCTCTACAACATAATTCCAGACACATATCTGAACACAGGAAGGGAGAAGATTTTACAAGTCTCTAAAATAAAATGAGTTCTTGAGAAGAGAAACAAGGATGAAGGAGGATTTCTTTATCAGCACGAGGCAGGAGCATGAGCCACTTGTCCCCTCCTAAGAGACTCAGTCTGGGATCGCAAGACCCAGCAAAGAGGACGGACACTGGAAGGCACCTCCTGCCCCGCCTCTTGTGAGGAGCATCTCTGGAGGAGGGACAGGACTCAGGGTCTGTCCCAGGGCTCTGCTCCAACCCCGCTGCCCTCCAGAAGCTCTGCTGCCCCATGGCTGGGTACACCGGGCCAGTTGCTTGACCATTCAGTGAAACGGGACAGGACTTCCTGCCTCACACGGACATTGTAAGGATCATGGGAAATCGAGGCATTGATTCATGGAAATGGTTCTCTGAGCTCTGATTTACCTCCACAGAGCTCATGATTTATCCCCATTTACCTTCCCCTCCTCCTGGGAGGGGACACAGCAGGGCAGGCATATACTTAGCCACTGGGAGACTAAACAAAGGCAGATAGGAACCAGGAAAAAGTAGGCCGAATTAAGTTCCATGTGCCCAGCCAGCCAGCTCAGAAGACTGAGGCTAGGTGAACAGAAGATGTCTAAAGTGGCCAGGGGAGGGAGGAGTGGCCAGATCTTGGTTCTTGGGGATGAACAGCAGAGGACCCACTGGAAGGGTGGGGGAGGAGCAGATTTCTGCCTGGAGCATGAAGGGGACCACTCTGGGCATGCAAAAGCCAGCGATGACTTGGCCCTTTTTATGTGCCAGGCACTGTGCTGGACATTTGGCATAAACGTCTCAGAAGACTCAGCACAAAGGTGGGGGAGGGTGAGAAATCCACCTGCCTGAGATGGATGATGTAGGGAGCAGGGAGAGGAGTTTAGACCAGTCAAGGGTCTAAAGGAACCAAGGAACAGTCAGTTCACTGCTTAAGCCTTTGGCTGATCCTCTGTTCTAGTGAGTCAGGCTAACAAAGAAGTTCAGGGCCATGGCTGGTCCTGATTAGATGCCTTAGAGAGGCCAAATCAGGTGAGAACCCACTACACTTGACCAAGCTATGGGGCTTTGTTCTTACACCTTTAAACTGGGCAAGGCAGGGACAGGCTGCCCCACAGTCCCGGAGGTGAGCTCCAGGCTGGCCAGGGAGGGATGCAGAACCAAGGCCTGTGTGAACAACTGATGGCCTGAGCATCCCACTACAGCTGAGAAGAGATGGGAAATAGGTCTGATGAGGGCTACAGCTGTCCACAGCACTGGCCTCAGTCGGGAGTGATTTTGCTCCTCCCTGCACACCACCCCCCCAGCCTGGGGCATTTGGCAAGGCCTTGAGACATCTTTGGGAGGTGACAACTCCCATCCCTGCAGATGCCAGGGATGCAGCCTAACATCCTACAGTACATAAGAACCCTCATTCCACCAAAGAATGACATGGTCCAAACTGGCGACAGCGTCAAGGTTAAGAAACCCTGGTGTTGGACTTCCCTGGTGGTCCAGTGGATATGAACCCACCTGCCAATGCCTGGGACACAGGGTCAATCCCTGGTCTGGAAAGATCCTATGGAGCAACTAAGCCCACGCACCACAACTACTGAGCCTGCACTCTAGAGTCACCATAGTGAGAAGCCTGTGCATTGCAACAAAGAGAGGCTAAAATCCAACCCACTGCCTGGGATGAAGCTGCCCCTACCCTGAGGAAGAGGCATTTTTTTCTAACTCAGCCAGAGCAGTGTGAGGACTTACATGGGCCTGAGGATGGGGGGACAAATGAGAGGTGCCTGGGGATTGGAGCCACAGTCATATCAGAGTGGGAGGAGAACGTACCTGCTGTCACCCAGACTGCAAGTTGTACAAAAAGCAATTTAAAAGAGATATTTAGTCTTTTAATAGAGGGTCAAAAAGTCAACCCACATGATTATGTCATCTTCTTGCTGGCAAAGACAGAGGTTTTAAAGCACGATGACATTCCTACCAGGTGAGAAATGAGATGAGCTCAAAGATCTTCACTGCAGTACTGTTTCTAACAGTACAAGATCAGAAAATAATATTCCCATAAATGCCCATCAGGGCAGGACAAGCTGGATAAACAATGGCATGTCCTACAAAAGAATGAGGTCTCCAGAAATAAAGTGAAAAAAAAAAAGCCAAGTGCACAAGCCTGTGGAGTACTACACTGCCACCGGGTGAAAAGGGTGTGAGGATCAACGTGGTACTGATAATTGCTTATATTTGCATAATCCTGGTGGCTCAGCCAGAAAGAATCTGCCTGCCAACGCAGGAGATGCGGTTCAGTCCCTGGGTGGGGAAGATCCCCTGGAGATGGAAATGGCAACACACTCCAGTGTTCTTGCCTAGGAAACCCATGGACAGAGGAGCCTGGCCGGCTACAGTCCATGGGGTCGCAAACAAGCGGATTTCAAACGTCACTCAGCACCAGAACCACCCAGAGGGCCTCTTTTAGCCTTACTTACTTCAAGCAACATCAACCTTGTTTTTATTGGGGTTGGGGCGAGGGAGGTGGGAGAGCCTCATTTTTCTTTCCAGGAGTTGAACTGCCCAGCCTTCCGGATCCTGGACCCCCACAGGCCGAGCCACCCGCGGAGATTTAAGACAAAAGCCTGTGAAAGGTACCGTTCCCTAGTTACTCCAGCCAGCCCCGAGACTGTTTCCCAATCCTCAAGTGGCCGCTGAATGTGAAAAGTTCAAGGCGCCTGAAGGAATCCCGCAGGAACCTAAGAGTTTGGAATTATCTAAGTACCCTTCACCCTCACCCCATCTCCCTTTTCCCTCTCAGGGAAACGAACTGAAGGTTTGAGTAACCTGGCCCTCCGACCTCCCCGCCCCCGCCCCACTGAGAGGGGCGGAGCGACCGATACGACGGATCCTCCCGCCGGCTTTGTGCGCGCTTGCAATCCAGCTGTCGCCGCCCCAAGAGCCCCCTGCCGCCGGAGGAGGCACATTTCCGGGCCGCCCACCACCCAGATCGCACTGCCTGCCCAGATCTGCTCCGGCCCGTTCGGTCGCCGTCGGGCCCCAGTCGTCCCTCCGAAATGCCGGTCGACTTCACCGGGTACTGGAAGATGCTGACCAACGAGAATTTCGAGGAGTACCTGCGGGCGCTGGGTAAGCGCTGCCCGCCGCGCTGTGTCCGGGCGCCCGGCCGGACGTCTGAGGGTGGGATCCCAGCGCCGTCCCGAGCCAGCCGGCCATCTGCCTGCCTCGTCAGGCCTTGCCGCCGCCCCGTGCACCCGGCCGCGGACCGGGCGTCTCCAGGAGCCAGAGACCTGCGAATTGCCGAACGGGGGTTGTTAGGGTTCATGGTGGTCAGTGTCTGATATTTGGCTCTCAACGTGGAGGATTTCATTAGAAAAGCTGGGCTTGATTGGTTAGTTTTTGTTTTCAAAGGTTTAGCATAGGGCAGAAAACTTTGTTGTGGGAAAGAAAGAAAAGGACAGCCCAGCTGCACGCAGAGGTCGTGCTAATCGAGCAAGGAACTCCAGTGGTTTTCTTGGGGTGGGGGAAGCAGGCTCGTAGGGCCCCACTACTTTGGCAGCAGTTCTCCAAATGTTTTCAGCCAGCTCTCTACCCTGGCACTCCCTGCAGATGTCAATGTGGCCTTGCGCAAAATCGCCAACTTGCTGAAGCCAGACAAAGAGATCGTGCAGGAAGGCGACCACATGATCATCCGCACGCTGAGCACTTTTAGGAACTACATCATGGACTTCCAGGTTGGGAAGGAGTTTGAGGAGGATCTGACGGGCATAGACGACCGCAAGTGCATGGTGAGGCTTTGCGTTTACCTGGGCATCTCCTTCCCAGGGTTCCTGACCCCCAGGGGTCTGGGTGATCCCAGAGGGGAGCAAGGGCCCTTGTGTTCTGAGGGGCAGAGATGTTCCACTCCCAGCCCCCAAGGTAGGCAGCACCTGACTCATCAAGTTCCCCTTACATCCTAACCAGACAGTAACAGGAAAGCTGTGGTTTGTTGAATCTCTACCATGTCCTGGCTTTGAGCCAATGCTTTCTTTATATGCTTGACTTCATCCAATCTTCACAACCCTTGAGGGAGGTCTGAGGACACCCATTTTACAGATGAGGAAGCAGTCTCAAAGAGATGTGCCTGGAGTAGCACAGCGAGGGCAGGGCTGGGCAGGAATTCCAGGCAAATCTGTTGACTCTATCTGTACCGTAGGCTAGGGGAGGAAGGAGAGAAGAGAGGAAAGCAAGACCAAACATAAGCAACCTTTTTCAAGTGTAAACTTTCTACATGGCAGATCATGAAGTCCACTCTAGGGAGCAGGGGGCACTGTGATCTCTGCCTTCTGACCTGTCCCTCCTCATCCCCAAACTGGGGTTTGGCTCCCGGCCAGTGCCTTCCCTGTCTTCCACTGCTTCCAGGCGGCTGGCTGCCTTTGAACCCCGCAGCCAGCACCTACTCAATGGGTCAATGCCCCTGCAGCCCAGGCCGGAAGGAGCAGCAGTGGAGGAGGGGAGTAAGCCACCCGTCAACAAGGGTGGGAAGTTGGTGACCTGGAGACCCCAATTAGCGCCACCACGCTGCCTCCGGAAGGTCAGCTTTGGGCCTCCATCAACATTCTGGGGGTCGCTGGGAGGTCAGGGTGCTGTCTGCCTCGCTCTCACAGTCATGGGTCCAGACCTAGGGGCCTGCCTTGCTTACTGATGAGATTCTCCTCATTCTTCTTCCCTATCCCCTCCCACCATTCACTGAGGGGCTGCTCCATGCCCTGCACTTTGCCAGCTGTTTTACTCCACAGTGAAGGAGGGATTACTAATCCCATATTTCTCAATGACTGAGGCTCCCGGGCGAAGAGATTGAAGAAGTGGGACTTTGAGGCCCAGACTCCTGCTCTGGGATAAGCTCCTCTGTAGGTAGCCTTTGCGGAACCTGGTGCCGGGGCTTTGGTTGACTGTGGTTGAAGGAGTGCCAGTGTCTGGGGATAAAGAGCCCCAGGCCAGGATGACTCACCCTTCCTGACTTGTTGATTCATCTGAAGGGGATCAGGAGTCAGTGATTACACTCAGAATTGTGGCGGAAGAGGGGGTGGCTGGCAAGGCGGATCCTCAGAGAGGCCACTGGTGGGAGAAAACACTGTGGTTGTAGTGAAATGTCAGGTCATGCTTCTAACGCCCAAGGCCTCTTAATCCTCAGAGAGGCTCACAGTGGGAAAGGAGACTTTCAGTCAGAGTCTGCCTTGATAAAGTGGGGGCCCTGCCTCTCGGACCACTGCCCAAGGTCTGGTCCCTGGCTCATTGCCTGGAACCGAAGGTGAGAACAGTCCTTGTCCCCAGCCTACTCTTGAGGTACTTACAAGGCACAGCAAGCATCTCTGTTTATTTTGGGTCCCTGCCACTTCTGGAATGTGCTGGCTTATACTTGCTTGGCTAATTACCTTTGCGCTTTCATTCCCACTCTTATCCATTAATGCATGAAGCTTTTATTGATCACCTGGTAATACTAGTTAATACAAGCAGACCTCGGAGAGACTGCAGGTCCAGCCCCAGATCTCCACAATAAAATGAACATCGAAATAAAGTGAGTCATACAAAGTTTTCCTTTTCCCAGTGCATATAAAACTTTTGGCTATACTAGACTGTGGTTTATTAAATGTGCAATTATATTATGTGTAAACAGCAGTGTATACACCTTAACTGAAATGCTCACCATCATCTGAGCCTTGGGCAAGTTGTAAGTTGTAATCTTTTTGCAATATAGTACTGTCAAAGATTACTGCTCACAGATCACCATAACAAATAGTGAGAAAGTGTGAAATACTGGGAGAATTACCAAAATGTGACACAGAAACCAAATGTGAGCAAATGCTGTTGGAAAAATGGCATCAATAGACTTGTCTGATGCAAATTTGCCGTGCACCTTCAATCTAAAAAGCGCAGTATCATCAGGGACTCCCCGAGTAGTCCAGTGATTAAGACCCTGCACTTCCAATGCAGGGGGTGCAGATTCAATCCTTTGTTGGGGAACTAAGATCCTACATGCCCAGCAGCATGGCCAAAACAAACCCACAATATTTTCAAAGTGCAATAAAACAGGGTATGCCTGTACTCATCGAGTGCTGAAGTACTGTTCCAGTTTTATATTAACTCACTGAATTTTCACAACACTGATTTTAACCCCGTTTTACAGACGAGAAAACCAAGGCAAGATTTCTTGTTGTGTGACCTTGGTGGATTAAGTAAATGGCAAAGGGTTTGCATGTGGTCTGACCCAGTGGAACATGTCACAATCTCTGATATCCAGGAACTCACAGTCTTTGTGGCAGAGACAGATGCACACAGAGTCAGAACACAGTGTGACCAGTGGTGATAAAGGGAAGCACCAGAAGAAGGGATCCCAGAAGGAGTTCCGGAGGTGGTGATGTCACAACTTACTATAACAGGGTGGATGGGTGGGTGGGTAGGAGGGAGGGAGGGAGGGGTTTGGCCACCCTCTTTTCATAGCCATTAGCTCTGTGGTAGGTGAACAGATCAGGGAGCCCAGCAGCTGGGCAAACTCAGTGACAGTGGGTGAGGATCCACGGTCAGGTCTGCTGTCTTGGGATTCATGGAGGCCCCCTCCCAAGTAGACAGCAGGCACTTACCTTGCTGTTGCCTATGGAGAAGATGGACGGCCCTCTGCTCCGGCCTTCCTTTGGCCCCTGACTGCAGAGAAGTCCTTCTTCCCAGCTGTCCAGTTGGATTGGGCAGCCACAGGGAAGAGCCATGGCTAGGGGAGGGTGCAGGATAATACAGTGATAGCAACTATCTAGCCTGGTGCTTGTGAATGGAGGGGAGCTGCCTGCAAGAGGCCACATGGCCCAGGCCAGGGCCCCCGGGGGTCCTGAGCAAGGTGGTTGCCAAAGATAATGTCCTTTCTGCTCCCCGTGCTCTGCACCCAGCAGCAGGAGCTGTGGCTGGAGGAAACCAGTTCTCAGCTTCAGTTGGCCTCATTCTAACACGTTCTTCCCAACACATTATGAGTAGCTCATTTCTCACCTGTGGTGTTCATTCCTCTCTTGGTCCTACAAGCATTTCGTTGGTGTTTATCTTTGCAGCCCTTGTGTTACTGATACGAATCACGCGGGAGTCCTGCCTCCCTGGAGCTCAGTGTAATGAAGGCAACAGACCAAAGCAGCCAATCATACTGAGATGGTGTGCTGATGGAGAGGGGCAGGCAGAGAAGGACCCCAGGTCTGGGAGGTCAGGAGCTGTTCCTGCAGAAAGTGGAGTCTCAGCAGCGGCTTGAAGGATAGGCAGGAAGTGGGCAGACAACAGAAAGGGGATGAGAGCAAAGCCAAGGTCAAGAGAATAGCTCTTGTTATCGTTGCTGTTCAGTCACTCGGTTGTGTCCGACTCTTTGCGACCCCATAGATTGCAGCCCACCAGGCTTCCCTGTCCTTCACCACCTCCCAGAGCTTGCTCAAACTCATGTCCATTGAGTCGGTGATGCCATCCAACCATCTCATCCTCTGTCGTTCCCTTCTGCTTTCAATCTTTCCCAGCATCAGGGTCTTTTTCAATGAGTCAGATCTTCGCATCAGATGGCCAGAGTATTGGAGATTCAGCTTCAGCATCAGTCCTTCCAATGAATATTCAGGGTTGATTTCTTTTAGGGTCAATCCTAAAAGATTTGGTTTGATCTCCTTGCAGTCTAAGGGAGTCTCAAGTGTCTTCTCCAACAGCACTTGGTACTTGCTATTTCAAACCTGTCCCACATCAAACCTGGGCTCAGCCTGGGAGCACAAAGGCACCCAGGCCAGTGGAGGGGCCAGACACATCCTCAGGCCTTTACCACCCAGTGCAGTGGTGGAAGCACGGTGGGCGGAATACAGGGCTGGTGGGGCGAAGGGCAGGCAGTGGTCAAGGAGGGCTCCCTGGAGCTGTGGGAAGCCTTGAAGGACAAGTAAGAATTAGGGTGAATGTGAAAAGCATTTCAGGCAAAGGGAACCAGAGGTCACAGAAAGCCCAGAGGTCAGAGAAGGCCTGGCTGGGAAGGGTTTTATCAGGGAAAGAGGTGCAGTCAGCAAAGACTTCACGTGGCCAGAGTGTAGGGTGTGGCTGGGGAAGAGGGAAGTGCTGGGGCCCAGTAGGGGGCCTGGAAGTGACCAGATAGGCGCCAGAGAGCCTGGGAGAGGTGTGGTCAGGCTGCCATCCTCCCCAAAGGGCCCAGAGAGCTCTGCTCCTGCCTCTTTCCCTGGGAACCTTATCTGTCTTCTAGAACAGCCGCCAGAGGATGAAATCCGGCCTGCAGATGTGTTTTGTTTGGCTTGCACTATGTTTGACAAATTTCAGAGCCAATTGCCAGTGATTGCCAAAGACTGTTATGTCACAGAAAAATCCATATTCCTGGCTGTTCATACCCCAACAGAATCAAGACTGCTGAAAAGGCTGGGTGCCCTTTTACTCCTGTGCCATGTAGATCCCCGGGACGTGGTCGCAGTTGCTCCCAGTTGATGGGACCTTTTCCACTTTACCCCAGCCCTCGCCCACCCCATTACCTGAAGTCCAGGATCAAAGAGTCATATATCATTGTTTGCCTTCTGCATTCCTTAGAGCAGTGGTTTCCAGAGCTGAGATCAGCAGCAGCAGCAGTGTGTGAAGACTTGTTAGAAAAACAGATTTTCCAGCCAGACCCCAGGCCTCCCAGATCAGGAACTTTGGGAGTGAGGCCAACAATCTGGGCTTCAATAAGCCACCAAGTGGTTCTGGTGCAACTAAACCTTGAGAACCACCACTTTGGAGAAAAGAAACCTCTCTGTAAGTGTGTCTCTAGAAAAAGTGGAAAACACTCAGTGATATTTTTTAGGCCCAGTGTAGAGGGCCGCAAGCCACCAGATGGCTTAGCCCATTCCTGGACCCCTCTGGACATGACAGCCACGTCCAGAACCACCTGAAATGGTTCTGCAGTCTTGCCCCAGGCTGACGGGTGGAGGCACTTAGATCTATGGAGCCCAGGATCACTCAGCTCACATTTCCAGTCAGTTCTGTTCAGATCTTTACATGACCACAAGCAGTCAGTGCTGTCATCTTGGTGGAAATGTGTCAAGCCTGGGTACAGCTTTTCTCTACTGCCTCCTGCATGCCTTTATCCATTAAAATGAAATTGCAGGCCCAGTTTGAAACCAGTATTATTTATTGAATCTAGCAGATGGAGGCTTTGGCAGAGTGGGGGGACCTGCCAAAAGGGAGGTGCTCCTTCACTTCAAATACTGTTCCCCACACCCGGGCCAAGGAGCCCCTCAGCGCAAAGAACGATCCAACTCCTGATTCCAGCTCCCCTGGCATGAGCTGCTTTTGTGGGGAGAAGACGAGCCTCGGCCAGGGTCCCAGCCAGGAACCTGGCTCTGCGTGCTGGTGGCAGAAGGGTCATTTGTCATCCCACCGTGGACCCTGGGGAAATGGCAGCTTTGTTCACTCAGGAGTGGGCTCCTCCTCCCAGGCTGAGGCCTTGCCTCCAGCTCCAGCTCCAGCCTTGAACTCGGGATGACCCCTTCCACAGAGCCTGCCTTCCACTTCCAGCCTTCTGTTGCTGCTGTCTGTTTTTATTGTAAAAGGAAGAAAATAATTCAAACAGCACAGGAGACAGTGGACTGAAAAGGAAAGGCCCCTTCCTTACTCAGCCTTGTTCCCACTCCCCAGAGGTAATCACTGGTACTGTTTCTGGCTGGTCTGTTCCAAAATCTTCCTCAAATATAGAAGACAGCAGCTCTGTAGCTATTGAGTAGGTAATTGGTCAATTGTTAGTGAACTAAGTCGTGACTCTTGAAACCCCATGGACTATAGTCCGCCAGGCTCCTCTGTTCATGGGATTTTCCAGGCAAGAATACTGGAATGGGTTTCCATTTCCTTCTCCAGGGGATCTTTCCGACCCAGGAATCAAATCCACATCTCCTGCATTAGCAGGCAGATTCTTTACCACTGAGCCCCCCGGGAAGCCCCCCCAAATTGGTCAGTGTTTCTACTGAAAGGCAGAAAAGACAGAGAAACAGAGAGAGAGAGAGAAGGAGGGAGGGAAAGAAGGAGAAAAAGAAAGGAAGAAAGAAGGGAGGGAAGAAAGGATCTACTTCTTTGCACATTGTTATTTGCACATGATATTTCTTCAGCATCTTTCTGTATCAGCACTTACATGTTTCATTTCCTTCCCTCCTTGACTTACTTTCATCCATCCATTCATGCATCTAAGTATCTACCAAACCTCTGTAAACAGTGTGGCTTAAACTCTTTTGCTAGCTTTCTGATCCTATTCTTGATTCATTAAAGAAATTTCTTTGATTATTATTTTAAAAAAACAAAAACACGATATCAATGGCAGAATTCACTCCCTGGGCTGCAGAGCTGAGAATGCCACTGGGTTTGAGAGCTTTCTGAGAGCCGCCCCTCCCCAGATCAGGGCCCCAGCATTTGGCTGGGTCCTTTCCAGGAAGGAAACACGGAGTGTCTTTCATGTCTTAGCTGAAGTTCTTCGACCTTTGAAATGAGTGTCAGCAGCATGCTTTTGAGGATTACAAAAAGGAGAATTAAAGCAACCCAAATAAAATTCACAAAGTAGCTTTCAAGAATCACACTTGTTTGTTAGGTTTGGGGTTTTGTTGGGAACAAAGGAAAATAACATGTGCTAAATCCTTACCAAGTGCCATGCCTGCCTCTGATGATTTTAGCACTTTTTTCTCTTTTTGTCCCCACAACAAATGCTGTTCAGTAAGTATCATTATGCCCACTTTACAGATGGAAATCTGAGGCTCCCGGTGAGGAATCTTTTTTAGCCCAAAGTCATTCAGTCAGCTGGTGGCAGAGGAAGGATTCTGACTTTCTGTTTACAACATTCTACATTACGAAATCTTTCATGGAGCTCTGCTAAGGACCAGCACCTCAATTCCTTATTGTGACCCTCGTCACAACCTGGATGAAAGTGGTGAGACGGCTTGGAGGTATGGAGAAAGGAGTGCTTGTATTAGGGTCAGACATCTGGTTTTGAATCCTCTCATCCTCCCCTCTTACTTAGTTAATAAAGTGACCTTAAGTGACTGAACACACTGCCTCTGTTTTCGCATCTGCTAAATGGGCACTGTGATTGCCACTCCACCTGGCTCACAGCACATTCTGAGGACTAGGGCGATAGCACAGGAAACAGGGCCTTGTGAAGCCACTATACTATGTCCAACAAGCAGGGGGAAATCCCTCTGAGACCCAGGACTACAGGCAGCGTTCTTGTGATGGCCACATGTTTACTGGAGGATTATAACTGTTTGTTTTTCTGATCGACATTGCTCTGCTACCCACCCAAAGAAGCACCTTCTTTTTGGTGGGAATGACCTCTACTTACCTGTGGGTTCTGGTGAAGCTGCAAATCCCAGTACATCATCTCTCCTGGGTTGAGCACCTTAAACCAGGGCCATGACAGTGTCCTGTGGCCTGTCCCGTGATTGTGTGTGTGACTGGGCCAGTCATTTGTTTCCTGCCACCTTCCATGGCTGCAGGAGATATCGAACAGAAGGAAAAAATAAAATGAGGCCAGTAGATAAGATGAAATAATTGAGGAAGAGAGAGGAAGAGAGAAACCGCAACACTGGAGGGCTGCCGGAACTCCTGATACAACACCATTCCGAGACTTTTCACGTCCTTGAACCAGCAAGTATGTTCCCTTTCTTTTTCCCCTGAAGTGTTTTGCAGTTTTCCTGTTACTTGAATCTAAAAACATCTTGTGACATAGAGTCCTACAGATCATAGATTAAGAACCACGTATGAGTTACAGCAGTAGTTCTCAAACTTAAACTCGCTCCACATCCAGATTTTCTGATTCAGAAAGTCTGGAGTAGAAACCAAGAGCTTTTCTAACAAATTCCTGACTGATGCTGATGCTGTGGGTTCAAAGACCATGCTTATGATAACTACTAAGAAAGAGAAATGAGGAAGTGGGCTGGCCCATGCCCAGGTTCTGATGATGTTCTTTTCATGGTTCAGTGTGCTGGAGTTAAGGGTGGCTGTTTTGGGGGACTAAATGAAAGTGGAGAGATGCACTCGAGTCCATGTGGATGCCTGGAGACACCAAACTTGCAGCAGCCCATGATGGTTTGTGACTCAGGGTCTGAGTAAGTGATACCAACAGTGTGTGCAGCTGGACAAATGCAGGATACAACAGAGCAACTGGGAGTCTTGGCTTTGAGATGGACCTGGGTTTGAATCCTGGGTCCACCCTCCAGCTGTGTTTCCTTTGGGAACATACTCTTAACTCTTTGGACCTCAGTGTCCTCATTTGTAAGCAGGAGCCAAAAATATTATTAGTACCACTGATAGGATTGTTGTGAAAACTATGTGGTCATGAATTATCTCAAATTTCTATTGCTGTGTAACAAACCACTCCAAAACTTAGTGCTCCAAGACTCCAAAACAATAACAGTTCTTTATTTTCTTCATGCATCTGCAATTTGTTCAGGGCTCAAAAAGGGAGGCTCGTCCCTGCTGTGTGCCACGTCTGTGAAGCATTGGAGGGCCCACTTTCCAGATGGCTCACTCATACTCACTCTCTACTAGCTCCTTGAGCTTCCTCACAATATGCAACTGGGTTCCAAGAAAAAGGGGGCCAAGAGAATAAAGGAGAAGTATATGACGTTCTTATAATCTACGTAGCCTCTGAAGTCATATAGAAAGAATTTTGCCATACTCTCTTGGTTCAGGCAGTCCCAAAGGCCCACCCATCTTCCCAAGGAAGGGAACATGGACTCCACATCACAGTGCAGATGTGGCAAGGTTCTAAAAGAGCATGTCAGGTGGAAGATACTTTACAAAATTCAATGTGCTATATGCAAGCTAAGCGGTTACCACAGTGTTGGTGTATGGTGAGTACACAGTGGGAGTTGGAATATTATTCTCTGACTAAAGCTTGGAGGTCTGTCAGGGCTGGGCTCTTGTCTCTGACTAATCTCAAGCAGCAGCTGAACCCACAAGGACTCTGAGGGGGTGGGAGAGGGTGTCTGGTGCCTGGAGATGGGTCTCTGCAGGCAGAGCGGGAGCTCCACCTCCCTGGCCGACCACCCAAAGCAGGCCCGGCATGAGAGGCTGGTGTGTGGGTTGAAGAGGAGAAGGACAGCCTCAGAGTGTGGGGAGTGGTCCAGGGCTTCACCCTCAGCCCTGTTGTACCCACCTCCAAAAGTCCCAGACAGACAAGTCTAAACACTGTGTCTACACACAGCTGAAACTGCCTGTGCATGTGCCCTCAGCGTGGGAGCCTCCTTTTTGCTGGTTTACCACCTCAGTCACTCAGGATTTCTAGGCCCTCGCCGGTGAACCCAGACTCCTATCTGCACAGGACCTGGAACTAGGAAACCCCCTCCAGGCACCCAGAGGCTGTAGACATGACTCCCCTTTCTCCACGGAAGTCTGCCCAGAAGTCAACATTGGTAGACATCTCAACTGGGCTCAGGGATTTATTCCTATATGACTTGGAGTTGACTAGAAGTGCCTCTGACAGCAGAGACTGTGCCTGGTTCACAGAAGCTTCCTCCCTGGGAAGCATTTTTGTAGCTGTCTGTGTTGTATAAATGGAGTTGTGCTAGAGCGTCACACACACACACACACACATTAACACATACCACCCCTTGTCCTCAAAGAGGAACCCCGGGTCCCCTCACGCCACCTGAATTTCTACCTTGAGAGCACATTTATTTTGGTTAAGTATCTAAAGACTCTCTACTTGTTTCCTTTAGTGTGCAAATAGCTTAGATTCCTTCTTCCCTCCCTTTCTTTCTTGACCTGAGGGTCCAAGGACAGCATAGGAATAGTCTAGGGGAAAACTGTGTAAAACAAGACGAGTGTGAAGAACATGAAGTCAGGGCTGAAGGAGAACCCAGCCTGCAAAATCGGTCTTTGCCAGCCTTACAGTAGAACCGGCTCTGCACTCAGAAAATGAGTGGGGGGAAAAAATCCCATCTGATAATGTGCAATGAGTCAGAAAAATTATCTTATTCTTTGACTCAGAGATCCCACTTATGGGATTACATTCCAGGAAAATAATTCAGAAGATAGGCTATATCCATTATTATTTGTACAAAGGAATTTGTAGAAGCTGGGCAGTAATAATCCTCAACAGCCCATAGAATCAAAGCCACCCTCTGAGGGCTGTGTACGGCAGGCTCCGCCCTAGTGTCTGATGTATAATGTGTTACATATTCAGTCCTCCAACAATCCTAGAGCTGAGAGGTACTCTTCCTTTTAACAGACAGGGACCTGTGATCCTGCCAGGGTCACACTCCTGGTTAACCATAGTCCAGGATTCAACTTCAGACCTCTGACTCCCAACTTTGTGTGGTTTACACAACAGGCCGCCTCCTGCTATTGTCCCTAAACGCCTGGGACCGCAGGCATTTAGAGTGACTGTGGGCTTTTAATTCCATAGACCACTGTGTAGCCATGAAAGTGATTGCTGTGAAGATAAATGAAAAATGTTTATGGACAACCCATCCACAAGTTCCATAGATTCTGTTTCTTAATCTCTCTCTCCCCTTTCCCCATCATCTGAGTATCTCTTGCCTGTAATAATAATAACAGTTAACATCTCTTACACTTAGCATGTGCCAGGCTCAGGACTTTCCATGGAGGATTTCATTTAATGACTCCAGTATCTTCACACTGATCTCCCTTCTGCCATCTTTCACATTCTTAAAAGGGAAACGGGCATTTCCCTGGCAGTCCAGTGATTAAGACTCTGCACTTCCAATGCAGGGTGAAAGGGTTCAGTCCCTGGTCAGGAAACTAAGATCTCACATGCTGCGTGGAATGGGCAGAAAAAATTTTAAAAAATAAAAAGAGAACTGGATCATGTGTCTACTCCCCAGCTCAAAATCCAAAGACTCTCCCCAGGGCTAATGGGCAAAATCCAGACAGCATTCAGGACCTCAGAACATGGCAGCGCTTGCCTATCCAGCCCCACACCCGCCTCACACCTTTCACTTAGCCCCATCCCACCATTTGCACATACCATCCTCTTTTGCACCTCTTTGCACTCTTCCCTGGGGTAAGTGCCCTGCTTCCTCTCCCTGGGAGGATACTTACTCATGCTCAGGACCAGCCCAGGTTTAACTGCCCCATAGACCTCACCCTGACTCCCCATCCCCCTTCATCCTCCCCGTTACCTCCTCGTCCCTCTCCGCAGGTGCTGCCCCAGGGCACCTGTGATGCTCAGTGCATTTGAGATGCTAAGCAGTGGGACCCACACCTTTATATCTCCAGTGCCTGGCACAGTTAGCTCCAGTGTGTTTATGAAATGAGCATATAAGTAGTGGAACCTCAAACAGTATAGGTGGTCCTCACTGACCATATCTACGAGATCTACTTGGCATTAAAAACTAGCTAATGTGTCTTTGAATCCTCACAATTCTATGATAAAGATGCCAAAATTCTTCCTAGATTGAGGGAAATATTATTAAGAAATGAATAGACATCATTTGACTGAGATCAGGGAGCTAGCTGGTGGAGCCAGGATTTAGATCCAGGCTGTCTAACTTCAGGTTGTTACCAGAGAAAGACGGAGGGCTCTGAATTAGTTTCTCTGTGAGACTTTTGCAGTCTCAAATGCTTTTTCTCCCAGGGAAGCTGTGATGTCCTGGAATGGGACTGGTAGGGGAGGTGAGAGGCTTGGCTTTCATCTCATTCTCCCTGACAGTGGAGGCTGCCCTGCTGGCCAAGATCTGCAGCTTCCAGGCTGAGGGTAGCTGTTCTTGGCCCTCCTCTAAACTCTTGCTTGTCCACAGTCCATTTCCCTTGAAGGCAGGGCCGGGCAGTCCGACTACAGCATAATCAGTTCAGTTCATCTTTGGAGTCCCATCTCTGCCGCTTAACAAATTGGGTGTCATTTAGCAAGTTACTTCACCTTCCTATGCCTTCACTTGTCTGTGAAATGGGAATAATTATCAAGTAAGGGGTATCTGCTTCACAATGAAGATTAGATGCAGGAAAGCCTGCAGTCAACTGCTCCATCAGTAGGAGCGGTTATCAGTAACTCTCTCACTTTGTAAATTGTGTCCTCTGGGAGACAAATTCTGCAGGTGGTATTGTGTGAAGAGACACCTAGCCACTTAGAGAAGAGCTAGCAGGTTACATGTGCAGAGCTAGGATACAGGGGCACCTGCCTCTTTATACCCACTGAGAACAGGGGCATGGAGGGCAAGGCCGAGAGCTAAGAAGAGTCCAGCTCTAAAACAGGTCCTTCCAAACCCTTGTTTCATTTCCTCCTGATGGCTCTGTTCTGTGGCAGGACTCATTAGCCCCCTTTTGCAGATGAAGAGTTCAAAAGGTAAATGGCTGCGGTCAACCAGCTAGAAAGAGGTGGAGATGGATTGGAATCCAGACTAGCCTCTGTCCAAGGCTGTCATTGGGTCCCTCACCAGTGCCCAGCTAGGTCAGGCAAGTTGCTGTCTGATGGCTAGACTAGCCTCACACACAGTCTGCCCGGTTCAATGGCAATAGCATCCATGGCAGCAAGATGTTCCTGTGGAGCAATGGGCAGGCTGTGGGCTCAGAGGCAGGGAGAAGTGGATGGAAACTGTGACTCCTGCTCGTTCTGGCTGTGTAGCCCTGGGCATGGCCCTAAGCACTCCAGGCCTCAGAAACTCAGAGCCCATGTTGTTCCAATGGCTAACCTGTTTCTGTGAGGCTAATCTATGGAAATGGACTTCCCTGGTGACTCAGATGGTAAAGCATCTGCCTACAATGCGGGAGACCCGGGTTCAATCCATGGGTCGGGAAGATCCCCTGGAGAAGGAAATGGCAACCCACTCCAGTATTCTTTCCTGAAAAATCCCATGGACTGACGATCCTGGTAGGCTACAGTCCATAGGGTCGCAAAGAGTCGGACACAACTAAGCGACTTCACTCACTCACTCAATCTATGGAAAAACAAACAGCCACATTGCCTAGGATGAAAAAGTGAAAGTGTTAGTGACTCAATCGTGTCTAACTCATTGCAACCCCATGAACTGTAGCCTGCCAGGTTCCTCTGTCCATGGAATTCTTCAGGCAAGAGTACTGGAGTGGGTAGACATTCCCTTCTCTAGGAGATCTTCCTGACCCAGGGATCAAACCCAGGTCTTCTGCATTGCAGGCAGATTCTTTACCATCTGAGCCGCCAGGGAAGCCCCTTCCCAAGCTAGGACAGCTTGTCTGTAAAAAAAAAAAAAAGGGGGGGGGGAGGGGTGTTCATTGCCTGAAAATTTGCAAGAGTACCCCTAGAATGTTTTCCACCATTTTATTTATACTGTTGAGTCAACAAACAATACTGTGCGTTTTCTCTGCTCTAGATGCTAAGGTGGGGGCTGGTGTCCTGCAGTGGATAAAAGTATCATAGACTCAAAGGAATTCTTCATCAAGACATCCTGACCTGCTTGCCTTCCCTGGTTACTGAGCTATCATCTCTTATCTTCCAGGAATTGTTTGTTTCTGTTTGCTTTGAAAGATAAACAAAAAAATAGAGGCCAGAAGTTCCCATGGAAGAGATGAGGCCTCCCCCGAGCAGGCTCTGCCCTTCTGAGCCCCTCTGAGCACCTTCATGCAGGACGGCCCCTCCTTTACTCCACCCCAACTGCAGGTGGACTTGGAAATAGACCAATTCCTTGTACCTGACCAAGTAGTAAAGCCAGCTCTGCCTGCCAGATAGGCAAATATTTAGATTTTCCATTGTACCAGATTTGGCGGGTTGGAGCCACAAAGTTGTGAAGTGAGGAAAAAGAGATGCTGGTACATTCTAGGGTTGGAGCGCAGAGTTAGTCTCCCTGAGGGGTATCTTTTCAGAAGGGTCCAGCCAGGCAAAGCCCATTTGGAAGCCTCACTCACGCAGCCCCTGAGCTCCCTGCATCTGTATAGGCTATTCCCTCAGCCTGAAATTCCCTCATTCCTCTTTTCCAATTTCTGTTTCTTAACCTAACTCTTGATGTTTTTTGGTGTCGATTCCAGCATCACCTCCTCCAGGAAGCCTTCCCTGATGGACCTCTGTCTCCACTTCAGAGTCTGATGAGGTGCCCTCCCACTTCCACAGTCACCGTCACCTGCCTCTACCAGCACTTGCTGTTCTGCAGGAATTCTCTGTCTGTCTTCAATAGTCTGTGAGCTCTTTAGAGCAGAATCTTCACCTTCCATGCTTCTGTTTCTAGCATATGAGGCTGGTGTGCAACCTATCTTTGCTGAATGTTGTTCACTTACACAGAAAAGTGACAGTTGTTAGTCACTCAGTCATATCCAACTCTTTGCAACCCCATAGACTGTAACCCGCCAGGCTCCTCTGTCCATGGGATTCTCCAGGCAAGAACACTGGAGTGGATAGCCATTCTCTTCTCCAGGGGTTCTTCCCAACCCAGGAATCGAACCCCAGTCTCCTGCATTGCAGGCAGATTATTTATCATCTGCGCCACCAGGGAAGCTCTCGATTACACAGAGCTGTGATGCAAAACCTTATTGTTCATTCAAGAGTCAGCTTATATCAAGGAAATGCAGAGCCCAGTAGCCAAGAGCATAGGCTCTGAGGTCAAACCTCATCTCCCCACTTCATGACCGGGGGACCTTTTTTCAAAAGTTATCTATTTATTTTTGGCTTCATTAGGCCCTCTGGTGGCAGCGAGTGGGCTCTTTAGTTGTAGTGCCCTGACTTAGTTGCTCTAGGGCATGTGGGATCTTAGTTCCCTGACCAGAGATCAAACCCATGTCCCCTGTATTGGAAGGTGGACTCTTAACCACTAGGGAAGTCCCAATGGCTGAGTGACCGTAAAGCCTCAGTCTCCACATATGTAAATTGGGGAGAAGCATCACTGCCCCAGGAGGTTTAGGGAATCAAACTGATAAGTTAGTCACAAGTCATGCCTGACTCTTCGCAATCCCATGGACTGCAGCATGCCAGACTTCCCTGTCTCTCACCATCTCCCAAAGTTTGCCCAAGGTCAGGTCCATTGAGTCAGTGATGCCATCCAACCATCTCATCCTCTGTCACCATCTTCTCCTTCTGTCCTCAATCTTTCCCAGCATCAGGGTCTTTTCCAGTGAATCAGTTGTTCACATCATGTGGCCAAAGTGTTGATATGACCCACACTTTAATACCCTGCCCAGCATGCAGTGAGTATTCAGTACCTGATTTGGGGGTGATGATGATGATGGCAATAATGACAGGATGCTGTTCCACCAGGAAGTACCCAGCAAACAGTACATAGGTGGCATTGGTGCTAGTTAGATGTCTGCCTTCCCTCCAGGCTGAGCTGCTTCATGGCAGAGCTTGGGTCCAGTCCAGACTTTGGGCCATCCTCAGTACTGAGCCCCTGGAATGACTGAGCCCTGTTCCATAGGAACCCCACAACTTTCTCCAGCCTCACTCCCTCTTCCCCAGAAACTTGGCCTCACAGGACCTTGAGCTCTCTGATGGTTTGTTGTTTTAAAATTAATCCCGGGTACTTTCTGGAATTTTTAACGACTTTTTAAAATGACTTGTCAAGATTTAACATTTTATTGTTTTGTCTTAAGATTCACGTTATCATTTGCTCTTGGCTTCTTCATGGTATTAAAATCACATTTGTCCATGCCCATGAAGGCCTGCTGTGGCTTTACGGGTCTGTAGCTGTTGCTTCTAACAGCTTTTATGTACCTAATTACTTGTTCGTGTTTTAAGGTCTTATTAATCTAGTTTTAACCTGCTTTAAGAATGAATCGGCTTTTCCCCTGAATGTGCTAATTTTAGGTCATTGCCAGCCCCCTGGTAATGGATCAGAAGATCACCCAGGCTGGCCTTCCAGGCAGGGGAGCTCGTGGAGTCATCCAGAAAGAAATGGGTTCAAGTGATGGCTCAACCCCTAACCCTGAGATGGCTTGGGCGGGTTACTTAACAAGCCTAATTTTGATCAGCCGTAAAGCTTGAACTGTAAAGCTCCCAGCACCGTACCCAGCACTTGGCAGATTCTCATTTACCTTCCCTGTCCTTCCCACCCTCCCACTTCCATATTTAACAGTATTAGAGTCTTAAAAACCTCCTCCTTGTCCCAGAAACCCTCATAAGGTGAAGCACCAAACTCCAGGAGGAATGGCCAATTTGTATCTTTTATCCTTTCACATCACGTATAGAAAGTGTCTAGTCACTGTCTGGATTTTCAATTTTCCCCTTAAATTTAAAGAGCACAGGCTTTGGAGGGCTCTGGCCTTTGCAGGCAGAACCAGTCATGGACACGACCTCCCTTCTTAGGATTTGGCTGTGGAACCACAGAGGCAATTGGGTCCAGCCCTAGGCCTCCGAGCAGAGGCCTCCCAGAGCTGGGAGGGCGAGTGCAGAAGGACCACTGATCCATCATCCCCCTGTTTGTGGGAGTGGATGTTTGGGGCTCTAAGGATCGTTACAAATTCTTGGCCGCTAAGTTGAATTTCACTCTCTGTGGTTCATGCCAGGTCACTGGGTCCATTTAGTGGGAATGGTCTGTCACTCCCAGTACAGGTCACTCAGACGAAGTGAGGGGCCTCAAGGCGCCCTTGGAACCAGCTTCCTCAGCCTGCTTGTGGGAGCTGACTTTTCTATGTCACCTCCATGCCAGCTTGGGTTTCTAAGTGGTCAGGGGAACTGGATAATGTCTTTTGAAGTGGCAGTCCCCTGTCAGAGGACTGACTGTCTTCACTCATCTTTTGGTGCATGTGTTTCTGGGAAAGCTGCTGACAAGGCCAAAGTGTTGGGGGTTATTAGTTTTTAATAGAAAAGTTGGACCGGCTTTGCTTTATAACCAGCCGCCTTGGGCTGCGACTCATTTGCAGACTTCAGATGGCCTGTGAGAATTACTGTTAGGAGGGGAGCTGAAGGTGGCCATACGTTCCCCTTGTCCTTGACTTGTCTGGGCTTCAGCTCCAAGGTGGGGCCCCAGAGCCCATGGTGCGGGGCTGGGGTGGGGGAGGACACCACACTGTCTGTCTCCATGATCTGTACCATACCCACCTCAGGTCCCATTGGCACCTGCCTTCCTGTGCCTCTTAAAAAGCAGCAGGAACATCCTCTTGCCTAAAAGTGCCCCACTAGACCCTGATTACAGGATTAAGCCATGGTGAGTGTCCAAGCTGGGAAATTGAATTGAATGACCTCTTAAAGACCCTTTCGGATCTGCATTCACAGTGCAAGCTGAGCCTCATTCCAGACTTTGCCTGATGTGCCAAAGGTGGCTGCTCACCGCAGAGGGAGGTCACAGAAGAAGTCATTGGGTTCCGGGAAAGGTTGTTATCATAAGCTATGTTTTGTGTTATAAGAAAACAAGCGACCATTGTTTGTTACCCACCCATTTCCCAACATTCTTTCCTTCTGTCCTCTCATGTGTTTGTAGATGATCACCCTCCTCCCTGACTCCCCACCCCTTTTCTGTTCTTAGGACAAATCTGTTCCTCTGGGAAATGGCTGGTTTATTCCCACAGGATACAAAGCTTAAAAAAGAAAAATCCACATCCACCAAGTGTGAACAGGGAAGAGCAAAGTGGGAGAACTCAATCGCATTTTCAGAGCCACCATAGCTGTCAGTGGGGAGTCTCCAAATAGGTCTTCTACTTAAACAAAGACAAATTAAATTTTAGGGGAAGCAGATATCACAGGGCTCCCGGGTACCCGAGTCAGCAGGCAGCCCTGCAGGGTCTCTTCTTGGATCCAAGTCTTCTGGAAGGGAAGGCGCTTCTGAAACATTTAGCCATGATAACTAGCTTGTCCATCACTTCTCTAATCTCCAACTTTTAAAAGAAAGGCTTAAAAAAAAAAAAAGAAACAAGAAACAAATGCTTTAGTTATTGTTCAACTTTGACAAGCAAATCCCACTCTTGTCTAAGTTCTGAATGTCATGATCACTATTACCTAGGGCCCCATACACAGGTCCTATGCATTTTATGTACATTTTCTCTCATCCTCAGCATAAACTAGTAAAGTGGGTCTTGTCGTTATCCAAAGCCACATAACAAACGACCCCAAAATGTAATACGTTAAAACAACCACCATTTACTCTCATGGTTCTGTGGGTTGATTGGGTGTTCACAGCTTCATGTGACTGCATTCAGCTAAAGGCTCTGTCGAGGAATCTCAGTTCTCCTACGGTGATCACTTTTTCTCATCCTCTGGAGCTTATCATGCAGTCTTGTCATGCTTATCTCTCCAGCAGAAGAGCCTCAGTTCAGTTCAGTCACTCAGTCATGTCCGACTCTTTGCGACCCCATGGACTGCAGCAGGCCAGGCCTCCCTGTCCATCACCAACTCCCAGAGTTTACTCAAACTCATGTCCATTGAGTCGGTGATGCCATCCAACCATCTCATCCTCTGTTGTCCCCTTCTCCTCCCGCCCTCAATCTTTCCCAGCATCGGGGTCTTTTCCAGTGAGTCAGTTCTTCACATCAGGTGGCCAAAATATTGGAGCTTCAGCTTCAATATCAGTCCTTCCAAAGAACACCCAGGACTGATCTCCTTTAGGATGGACTGGTTGGATCTCCTTGCAGTCTAAGGGACTCTCTAGAGTCTTCTCCAACACCACAGTTGAAAAGCATCAATTCTTCTGCGCTCAGCTCTCTTTATAGTCCAACTCTCACATCCATACATAACCACTGGAAAAACCATAACCTTGACTAGACTGACCTTCATTGGCAAAGTGATGTCTCTGCTTTTTAATATGCTGTCTAGGTTGGTCATAACTTTTCTTCCAAGGAGCAAGCGTCTTTTAATTTCGTGGCTGCAGTCACCATCTCCTGTGATTTTGGAGCACAAGAAAATAAAGTCTGTCACTGTTTCCACTGTTTCCCCATCTATTTGCCATGAAGTGATGGGACTAGATGCCATGTGGAATGGCCTGTACTTCCTTAAAGCACAGCAGCTCCATCCCAAAGGGGAGGATCCTGAGACGATGAGCCCCCAGGGCTTCTGAAAGCACTGCTTGCATTGTGCTTCCTGCTGTCCCATTGGCCAAGGCGACTCACACCACCAAGGCCAGAATCAGTGTGGGAGGGGCTTCCCAAGGGTGTGAACATCATATGAGCCACTGGGGATCCTGATGGAACAGTCTGCCACAGAGGGTACTGTGAATCCCTCTTTTGTAGATGAGCGCCCTGAGGCTCAGAGAGGTTCCTCCTGTTGCCCAAGGTCATTCCCCACAGCTCGGGACAGAGGGTCCAGGTCTGTTGACTCCAGGGAATGTGTTATTTGCTGACAATATTGGGTCAACCTGATACAGCATTGGAGGGAGACAGATACCAGGAGCTGAGCTTCCCAGCCCCTTTAACCCAGAGGACAGCCCAGCAGGCTCCCTGGCCCCTTGGTGAGTGTTGCACCAGCAGACCAGAGCCATGAGGCTATGTGAGGGCAAAGGCAGCATCAGGAGGCATTGAAGGCATGCTCCAGGCCACGGTCCCAGTTACAGTCCAGCGCTATGACCCTGTCCACCTCCCCCTCCTTCAGCACTGGCCTGCTTGTCCTTAATGACTCTGTTTGGAAGGCCTTCCCACTTTAGAAAGCTAGTCACATTTCCTCAAGAATAAGGGCCCTCCTGCCTCGGTGCTTCCCCTGACGCCAGCGCCTACAACAGTGAGCTATAACCACCTGGCGTGTCACTCCCCTCCCTTCTCTGTGCTGGTCTCATAGGGGCATGGGTCTTCAGGACCCAACTCTGGCTCCCAGCACCCACACCCAGCAACGGTTGGGCTGAACTGAAGGATGTTCCTTCTGGGGGCTGCTCAGAGTCTTAGCATAATGCCCGTGTTTTCTCTGCAGTCCCTCAAAATTTACCAGACGTCTGCTGGGTGCCCTGCCTGGGCTGGGAAACAAGAGGGCACTGAGCCATGTAAGGCCCATGTTCCAGCCCAGGTTCTTTTCCTCATTAGCTGGGTAACACTGAGAACGTCACCTAACCTCTCTGAGCTCAGCCTCTCCTGTATCTTCAATACAGACGAGAACAGGTCTCTTTTCTGTCTAACTCACCCAGGGTCAAGAGTCAACAGGAATTCTAGGCTGAGAAAGTACCTCCTGTGGAAACTGACATAGCATTTGTGTGTTTGGGATCCTTCTCTCTGAGGATCTGATTTGTAGGGCTCTAACAAAGAGTTCTCTACACTCCAAGAACCTTCCACTCCCTGAATCCCCAGATCTATCATGAAGCCTGAAATTGTACCATCCATCATTCTTTTGATAAGGTATTTTTATTATCTATATCCAAATGGTCCCTATTAAAAGATGCCAAATGATCTGGAAAGGGTAACGTGTTAGCACCGGAGCAAAGCCTGCTTTACCATTAATGAACATCTCTTTCATGCTTGTTCTCTGACATTGATGTTGGAAGGGAAGCAGGTGTAAGTCTTCTGGAGATCAAAGTGGTGATGTTTATCAAAAGCCTTAAAAGTATGCCCACTTTTTCATGCAAGTTTTTTTGCCTCGGAATTTATTCTAACAAAACATTGTTCAAAACTGTATACACAGAAGTCTTATTTATAGTAGCACAGAATTATAAATAACCTAAATGTCCAAGAATAGGTAAAGGGCTAAATTATGGTGTGCATGTACAAGGAAATACTGCCAGGACTGCCTTCCATGGGCCTGTGATCAGGGCAGCTCTACAGGCTTCTGTCCCCAGAAGGGCCCCTCCCTTGGTTTAATACTTTGCTGTCACTGTCTTAAAATTCTTGCGTGCTTGCTAAGTAGCTTCAATTGTGTCCGACTCTTTGCAACCCCAGAACTGTAGCCTGCCAGGCTCCTCTGTCTATGGGATTCTGCAGGCAAGAATACTGGAATGGATTGCCATGCCTTCCTCCAGGGGATCTTCCCAACCCAGGGATCTTACGTCTCCCGCGTTGGCAGGCGGGTCCTTTACCATCCTTTATCATCCTTAATCATTTTTAAAAAAAGAGTCTGCATTTTCATTTTTTGCTGGCTGGGCCTTACAAATTATGTATCCATTTCCTAAATATGACATAACAATTAATGCTTATGGAGAATATTTATCAAAGTGGAAAATTGCTTCTATTAAATGAAGAAACAGGTACAAAACCATGAATGATGCAATCCTGAACTGGCGTATCTTATGTCTCCTACATTGGCAGGCAGGTTCTTTACCACTTTGGAAGCCCACTTTTTTTAAAACAAAAACATTATACTTAGAGATCCTGGCAGGTTACAGTCCATGGGGTCGCAAAGAGTGGAACACAACTGAGCGACTAACATACATACATATGTTCAACTTTCATACATAGAGAAAAAAAGACTGGACAGAAATGCACCAAAATGCTAGAGTAATTATCTCTGAAGAAGCAAGATTACAATATTCTTTTTATTACTGTGATCTTTTTTGAGCATTTCTTGCATTTTCTAGGATGGAGGTTATGAATATGCTCCTTGGCTCTAATGTTTCCAGTAGAGACAGAAGTGTATCTCTTGTAAGTGAGCATCATGGTTCTTTCTTGGCCTCTGGGTGCATCTGGAGCCCTCTGTATGCAGGGGATACTTCCGAATAAACGTGAAGAGCAGCTCAGTTGATGAGAAGGCCAAGTATTCTTAGAAGCTTCTTCAAGTTGATTTCAGTCCCCACCTCCCTTCACAGGCTGGGTGTGCACAAGGTGTTCAGCGAACGGTCATCCTGTCTGTGGCCTGAGGTCACTGGTAGCCTTTATCTTACACCCAGCTTCTCAGACGTTCACTTCATTCTGCTCTGACTTGGAGGTGGGACCTTCCCTCTGGCTTGGGGCTGGACATGTCCCCCGAGCGATCTCCGGACCAGGGAAATAAGCCGCTCCCACCCAAAGTCCTCCCATGCCCCTCCCGCTCTGGGCTCCCGACAGAAAGCAGCTTGATCCCTGGGCGGAGCTGGGGGCACACCGGCTCCACCTGTCCCCCTTGTGCCCGCCTCTCAGGGCAGACTTCATCCCAACAGTAGGGGGTGGTAGAGATCAGCAAACCCAGGTTGGAGACTGGGGATGGAATAGGAAGGGGGAGGTGGTCCTCCTGTAGGGAGTGCACCCCTCACTCCACACCCACTTCCCAGATTCCTCCTGCTCTCCTAAATCCTTTTCAGGAAATTGCTAACCGTCTTCTCAGCTGAGCAGGGCAGGAACACAAGAATCCTAGAAGCTTACCTCTGTGCAGCCAAGGTCTCTTGAGTTCATGGCCTCTGGCCGCCTCATATGACAAATGAGGACACTGGGGCTCAGAGAAGTGATGGACTTGCTCAGAGCCTCACAGTGAAGGGACGCATGGGGTTCTAACCTCTCCAGCGGGGAGGACAGAGCTCACATGGACCAGAGGTGGGTAGCTACAGATACAGGAGATGCCCACTGCACACAGGTCCCAGTCTAGACCATGGGCTTCTGGCTGTCTCCTGTCTAAATTCCAGCACTTCCAGCTCTGTATTTCTGGATAGGTCCATGTGCAAAGACTGGGCCTCCTCCTGCTGTCTGTCTGGCCATCAGCATGCCCAATACCTGTGGTGGCACAGGAGGCTCAGGGAAGATGTGAAAGCTCAAAGGTGGGGTAGGGTGGCGGCCTGACCGGAAGGGCAGACAAGTTGCTTCCTCCTCTTTCCCCACCGCGGTCCCCTGGAACCTGGAACCAAACACAGAACCCTCTTGAGAAGCTTCCTGAGCATGCTCCACATCCGTGCCTGCCCCAGCCCCATTCTTAGCCTTTGCACTGTCAGCCCCACCCCAGTGACTTTTTCTCTCCTAATTACCCATTTACATTTATGAAAGTTTTTGTAAATTTTAAAACTGATTTGCATGTGATGGGCAAGGAGCACAAAGCGGTAGATTTCTCTAATGAAACTGACTTGAGCGCACCCTGGATTCTCAAGGTTGGGGCTGCCCCTACCCCAAAGCCCAGGGTCTGCTGGCTTCAGAATGACAACTATATTTTTTGGCCCGGCAGACCACGGTGAGCTGGGATGGGGACAAGCTCGAGTGTGTGCAGAAGGGCGAGAAGGAGGGACGTGGCTGGACCCAGTGGATTGAGGGTGACGAGCTGCACCTGGTAGGTTCTGGAGGTCGGGAAGGTGGGTGGGTAAGCCAGGCTGGACCCTGTCCTGGTCATGTTGGGGCCCGGGTGGACTTTGGAAGAATGCACCATGTCTGGGCCTTGGCTTTGCTCTGAAACTTCTCTTCCAAGGCCCTGGAGAAGATGCTTGAGTGATTTTAAAAACAGAGCAATGTGTTTAAGGTCGGGCTGACCCAACTGTCCAATCAGAGGGAGGTGAGGAGGTGCATCTGCTAACCATCAGATGTGGAACCAAGCCTTTTAGCATTCCATATCTCTTTCAATTGTCTCAGCAACCCTACGGGCCAGGTACTGTTATGTTTCTTATTTTGGAGAAGACATGGAGGCTCACATCCCAGTAACACAGCTAGAAGATGACAGAACTTACGTGTGCTCCCAAATGACACCCGTTTTCACCATGCCAAATTGTGACTAGCCAGAACCAGGGTGACTTCTCTAAGCTTCTCAAGACATGATCTTGTTACCCCAAAACTGGGTTCACCTCTTGGTGGGTATCAAACCCAAAGATACAACCAAGCCACAGATTGGGAGAAGGAAGGATTTATTACTTGGAGCAAGTAAGAAGAACACTGGGCATTTTTCTGAAAGCCATGTCTTCCCAAACAGCAAAATTGGGGAAGTTTTAAGCCAAGAGCTCATGCGTATTCATGAAGGGTCTTGAGCAGAGGAGAATTCAGCATTGAGATGGGGCAAAGGTCAACAGAGTCCAAGCTTTAATTGATTGAAGTCACAAGGGTCAGAAAATGTCCATCCTTCACCTGAGTGGGGGCTTTAGTTCCTTCAGAACCCAGAGACTGTCATGTGTATCCCTTGAGGAGGAACTCAGCCTCTGTTTTATCACAATTCTTTGACTGCTTTTCCTTGACTCCTGCATTTCTTCACTTGCCTTAAGATCATTATTTACTGAGACCTGTTCGAGGGTGGGCATTAGATCACAAAGTGGCTTCAGTCAAAAATGGTTTCTTTTATGTCCAAGGACCCCCCTGCCCTATCTGCTCACAGTCTCAACAGTCTAGGTCAGGAGAGAAGCCTTTCTTGGTTCAGGTGTGGGCCCTCCCAACCCTGTCCTCCAGCCTGGGACTGCTTGTTAAAGCCACGTCTACGCTATCATTATGGGGAAAAAGCACATCCACATCCAGAGTAGAGGCCTTAGCCCCTGGGGGTCTAAAGTACCACCTGCCCTCTGAGCAGAGACCTCACATCACTCCTGCTCCCTTGGAACTCTGTGTTCTTAGAAAGGAGCCACATACAGGTGACCAGAGTTCTAATCTGATTCACCAGGTACTTTCGGGAGGTGCTTTCTTTCCCTCAAGCTCATCTGGAAAACACCATCCTACCACAAAGGGCTTCTGCCGAGATCAGGGTCTGTAGGAGCTTCAGGACATGTGTGCACTAAGAAGAGGCACAAGGACATCATATTCAGAGGCAGCTTACAGCCTGGGCTGCAATGCCTGACCTTGAACCAGTTTCCTTCTTGAGCCTCCATTTCCCCAGCTACAGAGCAGTGAGGGTGGGTTATGTGATCTTCGTCAGCCCTTTCAGCTCAAAAGTTCCGTGACTTTTTGCCAGAGGTTACAAAGTAGGGGACACAGGCCTCTTTTATTTGGCCATCCATGGGCTTCATACTTTTTCAGCTAACAACTTAAAAATTAGGAGATGTTACATAAATATTCAAATTTCCAGCCTCCTACCAAAAAAAAAAAAAAAAAAAAAAAACCAACTTGGAAGGTGTAGAAACACTGTGCTATCATTCTTGCAGGCGACATTCAGTAGGGGCTACCCTGCTGCGTTTTAGTACTACCTGGGAGCTTTTAAAATAAAAATTCCAGGACTCCACCCACTGCAATGCTAATATAACTAGTCTAGCCTGGGACCCAGGCATTTTTCAAACTCCCCAGGTAACTCCAATGTGCTTGGAACCACCATGCCAGTTTGCAACCCTGGTCTCAGTGACCTGTTGAGCCCTTTGGGGGTTGAGCCTTGCTTCTGGCCCTGAATTCTTGCAAATCTGTGCACAGTCTCTGACCTGGGCTCAGGCCTGGTGTTCTTAAAGCCTTTTGGCTCCTTGAGGGTAGTAGGAGGAAGGAGGCATCTGAGGGTCCTGTTGGTCAGCTCTGAGCCACATCTGCCTCCACCCAGTTCTATCTAGAGGGCATAGCCAAGACTGATGTCCCCTGACACAGTTCATCTGACTCTCCAAGGAACTGTCTCATTCAGACCAACTCTTGAGGAAAAATAGCAGTCACGGATTATTTTCAGAGTTCCTGCTCCTGGACATGCTGAGCCCCAAGTGTGACCTTGCTTTGGCCAATAACAAGAATCTGTCTTTGTTTCAGGAGATGAGAGTGGAGGGTGTGGTCTGCAAGCAAGTATTCAAAAAGGTGAACTGAAGCTTGAGCAGATCTTGGTCTCTAGGAATGAGTGACATGATGGGGGCACCGGGGTCCCCCCCCCTTTCTGCACAGCATGGGACAGAGATGCCTGGCTACCCCCGCCTCTGTTAACAGAGTCTGTCTCTTGGTGTTGTCTCTTCCTTTTCTTCAAACGAAGCCATCCCAATAAAAGTGATTTCTGCTTGAGATGTGTGTTTTGAGGAAGCTTCAAAACCCCACTGTGCTCACATTTTCTCTGAAGGCTTCTGAAGCTGGCTTCTCTTAATGCCAACCCAGAGCAGAAGTGAAAAATTCAGCTACATGCCTGCAGGTTTAGTCCTGAGGTTAACCTATGTGGTCTCTCCCTGGGGCATAGGCTTGGGTTCGAGATGTGTGGCCTGACATTCAATTGTCTATGTGTCAAGTACCTACCATGTCACGTGTCCAGTGTGGGCCAAGGTGTGGTGAGTGCCACGGAAGAAGGCCAAGATGTCCTCTGCCTGGGAACTTATAGCCTTGTGAATGAGAACCAGCCAACAGTGACTTCGTGACTGCACTTACAATTGTACAGGAGACGCTCCAAAAATTATTCATAAATGAAATGGAGCTGGATAGGATTTTCAGCTCAAAGCTAGAATGAGGTGAACCTTAATGAAAGGCAGTTACCAATTGGGTTGGATTTCAGAGGTGTCATAAACACTCCTCACCACCCCAAAACCATCCCCACCTCATCTACGGGCTGATGCAAAGCCATCTTCTTCACTGTTACAGATGAGGCATAACTGCAGATCCCCCTGGGAGACAAAAAGCAGTCTCATGTTCTCACTAAAGTGTAAATGACTGCTAGCTGCACCTTTGCATAAAGGAATGGGGAAACAGTGAGGGAATGGGAGCTAAGGGGTAGGAAGAACCACTGGGAAGGGAAAAACTCACTCATGATCCTCAACATCAAGCTAGCCCAGGCTGGGCCCTGCCCCTTGGGAGGAGCACTGTTAGGAGTCAGATGAGCTGAGTTGGAATTCCAGCACCACCACTCATAGGGCCACCATACCTCTCTGGACCTCACTTCTGTAGTCAGAAACCCGCAACAATAATCCTCCTCCCTTCCTGCACAGGAAGGTCATGAAGCTTATCATGCATGTAAAACTCGTGGACTGCCCAGTGCTAGACCAGTGGCTCTCAGACTGGGCTAAACCTTGGACCCACCTGAGGAGCTTTTAAAATTTCCTGTCCCTAAGCCACTCTCCAGAACCAACTACATCAGAATCTCTCCAGGTGAGATCCAGGCATCAATTTTTTTTTCAAGCTCCCCAGGTGATATTAGTATGCCACTGGAGTTGAGAATCACTGCCCGAGGTGGGTGTTTCTAACCTGGGGGTAATCCAGCCCTGATCCACGGGCATTTGGTAATTTCTGGAGACATCCTTGATTTCACAGCTTAGGTTATGGGTGCTCCTGGCATCTATTTGGATAGAGGCCAGTGTGTGTATATTAGTTGCTCAGCTGGGTCCAACTCTTCGTGACCCCATGGACTGCAGCCTGCCAGGCTCCTCTGTCTATGGGATTCTCACGGCAAGAATACTGGAGTGGGTTGCCATTTTCTTCTCCATGGGATCATCCCGACCCAGGGATTGAACCCAGGTCTCCTGCTTTGCAGGCAGATTCTTTACCATCTGAGCCACAAGGGAAGTGACCAGGGATGCCTCTAAATATCTTTCAATGTCCAGGACAGCTCGCACAATGAAGAATTACCAAGCCCAGTGTGTCCACAGTGGCAGATTGAGAAGCCCTGACCTAGAAAAACATAGGAAATGTTTGTTTTTTGATTGCTGAGATTATTTCCCTAACCCAGACCAAGGACATGAAAGTTCAGAATGACCTAAGATTCTAAAGACCCCTTCACATTTGTAGCCTTGGTCTTTGTCCTTGAGGGTATAGAACTCAAAGACCAAGATTCTTGTAAAGACCATCCATTCATTCATCACATGAACGTTGCATGAATGCTCAGTCCCTCAGTTTGCAACACCATGGACTAGCCTGCCAGGCTCCTCTGTCCATGGAGCTTTTCAAGCAAGAATGCTGGAGTGATTTCCTTCTCCAGGAGATTCCCGATCCAGGGCTTTAACCTTACTCTCCTGTGCTAGCACCACCTGGGAAGCCCCACCAATGCTTAATGAAGATCTATTAAGCAGCAGGCACTGAGCAAACACTACATCTGTTCGGCCACCAGGCATTCCCATCCCATCCCTGGTAACTGAGACCCCATCAGACTTTTCCGCTCCCAGTACATAAATGCCTCACTCAACCATTAGGTTCTGAGGCGGGGTGGTCTCAATGGTGTGGCCCTGCTGGTGTGAGTGTGTGTGTGATGTACAGAGACGCCCTGGGAGTCTCTGTTCCCCAGGGGAGACTCAGTCCCACTCACTGATTAGCCTGAATATCAGGACCTATTTCACTGGGCAGTGGGAGCCACAGGAGGTTTCTGAGTGGGAGAGTGGCCAGATCCATCTTTTAGCAGAACTAATCTGGTAGCCATTCTCTCCAAAGAAAGAAGAGAAAAGGTGAGGAATAGCAGTTGGAGTTTAGCACAGGGCAGTCACATTTAATTGAAATTCACTTCACATGAGATTAATCTTTCCAAAGAAGTACATGTCAAGTGGGAGGGATGTTTCTTACTGTACATAAATCTATCACCGCGGAAGCAGGCTTTGGGCTTTTAACTGCTACTTTCCTGTTGGAAAAGCCATTTCCAATGGCTTGCAAAGGGCTTGCTCCTAAATTGGCAGCAGTGTGTATCACTTGCTCAGCCCTCTTTGAGGCATTTTAGTACTTCTCATTTCCAATGCAAAGCTATTGACGTTGGCTCCATCTTGGGAACACTGCTGCCAGCTCCACCACTTAACTGACACTTGGATGGCATTGTTACCAGATATAAAAAAGATTTTCAGTTCTAACAACGGTGGCTGATCACATAACCGGGCACTGGGAATGGATTCACTCACTGATCTTCCAAAGAATGGCAGCAATACTGTGATACCCACAGGACAACAAAAGATGGAGGTTCCCTCTTTACCAGCTCACTTGGTGCCACGAGGCTTTGGAAATCGTGTCACAACATCTTGAAAATCCTGGGCCTGCTAAGTTGGAAAGGTCTCGATTTTTATTTTGGAGTTTTTTTCACATTTTTTCAAATGGGAGGATTGCAATAATTCAAAATATGCTTGAAGTGAGGCTTTATATATTTACATCACATAATTTCAAATATTCAAAAACTAGGAGTGTCATGTGCAGCAGTTCAAGCACCTTGCTGAAGCCAGACCTCAGAGAATGGCAGGCCCTCACTGGGAAGGCAGGGGCCGAAGTTGCTGAGTGACCAAGCACTGGCCATGTGGCCTGGGTTTGCATCCCATCTCAGTCTCTTCCTAGCTCTGTGAGGTTAAGGCAAGTCATCACAACCTGTCTGTGCCTCAGTTTGTTCATCTGTAAATTGGGGCTAATAATTCCTCTTGATGTTTTGTTAGGATTTTCTTTATGTAAGTAACTTAGAACAAATATGCATTTTATCTGCAAAGAGATTTAACAGTGCCTGGCATACAACTAGCCAAGTTATATGTGTGGGTTAAAAAAAAATCAGAGATCTGAGAGGCACTTCAGGGTGGAAGCAATGTGACCTCACTGTAGACACGACAACACAGCTTGGGTGGCAAAAGAGCCAGAGGAGCTAATCTCAAGGCAGCCTGAAGTGGTTAACAGGAATCAGGAGGGGTGGGTTTCTAGGGCAGGAAACTTTGGGCTGCCTTAGCAAGAGGGCTCGCACAGGCCCTCTCTGACCTGAGGGTGTAGACTCCAGTGTAGGTCTGCCACCCCCTCACCCCCACCACAGGACACTGACAGAGACTCTGGAGTTTCTGATGTAAACACTATGACCGTCCATCACAGGGCTGGCAGGAGGATGGACTTCTGACCCAAGACCCCCAGGGCTCTTGAAATGTCATTCTCTGGGCAGCTTTCCACAAGAAAGTCCTGACACGTGACCACCAAGGACCCCTCTGGAAAGTCCTAATTTATAACCTCTGTCTCGGTTAATTAGAACACCTCTACCATTCCTTTCAAGCTGTAAATTAAACAGCTCATCACTGCTTGCAATTTAAACCTCTGCTCAAGTCTCTGAAATGTCCCTTATCCACACCACCCCACCTCACCTGCAGAATTGTGTCTCCAGGATCTCTGAATGTGGTTCTGGCCATTTCCCCTTTTTGAGATGCTCCCAATACAGAAATACAGATCAGTATGACAAAATTGTTATTGAAGTGGTTGCATGTAACCAGTAGTTTAGCAGACAAAATTACAGAGTCATATAATTATACTGTGCAAATTCCAAGCTCATTACAGAATTTGTAAGATTAATGAATTCATGAATCCCTGAGGCAGTCTGGTCCAATCATAGTGCACAAGTTTAAAGGTGGAGAATGAACTTCATCACTGTTTCTCTAGAACTTCATGTGTAACTTCCTTTGATAATAATATCAAAAGTTGAAGAGCCCATCATGAATGTGATGTCTAGGCCAATGGGTCCTTTTCCGCAACACTGTGGACTCTCACTGGAAACCCTGTTTGAATTCCTAACACTTAACTCTCAGTCCCACCACGGATGTAGACACTCCACTGGACATTTATCACATTTGTGGCTGTCTGCCATCTTGTGAACAATTCTCTCACACTTAAAGAACTTTCTTTATTAGGAATTCTGTCTCTCCAAGATTAATGGGAGGGAGAGCTACCTTTCTCAGCCTACTTGCACCCAGGCTCCAGATGTAAGACTAAGGTTCCTTCAATTATCTCGTGAACCAAGAACTTCCAGAAGTTCAAGATGGATTTAAGAAAAGACAGAGGAACCAGAGATCAACAGCCAACATCTGCTGGATCATAGAAAAAAACTAGAGAATTCCAGAAAAAACATCTACTTCTGATTCATTAACTATGCCAAAGCCCTTGACTGTTTGGATCACAACAAATTGTGGGATATTCTTAGAGATGAGAATACTAGACCACCTTATCTGCCTCCAGAGAAATCTGTATGCAGGTCAAGAAGCAACAGTTAGAACTGGACATAGAACAACAGACTGGTTCAAAATCTGGAAAGAAGTACGTCAAGGCTATATACTGTTACCCTGCTTACTTAACTTATATACAAAATACATCATGTGAAATGCTGGGCTGGATGAAGCACAAGCTAGAATCAAGATTACTGGAGAAATATCAACAACCTCAGATATGCAGATGATACCACCCTAATGGCAGAAAAAGAAGAGGAACTAAAGAGCCTCCTGATGCAAGTGAAAGAGGAGAGTGAAAAGGCTAACTTAAAACTCAACATCCAAAAAACTAAAATCATGGCATCTGGTCCCATCACTTCATGGCAAATAGATGGGGAAACAATGGAAATAAGGACAGACTTTATTTTGGGGGGCTCCAAAATCACTGCAGATGGTAACTGCAGCCATGAAATTAAAAGACATTTGCTCCTTGGAAGAAAAGCTATGACAAACCTAGATAGCATATTAAAAAGCAGAAATGTTGCTTTGCTGATAAAGGTCCATATAGTCAAAGCTATGATTTTTCCAGTAGTCACCTATGGATGTGAGAGTTGGACTATAAAGAAAGCTGAGTGCCGAAGAATTGATGCTTTTGAACTGTGGTGTTGAAAGAGTCCATTGGACTGTAAGGAGATCAAATCAGTCAATCCTAAAGGAAATCAGTCCTGAATATTCATTGGAAGGACTGATGCTGAAGCTGAAACTCCAATACTTTGGCCACCTGATGCAAAGAACTTACTCATTGGGAAAGACCCTGATGCTGGGAAAAATTGAAGGCAGGAGGAGAGGGAGAGGAGAGAGGATGAAATGGTTGGGTGGCATCACCAACTCGATGGACATGAGTTTGAGCAAGCTCCAGAAGTTGGTGATGGACAGGGAGGTCTGGCCTGCTGCAGTCCATGGGGTCACAAAGAGTCAGACACGACTGAGCGACTGAACTGAAGAGGGTAGAATGTCAGCCTGGAAAAGCTGAGAGCCATCAGGTGGAGATAGCCTTACTGTAATGAAGCCTTCATGGAGGAAGGCAGGGGCAAGAGATGGAGAGATGCTGATCCTCATTTGAACATCAGGATCCAGTCCTGCCTGATGCCAGCCCTAACCCTGAGCTATTGATTGATGAGCTAATTAGCTCCTTTGTTTTTTCTTAACTAGCATGAATCAGAGTTATGTGACTTGTGATGAAAATAGTCCTCATATAACAATCTTGTGTGATAAATATTACCATCTCCAACCTCCTGATGAAAAAAGCCGAGTCTCTGACAAATTAATGAAATTGTTTAAAATTATTTATTTTCATGGGCTTCCGATGTGGCTCAGCAGTAAAGAATCCACCTACCAGTGTGGGAAATGTAGGAGACAGGGGTTTAATCCCTGAGTCGGGAAAATCCCCTAGAGGAGGGCATGACAACCCACTCCAGTATTCTTGCCTGGAAAATCCCCGTGGACAGAGGAGCCTGGCAGGCTATAGTCCACAGGGTCGCAAAGAGTCAGACTAGGCTGAAGCTACTGAGCACACACCCACCGCTTTCATAAGTCAAGTAGGGTGTTTTCTTTCCCCAAACCCTTTCTCTCTCTCACTCACTTTTTATTGAGAAGTTTTTTTTGGAACACAGAACAGGAAGAGATTTTTGTGAGCTAATCCAGCATCCCAGCACACACACACACCAACACACCCCACCACCACACACACCACACACACCGCACATACACACCCCACTCTGGCAGAGACCCTAGACCCTGGGAGTCGTGGAGAGAAGGTGGGGGGAGCAGGATAGTGATAAGACCAAGTAGCTGAAGACAGAGGAGAAGATGGAGTGTGGAAGAGAACTGTCAGGGTTTTAAAATATTTTGGCTAATTCTTTGACGTGTCTTCTTTCGAAAGATGGAGCCTAACCGCTCCCCACCCACCCTGCCTTTGAATATGGACTGGTGGCAGAAGTGATGGGATGTGATTTCGAGGGCCAGGTCGTGAGAGGATACAACTTCCTCCTTGCTCGGATCACTTGGTCTGAGGGGGGCTAGCAACCACGTCATGAGGACACTTGAGCAGCCTCGCCCATAGGGAGAGCAGCCTAACAGCCTGTGAGCCACCTACAACATCAGATCGTCCAGTCCAAGCTGCTCTCAAACTCCTGACCCCCATAGAAACTTTAGGATAATAAATGTCTACTTTTAATATATATATTTATTGTTTGTTTGGCTGCATCAGGTCTCAGTTGTGGCATGTGGGACCTAGTTCCCTGATCAGGGATCAACATGGGCCCCCTGCATTGGGAACTCAGGGTCTTAGCCACTAGACCACTACAGAAGTCCCATTTATGTTGTCCTAAGCCACTAAGTTATTGGGGTAATTTGTTACACAGCTATTAATAACTAAAACAGAAACTCATACGCAATCAGGGTTGCTTCTGTGTGGACTGACAGTATCTCCACGGAAATCATAAAGGACAGCTATGCCTTTGTCCTCTGAACTCATGAATATGACATATCTGCCAGTGGCAGGACTTCCTTTCTTCTCTGTAGAACTTTCCAGTCAGAACCCAGAGGCAGTACCAGGGTTCGCATGTGATGCCAAAGACAATGCCTCTCCATGAGGTCACATTTCAAAGTCTGGATGTCAAGGAGCTAGAAGAGCAGGAAGGAACAGCTGAGAAACTTAAGGTGGTTCTTTTGAATCAGGCAGAGACCAAGATTAGAGGGCAGAGTAAGATGGTGCTTCTCTTATTGATTTAATTATTTAAAACCCATTGGAGGGACTTCTCTGATGGTTCAGTGGCTAAGATTCCAAGCTCCCAATGCAGGGAGCCCAAGTTTGATCACTGGTCATGGAACTAGATCCCACATGCTGCAACTAAGAGTTCACATGACACAACAAAGACCTGGTGCAGCCAAACAAGTAAATTTTTTTTTTTAATTTTAAATAAATAAGGCTGAATGGAGATGTGATTAGCGTAGAGATCAAGATGAAATCATACTGGATTAGGAGGGGGCTTTGAAATCTAACTAGTCTGTCCTTATAGGAGATAGAAAGGGACACACACAGAAGTGGGTGATTTGAATATGGAGGCAAAAATTGGGGTGATGTGTCTACACAGAAAAGAAGGCCATGAATGCCGGCAACCTTAGAAACTGGGAGAGAAGCACTCAGCCAGTCCTTGCTCAAAACCTCCAGAAGGAACCAACCTTGTCAGTAACTGGATTTTGGACTTCTGCCTCCCCAAAGTAAGAGACTAAATTTCTATTGTTTCAAACCAAAAACAAACAAACAAAAAACCCCTACCAATGATATTAAATAAATAGTAGGGCAATAATAGATAACAGTTTCAAAACGGCCTTAGTGGATTGAGATGTCCCCTGATGTCATTCATTCTCCATAAATATATGCTGATCACCTGGTTAGTGCCAGGGCCATGTCTGGACACAGGAAATGTTACCTCAGAAGCCAGGGACCAAATGAACACCTCAGTCCAAGCTCACTGGCATATGGAGGGCAAGGTTGGGTACAGGATCTAGAAGAACCCTCTGCAGCAGGTGGACTGAGCAAGCTGGGTAGAAAGTTGGAAAGATGAGAGGGTGGAAATTTCTGGCAGGCACACAGATGCAGCCCCAGGTGACGCACTTCGGGCTGGTCCATCATAGGGACAGGTGGCACATTAACTTCTGTCCTATGCACCTGCCTCCACATTCTGATGTTCTTGGGTTTTTTTGTTTGTTTGTTTGTTTTTTCATTTATTTTTATTAGTTGGAGGCTAATTACTTTACAATATTGATGTGGGTTTTGTCATACATTGACATGAATCAGCCAGGGAGTTACATGTATTCCCCATCCCAATCCCCCCTCCCACCTCCCTCTCCACCCAATTCCTCTGGGTCTTCCCAGTGCACCAGGCCCAAGCACTTGTCTCATGCATCCAACCTGGGCTGGTGATCTGTTTCACTATAGATAATATACATGTTTCGATGCTGTTCTTTCAAAACATCCCACCTTCGCCTTCTCCCACAGAGTCCAAAAGTCTGTTCTGTACATCTGTGTCTCTTTTTCTGTTTTGCATATAGGGTTATCATTACCATCTTTCTAAATTCTATATATATGTGTTAGTATGCTGTAATGTTCTTTATCTTTCTGGCTTACTTCACTCTGTATAATGGGCTCCAGTTTCATCCATCTCATTAGAACTGATTCAAATGAATTCTTTTTAATGGCTGAGTAATATTCCATGGTGTACATGTACCACAGCTTCCTTATCCCACATTCTGATGTTTAAGATCTCATTCAGAAGTCCCTCCTATGAAGCTCCCAGACACTCTTTCTGTTTGAGCCAAGCTTGTCTCCCAAAGTGATGTGGTAGTTCCAGCCCCACACTAGTATTTTTCCTGATATCCCTGAAAAATACCTAGTTCTTCTCTTCCTAGAAAATTCTTACAAATTTGCTCAAAAGTTTCTTTCTCCTATGGAGAAAAGAGAACCCTCCTACACTGTTGATAGGAATGTAAATTGGTACAGCCACCATGGAAAATGGTATGAAGTTTCATTAAAAAGTTAAAAATAAATCTGCCATATGATCCAGTTCACTCCTGGGCATATATCTAGAGAATGTGCATGTACCCAATGTTCATAGCAGCACTATTTACAATAGTCAAGAAATGGAAGCAACCTAAGTGTACATCAATAGATGAATGGATAAAGACGTGAGATATATATATATATATATATATATATATATATATATATATATACACACACACACACACACACACACACAATGGAATATAGCTCAACCATTAAAAAGAGTGAAATATTGCCAATTACAGCAACATGGATGGACCTAGAGATTGTAATATTAAGTGAAGTAAGTAAGACAGAGAGAGACAAATATCATGATATCAATTATATGTAGAATCTGAAAAAATGATATAAATGAACTTATTTATAAAACAGAATCAGATTCACCAATACAGTTAAAAAAAAAAAAACTTCTGGTTACCAAAGACGGGAGGAATAAATTAAGAATTAGCAGATATACACTACTATATATAAAATAGATAAACAACAAGAACCTACTGTATAGCACAGGGAACTATTATATATTCAATATCTTGAAATAAACTATAATGGAAAAGAATCTGAAAAGAATTATGAATCAAAGAATCTGAATCACTTTGCTATACACCAAAACTAACACAATATTGTAAATCAACTATGTTGTTGCCATTTAATCACTAAGCTGTGTCTGAATATTTTGTGAGAGAATGGACTCTTCTGAGACCCACTGGACTGTAGTTCCCCAGGCTCATCTGTCCTTGGGATTTCCTAGGAAAGAACACTTTGCAACCACTGACCCAGGGACTGAACCCGGGTCTCCCACATCGTAAGCAGTTTCTTTACTGTCTGAGCCACCAGGGAAGTTGGAGGGACTTCTTTTTTTTTTTTTTTTTTAATTGAAGTAGGGCTTCTCTACTTCTGACTTCAAAGTGAAGAATCCTCTTGCCAATTCAGGAGACATGGGTTAGATCCCTGGGTCAGGAAGATCCCCTGGACAAGGAAATGACAACACACTCGGTATACTGGACTCAAAAACTCCATGGACTGAGGAACCTGGAGGGTTACAGTCCATGGAGTCACAAAGAGTTGGACACGACTGAGTGACTAACACTCTTCCAAGACTTCTTTGACTGACTCCTAAGAATTCCAATCAATTTTGATTGGTTTGGTGCTGCTGTGACCGTGGCAGGGAAGGGTCAGTCAGGCTGCCCATCTCGGAGCTCTCTCTTGGCCTCCATCTGGCTTTCTCCAACCAGCTGAGACCCAGTCTCTTGTCATTCTTCTCGCTCTCCTCACTTCACCCTGTGTTCTCTGAGTGACTAGACTGTGCAAGTAAGTTAATGAATAGACTTAACTTCACACACTGTGGTTATCAGCCCAACCTTGACTACACTTTCATTTATGACTCTTCTGAGAAGACCTCCAGATTATGTTAAGAAATATTCCTGCCACGCAGCAGTAGGTGGGGACCTTTGGCCAACAAAACAAGGCCACGTCTGAGAGGTTTCTGCTCTTCAGGTGAAGTGTGCATGGTAGCATCTAATCGAGGGTATCAAGATAATGCCTGGGGATGTCTTAAGAAACTCTTTGCTATTTTGTACTTTGGGACTCTTACAATTTTATAACCCCTAATTGATAACCCTCTAAGTTGCTGTAATCACTACAGACTTTTTCTCCCAGCCCTACTTATTCTTCAAGACTCAGCTAAAGGCCCTGCTTAAGCAAGACACCTTTCACATCAACCCTGGGTCACCTCTCTCCTGACTAACATTGGGTCATTGTTAAATTCCATTCTTTTGATGAACCATTAACTCAATTAAAAAAATTTTAGATCAAACAATAAATCAAAACTGAAATCACTGTATGAGTAATCTAAAAAGTAACACAAACAAATGAATATAACAAACAGATTTGTAAGTACAAAGAAAAACTAGTGATTACTAGTGAGAAGAGGGGTGGGGGAGAGGCAAGATGGAGAAAAGGATTAAGAGGTATAAACTACAAGGTATAAAGTAAATTAAATACAGCACAGTGAATATAGCCAATATTTTATAATAACTTTAAATAGAGTATAATCTACAAAAATTGAATCACCATGTTTTACATCTGAAATTAATACAGCATTGTAAATAATATAATTCAATTTTAAAAACCTGAAGTTGTAAAATAGTTTAAAATGAATAATAAAAAGACTGTATGGGAGAAAATATTTGCAAATCACATATATGGGAGAAAATATTTGCAAAGAACTCAGATAAAAAAATATGTTAAGAACGTTCCAAACTCAACAGTAAGAAACCAAAAAATCCAGTTAGAAAATAAGTAAAAGACTTGAATAGACACTTTACCAATGAAGGCATAAGGAAAGCAAATAAATACATTAAAGATGTTTAACCTCATTAGCCATTGGAAAAATGCAAATTATTAATAAATCACAATAATATATCATAACTTACTTGTTAGAATGGCTTTAATTTAAAATTTGATAGTATCAAGTGTTGACAAAGATACAGCAATAGTAGATAATGCATATATTTTTTATGGGGATAAGAAATGGTAGTGCCACTGTGAAAAAATCAGTCTGGAAATTTCTTTAAAGTTTAAACATATACTTATTATACAGCTCAGCAATCTCAATACAGGGTATTTTCCCCAGAGAAACAAAACCTTATATACATACAAAAACACCTGTGCATGAATGTTCATAGATGCTTCATTTGTAACATCTGAAAATGAAAAAAGTCCAAATTTCCTTTTAATAGATGAAATGCTAAACAAACCATGGCATATCCATATAATTGAATGAAAGTGAAAGTTAGTCTCTCAGTCGTGTTTGACTCTTTGGGACCCCATGGACTGTAGCCCACCAGGCTCCTCTGTCCATAGGATTCTCCAGGCAAGAATACTGGAGTGGGTTGCCATTCCCTTCTCTAGGGGATCTTCCTGACCCAGAGATCAAACTCAGGTATCCTGCATTGCAGGCAGATTCTATACCACTGAAGCACCAATGGAATACTACTCAGCAATTAAATAAACAAACTAATGATTCTTAACAATAATTTTGATGGATCTTAGGGCATTAAGCAAAGTGGTGGTTTAGTTGCTCAGTAGTGTCTGACTCTTTTAGACCCCATGGACTGTAGCCCATCAGGCTCCTCTGTCCATAGGGATTTTCCAGGCAAGAATACTGGAGTGGGTTGCCATTTCCTTCTCCAGACCCAGGGAATGAACCCAGGTCTCTTGTGTCTCCTGCATTGGAAGGCATGTTCTTTACCGACTGAGCTAGGAGAAAAGCCCTTAAGCAAGTGGGAAAAAGTCAACTTCAAAAGTTGCATACTGTAAGATTTCATTTGTATGACATTACATGAATGACAATATTATAGAAATGGAGGACACATCAGTGGTTGTCAGAAGTCAGGAAATGAGCAGGAAGATGTGACTACAAAGGGGCAAGATGAGGAAGTTCTTTTGTGGGAAAAAAAATCCTGCATTTTGATTGTGGTGGTGGTTATATGAATCTATGTTGTTCTTATTCAGTCACTAAGTCGTGTCAATTCCTTGTGACCCCATGGACTGTAGCACACCAGGCTTCCCTGTCCTTCACTATCTCCTGCATTTTGTTCAAAGTCATATATATTGAGTTGGTGATGTTATCTAACCATCTCATCCTCTCTGCTCTCTTCTACTTTTGCTTCCAATCTTTCCCAGCATCAGGGTCTTTCCCAATGTGTTGTCTCTTCACATCAGGTGGCCAAAGTATTGGAGCTTCAGCTATGAATCTATACATGTGATTAAATGGGCTTCACTGGTGGTTCAGTGGTAAAGAATCCACTAGTGGTTCAGTGGTAAAGAATCCACCAGTGCAGGAGCTGCAGGAGACTAGAGTTTGACCCCTGGGTTGAGAAGATCCCTTGGAGGAGGACATGGCAACCCACTCCAATACTCTTGCCTGGAGAATCTCACAGACAGAGGAACCTGGTGGGCTAGAGCCCATAGAGTTGCAAGGAGTTGGACATGACTGAGTGACTGAACATGCACACACATACATAAAAACATACAAAAACTGAGGGCATGCAAAAAAAATGGTGAAGTCTGAATAAGTTCTGTAGTCAGTTGTATTAATGGTGCCAGCCAATTTCTTGGTTTTGATAATGCTCTATAACTACAGAAGATGTTGCCACTGAAGGAAGCTAGATGGTAGGTATATAGGACCTTGCCATACTCATTTTGCAATTTCTTCTAAGTCTATAATCATACCAAAGTAAAAAGCTTTAAAAATAACACTGCTCATAAAATCCTAAGGAATATGATTAAAACAGGGCTCAGAGGAAATATTCATATCCTTAAGCAATTAATACTCAGCAAAGAAATTATGAAAATAATTAAATTATGAATTTGATCATTAGAAAAAGCAGTAAAATAAGCATAAAAATAATAGGAAGAAGGAATTGATAAAGCAAAAAGCAGACATTACTGGCACTGAAGATAGAAAAAGAACAAACTTGAGTGGTGGATCTTTAAAATTAAAGTATAGAAACCACTATGAAGTGAAGTGAAAGTCCCTCAGTCATGTCTGACTCTTTATGACCCCATGGACTATACAGTCCAAGGAATTCTCCAGGCCAGAATATTAGCGTGGGTAACTGTTCCCTTCTCCAGGGGATCATCCCAACCCAGGAATCAAACCCATGTCTCCCACATTGGAGGCAGATTCTTTACCAATTAAGCTACCAGGGAAGCCCAAGAATTCTGGAGTGGGTAGCCTATCCCTTCTCCAGCAGATCTTCTCGACACAGGAATTGAACCAGAGTCTCCTGCATTGCAGGCAGATTCTTTACCAGCTGAGCTACTAGGGAAGCCCCAGAGAAACCACTAGCCAACCAAATTTTTGAAAAAATAAGAAACCATAGTACACAAAATTAAAATTGGAATGAAGAAATAGGCACAGATATAAGGAAATAAAAGTAAGTACAAATATTTCAAGAAATGGGAGATTTTCAAGTAAAATATTTTTCAAAAATTAAAACTGACCTTAAAATAGACAGAAGATCTAAAGAGATCTTTAAATTGCTTAGTTGAAACTGAGTAAGTTGTCAAAGAACTACCCTTCCTCACAAAAGCACCATACCCAAAAGGTTTCAAAGGCAAATGTTACTAAATCCTAAAGGAATAAATAATGCCACTTTGTTTATTTTTCTTTCAAATTTTCTTGGTATTTTTATAAATATATTTATTCCTTTTTTTCCTTTGTACTCTCATTCCCTGTATACCATAAGTTACCTTTTTAGTAAGTTTAGTGTTGGCATATTTTTGCAAGATATGCTTTGTTTTATGATACTGTATTTTTAAAAAATTTATGTAAATAGTATCTTGTTATATATGGCTTGTGCTTCTGAAATTGTAAGAAGTATCTCCTTGCCCTTAGGTTCAAAAACAGTCCCCTACATTTTCTTTCAAAAATGTTACAGTTTTACTATTCACACTGAGGTCTTTAATTCACTTAGAATGCACGTTTGCATGGGCTATCAGGGGGATATATGGTTTTATTTTTCTCTGTATATTGAATCAGTTTGCTCACTCTTTGGCCCTTTCCCATTGATCTATGGTATCAATTTGATGGTGTATTAACTTCCTGTACACACAGGGTTCTTTCTCTTAGTTCTCTATTCTGCTCCTTCAGTGTGTGTGTACCTGTGGTAATACTATAGTGCATTTATTACTTTAGCATTGTAGTATCTCTTAACATTGTTAGGACAAATCCCCATCTTTCAGTCTTCTTAGACTAAGCTATTCATGGGCCTTTATTCCTCAATATAAATTTCAGAGCAATTTTTTCATGTTCCCCCATGAAAAATTTCCATCGAGAATTTTGTTTGGGTTTACACTGGATTCATAGATGGATTTACAGATGAATGGTCAGAATGCTAAATCATCTAATCCAAGAGTATAACACATCTCCACTTTTATTCAATTATCTATGTGACTTTTAATTGAGGTTTTTAAGATTTCTCCAAAGAGATTGTGTGTCTTCATTTTTCTTTCATTTTTCATTTTTTCCCATATTCTTTGTAGATTTCTTACCCTTATAAATAATTTCTCCATTTTTATTATATTTTCTAGTAATTTATGGCTGACATAAAGCAATGCTATTGATTTTTGTTGTTTCCTCTTATATTTGACCAAGTTTCTGAAGCCTCTTATCAGTTCTAACAGATTGTGTGCTGATACTGACTTTTCCTAGGTAAATGATTATATCACCTCAAATAATGAGAGTTCTAAGTCTTCCGATCCCTATACTGCTTATATAAAGCAGTCAAGAGTGGAGAGAAACAGAAGAAAAGCTTCCAAATTCATTTTATGAACTAGTGCAGTATTTATACCCAAAGCAGACAAGATAGTCTAAACAGAGAAAACTACATATTAGCCTAAATCAAAAATATCTGTGTAGACATCCTAAATAAAAATAATCAAAATATACTTTAAAAGAACAAGTCACCAGGAAAAATGGTGTTAATTCCTAGAGTGTAAGGAAGATTAAATGTTATTCACCATGTTGATATATCAAAGGAGAAATTTATATGACCATCCCTTTGGATGTGGAACATCCATTTCTAACCTAAAAATGAAAGTTTGGTAAAATAAATATGGATGACTGACTTAGGTGAAAAACTGATAAGTCCTATTGGCAAGACATTAAAAACATTTCTATTAAAAGTCAAGAATAAGCTATAGATACCACTAATATTTTCCTGGAAGGATTAGACATTGCTGTCAGACAATCAAAAGTGAATAAAGGTATAAATTGGAACTAAGGAGGCAAAACTATATTTAATGCCTGCTGCATGCTCAGTAGTGTCCAACTCTTTTCTTTCTTTTTTTTCAATTTTTTAAAAAAATTTATTTACTTTATTATTTTTTCATTTATTTTTATTAGTTGGAGACTAATTACTATACAATATTGTAGTGGTTTGGGCCATACATTGACATGAATCAGCCATGGATTTACATGTGTTCCCCATCCTGTTCCCCACTCCCGCCTTGCTCCCCATCCCTTCCCTCTGGGTCTTCCCAGTGCACCAGCCCTGAGCACTTGTCTCATGCATCCAACCTGGGCTGGTGATCTGTTTCACCCTTGACAGTATACTTGTTTCAATGATATTCTCTCAGAACCTCCCACCCTCGCCTTCCCCCAGAGAGTCCAAAAGTCTGCTCTGTACATCTGTGTCTCTTTTGCTGTCTTGCATATAGGGTTATCATTACCATCTTTCTAAATTCCATATATATGCGTTAGTATACTGTATTGGTGTTTTTCTTTCTGACTTACTTCACTCTGTATAATAGGCTGCAGTTTCATCCACCTCGTTAGAACTGACTCAAATGTATTCTTTTTAATGGCTGAGTAATATTCCATTGTGTATATGTACCACAGCTTTCTTAGCCATTCATCTGCTGATGGACATCTAGGTTGCTTCCATGTTCTGGCTATTATAAACAGTGCTGCGATGAACATTGGGGTACATGTGTCTCTTTCAATTCTGGTTTCCTCAGTTTGTATGCCTAGGAGTGGGACTTGTGGGTCATATGGCAGTTCTATTCCCAGTTTTTAAAGGAATCTCTACATTGTTCTCTATAGTGGCCCTACTAGTTTGCATTCCCACCAACAGTGTAAGAGGGTTCCCTTTTCTCCACACCCTCTCCAGCATCTATTGTTTGCAGATTTTTGGATAGCAGCCATTCTGACTGGCATGAGATGGTACCTCATTGTGGTCTTGATTTGCATTTCTCTGATAATGAGTGATGTTGAGCATCTTTTCATGTGTTTGTTACCTATCTATATGTCTTCTTTGGGGAAATGTCTGTTTAGTTCTTTGGCCCACTTTTTGATTGGGTCATTTATTTTCCTGGAATTGAGCTGCAGGAGTTGCCTGTATATTTTTGAGATTAATTCTTTATCAGTTGTTTCATTTGCTATTATTTTCTCCCATTCTGAAGGCTGTCTTTTCACCTTACTTATCATTTCCTTTGTTGTGCAAAAGCTTTTATGTTTAATTAGGTTCCATTTGTTTGTTTCTGCTTTTATTTCCAATACACTGGGAGGTGGGTCATAGAGGATCCTGCTTTTATATATGTTGGAGAGTGTTTTGCCTATGTTTTTCTCTAGGAGTTTTATCGTTTCTGGTCTTACATTTAGATCTTTAATCCATTTTGAGTTTATTTTTGTGTATGGTGTTAGAAACTGTTCTAGTTTCATTCTTTTACAAGTGGTTGACCAGTTTTCCCAGCACCACTTCTTAAAGAGATTGTCTTTACTCCATTGTATATTCTTGCCTCCTTTGTCAAAGACAAGGTGTCCATAGGTGCATGGATTTATCTCTGGGCTTTCTATTTTGTTCCATTGATCTATATTTCTGTCTTTGTGCCAGTACCATACTGTCATGATGACTGTTGCTTTGTAGTAAAGCCTGAAGTCAGGCAGGTTGATTCCTCCAGTTCCATTCTTCTTTCTCAAGATTGCTTTGGCTATTCGAGGTTTTTTGTATTTCCATACAAATTGTGAAATTATTTGTTCTAGTTTTCTGAAAAATACTGTTGGTAGCTTAATAGGGATTGCATTGAATCTATAGATTGCTTTGGATAGTATACTCATTTTCACTATATTGATTCTTCTAATCCATGAACATGGTATATTTCCCCATCTGTTTGTGTCCTCTTTGATTTTTTTCACCAGTGTTTTATAGTTTTCCATATATAGGTCTTTTGTTTCCTTAGGTAGATATATTCCTAAGTATTTTATTCTTTTCATTGCAATGGTGAATGGGATTGTTTCCTTAATTTCTCTTTCTGTTTTCTCATTGTTAGTGTATAAGAATGCAAAGGATTTCTGTGCATTAATTTTATATCCTACAACTTTACTATATTCATTTATTAACTCTAGTATTTTTCTGGTGGAGTCTTTAGGGTTTTCTATGTATAGGATCATGTCATCTGCAAACAGTGAGAGTTTTACTTCTTCATTTCTTTTTCTGCTCTGATTGCTGTGGCCAAAACTTCCAAAACTATGTTGAATAGTAGTGGTGAGAGTGGGCACCCTTGTCTTGTTCCTGACTTCAGGGGAAATGCTTTCAATTTTTCACCATTGAGGATAATGTTTGCTGTGGGTTTGTCATATATAGCTTTTATCATGTTGAGGTATGTTCCTTCTACTCCTGCTTTCTGGAGGGTTTTTATTATAAATGAATGCTGAATTGTGTCAAAGGCTTTCTCTGCATCTGTTAAGATAATCATATGGATTTTATCTTTCAATTTGTTAATCTGGCGTATTACGTTGATTGACTTTTGGATATTGAAGAATCGTTGCATCTCTGGGATAAAGCCCACTTGGTCATGATGTATGATCTTTTTAATATGTTGTTGGATTCTGTTTGCTAGAATTTTGTTAAGGATTTTTGCATCTATGTTCATTAGTGATATTGGCCTGTAGTTTTCCTTTTTTGTGGCATCTTTGTCTGGTTTCAGTATTAGGGTGATGGTTGCCTCATAGAATGTGTTTGGAAGTTTACCTTCCTCTGAAATTTTCTGGAAGAGTTTGAGTAGGATAGGTGTTAGCCCTCCTCTAAATTTTTGGTAGAATTCAGCTGTGAAGCCGTCTGGTCCTGGGCTTTTGTTTGCTGGAAGATTTCTGATTACAGTTTCAATTTCCGTGCATGTGATGGGTCTATTAAGGTTTTCTATTTCTTCCTAGTTCAGTTTTAGAAAGTTGTGCTTTTGTAAGAATTTGTCTATTTCTTCCAAGTTGTCCATTTTATTGGTGTATAGTTGCTGATAGTAGTCTCTTATGACCCTTTGTATTTCTGTTATGTGTTGTGATTTTTCCATTTTCACTTCTAATTTTGTTGATTTGATTCTTCTCCCTTTGTTTCTTGATGAGTCTGGCTAATGGTTTGTCAACTTTATTTATCTTCTCAAAGAATCAGCTTTTAGCTTTGTTGATTTTTGTTATGGTCTCTTTTGTTTCTTTTGCATTTATTTCTGCCCTAATTTTTAAGATTTCTTTCCTTCTACTAACCCTGGGGTTCTTCATTTCTTCCTTCTCTAGTTGCTTTAGGTGTAGAGTTAGGTTATTTATTTGACTTTTTTCTTGTTTCTTGAGGTAAGCCTGTACTGCTATGAACCTTACCCTTAGCACCATCCAACTCTTTTCAACCCCATGGGTTATAGCCCGCCAGGCTCCTCTGTCCGTGAAATTTTCCAGACAAGAATACTGTAATGGGTTGCCATTTTAGGGGATCTTCCCAACCGAGGGAATCAAACTGAGTCTCTTGCATCTCCTGCTATGGCAGGTGGATTCTTTACCACTAGCACCACATACAGATAATATTATATTCAGAAAAATACAAGAATACAAGCAAATCAACTGAACAACTATTACAGATAATAAGAGAATTCAAAAAGGCCACAAAATATGCTCATAAATAGCTTTTCTACATATGAACAATAATTAGAAAATCCAGAGGGAGAAAATATTCCATTTACAGTGGTAACAACTGATGAAATGTTTAGAAGTAATTGCCAAAACTAAGAAAGATATATTTACAACAAACTTTAAACTCAGTCTTCATATAAAATAAGATTTGAATTAATGAAAAGCTCTACCCTGTTCTTGCATAGGAGAACCCAACCTTATAAAAATGTCCTTTCTTTCTAAATTAATACATAAATGGAATATGAAAAGTTTCTCATTTTTTAAAACAAAATGGAATTTTAAATTAGCGAGGAAATGACTTGAAATTGTGCTAGACAATCAGTCACACATTTGGAAAAGTAAGTAAGCTGAATCAAAGTTTGTAAGCTAAAACTGAACGTATAAAGGTTTTAGAAGTAACAGGAATTTTTTGTTTGTATTCTTTAGATTAATCTTAGGGTAGGGAAAACCATTCTAAAACACAAACTTCAGAACCAATGAAATAAAAGTTTGATACTTATAAATTAAAATGTCTGCACAAAACTTTCAATTTAAAAATTTGGATTGAATACACAGATTTATCTTTTTTTTTTTTTTTTGCAAAATTTCACTTAAATGATGAAATGTTGAAGAAAACATATTTTAAATAAGAAGAAATCATGACCCTCATACAACGTACACACTTGGCAGAGGTTTTATTTAACTTCTTAATTAATGAGGGAACTAGTAAGATGCTACGTCTCTTACAATGGAGGCTTTGACTTACAGATTTATATTCCCCACCTAACAGAATCTATTCATTTTTCCACATTCAGGATTCATTTGCATAGTTATAGACTGGAAACATTTGCACTATTATTGTTTTTTTAAGATTTTTTAATGTAGATCATTTTTAAAGGTTTTTTTTTTTAATTGAATTTATTACAACATTGCTTCCGTTTTATGTTTTTGGGTTTGGGGTTGCAAAGCATGTGGGATCTTAACTCTCTGACCAGGGATTGACCCCACACCCCCTGCATTAGAAGGCAAAATTTTAACCACTAGACTGCCAGGGAAGTTCCTGCATTATTATTATCTTCTATCCCTGAAGTGTTGGGAAATAGCCTAGTCAAAGACAACCAAGGATAATTTGGATGGCTAGGTAGACAGGACAGTTAATAATTTTTTTTTTTTTTTTTTTTTGCCTGTTTCAAAGACTTTCACAATTTTCCTGATCCTCTCCCCTACTTGTAATCATAATAATCTCAAGAAAGATTATTCCTGATGACAAATAACACTCTTCTCATAAGGTTTGACCTGGTTATTTACATAGGTGCTGGAGGAGTGTTCATACAGGTCTCTAAATTTGCCATGTGGTATCTAGAGTAGCCTGCCAAGAAGGAGACACAGGTTCAATCTCTGCATCAGGAAGATTCCCCTGGAGAAGGAAATGGCAATCCACTCCTGTATTCTTGCCTAGGAAATCCCATTGACAGAAGAGCCTAGTGAGCTACAGTCCATGGGGTCACAAAGAGTCAGACATGACTTAGCAACTAGGCAACAACAAACAACATCTAGAACAAAACAAGTTTGAACAATTACAAGATTATCTTCTATCTGAAAGTCTTCATAAGGCAACTCAGATTGAACTTTTAAAAACATCTATTATTTGCCATCCCATGGCTAAGAAACTCTCTACTAGATTTTACTTGCAAAGTTCAATGACTCTCTTTTCTCAAGATTCTTAAAATAACTTGGGTTTCTTCCCCCAACGGAAGTCACCTTCCTTACTACCCATGAGTCTGGACCTCTAAACAAAGCACTCAGACCTGTTTTCCTGGGAGGCCATAATAGGCAATATCTCTTTAAGTACTACCAGACTTTGTTCCTTAAGATTGACTTGTCATGCCTGATTAAAAGAGCATTGTACTCAAATATAATACTGCAGGAAGACCTTGGATGTTAAATCAATTTGTTTTATTATGTTTTCATGTAAAGAAAGAGTCTTATTAAACTTACACAAATAATTATATCGCCATGAAAAGGAGACTCAGTAAGAGTTTCTGAATTAGTTGGTAAATTAGATATCACTTTTAAATCTTTCATTTTAGTTTAAAAAAGCAGAGTCTACCAAATTGCTATAGGCTACAAGGAGCATGAGAAGACACAGAAAGGGCATCCTTATAGATCTGGAAAATATATAGATCTGGAAAAATTCAAAAGGACATCAGCAATATTCCAACAAATAACCACAATAAAATGTTGCACATCAGTTCATTCAGTTCTACATAATTAATTCTTGTTCCGCTGGATCTTGGGTTAGTAGTCTCATGAAGCCATCTGTTTCCCAGTGAAAAGAGTTCTGGAAATCCCAAATCACTCTGTTGATATGGTCTGAAAGTTGCTTAAGTGATTCCAGCTCAGATGCTTCTATCCAAGACTTCATATTTTGAAAGGTCAATATTTTGCAGTACCTCTTCTCACAAGGTTCTGAGATTTTCCTTGTTTGTTGAAGACACAAACTCTGGCTATTGCTTGTAAAAGAGACTTCATCAAGAGTTAGGGTAAAACACAAGCTATTTATAAAAGACAAAGTTATAGTTTTTTTGTCACTGAAAAATTTCAAGCATAGAAGGACTGATGAGAGTTTGTAATAAACAAAAGAATAATACAACTGGGACTTCCCTGATGGTCCAGTGGCTAAGACTCCATGCTCCCAATGCAGGGGAGCTGGGTTCAATTCAGGCAATTAGAGCCCACGTGCTGCAACTAAGGCCCAGTGCAGCCAAATATATAAATAAATATTTTTAAGAAAAGAATAATACAGTTGACAAGGATATTTGGGTGTTTGGTTGGTGGCATGCAAAACAAAGATAATAAACCCATCCTCCAAGAAAACATTTTAAATATATATATCTTAGCTCAATGATAAAGTCTATTTTCTAAGAGGCCAGTGAATGCTGCATCTGATTTATAAAATTGGATTTTATAGGGGAAAATATCTTGAGAGATGACACATGATCATCCTTTGATATACTATATAATGTTCTTAGACTATTGAGTAAAGAGATTCCATAAACTTGAAAGGGCTTAGACACCTATATAGCTGTAAAACTTCAGGATTAAGTCTGATATGCATTGAGACCCACTGGCCTAAAAATTACTCAGTTTGAAGTCTTTTTAAAAAGAAAAAAGACTGGCAATCAATATGCTAAATAATAATTGAAATATATTGTTGCTCAATATTATCAGGTATTGATAACACTACCAAGATTCAGATAAATAGGGGGAAATTCAACAGAACAATTTTATAAGACCTTCAATCAGTGTTTTCTCTGAAATTAAAACATACAGAAAGTGAAGCATTGAAAAATCTCCCGGAGTATCCCATAAAGCATAACATTTCCGGAATGCTTTTATTAATAACACCTTACCTATAAAATTTAACTCAGGGAGGGGTGAGCATCTCTTCTGATTTAACTCTTTCCACACAACTCTCCAAACCTGATTATTATTAAAAAAAAAAAAAAAAAAAGCATCCCTTTTTATAAGGTAAAAGGACAAAATTTTGTGAGTTTCTTCTAGGAATCCTATGGGAAATCTCAACAGCTGCTTTAGGTGTGTAAGATATCTGGCAAATTTTATTATCTTCTATTTTTCAGACCTGATTTTTAAAAGACAGAAATCAAGAGCTGTCAAAGGAGATTTGGACATTTGATTAAGACAGAATAATGAGTACCTGAGAAACAATACTTGGTTGCTTATGAATCAAAGGAACAATAAAACATTTTAAAATAAACAAGAACCTTAACACTTTCATAATTGAGGAATCTTTTTCTTTCTCCTCTTGTTTATAATTAAGAGTATAAAGTCATCATAAAGCATGTAAAATTATTCAGGTTAGTCACAGAATCAGTGCATTCTAGGTAGATTATACAGAGAGTATATAAAGTAACCAGTCATCCTGATTTCCCCAAGACTGTCCTGGTTTTAGCACAGAAAACTGCATATCCCCAGAAACCCCACTGTCCCAGGCCAATCAGAAAGGTGGGTCACCCCAGAAAGAATAACCATTCAAACTGTAAGTGAAAACATTAATCAGAAAACTAATGGAGCAAATCCATCAAGACTGAGAACTTTGCAAACATTTTAACACATTTTGCAGCTTGTGAGATTTAGTACTATAAATCAAGACAAATAAAATCTACTTGTTTGATTCAGGACAAATCCAAGTTTTATCTTTTATTATGCTCTTTTATACTCACCAAGCCTGATTACTTCTAGCATCTCTTTTATTCTAACACAGATCTCAAGGGGTCCACATGTTCAAATCTAATTTTGTAATAGTATTTAGAGGCTATTTCAGTTAGCATGCTATGCATTCATCATTGCTATCTTCAAGTGGATAAATGAATATTTTAAGTCTTTCTCTTTCTCAGTTTTGGTTTTTAATAAACATAACTAGCTATAAACACATAAATAAAAGCGTTTTGTGCCCTCAACAGGCACAAAGTGGTTTAAAGAACAAAAATCCCAAGAACCACTGCTTATGGAAAAGCAAAAATATGGCAGTCGTATTTCTGTCATTATTGCAGTTGCAACCATTCATATTAATTATAACTTTTCACTAAAGTAATTAACTTCTATTTCACAGAGAAAATAATTGAGAGAATTCTGTCATACTGAACCATTTTAGCAGATTAGCACAGTTTATAATACATTTTTTCCAGTCACATGCATTCCTGTGTGGCAAAAAATAAGCACATCCATTAACATGACTCATGTCTACAGCTTCTCTTATAGCACATACAAATACACAAAATTATGCTTTGTAATCAGTGTGTCAGTGTTACAGGCTCTTAGAAAGTCCTAGATATCCATCAATTACATAATTAATTTAATTTCATATTAGCTTAAAATTTTAAGTTACCGAGAGAGCCTGGAAATGATCTTCAAGCTGACATACTACAGAACACAATTACTGCTGAAGTTGTTTATCAGAATCATGATTCGATGGAGTTGGACATAAATTTACATTTTCCATCCTCAAATATTATGGAGGAGTCACGTGAGCTAATTCAATCAACAAACCTGTAATCGTTTGGGGAAAATATGCCCAATTAGAAATAAGTGTTTGCTTGAATTACAGCTGACACTTGAACAATGAGAGGGTTAGGAACACCCACCCTCCATTCAACTGAAAATCCCCATATAACTTTACAGTCAGCCCTTCCTGTCCACAGTTCAGTATCTGCAGAGTCAACTGTGGATCCTGTAATGAGAAAAATTATTTAGCAAAAAAAGTCTGTGTATAAGTGGACCACTCAGTTCAAACCCGTGTTGTTCAAGATCAACCAGATACTTAACAGTGATAACTCAGAGAAGACAAAGTTGTTTTTATTAGCGCATGTTAGTAAAGTGACCTTGTTTGCCAAACATTTACTTTAATTATGTGAATTTGGATTCTTAAAAAGGTTTCTGAGTGAGCTGCTCAAAGAACAATTTTTAGCACATTTAAAGTGTTAGAAATTTAATTATCCTATTTTTCAGGACTTTATATCAGCACTTATTTATTCCATAAACCAATCAGAACAAAGCTCCTTTCATTTAGAAGACTTTATAATCTAATTAATTTATACCCTCCAGAAACAGGAAAATATACACAAGCATATTGAGAGGTAAAGTTCTTTCTAAATTATAGACAGAGAGCTTACAGCTTCAGTTTTATGACTTGTCACACAGGTTAAATGACACAGACACAGAAATTAAAGAAACTTCTTTTTAACATTTTATTTATTAAGAACAACTGCTCTCTTCCTTAGTGGGCATAAATTTTTTAACTAATTTGTATTCAAACACATGAGTAAACAAATAAATAGCCAGATTCTGTGTTATCTCTCACCCAGCAGAAAATAGATATCCATCATTCATCTACAGAAATCACCAAATGGTCAGACCATTAAGCCAAGTTCCCAGTCATTGCTGTTGGCAATGAGGTATAATTCATGGGCTCTAAGTGAAACAAAACCAAAACACAAAACTAATTGAGAGGGAAAAATATCCCAGAGAATGCAAAGCTGGAAAGGTTAAAATTCTATTGACATTTGGGATTCACCTCTAGGAGCCAAGAAGGAAATGTGCTCTGGCTGAAGCTGTCCATGAAGATACTCTGGGCACAGAGCCTAGATGATTCTGTCCAGGTGAATTGATTGTGTGTCTGAGCAGCAACTCCAAAATTATTAAAAGATGGTTTTTTAAAAAGATGAAATCATAGCTCTCATATAAATATAAAATGAACACTTAAATTAACTCATTAATTAATGAGGCAACCATTAAGATGTTGCAACTGGTTCAAATGAGGATTTAACTTATAGAGATTTGTAATCCCTACTGGACAATATATATATATATATATATATATATATATATATATATATATATATTAAACATATTTATATCATATATGTATGTATGTGTATAAATACATAGAGAGAAAGAGAGAGCAAATAGAGGACATGAGTATACATGTGGGAAGGGAAGGAAGAGCTGGTATGAGTGTTACATCTTCACCATTCATTGACAGAAGTCAACAAAAAATGTTCAAAATTGATATAATTTTTAAAGTGATATAATTTTTTTAGAACTGCAGAGGCAAGGGCCAGCAAAACAACTAAAACAACTAAAAGTCATTAAAAATAAAAAAAGAGCTTCTTCTGAAAAGTAGGAATTTAGTGAGTAGGAATGGGATAAAAGACTTCTACATTTAAAAAAGGTTTTATTGAGGTATAGTTGGCATATTGATACAATATAATGTAAGTTTCAGATGTACAACACAATGATTCACAATTTTTAAAGATTATACTTCATTTATAGTTATTATTAAATATTGGTTATATTCCCTGTGGTATACAACATCATTGTAGCTTATTTTATACATAGTAGTATAGTAGACCTCTTAATAGTAGTACCTCTTAATTCCCTACCCTTATCTTGCCTCTCCCTCTCCCCTCTCCCCACTGGTAATCCTAATTTGTTCTCACTCTATTTCTTCTTCATTATATTCACTAGTTTGCTTTATTTTTCAGGCTCCAGATGTAAGTGATGTCATACATATTTTTCTTTTTCTGACTTATTTTACTAAGCATAATAAAGTCCATCTATGTTGTTGCAAATAGCATAATTTCACTCTTTTTGATAACTATGCAATATTCCATTGTGTATATACAAAGCACATCTTTATCCAGTCATCTGTTGATGGACACTTAAATTGCTTACATATCCTGGCAATTATAAATAATGTTTCTATAAACACTGAAGTGCATATATCTTTATGAGTTAGTGATTTGGGTTGATTTGGATATGTATCCAGAAGTGGAACTGCTTGGTCATATGGAAAGCTTATCCATTTATTATAAGCTTGTAGTGTTTTAATTTTTGTAATATCTGCATGCAGTCTTTTCAAAAATGTAGAAAAATATGGAAAAAGTGTTGTAAAGAAAGGTAAGAGCAACTAAGAGAAATAATTATAATAGTTGCACAGTAAGATTAATTTCCTTAGTATATAAAAAGCTCTTTAAATCAATAAACAAGACTAACAGCACAATTTCAAACGAACAAAGGGCATGAAAAGGAAGCTTGTAGAATAGGAAAAATGGTTCACAAAAATTTGAAACTATGTACAACTGTACTTACAAGAATCCATTTTAAAACAAGAAGATACACTTTTTTAAACCTATATGACAAAGATTTTTAAAATTATTTTCTCATGCATGAGGCTGCCAAGAATGTGATGAAATAAGACCTCTCATAACTGGGAAAACCTACTTGAAAACCACTTTGACATTTTCCTTAATGTGCACAAAAACATTTGTACACAATAGATCAGAATAGCACAGTTTGTCATTATAAGTAATGCTAATAATCTAAATGACCTTCGGCTCAGGACCAGCTAAATTAAGTATGGTACTTGCAATCAATAGGATACTATACAATGGTCAGAAAGAATGAAAAAATTCTCTCTGTATTGATATGGAAAGTTTGCCAAGATAAGTAAAAAGAAAACTATAGATCCAAGTTTGTATATTTTCCTTTTTGGATAAACAGGCAAGAGGGAGAAAATATTTCATATTTGGCTTTCCACACATAAAGAAATTCTGAAGCAATTGATACAGATGGTTTTGCATTTGGCAGTAGCAGCAGTGGGACCTGAACATAGGCGAACGAACATTTTCATTGTGTTTTATATGTTTTCATGCTACCTGAATTTCTAACCATGTGAATATGTTACCTGTTCAAAAATGCAATAATATATGAATAAATGAGTAAATAAGAATGAAGTAGATCATGTATGCTGATTTGGAAAGATTTCCAAGATATATTAAATGGATACGTCAAGCAGTCCTTAGGACTGGTGGAAGGAAAGCTCAGTGGAAGAAGTTTTCATCAGGTGTGACTTTCAACGACAATCCAGGGATTCTTGGAGAGGAAGGAACAGCCGCCTTGGGAAGAGGTGGTCTGGGATGACTGCCTGCCAGCTCCTTACCTCCTCCTGACTATTGGTAAGAAGATGAGGAGGGTGGACAACAAGAGAATTGCAATTGGGCCCCTTTCTGGGCCAGAGCAATTTGATCCAGATATGAGGGTTTGTGACTTCCTGCTCTCCTAGCCTGCTTTCTGGGAGCAAAGTTGGAGAAGCACAATTCACATAAAACTAAAGCCAGACGCAGCGCTGCCTGGTGGCTGAAGGAAGTCTCAGGTCTCCTCCCTGTGTCTTCAGGTGAAGACAAATTCAATGGCTTCTACCCCACCTGAGTAAACAAAATTTTACTCAGGGCCATGTGGAGATCTGGATCTGGAGTCCCACCTCTGGCAGCAGGGGGCACAGACTTACCTGGTCTCCATAATCTCATGGGAGCATCTGGTTGCGAAACATTCAAACTAATTCACCTCCATGGCTGAGGTGGGCAGTCTGCTCAGCCAAGGGCAGTGCAACTAGATGCTCCTCACCAGCCCAGCATTGGTCCAAACGCAGCTACATGCTCCCATGTGGCTTCCTTGAGACCACTGTGGGCACAAGGGCGGCCATGGCCATTACTAATACCTATTCCTTAGGCTTGGCTCTCCTGAGTCCAGGGAGCAGCACCTGCAGAAAGCACTTTTATGGTCCCCTTTTATGAGGGACCTCATAAAAGGGGGCCATAAAAGGCTGGTGTAGGGACTTTCCCGGTGGTCCGGTGGTTAAGACATGGGTGGTCCAGGGGACACAGGTTCGATACCTGGTCCAGGAAGATTCCGTATGACACAGAGCAACTAAGCCTGTGCACCACAACTACTGAGTTCACAGTCTAGAACTGAAGAGCCACAACTACTGAGCCCATGTGCCACAGCTACTAAAACCTGTACACCCTAGAGCCCGTGCTCCACAACAAGAAAAGCCACCACAGTGAGAAGCCCGCATACCACAACAAAGAGTATTCCCCACTCACCACAACTAGAGAAAGCCTAAGTGCAACCAGCTCAGTCAAAAATTAAAAAAAAAAGAATCCCTGGTCATGGAGCTACAATCCCACATGCCTCGGAGCAGCTAAGCCCATGCACCACAACAAAGATCCCATGCCTGCAAATAAGAGCCAACACAGCCAGATAAATATTAAAAACAACATCAACAAACTGGTGCTTTTTCTGGCTCAACATCTTTGGCCACCCTCTGCTCTCTTTTTACACATGCATGCATGCATACTAAGTCCCTTCAGTTGTGTCCGACTCTTTGTGACCTCATGGACTGTAGCTTGCCAGGGATTTGTCCATGGGATTCTCCAGGCAAAAATACTGGAGTGGGTTGACCTCATTGGAATTCATACTTGCTTGCTTTTTCCCTAGCTCCCCCATGTCTTAATGTACATAATGTGCTGTATCAATGGTTTTCCCACTTTGGCAAGTATCAGAATCACCTCGGGAGGAATAAGGCACACAGAAGCTCAGCATCCTTAAAGTAGCATAGGGCCTGCCCTCTGTGTTTTCACCTAGTTTACCAAGTGATTCCTATAGGGCCAAAGCTGGAGAATGACTGCACTAAATTTTTTCAGCCATCCAGTTTAATCTTCAACACTGCTTTAGGCTGTAACTACTATCTTCCTCAATTAGAAAATAAGATCCAATAGGCAAGATATAAGAGTGTCTGGATTCAAGTCTACCATCTTCTTACTAGCTGTGTGACCTTTGGGAAGACACCTAACCCCTCTGAACCTCATCTTCATCATCCTTATAGTAACATCCCCCTATCTTAAAGGGTTAAAAGAGACTTAAGGGCTAAGAGAGTTAAAAGAAATAAGTCAGGACAAATTCTCAGCACTCACAAGGTCATAATTTTTTTGTAATCAAGGGTCAAGCCACTTATTGGGAACAAAACACTATATAATAAAAGTTTTTGAATTGGAACATCTTCATTGATTTTAACACATCAAATGGCATTTGATAAATGGTGGGAGAGTATATGGACCAATACATTATTGATTAACTCACCAATGCTTTCATTTAATTTGAAGTCTTAAAAAGAAAGATTGTTAGTAACTCATAACTCCATCGGTAGTCAAAGTCTTTCTGCTCTTCCTTCCACAGAAAATGCAGAAAATTGGGTCTTCTGCTGCGGAAAGTCCCTCTCCTATTCACACACAAGACAAGCAATTTTCACTCTATGAACATTTGTTTATTTCTCATCTGCCATTTCATAGGCACTGAGGATATCGTGGTAAATAAAACAGAAAATGCCTCTTCGTCTCAGGGAGACAGACAGTAAATAAACAGATTGTGCCTATTTGGGAAATGTGAGACATGCCTTCAGTCTGGTAGAAGGAAAGATTAGTGGGAGGAAGTTTCTATCGGTTGTGAAGACAATGGCAATCCAAAAATCCTTGGAAGAAAGGCAGGAACAGCCCCCTTAGGAAGAGGTGGTCTGGGGTGACCCCTGACACCTCGGGACCTCCTCTGGACAGTTGGTAAGTCAGAAGGAGGGGTGGAGGACAAGAGAATTGCAAATGGGCTCCTTCCTAGGCCAGAGAAATTTGATCCCTGTGGTCCTGGGAGGGATGAAGGTTTGTGACCTCCTACTCTCCTGGCCTGCCTTCTGGGAGCAAAAGTAGAGAAGAAGCACAGTTTGCATAAAACTAAAGCAAGACCCCAGGTGGCTCAGATGGTTAAGAGTCTGACTACAATGCAGGAGACTTGGATTTGATCCCTGGGTCAGGAAGATCCCCTGGAGAATGAAATGGCAACCCATGCCAGCATTCTTGCCTGGAGAATTCTATGGACACAGGAGTCTGGTGGGATACCGTCCATGGGATCGCAAAGAGTCAGACATGACTGAGTGACTAACACTTTCAAAGCCAGGCCCAGTACTGCTGGTGGCTGGAAAAAGTCCCATGACCCTTTCCTCCTGGGTCTTCAGGTGAAGACAAGTCTGAGGGAAAGTCTAATTCCCATAATAAGCACATTTAGCTGGATGAGACAAGCAAGTCAAAAGGGCGTTGCTCAACAGAAAGAAAGGGCTCTGCAGAGAAGCTCAGTGAACACCCAGTTGTTGACATTTGTCTTCAAAGGGCACGTCTTTACCCCTCATGAGAAGGAGAGAGGGCGGAGCTGGGCAGGCCTGGGCTGGATGGGCTTCCTGGCTTCCCGGAGCCAGCCTGGAGACCAGCTGCCTACAGTCAGATGCTCTGAAGGACTTCAGGTAAATACCTGGGGATCTCTGCTGTGTGTGCTCTTAGCTGAATAATTTATCTCAGATCCAGGCTTCCAGAGGTCTACATCTTCACTTTTAGTGTGGTCTCAAGAAAGTTTCTTTCAACTTAGACTTTTATGACTGATGAGTTTTCCCAGTCTTCGGAGTCACCTGAAGGATTCTACAAAGCGTCAGGTAAACAAATTCAGTAGTGGAGACACCCAGACACCTGAGAAGATGGGACATCCAAGTATGTGATTTGTTAGTATGACTGGAGACTTAAGGAGCCTTGTGCTGTGCTTAGTCGATCAGTCGTGTCCGACTCTTTGCAACCCCATGGACTGCAGCCTGCCAGACTCTTCCATCCATGGCAATTCTCCAGGCAAGAATACTGGAGTGGGTTGCCATGCCCTCCTTCAGGAAGGGGCCCTAAGACAGAACTTTTGAAACTGGAGTTCTGCTGCCAATTCTAAGATGAGTGTGTTAGTATTAGTCACTTCAGTCATGTCCAACTCTTTGCGACTCTACAGACTGTACCTGCCAGTCTCCTCTTTCCATGGGGTTCTCCAGGCAAGAATACTGGAGTGAGTAACCATTTCCTACTCCAGGGGATCTTCCCAACCCAGGGTTCAAACCCGAGTCTCTTGTGTCTCCTGCATTGGCAGGTGGGTTCCTTTTTTTTTTTTTTTTTTTTCTCTTGAATCCTCCTTCTTGATTCCTTTTTTTTTTTTTTTTTTTCCATTTATTTTTATTAGTTGGAGACTAATTACTTTACAATATTGTAGTGTTTTTTTGCCATACATTGACATGAATCCGCCATGGATTTACATGTGTTCCCCATCCCGATCCCCCCTCCCACCTCCCTCCCCATCCCGTCCCTTTGGGTCTTCCTAGTGCACCAGCCCTGAGCACTTGTCTCATGCATCCAACCTGGGCTGGTGATCTGTTTCACCCTTGATAGTATACTTGTTTCAATGCTATTCTCTCAGATCAACCCACCCTCACCTTCTCCTGCAGAGTCCAAAAGTCTGTTCTGTACATCTGTGTCTCTTTTTCTGTCCTGCATATAGGGTTGTCATTACCATCTTTCTAAATTCCATATATATGCATTAGTATACTGTATTGGTCTTTATCTTTCTGGCTTACTCCACTCTGTATAATGGGCTCCAGTTTCATCCATCTCATTAGAACTGATTCAAATGTATTCTTTTTAATGGCTGAGTAATATTCCATTGTGTATATGTACCACAGCTTCCTTATCCATTCATCTGCTGATGGGCATCTAGGTTGCTTCCATGTCCTGGCTATTATAAACAGTGCTGCAATGAACATTGGGGTACACGTGTCTCTTTCAGTTCTAGTTTCCTCAGTGCCCAGGAGTGGAAATGCTGGGTCATATGGCAGTTCTATTTCCAGTTTGTTAAGGAATCTCCACACTGTTCTCCATAGTGGCTGTACCAGTTGGCATTCCCGGCAGGCGGGATCTTAACCACTAGCGCCACCTGGGGCGCCCTCTAAGAAGAGTGGTCCGTGAATAAAAGGTGTAGAGGACAATACTAGCTGAGTTGTTGAATGACAATTGCTTTCTTTCATCCACTGTCCCTCACTTTTCCCCCTTAGAACCTTCTCCTATTGCCCACCCCCCCCATCCACTTCACAGAGAGATCTGAGATGGAAGATCGTGCCAAAGCTGTGTTTCATTGAAGACCTGTCATATACTTGCTAGGAGCTTGAGCTATGACCCCTGCCATTGCCACTACCTTGGAATAAACCTGTGCTATATGCTAGGGACTCTGCCAAGAGCTTTATGTTTATGACCTCCTTTAATTCTTACCATGACTCCAAGACTCAAAAAATAAATCTGAAACTCAACTAAGTTTCCAAATACCCCACTGCTAGGAAATAGTGAAACTGGATTCAACACTGGGTGTACCCAGCTCCAAAACTTTTTAAGATTTTATTTTTCCATTGTTTCCCTTGTTTTCCCCCATTACTCTCTACAGTGGTTGTCAAATTGTGGTCCTGGACCAGCAGCATTAGCACCACCAGGGAACTTAGTAGAAATGCAAATTCTTGGGTCGCACCCCAGGCCCTTTGAATCAAATTCTAGGAGTAGTATCCAACAATGTGTGGTTTTATAAGTCCTCCAAATGAATATGATGTTGTCTGGAGTTTGAGAACCACTGCTCTAGAGGCTCCTCTTAAGTTTTTAAGATATTTACACCTACATTTCTTTTAAACATCTAGTCAATCAACAGTTCTAGCCTCCTTTAGTACCTGTTTACTTCATGTCAATCAGCTAACTACTCACGTGATCAAAACACAGGATTTTAGTTTGGGTTGAAACTAAATATTTTTTACATAAACAATCATGAATGAATTCATGAATAAAAACAGTTGTATTCATTTTTATTAAGTAAAATTTACATATATTAAAAAGGAATATATAGTAATTGTAGAGTTTGAGTTTTGGCAATATTCTTACAATCACCATCTCAACTATAGAACATTTCTATCCTACCTCCCCAAGAAATTTTTATGTGCCTTTTCCTATCTTTACTTCTCTTCCCATAACATCAAATCACTGACCTATCTTATTATCATTGTAGATAAGATTTGTTTTTTTCTAGACTGTCATATAAATGGAACCACGTAGTATGTGATCTTTTGTGTCAACTTTCTTTCCCTCAGCACAATGTTTGAAATTCATCCAAGCTTATATATATATATCAGGAGATTGTTCCTTTTACTGTTAAGCAGTATTCCACTTTGTGAATATATCACAATGTATTTATTAACTTGTTGATGGATGTTTGAGTTATGTCCAGTTTGAGGCTATTAAATGTGAAACTCTTTTAGTTTTTAAAATCCTCACATTTTAATTAAGTGTGCTGGGTTTGTAATTTTTATACTAAAGTATTTCCCCTTATCACTCTAAGATATTATTCCATTGTTACCTTCCATCAGAGTTGTTTAGAAGTGTGATATCAATTTGATTATTGTATTGTTTATAGTAATCTATATGGTTGTTTTTCTTTTCTCTGTAATATTTAAAGTTTTATTTTATTTTGATGTTCTAAACTTCCACCAGTGTTTTCTGTGTTACACACATCCTGCATATCTCTCCTCAGCTGTGTTTAATCAGTTATTTAACTCCTGTTATATTTTAAATTTTAATGACTGTATTTTAAAATTTTTAGTACTCTCTTGTCATTTTTAATATATCTTTTTTAAAAAATCATTTTATCCTTTTTTATGTTTTTAGATGCTTTAAACTTATTTAATTTTACAATATTTATAGTTTATTTGATTATTTTTATTATCTGAAGCTCTTGGAATTCTTTTTTTTTGTTTGTTTTTTGTCTTTTTTTTTTTTAATTATCATTATTATTATTTTTTTTTGTCATACATTGACATGAATCGGCCATAGATTTACACGTATTCCCCATCCCGATCCCCCCTCCCACCTCCCTCTCCACCCGATTCCTCTGGGTCTTCCCAGTGCACCAGGTCCGAGCACTTGTCTCATGCATCCCACCTGGGCTGGTGATCTGTTTCACCATAGATAGTATACATGCTGTTCTTTTGAAAGCTCTTGGAATTCTAACTGGACTGTATGTTTCTGCCAATGCTCGCTTTCTGGTGGATTAATTTAATGTGTGTTTTGTAGTTTTGGATTATGAGCTCACATTTGGCATGGCTTCATCACAGGGAATTCTGGCTGGGCTGGTTTGAAGGTGTGTCCCTCCAGACAGCTTCTGCATTTACTTCTTTCCAGCAGCCTACAAGTATTGCAAGCTTAAGACTACATTTATTTTAATATATTGGCTACCAGGAAGCATAAATTCAAACCCTAAACCAGAGTCAGAGCAGGGAAGAACCTTTTTTTAACTTAATGCGTGCTCAGTCGCTCAGTTGTGTCTGACTCTTTGCCGACCAGGCTCCTCTATCCATGGAATTTTCCAGGCAAGAATACTGAAGTGGGCTGCCATTTCCTATTCCAGGGGATCTTTTCAACCCAAGGATCGAACCCATGTCTCCTGTATCTCCGGCATTGGCAGTCAGATTCTTCACCATTGAGCTACCTGGGAAGCCCAACTCACATAGAACCCAAGCTAGATTTTGGCTTTCACATTCTCACTGAGGGACTAATCCATCACGCATTTTGACTTTATGCAAGCCTCTCAGTTTCAGCTTCCTGCTTACACAGTGTAAACGCTCCCCACCCCCATCCCCAAGACTTATAAAACTCAAGTCCCTGGGTTTTTGCAGTTGGCAAACCCATTCTTTTTGTCAACCTCCTTTCCTACTAGCACAGGTTTTTCTGTTTGCTTGTTTTGCTACTTTCTTGCAAGGAAGGCCTATAGGGCAGGAGTCCCCAACCTCTGGGATCTAATGCCTGATGACCCGAGGTGGAATTGGTGTAATATTAATAGAAATAAAGGGAACAATAAATGTAATGTGATTGAATCATCTCAAAAACATTCCCGTACCCCCAGCCCATGGAAAAAACGTCTTCCATAAAACCAGTCCCTGGTGCCAAAAATGTTGGGGACTGCTGGTAGGGGTCCCCAGGAGACTCAGGTAGGGGTAGGAATCTGAACCTGGAGGCAAATACCTATCTCTCAACCCAGGAGGCTGAATGCTCAGCCTACAGCAGATTCTGGCCAGACTTCAAAGGATGAAGCCCAAGCCTCCGTTATCTGTCCACTTCTGCTGCCTTCACTCATTCTCCATTTGTTTTAAAGTTTTCCTTTACTCCTCTTTCCCTTTCATCCTACATTGGCCTTTGGACAACAGCTGGGCCATTTTTTTTTTTACTGTGTGTCTTTCTGACTCTAGTATATTTACTGAGAAAAAAATAAATGTACTCTTTTATACCCCCAAACCACACACACTGTTACTAAAAGTTGTGGGGTCTGGCTGCTCACCACCCAAAAGTCAATAAACAGGCCAGGCTGGTGGGAGGGAGAGTTTGCCAGCAACTGGTGGGGAGGGCAGACATCTGTCCAAAGGCCAACTCCGCCTACTGGCAACAAGTGGGGTAAGAGCTTTTATAGACAGAAGTGGGGGGCTACATGTAAAAACAGCACAGTCAGTCCTGACAGTCATTTTTGTATTGGTCACCGATGGTCGGATCAGTGCATGTTGATTGTTTTAGGTACAGTTAATCTTCAGTTCTAGGGTTGGTGTGTTTCCATTTCTTTGAAGCCAGTTCTTAGAACTATGGCAGCTCATGTCATAGGTACAGTACGATCATCATGTAGTTAACTTCTTCACCTGGGGTTTTCGGTATCTCTAAGACAGCTCACAGGATATGGCTCAGAATATTGTCTATAGCCCTTGAGAAAGAACTAAAGATTCTTGACTATGCTTAAGGAATACATTATTATTATTTGGTCTTCTGTGACTATTTTCCTTTGCTCTTCTATGTTTTCATTTCTCTGAGTAAACTTTTCCTTTGATTAAAGTTTTACTCTGGCAAAAGGCAACCAGAGGATGTGGTGAGGGGGCAAGGACCATAGGGTCCTTCCCTGTTTCAACAGCAGAACCATTTGCTTAGATTTAGAGCTTCAAAGTGTCATAATTAAAATCGGAGATTCGTGGTTTATCCATCTCAGTCCACACCTCCGTTCTTCAGAGTGTAGTTAGGGCTCAGGTCGCAACTCTTAGAACCGTGTCAGGGCAGTAAGTCAACCTGTCTTCTGACCTACTGGGGTAGCCCATTTGAAGAACAGTCCTGAACCAAGAGTCCTTGTCCAAATGCCAGCCACACACCCCTCCTTGGTCAAGGTAATCTTCAGCTTTTTCCTGGGGTCTCAAGCAGAGTCCCACTACCCCCACTACCTTCCATCTGGCCTTCCCCTGGGTTCTGCTTGCTTTCGGCAGATCCATGCTCTGAAAACATGCTTTTCTTGAGTAACCCCACTGCTTAGATGCCTTGGGGTACCTTACCGGAAAGCAAGTGAGAATAAGGTTCTCAAATCAAACCCCAATCCAAGCTGCCTTTTCCAAGCTGAACTTGTTCAGTCACTCAGTCGTGTCTGACTGTTTGTGACCCCAAGAACTATAGCATGCCAGGCCTCCCTGTCCTTCAGGATCTGCTGGAGTTTGCTCAAACTCATGTCCATTGATTTGGTGATACCATCCAACCATTTCATTCTCTAATGTCCACTTTTCCTCCTGCCTTCAATCTTTCCCAGCAGCAGCGACTTTTTCAGTGAGCCAACTTTTCACATCAGGTGGCCAAAGTATTGGAGCTTCAGCTTCAGCGTCAGTCCTTCCAATGAATATTCAGGACTGATTTCCTTTAGGATTGACTGGCTGATTACCCTGCAGTCCAAGGGACTCTCAAGAGTCTTCCAGCACAACAATTTGAAGGCATCAATTCTTCAGCGCTCAGCCTTCTGTATGGTCCAACTCTCACATCTGTATATGACTACTGGGAAACCAAAGCTTTGACTATATGAACCTTTGTGAGCAAAGTGATGTCTTTAGCACTCTGTTTTAACAAAACTCTTTTCCTTAGAGCAATGGAGCCAGACAGACCTGGATTTGAATCCCAGGTTGGCCACTGACCAGTAGTTACCTGGCATGTGATTTCACTTCCTTGATACTTTCTCATCTGTAAAATGGAGATGTTTAAACATAGCTCAGAGCTCTTGTAAGAAAACAAGATGAAGGATGTCTGGTGCCCAGTCCAAAGTAGAGTAGAGGTACTCAGGTGTGAGTTCTCATGTCTTGTCTTCACCAGCCAGGCCAGAAATGCTGGCTACATAACTGAGAGACTCCAGCTGAGGTTTGAAGCTTCATGTTGTACTTGAGGGGTGGGCACTGGGTATTTGCTGGACAGAGTGTTCTGTATGGGGCCAGGGGTTCTGTGGGAGCCCAACCAGCCAAAAATGAGGTCACCAGGACACCTATGCCTGGCTGTGCCAGGTTATGAGTGTACATTGCTCATAGTCCTGCTGAGCTTTGCAAAAGAAAGGAAAGTTCCTTTGGGTTGTACTTGTGATCTTTGAGCTTGTTATCTTCAAAGTCATAAGCCTGGCCCACTGGATTATAAAAGTAGCTCATTCTAACATGTTCTCCCTGCAGCTTGCTCCTTGCCATCCAGCGCACACCCACGGTAACCAGAGGCCACCACCATGACAAGGGACCAGAATGGAACCTGGGAGATGGAGAGTAATGACAACTTTGAAGGCTACATGAAAGCCCTGGGTAAGGGGGATGCAGGAGGTGGGAGAGAGGGGAGGTGAAAAAGGGAGAGAGGGGGCAGCTTCATAAGGACTGTGGTCTGGTCCCTCTGACAGTGCCACTGTGGAGTTCCCCAGACCTGTGTGCAAGTCTTGCTCCCCACTTCTTACCAGCTGTGTAGTATCAGGCAGGCCATACTCATTTGCTGAGGCTCAGATTCCTCGTTGGCAAGTTGGGAGCAATAATAAATGAGGCTATGTCTAGAAGGTTCTCAGCACACAGAAAAGATTCACCAAATGGAGAATGCACATACACACACACACACATGCACACAAAGGCACATGCATGCATACATAAGGAAAACCAGACTTGAGAGGAAAACACAGCAGGTCTCCTTTCCTTGTGATCGCCACCAGCTGGATCTGATATTATACACAGATGACCCCTGCATTGCTCCTTTGTTAGTCTTGCAGTGGAGAAGCAAAAAAAAAAAGAGCGGCTAACAAATCTTTTAGCCGAGAGAAAGTCAGGCCCACAGAAGGCTAGGAAGGGCTTTCGTCACATAGATCAGACAATTTACTGTTCGCCTGACTTCTGAACTAGACGCCAGTCCAGGGGCTCCAGCAGCATGTGTACTGAGTTAATCTTTTGTGGGATCTCTTGTGGGGCAGGCAGGAAAAACATGAAACCAGAGGAGCTGGGCCCATGGAGAGGAGTTTACTTTTGGGGGCAGCTGCTGTAGGCCCCAGGTGGTGCTAGTGGCAAAGAATCTGCCTGCCAAAGCAGCAGACACAAGAGATGCAGTTTCAATCCCTGGGTTGGGAAGATCCCCTGGAGAAGGAAATGGCAACCCACTCCAGTATTCTTGCCTGGAGAATCCCATGGACAGAGGAGCCTGGTGGCCTAGAGTCCAAGGGGTCTCAAAGAGTTGGACATGACTGAAAGTGACTTAGCACACACTGTAGGCCAGGCCCCAGACAAGGAATCTTGCCTGTCCTTATTTCTGTGATGGCCTCTGGATCACCTTTTCTAGCTTTAGATCTCTCCACATAGAGAATTCCCAACTGGAACTGCTGTATACCAAGCATGAGAAAAATGGCTACAAATGGGGTTTGAGGCCCAATAATTTGGATGTGATGATAGAATGTCTCATCAAGAATGGGAATCATAGGTGTTTCTGTACAATTCACTTCTACCTTGATGACACTTCCACCATGTCAATGAATAAGAAGAGCTCATGTGACATGTTGTGCAATTTTCAAAGACTGGAATTTTTTCATGGACTTTAGACATGTTTCCAACACTGAATAGATTTTTTTCCTCCTGGCTACAGTGTTGGGCTTCCCAGGTGGTGCTAGTGGTAAAGAACCCAGCTACCAATGCAGGAGACGTAAGAGATGTGGGTTCGATCCCTGGGTCAGAAAGATCCCCTGGAGGAAGGCATGGCAAACCCACTCTAGTATTCTTGCCTGGAGAATCCCATAGACAGAGGAGCCTGGTAGGCTACCATCCATAAGGGTTGCAAAGTCAACAACTGAAGCAACCTAGCCTGCACGCACACACAGAGTGTTACCAATATACTTGGGAGAGGAAGGAGGAGGTAAAAAATCCTCCTACCAGAGCCCTAACCCTATTGCCCCTGCTTTTAGTACTGAGTGAGGATAGTAAATGGAATCCTGCCTCTACACATGGGTAAATACTCTGGAGCTGAGCTCAGGACTAGGATTCTGAACAACATCATACAGAGGAGGAAACCAAACCAGAAGTTCAGCTGCGGCTTTCTCTCTGACCAATTTTTTAACCTTTCTGACCTAGTCTATTCATCCACCAAATAGAGATACCAGCCTTGCCTGTTTCTCCAGATGATGTTGGATGTGCTTGTTATTTGGAATGACTGAAAGTACTTTAACAAGAGCTATTCGGTGGTTTCAAGCTTTCTGCAGTAAACTGAACAAGCCCAAGTCAGGGAATATAATCAACAAGCAATTTTGTGTCCTTTGCTGCTTATTCCTAAATAATAAAAAGTCCTTTGGTGACTTTAGGTACAAAATCAAGTCTCAGTTTAGTTTTCTTCTGTATAGGGTGGGCCCCTGGAGCCCCTCTTTCTAGGCTGGAGGTGAAAGGCATGCAGTCCTGTTACCATCCCCTGACCCCTCTGGGGGGGTGCCAGGAAGCAGGGCACCCTGTCAGCTCTTTCAAACAATCCTCTTCTAAAAGCCTTCCACTGAACTCTTTCACCTCAACTTACAGCCTCCTGATGGAGGAGGAGTGTTTGGATCATGAATGTGAGGTGTGGCTGTCTTGTTGCAGGAGGTTTTGGAGGGAGTGGTCTTTCTGGTTCTCCTTGGCATTGGACACCTCTTATTTCTTAGAGTTGCAGTCATGACTTTCCATTCAACATCTTACTATGTTGATTTCACTCTAGCGAGCCAACGGGTTGGCCTCTTTGTACCAGTCTCTGCAGAGCAGAGGGGTGGGCTCACAGTTCCTGGTGGAGACTAACACCATAGGGAATGGTACCAGCTAACCCCAGAATGCAGATGTGCTCCGTGCCTCGGCTTGCCCAACTGCCTCAGTGTTCCTATGGTGTCCTAGGAATGTGCCCCAGCTTGAACCCATGACTCTGTGCAGAAACGCCGCTGCCAGAGTCACCTTCCCACTCCAAGAGAGGACCCCTGACTCCACTCATCTGCCCGTGGGGACACAAGTGGGCCAGGCAGGCACTGGCGGTGACTGGAGACAGGTCTCAAGGGCTCAGCCAGAAGCAGCTGAGTGGGGCTGCACGTCCCCGCTCACCACCCTGCAATTGAATCTGCTAATAGAAACCCAGCAGATCCATACAGTTCCCTCCACATCCACCTCACAAGACAAAGGTTATGGCCCCAATATGGACAAGTTGAAGCCTGTCTTTCTTGCCCCTTGGAGCATGAGGCCCTTGGCATTTGGGAAGAACATATGTGGAGATCCTCCCAAGTCCCCAGAAATGGAAATAACACTAAGTATAACTCCATCCCCTACCAAAGAGCCTTTGCTTTCTTAAACCTTAGTCCCTAGCACCAGGGAGTCGGCTTTCTCTGTGAACCTGGAAGCCAGTTCCAGAGGAAGGAAGTATTCCTCTTTTGTGGGGTGGGGGGGAGGGGGTTGGGGGACAAACTGGCTTTGTTCCCAGCTGGCAACTCACTCCACACCCGGCCTCCCCACATGACCTGGCTGCCAGCCTCAGCAGTGACATGTCAGGGCAACCTTTGGGCTTGCCCCAAATTAGCCAGGTCATTAGCTGTTCAGAGAGTGAGTGCCAAGGGTCAATGGTACCTTGTTTCCTGGTGTTCCTTAAGGCCCTAGATTCTTTCTTGACAGTGAGAAGAGCAGCCAGTGAACTCCTCTTCCCTGAGGAATCTGTCATGTCCTGAGGTCCTCCTTCAACTTGGATCAGGGGGTCAGAGAATGGAGGAGCAATCTTCAGTCTAAGGGGCAGACCCCTCAAAGTGAGGTCCCAGTGCTGTGACAGGACAGCAGGGGAGAGTCCATTCACTCTGCTCCAGAGTGAAGCCAGCACTGCATGTACATGGGGTATCATTCAGCTTCTCTACCAAAGCTTTAGACGTTGTCTGTGGAAGCCAGGGACTGTGCCATCTGAGGCAGGCCCAGGCCCAGTCTCTGTTCTCAAAGAACTGAAAATGGCGCAGCCAGTCAAGCTATAGCCGTGTACAAGTTGCATTCCTATTTTCTACTACAGTGTGATTAAATCATCCCCAAAACATAGAGGCTTTATTGTCTTATACAGTGATCTTATTATTGCCTCTCGTAGATGTGGGAGCTGACCAGGTTCACCTAGAGAGGTCTTGATAGGAGGCTCTCGCTCCATTGTAGCAGGACAGTGGCTGGGCCATCTCAAAGGCTTCTTCATTCCTGTGTCTAGCATTCGGTGCTGGCCAGCCCCTGAGACCTCAGCCAGGGCTATGGTCTACTTGTGGTGTCCTTCATGGCCTGGGTTTCCTCACATCACCCTGGCTGTGTGCAAGGAGAGAGGAGGCAGCAGCTGAATGACCTTTTATGACCCAAACGCAGAAGTCACACAGCATCACTTCTGTTGTATTCTATTGGTTGAAGCAGTCCTGAGTCCACCTATATTCAAAGGAAAGGTACATAGATCCTGCCTCTCAAAATATCAAAATCACATTGTAAGAACATCCAGTAGGATGAAACATAGTGTTGCAACACTATGTTGCAACAGCTATTTAAGAAAGTATAATCTGCCACAGATAAGACAGCAGGTGATTCTGTCCCTTGGGTCTGAAAGGACTATAGTTACAATAGAACAATGGTGACCGCAAGTGTGTAAGCTGTGTGGAGATGGATGGTAACCAGGCTTGTGGTGAGAATCACTCTGCAGTCTACACAGATACTGAATTATGATGCTATACATTTGAAATTTACATAGTTGTTTTTTTTTTTAAGCGTGTGTGGTGGTGGGTGCTTGTTGGAGAGCTACAATAGACGGGTCATTGAAGGCTTCCTGGGACTTCCCCAGTGGTCCAGTAGCTAAGACTCTGAGATTACAATGCAGGGGGGCCTGAGTCTAATCTCTGGTCAGGGAACTAGATCCAACATGCTGCAACTAAGACCCAGCACAGCCAAATAAAATAATAATAATTTTTAAAAAACCTAATTAGCTAAAATTGTAGATGCCTATTCTTCGGGCTTCTCTGGTGGCTCAGTGGTAAAGAATCAGCCTGCAATCCTGGAGACACAGGAGACTTGGGTTCAATCCCTGGGTCAGGAAGTTCCCCTGGAGGAGGAAATGGCAACCCACCCCAGTATTCTTGCCTGGAAAATCCCACGGACAGAGGAGCCCATGGGCTACAGTCTATAGGGTCACCAGAGTTGGACATGACTGAGTGACTGAGCAGGCATGCATGAAGTCTTCCTAAGTGCTTCTGGGTGGAGTTTTGAAGGAAGGAGAGGAGTGCTCCACACAGAGATAGAGCTAGCTCTGGCCCTGTGGGCATATGCCAAGTTTGGATTGATAAGGATGTTCATGGCCAAGGGAAGCAGGAGTCATGTTACCAAGGCAGTGGGGCAAGAAGAGTCAAAAAGGTACCAATGCCGGATCATGAAGTGATGTATCACATGTGGACATCACCCAAGGACATCATGCAAGAAGAGAATCCTGGGAAGAACTGTAGAGAGAAGAGAGAGTCCATGAATGCCCTGACAGCCAGCAGAGATGGTCGGAGAACTGAAGAAGCGGTTACAGTGGCCCTGGGAAGATGCAAGAGCGGCGCCAAGGAGGGCAGCCAGGGGGTTGTCCATAGCAGGAAACAGACCAGATTTGGTGGCTAAGTGGAGAAGAGGCAAGAATGAGCCTAGAAAACAAAACACCACCATGTAACTTTAATCAGGAAAATAGGAGTGTATAATGGAAGGCATCTCTTCTGAAAATACCCAGTTAACATTGAACTTAGAATCTTTTGGGAAATTTTTATTCCAAACATTGTAAACATCAGGAAAAATACAATTCCCTTAATTCATACAAAAAAGTGAGGATCATCTTTGATGAAGAGCATCTTTTCACTGAAATTTTCATGCACAGATTTAAAAGAGCAGTGGCCACTGCAAAAAGTCCTAGTGGGTCTCTGAAAAATTTTACCAGGATGGCAGTAGCCTTAGAGACTGAAGTCAAGGAACTCCCACCTGAGTGGTCTATGCCAGGAAGCATTTCCTGATTACCCACAAGGTTCAAAAGCCTTACACTCTGAAGGAACCAAAGTGTAACATTAGAGGTGAGCACAGGTACAAACAATTCTCATGCCATGATAAGTATCATGCTATCATGAGCTTCCTATATATTTTTTCTTTCATTTAATTAATTCAGTTTCAACAAATGCATGAGCACCTATGCAACACCAGGAAGTGCTCCGGGCATTGGCGAAGTGTAGTAAATGAGGCAACAAACTCCCTTCCTTTGTGGAGCGTGCATGCTAGTAGGAGAGAGAGTAACAGTTTAAGATGATGTACTTTAAAGAAAATAGAAAGGAATTGTTGGGAGGAGAGTGATGGGTGATCAGGGAAGGCTGTCTGAGGAGGTGACCCTGGAGGTGAGGCTTGAATGCTGAAAAGCGATGTTTCAGGTACAGCAAGTACACAGGCTCTGGGTGTGTTCAAGAAACATGCAAAGACTGGTGTGCTGGGCATGTGCTGAGCCCAGTGGTAGGTCAGGCCTTATGATGGGCAGACTTAATCCATCTTATTTATATTCTTTAAGGTTTGCTATGGCTACAGTGTGAAGAATGAACCACAGGAGGGCAAGACTAGAAACAAGCAGGCCCACTCAGGAGGTTTCTGTGTTGTTCAGGCAAGAAATGCTGGTGGGTTGGGTTGGGGCGATACCTAGGACTAAAGAAGAGAAGATAGAGATTTAGTGAATATTTTGGAGATAAAGCCAACAGGGCTTTCAGATGAAAATTGAATGGGAAGAAATGCAGGTGACCCCCAGGTTGAAGCCTGCATAGTTGGGAAGACCATAACTCCATCAGCTGACATGGGGAAACATGGAGAGGAGTAAGTTTGGATAGGGGTGCTGGCTAGGGGGCGATGCATTAAGAATTCTGAGTTGCTTATTTTGATTTCAGATGGCTGTGATGCATCCAAGGAGAGTGTTAAAATTGGCATCTTGATATAAGATCTAGAACTCAGTGTAGAGTCAGGGATAAAGCCAAAGGAATGCTTGCCATTTTAAGGAGTAAAGAAGCTTAAGGTCAGGAAAGTGGAGAAGCTTTCCTGGGGTCACTTCTGGCTGGAAAATGGTGTTGCTCAGACGTGAGCCCAGCGTGTCTGCTTCTAGCCCCCAAGCCCTTGCTGCAGCACTGTCCCAGGTGCCGCCACTGCTGCTAAGTTGCTCAGTCGTGTCCGACTCTGTGCGACCCCATAGACGGCAGCCCACCAGGCTCCTCCATCCCTAGGATTCTCCAGGCAAGAACACTGGAGTGAGTTGCCATTTCCTCCTCCAATGCATGCATGCATGCTAAGTCGCTTCAGTTGTCTCCGACTCTGTGCGACCCTATGGAAAGCAGCCCACCAGGCTCCTCTGTCCACGGGATTCTCTAGGCAAGAATACTGGAGTGGGTTGCCATTTCCTTCTCCCAGGTGAGGGTACTAATATGGAGTTAGGGGAGAGGGAGCTTCACAGTGAGCAAGGTTCATCAGGATGGGGACCTCCAGAGAAGGCAGGAGAAACTCTCAGAACACTGCAGACACACTACAGAAACGCTGCAAGAGAATAATTCAGAGTCCCTGGGTGAAATGAATGAATAAACGAATATATGAATGAATGTCTGATGACCTAACAAAGAGTTAGCTTCACGACATTTAAATTGCTGCTGGTGCTCACAAATCAATGAAGTTAGACACTTGCCAAAATCTTTACTTGATTGGATTTTCAAACAGGGACAGTGTTGTGGGAAAAACCCCGCTGAAGATAAGTTTGGTCCCTTGCTATGGGTCTTCCCTGGTGTGTACTGGCAGCTCCTCCTCCCTGACCCCCATCCCGGTGGTGAGGACCAGACTATGGGTGGGGCACCAAGTCATTTTTTCAATCTAGAGAAGAAGCAGTGTTTGATTCAGTTTGCATAGAGATAAAAAGTACAAGGGGGCATGCAGGCTCCCCAGGGTCTCCAGCCTGCCTCTGCTGTCTAGGGAAGGCTTTGAATATATTTGGAGAAGTCCATGAGGGTGAGAGAGGAGGAGGCAGGAGGGGGCAAAGACAGTTCCTCTCTTAATGGATTATCCCGAGGAGGAAATGGCATGGAAAGATGGAGAAGATTGCTCTTTCACTCTGCTTCTCACAACTGCTTAAGTGCTGATGACTTGTGAATTAAGAGTCCAGTTTTGAAGTCCATGGAAGCTGCACTTGGAATGGGTCTCAGATTTCATGTGATGAATCCGTGTGCATCTCTGCTCTTTAATTTACAAAGCTCGCCTGCCCTTTTAGCCTACCACTTTAGCTTTTTCCACAAGCACATTACAAAGCATTTTAATGTTGAGTAGCATACTCATATTTCAACTTTATGGCTTGCATTGTTCAAAATGCAGTTATGAAAAGTATGCTTTAATAAAGTCACTTCAGTGGTTTTTTTTTTTTTTTTTCTTCTGCAGCAGCTACAAGCCATATATATTATTCAGAAATAGCTTGCCTTTGGACCTTCTCCTCTGAGATAGAAATTCATTTCACCTGGCTATAAATCAAGCTCAGAGATACCTTTAATCCAGAAAAGCAGATCAAATATATTTGATAACCCTGGTGTTCAAATACCATATCAGGAAAATAATTTTCCCTGCAAAGTACAAAGAGGAAGTGTTTTTGTAATCTCTGTGTGTGTGTGCTTGTGTATTCTACAGCAGCAGTTAAACCTTTCCTTTTGATTAGAAATATCGAGAATCCACCAAGAGAATGTTTGGCTCCCTTCCCTGGGGTGGAGCAGAGGTGACATGATTAACTAGCTGGCGCATATGGTAAAGGGTAGCCAAGAGGTCAAGCTATTTTTCAATCCAGAGAAGAAACGATGTTTGATTCAATTTGCATAGGGCCTCTAATAAGATTCCCTGGCTCTGGTCAGAAAGACTGACTGGGGCTGGTATTTCCAGGACAAACCTGTTCTCTTGGCAATAGACATTTTTAGATGCGATCTACCTCTCTGAACAACCAGGGACAAGCAATAATTTCTGTTTGGGGAGCCTTAGTTGTAAATGATAAACAGAATGTACTTGTAGGCAGAGTCGGGAGCACTTCCTAGCTGGGTACCTCTGAACCAGTCACTTAAATTCTCTGAGCTTTGATTTCCGTATCTGTGGAGTAAAAATAGACTTGCTCTCTGAAGACCACTTAAATTTAGATTTCTAAATTTCTCTGTAATTCCCAATTCTTCCTTAGTGCAGTCGACCCTTGAACAACAGGGGCAGGGGTGTGGGTGTGCAGTTGGGAGCATGTTAAGGGTCCTGACTCTTCACGCAGTCAAAACTGTGCACAGAACATGTAGTTGGCCCTCCCTATACATGTAGTTCCTCCGTATCCGTGGTTTTGCATCTGCAAATTTAACCAACCACAGATGGTATAGTTCTGTAGCTACTATTGAAAAAAATCCATATATCAGTGGACCTGCACAGTTCAAACCTGTGTCATTCAAGAGTCAGCCATGGTTTTGTGTGGCACCCTCCCCTCTGTTTCATCGGGTTAACACATGATCCGTGGTTTTATTTCCTCATCTCCTACCTGTGACTCCAACAGGGTTTAGCATAGCCTGGACCTCACTCAGCACAGAGGACTAGAGCAGGAACTCAAGTTTCTACCCTTTGGCCAAACTATGGTGTGAGGAAACCAGTCCATGCAAACGAAGGTCTGATCAGGCTGGATTAAATGCCCTTGTGGGAAGCCAGGGCTGTATGAGGGAGGGAGAGCATAGATTAGTCAGCATTCTGACTGTTCCTTCAGAGCCCAGGACCCTTGGGCTGTGTGGAATGGCAGATGGCTGTGGAGATGCATAAATAGGGTCTGAATGCTAATCTGGCCACTGTTTTGTTTTTTAAGCATTTAAAAAATATTTTTATTTATCTTTGGCCATGTTGTGTGGCCTGCAGGACCTTAGTTCCCTGATCAGGGATTGAACACGGGCCCTGGCAGTGAAAGCCTGGAATTCTAACCATTAGACCACCAGGCCTTCCTGACCACTGTTTGATCAGAACAGAAAAGATCAAAGAGAAGGCGCCAATTGCATCAAATACCCACCAGCTCCTTGGCACTGGGTAAAGCACTTTCCTATCATTTTAACGGAATCCTTACATAAATAATGCTATGAGATGAGCTTTCTTTCCCCACTTTACTATGAGAAACAGACTCAGGACAGGAAAGTGAGTTCCCTGAGGTCACACAGCTGGGAGATCAGAGACAGGATCTTTGCCCAGATCTCACCCTCACTTTTTTACACCAGGAATTCTAATTGTGGACATGTGCAGATTGCTTAGAAGGCTTGTAAAAGCAAGAAGGGCCCAACCCTCTACTGTAGGTATAGGGTGGATCGCAGAATATACATTTCTAAAAGGTTTTCATGTACCTGCTTGCTGGCCCAGGGGTCTTACTTGGAGAACCACTGTCCTAGACCACAGTGCCCACATTAGCCAATCCATAAGTATCTCTTGAGCTCGCACTGTGTGCCCAGCGCTGGGGCCTGTTTCTATGGGGACACAGAGCAAAAAGCCAACATCATCCTTGGCCTCACAGTGTTGAGACTTTGGAGAAAAGAGCAACAAACCTCATGAAAAAGAGGAGAATGTCAGGTAGTGCCTCCTGGGAGCTAAAATTCTGGGCCTGGAAAGCAGGTGAGGAAGGAGGCAAGAAAGGGTAGAACGTGCTGGAGCAGGTGAGGCTGGGTGGAGAGGGGCAGGGATTCAGGGAAAGAGGTACAGGGAGTATCTGGAAAAATGCAAAGAACTCTGAGGAATCCGGGGGCTGATTTCAATGATGCCAGCAGCTACCACTTAAGGAACCATTACCATAGCCACCAGCTCCCAGGCGGAACTCTCCTACACCATCACATTTAATCCTCAAAATAGCCTGATGCAGTTAGTAAATAACTCCACTTACAGCTGCTGCTCTGTGCTGCTTCCAGATCTGGACCCTAGTGACCAGGGATGTGGCTAAAGTTAGACTCCCAGACATCACCTGGCTCATTAGGCTGTATTTCCAGGGCAGAAGGAGAGAAACATGAGTCGGAGGATGATATTAGCCTCTGCCTAGCATAAGCACATGTTTATACCAACTGGAAGGTGGAAGACTCTTTTTCAGCTTTTAGCAATTTTAAGGAAGGATTCACTTTAAAATGAGAAATACTTGACCACTTGGTCCTGCTTAGTCCTCCTTGCCAAACAAGGCAACTGTTGCCTTAAAGGGAGAAAAATTGAACAGCGGATATTTTCACAACTGCAGGGACGAGGAGACAGAGATAAAGGCCTCAGGAGGAGTTTTGTCAGCCCTTCCTGTGTTATGTTCTGTGAAACCCTGACCAGCTGGAAATCCCACCATAGAGGGTTCTACAGCCATGTAAGGTTGGGAAAGGGCTTCCCAGGTGGTGCTAGTGGTAAAGAACCCACCTGCCCACGCAGGAGATGTAAGAGAAGCAGGTTCGATCTCTGGATCAGAAAGTTCTCCTGGAGGAGAGCACAGCAACCCACTCCAGTATTCTTGCCTGGAGAATCCCATGGACAGAGGAGCCTGGCAGGCTGCAGTCCATAGGGTCGAACAGAGTCAGACACAACTGAGCGACTTAGCACACACGCAAAGTTGGGAGAGGCTACATCTTGTACCCTGCTTTTGGAGCTACAAAGAATCTTTTCCAGATTAAAGGCTCCTTGAAGCTTTTTAGCATAGAAAACAGCCAGCCTGTCTTGATTTTAACTCCTCATTTCTCAAACTTAGGTGATCATGAGTTCCCATTTGAAAATAATTTTGACCACTAGTCTTTTATGGACTGAACCCATGGCAAACACCATGAGGCACCCTGGGCTCTGTGAATGCTGGCCGAGATGCCCAAGGGCTTCACAGTGGCAGAGAGGGCATTTATCTCCCCCCACACCCTGGGGCCTACACACCTTCCCCCCAAACACCCAGGCTGTATGGCTTGAAAGTGCCCAGGTACCATTTTGTAAGCCACAAGGCTGAAGCCATCAGTAAACGTCCAGGGTTGGAGTGTAGTTCCTCCAGTTCTGAATTCCTGTAGAGTTGTAGGCCTAGTAAGCAATTTCTGTCTGGTGGGGACAGTGCACATGAACTCTGGGGAACATCAGCTGCTCCAAACAGGGAGGGCTCACACAGTTGGATCGAGAAGCCCTGTGGCTCCAGGGGAAATGTAGAGTCAGAAGTTCCTGGTATCTTGGGCAGCCCCTGAAAGCGCACAAACTGCAGTGGTCTAATATGATGCGATGGGCCAGCCCAGAGCTTATGGAGCACAGAGCTAGCTCTGGAGACAGGCCATCATTTACAGGTTCTATTACCACCTCTATTGCTTCCTCACTGTATAATCCAAGGCAAGTGGCACAGCCTCTGTAAGCCAGGTTCCTCATTAGTAAAATGGAGATAATATAGAATTGATATTCATCTGTGGGTTTTGTGAGAGAATGGAGTGAGTGAAGTTTCCCAGGGAAGGTTCTACCATGGGGCACCATTCCTGGTTGATTCCAAGGCACGTCTTAACTATCACCCTGAAGGTTCTCAGACAGCATGGCCCCCAGAGTCACCTTACCTAAAACTTAGCTCCTAAGTGCCCCTGTAAAATTTTTTCTCCAATTTGTCTGGTTCTACCTTGGTTCCCTAAGCTCAGAACCTCTGTTTTCACCTCCCAACTTGATCTTCCATACATCCATCCAAATGCCAAACCCTCTGATTGCTTCTCAACTGTGTAACCTTAGACAAGACACTTAACGTCTCTGGGCCTCCATGTCATCAGAGAGATTTGCAAGTGAGATGCCATGAGAGATTTCTGCAAGTGAAAGAACCTTAGGCCTCTGAGGAAAGAATTCAACAAAGAGACCAAGATTATAAAGAAAGCATAGAGTTTATTAGAAGCACAGTATGTGTGGAAGAGTGTACAAAGAAGCAGTTTATTTAGGGCAGAAGCTGAAGTTGCATCCTTGAAGAAGAAGAGCGCAGGTGTTCTTACATAGAGGGGTGTGAATAGGGGTAGCTTAGTTTGTGAATATGGGCTTAATCTTACCAGGCTTAGGTGGGAGTGACTCCCCTTTCCGTCTCCTATGATTGTATCATCCGTAATTCCTTATTTGGACTTCCACCAGGCTCCATTTTGAATCTCTCCCATAGCACCTACTTGAAACCCACAGGCGTGAGGGTGGGGTCAAAACTGCAATGCTGATCATATTATGATGATATTACAATGTGGCCAGAGTTACTAGAAGATGACTTGACATCATCTCCGCTCCTGTGTTGGGTGAAGAAATCCTCTTGATCACAAGAATGAGGAAGCTGCCATGGCTGCTTTGTCTTTCATCCAATCGTCGGCAGTCTTTACATTTTTATTGCGCATACTCCACGGTTTTCGCATCAGAGTCTCTTGCTCAGATGCTACAAAGTTTTTGTCTTGGGTGCGGTTCCTCCATCATCACCTCATTAAGTGCAAAACAAGGAGATGACTTGCCTTCTGCATAATACCTATGCATGAGGACCCTGTCCTCGGGCTTAGCCTTGACTTTTCCTACCTCATGCTTAAATAGCAGCTTTCAAATTTCTTAAACTATTGAAGTCTTTCCCCAAAAAGCAACCCCCTAAGGAAATCTAAGGTCAAAAACTATCCAGAGATTCAGGGTCTGAGATAAGGCCCAGAAATCTATACTTTTTACATCTTCCCAGGTGATGCAGATGGGCAGCCAGTTTGGGTCCCATCGGTGAATTCTTAGATGTGGCAAGTTCTCAATAAATAGTATTAATAATGAACAGTAGTTGAGCAAGGTGCTGGCATTCATGTGTCAGCTTAGGGCAACTTGAACCTTTTTGTCTCTTCAACTTATGGTATGTAATCCTTTTACCTTCTGGGTTGCCTAACATAACTTTATTCCCTTATGATTAAATTATTCCCTTATGATTAAAGTGTTAGTAGCTCAGTCATGCCTTGACTCTTTGCAACCCCATGGTCTGTAGCCCACCAGACTCCTCTATCCGTGGGATTCTCCAGGCAAGAATACTGGAGTAAGTAGCCATTCCCTTCTCTAGGGTCTTCCCAACCCAGGAATTGAACCTAGGTCTCCTACATTGCAGGTGTATTCTTTACCATCTGAGCCACCAGGAAAGCCCCTTATGATAAAAGCTGGCTTTATACAACTTAGGATCCCAAAGACCATCCAGTTGAGATCCCTCCTGGATTCTGCTGTGATCCAGGCATCCAGCTTGGACCTCTTCTTGGTCCTTTGTGAGAGAGAAAGCGGTAGTGACCAAAGAGGGATTCAGAAATAAATGGGTCAGAAAGGAAATGGGGGGAGAAGGTGAGTGAAGTGATGCTTCACTTCAGGGAAGTGAATCGCTGCTATCCAGGGAAGAATAGCAGAAAGGGTGGGGATGCAACCACTGGAGCTGTTCATTCTCTAAATTGACAGTTACTCCATGAAGTGTTGATAACTGCTGGTCTCACTCTTGGGCACAATAGTATTTATCCCCCACCAGATAGTACACAATGTGAAGTTTAATCAGCTACTACCATAGAGGTGAGGCTGGAATTCTCAGAGAAACAGCACTCAGTGAATTTGAACTATTCTTACTCTTGAAGTCATTATTACCTTGGGTTATGAGAGAATCAATCTCAGTGTGTTTTGAAATCTTCTAGGTAAACTGTCTCTAAAAAAAAAAATTAAAGATTTAGACTGACATCCAACGATTCTGGAGAATCGTGTGTGTGTGTGTTTGTTGCTCAGTCGTGTCCGACGCTCTGTGACCCCGTGGATTGTAGCCTACCAGACTCCTGTGTCCACTGGGATTCTCCAGGCAAAAACACTGGAGAGGGTTGCTATTCCCTTCTCCAGGGGATCTTCCTTACAGGGATCAAACTCAGGTCTCCTGCATTGAAGGCAGATTCTTTACCATCTGAGCTACCAGGGAAGCATGAAATTTCACAGGCGTTAAGGTCAAATGTCAGATATGATTTGGCTAGAGACCAAAAGCTTAATGATGTTTGTAACAAGGATAGGAATGTAACAGTTCTGGTACTATCCTCTGTTTCTACATCATTTTCACAGGACAGTAACATTTTGGCTTGGGTGCCATTTTATGTACAGAGTTTAGCAGGAGGCAGGCTCAGCACTCAGATTCTTGCTGTAAAATGAAAAGCTTAGGAAATGAAACACACTATTGAAGGGCATGCTCCCTTTTACTTACAAATAGTCTCTAGGAAATGAATAAGATTTTCTTTAAAATATCAAAGCAAAGAAAAAGTGTAAATGGAGTAGATACAACAAAAACTGAACAGTAATGAACTCTGCATGGTGAGTGTGCTGAGTTCCTTGTACTCTCCCCTCTACTTCAGTTTGTTTGAAATTTTTTGTAATAAAAATATAAACAATTATTCATCTTTTCCTTAAAGACAACAAAAGAAAGCTCTGAGCAAGTGTTGATTAAGTGTCTGATGTATGTCTAAGCTGTGCTGGGGGCCATGACTAAGGCAGAACAACCTCCTAAAGCTGCTATAAAATGGAAGTTTGTACATATGCTTCCTTTTGGAGAGCATGAATGAAAGTGCTGTCTTTACCCAGGATCTTGACTGGTTGCTTTTAAACAGCCTGTTTCTGTTTTAGACCACAAAGACTTCTGTTCAGCAAACTCTTAGGAGGAAGCCAATACGTCAATAGATAGAAGGGAGCTGCTGTGGGGGAGAGGTGTGTGCATGTTGTATATATGTATGCATGTGTGTGTATACGTGTGCACACACACACCCTGGGGAGTTGCAGCTCAGGGGTGAGCCCTGCCTGCTACCTCCTGTTCTCATCAGGGCCCCCAAGTAGGCTCCCAGAGACCCTGGGTTTCCTGACAGTTGACTGAGATGCCTGGACTGGCCGTGTACAAGACGGCTCTTGCTTGCCACTTAAGTGGCCTGCCTGAGATCCGCGTCTCTGGTCTTGAGTGCTTGGCCTTGTTAAAGAAATGAATGAGTCTGGCTGAGCACCTCATAACCTTCACAACTCCCTGTGCCAACAGATATTGATTTTGCCACCCGCAAGATCGCCATCCATCTGACTCAGACGAAGATCATTGAGCAAGACGGCGATAAGTTCAAGACGCAAACCAAGAGCACATTCCGTAACTATAATGTGGATTTCACAGTCGGGGTGGAGTTTGAAGAGCATACAAAGGGCCTGGACGACCGGAAAGTTCAGGTACTGACTGGGCTAGAGTTTTCACTGCCATGCTCTTGGTACAGGGGCTGGTTTTTGGCTTTACAATGGAACAATGACTGAAACAACCTGCGAGGCATCAGGAGAGGGGCACCAGAATGGACTCAGTGATGCTGGATAAGCAAATATTGAACGTTTAGTGGGAAGAAGCAGGCTGGCCTCTGCATGAAGCTTATAAGCCAGGGAGAGATTAAAGGATACTGACCTCTCAAGTATCCAAAGTAAGAGACTGACTCATAGACTGACGTGGGCCTGGCAGGCAAAGGGAAGAAGGCCAGGGGGAGTCATAGGGAAGGATGATATTGATGCCAACTGAATAGCATAGCTTCATCACAGGGCAGCCCTCCTCAGCAGCAGCCAAGCATTGCCATAGAAGATGAAGCCCTCATATTGCTAGAATTTTTATTCTTTTCAGGAGCTGTTGAGCATTCATATGTTCCTATATGCAATATCTCCATTTTAGATGATCCCAACTGATTTATTTATCTTTTAGAAAATTGCAATGCAAATCACACCCAAAAATCAGTAGACTAGATGAAGTCAGGCTTTCTCCAATCCTAGTAACTCAGAGAAATCTCTGTCAAGTTTGTGTCTTCAGTCTCAGCCTCACCTTAACTTGCAGGACATAATCGAGGAAACCCTCTGTGCATCAGAAGGCAGACTTCTAGCCTCTAGTACTGTTTGGATATAGGGAGGCACCTAAGGCAAGCAGACAACTGAGTGCAGAGTGGGAAGTGATCTCCAAGCCTGAGAACTGGAGTCTGCAGAAGAAGCAGGCCCTCACCCAAGGGGCCCTCAAGGATAAGGCAGAGATTGGTAGTAGCAGGGAGAAGTGGGGTGGTGGTGAGGCACACGAGGCCAACAGCAGGTCCTTCTCTCCTCCTGGGTCACCTGGTGGTATCACAGCCCAGTGACTAACTCTTGTACTGTCCACACTCATGCTCAGTGTGAATATCTTTGGTTTTCCAAATGCAATTACACCTGGGTAGTCCCAACAAACACAAATGGGGAGAAATCCAATCTCAGTCATGTCCACACTCACGATCAGTGTGAAGGTCTTTGGTTTTCCAAATCTAATTGCACGTGAGTAGTCCCAACAAACACAAATGAGGAGAAATCCAATTTAAGGATGCCCACGCCCAAATCTTAGCATCATACAAGTGCCCTGAGATTGCACAGTCCAGCACAAGTCCATGCTGTTCATATAGGAGTGGTCAGCTTGAAGCCTCATGGTACCCACTCCCTCTGTGCCAATGCAGCCACCAAGACCTCTCTCTTGACTCCCAAGCTGAGGAGGGCTGGACTAAGGCTCCTGTGCCCAGTTATCACCTCTACAGAAGGCCAGCCTCTTGGAGGGTCACAAGGAAGTAGGACCCACCAGCCTGCCTTTCCCCCTGAGCGCCTCTCACCCCAGAGTCCCACTCTTTCTGGTGCTTCCAGGAGCTCCTTCAAAGTTGGAGATCTCAACTCTTCCCCCAGAGCTCTGGCTCCTCTCCTGGTGTGTGGAGGAAAAGAGGTCATCATTCTCTGAGGGCAACTCTAAAGCCAAATAGGCAAGATTTTATTTCTCAATCAAGTTGTCCTGAGACATTGATCATCTTAGTCATTCAGTCTGGGTTGAATGGCGTTTAATGCCCCTTGCTGAAGAAAAGTGGAAAATGGAAAGCACTTTGGAAATGCTTCCATCAGAGCAGTCTTGGCAGGAGACCCGAAGCTCAGCCCTTGTGGAATCGCTCCCCAAGGGTTTGCTGGATCTTCAAGGCTTTTCTGAACTGTGTGGCTGCAAGGTCAAATCATCAGACACCAGAACTGATAGGAAGATTTGTCTCAGGATTTTTGCATCCCTTTGCTGTTTTAACCTAATCAATTCTAAATGATTCATTTTCCCCTCACTTCTCAGTTTTGGGTGTGGGTTGTTGAAAAGCAGGCCTGTCCTCTGACTCATTCTTTTATCACCTTTGATGTTGGAGAACTCACTTTTGCTGAAATAGATCATGTCCTTTTGATCCTTTGTGACTCTTAAAGGACTCCATCCAATAATACCTACCCTTCTTTCTCTCCCTTCCACACACTGTCCCCTCTGAGAGCCATCCATCCCCTCTCCCAGATCAGCTCTTACTTTCTCACTTCTGGTTGATGTTTTGCCTGCAGTAAAAAGCCAGGGCTGATGAACATACATAAACACACACACACACACACACACACACACACACACACATACAATGGGGGTGCTGAGAAGTACCTAGACAGAGTTTTCCCAGCCTCCAGTATGGGCTGTTCCCATGAGAAATACAACACAGACCAGGTGCCCTCGGCACTACCTTCTTCTTGTGACCTAACTACAACTGTTTAGCTGAAGAGGGAGAGGAGAAAGTGGGTGAGTCTATGTCTCTGATTAATTTCTATTGCTCACACTTGATAGCACACCTGAGTGCACGCAGAAATTGTTCTGTATGCATGTGCACATTTGTGTGTAGTGCTCCTCTACTCCTCGTCCTCTTATTCTCCAGGATCCAGGACACCACTGTCTTAACTCCTTGGTCATTTGCATGAGCCCCTCTGAAAATCTCCTCATTCAGCAGTTTGGAGGAGAGAGGTTGGGGATGGGTTGCAGCAGAGGCCCTTCAGGGCCCTGCAGGGCCCAGTTCTGTGATGTCCAAGGGCAGGAGTGAAGAAACCACATTAATCGTGCATCTCACTCTTTTCTGAGGGACTCAGGGACCACCTTCTTCCTTCCTGTGGGTTGAATAAATTACTAGCTTCCTACACTTACTTATTTCTCAGAATTTAAAGCCCCATCAAAAATACACAAGCTAGGGAGTTTTGGGGAGAATGGATACATGTATAGGTATGGCTGAGTCCCATTGCTGTCCACTTGAAACTCACAACATTGTTAATTGGCTATACTCTAATGTAAAACAAAAAGTTTTTTAAAAAATAAAATACACAAGCTACCCAGAATAAAATAAAACTATGAAGCAGTAATTGATGTTCACACCACAGGATGTCATGCAACCATATAAAGGAATGAAGTACATTCACATGTACTATAACATGGATAAACTTGGAAACTATTACGCTAAGTGAGAAGACAAACCCAAAAGGCTACATATTGTATCATTTATACGAAATGTCTAGAATAGGCGAATCTGTAGAGACATTAATGGTTGCCATTAGTAGTGATTGCTAATAGGTACTGGGTTTCTTTTGGGGGTGATGAAAATGTTCTAGATTTAATTAGTGGCGATAGCCTTACAACCCTGTGAATATATTAAAAATGACTGAATCATATGCTATAAAAGGCTGAATTTTATCTTATCAGAGTTTTATCTCAATTAAAAAATAATGGTAGGGGAAAACGGATATAAAGATGGTGGTTAGAGTCATGATTTTGAGAGGACCCATGAGAGCCCAGGGAAAACAGGCTCCCCAGGAGGGGCCCCACCTGGGCGAGGCAGGAGGCAGAACTGACCCTTACTAGAGAACAGATGTACTGGGGAGAGTTTTAACATGCTAATAGTGTCTTTCACTGCTCCTAATTTAAACAGCTATTACTTTCCTTTAAAGAAAACTTATTTGGGAGTGATTCAAATTTACAGAAAAGTTTCAAGAATGTAACCAAGAATATCTATACACTCTTCACCAAGAGTGACCAGTTGTTAACATTCTGCCTCATTTGCTTTATCATTTGTTCTTACTCTTTCTAGTATATACACATTTTTTTTCCTGAGCAATCTTATGGGTTACCCCTAAATAATTGAGTGTATATTTTCTAAGAATTAAGATGTTCTCTTATATAAGCACAGTGTAGTTACCAACCTCTATAACTTTAACATTGACACAGTACCTGTATCTAATTTACCATAACAGGCTGTTATTGTTGTTGTTTTCTTGTGGCCATTTTCAGGGGCCTTAATGACTTCAGTGTCTTAAAGTCTCATAACATGGCTTTCTTATCACCAGCTTTTTCTAAACATGTTTCTGCAGAAACACATTCAGGTAAGCAGATTCATTGACTGGCTGTCATAGGCTGTTTTTAATGTTAACTTTGTGGGCTTCCCTGGTGGCTCAGATGGTAAAGTGTCTGCCTGCAATGTGGGAGACCTGGGTTCGATCCCTGGATAGGGAAGATCCCCTGGAGAAGGAAATGGCAACCCACTCCAGGTCTCTTGCCTGGAAAATTCCATGGACAGAGGAGCCTGGAAGGCTATAGTCCATGAGTTCCCAAACACTGAACAACTTCACTTTGGACATGGTAATGGAGAAACTGCAATGTGAGGCCAACTTCCTTCTTTAATTTCCTACAAGTCATCCTCTTCATCTTCATGGAACTCTACTCTCCCTCTTCAGCATGGCCCAGAACCAGTGGTTTTCCTCTCTTATATCCATCTCTTCAAACTCAAGATCTGTGAAGGCAATTGAATCTCTTTTTAAAGCCTCCTCCAATGCATGGATAAAGGACAACTAAAAGCAAATTGAGTGGTGGCATTTTAGTTCATATAACTATTTTCTTCTCCCTTCTGATTGTTTGCTTCATGTAAGAATGAGGCTACAGTATTATAGTTATTACCATAAATCATTAGTAACTAATTTACTCTGGGGTCAGAATAACTTTTAGTTAGTCTTGTTCCCTAACATGAGTTATTAAAAGAAAACATTGGGACAAGCCCTCATGCACCAACATTTTTCCCCTTTGTTCCTTCCACAAATTTGTTAAGCCCCTACTACCTGTGAGGCCTAGGTCAGGAGCTACTGATAAATAATGAATCAGACCCCCTTTTCTGCCCTCAAAAATCTAACAGCCTCTTGAAGTAGCAGACAAGTAGATGGACAATTACCATCTAGTTCCATGTTAATGGACACATGTACACTCCAGGGATACCAGAACTAAAGCAAGAAGGTGGGGTGACTAAGACACTGTCAAGAACTATCAATGAAAATATCTACACATACTCATTTATTTCCCCATGTGGATTTATCCTCAAGATTCTGTTTCAACAAAATCATTTAATCACAGACTTACTCAACAGTACTTCTCCGGGACCTCCTATATGCTGATGACTATGCTGAGTCTGGGGCTGAAGAAATGAACAGCTGCCATGACCTCTTCTTTTATGAAGCTTGCTGTCTATTGGAGACAGACATTCATTCAGTCAACATGCACTAGGTGTCCTTGATATGTAAGATAATATGGGCTGGGGACTGGAAGACTCTGTCCTTGCCCAAACAGAAGATGTGAGTCCTTTCTTGTCTATTTGGGAGGGATCTCTGGAATATTCCAGATAATAAATTCCTTCCAAAAGGACAAAAAAAGCAACCTATGACTTAAACTTCTCTTTCAGAGGGTAAAGCGTCTGCCTGCAATGCAGGAGACCCAGGTTCGATCCCTGGGTTGGGAATATCCCCTGGAGAAGGAAATGGCAACCCACTCCGGTACACTTGCCTGGAAAATCCCATGGACGGAGAAGCCTGTGGGCTACAGTCTATGGTAGGCTACAGTCTATGGGGTCGCAAAGATTTGAACACGACTGAGCAACTTCACTTTCACTTTCAAGACATTAAAAAATGTGAGGCTTAGGATGGCCCTGAAGGAAGAGGAGATATATTTTCTTTATTAAACATGTAAAATTGTATTGTTAAATTAATTGGGGGAATATTAATATATATACATGTTTAAAAAAATTAAACACTATAAAGTGAAATTCCTTCCTATCCTGGCCCCCAGCCCCTCAGTTCCTTCCCCAGGGACAACCACTATTAAAGATTTTCTTGACTCCTTGCAGAGAACATATTCAAAACATATGCATGCATCCCCAATCTCTCTTTCTTTCATGCACATGGCCCTCCTCCTTGCTTCTTTGACTTAAACTATACACTATGGAGACTGCACTTCCCCATAACATAGAACTGTCTCCTCCTTCCAAGGACTGCAGAAAAGGGAGGAACCACACTGTATTTAACCAGTCACCCACTGATGGGATTTATGAGGTTTCAGGCCTTTGCTGTAACAAACAATGCTGTGATGGGCTGAGGAGTTAAATAAGGAAAAATAAAATTGTACATAAAATATATAATTTGGTCAAGGTCAAATATTATTTTAGAAATAGGTAGATTTAACAATCTATAGAAAGCAGATTTATACCAAAAAAAAAAAAAAAAAAAGATAGACCTGAAGTTGCAAGGACAGTGAATTAAGATAAACACACAGGTTTGTTTATCACCAACTGGGTTTGCAAGATAGAGAGGAAAATAAATGTCTGGTCCTTAGCATAATATCATTCATAGAGGCATAATATGGTTTGCACATACTTGGAAGAAAACCAGCTCACATCAGGATCATCCTTGAGGAATGATAGTACCCACACACCACCACTGTCTGGATGGGAATGATATCATCACTTCACGTTCAAGCCTAATGTGGGCCCAGAGGTGGGTGGCCTTGGAGGACCGCTTAGGGATAGTACAGATTGTCCCTAGGCATGTAATAGGACAGGTAAAGAGGGGAACAGAAAGAGGAGAAGTGGGGCAGAGTGTGAACTTTGTAAATATGTAAATTTAATAAAAGGTTAGAGCCTCTTGTGGCATCTCCAAACTGCTGGTCAACTTAGCCAGGTTGTCTATCACAAGCTCTGCATCTCTGCTACCTTCTCTGTGCCAAATGGTCAGCAGTGCTGCCTGGAGGAAACCCAGGACCAAAGGAAAGTCCACCTCCTGGTTCTAGATGACAAGGTTAGCTTTGGAGTCATCCATGCAGTCCACTGCTAACTAGGGAGTTTCCCTGCCTTTATTCTTGCCCTCCAGTGGGCAGTCCTCCAATGTGTTTCCTGCAGGGAGAATTCCCAGAAGTAGAATTTCTAGGTCAATGTTATATTTTCAAAGGTAACGTAAAATTGCCCTCCAAAAGATTCATACCGATTTATATACCCACTGGCCCTGTATGAGGGCCCATGTTTCTCAGCATCCCCTCCAACTCAGTGTGTTATTAGACTCTTTGATCTTTGACCACAGGATGAATTGTATCTGAAAAACAAACAACCTTAAAACGTGCATGTCTCTTATTTTAAGTGAGGTTGAATATGTTTTTCATGTTTAAAAGCCACCTGCTACGGGGGTTTTGTTTTTGTTTTGTTTATTTGCCTGTATTTTAAATTTATTTATTTTTAATTGGAGGACAATTGCTTTATAATATTGTGTTGGTTTCTACCATAGATCAACATGAATCAGCCATAAGTAAACATATATCATCTCCCTCTTGAACCCCCCCTCCATTTCCCACTCCATCTTACTCCTTTAGGTTGTCACAGATCACCAGGTTTGAGCTCCCTGCAAAATACAGCAAAATTCCCACTGATCATCTATTTTACACACAGTGATGTCTATGTTTCCATGCTACCCTCAGTCTGTCCCACCCTCTCCTTCCCCTCCTGTGTCCACAAGTCTGTTCTTTATGTCTATGTCTCCCCTGCTGCCCTCCAAATAGGTTCATCAGTACCATCTTCCTAGATTCCTATGTGTGTGTGTGTGTTAATATACGATATTTATTTTTATCTTTCTGACTTACTTCACTCTGTATAATAGGCTCTTAGGGTTTTTTTTTTTTTTTCTCCTTATAAGTTGTTGGTTTGGTGTCTTATGTTGAATTTCCTACAAGATTAATGATCTTCTCCTCATTGATTTACAGGAGGGCTTCCCTTGTGGCTTAGCTGGTAAAGAATCTGCCCACAATGCGGAAGACCTGGATTCAGTCCCTGGGGTGGGAAGATCCCCTGGAGAAGGGAAAGGCTAACCACTCCAGTATTCTGGCCTGGAGAATTCCATGGACTGTATAGTCCACGGGGTCACAATGAGCCAGACTGAGTGACTTTCACTTTCATTTTAGCTTCGCTGATAGCTCAGTTGGTAAAGAATCAGCCTGCAATGCAGGAGACCCCTGGTTTGATTTCTGGATTGGGAAGATCCACTGGAGAAGGGATAGGCTACCTATCCCAGTATTCTTGGGCTTTCCTTGTGGCTCAGCTGGTAAAGAATCCACCTACAATGTTGGAGACCTGGGTTTAATCCCTGGGTTGGGAAGATCCCTTGGAGAAGGGAAAGGCTACCCACTCCAGTATTCTGGCCTGGAGAATTCCATGGACTGTATAGTCCATGGGGTCACACGACTGAGAGACTTTCACTTTCACTTTGTATATAAGGAAATCAGGTCTTTGTCTGATATGAGTTACAACTACTTTTCCCAGTTTGTTATTTATCTGTTGACATTGAGTTATTTTTCCCTCCCAGAAATTTTACATGGCAACATAGTTAAATTCATCATCATTTTCCCCCACTGATCTAGAATACTGTCTTTACCATATGGTAAAATGGAAGAATAGAAATCTTTCCAAGAGAAGAGAACTAGCCGTGATTAGCCGGTCTGGCTGGAATGAAGAGTGTGTGGAAAGGAGGCTGGGGGCAGGGTAGGGAGGGTGAGGCTGGCATGGCTATGGCTTGAGGGCTGTGTCCTGGAGCCAAGCAGGAGCCCGGGAGTGGCTGCAGGTTACATGTGTTCAGTCCCCATCAAGACCATGGGTTTGATTTTGCCTGGAAACCTCTCATTACAGACTCTGGTTGTCTGGGAAGGCGATGCCCTTGTGTGTGTGCAGAAGGGGGAAAAGGAGAACCGAGGCTGGAAGCAGTGGGTTGAGGGGGACAAGCTCTATCTGGTAAGTCTCAGGGTCCACCCAGCTTCCCTCTACTCTGCTTTTGCCAACTGCTGGTTCACCTCACCATGCACTTTGACAAGAAAAATGGCCCTCCCTCCTCCCCTAAGCTCCAGCCAAACAAGTGTGGTCATACAGTTAGAAAATCATTCCTTTCTGGCTCAGGGGACTCCAGGAGGAACTCTATATGGCTATTTCTGTGAATGGCTGCAATTAAAAGGAAAGTTCAAAATGCTGAGTTAGGAAGCTGAGATCCAAGGAGAAACGTAGAGAGTCTGTTAAAGATCAGCTAGGGAGAAATGTGAGGCATAGAATTAAGAGGCCCTGGAGGAGGCTGAGACCAGGCCTCAGTGATGTGAGCCTCGGAGGAGAGGGGTCACCATAGGGGTGGGATGCCATGGGGACAAGTTGTACTGGGACCAGCTGGGCCTGGGAACTGCCTATAGATCACAGGCACTCCCCTCTCATCCTAAGGTACATCCACCTGATCCCAAAATATTTTGTGTTAATTTGGCACCAGAACAGAGCAGTTGGAACGATTGCTGATTTCCTTGAATAAATTATGCCTGTCTAAATAGCTTAATTTTTCACACTTCAGTCTTTAAAATTGATGCATCCAACATTCAAAGAGTGAAAAATCTTTCACTCCTTCATGCATTCAGTCACTCATTTGTTAACTGAATGACTCATTCAATGGATGACTCTTCACTCATTCATTCATTCACCTGTAGAGTCAGGCAGATACCTGCCCCCAGCATCAGTATTCAGGTCACACTCACAGGGTGTCCTTCAGAGCCAGCCTGACTCACCTGAGATCTTTATTTCAGAGGCAATATCAACCAGTGATGAATGGGAGGGAGTCACCATGTTTTCCATCGATGGTTTTCCCTACGTGCTCTGGTTTGGATGATAGATTTTTTTAATTGTAGTACAAACCCTGGTGGTCCCTATGGCTAAGACAATGGATTCATTGTCAACTGGAAAGATTTTTGTGGTTGTCCCACACTCGTGTTTCCTCTCCCCTCAAAGGGTCATAAGATGCGGGTAAGGCCTGGGGACTCCCTCTGTCCAGATGAAAGGCAGCATCTTTTCTACCCAGGCAGGCATGGAGGAGCCCCTCTGCAGCCCAATCTACCAGACACCAGAAAACCCCTCACCAGGCCTTCCAAACACTCTCCTTTCAGATCCTTCCCTTCACTGTGGCTTTGCTGCCTTTTTTAAATTAAGCGATGTTGCTTTAATCATGAGAGTAGGAGAAATCCCGCCCAAGAGGGTAATTTCTTTGCATTTTTCATTTTTATAGCTGTTTAAGCTCAATTCAAGTGTCAAAATCAAATTACTGCTACCTGCAGGGCACGCCAGCTGATTGGGTCTCTGAAATGCTTTTTGCCTGGAATGACTAACTGTCCTCTTTATTCCATCTCCCCTCCTCTATGACTCAGACACCCAGAGGGCTGGGGGTGGGTGGAAGGAAGGCCTGGCTTGTTAGTCGCTCACCTGCTTTTTGATGTTGCAGGAGCTGACGTGCGGCGACCAGGTGTGCCGTCAAGTGTTCAAGAAGAAGTGATGGTTTAAGGAGGGCCTACTGAGCGTGCACTCCACACTCCCTGTGAAGAGTTCTCTGCCAGCATTGGGGAGCAGCCATGGGGACCCTCCTGGTCCTGACAGAGCCCATTAAGATATCTGGACCTCTCCTGCTTCTGAGATGGCCCACACTATGTCTATGGAGTGTGTTTCCTCCCTGAATAAACCTTTTTTCTCTTTCAGTTCGGTTCAGTTCAGTCACTCAGTGGTGTCCGACTCTTTGTGACCCCATGAACTGCAGCACGCCAAGCCTCCCTGTCCATCACCAGCTCCCAGAGTCTACCCAAACTCATGTCCATTGAGTCGCTGATGTTATCCAACCATCTCATCCTCTGTCGTCCTCTTCTCCTCCTGCCTTCAATCTTTCCCAGCATCAGGGTCTTTTCAAATGAGTCAGCTCTCTGCATCAGGTGGCCAAAGTATTGGAGTTTCAGCTTCAACATCAGTCCTTCCAATGAACACCCAGGACTGATCTCCTTTAGGATGGACTGGTTGGATCTCCTTGCAGTCCAAGGGACTCTCAAGAGTCTTCTCCAACACCACAGTTCAAAAGCATCAGTTCTTCGGTGCTCAGCTTTCTTTATAGTCCAACTCTCACATTCATACATGACTTCTGGAAAAACCATAGCCTTGACTAGATGGACCTTTGTTGACAAAGTAATGTCTCTGCTTTTCAATATACTCTCTAGGTTGGTCATAACTTTCCTTCCAAGGAGTAAATGTCTTTTAATTTCATGGCTGCAATCACCATCTGCAGTGATTTTGGAACCCAGAAAAATAAAGTCAGCCACTATTTCCACTGTTTCCCCATCTATTTGCCATGAAGTAATGGGACTGGATGCCAAGATCTTAGTTTTCTGAATGTTGAGCTTTAAGCCAACTTTTTCACTCTCCTCTTTCACTTTCATCAAGAGGCTTTTTAGTTCCTCTTCACTTTCTGCCATAAGGGTGGTGTCATCTGCATATCTGAGGTTATTGGTATTTCTCCCGGCAATCTTGATTCCAGCTTGTGCTTCCTCCAGCCCAGCGTTTCTCATGATGTACTCTGCATATAAGTTAAATAAGCAGGGGACAATATACGGCCTTGACGGACTGCTTTCCTGATATGGAACCGGTCTGTTGTTCCATGTCTGGTTCTAACTTTTGCTTCCTGACCTGCATACAGGTTTCTCAAGAGGCAGGTCAGGTGGTCTGGTATTCCCATCTCTTTCAAAATTTTCCACAGTTAAATGTGATCCACATAGTCAAAGGCTTTGGCATAGTCAATAAAGCAGAAATAGATGTTTTTCTGAAACTCTCTTGCTCTTTTGATGATCCAGAGGATGTTGGCAATTTGATCTCTGGTTCCCCTGTTTCTAAAACCATCTTGAACATCTGGAAGTTCATGGTTCACATATTGCTGAAGCCTGGCTTGGAGAATTTTGAACGTTAAAAAAAAAGACATCTGGATGGGTTTTAAACAGGAGTGTGTAACAGGAACAGACATCAGACATACTCTTCCTTCATTGAAAGCTGGCATTAAACCAAATCAAAAATCACTCCTCTTCTTTGAAACCCTTTAATCTATTCCCATTTATTTCTATAACTGTCAGTTTTATTCATAAGCAGAAGTGATTGGCTATATGGTGGTTTTCTGTGAGGCTCTTGTTATTGTCTATTTTTTAATTTAGTTTAGCCTCATTTGTTTTTTGTTAGTTTCTGTGTGGGGTTGTTTTACCTGGAAACATTCTCTGACCAACACAGCAGCCCCTATTAATTCTTGGACATTGTCTATTTGAGATTCATTCCTTTGGATAGCACATTTATGTCTTCAAGATTCTATTTTAAGAAGCTGATGCCTTCCAGCTTGTTATTTCCCTGGAGAAGCCTGAGTGGAACTACCTCTAAAAGCCTCTGCAGGTCTGCAGTACCAGCTGCTCTTGGTTCAGGTCAGCCCTACAGCTCTAGGCAGACCAGCACGCCGGCAGAGAGGTCACGAAGCTCTGCAAGGTAACCTGAGCTCAGGTCCTATTGCTGCACTTCTTACTGGGGTTACCATAGGCAGATCATTTGACTCTCTATCCTTGTTTTCCTCCTCCATAAAACAGAGAAGATAAAAATAACATCTTCTCCACTGGGATGGGTCACTGTGAGGATTAAGTAAGTTAATACCAACAGATTGCTTGGAACAGGACCTGGTATGTATAAAGGGCTCTCCTAGCTCCAGTCATTATGTAGAGTTACTCCCTCTAGAAACCCAGGGGTCCACATGAGTGAATGCTAAGTAGCAAGAGGTCAGCACCTCCAAGGCCTCCCGGTGCTTCCAGAACATTGGGTTCGTTACTCTGAGCAGCCTTGTATTTTCCTGCTGGGTTCACAAATGGAATAGTGCACATGCAACAGCAGAGTAGTTAACAGGGATGGACTTAAGGTGGATCATTCATGGGGTCCTGGGAAGGCATCTCCTCACTCCTCTGTAATGAGGCCTGGAACCCCATGATCAGACAAGCCTTGCCTTTGAAAAGTAGGCTCATGCCAGGAGGGGTAGCAGCTGGTATTAGCACACTCTGGTATGAGTTGAATGATCATCGATCCCAAACATCCTAAATGGGTTTGGGGATGGAGAGAAAGGCTGTCAGCTGCCTGAGTGACCCAGGGTCAGTCTTGGCTCAAGCCCTTGTGACAGGAGGCTGTGACATGGGCCTCCTGGCAATCTGTGCTCCCCTAAAACCATGTGATGTGCAAGGAAGTGACCCATGGAGCTTCATGTTGGCTGGGGACCCAGGGGAAGTGGGAGTTCTCCCCATGGTTGTCGGGGGCAGGGAGCCTCCTAAGGAGGGGCAGGTCCATCTCCTGGGGCAGGCCAGGATCCAAGTGGAGGAACTGGTGAAGGGGGCCCTTGTCCCCAGCTTCCCAGGAGCCTCTCTGTGTTACTGAATGACCTCCTCACCCCTAGTCTTACCCTTGCTCACTACAGCCTCAAATGACCCCCTCATTTGTCCCCCAAGAAAACCCTATTGAATGAGATCACTGGGGACTAGCTGAAAAGTATTCTTCACACATAAGGGGTTATATTTATTAGTAATTCTTGATCCTAGTTTTTGCAAAGTGTATTCTAGGGAATCTTAGCCCCCCAAGATTCTGCTCAAATCTTCGTGGTCAAATGAATTTCAGAAATGCTGAGAACTACATCCTCTTCTTAAGAACACGCAGTGAGAATTAGTATTTTAAAGCCCTACAAAGTCCTTCAGCCAAGTAGCTTGGCCTTAAACCCCAGCACTCCCTTCACCCTCCAGTGTTTCCTGTCCACAGGGTGTTTTGGAAACACTGTATATCTGCATTCAATGAGAGAGAACAAATGACTTCATTTAAAACCCTCATTTCCAAATTCCATATATATGCGTTAGTATACTGTATTGGTCTTTATCTTTCTGGCTTACTTATAAAAATAAATGGGAAAAAAAAAAAACCTCATTTCCCAAGTGGGATTTTCTCAGTATATTTTTTTCCCCACAAATGGAGAGTAACTGAATTACTTTATATATGGTATGAAAGACTTTTGCAGTGTTCATGCTACTAATCGTTCTTTTTCAACTAAAATGCATCTGAATTCATCAGAAATGGTCAAATGAGAGGTACCCATTTTATCTATTTTTTATAATTTTATTTACTTATGCTTTAATTTTATTTGGCCACACCATGCAGCATGTGGGATCTTAGTTCCCTGACCAGGGATCAAACTCATGTCCCCTGTATTGGGAGTGTGGAGTCTCAACCACTGGACAACCAGGGAAGTCCCTAGAGGTCCCTATATTAAAGCCAAGGGAAATACTTGGGACCTGGGCCAGTTGCCCAGTCCTGCACTCACTGTGAGTGAGGTAGGGCAAGTTGCCTGCCTCTTATTTCTGTTCTTTCAGCCCATTTCAAAACCAAATCATGACAGGATTGCCTCACCCCGGTACCGACAATGCTGTATGGGGACAGAGAGGAAGGGGTCACGCTGGTGGGAAAGACACCCAGACTTTCAGGACCCCAGCCTTCAGAGTGTGTTATAAGGTTGGGGTTAACTATAAACCTGGGAGCTGAATCTTGAAAGTTAAAGAGAACTTGTCACATGAAAATCTCAGCTCACAAATGGGCAGCGCTACCAAGTGGTTCAAGTGCAGACTTCCATGTCAGCCCTTGGATCAAATCCTGCCCCATCTCTTTCTAGCTGTGTGATGGTCTGGCAGTTACTTCTCGTCTCTGAGCCTCTGTCTATCAGCAAAGTGAGGAATATGGACTGTGATTCATGAGGAGTAGTCAGGATTGAATAAGATCTTGGCACAGTGACTGAAACAACAGCCAATATCATTATTATCCTCAGTGCTCTTTATCTGAGGATTCCAAACTTAGACCAGCGGTTTGGCTGAATTCATGGATTCAAAACCTGCAGATGTGGAGAGTCAACTGTATTATGGCATTTTATGTAATGGATATAAGCATTTCCAAATTTTTGTTTCCATGGGTGGCCTGGAATCAACCCCATGAATACTAAGGGACAAATATGTGTTTGTAAATATACAAATGTATATACATATATGAACTTCCCTGGTGGCTCAGATGGTAAAGAATCTGCCTACAATGCAGGAGACCCAAGGTTCAATCCCTGAGTCAGGAAGATCCCCTGGAGAAGAGAAAGGCAACCCCAACCCACTCCAATATTATTGCCTGGAAAACCCCATGGGCAGAGGAACCTGACAGGCTACAATCCATGGGGTCACCAAGAATCAGACATGACTGAGTGACTAACACACAAACACATATATATACACATTCTCCATCCCAGTTCCACATATTTATACATACATATATAATAAGTGATTCCCTTCATTAAAATTATTTGCTTTCTAGAAGCTTTAACCCTAAGATTCTGACTATAGTCCTCTAATGTAAAGATCACCAGGAGGACTTTGATTAGAATCACAGATTCCTGCCCCTCCCTTTCAAGATTCTGACTCTGAGGTCATAGGCACAGTCCAGAAATGTGTGTTGTTATAAGCTCCCCAGGTGAGCACCCACAGGTGCTTGGCAAGCACATTGAAAAACCCTATCTTGTTCAGTAAAGCATGATTGATTCACTTTACGTACACAATATCAAGCAAAAGCCAGGCCCATCTCTGCAGGTGGCCAAAGGTCATGTGAACCATCCACACAGTTCTTTCTGCTGTGTGGTATCAGGACTGCTGCCCGTGTGGCTGAGCCCTGTAACAGAAGTGATGTCCACTCTTTGGAGCCGGTTCATGACAGGGAGGCCTTCAGACCCTGGAGGATGATGGTGGATGATGGGGACAGGGCACAGCAGAGAAGGAAGTGGCCAAAGCAGGAGGCAGAAAGGCAGCGAGGGATCGGGGTGGTGGGAGTGCCACACCTACCTGTGATGGTAAGTGAGGAGCTGGGTGAAGAAGGTAGTTATTCAACCAAGGCAGGTTCTGAAGGCCTTGCTGGGGCCCACATCAGTGGGAGCATCATGGGGGCCAATGTAGGCTTCTGAGAGCCAAGTGATGTGATTCAACTCACAGGCCAGCAGCGGTGCTCAACTGTTGGCAGGCAGGATGGAGGTGAGGAAAGGGACTCAGGCGGCTGCAATAAGTCATTCGTATGAAGAAGCAGTGAGGGACCCACGTTAGGGCCAGGGAGTGGTTGCAGGAAGCAAGTGAGGAAGATGAAAGATGCTGGGAGGGAACCCTGTACTAGGTGGTGATTGCACGAAGCTCTGAGAGGAACTGAGGCCACAGGATGGTGTGAATTTGGGGAAAAGGGAGAAGAAGGAGCCTCAATGCAGCTTAGAAGCCGAGGGGAGAGAGGGCCAGAGAGAAGGTTGTGGGCTTGGGTTAGGCCTGCTGCGCAGGAGGTGAAGAGCAGTGATTGCAAAGCCCGCGTGCCTTTCCCATCACCCACTGTCATGTTCCAGTGGCCAAGTGTCACCCCCTACATCTTACCTCCCTGCTGGGGCAGGACACCGGGCTGGGGCTGAAAGAGGGCCAGGCTGCAAAGACACTCTTGAGGCGAGGAAGTGATGATGACACCAGGAGGGAGGGGAGGGAGGAGGAGAGGGGGAGGGCGAAGAGAAAGGAGGGGACAGGATGGGAGAGGGGAGGGGGAAGGGCAGAGGGAGGAGAGGGGAAGGGAAGGGAGAGGGGAGGAGGAGAAGAGAAGAAGGGACAGGAGGGGGGAGGAGGAGAGAGGAGGAGGGACTTGGGATGGAGTCCGTATTCACCTTGAGTAAGGGCAGAAAAGAGATGCAGATGCAACCTTGACTAACCAGGCAGAGCAGCAGCAACTGAGACACACCCCAGAGACTTTCTCTAGTTTTGCTCCCCTACATACACAGGGAGTTTTGCTCCCCTGAAGCATGAGTGCCTGCTCAGTCACTTCAGTCACTCCGGACCCTCTGTGACCCCTTGGACTGTAACCTGCCAGGCTCTTCTGTCCATGGGATTCTCCAGGCAAGAATACTGGAGTGGGTTGCCATTCCCTCCTCCAGGGGATCTATCTTCCCAATCCCAGGGATGGAACCCGAGTCTCCTGCATCTCCTGCATTGCAGGTGGATTCTTTACCACTGAGCCACCTGGGAAGCCGTAAGCATAGGAAGTTTTCTTTAAATGCAATTGGCAAGTCAATACAGAGCAGGTGTGCTTACAGGCGCTCAATAGATCTGGGTCCTTAATTGGTATTCAAAGAGAGGATACAGGCACTTTTGTTAATTCATCAGTGCTAGAACAGTTTCTAAGACTAGGACAGGAGATCCCATTTTACAGAAGAGGAAGCAAGCTCTGACTGGCTCCAACACTACGCAGAACTTCACATCTGGTAAGTCATAGGGCGAAACTTGAACCCAGGTGGGTCTGTCACAGAGTCAGAGACCCTTCGTGGGGGAGGTGGCCCCTGGCAGGAACAGAGTGGCTCTCCCCATCCCTTGATGTCCAGACCCACCCCAATAGGCTCTGGACCCCTGGATGCTCAGGAGACCAAAGGCCATTTCTTCCTCGTTATTTGAAATCAGGTTTTATTTTTCCTAAATTAACATTCACTATGTCTCTTCCAAGACTAAGTCTGTGCACAAGACATGACTGGAAGTCACTTGTTTGCATTCTCCCGGCTGGGGAGTTGGGTCCCGCCTCTGTGAAGAGCCTGACAGGACAGGCTTCCTGGAACTGATTTTTCCACTTGAACTGACTCTTTTCCCTCATGATTTATGATTGGTTAGAAGGTCAGGGGTTAGGGATATTTAATTTTGTCTCACTGATTACATTGGTTATGTAGATGGATGCAGTTAAAAGCTGGGGCTTAAGAAAATGAAATAGAAATGAACTAGATAGAATTTTCAAGAACTTCCAAGATTTGGTCATAGATTTTCTGGGGCTGGACTCACTTTAGTTGCTCCTCATGCTTCTTGGATTGCCAAGGTTATGGAAAGTGAAGGGGCACCAAGGAGAAAACCTGGAAAAGATGGTCAAATTCCACCTTTCTTTAGAATATTCTAACAGAAAATGCATTCGGCCAATAAGAGATTAGTGAGCTCCTGCCAGGGTCAGAGGCTGGAGACACAGATGAGTCGGTTTACTCCTGTTAGGGAAACAGCCTTGCCAGGCATTTCTCATGAAGGGGATTCAGTAGAGGGAACTGCTTACACAGAAGACAGAAAGCTTAGAAGCCTAGTAGGAGAAGTGAAGCATCCAGAAGCTTGGCAATAGCAGGAAATCGCCAGTACCACCTATAGGGATGGATGCGTCAGGAGGAACATAGTTATCAGAAGCCAGAAGCCAGCTGCCAGGCGGGGCTGGACCATAGCAGGAGGAGCTATCAGAGAAGGCCAAAAACAGAAGATGGAAGAAGAGATGGAGAATCACCCTGTCTTCTTCTTCTTTCCACTTTCCAATCTCCCATCAGTCCTCCCACAAGTAGAAAGTAGCCCAAAGCCTGCTGCCAAGCCTGGGAAATGGAGTTCCCTGCAGGGCAGAGCAGCGCAGGGAAAGGAGGGGAAGGCATCTGAGAGCAAACGGGCACGAGGGGCACTGGGGGAGTGGCACCCTGGCCCTGCCCTTCAGGAGCTTCCAGTCTGACTCGGGCCATCTCTGCAGTACAGGGAAGAGGGGACGGGTCATCATCAGCTGACCCTTCCTAGTGCCTCGAGTGTGCCAGGCGCTTTCCATATGTCTGGTAGACCTCTTAATCCTCAACACAGCATTGCACAGCAGTTCCATCCCCACTTCACACAAAAGGAAACTGAGGCTTGGCGGGGCAGGGAGGGTGACAGCAGGGATGTGGTGGGGGTGGCGGAGCTGTGGGTACAGCCTCGCAGAGCCTAGGCTCCTGTTGGCATCCCCAGTGCCTGCGGCTGCCTGGCTCCTGACAGCCATCACTCTTCAGGCAAACGTTACCTTTTCCAAATGCAGACAAACCTTAACCCCAATCTTAGAGGACAATGAAGCTAATAAAAAGAAAGCACTTACTGAATTGAAACAAAACAGACTATTTTATTCACCTTACTTTTAACTCCTATTAAGTACTTAGAAGCTCAATGGAAACGTTTTATTAAAGTTCACTGTTTTAAACTTTAAAAGCAATGGAAAGTTCTCTAAAACTTCCCCAGAGCCCAGATCCTTGGCTAACCGTAATCCCACAGGCCACATCACAGCTCTAGCCGGTGTACCTACATGTGTCCAGGTGAGTGTGGGATGTGAGTGACTCTGAACCCTTTCTTTGTAGCACTTTTTGAATTGGTAATTGCTTAGCGATTTGGAATTCTTGTTCTATGTCATTCCCATCCTCCTGGATCACAAACTCCTCAAGGGCAGAGGCAGCTCTGGTTTGCATACTGCTCTCTGTAGCCTCCGATGCCTGCTGCTGCCTCTGGCCTTTGCCTGTCTGCATTGCAGACATGGTCAGTCAAGAAGTATTAATCAGACACCCTGGTGCCAGGGCCTATGATAGATGCAAACATTTTTCTTCATCAACCTATTCATTCCAGGAATGTTATTGATCATCCACCAGGCCCAGCAGGTGGACACTGATGGGACAGAGGGAAGCCAAGCAGCCACGTTCCCTCCTCCCACATTTTTGGCCTCACAGCTTTGCAAGGCAGGCATCATTATCCACATTTATAAATGTAGCTCAAACAGAGTGAGAAGGATTCCAAAAGCACACTCATGATTTGGAAGTAACAGAGTCAGGCATCTCTTCTCCCTGCCCGACACTGCTTCTCCTTGCTGGATGGGGCAGGAGATAGAGGGAGAACCTGCAAATTAACTAGAGAAATCAGAAGATGCTGCTGCTGGGACTTTCCTGGTGGTCCAGTGGTTAAGACTCCGCACTTCCTCTGCAAGGGCTGCAAGTTTGAGCCCTAGTCAGGGAATTAAGATCTTGTAGGCAATGAGGTTTAAAAAAGAAGATGCTATTGATTTATGTGTTTTCCATAATGTTGTTGTTGTTTTGTCGCTAAGTTGTATCTGAGTCTTTGGGACCTCATGGACTGTAGCCTGCCAGGTTCCTCTGTCCATGGGATTCACCAGGCAAGAATACTGGAGTGGTTGCCGTTTCCTCCGCCAGGGGATCTTCCCGACCCAGGGATGCAACCCAGGTCTCCTGCATCGGCAGATTCTTTACCACTGAGCCACCAGGGAAGCATGATAAAAAAAAATACAAGGCCCTTATAATCCACCATCCACAGATAAACAAGATCTTATCTATAAGGCCCTTAACCCAGAGCCTGGCAAGTAACAGTCAGGCAACAGATCTAAGACAGTAGTCTGTAATTCCTGTTTTTAAAGAATAAAATGGGACTATTTTTTAAAGCCAGAAAGGAAAAATTTTGCCCTCCAGGGGACATTCAGCATTGTCTGGAGACCATTTTTGGTTGTTGTAACTAGGGGTGGGTTGCTGCTGACATCTAATGGGGAGACACCAGGGACACTAATACCCTACAACACATAGGATGGCCCCCAAAAAGAGTGTTATGGCCCCAGATGCCAAAAATGCCAAGGATGATAAGGTGGTCTTATGGAGACTTCTCTTGCAGCATTAGTTATTTCTTAAAACATTATTTTCAGCAGACACAGAGTGATCGGCTCCCTGGTTGATGATCTAGGAAGGCTCTTTTTTTTTCCTTGTAACCTAAGTATAGGATTAATCGGCTTTACCCCAGCTTCACAGATGGGCTTCGGGTACTGCCACTGTCTGTCTCATCCCACATGCCCTCTGGCTTCTTGGCTCGCTCAGGGACCACGGAAGTTAGACAAGTCCTACTTTTTTGCAGAGGTGGGACTTCCAAGATTTAGTTCCTATATTTTAAAAAGGATTTTTACAGATCAGATGACAAGTTAAGTATTTATTTATTTGTTTGTTTTTGGCCTCACCATGCAGCATGTGGGATCTTAGTTCTCTGAAAGAAAAGTGAGAGTTGCTCAGTCATGTCCGACTCTTTGTGATTCAAGAGTCGATCCAAGAATTCTCCAAGCCAGAACACTGGAGTGGGTAGCCTTTCCCTTTTCCAGGGGATCTTCCCAACCCAGGGATCGAGCCCAAGTCTCCTGCATTGCAGGCAGATTCTTTACCAGCTGAGCCACAAGGGAAGCCCAAGAATACTAGAGTGGGTAGCCTATCCCTTCTCCAGGGGATCTTCCCAACCCAGGAATCAAACTGGAGTCTCCTGCATTGCAGGCAGATTCTTTACCAACTGAGCTATGAGGGAAGCTGACCAGAGATCAAACCTGTACCCCTGCAGGGGAAGCTCGGAGTCTTAACCCCTGGACTGCCAGGGAAGTCCCTAATTCCTATTTTTAAGTGCTTGCCCTGTCTGAGTTCCTTCTCTCCCTGTTGCAGGCCTGGAGGCCCCTCTTAGCCCCGTTAAGACCTTTGAGGAATGTTAATACACTTCCAATAATGGGAAATCTGAAAGCCCATGCCATGTGACGTGAGCCCAGCCAGATTAGAACAACTTCAAATCCCTTTGGACTCGAGGAACAATGGCCTTGTCAGAATTGCAGGGATAATTAGAAAATGTGGTGCTACTTTCTCTAATCAGGGTGAGGTTCTGGGACCGCAGAGGCATCTACAGGGACGTGGCTACATTTTCTCTAACAGGTGAGGTTACAGAAGACCTTCCATGGTCAAAACTCGAGTCCCTTGGCCAGAAGTCAGGTCCCCAGTTTGCTGTATGTTAATTACAGTTCAATAAAGCTCTTTTTGGACCTGGTTATAACTCTGGCTGTAAGGGTAGGGATTTCAATAAAATTCACAGAACTGAAGCTAAGACGTGACTTGGTGGTCATCTGACACTCCTTCCCTGCTAGAAGCCAGAGAATAGACTTGCTAAGATGTCTTAGCGATGAGGACACTGGGACTCAAATTCAGATTTTCCCGACTGTCACTCCACGCTTCCCAATTATGGTTCGGCTTAAGGAGAATAACCTCCTCAATGAAGACCTGCTGCCCACTCCCATGCTTTTCTTTCCAAATAGGGAGAAATCACAAGGGAGAGCAGTGGGGTCACTAGAAGGGCCACCTGACACTCGTGAAGCATCTTTCAGTTTGTGCAGCATTTTCATACTTGTGTGCGATCTTAGTGAAAACCAGGAAGAAAAGGCAGGTAGTGTCAAGATCCTCTTGGCAGAGAAGAAAACTGAGGCCCAAGAGGGCCAAGTGACTTTTCCCAGGTCACTCCAATGCTTACAGCAGAGCCAAACCTCAGATGTAGTTCTCCCTGCTCCTCTGGGGACCACATTTGCTCTGGCCCTGGGAAATCCAAAAGGCAGGAGAAACCCCAGAGTGCCCCGAAATTCCTAGTGAGGGCCATCCAAGTTTGGGAGACTCTTTGGAAAACAAGAGAAAGAGCCTGAAAGAACCAGGCACTCACTGACCCAGAGGGTGGACGTCTCGATGACCAGAGGAGCCCGTAGCCTCTTGTTGGCACCTGGAAGGTACAGGGCAGGGGGTGGAATGGATAGTCCCTGATTCTGGTTCTCTCATCAGAATAAGAAGAAGGAAAAGGCCATACACACCCATCTCCCTGAACCCCTCCAGGTGGCAAAGGTCAGGCCCCACCAGCCCACAGGTGGGCCCTGCTCCTTGAGTACTTTGAAAACCAGCTTGTCCAAAGTCCAGTTTCCAATCCCTTATTTTGTACCAAACATCAACAGGGAAACTTCATGGAAGGAACCACATCTTCCAATGGATGAGCCAGTGTCTTCTCCTTGATGGCGTTGATGGTCCAGCTGAGAGCACCCATACCGATCGGCCCAGATCTGCTCAGATGGGCTTCATTGCCACGTAGTCTGGAGTGGGGATGGGGGGCAGCTGCCCCAGCCTCCCTGCTTAGGAATGTCCTTCTCTCTCTCCTTCCTGTCCCCTTTCTGTCACACCCACACTAGAAGGACTTTGTCATTAACTGATAGTGGGGAGTCATGAGACAAAGGTACTCAGAGGTGGGAAGGGAAAATGTGAAAACGCAGGACCTGTGGGTAGGAAGCAGAGGAAGAGCTGGGTGATGGGGAGCTGCTGGCTAAAGGTTAAGGGCTGGGGGCTGGGACAAGTCTAGCACCAAAGTTCTAGGATATGCAGGTGGTGGGGTGGTCCCAGAGGGCGTTGTTATGTACCAGTCATATACACAGCAAAAATTCAATTGTCTCTGGGCCTCCATGGGGCACTAGACCACAAAGGAGCTCTGAGTGAGCAGGGAGGGGAGAAAAGACCCACTGATGCTTCTCTACCGATGTGAGCATGAGTGCATTTCTTAACCTCTCTGAGCCTTGTTGTGGCAGGTAGGTAGACTAATCCTTGCCCACCTCTCAAGGTTGCCATGGGTCTTTGTACGATCAGGCCACTCAAGATGCCCCTTCTCTTTCTCTCTGGACATCCCCTGCCCAACTAGTGCCTGCTGCACCTACACCCTCCGCACAGGATTGACCTTCCTGAGTGTTTGCTTCTGGCCCTAGCTAGTGGTTGTTCTTATCAAAGAGGTTGTGAGGAGTGTGCCCCTCTGCTGGCTTCCCTGGTAACTAATGAGCCCACCTGACATCAATTCCCCTATAACTGGCAATCTCCCCTTCCCCTGGGGAACAAAAACTGCTGCCATGTCCTGCCTCCACTGCACACAGTGGGGTGTTGCTGTAAGTCCTTGCTTCAGATCTATATTGCTAACTCTGGGCTCTTTCTTTGGTCTTGAAGCTGGACAGCTCATGTAGCCCTCCTGAGTATAGCCTAACAATCTTCAAGAAGCTAGAAGATGTCACAGTCCTAAAATTCTGGGAGTGCTTCCCGTGAACTACGGTGAGGCATGTGTCTGTTAGAACATGCTGGGGAGTTGCTTGCCCACCCAATCCACAATTCTGCCCTGCGCCTCTCCTAGTTCAGTCTCAAGTTTGTTCTGAGACCCACTCAGCTCCGGAGGGAAACTGTGTTATTGATTCTGGGGCACCCTAAATTGCCCAGTTGGGCTGAAAGGATTTATATTTCATGATTGGGGAAGGGAACTCTTGCACTCATCCCCCACCCTCACAAGAAGGCAGAGACTAGCCATTTTCCCTGCAGCCACCTTGAGATTCTGAAGAAAACCATCTTGGGAGGATGTCCACAGCAAGGATGGCAGAGCCCAGACACAAGGACAGCCTGAATTCTTGACGTCGTCATTGAGCCACCTATAGTCCCTCACCTGTGTAGCTGAAATTTGGCCTCTGTATCCCGACTCCAAACTGAATCTCAGAGACAGAGTTTCGGGTGAAGTAGAAAAGAATAGCTTTATTGCTTTGCCAGGCAAAGGGAGACACTGCTGCCTAATGCCCTTAAAATCATGTGCACCAACCTGGAGTGGGGAGTGGGGAGTTTTATAGAAATGGTTTCAAAGAGGGCGTGGCCAGTTCATGGACCTTCTTCTGATTGGTTGGTGGTGAGGCACGTGGGAGTTAGCATCATCAACCTTCTGGTTCCAACTGGTCCGGGTCTGCGTGCTTATGGGCAGCACAAGTTAACTTCTCCCACCTGATGGGGGTTTCAGTATTTGCAAAACAACTCAAAAATATTGCTGTGTGTATCCTTTGATGGGAAACCAGGACCCTGCCCCAAGGCTGCACTATTTCTCCTTCGTGTCCCCACATCCCCTCCCTTCCCTGATTAACAACTGTTTGAACCTGCCCATTGGAACTCAGGGAAGGTTATGAAGGCTGAATGGAGCCTACCTGTGAGAAAGGAAACCTTGTGGGGTGAAGGGGTGGGCAGAGAAGCAGAAAGGCTTTCACACCCAGGAGCCCCACGGGGTCCTGCTCAGTTCCATCTGAAGCCTGCCTTCTCCTGTACCTCTAAATTTGTGAGAAAACAAATAGCCTTATGTTTCAAGCCTATGTGAACTGGAGTTTCTGTGACTTGCTACTCAAACATCTTAACTGCCCGCAGTGATGGTTTCTTTCTCACATTAGCCACTGAAGCCATCCTGCATGCTGCTGGAAACTGCCACACTTCTCCACACACACTAGGACACAAAGCAGCCACACGGTGGTGGGACAGAGCAAGGTCACCATCCTCCACCCCCCCACCCCCGCCAGGATCAACAGTCACTCTCGGGTCCTGCCCTTACCCAGGCCACCCCTCCTGCCAGCCTGCCTTAGGCCCTAGAATGCCTGCCCCAAATCTCTGCTCCCATTCTGCTCCTGAGTCTTCTCTAGACCTGGATTGAACCCTGGGCCCTGATGCATGAAGGCCCAGACCCCCAAGAAGGCTCCCTCATTGGGCCCATACACTTGCTTCTACTCCAGACCCACCCAGGTCCACATGACTCAGAGGGACCCTCCGCCTTGCAGGAAGTCCCCGCTCCTATCCCGGGGTCAGTGGCAGCCACTGAAGGGCTTGAAGTACTAAAAAGACATGTTTTTATAGCTCCATGTTTAGAAAGACCTTACTGGTAGCCATGTGGTCCACCATGGGTGGACCATGACTCCATGTGTCTGGGCCTCCGGGCCCCAGGGCCTGTGTAAGGCTGTAGATTGATGGATCCTCTCTGGAGTTAAAACTTTGACACTGAGCTATCCTTTTGAAAGGAATATATAGTAATAGTAATATACTATATAATCATATGTTATATAGTGATAAAGGCTACCATTTCTGAGTACTTACATCTGAGGCACAGTGCTGCGCCTCTCCCATCCATTCCCTCACTGAGTCCTCACAATAACTCAGTAACCATTTTTGGTCCCCACTTTATAGACGAGGCTCCCTGCTGTTCAGAAAGTTCAAGTAAACACTCTAAGTGCCTCCAGCTGCAAAGCAGCAGACCCTGCAGTAAACCCAGATCCAAAGCTCCCCTTGCTCTTAAGCAAGTGCTGGTTCCAGTCCTATATATCAACAGAACATTTCATAGTGCAGGAGAGGAGAAGTTTTGGCCAATGGGGCTTTTTGAGGAGCACGCTGCCACATAAGCTTGCATTTGTTCATTGTTCACTGGGTGCAGAGCTTTCCCTGAAGAGGTCTCAGGGCCCTTCAGAATCCTGACCACCCCCCTCCACCCTGAGCTCAGGGATGTGAAAGTGATACATGTGGGAACAACCAGCCCCCTTGTATTTAGGTCATGCTCTCTTTATGGGTGGGCATGATGCAGGGGAAAAAGGATGCCAAAAATTCCTGAGACTCTTGTGTATCCAAGAGATGGGCCCTGGGTGAGCAAACAGGTCAGTCTACAAGCAAGACACCTGCAAACACAGAAGAGGAAGAAAAGTTTACAGGTTCTGTCTCCTTCTGGATGACACCACCCTTGTGGCAGAAAGTGAAGAACTAAAGATCCTCTTGATGAAAGTGAAAGAGGAGAGTCAAAAAGTTGGCTTAAAGCTCAACATTCAGAAAACTAAGATCATGGCATCCGGTCCCATCACTTCATGGCAAATAGATGGGGAAACAATGGAAACAATGGCTGACTTTATTTTGGGGGGCTCCAAAATCACTGCAGATGGTGATTGTAGCCATGAAATTAAAAGACACTTACTCCTTGGTAGGAAAGTTATGACCAACCTAGACAACATATTAAAAAACAGAGACATTACTTTGTCAACAGAGATCCGTCTGGTCAAGGTTATGGTTTTTCCAGTAGTCATGTTTGGATGTGAGAGTTGAACTATAAAGAAAGCTGAGCGCCAAAGAATTGATGCTTTTGAATCGTGGTGTTGGAGAAGACTCTTGAGAGTCCCTTGGACTGCAAGGAGATCCAACCAGTCCATCCTAAAGGAGATCAGTCCTGGGTGTTCATTGGAAGGACTGATGTTGAAGCTGAAGCTCCAATATTTTGGCCACTTGATGTGAAGAGCTGACTCATTTGAAAAGACCCTGATGCTGGGAAAGATTGAAGGCAGGAGGAGAAGGGGACGACAGAGGATGAGATGGTTAGATAGCATCACTGACTCAATGGCCATGAGTTTGGGTAAACTCTGGGAGTTGGTGATGGACAGGGAGGCCTGGCGTGCTGCTGTTCATGGGGTCCCAAAGAGTCAGACACGACTGAGCAACTGACCTGAACTGAATGGGAAATTCTGGTAAGAATCCAGCCAGACTTCAATCAGTAATGTTGTTAACTCTCTAGAACCTTAGATTTTGTTTACATTCACTTGTCTTTTATTTTTGCTCATTTACCACCGTGCTTTGAAAATTGGTTCCATCCCTGGTGGAGGAACTGAGATCTCACGTTTGACAAGGCGACTAAGCCCTCAAGGCACAACTACTGAGCCCATGAACTACAACAGAGAGCCTGCATGCTGCCAAAGACCTGATGTGGCCAAATCATAGTTTTTAATTTTTTTAAAAAAGGAAAGAAACCTTCAGCGGATTGCACAGCAGCATCCCTGATCAGCCCATCTTTGGCCAGGTCCTGCCTTCCCCCGCAGTATTTCCTCTGATTCAGAGGCCAGGCAGGCCACCCTCAAGCCTGAGCAATCCCTGAAGAGAGTCTAGCTGAACCCCCAGTTCCCAACCACAGGCTTTTCCCTCCCTGGTTTCAACCTTGTTAATTAAGAAAGCAGACCGGGGCTTGGTGTGAGAGAGACTATTGTGCCTGCATTTCATAAGCAAAGGCACCACTGAAAGAACCAGTTGGCATGGTGACTGAGCCAGGAGGATGCTTTCAAAATGGGCAATTTAATTTAAACAATCATTGCATTTTTAACTAAATGTCACATTCCCATAATTGTGAGGACAGCTAATTGGGCAATTAATTGTTTGGAATCTTTTATTTCTGTTCTCTTGGTCCACTTAATGTCTGTGCATGTGTGTGCATGCATGCACACACACACACACATACACATCATCACTCACAGTATGGGCCAAGTTACTAATCCCATATGAGGAAAATTCTGAAGAGCTCAGTCTCAATGACTGACCATTTGATGGCGGTTGATTCATCAGTGTCATCACTTCCTAATCGTGTTCAATCCAAGACACTGCCCCTAGAAGCTTCAATCCCCAATTCCCACACCAAGGATGTTGACAAGGGTCAAAGTATTGTCAAGCCCCCCCCCCCTGCAAATGCACACCCACTGGACAGAGGTGAAATTTACCTGGTGGAGGGACTTGGACTTGTAAAGTTATCACCTGGACCTTCATGCAATGAAGCCCTTGGCCTAGGTACACATCTAGGTTCACTTGTGTATCCATTATTTTTAATCACTGCATGCATGCTCAGTCACTCAGTTTGCCCAGCTCTTTGTGACCCCATGGACTGTAGCCCACCAGGCTCCTCTGTCTGTGGAATTTTCCAAGCAAGAATACTGGAGTGGGTTGCCATTTCCTTCTCCAGAGGATCTTCCTGACCCAGGGATTGAACCCACGTCTCCTGCATTGGCAGGTGGATTTTTTTTACCACAGAGCCACCTGGGAAGCCCTAACCTCAGTGAAAAATGCAGATATTGTCCTCTGAGAGAGAAATTGCCTGGACAATGTGCAGGTATGTTACTTGCATGAATCCTGGATTCCATGGTTACAGGCTTGGGGCCTGAACTAGAACTCAGCCCTTTGAGTTCACTGCTTTGACATAATAGCTGCCATAAAATAATCTTTGTTTTGCATGCATGCTCAGTTGTGTCCCACTCTTTGTGACCCCATGGACTATATGTAGCCTGCCAGGCTCTTCTGTCCATGGGATTTTCCTCTGCCCGTACTATATGGGCAAGAATACTGGAGTGGGTTGCCATTTCCTTCTCCAAGGGATCTTTGGGACCCAGGGATAGAACTCACATCTCCTGCAGTGGCAGATGGATTATTTACCATGGAGCCACCTGGAAATCTTTGTTTTAAATGTTTCCAAAACTCTGATCCAGTGAACAACTCTGTTTTGCTGGGTTCCTGAGTTAGCTGACTTCAAAGAGAATGTTTTCACCCTACCCTGTCTGAGACAGACTGTCCCTCCAAAAACAATGTGGTTCAGTCATCTTAACTATTTTTTTAAATTCAAATTGCTGTTCTGAATAAGCTACAAGGAGCCGAATGTACTCAACTTGTGTTTCTGCCCAGGTCAGCAGGCTGGCTCTGCTGTTTAATTGAGCTGAAATCCAGAGATGAAGAGGTGGGAAACAAGAGTCTATCACCCCGAGGGAGAAATGGAAACACTGCTTACTTGTCTCAGATGACAAATGCCATTCTGACCTCTCAACATTGATTGTGAGCCTTTCCAGTGCAAAGCATCCTCTTTTGTTCTGATTTCCTGACAACCGTTTAATCATAGTCTATTCATAGAAATTATAGTAGAAATCTCTTGTTTCCCACATATCAAATAAGATAATGCACAGGGAAATCAAGTTCTGGAAACAAATAATTGAGTTGAAAGTCTCCCACCAGGAGTGAAATCCTAAAGTGTGTTTAAGGCTAGATATGTGGATACAGACCAGAGGATAGGGAGAGAATTTGTCCTCCACAAACATTTCCACATAAATTTGCCCTCAACCTAGGGTTCAATTATTAATAAAATAAAAAGAATCTAATTTTAATGCCACAATGGAAAGACTTTAAAGAGTGAAACTGACATGTATTGAGTATCTCCCATGTATATTATTTTATCTGATTCCTACAATGACCCTATAGCATAGGGTCTGTTGCTGCTGCTGCTAAGTCGCTTCAGTCGTGTCTGACTCTGTGCGACCCCATAGACGGCAGCCCACCAGGCTTCCCTATCCCTGGGATTCTCCAGGCAAGAACACTGGAACACTGGACTTGAGTGGGTTGTCATTGCCTTCTCCTAGCATAGGGTCTATTAAGCGCATTTTATGGACAGAGAAGTGTTTCTCAAGTGGTGCTAGTGGTAAAGAACCTGCCTCTCAATGCAGGAGACATAAGAGACATGGGTTTGATCCCTGGGTTGGGAAGATAGCCTGGAGGAGAGCATGACAATCCACTCCAGTATTCTTGCCTGGAGAATTGCATAGGAGAGAGGAACCCAGCAGGCTATGGTCCATAGTGTCAGAAAGAGCTGGACATGACTGAAGTGACTTAGCACACACACATGCATGCATGAACTGAGAAACAGAGGCTAGAGAGGAGAAATAATTGCCCAAGATTGCCTGCCCAACAGTTTCTGGGTTCTTTCTCTTTTGCCACCCCATTCTACTTCCCAAAACAATTCATCTGCCACAAGTCCAATGTCCCAACAGATGCCTGTCTAGCTGGCCATCAGTAGCTTTAGGTCAAACAACTGTTGCTGAAACTCCTCAAGGGCTTGGGGCTATAGAACTGTCCTAAGGCCAGACAAGGTGTTTGGCAAACTCACTACAAAGCAAACATTGACCTGGTCTCATTCTGTCTAGTCCATCTCATCCCAGGTGGCTACAGGGACCTTGCAAATCCCCTGAGCTCAAGAAAGGCGGAAGAGTGTACAAGCTTTTTTAAAAAATAAAATCAATACATATATGTGTAAAAGAAAAAAGTCAACTCAGTACAGAGAAGTGCAGAGAATGAGAAATGAGAGTGGAAAATGAGAAATCCTAACATCCAGAGACAGCCATTGATAATATCTTAGAAAACACTCTCTTGGGCACTTTCCCAAACGTAAGCACACAACTGCAAGTATGTAGAGTGGCATCAAAGGGGTCTTCCTTCGGAATTTCCCTGTGGTCCCGTGGTTAGGACCCCACACTCTCATTGCTGAGGGCGCAGGTTTGGGAAACTAAGGTTCCACAAGCTGTTCAGCAGGCCCAAAAACAAGACAGAGAGTGTCTTGCTTTACATGTTGCCCCATATCCTAATTATTTTCACTCAGAAATGTTTTAAAAATGCAAGTCCCAACATTCAGTCTCAACACTGCAAGGTATTCCACTGTATGAATTTCCACCATTTATTCAACCAATTTGTGACTCTATAAAATCTTTTTTGTTTACTATTATAAACAACAGTAGAACAAATATCCCTGAATATACATTGTTTTTGTTTGCTGAGGGGCCCTTCTTTGATTTTCTCCTTAAGCATGAATTGCCAGAAGTAGAGGGCTAATCAGAGACCTAAGACATTTTCTTCTTGTCTTTTTCTTTCACTGTTATAAAGGTGAACAGCCAACTAGACAAAAACAGCTGCCTCAAAATGCATCTCTCCTTTGCCTTCTTCATATTGCTTGCTTTCTTTTTTCTTTTTTTTTTTTTTTTTTTTTTGGTCATTATAAGGTAGGCACCTCTGACAAAAGTTCATTTGTAGACTCTCTCCCACTATACCCAAAGGCTGTTTGTCTTCTCAAAGCTCTAGAAGCTGGGGTAATGCAAGTCTTTCCAGTCTTAAGGGTGCAATAGGGAGGAGAACTCATGGATGAGTTCCATGAAGGCTGGAGGATTTTAATTTTCTCTCCTGGGAGTTTATTCAAGCTATAGGCATCTCCCTTAAGGCTTTAGAATTGTCCCTCCTACACCTGCTTCCCTGGTGGCTCAGACAGTGAAGAATCTGCCTGCAATGTAAAAGACCTGGGCTTGATCCCAGGGTGGGGAAGACCACCCCCCCTTGAGAATGGAATGGCTACCCACTCCAGTTTTCTTGGCTAAGAAATCCCATGGACAGAGGAGCTGGGTGGGCTACAGTCTGTGGTGTGGGTCACAAAGAGTCAGACATGACTGAGAAACTATCAATTTCACCCCTTCTTCATAAAGGAACCTAAGGAATGTTGAGTCCTATTGCCAATGAGATATTTCTAGGGTAGTTAGGGGCTTGTTTTTTAATACTCTACAGATTATCTGCTCGTGATCTCAGTCTAATGTTGCCAGATTTAACAATAATAATAATAATGATGCCAGGACAGCCAGTTAAATTTGAATTTCATATTAACAAAAAGTAATTTTTAGCATAGGTATGTTCTAAATATTGCATAGAATAAAAACTACACTGTAATTTTATGGATATAATTTAAATTATATTGCATAGATAAAGAACTATTATTGCTTATCTGAAATTCAAATTTAATTGGAGATTCTATATGTAAATTGGCAGCCCTGCCTTGGTCAGTCTTGCTCCAGATGGGGAACAAGAGTTTTGGGAATTCTCAGAATTTTATTCACTCATGTTCTTCTGGAAAGTTTACGAGTCATGGCAAGTCAAGTCATGTTCCTTGACCACCACTCTTTGGGCTTTTGGGCATGAAGTTGTACCCCTTTCCTTGATTGGCTGATGCTAATTTTTATTTTTGGGGCAAGGATGGTGTGGGTGGCAAAGGAAGGTTGGTTTTAATTCTGTGATTCTTTCATTAATTATTCCGGGAAGGTGAGTTGTGATCCAACTTCATATTCTCTCTAGAGCTCAGGAATTATATTCTTTACTAGAACCTTTAGAAAAAAACAAAGGTGAATCCAATCCATAATCCACAGCAAGTCTCCTCGGAAATCTGTTTTCTCTGTTTCCTAATTCTCTTACACTCCACTCTCTCTGAAGCCCCTCACTAGCCAAAATGCCCTCAAAAGTATGTCTCTCTACCTCCAGACTTTGAAACTTTTTTTTTCATCTCCTCCCTTCTTTCTATCTACTCTTTTTACTCTCTTGGTGTGGAGGTGGAGTAGGGAAGGATTGAAGTAAGGATAAAGTGAAACCAGGTAGAAAATTAAGAGGGAGTGGGTTCTCTTTGGTGGGCTGAGAAAGAGAAATATCTTGAATATCTCCATGCTAATAATTGATATCTCATCTCAAGTTCAGTAGAGATCTTTACAGTTTAGTGATCAGGGAGCTTAAGTTGATTTTCCCAAGGTCACATAGCTAGTCATGGGTACAGCTTGAACACACCTTTGGATTCCAAAGGTTTCTATCTCATGACTCTGCTTATTTCATATTTTAAGTGTACATCATAGTAGTGATATTTTTGTAATTTTCATTACCTGGTGGCAGATATGGTGATCAACTCCCCAACATTTAGTCCACCTCTGTTTTAGTTTGCTAGGGCTGACACAATGAGATATCACAAAGTGGGTGGCTTAAACAGAAGAATTCATTGTCTCATAATTCTGGAGGCTAGAAGTCCAAGGTCAAGGTGCCTGCAGGGTTGGTTCCTACTCGGGGCTGTGAGGAAGAATCTGTTCCCAGCCTCTCCTCGAGCTTCCAATGGTTTGCTGATAATCTTTGATGTTCCTTGGCTTCTGCTGCATCACTGCAACCTCTGCCTCCCTCTTCACATACTGTTCTCCCTGCGTGCAGGTCTGTGTCCAAGTTTCCCCTTTTTATAAGGATAATGGGCATATTGGAGTAGGGGTTCATCCTACTAAATAATTGTGTTTGTAATGACCCTATTTCCAAATAAGGTCACATTTCAAAGTACTGGGGGCTAAGAATTCAACATGTAAATTTGAGGGGTGGGAAATGGGGACATAACTCAACCCATAATATCTTTCCCCAAATTGATATGCCTTTGCTGAGTATGGACTGCAATATCAACTTGGCTCATTCCTCCTCTGTATTGTTCATGATGAGTAAGACATCACTTGTGGGAATAAACTGCCATCCAGGGAGTGCTTTCCCAGGTGTCTCCCCATCCTCTCTCTCAGACCCCAGGAAGCAGTGCCTTATCTCTGCAGTGAAAAATGAAATGCCCGCTCATCTAGGGGGCTGGGCTGCTCTGTGATTCGTTCTGTTCTGCGCACTTTTTTGTGTTGGCTTATTCTCAATATAGGGGTATTATGGCCGTAGAGTCCCTTGGATTGCAAGGAGATCAAACCAGTTGATCTTAAAGGAAATTAACCCTGAATATTCGTTGGAATGACTATTGTTGAAGTTGAAGCTCCTCTACTTTGGCTACCTGATGGCTTCCAGACTCACTGGAAAAGACTCTGATTCTGGGAAAGATCGAAGGCAGAAGGGGAAGGGGTGGCAGAGGATGAGATGGTTAGCTAGCATCATCGACTGAATGGACACGAATTTGAGCAAATTCCAGGAGATAGTGGAAGACAGAGGTATCCAGTGTGCTACAGTCAATGGGGTCACAAAGAGTCAGACATGACTTAGTGACTGAACAATAACAACAATTCTAGATGTCATACCCAGACTTGTCAAACTGCAATAAAGTAGTCTATTTTTGTGGCTCTTTCTTTAAGAACCAGGGAACTTTTTCTACAAGGTCCTGGAAGACTTCCCTCTGGGTCTCATTGACTGTTTCAAAACTACATGACCACTTGTAAACTTGTAACTAACAAGATGATGCAGTTCCTGCTCAGCAAAGACATACAAAATGTGCAGTCCCCAGCAAAAAATAGGCAGTTAAGTTAGACTGGTCTTTGTTGTTGTTCTCACTGCTTTCAGCTTGATGGAACTCTCAGGAAAACTAGAAATTCAAGAAGGTGGTTTGCTACCAACTGCCATTGTTCATTGGAAGCTACTGATGGTCAGCTGTTCTGGGGAAGAGAGCAGGTCAGTGCCTCTAGACCCTCAGGGACTGAGTCCTGAGAAATGATTTTCCTCTGAGAAAGGACAATGTCCCCACCCACCCCCCACAATACTTTTCAAGGTGGGGTGTTGTGCAGGAGGGGAAACAGAAACCACTCTAAATTCACTATCTGTCTCCTCTAGACTCTAGACTGACTCTTCTTGGAGGTCCTCTTTCCATTCAGAGCTGGACCACAGGCCCAGGTCTAGGTGTCTAGAGAATCTGTCTCCTCCCTTTGATGTTTATATACAACTACAACTCCTTCTTGAATTCTACCATTTCTTCATTCCTGGATTGATGGAGGAGCTGAAATTGGAGCCCATGGCAATTATCCAGCCCAAGTCTTTCATTCTGGAGAAGATGCCCAGAGAAAGAAGTTGGCTTGTCCAAAGTTTCACAGGATATTAGTGACCAAGGTGTGCTGAAGACAAACCCTACTGAGGGCTGTGTTGTGTAAAAGCTGGCCAGGAAACATGTTTTTACCCAGCTCAGTTTTATGCTTATGTTTCTTATTGAGTAGAGGCAGAGGGAAGGGTTAAGATATATGTCATTGAGGGGCAAGGGAAAGAAATAACCACCATGTAAGTGCAATTATGTATCTGCCTTCTTCCACTCCCCATATTTTTAAGAGTCACTCAGGTTTTGTGTGTTCATCCCTTTTTTTAATTGTTGCATAGCATTGCATTATATGGACATATAGTAGCTTTTCGTCCATTCACCAGCTGATGGACATCCAGTTTTAGGCTACTGCTACCAACTGCATCCAATTTTGGGCTACTGAGAATTAAGCTGCTATGAACATTCACATACAAATGGTGTGAGGACTTATGCTTTCATTTCTCTTGGGTAAATGTTTGGATAAACTTCTCTTGGGTAAATAGGAGTAAAATTTCTAGAAATTAAATTAAGTATATGTTTAACTCTGTAGAGCCAAACTGTTTTCCAAAGTGGCCTTATGATTTTACATTCATGCCAACAGTGTGTGAAAGTTTCAGTTGCTCCATATTCTTGCCAAATCTTGGTATTGTCTTTTTCATTTTAGTCATCTAGTGGGTGTGTAGTAGTATCTCACTATGTTTTTGACTAACGTTGAGCATCTTTTAATGTGTTTATTTGCCACCTGTATATATTCTTTAGTAAAGTATTTGTTCAAGCCTTTTGCCTATTTTTAATTGGGTTTCTTGTTTTATTATTGAGTTGTGAGAAAACTTTCATGTATTTTAAATACAATCTATTGTTAGATATATGCTTTGCAAGCATTTTCTACCAGACTAGACCATGATATTTCATTTTCTTAATAGTATCTTTTGAAGACACTGTCTTTAATGAAGTTCAATTTAATCATTTTTTCTTTTATGATTCATGCTTTTTGTGTCCTATTAAGAAACTCTTGCTAACCCAAGGTAGCTAAGGTCTTAGTTTATATTTTCTTCTAGAAGTCTTTTAGTTGGCTCTTACATTCAGGTCTATGATCCATTTTATGCTAATGTTTGTATATAGAGTCACATAAGGGTCAAGAATTGTGCTTTTACATAAAGATATCCAATTGTCAGTCCTTCTATTCTTGAGGTTCCTGATACTTAAAAAAAGAAACTACACCAAAACAGAATCTTAAAATATTTTCACATATTTTAAACATTTACATTAAATGAGTTAGTACTCTTAACCTCAAATTATGAAAGGACAGTGATTATATGTATAATCTCATTTGCTCAAATGATCTCAAGGTCTCTGAAGATAAGCCCCACTTGCATGCCTGTTTCCTTCAGCCAACTGGTAGCTTCTCAGCTTACGGCTGTCCACACTAACTGAAAAGTGAGATGCTACACTTTTACAGTTGTATAACAACAACAATAATGATAATCTAAAGGTTTACCTTCCCAAAGTATTGACTGCTTGCCAGGAGCTGGGGGAAGATGCAGAGTCACCAGAGAAGTTTAGTCCTCCATGACACTTTGGTCCGGGAGTTGCCAGGTAGAAGTGTAGAGAACCATGCCTCCCAGCCTTCCCAGGACTGGTTGAGCCCTGGAAATCAGAAGTGGGAGGGGTGCATGGGGTCACATGAATTTCTTGGTAAACAAAGGCTGTGAAATGTGGAGAGGCAAAAGGTCCATTGGCAGGGAATAGGACAGGCATCCAGCAGACCTGGCTTCTAAGCCCAACCACCCCTAACAGCAGCCTGCTTTCTTGGACCTTCCCCCCAGTGTACAATATGGGATATGCCCAGGTGATCTCTATGGTTACCAAATATGACCTTATGCATGCATGCATGCTAAATTGCTTCAGTTGTGTCTGACTCGTTGCAACACTATGGACCATAGCCTTCCAGGCTCCTCTGTCCCTGGGATTCTCCAGGCAAGAATACTAGAGTGGGTTGCCATGTCCTCCTCCAGGGAGCTTCCTGACCCAGGGATCAAAATGACTTTATGGGAAGGCTCAAAAAAATGGAGCATGTGATAAGAAGCACAATCAACTTAAAGGCAACCCCATCGAACAAAACTGAAACAAAATGAGAAATAACTAAAGTAAGGACTGTATTACAATATAAAATAAATACACATGATTCCATATTAATATAAATTTTTATTGCATAAGTAAATTAAATGAGAAGAAGGGATGACTCTTCTATAGGGAAGACTCCCAAAAAATAAATGTAGAAGAAATGAAAACCGTAAAAAAATCTTGTAAATCAATTTATACCTCAGTTTAAAAAAATAAATGTAAAAAATCATGATTAGGAAAACACCACAGCAACAGTTATTACAGGAAAAATCTACTGATGGATGCTCAAATTAGTATGAGAAAGTTTGAGGATAAACAGAATATTTGCATAGTTTTGAAGTATTTCTCCCAAGATACTTATTAATTATAAAGGGAAAAATAGCAATTTTACACCATAGAAACCCAGAAGACACCCCCTCAACCAACTGCTCAAGGTTAATGATCACCAGTAATAAGGCATATTGATATCATATACCTCCAGATATATATGCTGAGAAGGTCACATCACTCTGAGCTATTCCTGTCAAAAATCCATAACCTCAATCTAATAGTGAGAAACATCAAATAAATCCCAAATGACAGATAATCTACAATATAACTGACCAGTGTTCTTTAAAGTGGCACCGTCACCAAAGGCAGGGAAAGACTAAGAAACTTGTCACAGATTAGAAGATTTTAGGAGGCCTGGCAACTAAATGTAATGTGAGCTCTACATTAGTGGAAGAAATTCAGATCAGGCCTATAGTTTAATTAATAGAAATTAATAGCACTAATCATCACATTCATAGTACCAATGTCAAGTCCATGGTTTTGATCACTGGACTATGGCTAGATAAAATGTTAGCATTTACTTTCAGGGGAACTGAGAGATGGGGACTATTTTGGCAACTTTTCTGTTTCCAAAAATTTATTTCAAAATAAAAAGTTTTTTTTAAAATATTGCTCTGTACTTAAGTGAAGTAGAAGTTCCCCTAGACATTGCAGTCTGAGGGACACAGGTAAGAATCCCCTGTCTTTCCCGATTTCCTCTCCAGCCTGTTAAGATGTCTGAGACCCCATCATTCAGGATGCACACCTTTCAACTAAGTTTTTGAATCCCATGATTCAAGATGCATGCCTTTCAACTAAGGATAGTCATGTAGCAGATATTTGTTAAGCACTTTCTACCTTCAGACACCTGCCAGGTACTAGGGATATGTAGTGAATAAGTCATATGGGACTTCTGTTCCCTTGGAGCTTATAGTCAGCCATTAGCATCTTAGTGTGAATTAGCTGGTTTGCTCCACTTTCTACAGCAGTCACAAACCAGGCTAAGGAGAGGGGATATTTTACTGAGTAAGAGAGAAGACTCAGAGCAGGGAGCAGGTGCCACATGCAAAAGGTAGGTCTGCACAGGGGCTTCTAGAAGTTCTAAGATCTGCCTATGGCCCCGAGACAGACAGGATGGGACACTGGGAGGCAGTTCACCCCATACCCTGCATGTTAAGGCCAACTATGAGACAGATTCCTGTGAAGCCTGAATTGAACCTAAAATAATAGGAATAACAACATCTGGAGAGCACTAACTATGTATGTTAGCATACATACTATGTTAGCATACTAACTATGTATGCTCTCATGACATGAGTGGTGATGACTCATTCAATCTGCCTAACAACCCTGAGGTAAGGTACTATTATCATCCCATTTTATAGATAAAGAAACTGAGGCTCTAGAAGTTTAGAAATTTGCCCAAGTTCACACAGCAGGTATGTGGTAGATCTGGACCATGGACTGGGGCAGTTTAGTTCCTAAGTCTGTGCACTTAACATTCATTCAAAACTTCTCCTAGAGCCAAGTGGAAACACAGGGAAGGAAGATGAAGAGTGCCACAGAGTCAGGACTAAGGCTTTTTCTGCATCTAAAGGAACAACAACAACAAAAAAAAAACCCTGAATCTTGTTTTGTATGAGTGCCTACAATGTTTTACACAAAGCTGCCCAGGGCTTTAGGCATTAATACTTCTGAGGGCTATCATTCCTAATTTACAGATGAGGAAGCTGAGGCTTAGGGAGGTTAAGAATTTTTCCCAAGGTCACATGAGTCTAATATTAGGGCAATCCAGAATTTAGCCGATTTGGGAAAGTTTTAGACTTGGCGACTATCAGTCTCACCCATGGCCTGGTACTAAATAAGCCCTCTCTTTCGGTCTCTCCCTCTCTTTCTCTCCTCCCCTCTTCTTCTCTCTCTCTCTCTCCCTCGCTTTCCCACAGGGAAGTTAATTATTTAATGCCCACAGTATAGATCTTGAGTATGGCATTTTGCAGCACTGAGCTTTAACAGTGCATGTTTAAATACATTTAATCCAATGAATATTTCAAGGTAATTAATCTCCACAGGGTGAGAGAATGCTCAGGTTTTCCAGCACATCATAATACATCTGAATCAGCTAAGGAAATGATCTGCTCACTCTGCAGTAGGTTGAGAAAGATTCTCTTAAAGACTTTTAGAGCTGACTCCCTGTGGTTAAAGAGCAAAAATGCGGCCACTGAGAAGTACTTAGGCACCGCCTAGTGGCTGAAAGTATTTATGCAAAGAGAGAATATGGCTAACAACTTTAGGACCAGATAACAATTCTTTAGGGCTACCAGGTGGTGCTAGTGGTAAAGAACCCACCTGCCAATGCAGGAGACATAAGGGGTGTGGGTTCGATCCCTGGATGGGGATGATCCACTGGAGGAGGGCATGGCTATCCACTCCAGTACTCTTGCGTGGAGAATCCCCATGGATAGAGGCGGCTTGTGGGATACAGTCCTTGTGGTCCCAAAGAGTTGGACTTGACTGAAGGGACTGAGCTTGTTTGGGGGTTTTTAGAGGGGTTGCCCTGAAGCTATCTGTTTTATGTTATAATATGAAATATATAATATATAATATTTGGTATTATTAATTAATATACGATTCAGTTCAGTCGCTCAGTCGTGTCCGACTCCACACAATCCCATGGACTGCAGCACACCAGGCTTCCCTGTCCATCACCAACTCCCAGAGCTTTCTCAAACTCATGTCCATTGAGTTGGTGATGCCATCCAAATAATATATGATTAATATTATAATTACTTCTATAAGAGAAAAATAGAATTTTATTATATATATATATAATGTATCAAATATACATCACCATTTTTCATGGGGATGACAGTGGGATATGGATAAGAATGAATGAGAATTACAGTCACACACCCATGTCTCCCTGCCTGAATCCTGTAACCCTTCTGTGAGGTGTTGAAATGACTGTGTTTGTTGTAGTCTGAGTTTGAGGCCATGGAATTCCATGCAGCTAATAGACCTTCAGTGATCTCCAAATTATAACAGTAGTCATAATGGCTGCCATCGACTGAAGGCTTTTGGTTGTGACCATGTGTGTATATAGGTATGTTATATGCCGTATATACATAAATGTATATGAAAGATTTAAAGCTTTTGTCAGTCCTGTGAGAATAAATATCATTATCCCATATTGCAGATAAGCAAACTGAGGTTCAAGGTCACACATCCTGTCAAAACCAAGCCTACTAATCTCCATATTACACTGCCTTTGTAACACATATTAGATTTCAGTCAGCTTGTGCTACCAACATCCAATCAACTAATATGCATTTGTATCCATCCACTTGATGCATGATACTGTGCTTGGTACTGTTGGGAGAACACACACGCACATAGAGTATGATGTCCATCCTTCAGAATTAAATGATTTTATTGCATAATGTAACACATAAAGGCTTAAAAATTAAGTAATAGCAATATATATACATGCATATATTTTCAAGCAGACAAAACAACCTTAGCAGATAAGACATTAAAACAATGCTTTGGCTTGTTTAATTGTCAAATAGTATGACAAGAGGGCTTCCCTGGTAGCTCAGCTGGTAAAGAATCTGCTTGCCATGCGAGAGACCCTGGTTCGATTGCTGAGTCAGGAAGATCCCCTGGAGAAGGCATAAGCTACCCACTCCAGTATTCTTGGGCTTCCCTGGTGCTCAGACAGTAAAGAATCCACTTGCAATGCATGAGAACTGGGTTCGATCCCTGGGTTGGGAAACAGTCCTGGAGGAGGGCAAGGCTACCCACTGAAACATTCTTGCCTGGAGAATCCCCATGGACAGAGGAGCCTGGTGGACTATTCAGTCCATGGGGTTACAGAGACTCGGACACGACTGAGTGACGAAGCACAGCACAGTATGAGAAGAATTTCCATGGAGAGGTTCATGAGGGGGTCTCAAAGCTCGGTAGGATTTAGGTGGGCTGTTGGGGGACAGGTAGCTCTGTCCCAGGAAGAAGCTACCCCAGAGGGTCATGAAACATGGTGAGGTAGCCACAAGTCACTGGGATGGGGGCTCAGAGACCCAGAGACTCAGTCCCTGGCTTGCTGGGCACATTGAGACAAAGAATCCTTCCCTATCTGTCCCTCAGTTGGCCCACTTGTAAATTTAGGGTGTTGGCCCCTCTAGGAACCTCGTTGGCCTGAAACTCTATCATTTCACAAGTCTGGAAGTTTGAGTCTCAGTGAGTCAAGAACTGCATGGTGTTTGGGAGTTTTATTGGTGGTGGAGTGGCTGTATTCCTTCCTGGAGGGAGAGGCGTCTCCCCACCCAGACTCATAAACGTGCCAAGGATGCCCCCTTGTGGTCATTGGCAGCACACCCTTGGGGTGGTCTGGGAAACCAAAGACATGCAGCATCATGACCCAGATGGTGGGTATGGCATTTCATGAAAAGATCATCCCAGCTTGGAGCATTGCAACCCATGTGTAAAAGAAGGAACAGAACACAGCATAGAAGGGAACCGCACCTGACAAGGCAGCCGGTGGTGCGTACTTTCCCATGAACAGTCTGCAGCTCCCAAAATACACATGCTCACATCTATCTCCAGGCTTTGAACATGCTGCTCTTTCTGCTCAGAACAAGCCACACACTCATACACTCACACACTACTAGGCATGTACATATATATGTGTGTGTGTGTATCTTTGTTCACAATATTCACTGACATGCATTCCATTATTACCGACAGGGATGAATCTCAGCTCAGGAACATAAGAAACATAATCTTTATTTTGCTATAACTCAAAATAGATTCTGATCTGAGCCCCTATTCTGCTAGATGCAGAGCCAATTTGGAGGGCCCCTTCAACACCCTGATTGCATCTAGATTGGGGGGGGGGCAAAATGATGGGGATTTATATAATATCTTGGACATTTCCTGTTCGTGCTGACTGAGAAGTCTCCTGACCTCTAGCCCTTGAGTTGCACAAGCCTCTTTGGACTTCTGTGGTTTTCCTCCCAGGGACACATCTAAAAATTCAGAAGGGAAAGGACCTTGCTTCACAGGACCCAGCAATAGCAGTAAATTCTCCCTCCACCGCCCGCCACCCCTTTCTTTCCACAGGAATCCTTTCCAAATTTCAGAAGCTGAAAGCTTTCCATGGCTTCATAGCACAAGGACCCAGTCCAATCACAAGAAGATAGGTCTGTAATGAGAAGCATTCAACAACGACAAAAAACAAAAAAACCCTTGATCTTTGGTGATGTCAAGATCATGAACAACAAGGAAAATCTGAGGAACAGTTAGAACTAGTCAGAGAATAGGGGAAATAACAACCAGATACAACATGGAATCCTGAGCATTAACAAAAAACTGAATGGGGTCTTCAATACGGTTAGCAGGATTGTAGCAATGTTAATTTCCTGGTTCTGATAACAACAGATGTTTATACAAAATGTTAATAATTGGGAGTGTATAGGTGAAGGATATAGGAAAACCATGCTATTTTACAATTTCCCTGTGAATCCAGAGGAAGTTCAAAATAAAAAGTTAAACAAAAATCTACTTGCTTAAACTTCTATGACAGTAGTTCTCAATTAAAGTAAGTTGCTTCATAAATAATAAAAAAGAACTTTTCTTGCACAAAGCACTGATACTTTTAATTAAGCTTTTTATTTTGAGGTAATTGTAAATTCACACACAGTTGTAAGAAAGAATACAGAGATCTTGTGTAACTTGCTCATTTTCCCCAATGGTAACTAACACCTTGTAAAACTACAGTACAAGATCACAACTGGGATATTGGTATTGATACAGCTGAGATATAGAACTTTACTATCACCACAATGATTCCTGCTGCTACCCTTTTTAGCCACACCTCCTTTTATCGCCCCCATGGTCCCCTTGCTCCTGGCAACTACTCATCTGTTCTCCATGTCCACAAACTTGTCATTTCATCCATACATACTGTAAATAATATAGTATTGGCTTTTGAACTCAGCATTGTGTGCACATGCTCAGTCATGTCCGGCTTTTTGCAACCCCATGGACTGTAGCCCGCCAGGCTCCTCCATCCATGGAATATTCCAGGCATGAATGCTGGAGTGGGTTGCCATTTCCTCCTCCAGGGAATCTTCCCAACCCAGGGATAGAACCCACTGTCTCCTGCGTCTCCTGCATCTCCTGCATTGGCAGGCAGATTCTTTACCACTGCACCACGTGGGGAGCCCAGCTTCATTCTCTGGCAATTCATCCAGGTTGTCATATGTATTATCAGTAGCCCCTCCATTTTTATGGCTGAGTAGTGTTCCATGGCGTTTATGTGCCGCAGACTGTTTAGCCATTTTCATTCTGAAGGACATCTGGATTGTTTCCAGTTTGGGAGTTAACACAAATAAAGCTGCTGTAAATATTTGTGTACAGGTTTTTTGCGAATGTAAGTTTCATGTCTTTGGAATAGAATCCTAGAAGTACAGTGACTAAATCGTATGGTAGATGCATGGTTAGTTTTTCAAGAAGCTGCTAAACTTTTCCGGAGTGGTCTCACCATTTTACATTTCCATCAGCAATGTATGAGTGGTCCATTTTTTCCACATCTTCATCAGCATTTTAGCCATTCTGACACGTGTAGTAATACCTCATTGTGGTTTTAATTTGTATTTTACTAATGGCTAAAGATGAACATCTTTTAATGTCTTTATTTGCCTTCTGTATATCCTCTTTGGTGAAATTCTCTTTTAGCAAAATTCTTTTCACATTTTTTGTCCATTTTATAATTGAATTATTTGTTTGTTTTACTGTTGAGTTTTGAGCATTCCCTATATATTCTAGATGCTAGTCCTTTGCAAGACATGTAGTGTATAAATATTTCTTCCAGTCTGTAGTTTATTTTTTTTCTCCTCTTAACAGTCCTTCACAGAGCAGAACATTTTCAATTTTTATGAAGTCCCATTTAGCAAATTTTCCTTATTTGGATTGTGCTTTTGTGGTCAAGTCTAAGAATTCTTTGCCTAGCTCTAGATTTGCAGATTTTCTCCTGTTTTTCCTTAAAAAGGTCTGTAGTTTTATATTTTACATTTAAGGCTCTGATCCATCTTGAGTTTATTTTTATGCAAATTATGAGACAGAGTGAAGTTCTCTTTTCCCTCTCTAGATATCCAACTGCTCCAGTATCATTTGTTGAAAAGCCTGTATTTCTTCAATCGAATCGTTTCTGCACTTTTGTTAAAAATCAGTCCAGCATACTTGTGTGCATCTATTTCTGGGTTCTCTAGTCCTGTTACACTGATCTATGTGAATATACTTCTTCCAATGCTATGTGGTCTTGTTACTGTAACTACATAATAGGCCTTAAAAAGATTATTCCTCTCACTTTACTTTTTTTCAAAATAGTTTTATCCACTGTAGTTCCTCTGTCTTTCCATACAAATTTTAGAATAACTTTGTCTATATGTACAAAATACTTTGCTGGAATTTTGATAGGAATTGCAAATATATATAAATCTGTGCATCAGTTTTGGGGAGAGTTGACATCTTTTCTATGTTGAGTCTCCTAATCCATGAGCAAGGATTGTCTTTCTATTTAGTTTAGTTGTTGTTCAGTTGCTCAGTTGTGTCTGACTTTTTGCGACCCCATGGATTGCAGCACTCCAGGCTTCCCTGTCTTTCACCATCTTCTGCAGCTTGCACAAACTCGTGTGCATTGAGTCAGTGATGTCATACAACCATTTCATCTTCTGTCATCCCCTTCTCTTCCTGCCTTCAATCTTTCCCAGCATCAGGGTCTTTTCCAGTGAGTCGGCTCTTCCCATCAGGTGGCTGAAGTATTGGAGCTTCAGCTTCAGCATCAGTCCTTCCAATGAATATTCAGGGTTGATTTCCTTTAGGATTGACTGCTTGGATCTCCTTGCCGTCCACAGGACTCTCAAGAGTCTTCTCCAGCACCACAGTTTGAAAGCATCAGTTCTTCGGCCCTCAGTTTTCTTTATGGTCCAACTCTCCCATACATACATGACCACTGGAAAAACCATAGCTTTGATTATACAGACCTTTAGATCTTCTTTATTTTATCAGTGTTGTGTAGTTCTCAGCATACAAGTTCTATACAAGTATTGCTACATTTACTCGAAGTATTTAATTTTTAAAGCAATTATAACTGGTAGCTTGGGCTTCCTGGTTGGCACTGGTGGTTAAGAACCTACCTGTCAATGCAGAAGACGTAAGAGATGCAGCTTCAATCCCTGGGTCAGGAGATCCCCTGGAGAACAGAATGGCAACCTACTCCAGTAGTCTCGCCTGGAGAATCCCATGGACAGAGGCCCATGGTGGACTACAGTCCATAGTGTCTCAAAGAGTTGGACATGACTGAAGAGACTTAGCACACAGCATTCTATTTTTAATTTCACTGTCCCTATGTTCATTGCTAGTATATAGCAATAAATTGTTTTGTATGTTTATCTTTATCATGCAAACTTGCTGAAACCACTTATTTGTTATAGTTCCATGGAGATTACTTGAGATTTTCTACATAGACAACCATGTCATCTGTAAATAGGGATAGTTTTATTTCTTCCTTTCCAATATGTATGCTTTTTATTTTTTTTTCTTGCCTTAATGCATGAATTAGAATGTCTATCACTATGTTGAATAAGAGCAATGAGAGTAAATGTCTTCCAGTTCAGTTGCTCAGTCGTGTCCGACTCTTTGCGACCCCATGAACCGCAGCACGCCAGGCCTCCCTGATCATCACCAACTCCCGGAGTCCATCCAAACCCATGTCCATTGAGTCGATGATGCCATCCAACCATCTCATCTTCTGTCGTCCCCTTCTCCTCCTGCCCTCAATCTTTCCCAGCATCAGGGTCTTTTCTAATGAGTCAGCTCTTCACATCAAAGTATCGTGGCCAAAGTATTGGAGTTTCAGGTTCAACATCAGTCCTTCCAATGAATATTCGGGACTGATCTCCTTTAGGATGGACTGGTTGGCTCTCCTTGCAGTCCAAGGGACTCTCAAGAGTCTTCTCCAACACTACAGTGCAAAAGCATCAATTCTTCAGTGCTCAGCTTTCTTTATAGTTCAACTCTCACATCCATACCTGAGCATTGGAAAAACCATAGCCTTGACTAGACGGACCTTTGCTGGCAAAGTAATGTCTCTGCTTTTTAACATGCTATCTAGGTCTTTGCTTTGTTCCTAATCTTGGGGGGAAAGTATTCAACACTTTACTATTAAGTATAATGTTACTGAAGGCTTTTAGAGATGACTTTCATCAACTTAAGGAAATTTCCTTCTATTCCTAATTTTCTGAGATACTTTATCATGAATGGGAGTTCAATTGATACCATCATGTGATTTTTTTGGCCCATTGATATGGTGTATTACACTGATTGATTTTCAAATATTGAACCACCCTTGCATCCCTGGTGAATAAACCCCACTTGATGTATAACTATTTGTATGTATTGCTGAATTACATGTGCTAATATTTTGTTGAGGCTTTTTATGTCTACATTCTTGAGGTCTTTAGGGTTTTTATTTTCGGTATTAGGGTAACACAAGCTTTATAAAATGATATGGAAAATTCCACTTCCTTTTTCCTAAAAGAGACTGTGTATAATTTGTGATAAATCCTCTTTGAACATTTGGTAGACTTCTCCAGTGAAGTCATTTGAGCCTGGAGACTTCTCTTTGAGGAGTTTTAAAATTATAAACTCAATTTTAAAAATAGTAATAAAGGTATTCAAATTGTCTACTTACTGGACTGGGTAGCCATTCCCTTCTCCAGGAGATTTTCCCAACCCAGGGATCAAACCCAGGTCTCCTACATTGCAGGCAGATTCTTCACCATCTGAGCCACCAGGGAAGCCCTTAATTTCCTTAATAGTAATAAAGTTATTCAAATTGTCTATTTCATATTAGGTTAGTTGTGTATTTTTTTAGAAATTGATCCACCTCAGCCTCAGACTTTTTCCTCTCCTTCCAGGACTCTGAAGACACAAATATTCTTCTTTATGTATTTTGTTTCCTTGCTGAAACTTTCTTTTTTCACTTTTCATTTGTTTCAAGCATGTTCATAATTGCTCACAAAACATTTTTAAGATGACCACTTTAAAATCATTGTAAGATAATTCTAGCAATTCTGGCATCTTGGTGTTGACATCTATTGATTGTATTTTTCCATTCAGTTTGAAATCTTCCTGATTCTTTGCATGATGGGTGATTTTCAATTGAAATCTGGACATTTTTGGTATTGTGCTTGACTTTTGATCTTATTTGAACTTTCTGTTTTACCTGACTTCCTCTGACACGCTCTAGTGATGTGGGGAGAAGAGAGGCATCTCATAGCCAGATAAAGGTAGAAGTTCAGGTTCACTACTTAGCCTCCTTTGACACCTAAGAGCAGTATGGGGTAGCTCCTCGTTAGGTGGAGGTGGGAGTTACAGCTCCCCACCAGACCTCCACTGACACCTGTCTAGCTGGGAGGGGTAGGAATGTATCATTGTTTTCCCCTAATGGCCTCCGCTAACATCATGAGGGTCAAGGGGACAGTGATCACCTTACTGCTAACTCTCCATTGATGTCACTCCAGCAGGATGAGGGGCATCTCCTTACTGACATGTGGAGGGGAAGTCCAGGCTCCCCACATGGTCTCCACCGACACTGTGGGGGGCGTGGGCAGGGATGAAGGATCCAGCTTGGTGCTGGCCTTCCCTGACACCACCACAGCAAGAAGGTTGGGACACCTCGTTACCATCTGGCATGGGTGCAGGCCTAGGCTCACTACTTGGTCTTTGCCAGCATGAGTGGGGTGGGACAGCATTTTTTTCTGTAGTGTTTGGCTAGAGAAAAATGGTTATCACCTAAACCTTTTCTGTCTTTCTAGATTTCTTATTTCCTGATCCATTGGTTAGTAAGAATAGGCTTTTATTTGGGATTTTTTGTTTGCTTGCTTGTGTCCACTGGTGTTTCCAGATTGCTGGCTTCCTCAGTTCCAAAGAAGCTGATGATATATAGTACAAAATGACAATCCAGGGAACTCACCATTGTGTCATTAGTTGGGTCTTGGGTCCCTGGCTGGTCTGTTATACTTAGGAAGAATAGTAGGGAAAAGTCTGTCTACTTCATTTTCCTGGAAGTGGAAGTCAAGTACTGACATTTACAAATTTTAAAACATCCAAATTGTTGAATTCTCTTGTCTATGTCCTATGTCCTTTCTTTCCTCTCCTTCACCTACTCAGTGACTAAAGGGGACTTCTCATAAGTCTGTTTTTTATACAGTGCATCTTACCCCTGGGGAAGTAATCACAAAATAGTTGACCATGAATAAGGGGGTGGGGGGAGGAATTTTAGCACACACGAAAAAGGAAATATGAGGTTAAAAAAATTGGGTCAATATTTTTAAAAATGGTAACCTCATTTCAAATGTATTATTTTTATAACACCTGCAGCAATCCATAAGTTAGGTATTATTATGAGTTTACATTGAAACGACTGAGGTTCCTAGAGGTGACAAGCTTCCCTAAGGTAAGAAGAAAATGTGAAGAGTTTGAGTCAGCTACATCTGTTCCCTTTATTAGGAAAGTGAAGACTTTCTCAGAACCTGCACTGACAGACTTCTACTAGCATATCACTGGTACAATACTATGTAACATGGCCATTCCTCACTGCAAGTAAATCTGGAAAAGCTAGTCACTGTTTCAAGTGGATGACTATAAGGAGAAGGTTGACAATGGCTGTTGGGTCCACCACCCTGCAGGTTTGCCATAATCCATAACTGTTATCCAGGGGCCTCTCCTTATGCTAACTGACCCAAATTTCCAGGGAATCTACTTCATTTTTAAAAGGTATATTCAATATACTTTCATATATGGGAACTTTAAAAATATATAATAGGTTGAAAAAAATTTAACTTAACATCTTCCTCACATCTTGGAATCTGAAACTGTAATGACCTATATATGGTAAGGGAAAAATTTTATATTTAACCAAAGAAGACATAAATTTCAGCAGGTTGAAAAGTTTGACAACAGAAAGTGAGCACCTTGGGCACTATTAAAAGATACCATCTGTATTAGTCAGGGGTCTTTATGAAGCAAAGCATATTTATGTATGTGTGTATGAGTGTGCATGCATGCTTAGTCATGCCCAATGCTTTGAGACCCCACAGACTGTAACCCACCAGGTTCCTCTGTCCATGGAATGTTCCAGGCAAGAATACTAGAGTGGGTTTGCCATTTTCTACTCTGGGGGATCTTCCTGATCCAGGAATCAAACCTATGTCTCTTGCACCTCTTGCTTTGGCAGGTGGATTCCTTACCACTGCGCTACCTGGGAAACTATGCGCGCGTGTGAGTGTGTGTGTGTGTGTGTGTGTGTGTGTGTGTGTGTGTGTGAGAGAGAGAGAGAGAGAGAGTTATTATGAGGAATATAATTATGGAGGTTTCAAAGTCCCAGACTTGCCATCTGCAAACTGGAAACCCAAGTAAGTCGGAAGCATGGTTCAATCTGTGTCCAAAGGTCTGAGAGCCAGGGAAGCCAATGGTTTCAGTCTCAATCCAAGGGCAGAAGACCAACATCGCAGCTCAAACAGTTATAGGAGCTCTAAAGGCCATATACAAAGATGAATTGACTGCCCTCTTTGTCAGCTTCAGCTTCAGCTTCAGTGTGTTCTCTGGACCTGTCTAGAGTCAAGGTGTAAGTTGTCACAAACAGTTTTGTGACAGTGTCACATGTTCCTGAAGTGCAAGGAAGACCCACAGAGGGAGGGAGAAAGGAAAACATATGCTGTAAACCATGGCCAGAGCTAAGGGCCTTGTTGGTTATGCTTTCCTTCAGGGTCACTTGACATAGAGAGTAGTCAAGCTCAGGATTGGAGGAAAATCTCTTCTACTCTATTGGATTGCTAACTGCCCAAGAAGTATAGCACAGTAGAAATAGCAGGCAGATATAAGACTCCAGATGTTGGTGATAATTGTATTTAACCTTTCCTAAAGGAACATTAAAGAGGCTTTAATACTTTGGGCGCGGGGGGGGAACCCCTGTGTGTGAAAAAAGAAACAGCAATTGCTGACAGAGTCACTTTCCTTCTGAAGGAACTATGCCAGAATCAATTTCCGACGGGAGGGAAGGGCCAAGAGAGTGCATTGTGGATTACAGTCACGTTCAACATCACATGCTAAATCTCTAAAAGCTTCTCTGGACAGATTGTAAATTACCCTGACCTTAAAGAAAATGTTCACATTAAGGCTTTGGTTTTTATGAACATTCCACCTGGACAGTCTGACCTGGCTTTCAATGAAATAAGAAACGAGCCAAGAAACCAGCTGAGTCACACAGAACCAAGGCTTGGTTTGATGATTGATTCAGAATGTTTCCTTGCCACCCATATATTGAGGAGAGAAAAGAGCATTATTTCCATAAATGATGACCAAACCCAGAGCTAACTTGGAATGACTACTTGCTACCCTGGGTTTCCCTGGTGGCTCAGGGGTAAAGAACCTACTGCAGTGCAGAAGATATAGGTTCTATTCCTGGGTCGGGAAGATTCCCTGTAGAAGGAAATGGCAATGCACTCCAGTATTCTTGCCTGGGAAATCCCACAGACAGAGGAACTTGGTGTGCTACAGTTCATGGGGTTGCAAAAGAGTCAGACATGACTTAGCAACTACACAACAGTAACAACTTGCCTCACCAAATTTGCTTTGGTTACTGTCAAAAATCAATGTGGGAGGAGAACAAGATGGTGGAAGAGTAAGTGGACGTGGAGTACATCTCTCTCCACAGATTCATCAGTTATACACCTTCAGACACAGAAGTGCTTGGAGAACACCAGCTGAGAGTGGACAGGAGCACCTGACCAGTGAAAAAGAATATATAGAACCATGCAAAACTTGGTAGGATGAAGGAACTAGAGGAAAAAACAGGAGTGTTAGTAGTAGGACTGAACCTGCCCTTGGCAGGTGGAGGAACTGAAGCAGGGATCCGATCCCCACATGGGGCAATTGTCTGAGTCAGAGGAGAAACATTTAAGGCTGAGAGTGAGACAGTTGACCCGTGGCAGCCTATATGGAATGCGAATCAGACAGTCCTTGTTGCAGCCATACATACCACGGACAGGGATGCAGTTGCCCTAGAAGGGGCAGTGGCTGGGAGCTGGAGTTGAGAGATTGTGGAGCAATCCCAGGGTAAGGACTGCTGTTGACTGTGGAGAGGCGGATCAAGGGATTATGAGGGAGGAGATTGTGGTGGGAAATGCCTGTGGATGAAAGCCAGTCAGCCATGGAAGCAAGGTGATACTGCTGAGCCACGCATAGAGGGTGGAGTTACTACCATAGACTCTCTCTCCCCACTCGCCATTATCTGGAGCTGAACAATAGACAGGCTGGTCCATCAAATGCCTGATGCACTGAACTACAGAGTAGGACGCCACCCAGGGTGCCACTTTAAGTGCCTGAGGCACAGATCTACAGAGTAGAATCCCAGCCAGGAGGCCCCTCTGTGTGTCTGCTGCTTGGAACAGCAGAGAAGGACCCCAGGCAAGGGAGCCCTCTAAATGCCTGAATGGGCGGAGCTACAGAGAAAAACTGGCCAAAGAGACCTTCTGATCACCAGCTACAAGAGGCTCGAAAAAAGACTCTGATAGGGCCATAACTCCTGCGGTGGAGACAGTCCATGTCGCTGCACACTGGACACCACCAGGATCCCTGCAAACCAAGCACCTGTGCCACCTTCACGCTCAGCTCTCACTGGGGCAGAGCTACCACAGGCAAAAAAAGCCTCACGTCTATGCACACAGGGTCACTTTGATAGTGTCCCACTCTTTGCAACCCCAGAGACTGTGGTCTGCCAGGCTTCTCTGTCAGGGAGGGTGGTTCTCCAGGCAAGAATACTGGAGCATATTGACCAATACTTGTTGCCATATCTTTCTAGAGCACTGTATTTCCTGCTGCCCTAGCTGCCAACTCCCCTGAGTACCTGGTGCTGCCAGAACCCCTGCAATGCAAGCAGATGTACCACCTCCACACCTGGCCCTCATGGGGGCAAACCCAAATCCTCCAGGGCAGCCTCAGGAGCAAATCCCAGTGGACGACCCACATGCAGAGGTGGAAGTAAAACCACAATAGAAACCCAGGGGCAGTGTGGCTAAGGAAGAAGACCCAAAACCTTCCCACCAGCTGTACAAGCTGCAGATAAAATCCACACGACCAACTAGGCAGATTCCGTGTCTATGGAATATATAAAAGTCCATCGAGAGCTCCCACTAGGCAGATTCCGTGTCTATGGAATATATAAAAGGCCACTGAGAGCTCCCACAAAAGAAAACGACTAGTTCTCATAGCTGTGGACATTGAAGGCAAGAACACACTGAGGTAGGTCCAGATTAGAATCTGAGCTGCCTCCCCAGCAGGTCCAGAGATCAGCACAGCGTTTGAGGGCCTCCTAGGGAGGTGAGGTGGCCTGTGACTCCCAGTGAGGAAAAGGGCTCTGACAGAGTGACTCAAGAAAAACATTTATTATTCTTATGTTTTGACTTGTTCTGTAGATTCTTTTGGATTTTTTCTTTTTTTCTTTCCTTTTTATTCCCCCCTCTATTGTCGTTGTCAATTTTATTGGCACTATGAAATCTAATTAAGCTTTTGAACTTTTTTCCCCCTCAGGTTTTTTTTTTTTGGCTATTGTTATAAACCTCTGCCTCTACATTGGGCTTTTGCAGTTCTGTGTTTTCCTTTGTTTTCTTTTTTCCTTTTTAATTTTAATTTTTAAAATCTATTATTATTTTTTCTACATTTATTCCTTTGTTTGCCTTTTCTACTGTTCTTTCCCCCTTGCACTTCATTTTTAATGTATATAAATCTTCTTCATCTACCTCTATTTAATTTTGCATATCTATTCTCTCTTTCCTTTCTTTCTTTCCTTTCCTCTCAACATATTTGTTAGTTCTTTTTTCATTGCTTTATTGCTCACTTGACACCTTGCTTTAGTTTTGTTTTCCAGTTTGTGCTTTAGTTACTTTTGCTATTTACTAGTAAATATAATTTTTGATTTCCTTTGTCCGCCAGGTCAATCTACTGTACTTTATTTTTGTTGGACTGTTTTGACTTTGCTCATGGGTGCATATGTATATGTGTCTATTTCATTATTTTAATTATTATTTGCCTGATTTTGTAACTGCCATTTGTCTGGGGTTCATCTTTGATTTCTCATTTTTGGATATTTGTTTTAATCTCACTTAATGTCATAAGGAACCTCTTGTGGACTCCTCGTTTCTGACCAGAGATCAAGCCCTGAGCCTGTGGAGTAGGAACACTGACTCCAAGACCCTAGAAAACCAGAGAACTAGCCCTAGGGAGTATCAAATAGTGAGAACTCACACAAACAAAATGACTTGAACACAAGACCCGGCATTATCCAACCACCAGCAACACCCTGTGCAGGATGCCTCATCTAAACAACAAACAAAATAAAAATGCAAACCAAATCATCAGCGGACAGGATGACCACCTCACTCAGCCTTGCCCATCAGAGGAAAAACAAACAAAAACTCAGCATAAATCTCACCCTATACAAGCTTACACAAACCACTGGACCAACTTTAGGAGGGCAGAAACCAAAAGAAGAAAGAATTCAACCTTGAAGCCTGGGAAAAGGAGACTTCAAACATAATAAGTTAAAAAAAAATAATGAAAAGGCAGAGAAATTCTACACAAATGCAAGAACACACTAGAAACACAGAAGTCCAGATAAATGAAGAGGAAACAGGCAAACTACCTGGAAAAGAATTCAGAATAATGATAGTAAAGAAGATCAAAAACCTTGAAAACAAAGTGGAAAAAAATGAAAGAATAAATTAACAAAGACCTAGAAGAATTAAAGAATAAACATACAGAGATAAACAACACAATTACTGAAGTTAAAAGTACTCTAGAAGGAGTCAATAGCAGAATATCTGAAGCAGAAGAACAAATCAGTGAGCTGGAAGATAAAATGGTGGAAATAACTTCTGAAGAGCAGAGTAAAGTAAAAAGAATGAAAAGAACTGAGGATAGTCCAGAGACCTCTGGGACAATATCAAATGCACCAACATTCAAATTATAGGGGTCCCAGAAGAAGAAGAGAAAAAGAAAGGGTATGAGAAAATTTTTGAAGATTATAGTTGAAAATTTCCACAACATGGAAAAGGAAATAGTCAATCAAGTCCAAGAGGCACAAAGAGTCCCATACAGGATAAACCCAAGGAGAAACATTCCAAGACATGTACTAATCAAACTAATAAAGGCTAAACACAAAGAAAGAATATTAAAAGCAATAAGGGAGAAGCAACAAGTAACATACAAGGAAAACTCCATATGCCTAACAGCTGATCTTTCAGCAGAAGCTCTGCAGGCCAGAAGGGAATGGCAGGATATATTTAAAGTACTGAAAGGGGAAAATTTACAACCAAGATTACTGTACCCAGCAAAGATCTCATTCAAAATTGGTGGAGAAATAAAAATCTTTTCAGACAAGCAAAAGTTAAGAGAATTCAGTACCACCAAACCAGCTTTGCAAAAAATGTTGTAAAGGGACTTATATACATTTAACATACAAATGTTAAAGGGGCTTAAATAGTCAAGAAATACAAGAGAAGAAAAAAGATCTACAAAATCAACCCCAACAATTAAGAAAATGGCAATAGGAACATATATATCAATAACTAATTTAAATGTAAATGGATTAAATGCTCCAACCAGAAGACACAGACTGGCTGAATGGATACAAAAACAATATCCATATATATGCTGTCTACAAGAAGCCCACTTCAGACCTAAAGACACATATCGACTGAAAGTGATAGGATGGAAAAATATATTCCATGCAAATGGGAAGCAAAAGAAAGCTGGAGTAGCAATCCTCATATCAGAAAAAATAGACCTTAAAACACAGAGGATTACAAGAGATAAGGAAGGATGCTACATAATGATCAAAGGATCAATCCAAGAGAAAGACATGACAACTGTAAATATCTATGCACCCAGTGTAGGAGCACCTCAATACATGAACACTAACAGACACAAAAGGAGAAATGGACAGCAACACAATAATAGTAGGAGACTTGAACACCCCACTCACACAAATGGACAGATCATCAAAACAGAAAATTAATAAGGAAACAGAAGTCTTAAATGATACATTAGATGAGATGGTTTTCATTGATGTCTTCAGGACATTCCATCCAAATGCAGAATACACCTTCTTCTCAAGTGCACATGGAACACTCTCCAGGATAGACCACATCTTGGGTCACAAATCAAACCTCAGTAAATTTAAGAAAATTGAAATCATATCAAGTATCTTCTCTGACCACAACACTATGAGACTAGATATCAATTACAAGAGAAAAAAAACTGTAAGAAACACAAACACATGGAGATTAAACAACACATTTCTAAATAACCAACAGGTTACTGAAGAATTAAAAAAAATTCTAGAAACAAATGACAATGAAAACACAACAATTCAAAACCTATGGGATGCAGCAAAAGCAGTTCTAAGAGGGAAGTTTATAGCAATACAGTCCTACCTCAAGAAACAAGAAAAACATCAAATAGACAACCTAACTTTACACCTAAAACAACTGCAAAAAGAAGAATAAAAAAAACTAGTAGAAGAAAAGAAATCATAAAGAAATGAGTAGAAATAAATGAAAAAGAAAAGAAAGAAACAGTTGTAAAGATTAATAAAACTAAAAGCTGGTTCTTTGAGAAGATAAACAAAATTGACAAGCCTATGGCCAGACTCATCAAGAAAAAAGAGAATAATCAAATCAACAAAATTAGAAATGAAAAAGGAGAGGTTACAACAGACAGTGCAGAAATACAAAGGATTATATGAGACTATTATGAACAACTATATGGCAATAAAATGGGTAACCTGGAAGAAATGGACAGTCTTAGAAAAGTTCAGCCTTTCAAGACTGAACCAGGAAGAAATATAAATTATGAACAACCCAAAGACAAGCACTGAAATTAAAGCTGTGATCAAAAATCTCCCAAAAAACAAAAGCCTAGGACTAGATGGCTTGACAGGAGAATTCTATCAAACATTTAGAGAGGAGCTAATGCCTATCTTTCTAAAACTCTTTCAAAAAATTGCAGAGGAAGGAACACATCCAAACTCATTCTATGAGGCCACCATCACCCTGATACCAAAACCAAAGACAACACAAAAGAAGAAAACCACAGGCCAATATCACTGATGAACATAGATGCAAAATTCCTCAAAAAAATTTTAGCAAACAGAATTCAGCAACACATCAAAAAGTTCATACACCATGATCAAGCTGAGTTTATTCCAGGAATGGAAGGATTCTTCAATATATACAAATCAATCAATGTAATACACCATATTAACAAATTGAAAGATAAAAATCATATGATAATCTCAACAGATGCAGAAAAAGCCTTTGACAAAATTAAGCACCCTTTTATGATTAAAACTCTTCAAAAAATGGGCATAGAAGGATCCTACCTCAACATATTAGGGCCATATATGATAAGCCTAGAGCAAACATTATTCTCAATGGTGAGAAACTGAAAGCATTACCCCTAAGATCAGGAACAAGACAAGGGTGTCGACTTTCCCCACTATTATTCAACATAGCTTTGGAAACCCTAGCTACAGCAATCAGAGAAGAAAAAGAAGTAAAAGGAATCTGGATTGGAAAAGTAGAAGTAAAGTTCTCACTGCTTGTAGATGACATGATACTATACATAGAAAACTCTTAAAAATATTGTCAGTAAATTACTAGAGCTAATCAGTGAATTTAGCAAAGTTGCAGGATACAAAAGCAATACACAAAAATCACTTGCATTTCTGTGTACTAACAATGAAAAATCAGAAAGAGAAATTAAGGAATCAATCCCATTCATCATTGCAACAAAAAGAATTAAATACCTAGGAATAAACTTACCTGAGGAGACAAAAGAACTTTACACAGAAAATTTTAAGACACTAATGAAATAAATCACAGATGACATAAATAGATGCAGAGATATTCCATGTTCCTGGGTAGGAAGAGTCAATATTGTGAAAATGACTATACTACCAAATGCAATCTACAGATTTAATGTGATCCCTATCAAATTACCAATGGCATTTTTCACAGAACTAGAACAAAAAATTTCACAATTCATATGGAAACACAAAAGACCCCGAATAGCCAAAGCAGTCTTGATAAAGAAGAATGTCACTGGAGAAATCAAACTTCTTGACTTCAGATTATACTACAAAGCTACAGTCATCAAGACAGTATGGTACTAGCACAAAAACAGAAATATAGACCAATGGAACAAGATAGAAAACCCAGAAATAAACCCATGCACCTATGGGTACCTTATTTTTTACAAAGGAGGCAAGAATATACAATGCGGCAAAGACAGCCTCTTCAATAACTGGTGTTTGGAAAGCTAGACAGCTACATGTAAAAGAATGAAATTAGAACACTTCTTAACACCATACACAAAGATAAACTCAAAATGGATTAAAGACCTAAATGTAAGGCCAGAAACTATAAAACTCTTAGAAGAAAATATAGGCAAAACACTCGATGACGTAAATCAAAGCAAGATCCTCTATGACCCACCTCCTAGAGTAAGGGAAATAAAAACAAAAGTAAGCAAGTGGGACCTGATTAAACTTAAAAGCATTTGCACAGCAAAGGGAACTCTAAGCAAGGTGAAAAGACAACCCTCGGGATGGGAGAAAATAATAGCAAATGAAACAACGGACAAAGGATTAATTTCCAAAATATACAAGCAGCTCATACAACTCAATGCCAGAAAAACAAACAACCCAATCAAAAAGTGGGAAAAAGACCTAAACAGACATTTCTGCAAAGAGGATGTACAGATGGCTAATAAACCCATGAAAAGATGCTCAACATTGCTCATTATTAGAGAAATGCAAATCAAAACTACAATGAGATATCACCCACACCAATCAGAATGGCCATCATAAAAAGTCTACAATAAATTCTGGAGAGGGTGTGGAGAAAAGGGAATGCTCTTGCACTGTTGGTGGGAATGTAAATGGATATAGCCACTATTGAAGACAGTATGGAGACTCCTTTAAAAAAAAAAAAAAAAAAAACTAGGAATAAAACCACCATATGACCCAGCAATCCCCTCCTAGGCATATACCCTGAGGAAACCAAAATTGAAAAAGACACAGGTACCCCATTACTCATTGCAGCACTATTTACAGTAGCTAGAACATGGAAGCAACCTAGATGTCCATTGACAGATGAATGAATAAATAAATTGCAGTACGTATACACAATGGAATATTACTCAGCCATAAAAAGGAATGCATTTGAGACAGTTCTGATGAGGTGGATGAAACTAGAACCTATTATACAGAGTGAAGTGAGTCAGAAAGAGAAAGAGAAATATTGTATTCTAACACATATAAAGAATCTAGAAGAATGGTACTGAAGAACTTGTTTACAGGGCAGCAATGGAGAAACAGACATAGAGAATAGATTTATGGACATGGGGAGAGGGGAGGAAGGGTGAGATGTATGGAAACAGTAACATGGAAACTTACATTACTATATGTAAAATAGATAGCCAATGGGAATTTGCTGTATGTTTCAGGAAACTCAAACAGGGGCTCTGTATCAACCTAGAGGGGTGGGATGGGGAGGGAGATGGGAGGGAGGTTAAAAAGGGAGGGGATATATGTATACCTATGACTGATTCATGTTGAGGTTTGACAGAAAACAACAAAATTCTGTAAAGCAATTATCCTTCAATAAAAAAATAAAAAGGAAAAAAATCAATATGGGACTTCCCTGGTGGTAGAATGGATTAGAATCCACCTGCCAATGCAGGGGATGTGGGTTTGATCCCTGGTTCTTGAAGATTCCACACACCATGGAGCAACTAAGCCCATGTGCTGCAACTACTGAAGCCTATGTGCCTAGAGCCTGTGCTCTGCAACAAGAGAAGTCACCACAATGAGAAGTCCATGCACCACAAAAAAGAGTGACTCCTGCTCACTGCAACAAGAGGATGCCAGCATGCAGCAAGGAAGACACAGAACAACCAAAAATAAATAAATTTTTAAAAAATCAATGTGACATTTGGAGCTTTCTTTCAGCTTTCAAAACTACAGTTGAGAGCACCATACCATCTTTCATTTGTGGCCCAGTTACTGGATACTATATAGGTAGGGTTCTAGATTGAAAACAGCAGACACTAACTCTGGGTATGTATTCGATGCATATTGGCTGGGGAAGAAGGCCAACCTATGAGCCTACCAAGGATCTGTGTGTGCAGCACAGTGCTATGGGCACTGCATAGGCATCACAGACCTGCAACCCATCCACTGGTGCTACTGCAGCCCATCACTTTGGACATACACTCTACACTCCTGGATTCCACTGTGAATTATCACCAGCAGACAAGTCTCTCAAGATGCAACTTAGACAGGAACACCTTTCAGTTGGTGCTGAGACCACAGGGCCATGCTTGAGTTCAAGCTGCCAGGGGGTGTGCAAGTCCTCCACATACGAAGGACATAGTAGGCACTCAAAACAACAATGTTAACTGTGGATTTGAGGCCCAGGTCTTTCACATATTGTGATCTTGAGAAGTTATTTAAACTTTGTAACCACCAGATTTCTCAACTATAAAATGGAGATACTTTCAGGATTGTTGGCTGAAGGACCAAACTCTGTGACACATGGCCAACAGCTGTTACTATCTGACAGTTGAAAACTGTCCCAGTCTTAAGCGTCTCTTCCTCCCAGGAGAGTTCCTCAGTCTCCCAAGGGAGCTGGTATCCCACGCTCCTCCTTTTGTGCTTGGTTTTTACCTTCTCTGCAGAGCTCAACACAGGCAGCCAACACTATTGGATAGCAGGAATCTTCACCATATCCCCAGTAGCACCTAGCAATGCCTTGCACACAGTGGGTCTCTATAAAAAGTCATTGAATTGAAATAGTCAAACTAAATTATTCATGGCCAACTTTCCATTTAGCAACCTAAATGTGCTAGTGAGTTGTCTAAATTGCTTTTTCTCAACAGTAAAAAGGAGATGTTTTGTACTGAGAGGCACACAAGCAAGGTTTGGATTCCTCATTCAGCATATTATGCAAAGTCATGACAAGATAACCCTTAAACACATCCTTTAAAAGTAGCCATGCTGGAGATTGACATACAATCTTGCCATAAATCTAAAACAGCTATTTCCACTTTGATTACTGATTTCTGAGTTAAGAACTACAGGAGACAGATGGGTTACATTTAAGGACAAGTGATAGAAAACTCACCTGTTTTTAAATCTCAAAATCCCACTAGAGAGGGAACAGGATCTCATCATAAGTATAAAGGAACTGAGGTGTTTAGAAGGAACAGCAGATTCACTCCTAGTGTGTGTTCATTCCAAGAAGAGAGAGATGCTGTTAATATTTCTTTATTTCTTTTTGTTTGTTTGTTTATGTTTTTATTTCTCTTGGGTATATACTAGGTGTAGAGTTGCTAGTCACATGTTAATTCTATATTTAACCTTTTGAAGAACCATTAAACTATTTTCCAAAGCATTGCACAATTTTACATTTCCGCCAGCATGGCAACAGGGTTCCAATTTCTCCACATTCTCGCCAACACTCGTGATTATCTATCCTTTATTATTTTAACCACCCTGGTGGCTGTGAAGTGTTTTTTTAAAATTAGTTTATTTATTTCAATTGAAGGATAATTACTTTACACTATTGTGGTGCTTTTTGCCATACATCAACATAAAGCAGGCATGGGTGCACATGTGTCCCCCCATCCTGAAACCCCCTCCCACCTCCCTCCCCACCCCATCCCTCTGGGTTGTCCCAGAGCACTGGCTTTGAGTGCCCTGCTTCATGCATCAGACTTGCACTGGTCACTCAAATAGTGGAATTTGTATAGATTTAGATGTATGATGCAGTTTCACTACATAGTCACAGGCTACAGAACTCACTTTATCTTAACTCCCTGTTGAATCCTATTCAGGGTTTTGTTGTACACACTAACCTTTCAGCAAATTGCAAATAAGAATGGCAGGGAACAGATTTGGTCTGAAAATGTTCTAAAGCTGTGTTAAGAACCCTCTTCATGGTAATCCTGATTATTGAAAGACATGGCTAAATTTCTAGGCTTCCTGCCTTCTCCCCTAACACCAAATACAAGATTGATGTTCCTCCTTATCCAGGGTTCTTAGGGGCTGTGAATAGCTTGCATCTCTCATTGGTGTCACATGGATGCCCTCTTAGCACTGCCATTGGTCCCAGCTGCCTATGGGAATACGACCTTCCTTGTCTAGGGCACAGGGGTGGAGCCTCCTGCGTAAGCACTGCTGGGACCTGTCAGGTGACCACTGCACTGTGTCCGTCATTCTTTACTTATTCACCTGTGGCTACAAGTCACTAAAATTTGTAGCTAGTCCCCTACTCTTTCTCCTGTAATTGGATTTATAATGAATCCAATCTTCCTGGGTTTGGGTTTCTTTAAAACACAGGCAAAACAACTGTATAGAACCCCTTTAAACAGTGCTCACCCTGGATATGTTTGTGAGGACAATGTTTTTATTATCACAGTAAGCTCAAGACCTTTAGAATAGGGATGGTGTCTTTTCTACCTAGATCTAGAACTCTACATGATTCCTAGCACAGAATAGGTCACCAAGATATACTTGTTGAATTTGCATTGTCTATACTATAGGCTTGGTGCTTGAACTTTTTAATGGGTTCCATGAAGTCTTAAAACTGTATGAAAAGTACATACACATACACTCTTCCCTTTAGGAGAATATTCCATCCTAATCTGGGAACACCAGTGACTTCTGTGAACACTTCCCTTGTATACTGATCCAGGTGAGGAAGGCAGCAGTGTTGGAGAGAATGGAAGGAGAACCTGAGACAGATGCTTGAACAGAGGTTGTTGGAGAGTCAAGCTGAGAGATGCAGGGAGAAAAGAGGCACATGAAGGAATGTGGGGAAAATTCTTGCCAAATATGTCAAAACATTACCCTGCTACAGCACTAGAGACGGGGTCAACTTTCAGAAGCACTGTAAAGGGCACTCTCTCACCTCCGTTGAGAGAGGAAATGCGATGTGTGCTCCTGGCCACTTCAACATACACTCTTCTCTCCGCTGTAAATCAGAATGACTCACTGTCATTATTGTTTTTCATACTCAAAATGCCTTCATTAAGACCCAATTATAAAATCACTCAAGGCTTCTGGTTTCTGTTAATAGCAAGCTGGTATACTCAGATAAAAACTCTTGGTGAGAAAAGAACAAATACCATATATTAATGCATACATATGGAATCTAGAAAAATGGTACTGATGAACCTATTTGCAGGGCAGGAATACAGACACAGATGTAGAGAACAGACGTGTGTGCACAGTGGGGGAAAGAAAAGATGGGACAAATTGAGAGAGTAGCATTGACATATATACACTACCACAACCATGTGTAAAATAGATAGCTAGTGGGAAGTTAAACACAGGGAACTCAGCTTGGTGCTCTGTGACGACCTACAGGGGTGGGATGGGGGGGGGTGGGAGGCAGGGCCAAGAGGGAGGGGGTATGTGTATACTTACGACTGATCTACGTTGTTACATGGCAGAAACCAACATATCATTGTTAAGCAATTATCCTCCGATTAAAAAAGCAGCCGATTAAAAAAGCAAACAATAACAACCTTGGGTCAATATCTGAATGAAAACCTCTATCGAAATGGTAGGAAGGAAGACTATGGGATGATCAGAACTCCCAAGATCATCTGCCAATACTGCTGTGACCAGTAGGAACTAGATGGGCACATGTCAAAGCCTGAGACCCACCAAAACTGAAAAGTCTTATAGGACACTTTCCCCAAATCAATACACACACAGATTGAGGATAAACCAAATGTAAATCTGCCTCCTCCTACCCATCAGCCTCAGGGGACTGCAGGAAAACCTCCCATGGCTATAAGCAAGGCAAAAGAATTAAAAAGAAAAGGAACAAAATGTCTTCAAGAAGGGGTAGCCACAAAATACCCTGTTGTGGATTTGTACTGTGGGTACACTTGACCTGGGTGGGACAGAGGCATTTAAGTCATGAATTTGGTATGAATAGATCTCAGTTGCTATCAGGTGCATGGCAAAACCAAATAAAGCCTCTCTGAAGGGGATGCATCTAAACCAGGCTTCAGATATCCCCCTAAATAATTTAAAGATGGGCTTGCCTGGTGGCTTACAGGTAAAGAACCTGCCTGTCAATACTGGAGATGAGGTTTCAATCTGTGGGTTGAAAATATCCCCTAGAGAAGGAAATGGCAAGCCACTCCACTATTCTTGCCTGGAAAATCACATGGACAGAGGAGCTTGGTGGGCTAGAGTCCATGGGATTGCAAAAGAGTTGGACACAATTTAGCGACTAAACAACAACAATTTAAAGGCAGTGACTAGTTATCCAATTGAAGATAACTAAGTATCAAGGGAACAAGAACCAGCAAAACAACAGAGAGAAGAAATAAACCCACACATACTTCTGCTATTAAAGCCAGGCTTCCATGTTTATGGAAATAAACAATAACCATGAAAATAGCTATACAGAGACTATGAAAAATTATGTACTATATCTGAAAAAAAGAACCAAACTAAAAATAAAGATAATAATTGAAATTTTAAACTCAACGATCACATTTACAACATAGTGACACTATGAGGGAGAAATAAAGAACTGGAAGGTGGGGTCAGAGGACCTTACACAGAATGCAGGACTGAGAGAAGAAAATGGAAAAAATATACACTTGCAAAAGAAGTGTGTAGAAGTCATGGAAAATGTGGTACAAGGTTGGTACAAACATTGGCATGCTAGGAAGATATAAAAGAGGGAAAAGCAGATGTGGTTGAGAATTTTTCAGGACTGATGAAAGATACCTATCCTCAGATTTAACAGACTCAGTAGATTCCAGAAAAATAAAATAAAACCCATTCCTAAACAGCTCATATTAAAACTTCATAAAATCAAGACATAGAGAAAACATTAAAACAACCAGAGGAAAAAAAGATTATCTTCAAAGAAGGAACTGACAATGGACTTTGAACAGCAAGTGAGAAAAGGGAAGACTGATACAGCTTTAATGTGCTCAAAGAAAATTAGTGCTAAACCTATAATTCTATACAAAACCACAAATGAATGAATTTTGAAAGAAAAGAAAAAAATGAATTTGGTCCCTTTCCCTAGAATGTGGTCCCCTGTAAAATTCTTGACACTCTGAGAGGGGTCTGAAAAACCCATGTTGGTTGATTGCACTTTAATATGACGGGCTAGGTGATGAGTTTTCAGAACGGTGTTTGAGAAAGTCATAGAACAAGGCCCTGTAATGGCACACAGTTAGTGGGAAAGGGAGGAGAGGATACCTGAGAGACTGAAGTGGCTGCCAAAGACCAGCCAGGCTTACCTTATAATTTAAAATACCTGCTTTCTCCTTTCACTGATTCCTCAAATAGATGCAGCAAGGACCAGCTCATTATCCTTACCTTACAGGCAGAGTTGATACTCAAAATACTAAGGGATCAGCACTCATCAATCAGAAGAGATGTCTAATACCAGACTAGCTGCTGGCTGTTGCCTAAGTTCAGGGGTGTATGTTGTTGCTCCTTTAGTGGCTACAATAGGGAGAAACCCAGGGGAGACACTTGATCAGCTTCAGCTGAGATAATGGAGACATTCAAGGGAGCAGCTATCTAATAATTGGTATATTAATAAATTTGTTGGCATCCTAATACATACCTGCTAAACATAACCCTTTTAGCCCTTCCACCAGGCTCTTAGTGGGTCTCATTCTTCCTCTCCTCTCTGATCACTACCTCACCTTGCCCCACCCCCGCCCACAACTTCAAACATTTCAACAAAGCTGCTTCCCTGTATTCTATGAGGAATACATCTTAGCAAAAACACCTTTCTCACAACCCTCAGACAGGTATTGCATATTGTGCCTAGGTAACTGCCTGGATATGACTATACCATTTTGTTGCAACTCAAATGGACTTTATAAAATGAAAAGTGAGATTTATGCAGAAAATAAGAGGTATTTATTTGCTTTATAGCCAGATTCAAACTAAGCTTCCTTCATATGACAAGCTCCTTTGCTACATTTTATATTTGCATAAAGTAATTTATTTTCTTTATTATACAGTTTAGATTAATAAAAGTTAGAAAATATAAATAACCAAAAGCACCTGCAATTTTTTCCTATCTCCCTCAGATATCGACTTTATCTCTATATGTACATACATCTGTATATATGAACAGATATATATATATGATTCAATTAACATTCACTTTATATGTAAATCTTTTCAGGATAAAGTTATATCTGTATTCATTGTCAATATCAGAGGCACCAAAGTATGGCCATATTTAGCAAAGGAAACACTTTCTTCTTCTATTTGGATTTTAGTGAACGGATCAAGCACTATCCATGTGAAGTTGCTTTGACATCAAATGCAAAGTCCTGTAACAGTGCGGCTCAATGTGATTTGGATTATCATCTTCAGGTACAAAAACATATCAGAGCCCAAGCACTTCATTTTTAAGCTTTGGGGCTTGAACTTGATTTGAATTCAAATTAAGTAATGCCCTTAGATCAACTTGAGCTGACAAATTCTTTAGAAGAAAGTGGAATAAGGCAATTTGATGGAAATTATACTGTGCAGTGCCTTGTCACTCCAGATATTTCACCTTTACATTAAATTTTTTTTCAATTAACTTAAAGGTAACTGCTATATGCCTGATATTCAAGCTGTCATTATTATTCATTTATTTATAAGCAGCACTATCATTTACAAGGACCTAATTCTTAAGGAAACATAATTGCTCTAAACCGATCAATTTGCTTATATAAAACTTTTCTCTGGAACAAAAGTTAAACACTGGTTGTCAAAGCATGTTCCCTGGGGATCCTCAAGTTTATACAGCATTGTTCCAAGCTTCAACAAAAATTTGCTGACTTAAGGTGACTTACTGAAAAAAAGAGCAATGTATGCTATAAAATATGCAGAAAGAGCTACTTCACTGGCACCGGAATGAAGTAAAAAAAAAAAAAAAAAGTCCATTAATATATCCTGCACCCACTCCCTTCACCCATTTCACTTGAAAAGAATATAGAATCACAGACCTAAAATTCTAAAGAAACTAAGTAGAAAGAGAGTTTAGAGTTCATTTTTCCAAAATAAATGTGTTTTGTAGGTAATGAAATTGAGACCCAGAGAGTTCATTCCACAAGACCACCCTGAGCCAAAAAAAGTCTCCAGAACCTACTGGTCTTGACTTAACCATGGGTAGTCTTAGCACCCCACATATGAAGAACTGATAGAAAGCCAAGTGTGTGGACTGCTGTGCAGGTCACTAAATGACAAATTCCCAAAACTCTGTTGCCATATTTTCAATGTCTAGCAATTTCCACCTAAGAAATCACCCCCTTTATTCATTCAAAGCTCACTTTAAACTCTGCCTCCTCAAAATATGTTTATTAAAAAGATATGAAAGTGAAAATTGAAAGTGAACTCGCTTAGTTGTATCCGACTTTTTGCGACCCCATGGACTGTAGCCTACCAGGCTCCTCTGTCCATGGGATTTTCCAGACAAGAGTACTGGAGTGGGTTGCCATTTCCTTCTCCAGAGGATCTTCCCAACCCAAGGATCAAACGCAGGTCTTCCACATTGCAGGCAGACGCTTTACCATCTGAGCCACCAGGAAAATCTAAAAGATATGAGGTTAATACAATTTTTAAGAAGGTAAAGCTATACTTGTATCAAAACATGACTAACGATCTGGATAGTTATGCTTTCAGGTAAACAAAAGCAAGCATTCCATCTACCTCAAATCCCACAACAAGCTTGCATGGAGTAAATTTAATAAGTTTTAAAATTTTGGAAGGTAATCATACTAAGTGTATAGCACATTGTAGTCGAACAACGCTTTTGCAACCAGTCAAAACTGCCTCTAGTGTCAGGCAACCCTAAGTTTCATTGTTCTTAGAAGACAACTCAGTGGTTCTCCATTTCAATTTAGTCTCCTGCTGGTTAGCATGCGATTATGTGGTCAAGACTCTCATTCACCTCATGAAGAAATCCACCTGAGAACCTTAACATTTCCTTTAATAGGGAAAGTAACTGACATGCAATGATGAATCAGTAATAGAGCATGAAGATTATCCTACTTGACATTCTTCAATGGTTCCCTAGAGCCTTCAAGGTAAAGTCCAGACTTCTTACACTGGCAGTCATGGACTTTCAGGATCTGAGCTTCATCTATCTCCCTAGTCCCATTTCTCAATCCTCTCCCTTCTTACTCTTTGGCCCAAGCATGCTAAACTACTTTTAGTTCTCTGGAAAAATTGAACTCTCAAGTCTTTCCACTTAAAATGCCCTACATATACCCTCTTGACATTTGTCTTGCTAGCTCCTACTCAATACCGCAAAAGTTTACTCCATCCATGTGGAGTAGTTATCATGCGGTAATTAATGTCAACTACACCCCCAAATACAGGAACAATTAATCCACTTTCAGTGAGACATCAACATTTGTCTTTTCATGACTAAACTTTTGGTAAAATATTTTATACTCACCACTTTCACTGCTTTATCATCCAATCATTTCTTAATCCTTTGCAAACCCATTCCCCCTAGCATTACTTGACTGAAAAGAAATTTTTAAGGCTACTAGTGTCCTCATAATCATTTAGTTCACTGACAATAGTTTTTTCCCCCCAAAACCAAGTTTCCTTAAATTCTCTAAAGCTATCTAGACTACTGTCAATGAACTAAATGATTGTGAATCACCCTACTATATTCTACCTCCCTTTCCTTCAGTTTTTCTTGTTGTCGTATTCTAATTGTGCCTTTTCTGTGTCATTTTCTGGCTCCACTTCTTCCTCTAATTAAAGATATTCCTCTTGGTTCACTAGATTCAAAATATTAGCATTAGAATATCTCCCAATCCCTTAACTCCAAAACAAAGTCAAATCATTTGTGTATCTTGTTGATTCTACCTTCTTAGTGAAAAAGGAAAAACTCATAGTCCAGTAGAAAGAGCAGTCATTTTGGAAATAAACTTGGGTTCAGATCTCAAGTATGTCACCAGCTCTTGAGCAGTGTGGCACAGAGCTTATTATTTAACCCATTTGGGCTTCATCATCTCATGTATTGGGGGCTACCCAGGTAGCATTAGTGGTAAAGAACTGCCTGCCAGACATAAGAGAATGTGTTTGATCCCTGAGCCGGGAAGATCCCCTGGAAGAGGGCATGCTAACCCACTTCAGTCTCATCTATTGGGCTTCCCTGATGGCTCAGACAGTAAAGAATCTGCCTGTGAAGCTATAAATTTAAGAAAATAATGACTATATGTTAGTATTACTATGTGAATTGTAGCATGCAAAGTGCATGTTTCAATTACAAAAGTAAGCACCCAATGAAATCTATTCAATATTACTGTTATTTCCATACCCACTTCCTCCAAACGTGTATAGTATCTCACTGTTCCAATCCATTTCTTCATACACATCAATGAAAGATAAATCTTACAGAGTGCATACATAAACATGTTTCTTTTCTGGCTTAATTGTTCCCAATTTCTTACTGAATCAAAGTCCAATTCCTATTTCAGTAAAATTTCAGATTTTAGCACCATCCTTTCTTTCTAGCCATCTGCCTCATGCACTTCTAAATGAATACCATTCTCCAAGCAAACTAGACTTTTTGTGGTCCAAAAGTCCAGCTCAAATTCTGCCTCCTTTATGAAAATTATCTCCCCAGTTGGATATTTTATGCTGAGTATTTTTACTCGTACTTCTTACAAAGTTGTAATCCCTTTTAGTTTGGCCAGACAGCATGCAGGATATCTCAGTTCCCTGACCAGGATTCAGACCCTTCATCCCTGCATTGGAAGTGCAGAGTCTTAACTGCTGGACCTTCATGGAAGTCTCTTAAATTGTACTCCCTTTGAAGGGAGAAACTAGGATCTTATTCTCCTACTCACCACTTTGCTAAGTGATGAGACATGTATATATTTAAAAAATACCAACTAGATTTCTCTTCAAGGAATTATTCTCACTTCCTCAGCTTTTAATGAAGGGGTGGGAACAGAATAGGGAGGGAAGGATGTTTGTAGGGTATTAATAGAAGCACAAGTGAGCTTCCACTTGGAAAAAGGAAGAATTGAAAAGTCACCCTAGAAATCCAGTTGTGATCAATCTTTGGGAAACCCTTTATCAACTTGCTAAGCTTGTTCCTATTTATTTTCTTCCCCAGAGTTATTTTCTAACGTTCTAGTCTTCTCTAAACCAAAGAGTAAATGGTTTTACTCTTTATTTTTATTTTTTTTATTTTTGTGTAATAAAGTTTTTTTAAAGTATAAAGGAGATAGAGAAAGCTTCTGACATAGGCATCAGAACGGGGCAAAAGAGTACCCCCTTTGCTAGTGTTAGCAATGGAGTTATATACTCTCCAATGAATCCAAAGAATGTCTGGAGGTTGTAAAGACCTCACCAGACCTACTCCCATAATTTACATTTTAAGATAACAGAGCTGGCCAGAAGGTTTAATCCAAAGATTGTCCTCAGGCAGGATACATCCTTGTAAAGACCAGACCTACTCCCATAATTTATGTTTTAAGATAACAGAATTAGCCAGAGGGTTTAATCCAAAGACTGTCCTCAGGCAGGATACATTATTGTTATATAATCCTAAGGAATGTAGAGGAAAAAAAGTAAAAAAGTTTGTCCTTTCTTCCTCCTTGAATATCCCAGACCTCTCTCTCCTTGGGGACCCCTAGACTTCTTATCAACCTACCTAGGAAGTGACTCTCTCATTCCCCCCTTTTCTTTTAGGAGAATTATGTTGCCTAGGGAAAAGGGGCGTCGTTCTCATTCCATAACTGCTTCCGAGCTGACAAGGGATGTTGTCCCTAAATTGCTGAGGCAACATATTCTCCTAATCCTCATAGTGAGGATGTCTGATCCAGGGGCTCCAAGTAATAGTTGGAGGAGGCTGTGGCACTCATAGGAGCTCGGACAACTATTTGTAAATTAAAAGCTTTTAGACGGTTAGAAAATCCCATTATACAGTTACAGATGTAAGGCAAAATAGTCATTAAACCAAGTTAAAATCAAAATGAAAAGTCACATTATGTCCATAGTTACATCAGTCCATCTTAAGGTTGTTAGATGTCATCAGTTTAAGAAGAGGCATCACATGTGATTGTTGAAGGTATTTGCAGACTTGGAGAAAGTCCTTTCCTTGAAGTGGAGATGTCCACCATGGGACGCCTTCCACTGATGAAGAGGGGAGTGCTCCACAGACCCAGCAGTTAGACCTATTGTGGAATGCAGCATAGGAGTGAGCCCAGGACAGGAAGGCATTGTCTTGAGGATCAAACGGCAGACTCAGGATTTCTGGAGTCAGCAGAAGTAGGCTCACATAGATTATCGGGCCCATCTTGTCCTGAAGGATCCCGGACGAGCCCCCACGATGAAAGGTTGTTACTGAACGATAAGACGTGGGATTCTTGGCCTCTGGAGGAGATGAATTCAATCCGGGGCCAGAAACGAGGCTGGATCGCTCAGAGCTTTTGTGTAATAAAGTTTTATTAAAGTATAAAGGAGATAGAGAAAGCTTCTGACACAGGCATCAGAAGGGGGCAAAAGAGTACCCCAGGTTTTACTCTTTATTTTTAAACCCACAATTGAACATACAGGGACACACACACACATAATGTAATTTTATGTATTAGTTCATATTTTAGAATCTTATTTCTTTAAAATGAAATTTCTTTCAATCCAAATCCAAGAGGTATAATCTTCAGGCAGCATCTAGTATAGTGCTTTGGATATAGTACAAATTCAGTACGTATATTACATGAAATAATGTATAATGCACAACTACAGAACTTAATGGAAAATATATAGTCCAAGTGAGTATGATACTTGGGGGATAAGCCCCTCATCAATACCAACTAGGTAAACTCTTGGGTGCCTAGTGATGTACAAACTTTTTATTTTTTAAGATGAGGAAAACTAAGACCCACAAAGAAGTTACATTAGCAATAAAGCTCCTGCTAAAAGCCAAATTACTTGATAAGAGTCTATATGTCTCCCTCTGAATATTACTTTCTACACACACACACACACTTTTTTCCTTTCTGATAATTTAAAGGTCTACAAAAGCTCCAAGGCTACTTTCACGCCTTTGCTACACGTGTGTGTGTAGCAAAAGGTCAAAGTTATTTGGCCCACTGTGTTTAGAAAATTAAAAACTAAATTTATTTTAAAAAGTGGGAACTCAGAAGGTGGTGGTAGGCAAATGCTCTAGCAGTTCATCTTGCAATCCCTATGGCTCAGGTCCCTATGCTGGAGATCAACTACCTTAATGAAGGTGTATTTCAGTGAAGGAGAAAGAGCACACGACTTTGAGGACATATCACATCCTGACTCTATGATTTACTGTGTGGCCCTGGCTGGGATACTTCTTTGAACCTTAGTTTCCTCATTGGTTTCCTGAAATTCGAAGACGCTTGCTCCTTGGAAAACAAGCTAACCTAGACAGCATATTAAAAAGCAGAGACATTACTTTGCCAACAGAGGTCCATATAGTCAAAGCTATGGTTTTTCTAGTAGTCATGTATGGATGTGAGATTGGACCATAAAGAAAACTGAGCACCAAAGAACTGATGCTTTTGAACTGTGGTGTTGGAGAAGACGCTTGAGAGTCCCTTGGACTGTAAGATCAAACCAGTCAATCCTAAAAAAAATCAGTCCTGAATATTCATTGGAAGGGCTGATGCTGAAGCTGAAACTCTAATACTTTGGCCACCTGATGTGAAGAGCTGACTCACTGGAAAAGACCCTGATGTTGGAAAAGATAGCAGGCAGAAGGAGAAGGGGACGACAGGATGAGATGGTTGGATGGCATCACCGACTTGATGAACATGATGAGTTTGAGCAAGCTCTGGGAGTAGGTGATGACAGGGAAGCCTGGTGTGCTGCAGTCCGTGGGATCACATAGTCGGGCAGGACAGGGCAACTGAACTGACAGAACTGACTTCCTCATCAGTAACATGGAGATAATTCAGATTTGATGTGAAGATTAGAGACGAAAGTACTCTGGCACATAGCCGAAGACTGATATATAATTATAAATGAATGAACAATGCGGTGGATGCTCGATAAAAGGAGATCCTGCAGGGCCTGATACTCCTATCTCCTGGGGAGCTCCAGAGCTGAAGACTCTTCGCTGCCCTCCGATCTCCGAAGCATGAAGCTCAGCCCTGAAACCCGCCCACATCTTTCCAACAGAATTCGGTGCCCCGAGCAGGGCCGGAAAAGGACTGCTACATGGGCCTCATTCTCAGGCCGACCAAAGTACAAGTGGGCTGAGAGCCTCGCTTCATCTTCCCTTCTCTCCTCCGCCCTCTCCCTCTGACAGCACTTCTCAGCTCCTGTGACACAACTCCGCTGTGGGGGGGTTGCTCCGGCCGTTAGCACTCGAAAGTAGCATTTCGCTTTTTGTTCTCGTTTTTAACTCTCGGTTTGTTTCTACTCCACTCTCAACAGCCCCAGGGCACTGCAAAGGATTCTAGAGGCCACACCCCGCCTTCTCCCAAGCGGCCAGGTCCGCTTGGGGCAGTTTGGAGGCCCTGTTGCCTAGGAAATTGGGGCGGGGCTTAGGAAACCAGCCCGGCGCTGGCTTTGCGCAGGCGCTCGCTCTGGTCTTTACTATCGCGAGAACTCCTCCCGGAAGTTCCACGTCAGTCAGTCGCCTGGTCAGCGGGTCGGTGGGTTTCTCCAGGACTGCTTGGTCTATAGCGAGTGAGGGCGCCAGGCCTCCGACCGTCGGAGCCATGGTAAGTCCAGGCCTTGCAAGAGGCAGTGGGGCCCCATGTGGCCAAGGCCAGTTCTTGGGGCTCCTGGCCTGAGACCCGCAGTTGTCCGCGGCCTGGGTTCCCGCTGCGGCCACCGCCTCAGGCCTTGAGGGGTCCTGGTCCAGTTTGAATTCTGGAAGGGAAGAGGCGGCAGGTCGTTTGGGGAGGCAATGGTTGGACTTCGGTGCTTACGGTGTTTGCTAGAGCTTCTGCGGTCTGCAGTGGGGTCCTTAGTGTAGGGAAATATAAGAGGCTGAAAATGTTGAATTCTGTAGAAGGTTTTGATGAAACTACCTCATTATGCCTTTAAAACGGTGACAGCTGATTTTGCACTCTTGTGCTTGTTTTGGTATAGTATGACCGCAAACTGCGAACTTAAACAGGCAGGCGCCCCCCATCCCCCCGCCTTTCGAAATGTGAATGGATCCTATAGAGTCAAAAGTGGAATTTCAGATGCTTTGGAACCCCAGCTTAAGTGTCAAGGGAGAAGCTTAGAGTTGGAACGTATTTTATAAAACTGGTTGGCGTGCTTGTCTGCATTTGCAAATATACTGACTGAAGAATGACCCTGAAAAGATCCTGATGCTGGGAAAGATTGAAGGCAGGAGGAGAAGGGAACGACAGAGGTTGAGATGGTTGGATGGCATCACCGACTCAATGGACATGAGTTTGAGTAAACGGGAGTTGGGCGATGGACAGGGAGGCCCAGCGTGCTGCAGTCTATGGGGTTGCAAAGAGTTGGAGACGACTGAGCGACTGAACTGAAGAATGACAGTCACACAGCATTTTTGACAAATGACAAATCATCACACCATTTTTTGTATTGTCACCCCCAAATATGCGCTAAAATGTTTTTGCACTTGTTATACTAGTAAGAAAAACAGTATGATAGTGTGAGAATTTCTTTCCAAAAGCATGTAAGGGATTATGTATTTTGTATTTAAACATTTTCTTGCTTTTTTTTTTTTTAACTTGTTAGGCAGCACAGATTCAGAGCCTCTGGAGCTTGAAGACCTTAGGGATTAATAAGTCCAGGTCCCTCACCTTACAGTTAAAAGGGAGGGAAAAAAAAAAAGTTTAAGGCTAATTGCTGCAGAGTTTTAACTGCAACAGAAGTTGATTCCCTGGGGAAACTTATGAACGTTATGAATATTTCCATAAAAATGTGTAAAGAAACACAACGTTGCATAAAAATTTAATGGGCTTACTCACAGATACTGTCACCCACCAATACTCATTCATGAGCTTTCTTGGGTCCCCAGGTTAAGAGCCCCAGAACAAAACTTAAGTCCTACTACCTCGTATTACCAAGGACCTGCTCTGGAGTGTGCTGTGGTTTTCAAAATGGACATTTTTGGAAACAGCCCCTTGCATCTGCCTAATTTAGTTTTCTTTTAAGAGTATTTTTATGATTAAATATTTCATTCTTTAACACATTTAAAATCTTTTACAAAAGATTTTAAATGTAAATTTGTTCACTCATTTACCATAGAGTGTTTACTGTGTGCCATGGATTTTGCTAAACATTCGCTTCCTAATTCTCATAGCAGGTGGGAGAGTAAGTTATAAATGTTCATGGAGTGGTTAAAATAGGCAAGACATTGTTCTTACTGCTTAATACTGAATTTAATTCTCATTACACTAAGGGATAGATAATAGTCAATAGTTTTATATACATCAAACCTGAGGGAAGTTAAGTAAACTTGCCCACTGTCATGCATTTGAGATGAGTGATGGAACTGAAGCTTGAGTCTATCATGATTCTTTAGATCTTGATTATACTATCTTAAACCTCTTTTGTTGTTTAGTGGCTCAGTCACGTCCAACTCTTTTGTGACCCCATGGACCCACCAAGGCTCCTCTATCCATGGGATTTTCCAGGCAAGAATTCTGGAGTTAATTGCCATTTCCTTCTCCAGGGGATCCTCTCAGCTCAGGGATTGAACCCATGTCTCCTGTATTGGCAGGCAGATTCTTAAGTGCTGAGCCACCATGGAAGCCTCCCATACCCAAATATATAAGGTGCTGAATATTGCACATGAATGAGCTCTTTAGGAGCATCCACTCTAGAAACCAAAAACAGACATGTGCACAAATATTAAACGTTAAATTCTGTAGGATCCTGTAGGGAAGGATACTCCTGGTAGGGTAATCCAAGAGATTATATGATGGCGGTAACAGTTAAGCTAAGTCCTAAGTGCCTTCAGCCTTGGGGAGATACAAGGAGATGTTTAGAGTTAAGGCTGCAGTATGAGTATCTTCCCTGATAGCTCAGTTGGTAAAGAATCAGCCTGCAATGCAGGAGACCCTGGTTCGATTCCTGGGTTGGGAAGATCCCCTGAAGTAAGGGAAAGGCTACCCACTCCAGTGGAAAATTCCATGGATAGAGGATCCTGGTGGGCTGCAGTCCTTGGGGTTGCAAAGAGTCGGACACAACCGAGTAACTTCACTTTAATTTTCACCCACTCCAGTATTCTTGGGCTTTCCTTTTCCTTGTGGTTCAGCTGGTAAAGGATCTGCCTACAATGCTGGAGTCCTGGGTTTGATCCCTGGGTTGGGAAGATTCTCTGGAGAAGGGAAAGGCTACCCACTCCAGTATTCTGGCCTGGAGAGTTCCATGGACTGTATAGTCCATGGGGTCGCAAAGAGTCAGACACAGCTGAGCCACTTTCATTCACTTTTATGAGTACCTTACTCATCTTGGTATTCCACAGTCCCTAGTACAATGTCTCTGTCAAAGTAGGCACTAAAATATTGGGGGAGATGCAGCAAGAGCCCTTGGCTGTGCTTTTAAAAGCTGAGATTGTGCATTAGGGGCATGTTGTTATACTGGTGTTGCTTTGTACCGTGGGCCACCTTCACTTTTACTCAGTAATCAGTCATTTAAAACATTTTTTAATGGTAAAATATACATAGTTTAAAAGTGTACAATTTCCTCATTTGCTAGAGAAAAAGTATGAGATATGCTGGCTTATGTAAACTTCTACCATGATTCCTGGTATATAATAGACACATCATGTTTGCTAACTATGAAGAGACCAGAAAAAAAGTTAACATCTGTGAAGGTAATTAATGGGGCAAGATTCAGAAATAGATGAAGTGAAAAGTCCTGCTTCAGGAAGGAATGTAAAGATAATGGTTTGAAAGTAGAACGTTTGAGATGGAGAAGATATTTTTGTGGCGATTGTGAAGAGCCAGAGAACTTAGATCTTTTAAAGGAGAGTAAGAGGTGGAGGTTGTTGCCAGAAGGAGGGGAGGCCTTTATAGAAGTGACAACCAAGTTCAAAGTACTCAGTGACCCAGATTTGATAGAAGTCCAAAATGATAAGTAAGAGCCTTGTGAGGTGTTTGCTTTGTCTCAAGAAATTACCTCTGCTGAAATCATTTAGCAGTCTTCATTTGTGTAGAAAAGTAATGTTAAATTTCTCTCCCATTCATGAACATCACAGACGATAGCAAAAATAAAAATTTGATAGTAACTCAACTTGCCAAGTAAACTCTTAGGTTGTGTTTAAAACCTGCTGAAGGAGAAACATGTTTTAAATCAGTCTTCCTCATATCTGCTTCCAAGAGAGAACTGAGACTACTACCATAAGCCATCAGTGTGTATAATGAATTAACTTTTCTCCTAAAAAGCCATCCTTGGAAGAACTGAGAAAATAGTTAGAAAATCATTTTTTTTTTCTGTGGTTTGGATGATAAATCCAGGTTGAAAAACACTGTTTTTAACCTATTAGTATTTATGATGAGAGAGAGTATTTTAGCTTTGGTTCAAAATTCTCCTAATTTCCATTTGGTTATTATAACTTAAATCCATTAAAATATTATAAACATTCCCATTTGACTCCAGAGCCCTTCATGGACATGTATATAATAACCCTTATTGAGCCCACATTACATTGTCTGGCATTTACTATTAACACTATTGCCAAAATAAATCTACTATTCTCTGAAGAACTCAATTTAAAAAAATAGTAAAGGTATAATTGACATGATATTATATTAGTTTTAGGTGTCTAGTATAATGATTTGATACTTATATATAGTAAAACAGTCACCACAATAAGTCCGGTTAACATTTGTCACCATAGATAGTTACAAAATTGTGTGTTTTTTTCTTGTAATGAGAACATTTAAGATCTACTCTCTTAGCAGCTGTCAAATATGCAACACGGTATTATTAACTGCTTTGCTGTACATTACATCTCCATGATTTACTTTATAGCTGGAAGTTTGTACCTTTTGACCCCCTCTACCTATTTCTCCCTCTTCTACACTCCACCTCTGGCAGCTACAATCTATTGTTTTCTGTATCTATGAGTCAGGTTTGTTGTTTTTTTTTTTTCTCATATACCAACCAAAACAACATATCACAACATATTGAGGGCCAAAGCAGATATGAGAAATGAACTGTCTTCTGTTAAGTCAGAATTTAAAGAGTTCTGCAAAACTGTAAGCATCGCTACTCTTATCACTAAATTTCTTTTGAAGCTCTAGTTATTTTATTTAAGTTAATGTGAATAGGTTTAGTTTGTTTTTGAAAATGAATTAATACATGAATATTTTAAAGTTGTCTCAGTTTTCGTTTTTAACATGATAAATATTAATAAATATAATCTACATAAATAAGGTGGCTCAAACAGTAAAGAATCTGCCTGCAATACAGAGACTCGGGTTCGATCCCTGAATTGGGAAGATCCCCTGGAGAAGGGAATGGCTGCCCACTCCAGTATTCTTGCATGGAGAATTCCATGGACAGAGGAGCCTGGTGGGCTACAGTCCATGGGGTCAAAAGAGTTGGACACAACTGAGCAACTAACCCTTTCACCTTTCACCCTTCATATAAACAGAAGCTTTTTAATGTCCTCAAAAATTAATACTGTAAAGGTGTCCGTAAACCAAAAAGTTTGACAAGTGCTGCTGTAAGTTAAAGTTTTTTAAATACTCGTATTTTTTTGTATGTATGAGTGTATAAGTAGATGCTTTAGACTTTAAACTGTGACTACAATTTCGCATAGTAAAAACTGAATTGTTTTGTAGGCATGTTAATGGACATTTTACTTAAGATTGCAAACATGTTTCATTTGACATAGCAATGTAACATTTTGTTTGCTTGTTTTTCATGTTGTTTGTCCTTAGCCTCTGCGACTTGATATCAAGAGAAAACTTACTGCTCGATCTGATCGAGTTAAGAGTGTGGATTTGCATCCTACAGAGCCATGGATGTTGGCGAGTCTTTACAATGGTAGCGTGTGCGTTTGGAATCATGAAACACAGGTAGAAATTTTTAAGGACTTTATTAGAAATACTCTTAGACTGTTTATAATGAAAGAGGATAAATATAACAGTCTAGTAGTATGTGTGTGTATACTGCTTTTCCAAATAAATTGGTACAAAATATTTTTAATATAAGCCAACATTTATGAAGATAGAGCTTGTGGGAGAAACTATTCTGGGCTTATTGTATCCAATATTGAAGTATTAAGTTCTCATGTAGGTATATTAGCTCTTCTTTGAAGAAACTGACCAATATAAGATCACTTGCTGTAGATAATAGTATTTAATGGTACTTAATTTTCCATTCAATGAGTATTCTAAAAATCTTTATAATGGGATTTTTACTTTTACTGATTTTCCCCCACATGCTTAATATAATGCATGATGCAGATAACTTTCAGGCAGCCATACAGATTATAGACGATATCAGAGAGATGTTTGCAGTCAGCTTTTCATTACATGTGGAAATATGTCTTTTACAGATTTTCTGTCTTAAATGCTTTCATCTGAGTAAGTAATATATTTTTAACTTAGTTTATTTTTTCCAGTCTTTCTTGGCCATCCTTAATCTTTTTCTTTCAAGGTATAGAACATATAGTCAGCACTATACTATACAGTTTTGTGTCTATTTATACAATAATTATCCCCAACATCCAAGGTTAAGTTTTTAAAATCCAGATAAAATTCAGATTTGAGGAGTTTAAGATGGCAAAAATAGGCTGTAGGAGGAACCAAGTTCAAAAGTAAACTTAAAACCACCCTTTCAGCTTATATCATTCTAATGAAACAGTAAGGACTGCACATTTCAACCAGGACCCCACCAGTGATATTTTATTCACGTTAACATTTTGTTTTCTGCTGTATCCCAGTGCCTGTGACATTACCTGACACACAGTAAGTGCTCAGTAACTATGTGTTGAACTACTGAATAATAAACTTTCCATTTATCAGTATATCACTGATTCAGAATTTCTGTCCTCTGCAGTTTCAAATCTTGTGAATTCCTTTTGCCTTGATGTGGAAAGTACGCTTGCTAACTGCTTTTGGTGGGGTAGGGGATCTATTTTATCCAAATGTTTAAAATCTTTCTGATTTTATGCTTAACAGATGTATTGGTGCATCCACCACCCCTACCATGCTTCCTAGGGGTTCCCTCTGTCAGCTCCATTTCACCATCTCTCACTCTCCTTCCTCTCACTATGGTATGCTCTAAAGCCCAGGTGTACTTCCCTCATTTTTACTATAATGTAACTGCTTGATTCAGGTCATCTACTTTGCTTCATCTTTGTTTTTGTACCCTTCTGTGCCCTTCTGCAGGGCCATCTGCTTCCCCCTTCATAATTCCTCTCATTGGTAATTTTTAAAATTTCCTTCTTTCCTTCAAGAAAAGAAGGTTCTGTGAGGACAGGGATTTTCCTAGTGTCAATTCCCGTTGTTATTTCAAGTGGGCACCTGACAGTCAGGCTCATAGTAGATACTCAGTAAGTCTTGTTGAATGGTTGATTTGTTTTGGTTCTCCCTGCTTTTCTTCCTTTATCACCAACAGAAGTTACTTGGCACTCATGTATATGGATAGCAAGATGCTTGAAAGAGCCAGAAAGGTTTTTGGGAGTAAATTCAAATGTTCTTGAATTTCAAATAAGGAGGAGTTATATACTCTTTGCGGTGATGGGTACAGCAGTTTAAAAATCAGTATGTTAGAATTTGAAGCCATCCTGCTAATTAAATGATGTGGACACGACTTAACTATGTTGAGGCTTGATTTACTTACCTAAATGAAGATGATATGTTGCCTTTCTTACTTCACAGGATTGTCAGAAGAATTAAATTAGATAAAATTGTGTATGAAACCCTGTCAGGCACCATACAAGTATTTCTTTATTTATTTACTTACTTCTCATTGGTGATTTATATGTTGAGTGTGTAGTGTTTCATCCTCTTTATCTTGTTTAGCTTCTGGAGTAGGAATGCCATCCCTTAGGTCATTTGTATCAGCCACAGCACTTAACGTAGACCTGAACCATGACTGTTACTGCTGTGGCTGCTTTATTTTTTACTGCACAGCAGATCCCTGAGTTTGTTGCCTCCTTAAGAGGAGGCCTTACACATAGCTGTGAAAAGAAGAGATGTGAAAAGCAAAGGAGAAAAGGAAAGATACACCCATTTGAATGCAGAGTTCCAAAGAATAGCAAGGAGAGATAAGAAAGCCTTCTTTAGCCATCAATGCAAAGAAATAGAGGAAAACAATAGATTAGGAAAGACTAGAGATCTCTTCAAGAAAATTAAAGATGCCAAGGGAACATTTCATGCAAAGATGGGCTCAATAAAGGACAAAAATGGCATGGACCAAGCAGAAGATACTAAGAATAGGTGGCAAGAATACACAGAAGAACTCTACAAAAAAGATCTTCACGAGCCAGATAATCACGATGGTGTGATCACTCACCTAGAGCCAGACATCTGGAATGTGAAGTCAAGTGGGCCTTAGGAAGTATCACTACGAACAAAGCTAGTGGAGGTGATGGAATTCCAGTTGAGCTATTTCAAATCCTGAAAGATGATGCTGTGAAAGTGTTGCACTCAATATGCCAGCAAATTTGGAAAACTCAGCAGTGGCCACAGGACTGGAAAAGGTCAGTTTTCATTCCAATCCCAAAGAAAGGCAGTGCCAAAGAATGATCAAACTGCTACACAATTGCACTCATCTCACACTCTAGTAAAGTAATGCTCAAAATTCTCCAAGCCAGGCTTCAGCAATATGTGAACCATGAACTTCCAGATGTTCAAGCTGGTTTTAGAAAAGGCAGAAGGACCAGAGATCAAATTGCCAACATCCACTGGATCATCAAAAAAGCAAGAGAGTTCTAGAAAAACATCTATTTCTGCTTTATTGACTATGCCAGAGCCTTTGACTGTGTGGATCACAATAACCTGTGAAAAATTCTGAAAGAGATGGGAATACCAGACCACCTGACCTGCCTCTTGAGAAACCTGTATGCAGGTTAGGAAGTAACAGAACTGGACATGGAACAACAGACTGGTTCTAAATAGGAAAAGGAGTATGTCAAGGCTGTATATTGTCACCCTGTTTATTTAACTTATATGCAGAGTACATCATGAGAAATGCTGGGCTGGATGAAGCACAAGCTGAAATCAAGATTGCCGGGAGAAATATCAATAACCTCAGATATGCAGATGACACCAGCCTTATGGCAGAAAGTGAAGAGGAACTAAAGAGCCTCTTGATGGAAGTGAAAGAGGAGAGTGAAAAAGTTGGCTTAAAGCTCAACATTCAGAAAACTAAGATCATGGCATCCAGTCCCATCACTTCATGGCAAATAGATGGGGAAACAGTGGAAACAGTGGCTGACTTTATTTTTTTGGGCTCCAAAATCACTGCAGATGGTGATTGCAGCCATGAAAATGAAAGACGCTTGCTCCTTGGAAGGAAAGTTATGACCAACCTAGACAGCATATTGAAAAGTAGATACATTACTTTGTCAACAAAGGTTCATCTAGTCAAGGCTATGGTTTTTCCAGTGGTCATATATGGATGTGAGAGTTAGACTACAGTGAAAGCTGAGTGCTGAAGAATTGATGCTTTTGAACTGTGGTTTTGGAGAAGACTCTTGAGAGTCCCTTGGACTGCAAGGAGATCCAACCAGTCCATCCTAAAGGAGATCAGTCCTGGGTGTTCATTGGAAGGACTGATGTTGAAGCTGAAACTACAGTACTTTGGCCATCTGATGTGAAGAGCTGACTCATTTGAAAAGACCCTGATGCTGGGAAAGATTGAGGGCAGGAGGAGAAGAGGATGACAGAGGATGAGATGGTTGGATGGCATCACCGACTCAATGGACATAAGTTTGGGTAAACTCCAGGAGTTGGTGATGGACAGGGAGGCCTGGTGTGCTGCGGTTCATGGGGTCGCAAAGAGTCGGACACGACTGAACAACTGAGCTGAACTGAACTAAGAGCTTTTGTGCATTACCATGTCATCTTGTAAGTTGCATGTTCTGCCTGCTCACATGTGTCTATATCACAGTCAGCTGGTAATGGTTGTGCAGGTTGGAGCTCATGTCCCCACTTATTCAGTCTTTTCTGAAGAATCTTTGAGGTCTTGCTCAGGAAGCCAGATTGGGCTCAATGGTTCTTATGAACCAGTTCCTATATTTAAATTTGGTACACATGGTTAATCAATCAGAATATGCTCTTTTCATTATTCTCTAGTACAGAAACAGATATAGAAAAGTGATAGTTTGGGGCTTCCCTGGTGGCTTAGTGGTAAAGAATCCACCTGTCAATGCAGGAGACATGGATTCGATCCCCAATCCGGAAGGATCCCACATACCGAAAAGCAGCTAAGCCCGTGCACCACAGCTGTTGACTCCGTGCTCCAGAGCCTAGGAGCCGCAACTACTGAGCCCATGTGCCACAACTGCTGAAGCCTGTGCACCCTTGAGCCTGTGCTCTGCTTTAAGAAAGGCCACTACAGTGAGAGGCCCATACACAACAACTAGAGAAGAGCCCACACTCTCCACAACTAGAGAAAAACCTGTGCAGCAGTGAAGACCCAGAACAGCCAAAAAATAAATTATATATATAAAAAAAGAATGAAATAATTTTTTAAAAGCGATAGTTTGACTTTCAGAATTTTAAAGAACAAAGCATCAAAGTGAGAGGACAGAGAAATGCATTCATTGCTGTTCTTTCTGGCATGGTCTTCTAGTTTTCCACCTTCATTCTGTGTGTATAATTCTTTTCTGAGCAGCTTTCTATCCTGTGTATATAATTATATTCTGAGCAGCTTTAAAGGACATCTTAATCACTGTGAAGAATTAAGAATCACTTAATTCATCACTAAAAAGAAACAGCTTCTTATGGAAGTATATTGCTGAAGTATACAAAAGAATTGTATATTGTTTATAAGTTTATTTTATGAGTTTATGGGCTTAATTTTTAAAAGAAGAAAACTAAGAGCTAATTCATTCAATAAATACTTATTACACATGGGTTGTTTTTCATCCGCTGTTCTAGGCTCTAGGTATACAGTGGTGAACAAGATTCCCACCCTCAAGGGGCTTAGCAGGAAAGACTGACATTAAACATGTAATTATGAAAGTGCTATGTTATGAAAGTGGAGCATAAGGTTCTCTGGGTGGGTTTTCAGGCAGAGGGAATGGGAGCAAAGGTAAGACTGAGAGTAGCTAAGAATGGGGCTAGAAAAGTAGGGAAGGACTGGAGCACAGAGGATGAGGGACTTCATCTTGTGGACATATGCTTTCTTTTCTCTTTTATAAGTATTTTAGGTTTGAATCTGTTAAAGAAAAGATGATTGGTCAATGTTTTCCATTCTGACTGCTTTTATATTTTAGCTAGAGAATATTTTTAAGATTAGAAGTGATCTAAATAATTGGATGTTTTAAATATAACAGAATAGATTTTTCAGTTATTTTCTCATAACTCAAAGTGGTATGTTCTTGTTACATTTTTAAGACACTGGTGAAAACATTTGAAGTATGTGATCTTCCTGTCCGAGCTGCAAAGTTTGTTGCAAGGAAGAATTGGGTTGTAACAGGAGCGGTAAGTAAGCATATGAATTTCTTTTTTTTTCTTTTTTAGCATATGAATTTCTAATCCCATTTCTGAATTGGTCCGTGATTACCTAAATGAGTTGCAGAATTTTGATTCTGGCTTTCTTTTGTTAATTAGTGCAGTGTTTTGAAGTCTGGACTTTATACCTTGAGCCTATAGTATATTTTTTTGTGCAATTTACTTCATAAGAGTAATGATGGTTTTTAAATTTCCATTTCTAGGATGACATGCAGATTAGAGTGTTCAATTACAACACTCTGGAGAGAGTTCATATGTTTGAGGCACATTCAGACTATATTCGCTGTATTGCTGTTCACCCAACCCAGCCTTTCATTCTAACCAGCAGTGGTAAGAGATGACCCCTTTTGGTCATGTAGGTCTCTGAGTGATTCATTTTCATTCAGTGAGACATGCAGTTCATTTGCTGCTGTTACAAGTAGAGTTCTAATTCCAAGCAGCCTTTCAACTATTTAAATCCACTAACGTGCTATCAGTGCTACTTGCTTTTGTATTTTAATGAATATCAGCTCTACTTAGGTAGGATTTGTGCAGCAGTTGCTCCAAAATCTGTCAGGGAAGACCTGAAGGTCTAGATGCTGAAACATCTGCTGAACAGAAAGCTGAGTGAGTGAGTGAGTGAGTTAGTTTTTGGCAGATTGCCGTATACTCTAGTCAGTTTTATCTTCATATTCAGACTACTTTGCACCTTGGTATTATGTATGAAGCTGTGGAGCTTTTTGGAAGGCAGTTAAAACAAGTTGCACTAAATTGGTAATAGCTCTTTGAAACATTTTTAAGCTAGAAATTGAAAAGTAATTCAGAACTTTTTTTAACCAGTTGAAGCCTGGTGTGCTACAGTCCATCGGGTTGAAAAGAGTCAGACATGACTAAGCAACTGAACTGATTAAAAGAGAAATGCTTGTTTCTGAAATAGTCATTGTCATCATTATTCAGTCATACTTAGACTCTAATTAAACTTATGTTGCTCTTTCATCATTCTGTAAAGCCCGTTGAGTCTGTTTTAAATTTTTTCCATGAAATTTGTATATTTGCTCTTAGTAATCTCTTTTATCTCCATTCTTCAGAAAGTTAAAATTATTCTTAGAATAAGCATTTTGAAAAATCTGTCCAATTCTGATTCTGTGCCTGTAAGTCATGGAATATATGATTTGTGTTAGATTTTCTTCCTTAAAAAGGCACAGAGATTCTGCACCTTAGTTCTGAATGAAAGAAATAGAAATTGCAACTAACTGGAGACTTTCTTTTGGTCTAGATGACATGCTTATTAAACTCTGGGACTGGGATAAAAAATGGTCTTGCTCACAAGTGTTTGAAGGACACACCCATTATGTAATGCAGATTGTGATCAACCCTAAAGATAACAACCAGTTTGCCAGTGCTTCTTTGGACAGGACAATCAAGGTAAGGTGCCCATTGTTTGTGTCAGTTATGCTTGTTGGTGAGATTTAGTTGTGTTAGGTGTTTTACTGCTGGCTTCCCAGAAAGTTATTTCTATCTGAAAAGTTTCTCTCAAAAGCTCATTTTGAAGCAAAATAAGACTTCTTATTTTGATTCAGAAGGGCATATTCTGTTTAGAAAAATGGTGTGGCAACTCAGTGCTCTTAATGGAGGGGTGTTTTTCCATGTGGAAGCAATATATTGTAAGAGTTTTAAACCTCTGCAAACCCAGAGTAAAAAAATGCCTGTGTCTTCTCTAAGTCACTGTTTTCCTCTTTGTTAGTGTATTTGCTGCTGCCTTCTACTGATTATTAATCTATTTCATCTGCCTCCATTCTCTTTTTCTTACTCCATTTCTCCATACCACTACCAGTTGTCTTTCCAAAACCTGGGTTCTGTCTTATCAGTTCCCAATCTAAGGGTAAAGTCCAGTTGCCTTGGTATGGAATAAAAGGGTTTCCAAGACCAACCTTAGCTAATGTCACAAGACATCTCCTGTAAACCTGGTCTTCTCACCGTTTTCTCAAGAGGCCATGAATGTTCACAGAACCTTACCTCATTCAGCTGGTCCCTCTGCCTACAGTATTCTTTATTCTCCCTTTTTGAGTTCTTTTCTTCTGGAGAATTACTCATGTTTCAAGGCTTAGCAGTTATTTACTCTGAGAAGCTCCCTTCAGACATCCATTTCACCCCTAGACAGAGCCATTCTCATCTCATTCCTTTCTCTTTTTTTGGCCTCTATTATGGTCTTCCTGTTGAATAATAATGGGAAATCTTTATTCCTGAAATGTTGATGTTTGGGGCAGGAACCGTATGTTACCCTCCTCCCACAAGCAGACAAACATTAGCAAGCAGCACAGTGCCCTGTCTGTATTAGATGCTTAATACATGTTGCAATGAGTGCAGATATATTCCTTTTCCACTATAATATTTAAAATATTTCTATATGCATAGATTTAACTTTGCTTACATGAATAGGCTTACATCTATATAACATTTTTATTAGTTTTCCTTTAACTTATATAAAATGTTATCTTCTGTTTGACAACTTACTATTAAATGGAGCATGTTGAGTATCTTGGGGCTTTGAATTACTTTATTTTTTTTCTTTTACTGGATTATCCTTGCTTTTGACATAGGTTGAAAACTTAGAAATTAGTTTCAAACTTTCTTCACTAAATTAGATATAGCCTGAGGACAAAATTGTTTTACCTTTGGCTCTAGTAAAGTTTGTTTACATACCTTTATACTACCCACAGGGCTTCCCATGTAGTAGTCATACAAAATAAATGTTTGTAAAGATAAAGCTCAATAGCAGTGCTGTAGTAATATTTGACTGCTTTTTCATACTTTTAATTTTTTGATTAAAGCAGTAATTTTCTCCTTTTAGTATATCTTACTAAGCCCATTTTCATTAGCTTTGTGTTATTAATAACTCTCTCATAACATCATTTCCTACCCTTAAAGGAGTGTTTCTCAAAGTCAAGACACCTGGGGTGTCTGTTGATAATCTATATTCCTGAACTTCATTGTAGTTCCACTGAATCATAATCTCTTAGGATAAAGCCTGAAAATTGGCATTTCAGAGAATGCCATAGTGATTCTGCCCCCTGGAAATTCAAGTAAAGTGAGGAAGAACCCAAACAAGTGGGTTAAAAATATGAGCATTCTTCAGCTTCTCTCCTGGGCTTTGGCATTTCTGTGACTATCAGGGGTGTGGTGGAGCTGCCTTCTGAAATGAAGGCCCCATGTTGACTGGCAGATGCTGTTGCTCTCTGAAGGTGTGGCAGCTGGGCTCATCATCACCAAACTTCACTCTGGAGGGACATGAGAAAGGCGTGAATTGCATTGATTACTACAGTGGTGGTGACAAGCCATACCTCATCTCAGGAGCAGATGACCGTCTTGTGAAAATATGGGACTATCAGGTACAGTTTTTTCATAGCTTACTTGCCTTATGTTAGATATACTTCTCACTGTTTCTTATAGGACAGTTCAAACTTGAGTTGTTGAACTCTGTTTTGGGCATAATAAGTTAAGGCATCAGGAATTGTACCTAAACTGTGGTCTCAGAATTCCTCATGAACATAACAACAAATGCTTATTAAGATTTTAAAAATAAAATGCCGTCATGTTTATTTTTCATTTACTACTAGAAATGAGAAATTTCAAGATTTTAATTAAAATGAATTCTTGCATCCTTTAGTATCCTCATTGGCAGACTTCCATTTGTATTTCAAAACTAGCATACTAGTGACTAATGTCAGACATCACAATAGTGCTATCATTTTGCCACATAGACTTGTAAACCTGGTTATGAACTTTTGTTACTACACTTTTTATCTCCAAGATTTTAAATTTTTATATTTTTGTTTCTCACATCAAAATAGCCACGAATAGTTAATAAAATGAGAAAACCACTTATAGTGAGATACTCAAATCTGTGTTTAAATACAGGATAAAAACATTAAAGACATCTTAGGAAATTGGGGGACTGATACTTAGATGAAAACCAACTCTTTCAGGCTGTGTGTGTGTGTGTTTGTGTGTGTATGTTTTCTTCTTTAAATATGATAATTACTTTTGTCTGTACAATCAATGAGAAAACATGTACACAATAAGATGATTCTCTTTCGAAAATCTCTGTATTGAATACTATTTAGATTGTTATGACCATTACCATTGATTCTGTATCTGTGCTCTGGGAAAATTAAGGATGAGTTATTGTTTTCCACTAATGAGAGTGTTTTCTGTGTATTGACTATAGAATAAAACTTGTGTACAGACACTGGAGGGACATGCCCAAAATGTGTCTTGTGCCAGTTTTCATCCTGAGCTGCCAATTATCATCACAGGTTCAGAAGATGGTAAGTTAGAAATGTATATTTATTCCTATGCTTATCATTCATTGCTAAGTGGATATTTAAGCCAGCTTAGTGCCCTGCGTTTTCATTGGAAGTTTCAAAAGATTTTGATATCGTTTATTAGAGTAGATTACTTAAGCTCTAAAACAGTACAAGGACATTGTTATTATCATTATCATCATCATGATTCTGATATGTTTTGACTCTGTTAGGTACATAAGAGGACACCTAGAAGTGCTAGCAGAAAACGGAAAAAGCCTGTGCTTTGGAGTCTAAAAACCCAGGATCAGATTCAGGCTCTGCCACTTCATAGATGTGTGGCTTGGGTACATTATGAAATGGGAATAGATATACCTACCTCATAGGATTGTAGTGAAAGGATGTGGAGAAATAACATAGAAAGCGTCTGGCATGTAGTAGGCACTGTACCCAGGAATCCTGTCATTATTTCACACATAAAAATTACGTTTCTTTGTTTTAGCTTGTTATGCACTTTCTATTATATGTTTATGTTGCTTTATAAAGTCACAGACTACAGATCAAAAATGAAGCTTCTAGGAAGTGTGTTGTGTTTGAATATAAAGACTTCCACATGGCTGGTTCACCTGACAGTTCATTGTTGGGTATTCAAGTCAAATGGCTTATTCACATTGTTTTTTCAGGAACCGTGCGTATTTGGCATTCAAGCACCTATCGCCTTGAGAGTACTTTGAATTATGGAATGGAGAGAGTATGGTGTGTAGCCAGCCTGCGAGGGTCCAATAACGTTGCTTTGGGCTATGATGAAGGGAGCATCATTGTTAAGGTAATCTCTCATTCCACTGTCTCTGAATAGGGGTAAACAGGGGGAGCAATTTTCTTTTAAGTCATCAGTTTTGTTAAACTGGCACTCTGCCATTGAGCTATGTACCTAAAAGAGATTAGGTACTGTAGAGGAGAGTTAAGTGGAAGAAAGGAGCCCTCCATTAAATGAAAATAGAAAATGTTTATTTTGTTGTAGTTTCATTTGTTTTCCCTTTTGTGGCTAAAAGTCATTTGTCATTCCTCTAGCTTGGTCGGGAGGAACCTGCCATGTCCATGGATGCCAATGGAAAGATAATCTGGGCCAAACATTCAGAAGTCCAACAGGCCAACCTAAAAGCAATGGGAGATGCTGAAATTAAAGATGGAGAAAGACTACCACTGGCAGTAAAAGATATGGGCAGTTGTGAAATATACCCTCAGACTATTCAGCACAATCCTAACGGGCGGTAAGCTACCACCAGAATCTCCCTCTGGGCCTCTATGTGTGTTTGCATATCCACAGCTTGTCCCAGCACTGCCCTGTGATGCGCACTCCTCATTGAGCTTTTGCCCTGGCCTCACAGTCCTCAACACAGTGGCAGGCAGCCAGTCCTGTTGATCTTGTCTGCATGCACGGTGAAGCATAATTGCCTTCCTGGCCTTTCCCACTACACAGTTGTGAACAGTGTAGTTTTGTGTTGACTCTATTTCACATGTGTTGGTATGCATCCTCATGACATGTCTTTATGCTCCTTCAAGGGCAAGAATCCTGTCTTATCTGAGACTTAGTAGGTGCTCTCTAAATATTTGCTGACTCATTGCTCTTAAGAAGAGTTGTGAGGTCTTTGTCTTTTGAAAAAGTTTTGGGAAAGGTAATAATTCTGCTTCTTCTCTGTAATTTGTATCTCAGCTTTGTTTCTCCCTTAAGATTTGTAAAGCACTGAACATCTTGTGAAAGAAAAGTTTCTCATACAATGAGTTTAAATGTGTTTAAAATGAGTTTAAAAATTATTTTACAGTAGATCTGAGCATTTTATAATGCTCTCCTGAGTATTAAAAAATACCAAGTATATCAACCAAGTATGCTGCCTTGTTCAGTAAATGATCTCCATAATTACTTGCAATAAAGTTTTCTTATGAAGAGTAAGAACACATTACATATTTTCCCCTTAATATCATAAAACATTTTTTGCTTAAGTTTTACATTTCACCTTTGGCAGTCTAATAACAGCCAATGTGTCTGTTGAGAAAGTTTTGACTATGCAACTTTCTTTTTTTCTTATCAAATGTTAAAAATGTCATGTTCATTATAAATATCATAAATTTAACAGTCATTAAAAAATGGGGTAAGATATTTTCATTTATTTGAATGATCAGCTTTAAAATGATGGTAGGCTTGCAAGAAGATCAGAAGATCATGCCTTCTTATGGTGTAGAGCATGGTAATGAGCAAAATGCCAGGTATCTGAGTACTCAGCAAATGCTAGTTGAATTATTGGAGTCCTCTCCTATATGTCTCCAGCCTTTCTTATCTTCCTGACCCTTTGTTTTAAGAGAGGCCATTGCAATAATATTTTCAGCAGTAACCCCATCTTCATAATCTGCTTTTGATTTGTTGGGTGTAATATTTATGTCTAGTTCTGATTCCAAGAAATACAACTTTAAAGGATATTAGGTTCATTTGTAACAGTTAACTGAAATAATGTTTGTTATTAGAAATATTTCACCATATTAGAAACAAGATAAATCATTGTTTCTTATCTTCTGCATGTCATTGGTCCTCTGTATTTCCTCCCACCCGGCTTTCCTAACTTGCAGGTTTGTTGTGGTGTGTGGTGACGGCGAGTACATCATCTACACGGCGATGGCACTGAGGAACAAGAGCTTTGGGTCTGCCCAGGAGTTCGCGTGGGCCCACGATTCTTCAGAGTAAGTTTTGGCTGTGTCATATCAGCTGCCCCTGATTGCCAGTGGACATTCTGTGTGCAGCTGTATTGAAGAGGTCTGCAAGGCTCAGTAGACTGTGCTTCTCCATGTTGAAGACCAGTTCTCACCAGACCTGTGTTGGAGAATTAGTCGGGCAAATGTGCAGCATGAGCTGTTCAACTTTTTATACTCAGTTTGGAGCTGGCTCACTCAGTCTGACCCAATAATAAACTGGGGACCCAACACCTATTTTTCTTTGGTGGAGCCCACGGCAGGGCTGAAGGTAGAGTAGGCCCTCAGATAAAGACCTTGGTAGGTCCCACCCCCACCCCAGAACCTGCATCCTGAGCTGCTGCTGCTGCCCTCATCTGAGTCACTTGGAGAGACGCTAGATTCTAATGTAATCATGATAAAAACTTAATGAATCTGTGATAAAACATCACAAAAATGAGTTTTCATGATGTTACTTATTTCCTATTCTTAACAAATTCTGTCTGAATTCAAAATGTTCATTAAATTGTCTCATTAAAAACACTACCTCTCAATATTATACTAGATAGTTATTGACTGGTTCCTTGTTGATTCGTTTGGTGCATGTAATAAACATGGGGGCTTTGGTTTTTTCCAGACTACGCACTGAATTACATCTATACAGTTTTCTTGGTTTTGTTTTCTCCATATTTTGTGTTGCCTCTTCTGCCAACAGTGGGTAACTTAGGCCTCAGCATTGCTCAGTAAGATGTTTAGTTTTTAACAAAAAGGTCACTGAGAGGTAAGATCTTTTCATCAGTTTCCTAAATAAACTCATTTATGCACAGTCCCATATACTAAAAAGTACTTTGTTACCGTGAGCACAGTTATAGTTTGTGAATTGCCATACCTGTGTCAGCACACATCTCCCTCTGTTTTGATAGTTCCGTCTTTTCAGGTTTATCCAGCCCAGACCCTCCCTGTTCAGCATCTTTCCTGTTGGAGCAAAGTACTTGTTCCATCCCTTTCTCATATACTCTTAATTATCCAGCCATAGCCCCCTTTCAAGAGAGAGGCCTGAGTATACACAATTTATTAAGTTGTTGCTAAGCATGACTGACTAGTGAGCCACTTAGAAAAGTTTTTGTTTTTTTAAGTTACTTTTTATTGAGGAATAATTTATACAAAATAAAAGGCACTTGTTTTAAGTGTATCTTTCAGCGAATTTGGACAAATGGTTGTAACCTGTAACCACCAGCACAGTCAACATTTCTGTCACCTCAAAAACAATCCCCTTGTTTCTCTTATAGTCAGCACCCCATCCTTTGTTCCCCACTAGACTAGATTTGTCTTCTTTAGGATTTCGTCAGTGGAGTTGTGTGGTATATACTTGTCTGGCTTGTTTTGCTCAGCACAATGTATTTGAGGTGCATCCATGTTGTTACATGGGCTTCCCAGGTTGCTCAGTGGTAATGAATCTGCCTGCAATGCAGGATATGTGCGGGTTTGATCTCTTATCTGGGAAGATCCCCTGGAGAAGGAAATGGCTACCCACTCCAGGATTTTTGCCTGGAATCCCATGGACAGAGGAGCCTGGCAGGCTACAGTCTATAGGGTTGCAAAGAGTCAAACACGACTGAGCAACTAAACAGCAGCTTGTTGCATGGATCAATAACTGGTTCCCTTTTTGGCAGAGTAGTATTCCATTGTATGCATAGACCACAGTTGGTTTACTCATTCACCTGCTGAAGGACATTTGGATATTTTAAAATGGCTTGTAAGCCCTAGTATTTTGTGTAATAGACATTGTGAAGCCCATTCATTATTTGTCCAACTGTAAGCAGTTCACTGATCTCTTAGGAAAAGAATATATTAGTGAATCTTCAGATATTAATTTTATATTTTTGTGTAATTCACTACTCAAGTACATTTGAAGATATTTGTAATATTTGGTGGAATTACAGTTTAGTATATATGTAATAGGCTATGATTGCTTTCCTTTCCCCCCCAGATACGCAATAAGAGAGAGCAACAGTGTTGTAAAGATATTTAAGAACTTTAAGGAAAAAAAATCATTTAAACCAGACTTTGGAGCTGAAAGTAAGTGCTGTTTATATATGATACAATTTTAGAAACTTTGTAATGGCTCAAAAACATCTGAAGATCTCAAAATATTTTGTTGTTCTTTGTAGGTATCTATGGAGGCTTCTTACTGGGAGTCAGGTCTGTAAATGGCTTAGCTTTCTATGACTGGGAAAATACAGAACTCATACGCAGAATTGAAATTCAACCCAAACACGTGAGCTTCCGTCTTTGCTGTTTTTGGAATGTACCTCTTTGTGACAAACTCTGGGTCCCCGAGGCCAAGAAATACCCTGGTACCCTGCTGTCCGTGTCCCATTGTGCTGGACATGGGGCCATTTACCTCAGGATTGCTTTAAAAAGGAAGATTGGGGTATTTGAATGAGGCAGTAGATGTTGGGCTTTGAAAAGTATAAAGAGTTGTAAAAATGCCAAATGCTAGTCGTATTTTAAATGGCTTTAATGCTTTGAAGAGGAAAAGTCAATGAGTTCTTGGCGTGGCAAGACCTGCAAGTCTCCGACACAGTTCAGAAAGCCTTTGCCTACGTTACCTGATAACGGCTGTTTAAACTTTAGGTGGCCGTTCACCAGTGACAGTTTTCTACCTTTAAATCTGCCTGCTTCTTTGAGAGCTTTCATTGTCAGGAAATTATCTCTGGAGACAGATACTTCCCAGGGTCCTGGTTCTGATTTCTAGAGTCTGCATTCTCAGCAAGGGGGGCGTCATCCTCAAGGGGGCAGACTTCCGTTCCTGAAACCAATTGATGAGAAAAAGTACTCTGTTTTATCTGTAAAGCATAGATGTTCCTATGTTTATACCTGTTATGTGTCTGTGTACTGTGTGTGTGTTTATGTATTACACAATGTATAGATGGATAGTGGGCTTCCCTCGTGGCTCAGTCGGTAAAGAACCTGCCTGCAACACAGGAGACCTGAGCTGAGCAACTTTCACTTTCAGATGTGTAGTATCTGTGACATTAAAACTTCATAAAGGAAAGTGATTGGGAAAAAATGCCTAAAAAGGGTTTGGGGTGGGGGTCATAATGGGGGTGGGAGGGAGGGAGAAACACTGTTGTAGAGCAGTTGGGAATAGTCTCGTGCTCCTCTGAATCTCAGTACACCTGGCACTTACTGCCAGCGCTCCTTCCTGCCCCCCTCAGGGCTTCCCATTTCTGTAGATAAAATAGCAGCGCCCTGTCCACCCTCCCAAATGTGAGTGTGTGTGTATGTGTGTATATATATATGTGTGTGTGTGTATGTGTATATATATATGTGTGTGTGTGTATGTGTGTGTATATATATCAGATTAAGTGCTTGCTTATTATCCTAATGTAAGAAGATAAATCTTGTAGGAAACAGCATATGCAGTTTGTCACATTCACATAGACTCCAAAATCATTTATCTGTGTTTTTGTTTGTCATGTCGCAGATTTTCTGGTCTGACTCTGGAGAGCTAGTCTGTATTGCAACTGAGGAGTCATTTTTTATCCTTAAATATCTGTCGGAAAAAGTCTTGGCTGCACAGGAAACACATGAAGGAGTTACTGAAGATGGCATTGAAGATGGTTTTGAGGTAATTGCATCAGTAAAACTTTAGCTTTGTTTTCAAATGAATTATGTACTTACAGCTGAACTTCACTCATTGGAACATTTTATTGTCAGTTAGGTTTGGGAAGACTTAATAAACATTTATGGAGTTATGGTAAAATGTGAAAATTAAAGTCTTGGCTCAGAGATTAGGGTTTGAAAGTATTTGTTAAAAGAGATTTGTGCTTTGATTATAGGAAATCTTTAGAACAACTTTGACTGTTTTTCAGTAAGGAAGTTAGAAGTTGTTATGGTCCTAAGACAGTTTAGCTAGAGTTATTTAAAATGGGTTTTCAAGCAGAGGGAGCCTAGCCTGGTGCTCTGTGATGACTTAGAGGGGTGGAACTTGGTGGGGAAGGGATGGAGCCTCAAGAGGGAGAAGATATATATATTAATTATGGCTGATTCACTTTGTTGTACTGCAAAAACCAATACAATATTGTAAAGCAATTTTCCTCCATTTAAAAAATAAAATAAGAGAGTCTATAATTATCTTTAAAAAAATAAATGGACTTTCAAATATAAAGATAAACCGTGGTGGAGGTGTCTTTGAAGATTTTATGAAATATTTATTATGCCAATCTCATGTATGTTAGGAATTTCAATCAGCACTTTCTTAGATTATAGCTTTGACTCAACGGTGAGACTTTACATTATAGATGCTCATCCAGGAATCTGTTCTTAAATGAAGAAAGAAGATAGACATTCCAAGAAAGATTTTCCTTCTTGAAATAGGATTCTTTCGTTGCATCTGTTTTTCTATCCATCACCCCTAATTATATTCAGTTTTTTGTTATTGACAGTTTGTTATTTGTTGTTGAATAAGATAATAACAGGCTTCATTTTCTTTCTGTAGGTTCTTGGTGAGATTCAGGAAATTGTGAAAACAGGGCTGTGGGTAGGCGATTGCTTCATTTACACAAGTTCTGTGAACAGATTAAATTATTACGTCGGAGGAGAAATAGTCACCATTGCCCACTTGGACAGGTAGCTGACTATTGTTTTGCTTTTGTTTTTAACATCCTAAATTTAAAAGTATACTTTAAAAATAAAACCAATTGCTGGCTTATAACAGTGATAGGCCTGGTTTTTCAGTGTTATGGTTTAAATAGGTGGCAGTTGCTAACAAGCAGAGACATTACTTTGCCAACAAAGGTCCGCCTAGTCAAGGCTATGGTTTTTCCAGTAGTCATATATGGATGTGAGAGTTGGACTATAAAGAAAGCTGAGTGCCAATGAATTGATGCTTTTGAATTGTGGTGTTGGAGTAGACTCTTGAGAATCCCTTGGACTGCAAGGAAATCCAACCAGTCCATCCTAAAGGAGATCAGTCCTGGGTGTTCATTGGAAGGACTGATGTTGAACCTGAAACTCCAATACTTTAGCCACCTGATGCAAAGAGCTGACTCATTTGAAGAGACCCTGATGCTGGGAAAGATTGAGGGCAGGAGGAGAAGGGGACAACAGAACATGAGATGGTTGGATGGCATCATTGACTCGATGGACATGGGTTTGGGTGGACTCCGGGAGTTGGTGATGGAGAGGGAGGCCTGGCGTGCTGTGGCTCATGGGGTCGCAAAGGGTCAGATATGACTGAGCAATTGAATTGAACTGAACTGAATTGCTAACTAAAACTGCATCAATCAAATGAAAAGATTTTGAGCAAGAGGCAGAGTGAGGGAGGGAGGGAAAGAGTATGTACTGATTTGGGCTTAATTCTAAATTAGTTTCCATTTCTCTCACAGAACGATGTATCTCCTGGGTTATATTCCTAAAGACAACAGGCTTTATCTGGGGGATAAGGAACTGAACATCGTTAGCTACTCCCTGCTGGTTTCAGTGCTGGAGTACCAGACGGCCGTCATGCGGAGGGACTTCAGCATGGCCGATAAGGTCCTTCCAACCATCCCGAAAGAGCAGAGGACCAGAGTTGCACACTTCTTGGAAAAGCAGGTAAGGGGGGTTGTTTGTTTATTTGTGTGTGTTTTTAAAGCCAGCAATTTGAAAGAATGGTTGTTAGAATTTGAAGAACTTTATTTCTTAATTGTCACTGATTTCCTTATGGCAGTGGACTTTCTCTTATAAATTTAAGTCACTTGTTAATATGCTTCCTTTTCCTTTCTCATTGTCCTTCATATCCCCTTTATATGTTGAAGGTGATTTACTAGTCTTCCCTTTCTGTAGATTTCTTTTACATTCTATCAGTATTTTCATTTTTATGCTGTATTTTTCTCTATCCTAGCTAGCTTCTCTCTTTCTGTAAAATACACATAAAATTTATTATTAGCGATGAGTATTTTCCTTTAAGTAGCATTTTTATAATGCTTATAATAAAGCTTGTTTATTCTTGGAACATAGTTGATTTACAGTGTTGTGCCTGTCTGCTGCACAGCAGAGTGACTCAGTTACACACATGTATGCATTGTTCTTTATACTCTTTTCCCTTGTGGTTTATCTCAGAATATTGAGTATAGTTCTCTGTGGTGTACAGTAGGGTGTTGTTTATCCATTTTATGCAAAATGGTTTCACCTACCAACCCTGAGCTCCTAGTCCATCTCTCTCCCTCTCCCCTCCTTGGCAACCATAAATCTGTTCTCTATGTCTATGAATCTGTTTCTGTTTCTTAAATAGGTTCATTTGTGCCATATTTTAAATTCCACATATAAGTGATACTATGTGATATTTGTCTTTGTCTTTCTGACTTAATTCACTTAGTATGATAATCTCTAGATCCATCTGTGTTGCTGCAAATGGCATTATTTCATTCTGTTTTATGGCTGTGTAGTGTACCATTGTTTCTATGTACCACATCTTTATCTAGTCCTCTATCGGTGGACATTTCGGTTGTTTCTGACTTTTGTGAAAAGTGCTGCTTTAAAATCCAAGTTATGTATGTGCACAAAATATAAAGCTTTGCAAGGCTTAGGAGAAAACAGCCCTCTCCCTTCTCTCATTTCTACTCCCTAGTGGTAATCACTTTTAATTCTTTTAGCTGGCTATTGGCATTTATTTCCACATGTCTAACATGATTATTATATTACTGTTTCTCAGTTTTTAGGTATTTCTTGGGACTTCCCAGACTGTAGAAAATGAAGAATTTATTCTTTCTTTCATTCACCCTACTTCAACAACATACATGCCACTTAAATCATTACATCATAATTTTGATTAGATCAGTATCCATTGTTGATATTACTATGACTATTTAAACCCTGTTCACAGCTGAGCCATATTATAGCTTTGCCTTTTTTCAGTTGTTTTCCCTGAGTTAATAATTGATTCTTTTATTAAACTTTGCTTATTTTTCTATATGTTTAGGGTTATTCTTCCTACTCTGCTGCTTCTCCAGATTCCCTTGCTATCTCCTTTCAGTGTGTTCAGTCTACTTCAGGCTGAACTGATTCTTTCGCTCATCATGGGTATCCCCTCCCCATCATGTTGGGGCCTCTCTTTGGCTTGAGCCATTGTTTCCTATATCCCCTGTCTTCTTTCCTGATTTACTCCCTCATTTTGCTGGAGTATGTCCTTCAGTAGTTTTCTGAGAAAAGGCTTTTTATTGATATGAAGTAAATTTTTTTGTGACCTTGAATATCTGAAAGTGTCATTGTTCTACCCTAGAATATATTTGGCCACTTAACTGGATATAGAATTCTAAGTTGGAGATGGTTTTCTCTCAGAATTTTGAAGAAAAAATTCTATTTTGTATTCTAGTTTCTAGTTATTGTTGAAGTCTAAACCATTTATATTCCTGATTCTTGGTACCTGATCTATTTTTTCTCTTTGGAAGTTTTTTTGGATCTTGTTCCTATTGTTCTGTAATGTTATCATGATGGTGGGCCCTGCTTTAGGGGTCAGTTATCATTCATTCTGCTGGGTATTAGATGAGCTCTCTTAATTGGAAGCTCATTCCTTCATTTTTGAGAGATTTTGTTGAATCATGTTTCTGTTGTTTTCCTTCCTATGTTTTCCATATTCTCTCTGTGGAACTGTTATTCAGATGTTGGACTTCTTGCACTGGTTTTCTCATTTTGTTATTCTTGGACTTTTAAAATCTTGTTTATGGATTAAAGTTTCTCTTCATACCCTCTGTTAGGGTATAAGTGATAGTTGAAGTTTTCTTTTTCCCTTATTGGTATGCTCTCTTCAGATTACTGTTATTGGTTCTGCTATTATTGGTTTGATTTCTGTCTTTCCTTCTAAAGATTTTCCTCAGGGGTCTGATGATCTTTGGGCACTTATTTAAGAGTGGAGGTCTAAGAAGCAGGTCAAAAGATCTGAGTTTATGGCTGAACTTATTGAGTATGAACTTAAAATATGTGATGTAGCTTGGCCATTTGATTGGGAAACCTCAATGTCAGTATCTTCATCTAATGAATTTGTTCATTTAGTAAATTTAATGAGCACTTAATATTGTACCAAGCACTGCTCAGGCTGGCATATAACCCACATTGACATTTTAGTATTTTTAAGTCTAGCCCCTTTGACTGGTTAGTTTACAGAGAAGCTCCCCAATAACCATCATGCTAGGGGGGAGTAGAGTACAGCTTGGTGTCTCCCGTATTTAGTGTTTCAAACATTTAGTTAAGTATCCATTCTCATAATCTCCTGTTTTCCTTTTGCCACTCAGTATTCCTGCTGGGTGTGTAAGTATCCCTCAGGCTGGAGACCCTCTAGTTTACGTTCTCTAGAAAACAAGCCTTCTGTCTTCCATGTGTGTTGAGAGGATGGGGGGTGGGGGGGCGCGTGAGGACCTGGGGTGTCTTAACTGCTTCTTAGATAGACCTAGGCAGTTTGATTTCTTTACTGGCTTTAATACTGCCCTTCATGAGACACTGCTGAGGTGTGAATTGAGTTATTTCTATGCTGTCTTGACTCCTGATTTAGGGATTAGTCTTCTCTAGTGTTTTAACTGAATGTTTATTTCAGTGAGTTTAACTCCTTCACCAGCTTTCAAGCTTCACAAAGTGTTGTTATTAATACTGATTTCTCCTCTGCCTTTTTATGTGTCCTTGGGAGTTTGTGCTTTAAAGAAGAATCCCTTTAGTGTCATTTCAGTGGGGATTTGGAGGAAAACAAAAGTAAACATATATAGTCCACCTCATTTCATTTGCTTTGCCCTCACCTACATCTGACTAGTTCTATAGATTGTCTGTCCTCCACTCTTGGATTGTATATTGTCTGCATCAGTGCTCGGGGAGAGAAGGAGTAATGCAGATTATTCAGAATTCCTTGTTACAGTTTACTCAGGAGTGAGTGGAGGGAGGATCAGCTTGTATAGTCTGGGAACTTATTTTGAACACAGTGATACAGCCATGCTGACTGAGTATCTAGTGAGACAAAACTGTCGTTTCTGCATCCTGACCTAACAGAGCATTCACCCTCCGTCTGAGGAAGTCTTCTGCAGCTTGAACTTTTTGTCGCATTTATACCAATCCCCTGAAGCTGAAGAACTTCCCCGTAGGGCAGACCCCATCAGTACTGTCTTGAGGGAGAAGCTAATATAGTGATTATAGTGGTTGGCTTAAAATCTTGTTTCTGATGACTGACTGGAGCGTGGGAAGGAGGTTTTAGACTTCTGCCCTCTGGAATACTTGCTGATGAGTAAACTGGACATGAGCCCAACAGTAATGACACCTAATCAGTGTCTGGACCTGAAAGCAAAATGTTTGCTAAATGACCTGCGGATGATTGAAAATTGTAAAGTTTTACATTTGACTTTCCTTTCTGTGAGGCCCAGGACTAGATCTCTGAGGCTCAGCTTGGGCAATTACAGACAGCTAGGGCAATGGCACCCCACTCCAGTACTCTTGCCTGGGAAATCCCAGGGATGGAGGAGCCTGGTGGGCTGCAGTCCATGGGGTCGCTAAGAATCGGACATGACTGAGCGACTTCACTTTCAGTTTTCACTTTCATGCATTGGAGAAGGAAATGACAACCCACTCCAGTATTCTTGCCTGGAGAATCCCAGGGACGGGGGAGCCTCGTGGGCTGCCGTCTCTGGGGTCGGACAGAGTCGGACACGACTGAAGTGACTTAGCAGTAGCGGGTGTACACTACTGTGCCTTTTTTTTGAAATGGCTCTTATTCAGTCAACGTTCCAGAATCATTTTTAATGTTTACTTTTATACTTCTAAATTTTACTAGTTGTTGTTTAACTTGAGTTTATCAAGCATTGGTCAGCGTTCATGCTTAAAAAACAGGCGTGCAACTGAATTTTGTCTGCCCTGTATGTTCTTAGCAGTTGATTTAATGGCTCATTAATTTTTCTGTCTTCTTATTGAAGAGTAGTTGTTGTTGTTGTTACTTTTGTTTAAGTAACGGGGCTTCCAGTGTCAGCAGCATATTTAGTTTTGAGGGGAAAACGGATTATTTGCCGTGTGTGTGCACTGTATATGTAGACTACACACACAGGTTTTGCTGTACATAAACACACACACACATCTTATCTGTTCAGGGCTTCAAGCAGCAAGCTCTTACAGTATCCACAGACCCTGAGCATCGCTTTGAACTTGCTCTTCAGCTTGGAGAACTAAAAATTGCATACCAGTTAGCAGTGGAAGCAGAGGTATGTGCTAATTTATGATTTTTTGTAACTGATGGAAAGGTCAGTAGGTACTTGTATGTGTTTAGTGTAAGTTGTGTTATTAAAGTTTTCTGAAATGCAAATTAGTAACTCATTTTAATGAGGCTATTGCCTTTCTTTGGTCTTCTTTAAAATGATTAGTTACTTCTATATTAATATATTCTTAGCATTCTAATTAAAGCTAAAGTTTTTTTTTTAATCTTATATGGGATCTATTTTGGAAAAGAAGAAAAGCTGGAAGATAGTAGATAAAGGAATCTGCAGACACAGCAGTAATGTGTCAGTAATCCAAACTAGTGAGGAAGATGTTGGTTTTAAAGAAGGATTCTGACATTTTGAGAAAGTTTAATGACTTTTATGGATCATACATTGAGGGCTTCATTTATGGTTTCAGTCTAGCTTTTATGGGTAAATTCATTTCAGATGTACTAAAGAAATTTTAGCTGTGTTAAGATTATCCAAATGAGCAGCATTTCATTTGATTTCTGAGAAGCTACCAATGACAGAAATTATATTTATTATTAAATATTTAAGAACATAAAATCTTTTCTTCTGTTCTTTTAAAAAATGGTTATAAATCATTCCTTAAATTACAATCTAATTACCTTAAAACTTATTAGTTTTAGTTTCACTATATAATTACAAAATAAAAATATAATGATTATTCATACAGCATTAAAATTGATTTGTGTTTGAATTAATTTTGTATATGTGAATAATTTCCATTTCCTCATTATATATTTTGTCATTCCGTTCTTAGTTTGACTGACAGAACCAACTTAACAAGCACAGCTCAGTATACATAAAACATGTATTTTATAATTATAGAAAATATAAAATTGTCAGCACAGTAATGCTCAGATTAACAGAATAATGTTGGTATTGGAAATTCAGATGTTTATTTAAAAGATATTTTAATGTGGAAACTCTTTCTTACAGTCAGAACAGAAGTGGAAGCAGCTTGCTGAACTTGCCATTAGTAAATGCCAGTTTGGCCTGGCCCAGGAGTGCCTGCACCACGCACAGGACTATGGGGGCCTGTTGCTTCTGGCCACGGCCTCTGGTAACGCTAGCATGGTGAACAAGCTAGCGGAGGGCGCAGAGAGAGACGGCAAGAACAATGTGGCCTTCATGAGCTACTTCCTACAGGGCAAGTAAGTATTAACCCACGGTCTAAAGGTGGGCAGAGTAATGAGAAGCACTGTCTGCATTGACTCTTGAGGGTGGTCTTTGGAGAGGAACGTGAAGAGGAAACCCTGGAGAGTGCACGGATGCCTGACCAGGGGTATTGCTGGGGAGCAGGCAGGGGGACAGGGCTGCTTCAGCAAAGGATGCTTTTACCACAGTTGGTCTAAATGTTTGAGCAGAGTTGAGCTTCAGGGAAGCTCAACTGGGAGAAATGTTAAACCCCTTTCTCAATAGCCCTGCCACTTCCTGGCTAAGGTATTTTATTTAATGACAGCAAGAGGCTGTCATTTGGTACCTGAATGGCAGGTGATTTTGCCCAAATTGAGTAATTCTGATCTGTTTACAACAAAAAATAAGGGGGATCAGGATTCTAGTTACTTTTAGATTTGCATTTAAAGCATTAAAATGTCATATGTTTTCAAAAGTGTAGCAGTTAGTACATATCAGATCATTTCATTAGTTGACCATATTATGAAATAAAATGCAAAAGTATTCATTAATTTTGCCTTACAGAGTTTCTAAACCTCAGTTAATCATAAAAACTTTGAATGTATATGTATTTTATAACATATATATGCATACATTTATATACCTGTGAGAAAAGGTCTGGGCTTCCCTGGTGGCTCAGTGGTAAAGAATCTGCTTGCCTATGCTGGAGACATGGGTTTGATCCCTCTGTTAGGAAGATCCCCTGGAGAAGGAAACGGCAACCCACTCCAGTATTTTTGCCTGGTAAATCCCAGAGGAACCTGGTGGGCTTCAGCCCATGGGGTCGCAAAAGAGTCGGACACGACTGAGCGACTTAACAAGAATAGGTCCACTGTTTGTTTATTTTTTGGCTGCACTGGGTCTGTTGCTGTTTAGGGGCTTTCTCCAGCTGCAGTGAGTGAGGGCCACTATAGTTGCGGTGCACCAGCTCCTCACTGTGATGGCTTCTCTCACTAGGGGGCAGGGACTCCAGAGCATGGGGGCCTCAATAGTTGTGGTGCATGGACTCAGCCGCCCTGCAGCATGTGGAATCAGTCCTTCTGAATTCCTGTCCCCCTGCATTGGCAGGCAGATTCTTAGCCATTGGACCACCAGGGAAGTCTGGTCTGCTATTTCTTATCAATAATTCAAAAACCCAAAGACATTCTGAAAAGAGTATTTTATTTGGTGGCATAATCAGACCTGAACTCTTGTTAGTTGTTTTTATGCCACTTGGTATGTTTTTATTGTATTTAGTAGTCACATGTTTTTTGCAGAATATTAACGTTTGTGACTTTGGTGTTGAGGATGTTATGTAATGTATGGCATATTACTTTGTAAAATGCAAGTATTACCTTTTTAAAATCAAAAAAATTCTTAATTGTAAAACACATTATCTGCTTTATCAAACTTACACAGGAAAAAACTGAAATAAAGAAAATGGACACTTGGATACTTTCCTACTGGGCACCACTGCATTGTCCAGCACTGTTCATCTTAGAGATGCTGCCCTCAATAATACAGTTGTAAAACTGAGTTTCTCCTCTGTATCTCCTGAAGTCCTTAAATGTGTTCATCTCAGCTACCTTGTCTTAAAAAGCCCCTTTAGTCTGCCTAGGACAGTTAAGATTGAAAATGGTCACAAAAGCTGTCTTATTTCTCACGTTCCTGGAGTCCATTATGTAGCTCACTGGTGATAAGTTAATGGCTCAGTGACAGAAAAGAGGTATACGTGTGGGAGCTGGAGAGGGAATGCTGACTTTGCAGCACTAAATCCACATTTCTCTAATGTGCTAAGTGCCATTATTACAGCATTTATTCTTGGTAACAGTGCCTCTCTAATCTGTAGGCTTGATGCTTGCCTGGAGCTCTTGATTAGAACTGGACGACTGCCAGAAGCTGCCTTCCTGGCACGGACTTACCTACCCAGTCAGGTTTCAAGGTACAGACTTTTCATTTTGGGAGGAAATATTTCGGATAAAAACTTCAGAGTCTTTACCAGTCTCCCTTTGGTTCCATATCTGTAACAGGGTGGTGAAACTCTGGAGAGAAAACCTCTCAAAAGTCAATCAGAAAGCAGCAGAATCCCTTGCTGATCCAACAGAATATGAAAACCTTTTCCCTGGATTAAAGGAAGCCTTTGTTGTAGAAGAATGGGTGAAGGAAACGCATGCTGACCTGTGGCCGGCCAAACAGTACCCACTTGTCACAGTGAGTGCCTGGGGCGCCTAATTTTGTATAACTACAAGTAGAAGGGCATTCACGACTTAAGGTTTTAAACTGTACTACATACGTTCTGGTTTGATTGAGAGCTGGTATTTGGGATTTGGGCCGAGTTCATAGATGAATTATGCTTTCGGAATATTTCATTTCATCATTGCTTCATTCCCTGATAGCCAAATGAAGAAAGAAATGTTATGGAAGAGGCAAAAGGCTTTCAGCCCTCAAGATCTGCAGCTCAGCAGGTCAGTAGACTACTACACAAGATAGTCTGGTTGAGATTTGTTGATTTTAAGTACCATCTCCCACTTCCTAATCCCGACCAGCCTTCCCTTTGGGGAAAACTTCGAATTCCTGAACAAATTCATTTCTTTTTACTTGTATCTCTACCTGGGTTTTCAGGAACTTGATGGGAAACCTGCTTCTCCTACTCCTGTTATTGTGACCTCCCAGACAGCCAACAAAGAAGAGAAGGTATTGACATCATACCCGGCTTCCCATTGGACCCCAACCTCACCGTCTCTCCACGTGAATGTGTGCTAGATGTGCAGGCCTGTGTTTTAAGTGATGTAATCAGTTTCAGAGCAGGGGCTTCGAAATGGAAAGATAGCCCTTTCTGACTGTTGGTTTAGTTCTCTTTGGATCATGAATCACAGGTAACTTTTCTTTAACACAGTACTATAGAACTAAGTCACCCTTTTCCTTTTGTTTGCAGAGTTTACTTGAGCTGGAAGTAGATCTGGATAATATGGAATTAGAAGATATTGACACAACAGATATCAACCTGGATGAAGATATTTTGGACGACTAAATAATGTTTCCCGTTTACTCAACTAAACAGATCATTATTATGGACAGGTATCGATCATCACCCTGACCACCATGCTTTGGACTCTGAGAAACTCCTTAAATTTTTTATATGTAGACGCTGCTGCCCACTAGGAACACAATGCCCTCATCTTTGGAGGAGTTTATGTGCAGCATCTAAAGCACTGTTCCCTTATTAACTAAAACAGCTGTGGGCTTTGATTTTTTTCATACTGTCATTGGACCATATCTCATAAAATCTTTTGAATTAATGAAGATACTTCAGAGTTTCCTTTCTGCAAAATGAAAACAGGATTCCAGTTTGGCTGAGCCAAAACTACACCTCTTCTAGGTATCAGCCCATGTTCTCTTCTCTTTGAATAACTATTTTCAAATAGCATCACTCATATTTTTCTTAGAACTGAGTATCTGTGCTATAATTTTCTAAACTCTTTCCCTTGACCTCACTGCATTATTCCCCTCATTCTACGTAGCTTTCTTATGCCTTCCTCTGACTTTGTCTGGTAGTACCTATTTCTAGAATCAGCTCCCCTGACTCATTAAGCTGGGCTCTGTTTAACTTACCAACTACCCATTTGGTAACAGAGAGACATAGTACTTTTTTTCTTTCATTTTATGCTGTACTCATCTGATATGATTAGAGAAATTCATAACCAGGTATTTAAATATACTTCTCAGTTATCCTCTCATAGCCTCGGAAAGTGAGTGGAATAAACAGTTTTTTCTTTGTATTTCTGATAGAGGTACTATTTGGAGTCTAAAAAACAATTTTATAAGGAACTCTCGATTTTGACATTTTTTTTCAGTATTAACAGAAAACTAGCTAGAATTTAGTAAAATGAAGTTTATTTAAACAATGTTTTTAGGAAGCTGCAGAACTGCTAATGAATGCTTCTTGGTAAGCTTGCAGTGTTAATTCTATATATGCTCCCTTCTGTGCTTCTGTTTTTGCAAAGACCTGTTTAAAGTTAAAAAAAAAAAAAAAAGTTTTAAAATAGAGAATATACTATTGATAAAGTTCCTAGTGAAGTCCCAGTTTAAAAAGCCCTCCACATTTCACAGTATTTTTTTTGATTACCAAACAATAAGCATACTACATGGACAGAAAAACAGTATCACAGTTAAAGCAACCTAATTCCAAACACCAGAAGTTTCCAAACGCGATTGTCATTTTTCAGAAAAAAATTAAGAAAACCTGACATTGCTGGATCAAAATGAGAAGCATTAGGTTCGAGAGAAATCCAGAGGATGAAAGTTAGCAAGATGATTTTTCACTTTAAAGAATGGGCTTTTCCTACTCCACCTATAATGTCATCACTGGTTGTTTTCATCCTCAATAAGCTTTATAACTGCTTTGCAGTAGCATAAAGTAATACTGGGACAGAAGCCAGATCCACAAATACATGTCTATTCCGAGCATTAGAAAAGATGAAAATTATATAATGGTTTCCCCGCTTCCTGAAAAAATCATCTCAGCATTTACAGAGAAATCTGTGTAAGCCCGTAGTTTTGAGAGCTTTACAGTTCCACAATGAGAACGCACCACCCTGCCTGCTTCTGGAAACCTGGACGGGAATGTGGCCGAGCTGGGCGGCGTGTGCTCCACAGAGCACTGAGCGGCCAGCCCACTATCTGAGCTTCTTCGACTCCAGTGGCGGCTGTTTCTGTTGTCCAGGCTGAACCAATACGGGGCTCTCATCACTCTGCTTTAAGACCACAAATCTGTGTGCGTTGTCACTCAGTTGTGTACTACTCTTTGCAACCCCCACGGCGTGTAGCCCTCTAGTCTCCTCTGTCCATGGGATTCTCCAATTAAGAATACTGGAGTGGGCTACCACTCCCTTCTCCAGGGGATCTTCCTGACCCAGGGATCGAACCCTATGATTTCTTTACTCAGTTACTACATGATAATGAATGTGAAAGAAGTCCCTTTACCTTAATTAACTGTAATCCCTCAGCAGCCTGCTCTTTGGCCTCTTGAGCTGACTGGCCATCAGGATGGAGGATGTGATAGAGCTGGACCAAGCTGGCAGCATCATCAACTCTGGAGGGAAAGGGTTACTGTTTAAAAGGGTTTGTTGTTTTCGTTTTCTTTTTACATTTTTTAGTTTATAGTTTCCTTCTTTGGCTTCACAGTTCTATAAAAGTATATGCTGATCTTTAAATTACATTTCAAACTTCCTTCGGGCCAGAAAAAAAAAACTTTTTTACAGCCTTCAGTTTCATATTTTCAAAGCAATTTCAAGAATATTGGCTAGTGTAGGCTTCACAGGGCAAGAATCAATACAGGCGGGTACCCAGTTTATGAAAGTGAATATATTCAAAACGTGGCTGTATCCTTTCTGAAAGCAGGGCATCATTTCTCATAGAAACCGTGTTCTAACACTGGATAATTTCCAGGCTGGCCCACATCACCAGCAGATAATAATACAACTCAGAGGGTGAGTTAGTACCGTCATCCCACGTAAGCCAGAGGCTGGGGGACATGGGGATGCTCAGTGCCACTTGCCTTCAGGTGCACCAGCAGTGACATCTGCTGAGGAATTTTCATTGAGACTCTGAATTAATGGATAAATGCCTCTGAGAGGCATCTCAGAGTCCAAGTCCAAGGAAAGACTCCCAAGCTACCTGTCAATTCACAGTTTCCCATTAGTTAAAAACCAGCATCCTAGGGAAGCAAATTTGAAATTATGCACTCTAGACATGAGAATTCAGGTTCTTGTCAGCAGTCTGTCTTGTGTCTCTTGTCAGACAACTACCCATGATGAAGCCAGAACAAGAGCTCAGTTCTTACAGTTTGTACTTAACCTTTTGAGAAACCTACAATCTTGATCAACATTATAACTTAGCCTTCCCCAAACTAAATAACCTCTATCCTCTCACCCAGTCAACACCTTCCTACCGTCTGCCACCTCAAAGCCCTTCTAGGGTGGAGTGGGAGTGGGGTAAAGAGTTTCTTAAGCCACAGTGACCTTAGAGAAATGCTCGGGGCTCATCCCAAAGCCCGTTCACCCTAAAGGTCATCTCCTGGTAAAACTGAGAAAACCAGAGCTGAGAAACCAAACTTTCCAGAGGAAAAATATTTGTTTAATGTTCATTATGAATCTGTTGTGTTTGTTGTACTCTAACAGTTCAACAAACGTGGCAGCAAAAGGTAACAATCATTCTCTTAAGAGCATAAGCATGTGAGTCCATAAAGAGCTTAACTGGGTTTCTATATCTTGGTCACAGCAGGGCTTCTTTATGTTCATACTACTGTATAATAGCAGTTTCACAGAACGATTTAGCTTCACACCCAGCCTCTGTTTGAAATTAAAAGCAAGTAAATCCCCATGTAAAAAAGATTTTAAAGCACCTCAATTCAAGACCAACAGTGGAACCTGAGTGTGAAATAAATCTGTGCAGAATTCTGGCATGGGCTCCATTTGCTAAGGATATGCACCCTCTGCTGTTTAAACTGGGATTTGCAGCAAACTGTCCTACTGAGAATTCCCACAGGAAGTTTTACTTACACAGAGCAGGAAAGGTTAAGTACTCAAAATTCCCTCCCAGTATGCAAATGAAATGCTTCAGATGTAAAGCTTACATGTGATAAGTATTAACCATAATAACTTATGAGTACACCTTAACAAATAACTCATACATTCTGTGTTGCTCTAATTTCTTACGAAAAATGTTAAATAATTTCAGAACATTTACAGCTGAGAAGCTTTAAATTCATTCACGGCTAACGCACCTAAAGGCAAGTCATTTTTGAACATGCTCATGATCACCAGCAGCCTCCTGCTTATGTGGGATGAAGGCATATTTCTGCCCTCTGAATTGGATTTACATGATTACGCCACACATGCTGGTGAAGAGGGCTGGCCTGGAAATCATTTCCCATTATGAATGTTTCTATGAGAAATGATGCTGTTTCCATGTGGACTTTTTTAAGACAATATGGAACTTTCTAGTTCCAAATGCCTTGCCTTTGTGTGAATGGTTCAGATTACATGGAGGATAGATAGACTGAGTCAAAACTTAACGTTCAAGGTGACAGTAATCACTAATCCTTCCTGTGACCTTCTTACTACAGCCATGCTTGTTTCTTTTCCTTGCCATTTTGACCTTGACTCAACCAATGGAAAGATATTCAAAAGATAATTTTCTCTTCAGTGTCATCACAAATCATAGTGTTATTTCAGCTAGAAGGCAGGGCACACACCACTTGTATACTAAAATACAATAGACATTCTTTGTTTTATTCAACTTTGAAAAAACCTGTAAACTTTTTAACACCTTAAAAATCTTGCAAAAACAAGGAGGATCAAAAGCAGGAGTATTTTTGTAAATGATGACTTTTACTGAAAAGTACCCCGCAGACCTTATGTCTACTTCTCTGCATTTCCTGTCTAATCCCCTTGTTCATTGGCAAGTTCACTGGTACCCAGAAGCACCAGCAAGGCTACAGATAAGTCGACATCCAGGGTACACAGCATAGGTCCAGAGTCATTTACTGTTTCAAAGAATCTAGCCATGTTTACATGACACAGAAGCAAAGACTGAGGAAATGGGTTATGCTGGAAAAACAAATCATAAATAAACTGAAGTAAGTGAAAGCTATCACTGGGCGCGCACATGCGCTCAGCTGCTTCAGTCGCGTCCAAATCTTTGAGACCCCACGGACCGCAGCCCGCCAAGCTCTCTATCCATGGTGTTCTCCAGACAAGAATCCTGCAGTGAGGTGCCGTTCCCTCCTCTAGGGGTTTTCCCACTCCTGGGATTGAACTCATGTCTCCTGTGTCTCCTACATTTCAGGCAGATTCTTTACCACCGAGCTACAAGGGAAGCCCTTATCACTGGGCAGTACACTGTTATCACTGGAAAAATAACATAGATTAAATACAGGTTTACTGTAATGGTAGTGAGAATTTCTTTACTTACTAAGATCATACTTACAAATCTCTCTGAATCTGGTCAATCAATAAACCATCGATCTTTTTCTTATTTACAAAATACCAAGCCATTCCACCGAAGTGTCTTGTTGAACGTAAAAGGTCATACTTTCCGTATTTATCTATATCTTCATAGGTCTGATGATGAATCTACCCACACAAAATGCAATTTTTCAGAAATACAAAAATAAAAGTGAGCCAGCATTACTGGATATACATCTACTAGCATGCAGGCTGTCCAAGAAAGTATTGGTAAACCAGGTCTCCTGATCCTGCATCCACTATCGATCATTATCTAGCAGGTATTAAGTAAGGACAGCTTGCCACTGCAGAAGTGTGTGGAACCTGGAACAGGTCTGCCAGACATTTAGAGCCAGATCAATTACTCTTCAGCAGCCATGCACTATATATGAAGCACCTATTATATATATGGACCACTGGGAATAATGGACCACCACTTCTTTCCCCTATCCAATCAACTATCCCATTCCATCTAACTAATTAATGTTCCTCAGTTCTTCCAGACTGATCTTAAATGAGGACTCCGATGACGGCATTCCTATATTAAAAAGGCTGCTGACTGAAGTCCAGATTCATCAACCTAGCGTCTGAGGTCACCTGTGATATGGCCCCATCTACCTTTCTAGCTTAATCTTGAACCACTTCCCTAGGTATTCACCACATATACAAGCAAACCAGATGACTGGCCATTTCTCAAGTCTACTTTTGTGTCCTGCCTGTTGTTCGTACTTTCCTCTCTACCTGAAATACTTCTCCATCCACTTGCCACAATGTTCCCTATCCTCGTAGATCCCTCTTAGGCCTTCTCTGAGAGCATGTTGCAACCTTCTCTTAGCACCTAACATCTTAGACCTATGGTGATGATTATACTTCCCCACGATCTTTCCTGGACTGCAAGCTTTGGCAAGGCTCCCTATCCTAGTTCATGTCATCACCTGTACCTCCACAGTAACACCTTACACACAGAAAGTACTATATGATTATTAAATTGCAATGTAAGGCACATATACTGCATTTTGGCAAACTTTAGAAATAACTTCCCTGTACAATAAACTGAAGAAAAAATCTCTGCCATCAAGTTTGGGTACTAACTCTACCACTTACTAGCTATGCAACTTTCAACAAGTTACTTGACTCTCTAAGCTTAAGTTCTCTCATCTTTAAGTCAAGGGTTGTTGAAAGGATGAAAATATCTATTTGGTGTACATCCAGCACTCGACAGGTGTTCAGGCATTTCCCTTTTCCTCCCCCTGTATCGAAGCTTATAACCTAACTCATTGTGTTGGACTAAAAAATCTTACTAGTAACCATACTTACACCCATACTTTAGAAACTATAAAATATACTCACTTTGATATAGTCAGCAGAATCTGGCTCAAACTGGGCAACGCAGAGATTGAGGACATCAACATGCCGGTCCTGACTGTACATGGTCTAAACCCACATAGCAGAGTTGGAATTAGATGAGAAGAAAAGAAAGTGCAACACCTGTCCGGACGCCATGACAGCCCTGCCCATCCACACACAGGCCACATCTGCGCCCAGCACGAGGGATGCGGAAACCACACACAAGCCACCTGTCACACCTGGATTCAAATCCCAGCTAACCCAGTTACAAGACAAATGACCCTACTTATCATTAGAAATGCCTGTATTTATCAAAGCAAAATACCTAGCAGCACCAGAGCCAACTGGTTCAACAAAGAAATCATCACCACTGCCTCTATGACCCCAAAGTCATCTTACCTGAAGATTTTCTTCCCTGAAAATTACTGGTGTTAAAACTCTACGGCCTTCTTTTGGGAAATAAATTTGAATCATACGGTCCCGTTCTTCCCAAGAGGCTTTGCGTAGTGTGCCACTTGGTTCTCTGACAACAATAAAACGCTCCTGAAATAGAAAACACAATCAAGGATAAGTTTGTGAGAGCTGAATTTTAGTTCCAGTGTCCCACCAAGCACCATTATAAAAATAATTTGCAATCAATATAACATGCAACTGGCAAACAAAATGCAATCATGTGTATGATTTCAATAATTGTAAACCTCAGATTTGGCAAGATTTGATACTTCCTTCACTAATCATTGCAGTGCCTGTGACAATCAGAAATCTAATGAAAGTATTTACTAAATGTGAACTACAGTCCTAAAGTGAGCTGAATACATAAAATGGTTCAATTAAAAACAGTTGACTTGAGAGTCATCTAAATCCATTTCAGAAAAAAAGAAGTGCTATAAACCTTTTTAAATTGTTTCCTCATCCTAAAGTCTCACCCAGATAAGACTTGACTATTTTATAGTCCACATTTAAAGTCACAAGGATAAATGGAATAAACCCAAGAATGTGGAATCTTAATTCCACACATCTGCGATTCCTCATTCTGGCAAGAGACAAATGCGTCAGAGAGACTGACTGGTGCACCTGCCTCTGGTCTCTTCATTCTCTTAACTGCGAAATCCCAGGCCAAAGGATGCTTCCTTCACCCACTGGATGAATTCCACCCACTGTCTGTACTACTCAGTTGGCAATCTAATTTAGCATAGGCAGCATTCTTGACACCTCTTAGATACTTGTTAACATTGTTTCAAAACTAGAAAAGGTCAGGAACTGGATTATGATTCTTTACAAAACCCAGAATGACTTACACAGAGCTTTGCACACAGTTGATAAATGCTACATATCTGATTAATGTTTAATTTAACCAGAAGGTAGTGACTCTCAACTCTTCAGAACTTTAAGAGTCTCTGAATGTATTTCAAGGATAATATAATTAAAACTTTCATCAAGCACTGCAAACAGAAAAAAAAAAAAAAGAGCAGATGGTAAACTAACACAATTGTTCCTCAAATGGATTTTGGCAATTTGAATTCCAAGTTCCTTTCTCCCTTTCAGGTTATAGAATGCTCCCATAACCAGCCTTCACAGCACTGCAAACATATAATGTATATTAAAACATTTCAAAGCAAAAATTCTAATAAAATGAAACTCTGATCCCATTCATTATGTCAGATATACAGGTGATTGACATACATACATGGACACTGCTCACATCGTGTCTTCTAACCATAATCAATATGATAAGAAAATTAGCACAGGGTGGCCCTTTTTTCAACCCTATCACTATTCAATATTCTACTGAAGTTTGTGGGCTGAAATGTAAATTACTCTTTTCACTCATTACTTGAAAAGGCTCAAACACAAAACTAATATATTTTATTTTATAGGTGCTAGAGTGTTCTTTTGGAACTGCCAATCAAGGGAAGAGGAGCTAGACAATAAAAACTACAGCAGATGAAGTGGTGCCTAAAAATTATCTGGGAAAGTGTGATATTCTTACTGCAAATTCTGAAAAGTGAAAATCCTTTGGGAAGTCTGAGCTTTCTGGGCATCAGCAAGCATTTCCATCTTCTCAAAAAGTTTGAGCTTTTTGAAGTCGATCTAACTTAGGCAGAATCATTTTGCAATTAGACATATACTTACTCGATGTGGTATGCTGTATGATATATCAGTAAACACATATTTGACTGTTTCGGTTCCTTCCAATATCTTATCTTCAGCTAATACATCATTTATTGGTGTTCGTTCTTCCAGAACTGGTGGCATTTTTAATCGGACTTTAGCTGCCTCAATCGCCTGTCTTGTAGCCTAATGAAATAAAATATATCTTAGGGAAAGCCACAAGGTTACAGACCAAAAGGATCATCTGACAAAAGCAGATACTAATTTAAAAAAAAGTGCTAAAGACTGCAGAGAGAAGCTGTAGGTGTGAGTGAGTGAGTGAAAAGCCAAACTTGGGCTCCTGGGCCCTGGCCCTTGTCTCTGTGATGAGAGCGCCAGTCACAGGCTCAACCACTCTCAAAACAGCAACGGAAGGCTCTGAGACAGAGCCAGGCCACAAGAGCCACCTAAAACAGGACAGAGGACTTCACTTACTGGGTGCTTACTATGTTCCAGATATTGCTCAAACACTCTGAGTGCATCTGGCTCCCTTAATGCCACAACTACCCATACAAGCTAAGCGCTACGTTAGAGGTCATTTTATGAGAGAGAAAATAGAGGCACACAAATATTAAGTAAACTGCTAAGAAGCTGCAGCACTACAATTTGAACCCAGGCAATTTAACTCCAGAGCCCATGCCCTTAACCACTGAGCACAGTGCTCCATGCCATACCGCTGACAGTGGTTACCTCTGAGAGATGAAAGGGGCCTTTCACTCTTCATGTGCTATATACTTTTGGGTATTTGAACCCTGCTATGGTTCTCAATGATGTTCGAGTTGAAAGAAAAGCAACAATACTTTACATATTCATACATGAAAGTGTTTTCCACAAAGCACTCAATACCCATGACTCCAGGAGGACACCTGCCTGGAACAGAATACTGTTCAGAAGGATCTCATTATCTCACCAAGCCTCAGCCTTAAAGCAGCTCACAAAAAATGTTTCTGCAGTAAGAAGGCTGGAGCAGGGAGGACAGAGGAAGGATGCTAGGCTGGTTTTGCAGCAGAGGTGGTTCCGCCTGATAGCCAGACCTGACCCATATGCGCAGTCTGTCTAATTCTGGCCATCTTCCCTACTCCTCTCTGCCAGACTGCACACGTTTCTTTTCTCAGTTCTGTGCCTGGAACTCCCCCTCATTAGTACCTGTAGAAGAGCAACTATCAGAATCTGGAGGGACCCTGAAAATTTTGTTTAATCTTTTAAAGAAAGATATTCTACCACTATTCGTGCATTCACATACCTCTTCCAACTGTGCCTGGGTCATTAGCTTGTAAGTTGGTGGCTTCGTTTCTCGTATTGCTGGCTTAAAAATCTTCAGTAAATCCAAGCCTGTCATCTTGATGAGTATGCTTTGGACTTCCTCATCCATAAAAGTAGGTTTCTTGATCTTTGGGCTACCAGATTCTGTTAAATGAATTTTTAGTAAATAAGATGGCAAAAATGACAAGACAACAAGACATCTAAATGGAAAAAGTCAATGATAAAAATGATTAACACCATGTCTATTCTACCTCAGTATGCATAATGCTAATACCTACAAGATTCATTCATTCATTTAAAATTTACTGGGCATTCACGATGATCAAGCTATAGTTTCTGCCAAAAAGGCACTCAAAGTCTAGTGAAGGAAGCAACAGGAAAAAAGTAGTTAATGCAATATTAATAACACTAACGGTTACTGCCAACCAAGGTATTGTTTCCTATCTGACAGGAGTTACACACATTTTCAGGAATGCTTACAACAAGCCACAAAGTATGTACTGATATCCCAGTTTTGTATATGAGAATACTGGAGCCTTGCTAAAGACAATTAGCTATTAAATGATATACCCAGGATTTAAACCAAAGTTTATCTGATTCTAGAACCTAGACCAATTTTAACTTACCATCATGTTCCTCAAAGTAAGTGCTACATACAAGGGAGGTACAGGGGGTTGTGTGATAACAGAGACTGAAACTAAACTTAGCCTGGGAGCAGAGAAAGGCATGGTAGAGTCAAACAATGCTTCCCGGGGGGTCTGAATAGGGCAGAGAAAAAAAGGGAAGGAAATTCTAGGCTGACGGGTTCCAGTTAGGGGAGAGGCCTGGATCACTGGACATGATACTGAAGAGGCCATGTGATGTTACGGAAGAAAGCTGGACAGGAGCGGACCCAGCTCTCAGCTCTGCCTTTCCTAGTACGCCGATCCCTCTGCCCAACCTCCATTTCCACTGGGGGTGGGGGAAGCCATTCCTTCCCAACCACCTCTTCCTCTGCTGGTCCTATAAATGCTGGTGTCCCACAGGATTCTGAACTACATTCTTCTTCTCTCCCTTCTCACATTCTTGATAGATTATCTCCTAACCTTCGGTAACTATTAATTACCTAAAAACTCTAAAAGCTGAATCTCCAGCCAGATCATCTTCCATCCAACTACCCAATGGACATCTCACGTGTACTTCAGTACTGCCAAAGCAGAACTCCTAACTGTTCTTCTGTCACAAACCTGCCTTTCCTCCTATCCTTAGCACCATCCAATAGGTCACATGGGCCAGAAACCTAGTCATTCTTGACGTCCCCACTACCCTCCACATCTAGTCAATAGCATCAGTAATAAAAACAGTAAAGTTAACAGCTAACATCTGTTAGATACTTACTATATGCCAGTACTGACTAACACTTTTACATACTTGGTACATTTAATCCTCATAACAATCCCATAAATACTATGATTAGTCCCATTTTTACAAGAGGACACTGACACAAATCAATTGCCTGTTACATCTTATAAATCAGTCTTTAACTCTCTATGTCCCACTGCCACTACCCTAGTCAAGGCCATCCTATCTCTTGCCTCAGCCTTCTAACCTGTCTCCTTGCCCCATTCTGACCATTCTCCACAGATCAATCACAGTCATCTATTAAATCTGTAATCCAAACAACAGAAAAGATTAACAAAATAAAGAGGTGGTTCTTTGAAAACATAAACAAAACTGACAAACCTTTAGCTAGACCAAGGGAAAAAGAGGACCCAAACTAACAAAATTATAACTAAAAAGCACATTACAATTGATACTACAGAATTACAAAGGATCATAAGGGGCTACTATGAGTAACAATATGCCAGCAAATTGGACAACCTAGAAGAAATGGAAAAATTCTTAGAAACATACAATCTACCAAGACAAAATCAGGAAGTAATAGAAAATCAAAGCAGACCAATTACTACTAAGAAGACTGAATCAATAATAAAAAATCCTCCAGTGAAAACCGGCTCAGGACCAGATGGCTTCACAGGAGACTCTTACCAAACATTTAAAGATGAATTAATGCCAATCCTTCTCAAACTCTTCCAAAACAAATGGAAGAACAGGGAGCACTCCCAAACGCATTTTATAAGGCCAGCATTATCCTGATACTAATAGAAATCTACAGGCCAATATCCCTGATGAATACAGATGCAAATATTCTCAATAAAATACTAGCAAACTGATTCAGCAGAACGTTAAAAAGATTGTTCACCATAATCAAATAAGACTTGGGATGTAAATATGGCTCAACATACTCAAACCAATCAATATGAAACATATTCATAGAAAGAAGGAAGAAGATTTCTTTGATAGATGCAAAAAAGCATGTGACAAAATTAATGATTTTAAACTTCTAACAAATTAGGTATAAAAGGAACACACCTCAACACAATAAAGACCATAAATGACAAACACACTGCTAACATACTCAGTGAGGAAAGGTTGAAAGTCTTCTCCAAGAACAGAACCAAGACAGGGCTGCCCACTCTCACCACTTCTGTATAACCCAGTATTGGAAGTTCTAGTCTGAGTACTCAGGCAAGAAAAAGAAATAAAAGGTATCAGAATTGAAAAGGAGTAAAATTGTCTCTGCAGACAACATGATGTTATCTATAAAAATCCTAAAGACTCCATCAGTAAACTATTAGATCAACAAATTCAGCAAAGTTGCAAGATACAAAATCAATATCCCAAAACCAATACCATTTCTATACACTAACAACAAATTACCTGAAAAAGGAATAAAGTATCAAATACAATATCATATTTATACTAAATTTAACCAAGGAGGTGAAAGACTGCTTTGCTGAAACCACAAAACACTGGTGAAAGAAATAAAACATATAATGAGTGGGCAGGTACCCTGTGTTCATGGATTAGAGAATTAATACCATTAAAATGTCCATACTACCCAAAGCTATCTACAGATTCAATGTAACCCCTATTGAGAGTTCAACAGGATTTTTTACAGAAGTGGGAAAAAACAGCAGTCAAATCTGTATGGAATCGAAATCACAAGAGACCCTATGATTGCCAAACCAATCCTAAGAAGAACAAAGCAGGAGGCATCACACTTTCCAGACTTAAAGCCATTAACATGTAATCAAAATAGTATGGTCCTGGCATAAAAAAAGACACACAGACCAAGAGAACAGAGAGTGCAGAAGTAAACTCATGTATATACAACCAACTAACAACTGAAACTGTGTCCTCAGTAGACTCTGTGCTCTCCCAAGGCGACAACCCTGTCTTGTACTGGTCTCTGGCACCCAAGGTCTCTTACAGTGCCTGCCACACAATAGCGCTCAGCTGTACCTCTCGCCTCAGACAACCTCACCCACTCCCCCCAGCTTCTGCTAACATTTTTACTCCAGTGTTTCTCACCTTGTATGTAACGGCATATCTGACACCTCCACGTGAATTTCAAAGGCATTTCAAATTTAATGCATCCAAAACAGATGTTTAATTCCGCTTCCTCTCCCATCTCCTTACCTCATCCACTACTGCCTTTTCCTCACTTCTCCTCCTCTCATTCCCCTCTAAAAAACTGTCCTATAATTAATTTTCTCTCTCCAGGTACAAATAGGACTTACTTCCCACTCAACTGCTCAGGCCAGAAACCTGAGAAATATTAATAATACTGATTTCTCCTTTTATATCTAGATTCACAGTTACAGCCAAATTCATCAATCCTACCTCCAAAATGGGTTCCCAGTCTACCTGGGTTCAGTCTCATTTCTGGACTTTTGCTTATGCTGTTTCCTGCACTTGAAATGTTTCTTGTTTTCTCTTGAACACCGTTAACCAAGTTTCAACTGTGGTCATATTTTCTAGGAAACCTCCCCTGCCCTTCCAGCCTAGTTTGAGTGAGTGCCACTCTTCTCTCCACTGGAGAAGGAAATGGCAACCCACTCCAGTATTCTTGCCTGGATAATTCCACAGACATAGGAGCATGGCAGGCTACAGTCCATTCCGGCGAAAAGAGTCGGACACGACTGAGCGACTATCATTCATTCACTCCTCACCATCCCCAATCACAGTCCAGGTCACACTGCACTGCCTCTTCCCACTGGACCACGACTTCCCTCAAGCAAAAATCCGTGTCAGTCTTAGTCCCCCTTAACCCCTAAACTTAGCTTAGTACTCTACAAAGAGCGGAGCTCAAGCAGTGCTGCTTAAGCGACGGAACGAACCAACAAACGCGGGCGACGTCCGAGACAGTGCGTACAGGCGAGAGCCTCCTGGGTCTAAGGGCGCGCCACGGGAAGACTAGGGGCCCCCACGTGGGTCTCGTCATCTGAAGGGTTCTAGATCTCCCAGAAGAACGCCCCGGAGGACGCCTAGCAGGTCACTTACCGGCCTCGGAACAGAGCCCACGGCATGGCGTTCCCGCCCCGGAGACCCCGGGCAGAGGCTGGAACAGGTCACCGGGCCGGGGCCGAGCGCGGGCCCGGAAATAGACTCGCTCGGCACCGCGAGAACCTGCATGGAGATTCCACAGCAGTAAAGACACTCTGAGGGTCGCCATGATTATCCGGGCCACTTACGCCGGAAGCGGCTGAGAACGATTCTGGGTCTCACGCGGTTCGCACGGCACCCTGGGAAATGTAGTCTTGATGGAGGAGGAGGCAGCGACGCAATTCCTATTTATAAAACAATAAACTTGTTTATAAAACAATAGATTGTTTCTTGTAAACCGCTCGTTCACACGGAAAAGGTGTTTATATGCTCTTTTTTCTGGACCTTTCCTTCATTTCCATGGCTCTATGTAACAAATTCCCATTTCCTGCCCAAACCTTTTCTCCCAGCTCCAGTTTTAAATCCAACTGCCTAAGCATCCTACTTCTCCATTCAAACTTCTCACGCCCCTCCCCACCCCGCCCCACTGCTCCCGGCAAATAACACCTGATTCCAAACCCCGATTGCCACGGCACCCATCATTCCCCTTCAACTCACACACCTTTTTCTGTCTCAGAATCTTAAGTCTCTTTTACAGCTCTTTTCTCAATTTGTGCTCAATTATTTTGCTTATTTATCTGCTTGCTTATTTTTCTCATGCCATGAAATCAAAGACATTATATATTGTGTTATAAGATCACCTAGCCTGGTACATATGCACACAGCAAACATTTGTTGAATAAATGACTGAGTGAACAATTAGAGGATCCTGTTATGTTCCTCCCAGTTGTCCAGGATGTGCAGGTTTTATCCTCTCCTAGACTGGTGCCTGTGCTAACTTGTCCCAACGTCTGACTTAAAAGAGGCGTTAAGTAAACGACTATTTGAATTTGCTAGACAGATAAACTCATCTTCTAACCTCACCTCACCATTGCCCAGTTAAGAGCTCTGTTTATGAACTCATACCCTATTTGGACAGGGAAAGAGAGAGCCCTAGGCTTTGTGCTGTATTCAGGCATGACTGCTGCCCAGTATGTCCCAACACTTCCTCTCACACCTACAAGATAAAAGGTGTTAGGGAGTGCTAGTGGGATGCATCCAAGTGTCTCCCAGCCGTGTCCTTTCTCTGAGAATATACCACCTACTTTCCCAGAGCATAGGCCTCTGTGGTTGTGTTTGTCTTATTAACATCCTCCTAGATAAAACTGATTGGACAACGAGTGGACACCTAATGCAGGAGAAATGACTCATTGGATGTTGCATTAGTTCCCTATAGCTTCTGTAGCAAATTATGACAAATGTGGTTACTTAAAACAACAGAAATTCTCTCACAGTTCTGGATACGAGTCATCTAAAATCAGTGTCACTCAGCTAGGTCAAAGAATTAGCAGAGCTGTGCCTCTTTCAGAGGCTCCAGGGGAGAACCTGTCTCCCAGATTCTTGTGACTGCAAACACTCCTTGGTTTATGGCTGCATCACTATAATCTCTGCTTCACTGCACCTTCTGTTCTGTCTGTGCCCAACTGCCTTTTACCTCACTCTGTAAGGTTATACACATGATTGCATTTAGGGCCCACCCAGATAATCCAGGATAATCTTTCCATCTTCAAACGCTTAATCATTTTTGCAAAGATCCTGTTTCCATGTAACATTCACAGGTTACAGGAACTAGGGAATAAATATCCTTTCAGGAGGGAGAACATTTTCAGCCAACCCCAGCTGTCAAGGCACCAAGCAGGTTTTATCTCAATATTTCAAACTCAGAAACACAGTTGATGGCAGAAGCTTAAAATGGGTAACTGTTTAGAAATGTTTGCAGCAGCCTTTTCCAGCCAATATGCTCACTAATCAACAAGCAGAGAGAATGCCAGTCTACAGAGGAAGGCAGGAAAATGGATCAGAAACATAAATGGCAGACTAGGATGCTTGAGAAAGAGAGGGAGGGAGGGGTGTGCTGTCTTGCCCAGAGATGCTCTCACCTTCCTGTATTAACCTCCTCTTCTTGGGCTACACTAAATTACTGATGGGATTACCAAGACTCTTAATTTCAGCTGTAACCTCGGACAGATGCCCATATCTTTCAGAGCCTCAGTTTCTCACCTGAAAACTGGGTATGATGAAAGTACTTATCTTGCAGACTCTGAGGACAAATTACCTTCAGGATCTAATGCCTGGTATTTCCAAAGGGGACACAAGAAGGTCATGTGGCAGCAAGTTGGTGGCTTTCTGAAGATCTTCACAGGGAAAGCTTTACTGCATTATATGGTTATCAGTTAAGATTCTCTGGTTGCAAGTGACAGAAATCTTTCTTACAAAACAGAGATGGAAGTGATGGGAAGGATGCTTAATATTTCACAGAGTTAAAGAGAAAGCTGAACAGCCAAGCCTCAAGAAAGACTCGAAGGATGGAAGCTCCAGCGTCCCCAAAGGCAAGAACTTAAGAGAAATTGCTTCAGGAGGCTGATGTCAGAATGACTTGATTCCAACTCAGTTGGCCCTCTGAATCCACAGATTAAAAATCCACAGGTTTAACCAACTGTAGATTGAAAATATTAAAAGAAACAATTTAAAAGTTCCATAAAGCAAAGCTTGAATCCGCCACATGTCAGCAAATATTTACATATCATTTACATTGTATTTACAACTATTTATATAGCTTTGGACAGCAAGGAGAGCCAACCAGTCAATCCTAAAGGAAATAAACCCTGAATATTCATTGGAAGGACTGATATTGAAGCTGAAACTCCAATACTTTGGCCACTTGATGCAACAAGTCAACTCACTGGAAAAGACCCTGATGCTGGGAAAGATTAAGGGCAGGAGGAAAAGGGGGTGACAGAGGATGACACAGTTGGATGGCATCACCAACTCAATGGACATGAATTTGAGCAAACTCTGGAAGATAGTGAAGGACAGGGAAGCCTGGTGTGCTCCATGGGGTCACAAAGAGTTGGACACAACTTAGCACAATACACAACAACAATATAGGATTTACATTGTATTGGGTATTATAAGTAACCTAGAGATGATTTAAACAGTAACTTGAGAGTGTGTGTGTATTATAAGCAAACAGTATGCCATTTTATGTAAGAGACTGGAGCATTCTTATATTTTGGTGTCTGAGAGAGTCCTAAAACCAGCCCTCTGTGGATCTTGAGGGATGACTCTACATGCTTTCCACCAAATTCAAGTTCCTGGTGAGAGAAGCGGATTGCCCTGGTGGGGCTCTGTTTACTTGGAAATGGGAGGTTGATCCTCTGACAGTTCCAAGACAACGTGGGTGCATCTAGCAGTGGCATTCATCAGGTAAAATGATGGGAGAGGGATCACCAGCTCTGTGGCGCAAGAATGAGTCTTATTATTTGTAAAGCAAAAGTATAGTGATGTTTCAATTACTCAATTGTGATTTTACAAGGTCTGGACTTTTCATTATTTCTCTAAAAGGACTGGGATTTTGCCCTGGTCTTTTAGAATCCTTCAAGATAAGGGTGTGAGGATAGATGTCAGTCAGGGAGAGGGATGACAGAGACTGAGAGAGAAGGGTAGCAGTTTGGGCAATCCAAGAACCCTTTCAATCTTCAGGAACACCCTTGCAACTTCCACATAATCTTCAAAACCCTATCTTTGAAGCTGTCCCTAAGGGCCACATGTGCCCCCATTTTTATCCTCACCCAGAATGTTTTCCCCTGCTCCTGTTCAAGGTCCAAAGCTCCAAAAGGTTCCCACACACACAAATTCCAAGGCCAAAGCCCCTCTGTGCACTGAGAAGGAAGCATTAGCAAGGAAAAGAGTAAAGTGAGAAGAGGTACTCGATGATGGGAGGTTCCCAAAGAAGCCGCAGCAAATAAGGTCTAAGTGGGGACAACGGCCATTGATGGGACGGGGCCTTTGTACCAGGAGGCAGGGAGGTAAAGATGGTGGAGTGTGGATAGGTTTTGAGTGGAGAATCAGAGGGCCTTCCTGATTCGCAGCCTCTCTGCTCTGAGCAATGGAAAACAAAGTTATTGGCTGAGAAAAGGCAAGGTTGTATTGGGAGCTGCAGGAGCAAAAAGTCTAAAGTAGCTGGTGGGGGCTGTGCACAAGGGTCTGGTGCTAGCACGTGAATCCACACAGTCCACCAAGTAGTGGGAGGGTCTGAAGCAGTGCTAGAAAGGAATCAAGATCTGGAAGCCAGGAAACTATTCCTCCTAGTTCCGGAGGAAAGCAGAAAACATTTGAAGATGTGCCTGGAAGCCTGTGGAAGGCTGTATCTGAGCAGAAGAACCTTGAGCAATGGTGAGGATGTTATCAGACATGACAAAGCACAACCACCTTCCCACTCACTCAGAGCACAGACTTCTCCTCAGTCCTGTGTGTCCTCATGGCAGACTGATGAAGGAGACAAGGCAGATACTGACATTCCCATCTTCTATACATAAGCTGAGATTCTGCAGAGTTAAGGGTCTTGCCTAGGGCCACCCAATTTAGAGACAAGGCTATAAACTTTGTGGTTCCTTGGCAGCTGTTACAATGGAAGAGCTCTGTTTCACATGTGTTTAGTAGGGTGAGGCAAAAACACTTGAGAGTTGCAGAAATAATAAAGACTGAACACGGCCCAAAAGAGAGCACGCGGGAGACTGTCCTCCCCCACAAGATGATGGGGTGGATGAGTCAGTTCTTCCAACCCTAGAATCATCTGTTTATCCTCAATTTTCCACATGACACTCTGTCTCTTTTCTTCTGACAGCACCTACTGAACTACAGTTATACCCCAAACTGAACACTCAAAACAGAAAATGATCCCCCAAAGCCAAGGCTACATCTGTCTGTGATGACAGGCAGACTCTCTGTCCTATAGCACAAGGACACGGATATCAAAGACACTTAGGCCAGCTCCTTCCTGCCATTCTGGAGCCCCCACCATGATGCAGGCCCAGAGCATCACCGCCTGTCACAGCCACAGTGGATATGATCTATGATAGCCGACACTTGGCTCCCCTACTCGTGAGAGCTGGCTGCTGTCAGGTTTGGTATGTGGAACATTTTGTCTGAGGGATATGCTGGCCTGGGTTGAAAGTAATTCCCATCAGCTCAGAACCGGGTGGTCTGTCACAAGGTTATTTTTCAGTTTGATCTGGACTCAGGAAGTCTTTCGGACTGAGAGCTGATATTTTCAAAGGTTAATAAGCCCATCAGAGATTTCTTTCATGAGAAAATGTGATGCATCTGATTGCCCTGACTTGCATGCAGTTCCCAGATCAGGACCTGAGCATTATTTCACTCCAGACTCAGGACTGCAGTGTCCTCAAGATGCTTGGGGCCCAGAATAGGAGAAGCACTGGCCGCTACTAATGGAAATCCAGATAGGGCAGAATGTATGGTCTTAGGATGCCCTAAGTGTGTGCCTGTGTGTATGTGCGCATGCAGCGTGTGTTTGGCTATATGTGTCACACAAATGTTTATGTGCATGTTTGTTTGTCTTCAGGGGACATGTGTTTGTGCATATGTGTATGTCAGGGTGGCCAATTGGTGTAAAAGTGCGTGTTCAAATGTGTGTGTACATGCATGTATATGTTATTTTGAACACGTGTGTGCAATTGTGTCATCTTGTGTATGCACTGATGCACATTCAGTTCAAGTTCAGTTCAGTTTCTCAACCCTGTCCAACTTTTTGCAACCCCATGGACTGTAGCATGCCAGGCTTCCCTGTCCATCACCAACTCCCGGAGTTTACTCAAACTCAGGTCCATCGATTTGGTGATGCCATCCAAACACCTCATCGTCTGTCATCCCCTTCTCCTCCTCCTTCAATCTTTCTCAGCATCAGGGTCTTTTCCAGTGAGTCACTTCTTCACATCAAGTGGCCAAAGTATTGGAGTTTCAGCTTCAGCATCAGTCCTTCCAATGAATATTCAGGACTGATTTCTTTTAGGATTGACTGGTTGGATCTCCTTGCAGTCCAAGAGACTCTCAAGAGTCTTCTCCAACACCATAGTTCAAAAGCATCAATTCTTTGGCGCTCAGCTTTCTTTATAGTCTCAACTCTCACATACATACATGACTACTGGAAAAACCATAGCTTTGATTAGATGGACCTTTGTTGGCAAAGTTCTGCTTTTTAATATGCTGTCTAGGTTGGTCAAAGCTTTTCTTCCAAGGAGCAAATGTTTTTTAATTTCATGGCTGCAATCACCATCTGCAGTGATTTTGGAGCCCCCCAAAATAAAGTCTGTCACTGTTTCCATTGTTTCTCCATCTATTTGCCATGAAGTGATGGGACTGGATGCCATGATCTTAGTTTTTTGAATGTTGAGTTTTAAGCCAACTTTTTCACTCCCCTCTTTCTCTTTCATCAAGAGGCTTTTTAGTTCCTCTTTGCTTTTTGCCATAAGGGTGGTGTCATCTGTGTATCTGAGGTTATTGATATTTCTCCTGGAAATTCTGATTCCAGTTTGTGCTTCATCCAGCCCAGCATTTTGCATGATGTATTCTGCATATAAGTCAAATAAGCAGGGTGACAATATACAGCCTTGACATACTCCTTTCCCAATTTGGAACCAGTCTGTTGTTCCATGTCTGGTTCTAACTGTTGCTTCTTGACCTGCATACAGGTTTCTCAGGAGGCAGGTCAGGTGGTCTGGTATTTCCATCTCTTGAAGAGTTTTCCATAGTTTGTTGTGATCCACACAGTCAAAGGCTTTGGCATAGTTAATAAAGCAAAAGTAGATGTTTTCCTGGAATTCTCTTGCTTTTTCGATGATCCAACAGATGTTGGCAATTTGAGCTCTGTTTCCTCTGCCTTTTCTAAATCCAGCTTGAACATCTGGAAGTTCATGGTTCACATACTGTTGAAGCCTGGCTTGGAGAATTTTGAGCGTTACTTTGCTAGTGTGTGAGATGACTGCAATATGTGGTAGTCTGAACATTCTTTGGCATTGCCTTTCTTTGGGGTTGGAATGAAAACTGACCTTTTCCAGTCCTGTGGCCACTGCTGAGTTTTCCAAATTTGCTGGCATATTGAGTGCAGCACTTTCACAGCATCATCTTTTAGGATTTGAAATAGCTCAACTGGAATTCATACATGTGTTCAAACATCTATGCTGGCCTGAAAATTGGGCAGTTAAATGGTTAGAGATTTGGAATCAGACAGATATGGGTTCAAATTCTAACTCTACAATTTATTAGCTATATGAGCCCTTGCTATTCATCACCTTGGCTTCCTCCTCTCTAAGTTGGAATGAGAACAGCTTCTTCACAGGCCCAGGGAGAGGGTTAACAGCCATGGAACAATACAGCCCTGGCACATAGTCAGTGCCTAGCAAGTGGTAGATAATATTACTGCTATGACTATCATCACCACCACCATCATCATCATTCTTGCCTCTTGCCATTTTGTTTCCTGGCTGTGTGGCATTTGTTTTGTCTCTTTAAAACCCACCCAGGTCTGCAAAATTTTCAGATGTAAATGAACTAGCAGTCCAGAGAAATGAGTGACCACACCGATTCCACTCACCCACTGTGACTTTGGCTACATCAGTAAATCACAATTCCCCTATCAGTCAAGTGGCACAAGTAACAATGCCACTCACCAACTTTTTTTCCCATGCTGGTACATCTTGCAGAGATGAAAGTAATTAAATGGTTGTCAACTACTTTCTGCACACCCAGGCCTGGCATAGGCTCCATGGAACCTATGAGAAAAGAACACACCTATCCCTGACCTTTACAATATCCAGTGGAGTTGCCCTGTTGTTTTTAAAAAATAAACAGTTAAACAGACTTATTCAGGAATAACTGGTGTACAATAAACTACACACAAATAAGCCATGATCCGATAAGTTTTAGCTTATGTATGTACGCACCACATAACCATCACCACAATCCAGATAATGAAAGTGTCCATTACCCCATTTCTTCCCCCCATTCTTCCTGTACAACACCTTCCCCCAGGCGACCATGCCTTCTTTTCTCTACAGACTGGTGTGCATTTTCTAGAGTTCTAAAATCTCCAGATTATAATCATAAGCACGAATTCTCTGTTTGGGTTTTTGCATTTGGCATAATTATTTTAAGCTTCATCCATGTTATCATGTCAGCTTCTTCCTTTTTATTGGCAAATAATATTCCATTATATGGATGTACCACAATTTGCTATCCATTCACCTGTTGAGGAACTTGGGGGTTGTTTTTCTCTGATTATTACAAATAAAATGCCTATGAACATATGTCTTTGGACATATGTTAATATTTCTCTTGGGAAAGAATCTAGGAGTGGGATGCTTGAATCATATGATAGGGATATATTTAACTTTTTGAGAAACACTCAAACTGTTTTCTAGGTAATTGTGCCATTTTACATCTCCATGAGCAGTGTATGAGAATTCTATCTCCTCAACATTCTCACCAACACTTGATATGATCAGCCTTTTCATTTTAGCCATTTTCATACTGTGTTGTGGTATCTCATTGTGGTTTTTAATTTGTGTGACCTACTGACTAATGTTGTTGAATATATTTTCTTTCTTTCTAAAAAAATTTTATTGGAGTATAGTTGACTTACAATATTGTGCTAGTTTCACATGCACAGCAAAGTGACTCAGTTATGCATACTCATATATTGATTCTTTTCCAGATTCTTTTCTCATATAGATTATTGCAGAATATTGGGTAGAGTTCCCTGTGCTATACAGTAGTACCTTGTTGATTATCTTATATATAGTAGTAGTTGTTGTTTAGTCACTCAGTCATGTCTGACTCTGTGACCCCATGGACTGTCATCAGCCAGACTCCTTTGTCCATGGGATTTCCCAGGCAAGAATACTGGAGTGGGTTGCCATTTCCTTCTCCAGGGGATCTTCCCAGCCCAGGGATCAAACCTGCATCTCCTGTATTAGCAGGTGGATTCTTTATCACTGAGTCACCTGGGAAGCCCATATATAGTAGTGTCTGTATGTTAATGTGCATATTTGCTATTCATGTATCTTCTTTGATAATTTGTCTATTCAAATCTTATGCCTATATTTAAAGTTGGGTTATTTGTCTTCTTACTGAATTTCAGGAATTCTTATATATTCTTGATACAAGTCCTATATTTAAAATGTTTGCAAATATTTCCCCCCCCCCACTTTGTGACTTGCCTTTCTCTTAACAACTATCTTGTAAAGAGAAATTTAAAATTTATCACTGTGTTCTTTTATGGGTTATGCTTTGCCTAACCTAAGGTCATACTGTTTTCTTTTAGAAGGTTCATAGTTTTCTATTTCATGTTTAGGTCTATGGTCCATTTTGGGTTAATTTTTTTAAATATAGCATAAAGATTGAAGCATATTTTTGCACATATATATATATTAACAATTTCAGAATCATTGTTTTAAAGACTGTCCTTTCTGCACTGAACTGGCTTTGCAACATTTTAAAAAATCAATTGCCTGTATATGTGTAGGTCTATTTCTGGAACCTAGTCTACTGTGTTGATCTATTTTTATATCTTTATGTTAATTCTTGAAAGCATGCAGAGTTACAATAATTTTCCAATTTTGTTCTCTTTTCTTTCAAAGTTTTTTTTTTTTTTTTTTGACTGCCTTATGTCCTTTACATTCCCATATAAAATTCAGAATCAGGTATTTGCTTTTTACCAAAATTCTTCCTGGAATTCTGATTGAGATTATATCAAATCTCAAATCAAATCTAAAGTTTCAAATCAAATTAAATATATTCTCTCCAAATAAATCAATTTGGAGAGAATTTAGATCTTAACAATACTGAGTCTTCTGATTTATGAACAAGGTTTATTTTTCCACTTACATAAATCTTATTTAATTTCTCTCAGCAATGTTTTGTAGTTTCAAATGTCACTCAGTTGTGTCTGACTCTTTTGCGACCCTATGGACGGTAGCCCACCAGGCTCCTCTATCCATGGAATTCTTCAGGCAAGAATACTGGAATGGGTAGCCATTCCCTTCTCCAGAGGATCTTCCAGATTCAGGGATCAAACCCGGGTCTCCTACATCACTTTACCATCTGAGCCATCAGGGGTGGACTTTCAATGTATAGACTGCATCTTTTGTCAGACATATCCCTAGGGTTTTATATATTTGATATTATTTATAAATGTTATTATTTTCATTTCAATTTATGATTGTTGCTAGTCCTTAGAGATACTGTTGGGTTTTGTATATAATATCCTGAAAACCTGCTCAACTCACTTTTTTAGTTCCACTAGGTTGTAAATTCCATCAGGTGCTTTACATAAACAGTCACATTGTCTGTAAATCAAAATAGCTTTAATTCCTCTTTTACAATCTGGAGAACATTGTTTTTCCTTTTCTTGCTTGATTGCACTTGCTAGAACCACTAGTATGATGCAAATATCAGTAGCAAGAGCTAACACCCTTATCTTGTTCCTTTGGTCTTAGAGGGAAAGCATTCTATCTTTCATATTAAGTGTGATGTTAGCAGTAGGTTTTTCATATATGCCCTTTGTCAGTTTGTAGAAGTTCTCTTCTATTTCCAGTCTACTGAGAATTTCTTTCAGAAATGAATACTGGAATTTTACAAATTTTTTTCAAACCTGTTGAGATGATCATGGGACTTTATTTATATAGTCTAATACAGTGAATTACACTGATTGATTTTTGTATGTTAAACCAACCTTGCATTCCTGGAATAAACCCATTTGATAAGAATGTATCATACTTTCATAAATATTGTTGGATTGATTTAATAAAACTTTAACAATTTTTACTCTATGTTCATGAAGATTTCAGTCTATTTTTACCTTTTCTTGAAGTGTTTGTCTGATTTTAGTATTTGTATGAAGGTAATGCTAGCTGCCTAGAATGAGTGAGAAACCTTTTCAGTTCAGTTCAGTTGCTCAGTTGTGTCTGACTCTTTGCAACCCCATGGATTGCAGCACGCCAGGCCTTCCTGTCCATCACCAACTCCGGAGTTTACTCAAACTCATGTCCATTGAGTCAGTGATGCCATCCAAACATCTCACAATGGAGAAACCTTTTAGTCTCTTCAATTTTCTGGAAGAGTCTGTGTAGAATTTGTATCATTTCTCCCTTAAATGTTTGGTAGAATTCACCAATTAAGCCATCTGGGCCTGGAGTTTACAGTGAGGGAAGGTTTTTAACAAAATTTTAATTTCTTTAGTAGATATAGGGTTATTCAGGTAATCTTTTTATTTTATTTATTTATTTATTTTTTGAGTGAGCTTTGCTAGTTTGTATCTTTCAAGGAATGGTCCATTTCGTGTCAGTTTTCAAACTTATTAGTAAATGCTGTCCACAGTATTACTGGTAAATTTTTATTATCTATATATTCTATAATGATATTCCTTCTCTTATTCCTGATATTAGTAAGTTGTATATTCTCTTTTCTTTCTAATCAGTCTAACCAGAAGTTTATCAATTTTGATTTCTCAAAGACTCAGTTTTTGGTTCTTTTTTTGTTTTGTTTTGCTATTTTTCTTCTGTTCATATTGATTTCTGTGTTGATCTTCTGTTTACTCTCTTTATTCTGCTTCTTTTTCTAGTTTCTTAAGGTGGAAACTGAGGTTGTTTTGAGATCTTTCTTTTTCTCCAATATAGCCATTTCATGCCATAAGTTTCCTCTTAAGAATTGCTTTGTCAGCATCCCATAAATTTTCATATGTTGTTTTCATTTTAATTCAAATCAAAATAACTTAAGATTTTTCTTTTTAAAATTGCTTCTTTAATCCATGGGTTATTTACTAGTAAGTTACTTGGCTACTCCATATTTGGTATTTTTCCAGATATCTGTCTGTTATTAATTTCTAATTTAATTCTATTATGGTCAAAGAATATATTTTATATGACTTGAAACTTTTTAAATTTATTGAGACTTGTATTTTGTCCCAGAATACAGTCCATCTTGGTAAATATGCAGTGTACATTTAATTATGTTTCTGTTTTTAACTTCTAGTTTAATTCCATTGTGACCTGAGAGTAGGCATTGTAGGATTTCTATTCTTTTAAGTATGTTAAGGTGTGTTCTGTGGCCCAGAATGTGATCTATCTTGGTGAATGTTCCATGTGAGCTTGAGAAGAATGTGTATCCTGCTGTTGTTGGAGGAAGTAGTCAACAGATGTCAACTATATATGTCAACTATAGCCAGTTGATGGATGGCGCTTTTGAGTACAAGTATGTCCTTACTGATTCTCTGCCTACTGGATCTGTCCATTTTGTTAAAGGGGTGCTGAATTCGCCAACTGTAATAGTGGATTCATCCTATTTTTTCTTGCAGTTCTATGTTTTGCTTCACACATTTTGACACACACACACTAAGGATTATTATGACTTCTTGGAAAAATGACCCCTTTATCCTATGCCATACCCTTTTTTATCCCTGATAACTTTTTTTGCTCTAAGTTCTGCTCTGTCTGAAATGTAACTACTCTTACTTTCTTTTGATTAGTGTTAACAAGGTGTGGGCTTCCCAGGTGGCACTGGTAGTAAAGAACCTGCCTGCCAATGCAGGAGACATAAGAGATGGGGTTCGATCCCTGGGTCAGGAAGAGCCCCTGGAGGAGGGTACAGCAACCCACTCGAGCATTCTTGCCTGGAGAATCCCACGGACAGAGGAACCTGGCAGGCTACAGTCCATAGAGTCACAGAGAGTCAGACATGACTGAAGCAACTTAGCAGCAGCAGCAGCAGCAAGGTGTATCTTTCTCCATACTTTTAACCTTTATGTGTCTTTATATACAATATAATGAGGGGTTTCTTATAGGCCACATACAGTTGTGTCTTGCTTTTTAATCTACTCTGACCATCTCTGTCTTTATTTAGTATATTTAAACCATTGCCATTTAAAGCATTTATTGGTATTGCTGGATTAACATCAACCACATTTGTTACTATTTTCTATTTGTTGCCCTTGTTCTTTGTTCCTATTTTTGCCTTCCAGTCTTTTTCTGCCTTTAATGGTTTTAATTGAACACTTTATATGTTTCCATTTTCTTTCTAAGCATACAAGTTATATTTCTTTTTCTAGTGGCTGCCTTAGAGTTTGCAATATATAGTTACAACTAATCTAAATCCACTTTAAAATAACACCACACAACTTCATGGGTAGTGTGAGTACAGTATAGTAACAAAGGTACTTCTTCCCATCCTTTGTATCACAGCCATCATTCACTTCACTTATACCTTAAGTATATATAAATAACTCCATAATCATATATAATCTACTATATTGTTGCTTTATTTTGAACAAACTGTTATCTGTTAGATCAATTAAGAATAAGAAAAAAGAAAGATTTTTTTTTTTTTACCTTCACTTACTCTTTCTCCAATGTTTTTCCTTTCTTTATGTAGATCTAAGCTCCTGACCTAATTCATTTTACTCCTCTAAAGAACTTTTAACATTTCTTGCAAGGCAAGTCTACTGGCAACAAATTCCCTCAATTTTTGTTTTTCTGAAAAAGTCCTTATTTGCCTTCATTTTTGAAGGATAATGTTTCAGGGTACAAAATTCTAGATTTGTGCATTTTTCTTTTCCTCTTAACACAAATATATCACTGCACTCTTTGTTTGTTTGCATGGTTTCTGAGGAGAAGTCCTCTGTAATTCTTACCTTTGCTTTCCCACTGGTAAGGTGTTTTTCCTCTGGCTTCATTCAAGACTTTATCTTCAGTTTCTGCAGTTTGCATATGAAATACTTCAGTGTTAATTGTTGGAATTTATCCTGCTTGGTGTTTTATGAGCTTCTTGGATCTGTGGTTTGGTGTCTGACATTAATTTGGGAGAAATGCTTAGTCATTACTGTGTCACATATTTCTTGTACTTCTTTCTTTTTCTTGTCCTCCTGGTATTCCTGTGACTCGTATGTTACATGCTTTGTAGTTTCTCCATAGTTCCTGGATAGTCTGTTCTGCCTTTTTTTTTTTTTTTTCAGTCTCTCTTTTCTCCTGACTTTTCCATTCTGCAAGTTTCTATTGACATATTCTCAAGTGTAGAGACTCTTTCCTCAGCCATGATAAATCCAGTCTACTTAGTCATCAAAGGTATTCTTCATTTTTGTCTCAGATTTTTGATCTCTGGTATTTGTTTTTTATTTTTTTCTTAGAATTTCCATCTCTCTCCGTACATTGCCCATCTATTCTTCATGCTGCCTACTTATCTATCAGAGGCCTCAACATGTTAATCATTGTTGTTTTAAATTCCTTTTCTAATAATCCCAACATTTCTGCTATATCTGATTCTGGTTCTGATGCTTATACTGGCTCATCAAACTTTTTTCCTCTTTAGCATGTTCTGTCATTTTTTCTTGATAGACATAATACACTGAGTAAAATGAATTGTTGTAAACAGGCCTTTAGTAATGTGGTGGTGAGGTGTGGAGGGAGAGGAAGTGTTCCAGAGTCCTGTGATTAGGGACTGGTCTCTAAGTGAGCCTCTGCCTCTGTGAACTTTACACGTACCTATCAGTTTCTCCTCTACACCATTTCGTGTGGCAGGATGGCTAGCAGGAAGTGGAGTTCTGTATTTTCCTTCCCCCAGATTATCTGAAAAGTGAAAGTGAAAGTTAAGTCGTTCAGTCATGTCCCACTCTTTGCAACCCCGTGGACTGTAGCCCACCAGGCTCTTCCGTCCATGGGATTCTCCAGGCAAGAGTACTGGAGTGGGTTGCCATTTCCTTCTCCAGGGGATCTTCCCAACTCAGGGATCGAACCCAAGTCTCCCGCATTGCAGGCAGATGCTTTAACCTCTGAGCCATCAGGAAAGCCAGATCATCTAGGCTCTGACAAAACCCTAGCAGGTTAGGTTCTGATAAAATAGTTTCTCTTGAGCTCAGGCCTCATAATGAAAACAGTGGGACTTCCCTAGTGGTTCAGTGGTTAAAAATCTATCTGCCAATGCAGGGGGCCCAGGGCAACTAAGCCCGTACATTACAATTGTAGCCCATGTGCCCTAGAACCCATGCCCAGCAACAAAAGAAGCCACCACAATGAGAAACTCATGCACCACAACTAGAGAGTAGCTCCCACTCACCATAGAAAGGCCACAGAAAGGCCAAGTACAGAAATGAAGACCCAGTGCAACCATAAAGAAAGAAAGAAATTAAATTAAAAAACTAAAGAACACAGTGTTCTGGTAGATTTCAAAATGGTTACTTTCCCCATACCCCTGAAGGAAACAGGTGGGGATTTTTCTCTGATACTTATTGTGAGAATGTAACAGAGAAGAACAAATCTGACTCCATATCAAGATCTATTTCACTAGGGCCTACCTCTGTGCTCTCTTGCCTGGGCTTAGTCTGCTGGTTCTGCTGCTGCTGCTGCTGCTAAGTCACACCAGTTGTGTCCGACTCTGTGCAACCCCATAGACAGCAGCCCACCAGGCTCCTCTGTCCCTGGGATTCTCCAGGCAAGAATTCAGAGTGGGTTGCCATTTCCTTCTCCAGTGCATGAAAGTGAAAAGTGAAAGTGAAGTCACTCAGTTGTGTCCGCCTTTGTAAAGGAATGTTGATTATAGCCTAAAACACATAGGATAGTCCCTTCTGGAGGCTCCAGTTTCCAGGATTGACCTTTAAAAGAATAACACTCCTCATTCATTCAGAGATAAAAAGTTGCAGGTCTGAGAATAACATTTTTCTTGTTGGAAGTTTACATGAACATCATGAACAGATCTATATGGACATCTGCAAGAACAAAGGATTATCCCATCCTCTCTGAGTCTAGCTAGCATCAAGGAGTCTGCAACAACCAGCCACACCCCTCCCATTTTAGTACAAAAGAAACCTGAATTCTAACTCAGGTAAGATGGTTCAGTGGGACACGAGTCTACCACCTTCTCAATCTGCTGGGTTTCCTGAAAAAGTCACTATTCCTTGTCCCAACACCCCATCTCTTAATTTATGGTGAGCAGTATGAGCTTGGACTTGTAACAAGAACCTGGTCCAACTGCTGGAGGTAAAACTCACAGAAGTCTGAAGGTCACCCTATGATTCTGTCCACATAGAGTTTTTAACCTTCATGCTTGTCCACACTGAACCTCCAGCCATTTCTCTGACTTCCGTGCTGATTCCTACAGAAGTTGTGATTCTATGTATCCCACTGTCTCTCCAATTTGGGGGTAGCAATTTGCCCTGTAACCTCACTTCTCTGACATACCTAAGAAGATCTGTTGATTTTCAGTTTGTTCAGCCTTTTAATTGTTACGATAGAGTAATGACTTCCAAACTCCTTACACACTAGACCAGAAACCTGTTAGGTTTTATTTGTCTAAACTGTTCATGATCTTTCTTTTCTGCTTTTTTCCAAAGTAATTATTTTTTAATGATCCACTTAATATCCCTTGTTGGCTTATCATATTTTTATTTTAGTAATTGTTTTAGGATAGTATATATCTATTACACAGCACATTCGTGTGATGTTACCTCAGAATATATTTGTTTTCTCCCCTTCAGTATTTATGCTATTCTAGCATATATTTTACATATGTATCTACATGTGTTTTACATATAATACATGGGTACTATTTTTCTTTAAATTTTAATACTTTAGTTTTGAAAGCATTTTTAGGTTTATTAGAAAAACTGTACTAGAAAGTACAGAATTCCCATATGCCCTCTCTGGACTCCCACCACCAGTTTCCCCAATTATTAACGTTTGTGTATGTTACCATTAATGAACCAATCTTGATAGATTTTTAAAAGCTAATGCTCATAGTTTACTTTAAGGCTCACACTTTGAGTTGAAAATTCTATGGGTTTTGACAAATGCATGTTGCACATCCACATGTTACAGCATCATTTAGAATAGTTTCACTGACAAAAGTGTTCTGTGGTCCACATCTCCTCCTCCTCCCCCTGCTGCTGCTGCTGCTAAGTCACTCCAGTCGTGTCTCTGTGAGACCCCACAGACGGCAGCCCACCAGGCTCTGCCATCCCTGGGCTTCTCCAGGCAAGAACACTGGAGTGGGTTGCCATTTCCTTCTCCATCCTCCTCCCCCTAACCCTTAACAAACAATGCGTTTTTCACAGTGTCCCATAGTCGGAATCATAAAGTATGTAGCCTTTTTAGACTGGCTTCTTTTACTTAGTAATATTCATTTAACATCCCTCCATGTCTTTTTGTGGTTTGATAGCTCATTTCTTGCACTGAAAAATAATCCTGTTGCATGGATGCATCATAGTTTTGTTTATCCATTCACCTATTTAAAGACATCTTAATTGCTTCCAATCAAGGATTCCAATATCAACATTCATATCCACATTTTTGTGTGGACATAAACTTCAACTACTTAGGTAAATACGTAGGAACATGATTGCCGGATAGTATGGTGAGAATATATTTAGTTTAATAAAAAACTACCAAACTCTCTTAGAGTGGCTATCCCACTTTTCATTCCCAACAATTATCTTTTAAATATATTTAAGTAATAAGAATATATAGATATATATATATACATATACCCATACATGCCATTTCTAGCGTTCATTCATTTGTGGATGTCCAGATTTTCATCTGGCCGGTAGGAGGTGCTCTGGGTTCCGGTCCAGCGCCCAGCTCTGCAGAATAACGGGATGCATGTTATCCCAGGACGACACGAGGTGGCGCTGTGGGACTGCTGTCGGGATCCAGGCCCGGGGCGATTGGTCTTCCCAGGCGGCACAGCCCTGGGGGAATCCTTTCCTACCTGGTCCTCTGGGAAGCCAGGGAGGTTCTGTCCCTGTTTTGCTTCTCTCGGAATGATATAGCTCATGTCTTCCCTTTTCATGCAGCTTCTTTGTTCCTTTTCCACCGGCACTGTGGGCAAAGAGGATCGCCACCCTCCCTCCTTCCCGCAGAGACATGAGGTCTCTGAGGATGGAGGCGACAGTGGGAGCAGACAGGAGCTGCGCTTCTGGAAAAGCCAGAGACACGTCTACTTCCTAAATGCCCAAAGCCCACATCCAGGCATAAGAACCCTCTTTCTAATTCTGGAGGCTTGGTGATTAAATCTCTGCAACCCTGTCTTCGGGGAGACTTGCTTTTCTAAAAGGGTCTGTTCTAGGGAGCCAGAGGGCCACCTCCTCCCACCTGGCATCAGGGAACGCTACTTCCGCCCACAAGGCTTAGCTGTGGAGCTTTCAATGTGGATTAACAGAGAGAGCGGGGGTTGGGGAACATCAGCCCTGGAAGCACGTGCAACCTCCACAAAGCGGGTCATTTAGAATCAGTCAGCATGACGACTCCTCTGAGGCTCCTGTGCAGAGTGGGGAGAGGAAGCCCTGTGCTGGAGGGCTGCAGTGAGGAGTGAGTGCGTCTCCTGGACTGCTCTGTCCGCTGGGAAACTCTGGGCACCTATGTGCTGTGGTTATCACAAAACAGTAACGAATTTGGACAGCTCTGAGAGCGAACAAAATGGCTGGTGAGGGCAGCTGAGGGCCAGGGAGGCCACAGGAGGGTGGAAGGGAGAGGTGGGTCTTGAGCCAGGCAGTCAGGATGAAGGGGCTGGGGGTGAGTTCCCAGGAGCAGGGGGATTGCAATGTGCATGGTGAGTGGGGCCTGGTCCATAGGCTGGAAGGGGAGGACAGAGCCTGAGATGGGGCCTGAGTGCCTGGCTGCTGAATCTAAACCATCAGAGAACTTCTACCCAGGAAGGGCAGCCCTTGGAAAGAGCTGTCTGACAGCTGTGGAGTGAGGGATGGATGGGAAGGCGGCCTGGAGGCTATGGTGACCGGTGTGCTTTTACTCTTTTCTTAATTGTGATTTTGGAAACACTGTCCCTCTTCTAACCTTTCCTGACTACGGAAACGGGCTTGAGAGTCGAGGCTTGCTGGGCTTCTCCGTCTCTGGGGAACAGGACTGGCCAGGATGCGGCAGGCAGCCCTTGACAGATGACCCAGGGCTGTTCACGCACACATTCCCATCTGCACTGACTCACGGACAGTCTCTCTGAGGCTTCAGCCCTGCTTCCCAGTGAGGCAGAGAGCCCAGCTGAGGCCTGTCTGGGTTGTCTCAAGGAGACAGGCTGGTTATGGAACCCATGGCAGTGCACCCCAACACACACACACACACACAATGAAATTGGGCTATTTCTGCCCTGAGGGAAAGCCATACAAACCACAGGGCCACGTGATGTGCCAACACCCCTGGGCTTCCCCTCTTCTGCCACCTGGCCCCTCCTGCGTAGTGTGGCGGGACAGCCTTCCTTGGTATCTCCTCCGCAGCAACCTTATCGCCGAGCCTTGGAACTGTTGGCCACAAGACCTTGGCTAGCCAGAGGTCTGGGGCAGTAGGCTCTTCCCCTGGGGAGGCAAAGGAGGCACCTGAAATCGCTTGCCTTTCCCAGCCCACAGCTGATAATTTTTCTGAAAGACCAGCATTCCCACCACTGTTGGTGGCTTTGGGTGAAACGTTCCTTGAATGTTAACTCTGAACCCCAGCAACCCTGACCACAGGAGGAGGGGCTGGGCTGGCCTGAGGATATATTTGAGAGCTACCTCCCTGGAGGAAACCTCAAATCTCAGTTTCTTTCTGTGCATCCTGGGCCTGTCTCCTTCATGGAGAAGACAGAGAAAGGTGGCAGACTCAGGATGATGGGACACTTGGTTAGTTGGGTTCTGGCTTAGTGAGACTTAGGTTCTGAGCTCTGGGAGCAACTCCCTGTGTCTTGTGACTCCCCCCCCCCCGCACCCCCCCCCCCCCCCCCCCCGCCCAGGGGAGGGAGGCAAGACCAGAAAAGAGGCCGAGAAGCCTCTGTGTGCACGGGACAGCCCCCACGAGCTCTGTGCTCAATTTTTCCATCTGTAACATGGGGATGACAGCACACAAAGGCACTTCATGAGGTCATCATGGGGATGAATCAATAGATGTAAAATAATTTGGAAAAGTGCAATGCACCATTTAGTGAAGGCGGTATTTATGTTTTCCAGTGGAAAAAAGCAGCAGTATCTTCTCACTGCAGAGAAGTAAAACCTCAGTCCCTGGAGCCAAGTGAGTCCAAGAAATGAAGCCAAAAGCAAACCTGGAAGGCGGTGGCTGGCGTTCTCCATGAGGCGGCCTTTGAAGTGAGAGCTGTCCCTCCCTCCAAGGGCTCCGGCAGCTCCCCCCTCCGCACTTGATGAAAGGGGAGACGGGCTCTGTTGTGGTTTGACACATGCCCCAGATGTCAGGTTGCGACTCTACTTGGCAGTTAGCTCCCCAAGGTGGCAGCTGTGTGGAGAGGAAAGGCCTGGGCTTGGAATCGGAGTGCATGGTGTCAACGCCAGCCGTGCCCCACGCAACTCCTCTGTGCCGCCTTCTATAAAATGGGTGTGATACCTGCTCAGGCCACCTCGATAGGGCTGCCAGGTTTAGCAAATGCAAATCAAGGATACCCAGATCAATGTGAATTTCAGATAATGAACATATAATCTTTCAGTACAAGCATGTCCCATGCAATACTTGAGACATACTAACACTAAAAAAATTATTTGATATGTACCTGAGATTCAAATGTTCCTGTATTTTATTTGGCAACTCTAATCTCTTGGGAGACTTTACAGGGGTCACCTGGGTGAAAGCGCTTCAAACTGTAAATGCTTTGAAAGTATATGCTGGGAGGTATTCTGAAAAGAGGGTGGACAGTTAACTTTGGTAACCAAAATGGCCTTTTATCTTGAAATTCCTAAGGCCTCCTTCCTGCAACCATAGCCACCCCCACTGCAGTGGAATCTCTTCCTCTCTAAAGGGCTCTCCTGCCCTTCTAACCCCTGCTGTCCTCTGCTGTCGTGTCTCCTTCGTCCCCACCCACTGGAGAGGCTCCTGGGTTTGTGGAAGCTGAAGTCATTTTCTGCTCTGGGTCCTGCCCACTGGGCTCAATACACCTTGGGTTTGCTGTGACTTCAACCTTCATGGAGTGTGTGATGCAGTGAGAGGCTTCAGGGTCCATTCTATAGCCCTGGCTGGACCATGTGCTCTGCTGTGGAAACAGACTGTGGACAAGGTGCTTCTGTCTCAGCTTCAGAGTCCTCATCGATGCAATGGGAAGATGCTAACCCGAGCTCACCTTTAAGACAGGAAAAGATGATGACAGCAAAGCACCTAGGATGGAGCCAGGCCCCCAGTGGGCACACAGCAGGCTAGTTACCACTTCCACCTGTTCACTCTGCCCTCCGCCACACCAGGCTGGCCTACTGGCAGTCCCCCAAGTGTTCTATTTGAGGGAAGGCGCTCACTTACCTCCCCTTATAAGTCTTCACACTCTCAAGGAGTCCAAGCCATCAGCTTTGCCAGCTTCTGTATCCCCAATGCCCACGTGTCTGTCCTCCCCACTCAGGATGGGAATCTGGCCACTGTTGTCCCACACATGCAGCAGAGAAACAGACAAACTCAGCTGACACTGCCTCAGTCACACCACCAAGACTATTCCCGTCCCTCCCCAACCAAGACCTTCCAGAAATTCAGTCACCTCAGGGAAGCAGGGCAGGTGCCCGAGGTGGAGGTGAGGCTCTCTGCTGCTTCCCTGTGGGATGCCAAGTGGCTTTCAGGACAGAGAGTATCTGGAATGGGGGTGGGTAAAGAATGATGACGAGAAGGAGGATTCAGGCTCTTGTGCCTTCTGTTCTCTCAGCCCCAAGTGCCATTCTGTGCTAAGTCGCTTCAGTCATGTCCGTCTCTGCAACCCCATGGACTGTAGCCTGCCAGGCTCCTCGGTCCATGGGATTCTCCAGCAAGAATATTGGAGTGGGTTGCCATTTCCTCCTCCAGGGGATCTTCCTGATCCAGGGATTGAACCTGAGTCTCTTAAGTCTCCTGAAGTTGGGGCCAAGTATCCACTAGAAAGGGCAGGGTGAAGTGTTAGGAGCCATGGCCCATCTTTACCTGCACTGGGCTGCAGCATCTCCACACACATGGACTAACCTCCAGAACTGTTCACTCATTCACCCAACACACAAACTTCTGGTGGGACTGGGGCACATGGAGGTGAAGGAAACGTCACTGCTGTGGTGGGACCTCCAGGCCCCAGCGAGAGAAAGGGACAGAAATGAGGCAGATGCAATGCATGTGGGAAGAACCAGGATGGAGGGAGGCTCGGATCCCTCAGGATAGTGTCGGGAGGATGGTGAGGCTCCCAATTGTGTACAGACCAGTGGGTGTGCAGACTAATAGAGAAGCTACATAGGCATCGATCAGTTGACAAAACTGTTGAAGTTGGCCATCACAAATGCTAGTAAAGATGTGGAGCAACAGGAATGTTCACACCTTGCCAGTGAGAGGCTAGTTTAATAGAACTACACAAAAACCACTGGAGATGCCCATTCCCAGGGCTGTAGGAGAAATTCCACTCCCAGGTCTGCGCGCCAAGACGGCTGCATTAGGCCACTCCTGGCCGCACAGTACACCATAGCCTGAGATCCAAACAGCCACCAGGGCCATCAGTGCTAGTCACGTGTGGCAGGGTCACATGATGGAAGGCTGCACAGCTATGAAAATGCACAGGAGATAACAACCACTTGCAGGGACGAACCTCACAGCACAGACACAAAATAGGACATGCGTGATTCCACTTTGACCAGATTTCAGCACAAGCAAAACAAAACCATATTGTTTCAAGGATGCACAAATGGGTGTTACAAGCCTACACATCGAAGCTGTGACTATCACTAGTCACAATGGCAGCTTCCTCCAGGGCAGAGGTTTTGCACTGGGGTGAATTTGCACTGGGGTGAAATTACCGGCAGGACGAGGGAGTATGCTACCGGTTAGAGATGCTGCTAAACATAGGATGCACAGGACAGCCCCTCCCCCCCAAACACATCCCCATAGAATTATCCTGCCCAAATCTCACCTTTCTGCTCTGGAGACACCCTGATCTAGGGGACCAGGGTGGTGGTGGGGGAAGAAGGGGCTCACCCAGGATTCTAAAACCCTGGCAATGTACAAGAGTGGTCATTTTATATATAACCCAGGTGGCGATAGTGGTAAAGAACATGTCTGCCAACACAGGAGACTTAAGAGATGTGGGTTTGATGCCTGGATTGGGAAGATCCCCTGGAGGAGGACATGGCAACCCACCCCAGTATTCTTGCCTGGGAAGTCCCATGAACAGAGGAGCCTGATGGTCTATAGTCCATGGGCTTACAAAGAGTCAGACACTCAGTTCAGTTCAGTTGCTTAGTCATGTCCGACTCTTTGCAACCCCATGGACCACAGCACGCCAGGCTTCCCTGTCTATCACCAACTCCTGGAGCTTACTCAAACTCATGTCCATGGACTCGGTGATGCCATTCAACCATCTCATCTTCTGTTGTCCCCTTCTCCTCCTGCCTTCAATTGTTCCCAGCATCAGGGTCTTTTTCAATGAATCAGTTCTTCACATCAGGTCACCAAAGTATTGGAGTTTCAGCTTCAGCATCAGTCCTTCCAGTGAATATTCAGGACTGACTTCCTTTAGGATTGACTGGTTGGATCTCCTTGCAATCCAAGAGACTCTCAAGAGTCTTCTCCAACACCACAGTTCAAAAGCATCAATTCTTTGGCACTCAGCTTTCTGTATAGTCCCAACTCTCACAGCCATACATGACTATTGGAAAAACCATAGCTTTGACTAGACAGACCTTTGTTGGCAAAGTAATGTCTCTGTTTTTTAATATGCTGTCTAGGTTGGTCATAGCTTTTCTTCCAAGGAGCAAGTGTCTTTTAATTTCATGGCTTCAGTCACCATCTGCAGTGGGTTTGGAGCCCAAAAAAATAGTCTGTCACTGTTTCCATTGTTTCCCCATCTATTTGCCATGAAGTGATGGGACCGGATGCCATGATCTTAGTTTTCTGAATATTGAGCTTTAAGCCAACTTTTTAACTTTCCTCTTTCACTTTCATCAAGAGGCTCTTTAGTTCTTCACTTTCTGCCATAAGGGTGGTGTCATCTGCCTATCTAAGGTTATTGATATTTCTCCCAGCAATCTTGATTACAGCTTGTGCTTCATCCAGCCCAGCCTTTCTCATTATGTACTCAGCATTTAAGTCAAATAAGCAGAGTGACAATATACAGCTTTGATGTACTCCTTTCCCAATTTGGAACCAGTCTGTTGTTCCATATAGAGTTCTAACTGTTGCTTCTTGACCTGCATACAGGTTTCTCAGGAGTCAGGTAAGGTGGTCTGGTATTCGCATCTTTTTAAGAATTTTCCACAGTTTGTTGTGATCCACACAGTCAAAGGCTTTGGGGTAGTCAATAAAGCAAAAGTAGATGTTTTTCTGGAACTCTTGCTCTTTTGATGACCCAACAGATGTTGGCAATTTGATCTCTGGTTCCTCTGGCTTTTCTAAATCCAGCTTGAACATCTGGAAGTTCACAGTCCACATACTGTTGAAGCCTGGCTTGGAGAATTTTGAGCATTACTTTGCTAGTGTGTGAGATGAGTGCAATTGTGCAGTAGTTTGAACATTCTTTGGCATTGCCTTTCTTTGGGATACTGAGTGACTAACACATTCATAAACTCTACATAATGGTTTATACCTTTAAAAGAAGCACTTCCTGTAAACAATCTGCCTGCCGTGCAGAAATGAAATGAAGTGAAGTCGCTCAGTCGGGTCCAACTCTTTGCAAACCCATGGACTGTAGATTGCAAGGCTCCTCCATCCATGGGATTTTCCAGGCAAGAATACTGGAGTGGGTTGCCATTTCCTTCTCCAGGGGATCTTCCCAACCCAGGGATCGAACCTGGGTCTCCCACATTGCAAGCAGACTCTACCGTCTGAGCCACAAGGGAAGCCACAGAAGACCTGGGTCCAATTCCCAGGTCAGGGAGATACCCTGGAGTCAGAAATGGCAACCCACTCCAGTAGGCTAGACTGGACAATTTCATGAACAGAGGATCCTGGCAGGCTACAGTCCATGGGGTTGCAAAGAGTCAGCCACAACTGAGTGACTAACACAACAACAATGGTTTATACAAGCCAAGAATAATTCCAGAGCATGCAGCTGGGCATTCGCAGGATGAGTGGGGAGGCCCATGAGATGAGGTAAGCCTTGTTCTCCAGATGAAACAGGAGGCCAGGGACCAGTACTGTTGCTGGGACACCCTTCAGAAGGAGACCTGGGCAGTCTGACATGTGTCCTCAACACTCCTCCAAAAAACTAGTACACAGAGGGGTTCCCCATGCTGAGGACGAGCACCCTGCCCAGTGAGGTGGGTTCTCCGGGCTCCACTGCACTGTGGGGTACAGCAGGGGCAACAGGGGACCAGGTGGACAGATCGCCTAGCCAGCTGCCTTCTTGCTACTCAGGAGGGTCTGGGTTTCCTGGGATTCATCAAGGCATTTGGGGGGCTGTCAGGAAGTAGATCTTTGTGGTCCTTGGATTCCCCCAGACAAGGTCTGAATGTTTACAACCCAAGATTAGTGAGGAAGGCAGCAGTAAAGTCTACTGGAATTCAGACTCAGACCTGGGTTTGAATCTGCGCTTGCCAGTTATAAGTGTGATGACCTTGGGCAAGCTACTTGATTTTGTTGAAATTCAGTTTCATCCTGTATAAAAAATGGGAAAAGAGGTGTTTCAGTCATAGTGTTGGCAGAGAAAAAGATGAAATAACGTAGGTAAGAAGGCCAGGTCCTTGGAAAAGATCCTGATACTGGGAAAGATTGAAGGTAAAAGGAGAAGAGGGCGGCAGAGGATGAGATGGTTAGAGGATGAGATGGTTAGAGGATGAGATGGTCAGAGGATGAGATGGTTAGATAGCATTACCAACTCAATGGACATGAATGTGAGCAAACTCTGGGAGATAGTGAAGGACAGAGAAGCCTGGTGTGCTGCAGTCTGTGGGGTCACAAAGAGTTGGACACAACTTAGCAACTGAACCACAACAACAAAGATGGCCAGGCTAACTTCAAGGGCCCAAGTAGCAGCTGTTAAGTGGTAGCCATGACTGTGGCAGCTGGGAACCACTGCCGCCATATTGAGTAGCACACAGGTGATGGCTGTTTTGGGCTCCACCAACCTGCTCTGTGTCAACTGCCATAGTTCAGGCCTCTTGTGTCTGCTTGTTTTCCTGCGAATGTCCCTTTGTATTGACTAATTTAAAAACCACTAGCCTGGTTAGGGAACCAAGAAAGGAATCTGGCTCCAAACCTGAGCCAATGCTTTGGAAGAAGACTGGGAGCCAACTCCAATGGGTGGTGGCATGAGGTCACACATTGGGAAATTTAGGGCCCCCTGGCTCTGCTTCCACCACCTTCACCTGCTCCCCAGACTCTAGACAGTGTCAGAGCCTCTGTTTTGTTTTTACAGAAAAGATCTTGTGTTCCATCAGTCAAGATCCCAGCCGGCAAGATATGGAACACTCACATTAAGATGATTTGAATGGACCACTCCAACGGACCATTCAAACATCAAACATCATGCACAGGTGTAGGGCCACCACAGAGACAGTGTAAACTCTGAAAGTGGGAGTATGGAATGGTCACCAGAACCTGGAAGGGAGAGTAGTCCAGACAGGACTGCCTTGAGGAACCTGTGACCTAAGTCCAAAGGTGCCCCTAGCGTGCAGCAACCCTACAGGATCTGCCAAAGAAAGAAATGCTCCCACTAACCTTCCTCCTCCTGTCAATCTTCTGCTGGTGCCTGGCATTGGCCAAATCTAACAGGAAGACAACTGGCAAGGGTACGTCCATGAAGCTCATTCTGGTCAGCCTCCTGGGTGGGGAAGACAGTACCCAGAGATATCCAGCAAAGGGGTGTGAGGGGCTCTACTTGGGGACTCTGGTGATGGGTCTCTGCCTCATTATGTAGATCTTGGGAAGACTCTGTTTCGAGTCTGAGTGAAACCTTTAAAATCACCTTTCTAAAGGTATTAACTGAGACACAATAAAATGATCTCATCCATGTTAAGTAATACATTGTGATGATAATGTATATCCACTTATATGCCCAGGTAACCATTGCCATGATCAACACACAGAACAGTATCATCACTTTAAAGTACTCTGTGCCTCTTCCCAGTGAATGCTCACTTCCACTTCGGCTCTAAGCAACCGATGGTCTGCTTTGTATCATTACAAAAATTAGATTCATCTAATGGAAGAATACACTGTGTAATTTTCTGTGTCTGATTTCTTTCCCTCTGCATTATTTTGAGATTCATCCATGTTACTGTGTATACCAGCTGTTCATCAGTGTCATTCCTGAATTGGTATTCCATGTACTAATATGTCACAATTTATTCCTTCACCTGTTGATGGCCACTGAGGTTATTACTGTGTGCATGCTAAGTCGCTTAGTCATGTCCAACTCTGTGTAACCTATGGACTGTAGCCTGCCAGGCTCCTCTGTCCATGGGATTCTCCAGGCAAGAATATGTAGTGGATTGCAATGAGGTACCATTACACGCCAGTCAGGATGGCTGCTATCCAAAAGTCTACAAGCAATAAATGCTGGAGAGGGTGTGGAGAAAAGGGAACCCTCTTACACTGTTGGTGGGAATGCAAACTAGTACAGCCACTATGGAGAACAGTGTGGAGATTTCTTAAAAAACTGGAAATAGAACTGCCGTATGACCCAGCAATCCCACTTCTGGGCATACACACCGAGGAAACCAGATCTGAAAGAGACACGTGTACCCCAATGTTCATCGCAGCACTGTTTATAATAGCCAGGACACGGAAGCAACCTAGATGCCCATCAGCAGATGAATGGATAAGGAAGCTATGGTACATATACACCATGGAATATTACTCAGCCATTAAAAAGAATTCATTTGAACCAGTTCTAATGAGATGGATGAAACTGGAGCCCATTATACAGAGTGAAGTAAGCCAGAAAGATAAAGAACATTACAGCATACTAACACATATATATGGAATTTAGAAAGATGGTAACGACAACCCTTTATGCAAAACAGAAAAAGAGACACAGAAGTACAGAACAGACTTTTGAACTCTGTGGGAGAAGGTGAGGGTGGGATGTTGCGAAAGAACAGCATGTATATTATCTATGGTGAAACAGGTCACCAGCCCAGGTGGGATGCATGAGACAAGTGCTCGGGCCTGGTGCACTGGGAAGACCCAGAGGAATCGGGTGGAGAGGGAGGTGGGAGGGGGGATCGGGATGGGGAATACGTGTAAATCTATTGCTGATTCATGTCAATGTATGACAAAACCCACTGAAAAAATAAATAAATAAATAAAAAAGAATATGTAGTGGATTGCCATGCCCTTCTCCAGAGGATGTTGTTTTTAGGTTTTTACTATTGTGAATAAAGTTTCTATGAATGTTTGCATACATGAGAGACAGATATTTTCATTTCTCTCGGGTAAAAACCTGTGAGTAGGATTGCTGGATCATTTTTTAAGTGTCGTTAAACTTTATAAGAAACTGTCAAACTTTCTGCTAAAGTGGCTGTATCTTTTTGCAGACCACCAGCAAAGCAGGAGCATTCCAGCTGCTCCACTTCCTCACCAACACTTGGTATCATCAGTCTTTTTAACTTTACGCATCCTAACCGGGCAGGGGTGCGGGGGTGCAGTGGTCTCTCACTGTGATTGAATTTGAATTTCTCTATGCCTAGTGATATACAGCATCTTTCTGTGTGCCTGCTGGCTATTCAGATACCCTCTTTTGTGGTATCTATTGAAATCTCTTGCTCACTTCTTTTTTTGTGTACTTACTAGTGAGTTTGTTGCTCCCCATCTAGTTCGCTTTCTGGCCTCTTAACAATGCATTTGAAGGTCAGAAGTTTTTTATTTTTCATTGAGACTCTTCTTAAACATGACTCTGGCCTGGGTAAGAAGGTGGGTTTCCCTCAGCTGTGCTCTACTCCAAGGTGGAGAGACACACATGTCCAGGTCTTTCATTCCATCAGTTCTCACAGGACTGCCTGGCTGGAAAAATTGCTTCCTTGTCAGATGAGCGGAACCCAAGAGAACACTCTGCTTCCTCCTTCAGCTTAAAACAGACACAAGGTGCTACACTGGGGGCCCTCAGGTGCCGAGGCTGCGGCACCCAGACCAAGTCCTCCTTGGGCACTAGGCTTTGGTCCACGACACCCTTCACAGGCATCTCCTTCCTAAACCCTCATGACCACCTGTGTGTGGAGTCATTGTCCCCAGTGGACAGATGCAGACACTGAAGTATGAATGGGCATGTCCATCCAGCAATCCCACTACTAGGCATACACCCTAAGGAAACCAAAATTGAAAAAGACACATGTATACCAATGTTCACTGCAGCACTATTTACAATAGCTAGAACATGGAAGCAACCTAGATGTCCATCGACAGATGAATGGATAAAGCAGCTGTGGTACATATACACAATGGAATACTACTCATTCATAAAAAAGGAACACGTCTGAGTCAGTTCTAATGAAGTGGACAAATTTAGAGCCTAGTATACAGAGTGAAGTAAGAAAGAGAAATATAAGTATCGTATACTGACTCATATTTATGGAATCTAGAAAGATGGTACTGATGAAATTACTTTTAGGACAGCAATGGCGAAACAGACACAGAGAACAGACTTAGAGACACAGGGGAGGGGAGGAGGGAGAGGGTGAGATGTATGGAGAGACTAACACGGAAACTTATATTACCATATGTAAAATAGATAGCCAATGGGAATGTGCCTATATGACTCAGGGAATTCAAACAGGGGCTCTGTGACAATCTAGAGGGGTGGGGTGGGGAAGGAGATGGGAGGGAGGCTCAGGAGGGAGGGACATGGGTGTACCTCTGGCTGATTTTTATTGATGTTGGACAGAAAACAACAAAACTCTGTAATTATCCTTCAATTAAAAAATAAATAAAGTGGCAAAAAAAGAGAGATGAAAAACATCTTTTTTGACAGAGCCAATTTCACATAAGCATTGTTAACCAGGAACTGCAGAACTGAAAAGGCAAAAGGAAATACTGAGATATCACAGAAGTGGTAACAGCAGGGATGTGTAAAGAACTCCTGCAACTCAATAACAAGAAAGCAATCCAATTTCTAAAAATAGGCAGAGGATTTCAACAGACACTGCAAGGAAAATATAGGAATGGCAAAGAAGCACATGAAAAAAACGCTCAGTATTGGTCATAACCCCCAGGGCTGGGGAAACAAAGGTGACACTTTGGGGTTATAAAGACCTAGATACTTGGAGGAGGGGCCTCTGGGGTCGGGACCCCGACCTTAAGGGACACAAGGCCTGTGTCTGGGCCTGTGGAGGACACAGACAACTGGAACCAGCAGTCGCTGCTGGAGTGCAAGGCCACTACTGCTGGGAGTGGGGAGCAAGTCTCTTCTTCCTCCTCCAGATGGGCAGGCTCACTCTGGTGTCTGCTCTTGGCAGAGCCTAACCAAGAGCCTCTGGAAGGGCATAGACCTGACTTACAGCATCCCACAGGGCAGGTCTGGAACTGAGAGACAAGAGCTTAACAAGCAGTAGCATAGATAAAGCCCCTTGTCCAGGGAATACAGCTAGTAAGTGATGGAGTTTTGACCCAGGAGCATCTGACTCAGGCCAATGACCAGCTGGAGGTGCCAGGTGCCAGTCTTGGAGGTCAGAGGAGACCCTGAAAAATGTGATGTGTTGGGCAATGGGGCTGAGGCAGAGGGCTGGGCAGGTAGCCCCACAGAGCTCCTAGTGGGTACCTGGGACCTGCCCTGAGTCCTGATGCACAGAGCCAGGGCTGCTGGGGAGCCAAGCTGGAGCTCAGTTATGGGGCTGGGGACGCAGTAAATGCTTGTGAGCTAAGCCCCCCATTCCAGCCTGGATGATGGTGATTCATGTCCTGGCTCCGGGCTCTACACTGGAGGGTCGTGGATGGCCCTGCCTGAGATGTCCTGATAGCCTGAGCCAGGGCCTCCACCGGGCAGCCAGAAAAGCAGAGAGCGCAGAGCTGGACAATCTAGTTCCCCGAGACACAGCACCCTCTTCAGCTGAAGACTTCCTGAGGCAAGGCTGTTAGGGGCCCTGATGGAATCTTTATTTGCAGTTTTCTCCTGAGACTAGCCTCTCTGTTGTAATGGCCGCAAGCCAGCCACCACTCCCTCCACCTCTGTGAGTCCTTTATTCTCAGAAGTTCCCAGAGGGTGGGTCACACCCCAGAATCCAGGGTGGGCGGAAGAGTTGTAAGATGGGGAGTATGGGCTGCTCTCCCCCAGTCATCCGCAGGCAGATCCAGCCTGGGTGGTCACCAGCAGGGCACTCCCCCACCCACCCACTTGCTCCGCTCCTTCCCTTCTGATCCACACGGCCATGCAGCTGCTGAGCTGCACATATGGCGGTCTCTGAGCCAGCCTCCACTGCAAGCCCTGAACCCCAAGCTCTCAGGCCCTCTGACACCACCGCATCTCTCTGCAATGAACTCACATGTGGTCTGATCCGTGAAGACTCAGGTGAGGGGCCCCAGCTTTGGGCTCAACAACCTTGGGCTCAGATCCTATCTCTGCTGCAAGCTAGCTGCGTGAAGGTGGGCACGGCACTCAGTCTCTCTGCGCTTCCTTATGGTACGTGTCACACTGGGGGACACTGGTATGTGTGGCCTGCTGGGAGGACTGCCCGGGGCCAGATGTCACAGCTCTGGTGCGGTGCCAGGTGTATGGTTGATGCTCACACAAGAGCACTGTGGTAATTAGAGCTACCTTCAGATTTAGGACTTCCAGGGCCTCCGTTGGTCCTCTGCCCACCTCCTGGGTCTAAACACCAGGTATAAATGCTTTCCAGTTTCTCACCTAGTCCTGCAGTTGCCCCCTTGTCCACGGTTCCACAGCATTCAGCCCTGTCAGCCACAGACCAGACGAATTCCCTGGCCCAGCCTAAGATGCTGTGGTCCAGTTCTAGACAAGAGTCACTGACCCATCACAGACACACCTTGGGCACAGGGCCTATCCAGGTGCCTACCTGGTCAGCAGCTCCTGGCCATCCCTCTCCCCACCACGACTCCGGGGCTGTCAGCCTGCAGCCCTGGCTGGCTCCTCCCCGCTTCCGCTCCAGCACCCACGGGAAGCGGACGCCTGCCGCCTCCACTTTGATCAGGACAGGGGGTGCTCGGCAGTTGGTTTGGGACCATCTCTATGATGCATTCTGACAGCCTTGGCCAAGCATATGCTTTAAATCCTCAAGAGAAGGGGTCTCTTTAAGTGGAGAGGAAGCCCACCGCATACAGCCTTCAAAGGGCTCCCTGGACAAATCAGGATGCATGAAGAAGACCCCTGGCCCTGTGTCACCCCGTTGCCTGTGTGCAAGTTCAAGGCGGCTCAAGAGAGAAGATTCGGGGCCTGTCTTCCAGCCCAAACAGCAGCCCTGGGGTCGGGTCACAGCCTTGCTTAGTCTCCCTGCCCCAGGGTTCAGCTTCCTGAAACTGTCCCTATGCCCAGTTCCTTTGAGCTGACACCCTGATTCTCCTCCATCATCTGCCTTAAGCAGAACTTGTATTCCTTCTAAAGGCTTCAGAAGGAGTTAGATAATTAGTTATTGACACACCTGGAAAAATGTAATGAGATTTCAACTCAGTATTTCTGAAAAATCAATGATTTCCGGCCACGAGGACTTGGACAGCAGACAGAATATTGCAAACAAAGAGCTTTCACCCCATTCTTTTTCTGTTATTAGTCCCCCTGTTCCTGTCGATAGGAACGCATCATGGAGAGGCAACGCCACCTTGGGGTCATGGCTCTCCGGTGGACAGCAGGGTCAGCCTCTCCCCTGACAGTGCTCAGAGCCAGGCCGGGCCTCCAGGAAGGCAGGGAAGGAAACTTCCCTGGAGCTGGCGTGTCCTTCTGTGTTTAATTTTCCCACAAGTCAGCTCTGATTAAGGGGGACGGCCTCATGTTCCGTGCAGTCAGAGCCGAGTTCTGAGAGCACCTTGCGGGGGCGGGGGAAGCCCCCTGGCTGGCGGGTGGGGGCATGGGGGGTAGCTGCTCGCCGGGTCACCCCCGGCACACACGTCTGCTACCTATCAGAGCTCATCGGAGCAACCACCCTCCGGACGCTGAGATCATCTGACAGCTTCCTCCTAATGAGACCCAGGGCTGCTCCCAGGCTAGATTCGGGAGGCTGGGTGGAAAGGAACCCCCACCGACCTGGAGAAACATCCCCAAGGGAGGCAAGATGTCCTCCCATAAGCCTGTTTCTTGTGTGAAATGGACCCAGCACCCCAGGAGCAGATGCCTTGTGTTCCACTTTCTACCTAGGGTAGCTGCTCCTCAGGTCCCTCCAGGTGAAGACAGAACTCTCAAGGCCTATTCCTGACACTTGGCATCTCTGTTGCTGGTTCACTCCCAATGGCTTTGGGTGGCTGCAGGAGGAGGCAGGTTCAGTTCTCACCTCTGAGAACCTGCAGTCCTCCTGGAGAGTCATGATCAATGCCCAGAGAACCAGGAGGGCCCATGTCACCACAGAAAAGGGGAGTTCTATGCACAGTGGTGCCCAGCTAAAAGCATACATCAGACCATGCATCTTCCTCCTGAAGATGCTCTCCTGCATCTCATTTCACCTAAGAAAAAAATCCAGACTCTTCTCCAAGACACTCCACTCCCTGCCCAGGTGGGTTCCGGCCAGGGTGATTTTCTTTAATTTTTCAAAGGCAAACTCCAACCGCTGGGGTCAGCTCTATTGTCTGGAATTCCCTTTCTCCAGATCATCATAAGGCTATGCCATCTCATCATTAAAGTTTCAGCCCAAAGGCCATCTCCTCCAGGTATATTGTCACCCTGCTTATTTAACTTATATACAGAGCACATTATGTGAAATTCTGGGCCAGATGAATCACAAGTTGGAATTAAGATTGCCAGAAGAAATATCAAGAACCTCAGATACGCAGATGATAGCACTTTAATGGCAGAAAGTGAGGAGGAACTGAAGAGCCTCTTGATGAGGGTGAAAGAGGAGAGTCAAATGGCTGGCCTAAAATACAACATTCAAAAACTAAGATCATGGTCCCATCACTTCACGGCAAGTAAATGGAGAAAAAGTGGAAACAGGGTCAGATTTTATTTTCTTGGGCTCCAAAATCACTGCGGACAGTGACTTGACTGCAGCCACAAAATTAAAAGATGCTTGATCCTTGGAAGAAAGCTGTGACAAATCTAGACAGCATATTAAAAAGACAGAGACATCACTTTACCAATAAAGTCCATATAGTCAAAGCTATGGTTTTTCCAATAGTCATGTATGGATGTGAGAGTTGGACCATAAAGAAGGCTGAGCACTGAAGAACTGATGTGTTTGAACTATGGTGTTGGAGAACTCTTGAGAGTCCCTTGGACTGCAAGGAGATCAAACCAGTCAATCCTAAAGGAAATCAGTCCTGAATATTCATTAGAAGGACTGATGCTGAAGCTGAAGCTCCAATACTTTGTCCACCTAATGCAGAGAGCCGACTCATTAGAAAAGACCATGATGCTGAGAAAGACTGAGGGGAGAAGGGGGCGACAGAGGATGAGATGGTTGGATGGCATCACTGACTCAATGTACATGAGTTTTACCAAACTCCAGGAGATAGTGAAGAACAGGGAAGCCTGGTGTGCAGCAGTCCATGGGGTTGCAAAGAGTCAGACATGACTTAGTAAGTGAACAAAAAACCAACCCCTATATACAAGGCTGTCTCCCCAGGCACTCCTGGTAGCTCCAACTCAACCCAAAGGCCGTGATATCTTTCCTACTGATTGCTTTCTGAATGATCTCATAGACTTCCCACTAGAATGTAGCTCCATGAGAGCAGGGACCCTGTCTATCTTGTTCTCCACCATATCCTAGAATGTAAGGATGTTTGATGAGTCTAACAGGGGAGACTCATTAAATACCCCATGAATATGTGATGGAAAATGGAATAAGGAATCTACATACAGTAGTTGTTTTGAAATGCTCCCAATCACCCACATCGGCACCCAGAGTGCTGTAAAAGTGACCTCAGTTCCTCTATCTGACAGCACATGGGAATAAGCCTCAATTCATTGTAAATAAATGGGACTGTTTCAAGATTAAGCATGGACCACTTGGTAAGGATCAAGTGTGACACATAGTAAGCGTTCCACAACTTGGAGCTTCATCTCCACCCCATCACCACCAGCACCACCATCATCTAACTGCAGTTCAGCATGGACCCACTTTAAACCCTCTTTGTTGTCTCCCCTGAGCATTTGCTATGTGAAGCTTCCTTTTCTGGCTGCCTCTCCTTGCTTCACCTCGCTTGAACCACTAGCAAATACTGTTGGTTTCCTGGCCCAGCCTTTCTCCCTGCTAGTAGGACCCTGACTAGCTGACAACAGATGTCCTATCTTAAGAAAAATGGATGCAGAAATCGGTCTGAGGAGTGGGCACATAAAGCCATCTCTGGTCAAGCTTCTGGAAGAAGTTTCCTTACCAGAAAAGAGAGGCACATGAGCTAGACTTAAATAAAGTTGAATGAGAATGTGATATCTGGAGTTGTAGCATCTGTCTTGTGACTGTGAGGCAACATGCATATGGGGACAAAAGAGTTAATAACCTGCTGAGGACAGGAAAACAGAGAGCTAGACAGAGTCTTCTTGCTTGATGACATCTTAAAGCTACTGAAACCACTCTGAATACATTTCTTCAGTCTTCCTGTCAAGTATCAACATTTTCTAGGTCACCCTTAGGTAAGTTGTTACTTCAGCCAAAAGATAAGATAGCAAATGTAGTTTTAGACCATCTGCGGAGCTCTAACCTGGCAGTCCTTGCATCAGTGTGTACTCCAGTGGCCGCACACTCTCTCTATGAGACACCAACTACCCTGGGCCTGCTGGAGAACCCATGCTTGCCCTCCCTCCGCTCTCTCCCACTGAAGAAAGGAGGCACACTGGAGAATATACGGTAATCAGAAGAGGAGAATAGGGAGCACAGCACATCCTCCTCCCACTTGAAGGGAGAAGGATGTGGGGTATACCTGTCCTCAGAGGCCTACTTCTGGGCATTTAAAATGATAAAATGATTTAAAATAATAAACGGTAAGTTCTCTGAGAGAAGAAAAGCAATTTCATATGTGAGATACTATGCCTGAAGCATACATTTATGACCAAACCTGAGATTAATCTTGTTTCATGTTTACATGTTACACACTGGCCTATAGCCCCAAAGTGAGACTTTTATATTTTCTGTAATAGATTTCCTCTAGCAGGATAGTGGAGGGAAACAGAGGTGATTGAGTTTAACAATGAGAGGAATCACAGTCTCTCAGTATATAGTCTTTATCCCTCTTTTTCTTCCTAAAGCAGCTCCTAAGAGTAGGAGAAAGCTTGTTTCCTCATTTAGTGGAGGGAGGGTCCTCAGGAAAGAGAAATAAGGCCCGGGATTGTTCCCTCTACGTACTGTTGCCTTCTTCTGACGGTGCTTTGGGTTCAGAACTCATGGTTTTTCCTTCAGCATCATCAGTGCCTGCTGGGATTCCCTACCTCAGCCCCTGCTACTATTGTCAGTGATGCTGTGAGCCTGTGTCTCAGCCACATGCACCATGTGACCGCAGCTCAACCTCCCCATCCTGGTCTCTCCTCTGGGGTCACCTTGACCCTCACCATGGCAACCTTCTGGCTGCCCCCCACCCCCAATCTCCCACATCTCCCAGTGGGATCTCGTGAACAACTCCAGATTCCTCTAGAGGAGGCGAAGGAGACCGTCCACCATTTGCGTATTTGCCCTAAGGGTGTGATCAACATGGCTGAACTAGACAAGAAAGGCTTCCTGGAGGAGGGCCTGGAGCCTAGCCCTGAAGGGTGGTAATCCTTGGCTTGCTCAATGACTCAGAGGCAGGATGAGTTTGCTGAGAACATGCCCTTGCCCTGGAGTCTCCCTGATGAGCCTCTACCTAAACCTCCAAGACTCAGATCCAAAGGTCTCTGACATTCTGTCAACAAAGCTGAAGTGGACTCTGTGCCAATCATGGGAAAACACAAGCCCTCCTCCATCAGAGACTCTGGACATCCCTACCAGCTTAGACCTGGCAGCCGCAGGTTTGCGCTGCAGTGGCCCTAATGCCTTGTAGCTAAGGCCTGATCCTTTGGTTTTAAGTAAAAAAGACCTCCTCATGGCCCTTTAAAATCCATCCCTTGGGCTCTTTTTTTCCTTTAGCTGCAGCATGAGGAATCTAGTTTCTTAACCAGGGATCAAATCTAGGCCCTTTGTATTGGGAGGGTGGACTTCTAACCACTGGACCGCCAGGGAAGTCTCCTCCAGGCTTTCAGTCAGTTGACCTTGCGCCACTCAGGAAGGCTGCACCTGCAATCCTTGGGAGGCAGACCCACCCTTGTCCTGATTCACGCTTCCATATTCATCTCTCTGCTGTGTGGCCTTGGCAAGCCTCTTCACCTCTCTAGGCCGGTTTCCTCACTTCTGCCGTCTCTCTCCCAAAGGTCTGAGGATTATAAATGTTCACGCACGTCACACATAGAGCACAGAGTGAGTGTTCAGCTAATGGCAGTTATTACTGTATCTCTTCACACCACATCACTGAGGCAGGTCCTTGTCCTTTTCTCCCTATGAGCAAGCCTGTGCCAAGCTGCAAGCAGTCATGACAGGTATATCACAGAGGAGAGTCTCTCTCTCGGCTTCCTGGGCAGCTCAGTGGTAAAGAATCTGCCTGGCAGTGCAGGAGATGTGGGTTTGATCCCTAGGTTGGAAAGGTCCCCTGGAGGAGGAAATGGCAACCCACTCCAGTATTCGTGTCCGTGGAGAATCTCACGGACACGACTTGGCGACAGAGCACACATGCACATCTCTCTCACAGAGGCATTGCTGTCCCCAGACCTCCAGGCCCTCTGCACCCCTGCTGGGACGCCCCTGCTTGCTCTTTGTCCCTTGCGGGGAGCAGCAGGGCACTCTGGGAACACTCGGCCTACCTCGTCACCCAGAGTTCTGTCGTGCCCAGCACCCCCAGCTCCTCTGACTTGCCTCCCTGCTCTTGTCCCACCTCTCTCCACCAGCATGAGCACACAACCGCACGCACGCATGCTCTCGTACGTGTACACAGATGCACGTGACCACTGGCTCTCTCGTGCACGGAGTGACCTTCCAGAACCCCTCTGCTGAGGATGCCCACACTAAGATGCCTCAAACACACAGCGGGGAATGGGTTTAAACGGCATCCAGAGATGAACAGGCCAGTTGCCTCACACCAGGAGAATGAGAGCCAGCCGCGTGGGTGGCTCAGCTCAGAACAGCGCAGAAGTGAGGGATACTGGCTCCCCGCCATACACAAGAGGGTTCAGATCATGTCCCCTTCACTTCCTAGTCATGTGGCCTCCAGCAAGCTATTCACCCTCCCCGAGTTTCCACCACCGCCGCCTCTGAGCTCTGAAGACACGAGGACCCACCTCTGAGCAGGGTTTGTGAGACTCAATCCAGATAATGTGTATGAAACACCGAGCACACAGCAGGCATATGGCGAGCAATCAACAAGCAGAACAGCTTTTTACTATCAGAATCAGGCCCTCCGAGAACAGGAAATAAGTGAACGCCAGAGGAGCCAACAAGAGCCGCGTGGAGGGCCTGGACACTGACCCCCCCCTTGCAAAGAGGTTAGGAGCTGGTGGAAACCATGCAGGTATGGGAAATGGAATTTACACACACATAGTCCTGTTTGGCAAAGGGTTTGTCCTGCGGGTTGAAGGGCCTTCAGAGGATGTTCTAAGCCTGGAGGGAATCCTGTTTAAAATCCTCTTACCCCAAACTCCTTTGAAACTGGTCTGAGGCCTTGGTTTCAGTGAGCACATCTGGGAGTGTGACAAGGTCCCAGGCCACAGGGCACAGTCCTACTGAAAGGCCAACACTACCCACATCACAGGGCAATGCGGAACAACGGACCCTGGGACCCACAAACCTGGTCAGGATCCCAGCTCCCCACTTACTGGCCACCTGACCTCAGACAAAGCAATTCACCTCCTCAATGATGGTTGTCAGCAGCCACCACTCCAGCACCAGCCCAGCTCCCGGCTCTGCTTCCCGCCAGGGATTTAACCCCCACTCTGGGGATCGGGCCCCACGTGGTCACTGTCCGTGGTGCGCCTCCCCTCCATGTGAACGCTAACGTTCTACTCCTCTCCGGAAGAATTCAAAGGGCCCTGGAAACTTGTTTATTAGGAAAAGCTGTGGGAGTCTGTCCTGCTTGGTGGAGGCGCTGACCTCTCCCATCCTTCCCTGCATATTTCTCCCCAGCGACATCTTTTCATGTTCCCTGGCTCACTCTGGTGAGTCACAGATCTGTAAATCCCAACCACAGAAAGCTTGGCAAAGTATGTTAGGTGTTTATTGGAAGGGGAAGGAGGAAAATGATCAAAACATTGGCTGTGGCTCTCGTCTCTGAAATTTGCAAGAGCAAGTTTTAAAAGCATCTAAACCGACTCATGGAGCACTTTTTTTTTTTTTTTTTTTTTTAAACCACAATAAGGATAAGACCATATCTATTCTTTAGTTACAATCAGATCTTTAGGCTGCCTTTGTATAGTGCCAGATATCTGAGTGAAATACCAAGAAATGCAGTTCTGTTTTCAGTTTCCCCATTTAGACAGAACCCTGGTGATACAAACACAGGCTGTAGTCCTCTGCATACCCCCATGCCTTTGCTCATGCTGTTCCCACCGTCTGTAACTCCCTTCCACAGACACCAGAGGGGAGTGTTTTTACTTCAATTGTTGTTACTCTGTGTCAGGCCCTGGGCTGGGTCCTGGGACACAGAGATGAACCAGGCACTGATCTCAAGAATTAGTGAGGAAAAGAAGCTAATGGAGGAGGAGGCCCAATTTGGGCTTTGATGGATGAATAGAAGTTCTCCAAACCAACAAAGAAGGGAAGACCCTTCTCATGTGAGCACATCAACTCATCCTCAAAGACCTGGATTCTGTCTCCTCCTTTGGGAAGTGTCTCCTCTTGCTGAGTTGGTGACCCCTCTCTGTATCCACACTGACCTGGCACACCCCTTCCCTTGCCCACTCCCTCCTGAGTTGTTAATCTGCCTGGTGGTCTAGACTGGGGGGTTGGCAAGTAGACATTATTTCCTCTCTGCATCTTATGGCCACTCCAGACCTGCCACAGGGTGGGTCATTAGGTGTCTGGTGGTGTTTTTAAGCTGAGCTTCACCACTGTCAGGAGGCAAGAACTGATGCGACCACAGGGCATTCTGAGAGCGCTGACTGCTGTTTTGTCAGAGAATCTACACCTGAACCCCACCCGCCAAGCCCCCGTGGCTTCAAGCATCTGAGCCCTGAAGGGGTCTGGGTGGGATTAACCCCTGGATCCCAGCCTCATTCCAGCATCCGTGGTTTGGGGGTGGTAGTGGGGGGGTCCTATTCAATCAAGGAAGAAATATGCTTTGAAATGAAAACGCTTCTCTTTCTGATCTGCCTGGCTCTCCTTTCTCCTGCCTCCTTAGTATGCATGAATTCAGCCCCCATTTCGAGACGCCCCCTCAGCATCTTCTCCATGCGGATGGGGTTGGAGTAGGCTCCCTCCCCTTGCCCCCCTCTGGTTCTCTCCAAAGACAAATTGCTTACATCTGTCAAGGCTTTTCTGATTAATAGAAGAATACGCCATGGGATGTCATCAGGGGTTCAGAGGGTTTTGATCAAAGAGGGAGGGGGGCCGGGCCACACATCCCCGTTGGTTCATTTATCAGGTCAGTTCAGCACCTTTCCTCCTGAGTGCCCCTGGCAGAGGCCTGCCCACCAGGCCACCATCAGCTCCCACGCCCCCTCTGGAGCAGAGAGGGATGCAGAGAGGAAACAGCGCTCCAGTGAGGTGGCCAGGGGAGCCAGAGGCAAGGCGAGAGGAAGACGAACCAGTCTAGGGTGGCCTGGGTATTGACCAGGGCAGTGGGTCCCAAGATCTTCCTCATTTTCAGGCAGCCACTGGGATGAACATCTCCCAGGCGATTCCCCAAAGCAAGGGATGAGAGGGAGGGAGGGAAAAAGAAGGGGCCAGAGAATGAATGAATAAATCAGAGAGAGAATACGGGAATGAGGGATCTAAGAAAAGAACAAATGCAGGAGGGGAGGGAGGGTTGAATTAATGAGTCACTAAGCATCTGAACGGGTGTAAGAATTTATAGTCCTCACAAAAGCTGGTTTTATAACACAGAGTCATCTCTCATTCTTCCTTCCATTTACCCATTGGCTGGTGTCAACAAGACATGGCTTGGAGGAGCAACAGGAAAGCAACTTGGGAGAAATTGAGGCTTCCTCCTGGTCAATGTATCTAACAGCCCCTGGGAGCTGGGTGAGGACAGATGATGGGGGACAGCTGGGTGACGGATGCTCAAGTACGAGCAGCACAAGACCTGGGCCTGCCTCTCAGCTCAGCCCCCTCCTGCAAAGCCTGGTCCCCAAAGAGTGGCTGGTGTCCATCACAGGCTCCGCGTGGCCTCAGCTGCGAGGTCACTGGCCGCCATTCCCCCGAAGCTCACCTCTGCAGAGACTTTGCGATGGCAACCGCAGAGAGCCTTGTAGGGTAAGACTTCGGTCGACTTTGGAGGCTGCTAAATTAGGCTCTGAGGATTTAGATTAGCCTAATTTAATAACACGGATGACTGGCTGGATTGAAGTTCTTGCTATAGTTTTTTTTTTTTTTTTTCTTTCAACTTGCTCAACAATTATTCCCTCAAGTTAGTTGCAGATGCAGCCTGCCCGGCTATTATAATCCATTCCTTACTAAGCAGCGAGGAGACCCAAGATGCTGGCCACATCCACACACAGACCGCCCAGGCAGGGGGGCCACAGCTGGAGGGAGGGCAATGCCACCAGCCGTGACTGTTCCACAACGTGGAACTTGGGAGGGAGGGCCCAGAGCATCCTGCTGGGCTGGGTTAGCTGTCCTGGAGGCTGGCAGGTGACAGATATAGCTGCATGGTTCGTGACTGGGGGGTGACTCTCTCTACCCCCTGCTCTCAGCCCAGAAGTAGCATCCCACACAGATAGGCAACACACCGGCACACAGTCACAAAAGACAGATGGACACAGCCAGGATGAGACACACACAGACACTCAGTCACGGACAGACACAGGCATATAGACTTACAGACACAGACTTAAACCACAAGGCATATGGGTAAACAGGCCAGAGCATCATCTCATGTCAGGGCTGTGATGGAGGGGGCTGTGGAGTCTGGAGGAGACCAGAGTATCTCTGAGTTCTTCCCAGAGAACACATGCTAAATCATTTCAATCGTGTCTGACTCTTCACGATTCCAGGGACTGTAGCCTTCCAGGCTTCTCTGTCCATGCAATTCTCTAGGCAAGAATACTGGAGTGGGTTGCCATGCCCTTCTCCAAGGGATCTTCCCAATCCAGGGGTTGAACCCATGTCTCTTATGTCTCCTGCATTGGCAGGCAGGTTCTTTACCACTAGTGCCACCTGAAAAGCCAGGGATTAGGTGAAAATGGCAGGAAGGCCCTTCCTGGTTTAAGGAGGAACCCAGGTCAAGACCCAAGTACAACAGGGAGAAGTTATGTTCAGAGAAGGGTGGTTCACGCAGTATGACCTGCCTGCAAAGAGGAGCCAGGAGCATGTGAAGGGAGTTACATGCTGGTCCCACTGCCCCAGCAAGTCAGCCTCAACCTACAGGCACTGACGCCGCTGTGATTCACATTAAAAACACCATTTCCCTCTGAGTAGGGGGCCAACCGGGGGCTTCCCAGGACTGGCCAACTGCACTGGCTATGGCTGCCGACCTTCCTCACCACTGCTGGTTTCCAGTCCCTTCAGAGGCTGGATCAGCCCCCAGAGGAAGGGTGCTCTCTGGAAACACTCACTGCCATCTATGGGGCCACAGCCTCACACCCTACCTGAGCCCAGAATCAGGCTGCCAACAGGGTTTCAGAGTCTGCAGTCTTGATTTCATTTGTCCAGGGCACATGCAAGGGGCTCTGCCAGGTGTGAGGCCCTACATGATGGCCAGTTCTTAGAGGGATCTGTCACTCACGTGCCAAGTGGGCAAAGCCAGGCAACTCCCTGGCATCCATGTCCCAGGGACTCAGCCCCTAGTCCAGGCTCTCCCTGGAGGGCCCACTCCCCACACTCTTCCCTACCTTCCATCCTCCCCCTAGAGAACTCTTGCTTGCCCTTTCAGACCAAGCTGAAGTGTCATCTCTTCCAAAATGCTCCTCTGAACTCCCACCCTCACTGTCCCCAAGGTAGTTCCTCAATGCTTCCCTCTGTCCAGCTTTACCAAACAGCAGACTCATTGTCTGGTTACTTGGAGGTCTCTCCAGAGACCCTGAGAGCTCTTCCTCTCTGGAGTCAGCTTCTTCCCTGCAGGGTCAGGAATTATGTATTAGCTATCTAGCGCTACATCACAAACTATCCCCAAACTTAGTGACTCAAAACAACAACGGTTATGGATCAGTTTGCAGGTTTCCAGAAGTGAGAAATTTAGCACAACAGGGATGTCTTGCCCACAGCACTTGGGGCCTCAGCTTGGGTCTGGAACTGTCAAAGGATCATTCACCATGGCTGGTGAGGACCAGCTGCGCTTCCATGTGGCCTGGGCTTTCTCTCAATATCATGTCTGAGTGCCAAGGACCAGAATCCCAGAAGAGAGAGGCACAGAGACAGACAGGAAGAAACTATATCATTTCTATGACCTAAAATTGGAAGTCATATAGCATCACTATTCTGTTGATTAATATGGCCTCACACATACATCCTGAGTCAAGGGGAATAAACACTTCTTGGTGGAAGGAGAAATAGTCACACTGTAGGAAAAGCACGTGGGGTAGGATAAACACTGAGGTGTGGCTATGTTTGGAAAATACAATTTGCAGCAATTAGTGGCCAGCAGGTGCTAAATGCAGGGCTGGTGAGTGAATGAATGAGTGAAAGGAATGAATGAATGACTCTTGTTCTGCACTTCACATCTCTTCTCTGTCTTCACGCAATGCTCAGTTAAGATGCCAACCAACTCTGACAAGCCTCAGGGCAAGTCACAGCCCCTTCTTTCATTCTGGAAGCTAAGAGGCTGTGAAACCCCTTCCCGGTTCCAAGTTCTCAGAACTGCCCTGGAGTCTCAGTCACTGTGGCTTCAGGGGACAGGGCCGTGGAGAAGACGACTGGCAAGTCTGCTGGGGGTGGAGGGGGTGTAATTTCCTTGATGGCCCACAGACAGGGTTTCAGGAAGCAGGTCTATAAAACTAAAATATTAGAAGAAAGTTCCCTTTGAAAGGCCTTCAAGGTTTTAATAACCGTCTCTAGTTACTTAATATTCTTAGGGAAAAAAGTGCTACTTGTACAAGTTGATTATATTTTCTGAGTTTGAATTTTTGTTTTTCTCTCTTATTCACCTTTCCAGGCACTCTCTGTTCTCATCTTCCTAGAGGTAACCACTATTCTGATGGTGACAGAGGGAGTGGAGTGGGGTTGACTATTTTAGAAAGGAACCTTCATAGTAAGATCTAAAGGAACAAGATGAAGCTGTTCAAAGAGGCAAAGGAAAAGTGTAAAGTACACAGGTCCTGAGGCAGGAATAAGTTTGCTATGTTGAAGAAAAAATTTGGTATAATAATAGAATAAGTGGTATAGGACACAGCATGAGTTAAAGGAGGGGAGTTAGACAATCATAAAAAGTTCTATAGTATAGGCCACAGTGAACTTTGGATTTTACTCTAAGTGTGAGCAGAAGGACAGAAGAATTTCAAACAGAAGGGCAATATTATTGAGCTTGAATTTTTATTACTGTGTGCTTCCACAGCTTTTCTTACTAATAACAGAATGCACTGAGATCTTAAAAGGTCAGGCTCTAGAGAGGGAAATGGCAACCGACTCCAGTATTCTTGCCTGGAACATCTCATGGACAGAGGAGCTACAGTTATTGGAGTCGCAAAGAATCAGACATGACTTAGCAACCAAACAACAACACCGTGCTTTCTTTGAAATCCTAACTCTATAATTACAATCACTGTATCATAACTAAACCTGCTGTCTTGCTTGCTGCTGGCAGGTTGATACCACACCACTGCTCTCATCAGTGATATTTCTGATGCTATTTTCCTTAAGAGGCATATTGAAATAAATATGGGATCAGGATCCCTGGGGTAATGCCTTTGGGCAAGATTTGACCAGATCTTTGTTTTGGGGCTCTAGGTGACTAGGGAATGTAGGCAAGATCCCTCCCAACAATCAGCCAGCAATTCCGTCGTGTGAGCTGGTTAAAAAATATTTTCTTGGGGGACTTCACTGATGGTTCAGTGGCTAAAACTCTGCACTCCCAATGCAGAGGACCCGGGTCCAATCCCTGGTCAGGGAACTAGGTCCCACATGCCACAACTAAGAGTTCATATGGGGCAATTAAGACTCAGCAAGCCAAATGAATAAATATAAAAAAATATGTATACATATACTTGGACATATTCTTAACCCATCAGAAACCTGGAACAAATAAAATATTTGATATTTAAAATAAGGCCAGTCTCTAGGGCTTTACAAGCACTGTTTCTGTAACAGGGCAAATGTGATTCATGCATGGTCATCAGAGACTCCCTCCACTGCCATACTATGATGGTAACCAGTGGGAAAGAACAGAAAAGCCTTTGGTGAGGGAGGAGCAGGCTACTGGGAGGGTTGAGGGGAAGAGGAAAGCAACTTTGAGAATCTTTCTGATGAGCTACGGAATAGATCTCCTGTGACATTCTTGAAGAGATACAATGGAGACTGAGATACCTTTCACAGTGACTTTTGGCTCTTGGACTGAGCTTCCTTGCACGTGACTGCACAGAATCTGAGCCACAGGGACACTGGAATTGTAAGGGTTGCATCTCACTTGGACCTCACGACAGTGAATGAAACAGAAACGCTCATCCTTTTCTTTCAACAGCTCAGAAAAGTCAGAGGCCAACCTTAAACAACATGCCTAAGGTCACAGGACTGAGGAGTGGCCAAGCCAGGGCTACAAACCCAATCTCTCTGATCTGTAGGCTGATCTCTTAGTGATATGACCACTGTGTGAGACCACCTCTTAATCGCCCTAGGTAGGAACTGGAGGAGCACAAACATTCCACAAGGAAGCCAGGCCGGGGGTTATTTCCCCGGTGGGAGAGGAGGGGCTGCCAGTCCCTACCCTACTCAGGTGCCACCTTCTCTGGGAGTTACCCGTGAGCACCCCAGCTCACAACATATGGAAACAGGTGTTGGTCTTGTCACCTGTGCCTGGACCTTATCTCCCTGTGTGCAGAGACCACACCTGCCCCCCACTTCCCCCCTCAGGAGCAGCCAGCCCAGCTCCAAGCACATGGAAAGGGTCCACTAGAACTCTGGACTGAACTAAGGGGTAGGGGTAGGGATTAATCTGAGCTTTAGAGGGAGCTTTTAAGAAAGTCAAATCTGGTAAGACAAATTCCAACATCCCAAATTTAGTCTCAGCTGCCCTAATGTTCTCAGCTCTTTCTTTTGCATTTGCTTTGTTGAATGAAAGTCTGGGGAATCTGTAAAATGAACTAGGATCATCTGATAGAGCCAGGGTTCCTGCCCCTTCCAGACCCAGGCCCTCTCTCAACTAGTCATCACACACACACATACACACACACGTTCTAAGTCATGTTTCTGAGGGCCTCACACTCAGTAGCAACCCCCAGACTTGTTGGCCTGACACACAGGACAGTGTTCCCTGAGAAGTGGGATCTGGATCCACTTCTACCCATCCTCCATCCCCTCTCATCCATCCTTGCTTTGAGTCCTGAAGTAAGTTGCTTGACCTCTCTGAGCCTCCATTGTTGCAGCTTAGAACAGGGGTAATAAGAATGCCTGGCATGGGACTTCCCTGGTGGTCCAGTGGCTGATACTCTGCACTCCCAGTGCAGGGGGCCCGGGTTCGATCCCTGGTCAGAGAACTATGTACACATGCTGAAACTAAGAGATTACACGCCACAGCTAAAAAAGAAAAATCCCACATGTTGAAAATCCCAAAGGTGGAAGATCCTGTGTGTGGCAACTGAGACCCAGCACAGTCTAAATCAATACACAAATATTTTAAAAACTTCCCTGGTGGTGCACTGGATAAGAATCCTGCCAATGCAGGAGACATGGGTTCAATCCCTGGTCCGGGAAGATTTCACACACGTTGGAGCAACTAAACCCATGCGCCACAACGACGGAGCCCACGCAACAAGACAAGCCACCCGTGTGAGAAGCCCACATACCACAATGCAGAGTAGACGCGGCCTGTTGCAACCAGAGAAAGCCTGAGCAAAGCAACAGAGATGCAGTACAGTCAAAAATAAACAAATCCAAACAAAATGAATGCCTGGCACATGGTAATAACTCATTCAAGAGTTTTGGAATGAATGAAAAATATTACTGTCTACTTCATAGGGCCATTGAAGGGGCAGCGCATGCAGGGAGCACTCAATAAGTGGTAGTTGCACTATTATAAAAGATGTGGAAGGACCGAGAAACACTGTACTGAGAGTCTGTGTTGCCCCAAGAGTCTTCATGCCTTTCACAGCCAACATTCCTTACTGTCTCTGCATAACCACATTTCCCTGTGATCTAAGCATTATGAAGAAACAGTAACAAACAAACAAAACACAAAACCAAAACAACCAGCACCAAGTAACTCCATAACTGTCCCCTGTGACCACACACATGCCGAGCATAGCTTAGCGAGGCCGGTCCAGCCACCATGGAGAGGGAGAAGTGGTGATGAGATCCAGCAAAGGAAACCTGAGACTGCTCCTGGGGGGTGAGTCAGACTCCAGCGTGGGGACCAAGGCAGCCAGGGTGAGTGGGGTGCCAGAGAGGCCTGCATGCACATCTGCCCAGCTAGTGCCAGGGATGCAGCTCTGCCCCACGTGTCTATGGGTAAGTGGGGAGGGGACTCGGGAGTGAGCTGAACAGGGAATCACTGCACCAGAAGAGGACCATGCAGAAGTCAGGTTTCCACCCCATGGAGCCCACCATCAACCCCCCTACATGGTGGCTGTTGCTTCTCCACTGACTCTTGGGGGTCTTCCTCTGCACCTGGGGCTCTCCTCCCTGCCCTGCCCCACTGCTCATGGTCAATTCCCCCAGGGGGCAGGCCAAGGGCTGGGGCAGGTCCCAGATGGGCTCCAACTGCTCATCCCACCAACATCTGTGTGTACATCTGAGTGGTTCTTGGGGTGGGACCCACCATGACAAGACAAGCACTCAACAGAAAGGGGCTACCATCATTGCTGATGCAGTCCAGCCCTTTTGGAGCCCACCCAGCTGGGGGTCACAATCTCCTGTGTGCAACCTCGGTCCACTCACTCCCTAAGCCAGGGCCTGCCTGGGGTACAAGTAGTTGGACCTTCAGCGCCACAAGAGGTGGGTGTCTGTGTTGGGGGTATAGCCTGGATTTGATGGACCTGCCAAACCCTGGTGCTCTGGACCCTGCCAAGCATCCTGGACCACACATGCAGGAGGCTTCTCCCAACTCTCCAGCCATCCCAATGGATCTCATCCCGAGACCTGAACTCAGACGGCTTCTAGCCTGCAGGCTTTGCTTTCTCCTACCTACTCAGCGCAGCACTTTCTGGGCAACATGGACTTTATCTGGCTTTGCAGAAGGGACAAGGGGAAGGATAACTCTTGGCCAGCAGTGTCACCCTCTTGGTGGGCCTGCCCCTTCCTTGGGAGTCAACTTCGAGGCCTGGAAGGTCTAGGCCCTCCCTGAGTAACTGGCAAAGTTGGCTTGGCTGGGTGTATGCAAAAGTGCCCACCAGAAAAGTAGCACCCCACACCCCCGCCCCACACACATAGCTCTCTCCAGTGAGGGTGGGCTGAAGTGCAGCCCCATGCCCCCCACACCAGGGCACAGAGTCTTCCAGGTCGGTTCAGCGCCTGGGCATCTCTGACTGCTCCTGACCCCTCCCCTCCCTGGGCCTGTGGGAGTGGAGAGGGCTTAGGGCTGCCTCATCCTCCCAGCCTGGACAGGCACCAACCCCAGAATGTTCACTTCTGTTCACTGTTGTGGCTGGTTGATTGCTTGTTTTTTTTTTTTTTTATCAACTATACAAGTAGAGCTAAATCTATAGAAAATTATGTAATCAGAAAAGTGCAGAGAGAGGCAAACACCGTTATGGGATTTTCCGTTCCAGTCTTTAACAACCCCCCCTCCCGCCCCCGCTGTTCTTTTTTAAAACACAGTTGAAATCCTAAGTATTTCTCATTCTGCTCTTCTACACCTAGCTCCCCCTACCCGCATCCTTGGGCTTCACCTTATATCAGCAAGATTTCCCTCATCTCACCAAACTCTCTTTGTAAACACCATTTTTAGAGGCTGCATGTCTTCCTTCATTGGGCTGACCAGGGTATGTATGGATATTCCCCTCATGTAAGCTTTGTTCGTTTGGTTTGTGGTATTGCAAAAGCAATGACACAGAAAGCTCTGCCCGCATTCCAAAATGTTTCCCGGGGATAGATTCCTTGAAGCGGCACTGTTGGGTAAGGTGTGAGAATATTTTTAGGGCTCTTGGTCTCGTTTGCCCAAACGCCTCCCAGTTTACACTTGATAAGCAGAGCTGTGCTTGGCGCCAGTGACCCAGGACCCCCGACCACAGACCTTGCTGCTCTGAACCCGTCATCTTGCCGCCACTATCAATTCTGGGATGTCTAAACCCCAAACAGCCTCCCTTCTCCCATACCCCCAAAGGACACCTTCCCCACCCGCGCCCCCCACCCCCTGCCCCGCACACACACACAAAAAACTGTAAACGTGTTTGGAAAGCGTTCTGGGCCCAGGAGATTAGAATAGCAGTTCCAGAACCCCTCTGTCACCAGTGAGCTGGGGACTCAGGCCTCAGATCTTCACAGGCCACAAAGGGTACCTGAACTGGATCGTCCCCAAGGCCCCCAGCCAGTGGCTCAGGCTGGAAGAACAGGAGTCAGGGGTCCTGACTGGGCTGTCCAATGGCCTTGGCTCCTGTCCCAGCTTTCACCACTTGCCAGCAGCATGTTCTTAGGTAAATTATTTAGTAAAAGTCTCAATCCCATAATCTGTAAAATGGGAAGGAAGGAAATTAAATTACCTCTCAAGGTATTATGATGGTTGAGCATAATTATATACTGAAAAATTTTATATTGGGAAAATAAGAACAGTGCCTGGCAGAGAGGAAATACAACACAAAAGGTTTGATGCTATTGCATTTGCAGACATGAACACAACCAGAGGGGTCCTCTACGGTTGATATGAGCAGTCAGGAGAGGGTCAGTGCTCCCAGCCCACAGTGGCATGGTAACCTGGGACTGCCCTCCCCATCTCAGTCTGACCAGAGGTCTGGCTGCGCTGCGCCCCTCGGGCTCTGAAACACGATGCTTCCCTGGGAGGGGAGTTGAAGGCCGCTACACCAGCTGGTTATCAAGGCCTAGGCCGCCAGGAGGCTTGGGAACATAATCTCCGGAAAGAGACTGAACTCACTCTCTGGGGAACAAGGACACCAGGCTCTGATAAGCCTGTTGAGCAGATGAGAGGAACTGTACCTGGGGGCTTGGGGAGGACCTGGCTGACACGGCCTGCGGGCGTCTCCCGGGGGCTTCAGCGAGTTGGAAGCCAGATCCTTAAACCTAGGTGGTGGAAGGTGGCAGGAAGATGGGAACAGAAGGGCTGGGGATGGAGAGAAAGAGCCAGGATCAGAAACGTGCCTTAACACCAGGGTCCAGCCACAAGCCCAGCATCCAGCCATGGGGCGCAGCCAGGGCCTTCCGAGTGACTGGGTGGCTGGATCAGGGTGGCTCATGCTCTCAGGGGAAGGCATCATGGTTCGAGCCAAGGGGTGTCCTAGGCATCCTAGTGAGTCTGCTCAGCAGCAACAGGAACGCTGCTTCCAGGACAGGACGTCCTCATGGGGGAGCCTGGGTGGGAGTGACCCTCCGCATTTTACAGATTCCAATGGGAAACTGAGGTTGAGAGCAGTCAGAAAAGGTGCCTGACCTGACAAAGTGAATCAGGGGTCAAACAGCATGTGAACACAAGTCTCCCACGCCTCCTTTTCCTGAGCAGGGTTCATGGCTTCACCAGCCTGTCACAAGAGGGAATAAGGACCCCGGAAGCAGTGCATGTGTTAGAGTCGGCAGCACAAATCAAGTGAAATGATTCTATGTCACAGGAATTAAGTTTCTGTGGGCAAACTCTGTTTCTTAGTGGGGAACATCAGAAAGTAGCTGCTAGGAGGTATCTTCTTTCTTGCTGGCTGGAAACTCAACATTCAGGCAACAGCCATTAATGTCCACTTCAACAGGCCCTGTTTCCTAGGGAGATGCCACACTCTCTCTCTTTCTCTTTCCCAAGAGAACCCTGGTTTTGCTCAAGTCTCCCTCATGTCTGGCTCCATTAAGGCACGATCATTAGTCTAAGCCAATGGTTCCCAAACCATGCACCAAGGCCCCTAAAGGAGGAGCAGTGAATTCACTCCAGCACCAAGTGATAACTTACATTTTTGAGGAAAATGCAGTGATGTCTGAGAGAATCATGAGAACTGCTAGCCCAACGCACTTCACAGTTTTCACATCAATAACCCCATACCTTGTAAAGCCAGGTTCTCAGTGAGTCCTATCATAAAAAGTACCACACGAAATCTATATAAATAGGAAAACAGGATGTGGTGTCCAATCTAACGCCTAGTTTGAGAAGGTATGCAGTGCCATCAGGCACACACAACCTACTAGTAAATAGTTGTGGTTAATTAGCCAAAAAGGACCTACTGTATGGCACATGGAATTCTATTCAATATTATGTGACACTCTGGATGGGAAAGGGGTTCAGGTGAGAATGGATGCACATATACGTATGGATGAATCCCTTCACTGTTCACCTGAAAACTACAACATTGTAATTGGCTGAATACAAAACAAAAAGTTTGAAGTTTGAGAAAAACAAAAACAAAAATAGTTGCAGTTAACTAGAAATGACATAAAAAGACTTTTTTCAGTGTACTTTTCAAATGGCTACAGAGTTGTTAGGCCATAAATACTTATTAAATTGTTCAGACCTAATTAATAAGGAAAACTGTTAGGTATTTCTTTATTTTTTAAAAAAATTTTAACCAAACCCATGGTATGTGGGATCTTAGCTCTCCAACCAGGGTTCACACCCATGACCCCTGCAATGGAAGCTCGGAGTCTTAACCACTGGACCACCAGGCAAGTCCCTATTTCTTTGTTTGTTTGTTTGGTTGGCTGGTTGGTTTAAGATGCCATGGAAAACTACTGAGGCACTACAGGTGCTATAATTGAGAAAGTCTGGAAACCTCTGTGCTGTACTTTGCTCAGTCACTCAGTCCTGTCCGACTCTGCAACCCCATGGACTGTAGCCTGCCAGGCTCCTCTGTCCATGGGGATTCTCCAGGCAAGAATACTGGAGTGGGTTGCCATGCCCTCCTCCAGGGGATCTTCCCAACCCGGGGATTGAACCCAGGTCTCCAGCATTGTAGACAGATTCTTTACTGTCTGAAACACCAGAGAAGCCCTGGAAGCCTCCGCCCTAAGCTAATAAGAATCGGCCACTTCTGCCTGGCCCCTGTCCATGGGGGCCACTGTCCCCACGAGACTGAAGATGACGACACACGTGGTATGATTGGGGAGCTGACTCTCTCGCTCTCCCGCAGGCTGAGAACAGCCCGGAACACACACACGAGTGCCACCGGGCAGCACCTTGTGAATTCAGGGAACCGCCCTCAGCCTGGCACCTGCGTGGAGGACAGCAGACAGAGGGACAGGAGACCTGAGCCCCTGATACCGTCACTGAGCTGAGGGACCTGTCCCCCCTGCCTCCAGGCTCCCTGTCGTGGGAAACAAGACATTTCCTACTGACCAAAGTATGTGAGTCAGACTGTGCTGCTTGCAGCCCATAGCATTCCAAGGTATAAACACGGTCACAGTGATTCGGGCCGTGTCGAGAGGACCTGGGGACGTGGAGAGGAGCAGCACGGCCCTGCCCCTGAGTAGTCATGGGGCAGGGGAGTCGCCAGGAGACTCCCCGTGGTCAAGGTCTATACAAAGCTCTCCTGGGGTGGGTCCCTGCTCTTCCCAGGGAAAGAGTGAGGGCAGCAGGTGCAGGAGTCTTTGGGGGGGCCTTCTCTCCTGGCACCAGTCATGCATGTGGCACTCTGCACTGCCCCCTGTTCCCACGTGTTTCCTTCATTCACCGGAGCTCCTTGAGGGCAAGAACTGAGAACTCACATAGTGCAATCTCAGCCAATAAGCTCCTCTACAACAGTGCATTCAGCAAACAGAAAGAACTGTAAGAATTAAATGAAGAATGGGGTGAGGGGAGAGAGAGGGCTTCCAGGAGGAGAGACGAGCATGGGTAAATGCGTGGATATTTATTGACGTAACATAGTAAGGGCCTGGCCGCTGCTGATGCTGACCATCAGTCCCTTCCCTGGGGCAGCTCACAGCTTAGTGCCGAGAAGGCTTGATGGAGGCTGTATGTCTAATTCGAAACGCAGGGCAAAGGAGGATGCTCTGAGGGAGAATAACAGGGAGCCTGCTTTAGACTGGGGGGGTCAGGGAAGGCCTCCTGAGGAGGTGACACCCAAGCTTCAGTGTGAAAGCACGAAGAGGAGCCAGCCAGGTGGAGGGGGGAAGTACACTTCAGAGAGAGGGGAAAGGGCAGCGGAGGCCCCAAAGTGCCGACACTCAGCAAGTGGAAGAACAGAAGAGAACAAACCCAGAGCTGCCAGACTTAGTGGCACCCATGCACACAAGTCAGATGTGAATTTCAAGTCACAAGTCACAAGCCAAATGAGGAAGCAAACACTTCCCCATTTTAAGTATGGGTTGGTCAAAAAGTTTGCTCAGGTTTCTCTATACGATGTATCAGAAAAACCTGAATGAACTTTTTGGCTGACCCAATATGTCCCAGAAATGGTATGGACCTAATAGAAGCAGAAGATATTAAGAAGAGGTGTCAAGAATATGCAGAAGAACTGTACAAAACAAGTTCTTAATGACCCAGATAACCATGATGGTGTGAACACTCACCTAGAGCCAGATATCCTGGAATGCAGTCAAGTGGGCTTTAGGAAGCATCACAACAAATAAAGCTAGTGGAGGTGATGGAATTCCAGCTGAGCTGTTTCAAATCCTAAAATATGATGCTGTGAAAGTGCTGCACTCAATATGCCAGCACATTTGTGGCCACAGGACTGGAAAGGTCAGTTTTCATTCCAACCCCAAAGAAAGTCTGTGCCAAAGAATGTTCAAACTACCACACAATTGCATTAATTTCACATGCTAGCAAAGTAACACTCAAAATTCTCTAAGCCAGGCTTCAACAGTACGTTAACTAAGAACTTCCAGACAAGCTGGATTTAGAAAAGGCAGAGGAACCAGAGATCAAATTTCTAACATCCATTGGATCATAGAAAAAGCAAGAGAATTCCAGAAAAACATTTACTTCTGCTTCATTGACTACACTAAAGCCTTTGACTGTGTGGTCAATGACACAACAAACTGTGGAAAATTCTTAAAGAGATGGGAATACCAGACCACCTTACCTGCCCCCTGAGAAATCTGTATGCAGGTCAAGAAGCAACAGTTAGAACTGGACATAGAACAACAGACTGGTTCTAAATCAGGAAAGGAGTACGTCAAGGCTGTATACTGTCACCCTGCTTATTTAACTTATATGCAGAGTACATCATGCAAAATGCCAGGCTGGATAAAGATCAGTTTGTTTTTTTTTTTCCCAGTGGGTTTTGTCATACATTGACATGAATCAGCAATAGATTTACACGTATTCCCCATCCCGATCCCCCCTACCACCTCCCTCTCCACCCGATTCCTCTGGGCCTTCCCAGTGCACCAGGCCCGAGCACTTGTCTCATGCATCCCACCTGGGCTGGTGACCTGTTTCACCATAGATAATATACATGCTGTTCAAGCAGACTTGTGGCATCAGTAGAGTTAATGTGGCAATGTGGATAAATGCAGGGACCAAGATCCAGAAAAGCTGGTTCTGGTCTGACTCTGCCACTGGAAGCTTCATAGTCTCCATTGAACTATCAAGCATTCTGTGCATCTATTTTCTTATCTGTAAAATAGGCATGATGCTACCTCCCCTCCACCGAGTTGACGTGTGCACACCCGTTAGAAGAGTTGCCAAATCTGTTTGCTCTCACTGGCACTGTCTCTAAAAGATCTCCCTGACTCTGTAGGGAACATTGCAGGGAGAGGGAGGAGACCAGAAATGAGGCAGGGAGACCACAGAGGAGGCTGTCCTGGGGGAATGATGTTGACCATAAGGTGGAGGAGTGGTGGAACAAGGCTCCACGTGCATATCAGGGAGGCATGAAACCAGGCGTTCCCTCTTCCCCTGACTGCCCTGGCTGCTCCAGGTAGGCAAAACAAAGCCGTCCTGCCCTTCCAATGGCCATTAGGGCGAAGGGGGGCCCTCACAGAGGCCAGGAGCCCTGGCCAGCCAGAGAGTGGCCTCTACCCTCCAGTGGCCTTCACGCTTCTCCCTTCCTACAGAGGCAGGAGTTGGCTCGGGGAGCGTCTATTTCCATGGATCAAAAGGCACTCTACATGCAAATCAAGAAGGAAATTACAACAATGTGAAGCAGACTTGCCTTCTATTTCTGGCACCTTGGTAACTTTAGAAAGTCCTGAAAGATTTACATGGTTTGTCATTTAAGGAGAATTCCATCCCCCTTTCAGAGTGAGCCACGCCTGCCGAGCTCCTGCCCAAACACTCATGCATTTGAGACGTGCATGGCTGCCAAAGAAGGTGCAGATGGGAAACCACAGCTCACTGCTCACTGCAGAGCCTCAGGCCTGGAGACCTTGGCGGGCCTGCCAGTCCAGCCCCTCTCTGCTCCCTGTGGGTCATGGCTGCACTCCCAGCCATAGTGGCACTCTTATCTGGGATCCAACAGGGGGCGCCAGAGACTGCTTGGGACAGTGAACACAGCACAGCCAGGAAACTGGCGAGAAGGTTCCAGACCTGGGATCTGATCCCAGGAGCAGCAAAGATGAAGATCATGGTGCACTCACAGTGAGCCCTTTCTCCCCATCTGCCTTACAACAAAAAGCAGAGAGATACAGGCTCTCAAATGACTGGACGAACCCACCCTGGACACACATTTGTCCCCACATACACAGAACATTACAAGAGCTTCCAGGTTGCCTCCCAGCTGAGATTGACTAGCAATGTCTGCTAGGGGACAGGAGGTGGGAGTATGCCAGGTTTTACTCATTTACAGACAGGACAAATCTTGGAAAAGAAAGTTATCGGTGTTCATTAGTTCAAAGAGTTACAGTAGTCCCTGTAGCTCCAAAAAAGCTAAGCCTGGCACTGAAGGCCCTGTGCAATCTGTACCCCACATCCCTGGCAACCTTGATTCCCACCAGTCACCTGCTGGCCTGGCTGCCCCTTGGTGGACCTCCAACATGCCTTCCATAGACCCAGTGTAGCTCTGCTCTCTAGGGTCTGCCTGAAGGGAACACGTTCTCTTTCCCTTTCCAAAATCCACTAGCCCCAACTCAAGGCCAGGGATCCATCTGTGATCTGAAGGCCCAAGCAACCCACCTCTGATCGGTTTCTGTAGCACCTAACCATTTGTGGCTTTTCTAAGCCACCGCTTGGTTAATGCCTGGAGAATCACTTGTCTTTTGTGCACGTGAAGTTTGCTCATCTAGACCATAAGCTCCCTGATGACAGGAATGCTGCTTTGTACTTCCCTGAAGAAAGGAGGCAAAACACTTAACTCTGTGCCAAGAACATTCCTGGGGATTTTCACCCATCCTTCCACTCAAGTCTGCTAATTATCTCGTGATGTATGACCACCTTCATTTTACAAATGGGGAAATAAAGGTTACATGACTTGTCCAAGATCACATAGCTAAGAAATGCCAGGGGCATGGATTCAGACTCTGAACCACCTGATTTCAAATCCAGACCTCTTTTGTCCTGTTCAAGGATTCCTCCCACTAAGAATCACATTTCCACAGAGGACTCTGAATGGGGCAGTGCTGACCCCCAACCAAAGTGCCTGACACTCAAAAAATGGTTTTGGTCTGATACAGGTCTCATGGCAGAGTGGGACATGAGGAGGCAGATGGTGGAGGGGCTTATTGGGTGGTGAGATTTGCCCAGCTCTCCACCCATCTCACTTACCAGGTGTCTGCCAATTTCACCTGTTGAAGCCTAGCCTGGCTGGTAAGCCACCCAGACCGTGCATTTCCTTCTTACTTTCCATCCGCTCCCTCCCTCTGCTCCCAAGTTTTAGTCTTCCACCATCCTGGTGATTCAGCCTTGAACTGCCTAGGCCACACCACTGCTTCAACCACACGGACAAGCCAGAACTACCCATCACTAGTGTCCTCGGTTTATCTTCAGAAGAAGAATGACTGAAAGGACCTCCACTGCCCAGGATGATTGTTTTGACAGTTTTTTATTGTGCATAAAATTGCATCATTGTTTTGTTTAACATTGAAAGGAGTTAAACTGCTATGAACTTAATGCGCCACCCCCCGTAAACCATTAGGTCCCTTCTGTGTTCCTGACTTTATAAGTCTGTTTCACTCAAAGGAACATCTGTTGTATACTTAAATGACCTTAGTTCAAAGGCACGATCAACAAAAAATTCTTAACTCCACTAGGAAGCATTTGAGGGTATCCGTTACTCCACGCTGGTCGCGGTATTAGGGGCTTCTCCGCCAACAGCTGTGCACATCTGCCCGCGCGGGCCGAGGCCCCTCTCTTTCTGCACATCATTAAAGATGTTCAAGCCCGCTTTTCGGCCTCATTCCCACTCTGACCCATGCAAGCAAGTCTCGCCAAAATCTCCATTTTATGGGCATCGATAGCCAGGCCTCTACTCACATATAATTTCTACCCTGCGTGCGGAGGGAGTGTGATGAAAGACGAGCAAGGGGTGTTCTGCTAATCCTTGGAAAGAACATGAATGAGCATTAGGAATTTCGAGCAACTTGACAAATGTAGGAAAAACAGATTGTCCTGAGCCAAACGCAGAGGAATTTGAGGAGAAAAACGAGCCTGTTGCCGAGAAAGATTACAAGGAGACACCATCTTGGAGGCCATAAAAATCCTATTGGAAACAGAAATGGCCAGGCAGCAGGCTTTCTAGCTTTCTCATTGATTAGCTCATCCTGACGTTATCCCCATTTTCCAGATGAGTTGACAGACACTGAGCGCTCCTGACATGAGCGGAGGGCCCAGGCATCTGCCTCCTGCCATCCTGTCTATGGTGACTGCTGCGTAGGTTAAAAGGAACCTGGCCCAGCTTAGAGAGAGGAAGACAATGATGGTGAGGGACTTTAAACGTCTCTTCTTCCAGTTCATCTGCTTTGGGCTCGGCTCTCAGTGAGTCTCTATCAAGTTAGGTGACAGTCGCTATTTTTCTTACTGTTTGGTCAAAGTTTCCAGGGGATGTGACTTTTTGAGGATGCACTGATGGCCACTGCACTGACTATCAGGGACATCTTAAGCTGAGTGTCTCCAGGAGGCTGAGGACCGGTGGGCTATGCAGGTTGGCCTTGCTCTGGGGCCGAGCTGTCCAGCCTGGCTGGGGACTTGTCCTGGAGAAGAGGCAACTGGGCCCCAGCTCGTGTTTCAGGCTTTGTCTGGGGGCCCTCCCCTAAAAGGGTCACTGGGTTTTTACACACATGGGAATCTTCATGGGTTGTTGAAACTTTTCTGGAAGTTGGTGGGTTTCTGCAAGGCTGGTTCATGGAATTATGCTTTCTTGCAGTTGGGAAAAACACTGCTAAAAATAAAGGAGAGTTTGGGTTTCACCTTATTTGGAAAGGCCTGGCCTGCACAACCTCCCTCTTCCTATGTTATCTTTTAGAGAAAATTGAAGAGCTTTATTCACACACACACACAGTGTCTTTAAAAGTATAGATCAAATTCCATTGCCAAGAGTTTCAGAGATTTCTGGAATCTCTTCACTGGACCACAGTGTTACAATACTTATTCTCTGATGCTGGTAGCATGTGGACCCATCTGGGTCTGAGGAACCTCAAGGGGTTTGTCTGGTTTGGTCACTAAGATGTTAGTTGAAAGAGAATAGGACCCATAGCCCTGTTACTCATTAATTTGTCCATTCAGTTTATCAGTCAGCCAGCCAAAGATGATCGAAACCCATCTATGTCAGGCCCCATGATGGGCTTTAAAGAAACAGAGATGAACTGGGTCAGGATTCTACTCTGAAGGAACCGAGGTAGCAGTGACTGGAAGTGGGGATAGAGAGGGGAGAGTTGCAGACCACAAAAGCCTCCTGACCTGGCCTGGGGATAAGAGACAGGCTGCCACAGCTGAGTTTTAGGATCCAGGTGAGAACATAGACAGAAGAAGAAGAGACTTCTGGAAAAAGGGAACAGCACTGCAAAGGCCTGGGGCACTTGGAGGATTGTAAGCAGATCCCTGGGCTCAGTTGGCTGATGCAGGATGAGGTAGGTACATCCAGACACATGGCCAGCACTAGGGTGAGGCGAGTGAAGACTAAATAGATAGGACCTGACCCTACCCTTGTACAATTTCCCTCACTCCCTTCTAATCCTGGCTCTGACCAATCTTTGTTCAAAATTTTATTTATCATGGATTTTTTTGCATCAATTTTGATTCTAAAAGATGGCACTAAGACATTATTTATCTTGATTATTGGGCTTATGGGTGCTGTCTTAAATTTTGTTCCAGAGGTGAACATCTTTCTCTCCTCTCCCTAGTGCATTCAAGAGAAGAGCCTTGTGAAGTGGGCAGGACTGCGACCCAGAGTGGGCCCTCTCAGTTCAGAACTTTGTCTTTCACCCTGAAGGCAGCAGGGAGTCACTGAAGATTGTAAAGCAGGGAAGGAATGCCATTGGATGTGATGTAGAAAATCTTCCATGAGACTTCCCTGGTGACGCAGTGGCTAAGACTCTGTGCTCCCAATGCAGTGGGCCCGAGTTCGATCTTTGGTCAGGGAACTAGATCCACATGCGACAATTAAAGATCCCACGTGCCATACAATAAAAGATCCTGCATACCACAATGCAGATGGAAGATTCCGTGTGCTGCAACTAAGATCGGGTGCAGCCAAAGAAATAAATATTTTTAACAAGGAAAGAAAATCTGCCAGCAGCAGCAAGGTGGAGGGGGGCAAGGAGGTGGGGTGATTAGAAGCAAGAAGATGGCGAGGAGTGTGTCCTAGAATCCTAGGTGAGCGGTGATAAGGGCCCATGTCAAGGCTAGGGGAGCGGGGTCTGAAAGGAGGACCTGGAGCGGAGCAACACCCTGCAGACTCTCCAGCAGTCCCAGCGCCCAGCTCCCTGGCTTCCCACGGACAAAAGAGCAGACAGAGGATTCCCAGGCTCTCTGATAGGGGGAGACCTGCATGCAGGTCAGGAAGCAACAGTTAGAACTGGACGTGGAACAACAGACCGGTTCCAAATAGGGAAAGGAGTACATCAAGGCTGTGTGTTGTCACCCTGCCTATTTCACTTATATGCAGAGTACATCACGAGAAACGCTGGGCTGGAAGAAGCACAAGCTGGAATCAAGATTGCTGGGAGAAATATCAATAACCTCAGATATGCAGATGACACCACCCTTATGGCAGAAAGTGAAGAGGAACTAAAAAGCCTCTTGAAGAAAGTGAGAGAGGAGAGTGAAAAAGTTGGCTTAAAGCTCAACATTCAGAAAACTGAGATCATGGCATCTGGTCCCTTCATTTCATGGTAAATAGATGGGGAAACAGTGGAAACAGTGTCAGACTTTATTTTTTGGGGTTCCAAAATCACTGCAGATGGTGATTGCAGCCATGAAATTAAAAGACGCTTACTCCTTGGAAGGAAAGTTATGACCAACCTAGATAGCATGTTAAAAAGCAGAGACATTACTTTGCCAACAAAGGTCCATCTAGTCAAGGCTATGGTTTTTCCAGTGGTCATGTATGGATGTGAGAGCTGGACTATAAAGAAAGCTGAGCACCGAAGAATTGATGCTTTTGAATTGTGGTGTTGTAAAAGACTCTTGAGAGTCCCTTGGACTGCAAGGAGATCCAACCAGTCCATCCTAAAGGAGATCAGTCCTGAGTATTCATTGGAAGGACTGATGCTGAAGCTGAAACTCCAATACTCTGGCCACCTCATGCGAAGAGTTGACTCACTGGAAAAGACCTTGATGCTGATAGGGATTGGGGGCAGGAGGAGAAGGGGACGACAGAAGATGAGATGGCTGGATGGCATCACCGACTCAATGGACATGAGTTTGAGTAAACTCTGTGAGTTGGTGATGGACAGGGAGGCCTGGCATGCTGCAATTCATGGGGTCACAAAGAGTCGGACACGACTGAGCAACTGAACTGAACTGGTAGGGAGAGCATAGATGTGGGGCTTGGAGCAGCCTGATGACCTGGCTGTAGCTGCCTAGGGCTGCACCGGGCCCCTGCTATGCCCACCCCACAGGGGGCGCTGCCCTGCTTCCTGTGGAGTAGGGGCCCTCAGTAGGGCTCCCCCTCCCCACCCCCCACCCCCCACACCACCCCCCACAGCCTACCCAGCAGGAGCCAGAGGCCCAGGGACTGCAAGCAGGACAGGGGTCCAGTGGCAAGGCTTTGAGCCCCACACACAGGCGTGCAGACACACAGGCAGGCAGGTGGGAGGAGGTCTGGTCCCCATTAGGAAACATTTGCTTGTGGTATCAGGCCAGTGGGGCTGTGGGCTGGTTAACAGGCATGGCTGCTTGCTGCTGGAAGGGGCTGCTGCCTTGAAATTGCACTGATTATGCTCTAATTTCCCCTGCTCCACGCAGGGGGCCCCGAGGGCAGCCTAATGCAGGGTGGCAGGCGTGGCAGCCCAAGACAGTACATCCCTCTCCACTAAACACACACAGTTTCTTCTCTCCAGCCGGTTCCTACAGATAATGCAATTCACTGTCCCTGACGTCTGATTACATTTCACCTCCTCCAAGAAGCCTTCCTGCCCTGCCCCGCTCTGACCCCAGAGCTCTGCCATCAGACACATCTGGGGCCCTTCCTTCTTTGTCTATGTCCCTCCCCCCCACCACGAACCTCTCAGCCCCTCTCAGACTCAGTTTCTGTAGCAGGAGAGGACTCCGCAAGGCAGACATGGGGTGACAATGACAGGGTGACATAATGAAGGGGCACTTTGCTCCGGACAGCCCTGCCTTTCTAACAGCAGGCTTGGCCTTCACATCCAGATGGCCCTCCACCCCACTCCCCACTGCCCTGCCAAGTTTGACTTATTTCTCTGAAACTACGGAGGAGGAACCTGTACTTTCCCCCACCCCCACCCCCACCATCCCCCTCCCCACCCCACCCCGCCTCGACAAAGAATCCAGACTTCCAGACCGGCCTTGTAGTTCCCACCATACCCACGGGAGAGGAAAGTGGAGATAAAACCCGCTGGCCAGGCGATGACCTTGATGGCGCTCCCACTGGGGTAGCGGTGGGGGTGGCCTGGGTTTCCGAGGTGCCTGTTTGTAGCTGGGGAACTTGGGGCAAATCCACCACCCCTCCACCAGCCCAGTCCTCTTTGCTCAAGGGCCGGCTGCCTCCTTACACTCTTCTGTCTCCCCCTCTCCATCACTGACCTCCCAGTAGAACCTCACGGCCAGCTGTGTTCCCCTCTTCTCCCTTTGGCATTTCTCTGGCTGCTGCTTCTTCGTTTTCTCCACCAACACATACCTCCCAAGCTTCTAGCTTTTTTCCCTCTTCATTCAACAATACTCATTAAATAGTCAACATACTTTTTTTTTAAGGTCCTCCTATGTGTCATGGACTCTGCTAGGTGCTGGGCATGGAAGGGTGGGCTCACACAGGGGATGTTCTAGTGGGTGTTCTCCTGCCCTCTGTCATTTACTGACTTGTCTAAAGGGTCTTTCTTGGGCTAAGAGGGAGGTCAGGGCTACTCTATAACCACAGAGAGGAGCAGACAAAGCCAGGCCTCTGGAAGACCATCTTTTCCTCTCTCCCATGTCTGCCCAAGGATGCAGAGGCCCCTGTCTGCCCTTCTCCTCCCCTTTTCCATCTTCCAGAGGTTGTTCCTGTCCCAATAAGGTTAGGAGTGAATGGGGAAGAGGAGACCTCCTTTCTCAGGCAACTGCTTCTTTGGGCTAGGATGCTGACTAGCCAGAGAGGAACACAAGGAGCAAGGGGCCGGGTCACTGTGGAGTCAGGCCCAGAAGGCACTGCTTCCCCCGCTGGCCTGGCCGCCAGCCGCCGACCGTTTCAAAGGGCCTGATAAACAGCTTGGCGGCCTTGTCTCCCCCACAGGCTGCTCAGGAGCACGGCTGGGAGAGGCAGCACCCAGGGTAAGGTGTTCCTCTGCTGGGTCAAGGTGCTCCACTCTGGGCCCCCAGAGCTGGCCGCCTTCTGGCAGACAGCTGCGATCCCCGCTTGACCCCACGAGGCCCATCTGTTCACAGTTAAGGGTCAGCGCCCATCCACGAAGCGGGGCCCAGCAGCACACGCTCAGACCCCCATGCGTGTGCTTCCGGGTCTGGGTACACCCGGGTACACATGTGACTCCACACAGTCACCCACATGTGTCCACGGTCGCAGAAACACATACATATACATGCTCACATCACTGAGAACATGTTCAGTCCAGGAATTACACAGCCAAGTAGCCTGGAGGAGGCAGGAGGAGCTCTTTCAACTGAAAAATAAAATATAGGCTAAGGAGGTTCAGAAACAGCTTTGAAAGGAAAAAAAAAATTAGAAGGAGCTAAGCCAACATCTTAGTGCTCTTGATGCTATCGGGTTGAACTGAGCCAACACAGGGGCTCAGTCCTGCTCCTCAGAGGGGTGTACCCTCAGGGGCACACCACCCTCCACCCTACAGGGCCCAGCCGTGCATTCTATGAAAGTCAAGACCAAGCCTCAGCCTCCACTTCCTTCTTTTTTTAAAAAAAAATTCATTTATTTTAATTGAAGGATAATTACAATATTGTATTGGTTTCTACCATATATCCACGTGGATCAGCCATCACCATCTCCTTCTAAGGCCTGTGCCTCAGAGCCCAGGTGGAGTGGACATGGGCTTCAGGAAGAGGCCCAGGTGTCAAGGGGCCTGCCCAGCCCAAGGTGGCTAATGCAGCCCCTTTAGGTCCCAGATCAGGACAAAGCCTCTCCAGCTCCTCATTTCACAAAGGCAGAGGCTTCCCAGAGAGCAGTAGGGACTGTCAGCATAGTCCAGCAGGCCTGCAGCGGTTAGGATGGTAACCAGGACCTCCTCGCTCCTCACCTCTCACCCTCTCCTCCTATAATTCAGCTGGCCTTTGGGAGGCCCTGGCCTGGATCAGCAGCATCAGGGGGCAGACGTGGCCCTGCCCCGGGCATGCCCAGGTCCATCTTGACCCTTCCATGAACAGGCTCTGAACTAATCCCATGGTTGGTGGCCACTTACCTGACTGTCCTGAGGCGTCCGGGAGTATGGTAGCCCAGCACACAGCCTCCAGGGCCAGACTGCCTGCATTCAAGTCCTAGTTCTGCTGCTGGCCAGGGTGTGACTACCACCCTGTGTCAGTGTATCCTTCTTTAAAATGGGAGTGATTATCCCATTCGGCACAATCCTTGTAAGAATTCAATAAGAGAGAGTTCCCTGGTAGCCTAGAGGTTAGGACTCGGTTTTCACTGCAAGGGGCCAGGGTTCAAATCCCAGCCAGGGTTCAGTCCCTGGTCGGGGAACTGATCCCGCAAGCCGTGCAGTGGGCCAAAATTTAAAAAAAAAAAAAAAAAAAATCAGTAAATTAATGTAGGAAAAGTGACCGGGACCCAATAAAAGCTCAGATGCCACTATAGTACTCCTAGATTCAACCCTGATTTGATCAATGTGAGCCCCCTTCACTTCCTTTAGTGTACACAGCCCAGCTCTTCCTGTTCCCCAGAGGATGGAGAGCAAAAGGACTTCAGGCAGTAGTTTTAAAGTGTGAGCCCCAGACCAATGGCATCACCTGGGAACCAGTCAGAAATGCAAATTATGGGTCCCACCGCAGACCTATATTTTAGATGCTCTGGGATGGGGCCCAGTGTTATTTTAATGAGCTCTCCAGGTGATTTGATGCCTGCTCAAGGTTGAGAAGCCCTGGTGAAGGTGTACTTGCCACTTGGGCATAGGACCGACACCTGCCTTGTGTCAGCTTTTTACGACTTTGCTCACAAATACTCACCACTGGGCCCTGTGGTTGATCCCAGCACTGTGATCTCCACACCCAGTGGCTGTCTGAGCCCCTCCTGGTCACCACACCTGCTCCCATCCTGCAGGCACCAGCCTTGCACCCTCCCCCCACCACCTCCACAGCCCATATGCTGGGGCCTTGCCTGCTCCTGCCTCTAGCCACGTGCACCCCAACCTCTGCCCCACACTCAGCCTGTGTCCAGCTGGGCCTGGCCCAGCCCTGGAGGGGGAGACTCAGGCACTTGACTTCAAAGCCTTGTCAGAGGGAGCCTGGTTTGCAGTGGAGGTCAAAGATAAACCAAGGAACAAATCGGCCAGAAAATGTGTGTTGGGGGAAGCTGCCCAGAGCTCCGGGGGAGGCGAGGTGGGGCAGGGGGGCTGGGCTTGTTCCACAGCCATTCCTACAGGAGGCCTTTCAGCAGTCCTGGCCACGCTGGACACCCTTCTGCGAGGCAACCTGAGGGGGAGCCTGGACCCAGCCGATCCCACTCCCATCCAACCCCCGTCTGAGTCTGAACTGCATTTGTTCCGGCCTGATCTCTTGCATCCCCACTAGACAGAATCATGTGCTCAGAGCTGGACCAACACTTGCCTGGACCCAGGAGCAACTTGGTGGGGGAAACACTGCCAGATGGGAGTAGAACAGAGTCCAGGTGGACCAAGGTGTCCAGGGCGGGCGCCGCCCTTTAGATGGCATGGAGCCGCCTGCACCACCCACTGCCCTCCCGGGTCTCAGGCATACATCCTTCCCCAGGGTGCCACAATGCCCTGCGCTGCCGTGGCTATGTCCGTAGCCCAGGCCCCCATCTATGTTCATCTATTACAGGGGTGCCCCTCAGGAGCATGTGAGTGGGGTGAAGGCCTGTGAGTTCCATCCTGGGAGGGTGAGGGAACATGCTAGTGTTAACTGCCCCTCCCCCAGAAATCTAACATGCTTGGCTATGGCTGGGGGCATGCCAGGGGCTGACCAGGACTCTGGGCTTGGTGGGGCCGTCACAAGAAATAGGGCTTCCCCCCAACTATCAGTGGGGTCCAACCATGTACTGACACCTTTGTGAGCACAGGTTATTGTGCTTAACCCTGGGGGCCTGTTGCCAAGGTAGGTGTTGCTGTCCCCCTTTCACACAAAGGCCGTGGCTTGGTCAGAGAGCAGCTGGGAATGAAGCCTCAGTGCTCCCACCAGCCTCTGCTATGGTTGAGTGGCAACAGAGCATTCTCCTCGGGTGCTGGCTCAGCCTGCAGCCTAAGCACTGACAGGGGTGGCACTGTCTTTGGCAGCTGCATGGAAGCACTGGACCTCTGGCTGCCCACAAAGCCCACGCATGACTATCACGTCCAAGGTGAGCCAGTGAGGAGAGCTTATCACCACCACTGTTCCCATTTTCAAATGGGAAAGCAGGTTCAGGGAGGTGTCCTGCCCAGGTCTGCCCTACTGGCAAGCGGGGAAGCTGGAACGGAAGCCCAGCTCAGACTAGATGAGCCAAGATGGGAGTAGGGGCTAAGGGTCCTGAGTGGGAGTGCATTTTTTGCCCTGAGAGTGTTAACTGATATTATTTAATATAAACTATAAACCAAACAATGCAGCACAAGGCATATGACACGCACCGGGCCAAGTCCTGGCCCCTCTCCAGAGGTAACCACTGTCATCTGACGCCGCGGCGCCTTCCAGAGCTTTTCTCTGTACTTACAGACATCCACAAGTACCTCAGGGCTTCCCGGGTGGCTCAGTGGTAAACAATCCCCCTGCCAATGCAGGAGACGAGTTCAATCCCTGGGTCGGGAAGACCCCCTGGAGTAGGAAATGGCAACCCACGCCAGTATTCTTGCCTGGGACATCCCATGGACAGAGGAGCCTTCATCATGAGTCAGGCACCTTCTGAGGACTCTGCCGTCTCTCACTCCTCAGAACTGACCAGTGGACAGAGGAGGGAGACCAGTAAATTGGCTCAGAGGCCCTATCCAAAGTCCTGGATCAACTGAGTCAAGGAGCCAAGCTGAGAGCCTGTCCCACACCTCCTGCACCGAGCACTTCCCTTAAGAGGCCCACAACCCAGGGGAGAGATGGGCCCGCAGGCACATCTCCCGTCCTGGCTGCCAGAGCTCCTGGCAGGAAAGCCATCCAGAGCGGATGCCGCACACTCAGCATGCCAGCATCTGCCAGTGGCGTGACCTGGCCTGAATCCCCCCCAGTGAAGAAAAGAAAGACGGCCCCTATCCTCACCCACTCTGACTGTCTTCCTGTAGGCCCAGAGAGGGAAACTGCCATGTTCTGCCAGGATCTTGCCTCCAGAAGGCTCCCAGGATCTTCCTCCAGGGGGAATGGCTTCCTCTGGCAGGGCCCGTGGGGCATGTCGGAGGCTGCCGTTGGGTGAGGGGTGGGGTGAGTGGAGACAGCTGCCGCCCCTCTGTTGTGGAGCTGGCGGTGAAGAGCTGGCGCGCAGATAATTGGGGTGACGTCCTGGTACACTGACGAGACCCACTTCCAGATGGTGCTGAGGGCCCACTTAGAACAATTAGCCAGGGGAGATGACTCCACCTGCTATTTTTAGAGGGTACCACATCTGGAGGTGGTATCTTTTGGCTGGAGACGTCTGCACCAAAGGCCGGGGGATTTGCATCATCTTCCGTGATGGACTCATCACGATTTCTCCGCCATGTTTTCAGGCCTTCAGATGACAGGTCATCCTGGTGTTGTGTGCAGGGGGCCTGGCCCTGGGGCAGACTCTAGAAATATCCTCCGATCACTGCTCAGTGCTGTGCTGAGAGCGGAGGACAGGACCTGGGCAGACCAGCTTCCTGTAGACATGAATTCCAGCTCTGTCCACAGGGGGTGGTGCTGAGCAGCTGGGCAATCAGGCCTACTGCGTGGCTAGGGATGCTTGTCTGGGTTTACATGTTGGGGTCTGTATGTTGGGGAGGCAGCTGATATGTCATCCCAGGATCCCCAGGGAGCAGGCCACAGACAGTAAGACCCAGGGATCAGACGGGGACTTGGGGAGTCAGACAGACGGGAGCTGAAGCCCCAGCCCAGCTGTGGCCTTGGAGAGCAATGCCCACCCCCTGTACCTCACTCCCCACCTGTAACAGGGGAGGAGACCTGCTGCAGAGGAAAGTGTGAGTTCACACACCCCGACCCTAGGGGGCAAAGTTGCGCCTTTCTTTATCTCACAATCTCATTTGGCTCTTGACTCCGGTGTTCATTGCTGGTAAGCAGTCATCCAGCCACTTCACAGGAGACTCAGTCTCTGTGGGACTCTCCTGCTCCATTCCCCGTCATAGCAGTCCTCCCCTCTCTTCCTTCTTTGTCCTGGGGGCGGGGCAGGGTGTGTGTGAAGGCCCCGCCCACCAGCGGCTCTCCAAGGCTGCTGCTGGCCCTGCAGGTTCCTTATCTAGTCCTTGTTCGTTGGCCTCATGCTGTGACTGCTGGTGCCACCGGTCTCCGCTCACCAAATACATGTGGTCACTCAGTGTCCTTCTTGTTCTGACTCAGGATATCTCCAGGTCTGCGCGCCCTGCTCTCACCCACATGGGGCCCAGCAAATTCACAGATGCCCCCTCGCACCACCTCTGGCGTCTTTCCTTGTCCCCTGCCCCACCTCTCTCCCCTTTCCCCCTCATCACCCTGCTAACCCTCACCCCTCAGAGCCACGCTTGTTCCCGGCAGCCTACCCTGGCTGCCGGTCTACTCCAAACCGCATCCTCCTCTGCAGCAGCCCGGCAGCAGACCCCACTCGGACAACCCATCATGCACAGGACTCTGGACGTCTGTGGGCATCCTCTCATGTCTCACACTGGTGGACCCTGTCCTGTCCTCCAGCCTTCCAGGACTGGGCCCCCATCTGTGCCCCCTGTGGTGAAGCAAAGGGAGTGGTATTCTTCATACTCTCTGGTATTCTCTAAGGTTTATAAATCAACACAGATAACTCAATTTTTAAAAGTCTTTCTGATTTTTCTTAAAGATAAATATGTCTTTGACAAATAGGTATCCCTTCACTCCTTGGCCAGTAAGGTAGGACTGAGCAGTGGTTAAAATTAAGTAGAGGATTTGATTAAACTTAGAAGGAAGGACATAACAAAGATAGGAGCAGAAATAAATAAACTAGAGATGCAAAAAGCAACACAAAAGATCAATGAAACTGAGAACTAGTTCTGTGAAAAAATACAAAACAGACCTTTAACTTGACTCACCAAGAAAAAAATAAGAGAGGACTCAAATAAAATCAAAACTTTAAGAGGAGACATTGCAACTGACACACACAAAAACAGAGGATCATAAGAGACTACTATAAACAATTATAAGCCAACAAATTGAACAATGTAGAAGAAACTGATAAATTCCTAGAAACATACAAACTACCAAGACAGAATCATGAAGAAACAGAAAATCTGGACAGACCAATTACGAGTAAGAGATTAAATCAGTAATCAAAAACCTTCCAACAAACAAAAGTCTAGGACCAGATGGCTTCACTGTTGAATTCTACCAAACATTTAAAGAACAATTAATACCAATCCTTCTCAAACTCTTCCAAAAAAAAGAGGAGGAGGGAATATTTCCAAATTCATTTTACGAGGCCAACATTACCCTGATACCAAAACCAGACAAGGACACTACAAGAAAAGAGAATTACAGGCCAATGTCCCTGATAAAGATAGATGCAAAAATCCTCAATAAAAACACTAGCAAATGGAATTTAACAACACACTAAAAGGATCATACACCACAATCAAATGGGATGCATTCCAAGGCTGCAAGGATAGGCCACATCTGCAAATCAATCAATGTGATACACCACATAGAAAAAAATGAAGGCTGAAAATCATGCAGTCATCTCAACAGATACAGAAAGAGCACCTGACAAAATTCAACGTCTATTCATGATTTAAAGAAACTCTCACCAAACTGGGTACAGAGGGACAATATCACAACTTAATAAGGGCCCGGTATAACAAGCCCACAGCTAACATCATATTAAAGCCAAGAGCTTTTCCTTTAAGATCAGGAACCAGACAAGGAGGCCCACTCTCACCAGATTTATTCACTACAGTCAGGAATTTCTAGCAAGAGTAATTAGGCAAGAAAAGTAAATAAATAAAAGACATCCAAATTGGAAGGAAGAAGTAAAACTGTCTCTATTTGCAGATGACATATTATATATAGAAAACTCTATAAAGATGCAATATGTTAGAAATATTAATAATACATGAATTCATTAACATTGCAGGAGGATACAAAATCAATATACAAAAATCACTTGTACTTCAGCACAGTAACAACGAACTATCAAAAAGAGCAATTAAGAAAACAAACTCATTTAGAATTGCTTAAAATAATCAAATACCTAGGAATAAATTTAACCAAGGAAGTAAAAGGTATGTACAGTGAAAATTATAAGGCAGTGATGAAATAAACTAAAGAAGATACAAATAAATGCAAAAATATTGCATGCTCATGAAGTGGAAGAGTTAATAGTTAAAATTTCCATACTACTCCAAACAATCTACAAATTAAAGGCAATCCCTATCAAATTTCCAGTGGCATTTTTCACAGAAACAGAACAATCCTAAAATTTGTATGGGACCTCAAAGACCCCAAACAGCCAAAGCAATCTGGAGAAAGATGACCAAAGTTGGAGGAATGACCTTTCCTGATTTCAAACTACATTACAAAGCTACAGGAACCAAAATGGCATTGGCATAAAAACAGACAAATAGATCAGTGAAACAGACTAATGAACTGAGAAATAAAACCACTAATATATTTACAGTTTATTTACAACAAAGGAGCCAGGTATGTAGACAGGGGAAATGACAGCCTCTGCAATAAATGGTTCTGGGAACACAGGATAGCCACATGCAAAAGAATAAAACTGGACACCATCTTCTATGGCATGCAAAATCAACTCCAAATGGTTTAAAGACTTGAATGTATGGTCTAAAACCAAAAAAACTCACAAAAGAAAAGAGGCGTAAGGTGCTGGATATTGGTCTTGGTGATGATTTTTTGGATCTGACACCAAAAGAAATGGCAATAAAAGCAAATTAAACAAGTGGAACTACATCAAGTTAAAAAGCTTCTGCAGAGCAAAGGAAACCAGCTGTAAGAGGTTAATATAAAAAACCTTATACAACTCAAGAGCAAAAAAATCGATGAAAAAAATTTAAATAAAAAAACACAAAAACAAAACAGTCAATTAATTAAAAATGATCAAAGGAAGTGAAAAGGCATTTCTCCAAAGAAGAAATACAAATGCAGCCCCAATGGAAAAGTGTGAAGTTTCCTCAAAAAAATTAAAAATAGAACTACCATATGATCCAGCAATTCTTCTTCTAGGTATATATCAAAGAAAACAAAATCACTATCCCAAAGAGATTTCTTCAGTGTTCACTACAGCATTATTTATAATAGGCAAGACACTGAAGCAACCAAAGTGTCCATCAACAGATGAATGGACAACGAAAATGCAGCACACACACAATGGTACTCAGCTGAGCAGTACTCAGCCATATAAAGGAAGAAATCCTGCCATTGAGACAACACAGATGGACCTGGAGGGAAGTATGCTAAGTGAAATAAGTCAGAGAAAGATGAATACTATACAATTTCATTTATGTATAATTATGTAAAAAAATAAAAGTAAAAAATTGAACTCATAGAAAAAGAAAACAGAGGCAGGGGGTGGGGGAAAATGGGTAAATATGCCCAAAGGTACAAACTTCCAACTATGAGATTAAATTCTAAGGATGTAATGAACAGCATGGTGACTATGGTTAACAACATTATATTTATAGTTGAAGGTTGTTGAGAGTATACAGGAAAAGTTCTTATTATAAGAAAATAGTCTGTAACTATGTGAGGTAATGGATACTAAATAAACTTATTGTGGTGATCATTTTGTCATATATACATCAAATGATTATGCTATATACCTTAAACTAATACAATGTTGCATGTCAATTACATTTCAAGATTGGGAGAAATAAACAGGTTACTCAACAATCCCACTTTTATGAAAAGAAAAAAAAATGTGTATATTAGTTACATTGAATCTAAGCTATCATTGATAGTTAAATGCACCATTTTTATTCACCGTGAAGATACAAACCAAAAAATGCTCCCAATTAAACCATAATGAACCATAGATTACAGGATACATCATGATTTCAGAGATGTTAAAATGAGATAGGTATCCTCAAATTGGTAAAATACTACAACTGTGTCATTTTCCTTTCATGTAAAATAAACACCCTCCCCACTACCACCAAAAAAAGTGTGGAATTTCAATTCAAATCCCCACTTGGCTCCTTATGTTGACCTGGGTGGATTCTTACCCCTCGTCAGCTTCAGTGTAGCAGCTCTAAATGGGAATAATAACCATGCCCCCTCCTAGGACTGCTGGGAGAGCTAACTGCACTCAGCATAGCACCTTGCACTGTAGAGGGCTCAGCAGAGAAAAAACAAGGCTGTCGCTACCCCTGTTGTGCTAGTCCCACTGCCAGAGCCAGACCAGATGGACCCATTCCCAGGAGAACACGGCCTCTCATACTCCCTACAACTAGGCCCTGAGCACTCTCCATCCATTTTTCTGTAAAAAATGCCATTGCCCTCCAGATGAAATGGGTACTTTAGGCCAGGGATTTGTCTTTGCAAGAGACAGAAGGGAGACAGGAGTCTAGAAGCACCTCATTCCCAGGCCACCAAGACACACGACCAAGTTGTCAGAAGCAGCCTCCTGGGGGCTCAGGACCAGAGACCACGGGCCTGCAGGGTGGCAAGAGGGGGTGCCAGGCAGGCGGCAGTGGGATCTACGCCCCATCGGGCTTCTACCCACAGTGGGTGCACAGCTGAGCCACCTCTGGGAGCCTGACATCATCCAAGCCAGGACCTGGCCCCAAACAGGAGGAAACAAAGAGTGACATTCTCACTCAAACCCACTGGCGCTGCCAAACTTGGAAAGAATTTCCTCACCAGTTCACACTTGCCAGACACACCTGCTCTAATATCATCCACTCTGGGGGTAGGTAGAGCTTGTGAACCCTGTAATCAGATGAAAAATCAGAAGCTCAGAGACCTCCAATGATCTGTCTGTCACACTACAAGTGGGGGTGGGGGACTGGAGCCCATGGGCACACTGGCCTTTAGGGATGTAATTTTCCCACAGAAAAGCCAGTCAGTAATGTGTCAGCAAGAAGGTGAGCATTCACTAAGAGGAATGTAAGAGATGGCCATTTTTGTCAGGCAAAACTTGCAAAATACCCAGTAGTTTCTTATGCTTTAACCAATATTTAGGGTGATGTGCACACTTTGGGGAGATCCCCTGCCTCCCCTCACATCTCTCCCAGCCCTGGTTGCTGCTATGCTACCACTGGCAGTATGCCATTTTGGCATCTATCTTTTACAAAGTACAGCTCCCTCCGAGGAGTAAACAGAAAGGCAAGGAGGGTCATTCACACGCTAGTATAAATTAGTTCATCAGGCTGGTCAGGAGGAATAGCACGAAAAACAAACCACTGAGCTTACAGGAGTTGCTAAGGGGAGAATGAAGGTGGAGATTTAAAAGAGAATAAGGCAGAAGTGACCATGAAGAAAGGGTCCAAGAGGGCTGCTGAGTTGGGCTATTTCACCATTATCCTCAGAATTCTTAGTGATGAACATTTGCGGAGCACCTCTGACAAGCCACCTAGTTTCTCTGAGTCTGAGCTTCTCCTCTGCTGGGGGGAATGAATTGCTCTGCCCACTTAGCTCATACAGGATAGCCTCAGGAGGCCTGAACTCCAAGGATCCTCCCTCCTTGGACCTGTGCCTGTGGCAGGTGGGACATTCTGCCCCAAGGGGAGGCAGCAGGCTGTCCACGTCCATGAAGTTTTCACAAGTGTCTCTGCTCCCCCAGGGAGCTTCCTGTGTGTGTGTTACTAACTCAGTCATGTCCGACTCTTTGCAACCCCACGAACTGTTGCCCACCAGGCTTCTCTGTCCATGGAAGTCTCCAGGCAAGAATACTGGAGTGGACTGCCATTCCCTTCTCCAGAAGGGAGCTTCCTAAACTCCAGTAATCAAAGTGCCCACTAACTGCACTTACTCTATCCCAGGTTCTGACATGGAGATCACTCTCCTCAGTTATTAGTGCCCAGAGGAGGGAAGTAGCCTGCCTGGGGTCACACAGCCTGGAAGATTCAAAGCCGAATGCTAAACCTCATGTGGCTGATTCCAAAGCTGTTGCTTCTACTCTTTGGTTCTGCCAGCCAAGGGGCTGCGGCTGGGGTCCCTGGAAGTGAGAAGGGGTACTGGGTACCCTCCTCCTTCGGGCCTCTGGGTACACCCAGCTCTGACCCCTTGGGTGAGACTCCCTGGGCACCCACAACATGGAGGGTAGGCTCTGAACTCTCACAGATCACAGTCTCACAGGGCACTGGATGTGAACAAGCTGGGCCACACGACATGATGCAAGGGCCCCAGCCCACACCTCAGGTCTATGTGTCAGGGCAAGAGCTTCCGAGAAATGGTAGGATGGAGTCCAGGTTCTGAATGATCACAGACCTGGCTTGGAACTCTTCCACCATGGCTGCATGACTTAAGGGGAAGTGGCTTAGCCTCTCTGGCCTCCAGCTTCTGTTTCAAGCCCTCTGCAAGGCTCTTGTGAAAAAATGTGAACACACGTGCAGATAACATTCAGCATTGAGCCCGGTTCCTACTGGGTGCTAAGTAGACAGTAATAATTTTTATTGAGCTTCAGGGCAGGTACAGTTTGGCTTGGCCAGAGAAACGAGGGCAATGAGGCTTCCTGAAGGGGCGGTGGAGGCCAGGTTCCTGGTCCGCTCGCTGAGAAAGTGTTTTAGCTACACACTGCTAAGGTCTCCATGCCCAAGAATTCTTTGAATCTATGCCATCTCCTAAATACACCAACAGTGAATCATAATATCCTCATCTTATAAATGAGGAAATATATTAAAAGAGGTAAAGTAACTTACTAAGTATCATATACTTGAGAAGCAATAAAAACAGGTTTTAAAATTAGATCTTCTGACTTCAATTTGAAGTCCGTCCCCATACACCACACTAACCTCGATGCTCCAAAATTGAATTCAGAGACACCTTTTAGCCACCTCAGTTTAGCCACATCCCTTGTTTTCAGAAGCTCAAAGGCACTGGTAATTCTTTATTGTGAAATATCTGTACAAAAGAGTGCATTAACACAAGTATATAACAACAGGAACAATAACAAATGTATATATACTTAAAAGTAATGTCTTTGATGTTCTGCAGTTTTACCAAAATTTATGTGGTTGTGAATTTCTACTTGTTTGAAATTTATGTTTCTTAGATCTGAGTTTTGGTGTCTTTTAGCAATTCTTGGAACATGCCAGCCATTATTTCTTTGAAAACTGCCACTGGTGCTCGCTTCGGCAGCACATATGCTAAAATTGGAAGACTGCCATTTCTCTATTATTTTTACAATTATCTTCTTTTGGAACTCCATGGAAATATGTTAGCTCTTCATACCTATTCTTTATGTCTCTTAACTTTGCTTTCCTCTTGTCCATTTCTTTGTCTGGATTGCATACTAGATTATTTCTTAAGAATTATCTTATCAGTGCATTCATTTTCTCTTCAGCTGTATCTAATTTTATTGTGTCTACTTCTGTCTCTATTGTAAATTCATCCACTGAATTTTCCACTTTGATTATCATGTTTTTTTCCTAGAAATTCTTTCTGATATTTTGTAAATCTGCACTAAAAATAATAATGTCCTTGGAATTCCCTGATGGTTCAGGGATTAAGACTCTGTACTCTCACTGCCAAGGGCCTAGGTTCAATTCCTGGTTAGGGGACTAAGACCCATGTGCTGCACAGTGTGGTTGGAAAAATAAATAAAAACAAAAAAACTGTCCTGTGCTAATATTCCAAACCTTTCTTTTATATCTTAAAACACATTAGGCATAGTTATTTTTCACATCTACTCATTTTAATATCTTTAGTCCTTGTAGGTCTGCTTTTGCAGTCTGTTGTACCCGCTGATTCTTATTCATGGTGCCTGTTTCCTGGTATGATTCTGGAACTTTTTGACTTGAACTGAAATGTTTCTTGGAACTATAATCTACCAAGAAATTTTTGAACCTGGGCTGAATTTGGCCTCCTGCAGAGAGAACCTGTCCTTGTTTTTGCTGGTCGCTTGTGGGAAGCATTAACCAGGACTGTTTTAAACTAGATTCTCTACTTCAAGATTTCAGATTACACATGAATGTGTTGTGAGAGTCAGCTTTTAATTACTAGAAGAAGTATTTTCTCCTATCTGCACAGGGCCAGGTTGTCCTTGCTCTCACTTCTACGGAGTGGCGTTCATTTCCTGGTTACTCTTATACTGATGGTGTAGCCTTTGGGGCCCCGCTTTACATGGAGGTTCTTTAAAATGCCCACTTGGGCAGGCCCTAGGATTTACCTATATTCTCCCATTCCCCACTCAGCATCAACAGGAAGCCTTAAGACCCTGGAACAAAAGCCAGCACTGTGACCCATGCCTATGTCCACACTCTTCATTCAGTTTCAATCTCTCTGATTCCTTACTTTCTTGCCAATTCAGTAGTATAATTTTAAAAACATTTTATCTGATATATTGCTGTTTTCATTTGAAAAGTTGTTCAGGACATTTAGGGACTTCCCTGGTGGCTCAGACGGTAAAGCATCTGCCTACAATGCAGGAGACCCAGGTTCAATCCCTGGGTCAGGAAGATCTCCTGGAGAAGGAAATGGCAACCCACTCCAGTATTCTTGCCTGGAAAATCCCATGGACGGAGAAGCCTGGTAGGCTACAGTCCATGGGGTTGCAAGAGTCGGACGTGACTGAGCGACTTCACTTCACTCAGGACATTTAAGCCATCGTTGGGACTTCCCTGGCAGTCCAATGGTTAGGACTCCATGCTTCCACTGCAGTGGGCACGAGTTTGATTCCTGGTTGGGGAACTAAGATCTCTCAAGCTGCAAAGCAGCCCCCCCCCCCACAAAAAAAGGCATCACTGCTTCAGAAATGAGACCTCCACAGATATTTTGGGTAAAATATAAAATATTCCCTGTCTCAAAGATAGATTTAAGCAAATTTGGGCTGCGGGCAAATATTTTTCTAAAACACCACTTTCCCTTCTCTTCTTTTCAGTAACTCTCCCCGATACTTAATTCTCATTGTCACTCTTTCCCTCCCCTTGATAGAAATGAATGAATAAACTAACTACTGCTAACGTATTAATGACTTAAAACAGTTGATCCCCATCCCTTGGAATATCACATATCATACTTATTATGTTACATATTAGGAAGTATCTTAAATTTTTCCTTCCTTAAAGATTTACAATCTGATTTATTTATTTATTTGTTTAGGGGGACTTTCACTGCTTTTTAAATTTTATTTATTTATTTTAATTGGAGGCTAATTACTTTACAATATTGTAGGGGTTTTTGCCATACATTGACATGAATCAGCCATGAGTGTACATGTGTCCCCCATCCTGACCCCCCCTCCCGCCTCTGTCCCCATCTCATCCCTCAGGGTTGTCCCAGTGCACACCGGCTTTGAGTGCCCTGTTTCATGCACTGAACTTGGACTGGTGACCTGTTTCACATATGGTAATATATATGTTTCAGTGCTATTCTCTCAAATCATCCCACCCTCACCTTCTCCCACAGAGTCCAAAAGTCTGTTCTATATGATTTATTTTTAATTGAAGAAAATTGCTTCACAATATTGTGTTGGTCTCTGCCATACAAACACATGAGTCAGCCATAGTTATACATATGTCCCCTCCCTCCCACCCCTCTAAGCTGTCACAGAGCCCCAGTTTGAGTTCCCTGAGTTATATAGCAAATATCCATTGGTTATCTATTTTACACATGGTAGTATATATGCTTCCATGTAACTCTCTCCATTTGTCCCACCTGGAAAGGACACAGTTTGAGTGAAGGAGTGACTCTGATTTCAATTCCAGAACACTGTCAGTCAGGGACTCCCCCCACACACACTCCCCTCCCCCTGCCCACAGGCATAAAGACCACTCCCTTGAGAGAGCCCCCTCTGTGCTCTAGAGACCAGGCTGTACAAGGCGGGTCAAGGAATGCATATGTTCAGCTGTGAGCTGGGCAGCCACAACCACAGGTTCCTGGGGGCATGCAGACCCCTCACCCAGCAGACCTGCCATGGCCATGGAACACGACCCGCCATGGCCATGGAAAGATGCACATTAGCGCACCAGATCTTGCCAAAGCTGCCAGCACAGTGGATGCTGAGCTCACAGCAGGTGGCTTTTCACAAGCCCATGTGCACAGCCTGCTCTCCTCCCCCAGCTCTGACCAGCACTTCCCATCCTCTTGCTCCGGGCAAGGCCGGGCGGCATTAGAAAGGTAGAGTGACTGATGGATGCTGGAAGAAAAATGGATTCTAGTGTTCTCAACATGGAGAGGTTTTAACTCTAGCTTCTGAGTCTTGCTTAAAGTACATGTGTGAATGTGAGAGCCAGGGAGAATGTACAAGGCCCTCACACAGCCTCTGGTCCACACAGTGATGAGAGCCCCAGTACTCTGCCCATCCCTGCAGGGAGCTGCCCTCTCTTCCACCCTGGCTTCCTATACAAGGCAAACTTGCGGGTCCCAGACAGCTGCCCTATCTGCTCCTTCCCCAGTAGAAGGGATCCAGGGATGTAATCTTGGCAGACTTCCAGCATTCCCTTAAGGGACTTTAGCATTTCCTCTCATATGCACTGAAGCTGTTATATTTATATATTGCTGCATAATGAACCACCCCCAAACTTACTGGCTTATAACAGCAATTATCATTAATTTTGCTTATGAATATGCAATATGGGTAGAGCTTGGTGGGGAAAGTTCATATTTGCTCACCAGCTGGGGCAACTCAACAAGGGCTGGAGGATCCACTTCCAAGATAACCTTCAAGGCTGGAAAGTCACTGCCACCTGTTGGCTGGGGCTTCCTCATGGCATGGTGGCTGGGTTGTGAGAATAAATGTTCCCAAATGTCCAGGCAGAGACTGCAAGACTTCCTATGATCTAGTCTCAGAAGTCCAGGACAACATCTCTGCTGTATCCTCAGTCACTAATGGCCAACCCAGACTCAAGGGAAAGGCAGTTAGACACCACTCTCAATTAGAACAGCAAGAAAGATGTGGCCATCTTTAATTTACTACACATGAGTCTGGGTGATCAGGACTGTTTCAGAATTTCAGTGTGTGTGTGTGTGTGTGAGAGAGAGAGAGAGAGAGAGAGAGAGAGAGAGGGAGGGAGGGAGAGAGAATTGTGAATAGGCAACATTTATCCATTTCTTCAATGACTTTTGAGCATCTCCACAAGGTCATTCAAGACAAGCCCACACTCTCCAGGAGCTCCCAGTCGTGTGGGAGCGGCAGATACAGATGGATGAATGTGAATATTTATCCATTCAACCTACATTGTTGGAGCACCTATTAAGTACCAGGTGTGGTGCTGGGGTACAGGGTGACTAAGTTGGGCAGGCCCTGTCCTTATGAAAGTCACAGTTTGTCAGAGCAGAGAGACTTAAAAGCTGTTATTACAATGAGTATTGTGAGGGCTTGGAGCAGAGCTTCATGGGGCAGGGATGGTCTCTGGCAGGCAGGTGTGGGGCTGTCTCGCTGGGAAAGAGGTGTTCAGCTGAAACCTTCAGCAGGCGTCTATGCAGATGAAGTGGGGGAAGCAAGTGGGTTGCTGGTAGGGGGAATCATCCACATGAAGGCTCAGAGGCAAGAAGGGGTGAGAAGCTCTTCAAGGCTTCAAACATATTCAGTGTGGTGTGTGCTTGCATGTGTACATAGTGTATGTGCCTGGGTGTATATATCCACGTGTGTGCACATGGGAAGTATGTGAGAGTCTCTGTGTGTGCATGCACACGTGAGTGCATGCATGTGTGTATTTGCAGGAACACCAGGACATCCTTCTCTGCACCCGGCCTAAGATGAGACGTGTCCCCACTCTGCAGTTCAGAGGTCTAGGGAACAGCACTCCCACTCTGCTGTGATACATCTCAAGGGCACCCATGGCCCATCTCTTTTTACACTCTGGCCTGTAGTGGACAGATGCCACTAGCTCCCCACTCAGGCACATGTTGACATGCCATGATTGGCATGTAGCATAGAAAAGGGGAGGCAAGCTCTGGGCCCAGCCTCAAGGTGACCAGTCCACCTTCTCCTCCAGCCTCCTGGGGCATCCTTGGGACCTCCCACCTCCTCTGTTGGAGCTGAATCTGACCCAAACTCATGGAAGTGACCATGTCTCTGATCAGACTGGCCTGCCAGTGGCAGCCTGGACCAGACCTTGTGCATCTCTGGGCTACAGAATTCTCCACTGTGAGAGAGGAGAACCTACCCTTTGAAGAAGAGGCTCATTCCCATGTGAGTCAGGCAACCCTACCCCAAAGTCATGTATACAAAAGCTCTTCAAGACCCATTCTCTAGTTTCAGGTCTATATCCCCCTTGTGAGTGGGGTGAGGAGCTAGAAAGGGGTAGGCAGAGGAGGTGGGAAGGTGAGGCACAAGGCTGGGTCTTCCTGGGCTCAGTCTGGTAGATAGCCCCAAGAGAAAGCTCCCCCAGTCACACGTTTCCACTTCGCCTACTCCTCAGCAGCACATCAGGGTGAGAAAGAAGAGGAGACAAATAATAATCAGAGTAGTAATAACAGTCTCAAAACTGTTCTAATCATTTTTCTTTTTTTGCCCTCCTATTACCCTACAGGCATTGTCCTTCTGTCTGGACTTGGTTCAACTGCATGCTGATCATGTGATCAACAGCAAACGTTAACATGACTTTCACAAAATAAAGGTTTCTCTCTCACACAAAAGAAACTCAGCATCAGGCAGCCTAGGTCTGGTAAAATGACTTCATAAAGTTGGCAGGGACCCAGGCTCCCTCTAGTTCACTGCTCTGCAATCATCTTCGTGTCTAAAGATGGCTGCTAGAGCTCCAGCCATCACATCTGTGAACAAGGCAGCTCTTTGTCTTTAAGTTGTTGTTATTGTTAAAAAAAAAAAAAAAAAAAGATATACTGAGGTATAATTTATCTAAAATAAAATGCATATATGTTAAATAGTTTTGTAAATTTTGACAAATTTAAACACCCATGTAATCACCACTGCAGTTAAGACATAGAACATTCCCATCTCCCTAGAGGGCTTCCCTGGGTGGCGCAGATGGTAAAGAATATGCCTGCAATATAGGAGACCCAGGTTCAATCCCTAGGTTAGGAAGATCCCCTGGAGAAGGAAATAGCAACCCACTCCAGTATTCTTGCCTGGAGAATTCCCTTGGACAAAGGAGCTTGGTGGGTTACAGTCCATGGGGTTGCAAAGAGTCAAACACAACTGAGCAATGAACACTTTCACTTTCACCTCCCTAGAAAGTTCTCTCATGTTCCTGTAGTCTGTGTCCCCTTTGACATTTCCTGTTTTATAACTTCATACAAATGCAATAATTTACTATTTACTCTTCTGTGTCTGAATTCTTTCACTCAGCATAATGCTTTTGCGGTATATCCATGTTGTTGTTTATATCGGTGGCTTGTTCCTTTTTTATTACTGAATACTCCACAGTATTAATGGTCCATTATTTATTCACATGCTGGTAGACATTTGCTTCCTTCTTCTCCATCCTTTTTAGGAGACTTTCTAGAAGTTCCATGTAACATTTCCTTTGGATTTCAAAATAGTTATATGGTCACACCTAGAAATGCAGCTCTTCAGTTGGGTGGAAGTGGGATTTTTTTCTAGGAGGAAGAGAGGGTGGATATTGAAGACAGGAGTGGGCTCATTTGACAGACTGAGAAACCAAGATCCAAAGATGCAGTGATCCCCCTAAGGTCACCTTAGGTCCTCATGACACAGGTGGGTCAAAGCTCCAGATTTAGGTCCTTTTCAATCTGTCCCAAGAACAGCATTTCACATCTAGCAGGTATTCCCCATTGGCCAATGCCCACAGAATCTGGGGTATGGGGTGAGAGCACCATGAAGGAGCTGGCTGGTGTCAGGGAGAAGGGATTAACACTGATGTTAGGGAGCATTTAACTGGGCATTCACTAACCACCAGGCCCACATAATGGTAAAGTCATCCAGTAGGCTAGTCACTCCTGTTAGCCCCATTTCTCAGATGAGAAAACTACATTTAGAGAGGTTAAGCAACTTGTCTGAGGTCACACAGCTAGCAAATGACATCGATAGGTTCTAGACCTTCAGTTCTGTCAAAGTTAGGTTCCAACCACCAAGAGAAATATACTAAAGAGTTTCCCAACACCGTTTCCAAGAGGTGGAGGAGGTTCTATCTTAAGACCTGTAAACAAACAGCCCGTCCACAGCCCTGCCTATGGGCCTCAGGGGCCTGCCACAGACTCCTACTCTCCTAATTCACTCAGGACTTTTTCTCATAACTCTGCTTTCCTCCATTTCATGCCTATAACGTATTAACATAAACAACAGTGCTGACAGCAGCTCAGTTCTAACTGGCTCATGCTGGAATCTGACTGATGATTTTCATCAGGGAAAAAGACTAAACAGGTTAAGATGATTAAATTTTCTTAAACCTACAGCTAAGCCTAATCAAAGCCATTTGTGCAGAGGTGTGTGTGTGTGTTTTCCTTTGCTGGAAGGTTGATTGGCAGTTTCGAATAGACAAGAATGACTGCTGGGAGAACTGAGTTAAAATAAAGCATTTTCCACAACTTCCAGACATGAGTACAGGCCACTTCCACTTCCCTGTCTAGGCTGGAAATATCATTTTCCCTGAGAAACGTCTGATGATGAAAATGATGATGAAAATTCAGAGTCTACATTTCATCCTCTCCCTGTTTTCCCCCTCAAGTTGAATCCTTTCATAATTAGAGCTGTCTGTGTTGAAGGACCAGGGAAGGGCCATAGCTTCCTCATTTCCAGGAGCTGGAAGGGTAGGGAGCCTCCCACACAGCCTGCCCATATTGTCTTGGGTAAAGCCTTTCCCCTCTCTGGGCCCTAGCCACCCTGTCTATACAATGGGGAGGCTGGCCCTCAGGATCCCCTGTTTATCATGCCCAAGCAGTGGAGGAGGGGCACAGCAAACAGCAAAATCAACCCCCTTCTGTGTGATGATCTTTGTCACACAAAGCTCTTAAGAGGACTTACTAATTATGTCATAACCTACCTGGATATTGAAGGGACTGAATGAGTCACAGGGCCCATATGGGTGACTGCAGAGAGGAGGAGCCTCTGTTTGTGGTTCTACCACATTACTGGCTGAATGTTTCACCTTCTATAGCGTCAGACATCAAAATGCTAACCACCCCATCCACCCACTTGGAATGCTTCTGTAGGTGCTTATAGACACCCGCTCTCTGCTCTCTGCACATAGCTTCCTAAGGATGGCTATGAACCCCTGGCTGACCTCTTCCACCCCTTTCTCAGTGCCCCCTAAGGTGTCCTTGTCATAGTCTCTTACTGCTCAGGTTCCCTTGTCCCAGAAGGCAGGTCCAGTCAGGAAAGTTTGAGTCCTCGTACCTCCCTCCGTGTCCACACGGCCTACAGGAAACTCTCATGTGAGGCTGCTATACTGCCACTGCCCCTCCCCCCGCCTCCGTGGGTCCCTCCAGCCACCCTTGAAGTCTTTGGGAAAAAGCAGGCGGCAGTCTCCATGTTCAAAATCATCCCCCAACTCCAGGGGATGTACGCCATAATCACTCTCGCTGCCTTTCCTTTACTTCATGAAGCAAAATAGCCTATGGGTTTCTGAAACTTGGCAAATATTTCGCCAGGGACTGGTGTTGGACTTTCACTCTGACAGATCATTCCTAATTTCTGCAAGTACTTCTGAAGTCCTATTAACCTGTTTGGGGAGGGCACTCCCACTGCCCCCATGGAGTAGTAGACAGAAAGGACACATAAACTCCTGAATTCCTTTCAGATCTAAATGCTCTTTTACATAGGCTGGAAGCAGATAATGAAGGTGAGTATTCACTGGACCATTTCTGCTACCTTTCAGTAATCTGCACAGGTGTGATTGCCATCTTACCTTGTAATGTATTTTTTTCAACTTTGGGACTTGAATCAATCTTCTAAAACATGTTATATTACATAGTTTCGAGGATATTTTCCAGTACTTTCTCCTGGAAAAAGAAGAGCAAACTAAACCTAAAGCAAGCAGAAGGAAATAAAGACAGTGAAGATAAATGAAATAGAGATTCGAAAAACAATAGGAAAAAATCAACAATCCAAAAGTTATTCTTTGGAAAGATCAACAAAATTGGCAAACTTTTAGCTAGCCAGGCCAAGAAAAAAAGGGAGAAAGCTCAAATAACTAAAATCAGAAATGAAAGAGGAGAGAGACATCACTAACAACCTTACAGAAATAAAAAGGACTATAGGTAAATACTACAAATGACCATATGCCAACAAATTAGATAATTTTATTGAAGCAAATTCCTAGAAAGACAACTATCCAAACTGACTCAAGAAGAAATAGAAATCTGAATAGACTGTAACAAAAAAAGAGAGTTAATCATTTTAACACTTCTCACAAAGAAACGCCCAGCTGCAGATGGCTTCGCTGGCACATTCCACCAATTATTGAAAAGAATAATTAATATCAATCCTTCACAAACTCTTCCAAAAAATAGAAGAGGTGGGAACACTTCCCAATTATGTGAGACTAGAATTTCCTTAAAAACCAAAGGCATCACAAGAAAACTACAAATCACTATCTCTTATGAAAACAGATACAAAATCTCTCAACAGAACACTAGCAAGCTGAATCCAGCAACAAATAAAAAGGATTATACATGACAATCAAGTGGAATTTATTCCAGGAAAGCGAAGTTAAATATGTCAAAATCAATGAATGTAACACACCATATCAATATGGTAGAGGACCAAATTAAAAAAAAAAAACACACACACACACACATGGGTACTCAACAGACACAGAAAACCAATTTGGTAAAATCCAAAAGTGAGGAGACAAAAAAGGTGATCCAGGCAGAGAAAATAATCTAAAAAGTCACATGGGAAAAAGTTTTATTGAGGAGATACACTAGAAGTAAAGGAGATATTTTCAGAAAGGAGATGAGAGGGCCAATCTATAGAGAATCTTAAAAGCCAGTTTAAGGGATCAAGTGGGGAGCCATGAGGATTTTGAGTAGAGCTCTGACATAATGCAAGTGGCATTCTAGTAAGCTAATCTAGACCAAATTAATCAATGATAAATTTACATACACCAGTGTGACTCTAAGGTACAGAGCAATAATCACCAACATTTTCTGAAGGATGAGTTGCAATCTAATTTAGTCCCAGAGAGGATCCATGCTTTGAGGCTGGAAGGATATATAAGTTTTGAGGCCCTCTTTAGAAAAGGGAAGCAAAACTACAAATCAAAATTAGGTACCAAAATGAATTTAGATTTAAAATGAACAAAGTAATTACAACATGTTCATGGTTACTCCAAGCCATCCAATACAAGCCAGAGTGATGAGGCAGGAATCTTAACCAATGCAGTTATTATATCTAACTTCTGAAAACTGTGCAAACCCATATGAAAATGAAAACACACTGTATTGGATCCCCACAACTGAGACAACCTGGAGCTTGAACCTCCTCTGCCTTGTGGTGAATTTGCCCACAGTGTGCTGCAGCCAGTGTGTATGGGCTCCTGAGAAACAGCTACTAGCACCCAACTTAACGTTCAGTGATGTCAGCTTGGTAGCTTGTGATCAGCCTTGGTGGGAGTATTCATATCAGTGAAAGAGAAAGTCACTCAGTCCTGTCCAACTCTTTGCGACCCCATTGACTATACAGTCCATGGAATTCTCCAGGCCAGAATACTGGAGTGGGTAGCCATTCCCTGCTCCAGGGGATCTTCCCACCCCAGGGGTTGAATCCAGGTCTCCTGCATTGCCGGTGGATTCTTTACCAGCTGAGCCACCAGAAAAGCCCAAAAATACTGGAATGAGTAGCCTATCCCTTCTCCAGGGGATCTTCCCAACCCAGGAATAGAATTGGGGTCTCCTGCAATTGCAGGCAGATTCTTAACCAGCTGAGCTACCAGGGAAGCCCGTTTACACCAGAGAAATTGCCAAATGCTACAAATTAGGGCATCTCCCCATCCCCAGAAAGTGGCTGTTAAACATTTCCCAGCACTCCACTGAATCTATTTCTATTTATAGCTAAAGTATACATCCAGGTCTGGTCCTTGGCACAAAGTCTCTGTCATTGGCCATCATAGTTGGACTATTCAGAGGTCAAAGTCATTAGATTTAGTATCAAATCAGGAGAGATCTCAGAGCCTTCCATTTGTGCAGACTATTCACCCCATTGTAGCCCCTTCACTCATCGTCTCTGTCCCTCACCCACCAGAACACCCCAAGGCAGCCCCATCAGCATCACCATGTAGGTGAAATGAGAATACTTCCGATCAAAAGTGTGAGCTTTTTCTCTAGGGTCAATAAGAGCAAGGAGACAGGATCACAAGGGAAGGAGACTCTTTAAGCTACTGGCCTTGGAGTTCTCCATGACAATGATCTAAAATTGAACCATGCCCTGAGCCATCACAACAACACCATGGCCCTATGCCTGAGGTGACCTGTGTCTCCTGGGTTAGGTGACATTTCCAGTCTTCAGTACTGTCAGAGCAGTGAGGCCCTAAGTTTCCACCCCTGTGCCCATATCTCCTCTCATTTTCCCTAAATATGCTCACCCCAGTTCTAAGGAGCCCCTCATTCCAATATGATGGGCTAGGAAAGGAGTCCGTGCTCCCCTCTCTGTACTCTCCAGAGTTCACAGAGTTCTCCCTACTCTCTATCCCTCTCCACAGAATGAGGCCTCAGGTTTTACTGGGCCTCCATACAGCCAGTCTTTTTCACCCTTCCTCTGGACCTGCAGGCCCATTTCACAGTTAGGGAAACTGAGGCTCAGAAGTCAGAAGTCACACTGAGGCCTGTCTGACTCCAATGTCCATGCCCTTTCCATTTTACTAAGTTGCCTCTTGACCAGGTGTGCATTCTGTTTCCTGCCACCATGGAGCCACATCCCTATGTAGAATACATTCCCAACCTCACCACAGGGTGCAGAATGCCCACAATTCCCAGGGTAGTCACCCGCAGCTTAAGGGCTGTGAGATGAATAGGTGGGAAGGGGAGGGGCTTCCCAGGTGGTGCAGTGGTAAAAAATCCACTTGATAATGCAGGAGAGGCAAGAGATATGGTTTCAAACCCTGGGTCAGAAAGTTCCCCTGGAGGAGGGCAAGGAAACCCACTCCAGTATTCTTGCCTGGAAAATTCCATGGACAGAGGAGCCTGAAGGGTTACAGTCCATAGGGTCACAAAGAGTCGGATGTGACTGAGCACACACACACACACAACCACACACACATGAACAAATGGGAGAGCACGCAGGATAAAGACAAGGAAGAGAAGGGGTTGGGTAGGAATAGGGAAGCGTCCTGGGTGTATAGCCTGAAGACATAAATGAATGGTACTCAGTGGGCCATACCTAGAGCATCTCTAGGGATGCTCACATCTAGGTGTGTGCAGCATCAGCCAGAGTTATGACTACCTGTGAGTACACCTTCCGAGGATTCTTTGAGAATAAGCACTCAATACCAGCAGTAGTGGGGCTTCTCTGGTGGTCCAGTGGTTAAGAATCAATCTTCCAATGCAGGGGATGTGGGTTCCAGTCCTCGTCAGAGAACTAAGATCCCACATGCTGTGGGGCAACTAAGCCCATAGGCTGCAATGAAAAGATCTCACATGCTGCAACAAAGATCCCGTGTGCCACAAATAAGACCTGACATAGCCAAAATTAAAAGTAAAAAAAAAAATTTTTTTATATATCAGTGGTTAAGGGACTGTGTTTTGAGCCAAAAAATGTTTGAGACAGGTTTGAATCCTGTCTCCACTACTAACTGGCCATGGGACCAAGGGGAAGTCACCTAGCCTCTCTGAGGTTCAATGTCACTCCCTGTAAGATGGAGACAACAGAAGCACCCACCTCATGGGTTATTGAGGGGGGGGCAGGTTGAAGGGAAATAATGCACATAAAGTGCTTAATACCTGGCATAAAGGAGCCATACACAGTGGTTATTACTATTATTACCAAGCAAGGAGTATACCTGACAAATGTTCACTGGCTGAATGAATGGCAGTTATCCAGCAAGCCAGGAAGGAGAGGCCAGTTCATTCAAAGCAGTGTCTTCCAGTGGCTACGACTTCTAGGTCAGGTCATGGCACACAAGTTCAAACTCCCAGCTCAGCCTGGTCAAATTACTTAACCCCTGGGCTGCAGTCTCCTCATCTCTAAAACAGAGACAATAACAGTATCTGAGATAGAATCCGCCTGCCATGTGTGAGACCTGGGTTCGATCCCTGGATTGGGAAGATCCCCTGGAGAAGGGCATGGCAACACACTCCAGTATTCTTGCCTGGAGAATCCCAATGGACAGAGGAGCCTGGCTATAGTCCATGGGGTTGCAAAGAGTCGGACATGACTGAGCGACTAAGCACATCAACTAACAAGATAGAAAGATAGATAGGAAGGTGGATAGATATAGACAGGTACAAAGGAAATATGTTTAAGGATTAAATTAATTAACATTTGTAAAGAACTGAGAAGAGTGTTTGGCACATTTCAAGTACTATTCGGTGTGAGATACTGCTGTGATCCAGGTGTCAGCCTATGGCTGTCGGCCAAGAGGACACTGGGCCTCGAGACAGAATTACTCCCTCCAGAAACTCTGTCCCCATACAGAAGGTCTCCCACAGCTGCCAGACCTCTGTCATCCATACCACTGGCCCTACCACTCACCCTGCTCAGATTTCCAATTATTTGTCCTGTTTTGAATTCAAGTGGGATATTAGTGGCGAGTCTGGCTTTATTAATGGCGGCGTCTTTAGTGTGATCGACTTTCTCCTTCACTCCTCGCTCTCACTCTAAGAAGCTCTGTTTCCTTTAATTAAGCCCCATGCTAAGTGCTGAGCAGGTGACGTGGGTCTGGAAAGGCCTTTGTTCTGGGCTTCGGCGCTTTCTCATGGGCTAGAGATTGGAGAGACAGTGCGCTGCAGCCTTTGAAGTCTGACATCCATCCCCACAATCAGAGGAGTGGGACAGTGTGGAGAACCAGGCCCAAGAGGCAGGAGCCCAGCTCTCTCCCCAGTCTGCCTCCTTAGATCTGAAAAGTGGGGGTGGGGTGCAGGAGAGTGTCTCTGCTTCCGCTCCCAGCACCATGGTACTTGGCATCTACTGAGGATTAGAAGATGACAAGAAGACAGGAGTTTCAATAGCCAAAGATAACCAAAAGGAAGTGAGGCATAGAGAAAGTAGCTCAAATGTTGCATTACCCAGCCTGGGGTTGAATCCTGGCCCTGCTGTGCCTTGACAAGTTGCTCAAGCATACTGAGCCTCAACTGCCTACTCTGTATAACGGGGTGATGGAATCTACCTCACACAGAGAGCACTCAGGAGCCACCTTAATGTGACCTCTGCTGTGCAACAAGTTTCCTGTGTGAAGGACACCGTTATTTCCAGTCTCCCATGTCCTACAGGGCTGTCAGCATCTCTGCTTCTCCTGATCACCAAGACAGAGTTAATCCTACTGCTCTTCGCATGTTTCTGTGCCTTTCACGGATAGATGTATGCCCATATCATCACATGCATCCCACACTATCAAATGATGGCGGACGTGTCTGTTTCTCCAGCCACAACCTGCTTCTCACACTATCTCTGGCAGCTGCATGAAGAGGGAGGCAGGCTCAGCAAACAGTAGGCACTTGGTGACTGATCCAGGGGAGTTGAGCCCTATTCGCTGTCCCGTAAGCCATCACCAGAGGTGCCAAAGCAGACTCTCTCACCTAGGTGAGACAGACCTGCGCTTGTTTTAGGGCTTTAAGACTTTCTAAGCACCATTAGAAAAATGAGAGCCAAGGTGGGTGATTCACCGTTAAGTGAAGACACAAAGGTTGAGTGTAAAGCCCCCAGCACAGAAGTACTATAGAAATGTCACAAAACTGGTTTTGATGCCACAAAGGACTCAGATAATAATAAATGCTAAGGTGAACATGACTGGCTCATGCAGACGAGGATTGGCACATGTGTCCCCTCCCTCACTGTATGGTAGGAAAGCTCCATCACCCTCAGCTGGCTCCCAAATGCCCACAGGTGTCCCCAGACAACCACTGCCTGCGTCCACCTGATCTCCCAGCTGAGAGACCTGCTACAGAGTGGGCAGAAAGAGAGCAAGCCAGACCTCTGTCAGGTGCTGAAGAGCAGCTCTGGACCCTCTTTCCCAGAGGTCTGGGGCGAAGGGCCTCAATGCTCCTCACTCCGATGGTCCTGGCACTGCCACCAAGTTCACCATTCACCCCATCTCCCTCCCCTAGTGGCCTTTCTCACTGCCGCCACGAAGTCCTGCCCACCCTTATATTTCCCGCCTGCTCCTGCACCAGAGGCTTCTGGAGCCCTGTGGTTGTAGTGATTCCCCATGGCACATGGTATTTCTTCCTCTCAGCCCCTGAGGGCAGTTGGCCACTGCTTCTCTTACCTTCCCTCCAAGATTGTGAGCTCCCTGGGGCTGGGTCTCCTCCAATTCTTCTGTGTGTCCCCAGAACCTAGAAGAGCCAACACAGAGCAGGCAGTTGGGAAGAAGCCAGGAAAACTGGCTTCAGTCACAGAACTATGCCTAGAAATATTCTTTTGGTTTTGACAGTCTACAAATTTCATTCAGTTCCAAAAGTGCTTACTCATCTAGAAGTGCCTAGATACCAGTCCCGTGCCTATTGTGCAAGTTAGAATGACAGGTTTCTGTAAAAGACTGAGACTCAGATTGGCTGAAACAAATGAAAGGAGGTAGTTTCTGGATTAAAGTGCGTGTGAGTCACCCACCGCTGGATTCGGGTGCTTGACTGCAGATCTTCTATGTTCCTCATCTCCATTTTCTATGGTACTGGCTTCACTTTCAGGGGAGCTTCTTCCATGGAATGACCAGATGGCCACCAAGAGCTTCAGCTTTTGATTCTACCAGTTTAGCAATTCCAGATAACTTACGACTCTCGTAATAGCTGAGAGTAGCCGCCATCCTAAAGGAGATCAGTCCTGGGTGTTCATTGGAAGTATTGATGCTGAAGCTGAAACTCCAATACTTTGGCCACCTCATGCGAAGAGTTGACTCATTGGAAAAGACCCTGATGCTGGGAGGGATTGGGGGCAGGAGAAGAAGGGGACGACAGAGGATGAGATGGCTGGATGGCATCACTGACTCGATGGACATGAGTTTGAGTAGGCTCCGGGAGTTGGTGATGAACAGGGAGGCCTGGCGTGCTGCGATTCATGGGGTCGCAAAGAGTCGGACGTCCACGACTGAGCGACTGAACTGACTGAACTGAACTGAACTGAGCCTCCATCCAAGGAGGCCTCTCATTGGCCCAGCATGGGCCCGTCCCTGAACAAATCGTTGTGGCTGATGGAAGTGGTGCTCTGATTGGCCACATCTGAGTCATGTACCCACCTCTGACACCTGCTGCTGGAAGGTCACTGGTCTGCCCTGCCCACGTGGACTGAAACTCGGATGGGCAGTTTCCCGAAGGGAAATCAGGTTACTCTTTCCATAAGGAGAATGGACCATTGTCAGGCAAAAGCAGTTATTACTCACCAGAGTGCCTACATTAAATAAGGCAAGTAAAGTAACAAGGCTAGATTGCAAATTAACATCCAAAAAACTTCAGGAAAGAGCACACGAGGCAAAAAAAAAAAAAAAAAAAAAGCCAAGCTAGTGAAAGTCTAAATAAGAGCCAGCTCTATCTAATGGAAGCCTGACCGTGTGTCACAGACCTTCAGAATTGCTGGAACTGAAGAGAAAGCTTCAGGCTGGAGCAGTCGGGAAGGCTTCCTGGAAGAAGAGGTGGGGCTTAAAGGACTGGCAGGCCCAAGATAAACAGGGGAATGCTGCTGGCCTTCCATGTCCTAGGAGGGCACTGAGCTGTTGCAGGATTGTGCTGGGTGGGGGAGTAGGGGTGGGTGGGTGAAGGGTTAGAAGGGAAGTGAAGGGCTGGAGAGCCTCGCCCTCTCCAATGGGCTTGTCTCCACCCACAGGACCTGGGCCAGCGAGATCAAAATCTAATTTACCCATTAGGCGCGTTTCTTCTATAGAAATCAAATCACGAGCTATTTTTCCACATCGTAAATATTGTTTTAAACTCTTGCTCATAGGCAATTAGATTACAAGCATCGCCTGGTGAGCTATACGCCAGTGCGTTTGGCGGGCCTCTGGTTGCTTTGCAAGAGCTTTCCTTTTGAAATGTTTCCCAATGATTTTTAAGGGTCTTTGAAATCCTCTCCCTAGTGATGCGTGAGGGCTCTTGTCTATGGCCATTAATCTCCATAACAGCCCAAGAGAGACTGTCTCATCTGTGTTCATTTCCAAATGGCTTCGTTGAACTCCACACCCTCCTTATTTCTCTCTGTGGAGAAGTTCCCTCACTCCTCACCCACCAGCTATGTCCCTCCCCCACCCCAGCCCCCCTACCCCCATCTTTGTGTGCCCAGGGAAGTACACACCTGAGCACCAGCCCACAGGAGACCTGCATTCCAGCGCCAAGATCTTCTCTCATTTTGAACAAGTTATTCCACTTGCCTTCCCTGGCCTCAGTTTGACTTCTGTAGAATGGGTTTTGGTGGTGCTATTCAGTTGCTAAGTCACGTCCAACTCTTTGAGAACCAGTGGACTGTAGCCCATCAGGCTCCTCTGTCCATGGGATTTCGCAGGTAAAAATACTGGATTGGGTTGCCATTTCCTTCTCCAGGGGATCTTCCTAACCCAGGGCTCGAACCCTCACCTTCTGCATTAGCAGGTGTATTTCTTTACCACTGAGTCATCAGGGAAGCGTAGAATGGAGTTAATTCTTGCCCCTAATAAGGGGCTTGCTGCTGCTGCTGCTGCTGCTGCTGCTAAGTCACTTCAGTCGTGTCCGACTCTGTGCGACCCCATAGACGGCAGCCCAGCAGGCCCTGCCGTCCCTGGGATTCTCCAGGCAAGAACACTGTAGTGGGTTGCCATTTCCTTCTCCAATGCATGAAAGTGAAAAGTGAAAGTGAAGTCGCTCAGTCGTGTCCGACTCTTCACGACCCCATGGACTGCAGCCCACCAGGCTCCTCCATCCATGGGATTCTCCAGGTAAGAGTACTGGAGTGGGGTGAATAAGGGGCCTAGTGGCCCCTTATTCTCCTGTCCTGGCCTTACTAAGCTTGCACAGCTGACTAGGCTTTTGTTCTTTCTTTTCTCACCAGTGCTCCCTTCCTTTTCAGACCAGACCCTCAACCCTTTATATGCCTTCCACCTTGGTTCCTCTTGGGCTCTGCCCCAGGGATGGTTGCTCCTTCCTTGAGACCCACATAATCCCAGCCTGACCTGGCTGAGCTCCCAGGCCACCTCCTTCAGAAGTGCAGAGTGATGACCTTGGCCCTCTGTTATCTATCTCTTTTCTGGACATCCACCCCACACAACACAGTTTAGTTCCTGACAATAGTAATAGCTATAACCACCTTTTACTGAGCACCTACTATGTGCCAGGCTCGATGGTAGAGACTATGTACACTACGCCTTTCAGTCCTCCCAACTGTCCTGCACTGTGTGTGTTATTATTCCTATTAGGAAACTGAGGTTCAGAGAGGTAAAGTACCATCTCTAGTTCACATAATCTATAATGGCTGAGCCAGAAGTTTCTGCCTAAGAAGAATGATCTTGTACCGACCTTCTGCTGTGTCAGGCAGGGGCTGCGCCTCCTGTAATTCCCACAACAGCACCCTTAATGAAGTAGGTAGTGCTACGCTCATTTCATAGAAGAGAAAACAAAGTGGCATCTCCCATCCATAACTTCTCAGCTGGAGTGAGATTCACCCAAAGTCAAATCTACTGACTCCTCCTTCTCCTATCCTCCTCCCAAACCACACAGAGCCCCAGAGGTGTAGTTGTCTTGTTCCCAGATGGGAGGACAGCCCCACCTCCCAAGGTACTGGCCAACCTTCCCAGAGACAATGCACCTTCTCTTGTCAGAAGTGGGAGGTCAGAAGCCCACACTCACAGAGAAGGGTCCAGAGAGCATGACAAAATGTGCAATCTGTTCCAAAGGGCTTTTCCTTCCTTCCTCCCTTCCTTCCATATCCACTTAAGGAGCAGCACTCTGGACAAGGGTATATCCGGTTCTGTGTCTCTCCATGTTTCAGAAGGACAAAGTTCTATCTCCCAGCCAAGAGCTTTCTGGGGAAGTGTTCCCAGGGCTGCAGGTTCTCCCAGAGAAGATGTGCCTGAGAGGCAGCCGTGACACTGACATCCGGGAGGCTGTACACCAGTGGGCCAGGCCAGTGGACCAGGCTGGGGATGGAGTCCTGGGGCTCCCCAACCCCTGCACTGAATGGAGGGACAGGAACAAGGGTTTCCGCAGTAATATCTGTCCCCAGGGAATGATGTTGGCCCAGTACTAGAGAGAGGATGGACTGGACTTTGGAGGCTTTGTAAAGTTGTGAAAGCAATAAAGGGCCTCCCCTGCCCTGCTACTGCAGCAGTTCATGGGTCTCCCGTGTCCCTGGTGGGGCCCCTCTGTGTGCCTGAGGTTGCAGGATGACCTCCTTGTAGCAGAGGCAGCCTCTTCCCAAAGGTCTGACTCTCACTACCCTGTTTATCCCTCCCTGAAGTTGCTTTTCCTAAGCTGAGCTTTGACCTCCACTAAAGGGCACTATGAGAAGCTGCCTCATGGAACTTCCTTTGGTCACTGTTGAGGGATGTTGTTGCTGAGGGTAACACAGATCACATCATCTCATCCTCACGATACTGACTTCCAACAGTCCTCTCAATCCCAACATCAGGAGCTTATAGTTTTGAATTTAGTGGAAATTATGAATCCTATGGGCTTCTCAGGTAACACTAGTGGTAAAGAACCCACCTGCCAATGCAGGAGACATAAGAGACCTGGGTTTGATCCTTGGGTCAGGAAGATCCCCTGGAGGAGGGCAGGGCAACTCATTCCAGTATTCTTGCCTGGAGAATCCCATGGACAGAGGAGTCTGGAGGGCTGCAGTCCACTGTGTAGCAGAGAGTCAGACATGACTGAAGTGACTTAGCACACACGTGTGAATCCTATATCTAACGTTTCCCTCTTTGCTTTGGTTGCTAGGAAACTCAGTCAGTATTCATCTCACTCTCAGTGACTGTACAGGACATCATGTTATTGGGCCTTATTTTCTATTCCTTTCTCAATTTTCCCCCTTATCTCCAATTTCCTCATGTATTTTTATTAAATTTGTTGAATATATTTATGGTTGTGAACGAAGATCAGGAGCTAAGGAGTGGTTAGAATTTAAGGTGGGATTTAGCCCACACTGCAAACCACTGCACAGCTGGCCTCTCCTCACTCACAATCCTTCACTTGGTGACTCCCATATTGAGCTAGAGTGTCCAGAGGCTGGACAGATTGGGACTGACTGTGCTCCTTCCCTATGATGTTCTCACAGTTTGAACCCTAAGTCTTGGTTTCTGGGCAATCTTTTAGGGGAGGCAGTTTTAAGAGGAAGTCATCCAGTTAGAGGAGACAGGTCCGTGGAGGAGGTGCAGGCATCCTGGAGCTCTTGGCTCCATTTCTCTCCAATTAGAATCAGAAAACACTAGAACCGGAAGGCACTGTTTAGATAGCATCTAGTCCAGCCCCTTTATTTTGCTCATGGGATCCTGGAGGACCAGAAAGGGAAAGGGACTGGACTGTGGTCATGTAGCCATCTAAGAGTCTCCATGACTCCAGCTAAGACCTCTCTCCTCAAGTCCAGACTCATCTCTGACTTCCCACCTGACACATCCAGTTAGGTGGCTCAAATTGAGCATGTCTGAAATTGAAATCTTGATCTTTCCTTCAGACTTTTGCCTGATGCAGTCTTTCTGTCTCTCTTGTTAATGTGAACTCTACATTTCCAATTGCAAAAATTGAAAAATTTGGCATCATCCTTAACTTACTCTCCTCCTTTCTCCTTCTTCTCCTTCCCCCTCCATCTCCTCTTCCCTCTCCTTTTTAGTCTCCCTCTGTCCCTCTCTCTTTCTTTCTCTCCCTTACCCCCAATCACCCCATTTGATCTGTGATCAAATCCTATCATCCAGATTTTCACCACTTGTCACCCCCTGGCTCAGGCCACCATCTCCTCTTGCCTGAGTTGTCACCTCACTGTTTCTTTTGCTTTTGCCCTCAGCCTCTCAATCTATTCTGAACATGAAAACCAGAGTGGAAACATAAGTTGCCCTCTAATGGCTTCCAGTTTGGGTCAGGAAAATGCAGAGTCCTCTTTATGATCCACAGACCCTCTATGATTTGCTCTCTGCTTCCCTCACCTCTCTGACCTTATTTTGTACCCTTCTCCCCTCATCCACTCCACTCCAGCCAAACCCGCTCCTCCCAATGTCTCCCCTTTGCACTGGCTGTTCCCGCTGACAGATGTTCTTCCCCTAAGATCCACATGGCTAGCCTGCTCACTTCTTCTAGGTCTTTACTCAGAATTTACCCTCTATCTCATATATATGGTAATACAATTTTCAACAAGCATCCCAAGACCATTCAATGAGGAATGGACAGTCTTTTCAACCAATGACACTAGGAGAGCTGGACATCCACATGCAAGAGAATGAAGTTGGACTGTGACCTTACATCATATATTAAAAGTAACTCAAAATGGATCAAAGACCTAAGCCTAAGAGCTAAACCCATAAAACAGAAGAAAATGAGGGAAAAGCTTCATGATGTTGAATTTGGCAATGATCTCTTGGATATGACACCAAAAGCATAGGCAACAAAAGAAAAACTAGATTAACTGGATTTTATCAAAATTTAAAACTTGTGCATCAAAGGACACTATCAGTTGAGTGAAAAGATAATCCACAGAATGGGAGAAAATATTTGCAAGTACATATCTAATACGGGATTAATACCCAGAATACATAAAGAATTCCTAAAACTCTGCAATAAAAAAAGCAAACAACTCAACTCAAAATGAGCATACAGCTTGAATAGACATTTCTCCAAAGAAAATATATGACTGGCCAATAAGCACACAAAAGATGTTCAATATCATTAATCATTAAGGAAATGCATACCAAAGCCACAAAACCTACTTCATACCCATTAGGATGCCTCTCATCTAAATACACACATATTTTATATAATTTATAAACTTCTAATATAGATATACATATATATTGTATATGTAGGTAAGTGATAGTCACTCAGTTCAACTCTTTGTGACCCCATGGACTGTAGCCTGCCAGGCTCTTCTGTCCATGGGATTTTTCCAGCCAGAACATTGGAGTGGGTTGTTGTTTCCTCCTTAGGGGATCTTCCTGACTCAAAGATCAAACTGTCTCCTGTGGCTCCTGTATTGGCAGGCAGATTCTTTACCACTGAGCCATCTGGGAAGCACCATATGACCAAGCAATTCTGCTTCCAGGTATATACACAAAAGAATTAAGATCAGGAACTCAAAGAGTTATTTGTACTCTCATGTTCATAGCAGCAGTATTCTCAGTAGCCAGAGGCGGAAACAACCCAAATGTCCATTGTTAGATGACTGGACAAAGAAAATGTGGTGTATCCACACCATGTAATACAAAGAGTTACCATTTAATGGATACAGAGTTTCAGTATGAGGTGACAAAAAAGTTCTGAAGATGGATGGTGGTACCATGTAAATATACTGGATGCCACTGAACTGCACACTTAAAATAGTTAAAATTTTATTTTAGGTATATTTTACCTTAACAAATCAAATACATTTTAAAAACTACCTCCTCACTGAGGCACTCCCTGGCCACTCTCTCTAAAATTTCTACTCCTCCCCTGACAGGATATTTGACACCTCCTTTCCCTCCCTTATTTTTTCTTCTTAGTGCTTATGACTATCAAATAATTATCATTTTACTTCTTTTGTTGTTTATTGCTACCTTCCCCCACCCCCTTCAGAAACTACTAGAATATAAGCTCAGTGTAGGCAGAGATGTTTGTCTGTTTACTGATGCATTCCAGCACCCAGACTGGTGTTTGGCAGATACATAAACATGTGTTGAATGAATGTGAGGCACCAAGGGTGTTGGAGGCCAAGAAGAAGATGCCTGTCTTTGTTCCAGTACCATACTGTCTTGATGACTGTGGCTTTGTAGTAGAACCTGAAGTCAGGCAGGTTGATTCCTCCAGTTCCATTCTTCTTTCTCAAGATTGCTTTGGCTATTCGAGGTTTTTTGTATTTCCATACAAATTGTGAAATTATTTGTTCTAGTTCTCGGAAAAATACCGTTGGTAGCTTGATAGGGATTGCTTTGAATCTATAGATTGCTTTGGGTAGTGTAGTCATTTTCACAATATTGATTCTTCCAGTCCATGAACACGGGATATTTCTCCACCTATTTGTGTCCTCTTTGATTTCTTTCATCAGTGTTTTATAGTTTTCCATATATAGGTCTTTTGTTTCTTTAGGTAGATATACTCCTAAGTATTTTTTTGTTGTTGTTGTTGTTGCAATGGTGAATGGTATTGTTTCCTTAATTTTTTTCTGTTTTCTCATTGTTAGTGTATAGGAATGCAAGGGATTTCTGTGTGTTAATTTTATATCCTGCAACATTACTGTATTCATTGATTAGCTCTAGTAATTTTCTGGTAGAATCTTTAGGGTTTTCTATGTAGAGGATCATGTCGTCTGCAAACAGTGAGAGTTTTACTTCTTCTTTTCCTATCTGGATTGTAGATCAATGGAACAGAATAGAAAGCCCAGAGATAAATCCACGAACCTATGGACACCTTATCTTCGGCAAAGGAGGCAAGGATATACAATGGAAAAAAGACAACCTCTTTAACACGTGGTGCTGGGAAAACTGGTCAACCACTTGTCAAAGAGTGAAACTAGAACTCTTTCTAACACCATACACAAAAATAAACTCAAAATGGATTAAAGATCTAAATGTAAGACTAGAAACTCTAAAACTCCTAGAGGAGAACATAGGCAAAACACTCTCCGACATAAAACACAGTAAGATCCTCTATGACCCACCTCCCAGAATATTGGAAATAAAAGCAAAAATAAACAAATGGGACCTAATTAAACTTAAAGCTTTCACACAACAAAGGAAACTATAAGCAAGGTGAAAAGACAGCCTTCAGAATGGGAGAAAATAATAGCAAATGAAGCAACAGACAAAGGATTAATCTCAAAACTATACAAGCAACTCCTGCAGCTCAATTCCAGAAAGATAAATGACCCAATCAAAAAATGGGCCAAAGAACTAAACAGACATTTCTCCAAAGAAGACATACAGATGGCTAAAAAACACATGAAAAGATGCTCAACATCACTCATTAGCAGAGAAATGCAAATCTAAACCACAATGAGGTATCATTACACGCCAGTCAGGATGGCTGCTATCCAAAAACCTAAGCAGTAAATGCTGGAGAGGGTGTGGAGAAAAGGGAACACTCTTACACTGTTGGTGGGAATGCAAACTAGTACAGCCACTATGGAGAACAGTGTGGAGAGTCCTTAAAAAAAGTGGAAATAGAACTGCCATATGACCCAGCAATCCCACTCCTGGGCATACACACCGAGGAAACCAGATCTGAAAGAGACACGTGCACCCCAATGTTCATCACAGCACTATTTATATTTGCCAGGACATGGAAGCAACCTAGATGCCCATCAGCAGACGAATGGATAAGGAAGCTATGGTACATATACACCATGGAATATTACTCAGCCATTAAAAAGAATTCATTCGAATCAGTTCTAATGAGATGGATGAAACTGGAGCCCATTATACAGAGTGAAGTAAGCCAGAAAGATAAAGACCAATACAGTATACTAATGCATATATATGGAATTTAAAAAGATGGTAACGATAACCCTATATGCAAAACAGAAAAAGAGACACAGATGTACATAACAGAGTTTTGGATTCTGTGGGAGAAAGTGAGGGTGGGATGTTCTGAGAGAATAGCATTGAAACAAGTATACTATCAAGGGTGAAACAGATCACCAGCCCAGGTTGGATGCATGAGACAAGTGCTCATGGCTGGCACACTGGGAAGACCCAGAGGGATGGGATGGGGAGGGAGGCGGGAGGGGGGATCGGGATGGGGAACACATATAAATCCATGGCTGATTCATGTCAATGTATGGCAAAAACCACTACAATATTGTAAAGTAATTAGCCTCCAACTAATAAAAATAAATGAAAAAGAAGAAGAAGATGTCTCAGCTCATTTCTAGCAAATTCACAATTCCCAGGAGGGGCTCTGACCCTAGAAAGAGGTCAGGACCCTGGAGGCTCTTCCAAGCTTCCACTCCCCTTAACTCCTCCCTACCTAGGGAGCTCAGCTAGGAGACTATCTGTGTGATTTCCAGAAGTGGGGGGTGGTTATGGGAACAGAGCTTATTGGAGCTTCAAGAGAAACCAGGACGGATGCTCCCCTCCTGCTACAAACACTTCCCAGTCCCCTGTAGGAGGTGGCTGATCAGCCAACCTCTGAGCCAACAAGATAGCTATGGGCATTTACTGGGCACTCACTGTGTGTCCAGTTCCTTACTGAGATTAGGGGACCAACAAGAAAACTATTCAGCTTCTCTTGTAGTACTAGAGGATGGACACACACGCGGACACACAGGTAACTGATACAGGTGAGAACTGAGTGCTCCACTGTAGGGTATAGGCCAGGCAGTCTTTCCCATGGGTCTCATCCCCTTGTATGCAGTCAGAGCACGTACACTCCTGTTTCAACTTGTCCACATCTGTTCCCAGGTAAACATGCTCTGCTGGCCATTTACACCTTAGTGAGAAGTTAACCTAAATGTTCTTTCTCACCAAGGGATTTCACATCTAATATTTATCTTCTCAGTAAAATTTCTCATGTCCTAAGAAATGAATTTGAGGCCTTAGGTGCAGCTGAGGCAAGAACTGTTCATAGAGCGTTATCCTTCTTGAAATGGGACCCTGAGGGACCTCTGGGTGCTGGTGCAGCCCTGTAGTCAGGGAAGAGGTGATCACCATGAACGGGGGCAGAGTGGGATGTACCCAAGGAGGAGGTTCCTGTCCCAGAACAAGGCAAATGAAGACAACTGAGTATAGCAGTGATAGGAGGTGAGATCGTAAGCCAGCTGGTTAAAGCCAAGATTTAAGGGAAGAGGCCATGTTTTCCTCCCAATAACTCAGGTTTCTGGCCTGATCAATGGACATTCATGGAGCCTTCTTGTACCAGGCCCTGAGCTAAGCGCTGGGGTCACCAACACATCAGATGTTGTCCCCACCCAGACATAGCCCTCAGCCCAGGCATAAGGGCCATAACCAAAGAGGAAGGCTGGGGCAGGAGGGCACTGGGGAGCCCAGAGAAGGACCTCCTTGTTCAGCCTTCAGGATCAGGGAGGACCTCTGGGAAGGGGGACAATGTCCAGGCTGGGTCCTGAAGGCTTAATGACAATTGGGCAGTTGCAGAGGTAAAGAAGGAAAATCCCAACCTGGGGTTGACATGTCCAGAGGCCTCATGACCACTGCTTGGTTGCTGGGGGTCCAGCAGGGTGGGGGGAGGGAAAATGATGAGATAAAGAAGGGGGAGCTGGCGGCTAGACTGTGGGAACCTTGGGTGTAATGTTGATGATGTGAGCTTTCTGCTTGAGTCCAGAGTTTTAGGCAGGCATGTGCTATAGTCAGACGCATGACTTGCAAGATTTTTCCTACTGCTGTACGGAGATGGAGTGTGGAGTGGAGGTGGGAGAGGAGACTGGAGCTTATGGAATCATTTGGGAAGTTACTGAGCAATCTAGCCAAGAAGAAATCAGATATTGGAACCTGAAGTGGGGGAGACTGTCAAGAACAAGCCTGAATTTGGGGGTTGGGCAGCTGAGTGAGTGACAGCACCAGTCCCTGGGTCTGAGGTGAGAAGGAATTGATGCAAATGCTTTTGAAGTGTGGAGGTCAGATATCTGCTGGACACTCAGGTGGAAACCTATAAAGGTTTGGAGCTCAGAGGAGAGAGCTAAAATATAGGTTTGAGAGCAACCCGCACATCAAGGGTAACAGAAGCCAGGACTAGGAACATGATCCCACAGAGAAGGTGGAGCAATGGGAAGAGGGTTCAGGAAGCACTTCTAGGAACCCCACAACTCAAGACTGGGCAAAGAAAGACGCCCAAAGCCAATGAAGAAAGAGCAGCCAGAAAGGCGAGTTCTGGGGGTGAAAAAACTGCACAGCCATTGGCAGGGCTGGTCATTCAGTCACTCAACAAACATGTATTTGGGAGCTTGTGATTGAAAGGCATGCAGAGCAGAGCTGAGAACTGCTTCCTGCTTAGGGATCTCAGTCATCCACTACAGCCCGCCTTGGTCAGAGATCACTCCAAACCCAGTAGCAAAGGGGCTCTCACAGTCCTTCAACCCACCGTCCTTCCTCCCCAGACCATTTATCCCCTTCGTGCCTGCAGATGGTGTAGGTTCTGGAGTTAGACTACATGGACTGAATCTCATCTCCATCACTTGCAAGTTCTGTGACCCTTGGCAAATTACTTAACTTCTCTGAACCCTAATGATCCCATCTATGAAATGAGGACCATGGCTGATTCTCCAAGTGTTTAGAAGATCAAGAATTATATGTATATATAAAGCACCCAGTAGAGCTCCTGGCTTCATATCCTCTCTTCTTTGTTTAAACAAACATCCACTGAGAGTCTCCTATGTTTCCAGACACTGGACCAAGCCTGGGAATACAAAGATGAAGACCAGGATTCCTTCTCTTAGAGAACTAACAGTTCAGTGAAGAAAACAGTAAATAACCAACCATGGATGTCCAGTGAGATCAGTGCCCTGGAGCTGAAGCTTGGAGCAGAGGTAGGAGGGCCCTGGGCTCTACTCCAGCTCTCCTCTCACTTGCTGTGTGACCGTGGGCAATAACTTAGCCTCTCTAAGCTCCAGGTTCTTCTGTAAAATGGAGATAATCACACCTGCAAGGTACTGGCCACTGTGAAGAAATTCACGGGATGGAGAGGTGGTTGAAATGTCCAAAATTCAGGACATTTATTTCCACAGTTTCTGGGAACTGTGAGGAGAAGCTGAAATGGAGGCAGGAAGTAACAGAAACAATTGGAAAGAGAGAAATGTAGCCAGCAAGAGAATAAGCCAGGGATCATTGCCCTCTGGCTCCCACGGCCTCTGTCCCCAGCTCTATCGACATTAAGGGGAGAGCTGAGGACTTCCCAAACCAGAAGGAAAAACAAGTGCATTCTTGAGATTAGCTGAGGCAAACAAGAGCCAGGAGAGCCTCGTGTTCCCATGGACCCCGCCCGGGCCATCCCCAGGAGAAGGCCTGGGGCAGCAGCAGGGTGGAGGGAGGCCAGAGGTGTGGAGGGGCCACACCCGTGAGAGGGTACCTCTGGCACCCACTCTGGCCCCAGGAGCCAGGCTCTGAGCTTCTATTCTGTTTTCCATGGCCCAGGGGTCCATGCTTTGCTGGGCTCAGCAAGTATTTCCTGATAGCTAGACTCCTTCAGCCTCCAAATACCTGTCATGCCTGCCAGGGACCAGAGCAGAGCTGGCAACAGGCTAGGGGGACACAAATACAGTAACCAGAGTCATTGCTTTTTTTCAGTTCCCTGAGTCCATGCATGCCTGCAAAGTGGGGTTGGTCTGGCCTGAGATGGGTTTAAGAACCTGGGATCAGAAGGAGCCCCAAGGCTTACTTCCCAGCAAGGGCAGTCACAGAGAAAACCCCCAGACCCCAGACAAGTAGAGGACTGTTGGACAAGATGGACTGTCAAGGAACTTTCCTGGTGGTCCAGTGGCTAGGAATCCGCACTCCCAATGCAGGGGGCCCGGGCTCAATCCCTGGTCAGGGAACTAGATCCCCCATGCCACAATTAAAGATCCTGTGTGCCTCAGTGAAGATCAAAGATTCTGAGTGCTGCTACTAAGACCCAAGGCAGCCAAATATATGTATATATATATTTAAAAGATGAACAGTCAAGGGTCCTCTGCTGACCCAGAGGTCTGGCCACCTCTGGTCTCTGAAGACTGGGCTACTGCAATTGTCATCTCTGGCCATTTCTGGGCAGGGCACCCTGTCTGGGGTGGAAGGAAGAGGGCTGAAGTGGGGAGTTTTGACCCTGGCTCCTCTCACTTCTCCAGACTCCAGCAATGCCCCGACTCAGCGGAAATGTCAGAACCATCATATTTCTTTCCCCATAAAAAGGGTTAAAGACTTCCCCAGCTCCCCTCTCAGGATGTGGTGTCTGAGAAGAGGACAGGCCTTTCTCTAAGGGCTGTCCTGGAAGGAAAGGCCAGAATGACCCAAGGGCCAGGGGTGTCCCCCCATATTAGGACGCTACCTGTTATTCTCTTGAGCCAGAATGGACCCCTCAGAACCCCAGTAGAGAGCTGAAGGGGCAAGCCCCATCCTTGAGTGACCAGACAGGCGACAGACAACAACAGACCCAGGAGCTACCCTATGTCTCTAGAAACAGCCTTGCGCCCATGAGGAAGGTTGGGTGGGGCAGCCTGAAGCACATCTCCAAAGCAACAATAGTAAGAGCAGTGCCCCAGGAGAGTAATAGAGAATTGAGGGCATGCTACCTTGGCTGTGGTGAAGCCATTAAAAGGATTCTAGCATGCTTCTCACAGGCAGGTAGCAAACCTTAAGCTTCTGAATGCTGGGTTTCTTGTCTCATGGGAAATTTAGAGTTGTGTGGTAGGAAAAACAAAGAGAGAGATGTTGCCTGGAGTCAACATCAAATAGCTTTGTTTTTAAAGGTCTACATTTATGGAGATGGACATGGGATAAAGAGGAGGAGGGGAAAGAAGTATAGCAGAAGGGGAGAAAGAAGAGGGAAGGAGGAGGAGGGGAGGAAATCAGGAAGGAGCAGGGCAGGAGGAGAAGGGAGAGGAAGAGGGGAAGGGAGTTGAGGAGGAGAGATTCTGAGACCTGGTGATCAGAGTTCTGTGGGTAGAAGAATGAAGGAGTTCAGTCCACTGGTGCGCAAAGCCCTTGTGACAGGCCATGGGGTGGCCATGGGCTGTCCAGACTTTGAGTTCTAAGTCCTGTGTCCTTGCCAAACACAGAGGAGGTCCCTGTGGCAAGGCTTGCTGGGGGAAATGGAAACAGCTGATAGAAGTGAGCAGAGCTGCTGCCTTTGAACTGATGTGGCGGGTCCTTTCCCAGGAGTGTCTGGGCAGCTGCCATGGGGTCTGCAGAAAATAGGCCTTGTCACCATAAACTTCTGGGGCTGCAGAGCCCTGGGGTCTGGCTTCTCTCAGGGGAGGGAGAAGGAGCCTGAACCCATAAAAAGTGATCTTTCTTGGTTCTCAGGTTTTGTGCATCAATTCACAGCTGTTTTATACTTAGTGGTTACTGAGTTACTATTCTGTGCAGTTTCTATCTGCTGGGTATTTAATAAAAATATTTTTAAACAATAAATTAATTTTTAATGACAAAATAATAATGGAGATTGCATCAAGATGGCACATTGAGCACATGTGTCTGCCTGTCCTTCCATAAATCCTTAAAATGATCAACACACACATGTGGACACATGTACACACACACACACACACACACACACACATCACTAGAAGTGGTGCCAGTGATGACCAGAAATGAAGATAAATTTTTAAAAGACAGAACACAGATGGGATTAGAACAGTGGAAAGAAAACTAGTCAAAGACATTCAATGGGGCAACACTATGGCACAATTCCGGGGTTGTTCCAAGCTCAAGATGAGTCTCGATGTTCCTGTCTATTGCTGTTCAGTCGCTCAGTCATGTCTGAGTCTTTGCAACCCCATCAACTGCAACAGGTCAGACTTCCCTGTCCTTCACCATCTTCCAGAGCTTGCTCAAACTCATGTCCATTGAGTTGGTGAGGCCACCCTACCATCTCATCCTCTGTCATCCCCTTCTCCTCCTGCCTTCAATCTTTCCCAGCATCAGGGTCTTTTCCAATGAGTCAGCTCTTCACATCAGGTAGCCAAAGTACTGGAGCTTCAGCTTCAGCATCAGTCCTTCCAATGAATATTCAGGATTGATTTCCTTTAGTATTAACTGATTTGATCTCCTTGCAGTTCAAAGGACTCTCAAGAGTCTTCTCTTTTGAACCACAGTTCAAAAGCATCAATTCCTTGGAGCTCAGCCTTTTTGATTGTCCAGCTCTCACATCTGTACATGACTACAGGTAAAACCGTGGTTTTGACTATATGGACCTTTGTAAAAGGCAAAGTAATGTCTCTGCTTTTTAATATTCTGTCTAGGTTTGTCATTGTTTTCCTTCCAAGGAGCAAGCATCTTTTAATTTCATGGCTGCAGTCACTGTCCACAGTGATTTTGAAGCCCAAGAAAATAGTCTGTCACTGTTTTCATTTTTTCTACCATCTAGTTGCCATGAAGTGATGGGACAAAATGCCATGATCTTCATTTTTTGAATGCTGACTTTTAAGTCAGCTTTTTCACTCTCCTCTTTCACCTTCATCAAGAGATGCATACCATTTCCACACACCTCTCTTCTCCATACTCACATTTATCCCTCCCTCTGAAAAGAAATTACCAGAAGCAAAACAAACAGCATCTACAGGTCAGAAGACAGGAAATCTGAAAATCAAAAAAAAAGTACACATAGAAGAATCACCAATATATGAAACAAAGACACCAGGGTCAACAAATAGTATGATACCTGAAGAAAGACAGTTAACAAGCAATCTGAAAGCAGCTATAAAAGTATATAAATATCCTCAGAGGGATAAGAGAGGATGCCAATAATTGAAAGCAAAGTATTGAAACATAAGCAACAAAAGCAATCATTAAAAAAGACAATCAAAGGTTTTGGAAATGAAAAATATGATCATCAAAGTTTTAAAACAATTAAACACACTAACTCTAAATCCAAAGCGGACAAACCTGAGGAGTAAATTTGTATGCTAAAAGGATGTTCTAATTTCACAACTTAGGACCAAAGTACAAATGACCAGAAAGTATAAAAAGAATAATTATAATCAATTATTGTAGTTAATATTATTGTATTGCACACTTGAAAGTTGCTAAAAGAACAATCTAAAAAACTCTGGCAAGAAAAAGAATTTTTTTGTAAAAATGTATGGTGATAAACAGATCACCAGCCCAGGTTGGATGCATGAGACAAGTGCTCGGGCCTGGTGCGCCAGGAAGACCCAGAGGGATCGGGTGGAGAGGGAGGTGGGAGGGGGGATCAGGATGGGGAATACATGTAAATCCCTGCCTGATTCATGTCAATGTATGACAAAAACCACTACAATATTGTAAAGTAATTAGCCTCCAACTAATAAAAAAATAAATGGGGAAAAAAATGTATGGTGATGGATGTTAGTTAACTAGACTTACGGTGGTGATCATTTCACGCTGTGTTCAAATATCAACTCATTACCTTGTATACTTGAAGCTAATATAATATTATATGTGAATTAAGAAAGAATAACTAAGAAATACGTATGAATTCCAGTATCTAGTAAGAGTTCTAGGAGAAGAGAGCAGAGGCAAAAGGGGGCTGGGTTGGGGATGGGGGAATTACTGAGGAAGTAGAAGACACAGCACCCTTCTAAAAAGGCAAACCAACACAGAGGCAGGCTCATGCTCTGGAACCCAGCCCTGGAGACACCCCAGAAGTCAAACAGCAGGCGGTAAGACTTCCAAACTGATATGTAAACTCTGAGATGACCACACCACTCCAGGGCAACAAAAGGCAGTTATATTATGATGTGTGTGTTGGGAGAAGGAGGATGAAAAATGGCAGCTCAGAGCATAAAACAGTGAAACAACATGAAAGGGAGACAGGATGGGCGGGGTGGGGGGGCGGGTGGCTGGATTGTCCTTTTCTTTCTCCCACATTTCTCTGGAAATAACATGTCTTTTCCTTCACTCCTATAAGGCAGAAAGACAGGAAAGTGAAAGTGTTAGTCACTGGGTCATGTCTGACTCTTTGCAAACCAGTGGACAATCCCACCAGGCTGCTCTGTCCATGGAATTTTCCAGACAAGGCTACTGGAGTAGGTTCCCATTCCCTTCTTTTGGGAATCTTCCGGACCCAGGAATAGAACCTGGGTCTCTTGCTTTGCAGGTGGATTCTTTACACTCTGAGCCACCAGGGAAGCCCAGAAAAACAGGAACCAGGTACTACTGAGATGGCTTTCAAGTCCCAATGGGGTGTGGAGTAGTAGTAGAAATGGGTGAAGAAATACTGGCCGGCTTCTGCTTTCTCTCCTCCTCTTCTAACCTCCACAACCAAGTGGCCAGATGGTTGCAGGTTAATGGTCAGGTTGGCACAAACCAGCAGGGCCAGGGTACAGATGGAGACTAACTCCAGACATCCCGCACTCTGTGACTCACCTACCTCATCTCCCCCTGTCCAAACAATTAGGAGGAGGAATAGAACCACTCTCCTTAGTTACTATCTCCCCATTTCATCAGTGTAGGTAACTAGTACTCCCAGGGATTAATAAGGACAAACCAGAGGCATCTAAGGAGCATGACTGCTATAAGGAAAAGACTGACTGACCAATCTCTGCCAGGTACAACAAAATGATGGGAAAATAAAATAACTTGAAATAGGTATATTAAACTTCTTCAAAGACCTGTGGAAGATAGTGGAAGCAAAAAATAGGAACTAGATGTCACAAATGAAAATCACCTGAAAATCCTGGGTAAGAAACACATAGTAACTGGAACAAAGAACTCAATGAACAGACGGGATGGCAGAATGGTTACGGCTGAAGAAAGAATTTGCACAATCAATGATCAGGTTGAGGAGCTTGCCCAGAAGGTATCATGAAGGAATTGGCAAATATGAAAGAAAAGTTCAGAGATTAAAGAGTAAGAGGAAAAAATATCAACCTACACAACAAGTGAACTCCCATAAATAGGGACAAAAATAAACAAAGGAAGAAATACTTGAAGAAATAATGACTGAGGATTTCACAGAATTAGAGAAAGATAAGATCTCAGATGGAAAGGACCTGCAAATTGAAAGCAATGTAAATAAGAAAAAAAAAAATAATAACTCTTCACATTACAATGAAAATAAAGAACATCAAAGACAAAAAGAAAAAAATTTTAAGTAGCTAGAGAGAATAAACAAATTATCCACAAAGAAATAGCCTTCTCAACAACAACATGGAATGCAAGAAGATAAGAGACCATTATTTTCAAAGTGCTGACATCAAAGAACTTGAATCCAGAATAATATACCCAGCAAAATTATTATTTAAATGTGAGGGTAGGGACTTCCCTGGTGGTCTAGTGGTTAAGACTTCACCTTTCAATGCACGGGTGTGGGTTCACTACCTCATTGGTGTGCTAAGATCCCACATGCCTCATAGCCAAAAAATCAAAACATAAAACATAAACAGTATTGTAAAAAAATTCAAAAAAGATTTAAAAATGGTCCACATTAAAATAAAAAATCTTAAAAAAAAAAAAAGTGATGGTCAGTCATACAAAAATCTGCATACTTTACCACAAACCCTCACTGAAATAACTCCTGGAGAACATACTCAGAAATAGAGAAATAGATACTGGAGAATTCTATAAAATATGGATACAGTTGTCAGATATAAGAAAAAACACAGAAACAACACCACCACATCTGGCTAAATATGAATTTCAAATAAGCAATAAATATTTTTTAGTATAAATATCTCATACGCAGTATTCAAATTTATCTGGGTATCCTGAATCTTATCTGGAAACCCTAGGTATGGGACATGCTGCTGCTGCTGCTAAGCGCTTCAGTCATGTCCGACTCTCTGCGACCCTATGGATAGCAGCCCACCAGGCTCCTCTGTCCACGGGGTTCTCTAGGCAAGAATATTGAAGTGGGTTGCCTTTCCTTCTCCAAGGTATGGGATATAAAGATGGATAAATAAATTAGTAAGGTTAATTATAGTCTAAATAAGAAAAGCTCTAATAAGTCAAAAGAGGTATTCATGAAACTCCAGAATTAAAATTCTAGATGAAATATATGATGAGAGGTAGAGGGAGAAAACCAAAAGGTAGTAAAAGAGGACTAAGGAAACTGTCATATTCAGGGGAAAGATGGAGAAGGCTGACAATTAGCATAAGTTGATAAGTTAGAGGCAAACACATAAGGATAAATATAGGATGCACAATATTCACATCAGCAGAAGAAAATTTGACCTATTCAATGGAATTCAGGAAAGGAGAAAATAGAAACAATACAAAAGGAAAGTAAATAAAACACAGGACACAAAAAAGTCAAAATAAGTCCCAACATAATATTAGTTGTAGTAAGCTGTTTACTCAGATAAATTCATCAATCAAAAGACAGACTATTAGAATGGATCTCTTAAAAAAAAATCAAAGAATATATTTCCCAGAAAAAAATATTTCAAACAGAAGAGTATATAAAATTTGAAAAAAAGGGGGTTGAAGAAGATACTATATGCAAATATGAACCAAAAGTAAAAGTAAATCAGACTGTCAACTTTAATATGAGATTAAATAGATGTTAATACAAAAAATTCATAAAGAGAAAAAAAACTACACCCTAGTAGGACTATTACATCTATATGAAATTACATATATATATGTAGATAAAGATATATCCTCAAAATATACAATGACCAATAATAGAGAAAAATAGATGTCAACAATTTTAGTTGGGAGATTTTGATATACTGTTTTCAGAAACTGATATATCAAGCAGAAAGAAAAATATTAGTATAACTAAAGACTAAAATTTACAGTTAAATTTTATGAAAGACTTGTATCTGATTTCTACTATATGTAAAACCCATAGGCCAAAGCTAAATGGTACTTAGAGAAATTTTTATAGATTTAAATACATTCTTCAGACTACAAATGAAGTGTAGGCATTAAAATTAAGAAGCTTAAAGAATATATATGTACCTCCAAAGCAAAAATAAGAAAAAATAAGGGTAGAAATCAGTAATAGAAAACACAAATAAAACAATAGAAAATATTTAAGCTGGTTTTTAAAGACACAAATAAAATGGACAAACTCATCAAGACTAATAAAGGAAAAAAAGACAAAATTATAAGCAAATGCAGGATGAAAGAGGAAGAAATAATTATAGTTACAACAGAGATTATTTTTTTTAACCTTTGGGGCACACCACATGGCATGCAGGATCTCAGTTCCCTGATCAGGAATCAAATCCTCAACCCCTGCATTGGCAGCATGGAGTCTTAATCACTGGACTGCTAGGGAAGTCCCCAAATAATTTTTTAATAATGAAAATATAAGTGACAGCAATACAGAAAGCTTTGGGAAAAATTTACATTGCCAAATGTGGTAAAAGACAAACTGAAAATAAAATAAACATTAAAAAACAGAAATTATATAATGAAAGACTACTTTCGTTGCTACTGCCTTCTTCAACTACTAAGGAAAATCTGAGGCTTATATGACTTTAAGAAGAGGCCAACACAATTAAGAAATTGTTAAAGTCTGTATTATACAAGTCGTTCTAAAAAAATAGAAAGAGGGAAGGTCTATCTAACTCATTTCATGAGACTGGAATCATTTATCCATGATTTCAAAGCCAGATATGGACCTTATAAGGAAAGAAAATAAGACAGTAATAGCTAGTACTCTGAATCCAAAAGTGTACTTAAAAGAATACAATATAGTGAAATAAAATTTTAAAATTAATGTACCGATACATTAATGGACTGAAGAAGAAAATTACATTATTCTGTATTTAGGTGCAAAAAAAACATGGCCTAACTATTTACAATAAAAGGCCTCAGAAAACTAGGAAGAGCTGGAACTTCCTTACCCTGACAATTATTATAGATTAAAACATGGAGTAAACGCTAAACTCCATTGAAAACATTTAGACATATCCTCTCTAATACCAGCAAGCAATTAAAGATGTCCACCATCACTACTTTAACTAGGAATTACCTAGTACTGACACTCTCAGCCTGCAGAGTAAAACAAGAAAAAGAAATGAGGTAAAAGACAGGAAGAGAAAAAATAAGACTCAGTATTTGCATATAACTTGATTATCAGCATATAAAATGCAACAGAACTGAATAAACAATAGAAATAATAGGAGAGTCTGGCAAGGTTGCCAGATACAAAATCAATTTCCAAAAAATCAATACTATTCTCTACAGCAGCAACAATCAACTAAACTACAATAATAAAACAAGATGCCATTCACAGTAGCAGCAGAAAGAGCAAAGTATCCAGGAATTATCCTGGCAAACAACATGCAGCAAAAGATACCCTGGAAAAAGTGAATATGCTGGAAAAAGTGGCAGGCTGGGAGGAGATATTTGCAAGAATTAATATCAGAATTTTAAAGGAACTCTTGCAAATTAAACAGAGCAATTAAAACCTGGTTGACTAACAATTTTAAGAAAAGATATTTAACTTCATTAGTAATTAGAAAAAGATCTATCAAACAAGAGAGGCAACAGAGTAGTAAAAATCATAAGACTGAATAATAACAAATAACATAAATGGTGTACAGAGGAAGAAACTCAGTTTCAGCACTTACACGTGGGTAGTACAGTAATGCTAGAGAACAATCTGGAAGCAATTAATGAAATTTGATAGGCATATTCTCTATCAATTATCAGCTCCATTCCTGATACTTCTCTGGCAAAATCGGTGCACAGCTCCATTACACATTATAAGAGTGTGTACACACTGCTATATTTAAAACATATAACCAACAAAGACCTACTGTATAGCATAGGGAACTCTGCTCAATAGACTGTAATAACCTAAAAGGAAAAAGAATTTGAAAAAGAACAGACACTTGTACATGTATAACTGAATCACTTTGCTCTGCAACTGAAACTAACACAACATTGTTGATCAATACACACCAATATAAAATAATTTTTTAAAAAATAAAGTAAGAAAAACATATATAAGGATGCTTTTTTCACACCATTATTTCTCATAGGGGATAAACTAGGATTAAACCACTAAGAAAATGGACAAACAAAACATATGCAAATAGCAAAAGAAATCATGTTGAGATACATATGTTTGAAAATGTGTTGAGTGACAAAAAAGAAAAGAAACTGAAAGAGGTCTCTGTACCTTATCGCTTATGTAAATTTCAAACACACACACACAAAATACACAGCAACTGTTAAATATTTCAAAAGCTTATCCTTCCAAAAGCCCCAGGCAAGGACAACCAACAGAAATAATAGACAAATATTAAAACTAAAAGAGAACTTAGCAAGTTAGATATAATATCAAGTTACAAAACTCAACAGCATTCTCTAAACTAGAAATATAACAATAAAATAAGATGTCACTCAGGATTGTAACAAAAACTTTCCTTTAAGAATTATCTTAACAGGAAATGTACAATACCACCACTGAACGACATACAGAAGATTTGAATAAATAGACATCCCACACTTGGACTTGGAAAACTATAAGACACTGAAGAAAGAAACTGAAGATGACATAAACAGATGGAAAGACATATTATGTTCATGGATTGGAAGAATTAATACTGTTAAAATACTGTAAAGATTCAATGCAATCCCTATCAAAATACCAATGGAATTTTTCATAAAACTAGAACAAATAATTTTAAAATATGTATGGAAACACAAAAGACCCTGAGTAGCCAAAACAATATTGGGAAAAAAGAACAGAGCTGGAGATATCACAGTCCCTAGCTTCAGACCAAACTACAAAGCTATAGTAATCAAAATAGCATGGTATGGAATAAAAACAGACACAAAGATCAATGGAATAGAATGGACAGTCCAGAAATAAGCCCATGCACTCTGGCCCAATAATCTATGAAAAAGGAAGCAAGAATATACAATGGAGAAAGACAGTCTCTTCAATAAATGATGCTGGGAAAGTTGGAAAGCTACATGTAAAAGAATGAAATTAGAACATTTTTTTCTCACCATTTACAAAAATAAACTCAAAATGGATTAAAGACCTAAATATAAGAACTAAAACCAAAAAACTTCTAGAAGAAAACAGGCAGAACAGTCTCTGACATAAATTGTAGCAATATTTTTTGGATCTGTCTCCCAAAGCAAAGGCAACAAAAGCAAACATAAACAAACAAGACCTAATTAAACTTAAAATTTTTTGCACAGCAAAGAAAACCATTGACAAAAAGACAACCTACTGCATGGGAGAAAATATTTGAAAATTATATGACTGACAAGGATTTAATATCCCAACATGTACACAGCTCATACAACTCAATATATAAAAAATAAACAACCCCATTGAAAATTTGGCAGAGGACCTGGATAGATATTTTTCCAAAGAAGATATACAGTTGGCAAACAGGCACATGAAAAGATTCTCAATGTTGTTAACCATCAGAGAAATGCAAATCAAAACAAAAATGCGATACTTGTCAGAATGGCTATCATTAAAAAGACAAACATTGGTGATGATAATAAACATTGGTGAGGATGTGGAGAAAAGGGAACCCTGTACTGTTGGTGAGAATGTAAATAGGTATAGCCACTGTGGAAAACAGCATGGAGTCTCCTCAAAACACTAAAAAATAGAATTACCATATGATCCAGCAGTTCTACTCCTGGGTATAAATCCAAATAAAATGAAAACACTCAATTGAAAAGATACACGCACCCCAGTGTTCATAGTAGCATTATTTACAATAGCCAAGATATGGAAGCAACCTAAGTGTCCATCAACGGATGAATTGATAAAGAAGATGTAATATATCTGTACAATAGAATACAATTAAGCCGTAAAAAAAGAATGAGATGTTGCCATTTGCAATAACATAGAATGACCTGGCGAGTATTACACTAAGTGAAATAAATCAGAGAGAGAAAGACAAATACTGTATGCTATCACTTATACCTGGAACCTAAAACATAAAGCCAACTAGTGAACATAACAAAAAAGAAACAGATTCACAGATATAGAGAACACACTAGTGGTTGCCAGTGGGCACAGGAAAGTGAGGAGGGGCAACATAGGGGCATGGGACTAAGAGGCACAAGCTAGTATGTATAAAAGAAATATGCTATAAGAATATATTGTACAGCAAAGGGAATATGGCCAATATAATAACTATAAATGCGGTATAATGTATAAAATTTTTGAGTCACTATGTTGTACACTTGAAACTAATATTGTAAATCAACTGCACCTCAATTAAAAAAAAAATTAAAACACCAGTGCTCAGAGAAATTAAGACACACAAGCTCTGAGTGTATAAGGGTATAAATTGAAAACATCTTCACAGATGAACAACCCTACACATTTTATCAGAGCACACAGAAACGTCCAAAGATGAGGAGAAAGGAGTTAAAGTAGTGAGGGGAAAAAATGGAATAAATAAAACAAGAGAGGTGCCCTGAACAGACAATAATGATAATGTTCATGAACTGAGGAGCCTGATAAATTCACTCCTGCACTTGAGGTCTAGAGAAAGAGGGGAAAATATGTACATAAACAAAAACACCATATAGGGCAGGGATACACACTAAAGCAGTGGAATGTATGCCAGTGGAGAGCAGGGGTGGAAGTGTAGATTAGTGATAGAAAGTGAAAGTGAAAGTCGCTCAGTTGTGTCTGACTCTTTGCGACCCCATGCACATACAGTCCATGGCCAGAATACTGAAGTGGGTAGCCTTTCCTTTCTCCAGGGGATCTTCCCAACCCAGGGATCTAACCCAGGTCTCCCACTTTGCAGGCAGATTCTTTACCAGAGGAGCCACAAGGGAAGCCCAAAAATACTGGGGTGGGTATCCTATCCCTTCTCCAGGGGATCTTCCCAACCCAGGAATTGAACCCAGGGTCTCCTGTATTGCAGGAGATTCTTTACCAACTGACTTATCAGAGAAGCCACCAGATTAGTGATAAGAGAGGGGGAAATGGTGAAACTAAACACCAAATGTTCAAAGAAAAGGAAGATATAATAAAAGACAATTTCCCAAAGTTAAAGACCCCAAAATTAAAAAGATAAAGCAAGGGCTAAGTTGGCTGAAAATGAGTATCAGTGAATGCAATGATAAATCGTAAATAAGTGGTAAATAATTTACACATCATAGTTTCACAAAGAATTCTTTTTATTTCTAGATACTCTCAGAGAAGAAGAAAATAATATGTAGAGAAATGAAAACTGTACTAAGAAAAGACTTCTTGCAAGCAACACTAAATGCAAGAAAATAATGGAGAAATAATGTTTTGAGGATTAAATTAAATCAAATAAAAGATGTTGAATCTAAAGTTCTATACCTAGCCAAACAATCATTCCAATGTGAAAGCAAAGTACAGGCATTTTCATATATCCGAGGATTCAGAAGGCATGTCATCTACAAAGCCCCCTCTAAATAATGGAGGATGGACTCCAGATCAAAAGAAAGATGTTACCAATTCTATACATGAATGGAATATCTTTCATTGACAATAAAAATTTATACACAACCACAGAATAAAAATGAAGCTAAGTAAACTTTACCAGTACATCAACAAATAAGAAAGAAAAACACACAAAAAAGACAAGATGTTAGGAATGCATTCATAAATTTAAATAATTTAATAAATTTTAATAATTTTAATAAAGTCTTTTCTTCAAAATCACAGATCAGATGGCAAAAAAAAAAAAAAGGAAAGTATCAAAGGAATAGAAAAACGACATTCCCCTCCACATACCCTGCCCCAAAAAGAGGAAAGTTTAAAGGCCAATAAACATGTTCAACTCCATGGAAATGCAAATGAAAACAACAAATATTTTGTTTTTCATACGACAGATGGGCAAATATTTTAAAGTAGTAACAAAATCGAGTACTGATGAGGAAGTAGAGAGAAGGATCCTCTTTTGTTGGGGGGACAGTGGTACAGCCATTAGCAGAATTCACTAAGAGTGCAAATACAAATATTATATGATTCAGAGATTCCACTTACTGGTACACACCAAAGAGATGCCTTCCCATGTGTAATCAGAGAGGTGAATGACGCAGTGTCTGGAGGAAGATCTGGCAATAAGTAGTCATGTACAAGGATGTATCTGGCAGCATTGTTTTGAAGAGTAGAAAAATGAGAAACTATGAAAATGTCCATCAATGAGTAAATATACAAATAAAAGGTGGTATTTTATTATAAGAGCATTCTGTGTGCTATGTGTTGTGCTAAGTCACTTCAGTCTACATAGCTGTTAAAAGAAAAGAAGAAGATCTATATATACCAACAAGGTGAATTTTTTAAAAACACAGTGTGAGTTTAAAATGAAATGGGCAGAATGCTACATCAAATATAACAACACTTATGTAGGCTTAAAACTATAAAAATCTTACTGTATACTGTTTAGGAATGGCCTGCATACTGCAAAAGTGCAAGAAGTACATGGAAGGAGCATCCACCAAATTCATGATAGTGGGAGCTTCAGGTACTCTGGGGCAGACAGGGAATGTAAGTGAAGACACCCTTCAGGTCTAACTGTGAAGTTTTATTTCTTAACATAAGAGAAAAAGGAAGATGTCAATGGTTATTGATTCTGGGTTGTGTGAATGCATGTGCCCTTTATATCTTTGTACTCTTCCATTTTCTTTTAAAAAAGAAACCTTCTCAAGAGAAAAAAATATATAAAGCAAGTGATAAAGAAAACAGACGTAAGAGTATTAATTATCAGAAAACAGAATGCTTGCCCAAAAAGAAAAAAAAGAAGACATTTAAAGGGACAAAGAGGGATGTCTTATACTGATAAACAAACACCTTGAAGATTTATATCATGAATCTTTATACACCTGACTCAAAAATTAAAAACACATAAAGCCAAACCAGAAAGCAAAAGGAGAAACAGACAAATCTATCATCAAAATGGGAGACTTAGCACTTTGCCCTCAGAAGTCAACAAATCAAGCAGAAAAAGGTAAGTAGAGGCATAAATGAATAACTTTTTTTCTCTAATAGTTATAAATAGAACTTAATAATCAACAAACTAACAATATCCATTATCCCCAAACATACATGAGCAATTAGAGGAAATTAACCATCATGGTACAGAAAATTTTTTCACAATTCCAAAAAGCAAAATCATATGGATTTCATTCATTGGTTTACTAGTTACTGGAAAAGCAAAGTGAGGAAAAACAGAAGACGGAAGAAGAGAGTAAAGAAGCACGAAAGAGAAGCTATACCATAATTTAATATGGGTTCCAGGAGTTTCAAAGAGGAGGGCTGATGCTATGCACAACTTCACTATTCCTCCTGAGGAGCCCTCTCTTAGTGCCATCTTGGTCTGGATTCTGGGGACACAAGAATGGACATGATACAGTCACTGCCCTCAGGGACCCCACAGGCTAGAGTAGGAAGAGAAAGCAGTGCCCCACCTGGCACAGGGACCAAGAAAGCCATCTTTATCCCCTGAAATTGACAGCAGAAAAGCAACCGTAGAGATTCTGTTGTGGTCTTCACACAGGAGCTCCAAAATAAACAACTGGAGCTTGCCTGAATACTGCCTCCTCAGTTCTTTCTTAGGATGTAAATGGTTGTCAGAGAAAGGCAGAAAAGTTCCTAAACTCTTAATGAAAGTTAGACTTTCTAAGGGAAGGGGTTTGGAGGTGGAAGGGTGGAGAGGGAAGTGATAAGAGAAGAAACAGACTTATTGATACCCTAACAAGAAAGAAACAAAGATTTGGATTGGGCTCCATTCCAACCACCTCCCACTACACCTCTTCCTGTTAGGGAGAATTTTCTGAGAAAATGTACCTGTAAACAGCTAACAATTTTGGTTCTGTTCTAAATGCCTGAAACATTCTCTCATTACTTCTCAACTGCTTCAAGAATCCCAAATACTTCTGTGGTCTAAGATTCAGACATGATGGGAAGAGCACTTCATGGAAAGGACATTAGGCAACTTCTGGACTTAAAGAAAGTAGACCATTCCTTCAATTCTGGGACATCTATTCCACACTTCAGTTCAGTTAAGTCACACAGTCATGTCCAACTCTATAAAACCCCATGGAGAGCAGCAGGCCAGGCTTCCCTGTCCATCACCAACTCCTGGAGCCTACTCAAACTCATGTGCATTGTGTCAGTGATGCCATCCAACCATCTCATCCTCTGTTACCCTCTTCTCCTCCCACCTTAAATCTTTCCCAGCATCACGGTCTTTTCCAAGGAGTTGGTTCTTTGCATCAGGTGGCCAAAGTATTGGAGTTTCAGCTTCAACATCAGTCCTTCCAACGAATATTCAGGACTCATTTCCTTTAGGATGGACTAGTTGGATCTCCTTGAAGTCCAAGAGACTCTCAAGAGTCTTCTCCAACACCACAATTCAAAAGCATCAATTTTTCGGTGCTCAGCTTTCTTTATAGTCCAACTCTCACATCCATACATGACTATTGGAAAAATCATAGCTTTGACTAGACAGACCTTTGTTGGTAAAGTAATGTCTCTGCTTTTTAATATGCTGTCTAGGTTGGTCATAGCTTTTCTTCCAAGGAGCAAGCATCTTTTAATTTCATGGCTGCAGTCACCATCTGCAATAATTTTGAAACCCAAGAAAATAAAGCCTGTCACTGTTTCCATTGTTTCTCCGTCTATTTGCCATGAAGTGATGGGACAGGATGCCATGATCTTAGTTTTCTGAATGTTGAGTTTTAGTATATGTGCTGCCGAAGTGAGCACTGAATGTTGAGTTTTAAGCCAACTTTTTTACTCTCCTCTTTCACTTTCAAGAGGCTCTTCAGTTCTTCACTTTCTGCCATAAGGGTGGTGTCATTTGTGTATCTGAGGTTATTGACATTTTTCCCAGCAATCCTGATTCCAGTTTGTGCTTCATTCAGCTCAACAATTCGCATGATGTACTCTGCATATAAGTTAAATAAGCAGGGTGACAATATACAGCCTTGACATACTCCTTTCCTGATTTGGAACCAGTCTGTTGTTCCATGTCCAGTTCTGTTGCTTCTTGACCTGCATACAGATTTCTCAGGAGGCAGGTCGGGTGGTCTGGTATTTCCATCTCTTTAAAAATTTTCCATGGGTTATTGTGATCCATACAGTCAAAGGCTTTGGTGTAGTCAATAAAGCAAAAGTAGATGTTTTTCTGAAGTTTGCTAATTCACAATAAGGCCCCATGGCATGAGGCCACATGTTCCTGGCGTAGATTGACACAGAGACACAGAGTAGGTACTCATCAATGTTTTCTGTTGCTTTTTTTTTTTTTTTGGTTGCACCACATGGTATGCAGGATCTTAGTTCCCCAACCAAGGATTGAACCCACACACCTGCACTGGAAATGCAGAGTCTTAACCATTGGACCCCAGGGAAGTCCCTCAGTGTTTGTTGATAGAACAAGTGGAGGAAGGAATGAAGAACAGATTCCAGAAACAACAGTCTCTGACGTGGCCTAATGACTTGGCTGCAACCTAGTCTGTCTTTGTTTCCCAGGACATCTGTGCCACTAAGACTTTTGCTCCCTCTGACTTGAGCTTCGCATCAGAGACACTCACATCACTACAGAGACTGAAGGGCCAAGCTGATCTTAGAATGGGAGATGGCATCAGGCTTGTAGGGTCATAGCTTCTCTGGGAGGACCTTCCCATGAGGACAGACTCATGCTCTAAGTCTTGGTAAAAAATTATCTTGGTCATTGAGAGCCCAGGAGAAAGCAGTGGGTGAAACTGGAGGAGATTCTAATGGAGTCATGGATCTTTAAGTGTTTCGCCATGGTCACGTTTTTTTGATATGGAATCACATGCTTTGATAAGGAACAGCCCCAGGAGGCACTGGGGCAATGAACTCATCTTGCTCTCAAGCTGCCTTTGCAGAAGAACCTTTATTTTCTTCTACCAAAGCAATGTTATATACATTGAACTAAAATATTTCTCTGCTGATGGAGCTAATGCCCTATCACAGACAAGATCCACCAGTCTGATTTGACAGAAGGTCAGTAAGTAGAGAATAGCTTACATGGCAATAAAGTTATGGGAGAAATTGATTAAAGTCAGTCCTACACATGTGCAGTTACAGACCAAAGTTTAAAAAGAAAAAAAAAAAAAAAAAAAAACTCCCCTTGGAATGAAACCAAATGATCGCCTGGATCCTAAAGTGAAGCGATATTGTTCCAATTTTTCCTTTATCAGACAAAAGGAAAGGTCTTTCCACATAGCCTTTTGACATAGAGCTAATTTAAAGAAGATTTGGGAGTATGATGCCGGATCAGATGCCTTTACCAAATTCCTTGCTGTTTTCATTTGAAATCTCTCATTTATGCTCAAATTTCCAATTGGAAATTTAATGACTTTTTCTTTAAGGGAAGTTGGCAAGCTGAGTTGGTTTAAATACAAATCTCCCAAAGGTAAAAGATCAGACATCATTATAAAAATAGAAAATATTCCCATTGTCCTTTCGAGATGTTTCTCCTAGAAGACGTGAGGATGTTTCTGAACAGCAGATGCGTTTTGGTAAAACAAAGTTGAAAAATATGTGAAACTCTTGACATTGGAACTACTTCCTGAACTGTGTCAAGTTATGTGGCTGCCCAGAGTAACTGAGACCATTCTCTTTGTGACCATCCTATTCTATTTATATAAACTCAATGGAAAAGGCCCCAGTTCCCTGGTGGTTCAGACGGTAAAAAATCTGCCTGCAATGCAGGAGACCCAGGTTCCATCCCTAGGTTGGGAAGATCCCCTGGAGAGGGAAATGGCTACCCACTCCAGTATTCTTGCCTGGAGAATTCTATGGACAGAGGAGCCTGACAGGCTACAGACCATGGAGTCGCAAAGAGTTGTACATAACTGAGGGACTAACACACACGACAGAAACACTGGTCATTTGCTGCCTGAAGATTCACACTGCCACTCCGCAGAAGTCCTTTTCCTCCAGGTCTCAGCAGCCTCATCTGTCAAATGGGAAGGCTGGTCCATAACATTCAGGGGCTCTTTAAGCGTGGACATTCTCTGAGTTCATGGCACTTAACATATAAATTGAGTTTTGCATTCATCTGTTATGGACCTTTTTATTTTCAACTAGCAAAATATCAAATTGTTCTATAAATAAACAAATATAAAAAAAACTTCAAAAGTCAAACTGTTGACTGTTTTCTCAAATTAGACATGGGTCATTCGGAGCAATCAAATAACAACCAGCCTTCCACTAGCAGCTCAAACTGTCCTGAAATGAAGTGTTTCTCTGCCTCTGTCCCAACCCAAGCTGGTTTACTGCTGCTGCTAAGTCGCTTCAGTCATGTCCAACTCTGTGTGACCCCATAGACGGCACCCACCAGGTTCCCCCATCCATGGGATTCTCCAGGCAAGAACCCTGGAGTGGGTTGCCATTTCCTTCTCCAATGCATGAAAGTGAAAAGTGAAAGTGAAGTCGCTCAGTCCTGCCCAACCCTTAGCGACCCCATGGACTGCAGCCTACCAGGCTCCCCTATCCATGGGATTCTCCAGGCAAGAGTACTGGAGTGGGTTGCCATTGCCTTCTCCATAAGCTGGCTTAAGCCCAATTCAAAACCCTGATTATTTTAAAGAATAAGGAAATAAATGAGATATGTTGAAATGGCCACTCTAGCCCCCTGTTAGCAGAGACTGCCTCAATGTTTATACAGAAGAGGATCAGGGCAGAAATTTATTAAGAACACAGGGAAGTGGCTAGGAGATTTGCCTCAGAGCTAAGGTTGCTTAATAAGGACATGGAATTGCTTAGATTGTAATTTACTTCTTTTTTTATTATTTAGTTGACGTATTTATCTACCTGAGACTTTACTTCCTGTGGTTGGGAGGGAGATGCTGATGGAAATTTGCAAAGTATTCTTCCCAAGCCTCCCCTTGACTCCACGCGTGACAACTGATGCTGAGATGGCTGAGGACCTCCTCGCAGGGTGTCCCACCCAGAGATATCTAGGACAGATAGGAAATGTCCTTTCTCTTCTGTCTGCACAGTTCCAGACGACGCAGTCATCGAAGTCGAAGGGAGCGCTGCGTTGGGGGTGACTGTGCGCATCTGTGTCGCCCGCAGGGGCCAGTGCACAGTGCTTGCTTGGGGGGCTCAGTGGAGTAGAGGACAAAAGAAGGAGGGCTGCAGCGGTGGGAAGAGCTGGGTTTTATCCTAGAGATTGGGGGCAGGTTGTTCTGAAGACCTTTATGATCCATGAGCCACTTAATCTCTCATCTGAAAGGAGGGAGGCCCCTCCCTCCCCCACAGGCTTGTCAGGTTACCTAGATCTCCACAAACGGTTGAAACGTGTCCCACGTTCCTCTCTTTGTTATATGGGCCTGTTTCATGCTGGCCTCCCCAGGCCCTCGTGGCAGGTTCTGATCTCCTCCCACAAACACAAGGAACACATTTTCTCTGTCCTCCCAAAGCAGCCGAACAAGTCCATACAAGTGACCCCTGACTTTACCTAAAGTGGAGCCAGGGGTAAGCACAGTCACTCTGTACCTCCATAAGGGACACGGGGCACCCGTGCACAGAAGAGGGGAGAGTCAGTGAGGGTGGAGGAGTGCTGGGGCAAACGTTAGGGCAGGACGGACAGGACCTCAAATCGGTTTTGCCACTCAGACACTAAGGATCCTTGAGTCCTGACAAACCTGGCCTTTTCAGACCCTGCTGATGATGACTGGGGTTGGGAGAGTCAGGTTAAATTTCCTGACCTGCTTGTCCCAGCCTGACTGGGGCCCTTTCTCATTCAAGCTGCAAGTCCCAGCGAGGGTCGTTGGTGTGTGCGTGAGTGTGTGTGTGCGTGTGTGTGCAAACACACATGTGCAGACACCCGTCTGCACACAGATATGACAAACGTGACAGCTCCCCAGGTCAAAGCTAGTTTCAACCTGTTAACAAAAGAGGGAAAACACAGCAAAGATAACCCAAAACACATTTGCACTTAGTGCTTATTTGAAATGAAATCAGAAAATCGGCTTCAAATATGAAAAACACCTTTATGAGATAAGAGCTTTTAAAAAAAAAAACCAATTTTCAAGAAAATAATTCTCTGATAAGCTGACCAAACAAGAATACTAGAAGCCATAAAACATAGCAATATATTGAAACGTTAGGGCAAATAATATGTTTAGAATATACCCATGTAATTTACCAATGTCATATATACCACATATTTACCAATTAAATACAATAGCTATTAAATAACACTGAGATCAATAATCACATCATCCCTTTCTTCTGTACTTTCATTTTGTGGGGCACCTTTTCATTCGGCATCTAGTAAACTTTTTCAGCCCTCCAAAATGCAAGCTGATGAAATTAATATGATGTAAAATGAATGCAATATCCTTATAAATATTTATATGTAAAGTCTGAACTTGGAGGCCAGAATAATGTTACATCGATTCTGAAAAACCACTGGGTTTGTATCTTCCCAGCTCATTCTAGTCTTCTAGCACCGTGTGGCATCAATGTGTTTTCTCAGAAAAGTCAACTAATTTTAGAGAAAATTCATCTTTTTTTATTTCTTAACCTGGCCCATGAGAGATAACAGTTCACCTAGGTTTCAACATCTGCTAAGAGGAAGATTAAAAACAAAATCCTAATTTCTGGTGTGTTCTTGCTATTGGAAAAAAATATCAGCTAGCAAGTATTATTAGCTATCTTCAAGTTGACAAGAATGCAGGATTAAGTTTCTTTAAGGCAATTACACTTTTGATGACCCCTCTGCATATAAAACATGTTAGCTAATGGGGGTGCAGAGGGGCAGCTTAAGTGTTTGATCAGGAAATCCTGCGTGAGCATATTGGATGGAAATTTGATTAGTAGCCTTAGTGACGGGCGATCAGATCCTCCAGGTCTGCACAATCAGATCTGGCAGCACTTGCCTTCTTGCCTCTTTGAAGGAGGCGAACATTTGTACAGAATCAAGACAGTGCTGGGTCCTTGGGTTTTGGTTTTTTTTTCTTCTGGTCCTTTTCTTTAAGTTATTGCAGACTAAAGCCTGAAAAGTACCTTTTATTTTCTTTGAACAATATGTTTGCAGTTACCTTCATGTTGTAGAATAAAATAAAAATTGGCCTTTCTCTGAAAATTTGAGGTCAGAGGAAGCAGAAATGAAAAATTGAGAGTCAGAAGGGACCTCAAAGAACATCCTTGTAAGCAAAGCCAACACTCACACAGTACTCATTACACCTCACTGCCACCTTGCTGCAAGGATATCCACACATTCATTCTCCCAATGCCTCTGTTTTACCGAGGAGGAAATTCACACAGTACAGTGAAGTGACCCAAGGTCACCTGGTAGGGATTTGAACCCGGGCAGCTGGGCTCCTGACCCAGGCTCTTGACCACTCCATACACTCTGCACTTCTGCCTCCCCAGTGCTATAAGTGGGAAAACTGAGCTCCCAGAGGAGATATGATTCTCCAAGAGTGAATCAGCTATGATTTAAACTACAATCTTTTTTAATCGCTGTTCGATGTTCTTCTCTCATGCCACCTAAACTTCTAAATCTCACCTTCCTCTGTTAACCTGGACAAAACAGAATCTGCCCTAGGTGCTTTCCATCCATCACACCAGACAGTGTGCAAATGACCCCCAGAAATGGATACTATTTCTGTTTTACAGATCAGAGAAGCTGTGTCTTAGAGAGGTTAGGCGACTTGCCTATGGTCACACAGCAAGAAACAGAAAAGAGATTTCATCTCACATTCGTCTCACTCCTTTCCACTTTCCTTCTGAGAAAAAACGAAGCTGGGAGGAAAGAATAATCCCAGCAATATTTGGGGATCAAACAGGAGCTAAAACAGTTAGTTTGCATTGTGCAAATTTCATGCATTTGTTTAGCATGAGGAATAGGACTTCATGTTAGGTGTATTGTATTTAGTTAAATCAATAGGTATTCTCCATGTGCCTGAACCCCAGTCAGCCAGGTGAGGCATGGCATTAGCAAGAAGGCATGGCATTAGCAAGAAGTCATGGCCAGATTCGGCCTTTAAAAGATGCATTTTTAAAAATGCAGGGGAAAAAAGTCACATGTGCATAGGCACGCAGGAGCGTGCACACATAAACATCATACAGTCTATGTTTCACTTTTTTATTTTTCATATAGACTCTAAGCTTCCCAGATCCCCCCCTCCAGTGTGAACCATATAACTATGGATACTTTTACAAAGGAAATGAAACAAAACAATCCTGAAATCTCTCAGTAACAAAAACGATCAAGGTAGGTTCTGGCATCAGACTGACCCTGAGTCACAGAAAAGTCAATTAATTGTGATGGCCATAATGGATCGATTATTCTGGGAAATCTCCGACATGACTTCAGCCAGCAGGCTGACAAGGAGACACACATCAAATGCGCTAGCCCTTTCCGAGGGAGCAACAGCAGGGGGTGGGGAACCCACGAGCACGGTCACTCACCTCAGACAGTGTGGTCCCGACACTCAGGGAGATCGGCGCATGTCCCTTCCTCAGCTTGGAGGCTGGATTCTGCCACTTTCAAATATCTTGCTTCTTGTCAGTTAATAATTATGCAAGTGAAATATATTTTTAAAATACAATACGAAACTAAAACAGCAACTTGTATTTTTTGCAGAGGGACGGGGCAACACATATATTTTAATTCATGCCCAAATGAATCAAATTCATTTTCTTCAGGTTTCAATGTTTCATTTTTCTTTAATTTTTTTTATCTACTATAAAAATAACTCAAAGAAGAGCAAAAGATGAAAGGCTCATCCATCTAGATACCCAGAGAGAATCACCATTAACATGAATAGTGCATTTTACTCTGGACATTTTCAGTCTAATATATAATTATAATCATTGGGCATAATCACAATTGCTACACTAATTTTTGAAAAAGCATTGTTGATATTCTTCCTGATTATAAAGTCAATATAAGCCCTTAGAGGATGTTCAGGGTAAGTAAACCAAAGAGTATAAAGAAGATGAAAATTCCCTCTAGCCTACCCCTCCGCAAGAAGCCCTCCTAATGAGAATCCCTGGGCTCTGAACCGCTCCCCTCTCCAGCCCTTGGGTCCTCAGTTCCGGGGCCTGGCTATGCCATCCGTCTCCATGTCCTGGGACAGGGGACGAGCGGGCTGTCCTCACACAGTGCTCCAAGCGCCTCCACCAGGTCCAGGCTGCCAGCCCCTCAGCCCTGGGGCCACACACCCGCGCTATGGTCGTTCATCTTCTTAGCTACCTTATGTCAAAATACTCATACTTGTTTTTGCCTTGTTAGCTAATGTCCTTTGCCGGCCACTACCCCCTCTGCCATCGCACCCCATTTTAAATATTATGGTCCTAATTACAGCAGATGATTGTTGAATGACCAAACAGGGCGGACAGACCGTGATCACACTCCAGAGGCCCAGCCTCTCTCTTACAAAATGGGACTCTTTTTTTTTTTTTTTTTTTTTTTTAACACCATCCAATGATGTCACCCGTTTGCGGTTTCTCTGGGACTTTATTAAAATGTTTGTGACGGAGCCAATGTAAACCATCCTAAATCCAACACAGAGCTGAAAGGACTGATTTTAGGGAATGTGAAGATATGGATCATTGGGCCTGTCGAAGCCCCATCTTGAGCCAATTATTGGTGTCATCTTGAGCCAATTTAATCAATCCAAGAGGGATTGGGGGGTAGAAGGGGGCTCGGGCAGGGGTTGTGAGTGTTGGTCAAATGTGCTGGCTCAAAAGTGTGTGTCATGAAAGCAACTGGGCCCTCACTTTGTGGATTTCAGTCCCTGCTTTACTTGCACTTTCATCCCAGGGTACCCACTGATGCCCAGTTTCAGCCTCATTATGGGGCTTGTTTGAAATCCTTGAATAGTCCCAGCCCAGATTTGAGAAAGGAAGCCCCCAAATCTTCAAGACCTTTTCTCACTGGGGAGACAATGTCAGGGGTGCAGAACCCACTAGACACTACTGACATCCAAGTCACTACTGACCCAACTGGACAACAAAAGGGCCTGTAGTGCTGAGTGGAAATGCTTAGAACCCAGCCACTAAGCAGCCTTGAGTACTTACCTATTGTTGAACTGCTCTTTCTTTTTATCTTTTTTTTTTAATTTTTATCGAGGTATAGTTGATTATAATGCTGTGTTAGTTTCAGCTGTACATACCCATAGATCCACTCTTTTTAAGATTCTTTCCCTATATAGGCCATTACAAAGTTTTGAGTAGAGTTCTCTGTACTGTATAGAGTCCTCATTAGTTATCTGTTTTATATGTAGTATTGTGTATATGTCAATCCCAATCTCCCAATTTACCCCTCCGTCCTTTACCCCAGTAACCATAATTTTATTTTCTATTGTCATACTGAGTGAAGTAAGTCAGACAGAGAAAGACAAATATCATCTGATATTGCTTATATGTGGAATCTAAAGAAAGGCTACAAATGAACTTATCTACAAAACAGAAATGGAGTCTCTTTTTATCTTTTAATTGAGTAGCCAGCACTACAAATCATAAACTGTATGGTTATCTTCACTTAAAAAAAAAAATAAACAAAAAACATTGACTGGAAAGAAAAGACCCTGAGACACCAGCACCTGAAATATTTGGTGTCAGGAGCTAAAGCCACATCAGCCTCCAGTTTTACACTCTGTGCCTTGAGTGGGTGACACAAATACAGGTAAGACAATTTTATTTTTTTCTTTACAAATCCACAGAGAATGATCAACATCTGTGGCATGCAATTATTACTCATATCTTATTTCTCCACAGATATATTTTTATTTTTCCATGCCCCAGAAAGGATGTAAAGAGGTGGTACCCAGACCTGACATATTTGATTAGCTGCCCCATCCTCTCACCTGAGTTCTCCTTCCATCTATCTAGGTTTCAAAAGGCTGCTTCTCCTTCTTCTCCAGAGGCAACTCTTCACGTTTTTTTATGATATAAAAAGAGTGCAGACTGTCTGGTGTGTGTACTTCTGTGTTTTGATGGCTAACATCCATGAGTATGCTCAGTCAGTTCTCCATAACCGGCTATTTGTCTTGGATATAACGCTGTGCGAGGCTGCGCGGTTTGGAAAGGTTACCGTGGCAGTGAGCCTTCTCACAGTGCATCTCTGTGCAAGCTCGACTCGATGGAGCGGAATGTGCACCAATAACACAATTGTTTTCAACCCACAAAATTGACGAGACAGGCCCTCTTCAGTTTTGGAATGCAGGCTTGCTGTCAGTTCACGAAGGAGGTATCCAAAATCTTACTCCAGGAACGAAAGAATACGAGTCAGACAATCTCCTTGATGTTCCCAAATTTAATTACTTTAAAGAACCCTGCTTCCCCACCACTGAATTATTTTTCAGAAAACAATGGATATTGGATTCATCTCTTCCCATCATATGCATTCTGAAAGCTGTTTGGATTAAAACTGACTTTCCTTCTATTTTTACTTGTTTGAATTTGAGAATTTACTTGTTTGAATTTACTTGTAGAATTTGACTGCTAAACTTTTAATTTTTGTAAACCTAATGGGCTTCTGGAACAATCCAGGAGCATTATTTACTCTGAACGTGCTCAAAACAAATCCCAAAGCAACTTTAATCGTTGCCACCTCCAAGGAAAGAAGAGGAAACGCAACTCTGGGATGGGCTGGCTTGGTTCATCAAGTCAGTATCTCCACTGGAGAATGTGTTAGTCTGTTTAGAAGTTAGGCTAATCCTACCTTTCAGTTATGGAAGGAAATGGATTTTAGATTCAAGACTCAAGGTAGGTCCTCTGAGTGCAAGATCAAATGTTCTGGTGCTTTCAACAAGCAAATGCTACTGCCTTTCTCAAGGCAGAGGCCAGCCGGGACTGCGGGCTTCATAAACAACACTCTGCTATTTATTGGAGCTGCCCACCCGAATCCAAATCTTCCTCTCTTCAATCGAGGCCTGTTTACCGCAGCTTAAACGGGGTTCTGCAGCCCTGCCTGGGTCTGCAATTTATTACTTGCTGAGAGAGCTCAGACCCAGAGTTTAAATGTCCCTAGTTGAAAGTTTATACCAGTCAGGACAGAAAATTATTCTCTCTGCCTAGGTTGAAGCACATTACTTCTTTATTGAATTAATTATGATAAGGATCATAACTTTAAACGAGGGGTGAGGTGCTGGCTTTCCGCTGGGATTGCTTGGAGCAATTTTCATCCAAGCATTTTTGTGGAGTTATTGAGTCTGGCAGGTCTGAACTTTGGAGAGGAGTAACTTTCTCCAGAACTTGAAAGGGCTTGGACATTGATCCAGGCAAAGCTGTACCAGATTCCATGTTTTGAGACAGGGAAATTTGCACTGCATGCTGAACAAATAACCGCGGGACCGGATGAAAGACAGCTCGGGAACTCCTCATGTGGCCTTGAGCTTGGCCTTTCCCTGACGGAGCTGGCCCGGGGAGGGCAAGGGATAGACAGGGACAGGCAGGTCCCCAGCAAGCCCATGTTTCCCTGCCTCTTAATTTTAGAAGGGCTGCAGGGCTGTGCAAGCAGTGGGCTGGTCCTGATGCATACAGGATGGTGGGCTGAACAGCAAAGGATGCTTGCTCCAAGGTCAAGTGGACCCAGGTCTAATTCTTCTTTGGCCACTCTCTAGTGCCGGAATATGAAGAGTGGCCCTTCCCTTCTTTGTTTCACCCCACATCGCTGGACTATTTAAAGAAGTAAGCTTGTTTATGTATAATATATGTTATTTAGAATATATGGGGCTTCCCAGGTGGCTCAATGGTAAAGAATCTGCCTGCCAACACAGGAGACACAGGTTCAATCACTGGGTCAGGAAGATGCCCTGGAGGAGGAAAGGGCAACCTGCTCCAGTATTCTTGTCTGGAAAATCACAAGGACAGGGGAGCCTAGCGGGCTACAGTCCATGGGGTCGCAAAGAGTCAGATACAACTGAGCACGAACACACACAATATAGAATACATAGATGTTTTGTATACACACACACGCACACACACACATATATATATAGTACTTAGTTGGGATTATTTAAAGGTAGTCGTGATTACTACTCTCATTATGTTCAGGAAAATGGAAAAGTTCAGCCGGACCAACGTCTCAATATCTCTTCCAGCTAAAATCTTCCACTCCCACCCAGGTGACAAAGCTGTGTGGGTCTCTGGCTCCCAGTCCAGGAACATGCTGTCCATAGTCCTCACCCTTGGGTCCCTGCCCTCAGTAGCTCGGGGCCTGGCCTTGAGTCCCAGCCTTCTCAGAAGCTCAGCTCTACTCTGAGAGAGAAGCCCGCCATCCCAGGAGCTCAAACCAGCAGATCCTGACCGAGGCAGTTCCATTTTGGAGAGGTTTTATTTCTGCTGCTTCTGAGGGGTGGTATATCTTCAAGTCCCACCCGGAGACCTGCCTGCCACAGATCCACCAGTGTTGTCCAGACCAGGCCTACCAGGCAGTCGGTCAGTTAGCCAATCCAAGGGCCAGTGGGTGGAGCGGTCTGGGGTTCTATCTGCTCAGCTGTGAACAAGTCCACCCCGAGGCCGCCTGCAGGCAGGACATACACTGTTGACACAACGGCTCTTCCCTGTACCTCCCTCTATCTCCTCAAAGCGCACTTTTCATCCCACAATTCATGCCCCACTCTTTGGAGTCTATATGGCTTGGGTTATTGTAGCCTTCTCTGAATGGGGCGATCCATGGTTTTAATCTGTCAAAAGGAGGGTACCACAGCTGGGATCATGGCAAGGGCCAGGGAGTGAACAGGGGCTGGGCTCAGGCGCACTGGCCAGCAGCCTGCCCAGCACCCCACTCCCACGCCCTCAGGGCCAGGCCCTGGCTCCTCAGGCCTGCCCAAGCCAAGCCTCTGAATGAGGGGGGTCCCTTTCCCTCCTCAGGGTTAGCCAGGGGTGAGTGTGGGACAAATATCAGGTTTCTTAGTTTCCTGCAGTGCGAGGCAGACGACAAGATTATTACCTCTCCAAGGGGATACAGGCTGAAAATATCAGCAGGTTCCAGGAGGGTTTTGAGAGTTTTGTGGAATGCGATAGAGTAGGAACATGACTGATCCTGAACGAGGGGTCCTGCCCTGTCTTTCAGCACCTGTTCTCATTGAAGGGTCCAACCTTCTTTGAGAAAGAAACAGATAAAGGTGTTCACGCTAAAATGTAAATGATTCTTCATGTGTTACACTGCACAAGGGTTTTTCACAGAAAACATTAGTAGGAATTTTCATTATAATTCTGCAGTCACTGCCTTCTCTGATATACGAATGCACAGAGATACACATGGACATACACAAACCACACACAAACACATATGCACATACAAACACACATGACTCTCCATCCAAACCCTTACCCTAACCCTGAACACCCTGGACCCTCTCTCCCTACTGGCATTTACCCCATGGACTGTAGCCCACCAGGCTCCTCTGTCCAGAGAATTTCCCAGGCAAGAATACTTTAGCAGGTTGCTATTTCCTCTTTCAGGGGATCTTCCTGACCCAGGGATCAAACCCACATCTCTTGCATTTCCTGCATTGGCAGGAACAATATGCCCTAAAATCCATTAAAGCATTCTCCCACTTTGTTTCCCTGATTTTCTTAAATGCATCCTTCAAATCCCAGCCCAGTTGCCATTTCCTTCAGGAAGCTCTCAGAGACTCTCTCTCCCTCTCTCTGGGCTGCATTAGCCGCTGTTCCCAGTGTGCCCTCTGTGCTCCTCCAGTGCAGCCCTCCCCACCCTGCGCAATCATCATTTGGTTCCTGGCCTCACTCTCCCATGAAACTGTCAGCTCCTGAGGGCAGAACTGGGGTCTCATTCTGCATTTCATCCCTAATGCTTCTTTCTTCCTGAGAAATAAAGTCAGAGCCCCTGGCAGGGATGTGGAGCAAGGCACGCACAGAGGCACTCCTGAGTGTGACACAGTTATGCACCCAGAGGCACCCCAAAGACAAAAAGGCATTCACCAATTTCCTAAAAATCTTTCTGACCATAGCTTGGAAAAGAGACACAAAGAGAACCAAAGTTTGAAGAACTGGTGAAAGACACTGTTCCTCTCAGTCCTGAATGTTCATTGGAAGGACTGATGCTGAAGCTGAAACTCTAATACTTTGGCCATCTGATGCAAAGAACTGACTCATTGGAAAAGACCCTGATGCTGGGAAAGATTGAAGGCAGGAGGAGAAGGGTATGAAAGAGGATGAGATGGTTGGATGGCATCACCAACTGAATGGACATGCATTTGAGCAGGCTCCAGGAGTTGGTGATGGACAGGGAAGCCTGGCGTGCTACAGTCCACGGGGTCCCAAAGAGTCAGACATGACTGAGTGACTGAACTGAACTGTGCCTCTCAGCATGTTACTGGGGATTCCCTGGTGGCTCAGACGATAAGGAATCCACCTGTAATGCAGCAGACCAGGCTTTGAATTCCAGATTTGGAAGATCCCTTGGAGAAGGGAAAGGCAACCCACTCCAGTATTCTTGTCTGGATAATCCCACAGAGGAGCCTGGTAGATCACAGTCCATGGGGTTGCAAAGAGTTGGACACAACTGAGCGACTAACACTTCACTTAAAAATACATTAGCTGAAAAATGTGAAAATTGGCCAGTAAATAAATATGTGGTACCAAGCTGTGACCTCTCAGACCTGTGGCAGTTCCCACTACTGCAGACTGAGAGCTCCTAGCCCATCCACCTCACTAGGTATCCCTAGAGGCAGGCGGACAGCTTCTCAGGCCACGCGGGTTATTATTCATGGTTTCACAACAGCACAGGCTGCCAGCCTCCCTTGTTCTGTCACCTGGATCTGAAACTTCAGCTCCTTCCTTTCTGCCACCCTCAGACCACAAGGCCTGCTCAGAGCCGCAGCTCACTCAGGATGATGGGCTGCCCAGGACGGACCTGCCACAAGCCGCCCTTGGCCATGCCCACCTGCCCACACCCCACACACAGGCCTGGGAGACTGTAGGGTAAAAGGGCCAAGAGCATTGGCCCTGGCTCTGCTGCTGCTGCTGCTGCTGCTGCTAAGTCGCTTCAGTCGTGTCCGACTCTGTGCGACCCCATAGACGTCAGCCCACCAGGCTCCCCCGTCCCTGGGATTCTCCAGGCAAGAACACTGGAGTGGGTTGCCATTTCCTTCTCCAATGCGTGAAAGTGAAAAGTGAAAGTGAAGTCGCCCAGTCGTGTCAGACTCTTAGCGACTCCAGGGACTGCAGCCTACCAGGCTCCTCCATCCATGGGATTTTCCAGGCAAGAGTACTGGAGTGGGGTGCCATTGCCTTTTCCGGGAGGTGCTCTACCTGGGTTCAAATCCTGACTCCACCCACTTATAAACTGGGTGATCTTACCAGATAAGATATTTAACCACTCTGCCTGGATTCAAATCCTGACTCCACCCACTTATAAACTGGGTGATCTTACCAGATAAGATATTTAACCACTCTGAGCCTCTATTTCCTCATCTGAAAATGGGGGAAAATAATATTTTTAATATTTACCTTAATTTTCAGTTTTCTAATTTTATTTTGGTTGCACGGGGTCTTAATTGTGGTGCACAGGCTTTGCGTACTGCAGAGCACGAACTCTAGAGGGCGTGAGCTTCAGTAGTTGTGGATCTCAGGCTCAAGAGCACAGTTCAGTAGTTGTGGTACACCAGCTGTGGTGCCCCGCAACATGCAGGATCTTCCTCGACCAGGAATCAAACTCATGTTCCCTGCATTGGCAAGAGGATTCTTAACCACTGGACCACCAAGGAAGTCTGGGAAAAATAATTTTTTTTTAATCCCATAGCTGTGGGCTGAGGTTTATATCCACCTAAAGAGCTCCTAACAGTGTCCAGCTATGGTAAATGACAAATGTCAGCGATTGTCAGCACACACACACATATACAGAAGTCTGCACTGCTCACCTGTGATTTCCCAATCACTGATTCTCAGTCATAGGCTGAGAACTTCCCTTCTTAGACTCTGAGGAGCAGCCAAAGTCTCCTGAGCATTGGAAGTCTGGTAAAAACTCACAATCATTCATTCATTCATTCATTCAACAAACATCTAGTGAGCATCTACAGTATGTGGGGTGCTGAGGAACCAGAGATGGGACAAGGCCCGGTCTTGCCTTGAGAAGCACATAGCCAGGCTGAGATGCAGAGCAAGGAACTGATGGTGACAATGGTCTGGATGAATGCCATAATGAAGCATGGGAAGGGAGTGAGTGGTCAGTGGCTGGAGTAGGGAGAGAAATGATCCACTCTTGGGCAATCAGGGAAGGCTTCTTGTAGGAGGGAACACCTGTATACTGAAGGCTGAGCATGAGTTAGCCATGTGAAGGGGTAAGGAGGAGGGGAGATGGGCCCAGGCTGCACTAGGTCAAATTAATTAATTATCCATAACAAGTACCACAACAAATAACTACTGTCAGGGCGTTTTCTCTATGCCTGGACCAGTGTCAAGCATTTGAGCCACGTTATCTCACTGAAGCTTCACTTTCAGCTCTGAATAAAGGCGGTCTGTATTTCATCTAGAGGTGTATTATCCTCAATGCTTAGAATAGTGCCTAGAACTTAAATGGTTCTCAGTGAATATCTGTAGAACAAATAAAGATCAAGCACTCCTATAAGGTTGGTTCTAATATGATTCCCATTTTTCAGATGAGGAAACAGAGGTATAGAGAAATCAGGCACCTTGCTCAAGGATGTCCCACAGCTAGTTGTGAAACACAGCAAGGGTTGTCTGGACAAGACCCTCCCCACTTAGTCAAGATTGGCCCAGAGGGACCTCAAGAGCCAGAGGACCTGCTCCTTCATATCCCTGTAAAGGACCAGGTCACAGACAATCAATGGAAGCTCTCCTTAAAGTGAGCTCTGCAAGAAGTGAGCAGGGTGCCCTCTACCTCCTCCCCACCCCCACCCATCCTCATGGCTCTTGGCCCAACAGCCTGTGTTTACATTTCTCCCTCAATCTGGAGGCTGCAGATTGAAATTATCTCTTCTCGGCTATGTCAGCCTGTCCTGAGCCTTGCTCCCAGCCCCAGCACCTCCCAGTAAGCCCAAGGCAGCCACAGCTGGGGTCTGATAAAGTCGGTTCTGTCTCATAGGTTTCTGATGGGTTGGGAGAAAGAAGGCCCCCCTCTCCCCAGTACTGCAAATGGAACTTCTCAGCCAGCAGCCCTCCCTGCCAGGGGACTGGGGGGAAGCAGAGAGCCACCCACCCCACCCCCCAGCCCCAGCACCCTCTGGGAGCCACAGAGGTGCTCATCACAGGACCATCAGGAGAGAGTCTATGGCTGGCCCCAGGCCTCCATACTGCAGCCCAGGTCACCTGGTTGGCAGGTGATTTCCAGGGAAGTGGAGAGATTCAGCGCCCCCTCATTTTAGATTCTCTTTTCTCATGACCTTTCTCACTATCTCTGTGATACAAGCACTTGCTGTGCAACCTGGAGGCAGTTCCCTCCCTTCTCTGGGCCTCAGTTACTTCATCTGAGGGACTAGGGTAGATGTTTTGGGGGGATGTGAAGGGATCTGCCTTGAGCCAGGCTCTTTTAAGCTCCCTGAGGTTGGTCTTCATGCCCAATACCCAGCAAAAAACCTGGCACTCAGTAGGTGCTCAAGGAGTGTTTGTTGATGGAATGAATGATGAATGTTCCCCTCCCCTGCCAGTGATGACTTCTCTTTCTCTTCTCAGCACTCTCATGAACCCCATTGTACCTTGGAACCCATCTCTAGGCCATATCTTGATCTATGGAAATATCTTTCCCCATTTTGTTCTCAGTATGGGGTCTCAATAAAAATCATTTCTTGCACTGTGGGAACTTGATACACTCTGGCTGTTACCATCATTAAAATGTCAGATATGCTTGTCCATACTACAATTTTAATAGTTAATAGACAATGAGCAGGTCTCTCTTTTTTATTCTTAGTGTTTTATTCCTGTTGTAGAGTTTCCAAGTCAATTCTATTAATTCCCTTTTTTAAAAAGTTTATTATTGGGGTATAACTGCTTTCAATTTTGTGTGGATTTCTGCTGAACAACAAAGTGGATCATCTGTATATATACATATATCCCCACCCCCTTCAGCCTCCCTTCCACCATCCCTCCATCCCACCCCTCTAGGTCACCATAGAGTACGGAGCTGAGGTCTGTTTTCTACAAGGGTTCTAAGAAGGCCCGTCCCAGAGAACAAGTCTCTAAGCACACGTCTCATGTGCTACAGCAGGTTCTAGCCTGGTTCCCAGGTGTGGGAAGGAAGGAAGGCTGGTGTTCCAGCAGGAACACAGGGTCCTAAGGCTAAGGTCCATGTCTCAGGAAGCCAGAGGAGGCAGAGCAAGGGCAGAAACTTGTCATCCAGCCAAGCTATAAGGAAACATCCCTGTGATGAGGGGCCACATACTCACCATCCCCTGAAATAGCAATGATAATAGAGCCAATGGTGGAAATGCAGGCAGAGGAGCCTAGGATGGGGTCAGCCCAGGCTAAGCCAGGCAAACAATTTGTAGCAGGAACCTATGCCTGACCTAGAACCAGGCACCAAGTCTGAGGAATTTGCAAAGAGTTAAACCAGGCTCCCCAAGGGCTTCTCAGGTGGCACAGTGGTAAAGAATCTGCTTCCCAATGCAGGAGACACGAGTCGCAGAGTTCAATCCCTGGGTCAGGAAGATTCCCTGGAGTAGGAAATGGCAACCCGCTCCAGTATTCTTGCCTGGAAAATCCCAGGGACAGAGAAGCCTGGTGGGCTACAGTCCATAGAGTAGCAAAGAGTCGGACACAGCTGAGCATGAGCACACACACAAACCAGACCAGACTGTTTGCAGGGCTCAGCCCAGGCTGACCCCATCCCAGGCTTCTCTGCCTGCATTTCCACCACTGGCTCTATTACCATCACTGTTTCAGGGGATGGTGAGTACGTGGCTTTCTGAGACACGGACCTCAGCCTTCGGAGGAAGGGCCATGGTGAGTAAGTGGCCCCTCAGCACACTGATGGCAATAGAGCCAATGGTGGAAATACAGAAAGCCATTCATTATAGCTTGGCTGGTTGGCAAGTTTCTGCCCTCGCTGTGCCTCCTCTGGCTTTCTGAGACATGGACCTCAGCCTTTGGACCCTGTATTCCTGCTGGAATACTGAGCAACATGTCCATAATATAAAACAATTACAGATGCGATGGTTGAGTGCTAGACTATGCCATGGTTGGTACTGAACTCCTACTCTTACTTCAAAATCCTGATAAGAATTCTTGCTCCTGGAGGTATTATGGATTTGACATTCTAAAGGTAAACAAACGAACTTCTAGTTTCACAAAATAAGTAATGGATGAAATATATCAAACAATCTTTTTAGAAGCAGAGCTAAACTCGACAAAAGCAAAGACTCTCCAAAGGTCAAAGGTGAAGAGAGGCTTCCAGCCTGGAGAGCCAGGGCCACACCAGGCCAGCTCCCCAGCACTTGCTGATGCCAGCACACTGGAACCTCAGGGTTTATTGGCAACAGAGGGGACAAGACCTTGGGCACATATCTGATTGGATCCCCTACGCCGCTCCTCTCCCACACACAGAAGTTGAGGTCTTTGAAGGGTCATACTCTCAGTGAAAGGTTAAACTAGAAAAAAAAAAAAAAATCTGCCCACCATCAAAGGGAGACAAGATAGCTTTAGGTCCAAGATTTGATCTTAGGCTTGGATCCAAGTGGAAAAAAGGAAAAATAAAAGAATAAAGGCTGCTGAGAATTCATAACCATATCCCTGAACTCCGCAGGTCTGGGTCAAATTTATACTATCTGCTTGGTCCAGGAAACCCCAAGTCAAGAAATTAAAGTAGTCCCAGACCAGCAGTGCTCTGTGGCATCTGGCAGAGCAAAGCAAATTCATCTGGGGGAGCATCATCAGTCCAGGCCCCACAGGTTCCTCCCAGGTTTACAGTGGTCAACAGAGCTTGCAGTCAGTCAGAAAGGTGTCAAGACACACGAGAGTGGGGATCATCAGAAAGAATCCGGAGTAGAATTATACTCAGAAGGACTTGAGACATTGGAATGATTAGGTACAACAATGTGAAATAAATAAGTCTAAAATTTAAACAAAGTAAAACAAGGAATTGAAAACTCAAGCAGAGACTAATAAAAATGGCCAGTATATTTGATAAACAGATGGATGAATAGACAGATAAAATTTCTTAAACTGGAAATTCAAATACTTGAAATTTAAAGCCCAAAGGATTATTTAAACAGTTGAATGGAGAATTCCTGAGCTATAAGACAAATCTAAAGAAATGTTATTCTGATTGATTTGTGGATATTGAAGAATCCTTGCATCCCTGGGATGAATCCCACTCAGTCATGGTGTATGATCCTTTTAATGTATTATTGGACTTGGTTTGCTAGTATTTTTGTGTCTATGGACCTGTAATTATCTTTTCTTTTGTAGTATCTTTGTCTAGTTTTTGATATCAGGGTGATGGTGGCCTCATAGAATGCCCTTGGGAGTGTTCCTTCCTTTGCAATTTTTGGGAAGAATTTCAGGATAGGTGTTAACTCTTCTGTAAATGTTTGACAGAATTTGTCTGTGAGGCATCTGGTCCTGGACTTTGGTTTCTTGGAAGTTTTCAAATCACTGTTTCAATTTCAGTACTTGTGATTGGTTTGTTCATATTTTCTATTTCTTCTTGTTTCGGTATTAAAAGGTTGTATCTTTCTAAGAATTTGGCCATTTCTTATAGGTCGTCCATTTTATTGGCATATAGTTGCTTGTAGTAGTCTGTTATGATCCTTTGTATTTCTGTGTCAGTTGTAACTTCTCCTTTTTGATTTCTAATTTTATTGATTTGAGCCTTCTCTCTTTTTAACATCACTAATTATTAGAGAAATATAAATCAAAACTACAATGAGGTATCACTTCACACTGGTCAGAATAGCCATCATCAAAAGTCTACAAACAATAAACACTGGAAAAGGCGTAGAGAAAAGGGAACCCCCCTACACTGTTGGTGGGAATGTAAATTTGTACAACCACTATGGAGAAAAGTATGGAATTTCCTTTAAAAACTAAAAATAGAGCTGCCTTATGATCTAGCAATCCCACCCCTAGGCATATATTCAGAGAAAACACTAACTTGAAAAAACACGTGCACCCCAATGTTCATAGCAGGACATTCACAGTAGCTAAGACATGGAAGCAACCTAAATGTCCATTGACAGAGGAATGGATAAAGAGGATATTGGCTTCCCTGGTGGCTCAGGTGGGAATCTGTCTGCAATGCAGGAGACCCAGGTCCAATCCCTGGGTGAGAAAGATCCCCTGGAGAAGGAAATGGCAACCCACTCCAGTATTCCTGCCTGGAAAATTCTATGGACAGAGGAGCCTGGTGGGCTAAGTTCATTGGATCACAAGAATTGGACATGACTGAGCAATTAACACACACGATGGAATATTACTCTGTCATAAAAAAAGAATGCAGTAGATTTTCCTGGTGGTCCAGTGGTTAAGAATCACCTGCCAATGCAGGGAACACAGTTTCAATCCCGGGTCCGGGAAGATTTTACACCCCTCAGGGCAGTGCACCACCACTACAGAGCCTGTGCTCTAGAGCCTACAAGCCACAGCTACTGAGCCTCCATCCTACAGCCCACGCTCTGCAACACGAAAAGCCATGGCAATGAGAAGCCTGCACGCGTATCAAAGGACAGCCCCACCTGCTGCAACTAGAGAAAGCCCACGAGCAGCAACTGAGCCACTGAAATAAAGGAAAAAAAGAATGGCATAATGCCATTTGCAGTCACACGAATGGATCTAGAGATTGTCATATTAAATGAAGTCAGACGAAGATAAATATCATATGATATCACTCATATATGGAATCTAATTTTTAAAAATAATACAAAATAAACTTATTTTAAAAAAAGAAAGAGAGTTACAGATTTTCAAAACAAACTTATTATTACCAAAGGAGAAATGTGGAGGGGGGAGAGATAAGTCAGAAGCTTGAGATTAATGTACATACACTACTATATATAAGATAGATAACCAACAAGGATCTATAGCACAAGGAACTTTACTCAATATTATGTTATAACCTATATGAGAAAATAATCTGAAAAAGAATGAATATACGTATACATATAACTGAATCACTTTGCTGTACACCTGAAACTAACACAACATTGTAAATCAACTATACTCCAATACAATTTTTTAAAAAAGACATGTTACAGTGCAGCCCAGAGATTAAAAAAATGAAAAATATAAGAGACACTAAGAGACATGGAGACAAAATAAGAAGGTCTAAAGTATAGCTAATTAGAGTTCCTGAAGATACAATGTAGGGGCAAGCAATCTTTGAAGAAATAATGGCTAAGAATTTTTCCAAACTGATAAAGGACATGAGTCATCAGATTCAGGAATCACAATAAATCCAAGCAAGAAAAGTAAAAATCAATTCACATCATAGTGAAACTGAAGAAGACACGGAAAAGATCTTTTTAAAATGCCATAGGGAAAAAATAGCTTACTCATAAACGAACAAGAGGCAGACCAACAACCACAACAATGGAAGCCAGAAAGCAATGGAATAGCATCTTCAGCATGCTGAGGGAAAATAACTATCTACCTAGATTTCTAAACTCAGCTTAACTTTCACTCAAGAATAAGAGGATAATACTGTCAACAGGTGAGTGGATAAAGAAGACATGAGATACCACACACACATTGGAATATTATTTAGCCTTAAAAAAGGAAATCTTGACATCTGCAACAACACTACAGAGAGTAGAATGGTGGTTACAAGGGGCTGGGAGGGAGGGAGAAATAGGAAGATGTTGGTTAAGTGGTACAAAGTTTCAGTTATGCAAGTTAAATACTGGAAATCTAATATACAAAAATGTGTCTATAGTCAACAATGTACTGTATATTTGAAATTTGCTAACAGGACAGATCTTAAATGTTATCATCATGCACACACAGAAACCGTAGCTGTGTGATGGATATGTTAATTTGCTTGATAGTGGTGAATACCTCACAATGTTTACATATATCATCAAGTTGTACACCTTAAATACGTACAATTTTAAATTGTCAATTATACCTTAATAAAACTGGGATGAGGGAGAATTAGAGGAAAATAGCCTTTCAGACAAAGAACTGAATTTACAACTAAATGCCTCCTCTAAAAAACCAGAAGAAGAAAAATTAATCAGAAAGATCTTGTATACAAGAAGGGACTGAGAATAAGAAAATAATAAACATCTAGGTAAAGCTAGACGGCACCAGTTCTATTAAATGATAATAATGGCCATACTGAGAAAAAAAACTGGAACTGAATTAGTGGACAATAATAAGTACGGCATGAAAGATGGGATGAGGGTGATTACCTTCAAGCTAGGGTATGTGTTAAAAGTTTAAGAGTAGCCACTAAAATGATAGTTACACTTCCTAAATCAATTGAGAAAGAAAGCAGAATTTAAAAAAAAAAAAAATTTAAATAAATGTTAAGCAAGACACGACTAATCCTGACCTTGAGGAGTTCAGAGCCTCCTCAAGAGACTCTTGAGTACAAGGGACAGGCAAATAAGGACATAATTCTACTGATAACACTTTAAATGTGTAAGGTCAAGTGTTGATGAGCACATGGAAACTATGGGGAAGTAGGTTGCAACAGTCACAGCTCATGTGTGTATAAATTGTTCCAGTTGCTAGGGAGGGTCACTTGCCATTTCATCCCTGGAATCCTCTCACTGCCTGGCCCCAAAGCCACTCACTCACTTGCAGGTGTCTGAAGGGGGCATACTCAGGCATTATGTAAATATCAAAGCCCCTGAAACAAGCTAAATACCCATGAACAAAGAATGGCTATAACATAGACTATTTCTCCACAGTGAAAAGGAAGACAGGATAGATCTACTATGGTCTAATATTAAATATCTAGTATCAAACACTTACCCTATACACACACACACACACACACACACACACACACACACACACCCCACACATACACACCACATACCAAGCAGCACTCTCCCAGGCCCAGGACAGGACCCTAGCACTTCACAGCTGTGCAATAAATGTGGACTGAACTGAACTGAGTTTGGGGAAGTACCACAGAGAGGAATCAAGAGAAACAGATTATGAGCCAGGAGGAGCCTCCAGCAGCAAGAGAACAAGATAGAAGAAAGTCCCTGGCTGGCGCTACGAGGACACTTCATCCCCAAGTGAAGGGGCAGAAGCGGAGGAGAAACCCACAGACCCAAGCACATCTGGTGCCCAGGAGCTTATACTCCCCCCAAGCCCACACCCGAGGTGACCTGGAGCTGGGGACGAGTCCCAAGCTGGCTGAGGCTGGGAGGAGAAGGCTGGAAGAGGCCCAGGCAGCAAGTCCCAGCCTTTCCTCCTCCCAGCACTATCAGCCCTTGTCTTCCTGTTTGACCAAACTTGTCAAGTGTGTTTTTGAAAGCCCCTATCTTTGGGAAGACTTATGGGGAATGAGGGGGTCCAAATCTCTCAGCGGGCCACAGTGACCACCCAGCCCACGGCTCTGCACCTCTGCTCTGAGCTCCCAGAAGCTGGAAGGTCTGCAGTACTTGGACCACAGTTCCTACCAGGCTTCTCTCCCAAGGGAAGCCTGCAGAGTTATATAAATCAGGCATGTGAATGTGAGCATGCGTGTGAGACTGTGCATGGGCATTCATGCGCACTCTAACTTGGTTGCTACCCAACCACATTGAAAATTATCCCGCATTATGTGCTGGGCATTCTTTTGGACCGTGGAGATGAATCAGCTCCTTTCCATGTTCCAGTCCTGACTACTGGGCATGACTTTTCACTCACTGTTCTGTACATTCTGTGGAACATTATTATATACATACACAAAACAGACTGTTCCTCGTGGCTAAGCTTTTACTCAGAGCTCTTTCTCCTACCTGGAACTCCTTTCCTCTCTTACCTGGCTAGCATTTACCTGTCTTTCAGGTTTGGCTTCTGGGAGGTTTTCTTTGTCACCCTTCCATGCCTAGTTGGACTAGGTGTCTCTCTAGGATTTCCATCATGCCCTGGATTATGTCTACTGTGAAATTTACAACAATACTAAAATCAACATTTATGCAGCACTTTCTATGTTCCAGGAGTGGTACTAAACAGTCAATATGCATTAGCATTTTTACTCTCTATAACATCCCTATCAAATGGGACAGCTTCTAGTTACCTTCCTGAGTCATTCTCTCTCCTTCTTTACTAACTTAACTGTGATTCTCTTGAGAATATGAATGTGCCCAGCTTAATAATCAGTTAATAATCACTAGTGCCATCACTTTGTGGCAAATAGATGGGGAAACAATGGAAACAGTGAGAGACTTTATTTTCTTGGGCTCCAAAATCACTGAAGATGGTGACTGCAGCCATGAAATTAAAAGACACTTGCTCCTTGTGAATAAAAGCTATGACAAACTTAGATAGCATATTAAAAATCAGAGACGTTACTTGACAACAAAGGTCCATCTAGTCAAAGCTATGATTTTTCCAGTAGTCATGTATGGATGTGAGAGTTAGACCATAAAGAAACTTGAGCACCGAAGAATTGATGCTTTTTAACTGTGATGTTGGATAAGACTCTTGAGAGTTCCTTGGACTGCAAGGAGATCCAACCTGTCAATCCTAAAGGAAATTAGTCCTGAATATTCATTGGAAGCACTGATGATGAAGCTGAAGCTCCAATACTTTGGCCTGATTGGAAGAACTGACTCACTGGAAAGGACCCTGATGCCGGGAAAGGTTGAAGGTAGGAGGAGAAGGGAATGACAGAGGATGAGATAGTTGGATGGAATCACTGACTTGATGCACCAAGCTCTGGGAGTTGGTGATGGACAGGGAAGCCTGGCATGCTGGAATCCATGGGGTCTCAAAGAGTTGGACACGACTGAGCAACTGAACTGAATAGCTTAATAATAACATTTCATATTCATAACTCTGCAATTAAATTCTGACAATGAGATGCAGGTAGAAGTTGTTGGGGGAGAATTATGGGACTATCCTTTAAAGGCTGGCTGCTGCAGCTGGAAAGCACATGTTGTCCTTCCTCTTTCATCGCCATTGCAGCGTGGAATGTTAACATGATGGCTTGGACCACCACAGTCATCTTGAAACCATGAGACAAACACTCCAAAAAAGGTGAAAGAGCAAAAGAGGACTTTCACCTTTGATACAACCAAGTGAACTCTTATTGGACCCAGTGATAATCCAATAACCATTAATTCTGGACAAAATTTAAAATATTAATACAACTATCTAAAGGTACTAGAGAGTGACCAAAAGCAAGCAGATTCTAGAAGAGAGTTGGCATGTGGGAAAAGAGATGGGGCACAAGTAATTTCTCATTTTTATGGCTTTTAGCTTGAAGACAGTTCAAAGTCAACTTGAACAGACACTGAACCATGTCTGAGCTGTGATGAGCCATGAGCATCATGAGATGTGACCAAATTTCTTAAGGAAAATGCATAGTTTTCTGACTTAAAGAACCAGAAGATAAAGTTCAGGAAGACCTTAGCTGCTGCAAAGTGAAAGGGGAATCTCCTTTCTAAGGAAAGATCTGAAGATAAGGAGCCCTGAATTCTATACATAAATTCTGTCAAACCATGGGTCACTGCTGACCCATGCACTCATGGAGCAGGATCAAAGCTGCCTAGTTGAGGATAAAAGAACATAGTGAGATTTGTGTTGCTGCCCCAGAAAAAGAGTTTGCAGTTTGAATCCAACCTAGTTAATTACCAGCTAAAACAAAACAAAACAAAAAAAATAACATTCTTCATAAGAATATAACAAAATCGAGTGCCTCCACAATATTATTCTCACAGGGTGTAGGATACAATTAAAAGCATATTACTCAACATATGAAGAACAGGAAAATGTGATCAATTCACAAGAGAAAAGACAAATAATGGAGATGGATATGTTGGGATTAGCAGACAAGGATTTTTTTTTCTTTAAATATTTTAAAAATTAGTTTTCCAAACTCCTAATCTCCTTTTTTTTTTTTCATTTATTTTATTATTTGGAGGCTAATTACTTTACAATATTGTAGTAGTTTTTGCCATACATTGACATGAATCAGCCATGGATTTACATGTGTTCCCCATCCCGATCCCCCCTCCCGCCTCCCTCCCCATCCCATCCCTCTGGGTCTTCCCAGTGTGCCAGCCATGAGCACTTGTCTCATGCATCCAACCTGGGCTGGTGATCTGTTTCACCCTTGATGTTATACTTGTTTCAATGCTATCCTCTCAGAACATCCCACCCTCGCCTTCTCCCACAGAGTCCAAAAGTAAGTTCTGTACATCTGTGTCTCTTTTTCTGTTTTGCAAATAAGGTTATCATTACCATCTTTTAAAATTCCACATATATGCGTTAGTATACTGTATTGGTCTTTATCTTTCTGGCTTACTTCACTCTGTATAATGGGCTCCAGTTTCATCCATCTCATTAGAACTGGTTCAAATGAATTCTTTTTAATGGCTGAGTAATATTCCATGGTGTATATGTACCATAGCTTCCTTATCCATTCATCTGCTGATGGGCATCTAGGTTGCTTCCATGTCCTGACAATTATAAACAGTGCTGCAACGAACATTGGGGTACACGTGTTTCTTTCAGATCTGGTTTCCTTGGTGTGTATGCCCAGGAGTGGGATTGCTGGGTCATATGGCAGTTCTATTTCCATTTTTATAAGGAATCTCCACACTGTTCTCCATAGTGGCTGTACTAGTTTGCATTCTCACCAACAGTGTAAGAGTGTTCCCTTTTCTCCACACCCTCTCCAGCATTTACTGCTTGTAGACTTGTATAGCAGCCATCCTGACTGGCGTGTAATGATACCTCATTGTGGTTTTGATTTGCATTTCTCTGATAATGAGTGATGTTGAGCATCTTTTCATGTGTTTGTTAGCCATCTGTATGTCTTCTTTGGAGAAGTGTCTGTTTAGTTCTTTGGCCCATTTTTTGATTGGGTCATTTATCTTTCTGGAATCGAGCTGCAGGAGTTGCTTGTATATTTTTGAGATTAACTCTTTAGCAGTTGCTTCGTTTGCTATTATTTTCTCCCATTCTGAAGGCTGTCTTTTCACCTTGCTTATAGTTTCCTTTGTTGTGCAGAAGCTTTTAAGTTTAATAGGTTCCATTTGTTTATTTTTGCTTTTATTTCCAATATTCTGGGAGGTGGGTCATAGAGGATCCTGCTGTGATTTATGTCGGAGAGTGTTTTGCCTATGTTCTCCTCTAGGAGTTTTATTATGTAAATGTAAGTTTCTGGTCTTACATTTAGATCTTTAAACTATTTTTAGTTTATTTTTGTGAATGGTGTTAGAAAGTGTTCTAGTTTCATTCTTTGACAAGTGGTTGACCAGTTTTCCCAGCACCACTTGTTAAAGAGGTTGTCTTTTTCCATTGTATATCCTTGCCTCCTTTGTTGAAGATAAGGTGTCCATAGGTGTGTGGATTTATCTCTGGGCTTTCTATTCTGTTCCATTGATGTATATATCTGTCTTTGTGCCAGTACCATACTGTCTTGATGACTGTGGCTTTGTAGTAGAACCTGAAGTCAGGCAGGTTGATTCCTCCAGTTCCAGTCTTCTTTCTCAAGATTACTTTGGCTATTCGAGGTTTTTTGTATTTCCATACAAATTGTGAAATTATTTGTTCTAGTTCTGTGACAAATACCATTGGTAGCTTGATAGGGAGTGTATTGAATCTATAGATTGCTTTGGGTAGTATAGTCATTTTCACAATATTGATTCTTGCAATCCATGAACACGGTATATTTCTCCATCTATTTGTGTCCTCTTTGATTTCTTTCATTAATGTTTCATAGTTTTCTATGTATAGGTCTTTCATTTCTTCAGGTAGATATACTCCTAAGTATTTTATTTTATTTTTTTTTGTTGCAATGGTGAATGGCATTGTTTCCTTAGTTTCTCTTTCTGTTTTCTCATTGTTAGTGTATAGGAATGCAAGGGATTTCTGTGTGTTAATTTTATATCCTGCAACATCACTGTATTCATTGATTAGCTCTAGTAATTTTCTGGTAGAGTTTTTAGGGTTTTCTATGTAGAGGATCATGTCGTCTGCAAACAGTGAGAGTTTTACTTCTTCTTTTCCAATCTGGATACCTTTCATTTCTTTTTCTGCTCTGATTGCTGTGGCCAACACTTCCAAAACTATGTTGAATAGTAGTGGTGAGAGTGGGCACCCTTGTCTTGTTCCTGACTTTAAGGGAAATGCTTTCAATTTTTCACATTGAGGATAACGTTTGCTGAGGGTTTGTCATATATAGCTTTTATTATGTTGAGGTATGTTCCTTCTATTCCAGCTTTCTGGAGAGTTTTTATCATAAATGGATGTTGAATTTTGTCAAAGGTTTTTTCTGCATCTATTGAGATAATCATATGGTTTTTATCTTTCAATTTGTTAATCTGGCATATTACATTGATTGATTCATGGATATTAAAGAATCCTTGCATTTCTGGGATAAAGCCCACTTGGTCATGATGTATGATCTTTTTAATATGTTGTTGGATTCTGTTTGCTAGAATTCTGTTAAGGATTTTTGCATCTATGTTCATCAGTGATATTGGCCTGTACTTTTCTTTTTTTGCGTGTGGCATCCTTGTCTGGTTTTGGTATTAGGGTGATGGTGACCTCATAGAATGAGTTTGGAAGTTTGCCTTCTTCTGCAATTTTCTGGAAGAGTTTGAGTAAGATAGGTGTTAGCTCTTCTCTAAATTTTTGGTAGAATTCAGCTGTGAAGCCATCTGGTCCTGGGCTTTTGTTTGCTGGAAGATTTCTGATTACAGTTTCGATTTCTGTGCTTGTGATGGGTCTGTTAAGATTTTCTATTTCTTCCTGGTTCACTTTTGGAAAGTTATACTTTTCTAAGAATTTGTCCATTTCTTCCAAGTTGTCCATTTTATTGGCATAGAGCTGCTGGTAGTAGTCTCTTATGATCCTCTGTATTTTGGTGTTGCCTGTTGTGATCTCTCCATTTTCATTTCTAATTTTGTTGATTTGGTTCTTCTCCTTTTGTTTCTTGATGAGTCTGGCTAACGGTTTGTCAATTTTATTTACCCTTTCAAAAAACCAGCTTTTAGCTTTGTTGATTTTTGCTATGGTCTCTTTTGTTTCTTTTGCATTTATTTCTGCCCTAATTTTTAAGGTTTCTTTCCTTCTACTAACCCTGGAGTTCTTCATTTCTTCCTTCTCTAGTTGCTTTAGGCATAGAGTTAGGTTATTTATTTGACTTTTTTCTTGTTTCTTGAGGTAAGCCTGTATTGCTATGAACCTTCCCCTTAACACTGCTTTTACAGTGCCCCATAGGTTTTGGGTTATTGTGTTTTCATTTTCATTCATTTCTATGCATATTTTTATTTCTTTTTTGATTTCTTCTATGATTTATTAGTTATTCAGAAGCATGTTATTTACCCTCCATATGTTGGAATTTTTAATAGTTTTTTTTTCCTGTAATTGAGATCTAACCTTACTGCATTGTGGTCAGAAAAGATGACTGGAATGATTTCAGTTTTTTTGAATTTACCAAGGCTAGATTTATGGCCCAGGATGTGATCTATTCTGGAGAAGTTTCCGTGTGCACTTGAGAAAAAGGTGAAATTGATTGTTTTGGAGTGAAATGTCCTATAGATATCAATTAGGTCTAGCTGGTCTGTTGTGTCATTTAAAGTTTGTGTTTCCTTGTTAATTTTCTGTTTAGTTGATCTATCCATAGGTGTGAGTGGGGTATTAAAGTCTCCCACTATTATTGTGTTATTGTTAATTTCCCCTTTCATTCTTGTTAGCATTTGCCTTACATATTGTGGTGCTCCTATGTTGGGTGCATATATATATATAATTGTTATATCTTCTTGGATTGATCCTTTGATCATTATGTAGTGTCCTTCTTTGTCTCTTTTCACAGCCTTTATTTTAAAGTCTATTTTATCTGATATGAGTATTGCGACTCCTGCTTTCTTTTGGTCTCCATTTGCATTTTTTTTCCAGCCCTTCACTTTCAGTCTGTATGTGTCCCTTGTTTTGAGGTGGGTCTCTTGTAGACAACATATATAGGGGTCTTACTTTGTATCCATTCAGCCAGTCTTTGTCTTTTGGTTGGGGCATTCAACCCATTTACATTTAAGGTAATTATTGATAAGAATGGTTCCATTGCCATTTGCTTTATTGTTTCGGGTTCACATTCATACAACCTTTCTGTGTTTCCTGTCTAGAGAAGATCCTTTAGCATTTGTTGAAGAGCTGGTTTGATGGTGCTGAATTCTCTCAACTTTTGCTTGTCTGTAAAGCATTTGAATTCTCCTTCATATGTGAATGAGATCCTTGCTGGGTACAGTAATCTGGGCTGTAGGTTATTTTCTTTCATCACTTTAAGTATGTCCTGCCATTCCCTTCTGGTCTGGAGAGTTTCTATTGAAAGGTCAGCTGTTATCTTTATGGGAATCCCCTTGTGTGTTATTTGTTGTTTTTCCCTTACTGCTTTTTAATATTTGTTCTTTGTGTTTGATCTTTGTTAATTTGACTAATATGTGTCTTGGGGTGTTTCACCTTGGGTTTATCCTGTTTGGGACTCTCTGGGTTTCTTGGACTTGTGTCACTATTTCCTTCCCCATTTTGGGGAAGTTTTCAGCTTTTATCTCCTTGAGTATATTCTCATGGGCTTTCTTTTTGTCTTCTTCTTCTGGGACTCCTATGATTTGAATGTTGAGGCATTTCACATTGTCTCAGAGGTCCCTGAGGTTGTCCTCATTTCTTTTCATTCTTTTTTCTTTTTTCCTCTCTGCTTCATTTATTTCCACCATTTTATCTTCTACCTCACTTATCCTATCTTCTGCCTCTGTTATTCTACTGCTGGTTCCCTTCAGAGTGTTTTTGATCTCATTTATTACATTATTCATTTTTAATTGACTTTTTTATTTCTTCTAGGTCCTTGTTAAACATTTTTTGCATCTTCTCAATCCTTGTCTCCAGGTTATTTATCTGTAACTCTATTTTGTTTTCAAGATTTTGGATCATTTTTATTATCATTATTCTAAATTCTTTTTCAGGTAGATTCCCTATCTCCTCCTCTTTTGTTTGGCTTGGTGGGCATTTTTCATGTTCCCTTACCTGCTGGGTATTTCTCTGCCTTTTCATCTTATTTAGATTGCTGTGTTTGGGGTGGCCTTTCTGTATTCTGGTAGTCTGTGGTTCCTTTTTATTGTGGAAGTATCTCCCAGTGGGTGGGGCTCGATGTTTGGCTTGTCGAGGTTTGCTGGTTAGGGAAGCTTGCATCGGTGTTCTGGTGGGTGGAGCTGGATTTCTTCTCTCTGGAGTGCAATGGAGTGCAGACAAGGATTTTAAAACAACTATTATAATTAGCATCAAGGATGTAAAAAGTATATGCTAGTAATGAATGAAGATGGGAACAGAAATTTGCACTGTTGCCTCTGGGCTGAGTGCCTCTGGAGACAGTGGGATACCTAAGCAGAGTTGGGACTGAGAGAAGACAAAGGGAGAGAGACAGGGGAAAGAAGAAGAAAAGGAAGGAAAATGCAAAAGGAGAGGTGAGGAGTAGAGAGGGCAAAGTGGAGAGAAAAGTGCAAGGACAGCAAGCCCATCAGTTGCAGTGGCCAGAGAATAGTGTCCTTGGAAGGGACGACCAGTCCTCCCCAGGTCTCCCGACCCCTGTGACCTGAGAGTCACCCCTCATCAGGATGCCTCTGTCCTCATCCTGTCACCCTGTACCACGCTCAAGAGCATTGCTTACTCTGTGACCCTCTAACTCCACCTTCCTCTAATATTGCTACATCCAGGCAGGGACATTCCAATACTCATCCAAGTGCAGGGAGAGAAACAGGAGAACAAAGGCAGATTCTACTATGAACTATGCAAGCCACAGGACAGGATTCAATCCGTACGGCAGCAAAGCCCCTTCTCATCCTTGCTTCCTGCTCCCATCTATGAGGTGGGCACCATCAAACCTGAACTCATGTAGACTTGCTCCCAGGAGGGCTCTACCTGGACAGCTGGACCACCAGCCAGCACTACCCAGCCATGCCTTCATTGTGAAGTGCAACAAGACCATGGTGTTGACAGTGGTCTTGGGGTTCTGGGAAGACTCTGGGTATACTCAGAGAAATGAAGCACTTGAAGGTATGTTTTCTCCAAGTGCAGTCATAGCCCTTTGTTCACTGGCAGTAGCAAACAGAATAAACATAAACATCAGCACCTAAGCTATATTTGTATCCCTTTCTCCCAGGCAACTTCACAGCTGATTTCTGTCCCTCATAATGGTTCCAGAGGGTTGCCAGAACAGAGGGGTTCCCTCCCACTTTACATAGGTGAAAACTGAGGCCCTCAGAAGTTAAGAGGTGAATGTCAGTTTGCACAGCGATGTATAATACATAGCAGATGTAGGCCTACAACCTAGAAGTCCTGTGCCCCAGCCTGAGCTCTGATCCCACTAACCAGAGAGGCAGGCACCTTCCCTCCATCCCACTACCCCACACTCCTACTACTACTGCATGCTCATTTCCAGTTAGCTATGAGCTCTTAGGGCTTCCCTGGTGGCTCAGTGGTAAAGAATCTGCCAACGCAGAAGATGCAGGTTCCAAGCCTGGGTCGGGAAGATCTCCTGGGGAAGAAAACAGCAATCCACTCCAGTATTCTTGCCAAGGAAATCCCATGGACAGTGGAGCCTGGTGGGCTACAGTCTACGGGGTCACAAAAAGCGTCAGACACGACTTATCAACTAAATCACACCAACGACATGAGCTCTTAGAAGGTAGAGACTGTGTCCCCTCACCACTATCTCCAGCAGCCAGCATGAAGCAGACTGAGGCTTTGGAAGAATGATATAAAAGCTGAAATCAGCCTTGGAAAGAGAAGACTAAACTATAGTGAAAGGTGGGCATTTTCCAGTAGTCACTCCTTCTCTCCAAACGAGAGACTGCAACCCACTCCAGCACTGGAGACCACCAGCATGAACACAACACATGACATCTTTAGGCAAAGGAAATTGAAACCAACTCATTCAGTTGGCCACTTTTTTTTTTTTTAACATCCCTCTAAAAACAGGCAGGCAAAGCAATTGGCTCAGAACATGGGGAGCTGGAATGCATTTAGGGACTCTGAAACTGTCCGACCGGAACCTACACATTCAGAGACCCCACCTCGTTTCCCAGGCCCTGACAAGCTGATTGAGCTGCAACAGGAAGAGTAACTGGCGGGTGATTGCAAACTATCCAGTGTCAGCTCATTGTTCCGGGAGGAAGCTGTCAGGACCAGACCTCCCGGGAGTGCCTGGGGCCTCTGGTTCTTATTTTTCCCTTTGTAGGTGGGAAGATGCTAGAGGTGGCAGTGGGGCAGCCATCATCCTTTCTCCCACCCAACTGGACACTCCCAGTCAGATGTCATCAGGCCAGGGTCTCCAATCTCCCAACTCCCAGAGACATCAGATAAGGGGAAGAGGGGTGACCTATGCTGTTTTCCCCTGGGGTTCCCTTAAAAACAAAATCGGTGTGCTATTTTATATTGTGGTAAGAACAAAACCACCCTCTTAAAATTTTAAGTGCACAATACTGCATTGTTGACTATAGGTAGAATGTTGTATAGCAGACCTTTAGAACTTGTTTATCTTGCTTAACAGAAAAATTCATGACTGTTGATCAGTAATTCATTTCTCCTTCCTCAAGCCCCTAGCAATCTCCATTCCACTCTTTGATTTAAGTGGAATCATGCAGCATTTGTCATTCTGTGACTGGTTTATTTCACTTTGCATAATGTCCCCAAGGTTCACCCATGTTGTTGCACACTGCAGGATTTCCTTTTTTGAGGCTGAATAATATTACATTGGATGTGTATACCATATTTTCTTTATTGATTTACCTATAAATGAACATTTAGACTGTTTTCACATCTTGGCTATTGTGAATAGTGCTGTGGTAAACATGAAAGTGCTAATATCTGGTCAAGATCCTGATTTTAAGTCTTGGATGAATACCAGAAGTGGGATTACTGGTTCTATTTTTAAAATATTAAGGAACCTCCATGTTATATCCCATAGTGGCTGCACTCTTTTGTACTTCCAGTAACAGTATGCAAGGGTTCCAATTTCTCCACATCCTCACCAATACTCAAATTGCCAACATTCGTTGGATCATAGAAAAGGCAAGAGAGTTACAGAAAAAATCTACTTCTGCTTTACTGACTACACCAAATCCTTTGACTGTGTGGATCACAATAAACTATGGAAAATTCTTAAAGAGATGGAATACCAGACCACCTGACCTGCCTCCTAAGAAACCTATATGCAGGTCAGGAAGCAACAGTTAGAACTGGACATGGACAACAGACTGGTTCCAAATAGGAAAAGGAGTGCATCAAGGCTGTATATTGTCACCCTGCTTATTTAACTTATATTCAGAGTACATCATGTAAAATGCCAGGCTGGATGAAGCACAAGCTGGAATCAAGACTGCTGGGAGAAATATCAATAACCTCAGATACGCAGATGACACCACCCTTATGGCAGAAAGCAAAGAAGAATCGAAGAGCCTCTTGATGAAAGTGAAAGAGAGTAAAAAACCTGGCTTAAAACTCAACATTCAAAATACAAAAATCATGGCATCTGGTCCCATCACTTCGTGACAAATAGACGGGGAAACAATGGAAACAGTGAGAGACTTTATTTTGGGGGGCTCTGAAATCACTGCAGATGGTGACTGCAGCCATGAAATCAAAAGACGCTTGCTCTTTAGAAGAAAAGCTATGACCAATCTAGACAGCATATTAAAAAGCAAAGACATTACTTTGCCAACAAAGGTCCATCTAGTCAAAGCTACGGTTTTTCCAGTAGTCAAGTATGGATATGAGAGTTGGACCATAAAGAAAGCTGTGAGCCGAAGAATTGATGCTTTTTAATTGTGATGTTGGAGAAGACTCTTGAGAGTCCCTTGGACTGCAAGGAGATCAAACCAGTCAATCCTCAAGGAAATCAGTCCTGAATATTCATTGGAAGGACTGATGCTGAGGCTGAAACTCCAATACTTTGGCCACCTGATGGGAAGAGCTGACTCATTGGAAAAGACCCTGATGCTGGGAAAGATTGAAGGCAGGAGGAGAAGGGGACAACAGAGGATGAGATGGTTGGATGGCATCACCAATCCGGTGGGTGTGAGTTTGAGCAAGCTCCGGGAGTTGGTAATGGACAGGGAAGACTGGCATGCTGCAGTCCATGGGGTTGCAAAGAGTAGGACACAACTGAGCAACTGAACTGAACTCACCAATATCTTTTGTCTTTTTTTTTTAATATATATAATAGCCATCCTGAAGGTGTGTAATGACATCTCATTGTGGGTTTGATTTACGTTGATTAGTGATGTTGAGCATCTTTTCATATACCTGTTGACTATTTGTATGTCTTTCATATATAGCAAGGATACCCACTCTCACCACTTCTTTTTTTTTAGAGAGTTAAAGATCAAATATTTATTTTCACTTCAATATTAAAACATTCTAGGTTCACAAAGTTTTAATGTATCTTTTAAACATTTCTCATTCTTTAAAAAAAAAATTTTACTGGAGTAGTTGATTTACAAGGTTGTGTTAGTTTCAGATGTATAGCAAAGTGAACCAATTACCCACTCTCATCACTTCTATTCAACATAGTACTGGAAGTCCTCACCAGAGAAATTAGTCAAGAAAAAAAAATAATCCAAGGCTTAAATGTTTGGGGTTTTGGACAAATATGTTTTTTTGTAGTTTTCCGTGTCCTCTTTAAGAACCTTGTCCTATTCCAGGGTCATGCAAATCTCTATTTCCTTCTAGAAGCTTTTGTTTTATTTTTATTGACTTATAATTGGCATGCAGTATTATATTAGTTTCAGGTGTACAACACAGTGATTCAATATTTTTATATATTATGAAATGATCTCCACAAATCTAGATACCATCTCTCACCATGAAAAATTATTACAATATTATTGACTATATTCCCTATGTTGTACATTATGTCCCTATGACTTCTTTACTTATTTTCTAACTGGAAGTTTGTATCTCTCAATCCCCTTCACCTATTTCACCTGTCTGCCTCCTTCTCTTCCCTCTGGCAACAACCCATTTTTTTCTCTGTATCTATGAGTCTGTTTCTGTTCTCTTGTTTGTTCATTTGTGGTTTTTCTTTTATTCCACATATAAGTGAAATTGTATGGTTCTGTCTTTCTCTGTCTGACGTATTTTACTGAGAACAATGCCCTCTAGGTCCACCTACATTGTCCCAAGTGGCAAGATTTCATTCGTTTTTATGGTTGAATAATATTCCATTTTATACATACCATAATTTCTTTATTCATTCATCTAATGAGAGACACATAGATTGTTTTCAAATCTTTGTAAATAATGCTACAATGGACATAGCTCTATATATATATTTTTGAATTAGTGGTTTTGTTTTCCTTAAATAAAGTACCAGAAATAGAAATGCTAGATTGTATGGTAATTCTATTTTTAATTTTTTGAGAAACCTCCATACTGTTTTCCATGGTGGTTCCATCAACTTATGTTCTCATCAACAGTGTATGAAGGTTCCCTTTTCTCCACATCCTTGCCAACACTTGCTATTTCTTGTCTTTTTTATAACAGTTATCTGACAAGTGACATTGTGATATCTCATTGTGGTTTTGACTTACATTTCTCTGATGATTAGTGACTTTGAACTTCTTATCATGTGTCTGTTGTCTATCTATATATCTTCTTTGGAAAAATGTCTCTTTAGGTCCTCTGCTCATTTTTTAATCGGGGTGTTTGGTATTTTGCTATTGAACTGTATGAGTTCTTAAATATTTTGGATATATTGTTTGCAAATACTTCTCCCATTCAGTAGATTGCCTTTTCATTTTTTTTTTTTTTTTTGGTTCACTTTGCTTGCTTTATTGATTAACTTCCCATTTTTAGGTCTGTCTTCCTTCTTAATTTTATATGGTGTGATTTGTTTTTTTCTTTTGCTTTTGTTTTAATTTTTGCTTTCTGTACAGATATCCAATTACTTTAGTATCAGTTTTGGCAAACATGATCCTTTCCACTACCAAATTGCAGTGACACCTTTCTTGTAAATCAAGGAACCACATATTGGGTCTTTCTATTTTGTTCCATTAGTTAATTTTTCTATCCTTATACCTGAACTGGGCCTGAAGAAGAATCAGGAAAGAATCCCCCACCCCACCTCTCTCTTTTCTCCCAGCAGGTCCCTGGGACCTCCAGGTGTCCCCTTAGCATTCAGAATGGACTCTGCAAACACCATCCACCTACTTCCTCACCTCCCTTCACCCAGAGCAGGACATAGGAGATGGGCATCACTTCTATGGGGTGGGAACAAGAGTGAGATGGGATGGTATACTGCCGAGTGATCTAGAGGTCAAGGAAACCTGACCTCACAGGGTGCCCCTCCCAGTCCAGACCCAGGGACCTGACACTTTCTTCCCTGGGATCATGTCATACTTGAAGCAACTTCAAAGAATCCTGTTTCAGGGCTCAAGAATTTATAAACTAATAAACATTTTAACACCTTCAGATGCTGCAGTCTGGGTATAAAGTGACAAATCAGAGCTCTTTTTTAGACCTTGCCAGTTCAAGGCCACCACTAGTTTCATAGTGAGGAAAGTCTGAGTGCTGATCTAAACTCACTCTGAGCCACTGGGAATTACCCCATAGCACTCACTCTATGTCCAGTAACTTCCAACTATACCCTTTGTCATCTTCATTAAGGCTTGACCTAAAAAGCCTATCCCTCCAGACACAGGTCAATACAATGCCTGGACCATGTGGATGCTACCTGGCTGTTACAGAAAAGAGCTTGGTATCCAAACTGAACCAAACCAGACAAACTCCTTTTGGAGCTGATGGTCTTGCTGGTATGTTCCATATTTTCAACCGTGGAACCTGGGGCTGGGAATTCTTCTCTCTTATCACCATCCCTTCTCCCAAATCCCAATCCCATACCTACACTGAACCAATGGCCCCAACTGGTAGCTGACCATCCTCAGCAGCTGAGCCCTACTCCTTCACCCAGACATGGAAAAGTGGCCTATCCTTCAAATGTCTGTCTCCCCACAAAGCTTCTCTGATGACTTCAGTGGGGGCAGCAAGGCACTCCCTGAATTCAGGGACCATGATATTCCTTTCTCATAGTATACACTGTCCTGTAACTATCCTGTTTGTTTTGTTCTGTTTGTGCTTCTTGAGACTAAGGACCAGGTTTTCCTATTCTTGGTAGCAACTTCTACTCCTTGAACATTTCTTGGAACATTACGGGAAGACTGACAGACTAAGTACTACCTCCTGGATCATTCCTGCCCCCTCACCATGCCTGCAAGGTCCTGTGGGCCGGCACCTTGGATCCCCAGCAACCCTTGGTAGCAAGGTCCTTTGATGGTCAGTGAGAAGCTGCTAGTCTAACTCTGGGTGAGGAATACCTTTGCTTGGGAGCAAACTCAAAGAGTGGCTATTTGGATAAGCCTTTGTCCAGATCTGGCAACTCCAAGGAGCCGGGCCAGAGGAAACCCCCCAGGGGTGTGTGGCGTGGACATCGCATTTGGCACACGGCATGCTGGAGGAATCCAGCCAGAAAGGCAGCCTGCCTGCCTGCTCACTGGCCGCTCTCTCCTAAGTCCAGAACATTTGCAGAGTCAGGAGCTTTGGCACAAGCCTGCTCCCACCCTTGCCGACATGGGTTTATGGATATTAAAAATGTGCTGATGTGAATCACCATGCAAACATGCTTCACTAGAAGCGCTGCGTGCGGGAACACTGGTCCTTTTATCGTCTCCTCCACCTCTGTTGGAAACACTCACCCACGGATGATGTGGAGATTAGTGGGGCGTCAGGCTGCTGCGTGTATTTAGGCCGCCTGTCAGCTCCCATCAGCCACGGCTAGGATGGCAGAGAGGGTGGGACACACCTCAGTGCCCCTGCCCAGGCCCCGCAGGCAGAGTCTGGGGCCGGAGAGTGGCTTGGGAGTGGAGACGACATTCCTAGTCCAACATTTTCTCAGGTATCCGGGCTGCAGCCATTGACATAGTAACATGGTGGCCGGCACCTCTAAAACACAATCTGCCGGCTTGGCAGAGAGCATCAGTGAAAGTTCAAACCCTTCTTCCTATGGGACAGCCACTCTGACCCTCCCCTCTCTGCGAGGTGGCCAGATACAACATAGTCCCGTGAGAAGGGTAGAAGATGGGCTAGACAGCCCTGCCCTCCTGGAGGCCTCAGTGTATGCAGAAAGCTGTCAGATCTGGACACAGACATTCTGAGAATGTCACAGTGAAGGATTTGGTTGCTCAGAAGTCCCCTCTGCTGGGAAATCTGGGAAGGCAACATGGAAGAGGATGTGCTGGAACTGAGTCTTGATTCACAGCTAGGTTTTAAACAAACTGAGACAGGGAGATGGCATTCCAGGTGGCAGGAAAGGCCTGAGCAAATGTGGGGAAGTGGGAGAGCACTGCATCAAGGACCAGGGGCTTTCCCCTCTCTGTGCACCCACTCTCAGTACCACCTCAGCCCCAGGCTGCCCACCATCATCCCAAGCACCATATCCAAGCCCAATCATGACCAGAAGCAGAAGAGATTTCTCTTCCTATGCATCCAGGAGCCGCCCCACAAGGGCCTAGAGCTCCGTACCCACACTGGGAAAGGAGACCAATCTGAAGGAAGCGTCATGGGCAGGGGGAAGGGGCCTGTCTGCACCTGTCTCTGACCAGGGTGCTCCTGGACCATCTTGGACCAGGGTGCTCAGGGAAAATCTGGCCCACGCTGTCATGCCTTATCTAATGCCTTCCATGTTCACGCCGTGGTCCAGACTCCCCAGGTACCCTGCTGAGGGCAGAGGCTGTGTCTCTTCCATTGTTGTTGCTGTTTTAGTCATGAAACCATGTAGTCTGACTCTTTTGTGACCCCATGGACTGTATCCTGCCTGGCTCCTCTGTCCACAGGATTTCCCAAGCAAGAGCATTGGAGTGGGTTGCCATTTCCTTCTCCAGGAGATCTTTCCCACCCAGCAATCAAACCCCCATCTCCTTATTGGCATCTCCTTATTCCCGCTAAGCCACCAGGGAAGCCAAGTCTTATACGTATCTTCCCACAATCTAGCGTGCTGTTTGGCTCATAACAGATTCCAAGGACCTCATCTGGAAATCAGGGGGTCATGATGCCCATACCCATGGGGTTGCTGTTAGTCCCTACTGGGGGTCAGTATATCACATGGCTGCCAGAGGCTGTATCCACATGGAGGACAATGGGAGCTGGGGTGTTTGCCAAACATAGTGGTCAAGTGAGTGGAGGCCAACATTTATGGGACTCCTACCATGTTGTATTGCAGCCGAATTATCTCAATCTACACTTCCAATCCTTAATCAGAGGTGGGGCTCTATATAATCACCACATGAGGAAACTGGGGCACAAAGCGCTAAATATCCAAATGTCGCACTGGTAGCCAGGAGCAGGGTGGGATGAAAACCCTGTAAGTCAGCCTCGGAGCCTGTGTGCTAAGCCACCGTACTCCTCAGCCCCTGAGAAGACCACACACTGGACATGTGTAGAAAGTACCTTCAAAACCCAGACCCTCAAAGAAGCAGACGTGCAGCACAGCAGAGCCAGTGAGGGCATCTCCTCACTTGCCTACCCTGCCACTCTGCTTCTCAAAGACCCCTCACACTGGTCCTGCCCAGCTGTCTGTCCTAGGCCCAGTGCCCTTGCCCTGTGTCCCCCTGCCTTTCCAAGAGAGAGGCCCCTGCCCTCTGTGAGAGACACAGGGATGGTTGGCAGCTACATCAGGGAGGTGTCCACAGGATTGATACAGCTCTGGGCATGAACCTGGACAACTCTCTTGGCCCTTTGCTGATGACTGGATACAAGCTGAACTGAGGGCTCTTTTTAGGATCTCCATTTAGAGTGCCCCTTATAGGAAGCACTAACCAGCACTAACCATTTCCCTGCCCCTGCAGGGAAATGAATCTCCCTCTCATCACCCAAAAGGAGGGACGAGGAGGATCAAAGCCTCAGAGTCCAGAAGGGGTTCATCAAACATCCAGAACTCCCCCCAAGGGCTTGCCCTGGGCCCAGGGACTATAATGGGAAGACCAGGGCATCCAACATTCACCCTGTATGTGTTAAGTTGCTTAGTCACATTCAGCTCTTTCCAATCCCATGGACTGTAGCCTGCCAGGCTCCTCTGTCCATGAAATTCTCCAGGCAAGAATACTGGAGTGGGCTGCCATTTCCTTCTCCAGGAGATCTTCTGGATCCAGGGATCGAACCTGGGTCTCCTGTGCTGCAGGCAGATTCCTTACCATTTGAGCCATCAGGGAAACCCTAACATCCACTGTTCAGTTCAGTTCAGTTCAGTCGCTCAGTCGTGTCCCACTCTTTGTGACCCCATGAATCGCAGCACGCCAGGCCTTCCTGTCCATCACCAACTCCCGGAGTTTACTCAAAATCATGCCCATTGAGTCGGTGATGCCATCCAGCCATCTCATCCTCTGTTTTCCCCTTCTCCTCCTGCCCCCAATCCCTCCCAGCATCAGGGTCTCTTCGAATGAGTCAACTCTTCGCATCAGGTGGCCAAAGTACTGGAGCTTCAGCTTCAGCATCAGTCCTTCCAATGAACACCCAGGACTGATCTCCTTTAGGATGGACTGGTTGGATCTCCTTGAAGTCCAAGGGACTCTCAAGAGTCTTCTCCAACACCACAGTTCAAAAGTATCAATTTTTAGGTACTCAGCTTTCTTCACAGTCCAACTGTCACATCCATACATGACTACTGGAAAAACCATAACCTTGACCAAATGGACTTTTGTTGGCAAAGTAATTTCTCTGCTTTTTAATATGCTATCTAGGTTGGTCATAACTTTCCTTCCAAGGAGTAACTGTCTTTTAATTTCATGGCTGCAGTCACCATCTGCAGTGATTTTGGAGCCCCCCAAAATAAAGTCTGACACCGTTTCCACTGTCTCCCCATCTATTTCCCACGAGGTGATGGGACCAGATACCATGATCTTAGTTTTCTGAATGTTAAAAAAGAAAGGCAATCCCAAAGAATGCTCAAACTACTGCACAATTGCACACATCTCACACGCTAGTAAAGTAATGCTCAAAATTCTCCAAGCCAGGCTTCAGCAATACATGAACTGTGAACTTCCAGATGTTCAAGCTGGTTTTAGAAAAGGCAGAGAAACCAGAGATCAAATTGCCAATATCTGCTGGATCATCAAAAAAGCAAGAGAGTTCCATAAAAACATCTATTTCTGCTTTATTGACTACACCAAAGCCTTTGACTGTGTGGATCACAATAAACTGTGGAACATTCTGAAAGAGATGGGCATACCAGACCACCTGACCTGCCTGCTGAGAAACCTGTATGCAGGTCAGGAAACAACAGTTAGAACTGGACATGGAACAACAGACTGGTTCCAAATTGGGAAAGGAGTAGGTCAAGGCTGTATATTGTCACCCTGCTTATTTAACTTATATGCAGAGTACATTATGAGAAACACTGGGCTGGAAGAAGCACAAGCTGGAATCAAGATTGCCGGGAGAAATATCAATAACCTCAGATATGCAGATGACACCACCTTTATGGCAGAAAGTGAAGAGGAACTAAAAAACCTCTTGATGAAAGTGAAAGAGGAGAGTGAAAAAGTTGGCTTAAAGCTTAACATTCAGAAAACATCCACCGTAGCTAGAGGTAAACACATACCCCTTGGTCTGCAGAGAGGAGGGGATGGGAAATTTCACTATGTGAAATTCTTTCCTTTGGATTAAACTCAATGCATATCAGTAAGGGTCTTTTCTTTAAAGTAATTTTGAGAGGTTAGAGAAAAGGTTGAGCTTCCTAGGTGGCACTAGTGGTAAAGAACCCACCTGCCAATGTGGGAGACATAAGAGACATGGGTTCAATCCCTGAGTTGGGAAGATCCCTTGGAGGAGGGCATGGCAACCCACTACAGTATTCTTGCCTGGAGAATCCCATGGACAGAGGAGCCTGGCGGGCTATAGTCCATGGGGTCACAGAGAGTCAGTCATGACTGAAGCGAGCTAGCACACATGCAGAGAAAAAGTGAAGGGCCAGTGTATTTATAAAAGGACAACAAGGTCTTCAAACATTCCAACGTAGAACCTGCGTTAAGTTTTAATTGAAAAATCATGTTTTTAATTACCAACCAGTTAATGAACTTTCAACCAGACATCTCCAGGTACCTATGATACCCTAGGCAGATGAGTCATGTTAATAACTCTTGGCTTCCAGAACCCCTCCACGCTTGGTTGTGCATCTCTGGTGGAGCGGTCAGAGTTCAGAACCAATTTTAGGACTCAGGATCTTGGAAACAGAAAGAATCCCAGGGGTCACTCAATATAACAGTCATCATCTTGTCACCATTTTATTCCTGGGAAATCTGAGGACACCAATGCCGATCAACACTGGTTGGACCAGGACGGGCTAATCCCTGGGCCTGTGCAGAGCTGGGGTCCAATTTCAGTCAAACACCAAACTGCCTCAGATAACCTGGTGCTCCTCGTTTGGGATAAACAAATGACTTAACTGATCAGGATTTCTGATCAGTTTTTCAAAACATTAATACTAAAAACAGTTTCATGCTACGTTTATTTCCATCTAGCAACCCCAAAGCATCTTGGACCTGGCCTAACCAACCCCAGAGACTGCCCAGTAGCCCTGGAACAGGTCAAGACTGTGTACAGAAGTCCTGCAAACACACATCATGTGGCCACATGTCCCACAGAAGGAGGTTGGTTTCAGGCCATCAGCCCCTGGCAGGGACAGGGCTGGGACTGAGCGTGGGGTCAGACACAGGCTTCCCCAGAGCTTTCTCACTCGACACCAGTTTTGGTCCGTTTGAAATCTATGACCGCTGAATTTCCCTCTTCATCTGGCTTCCTGGCCAGGCCACTGAGATAGACCAGGTGGTGGGGCTCTGGGACTGTCATCTGAGCCAATACCCAGCGGCCAGGGCCAAGTGTAAGAGAACAGGCTGTGGAGGACCAAAATCAAAACTGCTTAGGGACCCAAGTGCAGCAAGGGGCATTCCTTTCATTCTAGGAGAGACAGCCAGTCTGGGATGGCTCAGAGACACGTGGTGTCTCCAGGGAAGGGCCACCCGAGGCTAAGGGCGGACTGTGGGAAGGCCTCCTGAAAGGCAGGCCCAGGTGATACAAGTGTCTTCTCAGCCTTTCCTGAGGCCCACTCCCCACCCTGCCCCCAGATGCTGCGCCAAGTGCCTCCGGTACTTCTGTAAGTTTCCCAGGCAGTTTGCTGTGCGTATCCCAGGTCTTTGCCAGAAGCCAAGAAACATGCGTCCAGGTCTTAGATTTGCCCCCACTCTTACCATGTCACCTTCAGAAACTCTCTTTTCACTCTCCAGGCCTCAGTTTCCTCAGGTATCAAATACAGGAGTGAAGGAAGCAGGTATTATACATATCAAAGTATATGTATACTTCGTTAGATGCATTCGCTGTACCTGTTGCTTCATGTGCATTATTTTTTTTATCTTGATTAAAGACTTTCTTTGTATTAAAAACAAAAGAGATCTTGTGACCCAGATAACCACGATGGCATAATTACTCACCTAGAGCCAGACATCCTGGCTCAAGCCACTGAGTCAAGCTTCCAAAGTCAAGCGGGCCTTAGGAAGCATCACTATGAACAAAGCTAGTGGAGGTGATAGAATTCCAGCTGAGCTATTTCAAATCCTAAAAGATGATGCTGTGAAAGTGCTGCACGCAATACGCCAGCAAATTTGGAAAACTCAGCAGTGGCCAGAGGATTGGAAAAGGTCGGTTTTCATTCCAATCCCAAAGAAAGGCAGTGTCAAAGAATGTTCAAACTACCACACAATTGCACTCATTTCACATGCTAGCAAAGTAATGCTCAAAATTCTCCAAGCCAGACTTCAACAGTACGTGAACCATGAACTTCCAGATGTTCAAGCTGGATTTAGAAAAGGCAGAGGAAGCAGAGCTCAAATTGCCAACATTTGTTGGATCATAGAAAAAGCAAGGGAGTTCCAGGAAAACATCTACTTCTGCTTTATTGACTACACCAAAGCCTTTGACTGACTGGATCACAACCAACTGTGGAAAACGCTTCAAGAGATGGGAATATCAGACCACCTTACCTGCCTCCTGAGAAACCTGTATGCAGGTCAAGAAGCAACAGTTAGAATCAGATATGGAACAACAGACTGGTTCCAAACTGGGAAAGGAGTACATCAGTTCAACATACGCCCAGCCAAGGCCAGAATTGTACCCCATTACCTGTCTGCTTTCCTCATTTTCTACCCTTCTGTTTTGGAGATTCCTCCTGGGTTCACTCCCTCTCCCCAAGGTCAAAGACCCTTCCATCAAGGAGACACATGATTACCACCCACTCTGGTAGAGCAGATCTCTACCAGACTGACCACAGCTTTGAGAGATCTTTCTATAGAAGCACATCAGTCCTGGAGAGAGGTAGGGGGTGAAGTTCCAAGAGAGGAATCCCAGGAACAGGAAGGGCAGAGGTGATAGGGAGGTCTTCTGGGATCCTCCAGACCAGACCAGCTCATGGGAATGTCAGCGACCAAGGCCATCATCTGAAAGCCCAGCAGTCCTTGAGCCTGGGAAAGCATTTGGCTTCAGGGTTTTTGGTAGATGAGGATTTTACAGTTTTGGATTAAAAAAAACAAAACCAACTCCTTTTGTGTTTGTGTGTGTGTGTAGGCAGATATATTGTTATCGCTGCTTTTTAGTTGCTAAGTCATGTCTGACTCTTTGCAACCCCATGGACTGTAGACTGCCAGGCTCCCCTGTCCATGGGATTTCCCAGGCAAGAATACTGGAATGGGTTGCCATTCCCTTCTCCAGGGAATCTTCCCAACCCCCCTGGGGATCAAACCTGAGCCTCCTGCATTGGCAGGCGAATTCTTTACCACTGAGCCACCAAGGAAGCTCACATAGATACACACGCAGAGAGAGAGGGGAGAGAGATCTTAAAAATCACTATAATCTTCCTTAATATTATCATGTATATTCTCTCAGACTTGCTCCATGATAAAAAGGAAACCTCAAAAAATTAAAAATAGGACTACCATATGACCTAGCAAGTCCACTTCTGGGTATTTATCTGAAGGACACAAAATTGCTGTCTTGAAATGACACCTGCATCCCCAAGTTCACTGCAGCATTATTTACAATAGCCCAGACATGAAAACAACCTAAGTGTCCACAGACTGATGAACAGATAAAGAAAATATGATATTCATATACAAAGGAATATTATTTAGCCACAAAAGGAAGGACATCCGCCATTTGCAATCACATAGATAGAACTTGAGAGCATTATGCTGAGTGAAATAAGTTAGAGAAGACAAATATTGTATGATCTCACTTGTATGTGGAATCTAAAAATTTAAAAAAAAACTGAACTGGTAGAAACAGATAAATGGTTGTCAGAGTTGGGAGTTGGGAGGTGGACAAAATGGGTGAAGGTGGTTGAAAGGTACAAACTTTCAGTTACAAAATAACTGAAAGTCCTTGGGATGCAATTACAGCATGGTGACCAGAGCTAACAACGTCATATTGTTGACTTCAAAGTTGCCTAGGGACTTTCCTGGTGGTCCAGTGGTTAAGAATTTGCCTGCAATGCAGGAGACTCAGGCTTGACCCCTGTTCAGGGAACTAAGGTGTCACATGCTGCAGAGCAACTAAGCCCACACACCATAACCAGAGAGTCTGTGGGCCACAAAGAAGGATCCCACATGCCACAATTAAGACCTGACACAGCTGAATAATTAAATAACTTTTTAAAAAGTCTACAAACAATAAATGCAGAGTAAAGGGAACCCTCTTACACTGTTGGTAGAAATGCAAACTAGTATAGCCACTATGGAGAACAGTGTGGAGATTCCTTAAAAAACTGGAAATAGAACTGCCATATGACCCAGCAATCCCACTGCTGGGCATACACACCGAGGAAACCAGAATTGAAAGAGACACATGCACCCCAGTGTTCATCGCAGCACTGTTTACAATAGCTAGGACATGGAAGCAACCTAGATGTCCATCGGCAGGCAAATGGATAAGAAAGCTGTGGTACATATACACAATGGAATATTACTCAGCTATTAAAAAGAATGCATTTGAATCAGTTCTAATGAGGTGGATGAAACTGGATCCTATTATACAGAGTGAAGTAAGTCAGAAAGAAAAACACCAATACGGTAATAATAATGCAGATATATGAAATTTAGTAAGATGGTAATGGTGACCCTATATGCAAGATAGCAAAAGAGACACAGATGTAAAGAAGAGACTTTTGGACTCAGTGGGAGAAGGCGGGGGTGGGATGATTTGAGAGAATAGCATTGAAACATGTATACTACCATATGTGAAATAGATCGCCTGTCCAGGTTTGATGCATGAGACAGGGCTCTCAGGGCTGGGTGCACTGGGATGGGATGGGGAGGGAGGCAGAAGTGGGGATCAGGATATGGGACACATGTATACCCATGGCTGATTCATGTCAATGTATGGCAAAAACAACTACAATATTGTAAAGTAAATAGCCTCCAATTAAAGTAAGCAAATTAATTTATTTAAAAAATAGTTGCCAAAAGAGTAGATCTTAAAAGTTTTCATCACAGAGGGAAAAAGTAACTATATGAAGTGACGGATGTTAACTAAACTTGCTGTGGTAATAATATTGCAATATATACATATATCAAATCATTATGCTGTATACCTGAAACTAATACACCATTATAAGTTAATTACATCTCAGTAGAACGGCGGGGGGGGGAATAAAGATATCATTTTTTTTTAATTAGAATAATATTGTGGTTACAGTTTTGTGTCCAGTTTTTTTCTTCAATAAATTTCACATTGCCTGAGATTTTTCATATTACTTAACAATTTCTAGAGTCTGCTCTGTTGTGGCAGACTCTGCAGGTTGGCTACTCAACAGTCACTTGGTTTAATGACTACCCCTCCACTCCCTTAACTTCCTCATTAAAGAATCTGGAAAGCCACAAATTCTTACCTTCCCAGACTCTTCTGCAGGTAGGATTGGCCATGTGACACAGTCTGGCCAATAGGAGTAAGCAGAACTCACTGAGGGGGTCCCTTATAAAAAAGAGGTAGACTCATTCCCATCTTTTTGCTGTTTCTTCTTTCTTCCTCTCTGGAATGCTAGTCATATCCGGAGGGGTGGTAACCATCCCATGACAATAAGGACGAAAAGAAGGGAACTAGATAGCGTTTGGTTTCTTAACCATATCCTTGGGCTGCTGCATTAGCCTGGAACTGCCTACTTCTAGACTTCTTGTTATTGGGTGATGGAGACATCCTATGTGTTAAAGCTACTGTTAGTCACATTTTCAATTCCTTGCAGATGAATGCAACCCAAGTGCACAGCATTCTATCATATGATTGTATCACAAGGTAATATTAAAATTCCCTGCTGATGTACTGCTACTATAAATAACTTTGTAACGAATAACTCTCAAAACATCTTTAGGTGTTTCTCCAATTATTTACTCTGGCTTTATTCCTAGAAAAGGAATTACTAGTCTAAAGGGCAGGCACAGTAGTCCCCCCTTATCTGCAGTTTCACTTCCCATGGTTTCATTTACCTGTGGCCAATGGTGGTCCAAAAATATTAAATGGAAAATTCCAGAAACAATTCATATGTTTTAAATTTTGCGCCATTCTGAGCAGCGAAATGAAGTCTCGCACCCTCTAGCTCCATTCTAATGGGGATGTGAATCCTTCCCTTGTCAAGGATTTCTCTCCCATTAGAGATTTCCAGGTGGTGCAGTGGTAGAAAGTGAAGAGGAACTAAAGAGCCTCTTGAGGAAGATGAAAGAAGAGAGTGAGAAAGCTGGCTTAAAACTCAACAGTCAAAAAACGAAGATCATGGCATCCAGTCCTATCACTTCCTGGCAAATAGATGGGGGGAAAGTGGAAGCTGTGTCAGATTTCATTTTCTTGGGCTCCAAAATCAATGTGGACAGTGACTACAGTCACGAAATTAAAAGACTCTTGCTCCTTGGAAGAAAAGCAATGACAAACCTAGACAGTGTATTAAAAAGTAGAGACATCATGCCAGAAAAGGTCCTATAGTCAAAGCTATGGTTTTTCCAGTAGTCATGTATGAATGTGAGAATTGGACCATAAAGAAGACTGAGCATCAAAGAATTGATGCTTTCAAACTGTGGTACTAGAGAAGACTCTTGAGAGTCCCTTGGACTGCAAGGAGATCAAATCAGTCAATCCTAAGGGAAATCAACCCTGAATATTCATTGGAAAGACTGGTGCTAAAGCTGAAGCTCCAGTACTTTGGCCACCTGATTCAAAGAGCCAAATCTTTGGGAAAGACCCTGATGCTGGGAAAAATTGAGGGCAAGAGGAGTGACAGAGAATGAGATGGTTGAATGTTATCACTGACTCAGTGGACATGAGACTGAGCAAACTCAGTGAGATAGTGAAGGACAGGGAAGCCAGGCGTGCTGCAGTCCACAGGGTGGCAAAGAGTCAGGTACGACTGAGCAACTGGACAACAATACAGGAATGCAGGAGACGATCCTTGGGTCGGAAAGATCCCCTGGAGAAGGGAAGGGCAAACCACTCCAGTATTCCTGCCTGGAAAATTCCATGGACAGAGGAGCCTGGCGGGCTACATTCCATGGGGTCACAAAGAGTTGAACAGAACTTAGAGTCTGAGCACACGCAGTCATTTAGTAATCATCTTAGTTGTCAAGTCAACTGCCATGGAATCACAGTGCTTGTGTTCAAGTAACACTTAATAATGGACCCAAAGTACAAAAGTAGTGATACTGACAATTTGGATATGCTAAAGAGAAGCTATAAAGAGCTTCCTTTAAGTAAAAGGTGAAAATTCTAGACTTAATAAGGAAAGAAAAAAAATCCCATGCTGAGATTACTAAAATCCATGGTAAGAACAAGTCTTTTATCTGTGAAATTGTGAAGAAGGAGAAATAAATTTGTGCTAGTTTTGCTGTTTGCACCTCAAACGGAAAAGTCATGGCCATGGTGCATGGTAAGTGTTAAGAAGGAAAGGGGGGGGGGGGCACTTTTATTACAGTATATTGTTATATTGTTCTATTTTATAATCAGTTTGGTTGTTAATCTCTTACTATGCCTAATTTATAAATTAAAGTTTATCATAGGTATGTATGTATAAGAAAAAAGCTGTGTGTGTGTAGGTTTCAGCACTATCTGAGGGTCCATGCATCCACTCAGGATCTTGGAAAGTATCTCTGCGGGTAAGGGGGGTTACTGTAGTTTGGGGGATATTTTGTTTGTTTGTTTTTACCTCTTAATCTTTCAAATGGCCGTGCAGGCATATTGTGCCTATGTGATTCCTACCAGTTGTAGGTCAGTCAGGATGACTTCTAGGCCACTTACTGAAACAAGAATTAAAGCAGCCCTGCCTGTTAAAGGTGACTGTGCCCAGGATTGCCCTGGCAAGGAAACTTGCTTGTGATCTGAGTCTTAGATGGGCTGGTTCTGACTGCAGAAGGTCCCCTGCTCCTCCTGCTACTGCAGCTTCTGCTGAGGCTTCCATCCCCCAAGGCTGAAAAATCCTAACCCAGGGTGTCTCGATCTCTGCACATTGAGGTTTGAGCATGGATAACTTTGTTGCAGGGGCATCCCATATGTTATAGCATGCTTAACAGCATCTATGGCCTCTATGCAATAGATGCCAGGTGCTAACCTGCTTCCCAGGTATGGAAATCATAAATATCTCAATAATGTCAAACATCCCCTAGGGGTGCCAATTCAGCCCCGACTGAGAACCATTGGTCTAACCTATCACCCACTTGTGTGTGTGTGAGTGTGAGCGCACGCGCGCGTTAAGTCACTTCAGTCATGTCCTACTCTTTGCGACTCTATGGACTGTAGCCCACCAGGCTCTCCTGTCCATGAGATTCTCCAGGCAACAATACTGGAGTGCATTGACATGCCCTCCTCCAGGGGATCTTCCCGACCCAGGGACTGAACCCACACCTCTTACATATTCTGCATTGGTAGATGGGTTCTTTACCACTAGCACCATCTGGGAAGCCCTAAGGAATAGCTCAATTCCCCAAAAGAAGAAAAACTGGCTCAGTGCAGAACTAGGTAGGTTGTACAGAGGTAGGAAGAGCCGTAAGAAGTTTGTCTGGCAGGCTGGCATCAAAGAAAGATGGAGCATCCAATGACACCCACGGTAATTGTGCCTGAGACTAAGAGGTCCCCAAAAGTCCAGAGGAGTCTGTTCTGGGGCCCACACAAGGATTCGAGGACACCTCCATAGTGACTGATGGAGTTAATACTAGCATGTTTAGTGCGGTTTTGAATCTTTTAACACCTCCAATGTGTTGCCAAAGTTCTTGCATTTAAAAGCATATCACATTGAAAACCACAATTCCAGCTTGAGCTCTGCAAACCACCTTCCACCCTTTGTAATGAGGGGTTATCTTCATCAGGGAATCAACAAATGTTCATTAAGGGCTCTAAGCTGGGCTGCACACCGTACACACCTGACGTGATCCTTGCTTCCCCAAAGTCTACAGTCAGTTGAGGAAACTGGAATATTAAACAAGAGACTGCAAGGATGAGACATTTGATCTGGGCTTTGGTTTGCTCATTCATCAAGTGGCAAGACAGTTCACAGTTCTCCACCTCACGGGGTTTCTGGGTTGCATGAGGGTGCTCTGAGACCTCAGTCAGGGATGCTATACCCTGAAGAAAGACAGACTGAGACAGAGACAAGGCAGGAAGTGGCAAGAGACCACAGCTACCGAACTCTGCTAGCACAAAGAAAAGGTTAGGCCTATTCTCCCCATGAAGCAAACGAAGCCAAACCCAGATCTGTCCCTGATCCCTGGTGTTTAGGGTGTGACTAGGTACATTTTCTGAGTATAAGCATCTCTCCAGAAACCTGAAGTCTAGTGGAATGATAAATTATAAGCAATTAGAGCAACAGAGTGTATTGAGACAGAAAATCAATGTTTGCCTGTCCCTCAATTTCTCCTTCCCCAGGCCTGGCCCTAAACCTGGTGTCCCCTTTCTACCTTCGAGAGAGGTGTGTGTTGCTAGATGCCAGATACCTAGTAGAGGCAGAAGTCATCAAAGATTATCTCTCTTTCTGACTCTAAGGGCTCCTAGGTGAGTTATATTTCATACTTTTAGTTGTGCATGAGAGCCTAAAATCTAAATGACTTAAATAAAATAGACGTTTATTTTGCTTTCATGTAAATGTCTGAACACAAATGGCCTCTTTGCTCCCCAAAGTCACTGGGACCCGAGCTGGTTTTCTCTTTTGGTCTATCACCCCTGGGGTGTTTCCACATCTACCTGGTACAAGACAGCTATTGACCATGTCTGCATTCCAGCCAGCTGGGAGGAAAAGGAGGGATGGACAGTACAACTGTCATTACCTTAAAGGAATGAGCCAGAAGCTGATCTAATGAAGTGCTGGAGCTGGATCCCACTGATTCCAAGAGATGACTGTGCATAGCTTGAGATCAGCCGTGGTGGGAGTATTTACACCACAGAAATTGGCAAACACTGCAATCAGGGCTTTATTTTCCCTAAAGAACTGGTTATTAAACAATTACCAGCATAGCCCTCATGCATCTTTTCTGTTCACAATCCCCTGGTGAGAACTTAGTGACAAGGTCACTCCTTAGCTGCAAAGGAAGCTAAGAAATACAGTCTCCACCAAAAGAGTCATGTCCCCAGCTACAAATCTTATTGTTGTGGAATAAGGGTAGAGTAGATACGAAAAGCAACTAGCAGCCTCTGTCCCGAGGCTTGTTTAAGGGATTGTGCCCAGGAGATGAGGTCTGGATTCCACATGTGAAGCTGGTTTCTGAGACACCTCCCAGGCAGACCTCTTGGGCAGCAGTCCAAATGGTTCCAGTCAGGTTCTCGTGCACATAGCACAATCTGGTTCATGGGAAGCACTCACAAATCCTGATCTGACACTTCCCAGACACAGACCCCTCTCACTGCCACAGGCCACATGGCCCTTCTAAGTTCACTCAGTGAGACCTGAAGCCCTCCCACCAGCTCCAGACATGCCCTACTACCCTGTTCAGGGTTCACTCACTCCAGCAGCCTTCTCCAAAATCTGCCATTTCAAAATCTCCCTTTCTTTTCCAACTTCCTCCAGGATGAAGTGTTTTAGAGCAATGAAACCAGTTCTCCAATTCCTTTTGAAAAACTTGTACACATCCTGGGCTGCCTCACACTCAGTTTGGTATTTTATCTCCTTCCTAGTCCTCTGCTATTGTTAGTGGTTCACTGAGACCCAGTTATTATGGACAAGTGTACATACATGATTCAAGCCCGAGACATTACTGGTAATACTGAATGGTAACGTATTTTGGGGGGGTCAACCCCCAAAACTGACAGTCGCCACAGTTTCTGGATCTCCCAGTCAGATTCTCTGCTTTCTGAGGGTCTCAGCTCTGTCACGCCAAGTCCATCCACCCACGTGAATAGACTGCTCTTAGACTCAGGCAAGGGAGTCTCCTGCCCTGGGCCCCACCCCCTATTTAGATGGCACTGCTCTGACCCTTCTTTGATAGCACCCCTGCTCCCTGAGTGAGGGGTCCACAGGTTCAATAGGACATGACCTCCCACACATGACTCCCTTCTAGAATACATTCTGGTGCCCTAGGACTCTGAATTCTCTGAGCCTCCTTGCAGGGTCTGAGTAAGGGTTTTCCCTGGTTCTGTCCTCCAACAGTAAAATGAGCCTCTGGTCTGTATACCTCTTGGCCCATGAGATGACCAAAGGTGGCTGTGTGAAGGTGTCCATAGGTCCAGGTTCACCTGAACGCTGGAAGGTCCACAAGGCTATACGCAAGGCCAGTCACAGAGCAAGGCCAAGCAAGGGTGGGGTGGGGTGGGGGCTGGCTTGCCCTAGGCTGCTGCATTCCAATGCAGAATTCTAAGGAATCTGAAAGTTCTAAATTTAAATCCAGCCTTCTGGATCATTACAAAGGGGCAATTGTCAAGGTAGAGGAGAGAAACATATTTTATTTAACTTTGTTAGCTTGATTTATAACTTATAAACATAAAGACATGTGGAAGAAGGACCACCATTTGTACTCTGACTGTAGGCTTCCAAATGTTAGGAGCAGCCCACCCCCTCAGAGCTCCTTTCTTTTGGCCCCATGTCATTCAAACCAGAAAACGGCATTTGCAAAGTACTGGGTTGGCCAAAAAGTTGGTTCAAGTTTTCCATAACATCTTATTGAAAAACTCAAACGAACTTTTTGGCCAACACAATACCTACATCTCCAAGTAACTTAGCTATCATCCTGGTGAAGGCAAGAACCAGTACCTGATTTGTGCTTATACTAAAACGGGTATTTCTTTTGCATCTGTAAGAATATTTGCAAAGCATGAAGCAGGTGGGTCCTTGAGAGTGAGGGAGGGCAGACTTGGGTCTGCCTTGACAGAGACATGAAAACCAGCAGATCACTTAGGAGAAAAAGGGACAAGCCAAAGTCAAGACAATGGGAAAAGCTGGATTGAAGATTCACTATTTAAACGTGCCCCTCATTGAAGAAAAGTGTTCATTCTGGCATATAATCCATTAGAATATTCTAAACAGAAACCTTAGCCATAATCTTGTCCAATAGTTTCCAAGCTTTTACTTAAAATCAGCAAAATTTTAAAAAAATTACCAAAATGAAAACTTAAGTGAAATCCTAATATTAAAGGAACCAAAAGTTCCTTGGATCATTTAAATCCTTATTGACTTTTGGAAAATCCTTTATTGCTTACAGATATTCCTGAAGTTCCTCCTCAAAGGTCTGGGCATCCCAGAGCAGAGATGGAAAACCACTAACCTAGCAGGGGTGGGTGCCAGTGGTTGGGCTGCCTAACCTAGGTCTGCTCACAGCCCTTCCTCCCTCCATCTGGTTCCGAAAGAGCATGTCTCCATAGCCCCCACTGCCCAGCCAATCAGAAGGCACATGACCCAGGCCTGGCCAAACATTATGTTCCACTCTTGACCACAGTTCAGAAAGAGAAAGTGATCACAGAAGGGTAAATTGGAGATACTCCCAAGACTTCTGCCATAGGGATAGGATAGGGAGAGTTGCTCTCTCTCCTATTAGGCCTTCTAAAAGGACAGGCAGTCAGAGGAAAGCAGACACAGAAATGGAGTGAGACCTGATCACATGTGGGAACCCCCAATCCATCCATGCTGGAAGCCAGACTGCCCTTGATTTGTCATTTACATCAGCCACTGCAATTTCCTTCTCCAGGCCAATTTGGTTGGGCATGACTGACCCAACCCCTGTGTTTTACACATGAAGATACTAAAGCCCAGAGTGGGAAGGAGCATTCCCCAAGGCCAGCAGGATCTCAGCCAGGGCTAGGACCCAGCTTTCCACATAAATGATGACTTGTGCATATTTAACTTCTCCACGTCCTTTTTTATTTGCTAACTCTGACTACGAATTGTGCGTGTGAATGAGAACTCTAGGCAGGGGAGAAACAGTGAAAAGAAGCTTCCTGAAATGCAGCCAAAGGAGGCCAGCCCACACTCAGGAATAGACTAAGCTTTCCATGAAGGTGGAATGCTTTGGTGTCATCTGAGAGCCTGGGTAAGTCACATGTCCAAATCAATCTCTTCTACCCTTTCTGTTGCCTGAAGTTCCACCAATAAGATATCTTTCTACTAGATTAAGCATTGCATTCTTCTTCAGACTTTTCTTTTAAAATGCTACCCTGCTGGGCAAGAGTGACATCATCTACCTCTGATTCCCCCATGGGAAGAAGCTGCTCAATACCCTCCCAGACCAGAGGTCCCAGGGAAGCCTCAGATCTATCATGCTGGGGGAGAAAAGGCACCACAGAGGGTGCTTGCAAAACCCAGGTGAAGCAAACACAGACAACATGGAAGAAGACAGATTTCTCCATTTCTTCCCAGGTGACAGCTTGACAGGATATCATAGTCTCAAAGAAGCAACAAGGGATAAAGTGAGGCAGACCTGGGTTCAGATTTTATTCCAGCCAATGTCTTCTTAGATAATGCCAGGTAAATTATACATTTAACTTCTCTGAGCCTCAACTTTCTCACCCATGAATTAAAACACAAATATCTGTTTGGTGAAGAATGAAATGAATGTACAAATACCCAGAAGTTAGAAGGTGTTTAATAAATGTGTTCCCTTTGCTCAAAAGAAGAAAGCAACCCTCTCCACTGTAGTGAGTCATCTCTGGAATTCTAGCATTTCTATTATACAAAAATGATGAGCTTTCAGGGTAAGAGCTGCTTCCCAACCAGCCCCAGTTCTGCATATCCCATGGACACCAGAACAGCCAGTCTGGCCAGGGGCTTGTGGAAGGGGCTGGTGGTCACCACCATTCTCACATCAGCCTTCTTGCACACTCATCAGGCAGCATGCCTTCCCTCCAGCCCAGAAGGCAGAAGGGTTCCCCATCATAAGCAAGGGTACCCTAGGTCCATGTGTGCACACAGGTGGCATCCAAGGGTCCCAAGGCACAGACAGGAGGGGTCTTGGCATTGGCGATATGGTAGCTTGAGGAACTGCAGCTCAGAGAGGTTAAGGACTTTGTTGATTGCCATCCAGCAAGTAACAGCCACGTAAGGCTTAAAAACAAACTTATCTATCCTTTCCCTGGTCACCCTATCTAGGGTGCCATTTTCAGTACTTCAAAATAGACCATCTGGGAAGGACCTTTTATAGATAGGTCTGTTGGAATCAGAAGTAAAAATAGGGTTGTGTTATGGAAAAATGAAAACCATAGAGCAGGCCTGCTAGTCTCTTCCTTTCTAGAGCTCCCTCATCTTCCCACAGTTGGAGGAAATGACCGAAAATGCTTCTCGTGCTCTGATATTGAGAATTTCACATGTCACCCTCATCTGTTACTCTCCCAAGGAATCTGCATTTGGAAAAAAGAGCCAAGGACAGTGCTTAGGCCAAATGAGGGTGCCAGGGGCTTCAGGGGACAGTCCCCATGCCTCAGCACCTTCTCTTTCCTCTGAGGAACCAGCCTAGGGCTGAGCACTCCTCCAGAGCTCCCCTAGTATCTAGACAGCTCTGCGCCTGGGATGGGGCCTGAGCTGGGGCTGCAGGAATTGCAGCATGTTCAAAGATGTGTCACCGAAATAATGGAATGCCCCAGCCGCGGGCCAGGCTGACCTCCCAAAGTATGTGTTTGGGAGTTTGCAGCTGGAGCCCAACTGCTTGAAGAGAGCCAGGCCCACCCGGATGCAGGCGGGCGGCAGCCCTTTCTACTCCCCCCCCACCCCGGGCCAGGAGCAGACGGGACAGGGGAGAGCAGGGGACCCGACCTAGGCTGGGGGCTGCAGTGGACATGGGACAGCACCACGTGGGACACCAACCAACCGGAGCAGACCCAGATCCTGAGTCAAGAAGGCTGGCTGAGAGGAGGATGCAGGGGGTGGGGGCCCAAGCCCGTAGACAGCAGGGAGGGCTGATGGGATAAGAAAGGACAAGAGGGCCCTCAATAGAGCTGAAGGCGGGCCTGCCCGGGATCACTGGGAGCCCCCACGTTCCCACTCCCAGCACCTCTCCTACCCCACCTTCTATTTCTCCACAAGATGGCTCTCATGAAGTTTAAGTTCACGGCTGAATAAAGGGAGTTTACCTGGAAAATTCCATAGACAGAGGAGCCTGGCAGGCCACAGTCCATGGGGTCGCAAAGAGTCAGACACGACTGAGCAACTGAGGACACACACACGCACACACACTCCTAGGAAATGTTTTGGACAGTTGGTCATAGGCAGTGGTGTTCTTGAGAAAGCAGGATTCAACTGTGTGGGTCTTTGACCCAGCTGACCTCCATGTGGGACAGAGATTTGCTGACAGAGGTGACCTCAGGAGCCACTGCCTAGACCTGGGGGACTGAGGTGGGCTGTAGGGACATGACCCAACATGCAGCTCCACGGCTACCCTCCCTGCCCAGGGCCTTGGCACCAGGACCCTATAGATCTCATGTCCCACCAACACCATGCAGCTCGCTTCTGCCACAAAGGCCATGCAATTACTCAGACCACACTAGAGGCAGCCTTGGAGCCACTGGAGGAGCAAGGGCTGATGGGAAGGCGATGGTTTGAGTCACAGCCCAAAGATGGGCTCTACCCAAAGATGGTAGCTCTGAGCCCGTAGGCTGGCCTCTCTCCCTTCCCTGGGGTCCCCCAGAGTGTCCACCATCACCTAAAAGACCAAGACTGCAGAGGCTCCCACTTCCCAGGCAGAATACAAGGCTCACCTGACCGAGCAGCCCTCCCCTCACTCCTAGCCCACAGCAGCACCTAAGCTCAGTGCCGGAAACATCAGGGCACTCAGCCCTTCTTCCCAGGGACCAGCAGAGCCCTCTCACCCTCCTGCCTGCCTGCCCGCAGCTGGCCTGCCCTTCCTGCCTCACCAGACAAGGACTCATACTGCTAAAGCCCCACAGCACCCCACAAACACATCTTCACACTTAACAAAGACTGACAGACACACTAACGTATCCATATACACTCACACACGTTCCCAGAGCTCACTCTAATGCTTAAACACATTCACACCAACGCACATTAACACAAACACACAAATATTTGCGTGCTCTCACACAGACACATAATACATTCCCACCCAAGTGGTTATTTAGATGTTTGCATAGAATCTGGAGAAGGAAATGGCAACCCACTCCACTGTTCTTGCCTGGAGAATCCCAGGGACGGGGGAGCCTGGTGGGCTGCCGTCTATAGGATCGCAGAGTTGGACACGACTGAAGCGACTTAGCAGCAGCAGCAGCAGCATAGAATCTTACATAGGAACACACACTCACACACATAAATATGCATGTTCACGCGTAAACACACACAAACTCATACCCTCACATGTTTGACCATTCAAGGTATCTACTGCTATCTTCACAGAAAGGGGTCATGGAGGGCAGGAGCCACCAGCTCCTAGGCCCCAACTTGGTAATGGTCCCTCCTCCCTTTCTCCTACGACTGCCTTCCCCATGATTCCCTCCCTCCCCCAGTGGCTGTTAGTCTCGGTTCCTCTTTGCTATCCCCTCATTTCTGCCCCATCTCCCCTTCATCAAGCTGTTCCCCTTGCCTGAAAGCCCTCCCCGTGGAGTCCCACCTAGCCACTCCTACCCAAGCTGCAAGACCCCAGCACAGCCCTGTCCCCTGAAGCACCGCCACCAGCACTAACCTTCTAGGAGGAACCTGGCACCCTGGGTGAGAGGGCTCACCCGTGCAGGTGTGCCCTGCCCCCAGCTTCCCCAGGTTTCCTGGCTATGGATCCTGTGTCGCTGATGAGACAGCAAGAGGAAAGAACTGTGCCCCACTCTCCCCACCCTCACTCTCTTGTGGGCCTGGAACATACAGTGGAGCGCTAGGCCCTCAGCTCAGCTCTGCCTGGGCCTGCTGCCCCTGACTCATTCTATTATCATTTAGGCCCCTCCAGTTGAAAGGCACCCACTCTGGGGACAGATATACCTGAGTTCAAATCCCAGCTCCACCATTTCTAACAGCATAACTTGGGCAACCTCCTTAACACCACTTGGCCTTAGCTTCCTCATCTAAAGAAGTATGAAGAGCAATTCCTCCTTTGTAGATGTGGGATGAGGAATGGCTATGAAGTACCCTGCATGATGCACAATGGCTGGCACACAGTAGGTGATCCAACATGGCACCCCCTTTGTTGTGCCTCTCAGCTCTCCTTGTCCGCAATCCAACGGCCTTAACCCCTAGGATGGAGTGATCAGGATGGGATGAGGAAAGCTAGGGGCACCTGGCTCCAGTCCACATTCCCCTTTTCCGGCTGTGTCTAGGTCTGCTCCCCTCATGTGGAGCCCCAGAGCTCCAGGACATCTTTGATTAATAAGAAGCGGAAAGATAAGTCTCATGATAATTAATAAATCATTAGCAGCGTTACTTTTCATCAGATAAGTCCATTAATTGTTCCCATTTCCTTAAGAAAAGCCCAGACCCAGGGGCCTCTCGCAGTGAGTTGATTTTATGAGAAACCCAAACTTATAAAGAAAAGCAGGTCCCACCTGCAGGGGCACCAGGGACACTGTCTGCCCAACCCACACCTCTGCGCTTTGGGAAAGCAGAAATCAGAACACACACAACAACCCCCGCCCCGTAGGAAGGGCCCCAAAGGAGCTCGAAGACCCCTAACCCGAGCTGACACACAGCAACAACTGATCACCAATGTTTGTTGCAGCCATACTCAACAACAACAACAACAAAGCCACATCTTAAATGAGAGGGGGAAAGGTTCTAATTGATTAGCAATGCCTGGCAGGGCCACAGGACAGGAATGAAGGCACAAGAGGTAAGTCCATCCATTCATCATTCATCCAGGAAACGAAGAGTGAATGCCAAATGCCGTGCAAGGGGCTGGGATACAGTGCAGATCAAGAAAAGACACAGCTCCTGCTTTTGTGGAGTTTATATCTGCCTTCTCTAAAATCCCTTGTCAGAGGAGGAAACTGAAACAGGGAAGGGACTTCCCGAAACCACACTAAGGGTCAGTGGCAAAACTGGCTAGAGCTCCTCACTGTCCCCTTCCCAGCCCATCCTTCCCTCAAAGAAGCAGCAAAGGGATCCTGGCTCTCTATTCCCCTGACACCCAAACACAGATGCTCTGCCAACTTCTCACGCACTGATCCCCAGACTCTGAGGATGGCAGTGTGTTCTCATTCACTTGGAGAAATGTTTTGAATACCAATCGTGTACAGGAACACTGAACTGGGGCACACAGAAACTGTCCCCAGAAGCTGGCTGGCTGGTGGGATGGAGAAGGTTTCCTTAAAAATAATAATAACAAAGCAAAACAATTAGGCACAATAGGAGCACTTAATAAAGAGCTCTGAGAAATTAAAGGCAAAATGCTTCCTTGCAAGTTGGAGAATCTTAGAAGGCTCTCTGAAAGTGGTGATAGCTTAGGAAGGAATCAGAAAGGTGTGAAGACAGATCTTAGAGGGCTTCCAAGGCACTGATTGGAAGCTTAAATTTGTTCCTTAGGGCTTCACTTGTCCCCTCTGAAGTTGGATATAACATCAATCTTACTCATAGATTTGAAAGTGTATGATTTTTAATTAGAAAGTTCTTAAAAGTTTTGTCATACTGACACAAAAATAAATTCCACATAAATAGCTAAACATTGAAATGAATAAAACTATGAAAAAACTAGAACAAAATATAAGCGCATGTTTACATACACTTTGGATAAGAAAACTTTCCAAGCATGGGACAAAATTAAGATGCCCTAAAGACAAAACCAAGTAGATTTATCTACATAAAAAATTTTAATTCTCTAGTGCAAATGACATGAAAAATTGAATTAAATATAAATATCAGATGGGGAAATATATACAATAAAAAAAGGATTAAGACCTTCACAGCATAAGTGAAGTGAAGTGAAGTCGCTCAGTCGTGTCTGACTCTTTGCGACCCTGTGGACTGTAGCCCACCAGGCTCCTCCGTCCATGGGATTCTCCAGGCAAGAGTACTAGAGTGGGTTGCCATTTCCTTCTCCAGGGGATCTTCCCGACCCAGGGATCGAACCCAGGTCTCCCGTGTTGCAGGCAGACACTTTAACCTCTGAGCCATCAGGGAAGCCCATAAAGGGTTACCCAAAAAAGATAATAGGTAATTCACAGAAGAAACACAAGTAACTAATAAAGCAGGATTTCTAAACCTCAACACTATTAACATTTGAGGCCAGTGTTTCTTTCTACATACTAAATGTCAATAGTAACCATGCCCCCACCTGGGGGTCTTAAGAGTCAAAATACCTCCAGACATCACCAAATGTCCTGTGAGGCCAAAATCAGCCCCAGTTGAGAACCATTGTTAAAAAATATATGAAAATAGACTCGATTTCTGAATGATCAGATCATCGCAAATTAAAATAACAAACTGTCATTTTGCTCTTATCAGATTGGGAAAATTTTTAAAATAGACAATAACTACAGATGGCAAGGGTTTGGGAAGAATGATGTTCTCATTCTATGTTGGTGGGACTATAAATAGATACAATGATTTCAGAAGACATTCTGGTGCATGTATCAGTTTCTTAAATCTGCAAACTCAGTGACCTCGAAATTCCACTTTTGGACTCTATCCCATAGCGGGGGAAAGAATGCACAGAAGTACACAGGACACGCAAACAAAGGATGTTCACTGGGGACTTTTCTGTAATAATGAAAACTTGGAAACAAGTGTCAATGAGTTTTTAAAAATGGTTAAATTCTGGTACATTGATACAAATCAGACAATAAAAAAGAGTTGCCAAGACACAAAGCTGGGAAAAAGAAAAGAAAACTGCAAAATAATATGATCTTGTATTTGTTTTCTAAGTTAAAATGACATATTTGCACGTGTTTGTGTATACCATTAAAAAAGAGTGGAGTGACAGAAAGATCTGGGAAAATAAATAGTAAATTATTGACAGTGGTTAATCTTAAGGAGAAAGGTGGTGGGGAGAAGGAGAGTAGTACGTATAAGGAGAGAGAGGAATTTCATTTTTTGCCATACAGAGTTCTGTATTGAATTTTAACAGTGAGCATGTATTATTTTTCAAAAACTTCACTGTGTTTAAGTCATCTTTTTCAAAGGCTAGATAACAGAAAAGTGGCATGTGCAATGAGACACAGGACAATTTGGTTCTCTCTGTTAGCCTAGCTTTCTCCTGGAAAGCCAAAGCCTTCTAGTTAAAGTGTACCAAGTTCATTGCTGCAGCAAAACAGATTTAGCCAAAGTCTCAGCCACAGGTTAGGCCGGGCAGAGCATGTGTTTTCTCAACAATTCTCTGAAATGTTCTGAAAAAACTTAAAACCAATTGTATTTTTACTTTGACTCTATAAATCCATGAACCTCCTAAATCTGTTCAGCTGCCGGCTACTGCTCCTCTTGATCACATATTCTGTTTACAAACAGCACTGGGCATCTTTCCACTTCCCACCACAGCAAACTTTTCCCAAACACAGAGAGACCAGAAGTTCTGGGGTGTTGGTTATTTCTTCATTTCTCTTTTTAAAGTATAGTAATTTTCAAATTATGTTTTCAACTTATAACATGGCACTGTGGTTAAAAATAGGACATCGGAAGCATAAATGTATAACCAGTGAAACTATGAAGCTATCGAGGCAAATTCAGAATAGAATGAGTCAAGACAAATGTGCTGCTGAGCTTGCAGTCTGCCACATGACCATGACAGCTACCAGGGCCAGAGCTCCGCCCCAGCTCCGTCTAGTGAATTGGTGGCCAGCACCTCCCTAAAACAGGGAACAGTGGGAGTTGAGGGTTTTATTTTAGGGGAGTTTTATTTTAATGGGGTTACAGATGAGCACATGAAATAAAGGACAAAAGCCAGCTCCCTGCCACGACATTGAAAAAGTCAAGTATGTAATTTCAAAGAAAAAAAAAATCACAAAATAATTTTAAAGCCTAAAAGAAAAAAGACTGGACTAAGAACAATAATGAGAAACAAATGAAACAAAGCAAATTAAGGATCTCTTAAAGATTTCTCTATCAGCCTTTGTGGCCTAATGGATAAGGCATTGGCCTCCTAAGCCAGGGACTGTGGGTTCGAGTCCCAGCCAGAGTAGAAGGAGTTGTATTTTGGGGGCTTCCCTGGTGGCTCAGATGGTAAAGAGTCTGCCTGCACTGCAGCAGATCCCTGGGTCAGGAAGATCCCCTGGAGAAGGAAACAGCAACCCACTCCATATTCTTGCCTGGAAAATCCCATGGATGGAAGAGGCTGTTGGGCTACAGTCCATGGGGTTGCAAAGAGTCGGACACGATTGAGCAACTTCACTTTCACTTTCAAAGATTTCTCTAGTCTGTTTCAGAAATGCCTCAGAAGTCACAGCTTGAATATAGGAGTGAAGTTTAAGGGCTTCAATGTGGGTAGAATCACACCTCTATTTGCATCAAAAGAAGCAGCCAATCTGGGAAAAGTGTCCTTCAGGCTGGCACTGTCTACCAGTGTATTTTGTGAGTGCTCAGTCACTCAGTGGTGTCCGACTGTTTGAGACCCCATGGACTGTAGCCTGCCAGGCTCTTCTGTCCATGAGGCTTCTCCAAGCAAGAATACTGGGGTGGGTTGTGCTTTTCTACTCCAGGAGAATCTTCCTGACCCAGGAATAGAACCTGCACCTCTTGCATTGGCAAGCATATTATTTAACACTGCACCACCTGGGAAGCCACACCAACATATTTTAGTGGATTTAGGAGAGACTGTGGAGTTGTCTGGTAGCTCAAAATTGCCAGGAGAAATATCAATAAGCTCAGATATGCAGAAGACACCACCCTTATGGCAGAAAGCAAAGAGGAACTAAAGAGCCTCTTGATGAAAGTGAAAGAGCAGAGGGAAAAAGCTGTCTTAAAACTCAACATTCAAAAAACTAAGATCATGGCATCTGGTCCCATCACTTCATGGCAAATACATGGGGAAACAATGGAAACAGTAAGAGACTTTGTTTTCTTGGGCTCCAAAATCACTGTAGATGGTGACTGCAGCCCTGAAATCAAAACACGCTTGTTCCTTGGAAGAAAAGCCATGACAAACCTAGACAGCATATTAAAAAGCAGACATTACTTTGCTAACAAAGGTCCTTATAGTCAAAGCTATGGTTTTTCCAGTAGTCAAGTATGGATGTGAGAGTTGAACCATAAAGAAAGCTGAGTGCCAGAGAACTGATGCTTTTGAACTGTGGTGTTGGAGAAGACTCTTGAGAGTCCCTTGGACTGCAAGGAGAATCCAACCAGTCAATCCTCAAGGAAATCAGTCCTGAATATTCATTGAAATGACTGATGCTGAAGCTGAAGCTCCATAACTTTGGCCACCTGATGGGAAGAAATGACTCATTGGAAAAGACCCTGATACTGGGAAAGATTGAAGGCAGGAGGAGAAGGGGGCAACATAGGATGAGATGGTAGGATGGCATCATTGACTCAATGGACATGAGTTTGAGCAAACTCCAGGAGATAATGTAGGACAGGGAAGTCTGGCATGCTGCAGTCAATGGGGTCTCAAAGAGTCAGACACAAATGAGTGACTAAATGGAACTGTGGTTACAAAAACAGATACTGATGACTTGGCCCTTTTTGTCAATATCTTTCTTCACTAAAAAGTTAGTCAATGTCTGTGAAGACATGCTGGTTTCTAAAGTGGTTGATGGTAAAATAACAAGAGTAGATATCACATCAAAATGTGTAAGTCCAAAAAGAACAATGTTCAGTAGCCAAGTGGTGTCCAACTCTTTGCATGGACTGCAGCATGCCAGGCTTCCCTGTCCTTCAGTATCTCCCAGAGTTTATTCAAACTCATGCCCATTGAGTCAATGATGCCATCCCACCATCTCATCCTCTGTCATCCCCTTTTCCTGTTGCCCTCAATATTTCCCAGCATCAGGGTCTTTTCCAATGAGTCAGCTCTTCGAATCAGGTGGCCAAAATACTAGAGCTTCAGCATCAGTACTTCCAATGAACATTAAGGGCTGATTTCCTTCAGAATTGATCTCCTGGCAACTCCAAGGAATTCTCAAGAGTCTTCTCCAGCACCGCAGTTCAAAGCATCAATTCTTCAGCGCTCAGTCTTCTTTATGGTCCAACTCTCACATCTGTATGTGACTACTGGAAAAACCATAGCTTTGACTGGATGAACTTTTGTCAGCAAAGTGATGTCTCTAATTTTAAAAACACTAAGTTTGCCACAAAGTGAAAGAGGAGAGTTAAAAAGTCGGCTTAAAGCTCAACATTCAGAAAACTAAGATCATGGTATCTGGTCTCGTCACTTCATGGCAAATGAATGGGGAAACAGTGGCTGACTTTATTTTGGGGGGCTCCAAAATCACCACAGATGGTGATGACAGCCATGAAATTAAGAAACGCTTACTCCTTGGAAGGAAAGTTATGACCAACCTAGACAGCATATTAAAAACCAGAGACATTACTTTGTCAACAAAGGTCTGTCTAGTCAAGGCCATGGTTTTTCCCGTGGTCATGTATGGATGTGAGAGCTGGACTATAAAGAAAGCTGAGTGCAGAAGAATTGATGCTTTTGAACTGTGGTGTTGGAGAAGACTCTTGAGAGTTCCCTGGACAGCAAGGAGATCCACTCAGTCCATCCTAAAGGAGATCAGTCCTGGGTGTTCATTGGAAGGACTGATGCTGAAGCTGAAACTCCAATACTTTGGCCACCTCATGCGAAGAGTTGACTCATTGGAAAAGACCCTGATGCCGGGAGGGATTGGGGGCAGGAGGAGAAGGGAATGACAGAGGATGAGATGGCTGGATGGCATCACCAACTCGATGAACTTGAGTTTGAGTAAACTCTGGGAGTTGGTGATGGACAGGGAGGCCTGGTGTGCTGCAGTTCATGAGGTTGCAAAGAGTCAGACACAACTGAGTAACTGAACTGAACTGAACTGAAGTTTGCCACAGCATATTAACTGATATAAGTAACTCAGAGCCCTGCTCTAATAGGCAAAATGGCAGAAAACAGTGGTCCCAGGAACTACTGCACACAGTGAGATTCCTGGAACCCACATCACACACAGTGTGTACTTTTAAAGGTCCACTCTTGAATACTAAGTGGTAAACTTCTCATCAAAATTTAGTTTATAAAGCCTGGCAGTTTGAATACTTGTCTCTGAGGGCTACTTTATAACAAAATGAAAAGGTTTGGGTTTTGTTTTTTTTTTTTTTTTTTTTTGCTTTACCGCAGGTATGTATTGCTGGCTCAACAGGAAGGAGATACTGCTCTAGGTTTTAAAAGTTGGTCTATGTTGATTTTTTTCATAGAGATAAATATCAACTGGGCCATGACTAAGGGCAAAAAAACTCATTAAGGTGAATAAAAAGTCTGTGTTCATACTGAAATGCCAAGTGGCTCTCAGAGACGTTTTATTTAGAATATTTTTTCAAAGTCAATACTCTTAACAACTGCAAGACAAAGCTGAGAAATTATTTTACTGCCACTATCACTGCCATAAAAATGCAGTTGCATGCAGTTGGATGAAGAGAGATGAGGGGAACTAATTGTAATTGATCCTCTTGGTTTATTTGCAGGTATCAGTTCTCGGTGATGCAAGGGATGTTTTCAAAACTATTGGATTTATTTCAACAGGATCCTGAGCCAATGGAATTTGTATGAATTTTTTCTTTCCTGGTGGCAACAATTTAAAATATTATTTTATACTTGGACACAACCCCATGCATCTTTGATACCTTTATTCCTTTCAATATGGTAAGATGATCCTGGGTCATCTTACTGTATTTCCTGTCCCAGATCTGAAATCAGTCATTACCCCAAGAGAACATGGTTCCTTCTCAGGAGATTCTTTAGAAAATTCGATACCTCTATGAAGTTCATTTGTCCATGGGGCATTCCAGAAAATTGGGTGCAAATCAGACTATTGCAATGGAAATGGCATTCCCCCCAGGAGCAATATTAAAATTATGTTGTACACATTAGCTAGAATCAGGAACTAAAGACAAGACAGCCATAACCAACAATGAGTTGGAAAAAGTAGGACAGAACAACCATAGGCACTAAAGTAGTGGAAACAATACCCCAGTGATGGAATCTCAAACTCAGTTACTTGCCAATGAATGCGTGGGTGAAGACACTGACAAGTGGGTGTGGTAGACAGCTGTAGTGTAAAAAGGGGAGTTTTCTATAATGTAGGGGCTCTGGGGTGGGAGAAGACACTTGAGAGAAGAAAACTTAGGACAAAGTACAGGAAAGTCAGCTTCCCAAACTAACAGGTTTTGAACAAACAAACAGGGGTTTTGATATGAAGCAGGTCTAAAACTTCCCATGCCCAACCACTCTCTAGCTCTGTAACATCAAAGAAGCAGCCTCTCTCTCCTCTGAGAATTCGGATTTCCTTGTTGGTAAAAGGGCTTCCTTGGTAGTTCAGTTGGTAAAGAATTTGCCTGCAATGCAGGAGACCCAGGTTCAATCCCTGGGTTGGGAAGATCCTCTGGAGAAGGGAAAGGTTACCCACTCCAGTAATTCTGGCCTGGAGAATTTCACAGACTATACAGTCCATGGGGTTGCAAAGAGTTGAACATGCTGAGAGATTTAATGGGAATAATTGTCAGAAATGGCAGAAAGTTATGAGGATCAGATGAGATGACTGGCATCTCAAACTTAACATGTCCCAAGTAGCCACCAGATGTGTTATTTCCGTCATCTTTTCATCTGACTTAATGACCTCTCCATCCATTCACTTGTTCAGGATCCAATCACAGGCTCTATCTTCTAAATACATCTGGACTCTAACCACTTTTCTACCATTTCCATCACCACCACACTGGCCAAGTTACAAAGCTTGCTGCCCTCAGTTCAGTCATTTCAGTTGCCCAGTCATGTCCAACTCTTTGCGACCCCATGGACTGCAGCATGCCAGGCTTCCCTGTCCATCACCAACTCCTGGAGCTTGCTCAAACTCATGTCCATCGAGTCGGTGATGTCATCCAACCATCTCATCCTCTGTCGTCCCCTTTTCCTCCTGCCTTCAATCTTTCCCAGCCATTATCAGGGTCTTTTCCAATGAGTCAGTTCTTCCCATCAGGTGGCCAAAGTTCTGGAGTTTCAGCTTCAGCATCAGTCCTTCCAAAGAATATTCAGGACTGACTTCCTTTAGGATGGACTGGTTGGATCTCCTTGCCATCCAAGGGACTCTCAAGAGTCTTTTCCAACACCACAATTCAAAAGCATCAATTCTTTGGCACTCAGCTTTCTTTATAGTTCAACTCTCACATCCATACATGACTACTGGAAAAACCATAGCTTTGACTATAAGGACCTTTGTCAGCAAAGTAATGTCTTTGCTTTCTAATATGATGTCTAGGTTTGTCATAGCTTTTCTGCCAAGGAGCAAGCATCTTTTAATTTCATGGCTGTAGTCACCATCTGCAGTGATTTCAGAGCCCAAAAGAATAAAGTCTCTTACTGTTTCAATTGTTTCCCCATCTATTTGCCATGAAGTGATGGGACTGGATGCCATGATCTTAGTTTTTTGAATGTTGTATTTTAAGCCAACATTTTCCCTCACCTCTTTCACTTTCATCAAGAGGCTCTTTAGTTCCTCTTCACTTTCTGCCTTAAGGGTGGTGTCATCTGCATATCTGAAGTTATTGATATTTCTTCCAGCAATCTTGATTCCAGCTTGTGCTTCATCCAGTCCGGCATCTCGCATGATGTACTCTGCATAGAAGTTAAATAAGCAGGGTGACAATATACAGCCTTGACCTACTCCTTTCCCAATTTGGAACTAGTCTGTTGTTGCATGTCCAGATCTAACTGTTGCTTATTGACCTACATACAGATTTCTCAGGAGGCAGGTCAGGTGGTCTGGTATTCCCATCTCTTTAAGAATTTTCCACAGCATCTTGTGATCCACACAGTCAAAGGCTTTGGCATAGTCAATAAAGTAGAGGTAGATGTTTTTCTGGAACTCTCATACTTTTTTGATGATCCAACGGATATTGGCAATTTGATCTCTGGTTCCCCTGCCTTTTCTAAATCCACCTTGAACATCTGGAAGTTCACAGTCCACATACTGTTGAAGTTCAATATGAACTTCATATGAAGTTCATATGAAGTATGAAGTTCAACATACTGTTGCTCCCCTGGATCATTGCAATTATCTCCAATTAGTCTCCCTCCCTCTACCCTTGACCCCTACAGTCTGAATGCACACAGCAACACACAAATCCCATCAAGTCATTCCTCTCTGCCCCAAACCCTTCCGGTGTTTCCATCTCAGCAAAAAGCCTTAGCCTTGAGCTAAAAGGCCCTACTGAGTCTGGTCCCTGCTTGCCTGCTGACACTGGAAAAGTCAAGGGATATGGATGTGACAAACTGTGTCTGCCACCCCAGTAACAGGGAAAAGAGATTACAGGTGCGTGGCCCAACCAGAGCCAGAAGGGCTCTGAGCACCCTCCTGCCCCTCCTCATCCTCCTTGACATCAGAGGTCACCTTAGGACCCTCCCCAGGATGTTCTCCCTGAGCTCTCAGTCTTCCCAGAGCCAGAATCCTAACTTGTATCCAAGGAAACCTCTGCTTTTCTGTTATCTGCTGTTCAAAGTGGCAATTATCAGTCCCTTGGCAGTCAGGCCTCAGCCATCCCATCCTTAATATCTCTGCCCAAATGAGCTTTTCAACACTTACAATTTTAAAATTATATTCCCCAAGAGGATAGAATCATTTATCCTCTGAATTTTGAGCACCTCCCATATGCCCCACAACTGCTGGCTATCTTGGAGCAGGAGATGTTTCAAAAAGTAGAGGATAAGCTAGGCGGACAAGGGAAAGTAACTAAAGGTTTCCGTGCCTCCGGTATCTTATCTGAAAATGGGCAAACTTTCCCCAAGAAGATCATAGGCCTCCACTGTCCTCAGGGGAACGAGTTGCCAGAATTCATCAGTTATTTAATATGCATGTTAATCCATGAGGATAGAGTGGTCATTTCTTTTGAGCACCCAGTAAACACAGAGAAAATGTTATTTTATTTACTTCAGCGATTATTCAGCATTAAGTATTATGCGCTGCCTGAAAACCATAGAGGAAGTAGAGATGAATTAGGCTGTCTCATCTCCACGAAGCTGACAGCTTGACTGATGATCAAGGCACATCAAGCCTCTATAATGTCTGAATGAATGGGCTACCACTGATGGATGAACCAACCTCACTGGTACTCAAAAGGGATCATTTAGCTGCCAGGACAGGTCAGCCTCCTCAGGGGACAGGACACTTGGATCTGGAAAGACGAACCTACTTGCCTCTCACTCCCTCCTGGGAGAAGAGCCTGGATGAAGGCAGGGTGGTATGAAGCGGCGCACAGGCAGAGGGAACCATGAGCAGGGAGTGGAGGGCCGAGGGTGAGGAGAAACAGAGTGAGGCCAAAATCCCAGGCACAGTTGGGTCATGGAGGGTTTGGCAGGGGGCGGCGAGCAGGCTAAAGAATTTGTGCATCAGTTTGAAGCTGTTGGGGAACGCTGGGGAGGCTTACACAGGAGTGGTTCCCAAGGAAATGGAAGTATTACACAACAGTTAAGACCACAGGTGCTGGTAGGACATATTTGGATTCAGATATTAGCTTGTGCCACCTACAAGCTGGGTGAACATGGGAAAGTTATTCTGTGCCTTAGTGATCTTATTTGTAAAATGGGCATAATAATAGTATTTACCTCAAAGGGTTATTATGAGGATTAAACCAGTTGTATTCTTATAAAGTTGCTGACCTTAAAAATGTAGAAGATGAGAGCTGTGAATTAAGTTTTATTTGGGGAAAAATGAAGACTATAGCCCAGGAGACAGCATTTCAGATGTCTCTGAGAAACTCCAAAGAGGTAGGAGGGAAGGTCAGTATATACACGATTTTGGTGAAGGGAGAGTACATGTAATCAAGCACATACTTTTTGCAAGTTTCTGACAGTCACAAGGAGCAGTCATTACCATGAAGGATTTTAGTGCTTTTCTAGATATGAGAAGGTGCACGAATTGGGCTCATAAAATTGACCCCTTAAATATCTATCTGAAGACCTGTTCTCCCAGTTTTTCCCCAAGCACAGAGTGCCTCATTTCTGTTCTCTACCTTGAACTCCTTTCAGGGGTTGTTGAGGGTCAGCAGCTACAGCAGCATATGATTTAATCCTTGTAGAGGTAGACAGCAAGCGCCAATTTGTAGTCAACAAAGTGTTTAGAACTGTGCCTGGTATGTAGTAACCATTTAATACATTTTACTGTTAGCATTGGGCTTCCCAGGTGGCTCAGTGGTAAAGAATCCACCTGCCAAGGCAGAAGATACAGGAAATGCAGGTTTGACCCCTGGGTCAGAAAGGTCCCCTGGAGGAGGGCATGGCAACCCACTCCAGTATTCTTGCCTGAGACTCCCCATGGACAGAGGAGCCTGGTGGGCTGCAGTCCATGGGGCCCCACAGTCAGACACAAATGAGCACAGCACAGCAGCAGTACTAGCATTATCATTTATCTAATTATCTCCTATTTATCTAATTATCTCCTATTTATCTAATCATCTCCTATCTCCTAGATCTCCTACTAGACTGCCAGCCAGTTCATCAGGACAAAAAACTGTTTGTCTTGCTTATCTCAGGGCCCCAGTGTCTAGCAAAGGGCCTGGCACATAGCATGTGTTCAATTAATGTTCAATTAATGAAAAGACAACAGGAAGACTGGATGGACTGGTCCCCTGTGCCATGGGGCTTCTCAAGGCCCTAGAGGCCCCAGAGGCACATCCAGGTGAGGCTGTCACAAGGGAACAAGATCACCCATTCATACCCACAGACTATCTCAGCTGTAGATACATACCTACCAGGGCCTGCCTACCCCAGGACACAGCATTCATCTGGGCCAGAAGTCTGGCCCTCAGAGCCCTCATATCATCCTACTGCCACCTACCTCCCCACTCAGGAGTCTAAAGACACATCATTCCCAGGAAACTTCTACTTTCCAACAATTCTTAATCCTTTTGCAGTCAGTCCTTTTCCCTAGCTCTCCCCAAGTGAGCCTTTCACATCTAAATCTAGACAGGTCACTCCTGTACTTAAAACCCAATCCTGCTTTCATTTGTCTTGAAGATAAGGTCCAAACTCTAAAGTACAGCTACTTAGCAAACCCTACACAGTCAGCCCTAGACCCACGTTCCCAGCCTCCCTCCTTCCCATTTATCACCCCTAGTCCCCTCCCCACCTTAGCCAGGGCCTACATCTCCCCCAAATGCTCCAGTCTATACACCTCTGCCTCCAGCTCCCTTCTCCCCTGTGCTCTCTGGAAAGCTCTTCATTCTGTAAAACCTGCTTCAGTTATGATCTGCTCTACAGCATGTCTCCCCAGACGCCCTGCTAACACTTCAGAAATCTGTCTCATAGCCTCTTACAGTTGTCTGTTTGTATCTCTGTCTCTGCCACAGGACTGAGAGGGCTTGAGGGCTGGAACTGTCTCTTTTTTTTTTTTTGAATCCTTAAGTCCCAGCCCAGAATCTGGGATGCAATATAAGAGTCCATCAGGAAATGTTTATTAGTTGGTTAGTCCATTGGCACAATGAATGAACAAATGAGTGAATGGATGAACAGCAGGTTCTCTGTGCCCCAGTGATCCAGGCATGTAGTTGGGGCACAGGGAATTAATCTTGTGTGAATCCCTGAATAAGATACACCTCTACTGACCTTCTATATTTATTTTTTAAGCACCAGCTCCTCTCAACACAATACACACACACACACACACACACACACACAGCTCTTCCATCTCTCCTCCAATTTTTTCTAAAAGAATCTCTTCATAAGCATGACTCATAAAACAAAAAATACATATATATATTCAAATTTATAAAGTTTCCAGAAGTTCTTCTCAAAAAAGCATGGACTAAGAATTGCCAAACAGTCCCGTGAAACGCCACACCAGGACAGCCTCTGAGCAGATGTTCTTTCTGGGGAGACCCAGGTGTCCCGCCTCTCCCCATCTTGCTTCATGCATGTGAGGCCCCAGTCCAGCTTCCCTTCCTTGGCATTGAGTGGACACCTGCGACTGTGCTGTAATCCCAGGTAAGCCGCCTGCACGCAGCCCAGCACCACCCCCACCCCTGGTCACCGGGACTTGAATAGCCGGGTGCACCTGTGGGCCAGGCAGCCACTGATCCGAGGGTGGAGCCCAACAGGACCGAGGCCTCAGCTTTTGAAGCACTGACGGGGTTGCCCTGCTGAGCCTGACCTATGACCTACAGGTGGGTACAGCCATTGTCCCCACAGGTCCCGACTGCTGTCTGTCCTGCTGCAGGGACCCGTGAAAGTATCCATTTCAGGTCCGTGCAAAGCAAAACAAACAGAGGGGCCAAGGGGCAGGGGTTTGTGTGGAGGGCTTTGCCGGGTGGGAAGCCATTGTTGCAAGCACAGGTATAATCCGCGCCAGGCGGGCCCCACCAGCTGGCAGGGCTCCACCTGCCACTGGGCTATTTATAAATACACGGCCAACTTGGAGCTCCAAAACAAGAGCCTCTGGAACTTAGGGGGCTTCACAGGATTGGGAAGAGGCCTCAGTATCAGAAACCAGCACCTGCCTCTCACTGAGCCTGTCAACCAGGAAGGATGAGGTGAGGGGTCCCTTCCTCCCTGCCACAGACTGGAGGCTGGGGCCAAGCACGGGTCGAGTGGGATAGAGCTGGTAGATTCCACAGGACCAACAGTGGCAGACAACAGCACTGTCAGACCAGCTGCCACCAGCAGAGGCTGAGGCAGCTACAGTCATCACAGTTCTGGCAATCGAAGGTTGCTACTGACAAACAGGAGTATTTGTGAATGGAGGCTTCAGGGGAGTTTGTGTTATTGTGTTACTGTGAACAGGCACAGACCATGGTTAGATTCTAATGGTGGTATAGCTGCAGACTCGCTGTGTGAACTCAGACAAATGATCTAACCTCTCTGAGACTCAGTTAATTCACCTACAAAATAGGCATGTCGATAACCAGCCTGGAGGGGTACTGTGAGGATCAATTTTGTGCTAAATCCCCTGGCCCCACCTCCAGCCTCTTACTTCCTACAGTCCACCTGGCTCAGGCAACCAAATAGGATTTTCTAAAACACTGAGACTTTTTTTTTTCATTTATTTTTATTAGTTGGAGGCTAATTACTTTACAATATTGTAGTGGTTTTTGCCACACATTGACATGAATCAGCCATGGATTTACATGTGTTCCCCATCCTGAACCCCCCTCCCCCCTCCCTCCCCGTCCCATCCCTCTGGGTCATCCCAGTGCACCAGCCCCGAGCACTTGTAACACTGAGACTTTTAAAACATTTTTATTGTTAAACAAAATGCACATTCAGAAAATACTCCAAGCATCAGTGTATGACTTGACAACTTACTGTAAAAAGAATATCTATGTGCTCCTCACCCAAGTGAAAAAAAAGTGAACATCGTCTGGACTCCAGAGGCCATCACAGATCACTTTCCAAACATGAAAGTGAAGTGTTAGTCACTCAGTTGTGTCCAACTCTTTGTATGACCCCATGGCCTGTAGCCTGCCAGGCTCCTCTGTCCATGGAATTCTCCAGGCAAGAATACTGGAGTGGGTAGCCATTTCAATCACAGTCATCCCTTTCACCCTGATAGTATAAATATTTAGGATCACATAGTCTGTATGGCTTCTGAAGGCTGCCTTATATATTTTAAATTGATTGGTTGTTATGTGTAACTTAATTCTTTTTCGTTGTTTTATAATATTCCAGTATATGGATTTACCATACACAGCTATTATGAGCATTCTTACCTCTAGTGTAGAGCACAATGAAAGGAAAAACTATTTTTTCTCTACACAGTCATAGAACATTTCTGGACACTCAACATGCAGGTGTTTTTCCCACACCAATCAATTCTCCAACACCAGCTTAGTGTCCTACAATTCAATTCTAACATTACTTACCTTGAGTTAGTATTCAGTCCCATAGGTTAAGGACCCAGTCCCACAAGACTGCGCCCACTTTAGACACCAAGTGGGTTACACTCACTTACGTCCAACTTGACTACAAAACAAAGGTTCCCAGGAATCCCTCCTCAGATTCAATAATTTGCTATAATGGCTCATAGAACTCAGGGAAATGCTTATGTTTATCAGTTTGTCATATGATAAAGGACGCTGTGAAGGACACAGTCACTTCATGGCAAATAGATGGGGAAACAGTGGAAACAGTGTCAGACTTTATTTTGGGGGGCTTCAAAATCACTGCAGATGGTGATTGCAGCCATGAAATTAAAAGACGCTTACTCCTTGGAAGGAAAGTTATGACCAACCTAGATAGCATATTAAAAAGCAGAGACATTACTTTGCCAACAAAGGTCTGTCTAGTCAAGGCCATGGTTTTTCCCGTGGTCATGTATGGATGTGAGAGCTGGACTGTGAAGAAAGCTGAGCACCGAAAAATTGATGCTTTTGAACTGTGGTGTTGGAGAAGACTCTTGAGAGTCCCTTGGACTGCAAGGAGGTCCAACCAGTCCATCCTAAAGGAGATCAGTCCTGGGTGTTCATTGGAAGGACTGATGATGAAGCTGAAACTCCAATACTTTGGCCACCTGATGCGGAGAGCTGACTCATTAGAAAAGACCCTGATGCCGGGAGGGATTGGGGGCAGGAGGAGAAGGGGACGACAGAGGATGAGATGACTGGATGGCATCACCAATTCGATGAACTTGAGTTTGAGTAAACTCTGGGAGTTGGTGGTGGACAGGGAGGCCTGGTGTGCTGTGATTCATGGGGTCAAGAGTCAGACAAGACTGAGCGACTTAACTTGACTGAAAGGATACAGATGAATAGCCAGATGGAAAAGTTCACAGGGCAAGGTCCAGAAGTGGCCTGTACAAGTGCTGTTTCACTGCTGCTGGAGTGCCCCACTCTCACAGCACAGACATGTGTTCACCAACCCAGAAGCTCTCCAAAGCCATTCAGAGACTTGTCCGTGGATTTTTATAGAAGATCCTCACATAGGCATGATTGGTTATTCACTCAATTGCTGGTCCCTCTCCCCTCCTCAGAGGATGGATGAGGGGTGGAGAGCTGAAAGTTCCAAGCTTCTAATCACAATTTGGTCTGTCTGGTGACCAGCTCCCATCCAGGAGCTCAACAAGAATCACCTCGTTAGAATAAAAGATGCTGCTAATACCCAGGAAATGCCAAGGACTTAGAAGCTCTGTTATCAGGAACTTGGGTCAAAGACCAACTATTAGAACAAAAGATGCTCCTAACACCTTTATTGATTAGGAAATTATAAAGGTTTTAGGAGCTCTGGTCAGTAACCAAGGATGAAGACCAAAATAGGTATTTATTATATCACAATATCACACACAGGCACACCTTTATTTTGGATATCTATGGGAAAGGAACTTCTAGGCCGTAGGCTGAGTATCTTGCATTCTGCTGGATAATTCCTCACTCTTTTCCTCAGTGGCTATACCAAGACATCACTCATTAGAGTGATATAAAGAGTTCCATTGTTCCACATCCTCACTAAGACTGATGTTGCCAGATAGCTTAATTTTAGCTATTCTGATTGAGTATCTAATTGTGGTTTAAATATCCATTTCCCTTATTATGAGTGAAATTTACCAGCTTTTAATACATGTATTAGACATTTAGATGTCAACATTTGTGAGGTGCTTGTTTAAGTTCTTGGTTCAGTTTCCTACTGGGTTGTCTTTTTCTTATTGATTTGTAGAAGTCCTTTATCAGTTTTAGAGATGGACTGTTTGCTATATGTATGTCAAGTATCTTCTTCTATTCTGTCACTGCATTGACAGAATATTCTGTTTTTTACAATATCTTTTGATGAACTGAAGTCCTTGATTTTACTGCAGTTTTTCCCTTAATGTTTAGTGATTTTTATGGGCCATATAGAAAACTCTCCTTATCCTCAAAGTTATGAAGATATTGTCCCATTCTACCTTCCCAGAGCTTCTTTGTTTTGCACTTATCATTTAGATACACAGCACATCTAGATTTGATTTTTGTTTGTGATACGAAGTAAAGGTCTAGTTTCTTCTTTTTTTTTCATACAGATACCCAACTTCCCCAGTACCACTCTTTCTTGCTCTGCAGTATCACTCTTATCATAAATCAATGTCTACATATGCATGATCTGTTTCTGGATTCTCAAAATCTCTTCCATCACCATATCTGTTTATCCTTGTGCCAGTAACATTGTCTTATTATTACAGATCCTAATAAGTGTCCAGGAAGTATTACACACTTGTTTCTTTCTATAAGATTGTGTTTGCTCCTCTTGTCCCTTTACATTTCCATATAAATTTCAGAATCACCTTGTAAAGCTCCACAAAAACAAAACACTTGGGACCTTCGTTGGGACTGCATTGGAGTCCATATATCACTTTGAGAACTGATTTGAGTCTTTCAATCCATGAACATTGTATGTCTCTATTTTTTATTCTTTACTTCTTTATTTTCTTTCAATAATATTTTCTAGCTTTCCCTATAGAAGTTCTGTCCATGTTTTGTTCGGTTTATTTTAGGTATTTGATATTTATTGATAAGTTTAAAGTTTAAACAGATATTATCTGTTTGTTGCTGGTACACAGAAATAGGACTGATTTTTTTTTAACATTGTCTTTACGACCAGCTAAAATTTCTTATTAAGTCTAATATTTTATCTGCAGATTCTTTTCGGATATTCTATATATACATTCCTATCCTCTTTAAATATTGAGAATTTTGTTTATTCCTTTCATTCACTCTATTTCTTTTCTTACCATTCTTCTCTGGCAGCATTTTCAAAACTTACTTGACTACAGATGCTTCAGTTATGGACCTCCTATTTAATCTCTAAAAAGCTTCCCACTAAGCAAAGTCTTGGGAAAGGCAGAATAAGGGGAAAATAACAAGGAAATGACTTAGAATTCAAAGACCTAGGTCTGACTCACATTTAGTAGTTATGTGACCCAGGCAAGCTACTGAAGGACGTATCAGAGTAGAGTTTTAACACAGATGACAGCAAAAGGTGACAGCAACTGTGAGAAATTTCTCAAGAAGTAAAATCAAGTTATGAAATCAGTGCTTTTATAAATCCTGGGCCCAACATTTGCAGAATGCATATTATTTTCAAGTATCCATGAGATATATATAAAAATTGTATACCCTGAGGCTTAAAGCAAGTCTGAAAATTTTTAAAGAATTGAATATTTTTTTTACAAAATGCAATTAAGCTAAGAATCAACTTAGAAAAGGATAACTATATTTGTAAATTAAGTAATATTATTCTAGACAAAGTAAAATCCACAGTGGAAAGTAAACAAAATATCTCGAACTGAAAATAAAACTTGTGGAAGGCAATTAAACATACAATTATAGGGAAATATATCCTTAGAAACATATAAAGACTGAAATTAATGCACAACACCTATTTCAAGAAATTATGAAAACATCACCAATAGCAACACTAAAATAAACCCAAGATTCAGAAGGAAAAACGTGTATGTTAAAGATAAGAGTAGAAATGAATGAAAGAGAAACCAAACATGAAATAGAAAGGATCAACAAAGTCAAATTTGGCTTATTGAAAAGACTAATAAAATCGATAGTGCCCTGGTTTTTAAGGAGATGTAAAGCAATGTTAGGAATGAAGAAGAGGACATGAACTTCAGGGTCACAGACATTGGGGAAAACAAGAGAGAGGAAATCATAAATTCTATGACAAAATTTTGAAAGTTTAACTGAAATAGATAAATTCTTATTAAAAACACAACTTTCAAATGTATATAAGGAACAAAATGCTAATGGTTCTATAACTATGAAAAAGTTGAATCCAAAATAAAAAATATGTCCAATAAGAAAACATTACAGACAATTTCTACCATTTAAGCTAGAATTTCATTAATCCAATCAGAACACAGCTCTCTTTATAAGGTTAGCTGTAACTCCTTTACAAAATCTGCCTCCACACATCAGAAAAACGAGCCAAGCACACTTCTGAATGCAGAAGCAGAAGTCCTCAATAATGTATTCTCAAATCTAATTAGGCAGAATACTAAGAGAATAACAAGCAATGAACTCTTGGCAAGCATGCAGGAGAGCTGGGGGAAGCTGAAATGAGAAGCTGATTTACCACTATCTATCCCAGTACCCTGGGCATAAGCTACTTTGTTTATAGAAAAAATAGAGAATGTAAGCTAACCCACCTAGTCAGTTCAACTGAATGGTCAGTTAAGTGAAGGTCTATAAAGGCAGATTGACGGTGTGGATGTCTGTATGATGATGGAGGTGTGAGAGACACAGTTGAAAGAACTCATAGTACATACAGTGTTTTGTATCCTTTTTCAACTTAACATTTTCCCATAAGTCTATCTTTCATAAAGATCATTTGAAACAATTGACTACCATTTCTTTTTACAAATATACCACTTTTGAAATTAGTAACCTTTTCATGTTAGGCATTTAAGTTTCTCTTTTCTAATGCTAAAAATTATATGGCAATGAACACACTCCTGCCTAATTCTTTGTCTACCTTTCTGATATCTCCTTAGGAGATAGAAGTATTATACCAACTACTGCCACATTTTAAAGTTCTTAATACTTATGAAAAATCTTAATGCATTTGATATAAGTGCTCTCTAGAAAGTTGCCCCCACTTATAACTTCCACCAGCAATTCACAAGCACACCTTTCATCCTCAGTAGCCTTTCAGTTTTCTGTTTTCTTAACCTGTGTTAATGTAATGTGTTAAAAATGGTACATCACTGTTCTTTTAATTTAGCATGGTGTGATGAACAGTGATAGTAAATCTTTCCATTTGTCAGCCAGTTCCTTTGCTGGACATTGGCTTTACTTGAGTAAAGACAAACCCTGAATTCTCCTGCCTTATAGATATCTCTGAGGAGGGCATGGCAACCCACTCCAGTATTCTTGCCTGGAGAATCCCCATGGGCAGAGGAGCCTGGCGGGCTACAGTCCATGAGATCACAATGAGTCGGACGTGAATGAGCGACTAAGCACAGCACAGCACATAGATATCTCTACAGGGTGATTTTTTCAATACAAAGTCTCCAGCACGTGTGCTATGGGACACATGGTCTGGGGCCGGCCATCAGCCTGGTACCTGGCTGGCCTAATGACGGAGATCTGGAAACCCGAGCACCTCCTTGCAAAACCACTTTCCTAATGACCAACCCTCTGAATAAGCCAAGAGAAGGATAAAGTGAAAAGGCCATATGTGAGGTCTCTGAATTGCCACAGGACTGGAAACACTATTACACTTGTCTTTAATCTCCCCACCCTCCGTTCCTCTCTCTCCTTTTAATTTTCCTAAATGGCCCAGCCGCTGCTGTTGAGGAGAAGGTATTTAATATGGGTGAGGATTTAGCTGCTCTTCCAGGAATAGGCTGGGCCACTGCTTTTGAAATGTCATCTTGATTTGCTGCTTCCGCACTAAGTAAGAGACTTACTAGGGCTTAGGGGATGAATCTGGACACAAACCTCCCTAATGAAATGGCCTGGGGCCTCGCCCATGGCTGTGGCTCTGGGGACAGCTGCCTGGAGCATCTGACAGGGAAGGGCTCTGGGACTTGAAGGTCCTCCCTCACAACCCCTTCTGCATCCCCCACCCCAGCTCCAGCCACTCAGAACCTCAACAAGTGCCCTTCGTTACCTCTCTTTTCCACCACCCCTCCCCACTCCCAAGTTCCCCCAGCACCCTATATTGACACCTCTGTTTTCATTTATTCCTAGCACTAGTTGACTGCCATTTTCCCTTCCTCCTACACCCATTCCACACTGAGCTTGACAACACCGACTGGGTCTACTTTGCCCGGATAACCTGGTATTTGATAGTATCGCTTCCAAAAAGTGAAAGTGTCAAGAGGCTCAAGTACGTCTGACTCTGCAACTCCATGGACTGTAGCCCAACAGGCTCCTCTGTCCATGGAGTTCTCCAAGCAAAAATACTGGAGTGGGTTGCCATTCTCTTCTCCAGGGGATCTTCCCAACCCAGGCATAGAACCCAGGTCTCCTGCATTGTGCGCAGATTCTTCACCATCAGAGCCACCAAGGAAGCCCTTGCTTCCAAAAGTTGCTCAGTAAATAACTGGTGAGTAGGTAGGTGCACAATTCACTAGATGACCCTTAATGAAACTCTTAACATCTGTATGTTACAAGTCAGTTATGCCTCAATTTCCTTAGCTAAGTGGGAATGCAGATCTTTGCTGTACCCCCCTTACAGAGGTCTGTGAACAGCTAACTGAGGGCTGTGAGCACTTTGTATTCAGAGGATACAGTAGCATCTTTCACTGTACTTCTCAAGAGTGTCCAAAAAGAGTGTGAGTGGAATCTGGGATCAGACCTGAGCTCTGCCTACCAAGCCAGGTACCCTGGTTCATGGCTGTGTCAGGCTCAGGGTGCTGCCAAAGAGTCAGTAAACAAACAAGTGGCAGAATTACTGGGCCATTTTTGCACCAGCCAGCCTCTGCCATCTGCTGCCCAACTGCTAGCTCCAGAGAATCTACCAGGTCAAATGTTCCAACTGGCAGGCCACTGGCCCCATAGCCTGGACCTGCTACAAAGCCCTTTCATGCTCTGCCCCACTAAGATCTGTCAACTCTCTATCCCGCATAAATGGATCATGCTAGTCTCCACGAATGTACAGTATGCTACTTCCAGAAGCCACAGAAGCTCACCAAGCACTGTGCTGCTTTTTCTGGATACAATAAGTGTCCTTTGGAAAGGATACTCCAGCATGCCTCTTACCACTGAACCCTTCAGCATTTCACAGATACAAAAGTTCCTGTGTCTTCACAGGATTGATCTCCAACCATATGGAGAATACACATCATCCTAATACCTCCCATGTACCTGCCATTTCTTGATCATCTAGTTTCATTAACATGTTGTCATCAATCTAGTGAACAAATATGACATTCTTCAGAATGTCCAGAAAGAGATTTCCCTGGTGGTCCAGTGGGAAAGAGACCACCTGCCAATTCAGGGGACACGGGTTCTATACCCGGTCTGGGAAGATCCCACATGACAAGAAGCAACTAAGCCTACGCCCCACAACAAGAGAAGCCACCACAATGAGAAGCCCACTCACTGCAACTAGAGAAAGTCCACTTGCAACAATGAAGACCCAGTACAACCAAAAGTAAGTAAAGAAATAAAGAATGTCCAGAAAGTCCAGGTCCCCTTTATACTATATTGTAACATAAAGTAAGAGAAATAGCATCATTCTGGGGTGTACTGTTGCCTATCGTCCCACATGAATCTAAACTGATCCTGCTCCTGCTTCATGACATGTATGGAAAAAGTGAAAGGGTTAGTTGTTCAGTCATGTCTGACTCTTTGGGACCCCATGGACTGTAGCTCCCCAGGCTCCTCTGTCCATGGGGATTCTCCAGGCAAGAATACTGGAGTGGGTTGCCATTCCCTTCTCCAGGGGATCTTCCCAACCCAGGGATCGAACCCAGGTCTCCCGCATTGCAGGCAAATTCTTTACCATCTGTGCCACCAGGGTATGGACCAGAACACAATTGCCAGATTGATGCTCACGTATCACCCGCTGGAGACGGTGCTGATCTTCAACAAGGAGAGCACATCTGGTTCAGCACTGCACAGGGCCGTATCTCGGTGCTAAAATAAGGTGCTAAAATCAAGACCAGAACTTGATGGCTAGCTGTAAAGGCTTTACTGCCAAACAGGGAACCTGACTCAGCAGACATTCTAGGTAAGCTACTGGGAATAAGGTGCAAGGAAAGAGAATTAGGGAAACTCTGTCAAAAGCCAACCAACTGAGAGTTGGGTTTTGTCCCATATTGGGAAAGCAAAATCTGGGAGTGGAACTGATTCACTGACAATGATTGGACTTTTCTGTTGTGTGTGTGAGCACTGGATGTGGTCCGCTGTATACATGTGGTGCATGTTTTTGGAATTACATCTTCCAGGTGCCTCTGCTGAGTATCTGCAGTCCCCGCCTCAGGACTATAGTGTCCAGCTGTTCTGTGATGTGTCTGAGTTAGAGTTATGTCACCCAGTCTGGTGAGAAGCATCAATAGGCCAGGTGGACAACCTAACTGGCCAGGTCAGAGTCACCATTGATTGGTTAAGTATGGGACCGTCCATTGTCGTCCATCAGAATCCAAGAAAGGGTTGCAGGTGCCAGGCTGCTGAAGGAAAAGGGACTGCAACACCCTTTAGGTCTTAAAGGGTAGCAATGAGTCATACATTTCCAGTAGTCATGTATGGATGTGAGAGTTGGACTATAAAGAAAGCTGAGCACTGAAGAACTGATACTTTTGAACTGTGGTGTTGGAGAAGACCCTTGAGAGTCCCTTGGACAGCAAGGAGATCCAATCAGTCCATCCTAAAGGAAATCAGTCCTGAATATTCATTGGAAGGACTAATACTAAAGCTGAAACTCCAATGCTTTGGCCACCTGATGCAAAGAACTGACTCATTAGAAAAGACCCTGATGCTGGGAAAGATTGAAGGCAGGAGGAGAAGGGGACAGCAGAGGATGAGATGGTTGGATGGTATCACCGACTCGATGGACATGAGTTTGAACAAGCTCCAGAAGCTGGTGATGGACAGGGAGGCCTGGCATGCTGCAGTCCATGGGGCTGCAAACTGTCAGACAAGACTGAGTGACTGAACTGAACTGATGAGTGTCTGCTGGCCCTCCCAGGATGAGGCATGACTGTTTTAGGTACCATCTCAGCTGGGAGGAAGGTGGTTTCAGAGCCTCCATTTAGCTTTGCTCACTGCAATTGCTCTTAGCCCACAGGACAAGGAGCTTATGTGAGGGTTCTGCAGACTACCAAGCAAGTCTACTCCAACTGCACATGGAGGGCCTTGGGAAATGACCATCAGGTGGACCTGTGCGTCCATGGGATCCCCTGTGAGCTACATCAGGACCAGGAACCATCTATTATGTGGACCTCACATGCCCCCCTTCTAGGGAAGTCATGATAGCATTTTGGTTCTGGTGTCAATGTCAGCTCAGACTCTGTGAAAAGTCTGATGCTTCATTCATATTTTGGAACTATCAGAGTAGTGTCTCCTGTGTGTGGTTACCTAAGTAAATGACCATAAGCAACTCTGAGAAAGATCTGGGGTATTATTACTGATGACAGTTGCTTCAGAGTTGCAGGGTCCTTCCTCATGAAGACCTAGCCTCCCCTTGTTGACTGTCCATCTGTCTTGTAAGGAAGACTGAGGTCCTTTGACCATCTCCATAGTATTATACACTGTCGCTCCACTACCTTCCTCAGACTTTAGTCATGCCCCACCCTTGCTCCTGAGATTTAAGCACTGTGTTTGGCCTCTGGCATTTGGGACTCTATCATTCCCCACTGCTACAGAAAGCCCAGGACTATTGGGCCAAAAAGTTCACAACATTTTACAGAATAACCTGAGTGAATTTTTTGGCCAACCCAATATAACAGCATTTCTTACTAACGCCGGCCCAGGTCCACCGATCTTTTCAACGATCTCAGGGCCTCTCTCAACGCCTTCCCGATAAACACTCCCAGCCCTCGTGGAACACAGCCAACTTTCTCCAACGTTATGCAGCACATCCACTCTACTCTCTGCGCCTTTCGGTTCTTTCCACGCAGTCGGTCATGTCCACTTCACTTTGTGGGGACTGTCACTTTTGCCAAGTTTCCAAAAGCCATCCCAGCAGCATATTAGCACATTTCTCCTGAGGTTCTTGCCAGGATGTTAAATCCTATCTGTGTTTCTGTATCACTAAACACCTGTCTATCTAGCTTTCCATTCCACCTCCTTTGATATAGCACCTTGACCCAATCCCACATGTACCCTCCCAACTCCTTCCACTCACATAGCAGATAAACCAGGTTCTGCCCCCTGCATCAGGCCCAGTGCCTCCCCAGTCACATTCTCTGGGATTTGATGTTTGCTGTTAGTCTGGTTGCCTGGAAGAGAAGTGGGGATAAATCCCAAGATAGTTAAGCATCATTTTGTAAAGCACCTGCCTAATTTCCTTTGAGGTCTTTACTTGATCTTCCAAGAGGCAATGGAGGTGGGGAGAGGACAACTGTCTTTTAACAATGGGGAGAGGTTTGGGAGCTCAAGCTCCTCAATAGTATCTCCCCAGACATCCCTCTCTCCAGTGCCCTCGACAAGTTGTGTAGGGCTCTCTGGAGCTGAGACGTCAGCTCTCAGGTTCTACTACTCTTAGTTAAGCCTAGTCTTCTGCTCTGTCTGGCCTCTGGCTACATAAGACTATAGTCTTTCCTTAAATGATGCCAACGATGACTCTGCAATTCTACCTCAGGAGACACGGGTTCAAATTCTAGCTGGGGGGGGCTCTGAAAGATGGCAGAGGAATAGGACAGGGAGAACACTTTCTCCCCCACAAATTCATCGAAAGAACATTTGAACACTGAGCAAACTCCACAAAACAACTTCAGATCGCTAGCAAAGGCCATCAGGCACACAGAAAAGCAGCCCATTGTCTTCAAAAGGAGGTAGGACAAAAGATAAAAAGAGAGACAAAAGAGTTAGGGATGGAGATCCATCCCAGGAAGGGAGTCTTAATAGAGGAAGTTTCCAAACACCAGGAAACCCTCTCACCGGCAGGTCTGGGGGAAGTTTTCGAATCTCGGAGGGCAACCTAACCGGGAGGAAAAATAAAAAAATAAATAAAACCCACAAACTCTAGCTGGGGAACTAAGATCTCACATGCACTGTGAAGCCAAAAAAATTTAAAAAGAGAGGCAAAGGAGGCTCTCTTGCCTTCCCATTTTGCCTTAAATTAGTGACTAACTATCCAGAGCCAGCCATGATCTCTTCTCGACAAATTGGTGATACTCAGCAATAGCCACCTCATCCTACAGTTACCATTTCCCTCTTACTTCCTTAAATGCCAGAGATAATATATCCGCCTGCATTGCCCCCCATCAGCATCCCCACCCAGTTCACAGAGTTTTAGCAACTGCACCTCTCCAGCACCACGGACCATCTGTGCTCACCTCCCACCAGGGATGGGTTCTCATTGCCAACCAGCTGGCAAGTCATCTTAGCTTAAAGCCTGATTCTCAAGACCATTCTGGATACCAACTTAGATTGGGCTCCCTAAAAACGGACTCAGACAGAGACCTATGTGCAGAAATTCTACTATGGGTGCTCCAGAGAGAGACAGGAGTGGGAAGTAAGGAAGGCAGGAGGAGACAGGGGGAGAAACTGATCCTTAGTACAGTTTGCAACTGAGACCTCGGCTGATCGTGCTGGTGGATCCTCAGCACCCTCACACCTACCAGTCATTAGCCCATGGGCTGTCCCTAAGAGGGGCTATCACCTCGATGTGACCCTTTTCTGCAAAGGGCAAGGCCCAGTGAGGGAGGTGGCTGTGAGCCATCAGCCAATATTCCTAGCAGCTGGAAGATAGCGATGTCCTCCCTGGAGAGGAGATCTGAGCAGAGCACCATGGTACCCAGTTTTTCCTCACTCCATTCCCTGAAGGCCCCACCCTCACTGCGGACTCCTGGCACCAGAGGCCTTGCTCCGCCCACCACAGGATAACTGCAAACTTGGCTTTGAGGATGGATGGGACATCCTGAACGGATCCCTAAGCATTCACCACTTAAACAGGGATACCAAAGCCCACTCCTCTCTGAGTTGAATCCGAGTGGGGAGCGGGGATGAGTCCGTGCTTCCCCTCTGTCCATGGCGGAGGGCGAGCGGAAGCTCCTCTTCTAACCCCTTCCTACAGAAGATCCAGGCTAAGGACGCCACTCGCCTGCCCAATGCCCACGCCTCTAATGCTGTCTGTGCTCTCCCTCTACTGTCTCCTGCCAAAGGACAGGGCGTACCATTCCCAAAGTGTCCAAGTTCCACTATTCACCAGGCAGTGAGTACCCGGCTCACCGCTGACCCTGGGTTAAGTGCCCCACACGTGACCTCATTAAACTCCTGTAATGACCTTTGCAAAGAACTCTGAAGGCAGTTATTACTGTTCCCATTTTAGGGATGAAAAAACTAAGATTCAGAGAGGTGAGACGACTTGCTTTACTGCTGCCAAGGCAGTAAGCTGCAGAGCCAGCATTTCAAGCCTGCTCTTTTCTCCCTCCTCCCTTCTAAAGCAAGCCTCAGCAAAGCCTTGGAGTGGAGTTTAAGAGCAGGCCAGGGGCCCCTTTCATGGTGCCCACAGCAGCCTGCCCAGGATTGAGGGGTTCTCTGGGGATCTCGCCCAACTCTTGTTCTACTCTTGCTTCTGTTTTCAGGAGAAAGAGGGCAGCGGTAAGTCAGTGATCGTGCATGGAGTTGGCCTTGGCCATCAAGACCACTGATCCCCACTCCCATCACTGCTCTCCCTCCAACACCCTCCCTCTCCACCGCCGGCCCCAAATCCAGCTCTGCCTTTAAGGTTCAACTCAAGTGTTGAACCAGGTGACTGCCATCTGTGCCCACGAAGCACCAGTGCTTCTGTCTACTCCAGCATGAGTCACACATCCACCCCAAGCTCCTCCAACCCATCTTCTACACCCAGTCAGCCTTTGGCACACCTTACCTGTGCCAAAGCTGGGGTGCAGCTCAGAGCATTCAAGGGAGATCCCATGGCTATGACTAGACTATGGGTGCCAGTAGGAAGTCCTGTTTCCCCTGTTTCCCTTGTCTGCTTGCCTATCATGGTTGACTTGAGTGTTTGAAATGGGCCAGGCATCATGCCAGAAGCTTTAAACCCACCACATCATTTGGTGCTCAAGAGTTCACTGTGTATTAGCTCCATTTTGTAGATGAGATTGAGCCTCACAGAGGTTAAGTGACTTACCCAAAGGCACACACTGGTGAAACCAGGATTCAAACCAGGTCCTCCTGTCTCAGTGCCCACTTTCTGGCTCACGCCCTAATTACATTAAACTTGACACATCATGGCCTTCATGGCCTTCTTGTCCATAAGACATGTTTACTTCCTCCCAGTTGTCCAAAGCCAGGTGGCAGCCTTGATCTTGACCCCTCCCACACCTCGGTCAGTCCCTGAGTCCTTTCCCACCACCTCCCCTTTTCCTCCCCCATCATTTCCCTTCTCTCCATTCCCAGTGACCCTCCCCTGCCCAGGAGAGTTCTCACCGTCCCTCACTGGATTCCTCTCCCAACCTATAGTCCCCCACCCTTCCAATCTTGTCACTTCTTTATCTCCTCCCCACAAAATCCCCACCTGCCTTTTGGTCATGGTTCTGCCCCTTCCTAAGTGAGCCTTGCTTTCTCACAACCCTGAATATCCCAACACTGCTCTCCCCACTCCCCGCCTGTGAGTTCCTGGTCAGCCTCAGAGACTCAGTTGAAATGTCACCTCTACTGAGAAGCCCTCCTAGACCTCCCCCTGGGCAGGGATAGGTGCCTTTCCTTTGACCTTTCACTGAACTTTACAACCTTCTTTCATGTCCGTTGTCACTCACTAGTGCAAGAGTTTATAGTGTGTGCATATATCTCCTCCACTAGTCTCTGAGCTTCCTGGAAGCAGGGACTGTCTCTTACTTATCTTTGGCATTTTGTTTTGTGTGTGTGTGCACATGTGTGTGAGTGTGTTTGTGAGTATGTATGTATGTGTTTAACCTAAGGTGCAGAGGGCTGCATGTGCTTCTCAGTTTCATGGAACTTCATCATCACTGGTCCACAAAGGCCTCTCTGCCTTTTATCTCCATCCCCATTCCCTCTCCCCTCCTCTTCCTGTGTCTCTCTGCATGCCCAGAGCCTGGCACAAACACAGAGCACAAAGGATGCTCAGCAAATGTAGCTGGGTGCAGGAGATGGGTGACAAATTAATCATGAATCCTATGTAATTTCACTCTTTGCAGGCTCCACTGGGCAGCCAAAGTGGAAAAAGATATGGTTTAGCTGCTGCAGTCTAGAAACCTCATATTGACAAGGAAATAAGAGTTACTGAAAGATGAAGTCTTCACTGTTGAGGGCCTGGCTGTGGCAGAGAGAAATAAAAAGCAATATGTTTTAATACACCAGAGGCTGGTTTATCATTTGGGGACTGCAAGTTAAGATTTTCAACGCAAATTGAGTTCAATCTAACAAGTCCAAGGTGACACTCTCATCTCTTCATCCAAAAAGGCACTGCCTTCCCCAGAAATCACCTCAGGGCTAAACCCTTCCTTCTAAAGATGCCACTGCTGTCACAGATCATTTGGAATTGTCCCCTCAGGCAATTGTCTGGAATGCTTGTCTGGGGCAGTTCACTGACTACCTAAAAGATCACTGTCAGATCGCGAATCCATGAAAAAAAATTTTTAAATAAATAAAGTAGAAAGTCTCTTTGTTGTTGTTGTTTAGTTTCTAAGTCATGTCTGACTCTGCAACTCCATGGACTGTAGCCCAACGGGCTCCTCTGTCCATGGGACTTCCCAGGCAAGAATACTGGAGTGGGTTGCCATTTATTTCTCCAGGGGATCTTCCTGACCCAGGGATCGAGCCTGCATCTCCTACACTGGCAGACCGATTCTTTGCCACTGAGCCACCTGAGAAACCCAGAAAGTCTCCTTAGAAGATGTTGAAAAAAAAAAAATATTGTCAGGATTTTGAGGCCGCAACTCCCTCTGGTACAAAAATACATTCCAATTTAATCACTGTGATAGATGACAAAAAAAAAAAAGTCAGTCTTCATTCCTCCTTATATCCATATCATTTGACTTATGACTTGCTTTGGCCAATGAGGTGTTGGCAGAAATGATGCACAGGCTTGAAATGGACTCGCAAACTGAAGTTTCTTTTTCTTTATGCCTCTGCCATCACCATGAGACTATGCCCCAGCTAGCCTGCTGGAGGGTGAAAGACAAGTCAGAGCTGGGGCCCCCAGCTATTCCAGATGAGGCCATTAAAGACTAGTCATCATCCAGCGCTCTCTAGACATCAGAGGAAACTCAACTGAGATCAGCTGACCACGCACACTTGAGGAAGCCAAGATCAGCCAAACCCAGCCCAGATCAGCTGAACCTCTGCAGAGTCATAAGCTAAATTACATTCACAGTTGCAGGTCCCTGAGGTTTCTGTATTTGTTTGGCTCCTTTGCAGTAATACTGCAGCAATTGATAATATCTTCAATTATTTATACACACACATTTCATTGATCAGAGCTTGAATTGATTTGGGGATTTTCTAAAGGCCACATCTGCCCCTAAGAACAAAGAATTGCCTTAGAGATGCTGAATGAACATGTATTTTGTTCTGAAGGCAAAATATCCCAAAGCAATGATAGTATCTCTGGAATAAGTGAAGAAGCCTCTGGGGAAGTGCTTTTGAAAAGGCCACACACATGTGGACATGTAAATGCTGGCATATTTACCCCTTTACTTGTGGTCATAAATTTCACAGTTGCTGAGTATTTTCTAGTGTGACTGCTGGAAATGGCAATTTTTTTTCTGTACAGGAGACGGTCCCATTTAGAAGTTTTGTGAATTCAGCAAATGGATATTAACTATTTCCAAATCATGGGCTACTGTTTTTCTCTTTGGAAATGATAAATGCCTGTGAGTATCTCCAGAGAACTGTTGAATTCATGGAAAATTGTTTGAAGATCTGTTAGACTACCGTGAAGCTCAGACAAGCATTATCTTTGGGATTCCGGACACAAGTGGCAGAAACCAAGGCATATGTTCATATGTTTTCCATCCCTACTCCAAATGCACACAAAAAGGGAAGGTCCTTGTGACCTAAAAATACAATTTGCAAATGTTCAAAGCCTGCTTGTCATTAATTCTCCTCTGAAGATGTGCAGAGCTTGTACTTTTAAGTGCAAATGTCTAACAGGTCTCCGGGTTGGGGAGAGTGACCTCTCCACCAGGCTGCAGGCACACACAGACTGGCACCTTCACCACTGGACAGCTGTCCCCACGAGCTGACCTGCCAGGACCTCATGCCACCACACCAGGACTAGGTCCACACACTGGGGGCGGAGGGATGTGCATTTTCTGAGGAGCCAGGGAGTCTTTATGGAATTGCACAGAACTTCTCCAAGGGAGGGCTGATGACCAAACAAAGGACATGGGCTTTGGCGTCATCACACCTGGTTCTATCCTGCCTTAGCCACCTACTTGCCTCAGTGCCCTCAGGAAGTCACCACATCCTTGCAGCCTCAGCTTCTTCATCTGTGATGGGGGACCAGCAGCACCTTCCTTGGAGGGCTATCAGGGCAATTAAGTCAGACAAGGAATGTGGAGTGCTGAGCACAGTCCTTAGCACAGAGTAAACACTCAGTAACAACTGTTATTAGTGAATTAGAGGCAGTGGATTTTGGCTTGACTTGGGGAAGTTGTTGCAAGCAACAAAGTTGCTAAACTGTTAACAACTTCAGAACAAGCCAAGGAGTCACACATATGTCCTGTGGCTAATGACATGTTGTGTCCATCGACGGGTTCTGTCTGCCCAATGTGTCCCCAACTATCTCCTGTCCATTTCTCAGTAGACACACAGACTAGGAAAACAGCAAAATGAACAAGAAACATGCTAGTAGAACTGTGTCTAAAGTAGGAGTAAAGTTGTTTTGAATGAAGGTCTGAACCTGTGAGGATGGTGCCCAGACCTCAGATGTGAACTCTGAGCTCCACCTGTTTTTTCTACTTCTTTCTCAAGTCCACTGCTGTTTATTAAGCACTGTTTATTATTAAGTGTCCCAGGCACTCACAGGGACACTTTAAGATGTACAGTAACATCCCAGTTCTGCAGATGAGGAGACAAGGCCCAGAGGAGGTAAGCCATTTGCCAGATGTCACATAGCCATTACATGACCAAGTCAGAATCGAAACACGGTATGTGTGTCTCAAAAGCCCAATTATGTCATGCCCCTCACACTGAATTTTCTAGATAAAGGGTCCCATAAAACAACATATACTCAGAGTAATAAACATGAGCCCTCTCTCATCAGAGCTCTAATGATATTTCTAAAACTTCAGCAATTCAGTTCCCACCTCCATCATGTCTGACATATTCATGTGCTTCTTCCTCTCCCATTATCTTCTTAATTCCTTTCATCAAATCAACTTGATTTTTCTTTTTAACTTTATTTTAAAAGGAAACACTCTGCACTATCACAGCCCATATCACTTGTTATTATTAATAAAATTTTAAATAATTATTATTCAAACTTAAAAGTTCATTGGCATATCACTTAAAATCAGCTTGAGCACTCTTCCTATACATCATATCCAGTGAAGCCCTGCCATAAACACTACTTTCTCATATATATATATACTTATACACATGCATATAATTTTTTCTTACTTTTTATCATGAAAAATTTCAAAAGTACAAAGAATAATATAATGAACACCTGTGTACCGATCACCCAGTTTTAATAACTGTCAGCTATAGCTAGTCCTATTTCATCTGTACCCCAACCCACTTCCCAACATCCATGCTATTTTTGTTAATTGGACGATAACTGCCTTACAACGTTGTTGGTTTCTGCCATACAACGATGTGATGCAGCCGTACATGTGTGTGTGTATACATGTATGTATATCCCCTCCCTCTTGAGTCTCCCTCCCACCCCCTCCCATCCCATCCCTCTAGGTTGTCACAGAGCATGAGGCTGAGCTCCCTGTGTTATACAACAACTTCCCACCAGCTATCTATTTTACACATGGTAATGTATATATTTGAATGCTACTCGTAAAATAAGTCAGAAAGAGAAAAACAATTATTGCATGTTAATGCATATATATGGAATCTAGAGAAATGGTACTGATGAACCTAAATTTGCAGGGCAGGAACAGAGAAGCAGGCATAGAGAAAGGACTTGTGGATACAGCAGGGGAAGACGAGGGTGGGACTAACTGAGAGCGTAGCATTGAAATATACACATCCATGTTATTTTAAGCACCACCACCATCAGCTTACCTAAGAGGCACTGCTGTCCACGAGGCAGGAAGGACAGGCCCCCAGGTACCCCTGGAGCCTCTGCTAAGGGCAGAGTGCAGGGCATCGTCCACAGTATGAGCCTCCAGTACCCAGGACTAGGAGAAAGAAGACAGCATATTGCAGCTAAAGGAAGCCATATACAAGTCAACTCTTGACAATCATTCACAACGTGACATCCCAGTGCTCTTCTTTTCAGCCTTCGGTGTCTTCACACAAGGCACTGATATCTCCTAGGCCTTGCTTCCCTGGAACACATCTACTGCTGAGATTGACCTTGGCCACACTGGGACCAGGCAAGGAGGAATGTCTCTTGTCATGGTTGAAACCCATTTGCTTTAGCACAACAGGTTTAAAGAGGGGGTGAAAAGGCTGAAATGTCTCCAAAGGTTTCTGAAATATGGGATGTCTCAAGGGACACACGGTGATGATTTCAAGGTAAATGAATCAAAAGCACATATACTGCCTTTCTCCGTGCACACAGATACTTAGCAATGAAGGGAGGAAAGCATTGGGGAAAACAGTTTTGAGTTCTGTTGAATCAACATTAGAAAAATGCACAAGACAGCTTCCAAACAGCTTCCCAAAGCAGAATCATGTCTTTCCACCTCTTTGACAATCTCTTCTGGTCTGGAAGTCAGGTCTCCTGGGGTTGCCAAAAGTCCCCTAGCCTCAGCACAACACCCCCTACCCACTTCTTTCTGACCAGAAGCAGAGGGTCTCTCAGCCATCCTCTCCCACCCAAAATCCCAATGAAGGGCGAGTTGGAGATGAGGCCAAGGCTGGTGATTCTCCTTGGCAGAATCTTCTCTCTCTGCTCATCTGTGGTGCCCAACAAAACCATCTCCAGCAGCAAGAATGCAGGTGGGCCCTTGTGTGGCTGGGCTCCACTAGTGAGCAAGAAGATAAACAAATTCAAAGAACCTCCAGGGATGCATGTTTGAGTAAGGCTACTTGGAGACACGCAAGTGCTCAGCCATGAGGAGCAGGAACTACCTTCAGGAGGCCAACATTTCTCCAGGGATCTGACATTCTCATGACTCAGTTATCTCCTATCTCCTACTGTTACCAGCCAACCATCCTCTCAACAGTCCCTGCTATCCTGCTGTCCTAGGACTTCCAAGACTCTCTTGACTCCCTTTTCTCTGCCTGCCTGTTGGTGTCTATCCTTCCTCTCTGATACCCACAGAGGAGAAGATCTGATTGGGCTCACTGGCCATGATACCAAATCCTGAATCTCTATTGGTCAGTATCCTACAGAAGACCATCCCACACACCATTTGGTAGCCTATGACAGGCTGTCTTTGGCTGAGCCTCAAACTCTGGTCCAATCACGCAGCCAGAGGGCAGGGACATATAGTTTAACTCTAGGCAACCAATGCAAAATGACCTGCCTTCAGCCACTCTGATTGGACCAGGGACTTGGGGATGGTGGAGTAAGGGGAGTTCATCTTGGAAGTTGAATGTTCTTTGTTGCCCCAGATCTTGAAACTAAGGTTTCATGGTCCTGGGCAGAGCATGAGAGACTAGAAACAAAGTCTGCAGCCTGAAGGAGGCACCCGCATATGTGAATGTTTCTGTGTGTGTGGGTGGGTGTGTGTGTATCACACGCTAAGAGCAATACTAAGATTCATTAGGTTTCAAACCTGTTTTGTAACATGGCCTGGCCTTTTAAATCCTGACTCTCACGGAGGCCTCTGCTTTCCAGGAAGGTATTCCCATCAGCAGTTGTTTCTGCAATCATGGTTGTTATGGAACCCTTTATTTTGAAAACATGTTTCAAAACAAGGCTTCTTACACACTCCACTTTCTCTGGTCCTTCGGAGCAAAACAGTGCAGATGTTTTCCTGTGGCCCATACACTTGTGTGTTATCCCTGCAGGCCAGTCAAGTTCCCAGACCCATCCTGCAGTCACCACGGAAAAATGCAGAGGAACACACTGCGGGGAACACATGTCAACTCATCCCAAACACTCCCCTTCAGTCTCCTCCCTGCCCAACATGTGGCTGAGCCATGACACAACGGCCTGCTCCTCAGAGAGTAATTCATTATGTAATTAAATTTTTTTCATCAAAGTCGATTTCTAAAGCAACTGCTGAGATAAAACCAATTAGCAAACACTAACAGAAGAGGCACCGGCCCTGACGTCAGGGCTCACGTCCGTTAGAGTTTACATGACTTGTCAGATGCTTGTGCCAGGGACCCTGACGGAAAGCTGGGCAAGACACAAACAGCACATGCTCTTCAGGCTGAAATGGACCTTTCTGGAGGGAGCTTGTTACCACAGACCAGACTTGCAAAGCCCTGGGAAGAGCCAGGAAAGAAACGGACTCTGAGACAAGACTGATATAAATTCTAATCTCTGCTCCAAAAGTTCCCAGGACTCTGGCAAGTCACTTAAGCTCTCTGAATCTCAGCTTCTTCTTTGGAAGGATGTTTTTATACTACCTACCTCACAGAGCTCTCATCTTAGAGATGGAAACCAGGGATGGCACATGGTACGTGCCCCATGTGGAAGCGCAGTGGCATCCCCATCTGCCTTCCCACACTAGCGTGTGTTTTGAGTCTATTGGCCCTTCAGTTGCCTGGTCTGCCCAGGGGTCCCAGGAGAGGCAAAGGCAGAGATGGACAACATTCCTCTCCTCAGATCGCTCAGTGATCCCCTGCTGCAGAGGGCTTCCCCTGACCCTCCTTGGTCCCAGTCATGATGCGTCTGGTTCAGAAAACCCCTCCTAAGCCCCCATTCTTAAGGTGCTCACTCTGAACAGAGACAACAGACAGGTAACCTCAGTACCTCCTGATCAGGGCAGTGTGCGTCCTGATGCTTGGGGAAGCACAGAGGAGAGATCAGGGACAGCTTCCTGGAGGAGGAGACAGAGGAGTGAGGGGAAATTTCTAGGCCATTAAGATGGGTTGAGCAAAACTTCAGAGGTGGTGAGACACGAGCTGTGGACAGGACCAGGTCTCCAGCTGCAGTGTTCACGCTTCCCAGTGTGTGTTTACTTTAGGAAGATGACTCCAGCCAGAGTGAGGAAGAGGGAACCCACAGGTGAGACCCAGGACTCCAGAGACCAGAGGGAGGTGGAGGAAGCCATTCAAGGGAGAAGAGCAGCCTGGTGCCCTGCTGACAGCTGGGCCAGGCTTATCTTCACTCTGGAACCAGAGGAGAAAACCAATTTGACAAATGGAAAAAAGTCTCTCGTCCAGGAATCAAGTTACCTAAGAGGCAAGTTGGATAAGCCACAGCCTCCTCCTGGCCTGCTTCCTGAAGCAGGTTCCCTCTGAGGCCCCATGAGCCCAGCTCTGGGCGGACCCAGCTACACAGGCCCTGGCTGCAGACCCTCACACTGGGCGGGAGCTGAGACGGGCCTCAGGAAACAGCAGAGGGTGGGTCACATCTCAGAAGTGACCCAGGACCCTCCTATTCTCCTCCCACCTGCCACTCCTCTGGGCCCAGCGAGCCCCGAGCCTCTCCCCAGGTGTCAGCCCCGCTTCTGCCTGGTGACACAACCGCCATCCACAGCCATCCAGGCTTGTGGACTTGGGGCTGGAGAGCAGTTTCCTGCTGTCAGTCTTCATGACTGGCCATCCAATGACTTCAGCTCTCTCTGAGGTCCCCATGGGTGCCCCTAACCATACCCAGATCCTGGAAGGTTGCCTTGGTGACAGGGGGTTTGCTTCAGGCCTCGCCCAGGCCAAGAGGCCTTGGGGAGAGTGTCGGGTTACCAAGCCTGGATGGAGTTGGGCTGGCGGAGGCAACTCTCTCAATGGACCTGGGAGTCCTTCACATCCTTCATCCCTGCTCTCATCTCTAGGGAAGAGCTATGCCCCAACTACGATCACAAGAAGAGCTATCCCTGGGGATCCAAAGTCACCTGTCTTAACTTGTGATTCAAAATGAAAAGTGTACCCCCCACCCCCACTCCTTTAGAACCAGAAATGTATAATTTGTACATAGTAGACTTCAGAACCACTTCCCAGGTGGCACTAGTGGTAAAGAACCTGCCTGCCAATGCAGGAGATGCAGGAGACCTGGGTTCGATCCCTGGGTCGTGAAGATCCCCCAGGGAAGGAAGTGGCAACCCAGTCCAGTAATCTTGCTTAGAGGATCCTATGGACAGAGGAGCCTGGTGGGCTACAGTCCACACGGGGTCGCGAAGAGTTGGACACGACTAAAGCTACTTAGCATGCTCTCAGACTTAGAAGAATATATAAAGAAACAATACCTGATTTTGGCAGTTTACACACCCACACATACATGTACTCACTCCAAAAGCCTGTCTCTCCCTACCCACCACTCCTGGCTCAATCCTTGTCTCCTGCCCCTCCCCCATCATGGACAACACCCGCTCTTCCTTTCCTTCATGTGAGCATTGGACAAGACTTACCTCAAGGTGCCCCTCCTACGTGAAGCATCCTTAACCCTCTAGTCCACACTACCCTGTACCTTCCCTAAGCTTCCAACCAAACCAATGTCTAATAATTGGGTGCCACCTGTAGGTGTCCTAACGTGTCCTTCATGAGAGTTGTTCTCCCTGTTCACCCTAAACTCGTTGCAGCTTCCCCTGCCCCCCAGCCCCAGAACCCAGCATAGTGACAGGCACATAGTAGGCGCTTCATGTAAATTTTGCTGACATGCAACCCCCAACCCCAAGACTTTCCAACCATCAGGTAACAATTCAGAAAAACATCTCTGAGAACAGCCTAGTCAGCTGGAACCCAGCATCTTCCTGGAAGATGCAACAGTTCTTGGGGTGCCAAAGCCAGGGGGCAAGAAAGGGCTCTGAGCACCATGGAAGGGCAGCCTTTGTGTGGCTCAAGTGCCCTGGCAGAGCTGTGGCGTGGCAACTGAACTTGCCCAGTGCTACATTCCAAATCACCCACCCCTGAATCATGACCCCAAGCCCAGACCAACTTTGGGGCTCTATGCCAGGGGGCTGACAACAGCACCCTGCAACCCCAGTCAATCTCATGTTCATGAGATGAGCCATGAAAGTAAGAGGACTCAGGGAGCAGGATGGGTGCCCCTAGGAAAAGGAGCCTAACAACCTTGAAAAGTCAGTGGCCCTGTCAAAACACTATCATCCCTTAACTGGTCCCCAAGCTAGAGGCCCGGCCTCCACCACCCTTGACTGCTTATCATACTGCACATGCTCAGTCGGTCAACCAGTATATCCCGTCCATGACATCCAGTTCTGTCCCCTCAACCAGACCTCTGTGGCCACAGTCCTCTTCTCAGTGACCACCACAGTTACCTCACGGCTGCTGGGCCCCAGCGTCACCCCATTCACTCCACACTATGCCCTCTCAAAAACTTACAGCTGCCACTACTGCTGCCCATAAACAGGGTCTAAATTCCACTGGCTCGTGCCCTGCACACCTCAGAGGCTGCTCTCTGTCCTGCCTCCCTCTGCCTCTCTTCTCCAAAACTCCAGGAGCCCACCACATTGAGCCACTCACAGGGCTCTGATGGGGCCATGCTCTTTCTCGCTTCAGGGCCTTTGCAAAGGACACTGATGCAGACACTTAGACATGCACAACTTCACCTGACTATGATTGTCTCTTTGTCTTCCTCTCAAATGTCCTTCCCTGAATCCCGAGGTGGCATGAGGGGCCTCCCTTCTATGTTCTCAGGGTTCCCCATGCTCCCACACCTAACTCTCAAGAGTTGAGCTTATGGGGGTAGATCTCCCCCTGGGACAGAAGACTAGTAGGCTGTGCTGGTCTCCACCAGATGGGACCCAATTAAGCCTCTGATCAAAGGCATGGCATCTGTGTGGCCTGTCCAGTCTTCACTGGGCTCAGAGAACGAAAGACACTGGGGCTGGGCTGTGCAGGCAAGGTTGTAGACATCTCCATTCCCTAGAGCCAACACCACAGCCAAAGTTCTTCCCCACTATTTAGGCCATCTTCTCCTGCCGAGAGGGCTCTGATAACATTCCTGTAGAGGCCCCAGTCAGTCCTCACAAGAGCATACCAGAGCCAGAAGGGCAGTGCCCATCAGGAAGTCTTAGCAGACTCACAGCCACCAATAGGAAAGCCTGAGGAATATTCTGGAAAAAAGACACCCCAGGGCTAGAAATCTCATGTGCTTTTGGCCCTTTGTAGTCCAAGGACTCTACAGCATGCCTGCTTCTGGGAGGGGCTCTTCCTCCTGACCCCTGGTTACAGCCTAGCTCTGCCCTGAGCAGTGGAGGGTCAATATATTGTTTCACTTGCTGGGTTTTTGTTTGTAGGGGGAGTCCCCTCACAAAGAAGAGGTTCCCTAAGACTTCCAATGACCAGGATGGAGAGAACCCAGTTAGTCCCTGTGATGGTTCTTTTGTTTTATTATACCTACATTTTTGACTGCATGGATGTTCAGTGCCCTTGACCCCCTATGTTGTTCAAGGGTCACTTGTATTGAGAATGTCCAATTGGAAGCAATCAGGCTCTGCTAGGTACTCTATCTTGTTGAACTCTCCCAATAATCCTTTGAGACAGCTACTATAATTATTCTCATTTTCCAGAAGAAGTTGAAGCCAGAGAGGTCAAATCACATGTCTAAGAATGTACACTTAGTAAGTGGCAGGGAGATTAATCAACCACCTGCCTGCCCTCAAGGAGGTTGCCATCTGTAAATTAGTGTGAAGGAGGGCTGACTTGGGGCACCCATTTCCAACCGTACATATTGTCTGGACTTATCTTAGGTGTCCTCAGTGAATTAGGGCTTTAAATTTACCCTGGTAGGGTCGGGGGTGTCATGTGCGTGTGTCACACGTGCACATGTGTTTTAGAAAATGATGCCCAAGGTAGAATCTTCCATGAAAGCAAGACAATCCCTGCATGGTACCCAATCTGGAGACCAGACCTCCATCACCCTTGATGGACTGTATAATCAGGGTTCTCCAGAGATGTCAACAGGGGGTGGATATACATATATAATGCAGGTATAATTAACAAAACAAAAAGACAACCTACATAATGGGAGAAAGCAATTGCAAATGATGCAACCAACAAGGGCTTAATTTCCAAAATATACAATTATCTTGTACAATTCAATATAAAAAAAATTCAATCGAAAAATGGGCAGAAGACCTAAACAGACCTTTCTTCAAAAGAGACATACAGATGGCCAACAGGCATGTGAAAAGATGCTTAACATCACTACTTACTAGAGAAATACAAATCAAAACTACAATGAAGCATCACCTCACACTGTCAGAAGAGCCATCATTAAAAAGTCTACAAATAATAAATGCTGGAGAGGGTGTGGAGAAAAAGGAACCCTCCTGCACTGTTGGTAGGAATATAAGTTGGTGCAGCCACTATGGAAAACAGTATAGAGGTCCTTAAGAAACTAAAAATAGAGTTACCATATGATCCAGCAATCTTACTCCTACGTATATGTCTGGAAAAGATGATAACTCTAATTTGAAAAGATGCATGCACCCCAATGTTCACAGCACTACTATTTATACTGGCCAAGATATCGAAGCAACCTAAGTGTACATCAACAGTGAGCGCTCAGTCACTCAGTCATATCTGACTCTTTGCAATTCCATGGACTATAGCCCCCCAGGCTCTCCTGTCCATGGGATTTCCCAGGCAAGAATACTGGAGTGGGTTGCCATTTCCTCCTCCAGGGGATCTTCCCGACCCAGGGATCGAACCAGCATCTTCAGCATCTCCTGCATTGGCAGGTCAATTCTTTACCACTGAGCCACCTGGGAAGCCCAATACATCAACAGATGAATGGATAAAGATGTGGTATATATGCCCACATATATATATGGGAATGTTACACAGCCATAAAAAATGAAATAATGCTATTTGCAGTAACATAGATGAACCCAGAGATGATCATACTAAGTGACATAAGTCAAACAGACAAAGACAAATATCATATCACTTAGATGTGGAATCCTTCTCTCTTAAGACTTTTTCCCCACATTTAGCCCTACAATCTGCTGTGGCCAGAATCTACATGGAATACAACAAAGACATGAAAAGGAGATCTAACTTGGAGCTTTCTCTTGGCAATGAGGTCTAAAGACCCCAAAAAACCAGACAAAAGAGGCTGATGTGGTGTTGGGGACCCTGTTTGAACACAGAACTGGATCAACTGGAAAGGCAGGGTGTGACCGGCAAGACACTGGCTCTGGTGATCAAAGACCCACCTTCTTTCTACACTAGCCATGTGTCTATGGGCAACTCATTATGTCTGTGGATGCCTCAGTTTCCCCATCTATGTAAAAAATGAGTTGGATAATTCCTAAAGTCCTAAACATGTAGGATTCATTGACATACAGCTGCATCTTCATAGATAAGGGACCACTTACATCAAGAAAAAATGTCATGAGTGCTACTCTTGCCCCAAGCCTCTGCAGGCATCACTGACTGAAAACAGCCTTCTTTCCTCCTGAAGCAGATCCAGCCCCAGAAGCCTTCTCAACATAACACTTCAATACCTACTACCAACCATTAGCATTAATAAATGTTATTAATACACAAGATAACATTTATTTGCATTAGAAACATTCAAGCCTCTGAAAGTTTATCCCAATCCAAACCCCCAGTACTGTCCACCCAGGGCCTATCGGGGCTCTGCACTGTCTCTGGACATGGATTTCAGGAGAACTCCCCAGCTGTCCACAGATGGGTGGGCCTGAGGAGAAATGGACCTGACCTCAGCGTGACCTCGTCACGCTGGAACTCCCTAAGTTCAGGTACCTGCGTCCCGGGCCCACAGGAATCCTGAAAAATATCTCAGAAGTAATAACTTCTACTCTAAGGAACATTCAAGAGAAGCAGAGGCTTGGGGGTATTGGAAGACCCAAGTCAGGGATGCCCAACACACACACACACACACACACACACACACACACACCAGCTCAGGTATTCACTGGAGCGCATGCTCATACAGGCACCCTGAAGGACTCCTGCATGGAAACAACCTGCAACAGTGCCATCTAGTGGGAGCAGGGGCTGTCCTGCCCTCAGAAGTTCCAGAAGGAGTCCAGAGAGATGGTCCTGAGGTCAGAGCCCTGAGGGCCGGGCTGTGTCTCATGGGGACCTATACAAAGGAAGCTGTAACGTGAGATTCTGTCCACTTGAGATTTCTCACCACCCGGCTCACCACCTCCACATGGTGCTAAGTGACCCCTGGCCCTACATACCCAAATGCCCGCAGCCCTGTCAAGTCCTGCCCCCCTGGGGTCCCGCTGCAGGATCTTCTACCCCAGCACACTGTCTCCAGCTCTGAAACACTTTTCCAACAAATGTGGGCAAGGCTCTAACCAGACTCTGGCTTGGTTATTCCCCGGTGCTTCGTTTCCTGCATCTGAACCTCAGCTGACTCCTCTGTATGATGGAAGAATCACCACACCTTCCTAACTGTCTGCTATCACCACGGTGCCCAGCAGCACCCAGGAGGGTCATGGCCCTGGGTGGTTGGGAAGGCCATCTGCTAGAGGCCAGAGTAGGACTCACTCCTATAGGGTCTGGGAACACCTGGACTGTCCCTCTCCTCACTACAGGAGACTCTGCCCCACTCCTCTTCTGCGAGTAGGATGTCACATTTTAAATAATTAAATCTTACACGAGTTCCTGGCCAAGAGGACCACTCCTTCTTTTTAGCAATTTATTGACCAGAGACATATTAATACATCTTTTGTTACCCAAACATTATGGACCAGAGATGGTTCAGTGTTCGCTTACAAAGAAATCGCCGGTCACAGGCATCAGTTTCTGTAAAACTCCTCCTGCCAATAATGTGTTAGAATCTGTAGGAAGAGTGGCTGTACCTTAACAATCTCTGGATCAGATATTCCAGCCAGTGTAACCAACAGAAACATAGTTAATTATCATGTAAGGGGACTCTGAGATGAGCAGGAGCATTACTGATCCTCTCCCAGCAAGGGGAGAGGGTGGAGCAGTTTCCCAGGGTTTCCCAGAGCCTGAGAGACACCAATAATGGAAGACTTTTGTAAGGAGATTGGACTTCCCTGGTGGCTCAGATGGTAAAGCGTCTGCCTACGATGTGGGAGACCTGGGTTCAATCCCTGGGTTGGGAAGATCTCCTGGAGAAGGAAATGGCAACCCACTTCAGTATTCTTGCCTGGAAAATCCCATGGACGGGGGAACTTGGTAGGCTACAGTCCATGGGGTCACAAAGAGTCGGACATGACTGAGTGACTTCACTTTCACTTTTGTAAGGAGATGAGGGGACAAGGAGCTCCTGGAACCCAGGACACTGCTGGGGCTGAGCAGGAGATGCAAGGGTGCCCAAGAGGCCCCAGCCAGGGGAGATGGACCCAGGGGGAGCACCTGGCCACTCAGCTTACTGCGAAGGCATGAAGGCCTGGCCACCCTTCAGCCTGTGAGGAAGGAAGCCCCAAATGGTGTCTAGAGCAGCAGCATGACCCAAGGCCCGGCCTTTCCCTATGCTGGGTCTCTGAACCTGGAGCGCACGGGCTAGGTGGAGACCGGCTCTGATGGCACCAGGGACCCCCCACCTCACTCAGAGACCCATTTAGCAGTGGCTCCTGATCCCTTCTCTTTCCCCTGGCCTCCAGACCTGCAGCTGCTGTCAGCCGAGCCTCTCCTCCAGCGACCAAGCTTCATGCACATCCTCCACTTTCCTGTTCCTTGCACTTCGCTAAAATAGAAGGATCACTTCCGAGTGTCCCCTCATCATCACAGGGAGGCAGGACAGTTCCCTTTGGGGCTCCTTCGGGACCCATCCAGCGTCCTGCATCTAGTTCCCACCTGCTTGTCTCCCCATATTCCCACCTTCTTTGGGCCCAGACCCCAGCCACAGGAAGGCCAAGACCAAAGCAGGGGTCCAGTGAGAGGGCACCAGAACAGCACTGGCTGTCCCGGAGAAGGGTACAAAGATCCACTGAAGGGCAGAGTCACACAGGCATCCTTTGGAGAGGAAGGAGAAGGCAGGGTGGGTGGCAGGGTCTGTGAGGTGCTGGCCACGTTGCCTACCTCCTGTCTCTTTTAAATGGCACGAGGGGCTGTGAGTCAGGTTCCTAGATGCCTACCTCACAGGGAGGACCCTCAAGATTAGGGGACTCACCTGGCCTGAAGCCACCAAGATAGAGGACTTTGGAGCCCAGGGACCCAAGTCTGTATGGTCCTACATCACTTCAAATATCACTCCAATTCTGTGGGCATGGTCATGGGGAGTGGTCTAAGCTGGAGGCCATGTTCATGGTGGTGAGGTGCCTAGAGGCAGAGGAGAACCATCACTGACAAATTCTGGCATGGGCTGGGTACATGGATTGGAGACCTTTCTCTGCCCAAGAGACAAGCGGAGAGAAATGGACAATGACACCCTCGTTGACATGTAAAGTTGGGTGGGGTGGAGCAGGGCAGGAGTGGGGGAGATCACTCCCCACCTCCCCCTCCCCTGGCTCACACTGGACCTGCTCTGGCCCCATGAGAAGGTCAGAACTCCCAGCATCACCCCGCCCACTGGAAAGCTGCACAGTGGGAGGAGGACACCTATATCGTGGGAAATGGCACGAAGAGAAAGGACTCTTGGTTTGGTTTGGGAAAGGATTCAGGGACATCTCACAGCATCTGCAGGTAGAAAGCATAAGCAGCCCTCAAAGGAACTAAAGTCATATCTGCCATATCGCTGGGGCCAGTGATAGCCTGTCTGTGTCCATCTGTCTGTCTCGGCTTTTTCTGCTCACTCACTTTCTTGCACATGGCCCCATAATGGCCACACAGAATCTAGCCTTGACTCTGGAGTCTGCAGTTACACCACACCTTTCTCTGTATCTTAGTTCAAATCTCAAGAAAGGATCTGAATAATTTAAGCTAGTCTAGGATTTGAGTCCTCTGGAGTCAAGTGACCTTCCTTATCCAATCAGCTGTAAACTGGCCCCAGGGGGGTTGGGATGGGGAGGGTGTTTAAGGTTAGGTCACATGACATAAACAGAGCAACTGGAGAATGTGATGTGATTAGTGACCGGGGGCAGGAGGAATATGATTAACATCTCTCTGTATAATATATAGATGTAAAGATGTTTCATGTGGAATTGTTCATAATAACAAAAATCAGGCATCTCACTCACTGGCTCACTCAACATTATTAATTCTCTATGCATTTGCTGAGCATGTGCAGCTTTTCAGACTCTGAACGGAACCCTGGACACTAAGACAAGGAAATCTAGCCTCTGCTCAGGAAAAAAGCACAATCATTGTATAAGTAGAGGACCAGACACAGGCTTCTCAAAGGGAGATGACAGGCAAAACCTGGAAGGCATCTCTAGAAAAGAAAAAAAAACTTAATAAATAAATAACCAATGAAATCAAATAAACTAAGCCCCAATGAGAAACCTGCAAAACAACCAAGATGATGTGACAAGCAATAAAGCCCCAATGAGAAACCTGCAAAACCACCAAGATGATGTGACAAGCAATAGTCAGGCCCTTCCTGAACTGGAGGCAGATGACGATAGAATCAGAGCCCTCTGGGCCACTGGCCAGAGCACTGGAATCTGGCAAAAGAGGTGATTCCTCTCCAGAATTGGCAGGCCCAGTCGCCCAGTTTGAACCTGCATTTTGGCCTGAGAGTCAGCAGCCCCAGCCGACAGATACAGTGTCCTTGCCTCTACCTGAGCTTAATTCAAACCATTCTGTCTGCCCCTAATTCAGAGCTTTTATTGGGTTTTAGGTTACTCTATATATGGCACAATAGAAATATTTTTTTAATCTTAAATTAGAAACATACCACAGGAGGATTTTTTGAAGCTTTTTAACAACACTGCAGAGTGAAATGTCTTCAACTCTGCAACAGAAACCTACCCGAGGTAACCTTCCACCGGAGACACTTTGATATCAAGTGTGGCATGTGTCCTCTGGAATGCGCTTTTCTCCCCCTGGTCCAAAAGCAATCCACAATGGTCCTCTAATTAGTCTGGGGTGTGTGAGTGCTGAAAGCAAGGCTACTCTGGGGGCATTCCTAGAAGGACCAGCAGTAGAGATGGACAGAACAAAATCACCGCTTTGGCTGGCCTATCCAATGGAGATGCCCATCACCACCATCTCTTGCTATACGATGAGGCCTAAAGACAAGACTGTGTCCAGATGGGTCAGGCCAAAATTCCTAGCTTGCCTGGTATATTTAGACACTTGAGGCAAGCTGTAAATGTGACCATTCTCATGAGAGGAAGGGATTTTAGAGATCAAGATACTGGTCTGAGCTGTTCTGAGCTCCAGGTAGCCCAAAAGAACTCAAGCTAGAAAGTGCTTCTGGTGGCCCTGCTTAGAACAGCTCTGCCACTGGGTACTCCTCCAGTGAACACACTGAGCTCACACCAGGAGCTACTTTGCACTCTGGCTCTACCCCTGATGGACATCGTAAGAATGGCCTATTGAATGACCACAGACCCAGGCTCATGGCTTGTGCATGGCTTGGCATATGGCATGGCCCAATCCTTTAACATTTGGGGTCCTACGTAGAATTTTGGAATACATCTAATTGTTTTTTGGAAAGAAATCACAGCAATGAATAAGAGGCAGCCAATAAATGCCAAGAAAGAAATAGGACAATCATGAGACTATGCATATATTTGTCCTCTATGGGGTAATCTAATTTCCTTGAATGGTGCCAAGAAGCCCTAAAAACCGGAGCATCACTTTCCAAGGCTGCTCTCTGGCCCTGTGATCTGACCGCCATCTCAAGGTCAGAGCAGCTGGCCAGCTTGATGTCACTATCACCACAATGGTGGGCAATGCAAGCCTTGGTTCTCCCTCTAGAGAACTGGGGAGGGTGTGTTCACTCTTGTTTTCAGTGGGGAAGGATGGGCTGGTGTTTGCTATCTACCCTCACTAGCCAGCGAGCTGGGTTGAGTGACAAATGCCAAATAGATTAAACCAATCCGGCTCCTCCAGGCTGTGGGGCCCAGGTTGCATGAAGCACCCCACCTCCATTCGAGGACAGCCCACAGCTCTGCCCGTGGTTCCTCTGATGCTGTGGCTTCCTGCACGCCTGCACCCAGCCCTGGGTCTGGTCGCTGCTCACCTCTGTGCATTGGGGAGGAAGTGACGCTGGCCCTGCAGGCTCCTGCCTAGAAGAGACTGAGCTTCATGCAGAATGGTGAGGGACTACACAGGCCGTGGGTCGGGATGGGGTGTCCTTTGGGCACACATTACAGGAGGAACTCTGAGGTGAAAAGGTGTTGTTGGATTGGAAAAGGCACAAAGGTTTTCCCAGAGAGACAGACCTGAAGTTGGGCCTTGAAGGATGTGCAGAAAGAGGGCAGGCATTTTAGGCAGGTGGTACAGCCAGTGATAAGACAGAGATGGGAACAAACACCATGTGTTCAGAAATGCCCAAAGCAGGAGAGAGGGCTTGGCCTGTGGAGGAGGAGGAATAAGCAAAGTTTTGTCCTCCTAGGTTTATTTCCTAGTTTGTCCTCATCTCTGAGAGTTCTCAAAGGTGGCTCTTCAGATCTAAAATGCCACCTGACTAAGAGAAAGCAGGTGGGGCTGCCTGGAGGAGTGATTGAACCCTTGGGGAAATTTGCTGGCCCTATTTCCCCCTCCCCAACATCTGGCCCCCACACTCTCAGGTGTCAGCTTCTACCATTGATAACTCCCCAAGATCAGGCTCAATCAGCCCCACCTGGGAATCCAGGGGTCCAAGTGAGCTCTGGGCCTTGGGTACAGCCCCCAGAGGCTGAGCAGGTTGAAGTCCAGACTGGGGCCCATCCCCAGCCTGCCCTCAGCCCTGGGGATATCACTTCACAGGACAGGACACTCAAGGAGCCTTAGTGCATTAAAGGGCGGGCCAAGGCAGCTTTGGACCTCCAACCTGGCTTTCAGCTGCCCTCTGGAAATGGAAAAGGTCACAGGCTTTTCTTGTCTGAAGCGGCCCACTGCAGGGCCTGCAGCCATCCAGCTTCTCAGCTCTGCCAGACCTCTGGGCTTTCTCAGCAGCATGAGTCTCCCTTAGTCCATCTCCACCGCACGTCCATTAACTCAGCCCAGGTCCTTCTGTTCACTCCCTCTGATTTCCTCCTCTTTCAGTAGAAAGAGGTGCTAGGGGAGTTCCTCCGGATGCTGCCTCATAGGCTGGCTCCTGAAGCAGAGACTGATCAGCCAACAGCTCCACCTGCCCCCTCTCTTCCCCAGGTCCCTTTACACCAGGGTCCTGGTCTCACTCTGCTCAACAGGGAACTGAGAACTGCCCATGAACTAGCCTAGACCAGACCAGCCCCTGCCCCCAGTACAACCATTCCTGGAGAGCTGCTGTCCCTTATGTGGATAATCAAGGCTGAACAGGTTCCCCACCTCCCGTGACAGTCTGGTTTACACCCGTCTTCCCCACTCAATTCACTCTCAGAAGTCTTCCAGTTGAGACGATAAATCATATGGCCACCCTGTTTTACCACGTCTAAGGGTAAGGGGTAAGTGAGTGGTCAAGACGGGGCTGGAACTCAGACCTAGCTCTCAAGTACCAAGCTCTTATCCCCTCAAGCATTAGGACCAGCAAAGGTTTAAGGAAGGGAGCTGGTGAACAATGTGTGTGGTGCTGTCATAAAGCAGCCCGCAAGCGGCACAAGCCAGGATAGAGAAGATCCCAGAAGATCTCCCGGTGGAGGAAATGTGGCCACAGGCTGTGACTGGTGAACAGAAATAAAGAAGAGTGTGTACAAAGGTGGCTGCCAGCTTGACCCTGGTGGCTGGGAGAGATGACTCTGCCCACGGTCCCTGTTAAACACTAAGATGGCTGTGAAGAGAGCATGGGTTTGCAAGGAAGGCTCTGGTTATCTAAAATATCTGTATTTGGCTTGAATGAAGAGGTTTGATCTCTGAATAGAATCTGGCTATCTGGGCCAGCAATCAAAGCCAGGCATCCAATGTCAGACAGACAAGCGCTTAAAAAAACCCGGGGGGTGGAGGATGACTCGTTCTTTCCCTGAAGCATCAAGGACATCTGCTGGGCAGGTCACGGGCAGGCCAGGGCAGGATGTGCAGCCAGGAGACATCGGGAGTCGGCGGCACCGTCTCTGGGTAACACTAACAAGTGGCACCAGCAGTTTGTGTGTTAACCCCCAAAGTCCTGCAGCCTTCGGCCGAGGTATACACTAGGAAGACTCCATGCAGGCAGGGGTACCATGCAGGCTCAACCCATCACAGACCTTGGCTTTGGCCTGTGATGAACAGTCACAGAGCCAAGGAAGGCATGCAAGCTTGGACATTTTTCCTGTCTGGCCCTGACTCCCCATCCGACTGTTTAGCTCCTCTGAAATGTCTTCCAAATTCTCACCCCTAAGTGGGAGCAGGATCCCATCAGTTTAATTAGGATCTCCTGTTATACCATATCACAGAATCTAAAATAATATTTCTGTCAAGGAATTGATCACAATTCATAAATAGAAATGTGTTTGTTTGCTTATTATCTGATTATCCCCACTACGCCAAAAGCTCCATGGCGAGAGGTGGGGGGTTGGGGGTAGCACAGTGGCTGTTTTATCCACTAATACATCCCCAATATCTGGCACACAAAATAAATGTTTGGATGCATGAGCACACAACTGAAAATCCATTAGAACATCATTCAGGTCCTTTCACTTATCCAAGCAACCAACTTTTACTGAGAATCTACTATGTGTCAGACTCAAAGTTGGGGAAAGCAGAGTTTTAAAAAATTCTTTTAAAATACCCATGGGAAAAAATAAATAAATAAAATACCCATGGGAGAGCTAAACTCTAGGATATTATCAGTTATTCACAAACTGATGGGAATTTGATTGGCCAGTTCATTCCCAAGGTGATAGCTGGTTCAGAGAAGGTCTTGGAGGAGGACCCTGGCAGCAGGAATAAAGAGGACTGAGGGTCTGGAGAGACAAAAGAAAAGCCTGACTGAGGCTCTAGGTGAAGGGGAGAACTTGGGTGCCTGGCAAATAAAAGGGTGAATGCTAAGCAGCTGGGTGTGGGTGCATAAAAGGAGATCACATACAGGAGATCCAAATAGGAGGCCTATCTGCCTTTACACAATAGGCCCGTGTTATATGTTTATACACGTCAGCCCAATTCACTTCACAGCAACACCTAGAGGTAAGCAGTGTTACCACATTTTAAGAAGAGGCAGCTGATGCCAGAGGAGCCAAGTAACCTGCCAAAGGACACACAGCGAATTGAGAGGCAGAACCTGTATTCAAACGCAGGCCTACTGACTCACAACTTTTCATCAGCCCAGGGCTGCTTCTGTGGCAGGCCCTGTCCAGGCGCTGTCCATGTGAGGGTCTCCATGATGGAATTACAGGCTGCAGTACAGCTCTGACACTGGGCAAAGGATCACGCTCGCCTCCTACCACAGAAAGCGGAGGGAGCCACCCCCTCCAGTGCTAATCTCACCCGTCAAGGCCCCAAGCCTTGCTTCACAACCCAAGGACCTTGAGAATGAAGAGGCAGGGCTGAAGATAGTAGAGTTCACACACTTGCCAACCAACAGTTCTTCCAGCTTGGGACGGGGCCCAGCGCTGATCCTCAGCCATGTTAAAACCAAAGTTCTGGGGTGGCGGAGACCCCAAAGTAGAGGGCAGGGCCTGGGGCTCCCCTGAGAGAGGGAAGGTAGCCTAGCAAATCTCTGTGCAGTAAATAACAGCCGGCTCCACACCCCGCCCTCCGTAGGATACCTCCCCCCTCCCACCGCCCCCACCTCTAGTTCCCCAGGCACACAGAGCGGGCTCTAGGAGGCAGGGTGACAGTTGCACAGGGCAGCTCTCTGCTGTTCCACTCTGTCTCTAGACAGGAGCGCTCAACAGGGAGCAGGGAGAAGGGCTAGGCCTGAGGGGTGTCAGGAAGCACAGAAGGGATGTTTGGGGAGGAAGCTGGAGCTCAGTGAAACCAGTCCAGGGACTGGGCCATGCGACCTCACACTTTACCACTGGGGAAGTCGAGGTCAGAGAGAGTCAGATTGTACTCCAGGCCACAGAGGGAGGGCTGCTCTGAAGCTGGGTTTCCAGGCCTGGATTTCCCCACACCTCTCTGAAACTTGTGAGTCTCTGTGGCTGGCGGTACCCAAACCCCCGCCTCCCCCCCACAGAGATTGGACAGAATAACTGATCAGGACTGAACTGAAGCAGGTATTCGAGGACCTGAGGGTTTGAGCACCACCACCATCACCCCCCCACCCAACCAGCGGTGCGTCTCCCTCACCCCTCTGAGCCTGTGATTTGACCTCCTCCCACCCCTCAGGGATGTGATCACAGACCAGAAGCCAAATTCCCTGAGTCCTTCTGGAGAAGCCATCCCCCATTTCTCAGGTTCTGACAGAGAACAAGTGGGGAGCCACAGGAGGGTGGAGAAAGTCAGGCTCTGGCGGTATACAGACCTGCATTTATCTAAGCACACACTCCATACCTGCTGGCTCTCCAGCCTTCAGTCACCTCAGTGCTGTTTCCTCTTCTATAAAGTTAAAGCAGTGCCAGGGCCTCAGAGGACTGCGGGGAGGCCAAACAGGCCCACATGCAACCCGCACACAGCAGGGCTTCATTTGGGATGGGGTTCTTCTCTTACTGCCTCCGCCCCCATGCAATCTCTCAGCTTCCAGAAAACACCTCTATGGATTCTTCCTTCCTTTATAACGTGGCTCCAGCATATGGAGTTGAGACCCAGCATCCGGCACATCCTTGGAGAGCCCTTCTGTGTGTTGAGTCAGTGGGGACACCGTTGGGGAGGGGGGATATAGGATTCATAGTCTGGCAAGGAGACTATAGCTTCAGCAGGCACACAGCAGCCCCTCAGTAAACAGCTGCCCAAAGAGCTGACAAATAGCTCATACAGTCAGTCAACAGTCACTATCATCCTCTTCTGATTTTACCATGGGTTGTCTGACCCAGAGGATGTGATAACACAGAGATGTTCAGAGACTTGCTTTATATCACCACAGTCAATGCCAGAGACCTGGCCAGGGGACAAGCAGAGCACATTTATTCACAGAATAATCCCTGACTTGAAAATCAAATTGGCTTGAATCCCATTTCAAGCTCTGGCTTGACCACTTAAGGCTGTGAAACCTTGGGCAGGATACTTAACCTCTCTGAATATCAGTTTCTTCTGCTAAACGAGGTGACATTTTTTTCTCAGAGTAGAAGCAAGATGAATAAGAGCTCTCTGGATGTAAAGTGTGGTGTGAGGCACCGGGAGGGGATCAGCACCCGCCCACCCTAAGCCCCCTAAAATAGTCACTGGGCAGTAACAATGAAAGGCATGAAGTACCAGTGAGGCTCAGTTCTAGAATGTCCCTAGAAGAGCAGCAAGAAGATGGAAAACCACACAGGAGCTTGTTTTTAAAGACAAAGAAAAATATGATTAAGCCTGAGAATGATGTAATGAAAGAATGAAAATATTTTCCTTACCAGGGCATTTGTATGTCAACAGCTGATAGGGGGTGGGAACAGCCACCACAAGGCCACCAGGTGCGGCCAACAGCACCACATGAGGATCAACCAGCAGAGACGGAGTAGGCTATGGCTGCACAGTGGGGAAGGGAGGCCTTCCCAGGGCCTCAGTTCTCCAGCCTGTGAAATGGGACTGCCCAATCTCGGCTCAGTCTGGCCATGTGAAGTGAAAGTCGCTCAGTCATGTCCGACTCTTTGTGACCCCATAGATATACAGTCCATGGACTTCTCCAGGCCAGAATACTGGAGTGGGTAGCCTATCCCTTCTCCAGGGGATCTTCCCAACCCAGGAATCGAACCAGGGTGTCCTGCATTGCAGGTGGATTCTTTACCAGCTGAGCTACAAGGGAAGCCCCACAGCACCCTTCTTTTCTTTTTTAAATAAAAATTGTATGTGTGTAAGATGTACAACATGATGATTTGTTATATATAGTAAAATGACTACTACAGTCAAGCTAATTAACATATCACCTCCTCACACACTTACCTCTTAGTGTCTGTGAGAGCACCTGAAATCTACTCTCTTAGCAAATTTCCAGTATTCAATACAGTATTTTTTTTTTTTTTTTTTGGCCACACAGCACAGCACATGGGATCTTAGTTCCCCCACCAGGAACTGAACCTGTGCCCCCTTCAGTGGAAGCATGGAATCTTAACAACTGGACCACCAGGGAAGTCCCAATATAGCAGCATCAACTATAGCCATCATGCTGTACATTAGATTTCTAGTCTTAGTCATCCTACAGAACTGCAGGTTTGGACCCTTTGACCTGCACCTCCCTATTTCCTTTATGTCCCTGCCTCTGGTAAGCACTGTTTCACGCTGCTCCTTTGAAATCGACTTTTTAAAATGCTACCTATAAGGGAGATCATGCACTATTTGTCCTTCTGTGACTGGTCTATTTTACTTAGCATAATGTCTTCCAGGTTCATTAATGTTGCAAATGGCAGGATCTCCTTCTTTTCTAAGGCTGAATAAAATTCCATTGTATATATCCCATCATTTCTTGATCCGTTCATCCGTAGCTCCTTTCTGTCTGCCCTCTTTTTGGTAATCCAGGCTGCAGCAGCTCTACTTTGGTCTCAAGGTCTGGGAAAAGGAGCTGGTATGTTACAGTTAGGCTCAGAAAAGTTAGGGATTGCTCCTGAGGTCACACTGCTAAGAGTGGTGCGGTGAGGCTGGACCAAAGCCCCTGTAGTCTTACTCTGTCACACTGCCTCCCCGTCCTGGGTTGCGGGTAGGCCTCTGCGTTCAGTCACTTGGGCCCTGAGACAGCACTGACATGTGTCCCAGGCGCCATCTGGCCAAAGCATGCACTTTCAGCAGGCCCGCCACACACTCTCACGGAGGGCCAGCCGCCTGGTCCCAGCAGCCCTGCCCTCTCCCCACACCCAGACACAACATCTGGGGATTTTCTTTCGGGCTGTCCTCACCCTTGCTCCTCTCTGCTCAAGCGACCATGACCCAAGTCCTATTCTCGGATTCCCTGCCTCGCCCTGTCGCCTTCCGTTCACCACAGTGGCCAGCCTAGTCCAACTTGTCCTCACTTGATCCTTGGGTCACAGACAGTGCCCTCCTAACCTTGCATATTCTAGCTTGTCGCCCCTCCCAAATGCCCCTATGGAAATCAGCCTCTGAGGAACACCAGTAAGCCTAGCCCCTACCCTTCCATTCTGACTTTGAATCCTTCTACTCTGGCCATCTACCTGATACAGTTCCCAGCTTTTCCTATGTACCTGTTTCTGAAGCCGCATTCTCCCCCGCTGCACACAGGAGGTGCTCAATAGATGTGTGTGGATGATACATATTTCTGGACAGTGGTTTGATTTATGTCACTAGGATCCCCTTTGACTTCCAGATTTCACCCAGAGCTCCTGGAGTCTGTGATCCTACAGTGGGTGCTGCACCAGGTCCAGCCCTCGGTCTGCATCTTCCAAGGAGAACTCCCACAATGAACTCTCCATCCACCCTGGAAGCAGGCCCCGTCACGCCTTTCCCCAGCCTTATGCACTGACCTCAGAGGCCAGAGGGCATGAGGTGGTCCACCCCTAGTCCACCTGGGAACAGAGCCTTACAGGACTGAAAACACCTCCGTGTCCTCAGGATGGAGAATCCTAAATGAAGAAACTGAGGTTCTGAGGGGGATGTGCTTTAGTTGCCCAGAGCCCAGGCTCAAGCCCTGTCATTCTGTCCCTTTCCACTACCCCAGGCCATCCCTTCCCACCCAAATCCCCTGGGAGGGAGTCACACTAAAGCTTCATCCCCAAGGGACAGCCAGCTTCAGATCCTCCTCCTCTGGGCCTGAGGAGACAGCAGCTCCAACCAGGTCCACCTAGGAGGGATTCTTTCACAACAGAACTGCCCAGGAGCAGGCACAAGTGCCTGGGAAGGTCTCCCTCAAGCCCTCTCACAGGCCGTCTGGGGTTGGGGTGATGATGAGGGAGACAGTAGAAGCAGCCCACCTGGTTTCAGGACAGGCACTCCCTTCCACTCCCTGAAGGTGGCAAACAGAAAAGTCTGCAGTTCCTGGGTGCATTCTCAGAGCAAAAAGGGGCATGTTTATGAGAAAGGCAGCTGCTTCCACCTCGCAAGCTGTGCTCTAGGGAGCGCAAGCTGGGGGCATCCTGTGCCCACAGCCACAGGCAGGGCAGGGCCTGTGCGGACTGACAAATGGTGCAACGCCAAACAATGGGATTTTCCCGAACAATAGCTGCCACTTCTAAAGACTTCCCAGGCCCAGGCCCCATGCATCAGAGCTGGGCCTCTGATTGCTTACCGTCAGGTGGACCAGTCAAAAGCCAACTCTTCTGCCGAGCCGCCATTTGGGTCTTTGTGAAACCAGCAGGAGGATGTGTGGCCCACCCTGCCATAGTTCTCAAACCACTGGTTGTCAACGTGGGCCAGGCCAGGTTCCAAGCACTGAAGATCCAGATATAAACAAGATGTGGGCCCCACTTCCACAGACCTCAGGTTGGTGAGGGAAGACAGTCAGGTGAACAGCCTTGAGTCTGAGTGCTGAGGCTGTCAGCAGGTAAGAGACGAGCCTGTGGCTCCCTCTGCCGCCTGGGCCACCATGGTGTGGGCCACATGACTCCACCAGCCCAGCTGATCAGACCAGGTGGAGAGTGGCCCAAGAGCGACCAGTCTACGAGCTGGCTGGTGAAAAGATGAAGAGGGCCATGAAAAGTCTGGCTTTGGAGAACTGGAGCTTCAAAAGCTAATGAGTTAGGACTTCCCTGGAGGTCCAGTGGTGGGAATCTGCCTACCAATGCAGGAGACTCAGGTTTGATCCCTGGTCTGGAAAGATCCCACATGCTGTGGGGCAACTAAGCCCGAGCACCACAACTAATAAGCCTGTGCTCCAGAGCCCACGAGCCAAAACTACTGAAGCCTGAGCGCCCTAGTGCACATGCTCTGCAACAAGAGAAGCCACCACAATGAGAAGCCCGTGCACCACAACAAGAGTCACCCCACTTGCTGCAACTAGAGAAAGCCTGTATGTAGCAATGAAGACCCAGCAGACCCATAAATAAATAAATAAAAGCAAGTGAATTGGACTGGGAAGGACCACATGGCAGGGTTGAGGCCAGAGATGCCTTGACAGCCAACACATAAGCTGAAGCAGCAGAAAACACACAAAGCCTGCAGTTAGAGACACAGCAGGCCAGACAGTGCCAACTCTCAGATCAGAAGGGCTGGAGTGGGCAAGAAAGGCTGCCCAGGAGGCTGTTTAAACCTCAGCAAGTGGGTGACCAGACTGGGAACTTAAAGGACCTTCAGGCCACAGGACTGGGGCTCAAACTCGCTAAGTTCATCCAAGAAACATTAATGGGTCACTTCCAGGCCCCATGTCAGGATGACAATGACTTCGTCTGTGTCCCCAAGGAGCTCACAGCATGAAGGAAAACATAAAGATTACTCAGATGACAGCAGCATGGGAGAAGCCCTGCTATAAAAGCAGGAAGCCGAGTAGGCTATGGGAGCTTTTTGCAGACCAGTGACACAGCCTGGTTTTCACAGGGAATTAATCTCCACGTTTGAAGCTACCGAGACAATGGAGCAATTCTGGACAGGGACCAGCACCAGCAGGTAATAAGGGGCTCTGCTTGCCTGAGAAAGCCCCGGGATGCACTCATACAACTGATTTATTCTAGCCACAAGCAATCACAAAAAGCTGACTGTCCATTTGTCATGTCCATTCCCAGGGCAGTGGGTTCAGAGCAAAAAGATACTCTGCCTATATACACTTAGAGGCAGAAGCCAGGGAAGCTTCTCCAATTAGCCCAGATCCTGCCCCCACTCTGATGGCAGGCACAGGGGTCAGGAGGCATTTGGAAAAACCAATCAGACCAGCTGGACAGGGCCTATAGAAAAGGGAAGTAAACAACTGATCAGCACTCTTTGGCCTTGGATTCTTTTTTTTTTTTTTTTAGCCTATAAATAACAGACTGGAAACCTAAGATTGGGGTACCAGCATGGCCAAAATCACTTCGGACAGTAACTGCAATCATGAAATTAAAAGACTCTTGCTCCTTGAGGAAAACTAAAACAAACCTAGACATTATATTAAAAAGCAGAGACATCACTTTGCTGACAAAGGTCTGTATAGTCAAAGCCACGGTTTTTCCAATAGTCATGTACAGATATAAGAGGTGGACCACAAAGAAGGTTGAGCTCTGAAGAATTGATGCCTTCAAATTGTGATGCTGGAGAAGATCCTGAGAGCCCCTTGAACAGCAAGATGATCAAAACAGTCAATCCTAAAAGAAATCAACCATGAATATTCACTGGAAGGACTGATGTTGATGCTGAAGTTCCAACTTCAATACTTTGACCACTTGATGGAAAGAGCCGACTCATTGGAAAAGGCCCTGATGCTAGGAAAGGTTGAGGGCGGAAGAAGGGGACAACAGAGGACGAGATGGTTGGATGGCATCATTGACTCAATGGACATGAGTTTGAGCAAACTCAGGGAGATAGTAAAGGACAGGGAAGCCTGGTGTGCCGCAGTCCATGGAGTTGCAGAGTCCAACACGACTGAGTGACTGAACAATGAATAGTAACAATAGTTGGGTAAGGACCCTCTGAAGTGAAGTCGCTCAGTTGTGTCCGACTCTTTGCGACCACATGGATTGTAGTCTACCAGGCTTTTCTGTCGATGGGATTTTCCAGGCAAGAGTACCTGAGTGGGTTGCCATTTCCTTCTCCAACTTCCTTGTTGTATCGTCACATGCAGAAGAGGCCAGGAATCTCAGAGCTTCTTTTATCCTTTTTTTTTACTTTTTATTTTGTATTGGGATATAGCCAATTAGCAATGCTGTGAACAAGCTTCAGATGAACACCAAAGGGATTCAGCCATACATATACATATATCTATCCTCCCTTGGGCCTTGGATTCTTAACCTGAAAGGAAAACAATCTGCTCCATAAGGCTCATGTCAGGATTCAATGAGAGTATGTGGGTAGAGCTCTCTCCAGTAAGTGCCCCGCTGCATTAGAGGGCTGGGTTTGCAGCACAGTCCTCCAGACCAGAAGCTGTGTCCTCTTCCCCTTGCCACCCCCAACCCAAAGAAGGCTTGCGGAGCTCTTGCATCAATGAAGCACTTTTATTCCCCTACCAAGGTATTCTGTTTATTTCCTGCCTTGTTTTAAAAACAATTGGTTAAACCAGTATTTCTTTTTTCCACACCCTCTTCAGCACTTATTGTTTGTAGAGTTTTTGATGATGGCCATTCTGACCCGTGTGAGATGATATCTCATTGTGGTTTTGATTTGCATTTCTCTAATAATGAGTGATGCTGAACATCTTTTCATGTGTTTATTAGCCATCTGTATGTCTTCTTTGCAGAAATATCTGTTTATGTCTTTTGCCCACTTTTTGATTGAGCTGTTCATTTTTCTAGTATTGAGCTGCATGAGTTGCTTGTATACTTAGGAGATTAGTTTTTCATCAGCTGTTTCATTTGCTATTATTTTCTCCCATTCTGAATGCTGTCTTTTCACCTTGTTTATAGTTTCCTTCATTGTGCAAAAGCTTTTTAAGTTTAATTAGGTCCCATTTGTTTATTTTTATTTTGATACCATTAAATAAAATAGTGAGACAGAATATTCTGTACAGCACAGGGAACTCTACTCAATGTACTGTGGTACGAAGGAAGTCCAAAAGGGAAGGGATATATGTATATGTATGGCTGATTATTTTTCTGTACAGTAGAAACTATCACAACATTGTAAAGCAACTATACTCCAATAAAAATTAATTAAAAAAAAAACAATGCCTCTTAGGAGCAAGAGGTTAACCAGTCTTTGGTTCCTTTATGGCTGTTTTTGTTTCAACTGACATGGAATTAACATTAATTGAGCAACTTTCATTGACAAGCTAGAGGATTTACAGATACTAACTTATTTGATTCTAGGATAAAGTGGAAAGAAACATATTACTTCAAAAAACATGATAAAATATCTTTTAGGAAGAGACTGTGTTGACCAAGTGACTTAACCTCCCTAAGTCTCATTTCCTCAGTCTCCTCAGCACAAAAGTGGTTGCAATCATACCCATCCCATGTGGCTGCTGTGAAGAGTAAATTAGATAATGCATGGGGTGCATGAAGCACAGTGTGTGGGAAAGCCACCGAAGTACCTGGAAAGTATCAAACCTCCATTGCAGCAAGCATTAGGGACCAGAGAAATAAATGCACAGTACACATTGTAATCCGCAGGACAACCTCTAAAGGAACAGGGGAAAAAACAGCATAATTAAATAAATCCAAAGAGAAAGACAAGAATAGGGGGGAAAAAAAGAAACAAGAAACCTCATGTGGGACAAATAGAAAGCATATAGTAAAATACATACAGATTTAAAGACATTAAATGTAAATGGACTAAAGATTCCAACTAAAGATTATCAGAAGCATTCTTTTAAGTAACTTAAACATATCTGCTTAAAAAGAGAAACACAGGGGAGGAGGGATAAATTAGGAGTTTGGAATTAACATATACACACTACTATATATAAAACAGATAACCACAAGGACTTACTGTCTAGTAGAGAGAACTAACTATACTCAGTATTTTGTAAAAACCTATAAGCAAAAAGAATCTGAAAAAATTAGGTACATAAGTACACTTAATGTAATCACTTTGTTGTACACCTAAAACTAACACAACACTGTATTATCAATTTTACTTCAATTTTTAAAAAATTTAAAATAAAAAGAGAAACACCTAAAACAGAGGTATATAGAAAGGGGCTATGGTTTGAATGTTTGTATACCCCCAAAATTAATGTTGAAAAGTGATGGTATTAGGAGGTGGGGCATTTAGGAAGTGATTGGGTCGTGAGGGCTCTGCCTTTATAAAAAATTATTCCCTTTGAAAGAGATCCCATAGAGACTTCTACCATATGAAGTTACAGTGAGAAGACAATCATCTACTGAGGAATCAGGCCCTCATCACACCATCTAATCTGTCTGTACCATGATCTTGGACTTCCTAAACCATTAGAAATTCCTGTTGTTTATAAACAAGTCAGTCTATGATATCTTCTTATAGCAGACAAAATAAACTAAGACGGAAAGCTTATAAGTAAAAGAATAGAAAAACACACTATGCAGTCAATAACCTAAATAAGCAGCATGTCTACACTATTATTAGTCAGTCAAAGTTTTAAGGCAAAAAGGATTACTAGAAAATAAGAGCCAGCTCATGGTGACAAAAGGTTCAGCTCATCAGAAAGATAAAATAATTCTAAATTTGCACACACTTGATAATATGCCCTCAAAAATACAAAGCAAATACGGACACATCTACAAGAAAAAGAGACAAATTCTCAAAATGAAAGATTTAATAATTGGCAGCTGTTAAAAGAAGCAGATTTAAAAAATTAGTATGGATAAAGATATGTTAACAACACTTAACTAATGCAGAATTATAGAATACTGCACCCAAGATCTGTGGAATAAAATTTACTTTCAAGTATACACAAAACAATGATAAAACTAACACACTGGACCATGAAATAAGTCTCAACAAATTGAAAACTACTGAAATCATAGCAGTATGTTCTCTAACTATATTAAATTAAATTATAATCAGTAAGAATAAAAACAAACTCTAAAAACTATTTACATGTTTGGAAATCAAGAAGTGTATTTTGAAATAACCAGTGGATTAAAGAAGTCCCAAGAGAAAAGAGCCAATATTTTGAACTGAAGGATACCAAAAATACTATGCATCAAAATTTGTCAAATACACCTAAGGCAGTGCTTAAAGGAAAACTCATAGCCACAAATGCCTATGTTTGCAATGAAAAAGAAATGAAAATAAATGAATTAAGCATTATCCCCAAGTAATTAGTAAAAGAGATTTGGGGAACACGGCAGCAGCAGTGAGAGCATTACTTTCTAACCTTTCTCTTCCCTACATAAAAACAGAAAGCATTCAATTAGCAAAACCAAAAACACTTACATGTACAATATTTACAACAAAAGTCATAAGACCTAAATAAATGAAGAGATATCCCATGTTCATGGATCAGAAGTCTCAATCGTGCTAAGATGGCAAGTGTCCCCAAATTGGTTTATAGATTCAAAACAATCTCAATCAAAACCCAAGCAGGACTTGAAAAAATAATTTGCCAAACTGACTCTAAACTTTAGATGGAGATGCAGAATGACCTAGAATAGTCAAACAATTCTGAAAAAGAAAACAAATTTGGAGGACTTATACTTCCTAACTTCAAGACTCACTAAGAAACTACAGTAATCAAGGCAGAATGGCACTGGCATATAGACATATAGATCAAGGAACAGAATAGAAAGTTCAAAGATAGGTACACATATGCACGGCCAATTGATTTTTGACAAAGATACCACAGTAACTGGATAGAGAAACAAAATGTTTTCCACAAACAATGCTGGAGAAATCAAAAAGGAAGGAAGAGACAGAGCAGGCATCAGAAATCGTGCCTGTCCAGCACTAGATCCCCAAATCTAGACACTGTCAAACAAGGAAGAAAACTATAAAAGAGGATAGAGAAAAACAAACATGGAAATCAGGCCCTCTAAGATGTCTTGTCCCTCACCAAAGAGAATGGAAGCCAGAATCACACAGCAGGCACAGGAACAAAGAGCTGGAAAAAGAAACTTTTTAGGAAGGTAGAGAGATGCCCTGAAAGACAGCTCCAAGAGAGGACCCCTGACCTGAGCAAACATTCCCCCTACCTGCAAGTCTAACAGTGGATTCAATGATGGCACCTTGGGCTAGAGGAGTGTGGGGCCAAGATGGGCGCACTGTTAATGTTCTCATACTCTCAAATGGAGCTACTAGTAGTCAGAGAGCAGAATCTGTATAGCCAGAAGAGACAGCCTTCTACCTGAGTGTGTGCATGTTAAGTCACTTCAGTCATGTCCACCTCTTTGCAACCGTATGGGCTGTAGCCCGCCAGGCTCCTCTGTCCCTGGGATTCTCCAGGCAAGAATGCTGGAGTTGGTGGCCGTGCCCTCCTCCAGGGGATCTTCCCAACCCAGGGATTGAACCCTCATCCTTTACATTTCCTGCATTGGGAGGCAGGTTCTTTACCACTAGCACCACCAGGGAAGTCCAGCATTCTACCTAAATGGGTATAACACCTACCTCACCAGGTTGTTGCACGAATTAAATGAACCTGGTATGGCACTAGCTGCTTTCTGTAATTTACAGCATTTAACTCCCTCCTCCCATTTCCCCAGTGCGCAAGAAGAAAGACTGGGGACATATGCTGTATGTTCCCTCTCCCTGCCTCCTCTACATCTATCCTGAACTGTGATATCTGGGTGGGAAACAGCTTCAGGCTGCAGATGCTATGACAGCGTTGCTTAAATTGAATTACGAGGAAACTAGAGAAGGCTTCAGCTCTCCCAGGGAGTTCAGAAGTGTTCACCCTGAGAGTAACTGCACACTGCACAGGAAAAGGCATTCAAGTTGATAAGAAGTCATTCGGATCACCATCTAAGGCAGATTTTGCCTTTGAAATAAACTCATTCCTTATTAGCACACACTTGGGATTTCCAGGACCGAATATTATTTCTATTACACAAAGGCCATTTTGAAGGCATTTTCTCATGCTGTCAGGGTCCTATGTAATTTCATCTCTCCACAATGTTACTCTCTTTCACATATATAGAATCACTGGTCCTGATGAGAAAAGAGAGAAAATGAACAAGAGTCATGATTCAGCTAGGGCTAGAAGCAGGGCAGCAGTGTATACGGCAGGGCAGCAGTATATAAGACAGGCAAGTTCACGTCATTGAGAGCCTTCTTGCCATGAAACAGATTTAGAACTTTTCCTGAAAGCAATAGGAAGTCACCGAAAGCCAACAAAGAATTTAAAATAGGAAATGACTGATAAATTTTTCTTTTAAAATGCTCACTTTGATTATAATGAAAAAGACAGATGTGAAGATGGCAGGCAGGGAAGAGTAGTCAAGAAGCTACTCAATTGGCTTCCCTGGTGGTATAGACATTAAAGAATCTGCCTGCAATGCAAGAGACCTGGGGTGGATCCCTGGGTCGGGAAGATCCCCTGGAGAAGGGAATGGCAACCCACTCCAATATTCCTGCCTGGAGAATTCCATGGATAGAAGAGCCTGGTAGGCTCCATGAGATCACAAAGAGTTGGACACAACTGAGCAACTAACACTTTCACTTAAATAGATAATACTGCACTATAAATATGTAATGTGATAAATATCATTACAATCACAACCCTATTACAATATATAAATGTACCAAAATAATATGCTTTACACCTTAAATTTACACAGCATTACATACCAAATTCATCTCAAAAATTTGGAAAGAAAAAACTTTTAAATTTAAAAACAGCTTACATAAATGAGGTGTTTTAGACTGTTCTTGTTATGCAGTCGCTCAGTCATGTGACCCCATGGCCTGCAACACGCCAGGCTTCCCTGTCTTACGCCATCTCCCAGAGCTTGCTCAAACTCATGTGCATTGAGTCGGTGAGCCATCCAACCACCTTGTCCTCTGTCATTCCCTTCTCCTTCTGCCTTCCATTGTTCCCACCATGATGGCCTTTTCTAAGGAGTTGGCTCTTTGCACCAGGTGGCTAAAGTATCGGAGCTTCAGCTTCAGCATCTGTCCTTCCAATGAATATTCAGGATTGATTTCCTTTAGGATTGACTGGTTTGACCTCCTTGCAGTCCAAGGGACTCTCAAGAGTCTTCTCCAACACCACAGTTCAAAAGCATCAACTCTTCAGCACTCAGCTGGTCCAACCCTCACATCCACACATGATTACTGGAAAAACCATACCTTTGAGCATACAGAACTTTGTTGACAAAGTAGTGTCTCTGCTTTTTAATATACTGTCTAATTTTGTCACAGCTTTTCTTCCAAGGAGCAAGCATCTTTTAATTTCATGGCTGCAGTCACCACCTACAGTGATTTTGGAGCCTAAGAAAATAAAGTCTGTCACTGTTTCCATTGTTTCCCCATCTATTTGCATGAAGTGATAGAACCGGATGCCATGATCTTAGTTCTTTGAATGTTGAGTTTTAAGCCAGCTTTTTCACTCTCTTCTTTCACTTTCATCAAAAGGCTCTTTAGTTCCTCTTTACTTTCTGCCATAAGGGTGATGTCATCTGTGGTTATTGATATTTCTCCCGGCAATCTTGATTCTAGCTTGGGCTTTATCCAGCCCATCATTTAGAATGATGTACTCTGCATTTAAGTTAAATAAGCAGGATGACAATATACAGCCTTGACATACTCCTTTCCCAATTTTGAACCAGTCCTTTGTTCCATGTCCGGTTCTAACTGTTGCTTCTTGACCTGCATACAAGTTTCTCAGGAGGCAGGTAAGGTGGTCTGGTATTCCCATCTCTTTAAGAATTTTCCACAGCTTGTTGTGATCCACACAGTCAAAGGCTTTAGCGTAGTGTTTTCAAAATATTTTCTAATATTGATAATAAGTGTTTAAACATAAAAAAGAAACTATTCAAATGTTTGCTCAATTTAGATATGACACTAGAAAAATAAAAGTGATAAAAGGAAAGATAGGGAAACAAACTTGATCAAAATTAAAAGCTTTTGTGCTTCAAAGGAAAACACGGAGAAAATAAAAAAAGACAGCCCATGGAGAAGGATCGGGGAATGGACATGTACACACTGCTATATTTAAAATGGATAACCAACAAAGACCAACTGTACACCACATGGAACCCTGCTCAATGTTATGTGGCAGCCTGGAGGGGACGGGAGTTTGGGGGACAATGGCTACATGTATATGTATGGCTGAGTCCCTTTGCTGTTTACCTGAAACTATTACAATGTTGTTTGTTAAGCAGCTATCCCCTCAACACAACATAAAAAGTTTAAAAAAGACAACCCAAGGAATAAAAGAAAATATTTGCAAATAATATATCGGATGAGAATTTCTGCAAAATTATAAAAATAACTCTTGCAACTCAACAATAAAAAGGCAAAGAACACAATTAAAACCTAGGCAAAGGAACTGAGGATACATTTTTCTAAAGAAGATATACAAATGACCAATAAGCATATGAAAAGGTGTTGAACATCATTAGTCACTAAAAAATGCAAATCAAAACTACAATGAGATTCTACTTGACACCACTCGCTATTGTTCAGTGGTATGAACAACACGACTAAGTTGTGTCTCTTTGTGACCCCACAAACTGCAGCTTGCCAGGCTTCCCTGTTCTTCACCATCTCCCACAGTTTCCTCATATTCATGTCCATTGAGTCAGTGATGCTATCTAACTATCTCATCCTCTGTCAGCCCCTTCTCCTTTTGTCTTCAATCTTTCCCAGCATCAGGGTCTTTTCCAATAAGTCAGCTCTTCGAATCAGGTGGCTAAAGTATTGGAGCTTCAGCTTCAGCATCAATCATTCCAATGAATATTTAGAGTTGATTTCCTTCAGGACTGACTGGTTTTGTCCCCTTGCAGTCCAAGGGACTCTCAAGAGTCTTCTCCAGAGTCTTCACCACAATTAGAAAGCATCAATTCTTTGGCACTCAGCCTTCATTATAGTCCAACTCTCACATCCATTCATGACTACTGGAAAAACCATAGCTTTGACTAGATGGACCTTTGTCAGCAAAGTGATGTCTCTGCTTTTTAATATGCTATCTAGATTTGTCATAGTTTTCCTTCAAAGGAGCAAGCATCTTTTAATTTCATGGCTGTAGTCACTGTCTTCAGTGATTTGGGAGCCCAAGAAAATAAAATGTCACTGTTTCCACTTTCTCCCCATCTATTTTCCATGAAGTGATAAGACCAGATGCCATCTTTGTTTTTTCAACATTGAGTTTTAAGCCAGCTTTTTCATTCTCTTCTTTTACTTTCATCAAGAGGCTCTTTAGTTCCTCTTTACTTTCTGCCATTAGGGTGGTGTCATCTGCATATCAGAGGTTGTTCACATTTCTCCCACCAGTCTTGATTCTAGCTTGGGCTTCATCCAACCCAACATTTCATATGATGTACTTACTCTGCATATAAGTTAGATAAACAGGGTGACAATATACAGCCTTGACATACTCCTTGCCCAATTTTGAACCATTCCATGTTCCATATCTGCTTCTAACTCTTGCTTCTTGACCCTCAAACAGGTCTTAGGAGACAGGTAAGGGTGATTTTATATTCCCATCTCTTTAAGAATTTTCCACAGTTTGCTGTGATCCACGCAATCAAAGGCTTTAGCATAGTCAATGAAGCAGAAGTAGATACTTTTCTGGAAACCCCTTGCTTTCTCTATGATTAAACTGATGTTGGCAATTTAATCTCTAGTTCCTTGATGGGAATATAGATTAGTGCAGACACTATGGGAAACATTATGGAGGTTCCTAAAATTACTAAAAATAGAAATATCATATGATCCAGCAATTCTATTCTTGCTTATATATCTAAAGTAAACAAAAATGCTAACCCAAAAGAAATAGGCACCTCAATGTCCATAACAACACATTTACAACAGCCAAGATATGGAAGAAATTTAAGTGTCTATTGACAGATGAACAGATAAAGAAGATGTGGTATATATACACAGTGGAATATGACTCAGCCATAAGAAAGAATAAAATCCTGCAAGTTATAACAAGATGGATGAACACAGAGAGTATTATGCTTAGTGAAATAAGTCAGAAAGAAAAAGACAAATACTGTATGTTTTCACTAAATAAAACAAGCAAGTGAATATAACAAAACAGAAACTGACTCAACTATATAGAGAATAAACTCATGGTTAACAGTGCAGAGAGAGAAAGGGGATGGTCAAGATTGGGGTAGGGAATTTGAAGGCAAATTTGAAGCCAAAACTACTATATATAAAATAAATAAGCTATAAGAATAAAGTTACAGCACAGGGAATATAGCCAATATTTTATAATAACTTTCAATAGAATATAATCTATTAAAAATTGGATCACCATGTTGTACATCTGAAACTAATATAATATTGTAAATCAACTATTCTTCAATTTTTAAAAATCCAATCATAATACCACCCAAAATGATAAACTACATAGGAATAAATTTAACAAAACAAGTGTAAGGCTTATATACCACCAACAATAAAACATTAAGGAGATTAATTAAAGAAGATATAAATAAATGGGGAGACATTTATGATTCATGGTTGAAATCATGTTCCTATTTAAAAGACTCAATACTGTCAATACAGAAATTCTTCCCAAAATTGATTTGTACACTTAGCATAATCCCTATGAAAATACAGCAGATATATATCAGAAATTGACAAACTGATCTTAAAATTCATATGTAAATACAAAGGACCTGGAATTACCACAATATTTTAAAAGAAAAAAGTTGAAGGACTTATACTACTCAGTTTAAATCTTACTCAGAAGATACAATAATTAAGACAGTGCAGTACTAGCATAAGAACAGTCATACAACAATCTCTATAATAAAAGGCCTAAAGACTCCACACAAAAACTTAAAATTATTCAGCAAGGTAGCAGGATACAAGATTAACATACAGAAATCACTTCCATTTCTTTACACTAACAATGAAATATCAGAAAGGGAATGTAAAAAAATAAAATACCTTTAAAAATTGCACCAAAAAATAAATAAAATAGCTAAGAATAAACCTGAGTCAAGGAGGTGGAAAACTTACATGCTGAAAAATATAAAACATTAATAAAGAAAATTAAAGACAATTCAAAGAAATGGAAATATACCCCATGCTCTAGGACTGGAAGAAGCAATGCTGTTAAACTGTCATACTATCAAAAGCAATATACATATTTAACAGTCCCTATCAAATTGTCCAGGACATTTATCAAAGAACTAGAACAAATAATCCTAAAATTTATATGGAAATATAAAAGATCAAGAATTGCCAAAGCAATCTTGAAGAAAAAAAACAAAGCAGGAAGCATAACCCTCCCAGATTTTGGATAATACTATAAAGCTACAATAATCAAAACAGTGTGGAGTTGGCACAAAATTAGACATACAGATCAATGGAACAGAATAGAGAGCCCAGAAATAAACCCAAATACCAAGAGTCAGACACAACTTAGCGATACAGCCACCACCTATGGTCACTGAGTCTTTGACAAAGGAGGCAAGAATGGGAAAAAGATGGTCTCATCAGCAGTGGTACTGGGAAAATTGGACAGTTGTATGTAAATCAATGAAGTTAAAACACACCCTTACACCATGCACAAGAACAGTCAAAATGGTTTAAAGACTGAAAACATAAGACATAACACCATATACCTCCTGTAAGAGTTCATAGGCAAAACATTCTCTGAAATAGACTGTATGAACGTTTTTCTTAGGTCAGCCTCCAAAGGGAATAGAAAAACTAAACAAACAAATGGGATCTAATCAAATTTATAAGCTTTTGCACAGCAAAGGAACCATAAATTAAATTACAAGACAACTTACAGGATGGGAGAAAAGTACTTGCAAATAATATGACTGAGAAACTATACAAACAGCTCATACAACTCAACAATAACAAAAAACAAACAACACAGTTGAAAAATGGGTGGAAGACCAAAGAAGACATGCAGATGGCCAACAGGCACATAAAAAGATGCTCATCGTTGCTAATTATTAGAGAAACACAAATCAAAACTACAGTGAGGCAGCAGCTCATACAGTCAAACCGGTCATCATCAAAAAGTCTACAAATAACAAATGCTGGTGAGGGTGTGAAGAAAAGGGAACCCTCCTACACTGTTGGTGGGAATGTAAGTTGGTGCAATCACTATAGAAAACAGTATGGAGGTTTCTCAGAAAACTCAAAGTAGAATTACCATATGATCCAGGTATCCCACTTCTGGCTATATATATCCAGACAAAACTGTAATTCAAAAAGATTCATGCAGGACTTCCCTGATAGGTACAGTGGTTAAGACTCTGCCTTTCAATACAGGGGGGTGCAGGTTCAATCCCTGGTCAGGGAACTAAGGTCCCACATGCTGTGGGGTGTGGCCAAAAAAAATTTTTTTAAAGCTACTCACACTCCTATGTTCATAGCATCACAATTCACAATAGGCAAGACACTGAAACAATGTAAATGTCCATCAACAAATAATGGATGCAGAAGATGTAGAATGGAATACCACACACCCAATGGAATACTACTCAGCCATAAAAAAGAGTGAAATAATGTCAGTTGCAGCAACATAGATACAACTACAGATTATCATACTATGTGATCTAAGTCAGAAAGAGAAAGACAAATACCACATGATATCGCTTATGCCTGGAATCAATAAGATACAAATGAACCTCTCTATAAAGCAAAAACAAAATCAGAGAACAAACTTGCAATTGCCAAAGGGGAGGAAGATTAGGGGAGGGATGGACTGGGAGTTTAGGGTTAGTAGATACAAACAATTACATATAGAATAGATAAACAACAAGGTTCTGTTGTATAGCAGAGAGAACTATATTCAGTATCCTGAGATAAACCATAACAGAAAAGAATATTTAAAAAGTATAAATGTGTATAACTGAATCACTCTGTGGTACAGCAGAAGTTAACATAACACTGTAAGTCAACTATACATCAATAAAAAAATTTTTTTAATTCCATTTAAAAAATGGAATACATACATTATTCACAATACCACCAAAACAAATAAAGCACTTAGGAATAAATTTAACAAAATAGGTTTAAGGCTTATAAACTGACAACAATAAAACATTGAGATTAAGTAAAGATGATTAATTAAATGGGGAGACATTTATGATTCATGACTGAAGGCATGTTCATGATGGAAAGACTAAACATTGCCAAAATAGCAATTCTTCCAAAAATGAGCTGTACATGAATCTAGCAGGCATTAATCAGAAAATAACAAACTGTTTCTAAAATTCACATGAAAATGCAAAGGACCTAGAATTGCAACAAAAATGTTTTTAAAAAAACAAAGTTGAGGGACTCACACTAGCTTCAAACCTTACTCAAAAGATACAATAATCAAAACAGTGTGGTATTAGCACAAGTATAGTCATACAACAGGTAAATTAAACTGAATTATGAGACAAAAACAAATCTTTACATTTATGGTGAATCTATTTCTGAAAAAAGTTCCAAGACAATTAAATGTAAAAGGTATAGACTTTCTAACAACTGAATATATACATTCAAAAACTAAACTTAAACTATTAGTTGACACCATAGACAAAAAACTAACTCAAATTGAATCAGAGACCTAGATGTAACAACTCAAACTTTTAATTTCTTAAAAAAGGCAATGGCAAGAATCTTTATGACTTTGGTTGAGTAAGAGGTTCTTAGATACAATACCAAACTTACAATATATGTTTTATTTGGTATTTTGAGGGTCATCAAAATGTAAAATGCATGCACATCAAAAGTCACCAATAAGAATTTTGTGAAATACACTTAACACTAATATGTCAGTTATACCTCAATAAAACAAGGGAGGAAAGTCCATAAAATGAGATAAAAATACGTGCAATTACATATAAGATAAAGGATTTGCATCCAGAATATATAAAGAAATTTTGTAATTCAAAAATAAGGCAAAAAAGACAATTTTAAATAGACAAAATATTTGAGCAGATATTTAACCACAGAAGATACATTATATAAGCTCAGCTTAATAAGCTCATGAAAAGATGTTCAACATCATTAGTCATTAGAGAAATGCAAGTTAAACCACAATAACATAACACAACACACTCAACTACAGTGACTGTAATAAAAAAAGACAGTATCTGTTTAGTTCTTTGGCCCATTTTTTGATTGGGTCATTTATTTTTCTGGAATTGAGCTGCAGGAGTTGCTTGTATATTTTTGAGATTAATCCTTTGTCTGTTTCTTCATTTGTTATTATTTTCTCCCAATCTGAGGGCTGTCTTTTCACCTTACTTATAGTTTCCTTTGTAGTGCAAAAGCTTTTAAGTTTCATTAGGTCCCATTTGTTTAGTTTTGCTTTTATTTCCAATATTCTGGGAGGTGGGTCATAGAGGATCTTGCTTTGATTTATGTCGGAGAGTGTTTTGCCTATGTTCTCCTCTAGGAGTTTTATAGTTTCTGGTCTTACGTTTAGAAAGACATTTCTCCAAAGAAGACATACAGATGGCTAACAAACACATGAAAAGATGCTCAACATCACTCATTATTAGAGAAATGCAAATCAAAACCACAATGAGGTACCATTACACACCAGTCAGGATGGCTGCTATCCAAAAGTCTACAAGCAATAAATGCTGGAGAGGGTGTGGAGAAAAGGGAACCCTCTTACACTGTTGGTGGGAATGCAAACTAGTACAGCCGCTATGGAAAACAGTGTGGAGATTTCTTAAAAAACTGGAAATAGAACTGCCATATGACCCAGCAATCCCACTTCTGGGCATACACACTGAGGAAACCAGATCTGAAAGAGACACATGCACCCCAATGTTCATTGCAGCACTGTTTATAATAGCCAGGACATGGAAGCAACCTAGATGCCCATCAGCAGATGAATGGATAAGGAAGCTGTGGTACATATACACCATGGAATATTACTCAGCCATTAAAAAGAATTCATTTGAACCAGTCCTAATGAGATGGATGAAGCTGGAGCCCCTTATACAGAGTGAAGTAAGCCAGAAAGATAAAGAACATTACAGCATACTGACACATGTATATGGAATTTAGAAAGGTGATAACGATAACCCTATATGCAGAACAGAAAAAGAGACACAGAAATACAGAACAGACTTTTGAACTTTGTGGGAGAATGTGAGGGTGGGATATTTCAAAAGAACAGCATGTATACTATCTATGGTGAAACAGATCACCAGCCCAGGTGGGATGCACAAGACAAGTGCTCCGGCCTGGTGCACTGGGAAGACCCAGAGGAATTGGGTGGAGAGGGAGGTGGGAGGGGGGATCGGGATTGGGAATACGTGTAAATCCATGGCTGATTCATATCAATGTATGACAAAACCCACTGGAAAAAAATAATAATAATAATAAAAATAAAATAAAATAAAAAAAGACAGTATCAAGTGCTGGTGAGAATGAGGAAAGACAAGAACCTACATGCATTGCTCATTGCAATGTAAAATGGTACAACCAATTTTGAAATCATTCCTTGTGAAAGTCACTCAGTTGTGTCCGACTCTTCATGACCCCGTGGACTACAGCCTGTCAGGGGCCTCTGTCCATGGAATTCTCCAGGCCATAATACTGGAGTGGGTAGCCGTTCCCTTCTCCAGAGGATCTTCCCAACTCAAGGATCAAACCCAGGTCTCCTGCATTGCAGGTGGATTCTTTTTACCATCAGAGCCACAGGGAAGCCCAAGAATATTGAAGTGGGTAGCCTATCCCCTCCCCAGTGGATCTTCCCAACCCAGGGATCAAACCCAGGTCTCCCACATTGCAGGCGGATTCTTTACCGTCTGAGCCACCGGGGAAGCCCACAGTTTGGGGGTTTTTTTAAGTAAAACATTCCATAGTTTGTTTTTTTTAAGTGAAACATAAACCTGCCCTTTGACTCAAGAGTCACATTCCTTGGAATCTATGTACAATATCTGAAAATATATGTCCCCACAAAGACATGCATATGATTGCTCATAATAGCATTAGTCATAAAAGCCCCAAATTAGAAATAACCCAAATATCCAAATATTAGTGAGTGGACAAACAAATGTGGTATTTCCATACAATAGATACTATTCCTCAAGTAAAATGAAAGAACTAGTGATGAAACATCCTACAACATGGATAACAATGGCTAAAATAAAAAACAAACTTCTAAAACAGTATACTGACTGAAACAAGCCATAGAAAAAGACTACAAATAGTATGATTCTTTTTATGAAACGTAGTAAAAAGGCAAATTTATAGAGACAGGACAATCAGTGATTACCTTGGTCTGGGATTTTTGAGAGAGGATTTAATGCAAACAGGCATGAAGGAACTTTTTAGGCTGCCCAACTCTGTAAGTTTATTAATAATCACTAAATTGAAAACAGAAAAATTAACATCACCTATAAGGAACAAATGGCTACGATATATCTCCAGAGAAAGACATAGGATCACTTAGTAGTGTTCAAAAACATTTAACTTTAAATAATTAATTTTAAATATTCCTTATCTTGAGGAAACATCAGAGAATCCCAAATAACTACATATAATTTCCAAAAGTATTAATAGCTTGAAAAACATCAAAAGGCTAGCAACTGTCCCACATAAAAGTTAATGAAGGAGACATGACACCTGAAAGCAACACATGATCCTGACCTGCATCTTATAGGCAGGGCAGACTGGACAAAAGCTATCAAATGGTACAAACTTCCGGTTATGAGATAAATGAGTACTATGGATGTAATGTATAACATGATAAATGTAATTAACACTGCTTATGTTATACATGAAAGTTGTTAGGCGAGAAAATTCAAAGAGTTCTCATTACAAAGAAAAAATTTTTTTCTATTTCCTTAGTTTTGCATCTATAGGATACGAGGGATTTTTCTCTAAACTCACTGTGGTAATCATTTCATGATGTATATAAGTCAAATCATTATGCTATATACCTTAAACAATGTTGTGTGTCAATTAATATCTCAATAAAGCTGAGGGGGAAATACTAATAAAATTTAAAAATTTTAAAGTAGATACAAAGATATATAGATTGAGATATATTTAAAAAAAAGGACATTATTGGTACAACTGACAAAACTGGAAAATGGATTGTAGATTAAAGTATGGCATCAATGTTAAATATCTCTAATTTGATAAATGTTCTAAAGATACATAAGAATACCCTTGTTAGCAAATATAAACTGAATTAACCTGAGGTAAAGAGTTCTAATGCATAAAACTTACTAATGATTCAAGGGGAAAAAAACATATGTATATCATCACATACCTCCTGTGATCTTTCTGAGAAACAGAAATAAAAACTAATAAAGCAAGTGAGGCAAAATGTTAAAAGCTAATAAAGGATAAATGGAAGTTTGTTATATTATTTTTGCAATGTTTCTGTAAGTTTGGGAATATTTCAAAATAAAGCATTAAAAGTTCAATAAAACAGCAAGAGACCAATACTTATTTGACATGACATTTATTTCTGAGCAACAGCCAGTATCATGCTGAATAGGCAGACACTGGAAGAGTCCCACCAAAGTCTAGAATAGAAAAAGATGCCATTTTCCACTAGCATTTGACACTGTATCGGAGATACTAGCCCACAAATTAGACAAGAGAGAGGAATTAGATGTTTACAGTTTTGAAAGGAGGGAAAATAAGTCCACTTGCAGACCATATGATTGTAAATCTAAAAAATAACTGAGAAAAAAAGAATCCCATAAGAAAGCTGAATACAAAACTAATATACAGAAATTACTGCCTTTCACTTGGAAAAGCCCAAGTATTCAGTTGAAAACAAGCCAAACAAATCGCTATTTAGCTCCAGCTTCAGTTTCAACCTCAAAATTTAAAAGGCCAAATAACTACTTTAAGGACAGTTTTGCCATTCTTAAAATGGTAAGATATTAAATGATCTTGTGATCACATAGTCCATCATCATACCTAATCACTGGAATACTTCAATAATAACAATGCTATTCACTCCTCAGTAATGTGTTTGGGAAGTAACAGAAAGCACAGCCTAATAAATCAGAATTAACCAGAATTACCCAGAATTACTGTGAGCTAAGCAGAAAGTGAGTGGGCCACTATCATCATTCTGCTTCAGGCATAGACAAAAGTATATAAGAGATATTTGAAGTTGCCTTTTCTTATACAATGTTTTCACATAAAAGCCAGTACTGCACACTGGAAAAGGTCTCTCCAATAACAGAAAAAGAGTTAATGTACTTTGTGGATAACAATTCCAAATAGCAATAAGATCTAACATTTTTCAGAAAAAAAAAAAAACACAATACTTTGCCATTTCAGGAAGAAAACAAATCCCCTGTGTTATGTGTGTAAATACATAAAAAAAGATCTTGGCACGTCACCACTGGATTGGGAGCTGGTGGTGAGTTGAAGGGAGCTACAGCTTTAACTATGTTATTTAGATTTTCTAAAATATGTAACCAGGTATTATTCCTAAAGTGAATAAAAATAAATAAGAATGTTTAAAAGCTAGCTATGCGTTCTTGGAGAATAACACAATGGCCCTCATTAGTGCCGATGTCAAGAGAACTGTCAGACCTGGAGCTCTGGACCTGTGTGGCTCAGAGTCTCAAATGAAGGAAGAAAGCATTCACAGTGCTCAGATGCCCAATGTTGAGAAAACTCCTGAGTTCCACTTGGTGATGTCCATCTTTTGCCTGGCTTCCTATACCCAAGTTCCCTCACTCTTCTTCCCCAAATGGGACAGCAGCCACCCATCCTGTACCCTACCCAGAACCAGGATTTATTTGCTAAGTCTGCACCGCAGAGGTTGAAGCAGTTCATACTGACTGAATATTCCATGTTGATTGATACCAAGAAAGCCCAACGAGTGGGCCTGATAATGTACCCCTTTGGGTCTCTTAAACAAAAATGAGACAGAATGAAAGATATTTAATCTGGTGCAAGCCATTCCTGAATTATACAGATTTTATGCCATGAAAACACCTAGAAAAGTACTTTCTAACAGATCAGACCCTTTTTTAGGATGATGAAGAAGATGATGATGATATTATTTACCATGCATTACCATGTGTCAGGGATTGTTCAAGAGACTGAGAACAGCACTGACAATGTCGTGGGAAAGACATATTATAAACATTATCATCTATTCACTAAACACTCAACCAGGTTCCAAGAACATCTTATGTACATTATTTCACAACCCCTCTGCACAGTAGATGGCACTCTGCCCACTTCACATGTAAGGAAACTGAGGTTAGTGAAGGTGAAATGACTTGCCCATGATCGCTCACTTAGAAAGAGGCTGAGCAGAAGAGAAAATCGGGTGCATCTATGCCAGGTCTCCAGTAATTGTCTTTGTCTCGGTCCAGGTCCTCAATGCTTTGGAAGGGAAGCTCACAGTGAGGAGTCACAGAGGTCTGGACAATGAACCCAGATGTGAAATTGCTGAGGTCAGGAGAGCAGCAGACACAGGGTGGCACCAGCTAAGGACTGGTACCTCCACGTTCAGAACTGCAATACCCGTTATGCCAGGAGCCCCGAGCCCCACCAGATGTCCTGGCCAGCTTTCAGTTGCACCATCTGTCTTTTAGAACATGGAACATCCACCTTCACTCTCCTGAATGGAGCCCTAGACCATGGAGTATTCAAAGGTCACCAAAAGAACTCTCCAGGAACAAAGTAGCTGTTCCCTGCAAGTTCCCACTCTTTCCCTCCCCACCTCCCCACCCCACCCTCTGTGCAAACAAAAGTAGCAGGGCAGATGCTCCTATTGCTTGGGAACACAGAGGCTGGTGACAGTGGCACCCACCTTCACCTCAAGGGAACTCAGGAGGGTCCCTCAACACTGATGTAGAGCTGGCCCAGGTTCCACCAGCCACAGCCCAGACCTAAGTCACCACCACAAGGGAATTTCTTAGCCAGTAGCCAAGAACACCAGAAAGCCAGCCATAAACTCAAATGTGGGCCAGAAGTGTAGAGAAAACCACTGAATTTAAGCCCAGGAAGTTTGAGTTCCCTTTATGGCTTTGTCACCAACAAGCAGGGGCCTGACTTCAAGCACAAACTGCCCTCTACCTAAACACCTCAATTGCTGAATGACAACAAGTTTAGTGATCTTAAACTTTGGCATAACACAGAATGTTTGTGGGGGTGCTTAAAAAGAATTCCTCCACCCATGGCTTCAGGAACTCTGTTCAGTGGTTCTGGGATGGGGCAAAGAATCTGCATTTCACAGTAATTGGCCAGGAAAAGCCAGTGTCAGCCAATTCACACACCAGTAGTTTAAATGAGCATCAAGAGAGGCCTGATTTAAATGCAATTCTGTATAAAGGACAGAGAAGGCAATGGCACCCCACTCCAGTACTCTTGCCTGGAAAATCCCATGGATGGAGGAGCCTGGTAGGCTGCAGTCCATGGGGTCACTAAGAGTCTGACACAACTGAGCGACTTCACTTTCACTTTTCACTTCCATGCACTGGAGAAGGAAATGGCAACCCACGCCAGTGTTCTTGCCTGGAGAATCCCAGGGATGCGGGAGCCTGATGGGCTGCCGTCTATGAGGTCGCACAGAGTCAGACAAGACTGAAGCTACTTAGCAGCAGCAGCAGCAGCAGTATAAAGGAATGCTATGCGACCCTCAAAATGAGAACACGTAAGCTATTTTGTTTAAAAAAAAAAAAAAAAAAGAGTAAGCGATCACGTGGACATGGGTGGAAGGAAATCCTTTGAAACCATATGACAGTGTTACCTATCCTGAAATCATTATTGGATGTTTTCACCCATTAATACTGGAGAAGCTAAGCCACACCTTCCCTTGGTCACCAAGATCCACGGCATAGACTCACCTTCAAACTGATCTTCAGATCAAAGGCACTGTCCTCTTCATTATCTTGAGGGGAGCCTGACGTCTCACACTCAGCTAGACTAGTTTTCGGCTCCTGAGTAAACTGGTTCATCCTTCGGCAAGACGTTTCATCAACAGAAAACGGCGCCGAAACCGATGCACCTCTCCCAAGTAGTTTACGTCAAAATTAGAGACAGTAAACTCAGTTTGGGCTTCCCCGCTGGCTTAGCAGTAAAGAATCCGCTTGCAATGCAGTAGCCACAGGAGACATGGGTTCAATCCCTTGGTGGGGACGTGGGGCATAGCACCTTATTCCAATGGAGAATCCCATGGACAGCGGAGCCTGGCGGGCTAGTCCACAGGGTCGCAAAGAGTCGGACACGACTGAAGCGACTTAGCATGCACACAAACTCTTGATTCAGTTAATGGAAATGTAAAGATAGCCATCGTCGTGCTAGCTATATGTCGTGATAGATATATAAGCTGATCCTGCCGGGGTTGCTATTAAGACACTCAATTCTAACATCGCTTTCCCTTTCAATACCGCTGCAAGGATCTGGCAGTCATTGACAACACAGGCAAACAGAGGTTTAAGGGTGTCATCCAAAACCTGCTTCCCTCCAGGCTCAGCTGGTAAAGAATCCGCCTGCTATGCGGGAAACCTGGGTTCGATCCCTGGGTTGGGAAGATCCCCTGAAGAAGAGAAAGGCTACCCACTCCAGTATTCTGCCCTAGAGAATTCCGTGGACTGTATAGCCCATGGGGTCGCGAAAAGTCGGACACGACTGAGTGACTTTTACTTTTTACTTTCCAAAACCTCACCTCACTATTGGACCAAAAGAAAGTAAAAGGTCACTGAGCGAGGTCTCAGGGGATGGGGAACTACATCTCAGAGGCCTGGTGCAGCATTGCTCTGGTGGGACTTGAAATTTAATCGGTTTTCCGGTTAAGGCTTTCCGCTTCTGAGGTCAACACGAGGAAAGGCTTGACCCGGGAAGCCTAGTCGTGGAGCGGCATGATTGCTCCGCCCCCTTCAGGCCTATAAAAGTATTTGTCTACCTCGAACCACCCACCACAGCTACAGCTCTTGCGCAACACAGACGCCTCCATTTCTGTGGGCGGAGCCTAGGAAGGGGCAGGGATTAGCGTGAGGCTGCTTTCCGACTCAAGTTCCGCCGGCGTCACTCACGACAGCCTTGGCCCACTCCGGTGCAAACCCGTCCATGTCAGGTGGGGAAGGCTCAAACACGCAAGGCCAAATCCAGCAGCTCCCCTAGACGCCAGGACTAAGTGACTCCCCAGAGGCAATCCCAGAGTTCCGAAGACTCGTTCCTCGTCCCGCGGTCCTGTGCCCCACCGCCTCGCGGCGGCCTCGCCTGTCAAGCAGATTGTCATTACCTGTAGGACAGAGCCCTTCTTCTCCCTAGGTCCGCGGCGACATTGAGATGATGGGCAGCCGGCCCCGCAGCCCCAGCGCTTCCTCTGCAGACCAGTGGGAACAGCAGGCCGAAGGACCCGGCCCTGCCAAGCGCCGTCGAACGGAGGAGCCCACGGACCACGAGTTTGAGGTAGCGCCCAGACTGGACAACGGGATGGGGACCCCCGACATGGGAGCGCTCACCTCCCTGGTGGTTTTGGCTGACGGCTATGCCCTGCATCTGACCCTGGACGAGGTCGAGCTGGTGCTGGAGCCCGAGCCCACATCCGTGCTGCAAGTTTCTCTCGGGGATCACACCCTCGTGCTGATCCCCGGAGCCCTCCTGGGCTCTAGCATCGAATTCCTAGACGGGGAGAGTCACTCAGCCCTTGTTCTGGAACAGGGCTCTTTTCTGACCGCTCCTGGGGAATGCATCGCCCTCGAGCAGGGATTCTATGGACCTGTCCCAGAGATCGCTGGCCAAGAAGAGGTCTATGAGGAGGACGCAGAAGATGTGTTCCCGCCGGCTGGGATGAATGCAGCCACCAGCTCAGTTGCTGGGCTCCTCCTTTCCCCTAGGAGGGCATCCGACCCAGACCTCTTGGGCCTAGCCCCAGAGCCCTGGCCTCAGGCACCCAACCCTACTCCAGAGAGAGGCTCTCCTCACCACCAAGACAACCTGGACTTGCACGTTCCGGAGTTCTTCCCCGACTCACCACTCCAACCTCTACCTCCCTCTCCTTGTCCAGGTTCTCACGAGCGCCCGCAACACCCTCCTGTTCCTGCTCGAAAGGCCCAGAGACGCCTGTTTCAAGAATGAACTTCCTCCCACAATTCTTGGCCTCCGGCTGGGGACCAGGATGGAGTGTTCTGTTGACTGCTGTGTGTATGTTGCCCGCCCAGCCAGGATCACAAGGCCTTGATGTGTTTTGGATGGACGCTGTGTTGCAGAATTTTGCAGCAGTTGCAAAATTTACATCTAGCTGGCTGGATCCCTGGGAAGGAAGCTCACTTGGGCAAAGAAAAGCCTCTTGAAACACAGGGTGCTTTAAGACAGCTACTTCGGTTTTTCTCTAGGGAGGTCACCCCTAAGCAGCTCTACGCGCCCCCGCCCAACCAACCCCCATTTCTCTTCAAAGTCAAGTGCCAGCACTTTTCTTTAAAATGCCATCCTTTCCCAGGTACCCTCCGACTGCCCCTCCTCCTTGTTTTCCCCCTAGTAGAGTAATTAGTAGATGTATTTTGTTCAATGAAGTTTTTGGCCCTGGTGTTCCAACTTTTCTAGATGATGGCTCTAGCCCCTTTGGGGGATCTAACCAATAGTTGTATGTGCACAAATGTTTGTTGGATACAAAACACGGAATGGGGAACAATGAGTATGATCCTTCTTTTTGAATGACTAGGTTGGCAAGTGGTTTAAATCTATTGCTATCTTTGTAAGGGTAGTTTCCAAAAAGAAACAACTGTTTTTCATTTTTCTTACATACTTTTAATACAATTCTGTTGTCATGGAAAAGTTTCTAATTCTAAAGATTCTGTTTTTTGTATTTGTAAGATCCCAAAACTGTTTGTACATTGCTACTGGCATATAGAAAAAATTTGCTCTTATGTTGGTCTGGTATCCAGAAAAATTATTTAATTTCTGCAGTCACTTATCTGTAAATTCTTATGCTTGACTGATAAAGATAATATCTTTATCAGATAATAATAAAGATATATCTATATTTATAGATATTTTTTGTGCTAAGTCGCTTCAGTTGTGTCCAGTTCTTTGCGACCCTGTGGACTGTAGCCCTCAAGGCTCCTCTGTCCTTGGGATTCTCCAGGCAAGAATACTAGAGTGGATTGCCGTGCCCTCCTCCAGGGGATCTTCCCAGCCCAGGGATCGAACTTACATCTCTTTATGTCTCCTGCATTGACAGGAGGGTTCTTTACCACTAGCACCACTCTGGAAGCCCAAGAAAGTGTTAATCACTCAGTTGTGTCGAACTCTTTGCAACCCCAATGGACTGTAGCCTGGCAGGCTCCTCTGTCCATGGAATTCTCCAGGCAAGAATACTGGAGTGGGTTGCCATGCCCTCCTCCAGGGGATCTTCCAAACCCAAGGATCAAACTTGGGTTTCCTACATTGTAGGCAGATTCTTTACCATCTAAGCCACCAGAGGGCTTATCTTTATAGATATATCTATATCTTATATAGACATATCTCTATATCTATCTTTATGGGTGATAGTATCTCCAAATAATGATAGTACTGTCTCTTTTCTTATTTTTTGACAAGCTTCTTACATCTTATTTTTCCTTAATTTTTTTTATTGGCTATTACTTCAAATACAGATTGAATGGTATGGTTAATATGGTCATTCTTTTTTTTTTTTTTTTAGTAAGTATAGTTGATTTACAATATTAGCTTCATATATACAACAAAATAATTCAGTATTTTTATGGATTATATTTCATGTGAAGTTCTTACAAAATAATGACCATATATCCTTGTGCTGTATAATATGTCCTGGTTGCTTATCTATTTTATACATAGTAGTTTGCTTCACTCTTTCTCTCTCTCTCTTTGGCTGCACTGGTCTTGTTGCTGTGAGCAGACTTTTCTCTAGTTGTGATGCTTGGGCTTCTTATTGTAATGGCTTCTCTTGTTGCAAAGAATGGGCTCTAGGCACATGGGCTTCAGTAGTTGTGGTGCATGAGCTTGGTTGTTCCACAGTATATGGGATCTTCCCTGACCAGGGATTGAACCAGTGTCTCCTGCATTGTAAGGTGGATTCTTAACCACTGGACCATCAGGGAAGCCCCAATTCATTTCTCTTAATCTCATACCCTGTCTTTACCCTCTCCCCACTGTTAAACCACTGGTTTGTTCTTTATATCTGTGAGTCTGTTTCTGTTTTATTATATATATTTAGTGGTTTTATATTTTTAGATTCTACATATAAGTGATAACACAGAGTATATGTCTTTCTCTATCTGACTTATTTTATTAAGCACAATGCTCTCTAGGTCCATCCACATTGTTGCAAATGGCAGAACTTCCTTCTGTTTGTGGCTGAGTGACATTCTCACATCTCCTTTATTAATTCATCTAAAATGGAGAGATGACAGAATGATTGAGCCCTGAAACATTAGATGGAGACAACTAAGTAGTTATATATTAATAACTTGAATTCCCAGATCTTTTTTAATCTTTGGCCTACAGAAGTGGCCTACCACTCTCTATGAAAACTTGCATATCAACCTTGCTCTAAGATGATGCAGAAGCCTCAGCCTGGCAAGACAACGTGCACAAACCTCATTTACCCCCATCCCTTCTCTTCGCCACCAGACAGTAACTAAAGTTAAGCATAATATGATACAATAGAAGATCAAAAGGCTCAAAGCAATGGGTATGGTACACTGATATGATACCTAAAGTAGAATAATATATCAGCTAGTAGGGGTGTGGAAGGGCCTACAGGGACACTGTGTAACTAACCAAAAGTAATGCACTGGGGAGGCACCAGCATCATGAGTTCAGTGGGCCAGGATTGGCCAGTGATGGCAGGAGATGCCATTAAGAAGCTACACTCCTTGGTAGCCTTAGATCTGAGTGACTGAATATACAAACTAACAGTGGCCAGACCACTTATGACAACAAAATTCTGACCCACAAATTTTGCAGCAAGCAGCCCAGAAACAAAACCATAAGCCCTGTGGTAACTGGACCCAGTGATCAGGATTTAGTCAACAACTGCCAGCTTCCCTAATTTTCATCCCTCTTTCTGGTAGTTCAGATGATAAAGAATCCCCCTGACAATACAGGAGAAGCAGGTTCAATTCCTGTGTCAGGAAGATTTTCCTGGAGGAGGGAATGGCTACCCAATCCAGTATTCTTGCCTAGAGATTTCTATGAGCAGAGGAGCCCAGCAGGCTACAGTCCATGGAGTTGCAAAGAGTCAGACACAACTGAACAACTAACACTTTCTTTTTTCTCTCCAACTCAGGACCATTTTAAGAAAGTCAAATATATTATGCTTAAAATGCAAAATCCACAAATTAAATCAATAGGATTCCCTGCCTCTAGTTAGCCTGCTTCTAGCTTTCCCCTGCCAACAATCTCTATTCAAACACAACAGAAGCCCCTCCTTTTTGCACTATAAACCTTTCTCACTCCCTTACCTGCCTATCAGCTCTCAAATGCAAGTGACGAGGCTGACTCTCTTGCTATATATCAAGCTCTGAATAAGTAGCCCCTACTTGTCCTACTTTGAGCAGCCTTAGTTCATATTCAGTTTGCCTGGGGGTCCCAGTGAGGCAGTCTCCATTCCCCATGGCATAAGTCTCAGCCTTGGACTAAGTGTGGTACTCATAGAACACCTTTTGCTGTCAGCTACTGTTAGCTTATAGTGTCCACACCAATGTGTAAAGCCCATGCCATGTCTGAAGTCTCTCATTGCACTGAGTTCCTTAGCTATTTATTCTCAGTTTGGTACCAGGTTTTGTTACTGGTTCTGTTTATTTGCCATCATTGGTGACATCCAGACATTCATTTTAATGCCCTTTAGTTCTCTTTTGTGATTCCATTTTCTGCTGTGCTGAATAAAAATCCTGTTTATCACAAGAAAGGGAATCACTGGGCAGAACACAAAACTGTGTCCTATAAGCCTGCTGTTCAAGTCAACCTCACAGTCTTGTGAGTTTGAAGTTCTCCTCAGACTGGCATCCATTCGCACATACTTGGAAGTGAGTCTTTAATAAAACCAGATGAGGTTCTTCTCATTTTCTTTTGCTTTGAATGTTTGGCTTTAATCCAAAAAAAAATTTTCTCTTTGGTGTCAGGTGGTAGAGTCTGCATTCAGAGAAGTCAGGTTGGGACTAAAGTGACAAGGTGCACAAACACCACATTTACCCACCATTACCAACTCTTACGGGGTAGTTGAAGTGTAGAACTTCTACTCCTCCAGGAAAGATGTGTGCTTCTTCCATGTCATCTCATTCAATTTTTCATTCCTGTGCCTATCTCTAAGTGACATAACTTCACTAAAGATGACCTGACATGAACAAATTTGTTCGAGAGGCTCCTTCAATAAGATGGAAGATTTCTCAGTTTCAATGGGCAGCATACCCCTGGTGGTCTAGTGGTTAGGATTCGGCGCTCTCAATGGGCAGCATATTTTGATTTGGTATAAGGAGGTTTCCACACAAAACTCTGAATCAAAAGTTGCTTCATTAAAACATTCTCTAGCCAAAGCTAGTGAAAAATTTGAAAAAAAAAAAATACTAAACTTACTTCTCTATTAAGTCCTCTAGTTGCCTTTCCTAGATATCAGTCTACCTCTTCTCCTGCCATTCTCTCTCTTTCTGAACTTCCACTGACTCTTCTTTCCAATTCCCCTTGTCCAGGTCCCCAAAATGCGATCTGCCTCTTAAGATCCATGCACCAGGTATTCAGACAACTTCAGAGTTTAAACCTTGAACCTGAGCTTAATTAGGAGTTATTTGTAAAAGTGAAAGGCAAGTCGCTCAGTCGTGTCTGACTCTTTGCGACCCCATGGACTGTAGGTCACCAGGCTCCTCCATCTATGGAATTTTCTAGGCAAGAGTACTAGAGTGGGTTGCCATTTCCTTCTCCAGGGGACCTTCCCAACCCAAGGATCGAACCTGGGTCTCCCACATTGAGGGCAGACACTTTACCATCTGAGCCACCAGGGAATTCCTCTCTCTTAAGAGTTCCTCTAAATTATGACAAAACCAACAAATACTCAAGGAAGAATTTAGCATTCTTTTGGATACATAAGCCCCAGGATTATCTGACACATATCACTTATGCATGTATTGGTCAGAGCTGCCAGTGCTCATTTCTGGATTGCAGAGAAGACTGAATTGATCCAGGAAAGGATGTTAAGGATCGCTCTTACCACAGTAAATTTAAGGATTTGATAACAAGCTTGAAAAGCTGGGTAGAGTCTCCTAAAAAGAATACCTGAACCATTTCCAACAAAAATCAATACAACTGCTACTCTTTCTACATTAAACCCTGCTACCTTTGCTCAGCCACTTGCTTGACATAAATGTACAACACAGGTGGTTGGTATTTTAAATAAATCACAGACTTCCCTATCTCCCTTCCTGCTCTGTGGTAACACTCTTGCAAATTTAAGAAGGTAAAACATTCATTACTCAAAAAATTATTATATTAAAAGCACACCAAAGGGACTATTTCTTGAAATTTCAGAAGACCCTCTATTCATAACCAATTGTATTTGTTCTGAATATATCTTTTCTTTTCTCACTACATGACACACAGCCCTGATAAAGATCTGGACACGGCACCTGAGCCTGCAAATCTAGCTAGAAATTTCACTGACATATGAAAAATAATTGGGGCAGAACCTATTAAAGTTCAGATACATTTTACCGAGCCATTATGCAAACTCCTCCTAATATACCCTGAATCCAAAGAAAGAGCTCAAACATATGGTTGAACACTTTACATACCAAGGTCTTTCCATACACTGCCCTGTAACACTCTCTGTAAGAAAAGAACCCAAACAAATAAGGATATCAATTTGTTCAAGACCTTAAGACCATCCACAAAATAGGTATACCTCACTTTCTGACAGAAATTAACCCAAGCACCAGCCTTTCACCAATTCCACCTGAGGCCCCTTGCTTCACTCTAATGAACCTGTGTCCTGCCTTTTTTCAGTGTGCGTCTGGACCAAAACAGTCAACACTTTTTTGCCTTTACCTGGAGAGGACAAAAATATACCTGGACAGTCATGCCCCTGGAGTACACTGGAGCCCCCTTCTATTTTTCCCTGGTCCTTGATCAAGACTTAAAAGATCTAAATTTCCCTTGCGATAGAGTCCTAACACAATGTGTAGATAATCAATTTTGTTCAAAGAACAAGAAAGCCTGTAAAAGGATTATACTGATTTGCCCCACCCTTAGCAAAAAAAGGGACATAATGTTCCAAATATAAATTATTTTTGCCAAAACACAGCCCATTATTTAGAGTATGGTGCATCTCAGGAGAGAAAAACATTCTCTCCTCATAGACTAAAGACTATCAAAACATATCCTAGACTCCTTATCAAGAGACAACTGAGTGTATTTCTGCTTTGAACTGAGTACTGCAGACACTATGTGCCAAGATTCACTGAGACAGAATGACCTCTTTATGAGTTTGCTAAGCATTAAGAGACCTTCTCCTGTGGACTCCAATGTGAAGAGGGCATCTGAAACCTAAATAAAGCTGTTTAACAGCCTCTTTCTCTAGTCAGGTCTAACTACTAAAAGCTCACGTCTATCTGTGCATAAGCAATCAGACACGCCATTGAGATTTTACCTCAACTTGATGAGACCTATCAAAAACCCATTGCTCCAAATACTAGAAGCACCTAAGATGCCCCTCAACAAGCAGATGAACAGTTAAACTGGTGTATATGCATGTGATGAACTATTACTCAGAGACAAAAAAGAAAAATAAAGAAACTACCAAGACATGAAAAGATGTGGAGGAAGCTTAAGTGAATGAGCCAGTCTGGAAAGTCTATGTGAATCCAACTATATAACTATCTGAAAAATCTAAAAGGATCAGTGATGCCTGGGGTTTAAAGGGAGAGTAGTGAGTAGGTGGGGTACAAGGGACTTGTAGGGTAAGAAAGCTACTCTGAATGTTTCTATCTGGATGGATGACATTATGCATTTGTTAAAACTCACAGGACTATACAACACAGTAAACCTTAATGTAAACTATGGACTTGAGTTAATTATAATGTACCTGATGATTTATCAGCTGTAACGTGTACCATTGTAATACAACATATTAATAATGGGGGGAATGTGTGAGAGAGGAATGAGTGGTATATGGAAACTCTGAGGAATCTACTCAATTTTGTGTAAACATAAACTTGTCCTAGACATAAATATATTAATTCTTAAGGATAAGTAATAAGAATAAACCATTTGATCAGCTAACTTCAAATTTAATTTTTTTAATGGACATACATTAAAAACAAGTTGATATCCTCACAATACAAAGGAAAGGGGAAACTGCTTAATGCACAAAAAAGGAGGATTTTGTTAGTAGAAGTCTGTCAAAGGCAAGCTTTATACATCACTAAAATGGCCAGTTCAATGTTTATCTACTTCCCCAACCTCTAACAAACATCCAAAACATCACTTACTATACTCCTACCCTTGACCCTGTTGGAATGGAATATTATTCAACCTTTAAAAAGGAAGAAAATTCTTACACACCTTACAACAGGTAATAACACTGAGGACACCATGCTAAGTGAAATAACAGTCACAAAAAGATAAATACTGTATGATTTCACTCACATGAGATATCAAGAATAGTCAAACTGCTAGAAATAGAAAGTAGAATGGTAGTTTCCAGGAACTGGAAAGAGAAGGAAATGGGGGTGGGGTTGTTTTTGCTAGTTTTGCAAGATGAAAAAGTTATGGACACTAGTTACACAACAGTGCAAATATATTTAATACTACTAAACTGCACTTTATGGCAAATAGATGGGGAAACAGCAGAAACAGTGACTGACTTTATTTTTCTGGGCTCCAAAATCCCTGCAGATGGTGATTCAGTTCAGTTCAGTTCGGTCGCTCAGTCGTGTCTGACTCTTTGCAACCCCATAAACTGCAGCACGCCAGGCCTCGCTGTCCATCACCAACTCCCAGAGTCCACCCAAACCTATGTCCATCGAGTCGGTGATGCCATCCAACCATCTCATCCTCTGTCATCCCCTTCTCCTCCTGCCCTCAATCTTTCCCAGCATTAGGGTCTTTTCAAATGAGTCAGCTCTTCGCATCAGGTGGCCAAAGTATTGGAGTTTCAACTTCAACATCAGTCTTTCCATTGAACACCCAGGACTGATCTCCTTTAGGATGGACTGGTTGGATCTCCTTGCTGTCCAAGGGCCTCTCAAGAGTCTTCTCCAACACCACAGTTCAAAAGCATCAATTTTTCTCTGCTCAGCTTTCTTTATAGTCCAACTCTCACATCCATACATGACCACTGGAAAAATCATAGCCTTGACTACATGGACCTTTGTTGGCAAAGTAATGTCTCTGCTTTTTAATATGCTATCTAGGTTGGTCATAACTCTCCTTCCAAGGAGCAAGCGTCTTTTAATTTCATGGCTGCAATCACCATCTGCAGAGATTTTGGAGCCCAGAAAAATTAAGTCAGCCACTGTTTCCACTGTTTCCCCATCTATTTGCCAGGAAGTGATGGGATCAGATGCCATGATCTTAGTTTTCTAAATGTTAAGCTTTAAGACAACTTTTTTCACTCTCTTCTTTCACTTTCATCAAGAGGCTCTTTAGTTCTTCTTCACTTTCTGCCATAAGGGTGGTGTCATCTGCATATCTGAGGTTATTGATATTTCTCCAAGCAAGTTTGATTCCAGCTTGTTCTTCCTCCAGCCCAGCCTTTCTCATTATGTACTCTGCATATAAGTTAAATAAGCAGGGTGACAATATACAGCCTTGACGTGCTCCTTTTCCTATTTGGAACCAGTCTGTTGTTCCATGTATAGTTCCAACTGTTGCTTCCTGACCTGCATACAGGTTTCTCAAGAGGCAGGTCAGGTGGTCTGGTATTCCCATCTCTTTCAGAATTTTCCACAGTTTACTGTGATCCACACAGTCAAAGGCTTTGGCGTAGTCAATAAAACAGAAATAGATGTTTTTCTGGAACTCTCTTGCTTTTTCAATGTAGTTGACATCTAATCTTACCACATTGTGATCAGAAAAGATGCTTGAGATGATTACAATTTTTTTGACTTTACCATATGGAGGCTAAACAACACACTTCTGAATAACCAACAAATCACAGAAGAAATCAGAAAATGAAAACACAACAACCCAAAACCTATGGGATTCAGTAAAACCTAAGGGGAAGCTTCATAGCAATACAAGACTACCTCAAGAAACAGGAGAGAAATCAAGTAAATAATCTAACTCTACACCTAAAGCAACTAGAAAAAGAAGAAATGAAGCACCCCAGGGTTAGTAGAAGGAAAGAAATCATAAAAATTAGGGCAGAAATAGATGCAAAAGAAACAAAGGAGACCATAGCCCAAATCAACAAAGCTAAAAGCTGGTTCTTTGAGAAGATAAATAAAGTAAACAAACCATTAGCCAGACTCATCAAGAAACAAAGGGAGAAGAATCAAATCAACAAAATTAAAAATGAAAATGGAGAAATCACAACAGACAACACAGAAATACAAAGGATCTTAAGAAACTACTATCAGCAACTATATGTCAATAAAATGGACAACTTGGAAGAAATGGACAAATTCTTAGAAAAGTATAATTTTCCAAAACTGAACCAAGAAGAAATAGAAAATCTTAACAGAGCCATCACAGGCACAGAAATTGAAACTGTAATCATAAATCTTCCAACAAACAAAAGCCCGGGATCAGATGGCTTCAGAGATGAATTCCACCAAAACTTTAGAGAAGAGCTAACACCTATCCTACTCAAGCTCTTCCAGGAAATTGCACAGGAAGGTAAACTTCCAAACTCATTCTATGAGGCCACCATCACCCTAATACCAAAACCAGACAAGGATGCCACAAAAAAAGAAAACTACAGGCCAATATCACTGATGAACATAGATGCAAAAAGCCTTAACAAAATTCTAGCAAACAGAATCCAACAACATATTAAAAAAATCATACACCATGACCAAGTGGGTTTTATCCCAGGAATACAAAGATTCTTCAATATTCCCAAATCAATCAATGTAATAAACCACATTAACAAATTGAAAGATAAAAACCACATGACTATCTCAATAGATGCAGAAAAAGCCTTTGACAAAATTCAACATCCATTTATGATAAAAACTCTCCAGAAAGCAGGAATAGAAGGAACATACCTCAACATAATAAAAGCTATATATGACAAACCCACAGCAAGCAAGCATTACCCTCAATGGTGAAAAATTGAAAGCATTTCCCTTAAAGTCAGGAACAAGACAAGGGTGCCCACTCTCACCACTACTATTCAACATAGTTTTGGAAGTGCTGGCCACAGCAATCAGAGCAGAAAAAGAAGTAAAAGGAATCCAGATAGGAAAAGAAGAAGTGAAACTCTCGCTGTTCGCAGATGACATGATCCTCTACATAGAAAACCCTAAAAACTCTACCAGAAAATTACTAGAGCTAATCAATGAATATATTAAATTTGCAGGATATAAAATTAACACACAGAAATCCCTTGCATTCCTATACACTAACAATGAGAAAACAGAAAGAGAAATTAAGGAAACAATACCATTCACCATTGCAATGAAAAGAATAAAATACTTAGGAGTATATCTACCTAAAGAAACGAAAGACCTATGCATAGAAAACTATGAAACACTGATGAAAGAAATCAAAGAAGACACAAACAGATGGAGAAATATACCGTGTTCATGGATTGGAAGAATCAATATTATCAAAATGGCTATACTACCCAAAGTAATCTATAGATTCAATGCAATCCCTATCAAGCTACCAATGGTATTTTTCACAGAACTAGAACAAATAATTTCACAATTTGTATGGAAATACAAAAAACCTCGAATAGCCAAAGTACTCTTGAGAAAGAAGAATGGAACTGGAGGAATCAGCCTGCCTGACTTCAGACTATACTACAAAGCCACAGTCATCAAGACAGTATGGTACTGGCACAAAGACAGAAATATAGATCAATGGAACAGAATAGAAAGCCCAGAGATAAATCCACGAACCTATGGACAACTTATCTTTGACAAAGTAGGCAAGCATATACAATGGAGAAAAGGCAATCTCTTTAACAAGTGGTGCTGGGAAAACTGGTCAACCACTTGTAAAAGAATGAAACTAGAACAGTTTCTAACACCATACACAAAAATAAACTCAAAATGGATTAAAGATCTAAATGTAAGACCAGAAACTATAAAACTCCTCGAGGAGAACATAGGTAAAACACTCTCTGACATAACACACAGTAAGATCCTCTATGACCCACCTCCCAGAGTAATGGAAATAAAAGCAAAAATAAACAAATGGGACCCAACTAAAATTAAAAGCTTCTGCACAACAAAGGAAACTATAAGCAAGGTGAAAAGACAGCCTTCAGCATGGGAGAAAACAATAGGAAATGAAGCAACGGACAAAGAATTAATCTCAAAAATATACAAGCAACTCCTGCAGCTCAATTCCAGAAAAATAAGCGACCCAATCAAAAAATGGGCTAAAGAACTAAACAGACCTTTCTCCAAAGAAGACATACAGATGGCTAACAAACACATGAAAAGATGCTCAACATCACTCATTATCAGAGAAATGCAAATCAAAACCAAAATGAGGTATCATCTCACTCTGGTCAGAATGGCTGCTATCAAAAAGTCTACTGTGAATGCTGGAGAGGGTGTGGAGAAAAGGGAACCCTCTTACACTGTTGGTGGGACTGACTAGTACAGTCACTTTGGAGAACAGTGTGGAGATTCCTTAAAAAACTGGAAATAGAACTCCCATATGACCCACCAATCCCACTGCTGAGCATACTCACTGAGAAAACCAGAATTGAAAGAGACACGTGTACCCCAATGTTCATCGCAGCACTGTTTAAAACAGCCAGGACATGGAAGCAACCTAGATGTCCATCGGCAGATGAATGGATAAGAAAGCTGCGGTACATATACACAATGGAATATTACTCAGCTATTAAAAATAATGCATTTGAATCATTCTAATGAAGTGGATGAAACTGGAGTCTATTATACAGAGTGAAGTAAGTCAGAAAGAAAAACACCAATACAGTATATTAATGCATACATATGGAATTAAGAAAGATGGTAATAATGACCGTTTATGCGAGACAGCAAAAGAGACACAGATGTAAAGAACAGACTTTTGGACTCTGTGGGAGAAGGCGAGGGTGGGATGATTTGAGAGAATGCATTGAAACATGTATATTATCATATGTGAAATAGATAGCCAGTCCAGGTTCGATGTATGAGACAGGGTGTTCAGGGCTGGTGCACTGGGATAACCCTGAGGGATGGGATGGGGAGGGAGGGGGGAGGGGGGTTCAGGATGGGGAACACATGTACACTCATGGCTGATTCATGTCAATGTATAGCAAAAACCACTACAATATTGTAAAGTAATTATCATCCAATTAAATTAAATTATTTAATTTTTTAAAAATAATGGAAAAGAACATGAAAAAGAAGATATATACACATATATATACATATCTGAATCACTTCGATGTACACCTGAAATTAACACAATGTAAATCAACTATGTGTTAAATAAAATTCAAATTTTTTTTTCATTTTTAAAATAAATAAATGAAGGATAGAAAAGTGATTTTCCCAAACAAAATCTGAGGGAGTTCATCACCACTAGACCTGCCCTATAAGAAGTGCTGAAGGAGTTTCTTTACATTGAAATGAAAAATATGCTGTCACATAAAAACATTTGAAAGTATAAATTTCACCATTAACTGTAAGAAAACCTATAACCACAGAAATTTGTTATTGAAAATCAATATAGAAAAAAGTAACATCTGCCAGAGGGCAAGGTAAAGTATAGCATTTCTCCAAGCAATTGAACTTATATTGGTATTAGCTTAAAACAGACTGCTATAAGATGTTCAACGCAAACACTATGGTAACCATACACACACACACACACACACACACACAGAGTAGATACACAAAAGATACAAAAGAATCAAAGCACATTGCTACAAAAAAATTATCAGACCACAAGGAAAGACAAGACAAAAAGAAGAGAACTACAAAAACAGAAAACAGTTAACAAAACATCAACAGTAAGTCCTTATCTCTATAATTACTTTAAATGTAAATGAACTAAACTCCCCAATTAAAAACAAAAGACAGACTGGCTGAATGAACAAAAGAATAAGACCCAACATTAAGTAGGATAGAGAGACTCATCTTAGATTTAAGGAAATTCTTAACAAAAGTTGAAAGTAAAGGGATATGAAAGATATTTCATCCAAATGGTAATCAAAAGACACAGGAGTAGCTATACCTATGTCAAAAAAGAGAGACATTTTTAAAACACCCAACATCAAAGCACTTTAATATATAATGTAGATATTGACAAATCTGAAGGGAGAAATAGATAGTAAATAATAATAGTAAGAAACTTTAATATTTCTATCTCTATAATGGATAGACCATCCAGTCAGAAAATTAATAAGTAAACAGCAAACAGGGACAACACTATTGACCAAATGGCCTAATATACATATACAGAACTTTCCACCCAACAGCAGAATATATATCCATCTCAAGCACAGATGGAACATTCTTTAGCATAGATCACATGTTAAGTCACAAAACAAGTCTTAAAAAAATTAAGCAGATGAAAATAATTCCAATCATGAAATAACACTAGAAATCAATAAGAAAATGGGAAATTTTACAAATACATCAAAACGAAATTAAACACTCTTAAACAGTCATGGGTCAAAGAGGAAATCAAAAATGAAGGTTTAAAAATACCTCAAGACAAATGAAAACAAATCCACAACATATCAAAAATTCATGAAATTCAGCAAAAAACGGTACTAAGAGAGTTTATAGCAATAAACACCTGCACCAAAATGAAAGCTCTCAAAGAAATATTCCCAACTTCACACACCTAAAAAACTCGAAAAAGAGCAAAGCCCAATGGTAGATGAAGGAAGGAAATAATAAAATTAGAGCAAAAATAAATCAAACAGAATAGAAAAACAAAAGAAAATCAACAATACTCAGTTGTTCTTTTCAAAAAATAAACAAAATCAACAAACCCTGAGCTTGACAAAGGAAAAAGAGAGAAGAGTCAGATAAACAAAATCATATATAAAAGAGATGTTACAATAAATACTTTAAAAATAAAAAAGAACTTCAAATATCTATTACAAATAATTATATACCAACAAATTACATAACCTAGAAGAAATGAATAAATTGCTAGAAACACACAGCACACCAAAAGTGAATCAGGGAGAAATCGAAGGGCTGAACAGACCGATAACAAATAAGGAGACTGAATCAGTAATCAGTACTCATAACAAAGAAAAGCCCAATGTAGACAGCTTCACATGTAAATTCTACTGAACATTCAAAGAATTATCACCAATCTTAAATTTTTTCAAAAAACAGAAGATGGGGGAATACTTTCAAACTAGTCTATGAGACTAGCATCACCCTAATACCAAAGCTGGACAAAGACACCACAAGAAAAGAAAACTACATGCCAATATCCCTGATGGATACAGTTGCAAAGATCCTCAATAAAAGACTAACTTCAACAACACAGTTAGAGGACTGTATACTATGACAGTGGGATTTATCCCTGGGATGCAATGATAGTTCAATATATCCAAATCAATCAGTGTGATACATCACATTAACAGAATGAAAGATAAAGCCATGGCATTATCTCAACAAGTGCAGAAAAGCATTGAAAAAGTTCAGCATCCATTCATGATTTTAAATCTCAATAATGTAGATGGAGAACCAACCTACCTTACCACAATAAAGACTATAGATAAAAGAGTGCACAGCTAACATCATAAACAATGAAGGAAAACTGGAAGCTTTTCTTGGAAGAGCCCACATAAGTCAAAGATGCTGATCTCATCACTTCTATTCAACACAGTACTATAAATCTTGAACAAACACAAAGCTGGAGGCATCAAAATTTCTGATTTCAAGAAATATTAAAAATCCACAGTAATAAAAATGGTACAAATGAACTTATTTACAAAACAGAAATAGAATCACAGATGTGGAAAACTAACTTTGATAGTTACCAAGGGAGAGAGGAGGGAATGATAAACTGGGGGATTGGGATTGACATACACACTACTATATTAAAATAGATGAGTAATAAGAGCCTACTGTATAGCACAGGGCACTCTACTAAATACTCTGTAATGATCTATATAGAAATAGGATCTAAACAAGAGTGGATATATGTATACGTATAACTGATTCACTTGGCTGTACAGCAGAAACTATCACAACATTGTAAATCAACTATAATCTGATATAAAATAAAAATTTTTAATATACACAATCAAATTATATTTACAGAAGGTAACAACTCTTTTTTTCTGTTTGTTTTTAACCCATGGAAGATGTATTAACCTTTTTTTGACGTACAGTTGATTTACATTATATTAGTTTCAGAGGGAAAACAGTAATTCAAATGCTTCATAGACTATACTCCATTTAAAGTTGTTATAAAATATTGGCTATTATTCACCCTACTTTAAAATGTATCCTCGTAGTTACCTTATACATAGTAGTTTATACCCCTTAATCCTCTACCACTATCTTATCTGTAACTCTTTACCTAACACCACCAGTAACTACTAGTTTGTTCTCATGTATGTGAGTCTGTTTTTGTTTTGCAATAGTCATTCATTTCACTTTTTTTTTAGATTTCACATATAAGTGATAACATACAGTACTTGTCATTCTCTGTCTGACTTTTTCACTGAGTGTGATACATGCCAGGTCCATCCATGTTGTTGCAAATGGAAAATTTTCATCCTTTTTTTTGATTGAGTAATATTCCATTGTGTGTGCTTGTGTATATACACATATGTTTATATATGAATGTGTATATATACATATCTTCTTTATTTATTCATCTACTGATGGACACTTGGGTTGCTTCCATACCTTGTCATGGAAAGCAAATAATGTTGCCATGAACATGTATCATCCTTAGTCACAAAGAGTCTGATACAACTTGGCAACTGAACAACAACAAAAATGAACATTGGGGTGCATGTATCTTTTTGAATTAATGTTTTTCTTTATTTCAGATATACACCCAGGATTAGAACTAATGAATCATACAGTAGCTCTATTTTTAGTTTTTTGAGGAAACTCCACACTGTTTTCCACAGTAGCTGCAACAGTTTACATTACCACCAACAGTGTAAGAGAGTTCTCTATTCTCCATATTCTCATCAACATTTGTTATTTGTAGTCATTTTGATGATAGCCAGTCTGACAGGTGTGAGCTGATATCTCACTGTGGTTCTGATTTGCATTTCCCTGTTGATTAGTGATGTTGAGCACCATTTCAAGTTCATAATGAGTCATCTAATATACATTAAGTCATCTCTAGATTAAGTACAGAGCCCAGTACAATGTAAATGCTATGTAAATAGTTGCAGGAGCATGGCAAATTTAAGTTTTTCTTTTAGGAAATTTCTGGAAATTTTTTTAATATTTTCAATTCCACAACTGGTTAAATCCAATTGTACTTGAAATTTGCTAAGAGTGTCCTCACCCCCTTCAAAAAAAAATTATGCAAGGTAACGTATATTTTGATTACTTTGATTATGGTGATCATTTCACCCTTATACATATCAAAACATTAAGTTATATACCTTAGATTTATAAAATATTCATTTTTAAATTATAGCTGGTTGTTAAAAAATAGAAGCAAACAGCTGACCTAAGACTTTCAGAACAAACAGGTAATCTCAGACAGGCCACAGTTTCTGCCCAAGACCTCAGACCAAGACTCCTAATTCCTGTTTTATTTTGTGTTTTACTTACTTATAATCAATTCTTTTCTCATTTTCTATAACCCTGGGTGTTGTCCACTCATCCTGGCCCTTTTTCTTTTTGCTTCCCTCCTTGTTATAATTGTTAGGTCAAAACATACCCATTCAAACACCATTCTTAGATTATCCCAAACAATAGTCACTGTCCTTAATCCTACTGATTGCTCTCTATGCCATCCATTGGGCTTCCCTCATAGCTCAGTTGGTAAATCATCTGCCTGCAATGCAGGAGACCTGGGTTCATTTCTTGGGTTGGGAAGATCCCCTGGAGAAGGAAATGGCAACCCATTTCAGTATTCTTGCCTAGAGAATCCCATGGACAGAGGAGTCATACAGGCTACAGTCCATGGGACTGCAAGAGTCAGACACAACTTGGCAACTAAACCACCACCATCATGCCATCCATCACCAGATCTCCATTATAAAAAATCTCTGAGAAATTTCAGTCTTATCGAGTGAGGCCACAGGAAACTACAGATGATGGGATTTCCACTTTCACCCACATGGACAAATTACCTAGAACAAATCAACCTATGACTTTGCTAGTACCAGTGTCTCCAAAAAAGAACCAATTATTATAATTTATGGATCAGATCCCAGGTAATACTAAATTTGAATTTGACAACCTCGGGTTATGGCCTGAATACTTGCTAACTGGAAGAGACTAACTGAGGCCCAAATTTGCAACCCAGGCTTATATAAGGCCTTGGTTCTGACCTTGTGCTGTGAACTCCTTTTGTCTTAGCTCACCACAAGACCATACTAGATATTACTCCTCTGTAGGAAGCCTGATCTAGTTTGTCTCAAGCTAATCATCACACACTTTGGGAACATATTCTGACACTTGTCTGTACACTGAAAACCATGGCTGGAAATTCTGACTCATGTGTAAGCTCCAAAATGAGGCTACCGTTGATTATCAGGCATTCAACTTGGAAGAATTACTGACTCGTAGTTTACACAAAGAATTCCCACTGGTGAGAATCAGACAAATAGAAAATCCTATAAGACACTTATCACTAATTGTGGCAAAATTATTAATGATATCTCTTCTATCCTAGAAGGAATACAGATCAGTCTCAACTTATTGGCATAAATATTGATGAAAAAGCCAAATTATTCTATATTTCTTATTAGTTGGTCATTAAGGCATTTTTATATCATTGCTAACATTTTTGCTACACTTAGATTAATGCAAGAGACAAGTTGGAACAGGCTATGCATCATCTTAAAGATAAAGCTATCTGGCTATCTAAGGCTGATCCCTATAGCCTGGCCTATGGGATTTGTTTTCTAGACTTGAGTTGGGCAACTGGAGTCCCCGGTTTTGAAACAACTAATAAAGAGACTATTAGTGGTCATGACACAGGTCTGTTGAGTTCTATCCACAGTCTTAAATGCTTCTGCACAGCTATTCTCTCATCAGATGTTTCCCAGAATAGTACAGAAAGATCAAGAAGATCTTGCAATACTACTGACTATGGAAAAGAAGGGACAATCCCTAAGCAGTGAAGATCAGGATCTCTACCCCTCCTTAAATTGATCCACCTATTGTAAGAATGAAAACGATCAAAAGTTGGGGAGGAGGAGAGTCTGATAACCTGAAGATGCAAATGAGCAATGACCAGAACATATATGACAATATAACACTAACTCACAGCCTCTGTAGCAACCAACCCTAAAAGTCAAACCACAACCTCCATAGCAGCCAGCCCCAAATGGTCAGTACTTGTTCATGACAGACTAAGGGGGCAGAAGTTTAGCCCTCTCAGAGGAGCTGAAATCCCAGCTGCCACCACATGCTTTGAGATTCAGTTCCTTGAGTGAACCCCAGTGTCACCTGTGCACTTAAGATTTAAACCTCCACTACATGTTGTACACTGTAAAGTTGTTTAGCTATTTTGAGAGTTGACATCTATGTTTAATATTATCCCTGTCAGTATTAATATCTTCAGGAGACAGCATATATGCAGCACATAATGTCTGCAGGAGACAGAGAATACTCCCTCCTCACACTGACCACACAATCCCACTAGGTTGATCAAAATTCATATTCTCACATACTCTCACACACACACACTATACCATGGTTCCCACCCATATGGCTCCAAATGAAGAACTAGCAGTTAATCAGCCTCAGGTCCCAGCCTAGGATGATGGTTCTATTTGTGTATTGCTAAATAATGACTTCCATTTCTCCAGAGTATCACACTGTATGCATAAAGAGATAATAGAAGACTTCCATGTTGAACTAGCATGGCCAAAAAAAAAAAAATCCTTGTGAACAAAACATGTAAAAGTGCTGGATACAGTCCTTCAAAATCACCAAATATCTGGCAAATTGAGGAAACACTGAGAGGCCAAAAATTATTAGAAGTCCTTGGTGCTCACAGATTTAGTTTCATAAAACCAAACATGAGGATCATGAGGCAAACCTAAAGGTACACATCAAACAAAAACACTCTTGTATCAGAACTCCTGAATAGATCTCAGACCCCCAAATATGACTCTATCTAGTCTTCAAATGGAAATGGTATCAAATTTTGCCTATCTCAAACTTGTCTTTGAAGGAAAAGGGAAATTAAGTCTCCTCTGCAAATTTCACAGTGAGGGGAGGGAAGTAAATGTTTGGCACTCAGATAATCCACTGTTTACTGGGAGCTCATTCCCCTGAAGAATGAGCATCTTGGTCACTTGACCAGATAAATCACTTAGATCAACAGAGATGCAAACAAGGGTGGCCCTCAAGGGACCTTTGTCTAGAACTCATTCTGTCTATATAAAAAAGAAAGAAGGAAATAAGAGGAAGGAGAAAGGGAAGAAGGAAAAGTGACAGGAAGGAAAGGAGAGGTACAGGAAGGCAACAGCCGGGAGGAACAAAAGACAGAGAGAGACTAAGAATTGAGTGGAAAGGCTTCCCTACTTGATGCTTCTGGGAACTTCCCAAAGCAACCCAAATCCTCTCTGAGAGAATACCCTTATCCCTAAGCCACAAAGTCCTCTCACAAATAAAAGTTCCAGTGAGCATTACCTCACAACGCAAAACAGGGACTTAGGCACCAATCCAATGTAAATGAAAGAAAAAAATTGTAAAATTAACTCCTCAAACAATGAAAATATTTGCCAGATTCATAATATTTTAAAGGTATATAAATTATTCAGCAAAATAAAAGATGGACAAAATGAGAGTAAAAAACAAGAATTAATCATAAATGGCATAACTTGCTTTTTAAAAATAGGTTAAAATGAACACCCTGTGCCATGCTATACAAGCATTTTAAATAAATATAACTTATGAATTTAAACAAATTAGAAACAGCTGAAGATCTAGAGAAACTACCTATAATTCATCATAGATGGGCACAGAAACAAAAATAATAAAAAGAGAATAAGAGAGGAAAGGAAATTCTAACATATGACTAATGAAGCTACTTTAGTGAAGAAACAGAGAAAATGAAATGGAGGGGAATATTTGAAGAGGGTAGTATTATTCATAATAAATGAAACACATAATTGATAAAAGAAAAAACATTCATCTATTCAATTATATTTTTGAGTGTCCACTACATAGCTGAGAGTGTTCCAAAACTGGGAATATATTAAAGGGCAAAACAGTTAAAAGTCATTGCCATCATGAGCTTATACTCTGGTGAAGAGAACACAGAGGGTAAAAAAGATAAAGAAAATACACACCATGTTAAACACTCAAAAGTGCTAAAGATTAAAGAGAAGCAGGGGGTCAGAGATTACCATTTTAGATGGTAAGCTCAAAAACAACCTCAGAGATAGTATCTTTTGAGTCATGGTCTGAAAGAAGTGAGGAACTATGCAGATAGATGGGTAGAAGAACAACTGGAAAATCTGTGAGCGTTCCTGTAAATTTCCAGGAAGTCTGCCTATAAATTTCTCTGTGAGCTCAGAGATTGGACAGTAGTAACAGAAGGAGCAAGGGGGAGAGTGATAGGAAGTATCGTCTGATGTAATGGAGATGAGAAGTCCAGATCATAGAGAACCCTAAAATATGCTTTGACCCTGAGTAAAACTCTATGTGTTTAGCAGAGGAGTGACATGATCTGACTTATGGTTTAACAGAACCACTCTAGCTATTGCATGGGATTGCCCTGAAAATTGACAAAGAATAGAGGGAAGGAGATCACTTAGGAGGTTTCTATGGTAATTCATTAAAGGGATAAAAATGGCAGCAGGGTGGTAGCAGAAGGGATGGTAAGAAGTGCTATGGTCCAGGATATCTAGACAGTATTGATGTGAAATGTGAAAGACTTTCAAGAACAAATCCAAATTTTTGTCTTGAGGAAACAGGAAAAAGAACTGCAATTACTGTGATGGGGAACACTTTGAAAGGATTGGGTCTGGGAAAATATGAGGAGTTCGAATTCAGACCTGAAGTTTGGACTACCTAATATTTGATTGACTTATATAAAATTGGTAATATTCAACATTCTGACCTACAAAAATGAAAACTGTATATGGTTCAACTTAACAGATATCCAGGAGAAAATGCTGGTGATGTAGTTGGATACTCATGAGAAAAGTACAGAAGGTTGACAGAAAAAAAAATAAGGTCAACAACAGGGTCCTGGGATATTCCAGCTTTCATAATGAGGAGCAAACAACTAAGGAAACTGAGAAGAGAGATAGACAAGGAAAGTGTGATATCTTGGATGCCAAGGGGGGGAGAATGTTTAAAGGAGACAAAGACTGACTGTTGTTGATGAAGATGGGATTAACCCCTGGATTTAATAAGGTGGGAATCATTGGTGACCTAATGAAAGCGCTTATAGATGATCAGAGTGCTTTCAAGAGATAGTGGGAAAAGGGAAATTAGATAACACGGGTATAGTTGACTAATACCAAAGTTTTGGTGCACAAGAATGGAGAAAATTGATGTAGAAACTGGAGGAAAACGTCGTGTCAAGAAAGTACTTGTTTAAGATGGAAAAGTTTACCTCTCTATATATTGAAGATATTGATTTAATGGAGGTAGCTAAAATATGATAATGCTGGACAGACATGTGAAAATTGCTGGAGTAATATTATTGAAGAGGTAAAATGAGACGAGATCACTTGCAAACATGGAAGGAGTGACCTTTGCTAGGTTTCAGTGAAAAGGCTGGATTGATGAATTTTTCCAAATGGACAGAAGGATTGATAGAGTATGGATATTTAAAAGACTAAGCTAGGAATTCAGATGGTCAATAGGTATATGAAAAGACGTGCAACATCCCTATTTAATAGAGAAATGCAAATCAAAACTATAATAAGGTACCACCTCAAACTGGTCACAATGGCCATCATCAAAAAGTACAAATAACAAATGCTGGAGTGGGTGAAGACAAACGGAAACCCTCCTACACTGTTGGTGGGAATTCAAGTTGGTGCAGCTACTATGAAAAACAGTATGGTGTTTCCTCAGAACTCTAAAAACAGAATTACCTAATGATCCAGCAATCTCATTTCTGGACACATATCCAGACAAAACTGTAATTCAAAAAGATATATGTACTCCTGTGTTCGCAGAAGCACTATTCACAATAGATAGGCAAGACATGGAAACAACTTAAATATCCATCAACAGGTAAATGGATAAAGGTGTGATACATATATACAATGGAATACCACTCAGCCATAAAAAGAACAAAATAATGCCATTTGCAACAACATGAATGCAACTAGAGACTAAATGAAGTAAATCAGAAAGAGAAAGACAAATACCATATGATATCACTTATATGTTGAATAAGACACAAATGAACCTCTCTATGAAACAGAAACAGACTCACATAGAGAACAGATATGTGGTTGCCAAGATGGAGAGGGAACAGGGGAAGAATGGACCGGGAGTTTGGGGTTAGTAGATGCAAACTATTCCATATAGAATGGATAAACAACAAGCCTGCTGTATAGCACAGGGAACAATATTCAATATCCTGAAATAAACCATAATGGAAAAGAATATAAAAAGAATATATATATATGTATGTATGAATCACTTTGTGGTACAGCAGAAATTAATACAACATTGTAAATAAGCTATACTTCAATAAAAACTATACTTTAATAATAAAACACTGAGAAGATTAAAATGATCTAAATAAACAGGGAGACACTTATGATTCATGACAGAAGTCATGTTCCTGATTGAAAGACTAAATATTGTCAAAATAGCAATTCTTCCCAAATTGAGCTGTACATGAATCTAGTAGGCATTAATCAGAAATTGACAAACTGATTCTAAAATTCATATGGAAATGCAAAGCACCTAGAATTGTAATGACAACATTTAAAAAGAACAAAGTTGAAGGACTTAAGCTAACTTAAATTTCAAATCTTATTCAAAAGATACAATAATCAAGACAGTGTGGTACTGGCAGAAGAATAGTCATACAACAGGTCAAAGGAACTAAATTATGAGTCAAAAACAAATCTTTACATTTATGGCCAATTTATTTCTGACAAAAGTTCCAAGACAATTAAATGTTAAAAGCATAGTCTTTTTAAAAATTAAATATTCACATTAAAAATCTTAAACTATTATTTCACATTACACACACACAAAAAAAAACACAAACTGGATCATAGATCTAGACGTAAAAACTAAAACTATTAATTTCTTCAAAAAAAAGAGAAGGAAATCTCTGACTTTGGTTGGGCTGAAGGTTCTTAGATATAAAATCAAAGTTACAATTCATCTTTTCAACTTGACATTTTGAAAGTCATCAAAATTTTAAACACATGCAAATCAAAAATCACTAATAAGAATTTTTAAATACACCCAAAACTAATAGAATGTTATATGCCAATTATATTTCAATGAAACAATGGAAGAAAGTCCATAAAATAGGAGAAAATATGTGCAATCAGGCATCAGATAAAGGACTGTATCCAGAATATACAAAAAACTGTAACAACTCAAAGATAAGGCAAATGATAGAATTTTTAAATGGACAAAAGATTTTAATACATCTTAACCATAAAAGATACACAACACAGGCTTAGCTAATACACTCATGAGAAGATGTGCACCATTATTAGTCATTAGAGAAATGCAAGTTAAAACCACAATGACATACCAAAACACACTCACTAAAATTGCTATATTCAAAAAGACAGACAATACTAAATACTGGTGAGACTGAGGAAAGATTAAAATCCCCATGCATTGCTTGTGGGAATATAAAATGGTACAGCCACTTTGGAAAACCATTCCATAGGTTTATTTTTAAGTAGAACATAAACTTGCCATTTGACCCAAGAATTCCACTCCTTGGAATCTTTGCAAGAGACTTGAAAACACATGACCTCACAAAGACATATATATGAGTGCTCATAGCAGCATTACTCCTAACAGCCCCAAAATTGAAATACTCCAAATGTCCAAATACTGATGAATGTACAAACAAGTGGTATATCATACAATAGATACTATTCTTCAAGAAAAATGGAAGAATTGGCAATATAACATTCTACAACATGGATAAAAACTGCTACAACAGGAATAAACTTCCAAAATAGTACACTAACTGAAACAAGTCAGATGCAAAAGACTACACACTGAATAGTTCATTCTATGAAATAACTAGTAAAAAGGCAAATTTAAAGAAAAAGAGGCAATCACCTATTATCTTGGTCTGGGGTTTTGAGAGATGAAACCTTAATGCAAATAGGCATAAAAGAAATTTTTGAGATGAAAAAGATATTCTAAAATTGCTATGGTGATGGTAGCCCAACTCCATAAGTTTATTAATAATCATTAAATTGAAAAAAGAAATATTAAAATCACTGTAAGGAGCAAATGGATATGATGTGTCTCTAGAAGACACAGGATGGCCTATTAATATTCAAGGCAAAAAAATATAATTTTAATCTTTTTATGAGGAAACATAAGAGAATCCCAAATTGAGGAACACCAGCAAATAACTACCTATAATTTTCAAAAATATTAATGGCTTGAAAAACAACAGAAGGTTAAGGAACTATCCCAGATAAAAGTTAACTAAGGAGACATGACACTTGAATGAAATGCATGATCCTGACCTGACCCACATGTTCTAGACAAAAATAAAAATGGACAGAATTAGATAAAATTACAAACTTTCAGTTATAAGATAAACAAGTACTAGGAATGTAATGTATAGCATACCATATATAATTAATACTACTGTATGTCATACATGAGTGATAAGAGAATAAATCCAAACAGTTCTCAACACAAGAAAAACAAATTTTTTTCTATTTCTTTAATTTTCTATCTATAGGAGATGAGGGAGTTTCACTAAACTTCTTGTGGTAATCATCCAATGATGTATGTAAGACAAATCATTACGCTGCACATCTTCAACAGTGCTGTATGACAATTATACATCAATAAAAATGGAATAAAAAATGACAGTAAATTAAAATTTTTAAATTGATAAAGAGATAGTGGTATATAATAAAGAACATTGTTAGTACAATTGATAAAATTGAAAAATGAACAGTGGATTAAAGCATGACAGCAATTTTATCAAAGATAAGGTGTCCATAGGTTCATGGATTTATCTCTGGGCTTTTTATTCTGTTCCATTGATCTATATTTCTGTCTTTGTGCCAGTACCATACTGTCTTGATGACTGTGGCTTTGTAGTAGAGTCTGAAGTCAGGCAGGTTGATTCCTCCAGTTCCATTCTGCAATTTTAAATTTTTTTAACTCAGTAATTGTTCTAAAAATATGTGAGAATATTCTTGTTAGGAAATATACACTGAACAATTCTGAGGAAAAGAGTCTGAATGTATACAACTTACTCTTTAATGATTCAAAGAACATAAATATAAATATCGATATATCCTGTGGTCTTTTTGAGAGACATAACTAAAGAATGATAAGGCAAAGTGTTAAAAATAAAGGATAGATGAGAATTCTTCATACTGTTTTTGTAATGTTTCTGTAAGTTTGGAAATATTTCAAGGTAAAGCATTAAATATTCAATAAAACAAGAGCTTGATAAATAAAATAAAGCAAGAGCTTGATAATTCTTTGACATGACACTTACTTTGAAGCACCTTGTTTAACAGGCAAACTTTAGCAGGAGTCCCACCAGAGTCTAGAACAAGAAAAAGAAGACACTTTTCCAATATTTGACTGGAGATACTAGTCAACAAAATTAGACAAGAGAAAAAAAATAACACATTTAAAATCTTAAAGGGAGGGCAAATAAGACCATTTGCAGACCATATAACTGTAAACCTAAGAAATAACTAGAAAAAATGAGAATGTTATAAGAAATCCAAATGCAAAATTAAGATACAGAAATCATTGTCTTTCACATCACAGGAAAGCTGAAAAAAAAAAACTGTATTTGGTTTAAAAAAAACCTGTGTTTAGCTTTAGCTTTAGCTTCACCCTTTAAAATGCCAAATAACTACTGCAATAACAGTTTTGTCTTAAAAACTCCTTAAAAAGTAAAAGATTAATAATATTGTGACAACACAGGCCATCATAAAATATTAAATCACTGGGACAGCATCAATGGTTGGTCAGTCGCTCAACAGTGTCTGACTCTTTGCAACCCATAGACTGTAGCACGAAAGGCTTCGTGGTCCTTCACCATCTCCCAGAGCTTGCTCAAACCCATGTCCATTGAGTCAGTGATGCCATCCAACCATCTCATCCTCTGTCATCTCCTTCTCCTCCTGCCCTCAATCTTTCCCAGCATCAGGGTCTTTACCAATGAGTTGGCTCTTCACAGCAGGTGGCTGAAGTATTGGAGTTTCAGCTTCAGCATCAGTCCTTTCAATGAATATTCAGTCCTTTCAAGGAAAAATCATTCAATGAATGACTTCCTTTAGGATTGACTGGTTTGATCTCCTTGCTGTCCAAGCATCACTAATCCAACACAATGCACCACTGTGACACACTCAGGAAGCACAGCATAATGTGCCAGGATTACTGTGAGTTAAGCAACGAGTGAGTGGGCCACCACCTTACTCTGCTACAGGCGAAGACGAAAGTGTTGGTGTACAAGCAATGTTTGAAGCTGCCTTTTCTTACACAACATTTTCATGTAAAAGCCTGCATTGCATGTTGGAAAAGGGTTCTCCAATAAAAGATAGAAGAGATAATGTATGTTGTGGATGACAATACCAAATAGCAGTAAGCTCTAACATTTTGCAGGAAAAAACCCACAATACTTTGCCATTCCAGGAAGAAAACATCCCATGTTATGTTTGTACATACATAGAAAAGGATCTTGACACATAAACACTGGATTGGGAGGTGGTAGGAATTTTCTAAAATATGTATTCAGGTATTCTATGTATTCCTAAAGTAAATAAAATAAATAAGAATTTTTAAAAGCTACTTACGCATTTTAGGGGGACAACAGGATGGCACTCATTAGAGGGAGGAAAGTGAAAGTGTTAGCTGCTTAATCACGTCTGACTCTTTGCGACCCCATGGACCGTAGCCCACCCAGGTTCCTCCATCCATGGGATTTTCTGAGCCACCAAGGAAGCACTCATTAGAGGGAGGATCTGCAGGGAACCAGAATTTATTTGCTAATTCCTCCCTCACAGTTGTTCAATCAGTTCACGTTGATTGGATAGACAGTAATGACCGACACCAAGAAAAGCCAATGAGTGGGCCTGATAAATCACTCTGACAGCCTCAGTGCATCTTAAAGAAAAATAAGGCAAAATTAAAGATATCTGATCTGGTGCCCAGTAAGTCATTCTTGAATTATATAGATGTTATGCCATGAAAAAACCTGAAAAATTACTTGCTAACAGATCAGATCCCTTTTTAGAATGATGATGATGATGACGATATTTTTTTTAACCATTCATTGAATGTTGGCTACTTGCCAGGCACTGTTTAAGATGCTGAGACTAGAGCTATAGTGTCAGGTGGGAGTAGACAGATTATAATCATGATAAAGAGTGAATAGCTACCATTCTCTGGTGGCTCGGACAGTAAAGAATCTGCCTGCATCATAAGAGACCCGGGTTCAATCCCTGGGTCCAGAAGATCCCCTGGAGCAGGAAATGGCAACCCACTCCAGTATTCTTGCCTGGAAAATCTCATGCACAGAGAAACCTAGCAGGCTACAGTCCATGGGGTTGCAAAGACATGACTGAGTGACTAACACTTTCACTTTCACTTGGCACTTACCCTGTTCCAAGAACATTTTATATACATTATCTCACAACCCTCCTGCACAGTAGATGGCATTCTGTCCACTTCATGTGTAAGGAAACTGCAGTCAGAGAAGGTGAAATGACTGGCCCATGATCACCCACTTAGAAAGGGGCTGACCATGGAAATTCCTTGGCAGTCCAGTTGTTGGAACTAGGTGCTTCCACTTCAGGGGTCTTGGATTGATCCCTGGTCCAGGAATTAGGATTCTGACAAGCTGAGTTACACAGCCAATTAAAAGAAAGAAAGAGGCTGTTCAGAATAGAAAATCAGTTGCGTCTATGCCAGGCCCCCAGTAACTGCCTTTCTCTCAGGACAGGACCACATTCCCTTGGAAATGGAGCCCACAGTGACGATTCATAGGACCCAGAACAATGATGAGCCCAAATGTGAAACTACTGAGGTCAGGAAAGCAGTGGACAAGAGGTGGCACAAGGCAGAGACAGGAGCCACCTCGTTCAGGGCTCCAATACTGGTTATGCCAAAAGTTGTGAGCCACACCTGGTGTCCTGGCCAGGTTTTGGCTCCTCCATCCATGTCTTAAAACACAGCATGTACATACTCACTGTCCTAAAAATGGAGCTCCCACTGAACTATCCTTGACAATGGGATGTCCAAGCATCACCAAAAGAATTCCAACAGTGTCCTGATCGGGAGTGCCCTAAAAGCAGTGTTCAGCCCCTGCATGTTCCCTCAGCAAGCCTCCTGATCTATATAGGGAATTTCTTAGCCCACAGGCAAGACACTGCAATGCAACCATGAGAGTGGATGCAGGAAGGAGTATAGGGGAAACCACTGAAGGCAGGCCCAGGAAGGTTGAATTTCCTTCATGACTTTGTCACCAACAGGCTGGGATGTCACCTCGATCATACACTGCCCTGTTCCTGAACCCCTCAAATGCTGAATGAAAACGAGTTCTGTCATCTTAAACTCGGGCCCCAAACAGAATCTTTGTGGAGCTGCTTAAGGAGAATTCCTATGCCCATGGCTCCCGGAAATCTGATCAGTGATTCTGGGATGTGGCACAGAATCTGCATTTTACACTAACTGGCCAGAGAAGGGCAGTGTCTGCCAGTTCACAGATCACTAGCTTAAATGTCCATCAAGGGAAGCCTGATTTTAATGGAATTCTGAATGAAGGAATATTATGCGGCTCTAAAAATAACACCATTAAAGCTATTTTGTAAAAAGGGACAAAGTGAGCAATCATGTGGTAAAAGGACACAAAGGGAAGTATTTCACCTTCTTCTGAAACTATATGAAAGAATTATCTATAGTAGTAGTAATAGTGTTCCAAAGTAATTTTTGAGTGCTTTCTTCCATTAACTCCGGATAAGTTGTGGATCCACACCTTCCCTTGGCGACCAGGATCTGTAGCATAGACGCGCCTTTAAAGTGACACCCAGATTAAAGGCTCTGCCGCCTGCAACACCTGGAGGGGAGCCTGACGGGTCAAAGAACCCTCTGCTACTTCCTGGCTCCTGGCCAATTGGTTCTTCCTTCGGCACGACAATTGAGCTGCAACAGATACACCTCTGAGTGTAGTGTAGGTCAAATTCAATACAATAAACTCTTGGTTTAGTGATGGAAGTATAACAATGACCATCTTGCTAAACTGATACATACATAAGTTAATCGTGCAGCAGTTGCTAGTCAGACACTCACTTCTAACACCGCTTTCCCTTTCAATATCGCTGCAAGGATCTGGCAGTCATTGAGAACTCAGGCGTAGACTTAAGGATGTCATCCAAAACCTTACCTCACTATCTGGCCAAAAGAAGTTAAGAGGTCACTGCCAGGGCGAGGTCTCAGGGGATGAAGGAACCACATTTCAGTGTCCTGGTGCAGCGTTCCAATGGTGGGACTTGAAATGTAATCGGTTTTCCGTTAAGGTTTTCCGCATCTGAGGTCTACACGAGCAAAGAAAGCCAAGGACTTCACCCAGGAGTGGCACGATTGCTCCGCCCCCTTCAGGCCTATAAAAGAATCTACACTGAACTACCCACCAGGGCCAGGACTCTTCGGCTTCACAGACTACTCCATTTCTGTGGGCGGAGCCTAGGAAGGGGCGGGGCTTAGCGGGAGGCTGCTTTGCGACTCAGGTTCCGCCGGCTTCACTCACGACATCCTTGGCGCACTCCTGTGCAAACCCGTCCACGTGAGGAGCTGAAGCTTCAAACTCGCAAGTCTGAAGGCAGCAGCTCCCCTAGAAGCCACGACTGAGTGACTCCCCAGAGGCAACCCCAGAGTTCCGAAGACTCATCCTGCGTTCCTGCGCCCCACCACCCCGCGTCGGCCTCACCTGTCAGGCCGACCTGTCACTGCCTGCAGGACCCAGCCCTCTGTCGCCTTCTGCCAGGTCCCAGACCCGCGGCGACACTCACATGATGGGCAGCCGACCGCGCAGTCCCACCGCCTACCCTGAGGACCCGTGGGACCCGCAGGACGGAGGACCCGGCCCTGCCAAGCGCCGCCGAACCGAGGAGCCCGCGCGCCCGAAGTCCGAGTCTGAGGCGGCGCCCAGCCTGGATAACCTGACCTGGTCCCCGACGGCGGGCACCCTCATCTTCGTGGCTGTCCTGCCGGCGGGATGTGCTCTGCACGTGCTCCTGGACGACGTCGAACTGCTGCTGGAGCCCGAGCCAACGTCTGTGAGGCAAGTGTGTCTCGGAGGTCGCATCCTCATGCTGGTCCCCGAGGCCCTTGTGGGCTCGGGTGCGGAAGGGCCGTGGGGGCAGGGCCTAGAACCGGGCGCTCTCCTGAGCCCTCGCGGTGAGTAAGTGGCTCTGGAGCCGGGATTCTCCTGTGCCGCTGTCCCAGAGATCGCCTGCCAGGGAGGGGCCAGCAAGGAGGATGCAAATGCTGACGCTGACTTCCTGCTGGGCGAGATGGATGCTGCCTCAGTCCCAGTCGCTGGGCTCCGCTCTTCTGCTGCAAGTTTGACTCACTTTGACCTGTTAGACCTAGTCTCAGAGCCCTCCCCTCGGGCCTCCAATCCTAGTCCAGAGAGAGGCTCTCCTCAGCACGCCGACAGCCTGGACTTGCACCTTCTGGAGCCCTTTCCTCCTCACCACTCCAACCTCTACCTCCTTCTCCGAGTCCAAGTCGCCAGGAGCGCCCCTGTCGCCCTCCTGGTTTTCCTTGCAAGGCCCGGAGATGCCTGTTCCCTGAATCCACTGCCTCCCACGATTCCTGGACACGTGAACGGGCACCAGGGGAGAGTCTTCCGATGTTGGTTGTGTATATATTGAACACACTGGTAGAATCATACGAATAGATCCTTTTTGGATGCAGGCTGCTTTGCAGAATTTTGATCAGTGGCTGCCTGAACATCTGAAAGGAAGTTCACCTGGGCAAATAAAATCCACTTGAAATGCAGCATACTTTCAGACAGCCAGACTGCTGGTAGGTTTTCCGTAAAGAGGTTACCCTTAAGCAGATCTGTTGTTTAGGCGCTGTTGTATGGGCCTCTTTGCAACTCCGTTGACTGTAGCCCGCCAAGCTCCTCTGTCCATGTGATTTCCCAGGCAAGAATACTAGAACAGGTTGCCATTTCCTTCTCCAGGGGATCTTCCTGACCCAGGGATGGAACCTGCCTCTCCTGCATTGCAGGCAGATTCTTTACCACTGAGCCACTGGGGAAGCCTAAGCAGCTCTACCCACTTCCCATTTGCTTCAAACATAAGCAACAGCACTTTTCTCTAAAAAGCCATCCTTTCCCTGATACCCTACCACTGGCCCCTTCCCCTATTGTGCCCCACCCCACTCAACAGAAGAATTGCTAATTTCTGTTGTTTACACGGTTTTAGTCCTAGTGTCCATGCTGGTTTACAACAACCTCTACCCAGATGGGACTTTTTGGATGGAAGTTATGTGGACAAGTATTTGTTGAATACAAAACATAGAATGGGGAACAATGATTATGGCCCCTCCTCTTTTGAATAACTAGGTTGGCAGATGGTTTAATTCTATTGCTGGGTTTTCCCAAAAGAACCAACAGTTTTCTGTTCTTCTTATATGCTTTTAATGTTATATAATTTTCTTGCCCTGGCAAAGTTTGTAATTCTAAAGATTTTGTGTTTTTATAAGCTCCAAAATGTGTTTTTTACATTGCTAATATGTAGAAATAATTTTTCTTATATTGTCTGACCACCAGCAAATTACTTAATTTCTGTAATCGCTTATCTGTAGATTCTCTTGCTTGACTAATAAAGAAAATATTTCCAAATAATGAGTATGTCTTTTTGTTTGTTTACAAGCCTCTTACATCTTATTTTTCCATAATCCTTTTATTGGATATTACTTCAAATCCAGGTTGTCTGGTGTAGTTAATAGAGTCACCCCTTTCTTGAAGTATAGTTAGTTAGTGAAAGTGGCTACAGTCATGTCTGACTCTTTGCCACCCCGTGGACTATGCAGTCCATGGAATTCTCCAGGCCAGGACACTGGAGTAGGTAGTCTTTCCCTTCTCCAAGGGATCTTCCTAACCCAGGGATCAAACCCAGGTCCCCTGCATTGCAGAGGATTCTGTACAAGCTGAGCCACAAGGGAAGCCCAAGAATACTGGAGTGGGTAGCCTATCCCTTCTCCAGCAGATCTCCTGACCCAGGAATTGAACTGGGTCTCCTAAATTGCAGGCAGATTCTTTACCAACTGAGCTATAACCTGCCTTTTGAAGTATAGTTAACAATATTTTATTAAGTTTTGGGTGCACAATAAAATAATTCAATATTTTTGGATTATATTCAAGGTAAAGTAACTACCAAAAAATGGGTATATTTTCTTCTGCTGTACAATATGTCCTTGTTCCTTATTTACTTTATACATAGTAGTTTTAATCTCCTAATCCCCTACCCTATCTTGTTCCTCCCTCCTTCTCTCTCCTGAGTGACAACCACAGCTTTGTTCTCATCATATAAGAATCTTTTGTTTTATAATATGCATTAATTTGTTTTATTTTTAGATTCTATGCATGAGTGATAACACAAGAGTATATGTCTTTCTCTGAGTAATTTTATAAACCAGAATACACTCTAGGACCATCCATGTTGTTGCAAAGAGTAGATATTCATTCTCATCAAACTAGCATCTATTTGGACATACTTTGCAGTTGGTCTTCAATAAAACCAGATGAGGTTCTCTGGATTTTCTTTTGCCCTGAAAGTTTGGCTTTAATCCAGAAATAGGTTCTCTTTGGTGTCAGGTGGTGAAGGCAGTGGAGTCTGCATTCAGAGAAGTCATGTCAAGGCCTAAGTTATGAGATGCACAAACACCCCATTTACCCATGATTGCCAGCTCTTATGGGGTAGTTGAAGTGTAGAGCTTCTACTCTTCCAGGAAAGATGCCTGCTTCTTCCACATCACCTCATTCGACTCCTCATTCTTGTGCCTGTCTCTTTAAATGGCGTAATTTTACTAAGGATTTAACTGGAACAAAACTGTTCACTGGAGAGGCTCCTTCGATAAGAAGGGGAAAATATTTCTCAGTTTCAATGGGCAGTGTGTTTTGATTTGGTATAAGGGGGCTTCCACACAAAACTGAATCAAAAGCTGCTTGATTATTACAAGACACTAATGAAAGAAATCAAAGATGACATAAACAGATGGACAGCTATTCCACGTTCCTGGGTAGGAAGAATCAATATTGTGAAAATGACTATACTACCAAATGCAATCTACAGACTCAGTGCAATCCCCATCAAATTACCAATGGCATTTTTCACAGAACTAGAACAAAAAATTTCACAGTTCATATGGAAACACAAAAGAACCCGAATAGCCAAAGCAGTCTTGAGAAAGAAGAATAAAGCTGGGGGAATCAACCTTCCTGACTTCAGATTATACTACAAAGTTACAGTCATCAAGACAGTATGGTACTGGCACAAAAACAGAAATATAAACCAATGGAACAAGATAGAAAGCCCAGAAATAAACCCATGCACCGATGCACACCTTATTTTTGACAAAAGAGGCAAGAATATACAATGGGGCAAAGACAGCCTCTTCAATAAATGGTGCTGGGAAAACTGGACAGCTACATGTAAAATAATGAAATTAGAACACTTCCTAACACCATATACATAAATAAGCTCAAAATGGATTAAAGACCTAAATTTAAGACCAGAAACTATAAAACTCTTAGAGGAAAACATAGGCAGAACACTCGGTGACATAAATCAAAACAAGATCCTCTATGACCCACCTCCTAGAGTAAGGGAAATAAAAACAAAAGTAAGCAAGTGGGACCTGATTAAGCTTAAAAGCTTTTGCACAGCAAAGGAAACTCTAAGCAAGGTGAAAAGACAGCCCTCAGAATGGTAGAAAATAATAACAAATGAAACAACTGACAATTAATTTCCAAAATATACAAGCAGCTCATACAACTCAATACCAGAGAAACAAACAACCCAATCAAAAGTGGGAAAAAGACCTAAACAGACATTTCTCCAAAGAAGATGTACAGATGGCTAATAAACACATGAAAAAATGCTCAACATCACTCATTATTAGAGAAATGCAAATCAAAACTACAATGAGATATCACCTCACACCAGTCAGAATGACCATTATCAAAAAATCTACAAACTATTTAAATGCTGGAGAGGGTGTGGAGAAAAGGGAATGCACTGTTGGTGGGAATGTAAATTGATACAGCCACTATGGAAGATGGTATGGAAATTCCTTAAAAAACTGGGAATAAAACCACCATATGACCCAGCAATCCCACTCCTATGCATATACCCTGAAGGAACCAAAATTGAAAAAGACACATGTATTCCATTGTTCATTATAGCACTATTTACAATAACTAGAACATGGAAGCAACTTAGATGTCCATCGACATATGAATAGATAAAGAAGTTGTGGTATATATACACAATGGAATATTACTCAGCCATAAAAAGGAATGCATTTGAGTCAGTTCTAATAAGGTGGATGAACCTAGAACCTATTAAACAAAGTGAAGGAAGTCATAAAGAGAAAGATAAATATCATATTCTAATGCATATATACAAAATCTGGAAAAATGGTACTGAAGAGTTTATTTACAGGGCAGCAATGGAGAAACAGACATGGAGAATAGACTTATGGACATGGGGAGAGGGGAGGGGAGGGTGAGACGTATGGAAAGAGTAACACGGAAACTTACATTACCACATGTAAAATAGATAGTAAATGGGAATTTGCTATACGGCTCAGGAAACTCAAACAGGAGCTCTCTATCAACCTAGGGGATGGGATGGGGAGGGAGATGGGAGGGAGGTTCAAAAGGGAGAGGATATATATATATACCTACGGCTGATTCATGTTGAGGTTTGACAGAAAACAAAATTCTATAAAGCAATTATCCTTCAATAAAATAAACAAAATTTTTTAAAAAGCTACTTCATTGAAGCATTATCTAGCCAAAGCTAATGACCATTTGAAAGACAACTAGACTTCTCTATTAAGTCCTCCAGTTGCCTTTCCTCGATCTCGGTCTACCTCTTCTCCTGCCATTCTGTCTCTTTCTGAACTTCTACTGACTCGTCTTCCCAATTCCCCTTGTCCAGGTCCCCTATCTTTTCCTAACAAACCTCCCAAGAACCTAAAATACTAGCTGCCTCTGAAAATCCACCCCCATATACCCCATATTCAGACAACTTCAGATTTTAAAACTTGGACTTGAGCTGAATTAGGAGTTATTTGTAAAAAAAATTTTCTAAATTCAGACAAAACCAACAAACATTCAAAGAAGAATTTAACATTCTTTTGGATGCATAAGCCCCAAAATTATCTGACACATATCACTCATGCACGTATTGGTCAGAACTACCAATGCTCATTTCTAGCTGGTAAAGCATACAGGACCAACCTAGGAAAGGACCTACAGGATCTCTCACCACAATAAACCTAAGGGTTTGATAACAAGTCTGAAAAGTTGGGCAGAGTCTCCTAAAAACCATACCTGAAACATTTCCAACAAAAATGTTTCTGTATTAAACCCTGCCACCTTTGCTTAGCCACTTCCTTGGCATAAACATACCACACAGGGGGTTAGTATTTCAAGTAACTCACAGATTTTCCCTGTCTCCCACCCTTCACTCTTGGGCCCTTTGAGTGAAATCATTTCTTCTTGCTCTGTGACAACACACCCATAAAACTAAGAGAAGGTGGAGTTTTCATTACACATAGAATTTTTATATTAAAAGCACACCAGATGAATTACTTCTTGAAGTTGCTGAGGACTTCCATTCATAACCAATGCCTTTACATTCCCCATCATATTTGATACGTATCCCAGATAAATAGGCTTCCCAAGTGGCACTAGCGATAAAGAACCTGCCTGCCAATGCAGCTGACATAAGAGATGTGGGTTCAGTCCCTGGGTTGGGAAGAATTCTTGCCTAAAAATCCCATGGACAGAGGAGCCTGGCGGGCTACAGACCATAGGGTTACAAAGAGTCAGACACACCCTTAGCAACTTAGCACACACCACTAAAATATCTTGACACCATATCTGACCCTTTATGGACTAAAAATTTCAGTGACATAGAAAAGATAATGAGTATACAACCTATTAAAGTTCAGGTACATTACAAAACCATTACCCAAACTTCCCCAATATCCCCTGAAGCCTAAGGAAGAGCTCAAACGTATAGCTGAGAGCCTTATATAGGAAGGTCTTCCCATACACTGCCCTTGTAACACTCTCTTTCTGCAAGAAAAGAACCCAAACAGACAAGGATATCAATTTGTTCAAGACTGTAAGGCCATCGACAAAATTCCTGATAGAAATTAACACAAATACCATCCTTTCACCAATTCCACCTGAAACCACTTGCTTCACTCTAATGAATCTTTGTTCTGCCTTTTTTCAGTGTGCCTCTAGACCAAGACAGTCAATACTTTCCGCCTTCACCTGGAGAGGACCACAACATACCTGAACAGTCTTGCCCCTAGAATACACTGGAGTCCCCTTCTATTTTTCCCTGGTTCTTGACCATGACTTAAAATACTTAAATTTCCCTTGTGATTCAGTTCTTAATATAATGTGTAAGATAATCTGCTTTGTTCAAAGAACAAGGAATCCTGTACAAAGATTTCATTGGCTTGCCCCAGCCTTATCAAAAAGGAGGCATACAATTTAAAATATGTTATAATTTTGCCAAAATACAGTCTATTATTTATAGTATGACATTTCAAGAGGGGAAAACCTTCTCTCCTGATAGAATAAGGACTATTCAAACATATCCTAAACACCTCACCAAAGACAGTTGAAAGTATTTCTGCTTTTATGAATAACTGGATATTGCAGACAATGGGTCCAAGTTTTACTATACTGAAACACATTTTATGAATTGACAAAGTCCTATAAGAGACCTTTTCCTGGGGTACTCAAATGTGAAGAGGGATTATTTTGTAACCAGAAGACTGTCCAATGGCCTCTTTCTCTAGTCATCTCTAAGTACTAAAAGTTCTTATGTTATTTATAAATAAGCTATCTGACAAGTCTTTGAGGTTTTAACTTAACCTGATGAGAACTAGCAAAAACCCATTGCTCCTAAAACCAGAAACAACTAAGATGTCTTTCATAGGCAGATGGAGAAAAATCTGTGATTATATATAATATATACACATAAGCCATATATAATATATACCTATATAGATATAACATATGGAATATTATTCACATTAAGAAAAAAAGGTAAATGAGTTACCAAGCCAGGTAATAAATAATTTTAAATGCATATTGCTAAGTTACAGAAGCCAATCTGGAAAGACCACATACTGTTTGAATCCAATTAAATACATTCTGAAAAAAAGCAAAACTAACAAGATAGTAAAAAATCAGTGGTTGTCAGGGCTTCAGAAGGAGCTGGGTAAATAGGTGGAGTGCACGTGATTTGTAGGGTGGGTATTTACTCTCTATGACATTATATGTAAAGGTTCATAAGGGAATTCTACAACATATTTAAGGAAAAGTAGTTCACAAACTACTCCAAAAAGTTGAAGTGGGGAAAATACTTTGAAACGCATTCTACAAGGTCAGCATTACCCTGGTACCAAAACGAGACTGGTAGACACTAAAAAAGATAAAATTATAGGTCAATATCACTGATGAACTATATACAAAAATCCTCCACACAATACCAGCAAACTGAATTCACCAATACATAAAAATGGTCTTACACCACAATCTAGTGAGATGTATTCCAGGGATTCAAGGATGAATTCATATTCAAAAATCAAGTGATGTGATACAACACATTAACAAAACAAAGAGTAAAAACTACATGTTCATCTCATATATGCATAAATAGCTTTTGACAAAAGTCAACACCCATTCATGATAAAAAAAAAAAAAAACTCTCAACAAAATGAATATAGAGGGACTATGCATGCATGCTAAGTCACTTCAGTTGTGTCTGACTCTTTGCGACCTCATGGACTGTAGCCCACAAGGCTCCTCTGTCCGAGGGATTCTCCAGGCAGGAATACTGGAGTGGGTTACCATGTGCTCCTCCAGGGGATCTTCCCAATCCAGGAATCAAATCCAAGTCTCCTGCATTCCTATATTGCTGGCTGATTCTTATCTGCTGGGCCACCAAGGAAGCTCTAAGGGACAATACCTCACCATAATAAAGGTCATACATGACTACGCCACAGCTCACATCATAATCATTGGCTAAAAAAACTGAAAATTTTTCCTCCAAGATCAGAAACAAGATGAGGATGCCCACGGCCACCATTCCTATTTAACATAGTATTAGAAGTCCAGCAACAGCAATCAGACAAGAAAAAGAAAAGGTATCCAAATTGAAAGGGAAAAAGTAAAATTGTCATTATTTACAGACTACATGATACTATATATAAAAACCCTAAAGACATCAAAAAACTTTTAATAAATTCAGTAAAGTTGCAGGATACAAGATTAATATTTAGAAGTTGCCTTTCTATACACTGACAATAAACTATCAGGAATATAAATCATGAAAACAATCCCATTTAAAATTGCATCAAAAAATAAATAAATAAAACAACTAGAAGTAATTTTAGCCAAAGAGGTGAAAGACCTATACTCTGAAAATTATAACACAATGATGAAGGCAACTGAAGTCAATATAAATAAATGGAAAGATATCATATGTTCATGGATTGGAAGAATTAATATTGTTAAATTAATATTGTTGTTGTCCCAACAACTCAAAACAATCTACAAATTTATTGCAATTCTATCAATATACACAATTTTTCACATAACTAGAAAAATAATTTAATACTTATATGAAATCACACACAAAAAAAAACTGGAGGCAGTATGCTCCCTGACTTCAGACAACACTGCACAGCTAGAGTTATCAAAACAGTATGGTACTGGCAGAAAAACAGATAAGTTGACCAATGGAGCAGAATAGAAGGCTGAGACATAAACTCTTGCACACATGGTCAATTAACCTACAGTGAAGGAAGCAAGAATACATAATGAGGTCAAGCAATTTCTGCAACAAAGGCTATTAAGATAATTAGAAATTTACATGTAAAAGAACAAAATTAGAACATCGTCACACACACAACATTTTTACATACTCCCTTCCAAATTTTGAACCAGTTCATTGTTCCATGTTCAGTTCTAACTGTTGCTTCCTGACCTACACACAGGTTTCTCAGGCGGCAGATAAGGTGGTCTGGTATTCCCATCTCTGAGAATTGTCCACAGTTTGTTGTGAGCCACACAGTCAAAGGCGTAGCGTAGTCAATGAAGCAGAAGTAGATATTTTTCTAGAATTCCCTTGCTTTTTCTCTGATCCAACGGATGTTGGCAATTTGATCTCTGGTTCCTCTACCTTTCCTAAATCCAGCTTGAACATCTGGATGTTCTTGGTTCATGTACTGTTGAAGCCTAGCTTGGAGAATTTTGAGCATTACTTTGCTAGCATGTGAGATGAGTACAATTGTGCAGCAGTTTGAACATTCTTTGGCATGGTCTTTCTCTGGGATTGGAATGAAAACTGACCTTTTCCAGTCCTGTGACCACTGCTGAGTTTTCCAAATTTGCTGGCATATCGAGTGCAGCACTTTGTTATAGTATCAAATCAGTATGGTACTAAAGTAATAAAGATAGATAATTGCTTAGAATACATAGTCCAGAAACAAACTCTTGCATATATTATACAATGAAATTCAGCAAGTCTACCCAATAGGGAAAGGATAATCTCTTCAAATAATTTTGCTGGGCAGAGGGGTTTTGAGATAGGTAAAGGGGATTAAGCAATGCAAACATCTCCAGTTATAAAATAAATAAGCCATGGGGATATAATATACAGCGTAAAGAATATGATCAATAATATAATAATGTTGTATAGAAACAGATGATTGCTAGACTTATCATAGTGATTATTTTATTAAGTATGAAAATGTCAAATTACTGTTTAGTGCATCTGATATGAACATAATGTCCTTCAATTATATTTCAATAAAAAATTTTTGTTATTGGAAAAAATTGGATATCCACATGCAAATTAATAAGTGAAATTGAACACTTATCTTACACTTTATGTAAAAATTAACTCAAAATGAGGTTAAATACCTAAATATAAGACTTAAAACTAAAAAAAAAAAAAAAAAGACTTAAAACTATAGAGCTCTTACGTGAAAACATAAGGGGAAAGCTTCATTATATTGAAGTGAAAGTGATAGTTGCTCAGTCGTGTCCAACTCTTTGTGATCCTATGGACTGTAGCCTGCCAGGCTCCTCTGTCCATGGGATTTTGCAGACAAAGATAGTGGAGTGGTTGGCCATTTTCTTCTCCAGGGTATCTTCCCAACCCTGGAGATTGAACCTGGGTCTCCTGCATTGCAGACAGATTCTTTACCATTTGAGCCACCAGGGAATCCCTCGTTATAATGAACTTGGCATTTATTTCTTCAATATGACACCAAAAGACAGAAAACAAAAGTAAAATAGATAAATTGCATTACATCAAAAAATTTTTAAAAGGACACAATTAATAGACTGAAAAACAACCTATAGCATAGGAAAATATTTGGAAAATACTTGCATATCTTCTATGTGGTTAATATCCAGAATACATTAAGAACTACAACTCAACAGGAAAAAAATACCTGACATTTAAATAGGCAAAAGACTTGATAGTCATTTCTCCAAGGAAAATATACAAATATTTGTATACATACAGGAAGCATATGAAAAAGTGTTCAACATCATGACTACGGCTGCTGCTGCTGCTGCTAAGTTGCTTCAGTCATGTCCAACGCTGTGCGACCCCATAGATGGCAGCCCACCAGGCTCCTCTGTCCCTGGGATTCTCCAGGCAAGAATACTGGAGTGGGTTACCGTTTCCTTCCCCAATTCATGAAAGCGAAAATGAAAGTGAAGTCACTCAGTCGTGTCCGACTCTTCACGACCCCTTGGACTGTAGCCTACCAGGCTCTTCCGCCCATGGGATTCTCCAGGCAAGAGTACTGGAGTGGGCTGCCCTTTCCTTCTCCATCAACATCACTAATCATCAGCAAAATGCAGACTACCATGAGATGTCACCTTAGAGGGTTTGCTATTTTTAAAAAAAGAAGAAGAAAAGAAAAAAACCAAGTGTTTGGCAAGCATGTGGAAAATTTTAAATTACTGTACATTGTTGGTCAGTATGAAAATGGTGCAGCCATTATAGGAAATAGTTGTCAATTCTTCAACAAATTAAAAATATTACTACTGTATAATCCAGGAATTCCACTTCTGACTATATACCCAAAATTTTTAAAAAAGGACCTCAAAGAGATATTTATACACTCCTGTTGGTAGCGACATTATTCACAAAAACCAAAGGTGGAAGCAGCCCAAATGTCCATAGAAGGATGAATTGATTTTAAAAAGTGTAGATGCATACAATAGATCATTCATCCTTAAAAAGAAAGGAAATTCTGACACACACCATAACATGGATGAATATTGAGGACATTATGCTAAGAGAAATAAACCAGTTACAAAAAGTAAATACTGTATAATTTTACTTATATGAAGTATCCAGAGTAGTCAAATTCACAGAAACAAAAGTAGAATGGTGGTTTCCAGGGGCTGGAGAGAGGAGGCAACGGAGAATTATTCTAAAAGTACAGACTGTTCATTTTGCAATATAAAAAAGTTGTGGAGACTGGTTACACAATAGTGCAAATATATTTAGGACTACTAAACAGTACACTTAAAATGGGTAGGATGGTAAGTTTTAAGTTATGTGTCTTTTGTGTTGTATTTATGTTATGTATATCACCACAATTTTACTTAAAACACATCTGAGATTATTTCCAAATCATATGTAATCTGTCAAAAACATGGTCCTGTAAAAACTGTAAAAATGGAGAACTGGAGATAAGACCCCTAAATTTATGGACTTTCCAGTTACCAGTTAACAGGAGGACAAGTAATTTGTCCCCAAGGAAGTGGAAAGTATGACTTCAAAAGTTCCAGCAGAAGTACAACTAGCCAAGGGACACTTTCTTAAAGTGCTGCTAATTTTTATTTAAGGATGCCATTGGTTAACCTCTCTATGAGGTTGAGCCTGATATGTATAGTTTTTGAGTAAGAGACAATGCCTTACAGAACTCTTTTATGATCGTTACTGTAAAATACATGCCTTGGTCACTGGTATGTTCCAGGTTGGAAACACAATATCCAGTAGCTTTTTAGCAACTGAAAAGACTGTAGATGTGCAACCTGGAAATGATTTAACCCATCCTACAGTAATCAAAACACTATGATACTAGCATAAAAACAAGCATATAGACAAAAGGAAGAGACTAGATAATTCAGCAATAAACCCACACATTTATAATCAACTGATCTTCAACAAGGGTACAAAGAATATCGGATAGATAGTCTTTTGCCTCATTGATAAAGTTTTATTCCTAAGAATTTTATTCTTTCTGATGTTATTGTAATGAGTTGGGTTTTTAAAAAATATTTCCCCACTAATGCTGATTTAAGATAGTAACCCATTTGTCTATATCATTATGAGTAGTTTCTTGATAAAATCAGTTATACATATTTGAAATCACTTTGTTCCAGCCAGCATCTCTCTTGAGAGCACCACAGATTATTCAAATGAAAAGTACCAGATTTTTTTTTTCATTTTTCCTTTTCAGAGACCAATAGTTAATATGATATAATGGCTGCTTTGAATTCCTCCAGAGATTTCATAGAAACTTAATTTGGGGTTAATTTTTAGTTAATCTCTTAATTTTGGGTTAATCTCCCTTAGCTTCCATATTGTTTCTCTCTAGATGGGGTTCAACCTTTCCTGTAGCTACCTCAAGGAAGTGGAACTGCATCTAAAAGGTCCTTAACTTGTCCACTTTTGAGAGGATACTGGCAGAGGCAAGAAACTCCCTTTGTTTCCAAAGCAGCCCATAGTCACATACTACACCAAAAGCATACCTGCTATATACTTAGTTTCTGGTCTGATTGGTTGACAAGCTATAGTAAGCACAATAACTTCTGCTGTCTGGACTGATTTTACCTCAGGTAGAAGCCTGTATAAAGTACTGATAGAAATCTTGCTTGATAACCTCATTTCAGCTTTGAGGTATCATCGACAAACAGTATTAGGTCAGGGTCTCAGGAGGTTGTTGTTGTTCAGTCACTCAGCCGGGCCCGACTCTTTGTGACTCCATGGACTACACAGCATGCCAAGCTTCCCTGTCCTTCACCTCCCAGGCCTTGCTCAAATTATGTCTATTGAGTCAGTGATGCCATCCAACCATCTCATCCCCTGTCGTCCACTTCTCCTCCTGCCTTCAATCTTTCCCAGCATCAGGGTCTTTTTCAATGAGTCGCATCAGGTGGCCAAAGTATTGGAGCTTCAGCTTCATTATCAGTCCTTCCAATGAATATTCAGGACTGATTTCCTTTAGGATGGACTGGTTTGATCTCTTTGCAGTCCAAGGGACTCCCAAGAGTCTTCTCCAACACGATAGTTCAAAAGCAACAGTTCTTCAGTGCTCAGACTTCTTTATGGTTCAACTCTCACATCCATACATGACTACTGGAGAAACCATAGCTTTGCTAGATGGACCTTTGTTGGTTAAGTAATGTCTCTGCTTTTTAATATGCTGTCTAGGCTTGTCATACCTTTTCTTCCAAAGAGCAAGCGTCTTTTAATTTCATGGCTGCAGTCACCATCTGCAGTGATTTTGGAGCCCAAGAAAATAAAGTTTGTCATTGTTTCCACTGTTTCCCCATCTATTTGCCATGAAGTGATGGGACAAGATGTCATGATCTCTGCTTTTTGAATGTTGAGTTTTTAAGCCAGCTTTTTCACTCTCTCTTTCACCTTCATCAAGAGGCTCTTTAGTCTCAGGAGGAGTCTGTAATAAATCTGAGTGAGGTACAGAGATTTTCCTAACTAAAGTAAGAGACAACCCCCTCAAAAGAGACAACCATGAGATTCCCCCTTCTTTTGATAGTGCAGGGAGAGTGGCTGGATTAAGAGTGTTGCAGTAAAGAACAGTAATGGGACAGGGTGAGAGTGATAGTATCTCAGAAGATATTAATTGGCTGGTTGAAAGTGTCTGCTCTGTCATTAGTAATATCTGTACTGAGTGAGCAGCCATGAAATCAAAAGAGGAGGCTAGAACTTATTCAGCAGAAATATCAACAAATTTGTTTGTTTGGGGTTTTTTTATTTTAATTGGAAGATAATTAATTTACAGTATTGTGATGGTTTTTGCTATACATTAACATGAATCAGCCATAGACATACATATGTCCCCTCCCTCCTGAACCCCCCTCTTACCTCTCTACCCACCCCATCCCTCCAGATTGTCACAGAGCACTGGTTTTGGGGTGGTAATAGCTATTACTCTACGACATATGGGATAAACCATTCTAACAGGGTCAAGAGTGAGAATATAGTTAGTGACTTTAAGATTGATTGTTTGTTTTCAGAGGTTAGGGAAGCAGTTAAACACTACGCTAAACATTTTAGTGATGTATGCAACTTGTCTCCAACAGACTTCTAACAAAATCTTCATTTTTTACATCAAGCAGGTTCTTCTTTCCTTTAGATCTTGAGGATATCAAACTTTTTAAAAATGTATATTCTTTTTAAAATCTTACTCTTGAAGTTAACTTTTCAAATGGATTTTCTTCCTTACCTTCTAAAAGTAATATGTTTATTTTTAGGACACTTTTATGTTACTGAAAATTGAGCAAACAGCACACAGCTCCATATGTCCCACCTCTCCCAAACACAGTTTCCCTATTACTATATCCTGGGGCAAGTCGAAAATCTTTGAACAGGCTTCCTTGTTCTTTGAACAAAGTAGATTATCTACACAGTGTATAGGACTAAATCACAAGGGAAAGTTAGATTTTTTAAGTCATGAATGAGACCAGGGAAAAATAGGAGTGGGCTCCAGCGTACTCCAGGGGCGTGACTGTCCAGGTATGTTGTTATTCTCTCCAAGCGAAAGCAAAATCACATTGACTGTCTTGGTCTAGAGGCACACTGGAAAAAAGGCAGAGCAAAGATTCAATAGAATTGAAGCAAGTGGCTTCAGGTAGAATTGATAATATGATGGTATTTGGGTTAATTTTTGTCAGCTAGTGAGGTATACATATTTTGTTGATGCCCTTAAGGTCTTGAACAAATCAAAATCCGTGTCTGTTTGCCTTCACTTCTTGGTGGATGAGAATGTTACAAAGGCAGTGTATGGGAAGACCTTTTATATAAGGCATTCAACTCTATGTTTGAGCTCTTCCTTTTGGTGTCAAGGGATATTGGGGGAAGTTTGGTAATGACTTGGTAGAATGTATCTAAATTTTAATAGGTTGAAAGTGAAAGTGCTAGTTGCTCAGTCCTGTCTGACTCTTGGAGACCCCATGGACTGTAGCCAGCCAGGCTCCTCTGGCTGAATACTAGATTCAGTATTCTCCAGGCAAGAATACTGGAGTGAGTCGCCATTCCCTTCTCCAGGGGATCTTCCTCAACCAGGGATCAAACCCGAGTCTCCCGCATTGCAGGCAACTTCTTTACTGTGTTCTGCTTTCATTATTTTACCTGTTTTTTCTTTTTCCCATTTTTTCCTATGTCAATGAAATTTCTAGCCCATAGAGGGTCAGATATGGTGTCAAGAAATTTATATGGGGTATTTACCAGTGAGAGAGTTCAGGAGAACAAGCAGAAGCTATTTAATCAGAGGCTGTTAATATAGCAAGAGTCAACCCCGTCACTTGTATTTGAGAGCTGAGAGTCACGTAAGGGAGTGAGAAATGTTTATGGTGGAAAAAAGGAAAACTTTAGGTGTGTTTAAACAGAAGTTGTTGGCAGGGGAAAGCCAGAGGCAGGCTAACTAGAAGGAGGGAATCTATGTAATTGATTTGATTTTGTGAACTCTGTGCCTTAAGCACAGTACATTTGACTTTCTTAGAATGGTCCTGAGTTGGAAGGAGGGATGAAAATTAGGGAAGCTGGCAGTTATTGACCAAGTTCTGATCACTTGGGGCCAGTTACCACAGAGGTTACAGTTTTGTTTCTGGGTTGCTTGCTGCAAAATTTGTGTGTCAGAATTCTTTTGTCATAAGTGTCTGGTCATTCTTAGCTTGTATATTCAGTCTCTCAGATCCTGTGATCCTCAGGGCTACCATGGACTCTAGCTGCATAATGACATCTCCTGTTGGCCAACCATGGCCCACTGAACACAATGATGCTGATGCCTCCCCAGTGCATTTCTTTTGCTTAGTTACACAGTGTCCCTCTAGGCCCTTCCACACTCCCACTAGCTGACACATTATTTAGCTTTAGGTATTATATCCAGTGTATCATCCCCATTACTCTGAACCTTTTGATCCTCTGTTGTATTATATTATACTTAACTTCAGTTATTGTCTAGTGGCAAAGAGAGAAGATGGGGGTAAATCTTGAAGTTGGTGCACTTTGCCTTGCCAGGCAGAGGCTTCTGCATCATCTTAGAGTAAGGTAGATGTGCAAGTTTTCATAGAGAGTGGTGGGCCACTTCTGGGGGCCAAGAGGATTAAAAAAAGATCTGGGGGTTCAAGTTATTCATATCTATCTATCCAGTTGTCTCCACCTAATGTTTCAGGGCTCAATAAATCTGTGATCTCACTATTACAGATGAATGAATACAGAAGATGAGGGGACAACCTGGTGGGTTACAGTCCATGGGGTCGCAAAGAGTTGGACATGACTGAGTGACTAAACACACACAGTACAGGGGACTTACCAGGTGGTCTAGTGGTTAAGAATCTGCCTTGCAATACAAGGGATATGGGTTAGATCTGTGATTAGGGAACTAAGATCCCACATGTTGCAGAGAAACTAAGCCCCTGAGCCACAACTACTGAGTCCATGTGCTCCAGAATTGGCCCACAACCACTGAGCCTGGGCGCCACAGCTGGAGAGTCCATGTGCTGCAAGGAAAGATCCCACACGGCACAGTGAAGGTCTCATGTGCTGCAACAAAGACCCAACACAAACAAATCAATAAATGTATAGGTTTAAAAGAAAAAAAGATGTGAGGAATATTACTCAGTCATAAAGAGAGTGAAGTTCTGCCATTTTCAACAATGTCCATGGACCTACAGTGTATTCTGCTTAATGATATTAGTCAGACAGAGAAAGATATATACTCTCTATGTTATCATTCATATGTGGAAACTAAAAAATAAAACAAATGCATATAATAAAACAGAAAGAGATAGACAATGAGAACAAAGAAGTGGCTAACAGTGAGGAGGAGAAGGAAGGGATAAGACAGGGTATAAGGTTAAGAGATTAAAAACTACACTATATAAAGTAGATAAGTAACAAGGACATATTATATAAGAAAACATTCTCATTATTTAATAACTTTAAACTGAATATAATCCAAAAAAGTATTGAATTATTTTTGTATACCTGAAACTAATATAAAATCATATAAAATTATACATAACTATATTTCAAAAGAAGAGAGAGGGATAACCATATTAACTATATTGGTCACCCTGGATTTGAAGTAATGGTTATTACTTCAATAACCACTAAAAAAGATTAAGGAAAAATTCAATGTAAAAGGCTAGTAAAAGAAAAAGAGACAATACTCTCATTATTTGGAGATATTATCTTTATCAGTCAAGCAAGAGAATCCACAGAGAAGTGATTACTATAATTAATATTGCTGGATACCAGACCAATATAAGAACAAATTATTTCTATAAGCTAGTAACAATGTACAAAATATATTTACTCACAAAAGTATAAAAACAAAAAAAATCTTTAGTATTATAAATTTTCTATGACAAGAGAATTATATTAAATATAATTTAATATAAGAAGAAAAGGATGGAAATAGTAAGTTCTTTTGGAAAATGATGGTGATTTAGTCTCTAAGTCATATCCAACTCTTGCAACCCCATGGACTATAGCCTGCCAGGCTCCTCTGTCCATGGGATTTTCAGGCAAGAATACTGGAATGGGTTGCCATTTCCTTCCCCAGGGGATCTTCTGGACCCAGGAATCGAACCAGGGTCTCCTGCATTGCAGGTGGATTCCTCACCAACTGAGCTACGAGGGGAGTCCATTTTTGGAAAATACTCCCACAAAAATAGCAATAGAGTTAATTTGCCAACCTATTCATTCAAAAAGAGGAGAGCCCATAATCATTGTTCCCCATTCTGAGTCTTGTATCCAGTTACATTTGTCCCATAGAACCAGTAGTAAGATCCCCACAAAGGCCATCCAGAAAAGGTAAAACAGGGTAGAGGGTTGTCATATTATTAATTTAGATGGACACTAGGACCAAAACCTGTAGACAAAAGAAATTTATAAATTACTCTTGACAGGAAAAGAAGTGGAAGGGGCAATGGTAGGATGCTTGAGAAAAGATGGCTTTTAATATTTACTAGAAAAGTGCTGCGCTTTAGCTTTGAAGAAAGTTGGGGGATAGAACTGCTTGAGTATCCACCCTAGAGAAAACCTAAGCAACAGTAAGTCTGCCTGAAACAACGCTACATTTGAAGACGCCTTTTTTTTTTTTTTTGCCCAGGTGAGCTCCTTTCAGGTGTTTTAGGCAGCCACTGGTCAAAATTAGACAGTGCACATTCTCTGCAGCATTTATTGTTTGTAGATTTTTTGATGATGGCCATTCTGACTGGTGTGAGGTGATATTTCGCTGTAGTTTTTATTTGCATTTCTCTAATAATGAGTGATACGAAGCATCTTTTCATGTATTTATTGGCCATCTGTATGTCTTCTTTGGAAAAATGTCTTTGTAGGTCTTCTGCCCATTTTTGATTGTGGTTGTTTATTTTTTTCTGATACTGAGCTGTATGAACTGCTTATATATTTTGGAGATTAATCCTTTTTCTGTGCTTCATTAGCAATTATTTTATCCCATTCTGAGGGTTATCTTCTCATCTTGTTTATAGTTTCCTTTGCTGTGCAAAAGCTTTTATGCCTTATTAGGTCCCTAGTGTTTATTTTTGTTTTTATTCCCATTAAATAGTACCCTACTGTACTTTGGTGGGAATGTAAACTAATACAGCCACTATGGAAAACAGTGTGGATATTCCTTTAAAAACTAGGAATAAATCTATCACATGACCCAGCAATCCCACTACTGGGCATATACTCTGAGAAGACCACAATTCTAAAAGTCACTTGTACCCCAGTGTTCACTGCAGCAATATTTACAACAGCCAGGACATGGAAGCAACCTATCTAGGTCCATCAACAGATGAATGGATAAAGAAGACGTGGTACATTTATACAATGGAATATTACTCAGCTGTAAAAAAAATAAATAAATAAATAATGGATTTGAGTCAGTTGCAGTGAGGTGGATGAACCTAGAGCCCCGTACACAGAGTGAAGTAAGTCAGAAAGGGAAAAACAAGTATCCTATATTAACAAATATATGGAATCTAGAAAAATGGCATTGATGAACCTAAAGAATGGACTTGTGATCACAGTGGGGAAAGGTGAGGGTGGGACAAATTGAGAAGGTAGCATTGACACATATACGCTATCGTGTATAAAATAGATAAATAGTGGGAAGTTGCTAAATAACACAGGGAGCTCAGCCTGGTGAACTAGAGAGGTGGGATGAGGGGAGGAAAGGGAGGCTTAGGTAGGAAGGCATACATATAAATATATGTAATTGTGACTGATTCACATTGTTGTATGGCAGAAACCAACACAAAATTGTAAAGCAATTTTCCACCAATTAAAAACTAAATTTAAAAAAAATTTTTAATTTAAAAACTTAAAAAGAAAAATCTGCAGCCTGCATCCAAAACGGATCTGTTCACGTGATTCTTACAGTATGTGCAATATGTACACAGCCAACATCAGAAGACTCTCCCCTGGTGCCCGTTCACGTGCCCAGGAATCATGGAAGGCAGTGGATTCAGGGAACAGGCATCTCCGGGCCTTGCAAGGAGAACCAGGAGGGCGACAGGGGCGCTCCTGGCGACTTGGACTCGGAGAAGGAGGTAGAGGTTGGAGTGGTGAGTCAGGAAAGGGCTCCAGAAGGTGCAAGACCAGGCTGTCGGCGTGCTGAGGAGAGCCTCTCTCTGGACTAGGATTGGAGGCCCGAGGGGAGGGCTCTGAGACTAGGTCTAACAGGTCAAAGTGAGTCAAACTTGCAGCAGAAGAGCGGAGCCCAGCGACTGGGACTGAGGCAGCATCCATCTCGCCCAGCAGGAAGTCAGCGTCAGCATTTGCATCCTCCTTGCTGGCCTCTCCCTGGCAGGCGATCTCTGGGACAGCGGCACAGGAGAATCCCGGCTCCAGAGCCACGTACTCACCGCGAGGGCTCAGGAGAGCGCCCGGTTCTAGGCCCTGCCCCCACGGCCCTTCCGCACCCGAGCCCACAAGGGCCTCGGGGACCAGCATGAGGATGCGACCTCCGAGACACACTTGCCTCACAGACGTTGGCTCGGGCTCCAGCAGCAGTTCGACGTCGTCCAGGAGCACGTGCAGAGCACATCCCGCCGGCAGGACAGCCACGAAGATGAGGGTGCCCGCCGTCGGGGACCAGGTCAGGTTATCCAGGCTGGGCGCCGCCTCAGACTCGGACTTCGGGCGCGCGGGCTCCTCGGTTCGGTGGCGCTTGGCAGGGCCGGGTCCTCCGTCCTGCGGGTCCCACGGGTCCTCAGGGTAGGCGGTGGGACTGCGCGGTCGGCTGCCCATCATGTGAGTGTCGCCGCGGGTCTGGGACCTGGCAGAAGGCGACAGAGGGCTGGGTCCTGCAGGCAGTGACAGGTCGGCCTGACAGGTGAGGCCGACGCGGGGTGGTGGGGCGCAGGAACGCAGGATGAGTCTTCGGAACTCTGGGGTTGCCTCTGGGGAGTCACTCAGTCGTGGCTTCTAGGGGAGCTGCTGCCTTCAGACTTGCGAGTTTGAAGCTTCAGCTCCTCACGTGGACGGGTTTGCACAGGAGTGCGCCAAGGATGTCGTGAGTGAAGCCGGCGGAACCTGAGTCGCAAAGCAGCCTCCCGCTAAGCCCCGCCCCTTCCTAGGCTCCGCCCACAGAAATGGAGTAGTCTGTGAAGCCGAAGAGTCCTGGCCCTGGTGGGTAGTTCAGTGTAGATTCTTTTATAGGCCTGAAGGGGGCGGAGCAATCGTGCCACTCCTGGGTGAAGTCCTTGGCTTTCTTTGCTCGTGTAGACCTCAGATGCGGAAAACCTTAACGGAAAACCGATTACATTTCAAGTCCCACCATTGGAACGCTGCACCAGGACACTGAAATGTGGTTCCTTCATCCCCTGAGACCTCGCCCTGGCAGTGACCTCTTAACTTCTTTTGGCCAGATAGTGAGGTAAGGTTTTGGATGACATCCTTAAGTCTACGCCTGAGTTCTCAATGACTGCCAGATCCTTGCAGCGATATTGAAAGGGAAAGCGGTGTTAGAAGTGTCTGACTAGCAACTGCTGCACGATTAACTTATGTATGTATCAGTTTAGCAAGATGGTCATTGTTATACTTCCATCACTAAACCAAGAGTTTATTGTATTGAATTTGACCTACACTACACTCAGAGGTGTATCTGTTGCAGCTCAATTGTCGTGCCGAAGGAAGAACCAATTGGCCAGGAGCCAGGAAGTAGCAGAGGGTTCTTTGACCCGTCAGGCTCCCCTCCAGGTGTTGCAGGCGGCAGAGCCTTTAATCTGGGTGTCACTTTAAAGGCGCGTCTATGCTACAGATCCTGGTCGCCAAGGGAAGGTTGCCACAATTTATCCAATGTTAATAGGAGAAAGCACTCAAAAATTACTTTGGAACACTACTACTACTACTATAGATAATTCTTTCATATAGTTTCAGAAGAAGGTGAAATACTTCCCTTTGTGTCCTTTTACCACATGATTGCTCACTTTGTCCCTTTTTACAAAATAGCTTTAATGGTGTTATTTTTAGAGCCGTATAATATTCCTTCATTCAGAATTCCATTAAAATCAGGCTTCCCTTGATGGACATTTAAGCTAGTGATCTGTGAACTGGCAGACACTGCCCTTCTCTGGCCAGTTAGTGTAAAATGCAGATTCTGTGCCACATCCCAGAATCACTGATCAGATTTCCGGGAGCCATGGGCATAGGAATTCTCCTTAAGCAGCTCCACAAAGATTCTGTTTGGAGCCCGAGTTTAAGATGACAGAACTTGTTTTCATTCAGCATTTGAGGGGTTCAGGAACAGGGCAGTGTATGATCGAGGTGACATCCCAGCCTGTTGGTGACAAAGTCATGAAGGAAATTCAACCTTCCTGGGCCTGCCTTCAGTGGTTTCCCCTATACTCCTTCCTGCATCCACTCTCATGGTTGCATTGCAGTGTCTTGCCTGTGGGCTAAGAAATTCCCTATATAGATCAGGAGGCTTGCTGAGGGAACATGCAGGGGCTGAACACAGTTTTCAGGGCATAGCCTACCAGGAACATGAGTTCTCATTGGGTGAACATGGATGTCACAGGCAGCTACTTCTATATTCCCAGGTGATGGGAGCAGCTGCTGTTCTCCTGTTGTTTGTACAGAAGGCAGGATATGAAGATGCGAGGAGATGTTGGGCAGCTTGCAGGAAACATCTGCTTTGGTCCCGGAGAATTCTTTTGACAGTGCTTGAACATCCCATGGTCAGAGAACATTCAATGGGAACTCCATTCAGGACAGTGAGTGTGCACATGCTGTGTTTTAAGGGACAGATGGAGGAGCCAAAATCTGGCCAGGACACCAGGTATGGTTTGGAGCTCTTGGCATAACGAGTATTGGGACTCTGAGCAGGGTGGCTTCTGCCCCAGCTGGTGCCACCTCTTATCCACTGCTCTCCTGACATCAGTAGGCTTATTATCAGAACCTGGGCTTATTATTGTCCAGGGTCCCGTGAATCCAAACACTGAACTCCGCTTAGAAGGGACTGTGGTCCTATCCTGAAACAAAGACAGTTACTGGGAGCCTGGCATAGACACTCCCAGTTTCTTCTTCTGGTCAGCCCCTCTATAACTTGTGTGATCACAGGTAAATCATTTCACCTTTGGTAACCTTAGCTTCATTACATATGAAGAGGGGAGAATGCCATCTACAGTGTAGGGTGGTTGTGAGATAATGTAGGTAAAATGTTCTTGGACAATGGTAAGTGTCTAGTAAATAGTAATTATTCATTCTTTATTATGTTTATAATCTGTCTTTCCCAATGATATCGTAGCCTTGTTCTCAGTATCTTGAAGAGTGCCCAGCATGTAGCCTACATTCAATGAATGAAATGGTAAACAGTATCCTCATCATCATCCTAAAAAGGGGTCAGATATGTTAGAAATAACTTTTCCAGGACTTCCCTGGTGGTACAGTGGAGAAGAACCTGAGTGCCAGTGCAGGAGACATGGTTTGGATCCCTGGTCCAGGAATATTCCACATGCCACAAGGCAACTAAACCCATATGCCACAGTTATTGAGCCTGTGCCCTAGAGCCCCCATTCTGCAACTACTGAGCCCAAGTGCTGCAACAACTGGAGCCGGTGCACCTAGAGCCTGTGCTTCAAAACAAGAGAAGCCACCACAATGAGAAGCTCACCCACCACAACTATAGAGTGGCCCCCATTCCCACAACTAGTGAAAAGTTCCCACAAAGCAATGAAATCCCAGTGCAACCAAAAATAAAATGAAAAACAATTTTAAAAGTTGTCCTGAAAATGATACCATCAAGAAAGTGAAAAGATAACCCAGAGACTGGAAGAAAATTTTTTTAAAATAATAAAGAAATTACTTTGCTAGGTGTTTTCATGACAGAACATCTATATAATTCATAAATGACTTGCTGGGCACCAGATCAATTGTCTCTTTTACCCTATTTTTCTTTACTCTAAGATGCTCAATGACTGTCTGAGTGGATTTTCAGGCCCACTCATTGGTCTTTCTTGGTGTCAGTCAAAACAAACTATTCAACCTGTATGATCTTCTTCAACCACTGTGAGGCAGAATTAACAAATAAATCCCAGTTCTGGGTAGGGTACAAGATAGGGTACAAGATGGCTGCCAGTGGTCCAGTTAGGAGAAGAGTGAGGAAAGTTGAGTACAGAAGCCAGGCAAAAGATAGACATCACGAAGTGGACTGAGTTTTCTCAGCATTGGGCATCTGAGCATAGTAAATGCTTTCTTCCTTCATTTGACACTCTGAGGCACAGGTCCAGAGCTTTGGGACCTAGGGTGCTCTTGACATTAACATTAATGAGGGCCATTTGGTTATTCCCCAAATATGCATAACTAGGATTTTAAATTCCTATTTATTTTTATTCACTTAACAACAATACCTGGATATATATTTTTAAAAATATAAACACCATATATAAAGCTGTAGCTGTCAACTCCCAACTCCTAATCCAGTGTTGATGTGAGGCAATCCCTTTCAATCTATTAACACACGTAACACAGGGAATTTGTTTTCTTCCTGGAATGGCCATGTATTGTGCGTCTTTCTTTGCAATGTGTAAAACCTTATTGCAATTCATATTGTTATCAGCAAAGTACATTACCTATTCTGTCTTTTACTGAAGAGACATTCTCCAAAATACACTACAGGTCTTTACAAGAAAATGTGGTATAAGAAAGGGAAATTTCAAAATTTTCTTGTATAGAAACACTGTTGTTCTTGCCTGAAGTAGAATGACAACACTGCCCCTGAACAGTTTCTCTATTTTAAAAAGTATTGGAAAAAACTAGTCTCAGCAGGCAGGCAAAATAAGAAATAAAAGGCACCCACACTGGATAAAAAGAAGGGAACCTATTAATATTTGCAGATGGCAAGAACTTTAAAAAAGAAAATACTAACATCTTGACCACAAAAAAATAGGCACTAATAAATGAATTCCACAAATTTGGAGCATACAGATTAATACACAGGAAAATTTAGCTTTTTTATACAGGAAGAAGATATTCACCGAAGGGAAAAGGAATATAGGAGAAGAAGAAAGCCATCTATAATCCAATCAATAAGAATGCCAGTACTAATCCCATAAAAAGAATTAAATACCTCAAAATAAAACTGACTCATAGGAGAAAGACTTGAATTCTGAAAACTAAAACACTGACTAAGGCAATGAAAGATGACACAGAGAAACACAAAGATATCACAAGCTCTGGAACTGGAAGAATTAATATTGTTCAAATGGCCATACTGCCTGAAGCAATCAACAGATTGAAGGCAGTCCCTAGGAAAACACCCATGACCTTTTTCTCAAACCAGTACAAATATTCCTAAAATTGATAGGGAGCCACACAAGACCCAACATGGCCAAAGCAAACATGGGAAAAACAAACAAACCAAGGTTGAAGCCACCACCCTCCTAGACTTCAGACCAAACTGCAAACAGCATGGTACTGGCACAGTTACAGACATAGAGCTCAATGGAACAGAATAGAGACCCCAGACATGAGCCCAGAAGTAAACCCAGGCACCTATAGTCAATGAATTCACAACATAAAAGGTACCAGTATACAACAGCAGAATGTCTCATCAACATGTGTTGCAGGAAAAACTGGACACCCACATGGACAACAAAGAGACCTGAATATTTCTACAGGCCTTCAAGAAACATAAAGTCAAAATGGGTGACAGACCTCCAAGTGAGACCTTAATCCATAAAACTCCTCAATGAGACATTGGCTCTTGGATATAAATCGAGGCAACATTTGTGCCAAGGCATATGTCTCCTCAGGCAAAAGTCATCTAATCAAATCTGAATGCTTGGGACCTAGTTGAATTTCAAAGCTTTCATAGAGCAAAGGAAACTACAGACAAGTCCAAAAGGCATCCTATGGAATCGGGCACAATATCTGCAAGTGATATGACCGACCCAAACCTATAAATAGTTCCTCCAGCTCTGTAGGATAAAAACAACCAAACAACTCAATCAGACTATAGGCAGACGTTCTGAATACACATCTTGGTCCAAAGAGGAGAGTCAGATGCATAGCAGACATGGGAGAAGATGCTCCACATCGCTAATCGATAGAAATGCAATTTCAAACAACCATGACATGTCACTTCACAATGTTAACAATGGATAGCATGTGAAAATCTTTTTAAAAGAAATAGTGTCTAGAAAGGGATGAATAGGGAATCCCCAGACACTGTTGTTGGGAATAACAATTGGGGCAACCATTAGGCAAAGCAGAATAAAGTTTCCTCCAAACACTACAGGTAGAGACACCATGTTATCCAACCATTCTATTCCTGAGTGTACATCCTGAAAACAACAAAAACTCTCATTAAAAGTGAATGAGGCACTGGATGTTTACAGCAGCAGTATTGACAACAGGCAAAACAAGGAGGCAACCCTAGTGCCTTATTCACAGAATAACAGCTACAGAAGAGGACTGACAAACACAAAAAACCATACACACGAAATGGAGTGATACTCCGCCAGAAAGAAGACTGAAATTCTGCCATTTTCAGGAACTTGGATGAACTTAGCCTATAACAGTCTAAGTGACAGAGGCCCAAACAAGAATAACAAGTACTGTATAATACCATGGACAAGGGAATGTTAAAAAAAGAATACAGACAAACGGTCGGCAACAGTGAAAGAGACTCGAACATAGAGTAAACAAGCTTATTGTTATTGTTCAGTCACTAAGTCGTGTCTGACTTTTGAGACCCCATAGAATGCAGCATGCCAAGCTTCCCTGTCCTTTACTATATTCCAAATTTGCTCAAACTCATGTTCATTGAATTGATGATGCCATCCAACCATCCCATCCTCTGTCACTACCTACTCCTGCCCAAAATCTTTACCAACATCGGGTCTTTTCCAATGAGTTGGCTCTTCACATCAGGTATGCCAAAGTATTGGAGCTTCAGCATCAGTCCTTCCAAAGAATATTCAGGGTTAAATTCCTTTAGTGTTGACTGGTTTGATCTCCTTGCTGTCCAAGGGGACTCTCAAGAGTCTTCTCCAGCACCAAAATTGAAAGCATCAATTCTTTGGTGCTCAGCCTTCTTTACAGTCCATCTCTCACATTTGTACATGACTACTGGAAAAACCACAGCTTTGACTATACAGTCATATCTTTTGTCATATCTTTCCTCCATAGGGGCAAGCAGCTTTAATTTTATTGCTGAAGACACTGTCTGCAGTTATTTTGGAATCCAAGAAAATAAAATCTGTCACTGCTTCTACTTTTTTCCCTTCTATTTGCCATGAGGTGATGGAACCAAATGCCATGATCTTCATTTTTTGAATGTTGAGTTTTAAGCCAGCTTTTCACTCTCCTTTGTCCCTCATCAAGAGACTCTTTAGTTCCTCTTCACTTTCTGCCATTAGAATGGTATCATCTGCATATCTGATATTGTTGATATTTTCTTCCAGCAATCTTGCTTCCAGCTTGTGAGTTATCTAGCTCAGCATTTCATATGATTACTCTGCAAATTAGTTAAATAAACAGAGTGACAATATACAGACTTGTCATACTCCTTCCCCAATTTTGAACCAGTCAGTTGTTCCATGTCCAGTTCTAACTGTTGCTTCTTGACCTACACACAGGTTTCTCAGGAGACAGGTAAAGTGGTCTGGTATTCCCATCTCTTTAAGAATTTTCCAGTTTGTTGTGATCCACACAGTCAAAGGCTTTAGTCAATGAAGCAGAAATAGATGCTTTTCTGGAATTCCCTTGCTTTCCCTATGAGCCAACCAATGTTGGAAATTTGATCTATGGTTCCTCTACCTTTTCTAAACCAAGCTTGTATATCTCTAAATTCTAGGTTCACATACTGCTGCAACCTTGCTTGAAGGATTTTGAACATCAACTTATTAGCATGTAAAATAAGCACAACTGTGCAGCAGTTTGAACATTTTTGGCATTGCCCTTCTTTGAAATTGGAATGAAAACTGATCTTTTCTAGTTCTGTGGCCACTATAGCTGAGTTTTCCAAATTTGCTGACATACTGAGTGCAGCACTTTAACAGCATCATCTTTTAGGATTTGAAATAGCTCAGCTGGAATCCGTCATCTCCACAAGCTTTGTTCTCAGTAATGCTTCCTAAGGCCCACTTGACTTCACACTCCAGGATGTATGGCTCTAGGGAGTGACCACACGATCATGGTTATCTGGGTCATTAAGACCTTTTTGTACAGTTTTTCTATGTATTCTTGCCACCTCTTCTTAATATTTTCTGCTTCTGTTAGGCCCGTACCACTTCTGTCCTTTATTGTGCCCATCCTTGCATGAAATATTCCCTTAATATCTCTAATTTTCTTAAAGAGATCTCTAGTCTTTCCCATTTGTTGCTTTCCTCTATTTCTTTGCATTGTTCACTTAAGAAGGCTTTCTTATCTCTCCTTGCTATCCTTTATCACTCTGCACTCAGATGGGTATATCTTTCCTTTTCTCCTTTGCCTTTTGTTTCTCTTCTTTTCTCAGTTATTTCTAAGGCCTCCTTGGAAAACTATTTTGCCCTCTTGCATTTCTTTTTCTTGGGGATGCCTTTGGTCACTGACTCCTATACAATGTTAAGAACCTCCATCCATAGTTCTTCAGGCAGTCTATCAGATCTAATCCCTTGAATCTATTTGTCACCTCCACTCTATAATCATAAGGAATTTGATTTAGGTCAAACCTGAATAGGTTAGTGCTTTTCCCTACTTTTTTTCAATTTAAGGCTAAATTTTGCAATAAAGAGCTCATGGTCTGAGCCACAGCTCAGATCTTGTTTTTGCTGATTGTATAGAGTTTTTCTATCTTCAGCTACAAATAATATAATCAGTCTGATTTCACTATTGACCATTTGGTGATGTCCATGTGTAGAGTCACCTCTTGTGTTGTTGGAAAAGGGTATTTGCTATAACCAGTGCATTCTCTTGACAAAACTCTGTAAACAAGCTAGTCCTTACCAAATTGGAGAGGGAAGGGGGCAAGTGCAAGAAGAGGTAGAGGATGGAGTTATATAAACTAGCAGGTATTGTTCAAAACAAGGAATGATTGCCTTAATCTTGTAATAAGTTGTACAGGCCTGGGATCAGTAAAGATGTTGAACCACTGTCTATACACCTGAATCTAATCTGAAACTTTTAGCCACCTCCACTTCAATAAATAACCCAATCAAGCTCATCCATCCATCCAGCAGACTCTGCATGGGACCCTGCTGGGACTCTTCCTCTTACACTTTTAATCCCCTACTCTTCCCAGGGGCATTCAAGGTTTTCAATCCCTGAAGCCTCAAGATTGCTCTCACTGGCTCTTTAATGAGGTTTCCCCTTGTACCCCCATGACCCCCAAATTCCAAGCAGTTGCTTTATGTCTCCCCACAAACCATAACATGCAACTTTGGGATGCTTCAGAGGGCCCCTGAGACCTCCCAAAGAGAGATATTAAACAACATGAGTTCATTTGGCATGTTAAATTACACAGGAAGTGCTGTCAGGAGTGATGAATCTTCCCAAGTTATATTATATGGTGGATGTTACTATAAGGTATAGTTCGGGCCAAGGCAGAAAAGAAGGAGAGAGAGATGGCATTTGTAGTTGGGCAGGGGGTGATAAGTCCCAAATATATACAACCAGCCTGGAGCCTCAGGGCAGGACCTAAAGTTTGGGTTTGTTTTCTCCAAAGTTAGATGATTCAGCAAGGGCCTTTGAGACTGTTGTTTTCTTTTCTAGGCCCAAAGACTCCTTCAGTTACTAATATAGGTATCCTAGAAATTATGTGACATCCATGAAAATCTGATATGTCCTGGTAAAATGCTGTCAGTTATAATTCTAGTTATCATGTTAAAGTGTTTCAAGTCACAGCAAAAATAATAATAATAATAATAATTTGACAGAGTCTCTGTCTTCAACAAGAGACACATAAAACAACACTCCTACCTTTTCAGGATCCAAAAAACTGCAGACTAATATTTTTAGTACTAGAAGACTTACCCACAAACCACTGACAGAAAGTTCCTACTTCTTGGTAAACTTTAGTAGTACTTCAATTTACACTAGGCTAGAGACATGGACATCCTCATCCAACCCACAGTTCCACTTGGATAAAAGGGATATTAGAAGATGATTAAGTTAAAAGATGAGAGAAAGATAAAAGGCAGGTCAACAAAACAAAGACATAATACTCCCATGATTTGGAAACAGTTTTGTCTTTACTAGGATTCCCTGGTGGCTCAGATGGTAAAGAATCTGACTGCAATGCAGGAGATCAGAGTTCTGGGTTGGGAAGATCTCTTGCAGAAAGGAATGGGAATACACTCCAGTACTCTCACTGGAGAATTCTATGGACAGAGGAGCCTGGCAGGCTACAGTCCATGAGGTCCCAAGAGTCAGAAATGACTGGGCCACTAACACTTTTCACTTATCTTTATTGGTCAGTCAGGAGAATCAACCCATAAGCCATGCCTGACATCAAGCTCTTTTGCAGGATACCAGATTAATCTAGGAATCACCTGTTTCTACATACCAGTCACAATGAACAGAATTCATGTGGGGTCTTCTTTTTTTAATTGTTCACTGAAGGATAATTCTCCTGGAGGAGCACATGGCAACCCACTCCAGTATTCTTGCCTGGACTGAGGAGCTACAGTCCATGGGGATGTGACTAAGCAACTGCTGCTGCTGCTGCTGCTGCTGCTAAGTCCCTTCAGTCATGTCTGACTCTGTGCAGTCCCATAGACGGCAGCCCACGAGGCTTCCCCGTCCCTGGGATTCTCCAGGCAATAATACTGGAGTGGGTTGCCATTTCCTTCTCCAATGCATGAAAGTCAAAAGTGAAAGTGAAGTCGCTCAGTCGTGTCTGACTCCTAGCGACCCCATGGACTGCAGCCCACCAGGCTCCTCCATCCATGGGATTTTCCAGGCAAGAGTACTGGAGTGGGGGACCATTGCCTTCTCCAGACTAAGCAACTGAGCAGCAGCAAAAATAATTGGATACTTAGTTTACAATATTGTCTTGGTTTCTGATATACATCGACATGAATCAGATATAGGTATACATATGTCCCCTCCCTCTTGAACCTCCCTTTCACCTCCAACCCTATTCCACCCCTCTATGTTCTCACAGAGCACCAAATTTGTGCTCCCTGTGTCATGCAACAGATTGCCTATGTGGGATCTTAAGACAATTAAAAACACAGAATCTGGAGAATTAAAGACTTTTATGTGACAAGCAGATTTCTATTTTAAAAACATCAGAAAAAAAAAATGGAAACGGTTGGGAGGGGGAGGATGGCAAATTTTATTAAAAACCCACAAACTCAGCAACAGAGTTCAACCACTGCCAATCTCAGCATTCAGAAAGAAGAGGGAATATGATTTCTCTGACAATTCTGTGTTTTGTATTCACCAAACACTTTGTCCACACTCTTCAGTGGGTATTGGCTAGATTCAACACATACACAAACATACACAAGACACTACAGCAGCCATCCAGAAAAGCTCACACTGGGCAGAGTGTTGTCATAAACTAGCATGGACAATAGGGACAAAGTCTAGTCAACAAAAGGTTAAATAATTACTCTGTTGGTGGGAATATGAGGGGAAGAGGCAGAGGTAGGGTGCCTGGGAAAGGATAGCTTTTGAGAGAAAAGTGCTGACAGTTGGGTTTGAAGGAAAATTAGGGGTAGAGGTGGGATAGAACTACTTCAGGGTGGCTTCCCTAGAGAAAAACCTAAGCAGCTGTCTGAAAGCACGCTGTATTTCAGGAGGATTTTCTTTGCCCAGGTGAGGTTCCTGGCTAGCAATCTAGTCACCTAGATGCTAATTTTCAACTGATGGCAAAATTCTGCAGCACAGCATGCTTCCAATAATTGTCTGGCTCTTGTCATGCTTGCGAAGTGGGCCATGTACACACAGTCATCATCAGAAGACTGTCCTGATCCACACCATTGTTAGGTGGGTGGGCAGTTTACTGCAGAATCAGGCTTCTTCGCTCCTTGTCAGGAGGACTGTGGGGGCGCTGGCAGCACTTGAGGGCACCCGGACTAGGAGATGGTGGTAGAGGTTGGAATGGTGAGTCCCGAAAGGCCTCCTGCAGCTCCACGTCCAGGTGGTCGTGATGGTGAGGAAGAGCCTCTCTCCGGACTAGGGTTGGTTGCCCGAAGCCAGGACTCTGGGAAAGAGCCCTGCGCATCTGGGTCGCATATAACAGTGCAGGCCGCCAGCAGCATCCATCCCATGGGGCAGGTACTTGGCATGCAGGTCCGTGTACTCCTCGTTGGCAGAAGAATCCTGGCTCCAGGGCTGTGTACTTGCCAGGAGAGCTCAGGACAGCAGCCTAGTTCCAGGATCTGTACCCACGTCTGAGCCCAGTAGGGCCTCGAGGACCAGCATGAGGATGTGATCTCGGAGAGACCCTTGTACCAGGGACGTGGACTCCGGCTTCAGCAGCAGGTCGACGTGCTCCAGGGGCAAGAGCAAGGCACATACGGCGGGCACACCAGCTCAGCGGTGGGTTCACTCTCGGCCTGGGGCTTCCTCCCGTCGTCCAGTTTGGGTGCCACCTAGGACTCAGACTCAGACTCAGGCTCAGATTTGGACTCCAGGAGCTCCTGCACCTCTGTTCGACAGCGAGGAGCTCGGTCCTGCACGCTGTGACGGGTCTTGACCACAGGCTAGGCAAGCCAGGGCAGGCCGGCTGGACCACAAGACAGAGCGCTGCTGGGGAGTCCTCAGAGGTCCCGAGCCAACTCCTGGGAGACCCACAGCCCTCGCTAGTAGGGGAGCCACGTTCAGCGCTTCAGCTCTCTGGTCACCGAAGCCCACTCCTCGGAGCACGCGCCCGGGATGGCCAAAGCTGCTGCGAGTGAGGCCAGAGCAATAAATACAACCTAGCCCCTAGGCTCCGCCCCCTCTGAGGTTCCACTGGGGGTAGAACTCACCAGACCTGAGCAGCCTACTTGACAACCCTGGCTCTGGCTAGGAGGTCACCTTAGGGATCTATGTTGAGAACTACCCTATGTTTACAGGATCCCCGAATATTCCCGAGGCTCTAAGGCTGGGTTTCCAAGTCACATACTCTGCTTCCCCAAAATAGACCTCAAAGACAGAAAACCTTAACCCAAAAACCCATTACCTATAGGGTCGCAAGGACCTGTAAGTCCCACTGACTCTCTCCACCCCCACCACCCCCACAAACCCCGCCAGGCATGTCCTGGCCTCTTTTATTTGGCTCCCAAACTAGCATGCTTAGTGACAGAAATGACAAATACTGTACGGCATTGCCTACATGGGCAGTGTAAAAAAACATATGGATGAAAGTATGTGCAACACTGAAACAGACTCAAATGTAAAGTAAACACACTAATCCTTACCAACTGGGAGAGGAAAGTGGGCAGGGGCAAAAAGAGGTAGGAGATGAAGTCATAGGAACTAGCAGGTATTGTTCCGAAGGGGAATGATTGTCTTGGGTAGTAAGTTGTAAAAACCTAGGAGTAGTCAAGCTGCTGAATCACTCCTCTGTACACCTAAATCTAATATGTAAGGGGAAATCATTAATAAATAACCCAATCAAATCTTCAATCCATCCACCCATCCATCAAACTCTGGACACATCCTTACTGGGACTGCTTTTCTTCTTTCAACTTCAATTTCCAAGTTCTCTGCAATGCCTGAAGCCCCCAAAATGCTCTCATTGGCCCTTCTGCCAGCTTTTCTGATGATGATGTGAAGTCGCTCAGTCATGTCTGAACCTTTGTGACCCCATGGACTGTAACCCACCAGGCTCCTCCATCCATGGGATTCTCTAGGCAAGAATACTGGAGTGGGTTGCCATTTCCTTCTCCAGGGGATCTTCACGACCCAGGGATCGAACTCAGCTCTCCCGCATTGCAGGCAGACGCTTTAACCTCTGAGCCACCAGGGAAGCCCTAGCTTTTTTGATGGACCCCCCCAAAGACCCCCAAATTCCAAGTACCTGCTTTTTGTGTACCCACAAACTATGAAATGCCAACACTTGGTATAATAATTTGACAAAGTCTTTGTCATCACACAGACACACCAAACAACCTAAGACTTCAGGATCAGAAAAACTGCAAACTAAGGTTTTCAGTACTAGAAGGGATGCTGACAAACCACATACAGAAAGGTGCTACTTCATGGTAACATTGAAAAGCATTTCCTTTGACACCAGGCATGAGACTTCAAAGCCCCTATCTAACTGACAATTCCGCACTTGGCAAAGAATATCCAGTCAAAAGATGAAAGAAAGATAAGAGGCAGGTAAATAGAGACAGTACTCTCATGATTTGAAGATTCTTTTGTATTTTTTGGTCAGGCAGGAGAACCTACCCATAAGCTATGACCAAAGTGAAGCTGTTTTGCAGTAGGTCAACCTAAGAACCATCTGTTTCTAGGTGCCAGTCACAATGGACAAAATACACCTGGGTTCTTCTTTCCCTAGGCTTTATTTTTAATTAGAGGACAATTACAATATTCCGTTTCCTTCTGCCAAACATCAACATGAATGAACCATAAGTATACATACGTCCCCTCCTTCTTGAGCCTCCCTCCCACCTCCCAACCCATCCCCCCCTTCTAGCTTGTCAAAGGGCACTGGATCTGTGCTCCCTGTGTCATACAGTAAATTCCGCACGTGGGGTCTTAAAACATCTAAAAAATACAGAATCTGGAGAATTACAGACTTTTCCATGACAGCATATTTCTATTTTAAAAACATATCAGAAGAAAAGAATGGGAAACAGTTGGCTTGGGTAGAGATCACAAATTTTATTAAAAAACCAGTAACTGAGTTCAACTATCTGCCAACTTCAGCACTCAGAAAGAGGAGGGCACATGATCTCTCTGAAAAATTCTGTGTTTGGTATCCAAAAAACAATGTCTATATTCTTCAGTGGATATTGGCTAGATTCAACACACACAAGAGCTACATGGCCATCCAGAAAAGCTTACAATGGGCAGAGTGTTGTCATAAACTAGCATGGACAATAGGGAAAAAATCCTGTCAACAAAAGATCAAGTAATTACACTATTGGTGGGAATATCAGGGGAAGAGGCAGAGATAGGGTGCCTGGGAAAGAATGACTTTAAGAGAAAAGTGCTGGGAGTTAGATTAGAAGGGAAATTAGGGGTGGAGGTGGGATAGAGCTCTTCAGGGTGACTTCCCTAGAGAAAAACCTAAGCAGCTGTCCAAAAGCATGCTGTATTTCAGGAGGTTTTTCTTTGCCCAGGTGATCTCTACCAGTATACTGGCCAGCTAGATGCTAATTTTGCAACCAAGACAAAATTCTGGAAGGCAGCCGGCATCCAAGGTCATCTAGCTCTTGTGATGCTTGCCAGGTGGGCAATGTACACAGAGCCGTCACCAGAAGGTTCTGTCCTGGTCCTCAGCCTGGTCGGGTGTGGAGATGGGGGGGAGGGGGCAGTTCAATGCAGGATCAGTCTTCTCCGGGCTTTGACAGGAGACCTTGAGGGCACTGGCGGCTTTCGAGGGGACCCGGACTAGAAGAGCGAGGCAGAGGTTGGAGTGGTGAATCAGGGAAGGCCTCCGGAAGGTGCACATCCAGGGGATAGTCATGGTGAGGCGAGCCTCTCTCTGAACTAGAGGTGGGCACCCAAGGCCAAGACTCAGGAGAAGCCCTGTGCGTCTGGGTCGCAGAGAACAGCGAGCGGGTCGCCTGCAGCATCAATCCCAGGTCGCAGGGCGTCTGCCCTAGGGCAGCAATGAGTTTCTTTTCACAGAATTCCACTTGCATCAGGCCTCTCTCCGCGGGGCATTGAACCTAGTGGTCTGTGATTGGCCGGCGCTGGCATCCTCTGGCCAGTGCAGAGGATTCCTGGCTGCATCCCAGAACAAGTCACAAGTCCTGCAGCAAGGGCCCTGGAGTCAATTAAGTCCCTTACCAAAGATTCCACTGGATGTCAAAACTGAAGATCAAGTGACCTGTCTTCTTTCAGTGTTGGAGAGTTCGGATACAAGGATGGTGGATGTGTGTCTGTGTGTGAGTTTACTTGTGTGTCCCTCCTCTCCTGTATCTCTTTCTGTGGATGGGTACTAAGGTTGCTTCCATGTTTTGGCTATTTTCTGTAGTCGTGCTATCAACATCCTCAAGGTCAGAACCCTGCTGGTTGCTGACAAAGGAAACAGGGGAACTCCACATTCCAGGGCCAGCCTTCAGGCATTTGCCTTGCACTACTGGTCACCATCGGTTCTCAGAGCTGGAATTAACATTTCCCTGACCAAGTGCCAACAAGTTCCCCTGAGGAGGTGATTTAGGTGTACGTGTTGACAAGGTACACAGGTCCTGGGGGCACGGAGGCTCTGCTGGAAGCCCGAGTTCCCCTGGGATGAACCTGGACACCAGAAGCACCAACCTCTATGATTCTAGATAATGAAGCAGATGCAGTGCTTGTGCACTGGAGAAAGCAGGTACTGGAAGGTGGAGGAGGGAATCTTAGGGGGAGGAAAAGTGAGGTCCATGGGGCCAGGGACAGAGGTGGGGTGGGGTGGGGTGTAGCTCCGGGGGAGGCTGGTGGTAGTTTTGACACCTCCATTGGATAAAAACAAACAACCCAACCCAAACACAGGCAGAAGATCTGAATAAACTCCTTGGTCCAAAGAAGAAAGGCAGATGCCTAACAGACATGTGAAAAGATGCTTCAGTTCACTAACTGTTAGAGAAAAACTCTTTCAAAAAACCATGGCTTATCACCTCACAGATGTCAGAATGGCTGACATCTGAAAGTTTTCCAAAAGAACTACTTTCTAGGATATGAGGAATAGGCAGTCCCCAAATGCTGTTGGGAATGACAACTGGGACAGCCACTGTGCAAAAGAGAATAAATGCTCCTCCAAGCACTACAGGTAGAGACTCTGTACCATCCAGATATTCCATTCCTGAGTATACATCCAGAAAACAACAAAAACTTTCCTTAAAAGTGAGCCATGAACAGGATGTTGATAGCACGACTACAGAAAATAGCCAAAACATGGAAGCAACCTTAGTACCCATCCACAGAAAGAGATACAGGAGAGGAGGGACACACAAGTAAACTCACACACAGACACACACACACCCCAAATGGAATATTACATTGCCAAAAATAAGAGTGGATTTCTATTTTCAGGAAACTGGGCGAACCTAGCATCACTTGCATGCTTAGTGACAAAAGGCTGACTGAGAATGACAAATACTGTATGACATCACCACCATGGACAGTGCAAAGAAAGAATATGGATTAATGCAGGTGCAACAGCGAAACAGACTCAAAAGTAGAGTAAACAAATTAGTCCATATAAACTAGGAGAGGAAAGGAAGCAGGGGCAAAAAGAGGTGGGTGAAGTCCTGCAAACTATCATGTACTGTCCAAACAGGGAATGACTGCCTTGACTTTGTAATAAGTTGTACAGCCCCAGGATCAGGAAAGATGATGAATTGCTAGTAGTCCATCTTAATCTAATCTAAATGGCGAATCATCTCCACTTTAATAAATAACCCAATCAAACCATCAATACATTAACCCATCCATTAAACCCTAGACCAAACCCTTCTGGAATGCTCTTCTCATCCATCTTCAATTCCTAAGACCTACCAGGGGCATTCAAGGCTTCCAATTCCTGAAGCCCCAAATTCCTCCCATTGGCTCTTCTGCTAGGTTTCTCCATGGACTCCTAAAGACTTCAAATTCCCAGTAGCTGCTTTATGTCCCCACAAATCAGGAAATGCCAACAGTTGAAATATTTTGATAAGGAAATGGCAACCCACTCCAGTATTCTTGCCTGGAGAATCCCATTGTCGGAGGAGCCTGGTAGGCTGTAGTCCACGGGGTCGCAAAGAGTTGGACAAGACTGAGTGACTTCACTATCCTCAAGCACAGAGACACAAAACAAGACTCTGAAATTTTCAGGATCAGAAACACTACAAACCATCATTTCAGTACTAGAACACTTACTTACAAATCACACAGAGAGAGCTCCTGCTTCATGATAATGCTAAAAGCACCTCCATTGACACCAGGCATGAGACCCTGGAAGCCCCTACCCAACCCATAGTTCTGCCCTTGGCAAGGAATATCTAATCAAAAGATGAAGGAAAGATAAGAGGCAGCTAAACAATACAAAGACATAATACTCTCATGATTTGGAGATACTTTTGTCTTTATTGGTCAGGCAGGAGAATCTATGCATAAACCATGGCCAACATGAAGTTATTTTTTAGGATACCAGGTCAATCTAAGAACCAACTGTCTCTAAGTGCCAGTCACAATGGATAAAATACGTGTGGGGTCTTCTTTTTTATTTTTTATAGGAGGCTAATTACAATACTCTTTCATTCTCCCAAACATCAACATGAATCAGCCATAGGTATACATATGTCCTCTCCTTCTTGCACCTCCCTCCCACATCCCACCCATCCCACCCCTCTAGGTGGTAACACAGCATGGGATTTGTGCTCCGTGTCATACAACAAATTTCCCATGTGGGTGTTTTAAAACAATTCAAAACACAGAATCTGGAAAACTATAGACTTTTCCATGACAGCAGATTTCTATTATAAAAACAATGGGAAACAGTGGGCTTTAGGGGAGGGAGTCACAAATTTTATGAAAAACCCACAAACCCAGTACAGAATTCAACCATTGCCAACCTCAGCACTCAGAAAGAGGAGGGCACATGATCTCTCTTCACAGTTTTGTGTTTGGTATCCAAACACTTTGTCCACACTCTTCAGTGGATATTGCCTAGATTCAACAGACAGACACACACACACAGGGAACGACAGGGACCATCCAGAAAAGTTCATACTGCACAGACGTTCTCATAAATTAGAATGAACATTAGGGACAAAATCTTACCAAGAGATTAAATATTACTCCATTGGCTGGAATATGAGGGGAAGGGGCAGAGGCAGGTACCTGAGAAAGTATGACTTTTGAGAGAAAACGCGTTGGCACTTGGGTTTGAAGGGAAATTGGGGGCGGGGTGGGGTGAGGTAGAGATACTTCAGAGTGACCTCCCTAGAGAAAAACCTAAGCATCTGTCTGATCTTCTGAAAGTAAGCTGTATTTCAGGAGGCTTTTCTTTGTCCTGGTGAGTTCCTTGCCAGTGTTCTAGTCAGCTAGATGCTGATTTTGCAACTGATGGAAAATTCTGCAACACAGCAAGCATCCAAAACTCATCTGGCTCTTGAGATGCTTGCCAGCCAGCAACTGTGCATGAAGCCCTCATCGGAAGACTCTGATCTGGTCCCCAGCCTGGCGGCGGGTGGGGATGGGGTCAGTTCATTGCAGGATCAGGCTTCTCCATGCCTTGCAAGGAGGACCCTGAGGACGCTTCCGACGCTCCACGGGACCAGGACTAGGAGAAGGAGGTAGAGGTTGAAGTGGGGAGTCGTGGAAGGCCTCCCGTAGGTGCAAGTCCAGGCGGTCATCATGGTGAGAAGAGCCTTTCTCTGGACTAAGGTTGGTCTCTTGACGCCAGGGCTCTAGGAAGGGGCCCTGCAGCTCTGGGTCACAGAGAACAGAGACAGGGCTGCCTGTAGCATCCATCCAAGGCCGCGGGAAGTTGGCGTGCTGGTCAGAGTCGTCCTCATTGGCCTCTTCTTGGAAGGCGATCCCTTGCACAGCCGGGCAGAATTCAGGCTCCAGGGCCATGTACTCGCCGGGAGAGCTCAGGACCGCAGCCGGTTCCAGGATCTGTACCCTCGGCACTTCCACGTCCGAGTGCAGGAGAGCCTCGGGGACCAGCATGAGGATTTGATCTCCGAGAGACACTTGCACCACGGACATGGACTCCGGCTCCAGCAGCAGGTCGACGTGCTCTAGAGGCAGGTGCAGGGCAAAGCCAGTGGGCACAACCAGCTGGGCCGTGGGCGGGCACTCTATGGGGGGCTCCGTCCCGTCAGCCAGGCTGGGTGCCACATCGGACTCAGACTCAGGCTCAGGCTCAAATTCGGACTCGGACTCCAGAAACTCCAGCTCCTCGGTTCGGCGGCATTTGGCTGGGCCGGGTCCTCCGGTCTGCGGTCCCCACAGATCGCCAGGGGAGGCGGTAGGACTGCGGGGCCAGTTGCCCATCACAACGACCGAAGTACGGCGCACCCGAGACTTGACAGAGGGCAGCGAGGCGCTGGGTCCTGCTGGCTGTGACAGGTCTCCAAGACCTGTAAGGCAAACCGGAGCTGGCTGGCTGGGGCGCAGGACCCGGTGATGCTGAGCGAGTCCTCAGATACCTGGGGCCAACTCCTGGGAGACTCACTGTCCATGCACGCAGGGCAGCTGCGTTCAGCGCTTCAGCTCCTTGGTCACCGAAGCCCACTCCTTGACGCATCCACCGGTGATGGCCAATGTTGTTGCAAGTGAGGCCAGCGCATCCCGCGCAGCAATAAATACCTCACTGCCCCTAGGCTCCGCCCCCTTCCAGGCTCCGCCCCGAGAACTCGCTGGACCTAATCTGCCTGATTGACAGCCCTGACTATGACTGGTAATTCACCTTAGAGAATTACCGCTAGAGAACTACCCTAGGAATACCCGGTCCCCAAATGATTCTGCCACTCTAAGGCTAGGCATCCAGGGTCACGTGCTTTGGTTTCAAAAAACGAACCTTAGAAGCAGAAAAACTTAATCAGAACTCCCACTCCCTATCGAGTCCCAAGGAACTCTAGGTCCCTACTCACACTGACTCTCCGCCTAGGCGCATCCTGGCCCCTTTTATTTCAGCTCCAGCCCGGGGTTGAGTCTGGGATGGCATCCTGAAGTCTCTCTGGGCCGAACTAGTCAGGGGCGGTCAGATCCTTCAAGCAGGGTGCAAAGGGAAAAGGCTCTTAAAACAGAGGATGTTATCGGCATCTGCTTCAGGATCAACTTTTACTTCTATCCCTGGAGCAAGTCGGTGCTCATGGAGAGAGTTCCAGCAACTGAACCAAAGGTTCACACCCTCTGCTAGGACAGAACCACACCCAAGAGGTGGAGCTTTTAGAGCCCAAAGGACAGATAATGGAAACGTCAAGCACAAGGAAGAACCCATCTGCCCAGGATCCAGGAACCCGCACAACTGCACCTGATCAGTCAACACACTCAAAAGGCAAAGCCTTTGATCCATATGTCACTGGAAAGGTTTGTCTATGGCACCCGTCCTCCTGCCCAAGCATAGGTGTGGCTCAACTTTCTCTCCAGTGTTCCTAGTGGGAAAACACCCCACATTGTCTTTGGAATGCAAAATACTGTCACAGGGTTGCAGACAAGAGAAAAAGACCTCCCTGCCCACTCCCTCTTCTTTCAGCACATGCTGGCTCACTTTTATCTTTTCACACCATAGCATTTCCTGTATACTCTCATTCTTAGAGTAGCATTGAATTCCTTTCCACAGAATTTTATCAGGCCTCTCTCCAAGGACATTGAACCTAGTGGTCTGTGATGGGTGGGCACAGGCATCTTCTGGCCAATCAGGATAAAGCTTCAGATTTCCTGGCCGGCTACCCAGGAAAACAGAACAGAATTCCTGCAGTGAAGGACCCTGGAATTCAATGTAAGCCCCTCACCAAAGATGTCACTGGATGCCAGTGTTGAAAGTCAAAACACTTCTTTCCTTTCAGCATTGGAGTGTTTCAGGTACCAGGGTGGTGGGTCTTCAAGGTCAGAACCCTGCTGGATGGTAACAAAGGTAACAGAGATACTCCAAATTCCATGGCCAGCCTTCAGCGTTTGCCATGCACTACTGGTCATAATTGGGTCTCATGGCTGAAACTCCACTATCCCTGGCCAAGGGTCAACAAATTCCCCTGAGGTGATGTTTCAAGTGTAGGTGCTGGCCAGGTGCATGGGTGCTGGGTTCACAGAGGCTCTGCTGGGATCCCGAGTTCCCATGGGGTGAACCTGAACACAAGAGGCACCAAACTCTATAATTCCAGGAAATGAAAGCAGACCTATGCTTGTATTCTTTAGAAAGAGATTACCAAGAGCTAGATGTGGGAGCTTTAAGCAAGGGAAAGTGGGGCCCATGGGGCTGGAAGCTGGGGACCAGAGTCTGGTTGTGGTTCCAAGGAGCAGGGAGGGAACATTTGCCTTAAACCTGAAGCATATTGCAAGCAACCTTTGAAAGTCCCATGCCTCTCAGCTCTCCTTCCTTTGGAAATATGGTTTCCATTCAGAAGACTGGAGGGTGCAAAAGCCACAAAGATGCCAAAGCTCCCCAGGACACACACAAGGGTTCAGATCCTGTGATCTGGTGAAGAACAGGGCCCTCAACTTGATTGCTCCTGTCCCTGCTTGGTGCCATCTCAGGTGGGCTCTTCTCTCAACCTTAGCACTTTCACATCTGGGCTCATCATTTTCCTGGACCTGGGGAATCCTCATAGTGACTTCCCCTCCAGAGGGAATGTGGCCCTGTGTTGAGACAAAGACAGGCAGCAGGAGGGAGAGGAAACAACTACCTTGTGGAATAAAGGCCATTGAGGACAAACATACAGCTAACATCACACTCAAAGGGAACACCTCAAATCCTTTATTCCCATCTCCCAAAACCACACAAGGATACCCCTCTCATCCCTCCTATTACACAGAGTATTGCAAGTTTTAACCCCAGCAATCAACCAAAAACAAGAAAGAAAAGGTACCCACCATGTATGGGAAGTACTAAAACAGCCAATGGTATGATTCCTTAGAGAAAAAACTCACAAGTCTCCACCCCAAAATGACAAGTGCTAACTAATGAATCCACAAGATTAAAGACAGAAAGTTGCTGCTTTTCTATACATTAGGAAGGAATTGTCTGAAATGGAAAAAAAATAGAGGAGAAGAATCCCATCTCTGACTACCTCTAGAAAAATTTAACACCTTGGATACAACTAACCAAGAAGTTGAAAGACTGTATTCTAAAAACTTGAAAACACTGACCAAGGCAATGGAAGATGACACAAAGATATCGAAAGACATCCCTAGCTCTGGGATTGTAAGGATTGCTATTGTTCAAATGACCATACTACCTGAAGGAATCAAGAGATTGAAGGGAATACCTAGAAAACACCCAGGATGTTTTTCTGAGACTAAGTACAAATATTCCAAATGTCATAGGGAGCTACACAGGACCCAACCTGACAAGGCAAGTCAGGAAAGAATAAACAATGAAAAAGAAGGCTGAAGCCACAACACTCCCAAGCTTCAGACCAAATTACAAAGCTACAGAAATTAAAACAGCATGGTACTGGCACAGAAACACATATGGAGGTCAACAGAACAGAATACAGATCCAAGACATGAGCCCAGAGTATATACAGGCAGCGACAGCCAATGAGTTTGCCATGTAAAAGGCATGGATACACAACAGGCAAGAGACAGTCTCTTCAGCACTTGTTGCAGGCAAAACTGGACACTTACATGGACAACAGTGAGACTAGAACACTACCACACACCTTCAACAAACATAAACTCAAAATGAGTTACAGGCTTATGAGAGAGAGCTGAATCCATTAAAATCTTCAATGAGATATTGGCTGTTAGACATAAACGGGGGCAATATCTTTGTAAATGGATCTGTCCCCTAAGACAAAAGTTATCTAAACAAACCTAAACATATGGGACCTAGGTGAACTTCAAAGCTTTCACACTACATAGGAAACCAGGGGCAAACCCAAAAAGACATCCTATGGAATGGGACACAAGATCTGCAAATGATATGATGAATCCAAACCTATAAACAGTTACTATATATCCATAGAATAAAAAGAAACAAGCAAACAGCCCAATACAAACATAGACAGAAGATCTAAATACACTTTTTGGTCCAAAGAAGAGAGGCAGAGGCCTAAAAGGCCTGTTAAAAGATGTTCCAAATCAATAATAATTAGAGGAATGCAATTTCAAAACAGCATCACATATCACCTCACAACTGTCACAATGGCTAGAATCTGAAAGTCTTCAAAAAAGAAATATTCTTTAGGATGTGAGCAATAGAGAATCCCCAGACACTGTTGCTAGGAATGATAATTGGGACAGCCACTATGCAAAGCAGCATAATTGCTCCTCCAAGAACTACAGGAGAGACACTGTGTCACCCAGACATTCCATTCCTGAGTATACATCCAGAGAACAACAAAAACTCTCCTTAGAAGTGAGCCATGAACCCAGATGTTGATAGTACCAGCACAGACAATAGCCAAACATGGAAGCAACCCTAGTACTCATCTACAGAAAAAAGATACAGAAGAGGAGGAACATACGCACACACATACACACCAAATGGAATATTATACTGCCAGGAATAAGAGTGAATTTCTGCCATCTGCAGGAACCTGGACAAACCTAGCATCACTAACATGCTTAGTGATATAAGGCTGACTGAGAATGACAAATGCTGTATGATACCACCAACATGGAATGTGTAAAAAAGAATATGGATGAATGCAGGTGCAACAGTGAAACAGACTGAAAAATAAATGAGTCCATAGCAACTAGGACAGGAAAGGGGGCAGGGACACATATAGGTATGTAATGAAGATCTGCAAACTATTAGGTATTGTTCCAAACAGGCAATGACTGCCCTGACTTTGTAATAAGTTGTAAAGCCCCAGGATTGGGAAAGATGATGAATCAGTTGTAGTCTATCTTAATCTAATCTAAAAAGGTGAATCACCTTCACTTTAATAAATAACCCAATCAAACTATCAATACATTAACCCATCCATCAAACCCTAGACCAAACCCTTCTGGAATGCTCTTCCTCATCCCTCCTCTTCTTCAGTTCCTAAGACCTACCATGGGTGTTCAAGGTTTCCGATTCCTGAAGCCCCAAATTCCTCTCATTGGCTCTTTTGCTAGGTTTCTCCATGGACTCCTAAAGACCCTCAAATTACCAGCATGTGTATGTCCCCACAAACCATGAAATGCCAACATTTGAAATAATTTGACTAAGTCTCTGTCCTCAAGTGCAAAGACACAAAACAAGACTCTGAAGGTTTCAGGATCACAAAGACTACAAACTATCATTTCAGTACTAGAACACTTACAAATCATGGAGAGAAAGGTCCTGCTTCATGGTAATCCCAGAAGCATTCCCACTGACATCAGGCATGAGGCCCAGAAGCCCCTACCTAACCCACAGTTCTGCCCTTGGCAAGGAGTGTCCAATCACAGGAAGAAGGAAAGACAAGAGGCAGGTAAACAGTACAAAGATACAACACTCATGATTTGGAGATACTTTTGTCTTAATCGGTCAGGCAGGAGAATCTATCCAAAGGCCATGGCCAACATGAAGCTGTTTTGTAGGATACTATTTCAACCTAGGGCTTTCCTGGTAGCTCAGCTGATAAAGAATCTGCCTGCAATGTAGGAGACCCCTGTTCAATCCCTAGGTCAGGTAGATGCCCTGGAGAAGGGATAGGCTACCCACTCCAGTATTCTTGCTTGGAGAATCCCCATGGACAGAGGAGCATGGCGGGCTACAGTCCATGGAGTCACAAAGAGTCAGACATGACTGAGGGATTAAGTACAGGTCAACCTAAGAACCAACTGTTTCTAAGTGCCAGTCACAATGGAGAAAACACATGTGAAGTCTTCTTTTTTACTTTTTATTGGAGTCTAATTACTTTACAATAGTCTGGGTTTTTTTTTTTTCCTGCCAAACATCAACATGATTCAGCCACAGGTAAACATATGTTCCCTCTCTCTTGACCCTGCCTTCCACCTCTCACCCGATCCCACCCCTCTAGATTGCAACAGAGCACTGGATTTGTGCTCCCTGTGTCATACTGAAAATTCCCCCATTGGGGTCTTAAAATGATTAAAAACACAGAATCTGGAGAATTACAGACTTTACATAAGGACAGATTTCTATTTTAAATATATATCAACATAAAACAATGGGAAACAATTGGCTTCAGAGAGACAGGGTCACAAATTTTATGAAAAACCCACAAACCTAGTAACAGAGTTCAACCATTTGCCACCCTCAGCATTCACAAAGAGGAGGGCACGTGATCGCTCTTCACAATTCTGTGTTTGGTATCCACCAGATACTTTGTCCACACTCATCAGTGGATATTGGCTACATTCAACACACACACACACACACAGTAGTAACTATAGCAGTCATCCAGAGAAGCTCACACTGGGCTGTGGTTGTCATAAACTAGCATGGACACTAGGGAGAAAATCTTGTAAACGAGATTAAACATTACTCTATTGATGGTAATATGAGGGGGAGGGGCAGAGGTAAAGTGCCTGGGAAAGGACAGCTTTTCAGAGAAAAGTTATGGGACTTGGGTTGAAGGGACATTAGGAATGGGAGTGGGGTAGAGCTACTTCAGGGTGACCTCCCTAGAGAAAAACCTAAGCAGCTGTCTGACTGTCTGAAAGCAGGCTGTATTTCAGGAGGTTTTTCTTTGCCCAGATGAGCTTCATTACCAGCATTCTAGTCAGCTAAATGCTGATTTTGCAACTGATGCAAAACCCTGCAATGTAGCCTGCATCCAAAAGTCATCTGGCCCTTGCGATGCTTGCCGGTGAGCTATGTACAGAGAGCCATAATCAAAAGACTCAAATCTGGTCCCCAACCCTGTAGGGGGTGTAGTTTGAGAGGTCAGTTCATTTCAGGATCAGGCTTCTCCGTGCCTTGCGGGGAGAACCTTGAGGGCACTGGAGGTGGTCCACAGGACCCGGAGTATGAAAGGGAGGTAGAGGTTGGAGTGTGGAATCAAGGAAGACCTCCTGCAGGTGCAAGTCCAGGTGGTCATTATGGTGAGAAGAGCCTCTCTCTGGACTACGGTTGGTTGGCTGAGGCCAGGACTCTAGGAACGAGCCCTGTGGGTCTGGGTCACAGAGAACAGAGATGAGGCCTCCTGCAGCATCCATCCCAGACAACAGGAAGTCACCATGCAGGTCCATGTCATCTTCACGGCTACCTTCCTGGCTGGGAGTTCACTTTAGGGAACTACTTTACATTTACTGGGTCCCCAAATGATCCTGCCACTCTAGGGCTAGGCATCCAGGTTCACAAGCTCTGGTTTCCCAAAGTGGACCTCAGAGGCAGAAAAACTTTACCAGAAACTTTACCAGAAAACCCACTCCCCATCGAGTCCCAAGGACCTGTAGATTACTATTCACACTGACACCCCAGGAGTGACCAGGCCTCTTTTATTTCAATCCCAATCTGGGGTGAGTCCATGATGGCAACCTGAAGTCTCCCTGGGCCAAAATAGTCAATGATGGTCAGATCCTCTGAGCAGGGTGCAAAGGAAAAGGGCTCTTGGCACAGAGGATCTTATCAGCAGCCACTGCAGCATCAACTTTTACTTCTACCCCTGGAGTAGGTCAATGCTCATGGAGATAGTGCCATCAACTGAACCAAAAGTTCACTTTCTCCACTTGAACCAAAACTATACCCAAGAGCAGAGCTGTCAGAGCCCAATGGACTGATGATGGAAATGTCATGCACAAGGATGAACCCAGCAGCCCAGGAACACAGAACACATAGAGCTGAGTCAGACCAGCCAGGATCCCCTCCAGGTCATGTAGGCTGCAGCGCCTTTGATCTAAGTGTCACTGGAAAGGCATATCTATGCCGCCAATCTTGTGGCCAAGGGAAGGTGTGGCTCAGCTTTCTCTCCAGTGTTCATGGGGGAAACTCCCCATATTGACTTTGAAATTGGGAATTCTTGTGCATGGTTGCCGACAACAGTGAAACCACTCTGTTTCCACCCCATCCTTTCAGCCCACATTGGTTCACTTTGTCCCTTTTTCCATCATTGAGTCATGTATACTCTTATTCTTAGGGCAGCATCGAATTCTTTTCCACAGAATTCCATTTCCATGAGGCCTCTCTCCATGGCTATTGAAGCTAGGGGTCTGTGATTGGCCGTCAGTGGCATCCTATGACCAATTGTAGTAAAGCTTCAGATTCTTAGCCCACATCCCAGAAAAATGCCTCAGAATTCCTTCAGCGAAGAACCTGGGAATTCAATGTAAGCCCCTATCAAAGATTTCATTGGATAGGAGTGGAAGATCATGCCACTTGTTTTCACTCATATTTGGAGGCATTCAGGTACAAGGGCAGTGGGTGATCAAGGTTGGAACCCACATGCTTGGTGACAAAGCAAACAGGGGAACTCAAATTTCCATGGCCAGCATTCAGGGGTTTGCCCTGCACTACTGGTCAAAATGAGTAGTTTTGCCTCAAGGGCTTCCCCTGTGGCTCAGCTGGTAAAGAATCCGCCTGCAATGTGGGAGAACTGGGTTTGATCCCTGGTTTGGGGAGTTCCCCTGGAGAAGGGAACGGCTACCCACTCCAGTATTCTGGCCTGGAGAATTCCATGGGGTCACAAAGAGTAGGACACGACTGAGTGACTTTCACTTTCACTGGTCAAAACTGGTTTGCACAGATGGAACTCCTGTGTTCCTGGCCAAGGGCAAACAAGTTCCCTTGAGGTGGTAATTTAGGTGTGGTGGTAGTGGTTTGGTCGCCAAGTCGTGTCTGACCCTTGAGACCCCATGGACTGTAGCCAGCCAGGCTCCTCTGCCCATGGGATTCTCCAGGCAAGAATACTGGAGTGGGCTGCCATTTCCTTCTCCAGGGCATCTTCCCAACACAGGAATCAAACCCAGGTCTCCTGTTTTGCAGGCAGATTCTTTACTGACTGAGCTATGAGGAAAGCCCAAGGTGCTAGTAAAGTATACAGGAGCTGGGGCACTGAGGCTAAGCTGGGAGCCTGAGTTTCCATAGGGTGAACATGGACACCAGAGGCACCAACCTCTGTAATTCCAGGTGATGGAAGCAGACACCATGTTTGTGTTCTTGAGAAAGAGGCTACTGAGAGGTGGGGAAGTGGAGCTTAAAGCCAGAGAAAGTAGGGACCATGGGGCCAGGGGTGGGGCCTGGGGTAGGGGAGGCTGATGGTGGTTCCAAAAAATGGGAAGGAACACCTGCTTTAACCCAAAGCATACTGCAAGCCATCTGGAATGTCACACCTCTCCCACTTCTGGCTCAGGGAGTAACAGGGATTCCATTCAGGAGACTGAGGGTGCATGTGCCAGGTTGCAAAAGACACAAGGACAAACCTAAAGCTTTCCAGAATGCAGGCAGACATTCGGAGCTCCTGGCCTGGCCAGAATGTGGCCCTCCACCTGGTGACTTCTGTCCCTGCTTCTGCCATCTCAGTTGGGCTGTTCTCACAAACTCAGCACTTTCATATCCAGGCTCATCATCATTGCCCTGGACTCAGGGAATCCTCACAGCCAGTATCCCTCCCAAGGGAATGTGGTCCTCTCCCAAGACAAAGACAGACATGAGAAGAAGAGGGGAAACAAACACCTCTGTGGGAAAAGATCATTGAGGACAAACACACAGCTAACATCAGACTCAAAGGAGAACACCTCAAAGGAGATCCTCCTTGCAGGGGTGCAAAAGGAAAGGGCTCTTGGTACAGAGGATCTTAGCAGCAGCTGCTGCAGGATCTACTTCTACATCGATCCCTGGAGCAGGTCAGCACTCATGGAGAGAGTTCCATCAATTGAACCAAAGGTTCACTTTCTCCGCTTGGACCAAAACTACACCAGAGAGGTTGAGCTGTTAATAGAGAGGTCGCAATTTGGAGTAACTGTTACTGAATCATGTTCATTTGCCTTATAAGCAGGAAGTCAAACTCTGAGACATGGGAGATTTGCAGCAGAAAGGGTTTATTTTCAAGGCATTCAAGCAAGGAGATAGGAGAATAAACCTCAAATCAATCTTGCCAAAGGCCAGGGGTTTGTAACATATATGGGATAAAGAATTAGGGTGGCCTGAGTTGTAGAAAGCATGGCAAAACGTGACTAGAAATAAGAAAAAGATGAGACTTCGTCATTTGGGGCAGGTGCAACTAAACTACGGTGTTTCATAGGATGCATGTTCAGAAAATGGTGGCATTAGTATTTTCTGAGGGTGGAGTTTTGGGCCCTCTGACATCAAAAGGTCACTGATCAAACACTCTCCCAAGCCAGGAGGAGGATGGGTAGTCCCAAACAGTCTTAATCAGCTGGAGTTCAAACAGGACAATAGCTGACTCCAAGTTCCAGAAAAAGAATATGGGGAAACATCTTAAAACTCTTACATCAAAGGTACCGATAAACAGGGGTCTTGAGGAGATCTTGTAGCTTATTCTTTAGGCTACATGATGCTTGGAGGATATGCAAGTTCTGTAAAAACAATTAAGGTGATCTTGACCAGTGAAGGCAGATTACAGTTTACTGTTAAGTTATAGTCTTATGCAGTGGTGGTCCCCAATCTTTTTGCCACCAGGAATATTTTTAATTAATGTATTTATTTTAATTGGAGGCTAATTACTTTACAATATTATGGTGGTTTTTGCCATACATTGACATGAATCAGCCACGGGCGTACATATGACCCCCATCCTCCCTCCCCATCCTGTCCCTCTGGGTCATCCCAGTGCACTGGCTTCGAGTGCCCTGTTTCATGCATCAAACTTGGACTGGTCATCTATTTCACATATGGTTAATATACATGTTTCAATGCTATTGTCTCAAATCACCCCACCCTCACCTTCTCCCACAGAGTCCAAAAGTCTCTTCTTTACATTTGTGTCTCTTTTGCTATTTTGCACATAGTGTTATCATTACCATCTTTCTAAATTCCATATATATGCATTAATATACTGTATTGGTGTTTTTCTTTCTGACTTACTTCACTCTGTATAGGATCCAGTTTCATCCACCTCATTAGAACTGACTCAGATACATTCTTTTTAATAGCTGAGTAATACGCCATCGTGTATATGTACCACAACTTTCTTATCCATTTGTCTGCTGATGGACATCTAGGTTGCTTCCATGTCCCAGCTTTTGTAAACAGTGCTGCAAGGAACCGGTTTTGTGAAAGACAATTTTTCCATGAGACGAGGTTGGTGGATGGCTTGGGGATGATTCAAGTGCATTACACTTATTGTGCACTTTATTTGTATTATTATCATATCAGATCATCAGGCATTGGATCTCAGAGTTTGAGGACCTATGGAATGGATCTAACTGATGACTGCAAAATAGGTTTCATAATGACAATGTCAAGAGTTTGAGTCAATGAAGTAGGAAGGAAGACAAAAGTACTGAAGGGGAAGAGAACTAAGAAGCCAAGACTGGGGGAGAGGGGGTGGAAAGGGATGAGATCCATGAGAATATTAAACTTACCACAAATTACAACAGATGTGGAATGAGTGAGAATTACAGTGAATCAAGTGTTAACATCTTTGAAACTCTGATACAGACACTTGTTACACTCACATTTGATAAGTGACTGGTATGTAGTATGACTGAGCCTCAGTTTTTTAAACAATATTTTGTTTATTTACAAATTATGGTACTACTATGAAGGCTATAGAGAGAAGGATGATATAAAGAGTAAGTCAAGAATGCCATTTCAAATAAAATGGCCAGAAATGCCCTTTTCAATAAAGTGCTGTCTGAATTGGTCTTTGAAGAAGAAAGAATCAGCACTGCATAAAGCTGGAGGAAGAGTTGAAACCTAATTTTTTAAAGGTTAAAAAAAATAGAAGATAGGAATACTTCAAAGAATTAGATATGATATTGACCAATAATCATGTGGAAAAATGATCCACCTTCATTTGCAATCATAAATGCAAAATGAAAATACAGTGAGATAACATTTTACTATACTAGGTTGGAAAACAGGTAAGAGTCTATTAATAAGAAATGTTCGCAAGGATGCAGTCAAGTGGAAATATACTCTGCTCACAGGAATGTAAATTATGAAAAATATTTTGGGGGAAAAAAATGAAATCATTACCTATTAGCTTGAAAAGGCACACATAGAATCAATTAGTACTGCAGTCCTAGGTGTATGTGATAAATATATGAGTTAAGAGTTCATGATTTAAAACCAGATAAGTCTGCACTGGACACCTAAACATCTAACATAAACTTGGTACATACTAACTTTTAAAACTTATTTGACTACTCTGTTGTGAAGACCAAAAAAAAAAATCATTTTTTTTCCAAAGACGGCAGGAAGAAACTTCTGCATTTCATAGTTATATGTTGTGCTATGCTGTCTCTCAGTCTCCTCGGACTCTTTGCGACCCCAATGAATTGCAGCCCGCCAAGTTCCTCTGTCTGTGGGGGTTATCCTGGCAAGAATACTGGAGTGGGTTGCCATGCCTTCCTCCAGGGGATCTTCCCAAACCAGGGATCGAACCCAGATCTCCTGCGTTATGAGCAGATTCTTTACCGACCGCACCACCAGAGAAGCCCGTTCGTTTATGGCTTAGACTGTGGTGATAGTTTCACCAGTGTATACTTACATACAAACTCAAGTTGTATATATTTTAAAAGTATAGCTTTTTGTATGTCAGTCATACCTCAACAAAGTATTGAGCTCACATTTGAGAAATGATTGTTTTTCAAAACTCAGTAGAATGAGTGATACATAGTAAATACTCAATAAAACAATTTAATTATCCCAAGATAGTTTTAGTTCTTTAACAGGCTTTTACCTTTAGGAAGAAACTGCCACAAATATTTTATTTAATATTAAGACAGAACTTTACCTAAACAGATATGAGTATTTTCTATTTACTCTTCAGAAAACAAGCTTTAAAGGATTTTCAAGGAGCATTTAGATAGGTCTGTTTTATGCTGCCAACGGGGTGGTCTATTTGAGTGGTTGTCTTTCTCTGTGTGTGTGTTAGTCACTCAGTCATGTCCGACTCTTTGCCACCCCATGAACTGTAGCCCTCCAGGCTCCGCTGTCCATGGGACAAGAATACTGGAGGGGATAGCCATGTCCTTCTCCAAAGGATCTTCCCGACCCAGGGATCGAACCCGGGTCTCCTGCATTGCAAGCAGATACTTCATTATCTGAGTTACCAAGGAAGCCTACCATGGTTTTTTTCTCTACCATGCCTGAAATCAAAGGAAAACATTAATTTAAAGGTAACTATATTTACAGTTCTACTATTGGTGTATCCTTTTTTCTCTCTCTAAAAATGCGGCACACAAGTATTCTGCCCCCTGGAGGACTATAAAGGTAGTTCCCTACTGTGATCTACCAACTACAGCCCTGACTATTGGGCAGCACAGATACCGCGAGTTCTGCGAGGCGGGGCCTCCGAGGGGGCGGAGCCTCCGGGGGCAGGGCTCTGCGTGACATTTTACGACCAGGATTCCTCTGGCGTCACTTGCAACATCTTTGGCCGTCTGGTGCTCTGACTAATCGGTGTGAGGTGCTGAAGACTAGAACGGGAGAGGCTCAGCCGAGCGCCTGACACCGATCCCCTAGAAGCCTGGCCTGCAAGAAAACAGGGAGGCAGCCCCGGAGCTCTGAGGACTCGCCACCACCGCGCCGGCCTGCGCCCCAGCTGGCCCGCACCGCGTCACAGCGTGCAGGACTGAGCGCCTCGTTGCCCTCTGCCAGGCCCCAGAAGCGCCGTCCTTCGGTCGAACTTGATGGGCAGCAGGTCCCGAAGCCCCGGTGCTTATTCCTCGGACCGATGGGGAAACCAGGCCGGAGAACCCGGCCCTGCCAAGCGCCGCCGAACGGAGGAGCGCGCGCGCCCGGAGTCCGAATCCGAGACGGCGCCCAGCGTGGACAACCTGACAGGATCCACGGCTGCAGGCGCGCTCACACGCGTGGTGTTTCTGCCCGCTGGCTGTGCCCTGCATCTGCCCCTGGACGACGTAGATCTGGTACTGGAGCCCGAGCCCACGTCCGTGCTGCAGGTGGCTCTCGGAGATTTTATCCTCACACTGGTCCCCGAGGCTCTCTTGGGCTCGAGGGTGGAAGGCCCGTCGGGACAGGTCCTTGAACGGGCCGCTGTCCTGAGCCCTCCCGGGGAGTACACGGCTCTGGAACCGGGATTCTGCGCAGCTGTGCCAGAGGTCGCCTGCGAAGAAGAGGCCAACGCGGACGACGCCGACTCGGGCGCTGACTTCCTGTCACCTGGGATGGATGTGGCAGACGACCTCATCGCTGGGCTCCGCAGCCCAGCCGCCAGGGTGTGGCGCTCCGACGCACAGGGCTTCTTCCCAGAGTTCTGGCCTCGAGCGCCTAACCCTAGTCCAGAGAGACGCTCTTCTCACCACGACGACCACCTGGACGTGCACCTTCTAGAGCCCTTTCCCGACTCACCACTCCAACCTCTACCGCCCTCTCCAAGTCCGAGCCCTCATGAGCGCCCCCAGCGCCCTCACGGTCCTGCGCGCAAGGCTCGGAGATGTCTGTTTCCAGAATGAACTACATTCCGGTCCACAAGCACACAATTCTAGCTACCATCCTGCCGGCCCAATGGATTTCCCAGTGTCCTTTACATTGAAAGTCCTACAACCTGGAAATTAAGCATCTCATGTGCTTTGTACCAACAATTTCTTTTCCCCTCCAGACAGGCTATAGTGGCAGGAGAAGGCATCAAGAAGAGAAAGCAGATTCTAGACTTCATCTTTGAAATGGAAAATCTGTCCAGGGATACCAGACAATGTGTTTTCAGACGTCTGGACTTTTTTACGCATCATTCTCAGGCCTCTCCATTCCCTTTCCTTTCGCATCAATTATTTTCTCTCAAATTCTACTCTCTCTTGCACCATACGGTTACTACCCTATTGCTCCCCCAAACAGGAAATTGCTGGAGATTTCTCATGTTGTTAATTTCCTTCCTTATATGTTTTCTCATGAATTTATAAAGATATTTAGCCAGAGCTTTTTTCTCCTGGCGTTTGGAGCTGCTCCCTTGGAAAACTGCAAAATAGTATGATGGCTGCCAAACATAATAGCATGATGTTTGTTCTTAGCTTCCTCTTAACCTGAGGAGGTTCTCTTCCAGTTAGAATTCTACCTCGAGTTTTTCTTATATCAAAGTTCTTTTAAAACATTAATTTATTACTACATTTGCTTCACATTTTTATAAAAGATAAAATCTAATGGTATTTTTGTATATATTACTATTTATATACACCAACATGCTTTACCATTTCTTCTCTACCATTTTATTCTTACATTCCACTCTCAGTCTAGCCTCAGTTTTCTCAGTGAAGAATATCCTTTAAAAATTGTTCTTTACACTGTATCATATTATAGTAAACTATCTTGGTTTTGTAAATCTCAACATGTTTTTGCATAGCATACTCTCCTAGTCTGTTACTGAAAATGTTTTATTATATATTCATTCCTAATTTTAATGTGACATTAAAGTACTTTAAAGATATTACTCCACTGTTCTGTCATTCTTTATTGTTGTTGTTGCAGGCAAGAGGTCTCTGCCAATTAAGTTGTTACTCCTTTTCTATTTGATTCAGTTGTTCATTTTAGCATTTTTAAAAATTTTGTTATTTTTATTGAAGTACAGTTGATTTACATTGTTGTGTTAGTTTCTGGTGTACAGCAAAGTGATTCAGATATATATATTATTTTTCATATTCTTTTCCATTATGGTTTGGGGCTTCCCTGATAGTTCAGTTGGTAAAGAATCAGCCTGCAATGCAGGAGCCCCTGGTTTGATTCCTGGGTCAGGAAGATCTGCTGGAGAAGGAGTAGGCTACCCACTCCAGTATTCTTGGGCTTCCCTTGTGGATCAGCTGGTAAAGAATTTGCTCAGAACCCAGGAGACCTGGGTTCAATCCCTCAGTTGGAAAGATCCCCTGGAGAAGGGAAAGGCTACCCACTCCAGTATTCTAGCCTGGAGAATTCCATGGGGTTGCAAAGAATTGGACATGACTGAGTGACTTTCACTTTTCCATTATGGTTTATTACAGGATATTGAACATAGTTCCCCATACTATACAGTAGGACTTTATTGTTTATCTACTTTATATATATAGTAGTTTGTATCTGCTAGTCCCAAAGTCCTAATTTATCCCTCCCCCACCCACTGTCCCCTTTGGTAAGCATAGATTGTTTTCTATGTCTCTGATTCTGTTTCTGTTTTGTAAATCCATTCATTTGTATCATAGTTTAGATTCTACTTATAAGTGATATCATGATATTTGTCTTTCTCTGACTTATTTAACTTCATATGATACTCTCAAGGTCCATCCATATTGCTGCAAATGGCATTATTTCATTCTTTTTATGGTTGAGTAGTATTCCATTGTATACATATACCATATCTCTTTTATCCATTAATGTGTGGATGGACATTTAGACTGTTTCCATGTTTTGGCTATTTTAAATAGTGTTACCATGAACACTGGGGTGCATGTGTCTTTTCAAATCAAGTTTTCTCTGGATGTTTGCCCAGGAGTGAGATTGCTGGACCATATGGCAACTGTTCTTAATATTTTAAGAAACCTCCTGGGCTTCCCTGGGGGTTCAGTGGAAAAGAATCTGCCTGCCAATACAGGAGACATGGATTCAATCCCTGGTCTGGGAAGACCCACATGCAGCAGAGCAAGTAAGCCCTTGCACCATAATGACTGAGTGTGTGCTCTAGAGCCCAGGAACCACAACTACTGAGCCATGAGCCACGACTACTGAAGACCCTACACCTAGAGCCTGTGCTCCACAACAAGAGGAGCCACCAAATGAGAAGACCACTCACCCTGACTAGAGAAAAGTCTGAGCAGCAACACAGACCCAGCACTGCCAATAAATAAATAAGTAAAGGAATCTCCATGCTGTTCTTCATGATAGCTGTACCAGTTTACATTCCTTTCAACACTGTAGGAGGGTTCCCTTTTCTCGACACCCTCTTCAGCATTTATTATATGTAGACTTTTTAATGATGGTCATTTTCACTGGTATCAGGTGATACACCATTGTAGTTTTGATTTGCATTTCTCTAATAAGTAGTGATATTGAGCATCTTTTCATGTACTTTTGGCCTTCTGTATGTGTTCTTTGGAGAAATGTATTTTTAGGTCTTCTGCCCATTTTTTGATTGGGTTGTTTGGGTTTTTGTTTTTGAGTTGTATAGTATGTTTCTATATTTTGGAAATTAAGCCCTTGTCAGTGACATAAGTTGCAAATATTTTCTCCCATTCTGTAGGCTTTCTTTTCATTTTCTTTATGGTTTCTTTTGCTATGCAAAAGCTTATAAGTTTAATTAAGTCCCATTTGTCTATTTTTGCTCTCATTTCTATTGCCTTGGAAGACTGACCTATGAAAACACTGCTATGATTTATGTAAGAGAATATTTTGTCTATGTTCTTTTCTAGGAGTTTTATGGTGTCATATCTTAAATCTTTAAGCCATTTTGAGTTTGTGTATGGTGTGAGGGACTGTTTCAACACTGATTTACATACAGGTATCCTGCTTTCCCTAAGTCACTTGCTGCAGAAACTGTCTTTTCTCTATTATATATGCTTGCCTTCTTTGTCAAAGAGTAACTGAACATATGTGTCTAGATTTATTTCTAGGCTCTCTATTCTGTTCCATTGATCCATATGTCTGTTTGCCAACACCATGTTATTATGATTACTGTAGTTCTGTGTTACTGTCTGAAGTCTGGGATGGTTATTCCTCCAACTTTGTTCTTTCTTCCTCAGGATTGCTTTGGCAATTCTGGGTTTTTTTATGGTTCCAAATAAATTTTAGGATTATGTGTTCTAGTTCTGTAAAAAAAATGTCATGGATCATTTAATAGGGCTCCCATTAAATCTGTACGCTGCTTGGTAGTATGGCTGGTTTAACAATATTAATTCTTCCAGTCCAAGAACATGGAATATCTTTCCATTTCTTTCAATCACCTTCAATTTCCTTTATTAACGTTTTATAGTTCTCAGCAGGTAAGTCTTTTACCTCCTTGGCCAGGCTTATTCCTAAGTATTTTTTTGACATTTTAGCCCATTTTAAAATGTTTTTTTCCCTTTGGCATCCTGTAGCTTGACTGTAACATATCTAGAGGTAGATGCTATTTTTATTTGGCTTGATGGGTTTAGTTAACCATCAATATGAGAAATTATCTTGCCTGAACTTCCACAAAATCTTAGGCTCTGTCTCTTGCAATAACCCACATATACCCATATCTACAAATCCAATCAGACAAATAATGGCACTGTTCAATCTCCCATGACTCTTAACATCTTAAGGTCATGTGCTGTATGCTTTATCAATTCCAACTTTCTATTTTTAAATCCAATTAATCCTTTCATCAAGTTTTCAGTATTCTGTTTATAATTCCACAAAAACATTTATTTCAAAGAATTTTGTCAAGATTTTACTTCCTTTATTCTTCTTCAAAACTTGCCCAATTAGTATTATAAACTCCTATTTTTGTTTCATGGATATTATTCTACCCTTTATGTTTTGAAATTTTTAAAACATTAATCAATGGCTCCTGTAATTCAATTTCCTCACAGATAAAATCTCCTATTATTTTTTTTTACTTTGGATTGCCCCCATGTACTTGGTAATTTGACTGGTGGGTGCATTTTGAGTAAGAATTCATCTTCTACAACCCAGTGATATTTTCTTATAGTTTCCACTTTCTAGTGGAGCACAACTCATAGTCAAGGCTTTTGGAATTCTAGAAAGTCACAGGTTTAATCCCCAAGCAATTATGTGTCACAAATCACAACTGGCCATTCAAAGTTTCAGTTATCTTTCCTGATCAACCACAGGTACAACCTTGAAATACTAGTCACTGCCTCTTCAACCTCTCATGATTGGCAATGGGCTGATTTTCAGCCCCTTCGAAGTAACAGAAATCCCAGTTCCCATTATGTATTTTAGTTTCAGTGCCACAAATACATCAAAATATCAGTTGTCCATTCAGAGATTGGATTTTCTATTCTATTTCTGGTCCCTGAAAGCTTGTGTCCTTCTTTTTATTTTTTTTTTCATTTATTTTTATTAGTTGGAGGCTAATTACTTTACAATATTGTAGTGGTTTTTGTCATACATTGACATGAATCAGCCATGGATTTACATGTATTCCCCATCCCGATCCCCCCTCCCACCTCCCTCTCCACCCATTCCTCTGGGTCTTCCCAGTGCACCAGGCCCGAGCACTTGTCTCATGCATCCAGCCTGGGCTGGTGATCTGTTTCATCCTAGATAACATACATGTTTCAATGCTGTTCTCTCTAAACATCCCACCCTCGCCTTCTCCCACAGAGTCCAAAATTCTGTTCTGTACATCAGCCATTAAAAAGAATTCATTTGAATCAGTTCTAATGAGATGGATGAAACTGGAGCCCATTATACAGAGTGAAGTAAGCCAGAAAGATAAAGACCAATACAGTATACTAACACATATATATGGAATTTAGAAAGATGATAACAATAACCCTATATGTCTTTCTTTTCAAAGTAGACATCTCTATTTAATATGCTTTAATATTTTCTATCATTGCTCTCTGCCTCCAGTAGACGATATCTTTCTGTACTATCATCTTGTCCCCAACTCAACAATCCATCCTTCTTATGCACTATAACATAGCAGCTAATCAGACTCAAGTCCCAACCTAATTATCTGATTATTGTAAAGAGGGAAGATGTCACTCTTTGCAAAACTGTATCTTCTGTTGCAAGAGCCTCATAATCTACATTGGAAATAACTGCGGGCATCCATTTTTAGCAATATGTGAACCAAAGAGTCCAAAATATCCTCAAGAACACTCTTGAAACTAATGGATAAAACTTATTTTAATATTTTTATTTTTTATGATTTTTAAAAATATGACTTTTTTTTTTTAGTTGCACTGAGTCTTCATCGGGGCATGTGGGCTATTTGTTGTGGCACACAGGCTTTCTCTAGTTGCAGCACATGGGGGGCTTCTCTTGTTGGAGTGCACAGGCTTAGTTACCCTGAAGCATATGGGATCTTACTTCCCCAAGCAGGGATCAAATCTGCATCCCCTGTATTGGAGGGTGGATTCTTAACCACTGGGCCAATAGGAAAGTCCCACAAAAAAATGTTTTAATATTTTTAAAGGTATAACACAGCTAGTAAAAATGTAAGATGGCTTAAAACTCAACATTAAAAAAACTAAGATCATGGCATCTTGTCCCATTACTTCATGGCAAATAGATGGGAAAACAATGGAAACAGTGACAGACTTTATTTTCTTGGGTTCCAAAATCATTGCAGATAGTGACTGCAGTCATGAAATTAAAATATGCTTGCTCCTGGGAAGAAAAGCTATAACCAACCTTGACAGCATATTAAAAAGCAGAGATATTACTTTGCGAACAAAGGTCCATCTAGTCAAAGCTGTGGTTTTTCCAGTAGTCATGTATGGATGTGAGAGCTGGACTATAATGAAAGCTGAGTGCCAAAGAACTGATGCTTTTGAACTGTGGTGTTGAGAAGACTCTTGAGAGTCCCTTGGACAGCAAGGAGATCAAACCAGTCAATCTGAAAGGAAATCAGTCCTGAATAGTCAATGCAAGGACTGATGCTGAAGTTCCAATACTTTGGCTACATGATGTGAAGAACTGACTCATTTGAAAAGACCCTGATGCTGGGAAGGATTTAAGGCAGGAGGAGAAGGGGATCACAGAAGACGAGATGGTTGGATGGCATCACCAACTTGATGGACATGAGTTTGAGCAAGGTCCAGGAGATGGTGAAGGACAATGAAGCTTGGCGTGCTGCAGTCCATGGAATCACAAAGAGTCAGTCACAACTGAGTGACTGAACAACAACAAAAATGTAAGAGAAATCTTCCAAGGCCAAAAATGATGACATATCTGAAACCCAGGAAGGAAAGTAGATGCTAAAACAAGAAGGTACACAGGGGACACCTATCATTTATGATGACCTAGAGCTTTGGTTTTAATGGCCAATTAATGAGGGAGAGAAAATAAAAGTCAGTGGTTACAAAGCCCTGAAAAAAAAAAATCCCAGGCTTCAAAAAAAATACCTCCAGTAGGTAATCTAACAAGCAAAAGGGAAAAAAAAAAACTTCACAACACAAAAGGAGATGGGACATAAATGTAACTGTCTCAGTCTTGGATCAAGGTAGAATCAAACAGAATAGCAGGTAGGGGAAGCTGACAGTTTACTAAAATCTGAAGATATTCTCTGGTAGATGGTTAACCTGGCAAATGTAAAACTAATTTTCTCAGAGAATATACCTTATATTCATGGCTAAGTATATTCTCAGAGATGACCTTCCAGTGATTCTAAACTCATAGTCCAAAATCAAAACTCATAGTCCAAAGAACACTTAATGAAATAAACGACCATAAGTAAGAAAAAAATGAGAAATAATCCAAAACAAAGAAAAGGAAAACCAATCCCTCAAATGACTGAGACTGATGAATTATCATATATAAAATATGTTAAATAAAATTGATATGTTTTGAGGACACAAAAGAGAGCAACATAAGCGTAGCTAAGGAAAAAATATCAAAGATACAGCAACTCTAAAAGGAAACCAAAGAAAATTTCTAGGGATTAAATATGTAAACATGGAAGTGAGAAATACAATGAACGGGTTAAACAATTTTAGACAGAATTGAAAATGGGAACACTAAACTAGATAAATCATCCATAAAGCTTTTGCACAGTAAAGGAAACCATACACAAAATGAAAAGGCAACCCACAGAATAGGAGAAAATATTTTCAAACAAAGTGATTAACAAGGGATTAATCTCCAAAATACAAATAGCTCATGCAGCTCAATACCAAAAAACAAACAACCGAACCAAAAAATGGGCATAAGATAAACAGATATTTCTCCAAAGAAAAAATAACATGGCCAAAAAGCAAATGAAAAAATTCTCAATATCACTAATTATTAGATAAATGCAAATCAAAACTACAATGAGTTATCACTTCACATGGGTCATATTGACCATCATTCAAAAGTCTACAAATAATAAAAGCTGGAGAGGGTGTGGAGAAAGGGGAAGTCTCCTGTGGTTGGTGAGAATATAAATTAGTACAACCACTATGGAGAGCAGCATGGAGGTTCCTTTAAAAACTAAAAACAGAAAGAATTTGGAAGTTTACCTTCCTCTGCAATTTTCTGGAAGAGTTTGAGTAGGATAGGTGTTAGTTCTTCTCTCAAGTTTTGGTAGAATTCAGCTGTGAACCATCACCTTAATACAAAAACCTGACAAAGATGCCACAAAAAAAAACTATAGGCCAATAGATTCAAAAGTCTTTAACAAAATTCTAGCAAGCAGAATCCAACAACATATTAAAAAGATCATACATCATGACCAAGTGGGCTTTACCCTAGGGATGCAAGGATTCTTCAATATCCACAAATTAATCAATGTAATATACTACATTAACAAATTGAAAAATAAAAACCATATGATTATCTCAATAGATGCAGAGAAAGCCTTTGACAAAATCCAACATCCATTTATGATTAAAAAAAAAAAACCCTCCAGAAAGCAGGAATAGAAGGAACATACCTCAACATAATAAAAGCTATATATGACAAACTCTCAGCAAACATTATCCTCAATGGTGAAAAATTGAAAGCATTTCCCCTAAAGTCAGGAACAAGACAAGGGTGCCCACTCTCACCACTACTATTCAATATAGTTTTGGAAGTTTTGGCCACAGCAATCAGAGCAGAAAAAGAAATAAAAGGAATCCAGATTAGAAAAGAAGTAAAACTCTCACTGTTTGCAGATGACATGATCCTCTACATAGAAAACCCTAAAGACTCTACCAGAAAATTACTAGAGCTAATCAATGAATATAGTAAATTTGCAGGATATAAAATTAACACAGAGAAATCCCTTGCAATCCTATACACTAACAATGAGAAAACAGAAAGAGAAATTAAGGAAACAATTCCATTCACCATTGCAATGAAAAGAATAAAATACTTAGGAATAAATCTACCTAAAGAAACAAAAGACCTATATATAGAAAACTATAAAACACTATTGAAAGAAATCAAAGAAGACACAAATAGATGAAGAAATATACCATGTACATGGATCAGAAGAATCAATATAGTGAAAATGAGTATACTATCCAAAGTAATCTATAGATTCAATGCAACCCCTATAAAGCTACCAACGGTATTTTTCTGAGAACTAGAACAAATAATTTCACAATTTGTATGGAAATACAAAAAACCTCGAATAGCCAAAGCAATCTTGAGAAAGAAGAATGGAACTGGAGGAATCAACCTGCCTGACTTCAGTCTCTACTACAAAGCCACAGTCATCAAGACAGTGTGGTACTGGCACAAAGACAGAAATATGGATCAGTGGAACAAAGTAGAAAGCCCAGAGATAAATCCATGCACCTATGGACGCCTTATCTTTGACAAAGGAGGCAAGGATATACAATGGAGAAAAGACAATCTCTTTAACAAGTGGTTCTGGGAAAACTGGTCAACTACTTGTAAAAGAATGAAACTAGAACACTTTCTAACACCATACACAAAAATAAACTCAAAATGGATTAAAGATCTAAATGTAAGACCAGAAGCTATAAAACTCCTAGAGGAAAACATAGGCAAAACACTCTCTGACATAAACCACAGCCGCATCCTCTATGACCCACCTCCCAGAATATTGGAAATAAAAGCAAAAATAAACAAATGGGACCTAATTAAAATTAAAACTTCTGCACAACAAAGGAAACTATAAGCAAGGTGAAAAGACAGCCTTCAGAATGGGAGAAAATAATAACAAATGAAGCAACTGATAAAGAGTTAATCTCAAAAATATACAAGCAACTCCTGCAGCTCAATTCCAGAAAGATAAATGACCCAATCAAAAAATGGGCCAAAGAACTAAACAGACATTTCTCCAAAGAAGACATACAGATGGCTAACAAACACATGAAAAGATGTTCAACATCACTCATTATCAGAGAAATGCAAATCAAAACCACAAGGAGGTACCATTACATGCCAGTTAGAATAGCTGCTATCCAAAAGTCTACAAGCAATAAATACTGGAGAGGGTGTGGAGAAAAAGGAACCCTCTTACACTGTTGGTGGGAATGCAAACTAGTACAGCCACTATGGAGAACAGTGTGGAGATTCCTTAAAAAACTGGAAATAGAACTGCCATATGACACAGCAATCCCACTGCTGGGCATACACACTGAGGAAACCAGAATTGAAAGAGACACATGTATCCCAATGTTCTTCGCAGCACTGTTTATAATAGCCAGGACATGGAAGCAGCCTAGATGTCCACCAGCAGACGAATGGATAAGAAAGCTGTGGTACATATACACAATGGAATATTACTCAGCCATTAAAAAGAATACATTTGAATCAGTTCTAATGAGGTGGATGAAACTGGAGCCTATTATACAGAGTGAAGTAAGCCAAAAAGAAAAACACCAATACAGTATACTAATGCATCTATATGGAATTTAGAAAGATGGTAACAATAACCCTGTATGTGAGACAGCAAGAGAGACACAGATGTATTGAACAGTCTTTTGGACTCTGTGGGAGAGGGCAAGGGTGGGATGATATGGGAAAATGGCATTGAAACATGTAAATTATCATATGTGAAATGAATCGCCAGTCCAGGTTCGATGCATGATATAGGATGCTCAGGGCTGGTGCACTGGGATGACCCAGAGGGATGGGATGATGAGGGAAGTGGGAGGGGGGTTCAGGATGGGGAACACATGTACACCCATGGCGGATTCAAGTCAATGTATGGCAAAACCAATACAATGTTGTAAAGCAAAATTAATTAATTAATTAATTGAAAAAAACAAAAAGTGAATTTTAAAAAAACTAAAAATAGAACTGCCATATGATCCAGCAATCCCACTCCTAGGTATATATCTGGAGAAAACTAATTCAAAAAGATACATGCCCCCCCGGCCCCGCCAGTGTTCATTGCGGCACTATTTACAAAAGCCAAGACACGGAAGCAATCTAAATGTTCATTAACTGAGGAACAAAGAAGATGTGGTACACATACACAATGGAATGAAAGTGAAAAGTGTTAGTCACCCAGTTGTGTCCAACTCTCTGTAGACTTTTAAATGATGGTCATTCTGACCCATGTGAGGTGATACCTCATGGTAGTTTTTATTTGCATTTCTCTAATAATTATAGTGTTATTTGAGCATCTTTTCATTTACTTTTTGGCCATGTTTATTTTTTCTTTGGAGAAATATCTGTTTAGGTCTTATGCCCAGTTTTTGATTGGGTTGTTTGTTTTTCTGGTATTGAGATGCATGAGCTATTTGTATTTTGGAGATTAATCCCTTATTAACCACATGTAGCCCCACCAGGTTCCTCTGCCCATGGGATTTCCCAGACAAGAAATGGTGTGGGTGGCCATTCCCTTCTCCAGGAGATCTTTCTGACCCAGGGATTGAACTCAGCTCTCCCACATTGTAGGCAGATTCTTTACAGTCTGAGCCACAAGGGAAGTCAGTAAAGTAACAATGGAATATTACTCAGTCATTTAAAATGAAATAAAGTCATTTGCAACAACATGGATGACCTAGAGATTACCTTATTAAGTGAAGTAAATCAGATAAAGACAAATATATGATGTCACTTAAATGTGGAATCTAAAAACAAGATACAAATGAACTTACTTGCAAAGCAGAAACAGACATATAAACTTAGAAAACAAATTTATGGTTACCAAATGGAAAGGAGGAAGAAAGAAATTAGGAATTTGAGATTAACATATACACTTTACTGTATAAAATAGATATTCAACAAAGACCTACTGTATAACACAGGGAGCTCTACTCAGTATTCTGCAATAATCTATATGGGAAAAGAATCTGAAAAAGAATTGATACAGGCATATGTATGATTGAAACATTTTCCTGTACACTGCAAAATAATACAACATTGTAAATCAACTATACCCCAATATAAAATTTTTAAAAAATTTTAAAGAAACTGGAAACACTGAGCTATATAAATCATTCATAAAGGTAAGAAAGTCAAAAACATATAAAATATGAAAGAAAGACTAAGAGACATTATCAGGCAGGGAGTATTTCTACTATATGACTGTTGTAGACTGTTCTGAAAGAACCGAAAGCCCCATTATTCACAAAGATAATGAATGAGAAGTTCTCCAGATGTGATAGAAAAAAATTTAGTCACTCATTATTCATTCAACAAACATGTATTAAGTGCTTACTATGTATCAGGCACCTTCCAAACTCCAGGAGTACAGTCAAGAACAAATAGTTAAAAATCACTGCATTCATGCAGTACAGTAATTTATACAAGAAATAATGGTACCTTACATTAAAGTAACAGCAAGATGTGAAAATGGCACATAGTTGGACACATTCTGAAGACAGAGAACAGAATTTCTTCATGTAACAGGTAAGAGAGATTCTATCATAACCTGAGGGTTTAGGACATGGGCAAAAAAAAATGAAATTGTTACTTTCTGAAATTGGAAAAACCTTGAGGATAGTATCTACAGAAAAAAATATGTTCAATTTTGGACATATGTCATTTGAACTGCCTGTTACATATTCAGTGGAGATATTTACTAGGAAGTGAGCTATGGGGTGTCTAGATTGTAGGGAAGTGGTACAGGGTAGATTTACATCAGTATTTTGGAAGAACTGCCTATGTGTATTTTGAAATCACCAAAAATTGTGACAACATCAAGAAAGTGACTGAAAGTCAAGAGTAAAAAAGATTTAAGGAGTGAGGAAGAGGAATCCTAGAGTTTGAAACCAAGCCAGATTAGAGAGTGGTTATACTCTGATGATGTGCAATTCAGGAAGAATGGAGAAATGATTGGGAAACATCAATGAAGAGCAAGAACACACACTGTACCTCCAGCTATGGATACCAAGACAAAGTCTCCACTTGTGAAGACTCCAGGGAAAAATGAAGTACTCAGAAGAAACAGGTTTCAGTTATAATAGAAAGTTAAAGGGAATATCAGGGAAGTTGAAGATTTTTTTTAGTTTTGTGATTGAGTATGACTTCCAGAGGGGCTTCCCAGGTGGTATAAGCAGGAAAGATTCTGCTGCCAATGTAGGAGATGCAAGAGAAGTGAGTTCAATCCCTGGGTTGGGAAGATCCCTTGGAGTAGGAAATGGCTACTTGCCTGGAAAATAGTATTCTTGCCGGGAAAATTCCATGGACAGAGGGACCTGGTGCGCTATAGTCCATGTGGCCACAAAGAGTCAGACACAACTGAGCACAACATGAGTTCCAGAAGGCAGTTCCAGAAGAAGGATATGAGGTAGTGAGAAAAGGCCATGTCCTGAGTATCTGAAGATTTTTAATCTGAGATATTAGGGATGAACAGCTTCCTACAATTAACAGGAGTAAAAGGCATGCTGAGAAGATTCTTCATGACTTTAGCATGGAAGAAAGGGAAAAGCAGCCTATTTGCGAGAATATACATAGTTATGGAACACAGTCTAGTGTCCTCATTCAGGAAACACAACAACTTCTAAGATTGATAAATTTTAAAAAAATACACATTTAGACAGATTATTATAGGCCCACAAAATACCAGTCCAAAGACAGTATTTTTTATAGGCAGAAAGAAAAGACAACCACAATTTAAAAACCATGACAACCAACTTCTCAGAAACAACAATGGGAGACAGTAAACAGTGGAATAATAGCAGTATTGCTAGAAAACAAGTGTTTTGACCTGGAATTCTTCACTTAATAAACCCATTTTTTCAAAAATGATCATAAACAAATATTTTGTCCACCAAAAACTTATTATGAAAATATACTAATGTAATTAGTATTGTATTATTATGTATTAAATGTCTTGCATCAAACAATGTATTAAAAGTATTATGTGAAATTCCTTCTGGTTAGACAATTAAATCAATGCAACAAGAGATCAAAAACATATCCACACACAAACAAAGAAGTATGTAACCCAGGAAATGATTCACGTCAAAGGAAAGAACTTTTTCTGGGGGCCACACTGCACAGTTTGTGAGCTCTTAGTTTCCTGACCAGGGATCAGACCCATGTCCTCTGCAATGGAAACATGGAGTCTTTTTTTTAATTAGAGGATAATTACTTTACAATATTGTGATGGTTTTTGCCATACATCAACATAAATTGGCCATAGATATCCGTGTCCCCTCCTTCTTGACTCCCCTCCCACCTCCTTCCCCACCTCATCCCTCCAGGTTGTCACAGAGCACCAGATTTGAGCTCTCTGTATCATATATCAAAAAACCTCTGGCTATCTATTTTATGTATGGTAACGTATATGAGAAATAGTCTTACTGCTGGACCACCAGGCAAATCTCAAGAAAGAACCTTTCGATAAAAGCACCAGGTTGACATGTTTTGCACAATGAGGAAAAAACTGAAATTGAATCACTGTCTTATCCATAGAGAACAAGCTTTTCCAAATCTGGATTAGGATAGAGTTTAAATTTTGAAAAGTAAAGATTTAAATACTTTGAAGATACAAAAATTATCTTGGAATAGGGAGTATTTCCTAAACAATACACAAAACTTACAAAGCATAAAGAACAAAACTAATACATCTGAAACTATATTAAAGTAAAGAAAATCTGTTTCTCAAAAAGCACTATAAAGAATATGAATACAAACAAGCCACAAAATGGGAAAAGATTATATCAACAGACATAAATAAAAAAGAAGTCCCCCCTGAAAAAAAGTCCCAAAACTCAGTAACATCCAAAAAATGGGCAAAAGACATAAACACATAGTACACAGATGTTACATGAGAGACCAATACATATATGAAAACATGATCAACCTTATAAGTAATCAGAGAGCGTGAAAGTGAGAGTCGCTCAGTCCTGTCCAATTCTTTGCAACCTCATTGACTATAGCCTGCCAGGCTCTTCTGTCCATGGAATTCTCTAGGCAAGAATACTAGAGTGGGTAGCCATTGCCCTCTCCAGGGAATCTTCCCAACCCAGGCATCAAACCCAGGTCTCCTGCATTGCAGGCACAAAAGGGGAAAAATGGAAGTAATGACAGATTTTCTCTTCTTGGGCTCTAAAATCACTGCAGACGGTGACTGAAGCCATGAAATTAGCTTGCTTTTTGGAAGGAAATCTATGACAAACCTAGATAGCATATTAAAAAGCAAAGATATCACTTTGCCAGCAAAGGTCCGTATAGTCAAAGCTATGGTATTTTCAGTAGTCACAGACAGATGTGAGAGTTGAACCATACAGAAGACTGAGAGCTGAAAAACTGATGCTTCAAAATTGTTGTGCTAGAGAAGATTCTTGAGAGTTCCTTGGACTGCAAGGAAATCAAACCAGTCCATCATAAAGGAAATCAACCCTGAATATTCAGGGGAAGACTGATGCTGAAGTTGAAGCTACAATACTTTGTTCCCCTGATGTGAATACTTCATTAGAAAAGACCCGGATGGTGGGAAAGATTGAAGGCAAAAGGAGAAGAGGGTGGCAGAGGATGAAATGGTTGGATTGCATCACTGACTCAATGGACATGAGTTTGAGCAACTCTGGGAGACAGTGAGGGGCAGGGAGGACAGGTGTGCTGCAGTCCATGGGGTCGCAAAGAGTCAAACACAACATAGCAACTGAACACTAACACAAAGGGAAAGAATCTGAAGAGGAATACACACAAACACACATACAACTGAGTCACTATGCTATACAACTGAAACACAATATTGTAAATCAACTATAATTCAATTAAAAAAAACATGAGATACACACATACACACATATGGAATATCATTCAGCCATTAAGAAAGGAAAGAAATTCTTCCATTGGTGACATGAATGGATTTTGAGGACATTATGATAATTGAAATAAGTCAGATAAAGACAAATATTGTATGACTGTACTTGTATGCTGAATCTAAGAAAAAAAATAATAGTAACCCAGATACACAGAGAAGGTTGGTGGTTGCCAGGGGTAGGCAAGCAGGGAAGGGTTTTTGGAAAGAGACATCCAAAGGTACAAATTTCTGTTGTGATTGTTGTTCAGTCACTCAGTCATTTCTGACTCCTTCTGACCCCATGGACTGCAGTACACCAGGCTTCCTGGTCCTTCACCACCTCCCAGAGTTTGTTCAAACTCATTCCATTGACTCAGTGATGCCATCCAGCCATCTCATCCTCTATCATCCCCTTCTCCTCCTGCCTTCAATCTTTCCCAGCATCAGGGTTTTTTCCAGTGAGTTGGCTCTTCGCATCAGGTGGCCAAAGTATTGTACCTTCAGCCTCAGCATCAGTCCCTCCAATGAATATTCAAGATTGATTTCCTTCAGGATTGACTGGTTTGATCTCCTTGCTGTCCAAGGGACTCTCAAGAGTCTTCTCCAACACCACAGTTCAAAAGCACCAGTTCTTCAGCATTCAGCCTTCTTTATGGTCCAACTCTCACATCTGTACATGACTACTGGAAAAACCATAGCTTTCACTATATGGACCTTTGTTAGCAAAGTAACATCTGCTTTAATATGCTGCTTAGGTTTGTCATAGCTTTTCTTCCAAGGAGCAAGCATCTTTTAATTTCATGGCTTCAGTCACCATCTGCTGTGATTCTGCAGACCAAGAAAAGAAAGTCTGTCACTGTTTCCATTGTTTCCCCATCTATTTGCTATGAAGTGATGGGACCAGATGCCATGATCTTAGTTTTTTTAATGTTGAGTTTTAAGCATCAGGAAGCTTCCACAAGCCTCTTATCTTCATCCATCACAGGGCAGACAGAATGAAAACCACAATCAGAGAAAACTAACCAAACTGATCACATGGATCACAGCATTTCTAAGTCAATGAAACTATAAGCCATGCTATGTAGGGCCACCCAAAATGAATGGGTCATGGTGGAGAGTTATGACAAAACATGGTCCACTGGAGAAGGGAATGGCAAACCACTTCAGCATTCTTACCTTAAAAACTGCATGAACAGTATGAAAAGGCAAAAAGATGTGACACTGAAAGATGAACTCCCCAGATCGGTAGGTGCCCAATATGCTACTGGAAGAGTGAAGAAATAGCTCCACGAGAAATGAAGAGGCTAAGCCAAAGAGGAAGCAATGCCCAGTTGTGGATGTGTCTGGTGGTGAAAGTAAAGTCCGATGCTGTAAAGAATGATATTGCATAGGAAGCTGGAATGTTAGGTCCATGAACCAAGGTAAATTGGAAGTGGTCAAACAGGAGATGGCAAGAGAGAACATCAACATTTTAGGAATCAGGGAACTAAAACAGATGGGAATGGGAGAATTTAATTCAGATGACCATTATATCTACTACTGTGGGCAAAAATCCCTTAGAAGAAATGGGAGTAGCCATCATAGTCAATAAAAGAGACCAAATTGCACTTGGATGCAATCTCAAAAATGACAGAATGATCTAGGTTCATTTCCAAGGCAAACCATTCAATATCACAGTAATCCAAGTCTATGCCCCAACCACTAATGCTGAAGAAACAGAAGTTGAATGGTTCTATGAAGACCTACAAGACCTTCAGGAACTAACACCAAAAAAGGTGTCCTTTTCATCATAGGTGACTGGAATGCAAAAGTAGGAAGTCAAGAGATAGCTGGAGTAATAGGCAAGTTTGGCCTTGGAGTACAGAATGAGGTGGGGTGAGGGCCAACAGAGCTCTGCCGAGAGAACGCACTGGTCACGGCAACCAGCCTCTTCCAGCAACACAGGAGACGACTCTACACAGACATCACCATGGACTCTACACACAGACAACACCGAAATCAAACTGACTATATTCTTTGCAGCCAAAGGTGGAGAAGCTCTATATAGTCAGCAAAAACAAGACCGGGAGCTGACTGTGGCTCAGATCAAAAACTCCTTACTGCCAAATTCAGACTTAAATTGAAGAAAGTAGAGAAAACCACCAGGCCATTCAGGTATTACCTAAATCAAATCCCTTACAATTATACAGAGGAAGTGATAAATAGATTCAAGGCATTAGATCTAATAGACAGAGTGCCAGAAGAGCTATGGACAGAGGTTCGTGACACTGTACAGGATGTGGTGATCAAAACCATCCCCAAGAAAAAGAAATGCAGAAAGGCACAATGGTTGTCTGAGGAGGCCTTACAAATAGGTGAGAAAAGAAGAGAAGCAAAAGGCAAAGAAGAGAAGGAAAAATATACCCATCTGAATGCAAACTTCCAAAGTATAGCAAGGAGAGATTTTTAAAAAAGCCTTCCAAAGTGAACAAATTTCTAGTTATACAATAAATAAGTCCTGGGGATGTGGTGTAAAGCATGATGACTATAGTTAAAAATATTGTATTATATATTTGAAAGTTGCTAAGTCAGACTTTATTTTTGGGGGCTCCAAAATCACTGCAGATGGTGATTGCAGTCATGAAATTAAAAGACGCTTACTCCTTGAAAGGAAAGTTATGACCAACCTAGATAGCATATTAAAAAGCAGAGACATTACTTTGCTAACAAAGGTCTGTCTAGTCAAGGCTGTGGTTTTTCCAGTGGTCATGTATGGATGTGAGAGTTGGACTGTGAAGAAAGCTGAGCACTGAAAAATTGATGCTTTTGAACTGTGGTGTTGGAGAAGACTCTTGAGAGTCCCTTGGACTGCAAGGAGATTCAACAGGTCCATCCTAAAGGAAATCAGTCCTGGATATTCATTGGGAGAACTGATGCTGAAGCTGAAACTCCAATACTTTGGCCACCTCATGCGAAGAGTTTACTCATTGGAAAAGACCCTGATGCTGGGAGGGATTGGGGGCAGGAGTAGAAGAGGACGACAGAGGATGAGATGGCTGGATGGCATCACTGACGCAATGAGCATGAGTTTGAGTAAACTCCGGGAGTTGGTAATGGACAGGGAGGCCTGGGGTGCTGCGATTCATGGGGTCGCAAAAAGTCAGACACAACTGAGTGACTGAACTGAACTGAACTGAAGGAGTAACTCAAAAATTCTCAGCACAAGAAAAAAATGTGTAACTCTGTGTAGTGACAGATGTTATTAGACTTATCATAATAATCATTTTGCAGTATATACATATATTGAATAATAATGTTGCACATATACACAGAAAAAGATATAAAAATGAACAAATTAAGTATTTGTTTTATTTTTAGTTTTTTCTCCCAGTTTTATTGAGATATAATGACACAGCACTGTACACATTTAAGGCATACAGTGTAATGGTTTGACTTACATACATCATGAAATGACTGCCACAATAAGTCTGGGGAACATCTATCATCTTACACACAAAATTATAGAAAAAGACAAAACAGTTTTTGTTGTGGTAAGAATTCTTAAAATTTCCTCTTTTAACAACTTTCATAAATAACAACATAATTGCATTATTCATGCCGTACATTGTATTTCTAGTACTGATTTGTCTTATAACTGAAAGCTGGTCCTTTTGACCACTTTCAAATACCTCTGCCTGCAGCCCCTACTTCTGAAATGAAAAGTGAAAATGTTAGTTGCTCAGTGGTATACAACTCTTCGCAACTCCATGGACTGTCACCCACCAGGCTCCTCTGTCCAAGGGACTTCCCATGCAGGAATACTGGAGCCATTCCCTTCTCCAGGAGATCTTCCCCACCCAGTGATCAAACCTGGGTCTCCCGTGCTTTGGGCAAATTCTTTACTATCTGAGCATACTTCTGATAACCACAAATCTGATCTCTTTTTCCTATGAGTTTGTTTGCTTTGGAAGTGTTACTGACCTATAACACTATGTTCGTTCCTGGTGCATGTCATAGTGATTGGATATTTCTATACATTTCAAAAATGATGACCATAATAAGTAGTTACCATCTGTCACCATACAAAGATATTACATTATTAATGATTATATTCCCCACACTGTACATTTCATCCGTGTTACATTTATTTTTTTAACTGGAAGTTTGTATCTGTTAATTTCCCTTACCTGTTTCACTCATTTATCCACGCTCCTCCCCTCTAACAACTACTTCTTTGATCTCTGTATCTATGACTCTGTTTTGCTATTTTCTTTGATTCTACATATAAGTGAAATCATACAATCTTTGTATCTTTCTTTGTCTTATTTCACTTAGTAAAATATCCTCTAGGTCTATCCATGTTGTAGCAAATGACAAGACTGACTTCTTTTTATGGCTGAGTAATATTTCAATAAAGGGCAGAAATGGTATGGACCTAACAGAAGCAGAAGATATTAAGAAGAGGTGGCAAGAATACACAGAAGAACTGTACAAAAAAGATCTTCATGACCCAGTAATCATGATGGTGTGATCACTCACCTAGAGCCAGACATCTTAGAATGCAAAGTCAAGTGGGCCTTAGGAAGCATCACTACAAACAAAGCTAGTGGAATTGATGGAATTCGAGTTGAGCTATTTCAAATCCTAAAAGATAATGCTGTGAAACTGCTGCACTCAATATGCCAGCAAATTTGAAAAACTCAGCAGTGGCCACAGGACTGGAACAGGTCAGTTTTCATTCCAATTCCAAAGAAAGGCAATGCCAAAGAATGCTCAAACTATCGCACAATTGCACTCATCTCACACACTAGCAAAGTAATGCTCAAAATTCTTCAAGCCAGGCTTCAACAGTACGTGAACCACAAACTTCCAGATGTTCAAGAGGGATTTAGAAAAGGCACAGGAACCAGAGATCAAATTGCCAACATCCGTTGGATCATGGAAAAAGCAAGAGAGTTCCAGAAAAACATCTACTTCTGCTTTATTGACTATGCCAAAGCCTTTGACTGTGTGGATCACAACAAACTGTGGAAAATTCTGAAAGAGATGGGAATACCAGATCACCTGACCTGCCTCCTGAGAAATCTGTATGCAGGTCAGGAAGCAACAGTTAGAACTGGACATGGAACAGAATGGTTCCAAATAGGGAAAGGAGTACATCAAGGCTGTATACTGTCACCCTGCTTATTTAACTTATGTGCAGAATACGTCATGAGAAATGCTGGACTGGATGAAGGACAAGCTGGACAAGCTGCCGGGAGAAATATCAATAACCTCAGATATGCAGATGACACCACCCTTATGGCAGAAAGTGAAGAAGAACTAAAGAGCCTCTTGATGAAAGTGAAACAGCAGAGTGAAAAAGCTGGCTTAAAATTCAACATTCAGAAAACTAAGATCATGGCATGTAGTCCCATCATTTCATGGCAAATAGATGGGGAAACAATGGAAACAGTGACAGACTTTATTTTGGGGGGCTCCAAAATCACTGCAGATGGTGACTGCAGCCATGAAATTCAAAGATGCTTGCTCCTTGGAAGAAAAGTTACAACCAACCTAGACAGTATATTAAAAAGCAGAGACATTACTTTGCCAACAAAGGTCCGTCTAGTCAAAGCTATGGTTTTTCCAGTAGCCATTTACGGATGTGAGAGTTGGACTATAAAGAAAGCTGAGTGCAGAAGAATTGATGCTTTTGAACCGTGGTGTTGGAGAAGACTCTTGTGAGTCCCTTGGACAGCAAGGAGAAGGAAATCAGTCCTGAATATTCATTGGAAGGACTGATGCTGAAGCTGAAACTCCAATACTTTGGCCACCTGATGGGAAGAACTGACTCATTGGAAAAGACCCTGATGCTGAGAAAGATTGAAGGCAGGAGGAGAAGGAGATGACAGAGGATGAGATGGTTTATGGCATCACTGATTCGATGGACATGAGTTTGAGTTAACTCCAGGAGTTGGTGATGGACAGGGAGGCCTGGCGTGCTGCAGTCCCTGGGGTCGCAAAGAGTCAGACATGACTGAGGGACTGAACCGAACTGAATATTCCATTATGTATATATGCATACATGTATACCCACATATACACACATGCATGCACACACACATACACACAAATCTTCTTTACCCACTCATCTACTGATGGACACTGAGGTTGCTTCCATATCTTGGCTATTGTGAATAATGCTTCAATGAACATATGGGTGTATATATCTTTTCAAACTACTTTGGGGAAAAAAACAGAAGTGAAATTGCTGGATTGTACAATCGTTTCATTTTTAATTTTTTTAGGAACTACCATACTGTTTTCCATAGTAGCTGCACCAATGTTTATTCCCACCAACAGTGCATGAATATTCCCTTCACTCCACATTCTTACCATTGATCTACATGTCTGTTTTTATGCCAGTACCACATTGTTTCAACTACTGTTGCCTTGTAGTATATTTTGAAATCAGGGTGTGTGATACTTATTTTGCTCTTCTTTTTCAAGATTCTTCTGGCTTTTCAGGGTCTTTTGTGTTTCCATACAAATTTTAGAATTATTTGTTCTGGTTCTGTGGAAATTGCCATGGGTAGGATAATAAGGATTGCATTAAGTCTGTAGATTGCCTTGGCGATATGGACATTTTAACAACATTAATTCTTCTAATCCATGACATTATATCTTTCCATTTGTTTCAGTCATCTTCACTTTCTCTCTTTGACTGTCTTTTCTTTCAGTGTCTTATAGTCTTCCAAGTACAGGTCTTTCACCTCCTTGATTAGATTTATGTTTAAACAGCTTTTGATACAACTGCAAATGGGATACTTTTCTTAATTTCTCTTTCTGATAATTCACTGTTAAATGTATAGAAATGCAACAGATATCTTTTAAATTTTATTTTATTCAAGTATAGTTTATTTACAATGCTATGTTAACTTCTGCTGGTAACACGGTTCAGCAAATTCAGTTTTATATATATATATATATACTTATATATATATATATAACTGGAAAACAGTATGGTAGTTCCCCAAAAAATTTAAAATGAAATTATCATACAATCTAGCAATTTCACTTCTGGCTTTTTTCCCCAAAGTAAAGATAAGTGTGTGTATCCCCATCCATAAGTGTGTGTATCTATCTATATATATATATATATATATATATATATATGTAACTGAATCACAGTGCTGTGATTATACACATATGCGCATTATATATGTGTGTGTATATATATAACTGAATCATGTTTATACATATATAAATATATCATTATTATGTTTATATCTCATATAAATAAATATTCACATCTATATACAAGTAACCATATATATGGGCTTTCATGGTGACTCAGCAGTAACGAATCACCTGCAATGCAGTAGCTTTAGGAGACATGGATTCGATCCCTGGGTGGGGAAGATTCCCTGGAGGAGGACATGGGAACCCAATTTAGTATTCTTGCCTGGAGAATCCCATGGACAGAGCAGCTTGGCAGGCTACAGTCCATAAGGTCGCAAAGAGTCAGACATGACTGAAGCAACTTAGCACACACATACAATCATATATATATTCATATTTTTATATATTCATATATATGTACATTCTTTAGGTAATGATGTCATTGTTCAGTCGCTCAGTTACTTCTGACTCTTTGCGACCCCACGTGAACAGCACGCCAGGCTTCCCTGTCCTTCACCATCTCCCAGAGCTTGCTCAAATTCATGTCCATTGAGTCAGTGACGCCATTCAACCATCTCATCCTCTGTTGTCTCCTTCTCCTCCTGCCTTCAATCTTTTCAGCATCAGGGTCTTTTCTAAGGAGTTGGCTCTTTGCATCAGGTGGCCAAAGTACTGGAGCTTCAGCTTCAGCATCAGTCCTTCCAATGAACACCCAGGACTGATTTCCTTTAGGATGGACTGGTTTGATCTCTTTGCAGTCCAAGGGACTCTCAAGAGTCTTCTCCAACACCAGTTCAAAAGCATCAATTCTTTGGCGCTCAGCCTTCTTTATGGTCCAACTCTCACATCCATACATGGCTACTGGGAAAACAATAGCTTTGACTAGACAGACTTTTGTTGGCAAAGTAATGTCTCTGCTTTTTAATATACTGTCTAGGTTTGTCATAGCTTTTCTTCCAAGGAGCAAGTGTCTTTTAATTTCACAGCTGCAGTCACCATCTGCAGTGATTTTGGAGCCCAAAAAAATAAAGTCTGTCACTGTTTCCATTGTTTTCCCATCTGTTTGCCATGAAGTGATGGAACCAAATGCCATGATTTTTTTTTTTTTTTTTTTTGAAGGCTGAGTTTTAAACCAGCTTTTTCACTCTGCTGTTTCACCTTCATCAAGAGGCTCTTTAGTTCCTCTTTGCCTTCTGCCATAAGGGTGGGGTCATCTGCATATCTGAGGTTGTTAGTATTTCTCTCTGCAATCTTGATTCTGGCTTGTGCTTCATCAAGCCTGGCATTTCGTATGATGTACTCTGCATATAAGTTAAATAAGCAGGGTGACAATATACAGCCTTGACAAACTCTTTTCCTAATTTGGAATCAGTCCATTGTTCCATGTTTAGTTCTAACTGCTGCTTCTGTTGTGGGTTATTTGAGGTTTTTCTTGTTCCCTGAGGTAGGTATATCACTATAAACTTCCTTATTATAAGTTTTTGTTTTCACTATGTCCCATAGATTGGATTTTTGTGCTTTCATTTTCATCTTTTCATTTGTCTCCAGGTAGTTCTTTGTTTCCTCTTAGATTTTTTAATTTTAATCCAACATTTTTAACCCTTTTGGGTAGGATTTGTTTCTCTTCATGTTAAATTATAATCTAAAGACAGTTCTTTTGAAACACTAGATCATGATTTAGTTTCTTTACTGTATATAATAATGTCAAGTTATATATATAATTACATAACTCTATATATAATGTTGTAGTTTGAGGTTACCACATCTACTTGTGCTAGTTGTTGAGAAACAAAACAGACTCTTCAAATTTGTTCTTTTTAAAAAGGATTATTTTCTGAATTGTTTTCCTTTGGCCAGAGTAAGGGAGCAGTAAGGACGATGCGACTGGGCAGGGGCAGGGAATGGAGATACTGTGGGACAGGATAACCATGCCATGGAGAAGCTGACAATCAGGACTATAGTAGCACACAGTCCATGGTAACAATAAAGAAAGAATATTGTGCTGGATGGACAACCCTGTTGGGACTTTTAGTTCTGACGTCAGTCATAAGTACCTTGTCTCCAAAACTCTTATGTACCAAGAACCTTAGTACTTCATTTCCACAAAGAATGCTTTCTGAGCATGACAATTACACACACACAACACTGTTAAAATAGTGTATTTCTAAAAGGACTCAACAATCCACTTTATGGCCTTCTTCAAATTAGTTTAGTTTTTAAAATCTAAGAGCATATAACAGTTAAAAAGGATTTAACTCTTTTAAATAGTTGTGCCCTTTATCTTACCTACTTTTGTTTTTTCTTTAAGAATAATTTGCTTCAGGGAGGAAGAAATATATGTTTTTCTGACCTGGGGAGATGCAAGAGGATGGGAATAGAAATGCAAAGCAAGGTTTCTATCTTAAAAAAAAAATTGGCCCCACCCTCGCCCCCTGCAGTGGAAGCATGGAGTCTTAACCACTGGACTGCCACGGAAGTCCCTCTATCTAAAAATTTTTAGTTGAAAAAGTACTCTAAATGATTTTCTTATCAAGCAAAGAGTCTTAGAAAAATGTGGTAAGCTTCACAAAAAGTTCATTGTTTCGTTGAGGGGTATGGGAAGGAACGGACAAGGAAACGGCAACCCACTCCAGTATTCTTGCCTGGGAAATCCCATGGACAGAGAAGCCTGGCGGGCTACACTCCATGGGGTCGCTAAAGGGTCAGACATGACTGGGCAACTACACAACACCAGGAGAAGCAAACTCCATTTTGTAGGAAAAATGAAAAAAAATAAAAAGACGGCTTTAGAGAACTCTAATTCAGTCAGAGAAAAAATAAAGGGTATTTTATGTTATGTGAAGTATATATTTCAATAAAACTATTTTAATGTAAACTGTATCATCTTACTCTCCAGCTTATAAATAATCGTTTCTCAGTTTTTAAATTAAAAATCAAATTCCTTACTAAAAAAACAAACAAACAAAAAGGAGGCAGGAGAAAAGATGAATCCATAAACTCAGATTCTAGTCCAAGCTGCTCAACTAACAGATCAAGGGTCACAGATCAAGATCTATGCTCAGATTCCCCTGCTCCAATGGGACATTTTATGAGTATGTGCCTCTCCAGTAGGCTCATCTGCTGGTGGGTGGATGTGTTCAAAGAATACAGTCAGGGAATCATTTGTCACCCTGTTTCCCTGAGACCTGGTTCTAACATGAACTCTATTCTGAGCTGGGGTCCTTTTAAATCCACTCATTAAGCTGAAGCTGTCACAGGCTCAAAGCCCTGCAAGCTAAGCCTATATGGAGACCACTGAAAACACAGCCAGGATCAATGACTGAACCATCAGCTCCTGTCATGCTCATTAGAAAGGAAGAGCCTTTGGACACCTCTTGGAGTTTTCTCCCTTTTCCCATCAAACTGGCAAAGAATCCAGGACATTATTGCTTATCAACCTGTGGTCCACTAATTCCACTCCCATCTTTCCACAAACCTGTCCATCAAAATCAGGTAGGAGAGAGAAGACTCACTTTTTCAGAGGCCTCGTCAAAGTGCTCACTTTGACTCTGGAACAATACAAGAAACTAGCCATCATATTTCCTTGAGGGGCATGATTCTGTGCAAATCCCTCCCCCATAATGACCTCACTATCCCCATCTGTCAAATGGGTAGGTATCAGACTAGATTTCTAAGGGCCCTCTTAGTTCTATTCCTTGAGGTTGAAGCTGGAAAATATCCATGAAAGGCCAGAGTAGAGGCTGAAGAACACTTGGGAAAGAGTGAGCAAATGGGATAAGAGAAGGGGAAAGAAAAGCAACATCCTCTGACAGATTCCTTCCCAGTCTGACTCTCCCAGGAACCCCTCCCTGAACCCCACCCACATGGCCTTCTTTCAGACTGCCCTTTAGCCCTCAGCCCGGGCCCAGAGCAAGGCCTGGTCCCGGGCTGAGGGCATGTGGTGAACTGAAGAAGCAAACTTCTGAGACAGAATCTGTGAACAAAGTGAGCTGCCTCCCCTGTAGTGCCAGCAGGTGCTGGGAAAGCTCCGTGGAATCAAGCTGACATGGTGTGTGAATCAAAGACGTGTGAGTACATAAGCCAGTGAGTTGGTGAAAGAAGGACCAGGACTAGGCAGCTGCATCCCCAGAAGGGGGCTTGGGAAGGCACAGAGCAGCTGGTTAGTTCTGGGGGTAACACCAGGGGCTGAGGTCCACAAGCAGTTTGCAGAAATGGAGCTTTGAATACACACCAAATGCCCCTGATGCCTGAGTCAGGAGCTGAGGTTTGGAGGGAGTCAGGAAGAAGGTGAAAAGTCAAACAGAATGGAGGAATTTATGAAGTGCTCCTGGACTCCCCAGCTCGGCACCTTGCTAACTCCTGCTCATCCTCCAATGGTCAGCTTACTAGCTTCTGACTGCCAGCACTAACTGCATTCTCCCCTTACAAACTCCCAAACCCCCAGTGTGGCCCCTTGGCCTGCTTCCATCATAACTGTAGCTAAATGACTATTCAGCATCTGACTGATCTCTCCACAGGGTCTGCTGCTGCTGCTACTGCTAAGTCGCTTCAGTTGTATCTGACTGTCCGTGCTACCAGGCTTCTCAGTCCATGGGATTTTCCAGGCAAGAGTACAGGAATGGGTTGCCATTGCCTTCTCCACCACAGGGTCTACTAGTTCTTTAAGGGCAGGGATAATGCCCTGTTCATCACTGAATGGACAGCTCCAGCCCTGGACCTGGCACCAGAGAGGTACTCAGGAAATATTTGTTGAATGCAAGAATGAATGAAAGATACGGGAGCTCCCTGTGTTAGGGGCTCTGCCCTCTCACTGCTGAGGGCCTGAGTTTGATACCTGATCAGGGAACTAAGATCCCACAAGCCACGCAGCCAAAACAAAAACAAGAATAACCAAAAAAGGCAAAGAGAAAATAATGAGTGCGAGAGATGGAGGAGGGGTGCAGGTCTGAAAGACCTCCAGAGACTAGGCAGTCCTCCCAGGGTCCCAGTGGGAGTCAGCCTGCTCAGGACAGATGATGAGGAGTAGTATGCAGGCTGGCACTCTCTGCCACAGGGTCTATGTAGTTTAGCCCCAGATCCTTTGAGAAAGGGTGAAAACAGGCTGACAGACAGCTGTCTGGAAGCAATTCATGTGTCACTGATTCTGTGCCCTGGCTTGAGGGCCACATTGAAGGAAGCTTGGGAAATTGTTTCAACCAGCTTGCCTTGCTGGGGTCTGACATCATGCTGCCCTCTGCTGTGGTTTGGTGATTAAGGAGTTTGCCTGTGGCTCACTCTCCATCATACAAGCCCAAACGAGGCACGTTCTTACTCCAGTTCACACATGGAACCAAAACATCCTGGCCCTGGTTTTACTTTCTCTCATAAGCTCTTATGCTTCCCTGACTCAGGGTCCTTCTGAAATCCTAGAAGTTTGTTCCCAAGCAGTGTATTCCATACACAGCCTGCAGTGGGATTACACTAGAGATAAATAAAAGATTAGTTTCCAAGTTTTGGGACTAAATAAAGGATCAGATTCTTAGTGATTGGGAGATAAAAGGAATTTCGGGGTTTGTTCATGGATGAACCAATTCAGAAGCAGTTTGGGGCAGTGGGTGGAACTAGAGCTCAGTTTTCCCTGGGGTTTTTCTTTTGTTGGTCTCCCTCACTACCCACCCTGGCCATCTGGTTTCACTTCTGACACAGGCTGAGCAGGCTAGGGCAGCAGTGAGCCCAGTGAGGAGGCTGAGTAGAGCCTCTGACCAGGCTGGGTGTTGCATGGGGAAAGGAGGGACACAACTGGACCTTCTGCTGGGTTGGGAGGGTCTCTCCGGTCCCACTGGAGCATCATGTCCAGGTAACACTTGGCTTCTCTGGAAGGCGTTTTGCATGACAAGCATAACTCTCCAAAACATCACTAACAACCTATGATATCCCTTAGGCATTGGATATACTTATGCTTATCTGTCTTGCTTGTTCGTCCTTACGACCTGACAGATTTGGTGCAGCAAGTTACCAGGGAAAGTAGAATAAGATTCCTGAAAGCGGAGACAAATGAATACCTGAATGGGGAAGGGGCATCACAAAAAATGAAAGAGAGAGAAAAGGGGCAACTTGTAGGGACTGGAATGCAAAAGTAGGAAGTCAAGAAATACCTGTAGTAACAGGCAAACTTGGCCTTGGAGTAAAAAATGAAGCAGGGCAAAGGCTAACAGAGTTTTGCCAAGAGAACACACTGGTCAAATCAAACACCCTCTTTCAAGAACACAAGAGATGACTCTACTCATGGACATCACCAGATGGTCAATACCAAAATCAGATTGATTATATTCTTTGCAGCCAAAGGTGGAGAAGCTCTATATAGTCAGCAAAAACAAGACCAGGAGCTGACTGTGGCTCAGATCATGAACTCCTTATTGCCAAATTCAGACTTAAGTTGAAGAAAGTAGGGAAAACCACTAGGCCATTAAGCTGTGACCTAAATCATATCCCTTATGATTATACAGTGGAAGTGAAAAATAGATTCAAGGGATCTAGACAGAATGCCTGAAGAACTATGAACAGAGGTTCGTGACACTGTACAGGAGGCAGTGATCAAGACCATCCCCAGGAAAAAGAAATGCAAAAAGGCAAAATGGTTGTCTGAGGAGACCTTAAAAATAGCTGTGAAAAGAAGAGAAGTGAAAGGCAAAGGAGAAAAGGAAAGAAGTATCCATTTGAATGCAGAGTTCCAAAGAATAGCAAGGAGAGATAAGAAAGCCTTCCTCCATGATCAATGCAAAGAGATAAAGGAAAACAATGAAATGGGAAAGACTAGAGATCTCTTCAAGAAAATTAAGAGATACCAAGGAAACATTTCATGCAAAGATGGGTACAATAAAGAACAGAAATGGTATAGACCTAACAGAAGCAGAAGATATTAAGAAGAGGTGGCAAGAATACACAGAAGAACTATACAAAAAAGATCATGACCCAGATAATCACGATGGCGTGATCACTCACCTAGAGCCAGACATCTTGGAATGCAAAGTCAAGTGGGCCTTAGGAAGCATCACTACAAACAAAGCTAGTGGAGTTGATGGAATTCGAGTTGAGCTATTTCAAATCCTAAAAGATGATGCTGTGAAACTGCTGCACTCAATATGCCAGCAAATTTGAAAAACTCAGCAGTGGCCACAGGACTGGAACAGGTCAGTTTTCATTCCAATTCCAAAGAAAGGCAATGCCAAAGAATGCTCAAACTATCGCACAATTGCACTCATCTCACACACTAGCAAAGTAATGCTCAAAATTCTTCAAGCCAGGCTTCAACAGTACGTGAACCACAAACTTCCAGATGTTCAAGCGGGATTTAGAAAAGGCACAGGAACCAGAGATCAAATTGCCAACATCCGTTGGATCATGGAAAAAGCAAGAGAGTTCCAGAAAAACATCTACTTCTGCTTTATTGACTATGCCAAAGCCTTTGACTGTGTGGAGCACAACAAACTGTGGAAAATTCTGAAAGAGATGGGAATACCAGATCACCTGACCTGCCTCCTGAGAAATCTGTATGCAGGTCAGGAAGCAACAGTTAGAACTGGACATGGAACAGAATGGTTCCAAATAGGGAAAGGAGTACATCAAGGCTGTATACTGTCACCCTGCTTATTTAACTTATGTGCAGAATACGTCATGAGAAATGCTGGACTGGATGAAGGACAAGCTGGACAAGCTGCCGAGAGAAATATCAATAACCTCAGATATGCAGATGACACCACCCTTATGGCAGAAAGTGAAGAAGAACTAAAGAGCCTCTTGATGAAAGTGAAACAGCAGAGTGAAAAAGCTGGCTTAAAATTCAACATTCAGAAAACTAAGATCATGGCATGTAGTCCCATCATTTCATGGCAAATAGATGGGGAAACAATGGAAACAGTGACAGGCTTTATTTTGGGGGGCTCCAAAATCACTGCAGATGGTGACTGCAGCCATGAAATTCAAAGATGCTTGCTCCTTGGAAGAAAAGTTACAACCAACCTAGACAGTATATTAAAAAGCAGAGACATTACTTTGCCAAAGTCCGTCTAGTCAAAGCTATGGTTTTTCCAGTAGCCATTTATGGATGTGAGAGTTGGGACTATAAAGAAAGCTGAGCACAGAAGAACTGATGCTTTTGAACCGTGGTGTTGGAGAAGACTATTGAGAGTCCCTTGGATAGTAAGGAGATCCAGTAAGTCCATCCTAAAGGAAATCAGTCCTGAATATTCATTGGAAGGACTGATGCTGAAGCTGAAATTCTAATACTTTGGCCACCTGATTCGAAGAACTGACTCATTAGGAAAGACCCTGATGCTGGGAAAGATTGAAGGTAGGAGGAGAAGGGGATGACAGAGGATGAGATGGTTGGATGGCATCACTGACTCAATGAACACAAGTTTGAGTAAGTTCCAGGAGTTGGTGATGGACAGGGAAGCCTGGCGTAATGCAGTCCACGGGGTCGCAAAGAGTTGGACACAACTGAGCAACTGAACTGAACTGAAAAAGCACTTCCCCTGTGCCATGCTGTGTCCTGACAATCACTAGCTGTTTGTCAGGAGACCACAGGAAAAACAAGGATGTATCCACCAAATTTTATTTATAAAGACAAGGGAGTCCAGCATGACCTCCATGTTCCATTGGCTAAAGCTACCAAGATCTCCCATTTTAAAGCATGAGAGTTCAGTTGGCTAAGAATTTAATGACTGTAGGACAAACAATTCCCCATTGGCTTGAAATAACTAAAGGTTGCTCTGGATGGATTTATGTTAACAGAATACATCTAGAGTGGTAGTAGTAGTAGTCGTTGTTTTTTTTTTTTGTTTAGTCACTAAGTCATGTCCTACTCTTTGTGACCCATGGACTGTAGCCTGTCAGGCTCCTCTATTCATGGGATTTCCCAGTCAAGAATACTGGAATGGGCTGGCATTTCCTTCTTCAGGGAATCTTCCTGACCCAGGGATCAAACTCACATCTCCTGTATTGACAAGCTGATTCTTTACCACTGAACCACCAGGGAAGCCCTGTAATAGCTATAGTAGTAGTAAAAGCCATGGCGGTGGTGTTGTAGTAAAGAAAGATGAGCATCATTTTGTGAGAATTTATCAGGCACAGTTGTAAGTACATTTCATGTGTTAACTTGTCTAATCCTTATAAGAAGCACATGAAGTTAGCAGATCTTGTTGACTGTGGGAAGAAGGCCCTGGGAATAAGATGAAAGAACCATAATTTTTAAACTGGAGTTACTTTGAATCTTTAAGAAGAGCTCAAGGATGTCCCTGTTGGTCCACCTTGCAGTGCAGAGGATATGGGTTTGATCCCTGGTTGGGAAGCTAATATGCCACATGCCACAGAGTAGCTAAGTCTGTGTGCCACAACTAGAAAGTCCATGCACACAAAGGTCCCACATGACACAATGAAGATCCTGCATGCCACAACTAAGACCCAACGCAATCAAATCAGTAAGGGTTTTAAAAAAGAAGAGCTCGAAAATCCCACTATCTCTTTAGAATTCATGAATTTGGCCTAAGTGATGATGATGACAGGGATGAACTGTGACTGTGAAGTAAAGTAGGATGATCCAAAGATAAGTCGTAACCTATCATCTACTTGCAAGCTTCATTATCACACCTCAAAACATCAGGATAAAACATTTTAATTTCCATCTAATACATGAACGTTTGCAAAGATCTGTATGTTTAGCAACATGCAGAGAAAAAATCCAAACATTTGGCTGTTTTTCACTTTTCACTCAGTTATTTTGGGAATCATGTAGTGTCTCTCTCTCTTTCTCTTTCTCTCTCTCTCTCTCTCACACACACACCCACACACCCCACCACTATCTCAACCAGAGTATCCTGCCTGAGCCCCAACCAGCCTGACTCCTGGTTGCCCTTCCTCAAGGATCCTGCCCGAGGTTTATGGAAGGAGCCGGGCAAAGTAACTTAGAATCTGCACCAAGATAATTGGTGATGAGCAGCCTTGGAAACCTAGACTCCCCCAAAATTCCCATTATACTTGAAATGAAAGAGGAAATGCTCCTGGCCTGGCTGCTTTCTACCTGGGCCTCACAGGTCAGAGCATTGAAACCTAAGAGCATCAGCCAGATAAGGACTGGGCCTCTCATCTGTTGTTGTTGTTCAGTCACTCAGTCATGTCTGACTCTTTGAAACCCCATGGACTGCAGCATGTCAGGCTTCCCTGTCCTTCACCAACTCCCAGAGCTTACTCAGACTCATGTCCATTGAGTCAGTGGTGCCATCCAACCATCTCATCCTCTGTTGTCTCCTTCTTCTCCTGCCTTCAGTTTTTCCTAGCATCAAGGTCTTTCCTAATATGCTGGCTCTTTGCATCAGATGGCCAAAGTATTGGAGCTTCAGCTTCAGCACCAGTCCTTCCAATGAATATTCAGGACTGATTTCCTTTAAGATGGACTGGTTGGATCTCCTCACAGTCCAAGGGACTCTCAAGAGTCTTCTCCAACACCAGTTCAAAAGCATCAATTTTTCAGTGCTCAGCTTTATAGTCCAACTCTCACATCCATACATGACTACTGGAAAAACCATAGATTTGACTATATGGACCTTTGTCAGCAAAATAATGCCTGCTTTTTAATACACTGTCTAGCTTTATCATAGCTTTCCTTCCAAGAAGTAAACATCTTTCAATTTCATGGCTGCAGTGATTTTGCAGACCAAGAAAATAAAGTCTGCCCCTGTTTCCATTGTTTCCCCATCTATTTGTCATGAAGTGATGGGACCGGATGCCATGACCTTCATTTTTTGAATGTTGAGTTTTAAGCCAGCTTTTTCACTCTCCTCCTTCACTTTCATCAAGAGGCTCTTAGTTCCTCTTCACTTTCTGCCATAGGGTGGTGTCATCTGCACATCTGATGTTATTGATATTTCTCTTGGCAATCTTGATTCCAGCTTGTGCTCCATTCAGTCCAGCATTTCGTATGATGTACTCTGCATATAAGTTAAATAAGCAGGGTGACAACATATAGCTTTAACAAACTCCTTTCCCAATTTTGAACCAGACCATTGTTCCATGTCTGGTTCTAACTGTTGCTTTTTGACCTGCATACAGGTTTCTCAAGAGGCAGGTAAAGTGGTCTGGTATTTTCTTTAAGAATTTTCCACAGTGTGTTATGATCCACACAAAGGCTTTAACATAGTCAATGAAGCAGAAGTAGATGTTTTTCTGGAATTCTCTTGCTTTTTCTATGATCCACTGGATGCTGGCAATTTGACCTCTGGTTTTTCTGCCTTTTCTAAATGCAGCTCAAACATATAGAAGTTCTCAGTTCACGTGCTGTTGAAGCCTAGCTTGGAGAATTTTGAGCACTACTCTGCTAGCGAGCATAGAAACTTAACAGCATCAACCAGATGAGGACTGGGCCTCTCATGGTGGCAGCCAATGAGGAAAGGAGGGACCTGTCCTTCCAGATGACCCCATCACAGATTCCCTGGCTCTGGGAACTCCAAAGTGGGAACTCAACTCCTTGAGAACAACTGGCAACAAGGTAAGGCCTCTCTATTTACTCTGAACTTCTCAATTCTGGAGCTATATTTCCCAGAGTGGGCACTGGACCACCTGCAGCAGAATTCCCAGGAAAGCTTGTTGAACCTATGGATTCCTAAGCCCCATCTCAGACATCCTGGGTCAGATCCCTGCGCTAGGGACCAGGGATCTGCATGTTGAAAGGGCTCCATAATCAGCCTTATGCTCCATTAAGACTGAGAACCACTTCTTTTTTTTTTTTCCGGCTGCCCTGGGTCTTCGTTGCTGCACCCAGGCTTTGTTGCAGCACATAGGTTTTCTCTAGTTGCAGCCCGTGGAGGCTTCTCCAGTTGTGGAGTACAGGCCCTAGAGCACACTGTCTCAGTAGCTGCTGTGTGCAGGCTCTCCAGTTGCAGCACTCAAACTTAGCTGCCCCACGACATGTGGGAACATGGAGTTCCCCAACCTGGGATGGAACCTGCACCCCCTGCATTGGAAAGCAGATTCTTAACCACCAGACCACCAGGGAAGTCCCTGAGAACCACTTCTTCAGAGATGTATTTCACCAGGTTGTAGTTTCGTCCATTTCTACAGGTTTCATATTTCACTCTGCTTTGGTTCAACAAAAATTCATGGAGAGCCTGCTCCAGACCAGACGCTGTTCCAGGCACAGAGTGGGCAGCACTGACAGGGACCCAGGTCCTGCCTTCATGGAGGCTGCAGTGATTTCAGTCACATGACAATGCCAACAGCCACAGCATGCCAGGACTCTTTTTTTTTTTTTTAAACAAATGAGAAAACAGCACTTAGAGTGTAAGCAACTTACACGGACTGCTAAGTGATGTTTCTAGAGCTAGAATCCACTCCCCTCACTTCAGACCCACATTCTTTGCACTGCCCCTCAGAGCATTAAAGGCTCAGATAGTGGAGTGAGAGCTGCAAAGACCCTTATCAGACAACCAACTGGAATATCCAAGAGGTTTTAATTGTCATTTCAACTCTAACCAGTTGCCCCTACATGTAAGGGAAGGCTCTGCAACTATCCCAAGATTATGGCATCCAGTCATGGAAAAGCCGACTCATTAGAGAACACCCTGATGCTGGGAAAGATTGAAGGCAGGAGAAGGGGACAACAGAGGACAAGATGGACTCACTGACTTGATGGACATGAGTCTGAGTAAGCTCCAGGAGTTGGTGATGGATAGGGAAGCCTGGCGTGCTACAGTCCATGGGGTCACACAGTCAGACACGACTGAGCGACTGAACAACAATAACTGAACTACCAATACAACCAGGATCAATGAGAAAGCTGCTGCAATTGGTTAATCATGTCTACAGCGGGTATAGAACCAGGGAGTGGCTGCACGGACTACATATGCACACTGGTCCTGTATATGCACAAACCCTCCATTCTTATGTATGTATGTATGCATGTACGTATTTTTGTATGTATTTATTTTTGGTTGCGCTGGGTCTTTGTTGCTGTGCACAGGCTTTCTCAAGCTGTGGTGAGGGGGGCTACTCTCTAGTTGCCGTGTGCTGGCTTATCATTACAGTGGCTTCTCTGTGCAGCACAGACTCTAGGCTCTCATGCTTCAGCAGTTGCAGCACGCAGTCAGTAGTTGCGGCTCCTGGGCTTAGTTGCTCTGAGGCATGTGGAATCTTCCCAGGCCAGATCCAATCCAATGTCCTCTGCACTGGCAGGTGGACTCTCATCCACTGTAGCAACAGGGAAGTCCAAACCCTCCATTCTATAGATGAGGAAATTGAGGTCCAGAGAGAAGTAAGTTATCCAGGCCTCAGACCTGGGACTGGACTTGAACCAAGGTCTCTAAAATTATAGTCAAGGGCACTTTATACTATCCAGTGCTGTCTTTCCCACGCAGCCAAGATAATTAAACTGAGAAACGGATCAAAGCGTCAGGAATCAAAGACTTTCTGGTACTGGTGCCAAGGGTCCTGTGGAGGCCAGAAGAGGGAGGAGAGGCTGAAATGGTGGGAGGTCCCAACAGGACCAGCAGGGAGGCTGCTGCTGCTGCAGCTCTTTAATCTCTCAGTCATGTCTGACTCTGTACGACCCCATGGACTGTAGCCCGCCAGGCTCCTCTTTCCATGGGATTCTCCAAGCAAGAACACCAGAGTGGGTTGCCATTTCCTTCTCCAGGGGATCTTCCTGACCCAAGAATTCAATCCGTGCCCCCTGCTTGGCAGGTGGATTCTTTACTGCTGAGCCACCTGGGAAGCCTAACTAGGGAGGCAGTCCCTCCCACTCCTGCCCTCCCAGCGAGGGAAGGAAGAAACCCACATTACTGAGCCCTCACCTGTGCTTTAATCCTTTCAGTCACCACATGAGGAAGCTCCAGTCAGAGGAGGAAACAGAGTGGAGGGGGTGGGGGGCAGGTTAAGTGACTGAGCCAAGCTCACATAACCCAAACCAGGGCAGGCTCCCAGGTATTAGTGGCTCTACACCCCACCTATGACCACACAGGGGGGCTTAGAGCACATGCTTTGGGTCCAAAAATCTTGAGTCCCAACTCTACCACACGCTGGCTCTGTAACTTTGGCAAGTGCTTTGACCTCTCAGAGGAATTCCCTGGTGGCTCAGACGGTAAAGCGTCTGTGCCTACAATGCGGGAGACCTGGGTTCGATCCCTGGGTCAGGAAGATCCTCCGGAGAAGGAAATGGCAACCCACTCCAGTACTCTTGCCTGGAAAATCCCATGGATGGAGGAGCACGGTAGGCTACAGTCCATGGGGTCGCGGAGAGTCGGACACGACTAAGCAACTTCACTTCACTTCACTTGACCTCTCAGTCTTTTCATCTGTCAAATGGAGAGATAGCAAGCCTTAGCTCAGCGGGTTGTTGCTATAGTATTAAAAGAAATAATATATAGGAAGCACTAAGCCATAGAATATAGTAAATGCTCATTAAATGGTAGCCCTTACTGTTGCCCTCACCACTGCCCTGGGGAGGCATGTCACCTGAACACCTGGCACCCAGTGCTGGCCTGGATGTCTTTCTTGGAGAAGGTCTCATCTTCAGATCATCTTGTTCCTACAGCTGGAGTTAGCAGCCCCACTTGCAAATGTATTCAAATATCATATAAATCACAAGGGAGTGAGTCTGTAGAGAAATTAGGAAGCCCATTACCCACAGACAGACTCACCTCAGAACAACTGCCACAAGATGGCAGCCTAAGAAGTGGCCACAGATCAGCAGAGCTCTTCCAAGTCAGGCCACACCCTGTCAGATGGGGTCTCCCCCAGCTCTGTTCACACTGACTACGGTGTGCAAGGACCTCTTTAGGGTACTTCCTGAGGTGGTCATTGCTTTCCTGACCTCACTAGGGACTATTAGGACATCAAAGAAGGGTGTTTGGAGTTTTAACCTTAGAGAGTGAAGCGTGGTGTTTCTATTTACTAAGAGTAAATAAAAGTGATGTGTTTCTTTTAGGTGACTCTTTTGATAAACTTATGGTTACCATGGGAGCAGCAGGATGGGATGAGGGGTAAACTGGGAGATTGGGATTGACATATATACACTACTATGTATCAAACAGATAATTAATAAGGAACTACCGTACAGCAAAGGGAAATCTACTCAATACTCTGTAATGACCTGTATGGAAAAAGAATCTAAAAAAGAAGGGATAGATGTATAGGTATAACTGATTAACTTTTCTGTACACCTGAAACTAACACAACACTGTAAATCGATTACACTCCAATTTAAAAAAATTTGATATAAACAATTAAATGCCTTTTTTGAATTAAGGTCCCCAATAATATACCTAAATAAAAAGTGTTACTAAAAGTAACAAAGTAGTCTCCACTTTGTTTTTGGAAATCAGATCCAAAGAAGTTGTGAACTTAGAAGGCCTGAGATGCACCACCACCCCCCCCACACACACACACAAGAGGTCCCAGTATGTGCCACATCTCCTCTGACCCCCTGATTCAAGGAGGAGGAGCACCCTCAGCCTCATTCATTGCACAAACTAACATTTATTGTGTTTTATATGCATTATCTCATTGAATCCTCCTCACAAAACCTTATACAAGTAAGATAACTGTTACTATGGTCCCCATGTTAGAGGAGAGAAAATAGGTTCAGTGATATTAAGTAACATGCACACAAAGTTCTCAAGTCACAAGTGGTAGGTCCAGAAGGCAGGCTTAGTCCCTCCTACTCCATTCAGTTCAGTTCAGTCGCTCAGTCGTGTCCCACTCTTTGCGACCCCATGAATCGCAGCACGCCAGGCCTCCCTGTCCATCACCAACTCCCAGAGTTTACTTAAACTCATGCCCATCGAGTCGGTGATGCCATCCAGCCATCTCATCCTTTGTCGTCCCCTTCTCCTCCTGCCCCCAATTCCTCCCAGCAGCAGGGTCTTTTCAAATGAGTCAGTTCTTTGCATCAGGTGGCCAAAGTACTGGAGCTTCAGCTTCAGCATCAGTCCTTCCAATGAATATCCAGGACTGATTTCCTTTAGGATGGACTGGTTGGATCTCCTTGTAGTCCAACGGACTCTCAAGAGTCTTCTCCAACACCAGTACAAAAGCATCAATTTTTCAGCGTTCAGCTTTCTTTATAGTCCAATTCTCACATCCATATACATGACTACTGGAAAAAACCATAGCTTTGACTAGATGGACCTTTGTTGGCAAAGTAATGTCTCTGCTTTTTAATATGCTGCCTAGGTTGGTCATAACTTTTCTTCCAAGGAGCAAGCATCTTTGAATTTCGTGGCTGCAGTCACCATCTGCAGTGATTTTGGAGCCCCCAAAAATAAGGTCTGTTACTGTTTCCACTGTTTCCCCATCTATTTGCCATGAAGTGATGGGACCAGATGCCATGATCTTAGTTTTCTGAATGTTGAGTTTTAAGCCAACTTTTTCACTCTGCTGTTACACTTTCATCAAGAGGCTCTTTAGTTCATCTTTGCTTTCTGCCATAAGGGTGGTGTCATCTGCATATCTTAAGTATGCATAAAGGCCTAGACAGTGAAGGTGGGAAGTGGAAAAATGCATGATCTCAGACCTTGCGTGCTAAGTCATTTCAGTCGTGTGGGACTCTGCGACCCTATGGACTGGAGCCCACCAGGCTCCTGTGTCCACGGGATTCTCCAAGCAAGAATACTAGAGTGGGTTGCTATGCCCTTCTCCAGAGGATCTTCCTGACCCAGGGATCAAACCCAGGTCTCCCACATTGCAGGTGGATTCTTTACCATCTGAGCCACCAAGGAAGCCTCTGTCTGCCCTCAAGGGCCTTCAATCTACTGGGGGCAAGAACAAGTCAGAATTGCCACCATGCAGCTGGGATAGTTTTCTTGGAGAAGAATCTTAGCATTGGAAGTTCTGAAACAAAAACTTTCACCAAAACCCCAGGGCCTAGGGCTTCTTTACATGACCCACTTCCTCCAGAATCCCAGAAACCCGTCATTTTGTCTAGTGCTTAACTGAAATAGGCAATGGGGGAGGGCTGGGCCATGCTCTGATGACCAAGCTGTCATGATGTAACCTTGACTTGACCTTGCTGTCTACCCACAGATGTCCTGGTCTGGAGGAAACACAATCTGTCACCTTAGGCAGGAGCCAATATCAAGAATGGGGCTGGAATCATCGTGTTTACCCCTGTGAACTGCTGTCACATAGAAGCACTTTCAAAGGGCAGCTGATAAAATTGCTGTTTTGACCCTCCTTTTAGCTGAAAACCAGACACCGTCAAAATAGCTTTTCTTTTTATTAGCTACATTATTGGAGAAATGGTGAGGGATTGATTTCATAATTGATTCTCCAAATAAAGATAATGTCTGTGGAGTAAACAGGCAAGAGCTGACCAAGGATGGATACACGCGTGTGTGTGTGTGTGTGTGTGTGTGTGTGTGTGTATCTGCCTGTCCTAATGTGCGGCTGTGTCTCATCTCAGAACATGTGGTCCACTCAGACTCTGTTCATCCTCCATAGACAAGACCTCTTTGCCCCCAGACCTCACGGAGTCCAGTCAACCAGGCTGCCTAGAACCATCCCTGATTTCAGTCTGAAAAGTAGCAAGCTCTAATGGAGCAGCCATTATATCAACAGTCTCTAGAATGAATTAAAAGCTTAAAATAAAGTTATTCATTTAAGTATTCAACCAATATTCACTGAGGCTAAGGTGCAGGGGATACAAAAGTCATCAAAAAATCTAGTTCCTGCCACTGGATAAGCTAGTAAGGGAGGCAGACATAGAACAAATAACTCTGTAAGCAAATATAAAGTACCACTAAATTACAAATAAAAAGAGTAAATTATCAGAGATGATAGTAGCTTGGCTGAAAGGGTGGCAATGGAGATGGATAGGATGGACAGGCACATAGAGGGTGAGACTGAGTGCTGACTGGAAAGCCAGTTCTCCCCTGTCCCTGACCTAGAACTGCAATATTCTGTGGTTTACATCTTCCTTGTGGGTCCATTGTTTATTCAGATTATTTTAAAATCATAGAATCTTAAAGACCTGCAATCTTTAAAATCATGGAATCTTAGTCTTTTGTTTGGGTTGTCTCTTTTTTTCTTGTGGGGTCTTAGTTTCCTGACCAGGGATGGAACCCAGACCCTGGCAGTGAAAGCACCAACTCCTAACCACTGGACTGTCAGGGGATTCCCAAGGAATCTTGGCTTAACTGTTAAACTGTGATCCATGGGGCCTTAGGTTTCTATGGGATACCCTGATATGCTCCGAGAATCATGCTCTGGGAATCTGAGACCTGTAGTCCCCACTTTTAACCAGTGCAGTCCCACTCTCATCTATTGGGGAAATCACCAATTTTACAGATGAGGAAACTTCCAGTTCCTTGGGGACTGAAACCTCCTCTCTTCCCAGAAGGCACATTACTTTTCCAGTTCAGGGCACACTCCATCTTCCTACGCCACCATTTTTGCAACCACAGGGCCCTTCCTCTGCCTGGTGGGCTGCCATTAGGGCCTGGGGGGCAAGCCCACCCCACAGGCCATGAGGCCTCACTGCGCTGTTTGTACTCGCTTCTCAGGTCATCCCTGTCAAGCCTGTGGTGTCAGAAAGCACAGACGGGCACTGAGGGCCAGGTCACCCTGAGCTGTAGGGCCGCCTGCCGGAGCCCCCTGTTTATTTTCCTTCCTGGACACACCGGTGACGCAGTGTTTGAAAAGCTCCAATGAGGCTGGAATGAGAGTCCACAGGAGAATGGACAGTCACCTCACAGAGGCCTGCTGGTGATTTGGAATGTCCTTCAGAAGGCTTTTTAATAAACTTTGTTTGTGGTCTGCCTTGATGAGGAACACATTTGCCTGGGGTCGGCAGGGATGTTTGGTTTCTAGGCTTCCCTTTCTTGGCCTTAGAAGTTCTTGGTGGCAGTGGCTGCCTGCAGGCGGCCCTGGGGACTCCCCTGTGGAGGGCTGACCTGCCTCCAGCTTTGTCCCAGTAACTTTAGTCCTGCTACACTCCTGGCCCCTGGTGTCCCTGATAAACTCCAGAGCTCAGAGTGCAGGGTCAGAAAGGTTTGAAAGTTCAACAGGAAAAAAAGGTCCCATTACCTTTTCTAAGAAGCTTCCAGGCTCAGCACTGGAATTTGTTTTTTTTTTAATCCATCAAATAACATCTCTTTGCCTCCTGGCTCTCCCTGTTCCCTGTTTTCCCAGCCTACATCAACTGTGAGAATTAGTTTCAGTAGCTTACACACATAACAGTTCCTGGCCAAGAATCCACACTAGAAAGAGAAAAACATTTACAGGCCTGCTCCTCCCACTAGGGTTATCTCCCAGGCAGGAGTAGGCAACAACCGGCTGCTTTCCCAAACACCCCATGTGTGGTAAGTGCCCTGAAACTCTGTGCTGAACTGTTCTATTGGGCCAAAAAGGGATGAGCACTCAGCCCATGTGCTCTGTGGCCTGAGATACGTGCACATAGATGAACCTCCTGGAGAAGGGGTGCTTCTTATTCCCATCTGACTCTGGGGTGCACAAAGCAAAAAGTGGTCCAGGGAAGACAGGTTTGCAGTCATTTGAGGTCAGGGGACAGGAAGGAGGCAGCAGGGCCATATGCTCTTGCGCCATTTATTCAGGGTGACCTCCACACGGCCCAATGGAACAAATACCCACGCTGACTGAAACATTTGCCAAAAACAATAACAGCATGGAGTAGGGGCGACAAGAAGGAGAGCTGGTAAGAAGCACACTACAGTTGACTGACAGCAAAGTCTGTGACCTGCTAGGGGTCAGGGCGGTGCCCAGGATAAGGGTTTCCTGCTGCTCTCTGGAGTCACACAAACTACCAACAGTGGATTTAAAACCCAGCTCTGCTGTGTGCCCTTGAGCAAGTTGCTCAGCCTCTCGTCTTCAGTTTTCTCCTCTGTGCAATGGGGGATGACAGTGCTTTCCTTGAAGAGCTGTTGTTGCTCATTTTTTTAATTTGGCTGCTCTGGGTCTCAGTTGCAGTACATGGGATCATCAGTCTTCATTGTGACATGCGAGATTTGTAGTTGCAGTATTCAAACTCTTAGCTGTGGCATGTGGGATCTAGTTCCCTGATCAGGAATTGATCCCGGGCCCCTTGCACTGGGAGCGCAAAGTTTTAGTCACTGGACCACCAGGGAGGTCCCAAAGAGCTGTTTATGTGGTTAGAAAATAACATATGACATATATGTATACAAATGCATAGAAAGAAAACTGAAAGGATAAATCCCAAAGTTGGGAGACTGGTAAGAGAGTGGGGAGGGAACTGAAGGTGGGAGAGAAGGAGAGGCTTCGGCTTTCTTTCATCAGGCAGATAAAGACAGCATGGGGGAAGAGAGAGAGAGAGAAGAAAAACTGTGACTCATGTTATGATATGCTTAGTGCATTGCACACAGTAAATCCTTAATAAACAGTAACTCTTGGTACTCACCTTTTTCTCTAAAGTCTTAGATCCTTATGTGGTAAAGGACCTGTCACCATGAAAAGTCCCTTGTTGTAGTCCCTTTGGATTCTGACCTAGGGCAGAGGAAGGAGTGGCAGTCAAAGGGCCCTGATCCTTTCTTTATTTTGGTTCAAAACCACCAACAGGAGAGGAAGCTGGATGTGTGGACACCCCGTGGGTTACTTTCTTGTTATGAAATCCGAGCAAGAGCAGTTCCCGCCTGGCTAGAAAACGTGCGGCCTCCCTTCCGGCCTTGGCTGGAGCCCCTCTCAGGCTGTGCTCTTGCCAGACCTAGGCGGCCCCCCTCACAATACCATCCTGGAGGGGCCGCCCAAATATGCGGTACAAAAACACCCCCACAGCAGCCCATTTCATAACATCACGTGTCCAAATAAATGGAGCTGTTGACTCAGGCTAATTCGATGAGGGGCCTTTCCTAAAGAGCAATCTGTGTGAGGCTAAGAAAAACAGGATTCTTGGTGGACTTAGGCTCCTAATCCCCAGCTTCCCCAGCAGAGCCATGGCCTGGAAGAGCTGGGGGGCCTCCCAGAGATGCCCTGTGACGAGAGGGCCAGAAGGCTGCATTCTTGTTCTGCGGCCTGCCTCCAGGCTCGCTCATCCCTCCAGGTTGTTCATCCTGCCAGGGCAGGAGGATGGGGGCCCCAGGGCCACAGTGGGGCCAGGACCCAGACTGAGGGCTTCCCTGGGGCTGCACACCTGACCTGCAGGCGGCTGGGGCTGGTGAGGGCACCCCACAAGCCCCTCACTGTCACCTCACATGGGCTTACTTTAACCCCAAGAGCTGGGTACCATTCAAGCTGTGATTACCCAGGCTTACTTTCCAAGGGGAAATTAAAGGGAGAGGTGGGTTTATGGGGAACCCCCCCTCCACAAACACACACACCCCAGCATACAAAAGAAAAAGTAGGAAAACAAGAGGGGATGTGTTATAAGCATCTGCAAAGGGGCTGGCCTCCTGGCCAGGCCCAAGCTATCTCACATCCACATCGCTTCTGTGAGTGCCTAGGAGCGGGGACCCTGTTCAAGACCTCTTTCCAAGTCACCTGGGGGACAGTTGAGATCCAGGGCTTATTGTGAGGAATCTGGAAACTTGTGCCAAGGGCTTGGCCCCTTGCCCAGCCTGCAGCAAATGTTTCATCAGTGGTCTAGCCCTGTCCATGAGTCTTAGGCGGCCAGCAAAGAGTGGGTTGGAGCTGTGGCTCCTGCCAGAACATGGGGAGTTTATCAATAGGGTAAATGAGACAGACATTAGAAAAGGGCCTGGGACCCTCTGCTAAGAACTAGGAGAACTGGAGTTCAGAGCATAGAGAGAGATTACAGAAAGGGCCAGAGAGAGCTTCCTGAAGGAGCTAAAATTCCCAGAGGGGCCACGAAGGGACAGGCAGGATTTGGGCCCATGGAGAGGCGAGAGGATGGCATGCAAGTGCGGAAATAGCAAACACAAAGGTGGGAAACCAGAAAGGAGTCCAGCAGGAGCAGAATGTCTGCAGGGGGCCAGCGGGAGAAGAGGTTAACATTTCAGTGGAGATGCAGGACCTCGAGTGGCCGAACAAGACCCTTGATGCAGGGATGGGGCCCAAACAGGAAGTTGTGCAGGTAAAACAGGAAGCTTCCCCTTACTGCCTGCCCTGTACAGCCAGCCAGGGCCCGCCCCCACGCCTCCACCCATCCGGTTCCCTCACCTCTCTCTCATACCCTGGACTTATCCTCCCATCTGCCCTCATACACACTCAAAACTCGCCCTCCCCAAGAAGCCTTCTGTAAGAGTTTGGGAGTCAGACTGGGCTTGAGCAAGTCATTCAACTTCAACAGACCTCCTCTTTATACTCACACTTGCTTATCTGTGAAATGGGAAAAGTACCTACCTCTGTGGCTATACTGAGATAAAATTAGATAACATACGTAAAGGGCCTCATAAGTGTCTGACACATAGTAATAAGGTTCTCAGTAAACACTTGTGGTCTGAATGGATTTCAAGCCATGTAACCTCTAACCTTTCCACCCTGTGAAGCCCTCCCTAATCTTTTCTCTTCACGCTTGGCATAGGCTCCCCACTGGAACTCCTTCCCTACTCTAACACAGTGCCCCACAGAGGCCCAGCTCTCATAGTCCTAATTATATACACCACATTATTCACTATTCCCTCAGAGGTCAGACCTAGCTGTCCACTCCTTGGAGGCAGAGAACAGTCCACCTTCCCTCCACAGTAACCAGGATAAAGCTAGGTACATGCTGTGTGCTGGGCAGGGACTGTGGCTCAATTATCTTCAGACCAGGCAGGTCACACAAATGAGGGATGCAAGCCTGGTGACGTACTATAGGGCAAGGTGGGGCCTGTGGCAACCTGGCCAAACTTGCTGTGTGTTGATTGGTTGACAAAGTTGCACAGGGAAGAGGCTCTTTAGAGACAGAAGTCCTGGATCCCTTGGTGGACAGGTGACTGTAAGCCAAGTGGCTTCCCTCTCTCTAGACCATAGGGACACTATCTGTCCAGAAAAGCCAATAAACACTTTCAGGCAGTTCCTGAGCTATGAAAAAGATCAAATGAGTTGGTGTTTCTGAGAACACTTTGAAAGCCTGAGGCCCTGTGGGACCTGAGGGACCATGTGCCGAAATCTTAACATTTTCCCCAAACTAGGCCCCATATCTCAGATGATCAGGAACGGGTGTACAGTTAGGGGAGCTTAAAAGGCCCCTGCTGCCCAGCTGGGAGCCGCCTCCTATCTCCCCAAGATCTCTGGTGGCCCTGGCTCCACAAGAGGGTGGTAATTGGGTCCCTCTGGAAAACAGCAGAAGCGGCTTAAAGCAGCTGGAGGCGGCAGAAACCCTATCCCCTCCAGAGCCCTGACATTCTCATCAGCTCCCCTCCCACCCACCAGCCACGGCTGCAGCTTCCTGGGACCACCTGGCTTCCTGCCCGCCTCTGTTCCCATGGCTCCCCGCAGCTCTTCTCCACTGCCTTGGCTGAGGCCAGTGACTGGAGCTGCTCCAGGGCTGTCTTCACTCCAAGGTCTTGGTGGCAGCTGCCAAATGGCACAGTGACCTCCTCAACCCCAGTTCCAACGTCACTCACTTCCTGAGGCAGGGGGACACTGAGCCCCAATCTGTATCCCAGCCTGACCCCAGACACTGAGGCCAGCTGCCACTGGCCACAAGGAGCTCAAGCTGCCCGTGAGCAAGTGCGTTCCTGGCTTTGCATCAGAGATGTACTATGCTATTAGGTTGGTGCAATCTTAATTACGGTTTTGAACTGTGAATTTTAAATCATTGTAACTAAGCACAAACACATATTTACTTATCAAAATAGGAGCCATTACAATTAACACTTTTTTACGAATAAGAAATAGGTCTGTTTATTCCTGTAGCATAAAAATCTGTGCTTCAGAATTTGAAAAACTCTTGGAAAGCATTTTCTGCCTCCTGCTGGTTGTGGAAGCGTTTTTCCTGCAAAACGTTGTCAAGATGTTTGGAAAAGTGGTTGTCAGTTGGCAAGAGGTCAGGCAGATGAGGCAAAACATCCAGCCCAATTCATTCAACTTCTGAAGTGTTGGTTGTGTGATGTGGTCAGGCATTGTTGTAGAGAAGAACTGGGCCCTATCTGTTGATCAATACTGGCTGCAGGCATTGCAGTTTTTGGTGCATCTCATTGATTGGCTGAGCATACTTCTCAGATGTAATGGTTTCTCTGGAATTCAGAAAGCTATAGTGGATCAGATGGGCAGCAAACCACCAAACAGTGATCATGACATTTTTTTGGTGCAAGTTTGGCTTTAGGAAATGCTTTGGAGCTTCTTCCCGGTCTAATCGCTGAGTTGGTCTTTGCCAGTGGTCACATAAAATCACTTTTCATTGCACATCACAATCCAATTGAGAAGTGGTTCACTGTTGTTGCACAGAATAAGAGAAGACAACACTTCAAAACAATGACTTTTTTTTCCAGTCAGCTCATGAGGCGCCCACTTACCAAGCTTTTGCACCTTTCCATTTGCTTCAAATGCCGAATGACCAAGAATGGTCAACGCTGAGTTCTTCAGCAACTTCTCATGTAGTTGTAAGAGGATCAGCTTCGATGATGGCTCTTAATTGTCATTGTCAACTTCCAATGGCTGGCCACTCTGCTCCTCGTCGTCAGCGCTCTCATCTCCTTTGCAAAATTTCTTAAAGCACCACTGTATTATTCCTTCGTTAGCAGTTCCTGGGCCAAATGCGTTGTTGATGTTGCTAGTCTTCTCCACTGATTTATAACCCATTTTGAACTCAAATAAGAAAATCGCTCAAATTTGCTTTCTAACACCAATTCCATAATCTAATATAAAATAAACAGCAAGTAATAAATCATTAGAAAAAAAAACATAAAGCAAGAACGCACATTAAAATGATGTATAACATAACCACATTTATTTAGAATGTATTCCAATAATGAATGGCAAATTTCAACAATGCAAAAACTGTTGATTACTTTTGCATCAACCTAATAGTTTCCAGGGCTCACGCATACATGCTAAGTCACTTCAGTCGTCTGCAACTCTTTGAGACCCTATGGACTGTAACCTGCCAGACTCCTCTGTCCACGGGATTCTCCAAGCAAGAATACCAGAGTGGGTTGCCATGCCCTCCTCCTCCAGGGGATCTTCCTAACCCAGGGATCAAACCTGTGTCTCTTACGTCTCCTGAATTGGCAGGCAGGTTCTTTACCACTAATGCCACCTGGGAAGCCCTTCCAGGCCTCAAGCACCAGCTATTTACCCAGGACTTTCCATGTCCCTTCAACAGCTCCAAGAGGCAGTATTATTACACCCATTTTTCAGAAGGGAGAACTTCAGCTTGGAGAGGTTAGGTAACGTGCCTAGATGCAGATATAGAATTTACCCCCAGTTCTCACTAAAAGCTATTGTGTGTGTGTGTGTGTGTGTGTATACATACACACACACACACACACACACACACACACACACACACACACACCATCCCTGACCCATGAACATCCCCCTAGTTACTGTTCTTCCTCTCCCCACTTTTTATCTACTCATCTTAAGAAAATTATCTGGGGAATGCCCTGGTGAGCCAGTGGTCAGGGCTTGGTGCTTTCACTGCCATGGCCCGGGTTCAATCCCTAGATAGGAACTAAGATCCTGCAAGCCACACAGTGTGACCAAGACAAAGAAAATTTTCTGTGCTCATTCTCTGCACTTCTTCATCTCCCTCAACTATCTTCAACCTGGCTGCTACACTATTTGCCTCACTCTCATATCATAAAACAATATTTGTAAAATGTTCCTAGCAGGAGCAATATAAGGGTAGGAGATTCAGAGGTAAAAAATGTTATATATAAAATAAGCTACAAGGATATATTGTACAACATGCAGCATATAACCAGTATTTTATATAATAACTGTAAGTGGAGTACATGGGCTTCCCAGGTGGCTCAGTTGGTAAAGAATCCACCTGCTGATGCAGAAGACACAAGTTCGATCCCTGGGTTGGGAAGATCCCCTGGAGAAGGAAATAGAAACCCATTCCAATATTCTTGCCTGGGAAATCCCATGGACTGAGGAGCCTGGTGGGCTACAGTCCACAGGGTTGCAAAAAGTCAGACAAGACTGAGTGAGTGAGCATAGCATGTAAGTGGAGTCCAAACTTTAAAAATTGTGAATTACTCTGTTGTACACCTGTAACTTATATAATAGTGTGTATCAGCTATATTTCAAAAATAATAAGTAAATAAATATAATCATTTTTAAATGTTCATATTAGTTTTATTAGGGCTTACCAGGTGGCTTAGTGGTAAAGAATCCACCTGCCAAGCAGGAAACGCAAGTTTGATCCCTGAATAAGGAAGATCCCCTGGAGAAGGAAATGGCAACCCACTTCAGTATTCTTGTCTGGAAAATTCCGGACAGAGGAGCCTGGAGGGCTACAGTCCATGGGGTCACAAGAATCAGACATGACTGAGCAGGTAAACAACAATAATAAACTCATCAGCTTTATTACGATATCTAAAAACTGTATACAACTCAGGTGTCTAACAATAGGAGAATGGATAAACTGTGTTATAGTCAAACAATGAAATATTACTCAGCAATAAAAATGAACAAAATACGATACACACACCCACAAAATATAAGTGAATCTCAAGATTCTTTTCCTGAATGAAAGAATAATTACCCAAAAAAATACACCTGGTAAGAATTTCTAGAACAGACAAAACTAGTCCATGAAGGAAACAACAAAAGAGTTGCCTCTGAGAGGGGGCAGGGACTGACTGAGACGGGGCAGGAGGGAACTTTCCTGCAGAGATGATGATACTCTATATCTTCATATTATACATGTGTATACATCAGTCAGGACTCATGCGTGGTACAGTTAATATTAGCTCATTTGTACATGGGGGGGAAGAACCATATATAAATATTTAACTCTGGTTAATCATATGTATGGGCTTCCCTGCTAGCTCAGATGGTCAAGAATCCAACTGCAATGCAGGAGACTGGGGTTCAATCCCTGGGTTGGAAAGGTTCCCTGGAAAAGGGAATGGCTACCCACCCCAGTATTCCTGCCTGGAGAATTCCATGGACAGAGGAGCCTGGTGGGGTATAGTCATGCGGTTGCAAAGAGTTGGACATGACTGAGCGACTAAGCATAGCACATGCATGCTGAACTGTTTAGAGATGAAGTATACTAACGCCTACAACTTATTTTGAAACATCAAAATACAAAAGGAATAGATGAATGACTAGAAGGATGGGTAAATGGAGAGACACATAATAAAGCAAATACAACAAAACAACAATTTTAAAATCTGGGTAGATAGTATGTATATGTATTATGTTTGAAGGTTTTTATAATGAAGTGACGGCAAAAGGCGATCATTACAAATAACTTCCTAAAGGCTACATTAAATGAAATCAGAAAAGCTAGGTTCAAATCTTGACAAAGCCATTTCCTACCTGTCTGATCTAGGACAAGACTTAAATTTGCCAAGTCTCAACACGGTAGTGCATAAAAAGAAGTTGATAAATAAAGTCTGTGTCACACAGTACTTGTGAGGATGACATGAGAGAACATATATGAAGATCCTGGAAAGGTTCATCATGACCTGAAGCTATAAGAGGAAGAAGGAGTAGAAAGAGGGAGTGGGGGGGCGGGGAGGGGAGGGAGAAAGAGGAAAAGGAGGGTCTTCTACTAACAAACTCAGAGAAACCCTAGATTTTAAAATAACTAATAAAAAAGATCCATTTTTTTCAACTTCTTGCTCTCAAGAAAGAAAAATCCCTAGACACCAGAAATAGAGGGAACTGAAAGCCAGAAGAGCAGCACAAGAGAAGACACTGAAGAAAGCCCAGATAAGGGGCACAGGGCTTACAGATTGCAAAATATCTTTAAAGGTGGGGTGCTTCAGTTTGAACCTTTTTATGGACACAAGAGACAGAGCTTTGGGATCACTCAAGTTAAATTAGGAGTTAGAATACTACAGAAAGTCAGGACTTGTGAAGAGCTGCACCCTTAGTAAAAAGGTTAGAAAACTTCCCCACCAGCCCAGAGACATAGCAATAAAACTTGTCTCTTCCTGATCTCCCATAAGAAATCAAAACACCATCCTTTCACCAGGTGATGGTTTAGAGGTGGACTTATACCACCCACACCATACAGCAATCCCAAGTCAAAAAATTAACAAATAAATTAAAAATAGATCCCAAGCTGCTGATGCCTCCAGGGTACCTAGCAAAACCAAAATAAAACCTCTTTTTGAGGTCATTCCTACAACTCAGGCAGTACAGGATTCTCACCGATGAAGAAATCACCAATGAAAATGGCAGACACTACAAAGGAAAGTTTACCATGAGCAAGTTTTCAGACACAAAAAAAACGGGATAAATAGCATCCCAAGAGCTTCTCATAGATGAACATTCTGAAAGACTATAAAATAAGTATGTTTAAAATAATAAAAGAGAAAATGAGAAGAAACCAGAAACCATAATGAAATACCAGGCAGTTGTTTAAAGAACCAAGCAAAACTTGTATAAATGAAAAAATAGTCATAAAAATTAAAATTTACTGGATGAGTAAAATCATATTTTAGATGGAGCTGAAAAGAAAATTGCTGACTTAGAAAATAGCTATGAGGAGGTCACTCATAATATTGTACAAAGAGATAAAGCAATGGAAAGTATAAAAGATAATTATGTGAAAAAGAAAAGAAAATTTAAAAATCCACAAATTTATAATAGAAAAGAACAAATAATTGGAGAAAGGATAATATTAAAAGATATAACAGCCAGAAATTCTCAAAAATGATGAATAATATGAATCTTCATGAGGAAGCAGCACTCCAATCCTCAAACAGAATATACAAAAATAATTCCATGCCTAGGCATATCATATTAAAACTGCAAAACATCAAGATAAAATCTTAAAAACAGCTAGAGAGAACAGACACATTACCCACAAAGGAACAATTAGGCTTAGCTCAACTTCTCAGCAGACACCACAGATGCCAGAAAATAATAAAACATTCCAAGCATCTTCCATGTGATAAGGAAAAGTAACTGTCACCTTCAGTGTTCTATATCCAGTGATATTAACATTTAAGAGGGAGAATGAAATTTCTTAATTTCACCAGGATTTACTACTCACAAACTTTTGGTGACAGCACCATGAAACTATATACATCAGTAAAAAGGAAATTAAACTCAAAAGGAAGAAATGGGTAAACAAAGAAAATGAAAACATGTAAGTGACTCTAAAATAAGCATTAACTGTAAAAACACACAGATAATTGTGACAAAGTCTTAGCACATAACAAGTGCTTGACTGACGTTTATTGGTTGGTGGTGATTCTCGACTGCATGCACCTCTTCTGAGACCTAATTCTACATATGTTTTGGGCACAAACTCAGAAGCACGTCAGCTTATGGCTGTCATATCCTATTCACTTCTTCATTCCAGGAGTATTTTATCACTTCTGATCTTCATTTATTATTTTTTTTATTTTTTCCATCTTCTGTTGATGAGGGAGGGAATTCTGGTTTGAGTTCAGTCTACTATTTTGAAACTCCACTCGTTAAATTTTTATTGAGCTGAAAAAATTATTCCCACCCCTCTGATACTGCACCCAACAAGAACAATCCTCAATGCCTGCCAACCTTCAGAAGAGTTAAGATTCTCACATGGCGACTTGGGGCTCCAAGTACAGGTCTTTCTTTACTTACAATGGAGTTACCTCTCAATAAATCCATCATAAGTTGAAAATATCGTCAGTCGAAAATGCATTTCATATACCTAATCTACTAAACATCATAGCTTAGCCTAGCCTACCTTAAACACACTCAGAAGACTATAGTTGGGCAAAGCCTGTTTTATAATAAAGGGTTGAATATCCCATGCAGTTTATTGAACACTATATAGAAATTGAAAAACAGAATGGTTGTATGGGTACAGAATGGTTGTTAGTGTATCAGTTAGTTAATCTCGTGGTCTCGTAGCTGACTGAGAGCTGCAGCTTGCTACCTCTGCCCAGTATCACAAGAGTGTTATACCACACATCACCAGGAAAAGATCAAAATTCAAACTGTGAAGTTCAGTTTCTACTGAATTTGTATCACTTCCACACCACTGTAAAGTCTAAAAATCAGAATTAAGGGATCACCTGTATAAGTGTTTCAGCAACTAAAACAAAGTCATACAAGGTCACTTCTACTGTACCGTACTGGTCAAGGTAACCACACGAACACCCAGATTCAAGGGGAGGGGACACAGACCCTATCCCTTAAAGTGAGCAACGCCAGAGCTTGGAGGTCTTACTTTAAAACTATCACCTGGAATCAGAACACAGCTGAAATTCCGTGCAACTAAAAGTAGGAGGCAGGCTTCACAGGTGGCTCTCGTGGTAAAGAACCCATCTGCCAACACAGGAGACGTAAGAGGCACGGGTTCGATCCCTGGGTTCCCCAGATCTCCTGGAGGAGGGCTTGGCAACCCCTTCCAGTATTGTTGTCTGGAGAATCCCACGGACAGAAAAGCCTGGCAGGCTACAGTCCATAGGGTCGCAGCGTTGGACACGAATGAAGCGACTTAAGAGTACACTCACACAGAAGTGAAAGGTAAATAACCAGTTAACAACAATGAGATCTGTAAGTTACTGAGCATATACCACGTTCCAGACACTTCCATATTTCACTTACCTTTATGCTGAACCTATGATATAGGTAGGGCTAATATGCCCCATCTTACAGAGGAGGATGTGCATTCTTAGGGTCAATGTGAATGCCCAAGGTCCTAGAGCTAAAGAGTAGCCAGATTCAAATCCAGGACACACACAGGGCAAGGCCATCCTTTTACCCACTCTGCTAAGCTAATTCTTTAAGTAATTGAGCAGGGATAGCACACTCCAGTCCTGGCTGCCTATGAGGAATTTGAGCTTGGAGCCAGCCATCAGGAGAGGGAGGTGGCACCCCAGAGCAGGGGCTTCCTGTATAAACAGGAGGCGCATGGGAAGCGGCACTGTGGTGCGGGGACAATGGGCAGTGAGCAGCCAGGGCCTCCTGTCTCCGGTGGGCGCTCAGGGCTGCGGGCGGCCGGGCAGGAACAGCTGGGGCCCTGACTCCCTGATGCTTGGCCCAGGAGAGGAACTGCCCCTCTCATGGCTTTCCCAGGAGGAAGTTCCCTACTGATTCTCGGGAAGCCCTTCCCATCCCAGGCCTCGGCTGTGCCTAGACCTCCTCTTTCTTCTTCAGGAGCATGTTGTCTTTAGGGCTAATCTGGGATACAGGCCTCCTCTGAAGTCCCTGTGGGCTGGAGGCTTGGAGGGTGTGGGCGAGGCAGGCCAGGCTCAGATGCCAATCTAGGAGGCAGCCACCTGTGAAACGTGTGCTAAGGAAAAAAGCATAGGGCAATTAAAGGGAAAAAAAAAAAACTTGGAATATGTAAAGCAAAAAGACCTGACTCCACATCGCAGCTACAGTGCTTACATCTGTGTGACCTTGGGCAAGACACTTAACCTCTCTGAGTCAGTTTCCTCACTTGTCTGAAAAAAGTCGTTTGAAGCTTAAATGAGATAATTTGTGTAAAGTTACCAACACACAGTAAGAGTTACATAAACAGTATCTGTGAGTATTCAAAGCACATAGAAGCTCCTCCAACCTCTGCCCAACAACCACTTTACTGTAGCATCTAAACTTTCACCATCAAAGAGACTGTGTCACCACTAAAATCACCTCATAAGAGGCAAGGCACCCCAAGTCTGGGATGCCACAGAAGGTGGGCTTGAGGGAGGGTCCCAAGCAGCCCCTCACCACTGCCTTCCCAAGGCTCCCCTTACACCACATTCTCTTGTCACCCCCTCTTCTCTGTCAACTCCTGCTTAGTTAATTTACTGGCTCCTCAACTCTACCCATTTCTTTTCTCTCTCTCTCTCTCTCCACCCTCCTTGGGTGTATTCATCCTGTCCCATCTATAGGTTAGTGACTCCCAAACCTCTCTCATGAGTCCACACCTGCGCATCAAACTGCCTCCCAAACATCTCTAGCTGGATGCCCCTTGGGCAGCTCCAACACAACTTGTTCCTCACAGATAATCATCTCACCCAAGAAACCAGTGGGCCCTTCTCACCATCTTCCTGCTCCTTCCTTAGCAGGCCTATCACCTCTCCCCTGTGTGCCTTCCATCCTTCCATCCTCTAAGCCACAGTCAGAATAGGCTTTCTAACATACAAACCCTCCTTGGCCACAGGATAAAGTCCAAGTCCCTCTGGAAGGCACCCTTGGCCCTCAGAGATGTGTCAACCGGTAGAGCCTCATGGTCCACTGCCTGCCATCTCTCCCCCACACTGAGCACTGCCCAACCCAGCCACTGGTGGTTCCCTGAGAACGTCATTCCCTCCCCCAGCTCTGGGCCTTTATACACATGCTTTCTTACTGGAACGCCTTCCCTACATCTTTCCTTAAGACTTAACCCCAGTATCACCTCCTCCAAGAAGACTTCCTCCTCCTCCCCCTATCAGAACTTATTACACTATATTGTATTTGCCTGTTTACCTACACAACTCACCACAAAACTGTACTTCCTAAGGGCAAGAACAAGGCCTTTCTCTCTAGATCCCCAGGTCCAGCACAGGACCAGCATGGGTTCATTTGAATGCATGAATGAATGACAAATTCTGCCCAACAAGGAATGGTACCTAAAGGTAATCCTTATGGGACAGCCAGTCTCAAGCAAACTCACATATGTAATAGAAGCTTCCTCCTCCCAGATGACTCATGTAGTTTATTTTTATTTAATTTTTGGCCACGCAGCACGGCATGCAAGATCTTAGTTTCCGGACCAGGGATGGAACCCATGGCCCTTGCAGTGGAATGGAAGCGTGGAGTCTTAACCACCGGACCACCAGGGAAATCCCAGATCATGTAGTTTAAAGCTCGAAAACAATTTTGAGCCACAGCCCCAGAAGTCACGGGAATGATAGACGTTCTGCAATGGCACTTTTTTAAAGACGCAAACTGGAGAGAAAAGGGGTGGGTGTGGGGGAGTGTGCGTGTTTGCACACACCAGTGAGGACACACGTAAACAACTGCATGTGAATGTGTGGGCACGCCTGTGCAGAATGTATGTGGAATGGTGGCCACACACTCACCATTTGTGATTTGTTCTCCATTCATACACTCTACAGATGAAAGAAGGACCACCCGGGACAGAAATAATGCCCCGAAACTTGCGAGCACCCATTTCTCAGAGAAAATTAGAGCTAAGGCAGCCCCGCCGGTCCCGCATGAAGCTCCAGCTTCCCCGCACAGGGGTTCCCTCCGTCTGGACTTTACCTCGTCTCCAGTGTCGCCCCTGCCTAGAGACCGTCTTAGCTACGCCTTCTTGCGGCCACAGGAAGCTGCAGTGGGTCCCGCCGTCTCGGGGCGGATCCTCTCTTCCCTTCCCGGACGGGCCTCCGAGGCAGGGCTTAGCACAGGCAGACGGTGAGGGGCCAGAGTCTCCAAGGACTCGAGGAGACAGGGAGATGGCGGGGCGACCGCAGGGCAGGCCCCAGGCTGCCCGGCCGCTCTGGGCGCGCGCGTCTGCGCTGAGAGCCGAGGGCCACGCACCACGCCGGGCGGAGGGCCCGCGCCCCAGGCTCCGGTGCGCTCCCCACGGGCTTCCTGCGCCGCCGCGGGCAAGGATGACACGGCCGGGACGGCCCTGGCCCCCACCGCCGGCCGCCGCTTCCGGCGCTGCAAAGCGAGGAAGCCCCCCGGCGGCGTCGGGCCAGCCGGCTTCCGGCCAGTGGGACGCGCAACGCGGGGTCAGCGTCCTGCACCCTCGGCACGCGGCGAGCCTGGCACACCCGGAAGCTGCACCTTCCTTCCTCCACCCGAGGGCCTGGCAAGACGGCCCACACAGCCGCTGCCTTCTAGTCCTCCGGGACCCTCTCTCATCCAGCATTCCCTCCTCTTCATCCTGGCACCTCACTGTCCATGAACATACACGTTCGGACCCCAAATGTTGTCCTAGAGTCCCTCCCATTCCCAGTTTCTACCTCTCTCAGAACTATCATGAAATCCTAGATTTTTTCATACTGAAGTGTCAATGACTAAAAACGTTTGAAAGCCTCATCTTTGCCCAGACTAAATCTGCACCTAGGAGAAAGAAACGCTAAACTTGGAATCTCAGACTTTCATTTAACAAACATTCTCTGCACTGCAGGGACATCAGTAACTAAGAATACAAAGATAAGAACGCAGTCACCACCCTCAGGGAGTTCACACTGTAGGAGGAGATAAACAAATTAAGAAATAATTTACAGCACAGGGTAATAATTGCTGAGATAGAAGGAAGCACCAACAAAGTGCCATAGGAGCCCAAACACCCAGCCCAGCCTGCTGATGTAGATTATTGCAGTGGTTCCCAGCCTTTCTGGAACCAGAGACCAATTTTGTGGAAGACAGCTTTTGCATGGACCAGGAGTGGTGGGGATGGTTTCAGGACAATTCAAGCACATTACATTTATTGTGCACTGTACTTCTAATCTAATGCCTCCACTGATCTGACAGAAGGTACCAGTCTGCGGCCTGGAGGTTGGGTACCCCTGGATTATTGAGCCAGGGAATACCTCCCAAGAGGAGCCTATACTTAAGCACACTTAAAGGATGAAGAGCAAGCAGCTGAGAGGACAAGCAAATCACTTTTACCAAGACCCACATGACCAAGGATGCACCCCTCGCTTGGAGTGAGAGGAGGGGTGGATAGGAACATAGAGCACCCAAAATGTGGACATGCTGAGAAGGCCACACAGCCTGTTGAAGGCAGGGGGCATGTCCAACTCACCTTCAGAGCCCTCTTTCTGGCATAACATAAACACTTAAGAAACGTTTGTTGAATTACAGCCAAAAGCTGATCTATTGTGGAGTGAGTGTGTATTGTCTTTCTTCCCAATCAGACTTGAAGAAAACTCTTCATGCGTAGAAACTAGGTCTTTTCCATGTCCACCATACCACTTGGCACATACCTTGGCACCTGACAGGCACAAAGTTAAAAGCACCCCTTAATTAAGGCAGTAACATGCTGTTTTCTGGCCCCCAGCCCCGGCAGTGGCAGGGGGATGGGGAGGGCAGCACAGCCTCTCCTGGGGGCCTGACCTTTACCTGCCAGGCCTGCTCAGATTACCCAGCCAGAAATCTCTCCTTTCTTCCTCTTGTCACCTATGGCATTTGCATCTTGGGCTGAGGGGATGTGTACAGACTGTGTACCTGTCACCTGGAACTCCCTGTGGGCAGAGATCACACGTGGCTCCTCTCTGCATCCCCACACCTGGAACAGCCACTGCACAGAAAAGGGTCCAACACATGTGTGTGAAGAAGCAAATTAAGTGATTGGGGAGTTTGTGAATTTGTTCATTCTTTCTTTCTTTTCTTCCTTTCTTCTTTTGGGTGGAAGACACTCCTGATATCATTCAAGATGCACAAAAGCAGCTATTTCCTAAATGATCACTTAGTGTCCCATTGTCATTGTCATTAAATATAAGAAAAATCCATTATTCATCCTGCCTGTCCTTCACAGACACTACCTCAGGGCAATCAAATGGTTGATAAGGAGTTTCTCTTTATGGAAGAGTCCAGTTAATTAATGAAGAAGGAATGACAAGATTAGAATATCACCATTTTGCTAATGAACCCTAATGAATAAAGCCTCTAGACAGTGATCATCAATGGCTGTTAAAATCCAAAAGAGGAAAAACTAAATATGAGTGTGTTCTGATTGAACTATGGACTTCCCTGGTGGTTCAGACAGTCAAGAATCTGCCCGTAATGTGGGAAACCTGGGTTCAATCCCTGGGTTGGAAAAATCCCCCGGAGGAGGAAATGGCAACCCATTCCAGTATTCTTGTCTGGAAAATCTCATGGAGAGGGGAGCCTGGCGGGCTATGAACTATGCAACACTACTGGTGTTCTTGCCAAAATACCAAACCTGATCTAACCAAGCCTCTAGATCTACCTGCACACAGGAAATACAGAGGACAGAGGGGCATGTTAAAGGATGCCACAGGGATGCAATCAGCAAAATCCAGGCTGTGAGAAGCCCTGTCCTAGAGGACGAGTGGCCCACTACTGTAGAGATATAATGCATGGAGAAGGAAAAAAGGCATGATATCTATGGGCGAAAAAACTTAAGAGACATATTAACCAAATGTAATAGTCCGTCTAGTCAAAGCTATGGTTTTTCCAGTAGTCATGTATGGATGTGAGAGTTGGACTATAAAGAAAGCTGAGCGCCGAAGAATTGATGCTTTTGAACTGTGGTGTTGGAGAAGACCCGAGAGTCTCTTGGACTGCAAGGAGATCCAACCAGTCCATCCTAAAGGAAATCAGTCCTGAGTGTTCATTGGAAGGACTGATGCTGAAGCTGAAACTCCAATACTTTGGCCACCTGACTCAAAGAACTGACTAATTGGAAAAGACCCTGATGCTGGGAAAGATTGAAGGCAGGAAGAGAAGGGGATGACTGAGGATGAGATGGTTTATGGCATCACCAATTTGATGGACATGAGTTTGAATAAGCTTTGGGAGTTGGTGATAGACAGGGAAGCTTGGCATGCTGCAGTCCATGGGGTCGCAAAGGGTTGGACACGACTGAACTGAACTGAATATATGGATAGGGCTTCCCTGATGGCTCAGCAGGTAAAGAATCTGCCTGCCAATGCAGGAAATACAGGAGACCCAGGTTCGATCCCTGGGACGTGAAGATTCCCTGGAGGAGGAAAATGGTGACCCATTCCAGTATTCTTGCCTGAAAAATCACATGAACAGAGGAGCCTGGTGGCCTACAGTCCAAAATGTCACAGAGTTGGACACAACTGAATGACTAAGCACAAAAAAAAAATATGGATATATGGATCTTATTTGGATCTTGGCTCACACCAACTGTAAAATCCTTTTGAGATATTTAAGAAAATGTGAACATTAATTGTGTATTTGATATACTAAAAAAAAATCACCCTCGATTTTTAGGTATGATGATGGTAGTGTGGCTGTTTTTTTAAGTGCTTATATTTTAGGGATATTGACTCTCATATATACAAGTAAAGTAATAGATACGATGTCTCTATTTGGCTTCAAAAGAATGGTGGGGCAAGGGTAAAGAAATGGGTGGGGATATAGAGAAAACCAGATGAAGGTTCACTGTACTATTCTCTCTTCTATTTTATAGACTTGAAATGTGCCACAATAACAGGCTAAAAACAAAGAGATCAAAGACATTGTTATTATTGATACTATTACTATTGCTACTACTACTATTATTATTACTGGGTTTTTTAGTGCTCCTTCTTTAACAGATCCTGTGCTAAATACTTTTCACATAGTATATTATTTAATCTTCTCAAGAAGACTGTACCTGAATACTATTATTTCTGTTTGCAGATAAGGGAACTGAAGCACAGAGAGGCTGGATAATGGCCCAAAGTCACACAGCAAGTAGACCATAGAGCCAGGATTTAAGTATAGATCTACTGAGATCCAAGCGCACTCTCTCCCATTCCACCATCTCACTTACCGACACTGACTTCCCAGGCACCAGGCATCACTCTCTCCGTATAACAGATGAAGAAGCTGAGGCTCTGTTCAGTAGTAACTAGTAAAGTTGAAGACACCTGAATCCTTTGATCCAGCAGTCTCACTTCTTGGTAAACTGTAGCACATGAGCACTGGCAGACATATACATGGACATCCATAGCAGGCTAGTTGGTAACCTTAAAGAATAGGAAATAACCCAATGTCCCTCAACATGAACATGGATAAATAAACTGTGCTGTGTCCATACAATGGAATGGTGCAACCCAGTGAAAATGAATGGAGTTTGTCTTTGTGTATCAGCCAGGAACTTTTCTCAAACATAAAGTTGAATGAAAAAGCAAGCAGGCATCTTTCTGCAACAGCAGGATACCGTTTAAATAAAGTTAGGAAACACAGCGATACTAAGTATTACTTAGAAATGGATACATGTCAAACAATATTAAAATAGCTGTGGGAATATTTAGCACCAAATTTACTGTAATCACATCAGGAGAGAGGGACAGAGAAGGATCAGAGAGGATTCAGGGGAGTCCTTGACTATATCTTCAAGATTTCTTGAAAAAGGTTGTGGAGAAGCAGGAATCCCATTTGGGAGTGCACACTGCTTCAATCTATAAAGAGGGTAATTTGGCAACATCTATCAAGGTTGCATATACCCTTGGACACAACTCTGCATATTTAGAAATTTTTGTACAGATATATGCACACACCTACAAAATTAGATATATACAAGATTTCACATTACAGTATTTTTTCCTTTAATGAACCATCATAGGCTTTTGGTATTTTGTTTTTTAATTTTTATTGAAATATAGTTGCTTTACGATGTTGTGCTAGTATCTATTGTACAGCAAACCGAGTCAGTCATACTTTTATATATGCGTTTGTATGTGTGTGTGCATGCTCAGTTCTGTCCAACTCTCTGTGATCCCATGGACTGTAGCCCACCAGGCTACTCTCTCTGTGGGATTTCCCAGGCAAGAATACTGGAGTGGGGTGCCATTTCCTACTACAGGGGATCTTCCCAACCCACCGATCCAACCATGTCTCCTGCATTGGCAGGCGGATTCTTTACCTGCTGAGCCACAGACGAAGCCCATATTTACATATATCTCCTATTTTTCGGATTTCCTTCCCATTTACGTCACCATAGAGCACTAAGTAGAGTTCCCTGAGCTATATAGTATGCTCTTATTAGTTAGCTACTTTATGCTGTGCTGTGCTTAGTCACACAGTCATGTACAGCTCTTTGTGACCCCATGGAGCCTGCCAGGTTCCTCTGTCCATGGGGCTTCTCCAGGCAAGAATACTGGAGTGGGTTGCCATGCCCTCCTCAAGGGGATCGTTCCAACCCAGGGATCAAACCCAGGTCTCCTACACTGCAGGCAGATTCTTTACCAGCTGAGCTACCAGTGAAGCCCTACCTATTTTATACACAGTATCAGTAGTGTATATGTATTCAATTCCAATCTCCCAATTCATCCCTTCTCCCTTTTCCCCCTTGGTATCTATATGTTTGTTCTCTACATCTGTGCCTCTATTTCTGCTTTGTAAGTAAGCGCGTCTATACCAATTTTTTCAGATTCCACATATATGTGCTAATATACAGTATGGTTTATAAAAGCAAAGTATTTGAAACAAGCTAATATTATGCCGCTCTAAAAAGGGAATTCATTGATATGGAAAGATTTCTGAAGTGCAGAACACTGTGCACTCAGTGTTTCCATGTGCGAAAAAGTGAGGGAGGACCAGAAAATGTATGTAGTATGTTGCATATGTCCCAGAAGGCTATACCCTAAACTAGGGTCACTCGCTGCCTGTGAGATGGGTGACAGGGGCAGAATTGAGAGACTTTTCATTGTAAGCATTCTATTCTTTTTAAAATTTGGTATATGTAAAGATATTGCCTGTTCAAAGAATGATAAAAATGTGAAATCTCTGAACCTGAGCAAGGTTTCATAATCTCCGAGGCTGATGTCAATAAGAATTAGGACAGAAGGGACTTCCCGGGTGGTCCAGTAGCTAAGACTCCTTGATCCCAATGCAAGACCCCAGTTCAATCCCTGGTCAGGGAACTAGATCCCACATACTGCAACTAAGACCCAGCGCAGCCAAATAAATAAATAAATAAACAATTCTTTTTAAAAAAGAATTAGTACAGAGCTGTGTTAACCACTCCACGACGGTGCCTCCCAGCCTGCAGTGGGCGTGCATAGGTGACGGTACCATGCACCAGGGCCTTCCTTCCATCTACACTACTTCTGGGGCCTACTTTGTGTACTTCTGGACCTTCGTTCCCATCACCCACTTGAGGGGGGGCCTTTCTTGTTCAGACATGCTACCAGTTCCCATTCCTCAGAAGTACTGCTTCCTAGCAAAAGGTTAAGGCCAAGAGGTACCTGGATAGAGCACACAAGAATCCTGGACTGTTCCCACCCAAAGCCCCAAAATCCTGACCACAGTTTCCCCCAACAAAAGCCTCTTGTACCACCACCACAGCAGCCTGCCAGCAATTACCCCCAATTACAAACCCAGAGCCCAGCAAGGCCTCAATTAGTCTAAAAAGGGGCCTGAGGAGGGGCCAGCCACACAGTGTAGTGCCCACGTATCACCTCCACCCACAGGGTAGCACACTCCTCTCAGTGAAGCCCGGGGCCTTGGTTACTTGGTAAGCAAGTCCTCAGGATATGCTCCTGAGAAGGCATTTGGCTCTCCTCCGAGTGACCATTCCCTGCAGGGCCCCGTCAAGCACTCTGTCCTGAAGTGCAGCCCCTCCCTGCACAGACTGCACACATCCTTCCCACTCCCCATTATCCCAGGCAGGGTGTGACATTTCCAGGTTATCCTCCTCATCAACCCCGGATGAACATCCCTGGATGAACCTGCAGATAGAGGGATGCCCAGGGCTGATGCCTCTAAATCACCATGGTTAGGGACTTGGCTCAATGTGTTGGGAGAAGGACCAAATGCCCATCTCTTCCCAGGAAAGGATGGCCTCTGAATCCTTCTTGGGAGCGTCCAGAAACAAACTTGTCCCTGGTCTAATCTTTTCCTGAAAATTCCCTGAGATGAACACCATCAGGTTGCAGAGCCCTGGGCTTGGCAAACTTTGAGGTTTTCATGAATTAGCCCCTATGCCCATCTTCTTCACAGTGGGCGTGCATGGCTGTGAGAAGGTGTGAATATGTGTGTATACACAGATCTCAAGCTTAAGTGTGACTATGTATTCGGGGAGGACCAGAGGTTACAGGAAATAGGTCTCATAAATAATAGCTAGATTTGGTCAGATGGAAGGAAGGACTGCCTGACCTGGCAGTGACAGAGGCATATACTCAGAGGTGAAACTCAGCGCTCCAAAGTCAAAATGCCACTTAGTGACTGGGGGCCTCCAGCAACTTACTTCACTTCTCTGAGCCTCAGTTTCTTCATCTGTCAAATGGGAATAGTACCAACGTGTCAGTTTGTCACAAAAATGAAATGAGAGAGAGACACAGTTTGGGAAAGATCCCTGGTGTTCTCTTACTTGCTGCCAGTAATAAATCCTTCCTTCTCTGGAAAAAAAAAATGAAATGAGAAAATGCAGGTCAAGTCCCTGGTTCAAAATAAGTCTTTAATATAAGATACCTACTTTAACCCTTTATTATGAGGACAATAATAGCTGGAGGTACAAAGAGGTCGTCAGATAATGCTTTCTAGAAGGAAAAGGCTTTGTTACAGCATATCTGTCTGTCTATATAACACTGTAATTTGTTCTTTCACTTTAGAAAACTGGCAATTTGTACTAAAACTAAACAGATGCCCACTCTCCTACATAACCATTCAAGAGTGACTATGAAATGCCCTTCACAAAAAGACATGTAAAAAAACATTGACCGCAGCTTTATTTATGATATCCCAAGACTGGAAACAACACCATCAATAGGTGAATGGATAAGCAAATTGTGGAATATTACACAGCACTAAAGAGAATGAATGTCTGATCCATGCAACAAGATGAGTGAACAGCAAAAATATTTTACGCAGAAGAAACCAGACCCAAAGAGTACATATCATGTACCCCATTTATGAAGCTCGAAGTTAATTTGTGATGGTAGAAATCAGAATACACGTTACCTTTGGGAGTAGGTATTGATGAGGCTGGAATTCTAAGAAAGGGACTACAGGTGAAGAACAGTGGCTCAGATCCTGAGCTGGCCCTGTGTGCTCCAGCCACTCTTCTTCACCTGTAGTCCTTTTCTTAGAAATTCCAGCCTCATAACTAGGGAAATGGCATTTCTCAATTCTCTGTGGAGCACAGCCATGTTCCAATTTCACTATAATGCATTAAACCCATGCTGGTGGGAAACACTGAGTGAGAAGTACAGGACAGAGTTTCTGTCCATCGAGGTTTACAGTTTGGACATGGACAAAAGCAACTTTGGGTTTCCCTGGTAGCTCAGTCAGTAAAGAATCTGCCTGCAATGCAGGAGATGGGGATCAACGCCTGGAGTCAGGAAGATGCCCTGGAGAAGGAAATGGCAACCCACTCCAGTATTCTTGCCTGGAGAATTCCATGAACAGAGGAGCCTGGTGGGCTACAGTCCATGGGGTCGCAAGAGTTGAACACAACTCAGTGACTAAACCACCACCACCACCAAAAGCAACTTTAAACAACACATCAGCTCCTTCCACCCTAGACTTCTCTCTCTGGGGAGCATTCCAGAGGTCTTTGGAAGAGAGAGGTCCTGACATGGCCCAGGAACCAGCCCCCTCTGCCTTTTCAACCCTGAACTAGTCTCAACCAGGGAAAAGGTCTACAACTGCTCTGCAGTCTGCCTGATATAGGGGAGGGCATCACTCCTTGGGGCAAAGAGGGGCTGGTGGACTTGAGGCTCAACATCAGTAAGGTAAGGAGGGACCCAGAACTCTGGCCTGCTGCCTCCCAGCACAGCTATCCACAGGGTAGGGTGGGCAGGGGGGTGGAGGTGGGGGAGATTCAGCAAGATACTTACCAACTGGAAACAGCTCTCAGCTCTTGTCTGTAAGTTCTTCCCCAGAATGGGTAATGGTTTCCTCTCTCTCTCTCTCTCTCCATATCCTTACTCTTTCTCACTCACTCTCCCAAGCACTTATTTGGATAAGTGACTCTGCTAATCCTAACCAGGCAGAATAATACCTGGCCCCGAGCCTGGTGCTGGGTGAATGTGTGCACAAGAGAGAACCGCAACCTCCTCTGCAGCCTGTCGCAGTAAGCTCAGCTACAGGACAGAGATGAAGCCTGTGTGAGGAGCCTGCGTGTGTTAAAGTGTGTCAGGGGTCTGTTCTGTACCTGAGCTTCCATAAAGAATTCTTAACAGCGATCTTGCCATGGGAACATCCAAGTGGCAACCCAGTCACATTAAACACAGGCCAAGGACATCAGAGAATCAGCAGGCTTCTGGGAGTGTCAGACTTGCAGACAGGGAGCCAAGAGATCAGCCATGGGATAGCTGGGTGTGGGATTGCGTGAAGAGTCTTAGAGTGCCAGCATCGGATTGGCAGGTTTTCCACCAAAATGTGCAGGATCCGAACTAGTATATGTGACAGGTGAGTGTGAGAGAGTAGTGGGGGAAAGGAGAACTGAGCGGGCGCAGGGAGGATACAGGAGCTGACTGAGAGAGACGGATAGAGGAATGTGAGCTGGGTAGAGGGCCCTGGAGTCCGTGGGGCGGGAGGGACCTGAGTGGCTCTCACAGCTGCTGAGGCGTAGAGTCGCGTGGGGATGTGATAATCAACACGGATATTCAGGCTTTCCTTTTCCCGCCGGCGAGGCGCAGCAGAGAGCTCCCTCTTGCCCCGCAGTAGTGGGGAGCGGAGGGTGTTGGAGAGCCCCGCTGGCTGTGGCGTGGGACCCGCTGAGCGGCGCGGGATTAGCTCTGCCGCCTCGGGCCGCCGCGCCGCTCGCGCGACGGTGGCCGGATTCCCGGCCGTGGGGAGAGGCGCGCCTCGCCCCGTGAGAGCCGAGGGCGCCGCTCGCGCCGGCTGCCTGGGCCTCCACCGCGCGGCACGGGCGCGGGGCCCGCAGCCGTGTTCGGTCAGCGGTCTCTTCACCGCTCCGACAGCACTGCTCCGATGGGAAGACCGGAGGCGCAGCGGCGGGCCCCTGGGAAAACAGGACAGGAGAGGTAGGGAGCTCCGCCCGGCCCCTGGACGTGGGCACCGCCCCAGGGTCACCGAGCCGGAGCCCTGCGTCGCCGCGACTCCCTGGGGCCCCACACAAGCCTCGGCGAGGTCCGTCCTGCCGGCGGGATCCCGACCTCGCTCGGAAGCGGGGCCCTCCCCAGCCTGGCCAAGAGGGTCAGAAGGGAACGAAGGCGCGCCCCGCGGCTTCCTGGAGAGATCAATACCTGCAGGCAGGACTCCTCTTCCTGCCACTCACAAAATCCTTTAGAGGAACCCCTTCCTTTAACCTCAGCCCCTACACACACACACACACACACACACACACACACACACACACTCACTCCTCAAAGGCTGAAAGGGAGCTGAGTTTGGAATTCGGGGAAGTGATGACACACACAACAATGCTGTCACACCTGGCTGCTGCAGGCCAGCAGCGGAAATGCCTGCAAGGGGGAGAGAGACGGAGAAAGAGGACACCAGCCTGGGTGGTCAGAAAGAAATAGAGGACAGAGCACCCACCCCCAGGTAGGGACAGACCCAGCTGTTTTTGTCTCTGTCAAAGCCCTGGGGAAGGATGGGCAGTGGGGTCCATCTGTAGCAGCCCTAAGCCCAACTCACACCATTCCTACCCAGAGCCTGGCCACAAATGGGGGTAAGGAATAAAAAAACACCTTCACTCCAGCTCAGGAAACAACAAACAAAAGTTCTGAAGAAGAGCCACTTGCCTCCCGTGTATGTTGGAAGCAGTGAAAGAAAACAAGACACTTTGGGATCTTTTCAGTGGCGGGTGGAGAATGGTATTCAGTGAGGTGAGTTTAGGAGAGCCCTGCTTCCTTTTACTGTGGTGCTCAGGCCACACTGCCCTGCTGACCTTCCTGGAGTCGTCTTCAAGGTGCTGAATTCCAGAGAGCCCGATCACACCCTGTCCTCTGTTCTTTTAATTGCAGAATGCAGATCAGGAGCCTAAGTGGCACGAAGCAGCTCGTGAGGGTGGCTTGTGGATGCTGGGGAAAAGGCCCAGAGACCACCAATGGCTCTTCCCTAGAGATTGGGCAGCTTGGGAGGAAGAGGTAGCAACAGGCATTGGGGCCAGTCAATCCAGACGTGCCAACTAGTACACACAAAATTGCGTGCCATCCATTCAGTTCACCTTCCTGCACAAAGGACCCTGGCTCCGCCAGCGACAGGGAGTTTGGAGCATGAAGACTCAAAACACCGGCCATCTCTCTCACACTTTATGACTGCAGACTTTTTGTTAAGGCCGAGTTAACCATTAAAAGGCACACTTGAGTATTGTTTCAGCACTGATTTCCCCCAAGACAACCTCCATTCATGCAACTGGGTCCCAATCAGACTTCTGCTGAAAGTAGGTGAGAACTCAGCCCCCCAACACTTGAGAAAGATCAGAACAAAGGTCTTGTCTGGAGAGAGATTTGAACAAATGCCTCCCTCACAGCCTGTTGTTTTTCTTCCTAGGCTGTGACAGAATATGTACACTGGCAGGCGGGAGGGCAGGAAGAATTGAGAAAGAAAAGGGGGGAGAGGGAAGGAGTGAAGAAATAAAGAAGGGGAGGAGAAAAGAGAAGAGGAAAAAGAAAGAAGATGCAATATTCATGAGTCACATTTACTCTGATACATGATATACAAATGTCATTATGCATCTATAAAGTATAAACGTGTTTTACCCCATAAATATAAATCTCACATCTTGTATCTGTGCATACCTGTGTTTCTGCACACGCACATCCAAACAGCTATCTCACGTGTCACAAGGACAGACCCTCCCCATGACTTCCATTTGTGATACGAAGCACAGACGTAAACTGTCCCCCAAAGTCCCACGACAACGTTCGCGCCTGTGTCGGAGTAGAAGCAGAGTGGGATCTACTTGGTGTTTTAAAGCATACGTCCAACCCGTAGGATTAAGACGCGGATACTGAGTAGGTATCATAGGGCCAGGAGCAGCGCGAGGAAGAGCGGGAGCTTCAGGCGGAGCCCCTGGGCGCCTCCTCCCAGCGATCCTCTTCGGCTCCGTCCCGGCCCAGGCACTCTGAGAGCGCGAGGGACAGGCCAGGCCAAGGTTTCTTCGTTCAGTGACACGCGTTTCTGGGCTGATTTTCCCAAAGCCACCGCGCAGCCCTCTCCACCCCACCCCCGGCCGGCCCCCTCGCCGTCCCGCCCCTCCCCCGGGCCCGAGCTAGAAGTTTAGCCCCGAACCAGCAGCGAAGGGCAGAGCAAAGGAGCCGTTTTCTTTCACCTGGACGCTGCGAGGAGGCTTGGCGCGCCTCTCCGCGCTAGGGCCCGAATTCCTTGCGCGCGCGGGCCGAGGGCGGACGGACCTCGCCGGGGCCCTCGGCATCTCCCGGCCCAGTCCGCAGAGCGAGCACCGGCAGATTCAAGGGCTTGTGAAAGCGTGATCGCGGCTATCCGCCGGGCTCCCTAAGCTCGCTGGGAGGGGGCAGGCCGGTCCGGGCTGTGCGGGGCGTTTACAAAAAAGTGACTTGGAGATGAACTCTCCCGTGCGCGACTGGCCGCCCCGCTATAGGGGCGAAGGCGCCTGACGCAAGCGGAACTCGGTGGAGCCCATACGAATCAGAACAGAGCGAGGCTCCTGGCGCTCTGGAAACTCCAGGAGGCAGCTCCGCCAGAGACGCGGGTCGTGTCTCGGGAAACCGGGGGGTGGGGGGAGGGGAAGAGCGCAGAAAAGAAAACCCACCGAGGCGGGGACTGGCCTGGGCGGGGAGGGGCGGCGGAGCCGGAGCCCCTCTCTGTTAGGCGGACTCCCCATGGCCAGAGACTAAGCTCCACTCCCGCCGGCCGCTCCCTTGGGGAAGGGAAAGAAGAGGAGAGAGGAGCGAGAGGCCGCCAGCGAGAGCGCGGGCGGCATACGCGAGTCTGCAGAAGTTTGAGAATCGGCCGTGAACGGACTTGTGCGCCCAGATTCTTTGCCGCGCCAGCGCCAGCGGAAAAGAGAAGGGGTCGCCCGGCCGCGGCGCGCCGGCTTTGTCATGATGGCCAGCTACCCCGAGCCCGAGGACGCCTCGGGGGCCCTGCTGGCCCCGGAGACCGGCCGCGCAGCCAAGGAGCCCGAGGCGCCGCCGCCGCCCAGCCCGGGCAAGGGCGGCGGCGGCGGTGCGGGGACAGCACCGGAGAAGCCGGACCCGGCGCAGAAGCCCCCATACTCGTATGTGGCACTCATCGCCATGGCGATCCGCGAGAGCGCCGAGAAGAGGCTCACGCTGTCCGGCATCTACCAGTACATTATAGCCAAGTTCCCGTTCTACGAGAAGAACAAGAAGGGCTGGCAGAATAGCATCCGCCACAACCTCAGCCTCAACGAGTGCTTCATCAAGGTGCCGCGCGAGGGCGGCGGCGAGCGCAAGGGCAACTACTGGACGCTGGACCCGGCCTGCGAGGACATGTTCGAGAAGGGCAACTACCGGCGCCGCCGCCGCATGAAGCGGCCCTTCCGGCCGCCGCCCGCGCACTTCCAGCCGGGCAAGGGGCTCTTTGGGGCCGGAGGCGCTGCGGGTGGCTGCGGCGTGGCGGGCGCAGGGGCAGACGGCTACGGCTACCTGGCGCCCCCCAAGTACCTGCAGTCCGGCTTCCTCAACAACTCGTGGCCGCTGCCGCAGCCGCCTTCGCCCATGCCCTACGCCTCCTGCCAGATGGCGGCGGCCGCCGCGGCGGCTGCAGCGGCCGCGGCAGCCGCGGGCCCGGGCAGCCCCGGCGCGGCCGCGGTGGTCAAGGGGCTGGCGGGCCCGGCCGCCTCGTACGGGCCGTACTCGCGCGTGCAAAGCATGGCGCTGCCTCCCGGCGTAGTGAACTCGTACAACGGTCTGGGAGGCCCGCCCGCCGCGCCTCCGCCGCCGCCGCACCCCCACTCACACCCGCACGCACACCATCTGCACGCGGCCGCCGCACCCCCGCCGGCCCCGCCGCACCACGGGGCCGCCGCGCCGCCCCCGGGCCAGCTCAGCCCAGCCAGCCCGGCCACCGCCGCGCCCCCGGCGCCCGCGCCCACCAACGCACCCGGCCTGCAGTTCGCCTGCGCCCGGCAGCCCGAGCTCGCCATGATGCATTGCTCTTACTGGGACCACGACAGCAAGACCGGCGCGCTGCACTCGCGCCTCGACCTCTGAGAGTCCAGCGCACGAAGGCTGCGAGGATGCAGGGACGCGCGACGCCCGCCTTGGCCGCCGCAGCCGGCCAGACCGCGCGCCCGCTGGGGCCCCCTGAGCCAGCGCCCACCGCCCCTCTGCGCCTCCTAGCTCTCCTCGGCTCCTCTTGCTCCTCTTTGTCTCCGCTTCTACTCCTGTGTCCGCCTCCCTGCCCTCTTTGCCCTTTCGTTCCCCTGGCCTGCAGGCCGCCTCTCCACGCGTTTTCCGCAGGCCTAGTCTTCTCCGGGCGCCCCAGCATCGGGGCTGGACACCCGTCGCCACAGTTCACGGCGGAGAGGAAGTGTCCGGGGCCGAGGTGCAGCCGGGCGTCGGCAGCGCAGACCTCCTGGCCTTTTCTCACAGGTCGGTGCACTCGCCCTCGGCTCTCTCCGCCGGGCTGCCGCGCCATCCTTGGCTAGAAGCGCCGGCGTGGGCCGGCAACCAGACCCGCGCCGCCCGAGAAAGGGACAAACGGGTGTTCGCTCCGCGTACCCTTTTAGAGCTATTCAGAAGCCCCTTCTCGGGGCCCACTGGGCAGGGCGGGGGTTGGGCTGGATCAGGGAGCCGGGTCTGCCTCGCTCGGCGGCCTGTGCCCGGGTTTACACAGCATCCCGGCTCAGAGAGAGACTGCGTTTCCTCCGCTCTCCATCCCGGCGCTTGGGGCCCCTTCAGGCCCAGGCGGCTGGCTCATGTTTTGCTAAAAAGATCGCGAGGGCTATTTTAGATAATATCAAAAAATAACTTTTTAAAGAAAAAAATTCACCGGAAAACCGGCGAAGCATTGTGGCCTTGGAGTTTGCTAAAGCGAAACATGAAAATCTTTTGCAGGAGATTTGAAGGAGAATTCCTGTCGGGCCTTCAAAAAGCTATGTTCAGAGAGGTAGGCGCATATGCCCAGTATCAGATGGTTTCCTCTACAAATTATAGAGTATTTCACCCCTCAACCTATGTTTTTTTAAAAAGTCGAAAACAAATTTCCCCTTATCTTCCGATGCCAGCCCTGAGCGCGGGGAGATCACTGTCTGCCTGGCGGAAGCTGCAGGGTCGACTCATCCCCTCCCTGATTTTTGTTTTTCAAACGTCTTGCTTCTCCCACTTTGGGCAAGAGAAATGTGAAACCCGGCAGCAGTCGGACCAGGCGGGCTTGTGGCTCCGAGCCTGCCGGCCCACGACTCTAGATCTGGTTGTTTTGTAGTGTGTCGTTCGGAGGACCAAATTTTTCTAGAAAGAACTAGAGCACTTTTGTTGTTTTGTTGTTTGTTTGTTGTTGTTGTTTTGTCTTGTCAATTCTCGAATAAATTTTTTGTTCTTTCTTTTAACACGGACTTACATTATTTACATCGCGCCTAAGTTTGTTCTGCAGCTAGTTAAAACAGGGAGCTTTTCAGCAAAAATGTATCCTTTCTCAGATAAACGAGGGTTGAGGATGGCCAGAGTGGGGGCCCTTTCTGGTTGTTGCTGCTTTGTTTTCCCGGAATTGTTTGTTTTGTGTGTCATCGCTGGCTTGTTGCTGCGGCTGTTTCACGTCATGGGAGAGACTTTATCTGCCGTGGTTCTTTCACAAGGCCCACTATAGGTAGGATTTGTTCTATTTTTGCATCTATACAAGTTTGAACTTTATCTCTTACACAGCCATGCTAGGTGTATGGGTCATGTTTGTATTATATTGTCTTTATGCTATTCAATTTTTCCAGTTATATCTAACAGAAGAGTTTATTCCAAAATAGATAAAATCCTCGTTGTGGTCATGCTCTGTAAGCTGCAGACCTCTGTACAAATGTAATGAGTGACTGGTTGCCTTATTTTTAATAGTCAGAATTCATTTACCTTGACATATGTTTAAGAAATATGGGGATATCAGAGAGAGGTAGCTATAGAAATTTAATCTTTTCTCTCTCTTTTTCTTTACTGAGACTCTTCGAATAACGAATTAAGACTGGCACTTCTGTGCAGGCACACAGGCAGGCGTTTGACTGGATTGCAGGCTGCTAGGGGGATGAGAGGTGGTCAGCGGTGAGTTCTCTGGTGGGATGACAAGTATTATCCTGCTCTCGCCCCCTCTGCGGTTCAGCTTGAGCGGGACCCGGTGCCCGGCCACGTGTTGCTCTCTGCCCCCGACTCAGCCTGTACAGCAGTAGCCACAGATCTAGGCCAACCAGTAACCTGGGAGGGGCTGCCGGCATCTTCCTTGGGCATCCTGGGGAGGCTGGAAGGTGGAGGATGAAGCTGTGGGGCTTCTGAAAGGCATCACGCTGAGACCAGGACTGGAGCCTGCCAGGACCAGGAGGACCAGAGCACACTGCAAATACGACTCAGCCAGCTGGGGCAGGCAAGAAGCCCAAGAGGCTGGTCAGACTTGGTGTCAGGGTTTCTGGCAACCTATTGCAATTTTGTCTGGCTGACTAAGGTAAGTAGCAGAAAAGAAAGTGGACTGCTGCATGCTTGTCTTTGCTTTTTGTGGTGTGAATGATCTCATGGGCAATTGTATAGTCTATACCTCCTGTAAATGAGCGTGTATAGGGTGTAAGTCGTGTCCTGGTTACAGGGAGGGAGGTGTCTATGTCTGACACTCACCTTCGGAGAAGGCATGTATTTTAGGCATTGTACTAATCGTATCACTAATTCAGGGAATGCTTCCTGGGACCACAGCGTGTGTTGCATTCATAAGTCATTGGTAACATGTGCAGTTATGTTCTTGGTATGTAATCTTGGTTTGCTGAATGAAAACAGAGTACACACAGAGCCTTTGCTTTAGCCGGTTGAGACTCTCTGTTCCAAGACTGACTCCCAGCACCCCACAACTGCTATTCCAAGCAGAGAAAACAGAGGCGGGAAATCTGGATAGAGGCCCTGATGAGATGGGAAAGTTGTCCTAGGCCAGCACTGGAGGACAGACCCTCTCTCATTTCCCCAAGAACTGAAAGGCGAGAGGCACCCACGACTGGGGAAAGAGCAGTAGCCTCTCCCAGTTTGGAGGATGAGATGAAGGAATCTGGGAGGGATTCCTGGTCTACACAGGGATTGGAGGAGTTGAGAGAAAGAAGCCAAATCATACCCCACTTCCCCATGGATGCCCGCAGGAAGACATCTGTCTCTAATTCCAGCCCCTGGAGTTTCTGCAAAACTCTGTAGTTTGGTCATTTCCCCCCAGTGTTACAAGTTCGGGGCAATGGTTGACTTTCTTCATCTCTCGTTTCCTTTCTTTCCTCTCCCTCTTTGCACTTTTGAGTTTCTGTTAGAGAAGATGATCTAAGGAATTCCCTAAGCAAGGACAAAACTATTTAAGAGCGTTCTTGGTGCATAGCAATTATGCCGTAGCATATACAGTCTAGTCTAGATGGCCAGACCACGTGGGTATGTGTATATATGTCTGCAGAGTATATTGTAAATACTACGTAAATAGTTTGATACAAATACGCTGCCAATTTCAGCATGTCCTGGATAATGAGTTGCTACACATGGCCTTGAATGAGGAGTACGTGTGTACTTGTATGCATGTAAATATCCTCACACTCAGCACTGACAAGATGAGGGCCCCCCGTCACATTTACACACAAATTCTTGGTCAATCCCATACCCTAGAACTGCTCTGCCAGAGTACTTGGGTTCTGGTGGGAAGTGTCCTATTCTCAGAGGGACCTGGGAGAAATCTTTTCCAGTGCAGTATATGTACCAAAGGACTGTAAGGTGAGGACCTAAGGGGTTCCCTGAGATGGCCCTGCACCCTACTCTAGAGGCTGTTCTGGACCTGTTTCCTCCTTTACTAAATAAAGCATTCACTGCCATGCATCCTGGCTTTAGGTGGGCAGGAGGCCCAAGACCTTTCACCTTAGGGTTAGGTGCCCTTGGGTCCTTGTCTGGGCCTCTCACCTTCTGAGGCTAGAGCTACAGATTGGGAAGAGCCCCCTGGTGGTGGGTGGAAACCAGGGGCAGACCAGGGCTTCTTGGAGCCACAGGGGCAGGAGAGGATGGGCCAGGAAATTGGGTCAGACCCAACACCATCTGCCTGTGAATAAGCTCTTCCCTTAATGGAGCTTTGGAGTACTGGAACTGCTGAGCCAGGCTCGTGGTCTCCAGAAGCGGGTCAGGGGCCAGGAAGTGGCTTGGTCAGGCTCAGGAGTCCTGCAGTGCTCCCACTCTGTAAGCTGATGGTGACTATGCCTTCTCTGTCTTGCTGCCTCCACAGGTCAGCCCCTACTTCTGGGAGTAGCCTGTGGAACCTATAGGAAGAGATGGGCCCAGGAGCCTTCACCTCTCCTCTGTGGTGGGGACCAGAGGCCTGGAGTGGTTGGAAAGGGTCTTCATGCCCCCAAGTGTGTGTTAGGGAGTGCCAGAAGTGAAGGATTCTTGAAACCAAGTGGTCTGATTGGCTTTCTGCTTTCTGGAGAGAGGGCTCCACTGTGTCACAAGAGTGTCTGGGCCCCAGAAACCCCAAATCTTGTTTACATTTAAGGAATCTGGGGTCCTGAGACGAGGAGGGGCCAGCCAGAGGTCACCCAGCTGTCTGTGGGACAAACAGCCTCAGAAATTTTAAGGAGAGACCTGAGAGTTTCGAGCCCAGTTCAGCCCTGCTGACTGTGTTGGAGAGCTAAGTGGATAAAGGGGAAGCCAGCCAGAGGAGAAGGAAGCACAGGGTTGGATCTGAGCCGTGGACTGACTGTACTCTGGAAACTTCTGTTCTGCCAGCTGTTTGCTGCCCAGGCTCCAGCTCGGTGGTAAGCTCTCACAAACCTGTCCTGGGACCAGGTCACCCCAGGGAAGTGCAGGATGAGGCAATGACAGAGGCTGTTCAGCCTGGAAGGACTAGTGTGGAGGCCACTGACCTCTTTTAATAACTGTGGGATGTTAGTCAAAAAATAATAATAATTCTACATTTCAGTTTTCTCATCTGTAAAATAGAAAAAATATATACACCTTGCAAGGTTATTAAAATAATTAAATGTTCTACTGTCAAAACGCCCAGTTGACAGTAGATGGTCAATATGGTTTTCCTTCCCCTACTGAAAGAAGAAGGAAAGAGAATGGATGGAGAAAAGGAAGAAAAGGAGAGGGGAGGAGGAGGGAGGGAGGAAGAAAGGAAAAGCCTTAGGTAGTAACTGTGGGGTCTGACCTTCAAACGAAGCGGCTATGGCCACCCACACGTGCCCCAAGAGCCGGGGCCACCGATCACCTTCCCGCGGCGGGGCTCCGCGGACTGCTTCCCCCCTGACCCAGCCCCTTAACCCTAGGTCTGAGCTGCGTGCTGTTGCAGGGAATACCCGAGTCCTGGGGGCACAGACCGAGAGCCCAGTTCAGGGTTCCCCCAACCGCCTTCTCGCTTCTTCTAAGCCGCTCTTCGATGCATGAGGTTTTCTCTGAGAAAGGCCCGCTGACCTGCGAAATGACACTGACTCAGGCGCTTAGTTCCGGACGCAGCCGCCACTCTCAAGCTCTGGGGCAGACGCCTCCCGCCCTCAGGCACCTCCCTCTGGAACGCGAGGCTGTTAGAAATTTTCTCCCTTTTTTCAGAAAAACAATACGTAGCCACCTGGCGGGAGCTGACGAACATCAGCTTGCGGGAGAGGGTGCCCTCGGTCTGGGAAACCTGAGGGTAAACGCAGGAAGCGGGTTGGTCGAGCTTCGGCGGGCAGACACGCTGCCCGCAGGTGGCAGCGAGGACCGCATGGTGCCGCGGCTCCGCACACCCACCCGGGCGCCGGAGCCTCCTTGTTTGCGGGCCTGGTGGCGGCGCTGCAAGCGCGGATAGTCAGGAGCGGATCTGGCTCCAGCTAGCAGTTCGAAACCGAATTCGGGGAGAAGGGTTAGACCCATCCGACCTCAGGGTGCTACCGACGGCAGAGCCGGCAGGGTTCGCAGGAGGCCCTGATGGTCCCCGGAGGTGGCGAAGCGCACCCGGCATTGGCCGCCAGAGTCCCCGCCACGTCAGGAGACCGACTCCGCTTCTCCACGTTAGGAGCACAACCTGACCCCTCGTCCTTACTAATGGCCCTATCAAACCGAATAAAATAAAACCTTTCCCAAATTCTCCACGGAAAGTATTCTTTAGGCAGAGGAAGAAAAGGACAGGATCCCGGGAATCTTAATGGACGAGCAGGGAAGGGGAATGTGCTTCTTGCTTTTTTGTTTGTTTCTAGGGAGAAAGAAGGAAATTCGACACATATTTTTAAAAGTCTCCCCTCAACAAGTCCTAAAAGTCTGAGTGTGAACAGAGTCAGGAAACCGAGCCCCCGCCCGCAGTGACACCGGGCCTTTGTCTTCTTTCCTGAAGCCCCTATGACTGCTGACCGCGCCAAGATAAAGGCCGGGTCAGAGCTCTGTGGAATCCCGAGGGAGGGGGCAGCGGGACGTCCACTGGCCACTTCCAACAGGCCGGCCTTGCTGGAATGGGGCTACTCGGCCAGGGGCTGCTCCCCAACCCCCAGGCCCAACTGAGGCACGGAGCTGCGTTTCTCAACTTGCCCTGCGTCTTCAGCCACTAAATTTCCTGGACCCAGCCCCACCAGCATTAGACTTTCCTACTTAAGGACTCCAGGAGCGAGGTGAGGGCCGTGCCCGCTCCCCACCCTGACGGACTTCTCCTGACTTGATCCTCTGGAGTGGACTTATGAGCAACTTCTGCTGCATCCCTGGCGCTTGCGACCGCTGGACCCGGTTGACCAACAGGATCCGAACCCGTGCCCTGCCTTCGCGGCGGAGCCTCAGTGCCACTCTCTCAGGTCCTCTAGCTCTTGGCCTCAAATTTTCTGCGTCATGCCCTCCTGTCGGCAGAACCGGTCTGCGGTGGTGACAGGAAAGCGTTTGTGACCTTATCCTACCGCTCTCTCTGTGATTTGAAATGGGGGTCGCAGAGGAGCTCAAGCCGCGGCGGTACTGACTTTGCAAGGCGGCAGCCTCTGGCATTCCAGGGTACTTGCCTGGGGCCCTTTCTCCGCAGACACACGCAGGTGATGGGAGTGCCGCGCAGCTTAGAACTTTTCCTAAGAAAGAAGGGGAAGATGAGCCCGGCGACTGCAGGAGCAGATGGAGAGGTCTCCAGCAGCCATGCTGCGCGCCTCCCACGAACACCAGGTTGTGCCCTGGGGCCCCCGGCCAGCGCTGAGGCAGCACGTTTTCCCAAGCTGATGACGAATCTTCGATTCCCCTGCCTTCATGATGGCTTGTGGAGTAGGGACCTGGGCCGCCTTCCCAGAGCCGAATGGGAGATCCGGGCCCCACTTTTATCTTTCACAGAGAGGCGACCTGGAGAGGAAAAGGAAAGGCGACAGACCAGGGAAGTGAGGTCCCCCGGCTTCGCGTGCCGGAGCACCCTCCACCTCTTCCTTCTCTCCACCCTTGCTCCCTCCAGCCGACTCGGGGATCCTGGTCCTTATCGAAACTGGAGCTGGCCAGCGGCCGTCTGATGAGAGATAAAGGAGCTCGGCGGCGCCGAAGCGCTGACCGGATCCGGGCTTTCTCGCACCCAGGAGCAGCACCTGAGATCCTACTTCCCCAGGTGGCACTGACTCAGTTTGAGAGAAACGGTCAGCTGAACAGTGTGCACATTCTGCCTTCAGACACAAACAGTAGCGTCTGCATGCGGAATGTGCATAGACACATCTATGCGAGAGAATCCCGTATCTGCGTGCATGTACATGCACACGTGTGTGAATCTGAGCCTAGAGAGACAGACACATCTACACACGTGTGATATACCTGTGCCTATATCTGAACATTCATCTTGCCTCTGTCCTGTTCGCGGGCTGTATAGACGCTGACGGAGCCGGCTGCTGGTGAGTGGCAATTATACCTCACATTTACACAGGCACTGACGGTTTCTAATCTCGATTTTTACAACTCAGGTGGAGCATACTGTCCTTCCGAATTTTCAATGGGGAAACAAGCCCAGGCAAGTTAATGGGTGCCGTTTTCACAGACCCTGAGAGCCCCGGGCCAGCCAAAGACGTGGCCAGTTTGTTAAAGGTGGATGTGTTTGCTAGACGCTCACCAGGTTGGCCTGTTTAGCTCACTAAGCTACCCCCAGGCCCAGCTGGCCTTGGCCCTTGGCCAGGCTTCCCGAGAAACCCACCGCGCCGGGTGTCTGGTCTCAATTCGTTTGATGATAAGCGCGCTCTGCCGGAGCTCGGTGACCCCGGTGCCCAGGGCAGGGGAGCTTAGGGCTCGCCGGAATGCCGCGGAAGAGCGCCGAAGATTCCAGGACTGTGACCGCCCACGCCCAGCTGGGTCCCCAAAGGCTGGCGGCCTACGTCCTCACGATAGCCAGGACAAGCAAATGCGCGATCCTTTCACCCCAGCCGCAAGCCTAGGAGCCCTGAGTTGTGCCAGAGCAGGAACAGTAACGAACGAATTCTGCTGTCTCAAATCTCGAATAGCCCTGCAAAGCCCGGAGCCCACCATGCCCATTTTACAGAAGTAATTAGTCGGAGGCAAGAAAGGTACAGTAAGTTGCCCCAAATTCAACAGCCGAGAAGTGGCCGGGGTCGGAGCGGGAAACCCCAGTCAGCCGACTCTGGATCCTAAACTGCGGCTCTTCTGCCTCCAACCCGGATCGCCAGGTCCCTCCTTGCGCCGTCTCCTGCACGCGGTTCCGAGTCGCTCGGCTCTTAGCCTCTGACTTCCCTCACCAAGGACGCGAAGACTATTCTAGCTCTCACCCACATCACTAAAAAGGTTCCTACACGCTTGTAACGTCTTGCTTATATAGCAACATCTCTGTGTGTGTTGGGCTTTGCTTCTTCTCCTGGGTTATCTGGTTTCCCGGCCCCAAGCCTTCGCACTCCTGAGACTGGAGTTGTCCGAGGGCTGCAGCTTGACCACATCTCTCCAGGTGCCCTTGGGCCCCGGAGCCCGGCTCCGGCAGGCTGAGGTCGCTGGGCTCCGGGCTCCAAGGCCGCCCGCACCCCGCCGAGCCGGGGCGCTGGCAGGGAGCCTGCGGCGTGGCGAGGTCGCCCGGCGGCCTCACAGCCTCGAGGCTGCCCTCTGCTGGCCTTAAACGACATAATCGCCGCTTCCCTCGGCGGCCCCGGAGCTGAACCGACGAGAGGGTTTCGCGCAAGATAAGACAACCCCACAGCGCCGAGTGGGTGACACCACTGTCTCCGGATCCCGGGAGTGGCCGACGCGCCTTCAACCACTGCCGGTACCTCTCAGTTTCTGGTCCCTGCTCCCCGCTGGCACCGGACACTCTGCGTGCTCCAACCCGGAGCAGCTCAGAAAGCCAAAGCTCTGTGCTGGCAATCTAACTGACCTGGGGTTTCTGTCCGGAACTCACCGGGGAGTGGGGCGGGACGCCACAATCTACAGGCGCCCACCAGGCGCGTCACAGCAGGCCATTGGCGGACTCCGAAGAGAACCCCAGACTGTGCTCAGGCTCCTTTATTTTCGGCATCTTGGCATTCATTGGCACCCCTGGGTCAAGACCCAGAAAACACTGCCCTCCACTCCGCTCGACTTCCAGCTCCACTAGATGGTCGCCCTGGCGCCTGGCTACCTCTATCTCTCGCACTACACTCGTCTCCTCAACCAGATTAGGGGTGCTTCAAAGATCCGCAAGGACCGGTCCCCAGTCTATACAGCTCGCGGCCTTGCCCGGAGTCTGCCGAGCGGAGACGGAGCAGCCATCCTTACTCTTGAAAATAAGCCCTGGGCAGTGAGGTGGGAAGACTCTTCTGCCTGCTGAAATCCAAGGTGGGATAAAAATTATTCAGTAATCATACCTGTGCCCTTCCAGTGCTACATATCAGGATTTTGCATTTTTTTCTCTCATTTATAAAGCTAATGCAGATTAAAGAAAATTGAGAAAAAGAGAACAAAAATTACAGTGATCGCGCCCCTCCTCCACTGTGTAACCACAGTTAATATTTTGATGACTTTCCTCTGATCTTCTATTTTAATAAATCTAATTTACATAATTACAATAATATGTTTTATATGGAATTTGCCATTTTGTATACTACTTCTTTTTACCTTTCACTGCGAGGATTTCTCCACATCTGATCCTTTGAAAGATGATTTTCAATGAATGTTTAATAATCCATCAGATAGGTGAGCCATAATCTTTTAATATAACGGCACTAATCCACTTTGTTTCAGGTCTAGGAAACACACTCTCTTGGTCATTAAATATAAAATCAATAGTTGATTTAAAAAAAATCTTGAATCCTTTGCTAGCCCAAAAAGGAGTGTTGTGGTCCCACTCTCAGGGCACAAAGGATCCACCCAGAAATTTGAAATTGCCTTGAGCTGGGAGAGAGCCTTCCACACCCTGCTGACAGCTATTCCCCTCTGCCAGAGACCAGTGGAGCTGGGGTGCTGGTTGAAATGTCCTGAAAGAAAACAGGGATGAGGAATGTGCCTGAAAAGCTGCCCCGGACTGCTTCTAGGACCAAAGCGCTGAATCCCCAGCTAGCACTCAAGAAGGTAGCTGAGACCTGGGTTTCTGTGTGCAGTATCTTATAACAGGAGTCAAACATGCATTTATCTGGATCCTGGATCTTCCCTTAGAAGCTGTGTGACCTCATAAAAACTGCTCAACCTCTCTGAACCTCATTCAAAAAATTGCAATAATAATGCTACCACACTGAGATTTTTTTTAAGTATTCCACTAAATGATTACATCATTTAGCTTGGTACCTGAACCAAGAAATTCTCAATGCATAATAGCTACTGCCTCTGCAGCTGCTGCTGCTATTGCTTCTGGCATTTACTTTGGTCTCAGGGATCACTGCAGTTGCCCTCTCCCTCAACTCCTGACCCCACTGCTACTGTTAAACACAAGGCTGAATCCTGGCACTAAGCCGGGTCCAGGTTCTCAGGGCTGGAGTCATTTCCAGCACTCTGGTTGGGCTGCTCAGGACCTACTGACAATCAGGCCTGGGCTTGGGCTGTTTATACTAGAACCGTTAAAACAGGAAAATATGCAAACCCTTCATTCACAGGGATCCGGCTATTGTTGGGTCAGAAATGATATTTTTGTTTCTAAAATAAAAAGTACATTTGCTGCTTTACTCACACATACAAATGCTGTGTGTGTGTGTGTGTGTGTGTGTGTGTGTGTGTGTGTGTTGGTGGGGAGGGAGTTGTGTCTACAGGCAAAATAAATGATCTAATTCATTTGACCAGTTCAACAAGCCTGAACTTCACTGGGCTCTATTCTATCCATATAGAATCTTATCCATCCCTCAAACAAAATGACTTCAAAAGACATCTCCCAAACATGATAGGGGGATACAACCTCCAATTAGAAAAGAGGTTAAAAGGGAATTTCATAAATTACATTAATTGAGTCAGCCTGATCCCAGTAGGTGCAAATACATATCAAAATCTCACAAAGAAAGATTTTAAAGGGCAGATTTCATGATCCTCTTCATACTGGGCAGCTTTTGCTTCTCTGTGGCTGGTGCTTGGTGATCTATGTATGTGCATCTCTAAGTCATTTTCTCCAGGTGATTCTGATGAAGCCCATGGAGCCATATTATGGAACCACTGCTGTTCCCAATTGAATTGAAAGCTGAGGTTTCTCCTAGTGGACGCCGGAAAATACAGATTCCAAAGAATCTTCCATTGGGACCACATGGAGTTACAAAGAGCCTGATTCAAACACCGGATGTGTGTGTGAGAGTGTGTGTGTGTGTGTGTGTGTGTACGTGGTGGGAGTTGGGGTGTGAATACATGTTTGTTTTTGTGTGCTTTTGTTGTACTGTTGCCTGTGCGTGTGTCGGGCCTCTTTGGTCATAAGTAACATAAGCCCACTAGAGCTGGCTTAAACCAAACAGAGCGGGTGGGGTGAGATTGTCAAAAAAGAGGCTGAGGTGATGGCACGAACCCAGGTAGATTTCCTGTACAGACTGACTTTTCTTGTTGCTCTGAACAGGCCTCTCCTCTGCTGTGTTCTAGGGAGGAGCCTAGTCATAGCTCAAATCTCTGAATCCTAATTCTCTTTTCCTTTGAAAGAGAGAGAAACTGGCCTACCAGGGTTCGGTCCTGTCGACTGGAACTGTTGGTGAGGGACGGGGTAGGAGGTGGGGGCATCCTATAGTTTTGGATGGCTCCTCCCTACAGGGAGAGAGCAGTCATGGTGCTCATTGTAGGCTAAGCAGACACCCCCAAAAGCCTAATTTGTTTCAGCTTGGCCCCTCCAACCACTCAATCAGTAACTCAGGGCTTCTTGATGCTAGCTGCACTCCAAAAATCACCCGGGGAGCCTTAAAAAACATTGTGTCCAGGCTCCATATATGGGATGTAAGCAGGGCATCAGGATTTTTCAAAGCAACCCTGGTGATTCCAACACACAATAGCGATAACTAAATAAAGAACCTAGAGCTAATTTAGCCATTTCCTAAATACACAGTTTCAAAGTACAACTAATTAAGAGGAAAAGTATGAAAACCTAATGGGTTGCACATGGCTTATTTTCATCTAAATTGGAGACTGACATCCTAATCCCAATGTTAAAGGCCATGATTATTCACATTTGACATTCTCTAAACCTCTTGGTGCAAATGTTGTTACATTCCTAAAGAAACTTGCCTTTTCTGGAGATCCTGAGCAACAAAAACCAAAAGATGCCTCCCTGTGGCTTTGGTTGACCCCTGCCCCCCAAGGACTAACCTACCCTTTCTTTTCCAAGGTCTCCAGCTTGCTGGGGTAGTCCCAAAGCTCCCAGCACTGAAGCACACTGACCTTGCTGGCTCCCACCCCACGTCTGTGCTTCAGGGTTCCCACCCAGGAGCCTCTGACACAGGAGACTAAAAAGAAGAGACCTTGCCTCCTTAGCCAAGCTGAAGGATGCTGATCAAAACCTTGTCCTAGGGAATTCCCTGATGGGCCAGTTGTTAAGACTTGGTGCTTTCACTGCAGTGGGCCTGGGTTCAATCCCTGGGCCAGAAACTAAAATCCCACAAGGTGTGCAAGATGACCAAAAAAATACCAAACAAACACCTTGTCCTAGTCCATGGAAAACTTGAGGAAGGTCTTCGTTTTGTTTTGTTTCCTCTTCTGCTAAGTTTCCCTAAACAGTTAATCAGCTGAACAGCAAATATTTCATAAATCGCTATAATGTACAAAGCAGGGGAGGGGAAGGCATCACTCCCCAGACATTCTGTTGCTGGCAGAAGAGCAACAGTGACCCCTCTAGGCCTGGCCTTGCATGGATCCAAAGGGGGTACATTAAAGGGTCCTTTCCAGCCCCTGCCTCCACCCCAACTAGGACTCAAGCACACCTAGAGGGTGAGGGATAGCAGGAAGGAGAAGGGAGCTGTCGTCCCTGGTTGTGTGCAAGAATGGGAGTGGGGAATGCTGCTCTTCCCATGCCTGAATCGCCCTGAGAGCTGTTCCCTGCCCCAAGAACCAGACAGCACAGAGAGCAAGACCAAACTGCTTTTGAAAGCTGGAAAGGTAGTCAACACAAAGGCCAGTGACTGATGAAGGATGTATGGAGGGTGGGGCTGAGCACACATACCATGACCACTTTGCAGCTACACTAAGGGCTTTGTTGCTGTTATTGTTTAGTCGATGTCACGTCCAACTTTTTTGCAACCCCATGGACATGTAGCTTGCCTGGCTCCTCTGTTCATGGAATTTCCCAAGCAAGAATACCGGAGTGGGTTGCCATTTCCTTCTCCAGAGGATCTTCCCCACCCAGGGATTGAACCTGTGTTCTTTATCATTGTGGATTCTTTACCACTGAGCCACCTGGAAAGCCCCTACACTAAGGGCTTCTCTCTCTCTCTTTAGTCACTAAGTCATGTCTGACTCTTGAAACCACATAGATTGTAGCCTGCCAGGCTCCTCTGTCCTTGGGGTTCTCCAGGCAAGAATACTGGAATGGGTTACCACTTCCTACACTAAGGGTTTAGAGATGCCAAATAAGGCCTAGTGTAATTGTTTTCAAAGTGTGGAACCCAGATCATCAGCATCACCTAGGACCTTATTGAAAAACCCATTGAATCAGCAAGTCAGGGGTGGGAGGTGGGGGTGGGAAGCAATCCAAGTCCTCCAGGTGACTATGGTGCACACTGGAGTTTGAGAATCAGTGGGGGTGTAGGCACTCTTTCCAGACATGGTAAGTCTAACTCTTCCAGGTCTCTCAATGGGTTCCATGAAGCCAGGCAGGACCTCAGAGATATCACCCCAGCAAGAATTACTGCTCCTGTCCTCTCCAGTACCCACCTGATCACCCCGCATACTCCACTCCCCTCCCCCACACACACACTCCCTACTAGGAACCTCGGGCCCAGGCAGGACAACACAGAGGCCAGGAACGTCTCTAGAGGCCAAGAAGCTGGAACAGAAGCATCACCCAGAGAAGCTGCCTAGAAAGCCAGAACTGGTATCAATTTTTTTCAGGCCTTTGGCAGTTGCCCACTTACCCTCACAGGCTGCTGGGAAATTCCAGCCAGGGAGCTTTGGAGCAGGACTTGGTTGGTTCACTTTTGGACAGATGTCCTTTGAGCAGTTCCTGGATAGTTGACCCCCTGTAGACCCCTGGGGGACTCAGCCATCTGAATGCCATATTTGTCCGATGGTTCTCAAAGTGGTGTGCCTGGAGGAGCAGCACCAGCATTACCTGGGACGTGCAAATTCTCAAACCCCATCCTACCGCACCTAGGAATCTGAAATTGTGCGGTAGGGCTTGGCTATGTGCTTTTTAACAAGCCTTCTGGAAGATTCTGGGATTCCCTAGCCCAAGTTGGAAGACCACTGGCCTGAGAGCGATTTCGGCTCAACCGGCAGCCCACCCAGAAGCAGGGTGCTCAAATGACATGAAGGATTCGGAGCTCCGCGGGCCAGGACCCCCTTATCCCCATCCCCGCCGCGGTGCAGGGGGCGAGTAGCCCCCCAGTGCACCGTCCCTGCGAAGCTTTGCGGGGTCGTCAGGCCCCACGGCCGCCGGCAGACGCCTTGCGGGTTGGAATGACGGCCGTGAGACTCCACTCTGACTTGTTTTGTTCCATTCCGGGAGGAATAATTTGTTTCGTATTGGAATCAAAGCGCCTCTTGCGGCGCTTCCGTTTTATCTCAGAGGCTCTCGGCCGGGGCGCGGCGGCTGCTTCGCATTAGGGCGGGCATGGTCCCCATTACGCGCTGAGCCCGTCCCGCCGAGGGTACTGACGCTGACCCGCCCCTGCGCCGCGACATCCAGAGACCCACCCTCTCCCCCGTTACAGATGGCCCCAGAGAGAAGTTGGAGCCGACACTGGCTGTCCCAAGAGCGGGCCTCCGCTGCTTGGCTGCCCCGCGCCTGCAGCTACACCGTTACGGCACTCTTGGGCTCAGGCTGTGTGTTAGTCGCTTAGTCGTGTCCGACCCTTTGCGACCCCGTGGACTGTAGCCCGCCAGGCTTCCCCGTCCATGGGGATTCTACAGGCCAGAATACTGGAGTGGGTTGCCATTCCCTTCTCCAGGGGATCTTCCCAACCCAGGGATTGAACCCAGGTCTCCTGCATTCTGGGCGGATTCCTTACCTTCTGAATCACCAGGGCTCAGGTCGCGGTCCAAAACTGCAGGTACAAGCCCCTCGCTCTTCAGTGGAAGTAAGTTCAAAGGGCGCTCAGATTTCGGACATGGGCCTAGCGAAAGCGTTCCCTGAAGGGGGAAAGCATCACAGGGATTCCCTAGGTGGAGAGGAAAAGGTTTCCAGTTTACCTGTTGACACAGCACCTAAGCCCAGGCCCTACACAGCTGCTCAGGGAAAACAGGTCGACCTGGTTTTCTCCTACTTTGGTATTCAGCTTTCCGTGGTGGCTTAACTGGTAAAGAATCCGCCCTGCAATGCCAGAGACCTGGGTTCGATCCCTGGGATGGGAAGATCCCCTGAAGAAGGGAAGAGCTACCCACTCCAGTATTTCGGCCTGAAGAATTCCATGGACTATCCATGGGGTCTCAGAGTCGGACAGACTGAGCGACTTCCACTTAACAAACAGTATAGAACCTCACTGATGAGAAGATTAAGAAAGAAAAGCCACAGTCAGTCCTCCTGCCTTAATATCCTCTCTGCAGACAAGGGGGACCCTGAAGCTTACCACCTACTCAAGAAGGGATGGTAGCTGAATGAAGCGGTTGTGCCTGCCACATCCTGGTGTCCCCATGGTGACAAAAGGTCTGTGCTGGGGACCTGCCAGTGCTTGGGAAAGAGCCAGACACCCTGGCAACCAGTCCCGTTCAACTTCCCACTTCTTTTCCTTTTTTTTTTTTTTTTTCCCCGCACACTTATTTTCTTTCATCTCATTTCTTTCTTTATTGCACACACAATATTCTAATAATCACAACAACTTTAAAATAGTATGGAAAGCCAACAGTCATCCAAAGTCTGACCACTAACAAATCAATTCTTTTCATTTTTCCATTTTGCTACACATTTCACAACTATTTAACAAGTGTGTGATATTCAGCCATGTGGATGTGGTCTAAATTGTTTAACTCTGCCATTTAGGATGGGCCCAAGTTTTTCACCATTATAAAAAGAGAACACTGGTTGAAGAATAATAAAATAAAATAATGAAATGTATAATGTATTTTAGTAACTTTTATGCAATTAGGCAATGGATTTTTTGCAGGGCATTTGAAAAGTTCAGAACGTTATAAAAATCAACTATTGGGAGTTCCCTGGTGGCTTAGTAGTTAGGATTCCAAGCTTTCACTGTCATGGCCTGGGTTCAATCCCTGGTCAAGGAACTAAGATCCCAAAAGATGGGGAGCTCAGCCAAAAAAAATCAGTTGCAATTCCAACTCCCCTTTTGTTCATCAAGTTTTTCGCACCACTGAGCACATGTCCCTCTACTCCTACAACTTCATGCCCTTTCATTTGTCAGGTCTTGCTTTGTATTTAATGGCTGTTTGTCTTTTCCATAGTCTTTGATTGTAATGCTACTGAGGCAAAGATTATACCCTTTTCATCTCAATGATAATCATAAGAGCTAGTTTTTACTGGGTGCCCAGTCTGAGCCAGGAAGGCTGAACCCTAAAGAACTGACGCTTTTGAATTGTGGTGCTAAAGAAGACTCTTGAGAGTCCCTTGGACTGCTAGGAGTTCAAGCCAGTCAATCCTAAAGGGAATCAACCCTGAATATTTACTGGAAGGACTGTTGCTGAAACTGAAGCTCCAATACTTTGGCCACCTGATGTGAAAAGCTGACTCATTGGAAAAGACCCTGATGCTGGGAAACATTGAAGGCAAAAGGAGAAAGGGGAAGCAGAGGGTGAGATGGTTAGATAGCATCACCAATTCAATGGATATGAATTTTAGCAAACTCTGGGAGACAGTGGAGGACAGAGGAGCTTGGCGTGCTACAGTCCACGGGGTCACAAAGAGTTGTACATGACTTAGCAACTGAACAATAAAAAAGTCTGTGCCAGACATAATACAACATTATCTGAATTCCCATTCCTATATTTTATTTCCTTTTACTCTATGAAGAAGGTGAGGCTGAGCAAGATTAAATAATTTATGCAGTGTCACCCAGCTTGTAAATAGCAGCCCTGGGAGAGAAACACTTCACATTCATGCCCTTTCTATTGTATGAACTTAAGAGCAGAATTGTATTGGTAGACAGCTTCTAAAATCTTTACTGGTTCAGGATTATAGTAATCTGGTTGTTATTAATAATAACCTGTTGTATCTTTGCATCAATTACAATGTTTTTGGATTTTTTTTAAAAAAGAACTTTTACAATGAGGTCTTTATTATCTCATGAAAGAGAAGACTCGGAGATTAGTGGCTCCTAGCTATGAGTAGCTACTCAAAGATTTGGGTATGAGTCCTGCTCCTTGTCATCTTTCTCCTTTGTAGACTGTAGCTGGTCCAAGCATCATGTTATTTTTAAAAGTCCATGGGAAAAGGAACCATTTCTTCCAGGTTATTTCTTATGAATCTGGACCACTTACCCGGAAACCCTCAGCAGACTCCCCACTCATCTCATGGGCCAGGACTGAGCCACATGCTTATTCCTATTTGCTGACAAAAAGATGAGAGCCCTGTGACTGGCTCAGACTAACTGTGGTCTGCCCAGGAGTGGGGCCAGGGTCTCAGCAGCATCTGAGTTGCCTGTTTCACTGAAGAAAATTAGGATTCTTTGAAGAAGGAAGAGAGGGAGAGATGGCTGTTAGAGGGGCAGCTAACACAATAATCTTAAAGGGGAATGTAGGACTTTCCTGGTGGTATAGTAGATAAGTATCCACCTGCCAATGCAGGGGATACGGGTTCAACCCCTAGTTCGGGAAGACCCCACACTCTGTAAAGCAACTAAAGCCCCTGTGCCACAACCACTGAAGCCTGTGGGCCTACAGCTAGTGCTCGGTAACAAGAGAAGCCATTGCAATGAGAAGCCTGTGCACCGCAAAGAGGAGGAACCGCCCCCTGTCGCAACTAGAGAAAGCCCGCGTGATGCAGTGAAGATCCAATGCAACCAAATAAAAAACTAATTTTTAAAAAAGAAAAGAAAACACTGAAGGGGGGACTTCATCTTCCTCATTGTTTAAAAAAGGGAGAAGTATACATTAATATAAATTAATGTATGTGAGCTAAAGTGAAATTAATTTGAAAAGTTCCTCCCTCCACTTGGAATATTATTATCTTTTTAAATTTGTAAGTATTAACAAAGCAATTAAGCATAAACTGTCCAATGACTGTGTTTTAGTTAGACTGTGAAGTGGCCAGGGAAAGAAAAGGGGTTCAGTTGTGTGGTCTTGAGACTGAACTGCTGTCCGGATCAGAGGTTCCACTGCTCTCTGGTCCTGTCTCTCTCCTCAGCTGCCTAATCTCTCCCAGCAACCCCACCACCGCCACTCTGGCTTCCTTTGCAAGTCCCCCTCCCTCTGCTTTATCAACTGCTCCCTTGGGCCACTGGTTTGCCTCCTGGATTTGGTGGCCACTCCCACTGCAAATTAACAGCCTCTCTTGAAAATTCCTACTCCCAGTTTCCAAGAGAGTGACTGTTTGGGCTGCTCATCCTGTCAAGACAGCTACCTCAGAGGTTGCTGACCTGGCCAGCATCTGGAGTGACCACCGTGGGGTCACGAGCTACCCTAGGTCCAACTGGCTGACCAAGGAAGGAATCAGGGTCACTTGTTACAAAAACTGACTGCTGAGATCAGCACCTATGGGAAGGCCTCAGCCGTGGGGATGCAGGGGTGATGAGGTGCGGGTGGGATGGTGAGGCTGGGCACATCCCATTAGAAGGTTTGACCCTTGGAGTTCATTTTGCTTTTCTGTGGCCAAACCTACACTCCTGGAAAGTCAGCTCCTTATTCAAATCTGAGCACACAGTAGGTGCTCAAAAAATGCAAGTTGGTTGGTCTCCTCATCCTAAAGGGCTGTTATGTGCTATGCTTAGTCGCTCAGTCATGTCCAACTCTTTGCCACCCCATGGATTGTAGCCCACCAGGCTCCTCTGCCCGTGGGGATTCTCCAGGCAAGAATACTGGAGTGGGTTGCCATGCCCTCCTCCAGGGGATCTTCCCAACTCAGGGACTGAACCCAGGTCTCCCACATTGCAGGCAGATTCTTTACCGTCTAAGCCACCAGAGAAGCCCAAGAGTACTGGAGTGTAACCTATCCCTTCTCCAGGGGATCTTCCTGACCCAGGAATTGAACCGGGGTCTCCTGCATTGCAGGCCGATTCTTTACCAGCTGAGCTATCAGGGAAGGGGCTGTTATAGGTCACTCTGTATCCAACTTTCATGTGCAGGCAAATGACCTGGGACTTGTTAAAAATGCAGACTTTAATTCGGAAAAGCTGCGGTGGGGCCTAAGTGCTGCATTTCTTACAGTCTCTTCTTCAGGCTCACAGGAGGCAGCTCCAGCACATCTAGGGCACAAGGTTGTAGATGACTTCAGGATTTCCTGAAAGGAAACCCAGATATCTATGGTTTTAGGGCTATTAGCATGTACCCTCCCCTCCTGCCAGGCTGCCTATGATCTGCCCCCATTGACCAGATACTTTCTCCTGCAGTACCTTCGCTTGGGCACATCCTCTGCTAGGAATGCCCTCCCATGGTCCTGTGAGCTCGTCTACCTCAGCACTACTGACATTCTGGACCAGGTAATTCTTGGTTGTGAAGCGCTGACCTATCTGCTGGAGGGTGTTAAGCAGCGGCCCTGGTCTCCACCCATTAGATGCCAAGAGTCCCCTTCCTCAGCTGTGACAACAAAAAATGTCTCCGGGTACTGCCAAAGTCACCCCTGGTTGAGAAGCACTGACCTAAGACCTTGAATCAGAATCTACATTTTAACAGGGTCCCAACTGATTCACATGTATGTTCACTCTCTCCTCTGAACTCTCACAGTCCTTGCTCTCTGTGCCTTTCATTTGAGGGGTCCTCATCCCTCATCTCTACTGGGACCCCAGCATGACCCTCAATTGCTCCCAATGCAGGGATGCAAATGGGCCTGGATGTAGAACACATCTGAAATTTTGGTCCTTCCTGGCATTTGTTCTTCTTTCTCCTTCTAAGAGAACTTTGATTTTTCTGGGGGACCCAACTCTCCCTCGCTCTCATTCCAGTAGTTCAGATGGAGCCACACACACTCCCGCCTCCACTCTCATGGGAGGGCATGTATATTTCACCCCCCATCTCCCACAGGGGTTACTTCAATGGCAGACAAGTGACTTAAGGCAAGGAGACCCAATTCCAGAAATGTGCGGGCACTGAGCGCAAAGAGAAGCTTTCTTTCCACCAAGACTGACAGCTCTGAGAAGACATAAACCTGGAACTTATGAGGACACCCAACTGGAGAAAGTCTGCTTGAGAGTGAAACCAACACACTGGAAAGCAGAATAAACAGAAGAGATCGAATTCCAGCCACATTGTTTGAGTTCTTGGTTCAAGTCATACCTGAAGACTTGCGGTGAGTTTTCAGTGACATAAACCAATAAATTTCTTTTAAAAACCAAGGAGGCAGCTTGAGTTGAGTTTCCATCAATTGTGAACCGCAGACTCATGACTAATATGTGACTAACAGCAGTTCAGTTCAGTTCAATTGCTCAGTCGTGTCTGACTCTTTGCGACCCCATGAACCACAGCACGCCAGGCTTCCCTGTCCATCACCAACTCCTGGAGTCCACCCAAACCCATGTCCACTGAGTCAGTGATGCCATCCAACCATCTCATCCTCTGTCGTCCCCTTCTCCTCCTGCCCTCAATCTTTCCCAGCATCAGGGTCTTTTCAAATGAGTCTAACAGCAGACTCATAACTAATATGACCTAACTTTCTTAAGAGTTAGGTCATCATGAATGTATGGCAGGGTCCTATGGAACCATAGACTGAGGCATAAGTGTCCTCCTCAGGAGGGTCCTAAGAGCCCAGGCCAATAGGCAGCACTACATCTGTGCCCAGGTCACTAGGTCCAATGCAGAGCAAGCGAGGGGGCAACCTCCCACCTCTGCTGAGGTTGCTGTCTGGCTGCAAGGAGACCACAACTGTGTGGACCCCTGGATCCTCAAGGTCTGCAGCTTTGAGAGGCTGGTTGATGCCCCCTGGACAGGAGAAGAGCCTCCCAGTCATCACAGACCTGGGCAGCAATGGCCGTGAAGAGTTGCCACTCTCAAGTGGTTTCTCTGGCAGCCAAATTCCACCAGGGGGCGGGGCAGACCTGAGTATAAAGTGAAAGCAATGTGTGAGCTCTCCTGAAATGTTGCCTGGCAACCCCAGCAACAAGAAAAACCAGCAGTTTTGCAGCAAGTCAAAGTCTTGCATCCTGTAGATGGAGAACCTAGCCATCCAAGTTGGAGTCAGAGCTGAGTACCCTTAGCTCCCACACACAGGAAAGTCTCCATGACTCTAAGTTTCAGTAAGTTTCCCTGAAGGAGGCAGCAGATAGATGCTCAGAGGAGATGACCACAGGCTACATCTGTGACCTGGAAATAGGTTCCCAGCTTCACCAACATGGCAACGACAAAGCAAAGATGTCAGGCCCAAAGGGACCATGCAGCCTGGGAGAGCAAGCAATTTGGCGGTAACTTCTGAGAACTGATGTACCAAGACCCCGGACATTAGGCAAGGTGAGGGATTAGACAGAACTGAAGAGGACCACAGGTTGTGCTGTTTCTTTCACACCTGAATTTGTGGAAGAGCATTCAGTTCTGTGTGGTCTCTGCCTGTTCAGGGCAAACTGTCAGAGAAAGAAAGGTCCCTGAGCACCTTAACAGACTTGGGAAGGGGATCCCAGCAGGAGAGACCCCTAGAAGTCCAGTTTTCCCTTATGCCAGGGCCCCTGTACCTAGAGGCCTGGGTGTGAGGTCTGAAGCATCCTTTTTAGCCGGGATGGGGCAGCCATGATTCAGTTACTCAGTCTCTCTCCTGAGCAAAAGGGCAAGTGACCCAACCTACAACTACTGAGGAAGCAGAAACCAAACTCCAGTAATAAATTAACAGGGTGGTAGGAAACCTGCTCTGCACATGGAAGCATCAGAGGAAATTCTAGATTCAGAGGCTCTGAGACAGAAACCTTCTCATGCATCACCAAGCCCAACCCACTTAGGAAGCTAAAAGCCAAAGAAGGCAAGGGACTTGCCTAAGATCACACAGTGAGTTGGTGGCACAGCCAGGAGCCAAAACCAGGCCTCCCAGCCCCAGATCTGGGGCTCTGTTCCCCATGATTCAGGACACCCCCTCCCCACACCAGGGAATCTCCATGTTTCAGAAGAAGAAAGAGGCAACGCCATCTAACAGTTCTGGCTAAGACTGGTTTTGGGCAATAAATAGCCGGAATTCAATTACATGGTAACAACAGTACCTATCATTAATTGAGCACTAGTATTAGTCAGGATTCTTCAGCGAAATAGAACCAACAGGGGAGAAAGAAGGAGAGAGAGGGAGAGAGATTGATTTTAAGGAATTGGGGGCTGGCAAATCTGAAATCCTGATATGCACAAGGCATGACAGCAGGCTGGAAATTTCAGCAGGAATCCACGCTGCAGTCTTCAGTCCAAAGACAGAATTGCTTCCTCTCAGGAGGACTTCATTCATTTCCCCCCCAAGGCCTTCAACTGTTTCAAGGCCACTCAGACAATGAGAGGTAATCTGCTTTACACAATGCTACTGATTTAAAGGTTGACCACATCTAAAAAATAACTTCATATCAACATCTAGACGTGTTGAACCAAAAAAATGGGTACCATCACCTAGACCGTGACACATAAAACCAACCATCACAAGCACTTACTCTGTGCCAGGCACTCAGATATTTCAAACCACCCTATGAGACAGCCAGCATCATCCCCATCTCACAGAAGAAAAGCCAAGGGGTAAGCCCTCAGGAAACTGGGGGCCGTGCCTGGAACCCCAGTCTCCCTTCCTTGTTCACAGCTTCCCTCTACCTCATCGTTTCCTCTCCGTTGCTAGAGCACAAAAAGGTGCCTCTAGTCTTCAGGCTGTCCGTTACTGATGCACTTTAGAATCACTGGGGGAAACCACTTTAAAAACCAAAGACACACACTACAATATGTAAAGCACATAAATGAGAAGGACCTATGTACAGCACAGGGAACTACATTCAACATCTTATAATAACCTAGAGTGGAAAAGAATCTGAAAAATAATTGGCATATATATCACATACGTGTATCACAAAATAATAATTGAATCACTTTGCTGTATAGACAAAACACTGTAAATCAACTACACCTCAATTTTAAAAAAGAAAGATACCACATTGTAAATTAACTATACTCCAATAAAAAAATTAATTAAGAAAGAGTTTTAGGGATTTCCCTGGTGGTCCAATGGTTAAGAATCCAACTTGCAGTGAAGGGGATGTGGGTTTGATCCCTGATCAGGGAACTAAGATCCCACATGGCACACCCCAAAAATACTGAGCCTGTACGCCACAGCTTGAGAGCCCGTGTGTCACAATGAAAGATCTCACGTGATGCAGCGGAGATCCTGTGTCCTGCAACTAAGATCTGGTGCAGCAAAATAAAATTTTTAAAGAAAAAATTTTTAATTTTTAAATTATTTTTAAAAACTAGAAAAATTTCTCTAAAAAATTAGAAAAAAGAAACTGTGGAGCTGCACTTATATTCCAGATTTCCTCTTCTGTTTCCCTGTTATGTGTATTTCTTAGTACCTCTGAGAGCTAATCATAAAAAAAGAAAGTAAAAATAAATAATTTTTAAAAATTTGAAACAAATTAAACAAAACCAGAAAAAATAAGGAGGAAGGAGTCAAAGTAAACACAGTTGTTGCTTGGGAGGTTGGAATAGTGAATACAGTATTGACAAAAACAGAATGGTTAGCAAACAGAGATGATTGTTAAAATAGAATCAGTATATGTAAAAAACTAATAAATACAATATAACTAAAAAAAAAAAAAAAGTCAATGCTGAGACCCCATTCTGGTTCCATTGGTCAGAAGTGAGCCGGAGAACCAATATTTTAACCCCTTCCTATTGGTTCTAATGTGCAGCAAGGCTGAGCATCCCTGTTCTAAAAGGTGTCACAATGAAAGGCATGAGTTCCTCTCACTTTTGGAGTGTAGGTTGCCCAAGAGAAAATATACAGCCTAAAAGGAAATCAAGTAGCTGTAAAATAGCCTGTGGGGAAAACTAGCAACTATATTTCCTCTCTCAGCATGAAATTAGCCATTTCCCCTCTGATTCTGAAGTAGCTTACAGTGAGGACTTCCTTAATTATTTAATTGGAAATACAAAAGAGTGAAATGGAGTATAATTCATTCAGGCAATAAGCATTTGGTCAGCACCTGCTGAGTGCTGGGCACAGCGCCTGGCAGCCAGCAGCTGATCTAAAGCAGTTCCTGTCTTTAGCCAGCAAGCCTTTGAGTGGGGCCATCAGAACAGCAAAACAGTGTAGGGAGGGCGGTGACAGACATCTGTCCCGAAGGTCCCAGAGTCCAGAGATGGTGGGTGAACTGCCACAGACCTGGCAGGTGGAACACTGCATTTTATACAGTGGTGTCTGTGTTCTGAGACTTACACCCTGGATGGATATCCCTTCTAGATCAGCAAGACCTCAGGGGCTCAGGGCAGCCAGCCCCTATGAATGTAGTCAGCCTGGGCTCCCAGATGCCCAAGAGGATGCTTGCTGCCCTTTTCTGTTTCACTGGTCCTTGGTGAAATGAGAAAAACTTCACATTTTGAGTTTTCTCAAAACTCTTGGGGTTAAAATATCCTTTCTTTTCTAAACCGATCATAGGATTTGGTTTTGCCAATATCAACTTAAAAAAAAGCACAGCATGAGAGTTGTGAGTTAAGTTTTATTTGGAGCAGAATGAGGACTGTAACCCAGGAGACAGAACCTCAGATAGCTCTGAGAAACTGCTCCAAAGAGGCATGGGAGACAGTTTAGTATATATATGATTTTTGTGAAGGGGGAATACATGCAATCAAGCACTTATTTTTCCAAAAGTTTTTTTACTAGTCTCGTGGCTTTTGCTAGTCACGAGGAACAGTCATCACCATGAAGGATTTTAGTGGTTTTCTAGATATGAGGAGATACAAGAATTGGGCTCATAAAATCAGCTCCTAAAAATATCTATCTGAAGACCTGTCTTGCCAGTTTTTCCCTGAGCACAGAGTGCCTCATTTCTGCTCTCCAACCTGAACTCCTTTCAGGGGGTGTTGAAAATCAGCAGCTGCAGCATATGATTTAATCCTTGTAGAGGCAGACGGCAATTGCCAATTGTAGTTGACACTAATGTATTGATGTACCAAAACAGCAGGCTTCCCAGGTGGCACTAGAGGGAAAGAATTCACCTGCCAATGCAGGAGACACAAGAGACACGAGCCCCACCCCTAGGCCAGGAAGATCCCCTGGAGTAAGGAAATGGCAACCCGCTCCAGTTTTCGTGCCTGGGAAATTCCAAGGACAGTCAAGTCTATATTGTTTCCCTAATAACTTTGGGGGATATTTCACTGGTTTCCAAAACCTGGGAACAACCACTCTAGGACAATGACCTGGGGCCACATATAAGCAGGTATCTTTGGAAATGTCACCTTCTGCACCCAGACTTGTCCCCACCCTGTCCACCCACAGGCTCCTGAATGAACCACATGACACGCATAAGCTGTCAGCTCTTTGAAAGAGGATATCTGTGTTTTGGAGCATTGTTGTTGTTGTTCAGTCGCTTTGCAACCCCTGGACCGCAGCACGCCAGGCTTCCCTGACCTTCACTATCTCCTAGAGTTTGCTCAAACTCATGTCCATTGAGTCGGTGATGCCATCCAACCATCTCATCCTCTGCTGCCCTCTTCTCCTGCCCTCAATCTTTCCCAGCATGAGTCTTTTTCAATGAGTCAGCTCTTTACGTCAGGTGGCCAAAGTATTGAAGCTTTTGCTTCAGCATCAGTCCCTCCAATGAATATTCAGGACTAATTTCCTTAAGGACTGACTGGTTGGATCTCCTTGCAATCCAAGGGACTCTCCAGAGTCTCCTCCAACACCACAGCACAGTTCGAAGCATCAATTCTTCAGCGTTCAGCCTTCTTCATGGTCCAACTCTCACATCCACACCTGACTGCTAGAAAAAACCATAACTTTGACTAGACAGAACTTTGTTGGCAAAGTGATGCTTTTTAATACACTGTCTAGGTTGGTCATAGCATTTCTTCCAAGGAGCAAGCATCTTCTAATTTCATGGCTGCAGTCACTGATGGCAGTGATTTTGAAGCCCAAGAAAATAAAGTCCATTGCTGTTTCCATTTTTCCCCTACCTATTTGCCATGAAGTGATGGGATCAGATGTCATGATCTTAGTTTTTCCATGTTGAATTTTAAGCCAGCTTTTTTACTCTCCTCTTTCACCTTCATCAAGAAGCTCTTTAGTTCCTCTTCACTTTCCGCCATTATCTGTTCAGAATTGCTGAACTGGGTATTTTCAGGTGCTTAATGGGAACAAATAAATACAATTTTGTACTATGTAAGGTAGAAAATGAATATAACTTTGCAACTAATGGAACCTGGACTTCTGGGACTGGACACCCTCGATCAAACCAGGAGAGAGGGCTACAGAGTTGGCCTCTGCCACCCTAGATATGCAATGCTGTCCCATCACTGATGTGGCCCTTTGTAAGCAATTCAGATCAACTGAGAAGGGGGCTCACCATGGCAATTGTGGCTACTAGTATATCAAAGTAACACTACTTCAATAAAATAAAATTGTCCTTGAGTAGGTAAGAACCTGACAAGGACAAAAAAAATTTTTTAATCAAGTTATGAAAAAAGAGAACAGTAAGAAACCCTAAGAGATGCCCCTGACTTTTCTTTGACTGCCACCAGGCTCTTTCAGTTCTACCTTCTACCCCCTTTTTTTTGTGGCCACTTCTCCAGTTCCACAGCTGCCTCCAGTGTACTTTCCAGCCCTGGGGGGCAGATGGACCAACCCTACCAACATCTGGAGTAACAGGCAAGTTTGGCCTTGGAGTACAAAGTGAAGCAGGGCAAAGGCTAACAGAGTTTTGTCAAGAGAACACACTGGTGATAGCATACACCAGTCTTCCAACAAGACAAGAGACAGCTCTACACATGGACACCACCAGATGGTCAATACTGAAATCAGATTGATTATATTCTTTGCAGACAAAGATGGAGAAACTCTATACAATCAGCAAAAACAAGACCTGGAGCTGACTGTGGCTCAGATCATGAGCTCCTTATTTTAAAATTCTGCCTTAAATTGACAAAAGTAGGGAAAACCACTAGGCCATTCAGGAATGAGCTAAATCAAATCCCTTACAATTATACAGTGGAAGTGACGAATAGATTCAAGGGATTACATCTGTTAGACAGAGTGCCTGAAGAACTAGGGACAGAGGTTCATAATATTGTACGAGAGGCAGTGACCAAAATCATTCCAAAGAAGAAGAAATGCAAGGAGGCAACGTGGTTGTCTGAGGAGGGTATACAAATAGCTAAGAAAGAAGAGAAGCAAAAAGCAAGGAAGAAAGAGAAAGATATACCCAACTGAGTGCAGAGTTCCAGAGAATAGCAAGGAGAAATAAGAAAGCCTTCTTAAGGGAACAACAAAAAGAAACAGGAAAACAACAGAATGGGAAAACTAGAGATCTCTTCAAGAAAATTGGAGATACCACAGGAACATTTCATGCAAAGATGGGTATGACAAAGACAGAATCAGTAAGGATCTAACAGAAGTAGAAAAGATTGAGAAGAAGTGGAAAGAATACAGAGAGAAACTATACAAAAAAGGCCATAATGACCCAGATAACCACAATGGTATGGTCACTCACTTAGAGCCAAACATCTGGGAGTGTGAAGTCAAGTGGGTCTTAGGAAGCATTACTACGAACAAAGCTAGTGGAGGTGATGGAATTCCAGCTGAGCTTTTTCAAATCCTAAAAGATGATACTGTTAAAGTTATATACTCAACATGTCAACAAATTTGGAAAACTCAGCAGTGGCCACAGGACTGGAACAGGTCAGGTTTCATTACAATCCCAAAGGACGATGCCATAGAACGTTCAAACTACTGTACAATTGAACTCTTTTCACATGGTAGCAAGGTAATGTTCAAAATCCTCCAAGCTAGACTTCAGAAGGACATGAACTGAAAACTTCCAGATGTACAAACTGGGTTTAGAAAAGGCAGAGGAACCAGAGATCAAATTGCCAACATCCATTGGATCATAGAGAAAGGAAGGGAATTCCAGAAAAATATCTGCTTCATTGACTATGTGAAAGCTTTTGACTGCGGATCACAACAAACCATTGAAAATTCTTAACAAGATGGGAATACCAGGCCACCTTACCTGTCCCCTGAGAAACCTGTATGCAAGTCAAGAAGAATTAGTTAGGGACCTCCCTGGCAGTCTAATGGTTAAGACTTTACCATCCAATACAAGGGGTGCATGTTCAATCCCTGGCTGGGGAGCAAAGATCCCACATGTCTCGTGGCCAAAAAACCAAAACATAGACCAGAAACAATATTGTTAACAAATTCAATAAAGACTTTGAAAATGGTTTGCACCCACACAAAAAAATATTAAAAAAAGAAGAAGAAGAAATCGTTAGAACTGGATATAGAACAATGGACTGGCTCAAAATTGGGAAAGGAGTATGTCAAGGCTGTATATTGTCCCCCTGCTTATTTAACTTACATGCAGAGTACATCATGTGTAATGCCAGGCTGGATGAATCACAAATTGGAATCATGATTGCCAGGGAAATATCAACAACCTCAGATGAAACCACTCTAATGGAAGAAAGTGAAGAGGAACTAAAGAGCCTCTTGATGAGGGTGAAAGAGGAGAGTAAAAAAAAGCTGGCTTAAAACCCAACATTCAAAAAACAAAGATCATGGCATCTGATCCCATCACTTTATGGCAAATAGATGGGAAACAGTGGAAACAGTGACAGATCTTCTTTTCTTGGGCTCAAAAATCACTGCAAACAGTGACTATAGCCATGACTACAGTGACTGTAGCTTGCTCCTTGAAAGGAAAGGTATGACAAACTCAGACATACTAAAAGCAGAAACATCACTTTGCAACAAAGGTCTGTCTATTCAAAAAGCTATAGTTTTTCCAGTATTCATGTATGGATGTGAGAGTTGGACCATAAAGAAAACTAAGTGCTGAAGAACTGATGCTTTCAAATTGCTAGAGAAGACTCTCGAGGGACCCTTGGACTGCAAGGAGATCAAAATAGTCAAACCTGAAGGAAATCAACCCTGAATACTCATTGGAAGGAATGATGCTGAAGCTGAAGCTCCAATACTTTGGCCACCTGACATGAAGAAGAGGTGACTCATTGGAAGAGACCCTGAAAAGACCCTTTCCCAGAAAGATTGAGCGCAGGAGGAGAAGGGGGTGACAGAGGATGAGATGGCTTGATAGTATCACCGACTCAATGGACATGAGTTTGAGCAAACTTCAGGAGATAGTGTAGGGCAAGGAAGCCTGGTGTGCTGCAGTCCGTGGGGTCGCAAAGAATCAGACACGACCTAGCAACAACAGCCCTTAATACCACCTTAACATGACTATTCCAAATGATCCAATCGCTAAGTGAAATGGACCCAGGGATCCTGTGTTAAGGGCAGGAGGGCAGAGCCTGGGAAGTGACGCCAACACCGGGATCCCTGTGCTCAAGGAGCCCCTAAAGGCGCTGGTGGCGCCAGTGGTAAAGAACCCGGCTGCCAGTGCAGGAAAGGTAAGAGACATCGCTGGCTGCGGAAGATGCCCTGGAGGAGGGCATGGCAACCCACTCCAGTATTCTTGCCTGGGGAATTAAGTCAGAGAAGACTGAAGCGACTTAGCATGCACGTACAAGGCGCACCTGGGCTGCGGGACACGGGCTTCGGCCGCCAGGTGGCGTCCTGACCTCGGCTCGGGCAGGCTCTTCCCTCCCATAGGTCGTAGGGCAGGGCTTCCACCGAACCAAGCCCGAAGGGACGCGCCCAGTGCCCGCCGATCGTGGAGCCTGAACGCAAACACGGAAGCCTCGCCTGCTTGATCTCAAAGCCCAGGACAAGGCCGAGGGACTTCGTGTCCCAGGAGGACATAAGCACGGCACTCGTCTCTGCCTTCTGACCTCGCAGCCCCTCGCCTCGCGAGGCGTGGGAGGGAGGGAACGAAGATAAGACTCGAAGGGGTCCGGAGGAAAAGCAAGGATATCCCAAAATAAGGGGACCTCGAAACTGAATAAACATGTCTTGCGTATGACGCGGAGGAAGAAGTCGTCAAGATTCTGACCTCCTTCCTAATTCCCTGTCGGCCCCGCCCCTCACTTCGCCCTTCCCCAGTCCTCCTTCCTCTTTCCGCCCCGGCCGAAAACAGAAGTATCTGGAAGTCGGGAAGAAGCGGCCGGAGAGCTCGCCAGGTTTCCAGTGCGCAAGCTGGAGGGAGGTCCCTCCGCCGCCCCGCGCGTCTCTTGCTCCGCCCGCAGGGAGGCCGCCAGGAGGCGCTGTGGGGCGGGCGGGCCGCGTCTCTGAGAGCATTTGCTGCCTCTTGTAGATTTCCTTTAGAGATGCAAGTGACCTTCAGCCCATCGCCGAGAGCATCTCCAGGCTCTTAGGCCGGGTCAGGTTTCCTGTCGGGCCTTGAGGGCAGGTCCTCTGTCCCACTGGCTGCTGCACTTCCAGCTCCTGGAACAAAGAAGAATAAACGCCATCTTCACCAAATATTGTCTGAACTTCTGGTAAGACCAGGAAATGTCCTTGGCTCTGATGATAAATGAGTGATCAAAACAGACAAAGCCATTACCATTGTGAAGCTTATATTCTGTTGTGGAAGAGAGAAGGGGAGACCAAGGAGATAAGCAATAAAATAGAAGTGGTAAAAGTAGTAAATAGGTGTCAGAAAGGGATAGGTGCTATAGAGAAAAAGCAGAGTAAGAGGAATATGGAGCTGTAGGGTGATGTGGGGATTCTTATTTTATACAGGATGGTCACAGAAGGCCTTTCTTATCAGAAGGAAACACTTCATCAGGGCCGGAGAGCAGCCACTCTGAGGTAAGAAGAGAAAAATAAGGAAAATAAGGCACACTTCACACTTGTATAAAATGAGTTAATATTCAAGGCAAGATTCCCTGGCGGTCCAGTGGTTAATATTTCCCCTTCCAGTGCAGGGGGTGCAAGTTCAATCCCTGGTCTAGGAGCCAAGATCTCCTAAGATCTCCTGCCAAAAAGCCAAAAGGCAAAACAGATGCAATATTGTAACAAATTCAGTAAAGAACTTAAAAATGATCCACATCAAGGCAAGACCCCACACTGGGCAATGTGATGTGACGTAGGTCACACCTGTCTGCCCCACTTCATCCATCCAATCCTTTTATTTTTTTTTTTTAATTGATTTATTTGGAAGCATTGGGGATCTTAATTCCCCAACCAGGTACCAAACCTCTGCCTTGCAAGGTGGATTCTTAACCACTGGACCACCAGGGAAGTCTCAACTATTCCTTTGGTCAGCAGCCTTCAGTCACCTACCTTCTTTATGGTGGACCTTATGCTGGGTGTGTTGCATTTCTATATACCCAAACCCAGGATATGGAAATGAAGAAGACATACTCCTTGGAGGGGAAAGAGACCTTCACACTCCCTCTGGTAGGATCAGAGTATGACACAACCTTCTTGGGAAGTAGTTTAGCAGCATCTCACTTTGAACCAAATCCTCAGTCTGGAACTCCAAGCCGGGCCTCTCAGCATGGTGGTCAGGACCACTGACTGGAACTAGGCCGACTGGGCTTTAACTCCAGCAGCGTCTCACATCAGCTTCCCAGGTGGTTCACTGGGGAAGAACCTGCCTGCCAGTGCAGGAGACACAGGAGACATGGGTTCAACCCCTGGGTCAGGAAGAGCCCCTGGAGGAGGAAATGGCAACCCACTCCAGTATTCTTACTCAGGGAAATGCCATAGACAGAGGAGCCAGGTGGGATACAGTCCATGGGGTCGCAAAGAGTTGGCCACAACTAAGCTCTACACACTAACGTCTCTTATCAGCCCTAGGACCCTGAAGATATTATTCACCTGTGCTTGAACTTTCACATCTGTAACACTAAGCTAATAGTGATATTAGCTAGCCTTTAGTAGTTTTGAGAAAGTACATCACAAAGGGCTTAGAGCAGTACCTGTCTCATTGCAAGTGTAATACATGTTAGCTATTATTTGCTTAGGCAACTGTTTGCACAAAAGTGCAGGGTGTGTTTGTCTTTTTAAGTCTTTATTGAATTTGTTGCATTGTTGCTTCTGTTCCATGTCTTGGTTTTCTACCCAAGAGGTATGTGGGATCTTAGCTCCCTGACCAGGGATCGAACACTCACCCCCTGCATTGGGATATGAAGTCTTAATCACTGGACCACCAGGGAAGTCCCAAAAGTGCAAGGTGACTTGTTCACCACAATGCTGCCTGCAGTGAGCTCCAGATTAGAGCAACCTCAGTGAATATCCAACCATAGGGAGATGACTAAGCAGATTATAGTACATCCATTCTATAGAAGAAAATGTAATTTTAGAAAGATTGTGTCAAAGAGAGACATCATATCAGATCAAATGTCAAAAAGTGTTGAGTCTCCTGGAATGCTGGGATGTGTATCATGGGAGGACTGGGGAACACTTGGCTCTGGGGATCTTCGTTCCTCTGATAAGAGCTAATTTGATCTGTTACATGAAGAGTCCATCAATATCAATCCAAAATTTTAAATGCAAATATCTTTTGACCCAGAAATTCAACTTCCAGGAGCTTATCCTAAAGGTATAGTTGCACATTTACACAAATACTCATCAACAAGAACGTTTGTGGAGCATTATCAAAGATGGAAACAGCCTTATTGTCCATCAACAGAGGATTAGTTAAATAAATTATGACGCATCCATCCTGTGAGAGATTGAGCAGCTGTTAAAGTTAATGAAGCAGATCTATATGTGCTGATGTGGAAAAATCTCCAAGATGCACTAATTTAAAAACACACCATGATAACAATGAGATACCACTTCATATCCATTTAAATGGCTGAAATTTTAAAAACTGACTACATGAAACATTTGTAAAACTATGGTGCAACTAGAACTTATACACTCTGCCAGTGGTTGTATAAAATGACACAACCATTTTAGAAAACACTGTTTGTTCTTAAATAAAGTTAAATATACACGTAAGCAGAGATCTACCAAATTCACTCCTAGGTATTATCCAAGAGAAATAAACATTTATACATATATTGTACAAAAATGTTGATAGCAACTTTATTTGTAATAGCCCCAAACTAGAAACAACTCAAAAGATCATCAGGAGATAAGTAGGTAAATGGATTGTGGTAAAACTACTCAACTATAAAAATGGTGTTCTGCCTCCAGAATTTCACAACTGTGAACTTACATCGCCCAGTCAACAATTAAAAAAAAAAAAAAAAACTGCTCATATGCAACTGCATGCAAGTGTTTGTCGTTCAGTTGTGTTCAACTTTTTGAGACCCCGTGGACTGCAGCCTGCCAGGCTCCTCTGTCCGTGGAATTCTCCAGGCAAGAGTACTGGAATGAGCAGCCATTCCCTTCTCCAGGGGATCTTCCCGACCCAGAGATAGAATCCAGGTCTCTTGTATTGCAGGCAGATTTTTTACTGTCTGAACCACCCGGGAAGCCCATGCAAATGAATGTCAAAATCATTATTCTGAGTGAAAGAAGCTAACACAAAAACAATTCCATTTTTTTTTAAGTTCTGTAACAGGCAAAACTAATAGAAAGCTAACCAGTGAATTGGGGTTGGGGATGTTTAACTGGACTTCCCTGGTAGCTCAGAGAGTAAAGAATCTGCCTGCAATGTGGAAGACCTGGGTTTGATCCCTGGGTCAGGAAGATTCTCTGGAGAAGGGAATGACAAGCCACTCTAGTATTCTTGCCTGGAGAATGACAACTCACCCCAGTATTCTGCCTGGAGAATCCCATGGACAGGGGAGGCTGGTGGGCTACAGTCCATGAGTTCACAGAGTGGGACACAACTGAGTGACTAAGCAGCAGAGCATGTTTAACTGGAAGATCAACTGATTACTTTCTGTGGTGATTTTTTTAACTGGAAGATCAACTGATTACTTTCTGTGGTGATTTTTTTAACTAGAAGATCAACTGATTACTTTCTGTGGTGACTTTTTTGACTGGAAGATCAACTGAGAACTTTCTGTGAGATTTGGATTATAAGGGTGTACACGTTATCAAAAGTCAGAAAACCCTCAAGAAATGTTCGTTTTATTGAATGTAAAATTATTCCTCAGTTTGAGAAAAAGAGAAGAAAGAACAGCCTAGGCCCTCACAATGAGAGTCATGAAGGATTTGAGGGAATGGGGCTGCCCTGGGGACCCCTGGAGGTGGTGAGCTTCTGGGGGCAGAACCCATCAAATTCTGCTCCGTTGTTCTCTCCACCCTCAGTGCCCAGAACAGAACTGGGCAGGACAGGTATTTACTGAGCACCCCAGGAAAAGAGGGGGCATGAGACAGGGCGTCAGGTCCTCTGAGCCTCACAATAAGCAGACAGGACAGAATCCGACAGGGCGCCCCCTGGACTGATGCCAAGGTGAACCCTGTGAGCCTGCGAGCTGGCTGGGGATGCAGACCCCAGGGTTCCTGTTCCTTGTCCCTGCTGGTGCTCGGGGCTGGGCTGCAGCAGCTAGTTCTGGTAGATTTGGAGTAAACACAAGAGCAAGAGCTTAGAGGTGGCCTAGTAAGGCACAATGATCCATTCTTTCACGGCTAGCCCAGTCCTAGGGTTTCTAGGCTTTCTCACCACACATATGCTTTGAAGCTTCTTGTTGTCGTTCAGTCTCTCAGTCATGTCTGACTCTTTGCAACCCCATGTGTTGCAGGCTTCCCTGTCCTTCACCATCTCCTGGAGTTTGCTCAGACTCATGTCCATTGAGTCATTGATGCCATCCAACCATCTCATTCTCTGTCGCCCCCTTCTCCTTCTTAACTGTTTCCTATAAGTCTTGGCCTCCAGCTCATAGCCTGGCAGAGTCATCTCAGTTCCAAACACCCAGAATTTTCCCCCTCAATATCCTGAAGTCCATGAACTTTAAATGAAGTGAGGCAGATCCCTTGCTGCTGCAGTTTCCAGTCCCAGAGCAGTGATTCCTGAAATGACTGACTTCACCCAGTATACCTGCCCCAGTACAAGAAGCAATCACAACAAAATCCCCGTATGATCTTGGAGGAAAAAAAGAAAAGCATTGCTAATGTTGACTAAAAAATAAAGTCGCAACCTGAAAATAGAGACTTATTTTATTTGGTGGGAATGTTTAGGACTCCAAGCAGGAGAGAGGGAATCTCAGTAGCTCTGAGAAGACTGCTCCAAAGAGGCAGAGGGAAGTCAGGCTATAAACAAGTTTGCAACAAAGGGAGCAGGCAGTCTGAACATCAAAGATCAGGTATCAAGTTAAGGAATTTAACATTCTATGTATGGAAAGATGCAAGCCTCTGGGCTCACAGAATTCATTCCTTTCTTATGCACCTCAGCTATCTGGGGCCAATCCTGTTTTCTTGTTCACCTTGCTTCTTGCATTCCCCTCGCACCTCAGCACTCACCATGGGGGTTGGCAGCATTTTCTGGATCACAGTTTGGGGAGCCCTCATTCACATTTGGAGGCCAGAAATCACTGATGGCTGTGACATTTCTTGTTGATTAATATGGCAGGAGATATTTTCATTTCACACTTAATATGATTTGAATCCAGAATACATAAAACAGAAGATTGATAAATTCAACTAAAATTTTTAAAATTTTTAATTCTTTTTTTTTTTTTTTCTTGTGACCCATGGACTGTAGCCTACCAGGCTCCTCCGTCCATGGAATTTTCCAAGCAAGGGTACTGGAGTGGGTTGCCATTCCCTTCTCCATAAAAAATTTTAATTCTTGATTGTAAAACCTCTGTAAACAAACTCAGAAGACAAATAGCAAACTGGGAAAATATTTTTTAATTCATATAACAGAAGAAGAGCTTAATTTCTCTAATATGAAAAGAGATCCTCTAAATTGGTAAAGGGCAACCCCTAAATTTTAAAATGGCAAAAGTTCTGAAAAAAGGTATAGATAAATGGCTTTTTTTTAATTGGGGTATAGTTGCTCTATAATGTTGTGTTAGTTTCTGCTGTATATCAGAGTAAATCAGCTGTACATATACACATATCCCCTCTTTTTTAAAATTTCCTTTCCATCAGGTCACCACAGACCGCTGAGTAGAGGTCCCTGCGTTACACAGTAGGTTCTCATTACTCACCTATTTTACCTGTGGTGGTGGTAGTGATTTAGTTGCTAAGTCGTGTCCAACTCTTTGCAATCCCATGGACTGTGTAGCTCACCAGGCTTCTCTGTCTATGGGATTTCCCAGGCAAGACTACTGGAATGGGTTGCCATTTCCTTCTCTGGGGGATCTTCCCAACCCAGGGATTGAACTTCTGTCTCTTGCATTGGTAGGCAGATTCTTTACCACTGAGCCCCCAGGGAAGCCCTTTTTATACACAGTAGTGCATATATGTCAATCTCCGTCTCCCAATCCATTCCATCCCCCATAAATAACTCAAAGATTAAAATATTCTCAATCTTACATTGAGAGAAGTAAAACCACATAAAATTGCCAAGAGTCAACAATTATTTTTACCTAAAGATCACAACAATTTCATACAGCTAATATTAATACAAATTAAAACAAGATAGAGATACGGTTTTATCCTTTCAGTCTGGCAAAGATGAAAAAGATTTGTAAACATCTTAGTTGGCAAAACTCTGAAATAACATGGACTTTGAAGGCAGGAGGCTAACTTGTACAGTCTCTATGGAAGTAGCTGTCTCTCAAATGACAAATGTAAATACCCTTTAATGCAGTTATTGCTCCACTAGGAAATTATTCTACACATACCTGAAATGTACACAGTTATTTACCATACTCTTTGCAATCTCAAATGATTACAAAACAACTAAATGCCCATCAATTGGTAGACTGGGTAAATAAATTATGGCACATTCACACACACAAAAACAAAGTATCGATAAATATACAATGAAATGATCCCTAAAATACAGTGATAGATTTTTAAAACCATACACACAAGGTTCAGAACAATGTGTATAGTATGTTACCATCTTGGTAAACAAATATAAATGTGTGCATTACAGAATCTGGAAAAACTGAAGGCATTTGTTCTGCCTGGAAAGGGGAACTTGGGTGGTTGAAAAATAGAGGTAGTAGGGAAACAGTTCACTGGATATTGTTTTGTAGCTTTTGGATTTGGAACCCTGTGAATAATTACCTATTCAAAACGAACAAAAAACTAAACAACCAGGGCTCTCGGTGTATTTCTATCAAATACCTCCCTCTAACCAAAGTATTAACATAACAAGACTCAGACAGATAGATGATCTCAGCAACAGGAGGTCCCTTCTCCCAAAGTCTGCTCTATTCTTGTTTTGTGTATTGTCCCAGGACATTTTGACTGGCAAAGTTCTGTGGAGCCGTTGGGTGATACTAGACTTAAGGTCTTAAACAGGTGCTAGTCTGAGCTTCCTGAGTTCCTGCTGGGCTGGGCCTGCCCTAAGGAATCAGTGAGGCAGGAAGCCAGGGACCTGGTGGCGGCGCTTAGAGGCAACCTGACTGAGGGGAGACTGAATTAACAGACTCATGAGACTAGGGTGCAGGTTGCCAAGAGATAACAGACCAGCCAAGCTGGAGAAAGTGGTCTATGGTGGACCAGGGAGTTCTGGGTCTGGGCCCCAAAGAGGGGAAGCAAGAGTGGTCCTTCCTACTCACCATCCCTCCCAGGACCCACATTTGTGCTTCTCATGCCCGCAACTCTGGGCTCTATAGGTTCTGACCCCCAAGAGGCTACACTCTTGCCAGGGTACATGACCAGGGTCTCACTGAACTACAAGCTACAGTTCCTCCTCCTGCAGTTCCAATGAGGAGGAGTCACCATACTGGCAAGAGACATTGACCCTGATGAGCAGAAGGAGGTAGAACTGCCTTTATACAATGATAGGCAGGTGGGGTGGGGAGGTGACACATGGAACCCACGCGATTAACATCAGTGCCCCTTGGTACTCCCTATGAATGGACACATATAGCAACCCCAGCCTGAGATGGTTATGATTATATCGACTGGAAAAAAAATGCAAAAAATCTTCAGCCCCAAAGTTGAGACTTATATATTATTTGGTAAACTTGGAGGACTTCAAGCCCAGGAGGCAGCTTCTCAGACAGCTCTGAGGGATTGCTCAGAAGAGGGAGGGGAGGAGCCAGGACATATGGGGGTTTTGCAACAGAAACCAGATAATCAGAACATCAAAAGATCACTATTCATTAAAGAAAACCAGACATCAAGTTAATGAATTTAGTGCTTTTATTTGTAAGGGAAGATGCAAGAGTCAGGACTCTGAAATCATTCCTTTGATATGCACCTTATCTATCTAGGGCATATATCCTGTTTTTCCCATCCTGGTTTCCCTCAGGGTGCTGCTTTGAGGGCTGCTGCAGTGGTGGACAGCTTGCTTGATGATTCTGTGTCCACCCTGAGTTCCTTCGGGGTTCACCTTCAGGGGTGGGAGTACGTGTGGCAGCTGTAGTGACTGGGGGCTTGATGGAGCAACAACCTTTGTTGACTGATATGGGAAGTGGCATTCTTTGTCCACAGTTAACAAGAGTCATACAACCAGGTAAGCTGCAACCTGCAGAGATGACCAGTGAGCGCGAGTGAAAGTTAGAGGAAGTAGTGAGCAGAGAGAAGATAAGTGCCGGTTGTAAACCAGAAATCAGCTCCATGAATGGGGCTGTAGTTGTCAGATAAGCTCCCTTCTGTTTACCCCCAGAAAGACAGGCTTGAAGGAGCCATGCAGGAGATGCCCACTGGACCTCTGGGAAAGCATATTTGTGCAGTGCAAGGAGGTAGACTGAAGCAGCAAGGAGCCAGTGCCTCTCGGGTCTCCACCTGCAGGAGTATGTTTGACCGTAACAACTCCCCTCAGGCTGCTCACAATCCATGACTAAGCACAACAGGGACCTCCAGGCAGGGCTGTACCCTGGAAACAGGGAACTCTTCTGATGGGCAACTTTGGCTCAAGAACTAAAACTTTTTTAGCAGAGCTAAAACTTTTTTAAAAGTGCACTGCACTCTAAGACTTCCTGTCTACCCTTCCCTCCCTTTCCCCTCTCCTCCACAAGGCCTGAGGCTCTCTCAGCCTCCTCTGGCTTCCTCACCATTTCCCTCTCCTGTGTTTTCCTGGCGAAATCTCTTGGGATCTAACCTCATCTTAGCATCTACTTGGAAGACCTGAACTAACACAAATGCCATCACCATTGTGTGTAAAACATTGTTCTGAAAATTCTCTGCAACCAAAGGAAAAGGCCTGTGTTACTGTGAGATACTCACTAGCGTTTTTCATCAAATTATGTTTTTCATCCACTTCCCCTACCTCCGGGCACACTGGTAAGATTGCTTCCTTGAACTAAGTTGCTCCAAGTCAATAAAGTTCAAGGAATCCTTTTTAGAACCCTAACAATTTCCTAACTAAAACACATTGATTCTTTTACCTAATTCAGTGTTTGCCAATAGCCACACTATTGCCACTGTGGATCAGATCACTCTTTGCTGTGAGAGACAGAACTTTGCATTACAGGAGGTTTAGCAAGCTCACTGGTCTTCACTTATTGGATGTCACAGTTGTGATGCCCAAAAATGTTTCCAGCTATTGTCAGAGGTCAGCTAGGGAGCAAACTCACTGTCAATTGAGAATCACTAATGTAACTAATAGCAGCAAAGATTTTTTTCAAAAAGGGATAAAATTTAAAATGGAATTATATAAAATGCTCAGTTAAAACCAGACAGTAGGGACTTCCCTGGTGGTCCGGTGGTTAAGACTCTGACCTTCTACTGCAGGGGGCTCGGGTTTGATCCCTGGTTGGGGACCTAAGATCCCAGATGCCGCATGGCAGTTAGGCCCCCATGCTGCAGCTACAAAGCCTGAGTGCCTGGAGCCTGTGATCTGTAACAATAGAAGTCACCACAATGAGAAGCCCTCAAAATGTAAAATGAAGTGTAGCCCCCACTTGCCACAACTAGGGAAAGCCCACATACAGCAAAGACCCAGTGCAGTCATAAATAAAATTAACAAAAAGAAAATCCCAAAACAACTTCTGGAGCTAATAAACAGGTATAGCAAGATGGCAGTTCATACTGATATAGATAAATGATTAAATAAATAAACATGGATGGGCCTAGAGATTACCACACTAAGTGAATTAAGTCAAACATAGAAAGACAAATACCGTACGATGTTACTTATATGTTGAATCTAAAATATGATGCAAATGAACTTATTTACAAAACAGAAACAGACACACAGACTTAGAATATAAATTTATGGTTACCAAAGGGGAAAGTTGGGAGTTGGGATAAATTAGGAGTTGGGATTAACATATACACACTACCATACATAAAATGGGGCTTGGCTGATGGCTCAGACACTGAAGAATCCATCTGCAATGCAGGAGACTAGGGTTCAGTTCCTAGGTCGGGAAGATCCCCTGGAGAAGGGAATGGCTACCCACTCCAGTATTCTTACCTGGAGAATCCCATGGAGAGAGAAGCCTGGCTGGTTACAGTCATGGGATCACAAAGAGTTGGACATGACTAGGTGACTAACACTTTCACATACATAAAATCAATAATCAACAAGGACCTACTATATAACACAAGGAACTCCACTCAATATTCTGTAATAACCTATATGGGAAAATAACCCGAAAAAGAATGAATATATGTATAACTGAATCACTTTGATATACACCAGAAACTAGCACTACATGGTATTTATAGTCAGTAAAATTGAATTTATATTCAATAAAAATAAAACAAAATAAATACTTAATAAGTAAGAAAGAAGTGATAAATCTTCTAGGCAGAAGAATTCCAGATAATTTACATATAATAGATACTCCCCTGTCGTTATGAGTTGAATTGTGTCCCTCAAAAAATTATGTTTAAGTCCTAAAGCCCAGTACTTGTGACTGTGACTTTATTTGGAAACAGTGTTTCGGATGCAATCCAGTTAAGATGAGGTCATTAGGGTGGGCCCCCATCCAACATAACTGGTGTTCTTGTAAGAAAAGAGGGACGCAAAGACAGCGTGGGTGAGGGGAGAACACTGTGTGCTGACGGAGGAGACGTTGGATTAATCTGTCTACAAGCCCGGCAAAGTCAAGGTTGCCGGCAGCACCAGATGCAAGGACAGAGGCTTGAAGCAAATTCTCCCTTAGAAGTTTCAAAGAGATCATAGTTTGGCTGACAACTTGATTTCAAACTTCTAGCCTCCAGAACTGCGGGAGAATAAATTTCTGTGACTTAAAGCCACCCATTTGTGGTACTTTGTTATACAAACCTAGGAAACTAAGGCATTCCTCAAGGAGCTACAGCATAATTCCCCAGTCCATAAGTGGGCTTTGGGCATAGTGATTTCCTTCCAAGGAGCACAGGGGAGAGGGGGGAAAAGAGTAACTTTCCAACAGAGTAACCTGATAGACACAACCTCATGATCAAGGTCATGTCAGTGGGGAGGGAGGTGGGAGGGGGGTTCAGGATGGGGAAGACATGTAAATCCATGGCTGATTCATGTCAATGTATGGCAAAAAACACTACGATACTGTAATTAGCCTCCAACTAATAAAAATAAAGAAAAAAAAAAAGGTCATGTCAGTAGTGATCACTCAGGTTGGTAGTGTACACAATGTTATGTATGATACAACAAATATAGGACTTTATGTTTGTGGTCCTCTCAAAAACCTATAACTCCTGTCTAACCTTGAGAAAAATGACAGACAAATTCCAATAAAGGAACATTGTATGAAGGGAACAAATGCTCCTGAAAACTGTCAAGGTCATCAAAACCAAGGAGAGTCTGAGAAACTCTCACAGCCAATAAGAGCCTTATGGAGATATGATAACTCAATGTAATATGATGTCTTGAATGGGATCCTGGATCAGAAAAAGGACATTAGGTAAAAATTAAGAAAATCCTCCATTAACAGAGGAATGGATAAAGAAGATGTGGTACAAATATATGGTGGATTATTACTCAGCCATTAAAAGGAAAAAAATAGTGTCATTTGCAAAGACATGGACAGATCTAGAGACAGCCGTACAGAATGAAGCAAGTGAGAAAGAGAAACATATATATAATGGTGCCTATATGTGAAATCTAGTGAAAGGATACAGATTAATTTATTTGCAAAGCAGAAACAGATTTACAGATGTAGAGAACAAACTTATAGTTATCAAGGGGAATGGGGCGAACTGGGAGACTGGAATTGAGCTATACACACTGCTATGTATAAACTACTATGTATAAAGTGGATAACTAATGAGACCCTGTTGTGTAGCACAGGGAACTCTACTCAGTGATCTGTAATGACAGAAATGTGAAGGAAATCTAAAAAAGAGGGGGTGTAAATATACATATAATTGATTCATTTTGCTGTACAGCAAAAACTAACACAACATTGTAAAGCAACTAGACTCCAGTAAAAAATGTTTAAGAAAATATGCATAAAGCAGAGTTAATGATTAATGATTATATATCAATATTGGTTCATTAATTGGAACAAACACAGCATATTAATATAAGATGTTAATAATAGAGGAAACTGGGGGTGTGAGCTGTATGGGAACTCTCTGTGGGCTGTATGGGAAAATCTCCTCAATTTTTATATAAATCCACAACTGCTATAAAAAAAAATACCATCTAAAAAAAAAAAATAATAATGTCTATTTTTTTAAAAAATTTAATGACAAAAAAGTCAGTTCTGCAAATACGTCAGTATTCTCCAAAGTTATAAAAGTTGACAGATTTTTTTTTAAAAAAGAGATCAAATTTATTCTGGCGCTTATGCCCAGAAAGTTTAGCATTGGCTCTTTATGCCAGTGCTGGTGGTTGCCGTAAGAGGCCCTTTGTTTCCTATGGAAGTTTTGTGATTTTGGGCACAGGATTGTTCCCTGGGTGACTGCCTCTCTTGATGACTGCAGATGAAAGATAAGGGTCAGAAAACCAGTCTGGCCTTGTGATCTCTTAGGAATATACAGAAATAATAAGCAATCCTAGCTAATACATAGCACTTGCTATGTAAGCATTTTGAGGCATCCCTAGTGGCTCTGCAGAAAAGAATCCACCTACAATGCAGGAGACACTGGCTCGATCCCTGGGTAGGAAAGATGCCCTGGATGAGGGAATGGCAAGTCACTCCAGTATTCTTGCCTTGGAAATCTCTTGGACAGAGGAACCTTGCAAGCTACAATTCATGCAGTCACAAAGAGACCTGAGACATGACTCAGACATGACTGACAGTGTAAACATTTTAATTATAATGACTTTATCCTCACAACATACTTATAGAATAAATATCATTAATTCTCCACATTATATTATGAAAATTAGGGCACAGAGAACTTTAATAATGAGCCCAAATCATGCAGCAAGTAAATGACTTAATCCAGCTAGCTCCAGACTTGATCTAGATAAGCTAGCATACTGTGGGAAGTCAAACTGCAATAGGGAATTTCATGATAACTTATGAAATCAGGGGAAGAGGGTATTTGGAGGGATTGTACAAGTCATAATAAACTGTTCCAAACCTGTTGCTTAGTACATTTGCATAGGAAGTATGATATACAGGGATCAAATTGTTAGGTAGTTAGAATAGGGAAAAAAAGTCCAAAATGGCGGCGGCTAAAAGGCCTGGAAGGGAAAGCCGGCGGAAATAGAACAAAGGAAGGTCCGAGGACTGGAGTGAGAACTTCAGGTAAAACAAACAACGCTCCTGCCTAAGCCCAATTTACATAAGACAGGCCCAGGGACAGAGAAACATATAAAAAGAGGAGCCAAAGCCCTCTTCTCTCCTTTTTGCTCCCTCCCTCTCCCCCGCGCAATGGGGCGATCTCTTCGCGTCTTTGGATCGACATGCCCTCACGCCTCAAAGATGGATTTTCCTGCTATTATCTAAATAAATAGAGCTGTAACACTGAGCTGTAACACTGATTTATTTAAGAGCTATAACACGGTCCGTTCGAGACCTGAGAGCTATAACACGGTCTGTCCTCCGAGAGCTGTGACCCGCCAAGGGCCTTTAATGTCCGTCACTCCAAATTTTTGTTGTGACAAGACAAAGAGCCGAGGAACATGCACTCGCGTGACAAAATTAATTATACTTCAGTAAAAAATAAAAAGCAAAACATACAAATTAAAAATGTGGGCCCTGAAATCAGTCTTCCAGAGCCTAAACCCCATCTCAGCTTCTTACTAACTGTGTGATGAAAGAAAGTTACTTACCTTCTGTGGTAGCAAAAATGAAGGCCTGTCCAAAAATGTCTATGCCCTAATTTCCAGATACTGTGAGTACATTAGGTTATATAAACAAAGGGGAATTAAGGTTGCAAGTGGAGTTAAGGTGACTAATCAACTGGCGTTAAGACAGGGAGGTTTTCTGGGTTATGCAGGTAGGGCCAATGTAATCCCACGGGTCCTTAACAATGGATGAAGGAGGGACTTCCCTGGTATGTCCAGTGACTCTGACTCTGCTCCCAATGCAGGGATCCGAATTCGATCCCTTGTCAGGGAACTAGATCCCACATGCCTCAATTAAGAGTTCGTGTGCCACAGCTAAAAATCCCCCATACTGCAAGTAGAAAAATCCCACATGCTGCAGTGAAGATCAAAGAGTCCGGGTGCTGCTATATATATAAATATATAAAATGGATGAGGGAAACTGAAGGAGATTCAGTCAAACTCAGGAAAGATGTGATAAAAGAAGCAAGCTCAGAGTGCTACTATATGAGAACTCAACCCATCACTGCTGGCTTTGAAGCTGGAAGGGGACCATAGGCCAAGCAATGCAGACCCTTAGAAGAGAGCCCAGTACATAATAAGTTGCTCAATAAATGCTAAATATAAACAGTTGAAGGAAGGCACCACAATGGATGCTGAAAATATTGGGTGAAATGTTGTTCAGGAACAGGATGTCAGGATGGTGACCAAGAGTTACTCCACAGTTTACACAGTTTGCGAAAGGAGGAAGCGCCTTTACAGTGGAGACATCTGCAGCCACCATCTGAGCTCAGTCTTCAAACATAGTATCACGGGAGGTGGGAGCCTGGGCCTCTGATTGGGTGCAGTATAAAGTATGACATCATGTTTGAAAAACTGCTTACCAAAATAGTAACCTGAATGGAGCCACACTACAGTGCTGGGTTTACATTTGCAGAAAACACAAGGAATTGAAGAGGAAGTTAAACATGAAGAAACACAGACAAATCCTGAATGTGGCGATATTCTACAACTGTCCTGGTCTCTTCAAAACTGCTGTGTCATGAATTTAAAAAGGTTATGAAGAAAATAAATAAATAAATATTAAAAAATAAAAAGGCTATGAAGAGGTGGTTCTCTATTCTACTTGTCATGCAGGAACCCAGGCCTCTCTCATTCATGATGCTGCCATGGTTCACATGCTTCCTATAAGGAAGGGAAAGAGGATATGCAGGATCTTGCGGATTGGCTTTTAATCCATGCCTGACAGTGATATACTTCAGCTTCAGCTGGCCCCTACCCAACTGCAAGAGAGTTGGGAGATGAACCTGGAAGCTTGGGTGAACAAGAAAGGAGTGTGGTGAGCATCCAACTAGACTTGGCACACACGTAACACCCCTTACCCATCTAGTAATGCAAGGCTCAGCGTGGCCTCTGCGAGGGAACCCTAAGCCATGAACACCCCAGTTTCATGCAGTTCCTCACTTTGAGATAGACCAGCAACCCAGTGTCCTCCCTTCTCCCCTCATCCCCTGTGTGCATGTTCAATCACTAAGTTGTGTACGACTCTTTGGAACCCTTTGGACTATAGCCTGCCAGGCTTCTCTGTCCATTGGATTTCTCAGACAAGAATACTGTGTGGGTGTGCTCAGTCATGTTCGACTATTGGCAACCCCATGAACTGTAGCCCCCCAGATTCCTCTGTCCATGGGATTCTCTAGGCAAGAATACTGGAGTGGATTGCCATTTCCTTTTCCAGGGGATCTTCCTGACTCAGGGATCGAACCCATGTCTCCTGCATTGGCAGGCGGATTCTTTACTGCTGAGCCACCAGGGAAGCCCCCTCACCCCCTCAATCAAAAATACCAATCAAAAATACTCAATCAAAAATACCAATGTCTCCACCTCTACATATCTTGAAATAGACTTTACCTCTCTGACTGCATGTACCAGAGCCTAATGCAACAGCCTCTGGTCTGGCATCCCTTCATGCAAGGATCCTGTTTTGAGGTGGGAGATGTGGGGGCTATATCCTTGTAATAGGCTGCACATGAGCCAACAATGGGCAAAATAACTTACTGTGCTATGAAGTCACCAGAGACTGCAGTGGTAAAGAATGACTATTTGGGGTGAGGAGGAGGAGCTAATTTATATAGGACTGTCAGAGAAGGCTGCACTGAGGAGGTAACAGCAGATAGAATCATCCAGAAAAGTGATATTCCTATTGCTGTGTTCTGTTGCAGAACTCTGAGACTTCCTCTTCCTCTTGGTAGAGTCTGTTTCCCCCACTTGAACTTGTACAGGTGTTTCGGTTTGCAAAATTAATAACCATGTACTATGTTAGTGATGCTGTGTGACTTCTTAGTCTGTCATAAACAGACAGCAACAGCTTTCACCTGACTTCTTTGAGACCCAACCAAGATCCGTTGCCCTCAACCCTGGTTTAACTAACAGGTGACTGCCAGTCCCAGTGGGCCAGCCATGGAAGTGAGCCACTTTAGAAGCAGTTTCTCGATTGATTGGCCCCTGCTGATGCTGAGTGGAACAAAAATACATCTTCCTCTTGAAGCCCTGCCCAAATTACAGAGAGATGATAAGTGAAATAGATAGCTGCTGTTCTGAAGCCACTGAGTTCAGAGGCATTTCATTAGGAAGCAATAGTGCTGAGCTAAGTTCTAAATACTAAGGAGATACACATGAAGAAATCTTCACAAAGCATTTTTTTTTCTGCCCCCCACCCCCCCCTTCACAAAGCATTTTAAGCATTGCCAGCAACAATGGCAATCGATCCCATGGCTCTAAGGCACACTGAAGGAGCAGGCAAGGCCATGAGGCCGAGGAGGGGAGCAGTAAGACGGGTGGCTACAGAGGAAGGCTGGAGACTCATCATGCAGCGCCTCCTGCACCATGGTAAGAAGTTTGAAATGTGCCAAAAGTTCTCTGGGAGCCCCTGGAGGGTTATGAGCAAAGTAGTGGGGGTGGTTTGTCCCTGAGAGATGGCTCTTGCTGCTCTGGAGAGGGTGATCTGGAACAAGATGTGTAGAAGCAGGAAGACCGGTTAGCACATCACTGCAGCTGTTCAACTTGAATGCAAAGGTCACTAAGTGGTGAGGAGAAGAAAGTAGATTCTGGGCATGTTTTGTAAACAATAGGTCTTGTTTTTTGTTTGTTTTTGATCAATTTTTTAATGGAAGTATAGTTGATTTACAGTGTTACATTAATTACTGCTATTCAGCAAAGTGATTTAGTTATACATACAGATACATTTCTTTTTTATATATTTTTTTCATTATGGCTTATCATAGGATACTGAACATAGTACTCTGTTATACAGCTGAACCTTGTTGTTTATGCATTCTATATATAAAAGCTTATATCTGCCAGCCCCAGCCTCCCACTCCACCCCTCCCCCAGCCCCTTCCCCTTGGCAACCACCCGTCTGTTCTTTACATTCCTGATTCTGTTTGTTTCATAGATAGGTTCTTTTGTGCACATTTTATTTTATTTTATTTTTGGCTGCGCTGGGTCTTTGTTGCTGCACGCAGGCTTTCTCTACTTGCAGTGAGTGGGGGCTACTCTCTTGTTGCGGAGCACGGGCTCTAGAGCATGCAGGCTTCAGTAGCTGTGGCACGTGGGCTCAGTAGTTGCATCACATGGGCTTAGCTGCTCCTCAGCGTGTGAGATCTTCTGAGACCAGGGATCAAACTCGTGTTCCCTGAATTAGCAGGGGGATTCTTGATCACTAGACCACCAGGGAAGTCCTGGGCCATATTTTATATTCCACATGTAAGTGATATCATACAGTGCTTGTTTTTTTCTCTCTGACTTACTCACTTAGTGTGATACTCTCTAGTTGCATACACAATAGGCCTTGTTGATAGAGAGAATGAGAGGTGAGGGATAAGGAAGAATGAAGGTAAACTTTTAGGCTTTTCTCTCAAGCAGTCAGGTGAGTAACAGTGTTACTGGCTGGAAGGGGAAGGCTTGGGAAGGAGCAGGGTTGGGGTGGGAAACTTCCTTTTCCCTCAGGATATCCTATTTCAATGTGGTTGTAGAAAGAATTTCAAGCTGCTTAAATAAACCTCACCAAGCAGTTATCGGCAGGCGAGTACAAAGCTTCTGGGTCTGGTGGAGTTGGAGATTCTGACAACTACTTGACTTTCCTTAAGAATTCCTTTCTGGGGACTTCACTGGTAGTCCAGTGGCTTAGACCCCATTCTCCCAATATAGGGGGCCTGGGTTTGATCCCTGGTTAGGGAACTAGATCCCACATGTCATAGTTAAAGACTTCCCATGCCACAACTAAGACCTGATGCAGCCAAATAAATAAATACTAAAAAGAAAAAAAAAAGAATCCCTTTATGTTTGTCTACATAGCTTTAAGATCCTCTATGCAGAGTGTGGTTGTTATAATTACTATGGCAAAGATCCCAGTTGGAAGCTAAAACACACCCAAGGGAGGAAATGAAACTCACATGTAGGGGACCAAGCCAAGCGCTTTCCCTGAAGCATAATCCATTAGCCATTAGTCTGGAGACAAGTCTCTGAGTGACCAAGAGGACGGGACCACACCTTAGCTGCCTACTGGAAGAATGACTAAGAAGAGTTAAAGGAAAGAAGGATAAACTTCTGGAAGGACTCAACATAGGCAGAAGACCTAGACTGCTGGAAGCAGCTGCTGGATCTCCTATAGGAACGGGGAGAAGAAAGGGTCATAGGGCTCCCCAGGAGGAGAGGAAGCAATCCTAGGTGAAGCCATACCAAGATGTCTCCCTTACCTTTCTCTCCAGCCCCAGTTTCGAGATCTTGCTTGATCCACTCAATTCCCTCCCTCTAGAGAATGCATCTCTGAAGCTCAGAAGGAAACTTGCTCTTCACCTGATCTTCAGCGAGGGTCATTCACCTGTCCAGGCTTCATGGAGATCACCTCACAGACTCCAGGTTGAATGGGTCAACAGGCAGAAGCCAGTATCCAGTCAGGCTCTCTATACATGCAAAGAATAGGCAGGGACAGGGGCACTCAGTGACCTGGATTGTCTTTGCTGGTTCCCACTTAGACTCCCAATTCCACTGACTCCTCCTGTATTTTTTTTTTAATAAATCTATTCATTTTAATTGGATGCTAATTACTTCACAATATTGTAGTGGTTTTGCCATACATTGCCTTGAATCAGTCTCCTGTATTTTTCATGCTTTCTTCAACTTTCCTCCCTGTTGTCTCCTCCATGGGCCCACAGTACTCACTGCCCAAATATACTTCTTCCTATTCTCTCTCCAAAATATGGCAAAGGGTCTCTAAAGGAACTGTGAGCCATCAAACCATCAAAGATTACTCATACCTGGGAATTGCTTCACTTATTCATTCAACAATTATTTGTTCAGGTCCTACCATGGGTGATTGTTAGGGAGGTTATTGCAGTAATCCAAGTAAGACATGATGGAGGGTTTCTCTGGTGGCTCAGTGGGGTAAAGAATCTGCCTACCAAGCAGGAGACATGGGTATGAGCCCACGCCAGGAAGATCCCACATGCCTCGGAGCAAGTAAGCCTGTGTGCCACAGCTGTTGAGCCTGTGTTCTAGAGCCCAGGAACTGCAACTAGTGAGCCCATGTGCCCCAAGTACTAAAGCCCGTGCACCTAGAGCCCAGGCTTCACACCAAGAGAAACCACTGCAGTGAGAAGCCCACACACTGCAACTAGAGAATAGCCCTTGCTTTCTACAACTAGAGAAGAGCCTGTGCAGCAACCAAGACCCAGCGCAGCCAAAAAAATAAAAAAAAAGAGACTTGGACTGGTATGATCATAGTGGAGGTGACAAGAAGTGGGTGGACTCTGGATGTATTTTGAAAGATAGAGCCAACAGAATTCCCTGAAGCGGTGGACATAAAGTATGAGAGACGAAAGCGGAGAAAGATGCTTCCAAGTTTTGGGCCTCAGCATCTGAAAGGGTGGTGTTGCCAATTTTCTGAAAGGAAAATCAGCAAGACAAGCAAGTTGAAAGTATTAAATCAAGGGCTTGATATTTGGACATATTAAATTTGAGACGCTTCTTTAGACATTCTAATGGAAGTATTCAATTAGCAGTCTGGGGTTTCTGAGAAATGTCCAAACTGCAGATAAAAATTTTCAAAACCTATCCTACCTTGCTCTGCTCACAAGCAAAAAGAAATGTTGGAAACATAGGGAATCTGCAAAATTTCAAGCAACACATATCAGATAATATAGACCAACCAAGATATCTAGAAGTATTGTGGTTGGCATTGTCTGACAGAGTTGGTGAATGACTTCTCTCAGAGATGATCATGTATCTAGAGTTCTAAGCTCCCATAAACGGGCACCATCATTGTAACTGTCTGCAGTGGTCCCCTGCCCCATAGAGACTGAAGTAGGATGAATTTTACCCCCCTAAATGAAAATAGACCAATGCCCTTTCTGGATCTCTTCTCTCCCAAGATCAATATCACTATTTAAAACCAAACACCCTTTCCTTCTTGAATAAACTTTCTCCTCTCTTCCTGCACCTTGTCCTATTCCTTCTTCTACTTACAAAATAAAAGCTATCATCCACATTAATGAAGACAAACAGAGGGTAGGAGGAAGGGAGTAGGGAATAGGGCATGACCATACCTAGCAATAACCAACCTTTTTAATGTGTATTAAAATTTTTTTTAATTTCTTTTTAATGTGTATTAAATTTTTTTCACAGCTTTTCAAATTTAGATAATAAACATACTTGCTTCTTTTTTTAATTTATGAAGTAGAGTTGATTTACACTGTTGCGTTAATTTCTGCTTTTCAGCAAAGCGATTCAGTTATACGTATATAGATTCTTTTTCTTATTCTTTTCCATTATGGTTTATCACAGGATATTGAATATAGTTCCCTATGCTATACAGTAGGACCTTGTTGTTCATCCATTCTATATATAATGATTTGCATCTACTAATCCCAAACTCCCAATTTATCCCTCTCCCACCCTTCTCCCCTTGGCAACTTCAAGTCTGTTTATGAAAAAAAATTTTTTTGTCATGTCCTGTATGCAGATCTTAGTTCTCCCAGCCAGGGATCAAACATTCGCCCCCTGCTGCAGAAGCATTGGAAGTGCTGAGTCAACCACTGGACTTCCAGGAAGTATGATAGCTCATTTCTTTTTAGCACTAAATATTTCATGCACTCATGTACAATGTGTGATGTACCACTGCCTATTTACCCATTTACCTACTGCCTTCACTAGTTGATCATTCATCTGGGTAGCTCTCAAGATGCTTTTAGTATAGTCTCCCTGACTTTAATATTCTGTAGTTTCCTTATGAAAAGTGTAGATGTGGACTTATTTTTATTCTTGAGATTCATTCTTTTCTAAATCAGAGGATTCATCATCAATTCTGGAAAATTTCTCAAGCGTTTTGTCTTTGAATAATATTTTTTCATTTTCTCTATTCTTTTCTGCTGAAACACAGTGGTCTATATGTTAGACTTTCTCATTGCGTAGTTCATGTTTCCTAACATCTGTTCCTCTGTCTTGCATTCTGAATAATTTCAGCAGTTGTATCTTCTAGTTTGTTAATTCCCTTTTCAATTACATTTAATTTGCTTTTTGACCTGTTCATTTAGTGTTTTATGTATTTGTTTGTTTTGTTTTGGCCATGCCACATGGCTTGTGGGATCTTAGTTTCTCAACCAGGGACTGAACCTGGGGCCTCAGCCATGAAATCATGGAGTCCTAACCATTGGACTGCCAGGGAATTCCATATATTTCTTAACTGTAAAGAAAAACCACATAATTGAAAATTTACCATCTCATCCATTCTTAAGAGTACATGTCAGTAATGTTAAGCATATTCACACTATTGGTGCAACCAGTCTCCAGAAATTTTTCATTCTGTAAAACTGAAACTCTATACCCATTAAACAACTCCCCATTTTCTCCTTCCCTTGGCAGCCACCTTTCAACTTTCTAAAACTATAAATTTGACTAATTTAAATACCTAATATAGGTAGAATCACATATACAGTGTTTGTCTTTTTGTGATTGGTTTATTTCACATAGGATGATGTCCTCAAAGTTTATCCATGTTCTCCTGGGCATATACCTGGAGGAAACCATAATTTGAAAATATACATGCCCTCCAATGTTCATTGTAGCACTATTTACAATAGCCAGGACATGGAAGCAACCTAAATGTCTATCAACAGAGGAATGGATAAAGGTGATGTGGTACGTGTATACAATGGAATATTACTGATCCATAAAAAAGAACAAAATAATGACATTTGGAGCAATATGAATGGACCTAGAGATTGTCATAGTGAGTGAAGTAAGTCAGACACAGAAAACTAACATCATATGACATCTTTTATATGTGGAATCTTTTTTAAAAAAAGGGTACAAATAGCTTATTTACAAAATAAAAGTAGAGCAAAACAAACATTGTTATGGGGGGAGGGGAGGAGAGATAAATTGGGAGATTGGGATTGACATGTACACACTACTATATATAAAATAGGTAATTAATAAGAACCAGCTATACAGCACAAGGACCTCCACTCAATACTTTGTAATAGCCTATATGGAAAAAGAGTCTAAAAATAAAAAGTGGATATATGTGTATGTATAACTTATTTACTTTGCTGTATACCTGAAGCTAATACAACATTGTATATCAACTATATGTCAATAAAATTTTATAAAGAAAAAAATTCATCCATGTTGTAGCATGTGACAGGATTTCTTCCTTTTTAAAGCTAAATAATCTTTTATTGTATGTATATACCACACTTTGTTTATTCATTCATCCATTAGTGGGTGCTTGGGTTACTTCCACATTTTAGCTATTGTGAATAATGCTGCTGTAAATATGGGTATGAAAATATCTCTTTGATACCTTGCTTTCAATTCTTCCATGTGTATACCCAGAAGTAGGTTTGCTGGATCATATAATTCTAGTTTTAATTTTTTGAGGAACTATCATACTGTTTTCCATAGAGGCTGTAACATTTTACATTCTTAGCAACAATGCACAAAGCTTCCAATTTCTCCACATCCTCATCAGCACTTGTTATTTGCTGCGTTTGGAGTTGTATGAAGTTTGTTTGAGGAAGAATAAAGCACAATTGTCCTGGACCAATAAACAAGACAATTCTGAGATTCCTCGTTTTTTAGGAAAGTCTCCAACTACCTCATTCTGCTTAAGTTTTCATTGGCCAATCCGAGCTCTCGGCTCCTACAGGGGAGGTTTCCCAGACATGTGAGAATAACTAGTGGGAGAGTATTTCCCCACAGCTTCTGGAGATCAGTCTCCAGAGAAACTTGAAAACTTTTCTCTGGATAAAAGTTGGGGGAAGAAGGAATTTCTGAGCAGCTAAGGAATATTCAGCCGTGTGGAATACACAACTGCTTCCTCAGGGTTGAGTAACTCCTTATTCCCTTCCCTTCAAAGGACAAGAATTCCTCTACCCTTGTCATAAAATTGATACCTGCTGTGTTCATCTGGAGGAGGATCCTAATCAGAGAATATTCAGTCTATATAAAATGGAGACTTCTTTGGTAGAAAGAAAGCTGCACTGAGAATCTGCAGCTCAGAACCCTGGATTTCAATTCTGGTGCTTTAGCTCAGAGATTTGTGATGTGACATTCCTCCAGGAATTTCCTTGTTCATGGAATGCGGCTCACTCACCTGCTCTGGATCCAAAGCAGAGACAACAGCTCTCAGAATGCTTTGAATGGCTGTTCTGGTTCAATGATGCCTTGCTCTTTTATCATTCTTATACAGCACTGAAATGTCCACCTGTTTGAAAACTGTATGGTTCTTTCCATCACAGCAAGCCAGGCTGTGTGTGATCCCCACTCAGGGAAGTACGTAGAAATAAAATGACTTGTGCTAAGGTAGTCAGACTACTGGGTGGGAAGGGATGAAGGTATGCATGGCATACCTTTTAAAAAGCTAGTTCAACATCCTTGTTAGATTTTCTATTTAATGGTAATATTTAAACACAAAATAAAAATTATTCAAGTATTATAAATAAATTATTCCAGTTTAAGTAAGAGAGCAAAATATGAAAAAAAAAACACCCACCTACCCTTCACCACTCAATAATGTATTGCCCATTGTTGTAGGCTGGGCATCCCAAGATAGAGACTGTCAAGGAAACTTGTGTACAAGTTATTGGGAAGTACTCTCAGAAACATCTGGGAGGGAAAGAGAGGAGCAAGATGAAGCCAAGAGAAAACTTAGGTTGCCAAGTAGTTGCAGGTTGCAACAGAGGTTGCAGCAATCCCTGGGGGGAGCTCTGAAGCTAGGATTGCCCTTTATCGCTGTGCCAAATTGAAGCAAAGGGCACATGCATTTCTACTACATAAGAACCAGCCATTGGATGCAATCTGTTCCCAGGGAGGAACTTTGGCTTGGCAAGGTAAATACATGCAGCGGGTCTGGAGAGGCACTCTGTATAAGCCGTCAATAGGCAACATTTCTCACAACTGGATGAAGTGTGTTGGTACTAAAAAAGGGCATCCACAGAACACCACGCAGTATCCAGGACATCCCTACGCTCTTAATCTCTCCCCAGAAACAAAAGCCATGACATTTAAACATGTATCCCTCCAGACTTGTGTTTTGGAATTCATATATATTTTCATACACAAGCATATATGTATGTAACTTTTCTTTAATTCAAGAGATTCATAAGATGCATTGTTTTATTGCTTCCTTCACTTGTATTAGAGTTCTTTCCATTAAGGTACAAATAGCTCTTTTTCTTGTTCTGTGTCTCTCTTTATCTTAGACAACTGAATATTTCATATTGTAGATTTTCAATTTTATCAAATGCTATTTTGACATCTATTGGAATGACCATAGGGTCATCCTCAAGCTTTGAGTCTCAAAGGTTGTTCAAATTGAAAATCAAGAGTACAGAAAAGAACATTTTTAAAAAATGATCAATAATGAGGAGAGCTGCCTTATCAAATAGCAAATCACAGTAAAAAGCTGGTGTTGGAGGGGCTTCCTTGGTGGTTAAGAATCTCCCTTGCAACACAAGGGACACTGGTTCAATCCCTGGTCCTGGAAGATCCCACATGCCATGGAGCAACTAAACCTGTCTGCCGCAACTACTGAGCCCACACGTTGCAATTTCTGAAGCCCGTGCACTTAGAGCATGTGCTTCTCAACAAGAGAATCCACCGCAATGAGAAGCCCACACACCGCAACAAAGAGTAGCCCCCACTTGCCATAACTAGACACAACTAGAAAAAGTCTACTTGAAGCAATGAAGACCCACCACAGCCAATAAATAAATAAATAAATCTTAAAAAAAAAAAAAATACTGGTGTTAGAAAACTGAATATTTAGAAATTATGTTCTACCTCACACTACATGTCAATAAAAATTATTTAAAAGTTCAATATAAAAACCCAAGAAAGTATTAAAGGCATTCCCTGCCAGTCTGGTAATTAAGACTCCATGCTTCCACTTGAGGGGTGCAGGTTTCATCCCTCCTTGAGGAACTGAGATCCCATATGCCTTGTGGCCAAAAAACCAAAACTTAAAACAGAAGGAAGGACTTCCCAGGTGGTGCAGGGGATAAGAATCCTGCCAATGGAGAAGATATTGGTTTTATTCCTGGTCTAGGAAGACTCCACATGCCACAGAGCAACTGAGTCCTTGTCTCACAACTTTTTCGTCAGCCCTCTAGAGTGTGGGACTTCCCTAGTAGCTCAGCTGGTAAAGAATCCATTTGCAATTCAGAAAAGTCCAGTTTGATACCTGGGTCAGGAAGATCCCCTGGAGAAGGGATAGATTACTCACTCCAATATTCTTGGGTTTCCCTGGTGGCTCAGACGGTAAAGAATCCACCTGTCAAGGCTATATATTGTTATCCTGCTTATTTAAGTTACATGAGAGTACATCACATGAAATGTCAGACTGGATGAATCACAAGCTGGAATTAGGATTGCCAGGAGAAATGTCAACATCTCTGATATGTATATGATATCACTCTAATGGAAGAAAGTGAAGAGGAACCAAAGAGCCTCTTGATGAAGGTGAAAGAGGAGAGTGAAAAAGCTGGCTTAAAACTCAACATTCAAAGAACTAAGATCATGGCATCCAGTCCCATCACTTCATGGCAAATAGATGGGGAAATGTGGAAACAGTGGCAGATCTTATGTTCTTGGGCTCCAAAATCACTGTGGACAGTGAATGACTACAGCCATAAAATCAAAAGACACTTGCTCCTTGGAAGGAAAGTTATGACAAACCTACATGGCAGAGATATCACTTTGCTGACAAAAGTCGATATAGTCAAAATTATGTTTTTTCCAGTAGTCATGTATAGATCTGAGAATTGGACTATAAAGAAGGCCCGAGAATTGATGCTTTCAAATTGTGGTGCTGGAGAAGACTCTTGAGATTCCCCTGGACAGTAAGGAGATAAAATCAGTCAATCCTTAAGGAAATGAACCCTGAATATTTATTGGAAGGACTGATGCTGAAGCTGAAGCTCCACTACTTTGCCCACCTGACGTGAAGAGCTGATTCACTGAAAAAGACCCTGATGCTGGGAAAGATTGAAGGCAAAAGGAGAATGAGCAGCAGAGGATGAGATGATTAGATAGCATCACCAACTCAGTGGACAGGAATCTGAGCAAACTCCTGGAGATAGTGGAGGACAGAGAAGCCTGACATGCTGCAGTCCATGGGGTTGCAGAGTTGGACATAACTTAGCAACTGAATAACAACAATCTGTAGGAGAGATATAAACATTCAATAAAGATATGAAAAGTTACTCAAGCTTCTTAGGAATCAGAGAAATGTGAATTAAAACAGCATAAAATGATTTGGGGGGAGGAGGACAGCAAGGAGATCCAACCAGTCCATCCTAAAGGAGATCAATCCTGAGTGTTCATTGGAAGGACTGATGATGAAACTGAAACTCCAATACTTTGGCCATCTCATGCGAAGATTTGACTCATTGGAAAAGACCCTGATGCTGGGAGGGAGTGGGGGCAGGAGGAGAAGGGGATGACAGAAGATGAAATGGCTAGATGGCATCACTGACTCGATGGACATGAGTTTGGGTAAGCTCTGAGAGTTGGTGATGGACAGGGAGGCCTGGCATGCTGCGATTCATGGGGTCGCAAAGTGTCGGACACGACTGAGCAACTGAACTGAACTGAACTGAAACATGCAATAATGTCCATTACTGGCAAAGCTATGGAAAAATGGGTGCTCTGTTTTATTCTTGAGCAGAAAATAAATTGGTAAGTCTTTTTGAAGGCAGTTTAGCAGGTTCTACCCAGAATTTAAGTGGACAGATCTTTAGCCCATAAATTCTTTGTCCCTAAAGTGATCCTAAGGATACATAGATGTACACAGGTTAGTACATGCAATGATGCTGAATGCAATAGAATTTGTAATTGAAAAATATTTTTTTGAAATAAACTAAACATTAAAGAGACTATTTAGTCAAATTACAATATTCATTTATGAAATACAGCAATTTAAAAGGGATAGACCTAACACTGAGAAGTCTTCAATACACACTGTTAAGAGAACAAATTTTGATCATACTTTTAAATATACATACCTATAAGTGAGTGCCAAGTAACTTCAGTCGTGTCCAAGTCTTTGCAACTCTGTGGACTGTGGTGTGACAGGGTCCTCTGTCTGTGGAATTCTCCAGGCAAGAATACCGGAGTAGGTTGCCATTACTCCAGGGGATCTTCCCTACCCAGAGATCGAACCTGCGTCTAGTACAACTCCTGCATTTTGCAGGTGGGTTCTTTACCAATAGTACCAACTGGGAAGGGCCCATATATACAATAAAGTTTTATCAGTGGTTATAAATTTGGGGGGGGGGAACTGGTGTTGATTGGGTGGCGTGATCCTTTCCTTTTTTATATTCAGTTTTCTGTGTGATCTGAACACTTTACAATGATCCTCCATTACTTTCGTGATTTAAAAAACAATTTAAGGGAATTTCCTGGAGGTCCAGTGCTCTCACTGTCAATCCCTAGTCATGAACTAAAACCCCATAAACAGAGCAGCAAAATAAAAAAACTTTATAAAAGGAAAAGCTAACACCTACTGATAGAAAGAATATAAAGAAAAAAGTGAATCACTTTGCTTTACAGCAGAAATTAACATAACATTGTCAATCAAGGACATTTCAATAAAAATAATTATTTTAAAAAAAGAAAAATTAGCTGTAATTGCATATTAAAAGATAAATCTGTTAACAAGCTAATGTTAATCTTTTCAGCTCCTTCTCTTCCTTACTAATTTTTTAACCTAGGAGACTGAGTGGTATTTAAATTTTGTTTACCATTCTTGCTTTAACTTTCTCTAGAGTTTATCTCCAGTGTGGAATTTTCCCTCTTCCTTTGAAGTCACTATCTTCATTCAGGCTCTGCCAGGACTCTGTCTTGCTAACAACTTGAAACTCCAGATCCAGCCCCAGGGCACAGGAATGGCCCAGCAGGAGCCATAGACTTCATACTCTTCTGAGGCCCCTGGGAAGTAAAGGCATTCCAAGGTGCAGGACTGGCGGCTTGGGGATCAGAATACAGAACTGAGGACACCATGGATGTGGCTAACTTTGATTACTGAAAAGAACTACTCAAAAAACAACAACTGGTAAAAGAAGTATCCCCAGGAGAGACTGGGCGCTGCTTCTGCCAGGATCAGGACCCCACACAAACTGAACTTTGCTTCCTCTATTCAGGTTATTCCTCTATTCAGAACCAGGATAAAGGTCTTGACTGCATCACATGCTCTGGCAGTCGGCGATTCCTTAACACTGAGCCTAATTCGGGGGCAAAGTGTTTACTTAGACCACAAGGGCAAATCTATATTTCTGATTTAAAAAAGACCCTTGGAAAGTGCTCTGTTAGACTTAACGACGGGAAGCAGACCAAGCTTGGCCAGTCTTAGCCAGAAGGCTAGTCCTTCAGGGTCCCAGCTGCAGCTGCCCAGGATCGCATCAGCTAGGGATGAGCAAAATCTGTGCCTGTGTGAGCCTGTCCCGGTGTCCAGGGAAGGAGTTATGTTAGCATCTGAACTTTATCTAATTGTGATCCTGTGCGCTGTGGGATAAGAATCCATAGACAGGTCATCCCTGGTGGTCCACTGGGTAAGACTTTGTGCTCCTATGCAGCGTGCCCAGGTTTCAACCCTGGTCAGGGAACTAGATGCCACATGCCAAAACGAAGACTGAAGATCCCTCCTGCCTCAATTAAGACCTGGCATAGCCAAATAAATAAATATTAAAATAATAATTTAAAAAAGACAGAGTTTGGGGCTCTTAAAAAGAAATCCATGGATAAATTTATAATCAGAGGAAATTTAGTGTACAAGAGTCAATAAGGAGATGAAAATCAATTACAGATCCAACAATGAAAGTTATCCAGATTAAGTGTTTCAAATTCACTTAACAGTAATCATTTTGCAATAGCTATATATATCAAATCATTATGTTGTACACCTTAATGTAATATAATGTCAGTTATAGCACAACAAGACTGGGGGAAAAGTAAAAAATAAAATCCTCTTTGGGAATTCCCTGATGGTCCACTGGTTAGGACTCAGCACTTTTACTGCTGAGGGTGCAGGTCGAATCTCTGGTCAAGTAACTGAGATCCTGCAAGCTGCCTGGTGTGGCCAAAAAAACAACAACAACAACAATTTGATCTTCTGCTGTCCCAATCTAGACCCTAAAAGATTTTAGATGCTCCTTTAGCAAACATATTTGCTGATTTACAAATGAACACTACTGCGGAAGTATTGTCTTTGGAATGGGCAAGGTCTTCGTGATTAAAGTTTGGACCTGCCACCTCTTTACATCCCCTGCTCTTCTACCACAGTGAAAAGCTTCATATTAATAAATTTTGGTTGATGGCAAAGCTGTTGACTTTCTGTATTCAAATCTGATTATTCTCTTAGAGGAGTGGGGAAAAGGCACGAATAATTGACTCTGAATATATTTGATTTGGTAGTGTGATAATTTTATGGTAAGTTCACCTTGGTATTCTGAGCATAAATTAATTAGCAGGAAGTGGCAAGTGTCTAGAGAAGATACTTTCAATAGGAAATTCCCCTTACTGTCCCCTTGGGGCATGTGACTCTAGTGCTTTATCTACTATACCACACAGTTTAGGCCAAGGCTTGCCTACACCCAGTTGTAGGGATAAAATGAAAGAAAAACACCAACAGATTATTTTTAAATAAATGAGGGTGAATCAAAAAGTAGAATTAATTTTATTTCAAGTAAATGAGTATTAAAGCTTATGTATAGTCCCTGAAAACACATTGCTGGAAGGGGAAGAGCCTGGAAGGGAGATTTCCCAGGAGAGAATGGTGGGGCCTCACGAACACACACACACCAACACACACAGAACAGAATTCTCCCCTATCAGAGAGGATGAACCTCAGTCAAAAGAAAGCTGATGGCTGAGGCGTTTGGAATGAAAAAGTAAACAGTCAGCCTCTTGGCTGCAAGTGAAAGAAACCCAGTTCTACTAGCTTAGATGACCACAGAAAGAGCCTCAAGCGCAATGACAACTAAGACTGGCTCTCTCTTTCTCCCCTTCCTTTTCTTGTCTGTGCATCTCTCTGTATGTCAACCATTCTCTCACAGACAAGTTACTGCAAGTGAATGTAATAATAGCTGTTGGCAGTTTTCAGACTACACCTTCCAGCTACTCCACCCAAGAACATTACTCCTTCCCCTAATGCCAATTGAAACATCCTGGTGTAGAACTAGAGTGAGTGGGGCAGATGAGGTGGGGGGGAGGGGGCTAGTTCAGTTCAGTTCAGTCACTCAATCGTTTCTGACCCTTTGTGACTCCATGGACTGTAGCACACCAGACCCCCCTGTCCATCACCAACTCCCAGAGTTTATTCAAACTCATGTCCATTGAGTCAGTGATGCCATCCAACAATTTCATCCTTTGTTGTCCCCTTCCCTCCTGCCTTCAATCTTTCCCAGAATAAGGGTCTTTTCAAAAGGGGGGCGAGTTAGCAGAGGGGAAGAGGAGGCAACTTAATCCAAAAGAAATGGGGACATATGATTCTGTGATGAAAACATTTAGTGTCCTCTGCATGGAGTTATAATTCTAATCTGCCTCAGTTCTTTCTGGTTATAAATGCCTCATTGACCCCACAAATTCAGAAAAGGTTTGGCTGAAACAAGAGGTAAATGGGCTCAACTGTTATCTCTCATCTACATTAGCAGCATCATTATTTTTATTTATGGGTATATTCTTTTGATTGCTTTTATGGCTATTGGCTTTGATGGACTGTGACATTTGGAAATTTGAGTGTGCTGTTCATCTTTAATAACTATTCTAGAGTTTTCTGTAGATTTTCTTGACTCTTAACTTCTATTTTAGTATTTGGCCCATTAACAAGAATAATTCTAAAGACTTAAACTTACATTTCAGAATTAATTAAGCATTTTTAAGTAGGTAGATTCAAACCAATATTTACTTGGAAAAGAATTCATTAGACTGTATAGCACAGGGTACTATATACAATCTCCGGGGATAAACCATAATGAAAAAGAACATTTTAAGATATATATGTGTGTGTATGGGCTTCCCTTGTGGCTCAGCTCGTAAAGAATCCACCTGCAATGCGGGAGACCTGGGTTGGGAAGATCCCCTGGAGAAGGGAAAGGCTAGCCACTCCAGTATTCTGGCCTAGAGAATTCCATGAACTGTAAATGTATAGTCCACGGGGTTGGAAAGAGTCAGATACAACTGAGCGACTTTCACTTTCAGTTTCATGGATTCCCAGGTGGCGCTGATGGTAAAGAACCCGCCTACTAATACTGGAGGAGACACGGGTTTGATCCCTGGTTTGGGAAGATCCCCTGGAGGAGGGCATGGAAACCCATTCCAGTATTCTTGCCTGGAGAATCCCATGGATAGAGAAGCCTGGCGGACTGCAATCCATAGGGTCACAAAGAGTTAGACACAAGTGAAGCAACTCAGCAACAACAGGTATGTGTATAACTGAGTCTATATGGCAGAAATTAGCATGACATTGTAAATCAACCATACTTTAATTTAAAAAAAATACATTAGATGACTTCCCTGGTAGTTCACCGGTTAAAACTCCACGCTTCCCACATACTGCACATTGCTGCCAGAAAGGAAAAAAAAAAAAAAAATTAGGGCCCTATGTTTGCATTTTCCACCTCATTTAATATAGAAAAAAAAATAGGGGGAGCAAACTGGGGTGGGAGTGTGGGCTGGATTCCCTCCCTGCCTTTTCATGCACCCTGTGACCCTAGTTAGGTCCTTTAGTCATTTAAAATTCTATTTCATTCTCTCTGAAATGGTTAACATCACCTACTTAGGGATTAGAAGCAGAAGTAGAGATAACAGATGCTTAATACAGAGTATAGGAAGCTTAATAAGTGGTGCTTATCAATTTTAACCAAAGCCATTCCCCCTCAACACCCTGAGAGATCTTTATCCCAGGTTGGGAGGACTCAGAAGTGCTCCACCACACACTCACCTCCCCAAGGTACAGAGAAGGCCATCAATCACCAGTTTACTGGGATCTTCTCTCTCTCCAAATTGCCCTGCATGGCTTATAGTCTATTTGATCTTTCTATTGCACTGCTGTGCATGTCTTACATTGTTAACTCGGACTATTAGCTCTCACATTGTTCAGTGTTTCACTACCAGTTGCCAAACTGACCTCATTTCCTGCCAAGTTAACCTCATTTCCGTTTTTGATAAGGCTACTAAATGAATAGATTCTAAGAATACTGCAGGCGCAGTATTATCTGGGTTCTGCAAGGGGGACGATAAGGTCCTGTGGTGTCTCTGTGGCCAGGATGGCCAAAAAATGGAACAGAGTGTAGATAGCAGGAATCATAAATAGCTAGACAAATACCTCCAACAGCTCTTTGATGAAACCGAGGAGAGGTTGGTTGTGGGAAGTAGATGGATACAGAGGGATCAACCTGGGAATAAGAACTGATGTGGTCATAAAAAATATCCTCCAAGATCTAGAGTAGGAAGCCCACTCCCTCATTCACATACCAAATATTTATTGAGTGCATGGGCAGGGCATTGAGTAAGACCCTGGCGATAGAAGAGAACAAAACAGATCTGACTTCTGCCTTTTTGGAACTTACATTCTAGTGGTAGGGAGAAAGACAAGAAACACACATATCATCAAGGAGTTTCTAAAACAGATGTGATACCAAGAAAGCAGCATTACTTGGGGCAGGAGAAGGGTGGTCCTTTAGGCAAGATCATCAAGTGAGCTAGGGAATGAGTAGCCAGTTGTGTGAACTTCTGGGGCCACAGCCAGCTAGGCAGAGGGAAGAGCAAATGCAAAGATCCTAAAAAGAGAATATGGGACCTCCCTGGTGGTCCAGTGGTTAAAAATCTGCCTGCTAATGCAGGGGACAAGGGTTCGATCCCTGGTCAGGGAAGATCCCACATGGTGAGGGCCAACTAAGCCTGTGGGCCACAGCTACTGAGCCCACAAGCCCTAGAGCTGGTGCACTGAAACTAGAGAGTAGACCCCACTTGCTGCAACAAGAGAAAGCCTGCTCACAACAACAAAGACCCAGCTCAGCCACACACGCAAAAAAAGAAAGAAAGAAAGAGAAAGTGCTTGGTATATTTAGGTCTAGAAAGAAAAGCAAATCTGGGGAGCAGAAATGAAGTGAGAGAGGTGGAGAGGGGAAAGGAGTGAACTTTCTAGTGAAGAGTTTCCCAGATAATGTGCCCCAGTGGGGGTTCACTCTGTCCCAGCTGTGGCTCCCTCAGCCCCCACATCAGAAGTAGGGCCTGGAGTAGCCTGATTTGCTCCCTACCACCGCCATCACCTTGGACTGAAAAGGCTTCATCTACTTACCCCAGTGTTCCACACGCATATTATGAATACCTTTTGATTCTGAAAGCTTAGCTTCTCTGTTGCTGTTCAGTGGGCCAGTTGTGTCTGACTCTTGGCGACCTCATGGACTACAGCATGCCAGGACTCCCTGTCCCTCCCCATCTCCTGGAATTTGCCTAAGTTCATGTTCACTGTATCGGTGATACCATCTAGCCATCTCTTCCTCTGATGCCCTCTTCTCCTTCTACCCTCAATATCTTTCCCAGCATTAGGGACTTTTCCAATGAGTTGGCTGTTCGCATCAGGTGACCAAAATACTGGAGCTTCAACTTCAGCATCAGTCCTTCCAATGAGTATTCAGGATTGATTTCCTTTAAGATTGACTGGTTTGGTCTCTAAGGTACTCTCGGGAGTCTTCTCCGGCACCACAGTTAGAAGGTATCAGTTCTTTGGCACTCTGTCTTCTTTAAGGTCCAGCTCTCACAACCATATGTGACCATTTGGAAGACCATAGCCTTGACTAGCTGGACCTTTGTCAGCAGAGTGATGCCTCTTCTTTTCAACACACTGTCTGGGTTTGTCATAACTTTCCTGCCAAGAAGCAATTGTCTTCTGATTTTGTGGCTGCAGTCACTATTTGCAGAGATTTTAGAGCCCAAGAAGAGGAAATCTGTCTCCACTTCCACCTTTCCCCTTCTATTTGCCATAAAGTAATGGGGCCAGATGCCATGATCTTAGTTTTCTTTATATTTAGTTTTATGCTGACTTTTCCACTCTCCTCCTTCACCCTCATCAAGAGGTTCTTCAGTTCCTCTTTGCTTTCTCCCATTAGAGTGGTATCATCCACATATCTGAGGTTGTTGATGTTTCTCCCACCTATCTTGATCCCAACTTATAACTCATCCAGCCCAGCATTTCTCATGATGTGCTTGGCATATAAGTTATATCTGTGTCAAATCAAATCTCAGAGACAGAGTTTTGGGGAGAGTAGAAAAAGATAGCTTTGTTGCTATGCCAGGAAAAGGGGGACACAGCAGGCTAATGCCTTAAAAACCATGTGTCCCAACTTGGGGAAGATAGTGACAAGTTTTATAGTGAAAGAGGACATGATCAGCTCATGGACATTCTTCTGATGGGTTGGTGGTGAGGTAAGTAGGAATCAACATCGTCAACCTTCAGGTTTAACTGGTCTAGGGTCTACATGCTTGTGAACAGCATACCTTAACTTCTCCCACCTGGAGGCAGTTTCAGTATCCACAAAATAGCTCAAAGCTATTGTGCTCAAAAATAGCTCAAAGTTATTGTGCTCAAAAAATAGCACAAAATCCATAAAATAGCTGGGGAAAAAAGATGACCATATCTTCTAGGAATTAAACATATTAAGCATAGAATAACAAAAACAGTATGGTAAGTGACCTGAGGAAAGTTAAAAGAAAAATCAAAGTCCTAAAAATGGCATCACTGCTCTTAAAAGTCCATGATACAAAATCTAAATTTAATACCTGATTTAATGTCCCTGTTAGTCAGGGCCTGACAAAATGCAGTCCACTAGAGAAGGGAATGGCAAATCACTTCAGTATTCTTGCCTTGAGAACTCTCTGAACACAATGAAAAGAAAAAGATATGACACTGGAAGAGAAGCCGACCACGTCGGTAGGTGTCCAACATGCTACTGGGGAAGAATGGAGAAACAGCTCCATAAAGAATGAAGGAGCTAGGCTAAAGAGGAAACCTTGCCGAACTCTGGATGTGTCTGGTGCCCAGGTGGCAACAGTGGTAAAGAACCCGCCTGCCAATGCAGGAGACTGTAAGAGATGTCGGTTCAATCCCTAGGTTGGGAAGATACCTGGAGGAGTGCATGACAACCCACTCCAGTATTCTTCGCTAGAGAGCCTGGCAGGCTGCAGTCCATGGCGTCACAAAGAGTCAGACACCACTGAAGCGACTTAACACGCACGCTGATGGTGAAAGTACAGTCCAATGCTGTAAAGAACAATATTTCATAGGGACCTGGAATGTTAGGTCCATGGATCAGGTAAATTGGATATGGTCAAGCAGGAGATGGCAAGAGTGGACATGGACAGTTTAGGAATCTGTGAACTAAAATGAACAGGAATGGGCAAGTTTAATTCAAATGACCAATATATCTACTACTGTGGGCAAGAATTCCTTAGAAGAAATGGACTAGCCCTCATAGGCAACGAAAGAGTCTGAAATGCAGTATTTGCATGCAGTCTCAAAAATGACATAATGATCTTGGTTCATTTCCAAGGCAAACCATTCAACATCACAGTAATCCAGATCTATGCTCCAACCATTAATGCTGAAGAAGCTGAAGGCAAACAGTTCTATGAAGACCTACAAGACCTAGAACTAAAACCAAAAAAAGATGTCATTTTCATCATAGGGTATTGGAATGCAAAAACAGGATGTGAAGAGATACATGGAGTAACAGGCAAATTTGGCCTTGGAATATAAAATGAAGCAGGGCAAAGGCTAACGGTTTTGTCAAGAGAACACGCTGGTCATAGCAAACAGCCTCTTCCAACAACACATGAGAGAACTCTACACATGGACATCACCAGATGGTCAATACTGAAATCAGATTGATTATATTCTTTGTAGCTGAAGATCAAGAAGCACTAAACATTCGGCAAAAACAAGACCGGGAGCTGATTATGGTAACTTGAAGAAAGTAGGGAAAACCACTAAACCATTGAGGAAGGGGCTAAATCAAATCCTTTGTGATTATATAGTGAAAGTGACAAATAGATTCAAGGGATTAGCTCTGTTAGACAGAGTGCCTGAAGAACTATGGATAAAGGTTCATGACATTGTATAAGGGGTGGTGACCAAAACCATCCCAAAGGGGGGAAAAAATGCAAGAAGGCAAAGTGGTTGTCTGAGGAGGCCTTACAAATAACTGAGAAAAGGCAAAGAGAAGATAATCAAAAGGCAAAGGAGAAAGGGAAAGATATACCCAACTGAATGCAGAGTTCCAGAGAATAGCAAGAAGAGATTAAAAAAAACCTTCTTAAGTGAAAAATGCAAAGAAATAGAGGAAAACAATAGAATAAGAAACACTAGAGATCTCTTTAAGAAAACTAGAGATACCAAGGGAACATTCTGTACAAAGATGGGCATAATAAAGGACAGAAACAGCAAGGACCTAACAGAAGCAGAAGAGATTAAGAAGAGGTGGCAAGAATACGCAGAAGAACTATACAAAAAATGATCTTAATGACCTGGATAATCACCGTGGTGTGGTCACTCGCCTAGAGCCAGATATCTTCAAGTGTGAAGTCAAGTGGACCTTAGGAAGTATTACTAGAAACACAGCTAGTGGAGGTGATGGAAGTCCAGTTGAGCTATTTCAAATCCTAAAAGGTGATGCTGTAAAAGTGCTGCACTCAATATGCCAACAAATTTGAAAGACTCAGCAGTGGCCACAGGACTGGAAAAGGTCAGTTTTCATTCCAATCCCAAAGAAAGGCAATGCCAAAGAATGTTCAAATTACCATACGATTAGACTTATTTCACATGCTAGCAAGATTATACTCAAAATCCTTCAATTTAGGCTTCAGCAGTGCGTGAACTGAGAACTTCCAGATATACAAGCTGGGTTTAGAAAAGGCAGAGAAACCAGAGATCAAATTGCCAACATCCATTGGATCATAGAGAAAGCAAAGGAATTCCAGAAAAGCATCTACTTTTGCTTCTTTGACTACGCTGAAGCCTTTATGTTGATCACAACAAACTGGAAAATTCTTTTTTTTTTTTTTTTTTGGAAAATTCTTTAAAAGAGATGGAAATACCAGACTACCTTACTTGTCTCCTGAGAAACCTGTATGCAGGACAAGAATTAACAGTTATAACCTTATATGGAACAACGGATTGGTTCAAACTTGGGAAAGGAGTACATCAAGGCTATATATTATCACTCTGCTTATTTAACTTTTATGAAATAGGGCACATCCTGTGAAATGTCAGGCTGAATGACTCACAAGCTGGAATCAAGATTGTCAAGAGAAATGTCAATAACCACAGATATGCAGATAATATACCACTTTAATGGCAGAAAGGGAAGGGGAACTAGAGAGCCTTTTGATGAGGGTGAAAGAGGAGAGTGAAAAAGATGGCTTAAAACTCAAAATTTAAAACACTAAGGTCATGGCAGCTGGTTCCATCACTTCATGCAAATAGATGGGGGAAAAGTGAAAACAGTGACAGACTTTGTTTTCTTGGGCTCCAAAATCACTGCAGATGGTGACTGCAGCCATGAAATTAAAAGATGCTTGCTCCTTGGAAGAAAAGCTATGACTAACCTAGACAGCGTATTAAAAAGCAGAGACGTCACTTTGCCTACAAAGTTCCGTCTGCTCAAAGCTATGGTTTTTTCACTAGTCATGTGAAGATGTGAGAGACCACAACGAAGGCTGTGTGCCAAAGATTTGATGCTTTCAAATTGTGGTGCTAGAAACTCTTGAGAATCCCTTGGACAGCGAGGAAATCAAACCAGTCAATCCTAAAGGAAATTAATTCTGAATATTCTTTGGAAGGACTGATGCTGAAGCTGAAGCTCCAATGCTTTGGCACCTGATGTGAAGAGCCGACTCACTGGATCCTGACACTGGGAATGATTGAGAGCAAAAGAAGAGGTCGACAGAGTATGAGATGGTTATATAGCATCACTGACTCAATGGACATGAATTTGAGCAAACTCTAGGTGATAATGAAGGACAGGGAAGCCTGGCTTGATGCAGTTCATTGAGTTGCAAAAAGTTGGATATGTCTTAGTGACTGAACAACAAAAACAAAACTGAAGTTTCACCCTCTTCCAGAAATGTAATCTGAACCAACCAGCCTGGAATTTTCAGATTCAGCACCAATAAAGTAATCTGTCACATTGGCCCTCTCCCTTTCCACCCCTCTTCCTCCATTCAAGAAGTGCCAATCTGCATGATAAAACCTTTGCCATTCCTTTTCTTCTAAAACAGATGTCCTGGCCTAAAAATAATCCTTTCTTTTCTTTTGCTAATAGCTCTCTTTGCTAGTGGTAGAGAACCTGCCTACCAAAGCAGGAGACTTAGCCAGGGTTCGATCCCTGGGTTGGGAAGTACCCCTGGAGTAAGAAATGGGAACCCACTCCAGTATTCTTGCCTGGAGAATTCCACGGACAGAGGAGTGTGGTGGACTACAGTCCATGGGGTCTCAAAGAGTCGGACACCACTGAAGTGACTTAGCACGTAACCTTTTCCCCACCCTTCTTTCTATAAAAACCTTCAATTTTGTACAAATCCTTGGAGGTTCTTCTAGTTGCTAGATGAGGTTCTACCTAAATCATGAAGCGCCCAATGAAGCCAATTGTAATTCTTCAGATTTACTTGGTTGAATTTTGTTTTTTAAAGACTAGGCAGATAGATTAACAAAACAAAATTAAGAGCCCAGAAACTTATATATGCAAAAATTTGTGTATAATATATATATACATATATATTTATAGTTTATTATTGAGATGGTATTCTAAAAATGCATTATTCAGGGAATTCCCTGTAGGTCCAGTGATTACCACTTGGCACTTCTGAAACAGGAGGGAAGGGGGCAGGGCACAACCTTAAAAAGAATAATATAGCCTGAGGATTCGACATAAACTGATTAGAACCAAACAAGTCCAAGATGGCAGACAAGTGGACTTCCACTAGACCTTGAGCCTCAGCTTATCCTTATTGTAACACATCAACAAACTAAATGACACACTTGCATGTGTCACGACAATTCAAAGGCCAATCAAAAAGTTCAAAAAGTAGGCAGTGGTCCAATTCCTGGGCACCTCCCCCAACTAGCTGGAATACTCTCCCCACTCATTAGCCTATGAAATTACCCACTCCTATGAAAACTGACAGGCTTCCCAGGTGGCGAAGTGGTAAAGAATCTGCCTGCCAATGCAGGACACACAAGAGATAGGAGTTCGATCCCAGAGTCAGGAAGATCCTCTGGAGAAGGAAATGGGAACCCACTCCAGTATTTTTGCCTAGAGAATCCCATGGACAGATTCTGGGGAGCTACAGTTCATGGGGTTGCCAATAGTCAAACATGACTGAGCATGCCCACACACATAAAAAAAGGCAACCTCATACCTTGGTGCTGCTCTCACATTCCGACATGGCCCACACTGGGAAGTGTGTTTTTCTGTAAATAAATCTACCTATCACTTTGTCTCTCACTGAATTCTTTTGGTGATGAGAAATCAAGAACCTAAGCTTTGGGCTTCCCTGATGGCTCAGTGGTAAAGAATCTCCTGCCAATGCTGGAGACACAGGTTCCAACCCTGGTCTGGGAAGACCCCACATGCTACAGGGCAACTAAGTCCGTGTGCCACAACTACTGAGCCTGTGCTCTAGAGCTGGTGCTCTGTATGGCTCTGAAAAGTCATAGCAATGATAGGCCCAAGCACCTCAACTAGAGAGTAGCTTCAGCTCGCAGCAGTGAAGCACCAGCACACCCAAAAATAAATAAATAAATAAAATTATTTTTAAAAAGAGAGAGAACCTGAGCTTTTTTTTTTCCACTTTATTTTTTTAATTGAAGGATAACTGCTTCACAGAATTTTGTGGTTTTCTGTCATAGGTACACTGATGTCCCCACCTTCCCAAGCCTCTCTTCCATCTTCCGCCCTATCCCACCCTTCTGGATTGCCACAGAGCCCCTGTTTGAGTTCCCTGAGGCATACAGCAAATTCCCATTGGCTATCTATTTTACATAGAGGACTGGAATGCAAAAGTAGGAGGTCAAGAGAAACCTGGAGTAACAGGAAAATTTGGCCTTGGAATACCAAATGAAGCAGGGCAAAGGCTAATGCTAACAGAGCTTTGCCAAGAGAACACACTGGTCATAGCAAACACCCTCTTCCAATAACATAAGAGATGACTCTACACATGGACATCACCAGATGGTCAATACTGAAATCAGATTGATTATATTCTCTGTAGCTAGAGATGGAGAAGCTCTATACAGTCAGCAAAAACAAGACTGGGAGCTGACTGTGGCTCAGATCATGAACTCCTTATTGCCAAATTCAGACTTAAATTGAAGAAAATAGGGAAAACCACTAGACCATTCAGGTATGACCCAAATCAAATCCCTTATGATTATATAGTTGAAGTGACAAATAGATTCAGAGGATTAGATCTGATAGAGTACCTGAGGAACTATGGACGGAGGTTTGTGACATTGTATAGGAGGCAGTGATCAAGACCACCCCAAGAAACAGAAATGCAAAAAGGAAAAATGGTTGTCTGAGGAGGCTTTACAGATAGCTGAGAAAAGAAGAAAAGCAAAAGGCAAAGGAGAAAAGGAAAGACATACCCATCTGAATGTAGAGTTCCAAAGAATAGCAAGGGGAGATAAGAATGCCTTCCTAAGAGATTAATGAAAAAAAAAAAAAAAAAAATAGAGAAAAATAACAGAATGGGAAAAACTAGAGATCTCTTCAAGAAAATTAGAGATACCAAGGAAACATTTCATGCAAAGATGGGCTAAATAAAGGACAGAAACAGCAAGACCTAACAGAAGCAGAAGATATTAAGAAGAGGTGGCAAGAATACACAGAAGAACTATACAAAAAAGATCTTAATGACCCAGAAAACCACAATGGTGTGATCACTCACCTAGAGCCAGACATCCTGGAATGTGAAGTCAAGGGGGTCTTAGGAAACATGACTACAAACAAAGCAAGTGGAGGTGATGGCATTCCAGCTGAGCTACTTCAAGCACTGTGAAAGTGCTGCACTCAGTATGCCAGCAAATTTGAAAAACTCAGCAGTGGCCACAGGACTGGAAAAGTTCACTTTTCATTCCAATCCTAAAGAAAGGCAATGCCAAAGAATGTTCAAACTACCGTACAATTGCACTCATCTCACACTCTAGCAAAGTAATGCTCAAAATTTTCCAACCCAGGCTTCAACAGTACATGAATTGAGAACTTCCAGATGTTCAAGCTGGATTTAGAAAAGGCAGAGGAACCAGAGATCAAATTGCCAACATTTGTTGGATCATAGAAAGAGCAAGAGAGTTTCCAAAAAACATCTACTTCTGCTTTATTGACTGTGCCAAAGCCTTTGACTGTGTGGATCATGACAAACTGTGGAAAATTCTGAAAGAGATGGGAATACCAGACCACCTTACCTACCTCCTGAGAAGTCTGTATGCAGGTCAAGAAGCAGTTAGAACTGGACATGGAACAACGGACTGGTTTCAAAATGGGAAAGGAGTATGTCAAGGCTGTTATTGTCACCCCATTCATTTAACTTATATGCAGAGTACACCATGCAAAATGCTGGGCTGGATGATGTACAAACCGGAATCAAGATTGCCAGGAGAAATATCAATAACCTCTTTTATGCAGATGATACCACCCTTATGGCAGAAAGCAAAGAAGAACTAAAGAGCCTCTTGATGAAAGTGAAATAGGAGAGTGAAAAAGCTGGCTTAAAACTCAGCATTCAAAAAACAAAGATCATGGCATCCAGCCCCATCACTTCATGGCAAATAGATGGGGGAAAAGTGAAAACAGTGACAGACTTTATTTTCTTGGGCTCCAAAATCACTGCAGATGGTGACTGCAGCCATGAAATTAAAAGATGCTTGCTCCTTGGAAGAAAAGCTATTAAAAAGCAGAGACATTACTTTGATGACGAAGGTCAGTCTAGTCAAAGCTATGGTTTTTCCAGTAGTCATATATTGATGCAAGAGTTGGAGCATAAAGAAAGCTGAGCACCAAAGAATTTATGTTTTTGAACTGTGGTGTTGGAGAAGACTGTTCAGAGTCCCTTGGATTGCAAGAAGATCAAACCAGTCAATCTGAAAGGAAATCAGTCCAGAATGTAGATTGGAAAGACTGATGCTGAAGCTGAAGCTCCAATACTTTGGTCACCTGATGGGAAGAACTGACTCATTGGAAAGGACCCTGAGGCAAGGAAAGATTGAAGGCCGGAGGAGAAGGGAACCATAGAGGATGAGATGGTTAGATGGCGTCACTGACTCGATGGACGTGAGTTTGAGCAAGCTCTGGGAGTTGGTGATGGACTGGGAGGCCTGGCATGCTGCAGTCCATGGGGTCACAAAGAGTCTGACATGACTGAGGGACTGAACTAACTGACCCCCTTCCTATCTCAGCACTAGAAGAGAATATGGTAGGATTTTTGTATTTTGCTGTAGACAAGCCTCACTCAGTATGGTGAAACAAATGCAAAAATAAATAGATAAAAGCAAAACACTGTAAAAGAAAATGATAACAAATTCCAGAGGAGCCTGGCAGGCTATAGTCCATAGGGTCGCAAGGAACCCAACATGATTGAGGGCAGGAGGAACAGGGGGTGAAAGAGGATTAGATGGTTGGATGGCGTTACTGACTCAATGGACATGAGTTTGAGCACACTCCAAGAGATAGTGAAAGACAGGGAGGTCTGGCATGCTGCAGTCCATGGGGTGGCAAAGAGTTGGACACAACTTAGCACCTAAAAAAAAACAATACAAAATGGTACATCTATTGAGAGGAACTGGCAATGTCTATCAAAACAAGAAGAACATCTGCCCTTTGATCCAGAAATTCTGCTTTTAAATATTTATCCAGCAACCTTGCATGAAAAAAAATGTAATGCAGCCAAAGTTATTCTTTGCAGCCCTGTTTCTAACAGCAAAAGGGCAGGAACACCAAAATATTCATAATAAATTGATTTGTTAAATTATGAGTTATCTTTAAAATGAAATGCCATGTACCTGTTAGAAGGAATGAAGGAGCTGACTCCAAGTAGTAGTATAGAATAATTTCTAAGATATGTCATTAAGGGGGAAAAAATGTATTTAATCTGCTAACACTTGTGCTTTTTTTAAAAAAAAGAATAACATATATGCTTGGAAAATGCACAGGCTATTTCTGGAAGGATGTATATAAAGATAGTAACAGTGACTGCCTTTGTGGATCAGAACTGAGGTGCTAGAGGGAAAGGGATAGAAGAGATTTTGTTTTCACTGTATATTCTTTTTTTTGTTTGATTGTTTTTGTCTTTTTCTTTTTCAATTTTTTTTTCTTTTTCTGTTTTCCTTTTTCTAAAATTTTTTTTTCATTTTTTTCCTTTTTGAAAAAAATTTTTTTTACTATATTCTTTTACACTCTTTTGGTTTTTATATTGTACATGTTATCTTATTTTAAAAATAGATTATAATTGAAAGTATGGGATGGAATTTTTATATATGTGCTTGTGCAAGTATAGAAAATAGCCATTCTCATCATCCGGTAACAAATGGTGGATGAGGGGATTTGAGCTGAGGCTTTACTTTTTACTGTGATACTCTGCCATATTGTTTCAATGTGCTACATTAAGCATATACAGTTTTCCTAATTAAAAAAATTAATAATAGTTTCTTCACAGAAAAATGTTGGTACAAAGCTGAAAAGACTATTTGCAGAATTCAAAGTACTTTGTCAGGGGTGTTCCACCTTGGTAGGGAATTTCAGACCAGATGGGTCTTTAGACAGCTTTCAACATAAACATTCCTTAGATTGATGATCTGTAACTCTTGGTAGACTGGCCTTAATTTCTCACCTGGATTATAAACTCCTTAAGGCCAGAGAGTCTCAGTTTTGCTTTAAAACAAACAAACAAAAATTTCCCTCATCTCTTAATACAAAGTTACATAAACTTACCAAATAGTCTCACTTGAATGCTGGGATGTCTGTTTTTTCACAGCTGACAAAGTGCAGATTCAGTGCCCAGAGCTGTTAAGGTCACATATTGTTTTTCTAACCTTTGCTATCACAAAGAGAAGTATAATACAATTTTCCTGGTAAAGAAGGCTTAGTCAGCACATCTTGCTTTGGGTTTGGTAAAACAAGAATTTATTTGCTCAAAGTCAGTGGACCAAGAAGGGTTGGCCAGTGCACTGCCATGATCTCAATTTACATAACACCAACAACAGGACTGTAGGTCTGGGCCTGGGGCTTTTCCCTGGGCACCCATTTGGGTCTCTAAATATCATTGATTCCTCTGGTAACAAAGTAAAAAGTTGTAACTTTTTTTTGGGCTGTTCCAGGTGGCACTCAGGATCTTAGTTCCCAGTTATTATTGTTGGTCAGTCACTAAGTCGTGTCCAACTCTCTGTCACCCCATGGACTGCAGCATGCCAGGCTTCCCTGTCCTCCACTATCTCCCAAAGTTTGTTCAAACTCATGTCCATTGAGTCAGTGATGCTATCTAACCTCTGCTGCCCCCTTCTCATTTTGCCTTCAATCTTTCCCAGCATCAAGCTCTTTTCCAATGAGTTAGCTCTTCACATCAGATGGCCAAAGTATTGGAGCTTCAGCTTCAGCATTAGTCCTTCTAATGAATATTCAAGGTTGATTTCCTTTAGTATTGACTGGTTTGATCTCCTTGCTGTCCAAGACACTCTCAAGAATCTTCTCTAGCACCACAATTTGAAGGCATCAGTTCTTCAGCTCTCAGCCTTTTTTATGGTCCAACTATCACATCGGTAGTTCCCAGACCAAGGATCAAACCCACACCAACTGCAGTGGAAGTGCAGAATTAACCACTGGACTGCCAGGGAATTCCCACAGAACTTACACTTAATGTGTACGGAATGAATGACTGCAGTAGTGTACAAATACATGCTCAAATGAATAGAGGGGTAAATAAGTACATAAATACATGCATTAATTAATGACACACTTTCTCATGGGGGCAGACAGACATACTATGTATGGGTCATGGATACCGATAGACTGAGAAAGTAGAGATAGGATGTATTGAGTGACAGGCATTCGGAGCAGTTCTAATGATGGTTCACAACCTGCAACTATTTGACCAGAATGGAGTATGTCTGCATTACAGCAAGTGGCCTGCAAGAAACAAGTGGGGATCCCCAAGGAGGCAGCATATAAGCTGACGTGTGGGATGCTCTTCTCTACCCACTCTTTTGTTTGCAAGATGTCCCTGCCAGACATGAAGGACAGCTTTCTGGACTTCCAAACTAGTTGTTACAAGTTCCACTACTATGAGACACTCACTGGGATCAAGGGTTGTCATGAATACTGATTGGGTGTGGGGCCCAGCTGAGATGTGCCTTGCCACACCTGCAGTGTGCTGTAGGTTCAGCTGGTGGTAAAGAATCCCCTGCGCCCTCTGGGCCAAACTGTGCCAAGTGAGCACTTCCTCTTGGCCTGGTCTCCCACGTCCATCTACTCTCTGCCCTTCTCTGCCTGGTTGGGTGAAGGCAGCACTCGACATCACCCTTCAGAAGAATTCATGTCCATTCCCAGCTCTCTCTAAGCTGTTTCACTTGAGGGCCCCCTACTGAAAGCCCTGCCCCGCCTCAGACCCCTCTAGCCCTCCAGGAAAACAGCCTTAAGCCCTCCCTAGTACCCTCCGGCACAGAAAGGAAGCCTACTGGGGTTCCTACACCTGCAAACCAGGCCCTCTCTCCAGGTTTATCCCCTACCTGATGCTGCGCGAAATACCAAATAAATTTTCCATCACCCTAAAAAAAAAAAAAAAAAAAAGCAGAGATAGAAACAATGAGCACAATGAGCCCCAAACTGGGGTGCTTCCTGGGCGGGACCAAAAATGGCCCTGCCTCCTGGTCAGTGCCCAAGGCTGTCCCCACATAGCACAGGGTCACAGCCTTAAGTGGGTGCTTACCATGTATGGGTCCCTACAAAGGAAACTTTTATCCTTCCTGAGGGCCAAGGTTCAGCTACTACTTCAAAAAATACCTACCTAAGCCTCCTGATTCCCAAAGAGAGAAAATTGATGCTGAAAGCTCAGCTTCTCTGTACACCAGTCCCAAATCAAATCTCAGAGACAGAGTTTGGGGGGTAGTAGAAAAGCATAGCTTTATTGCCTTGCCAGGCAAAAGTGGAGATAGCAGCCTAACGCCTCAAAACCATGTGTCTTAACTTGGGGAAGATAGTGACAGGTTTTATAGTAAAAGAGGGAGTGATCGGCTTATGGATATTCTTCTGATGGATTCGTGGTGAGGTAAGTAGGAGTCAACATTGTCAGTCTTGAGGTTTAACTGACCTGGGGTCTACCTGCTTGTGGGCAGCATACCATAACTTTTCCCATCTGGAGGGGGTTTCAGTATCCACAAAATAGCTCAAAGATGTTGTCGTGGGTTTCCGTTGATGGGGAAATGGCACCTCTCCCAAGGCAGCTCGTGACTTTCTTTCTCCCTGGTCTCACATCCCGTACAGTTCCTAACTGACAACTGCTTGAATCTGCCCTTTGAAACTCAGGGAAGGTCCTGGAGGCTGAATGAAGGTTGTTTCCTATAGTCAAAAAAATGGGTGACAGGAAAAGGCTTTGTGCTCAGGAGCCCCACAGAGCCCTGCAGGGTATGAAATGTATTTGCATAACAGTGCAAACAAGTAAAACGTTGCATTAAACTGTTGCTTCATTTGTTCAACCAATATTAACTGTGAAACTCTTAGCAATTCCAGGGAAACAAAAATAAATTACACATTCTTTGCCATCTAAGAACTCTACATTTCATTTCTGGACAGTTTCCCAATTTTAGCATAAAATGAAGTATTTTAGACCTGTAGTAATCTTTTTATTTTATCTTCACATATTTCCCTTTACCAGAGGTATGTAAATTTGGGGATGTTAAGGAATTATTTCAGGGCTTCCCTGGATACTCAGACAGGAAAGAACTTGCCTGCAGTGCAGGAGACCAGCATTCAGTTCCTGGGTTGGAAAAATCCCCTGGAAAAGGGAATGGCTACCCACTTCAGTATTTTTGCTGGAAAATCCCATGGACAGAGGAGCCTGGCGGGCTACAGTCCATGGGGTCACAAAGAGTAGGACACAACTGAGTGACTAAAACTTTCTTTAAGGAATTATTTAATTCCAAGGTCTGAACTGACAATAAATTGCCTAATTCTACAGAAAAAAAAATGGTTTTCTCCATATTTGAATCTTTATGATTTAATATTCTATCCCCAATTTTTTTTTTCTCCACAGCAGGAAACATGTATATGTCCAAGTGTCATCATATCCAAAAAAATTTTTTAATCTCTGTTTCATTCTCTCCCTCTCTTTCTCTTCCTCTCATACAAATGTATACTCTCACACACATACACACCATACCAACAGCAAATGGCAATTACAACCCAAAAGCTTACAAAGTCCAAAATGTGGTCAAGATAAATAATGACATAAAATGCTACTTTGGGCTTCCCTGGTGGTCCAGTGTTAAGAATCCCCCTTGCAATGCAAGGGACACTGGTTTGATCCCTGGTCTGGGAGATCCCACATGCCATGGAGCAACTAAGCCTGTATGCCACAACTACTGAGTCCAGGAGCTGCAACTACTGAAGTCCCTGTGGCTAGAGCCCAAGCTCTAGTAAGAGAAGCCACCACAATGAGATGCTTGTGTACCACAAGGAAGAGTAGCCTCCACTCACGGCAACCAGAGAGAACCCAAGTACAACAGCAAAGACCCACTATAGCCAAAAAGCAAAAAATAAAATCTTTTAAAAAAAAGAAAGAAAAGTTAAACTGGAAAAAAAAAAAAGCCCCTTTGACAAAAGGTGAATCACCTATTAAATTGGCAAAGTTTTCTCTTTTAATAAGAAAGCTCAGTGTTACTGTTGTCCAAGCTGCTCATTTGGCAAATTCATACTGGTGGCAGTATAAATTGGGAAAACTCTTGGAAGAGTACTGGGCCATCCATCTTGAAAGCCTTAACAAACAAACAAACAAACAAAAAAAAGAAAGCCTTAACAATATTCCCGCCCTGTGTCCTTGTGATCTCACTTCTCACAACAAGGAGGTGATACAAAAGAAATTATCCTTTGTTCTTAGAATATAATCCCAAAACATTTTTAAAAAGATTTAAAAATAGCAAACCCCGCCCCTTCTCCCCATCCTGTAGGCTTTAATCTCTTTTCTTACTTTTCTCCATATTGCATATTATATATTCATGTGTTTGTGTTTCCTCCCCACTGCTCACAAAGAATCAAAGCAAATGGTGTCCTTAATGCCCTTGAATAATTCCTTACACATAGTAGGTACTCATATATATCCATTTAGCTAATAAATTATTTATAATAGTGAAAATTAAAACAAATGCAAAAACTAGAGTAATAATGATTAAGTACATTTTGGCCGTCCTTTGATTGGTTATTTTACAGTTATTACAAATATAATTATAAAAACTATATCCTTCCTATCCTCTCAACCTCTTCAGAGCAGTTCCTCAGAGCTGTCTGAAACACTGTCTCCCAGGCTATAGTCCTCGTTTTGCCCCAAATAAAACTTGACTCACAGCACTAAAAAAAAAAAAAAAATTGTAAAATTTGGAAAATAGATAAAATTTTTTTTCTTTTCAAAAGTTTTTTACTGGATTATAGTTGATTTACAATGTTGTGTTAGTTTCAGGGGTACAGCAAAGTGAATCTGTTATACATATATCTACACTTTTTTAGGTTGTTTTCCCATATAGGCCTTTATAGAGTATTGAGTAGAGTCCCCTGTGCTATACAGTAGGTCCTTATTAGTTATCTATTTTATATATAGTAATGTATATATGTCAATCCCAGTCTTCCAATTTATCCCTGCCTCCTTATACCCTGGTAACCATAAGTTTGTTTTCCACATCTGTAACTCTTGAAAATAGATACACTGTTAAGGAGGAAATGAAAATGCATAATATTACGTAGGTGTGGTAGATTATTACAGTAATGATCCCAATGAGCCATGCCTGCCTCTATCTGGATTTTCATTAAATCCCCTCTCACACTGATTCTGGATTTTCCCATATGACTTGTTTTGGATGATGGGACATCAGCAAAGATGATCCAATGGCTGCTTAAAAACTATTTGTACACTGGGTCTTGACCTCTGTCTCTTGTTGCTTCTGGAACCCTGCTACCTAGGTAGCATGCTGGAAATAAACTACCTAGCCCATAGCCAGTGCCAGACACTAAATGTCTCATTCATAAAATAAGGTCATATAGCATATAGCATCCAGCTCCAGTTGGGCCACCAGAAGACTGCAGTGGCATGTATGATCCTAGTTGATAATACCAGAAGAAATGCCCAGTTGAGCTCTGCTCAAACCGATGACTGACAGTATTGTGAGCCAGGGAAAGGGTTGTAGTATTAAGCACTAAGGTTTGAGGTAGTGTGATCGAATACCTGCTTTGTTGAAATAGGTATGCATATGTAGGGCAAAAGTATCAGTACTGTTTACACAGAAAGAACTCATGGCAATCCTGTGATGAGAGAAACTCAGGTGAGGAGAACTCGACTAGGTGTGACTGACCAGGCAAGACTCTGCCAGTACAAGGATCACCATATTCTAGAGAAAAAAACAGCCACAGAAACAAGCACACAGGGGAGTACAAAGGTTCTGTTCAGAGCGGTGGAAAAGTATTGGAGGGACCTTTGGTGGTCCAGTGGTTAAGTATCCACCTTGCATTGCAGGGGACATGGATGTAAGATCCCACATGCCCTGTTGCAACCAAGTCCTTGGCTGCAACTACTGAACCCTTGAATTTTGGAGCCTGCACACCACAACTAGAGAGTTCACAACTAAAGAGTCTGTGTGCTACAGTGAAATATCTCTCATGCTGCAACTGCCACCAAACACAGCCAAATTAAAAAAAAAGTTTTGGAATTAGTTAGTAGTGATAGTTGTACAGCATTGTGAATGTAATTAATTACTATATAATTAAAAAAATGGTTAGTTAAAATGGCACATTTAGAGGAGTTCCCTGGTGGTCCAGTGATTAGGATTCCATGATCCCACTGCAGGGGGTACTGGTTCAATCCCTGGTCAGTGAGCTAAGATCCCACAAGACCCAGGGTTCGGTTAGAAAACCCCACAAAATAGCAAAATTAAAAAGAGTGAAGTGAAAGTCACTCAGTTGTGTCCAGCTGTTTGTAACCCCATGGAATTCTCCAAACCGGAATGCTGGAGTGGGTAGTCTTTCCCCTCTCCAGGGGATCTCCCCAACCCAGGGATCAAACCCAGGTCTCCTGCATTGCAGACAGATTCTTTACCAGCTGAGCCACTAGGGAAGCCTACTTCCCTACTTCAAGAATACTGGAGTGGGTAGCCTACCCCTTCTCCAGGGGATCATCCCAACTCTAACAGGAGGGAAAGGGGCAAGGCACAACTTTTGAAAGAATGACATAGCCCAAGGACACAACATAAACTGATTAGAATCAAATGGTACTAAGATGGCAGACAAGACTAGACCTTGATCCTCAATCAGCAAGCGAAATGACACACCCAGAGGTGCCAGGACAGCTTCAAGGCCCTGCTAAAAGACCAAGGAGTGGGCAGTGGCCCAAATCCTGGAAATCTCTGCCCCTTCCCAAAAATAATTGGAATAACCCTCCCACTGATTAGCATATGAAATTACCCAGCCTGTAAAAACTAACCACACCAAATTTTGGGGTCGCACTCGCCCTCTGCAACAGCCCAGACTCTGTGGAGTGTGCTTCTCTCTGATTCTGAATAAATCCATTTACCTATCACTTTGTCTCTCACTGAATTCTTTCTGCAATGAAACATCAAGAACCTGAGCTTCATTAGGTCCTGAAACCAGATACCAAGGGTTTTGACTGGGTTTGAGTCCCAGCCACATGGGTTCAAGTCCCAAGCAGGGTTTTGGCTGGGTTCGAGTCCCAGCACATAGGTTCAAGTCCCAATCTGTGGTAAATGGCTTCACAACCCAGGGATTGAACCCAGGTCTCCCACATTGCAGGCAGATTCCTTACCAGCTGAACTACCAGGGAAGCCCAAGAATACTGGAGTGGGTAGCCTATTCCTTCTCCCTCGGATCTTCCCGACCCAGGAGTCAAACCGGGTCTCCTGCATTGCAGGTGGATTCTTTACCAGCTGAGTTACCAGGGAAGCTCCTAAAAAAAAAAAAAAATCCCCACAAAACCATATAAGCAAAGTCACCTATCTCAAACTTCCTCCAAAGATGGCAATCTTTCCCTTACATGCAATATAATCATCGGTTCCTTAGCCTCTGTGAACCGCTCTCACAGGCTGAGTGCTGAGCTCGCAGGCTGAGTGATGCAACCGGTCCTGCCATCCTTTCAACAATCCTGAATGCCATGATGGGGTGGTGGAACTTACCTTCTTCAAAGGAACCACATGCCAGTTGGCCAGATCCCCACACCATTCCTCAGTCTCCCCTGTGAGGCACCCAAGCACTCTGTGTACTTACAGCCACGCCCGAGACCAAGAATATTCTTTAGTTTCCAGGTTTCCTTGCCTCCCGCAGCAAGGTGTGACAGTCACAGCCAGCAGCTGGGACTCACCCCTTTGCCCTCTCTGCTCTGCCAACCTTGGCTTTAGATAGCTTTATGAAACTATTGGGCAGCATGTCTGGCAGAAACCTCCTATAGAGGAAAGAAGGTAGATTACCTGGGCACTTCACTCTCATTCTCTCAGAGAAGGAGCTCTTCTGCAGGGGCCAGGGACCCCCTAGTTTCCTGCATAGGGCCAGGGTTTGGGTGGTGAGAGAGCCCTCTCATAGGAAACGTGTTTGCCCAGTGCCTTCCAGTGGCTTTTACCCTAAAGTTGGATCTGTTGGCACTGACTCATCCTTCCCTTGAGGCACCGATACTCAGTATTAGGCCAAGGCAGCCGCCAAGAAATCCTGGCGGGGCTTGGAGCTTTCTCTCTTCCTCTGGGGATCCTGCCCCGGCCCAGACCTGCCTGCCAATCTCAGCTTTCCTCAGTGCCTGAGCAGTTCAGCTCTGGGCTTTTGACTTTTTTGCTTCTGGACACAAGTGAATATCTGTTACTAATTTCCCCACTCCTCGTCTTTGTGTGCTGTCTTCAGCCCTACTTTCTGGGAGCTGCTTCACCTCTGCTCCAGGGTCTTGGTAATTCCCCTTCTAATTCAACTAGATGACCTGATTCTTTCCCACTTCCTCTTTCCTTCCATTGTTATGCAGGCGCGGAGAGCTGGATTAGGTAGCAGGGTGACTCCACAGCTCTCTTCCGGGTTCTGCCTCTGCCCTTGAGGTCTCACTTCCAACAAGCCCCACACCCCCTCCACACTATCTTCCCACCTGCAAAATGTGGAACAAAGGAGCTGGGAGTGTGGGAGAAATGAACAAGGGCGCTTTGGCTGAGGCAGGGGAGAGGAGGAAAAAGTTGCCCTCTTAGGACCCCTGGCTGGGTATGAAAATGAAACTGGCAAAGACAGGTTAACAGGAAAACTGCATACAACTTTTAATACATTTTTATTTAGTTCTTCACAAGTGAATGAAGACGTGATCAGAGCAGAAAGCTTTTCCATCTCTTAGGCAAATAATGAATGTGTGAAGAATTGACAAGACAGAGGGTTTGGGCTAGGAGTAGTAAATGGCCAAGAAGTAACTAGGAAGATAACGGTTAGCTTAACACAGTTTGTTTATATAGCCTCTGCCCCAAATTCACTGTTCCTGGCAACAAGAAAGTTCTCCTTCCTCCTAGTTTAGGGAGGGTACTTTCACAAGGGAGTTTTATGACCTGTTTCAGGGAAGAAGGGTAGGGAGGTCAGAATGACCATCCTGCTTCTGCCACTTTTTAGTATTATTTTATTTTTAAAAATTTTATTGTCTTTTAAAATTATTATTTTATTTTTAAACTTTTGGCTGCACCAATAAGTATGAGGGCTCTCAGTTCTCTAACCAGGGATCAAACCTGAGCCCCGTGCAGTGGAAACACAGAGTCTTAACCACTGGACGGTCAGAGAAGTCCCTCTGCTGCTTTTTAAAATTCCTTCCGATTAAGGTATTTAATAGGCCAAGGTGTCATATTTTGGGGTAGCATGTCTTGAACCTCATTGGCATCTCCTTGCCATTTCCTCAGATGAATGGGAGATTCTGACATTACAAAGTAACACACCCCAAGAGATTATATATAGGAAGAAAGCAGTAGTGTTGGGAAGAAAAAGTAATTCAGTTCAGGAAAATGAATTGGAAGACAATTTATATAAAACATCCATCTTGGACTATGTTCTTAAGTGATTATCCTTCTGGGGGACACACACCCTTTTGAAAATCTGATGAATGATTCAGAATCCTATCCTTAGGAAAATACATATAAACACGGAAACCAAACCTTAGGGGCTCATTGCCTTCTGGAATCCTGGAGGTACAGGATAAGTGGGTAATCAGGCCTTTCCTTCTTTGTAAATCCCATCCAGAGTTCAGTGTAGTTTGGAGAAAGCATTCATTTGTTCATTCATTCAACAAGTAACTCTTTGAGAAACTTCCAAGTGTCAGGCCCCATGCTGGGCCACATTGTGAGGCAGAAAGAGGTGAATCGGACACAGTGCCTGCTCCTGGGACGTCCATGGTCTGGCGGGGGAGACCTACAGAGAGCAGACAATGAGGGTACAGTGATGGAAGAGGCAGCCCAGTGAACGGTGGGAGCCAGGGAAGGAGGGGGCAGAACTGCTTCCCACACTTCCCCCTTTCCACAGCAGTCAGTTCCTACACCTCTGACTACAAAGCGAAGCGGTTTTAGAAAGCCCAAGTGTAGCCTGAGGGGCTAACTGAGCTCTCACCCCCACCCCCACCCCTCACCCCAGCCAGCATTCACACCTCCACCGCAATGGACTCCTTTCCCTCTCTCCTCAGACCCCCTGGGTGCTGTCCATTCACAGCCACCCAACCCCCACCTACCCCATCTGGGGATGTTCTCAGCTCCCCAGACCGGTTTTTAAGTAAGTAGCCAATCCCCCCCCCCACCCCCCCACCCCCCGCCGCCCCGTTGCACTTCCTCCTTTCTTTGCTTAAAGCTTATTCAGTTTACTAGTTGAGCTGCAGGGAAACGAGGAATAACAAAAATAACCAACTTTAAGGAAGTGACAGATTTGTAAGAAACCTGGGGAGTCCTGGTATGAGCTGGTCTTTATTCATATGACTGAGGGCTGGGCAGGGCTGGGCTGGACCTAGCCCGGCTTCCTCTCACGTCTTCCCTTAATTCCCCATTCTTGGAGTCCTAGGGAAAAGCCACTTGCTACAACTTTGGGTGTCAACCATCCTACCTGTCTCGGTTGGATGCTAGGCTGCTCTGCTTATTCCAGTTGCTTCCCTATCACACCTCTGGCTACTGTCCCCCAAGCACCCCTTGGAAGGCTCTGGCTGCCCCTCTTCCCTTCCTGCTTTCAGCTCTTGACTCCTGAAGAAGAAGGTCCCCTTCCTCTTTGGTATCTGAAGAGCCTTTGCCAGGGCTTCAGGCCCTCTTGGCCGGAGTAGTTTTCACCCCTAACGGAAGCTCCTCCAGCTTGAAGACCTGGAAGTCTTACTGGCATTGTGCATTTGTTTCTAGACTATTTGAGTCTATTTTAGAAAAAGAACAAGTTTATAGTTTTTTAAGATGAAGGCAAAACCCTATATAGATTTGTGAAGTAAAGATAGTAAGTACAGGGTCTTCGCTGGTAGTCCAGTAGTTAAGACTCTGTACTTCCAATGCAGGGGACACTGGTTTGATACCTAGTGGGGAACAAAGATCCCACAGGCTGAGTGGCACGACCTAAAAAGCAAAACAAACAAACACATGACAAGCCTATACCAATTTTTAAAAAAAGGTAGTAAGTACAAGATGTGTGAGTTTAAACAGAGAGAGGAAAGATGGAGGGACCAAGAGATACTTAGTATTCTGTGCATGTGTGCCAAGTTGTTTCAGTCGTGTCTGACTCTTTGCAACCCCCATGGACTGTAGCCTGCCAGGCTCCTCTGACCATGGGATTCTCCAGGCAAGAATACCGGAGTAGGTTGCCATGTCCTCCTCCAGGGGATTTTCTTGATCCAGGGATCGAACCTGCATCTTTTATGTCTCCTGCATTGGCAGGGGGATTCTTTACCAGTAGCGCCACCTGGAAAGCCCACCTAATATTTCTGAGGTACTAAATATACGTGAGGTACTGGAAATCTAAGCATTCATGATACCGTAAATATATAAGGCACTAAATATTCATGCATGAAATCTTAATGAAGAAGATAGCAACCACTGTGGCTCCATCCTCTCAAAAATATATAAATAAAACTCATAACTGCTCAGCTGACTAATTGGTGAGCAATATCCGTGGCCAAGTATATTGCTGTGGGCATTTCTTTGGCATTTGTTTATTGATGAGGAAATTTCCATCCATAGGCATAACTTTGCTCAAACCTCAAAACTTTGGTCTGTAACTCACCATTAGCAGGGAAGGCTAATGCAACTAAGGGACAATATACAAGCCCTGTGTTCCCCCATGATTCAAATTCTCCCATGTTTATACCTCTTTGCTTCCTATCTTAAATGTGACAACCAACTCTAACTCTTTCCCCTTGCTTTTCCATATGTATTTTTCCTTGGTTCAATAAAGCATGCAATCCAAGCATTTAATCATATGGCCTCTGAGATAACTGGCCTGATACTGTCCTTAGATGTTCCCATTCAATCATCATAAAGCAGCTACTCTCATACCTCTTGTTTCTCCAAATCTTATGCAGCTGGAAACTCAGCAATTCCACCCTGCACACAGTTTTACCCTCCTCTTTTTTCCTTCCCCTCAAACACTGTCCTCTCAATGCCATTCCAAGTCCTTCTGCTGACCCCTACAACAGCCTGAGGAATCTGCGGACTAAGTCACACATCAACACAAGTCCTGTCTTCCAAAGGCAAGGCTAAGGCCCCCACATCTGGGACTACAAAGCTTATTCTCTCAAGTCCAGGTGAGCCCTTCACTACTCTTGGTTTGGTTTGTTGTTATTGTTCATTTTTTTGTTTCTCTTCTGAATGTTAAGGGCTCCTCTTCTGTAAAATCCTTGAAGGCAAGGACTGCTTTCACCTCTGCTATCCTAGCTCCTACTACAGGGTCTAAGACATTCCAGCTACTCTGTGACTTTTTAACTTAGCATTTGTTAATTAGCCATTTTATCCATTCATCTAGACAGTTCAGTCCCTCGTATCTAATCCATGACCAAGTCCTAGCAACTCAACCAAAATTGTTCTTAAATTTGCTTCTCTTGATCTCTATTGTTGGCAGCACACCTTCATTTAAGCCACATTATCTAGATATTTTTTTCTAGCTGGGAATATATTGTAGCTTCCCAGCTTTCTCTAAAAACTCCCCTAACATTTCTCCACTCAGCTGATAAAATAATGAGAGAGAAAGAAGGAAGGAAGGAAGGAAAGAAGGGAGAAAATGACAATCTCATAAATCTGGAAATCTTGAAACCTGGCATATTCCAGGCAAATTTCCCATTCATGGAAGAAGTGTGTATGTGACCCCACAAACATATTTCTTCTTTAAAAAAGAAATTAATTGGCTTTCTACCCTTCCTTTCACACTTGCAGTCAGTTGCAAATAGTCAGTTGCAAATAAAACCAGTAATAGGGAAGAATGGAACTATTAGCTCCAACAGTTATGAAGTATTGCTGGTTCTGGCTTGAGGCAATCTGGACCCACAGGGATTTTGTTGTTATTTTTGTTTCTGTTCTTTTCTCTTTTGTTGGCCTCACGGTATGTAGGATCTTTTTTCCTAGACCAGGGATTGAACCCATGCTCCCTGCCGTGGAAGTGTCAGGTGAGTGTATGCTCCTCGGTTCTTTGTCTTGTCACAACAAAAATTTGGAGTGATGGACATTGAAGCCCCCTCGGTGGGTCACAGCTCTTGGGTCTTGGACAGACCAGTGTTATAGCTCTTAAATAAATCAGTGTTACAGCTCAGTGTTACAGCTCTATTTTATTTAGATGATAGCAGGAAAATCCATCTTCGAGGTATGAGGGCACTTTGATCCAAAGATGGGAAGAGAAGAGCGCCCCATCGTGCAGGAGAGAGAGAGAGCGAAGAGGGCTTTGGCTCCTCTTTTTATACGTTTCTCTGTCCCTGGGCCTGTCTTATGTAAATTGGGCCAGCCAGGAGTGTTGTTTGTTTTACCTGAGGTTCTCACTCCGGTCCTCGGACCTTCCTTTGTTCTATTTTTGCGGGCTTTTCCCTTCCAGGTCTTTTAGCCAACGCCATTTAGGACTCCTTTTCCCTATTCTAACTACCTAACAGAAGTGTGGTGTCTTAACCACTGGACTACCAGGGAAGTCCTGGACCCAGAGTTTCAATTGATGTTCTTTCTTCTTCTATTCCTCCTGCTCTTAGCACTCCTTTCCTCTGCATTTGGTTTCATTTTCTAACCTACTCCTTCACACAATGGAAAAGAGCTCTGGCTTTACTTATATCCAGAGTTCCAGAGGAAAAAAGACCCTTTCCACATACAAATTATAAAGGTGACTTTGATCCAGTTAAAGTCACCTGCTCTTCCCTGAATGAATCACATTCATCATTGTGGTCAGGTAGGTGCAGAGCTCTGATTGGCTGGGCCCCAACTCATGCCTGTGAGATAAGAGCAAAGCTCCTCCAAAGCAGTCCCACCAGATCCTTGTAGAGTAAGAGGTCAGGGCTTCTAAAGGAAAAGTGGGGACAGATCCAATAGAGGTCCAGGCTTCTTTCTGCAGACTCTGTGTGAGGAGAGATTTCACGTGTACCTAACTCCTTGTTGCCTCTGTTCACTGATACGGGTGCTCTTTCCTCTGCCTTGAATGCTCTCCCCACCTCTTTGCCACTCACATCCTATGTGGCCAATTTCTTTCTTTTTTTTTTTTTTTTACTTGAAGTATAGTTGATTTACAATGCTGTGCCAATCTCTGCTGTATAGCAAAGGGACTCAATTATACACATATAGACGGCATTCTTTTTTAAATATTTTTCATAATTGTCTATCACAGGGTATTGAATATAGTTCACTGTGCTACACATTAGGATCTTGTTTTTTTGTTTGTTTGTTTTGTTTTCTGCACTAAAAGGTATGTGGAACTTCCCCAACCAGGGATCAAACTCCTGCCCTTGCAGTGGAAGCAGGGAGTCTCAACCTTTGAACCACCAGGGAAGTCCCAGGACCTTGTTGTTTATCTATTCTAAATGTGATAGTTTGCATCTACCAACTCCAAACTGGAAGGCCATTGCTCCCCTGCCCCCACCCTTGGCAACCTCAAGTCTGTTCTCTATGTCTATGAGTCTGTTTTATGGATAGGTTCATTTGTTAGATGACACATATAAGTGATATCATATGGTATTTGTCTTTCTCTTTCTGACTTGCTTCACTTAGTATGATAATCTCTAGCTGCATCCCACGTGGTTAACTTCTATTTGGATGTTAGGTCTCAGCTTAAACGTCACTCTGAGAGATGCCACCCCTAGCCCCACACATTGTTACATATATCTGCTGACATTCTTATAGCAATTTTGTAATTCAAAAATAGTTTTTTATTTAGTTTCGTATTGGTTGAAAGTCTGTCTCCCTCAGTAGGCTATAACCTCCATCAGGGCAAGGATTCCCTCAGCTTTAGCTCTTGGTTTTGCTCTTGGTTGCATACTTAGCTCCTACTTTGGTTGCCTGTGGTAGGTATTCACTCCCTTATTTATCCAGAAAAATAAATAAATAAAAGGAAGTGATAGGCGCTAAAGATTCAGGTAAATAAGATATGTATCCCTGGATTCAGGGCTTCCCAGATGGCTCTGTGGTAGAAAATCTGCCTGACAATGCAGGAGACACAGGAGACTTGGATTTGATCCATGGGTTGGGAAGATTCTCTGGAGGAGGAAATGGCAACCTACTCCAGTACACTTGCCTGGAAAATCCTGTGAACACAGAAGCCTGTCTGGCAGTCCATGGGTTCACAGTCAGATACAACTTAGCGACTGAACACACACATATTCCTGCATTCAAGGAGTGTTGCTTGTTGTTTAGTTGCCCAGTTGTGTTCGACTCTTTGCAACCCCATGGACTGCAGCACACCAGGCCTCTCTGTTGCTCATCATCACTTCTATATTTGCATTAGACCAGTAATTTTCAAACTGCAAGACTCAATGGATAGTAAAATTAACTTGGTGGATTGCAACTACAATTCTTAAAACATGAACTAGTACAGCACAGAAAACAGAAAATAGAAATCCTAGAAAACATCAAAATGCATCACACATGATGTGTGTTATTCCATCACATTCTTATTTCATTATATAATATTACAAATACACATATACACACATCCCTCCTTATGTACTTACTGGGTTGCAGTAAAATGCATCTTTTATTGTAGGTTGGGTCAAAAAGGTTTGGAAGCTCTGCATGAAGCTGCTTGGACTAAAGTATGATAACATACTATCTTTCCATTTCAGAGCAATCCAGACCTACAGATATTAAGTCATGTCATCTTTGGAAAATAACACCTGGGAAGCTCATTCTCATTCAAAAATCCAGAGTGGAAGTAGAGACACAATTTCAGGATGCTCTTGCAGGGTGAACTCTGGGTTTCTGTGCTTTGATTGGCTTGTGTAACATCCTCAAGCCATTTAATCATACGTACAATTAGGTGTGTTTTCTCTATTCTTTTTCAAATAACAGATGACTTAATGTTTTTCAAAGCTGAATACAAAATTAAAAAAAAAAAAAAAACTTTTCCCCATTGTCGTGTATGGTTGGGTCATAAATTGCATATTTCTAGAATTCACTGAATTAATTAAGAACCTGGAGGAATAGAACTCAGGGAGGCTAGAGTGGGGTGAGTATGGTGTGGAAGGAACTGGGGCTATTGTCCTGAACAGATGGGGTTTGAATCCCTGTTTCATGACTTGCTGTGTGGATTCGGGTAAAGGGATTTAATAAATATTTGCTGAAGACTCACTGAGAGGGAGGCCCTGTGTCAACTGTGGGAAGTATAGAAATAAACACTATACCATGGGCTTCCTTAGGTGGCTCAGTGGTAAAGAATCCACCTGCCAACGCAGGAGACACAGGTTTGACCCTTGATCTGGGAAGAACCCACATGCCACAGGGCAACTAAGCCTGTGGGCCACAATTATTGAGCCTGTGCCCTATAGCCTGTGAGCCACAACTACTGAACCCATGTACCGCAATTACTGAAGCACGTGTGACCTAGAACCAGTGCTTTGCAACAAGAGAAGCCACTGCAAGAAGCCTGCACACAGCAACAAAGGGTAGCTCCCATTCATTGCAACTAAAGAAAGCCTGCATGCATCAACAAAGATCCAGTGCAACCAAAAATAAATAACTCTTAAACAAACAAAACACTATGCTGAAGCTGAAGCTCCAATACTTTGGCCACCTGATGTGAAGAGCTGACTCACTGGAAGACTGATGCTGGTAAAGATTAAGGGCAGGAGGAGAAGGGGGCAACAGAGGATGAGATGGTTGGATGGTATCACTGACTCAGGGGACGTGAGTTTGAGTAAACTCCAGGAGATAGTGAAAGACAGGGAATCCTGGTATGCTGCAGCCCACGGGATCACAAAGAGTCGGACATGACTTAGCGACTGAACAGCAATACCATATCTTGTCTCCAAGGAATTTACAATCTGGTAGGAAATACAAGTACACTTGAGCCTTAGTGTTCTCATCTAGAAAATGTATATAGTAATAGGCCTTCATTTTGTCTGTTAGGAACATTAAATGAATGAATTCAGATACTTAGTTTGGTGCTAATAGTAGAGTGGTACTTGATAGATGTTTTCTATTCAATTTTATAAAATGAAAAAAAAAGACACTCTTCTTCAGTGTTTAAGACTGAAAGTCAGAAGCTGCAAGTCAGATGCGGTTCTGAAAAGCTAGATATGGAAATTTATAACTGAATAAAGGCCTATGAATGAGGATGAGATGTAGATATAGTTGTAGATGAAAGAAAGTCTGTGTAAATTCTGAATTAATTTAGTGTTTTTCCTTTGGGTTATGTGTTTCCTCTGAGGAGTTTTTCAAATGTGGGATTGTGTCAGTAAGGTATAGGTTTGCTAGGTTTACTGCAATTACAAACAACTTCTAAATCACAATGGTGGAACATGGCGAAGGTTCATACCCAGTCTGCTCCTGTCAGCTTTGCAGGGTAGCCATTCTTCAAGTGTTAGCTCCAAGATCCACAGCACTGATCCTTTCTTCTGGTACCTTTACATCAGCATGTGGAAAGGAGAGGATCTGGAGAAAAACACACTCTGTGTCTTAAATGCTTCCACTGAGATGTAGCAGATGCCACTTCTGCTCATATTTCATTGGCCAAAGCAAGCCTTTTGTCTGCATTCAACTGTAAGGATTCCATCTAACTCCAAGGGAGCGAGGAAGTATAGGGCTCTGCAGGAGAAGAGAATTGGAAATATTAGCAAGTGGTGGTAATCTCTACCAAGGGTCTCATACTGTTACCAAGGCTGTTGCCCCAGAATCATACACTTGCCCTGCTCTCAAGTGGAAACCGATTACTCTTACTGAGCTTCAAGGGGAAAAAAAACAAAACAGCCAAGGCAAGGGTCTTGTGGTAGGAGGGAGCATGGGTATTTGAAAAATCAAAAAGATCTGCAGAAGTGCAGGAAGCATGATATTGTTACCTAATTGGAGGACTAGTTCAGTTCAGTTCAGTTCAGTCGCTCAGTCATGTCCGACTCTTTGTGACCCCAGATTCACACATCCAACAAGGAAACCTATGTTGAGAATGGATAAGTGCTATGGATCTTGGAGACCAGCATCCAGGCCTCCTCCTTCAGAATTTGGGGATGATAAGTAACTTGTTTTAGGGTTTTGTGTAAGGCTTTTCACCTTTAAGGGCTCAGATTTGTCCCTGTGTAAGATGAGTAGGGTATACAATGTAAGTCTCCAGGCTCCAAGCTCTTATAAAATTCTAAGAGCTGCAGAGAGAAAAAAATAACTGTTTAAACCTAATATGGTGGAAGATTTGACTTGCAATACATCTTGAGCCTCATTATATGCTCACTGGAATGCATTAGCATGCTCAGTGAAATAGCCATCAGGCCTTGACAGTTGGCAATCGCCATGACAACAACCGGAAAAGCCTCTAGGAGGACTGAAAGCGAGGGTTGCATCTATGCCAGGTCCCAACCACACCCCTGTTCTCCAATAACTCATGAATATTCCTCCTACTCTTCCCAAATCCCTTTTACTTTGATTTTCCAGTATGTATGGTGTCTCCATCAGAATTGGGTTGAGAAGTTGATTTGCCAGTTAGAATCCTGCTTCTCCACTCTCTGGCCATTGAGTAAAGATCCTGCTGGTCTAGTCTCACCACAGGTTTCCTCATTGGATGTGTGAATCTGATTGGAAAAAGAACCTCCCTGAGACAAGAGGTCTCTGCTGGGGCTAGAACCCTGGAGCTGGTCTAGTCGACCAATTCAACAACAATATCAGGCTTCCAGCACTCCAGCCCATCTTTTTCATTTTTTAAATAGCCATGCTCCCTCCTGCCATAGGACTCTTGCCTTGGCTGTTTTGTTTTGTTTTTCCCCCCAGTTGTGACCCTTTGACTTTGCCAGGTCTTAGTTGTGGCATTCAGGATCTTCAGTTGCGGCATCTGGGATCTAGTTCTCTGACCAGGGATTGAGCCCAGCCCCTGACACTGGAAACATGAAGTCTTAGCCACTGGACCACCAGGGAAGTCCCTGATTATGACACTTTTGACTCCCACTCTTTGCTTAGTCTAATTTTCCTTCAGACTGAAGCAAGTTTGCCTTTCCATAGGGAAAGTTTGGCTTTCTCTTCTCAGTCAATTCCTCTAGTATTACTTTTAAAGCTTCAGGTGCCCCTACCTTATGGCATTTTGCTGTAATGTGCAGTTAATCATGTGATGATTTCATTAAAGACTGTTTCTTTCTCTGCTGCAGGCGCTGTAGGAATCATATTGTTTTGTCCACCCCCGTATCTCCATCATTTATCCAGTGCCTGCGGCTATTGCTGGTGAATATTCTCAAGTGAATATTCTCAAGAATCCGAGATTTTATTTATTTTTTTTCCCCTCCAAAGAGTTGTGTATTATTGGAATTTGACATGACAAATACTTGCTGATTTCATTCTGGAAGTTCCATCCGGATGTAACATCCCTGAACCCTCTGAATGTGTAAGTCTTGATCCTTGTACATTTATCCGCATCTTGACCAATTTGGGGGATTGAGGACTGGAGGAGCCATTTCACATTTTGCTTTGGTCCCCACCCTTTCAGATTGAGCAATCCAGGTTTCTGTTTTCCAGACCCATCCTGTACCTGCTAGCTTCCCCATTCACTTGCATAAGTATTTCCAGACTACTCTACACCTGTGAGCTGGGCTTGACTGAAGTATCAAAGTTGCTGCAAAAAGTCAAACCATCTCCTCTACTTACATTTTGAAATAAAGACTTGATTAAGAAGCAGTAAGTAAAGTCAACTCTTTGGTTTGCAGTCTACTTGAAAAAAAGTCTCTGATGAAGCTCATCTTTTTAGCTAAAGAAATTCCCTTTGAAATTTGGGCTTTGTTGTGCAGATACTAGGTCCTGAGTGCTGTCAAAGGATCTGAATATAGGCTCTCCAATAAAATTTCAGTAATGGATTTATCAGGGTGAAAATGTAAGCAGGCCCCTAGGCTGTTTGAGGCATTTCTGCTTCTGACTCCTCCTTAATGGGCCTGAAAATTCTGGATTCCAGTTGTTTAAGTTAGCAGATTATTTAAAACGTTAATTACATTACATCCTTATTTAAAAAAACAGGTTAAACTGCAGTTTCAAGTGGCTTGTCCACAACAAAAAACAGGGTAGAGCCTTTGTTGATAAATAACTGACATTCCACAAGGCAGAGTCACACCCAAACCTCTTGGGAATCAGAGCTACAATCTTTGATCTAGTTAACTCTGCATACCAGAGCTAATTGGTTTTAGAAGTGCCTGATTTATTTTTTTTCAACATTCAACTTATGTTTCTTTACCGAACAGCACCATTCTAGACTTGCAAGTTAATAGATGATGAAAGTCCCTCAGTCATGTCCGACTCTTTGCGAGACCATGGACTATACAGTCCATGGAATTCTCCAGGCCACAATACTGGAGTGGGTAGCCTTTCCCTTCTCCAGGGGATCTTCCCAATCCAGGGATTGAACCCAGGTATCCTGCACTGCATGCAGATTCTTTACCAGCTGAGCCACAAGGAAAGCAAGTTAATAGAGTTGAAGACAAATTGCACTTAAAATACAGTGTGATCAGACTTCTTGATTTGTGAGGCTGGTCCCTGAGTCTACTTCCTGTCCTTCTAGTGCCCTCATTGCCTCACATGCTCCCTTACTAGGGTCCACCCCTTCCTTTCTTGTTTTTTGTCTCTCCTTCCTCAGTGATAGACATATCTCTGGCTAAATTATATCTCTTTTATATGATTTCTTCATATATATATATATATATATATATATGTCTATTTCTAACTACACAATAGGTTATATGTGAGCATGATAAAAATTTCAAAGAGCATAAAACATAATAACCATAAAAACTAATTCTCCCTTCCACTCTTGTTTCTCAATCTCTAGTTCTCCTTTTCCAAGGCAACCACTGTTAGTTTCTTGTGTCTTTCTGATAATAATCTATGCATATACAAATAGTTGCAGACTTACTGTTCTGCATCTTGCCTACTTCATAAAATAGTATTTTAGAGATTGTTCTTGATCAGTTCATATAGAAATGCTTCATTATTTTTGCAGTTGTATACTATCATATAATTCAGTTATGACCTGTGTATGTGTATGTGTGTGCTCACGGGTGTAACTATTTTATTGAATTTCCATTCAAAGTCTTATATAGCTCTTACTCTGCTTTCTGGAAGCATGTGGGGTCTGGTTCCCCAGAGTCCTCTCTGTCCTCCACTCCCTTTCACTTTATGTCCCCTTCCTCCCATGGCTGGCGGCCCTGGTGAGTGTGTGTGTATTTGTGGGGGAAGGCTAGGTCTTTTTGAAGTGGTCTTTGAAGGCAGTTGGGGAAGAGGAGGGGAGAGAGGGGCAGCATGCCAGGCGCTGTGGGCAGGACAGGATGTTTGTGGCTTTGTCGGCTCTCTCTGATATGCGAGACCAGCATCCAGGTCTCCTCCTTCAGAATTTGGGGATAAGTAACTTATTTTAGGGCTCTGTGTAAGTCTTTTCACCTCAAAGGGCTTAGATTTCTCTCTGTGTAAGATGAGTACGGTACACAATATAATTTCTGAGTTCCCCAAGCTCCAAGCTCTAAAATTCTAAGAAAATTAATTCTCAGATATCCTGCTGGTGGGAATGTAAAGGGTACATTTCACAGACAGGGCAATTTGGCAATATCTTTCAAAATTACAAATACTGATACCTATTGACCCAATAATTCTACTTCTAGGGATTTTTACTGTAGTTACACTTGCATATGCACAAAATGATATAGATTCAAGGTTGTTCATTACAGCATTATTTGTACATCAAAAGACTGGAAATAGTCTAAAAATATCCATCAATAAGGGACCATTTAAATATAGCATATATCCTTACAATGGAACATTACACAACAAGAAAATAGAATGCAGATACAATGAAAATCAGCAAAATACAGTTACATGCAGTAGTGTATGAATATCAAAACAATGTAGAGGAAATGTAGAGCAAAAGAAGCCAAACTCAAAAGAAGCACACACTGTATGAATCTATTTAATTAAAGTTCAAAAACAGGAAATAGGAATCTCTAGTGATAGCAGCAGCAGCAGTGATAGAAGCTGGGACTGTAGTTACCCCGGGAGAAAGGCAGTGACTGAAAGGGATCACAGTGTGTTCTGAGATATTTTGTCATGCTCTCTATTTTTGAGAAGTTGTTATACAGGTGTGTTCTGTCTGTGAAAATTTTATGATGTGGGCAGTTTTTTTTTGTATTCTATATAGCAGTAAAATTGTAAAAGAATACATAAACTCTATAAGCACTGATATGAAACAACCTGCTAGATATTATGTGAAAAAAAAAAAAACAAGCATGAATCAAACACTTCCACAGGTGTGAAAAAATGGGGAAGTATACCTGTACTTGGTTATATATTCATATAATACGTTCAGAAAGATGCTCAAGAAACTGACAACTTTGGTTGTATGTGAAGAGAGATTCATAGCCGAGACTTCTACTGTGTGTTCTGTTGTACATTATAAAATGTATAAAGTTCCGTTGTATTATAAAATGAAAAGCACTCAAATTTTAAAAAGAAAAATGAATTTTTGTGAGCCTAAGAAATACCCAGAAGTAAGGAAGTACTCATAAGCAAGAAGAAGGAAAATATGGGTGAAACACTTCCCAAAACACCAAAAGATCATAAACTGAACATATAACTCAATACTCAGTAGTGGGGAAGTGGGGGTCATGTAGAACATTTGAATCTTCTAAAAACTGGAGAGAACCTTTTCTTTAGGTTCACAACTTTAATCATGGTTTAAAAACTAGACACAAGTTGCTTTTTTCCTTTAAAGCTCTACTTATTAAAGGAATAAGATAAAACATACAATGGTTTTAACAGTAAGATATCAAATATCTTTAAAGGAAAAGATAACTTCCTCCCACCTAACCCCTCTTCTTCAGTCCTCTGAACTATCCAATGTGATCAGCTTAGTCTAAAGTTTTCCACCCCTTTTACGATGGCCACATGAATATATCTATAAATGGTCAGCAATATACTAATAGGATCATAGCATTCTTTATCACTCTTCAGTTTGCATTTTCCACTTTAGCATATATCATGGGCATCCCTCTGGGTCAATATAGATAGGTGTAACTTATTTTCAATGCTGATAATATTGCATAGAAGGGAGACAGTACAATTGGTTCATGTATTCCACTACCTGTGGACAATCACATTGTTCTTAGTTTGTGTTTCTTTTGCAATTCAAGTAACACAATAAGCATCTGTATTAATTTCCTTTGGCAACTTTAACAATTACCACAAACTGGGTGGCTTAAAACAACAGAGATTTATTCGCTCCAGTTTTTGGAGTTCCAAAGTCTGAAATCAAGATGTTAGCTCTGAGGATCTGTTCTGTGGTCTTCTAGCTTCTGGAAGATGCCTGCAATCCTTGGCATTCTTTAGCTTCTATGTGCGTTACTCCAATTCTACCTCATTCTTTATATCCCCTTTAACTCTGTGTCTCTATCTCAAATCTTTCTCTTTCTCTTGAAAGGATGACTGTCATTGAATTTAGGACCCACTCCAAATTTGGATGATCTCATTTCAAGATCCTTCACTCCTTAATTACATCTTCCAGGTTCCTGTGGACACATTTTTTGGAAGGTCAACATTCAACCTGCCATAGCATCCTTGGATCCATCCTTGCAACTAGTATTTTCCTTAATTTTTCAATAGGGTGGAGTTAATGTATTTCTTGGTCCTTGAATAAGTATTATGTATTTAAATTTCAATAGATTACTCCTAGAAAGTTTGTGGCAATTTACACTCCCATCAGAGCTTGTTTCTCCAAGTATTATTGATTGGTCTTGTTAATGTTGGCCAATCTAATGAGTGAAAAATGGATTACTGTTTCAATTTGCTTTACCACGAATATTAGTAAAATAAGCATTTTTTTTTTCAATAAGCATCTTTTTAATGAATCATTCGGATCTTCTCATCCATTACTTGCCTGTTTATACTTGTTGCCTGTATTATAAAAACACTTCCCTGATAGCTCAGTTGGTAAAGAATCTGCCTGAGATGCAGGAGACCCTGGTTTGATCCCTGGGTTGGGAAGATCTCCTGCAGACGAGAAAGGCTACCCAGTCCAGTATTCTGGCCTAGAGAATTTCATGGGCTGTATAGTCCATGGGGTTGCAAAGAGTCAGACACGACTGAGAAACTTTCACTTCACTTCACTTCAAGTGGACTTTTAAAAAGCCAAATTTTCTTTTATTCAAAGTCACTCAGCCTTTCCCTTCTCCAGTGATCTTCCCAAACAAGGGATCGAACCCAGGTCTCCCAGCGTTGCAGGCGGATTCCTTACCAGTTGAGCCACAAGATAAGCCCAAGAACACAGGAATGGGTAGCCTATCCACTTAGAGTGACTCACCTATGTTAGAGATATAGTGTGTTTGCCATGTTTGGTGCAGTTCTACTCCATCTATTTATTTCTTTTATAAAAAACTTGTCTTAGTGTGATGTCATGCAAAACTTGCAAAGTATTTATGTATTTTTTTGGGGGGGGGGAATGAGTCTGGGCTTCCCGTCTTAACGTTTCCCCTCACTATAGTTATATTACTATTCTTTAAAAAATTTCTTTTGTCTGTTCTGTATATTTTTATGTCTATCTCTTCTGGAACCTAAGTTTTGAATATGGCAAGGCTCTAGATTTGACTACTTATGAAGAAATTAAATCAGGATCACTGATCAAATAAACCATTCTTTTATCACTGGCTTGTATGTCACCTTTGCTTTATATTACGTTTACTTGAGATTTCATCCCAAACTACTGTACTGTTTACCTGAGCTATTACACAACTTTACAACAGAGTACCTTAACAGTAAGCTAAAATTTTGGTTTTCATTAAGAGAAATTCAACTGAGCCACTAAGAAAGAGAACCATGAAATTTCCCAGTTGAGGTCAAAAGATAACAGGAGATAAGGTATGCGAACAGAGCTGGGTAAACTGTAAGGCTCTGCAGATAAACGCTGGTTGTTATCGCAAAAAATAAGCACACAGAAAAAGAATCTTGGGCTTGAAAGGCTGAACTTTTTGGCTTTGATGGCCAATTCAGGGATTGAAGGGTCAGCGGCTGGGAGGCCGACCTAACAGCCCCACCCGTAGAACAGCAGTGACAGAGCCGGAGAAGGAAAAGCAAAGTGCGTACCCAGGAACCTAGCAATCGGTTCAAAGTCGCGGAACTGGGGACAGCGATTGAGAAGAGAAAGCCGGCAAGTAAACGTAGGAACAGAGGACTCTCTCGGAGGCGGCTGTGAGGGTCGAGGGAGGTGTGGGTCTCTCCAGAAAGTAGCTTGCTGGGAATTCCCGATCCCGAATCCTCCCGGAGCTGCAAACAGAACTGCCACACAGCATCACCGCCGCAGGGCGGGCAGTGGTGGAGAAAGAAGCGCGGGTTCCGCCTAACTCCCCTCCCAGCTGGGACCGGCGCGGCAGGGCCCGGACCGCAGATCGGGGATTGGCCAGAGCGGCGCGCGGGGCGGGGCGAGGGCTGCTGGGAGGTGGGGCGGGGAGGCGAGCGCGCGCGCGCGCGGGCACAGCGGCGGCGCGCGCGTGCTCCGTCGGTCGGTACGGCAGCGGCGGAGCTTTGCCATGGCAGTGGGCGGCGGGCTGGTGTAGCGCCGCGCGGGTCAGGCGGTCGGCGATTGAGAGAGACTGGGATGGGGGCGCCGCAGCTGGAATGTTGCGGCGGCCTGGTCTGCTGACCGCGCACCGGGAGCTGAGAGCGGCCGGCGGCGGCGGCGGAGCGCTGAGCAGGTGAGTGCAGCGGCGCGGGACCCGGATGCGGCACGGCTGAGGCGCGGCGCGGTCGCGGCGGGCCTCTGAGGTGCTCCCGCGCGGGCGGCGGGCGCGCTCTTGCCCGCCACAGCCTGCGGCGCCGGCGAATGGGGTGCCCGCGCCACGCTTCCTGCTGGCGCCGAGGATGCCCGCCCGCCGGCCCGTGGGGGCGCCTGGCTCGCCTGCGGCCTCCCGGGCTTTCCTAGGTGAGCGGCGCTCCCCGGCCTCCGGGCGGCAGGGACGGGGCCGGGCGCCCCGGGCTGCCGGCGATTTGAGTCGCTTTGCTGAGGGGCGTCTGCGGAGAGGCGGCGTCCTCTCCCGCTGCGTCTCTGCGGACACCCGCGAGCTGCCGACTCTCAGATACCTTTTTGCGCAGTGTATTTTAGGGGCGGGGATCCTGGATTGTTGGGATAGGGTCGTGTTTTCAGATCCCAGAGCCGCTGGTGACCAGTCCTGGGGCCTTGGGTCTGAGTATCCGGATTTGTTGGTGGGAATAATTACACGTACTTCACCTGGGTTGTTGTGAAGCTAGCACAGGATGATGTGCGTGACCGAACAGCAAGTGCTGGATCAGTGGGTAGCTATCAGGAGTAACTCTGCTGAAACATCTTATCTTGTTAACTGTTCCTGATACCTGGTTGCTGGTGTACTTTTGGGGGGCACGCTTATTTTCGAAGTGCTTTGATGCTGCAGTAACCTCCACTGAAGTTGCTTAATATTGGAGCCTGTTATCTTAATAGTAGCCAAGATCGTGGAGTCTCTCTCTCTCTTTTTTTTTTTTTTTTTTTTTGCGAAGGCTTTCTTGGAATACCTGTCTCAGGTACTGAATGGGAATTGCTGCTGAAATAAAATTGAGCGAATTTACTCTTCTCTTCGGATGCAAGACGGTGGGACGCATTAAACTTGAAGTGCTTTGCTGTTTAAAATCTTAAGTGCCACTTAAACTCTGTCACTTGTTACAGAGTATAAACAGAAGAATATGGAAACAGACTCCTTTTTCTGCATTGCTACATACACGAAGGGAGTGACAAGTGGTTTTGTAAACATCATTGTGGGCAGTGTTACTGTCTGGTGAAGTCATCATAATTAAATTAGATGAGTACTTATTTTGGAGCACTGAATGGATGTTTGAAAATATGAGTCCTAATAAAATCATCGCCAACGAGTCAGAATTCTCAGCAGTTCATTAATCATTTGGGGATTTTTAGGTTACACTTAAGATTTTTATGGTAAAAGCAGAACTGCTTAAGTCATGATAATGTAGAATAGTAGAGGGTGGTCAGGATAAAGATTTTAACTTAGTTTCAGAAGGCAAGTGTGGAACAAAGTTAAAATCTTAAACTTTAGAACTGAAATTGTATTCACCAAAGCAAAAAGGCTGAAACCGAAAACTTTGTTGTACAATCTCTGATTCCCATCCTATTGAGGGTCTTCTGCCTTCGGAGAGTTTTTTAGAGGTGGAGAAAATTGATTTGGGTTTTGATTTATTTCCATTTTGCACTTCTTGTCTGTATTTCCTACTTTTCTTAGAGACTCGTCCGGAAAGGTTTTTGATCCAACTTGCTTTGTGACTGTAAACATAATATATAGAAAAAAATTAAAATTAACCTTGTAATCTAAATTATGTACTTCCTTGTAGTCTAATTGTTGTTCTTCCTAAATTAAGACCTTCCCTGTTTCACTGGTGAACGGAACAGTAAAAGCACTACTAGTCACTGAGAAAAGGCTGGGTCGAAAGTCACATCTTGGTTCTTAGGGCTGATTATTGTTTAGTTGCTAAGTTGACTCTTTATGACCCCTTGGACTGTAGCCCGCCAGGCTCCTCTGTCCCTGGGATTTTCTGGGTAAAAATACTAGAGTAGGTTGCCATTTCTTTCTCCAGGGTATCTTCCCAACCCAGGGATTGAACCAATGGCAGACATTGATAGGCAGATTCTTTACAACTGAGCCACCAGGGAAGACTGGTTCTGGGTCCCAAATAGCTGGGACTTTGGGATGCCACCTGTTTTCTTGGGCCTCATTTTTTTTGTTTATGGAATTTGAGAGTCTCTGTGGCCAGGAGTTGGGAGGGTTGTGGTTCGTTAGAGAATCATTATATAAAGGAATCTTTAGGGTACTACACTTTTATGGTTTTCTTTCTCTTTATCTCTTCTGTTGACTTTTTCTTCTCTTACTGAATTCTGAATATCCTAATGCCTCAGGGCATCCAAGGCCATCTCTCTCTTTTTTCCACCTGTGTTCTCTCTGGGTGATCTCATCCTGTCTGGTGGTTTAAATACTACCACTGTGCTGTGGACTCTTCAGATTTTTATCTCCAGCCCTGACCTTCAATTTCTTCTACCTGCCTATATATCTACACTCCATTTGTCTATATTAAATTTGACATGTTCAAAGTGGAGCTCTTGATTTTCATTCTTTAATCTATTCCTTCTCCAGCAGTCTGGATTTCATAAGAGCACTTGTCTGTCTCCTCTTCCATCTACTTAAGTGAAAAATCTGGTGGTCATTCTTTCTTTTCTTTCTTAAATTTTGGCTGCCCTGAGTCGTCATTGTGGCTCAAAGGCTTCTCTAGTTGCAGCTCTCTAGTTGCGGCATGCTGATTTAGTTGCCCTGAAACATGTGGAATCTTTGTTCCCTGAACCTGCATCTCCTGAATTGGAAGGCAGATTCTTAACCACTGGACCACCCTGGTGGTCATCCTGTTTTTTTTAAATTTTTTAAAAATTTATTTTTTTTATTGAATTGTGGTCATCCTTAATTCATCACTTTGCCTTACTGCTCCTCCACCACCCAGAACAATCAGTCCCTCAGCAAACCCTGTTGATTTTGCCTCCAAGATATATTTATTTTATTTTTATTTATTTTTAAAAAATGAAGCCAACTCTATTTATTTTTATTAATTTATTTTTGGCTGCACTGGATCTTCATTGCTTTGTTTGGGCTTTGCTCTAGTTGCGGTGAGCGGGGGCTTGTCTTTGTTGTGGTGCTCAGCCTTCTTATTATGGTGGCTTCTCTTGTGGAGCATGGGCTCTAGGTACATGGGCTTCAGTAGTTGCCGCACACAGACTCCAGAGTTCGGGCTCAGTAGTTGTAGCTCAGACCCAGCTGCTCCATGGCATGTGGAATCCTCCCGGACCAGAAGTCTAACACGTGTCCTCTGTGTTGCCAGGCAGACTGTCATCCACTGGGCCACCAGTGAAGTCCATGTTTGTTTTTATTGCCACCACTCTAGTTCTTCCTGGGTAGTGGCTTCCTAACTGGTCTCCTTGCCCCTGACCTTGTTCTCCTACAGTCCCATTTGCAGACAGCAGTCAGGGTGAACTTTACTTACTTTCCTGCTCCAGTGACTTATTACACTAAAAAGTAAACCCAAACTCTTCGCCTATGTTAACAACTAATCTTGTTTATTTCCTTGTTCATTTGTTTGTGGTCTTTTCTCTCCAACATATTATATGCCCTCTGATTTTTCTTCCCTGAGGTTTTCTCAGTAAGCAGAACAGTCTCTGGAAAATTTAACTATTATTGAATGGATGAATGTATGAATAAAATACATATAATTCAAAGTATAACATGTTTTGAACACACGATCTTTTTTTTTTTTTTTTTTGGTCCCAGGTTTGTGCAAATGAGGAAGTAATCACAGGGCTTAGAATTCTATTCTAGGTATCCTTATGCTATTAGTTATCCTTCCTCTCTCAGTCATTATTAAGGTACTGCACCTCCTGAAAAGACTAAGCATTTAGACCTTAAGCCATTGATAGCAAGAACAAATGTGGATTTTGTCCATTGTATACTGGATCATTAGTATTTTTGTGAATAAGAAACCAAGCAAGCTTTTCAGCCTTGTTTTGTTCTTTAGAAGCATTAAATTTTGGTCTTGACTGGAGGGAACTGGTTCTGTAAAATGTGGTACTTTAATCCAGTGTTGCATACCAAATTGTATAGGGTAGCAGTTGGAATTTTTAGAGAACAGGCATTTTTGTTTCAGTTGATTATATTTTTTGAATGTGAGACTCCCCCTACCCTGCTTGTGTGCATTTATGTGTTTCCTCTGAACCATTTGATTCAGTTGTATCCTAGCATATCTTGGAGATAAATCTCTATCATTTGTCTTCTGTTAACTGCTCACTTGCAAGCATTGTCATGTTGTAGAAAGAGGCAAATAGTAATAATTTAGGATTTTCCCCCTGCCTGAGACTGAAGCCCTTAAGACTGTCTACCAGGTTTGTGAAGAAAGAAGGGTATGGAAAAATCAAAGTGTAGAATTCCATTGTCAGAGTAGATAATAGGAAAAAGATATATTGGAGAAGGAAATCCTAGACAAGAGGAATAATATTGAACATTTAGTAGAAGAGAAAAAGAAAAAGAAGATAGAGGAGAGCATTATAGATTTTCAGGCTTGGGTGGGACAAATTCCCTTCTTACTCCTTTTACCTTCTCACCTTCATCTCCAAACTTTGATACTTTGGATTATTTTCCCCTCTGACTTCTCTGCATTCCCTGATTTGTATGGGCTATTTTTCTAAGAAATGTCTATGTATCTTTGGTAGTCTGGGACACCTTTTGTGAGAGGATACTAATTCTTTCTTGAAGAGGCCTTTCTACTTCTCATAATCAAGGTCTGACTCTCTGGATTTTCCAGCCACTCCGTCCAGCTTTACCCTTTAAAGTGACTCTAAACTGGTGTACTTCCTTTTTTTTTTTTTTAAATTATATTTTTATTTGTCTGTGCCGGTTCTTAGTTGTGACATGTGGGACCTTTTACTGAAGCATGCAAACTTAGTTCAGGCATGTGGGATCTAATTCCCTGACCAGGGATTGAACCCTAGACCCCTGCGTTGGGAGCACAGAATCTTAGCCACTGGACCAACAGGGAAGTACCTGTACTTCCTTTTAAAGTTGTTCTCTCATGTATCATGGTAGCCTTTATGTTATTATCTCCAGATTAAATAATCCTGAGTCACAAGCTTCTAGTTTCAAGAGGAAAAATGAAAGGAATTAGATATATGGTTGGGTGTGTATAGTGTGTTACCTACCAGTTGCTCTGATACTGCAGATTGCATATGTCTGATTTAGACCTTTCTTTTTCTGAGTTACTAGATTTTTTTTTTTTTAAGTAAGAGGACTTTTTTTTTTTTCAAGTAAGAGGACATTTTTAAAAGGAGAATGACATTGAACTTTAATTTTGCAAAAACATTTTCATGTACAGTCCTATGAGTTTTAACATGTACCTAGATTGTTTTTACTTTCTTTTACTTTTTTTTTCAATCAGTTTTTAAAAAATCTTTTTCTGCCTAGATTTCTGTAACTACCACTAACAGTGTACAGAATAATTTCAACACCCCAAAGAATTCTCTCATGTTACCCCCTTTGCAGTCAATGCCCCTTCATTAAAAAAAATAATTAATTTTTTGGCCATGCTGGGTCTTCATTGCTGCACGGGCTTTTCTCTAGTTGCAAGTGAGGGCTACTTTCTAGTTGTGGGGCATGGGCTTCTCATTGCTGTGTCTTGTCTTGTTGTGGAGCACAGGCTTGAGGGCATGTGGCTGCAGCATGTTGGCTCAGTGGTCTCAGCTCCTAGGCTCTAGAGCACAGGCTTAATAGTTGTGGCACATGGGCTCAGCTGCACCATGGCATATGAGATCTCCCTCGATTAGGGATCAAATCATTCTCTCCTGCATCAGCAGGTAGATTCTTCACCTCTGAACCACCAGGGAAGCCCACTGCTTTCCTCTTTAACACTTGGACTTACTATTCTTTTTTTCTAAACAGAACATTTCTCATGGATAGAAAAGGTTAGAACTTGGAGTAAGTGGATAATTGATCAACCTAATTGTTGGTATTCTTTTAGAAAAAAGTACTAAACCTTGTAGATGGAGGAATGTTCTCTTGTTGTTCAGTCTGTAAGTCATGTGTGACTCTTTGCGACCTCATGAACTGTAGCATGCCAGGCTTCCTTGTCCTTCACTGTGTCCCCAAGTTTGCTCAAACTCATATCCATTGAGTCGGTGATGCCATCCAACTATTTCATCCTCTGTCGACCCCTTCTCTTCCTGCCCTCAATCTTTCTCAGCATCAGGGTCTTTTCCAATTAGCTGGCTCTTTGCATTAGATAGCCAAAGTATTGGAGCTTCACCTTCCAATGAATATTCAGGACTGATTTCCTTTAGGATTGACTGGTTTGATCTCCTTGTAGTCCAAGGGTCTCAAGAGTCTTCTCCAGCACCACTGTTGGAAAGCATAAATTCTTCGGCGCTCAGCCTTCTTTATGGTCCAGCTCTCATATCCCTACGTGACTACTGTAAGAACCGTAGCTTTGACTATACGGACCTTTGTCGGTAAAGTGATGTATCCACTTTTTAATATGCTGTCTAGGTTGGTCAGAGCTTTTCTTCCAAGGAGCAAGCATCTTTTCATTTCTGCACTATTGCCACTTTTTCACATCTATTTGTCATGAAGCTATGGGACCGGATGCCATGATCTTTGTTTTTTGAATGTTTTAAGCCAGTTTTTTCACTGTCTTTCACCTTCATTAGGAGGCTATTTAGTTCATCTTCTCTTCTATCCAAGGTTGTCTATACTGGCAATCTTGATTCCAGCTTGTGCTTCATCCAGCCCAGCATGATGTACTCTGCATATAAATTAAAGAAACAGAGTGACAACATACAGCTTTGACGTACTCCTTTCCCAAAAGGCTTTAAATTTTTAAAAAATTATTGTAAAACTTCTGGAACCTGTCAAATGAGGCAAATCCCATAATGTCAAGTTACAGTAGGGAACATCTAACAAATTTGGTGGCTGAGTCTGTGATAATATCATAATAGATGACATCACATATCTTTTCATCTCCCTTCAATAAATCCAGAATTCCCACTTACTGCAATTGCAGGGTAGGCTAGGGTAAAGTAGAGATTAATTTTGCGAAGGGTTATGTTATGAAGTCTCAGCTTTTCTCCCTTTTCTCTCTGTCTAACATTGTCACTTTTTGCTAGCTTATCCATTTTATTCTGCATTTAGTTGTTTTAGCTATTCCACTTTTCTAGGATTGGAGGGAAAAGTGTGCTATCTTTATAGCTTTAGTGTTTTGCAAAGGTAGCTTTCTTGTTTCCAGCCTAAAATAGTCAGTAATCTAGAAATGCCCTCATTTCCTCAAAAAAATTTACAAATCCTTCCCCTAAGTCCTGGCTATAGGATCTTTCCCAGACTTCTTCATCAAGAATGTATAGTTCCTCATTTTCTTAAGTATTTAAAGTAGGTCAGCTAAGGTTATTAGCACTTTCCCCTTTAATTGGGAGTATCTATTGCCAAAACAAAGGATGTTAATCTGGCAGTCCCCTGTGTTGTGGTATTGTAAAAGCCCAGGCCAGCAGTTCACAAGCCCCTGCTGCAAACCCTGGAGGGACTGGCGCGTCCTGGACCCTGTAGCTTGTCTTTTGCTGCTCTGGCTACTTGGGCGACCACCAGACAAATGCTCATTTGCCTTCAGTGGAAATGCGATCCTGATTATCCATGCCTTCAGGAAGAGGATTATGTGGATTAAAAGAAATCCATGGATAATCCAGAAGCTTTATTTAAACTGCAGTTTAACCACATTCCTGACCATAGTTTTTCCTTGCATTTCTAATAACTAATTTATAACATTTACCAATTTCACGTTTATCTTCTTGTACCATTTAGAAATAATGGTAGTTACAAAGTAAAGAAGATATGGGAGGGGACAAAGGAGTTGGATAATCTATAGGCTTTGCCCCACATGACTCCCTGTTGACTGGATGGTTTAACCACAGTGCTTACTAGACCTTGAAGACCAGAATTCCATGAATTCCTTACCTGCTGAGCCACTGGAAGAAATTTGAGGTGATTGTCAACAAGAGGCCAAACTCCATTTTGAGACATTTGTACTTTACTAGCATAAATGATTGAGCTTTTGTGATTTAAATGAGTACTGGAGATTGTCAGAATTATAAATTTACTTTGATTTGAAGTTCTCTTTAATGTTTATTTAATCACTTAACCTGCTAACCATTTTCATAGGAATTAAACTGAAGATTTGCTATTCGAAATACAAATGTTTGTATTTGTAGCCAGGCAGCTATCCTACTGCCTCTGACATGTTAGATCTAGTTACACAGTAGTTAATTTCTATTAAATAGTTGAAATAAGATTATTTAAAAGTGCTTATCCCTGATGCTGGAAAAGATTGAAGGCAGGAGGAGAAGGGGACGATAGAGGTTGAGATAGTTGGATGGCGTCAACTCGATGGATGTGAGTTTGAGTAAGCTCCAGGAGTTGGTGATGAACAGGGAAGCCTGGCGTGCTGCAGTTCATGGAGTCTCAAAGAGTCAGACATAGCTGAGCGACTGATCTGAACTGAACTGATTCTTGAGGTACTGATTTAGTGTGGGTCTTGTATTTAGATATTATGCTATTAAAATGAATGTTTTCCTCTGGCTTTATAAATCATTACAAATTTCTGCCTTTGTGTTATCTGAACAAAAATTTATTTAAAACTTATTTCTGTAGTTGTGATATATTTCAAAAGTTGTTGTTCAGTTTCTAAGTCATGTCCGACTCTTTGTGACCCCATGAACTATAGCACATCAGGCTTCCCTGTCCTTTACTATCTCTCAGAGTTTGCTCAAACTCATGTCCCTTGAGTCGGTGATGCCATACCTTCTTCTTCTCTTGCCCTCAATCTTTCCTAGTATCAGGGTCTTTTCCAGTGAGTCAGCTCTTTGCATCAGGTGGCCAAAGTATTAGAGCTTTAGCTTTAGCGTCAGTCCTTCTAATGAATATTCAGGGTTGATTTCCTTCAGGATTGACTGGTTTGATCTTGGTGTGGAGGGGATTCTCTAGAGTCTTCTCCAGCACCACAGTTTGAAAGCATCAATTCTTCCGGGCTCAGCCTTTTTTATGGTTCCATATTCATTAGCTCTCTGGATGTCATTCCTGCAATTGAGATTCATTGTAGTTAATCGCTGGAGGCATGTCCTGGGGGAAAACCAACTGGGTTTCTCTTAATGCACTTGTTTTTTGCTCTGTGAGCCTAAGGAAACATCCACAGAAGAAGGTAGTTGTTGGTTTTGGACAACGTTGTGATCCATTATAATTCTTTAATTTTTGTTCTCTTGATAGCGGTGGAAATTTCCCATTTTCATTGGAAATCATTAGTTGTCTTAAACCGATGTACTTCACCTACCATTCCATTATAAAATTATATTAAGTTATTAAAATATCCCCTAACTAACTGAGAGGCTTCTGAGTTTATATTCTCATTCTGCCTACAGGAAAGGAATGTTTCTCTGTGTGTGTGTGTGTTATGAGAACTATATATACCATACCAACCAGCAACAATTATTTTATCTTTAATTTGTGAAGAATTCACTGTCTTCTCATTGAGGTATAGGCAGTTACTTTTTAGTCAGTGATTTCTGTAATTCCATGTATTCTGTCTATTGTTACCTGTTTTCTTTTATGTTCGTTTGCCATTCAAAATTGTGGCTTCAATATAGTGTATTAGAGAAACTGTGTGATTTACTATGTAGAATTAAACTATAACCATAGTTAACGTTGTAAAATGTACACCTATGTGTCAGGTCATGCTAAGTGCTCTTTGTGTATTATTCAGTTTATCTTCATAACAAACTTGTTTTGAAGGTACTAATGATATCCTTATTTAAGAGAAGAGAAAACTGAAGCTTTGGGAAATTAACATGCCAGGTGGCATACAGATTTTAAGTGGGAGACTCAGGTTTCAAATCTGAATCTGTATGACTCTGGAATTTATGTTCTTGTTTATTTTAAAGTTTATTTATTTTTTTATTGAGGAATAGTTGATTTATAATGTTATATAAGTTTCAGGTATACAACATAGTGATGAAAATTTTTTAAAGATTATATGGCATTTATAGTTATTACAAAATATTCCGTCTTGTACAATATACCCTTCTAGCTTATTTATCTTATATGTAGTAGTTTGTATCTCTTAATCCCCTACCCCACCTTGCTCCTCCCCATTTCCCACTCCCTACTGGTAACCACTAGTTTGTTCTCTATATCTATCAGTCTTTTTTTTTTTTTATTCATTAGTTTGTTTTAATTTTTATATTCCCATATAAGTATTATCATACAGTATTTTTCTTTCTCTGTCTGACTTATTTCACCTAGCACAATACCTTCTGAATCCATCCATGTTGTTGCAAGTGGCAAAACTTCATTCCTGTTTTTAATGGCAGAGCAGTCATCCATTCTGTGTATACCATTCTTCTTTATCCATTCATCTGTTGATGGACATTTAGGTTGTGTCCATATCTTAGCTATTGTAAACAATGTTGCAGTGAAAACTGGGATAGAATTTATGCTTATAACTGATCACCTTAATAATTTTTTTATTTTTTGTTTTTTTCAGAGGAAGATTGGAAGAGACTATAAGTTTGAAGTGTTGTTTTTTAGCATGATAATCACCACTTTGATTTGACAGTACCTGTGTATTTGGATACCGGAAGCAATTTTTTAGTCATTTAACCATTAACTTTCTTTCATTCAGTACTCTTTTTTTTTTTTTTTTCCTCCTTTGGCTGCACTGAGTGGCATATAGGATCTTCGTTCTTCAGACCAGGCATTGAACCTGCGTCCCCTGCATTGGAAGCATGGACCCTTAACCACTGGCCACCCAGAAAGTTCTTCACTCACGGCTCTTAAGCAAGTTTTTATGTGAAGATATAAAGTATTTTTCTTCTCCTCGTCTTTTTAGGTCATTTGTTTGGGTGGTTCATTAAAACATATTACTAAGCTTGATCCTAAATTAATGGGAATAGAGGAAGGTAGACATAAATTTATTTTTAAATAAATGAAGCAGTAGACAATTTTTAATCCCTTAACGTAAAAAAAAAAAAAATGGTTTGAGAGGAATTGGTACTATTTGGCCTTTTTTTTCCCTCTTCATATTCACATGAGAAAGGAATGTGAGCATTCACATTACATTTGCCGTTAGCAGTACCTGGACACACAGAAGGAGGTGCATAGGACAGAGTGGAGATTTTTTGTCTAACTCTGGAGCCCAGGTAACTTGTTTCAGGCAAGTTTTTGGTTGTGATGCCATTATAAGCCATTACGACAGCATATCCTATCTGCACATGGGATATTTGTGGTGATTTTCTTTTTATTTCTTTATTTCTTTTTGGCTATGCTGAGTTGCCGCATGGTCTTTTTCTGGTTGTAGTGAGCAGGGCTACTGTAGCTGTGGACACAGGCTTCTCGTTGTGCTGCCTTTTTTTGTTGCTGAGCCCAGGCTCTGGGGCTCAATGGCTTCAGTGGTTTCTGTGCATGGACTTAGTTGCCATGTGGCATGCAGAATCCTCCGGGACCCGGGATCAAACCCATGTCCCCTTCATTAGCAGATGAACTGTCATCCACTGTGCCACCAGGGAAATCTGTGTGATTATTTTCTTTACTGCCGAAGAGTTGAGATCTTACTGAATATGCTTCTTCCCATAGACAAGCTCTAGTGGGCTCAAATTGGGGTAGGTGGGGTCACTTTTCTCTCTTAGAAGTCTGAATTTTTTCTGTTAGCAGTTATCTCAGTGACCACCAGGGTTATTTTAGTTACCTATTTTGCCCTCAACATTATTAACATTTCCCAAACTATTATTTTACAAAATAGAAAGCAAACATTTAGAACAGGAAAATCCTATATTATAGATTCCATAATAATTATGTTGTTGGCAAAGTGATATCTCTACAAACCTAGACAGCATATTAAAAAGCAGAGACATCACTTTGTTGACAAAAGTCCATATAGTCAAAGCTGTGGTTTTTTTCCCAGTAGTTACATATGGATGTGAGAGTTGGACCATGAAGAAGGCCTCAGAACTGATGCTTTCAAACTGGTGCTGGAGAAGACTTCTGAGAGTCTCTTCAACAGCAAGGAGATCAAACCAGTCAATCCTAAAGGAAATCAACCCTGAATATTCATTGGAAAGATTGATGCTGAAGCTGAAGCTCCAGTACTTTGGCCACCTGATGCAAAGAGCCAACTCTTTGGAAAAGACCCTAATGCTGGGAAAGATTGCGGGCAAGAGAAGAGGTCTGCAGAGAATAAGATGGTTGAATTGCATCACCGACTCAATGGACATGTATTTGAGCAAACTCTGAGAGGTTGTTAAGGACAAGTAAGCTTAGTGTGCCGTAGTCCATGAGGTCTCAAAGAGTTGGACATGATTTAGTGACTGAACAAGAAAGGTTTGTCATAGCTTTCCTATCAAGGAGCAAGTGTCTTTTAATTTCATGGCTGCAGTCACCATCTGCAGTGATTTTGGAGCCCAAGAAAATAAAATCTATGACTGTTTTCACTTTTTCCCCTTCTGTTTGCCATGAAGTGATGGAACTGGATGCTGTAATCTTAGTTTTTTAGTGTTGAGGTTTTTGTTTTTTAGTGGTTAGACTTTTTTTTTTTTTAATTTATTTTTACTTATTTGTTTGGCTGCACTGGTTGTTAGTTGTGGCATGTGGTATCTGTTTCCCCCACCAGGGATTGAACCCGGGCTGCTTGCTTTGGGAGCAAGGAGTGTTAGCCACTGGACCACCAGGGAGGTCCCCCGAATATTGAGTTTTAAGCCAGCTTTTTCACTCTCCTCTTTAACCCTTATCAATTTGCTCTGTAGTTCTCTTCAGTTACTATCATCTGCATATCTGAGGTTATTGATATTTCTCCCGGCAATCATGTTTCCATCATGCAGGCTGGCATTTTTTTTTTTTTTTAATTTAATTTAATTTTATTTTTTATTAGTTGGAGGCTAATTACTTCACAACATTTCAGTGGGTTTTGTCATACATTGATATGAATCAGCCATAGATTTACACGTATTCCCCATCCCGATCCCCCCTCCCACCTCCCTCTCCACCCGATTCCTCTGGGTCTTCCCACTGCACCAGGCCCGAGCATTTGTCTCATGCATCCCACCTGGGCTGGTGATCTGTTTCACCATAGATAGTATACATGCTGTTCTTTTGAAACATCCCACCCTCACATTCTCCCACAAAGTTCAAAAGTCTGTTTTGTATTTCTGTGTCTCTTTTTCTGTTTTGCATATAGGGTTATCGTTACCATCTTTCTAAATTCCATATATATGTGTTAGTATGCTGTAATGTTCTTTATCTTTCTGGTTTACTTCACTCTGTATAAGGGGCTCCAGCTTCATCCATCTCATTAGGACTGGTTCAAATGAATTCTTTTTAATGGCTGAGTAATATTCCATGGTGTATATGTACCACAGCTTCCTTATCCATTCATCTGCTGATGGGCATCTAGGTTGCTTCCATGTCCTGGCTATTATAAACAGTGCTGCGATGAACATTGGGGTGCACGTGTCTCTTTCAGATCTGGTTTCCTCAGTGTGTATGCCCAGAAGTGGGATTGCTGGGTCATATGGCAGTTCTATTTCCAGTTTTTTAAGAAGTCTCCACACTGTTTTCCATAGCGGCTGTACTAGTTTGCATTCCCACCAACAGTGTAAGAGGGTTCCCTTTTCTCCACACCCTCTCCAGCATTTATTGCTTGTAGACTTTTGGATAGCAGCCATCCTGACTGGCGTGTAATGGTACCTCATTGTGGTTTTGATTTGCATTTCTCTAATAATGAGTGATGTTGAGCATCTTTTCATGTGTTTGTTAGCCATCTGTATGTCTTCTTTGGAGAAATGTCTGTTTAGTTCTTTGGCCCATTTTTTGATTGGGTCATTTATTTTTCTGGAATTGAGCTGCAGGAGTTGCTTGTATATTTTTGAGATTAATCCTTTGTCTGTTTCTTCATTTGCTATTCTTTTCTCCCAATCTGAGGGCTGTCTTTTCACCTTACTTATAGTTTCCTTTGTAGTGCAAAAGCTTTTAAGTTTCATTAGGTCCCATTTGTTTATTTTTGCTTTTATTTCCAATATTCTGGGAGGTGGGTCATAGAGGATCTTGCTGTGATTTATGTCGGAGAGTGTTTTGCCTATGTTCTCCTCTAGGAGTTTTATAGTTTCTGGTCTTACATTTAGATCTTTAATCCATTTTGAGTTTATTTTTGTGTATGGTGTTAGAAAGTGTTCTAGTTTCATTCTTTTACAAGTGGTTGACCAGTTTTCCCAGCACCACTTGTTAAAGAGGTTGTCTTTTTTCCATTGTATATCCTTGCCTCCTTTGTCAAAGATAAGGTGTCCATAGGTTCGTGGATTTATCTCTGGGCTTTCTATTCTGTTCCATTGATCTATATTTCTGTCTTTGTGCCAGTACCATACTGTCAGGCTGGCATTTTGCATGATGTATTCTGCATAGAAGTTTAATAAGCAGGGTGGCAATATAAAGCCTAGACGTACTCCTTTTCCAATTTTGAACTAGTCCATTGTTCCATGTAAGGTTCTAACTGTTGCTTCTTGACCTGCATACAGGTTTCTCAGAAGACAGGTAAGGTGGTCTGGTATTCCCATCTCTTAAGAATTTTCCAGTTTGTTGTGATCCACACAGTCAAAACCTTTAGTGTAGTTAATGAAGCAGAAGTAGACTTTTTTTCTGGAATTCCCTTGCTTTCTCTATGACCCAACAAATGTTGGCAATTTGATCTCTGGCTCCTCAGCCATTTCTAAACCCAGCTTGTACACCCAGAAGTTCTTGGTTCACGTACTGTTGAAGCCTAGTTTGGAGGATTTTGAGCATTATTTTGCTAGCCTGTGAGATGAGCACAATTGTACAGTAGTTGGAACATTCTGTGGCATTGTCCTTCTTTGGGATTGGAATGAAAACTGACCTTTTCCAGTCCTGTGGCCATCGCTAAGCTTTCCAAATTTGATGACATATAGAGTGCAGCACTTTAAAGCATCATCTTTTCTGATTTGAAATAGCTCACCTGGAATTCCATCATCTCCACTAACTTTATTCATACTAATGCTTCCTGAGGCCCACTTGACTTCACACTCCAGGATGTCTGGCTCTTGGTGAATGACTGCAGCATTGTGGATGATTTAGACCATTAAGACTTTTCTTGTATAGTTCTTCTCTGTATTCTTGCCACCTTCTCTTAATCTCTTCTGCTTCTGTTAGGTCCTTACCATTTCTGTCCATTTTTGTATTCATGCTTGCATGAAATGTTCCCTTGATATCTCCAGTTTTCTTGAAGAGATCCCTAGTCTTTCCCATTTTATTGTTTTCCTCTATTTCTTTGCATAGTTCATTTAAGAAGGGCTTCTTATTTCTCCTTGTTACTCTTTGGAACTCTGCATCCAGTTGGGTGTATCTTTCCCTTTCTCCTTTGCCTTTTGCTTCTCTTATTTCCTCAGCTATTTGTAAAGTCTCCTCTTACAACCACTGTGCCTTCTTGTGTTTCTTTTTATTTTGGATGGTTTTGGTCACTGCCTCTTGTACAGTGTTATGAACCTCCATCCATAGTTCTTCGAGTACTCTGTCTACAAGATCTAATCCCTTGAATCTCTTCTTCACCTCTCTTGTCTAATCATAAGGAATTTGATTTAGGTCATACCTCAGTGGCCTGGTGGTCTTCTCCAGTTGCTTCAATTGAAATCTGACTTTTACAATAAGAAACTTATGATCTGAGCTATGATCAGCTTCAGGTGATAGTGCTTGTGTAGAGTCTCTGGCTGACTGTATAGAGCTTCTCCATCTTTGGCTGCAAAGAATATAATCAATCTGATTTTGATATTGACTCTGGTGATGTCCATCTGTAGAGTCTTTGTCTCTTGTGTTGTTGGAAAAGGATGTTTGCTGTGAGCAATGTGTTCTCTTAACAAAACTCTAGTGGCCTTTGCCCTCCTTCATTTTGTACTCCAGGCCAAATTCACCTGTTATTCTGGGTATCTCTTCTCTTCCTGTTTGTGCATTCCAATCCCCTGTGATGAAAAGGACATCTGTTTTTGGTGTTAGTTCTAGAACATCTTGTAGGTCTTTCTGCTGCTGCTGCTAAGTCGCTTCCGTTGTGTCTGACTCTGTGCAACCCCACAGATGGCAGCCCACCAGGCTCCGCTGTCCCTACGATTCTCCAGGCAGGAACACTGGAGTGGGTTGCCATTTCCTTCTCCAATACATGAAAGTGAAAAGTGAAAGTGAAGTCACTCAGTCATGTCCTACTCTTCACGACCCCATGGACTGTAGCCTCCCAGGCTCCTCTGTCCATGGGATTTTCCAGGCAAGAGTACTGGAGTAAGTTGCCATTGCCTTCTCCATGTAAAAGTGGTCAGTTTCAACTTCTTTGGCACCAGTGGTTTGGGTATAGATTTGGATTACTGTGATGTTAAATGGTTTGCCTTGGAAATGAACTGAGATTATTCTGTCATTTTTGAGGTTGCACCCAAGTACTGCATTTCAGATTCTTTTGTTGACTATGCGGGCTATGTCATTTCTTCTAAGGGATTCTTACTCATGGTGGTAGATACAATAGTCATCTGAGTTACAATAAATTTGCCCATTCTTGTCCATTTTAGTTCACTGATTTCTAAATTAGCAGTATTCACTCTTGCCATCTCCTGCTTGACCATATCCAATTGACCTTGATTCATGGCCCTAAAGTTCCAGATTCCTATGTAATACTGTTCTTTACAGCACTGGACATTACTTTCACTAGCAGACACATCCGTAACTGAGCATCATTTCTGCTTTGGCCAAGCAGCTACATTCTTTCTAGAGCTATTGGTAATTGCACTCTGCTCTTCCCCAGCAGCTTAATGAACATCTACCAAGGCTCATTTTTTGGTGTCTTATCTTTTTGCTTTTTCATACGGTCCATGGGGTTCTCCAGGCAAGAATACTGGAGTGGGTTGCCATCTCCTCCTCCAGTGCACCACAACTCTTTTCTCACAACTCTCCACTATGACCCGTCCATCTTGAGTGGCCCTTCTTGGCATGGCTCATAGCTTCATTGAGTTACACAAGTCCCTTTGCCGCGACAAGGCTGTGAGCCATGATTTTATCCTGTGGTTAAATAGAATCACTGAATACAAGTTATGATCTTAACTTATGCTCAGTTAATTACTAGTTTTGTGTGTTAGCATGTTTATCTACCCTTCTATTGATAGTATGCCTTTTACTTTTTACTTCCTATACATGCTGGCTTAACACTTTATCTGTTTTATTTTTTGGCTGTGCTGGATCTTTGTTGCTCCAAGCAGACTTTCTCTAGTGGCAGTGAGTGGGGGCTGTTCTTCATTGCGGTGCGCAGGCTTCTCATTGCAGTGGCTTTTCTTGTGGTGAAGTACCTGCTGTTGGTGTGCAGGCTTCTGTAGTTGTGGCATGTGGCCTCAGTAGTTGAGTCATGCGGGCCCTTGAGCGCATTGGCTGCAGTAGTTGTGGTGCATGGACTTAGTTGTTCTGCACCATGTGGGATCTTGCCAGACCAAGGATTGTACCCATGTCTCCTGCATTGGCAGGTGGATTCCTTCCCACTGAGCCACCAGGAATCCCCCTGCATTGATATTTTACCTGGGTGTCTATTTTGGTTAAGTAGACTAATGGTTGCCTGCAAAGATTAGTTCATGCTCTCTGTAGCAAAGCTCTTCTCCACCAAGGATACTTTACAATAATACTGAAAATCAGGAAATAGGAACTCTGTGTGATTGAGATCGTGTTCAGAGGATTATTTTTGTTTATTTATATACTTATTTGGCTTCACCATATAGTGCATCTTTTGAGATCTTAGTTCTCTGACAAGGGGTTGAACCCAGTCCGTTGGCAGTGAAAGCTTAGAGTCTTAACCACTGGGCCACCAGGGATTTCCCCAGAAGATTAATTTTGTAGAGAACTTTATGTGTGCTTAATGCTCTACAGTATTAACCATGTTTTAGTTGTATACTGGTACATTATCTACTCAGTTCAGTTCAGTCCAGTCCAGTCGCTCAGTCGTGTCCGACTCTTTGTGACCCCATGGACTGCAGCGTGCCAGGCCTGCATCAACTCCCGGAGTTTACTCAAACTCAAGTCAGGTAGGGTGAATAAACTCAGGAATCCTTGGTACTATTTCATGACTCAGTGAAGAAAGGCCCGTTGTTACTAAGAAGTAAATAGTAATCTCCAAGGAGACTACTACCTTCTGGTTTTTAACATTTATTTATTTAATTTTTAAAAAATGAATTTTTTTTCTTAAAGGGTAGTTGTACCATATTTTAGGTGTACAATATAGTGATCCATAAGTTTTAAAGATTATACTCCATTTAGAGTCATAAAGTATTGATATAGTCCCTGTGTTGTACAATACTCTCTTTTTTCTAATTTATTTTTTTATTGAAGGATAATTACTTTACAGAACCCTGTTGTTTTCTGCCAAACCTCAACATGAATCAGCCATAGGTATACTTATATCCCCTCCCTTTTGAACCTTCCTCCCATCTCCCTTCCCACCCCATCCCTCTAGGTTGATACAGAGCCCCTATTTGAGTTTCCTGAAACATACAGCAAATTCCCGTTGGCTATCTGTTTTACATACGGTAGTGTAAGTTTCGATGTTACTCTTTCCATGCATCTCAACCTCTCCTCCCCTCTCCCCGTGTCCATAAGTCTATTCTCTATGTCTGTTTCTCCTTTGCTGCCCTGTAAATAAATTCTTCAGAAACATTTTTCTAGATTCTGTACATGTGTGTTAGAATACAGTCTTTTTTTCTCTTTCTGACTCACTTCACTCTGTATAATAGGTTCTGGGTTCATCCACCTCATCAGAACTGACTCAGATGCATTCCTTTTTATGGCTGAGTAACAGTCCATTGTGTATATGTACCACAGCTTCTTTATCCATTCATCTGTTGATGGGCATCTAGGTTGCTTCCATGTTCTAGCTATTATAAATAGTGCTGCAGTGAACAATGGGATACATATGTCTTTTTCAATCCTGGTTTCCTCAGGGTGTATGCCTAGAAGTGGGATTACTGGGTCATATGGCAGTTTTATTCCTAGTTTTTTAAGGAATCTTCATACTGTCTTCAGTAGTGGCTGTATCAATTTACATTCCCATCAACAGTGCAAGAGCCTTCCCTTTTCTCCACACCCTCTCCAGCATTTATTGTTTGTAGACTTTTTTATGATGACAGTTCTGACTGGTGTGTGATGATATCTCATTGTGGTTTTGATTTGCATTTCTCTAAGAATAAGCAGTGTTGAGCATCTTTTCATGTGTTTGTTAGCCATCTGTATGTCTTCTTTGGAGAAATGTCTGTTTAGGTATTTTCCCCACTTTTTGATTCTGTTGTTTGTTTTCCTAGTATTGAGTTATATGAGCTGCTTGTATATTTTGAAGATTAATCCTTTGGCAGTTATTTCATTTGCTATTATTTTCTCCTGTTCTAAGGGTTGTCTGTTCACCTTGCTTAGTGTTTCCTTTGCTGTGCAAAAGCCTTTAAGTTTAATCAGGTCCCACTTGTTTACTTTTTTAATTTACGTTACTCTAGGAGGTGGGTCATAGAGAATCTTGCTTTGATTTATGTCGTCTAGTGTGATGCCTGTGTTTTCCTCTAAGAGTTTTATAGTTTCTGGTCTTACATTTAGGTCCTTAATCCAATTTGAGTTTATCTTTGTGTATGCTGTTAGGAAGTGTTCTAATTTGATTGTTTTGCTTGTAGCTGTCCAGTTTTCCCAGCACCAGTTATTGAAGAGGCTGTCTTTGCTCCATTTATATTCTTGGCTCCTTTGTCAAAAATAAGGTACCCATAGGTGCATGGGTTTATTTCTGGGTTTTCTATCTTGTTCCATTGGTCTATATTTCTGTTTTTGTGCCCGTACCATATGGTCTTGATGACTGTAACTTTGTAGTATAATATGAAGTCAGGAATCTTGATTCCCCCAGCTCTATTCTTCTTTCTCAAGACTGCTTTGGCTTTTCAGGGCCTTTTGTGTTCCCATATGAATTGTGAAATTTTTTGTTCTAGTTCTGTGGAAAATGCCATTGGTAATTTGATAGGGATCACATTGAATCTGTAGATTGTGCTTGGTAGTATAGTCATTTTCACAATATTGATTCTTCCTACCCAGGAACATGGGCTATCTCTTCATCTGTTTATGTCATCTTTGATTTCTTTCATCAGTTTCTTATAATTTTCTGTGTACAGTTCTTTTGTCTGCTTAGGTAAGTTTATTCCTATATACTTAATTCTTTTTGTTGCAGTGGTGAATGGGATCGATACCTTAATTGCTCTTTCTGATTTTTCACTGTTAGAAATACAAGTGATTTCTGTGTATTGATTTTGTATCCTGCAACTTTGCTAAATTCACTGATTAGCTCTAGTAATTTTCTGATACTATCTTTAGGGTTTTCTATGTATAGTATCACGTCATCTGCAAACAGTGAGAACTTTACTTCTTCTTTTCCGATCTGGATTCCTTCTATTTCTTTCTCTTCTCTGATTGCTGTAGCTAAAACTTCCAGAACTATGTTGAATAATGGTGGTGAAAATGGACACCCTTGTCTTGTTCCTGATCTTAGGGAGAATGCTTTCAGTTTCCCACCATTGAGAATAATGTTTGCTGTAGGCTTATCATATATGGCCTTTCCTATGTTGAGGTAGGTTCCTTCTATGCCCATTTTTTGAAGAGTTTTAGTCATAAATGGGTGCTTAATTTTTGTCAAAGGCTTTTTCTGCATCTATTGAGATGATCATATGGTTTTTATCTTTCAATTTGTTAATATGGTGTATCACATTGATTAATTTGCTTATATTAAAGAATTCTTGCATTCCTGGAATAAACCCAATTTGATCATGGTGTATGAGTTTTTTGATGTGTTGCTGAATTCTGTTTGCTAAAATTTATTGAGGATTTTTGTGTGTATGTTCCTCAGTGATATTGGCCTGTAGTTTTCTTTTTTTGTGTTGTCTTTGTCTGGTTTTGGTATCAGGGTGACTGGCCTTGTAGAAGGAGTTTGAAAGTGTTCCTTCCTCTGCAATTTTTTGAAAGAGTTTTAGAAGGATAGGCATTAACTCTTCTCTCAATGTTTGGTAGAATTCTCCTGTGAAGCCATCTGGTCCTGGGCTTTTGTATTTTGGGAGATTTTTGATCACAGTGTCAATTTCAGTGCTTGTAATTGGATAGTTCTCTATTTCTTTCTGGTTCAGTCTTGGAAGATTGAACTTTTCTAAGAATCTGTCCATTTCTTCCAGGTTTTCCATTTTGTTGCCATATAGTTTGTAACAGTCTCTTATAATCCTTTGTATTTCTGCATTGTCTATTGTAACCTCTCCTTTTTCATATCTAATTTTTTTGATTTGATTCTGCAATATACTCTTGTAGCTTATTATTTACATGATAGTTTGTACTTCTTAATGCCTTACCCCTGTTTTGCCCCTTCCCTTCCCCTCTCATTGGTAACCAGTAGTTTTTTCTCTGTATCTGAGTTTGTTTCTTTAAAAATTTAATTTATTTTTGGCTGCACTAGGTCTTCGTTTCTTTGAATGCGCTTTCTCTAGTTGTGGAAAGGGGGCTTATTCTCTGGTTGTAGTGCTTGAGTTTCTCATTGTAGTGGCTTTTCTTGTGGAGCACAGGCTCTAGAGGGTGGGCTTCAGGCATTTGGTACATTGCTTTAGTTGCCCCAGGGCATGTGAAATCTTCCTGGATGTGGGATGGAACCTGTGTCCCCTGCTGTGGCAGGTGGATTCTTAGTCACTCGACCACCAGGGAAGTTCTTGATATTTATTTCTGATAGTAGGTACATGCCTATTATTTAAAATTTAAAAAGAATACAGTGAAGTGTAAGTCTTGTGCCTCTCCTAATTCTCTGTGAGGAGATAATTATTCTCTTAAGTTTTTTTTTGTTCTTTAGATAACCCATGTATTTATTTTATTTTTTTGGCTGTGCCACTCAGCTTGTGGGGTCTTAGTTCCCCTACTAGGAATTGAACCTGGGCCCTCAGCAGTGAAAGCATGTAGTCCTAACCCCTGGACCACCTGGGAATTCCCGACCTATTTATTAAGGAATATGTTGTTTAGTAGCTAAGTCGTGCCTGACTTTTTTTGTGACCCCATGGACTGTAGCCTGCCAGACTTCTCTGTCCATGGGATTTCCCAGGCAAGAATACAGTAGTTGGCTGCCATTTCCTTCTCCAGGGGATCTTCCCAACCCAGGGATTGAATCTGCATCTTCTGCATTGGCAAGTGGATTCTTTACCACTGAAGCATGTGGGAAGCCACTATTAATGAATATACACACAGGTAAAACCCACCCTCACAAATGGTAGCTGGCATACTCATTTTTCTTTGTGTCTTTTCTTATTACTTAGCAAGATATTTGATATTATGTATCTATAGTCACAGAACTGCTTTATTCTTTTTCGTGGCTTCTTAGTATTCTGTTGAGTCCATGTAACATAAATTTTCTCTATTTGTATATGAATTAACATTTAAATTGTTTCTAATCTTTTGCTATAGCTTTGATAGTTTTGATGTGGCCAGATTTGAATTCAAAACTTGCAAGCTATGTGTGGAGACAGAGATAGAGAGAAAGGGCATTATAATGTTTGAGACAAGGGAGGAGGATAGTGGGAGAAAATCTAGAGAGCTAGGAGAATAAAGGGAGAGAATAAACAATTGAAGAAGGCAGGATTAAAGGATAGGGGTGAAATAAGCCGGATATTTCCAAGGCAGATACTAAAATTACTGTCTTGGTACCAGACTGTTCCAAGTTATTAACCATGTAATCTTGGGCAAGTTACCTGTTCTCTTTGTGCCTTTATTTCCTTATCTGCAAAATGGGATAATAGCACCTCGTATGTAAATACACGTAAAGCTGTTGGTTTAGCATCCATCCACATTGAGAAAGCTTTCTGTTCCCTGCCCCACCCCTGCTTTGCTATATTTCAGACTTTACAGCTCAAGTGTAGTTCTTCCCAAAACCATCTTGATTGCACTGAGTCCCACTTCTGTATCCTATACCTTTGTCTTAGATTTCACCTCATTCCTTTGAAATTCCCATATCTAATTATTTACCCCTGTCTGAGGGTGAAGGACTGTCTTTTGTACTGTTTTGTGTAATTTAGTTTTACCCTGCAACCACTGCTAAAATACTTGTTAGCACAGTGTCTAGCATATAGTATGGAGAAGGAAGTGGCGGCCCATTCCAGTCTTTCCTGGAGCATTCCATAGACAGAGGATCCTGCTAGGCTGTAGTTCATGGGGTCTCAAAAAGTCAGACACAACTGAATGACCATTACTCACCCACCCATAGCATGTATTAGGCACTTGATAATATTTGTCTTAAACTGAAGAAAGCCACGGGCCTTAGGAACATTGAACCTAGAGAAATGCTAATCTTTCCACCCTTTCCCCAGTCACCCAGTTTTAATTCCTGAAGCAACTAGTGGTTGAAAATGGGTTTTTCCTTGGCTTATATAAACAAATACATGTATACATACATATTTATGTATCTCCCCGTCTTTAAAACTAAAACAATATCATACTCTAAACATTGCTATGCACATTGTAGTCATCCCCCAAAAGAATGATGTTTGATTCTGTGCACACTTCACCCATATAAAATTGTAAGCATTGTTAGGTTTTCACATAAGACTCTTGCTGTAGTATCAGTAGCTGTGATTGGTGAGTCAGCCGTCTAATTACAGTGAGATGATAAGAGCATTTTTTTCTGTACAGCAAAGAAGCTTTGTAAATAAAATTTTAACATCTTAAAAAAAATGATAGGCACCATTTAAATTTTTTTTTTAAATTTTGAGAATTGTAGATTCACATGTAGTTATAAGAATTAAGCAGAAGAATCCTGGTTACCCTTTCCTCATATTTCCCTAGTAGTAACATCTTGCATAATTATCGAAAAAACATCTAAATCAGGAAATTGATACAATCCATCTACCTTATTCAAAAGTCACCAGTTTTTCATGTACTTATTTTTGTATTTATTTCTGTACATTTTCATCACATGTATAGATTTGTGTGATCACTACAGTCAAGATAACAACAGTTACATCACAATCTTGCATGCTACCTCTTTCCCTCCCATCCTTTTAACCTCTGACAACTACTCTATGTTCTCCTTCTCTATGATTTTTGTCACTTTAAGAATTTTTTTTTTAATAGGTGACTTTAATTTTAATAAGGGATTACTTTCACTGCATTAAATTCTCAAAGCCTTTAAGGTGAGAACCATGTTTATATTGTGTGCTTAGTCGTTCGGTGGTGTGTGACTTGGTGACCCCATGGACTGTAACCTACCAGGCTCGCCTGACTGTGGAGTTTTCCATGCAAGAATACTGGAGTGGATTGCCATTTCCCACTCCAAGAATGCTGCTTCTTAAAGTGACTTCTGTGGACTTCTGTGGTGGTCCAGTGGTTAAGAATCTACCTGCCAGTGTGGGGGACAGAGATTTGAACCCTGGTTGGAGAAGATTCTACATACCTCAGGGCAACCAAACCCCTGTGCCACAACTACTAATTCCAAGCTCTAGAGCCCGTGCTCTGCAAGCAAGAGAAGCCACCTCAATGAGAAGCCTGAGCACTACAACTAGAGAGTAAACCTCTGCTTGTCACAACTAGAGAAAGCCTGAGTGCAGCAACAAAGTCCCAGTGCCACCAAAAATTAAAAATAAGTAAATAAATGTGAAAAAAGAATGCTGTATAGGGAGTCCCTGGCATCCAGTGGTTAGGACACAGCACTGTCACCGCTGGGAGCCCAACTTAGAGTCCTAGTCAGAGAACTAAGATCTCACAAGCTGTGTGACGGTCCCGCCCCCGCCCCCACCCCCAAGCACACAAAAGAATGCTAGGTAAATTCTCCAGTTTGTAACCCTTTAGATTGGCTTTTTTCATTCAGCATAATTCCTTGAAGATCCATCCAAGGTGTTGCACGTATCAGTAGACATTCTCTTGCATAGCCGTAGTATAGTTATCAGAGTTAGGAATTTAACATTGATAAAATATTATTGTCTAAAATCCATATTCTAGTTACACCAGTTGTATTAAGTATATTCTTTCCCTAGTGGCTCAGACAGTAAAGAATCTGCCTGCAGTGAGTGAGACCTGGGTTTGGTCCCTGGGTTGGGAAGATCCCCTGGAGAAGGGAATGACCTACTCCCAGTGTTCTTGCCTAGAGAATTCCGTGGACAGAGGAGCCTGGCAAGCTACTGTCCATGGGGTTGCAAAGATCCCATACGACTCACTGACTGACACTTTCACTTCTTTCACTTTACACTGTCTCTACCGCTGCCAAAGCCACTGTCACATTATGATTGTCAGGTCTCAGTAGTTCCCTCAAATATGGAACTTTTTTTTTCTCCTTTAATAATTGATATATTTGAAATGTATAGGTCAGTTTATGTTGTAGAATGTTGCTCATTTGGGTTGGTTGTTCATCATGATTAGATCCATATTATGGATTATGGGTTTTTGGCAGGAGCACCACGTTTGATTACTTGATTAGAGTGATGTTGGCCTGATTTCTCCATTTAAAGTTGTTAAGTTTTGCTTTGGTTGTTAATTTGTGGGAGTCTAAGTAAAGATGGTGTTTCTTATCAAACTGTCACCAATTTTAGCATCCCTTGAGGGTTTTTTTTTTCCCCTGAATTATTATCAAGGTTGCAAAATGGTGATAAAATTTTAAAGATCAGCAAAAAGGCAAAGCTGACTTTAGCATCCAGTTAACAAGTAGAAAAAGCAATTCTTATGTATATGTTAATAATATAAAGGAAAGCCTAAAAAGGCAAGGGTTAAATTGTATAGAAAAGGATAATAAATTTAGGCCCTCTCCAAAAGTATAATTTATAAGAGAAATTGTTGCAGTAAGGAGTAATTCTTAAGAAGTTAAGATTTGATGATGAATTACAAAATTATAAAAGCTTGTTTGAATATCTGAAGGTAAAAGGTAGTTTAAAAATTTTTTTTAAGACAGTGTTAGATTTCCAAAAATTTACAAAGATTGCCCAGAGTTCCTATATACTCTGCATCTAGTTTCTCTTATTAACATTACCATGGTATGTTTGTTACATTGATAAAACAGTGTTGATAAATTGTTATTAATTGAATTCCATGTTTTATTCAGATTTCTTTGGACTTTAATGTATTTTTTCTGTTTTTGAATTCCACCCAAAATACCACATTGCATTTAGTTGTTGTATTTCCTGAAAGGTCCTTTTGCTTTCCTGGTAGCTCAGATGGTAGAGTGTCTGCCTGCAATGCGGGAGACCTGGGTTCAATCCCTGGGTCGGGAAGATCCCCTGGAGAAGGAAATGGCAACCCACTCCAGTGCTCTTGCTTGGAAAATCCCATGGACAGAGGAGCCTGGTAGGTTGCAGTCCATGGGGTTGCAAAGAGTCGTACATGACTGAGTGACTTCACTTTCCTTTTCCTTTCCTTTCTTTTAGCTGACAGTTTCTCAGATGTTCTTTATATTTGAAAATGCTGATAGTTTTGAGGAATACTGATCAGGTATTTTTGCTATGGTATCCTTCAGTTGGATTTCTCTGATTTTTTTTTTTTTTTTTAATGATTAGTGTCATGAAATTTTGAGAGGAAGACTATAGAGATAAAGTGCCATTTTCATCACATACTGTCAACATGCATTGTTTTTTTCTTTTTTTGATTGGGTAAAGTGGCTTTATTAGAGAAAGCCAAGATTACAGAGGACTTAAAGAGTTGGCACTGGGGCTCTTCTTGCCAAAGGTGGGCACAACTTTGACAAAGCACAGGTTGTACTAAGTACACCTCTTGGCCTGGCCCGCCTTCTTCATTTTCTCTCGTTTGTCCTCCTTGGGAGTCTGACATGTTAGTTTCCCAGCACAGTCCAGGGAACCATGAACTTTACCTCCAAGCATTTGGCCAGCTCCTTCCAGAGTGCTCAGAGCCTCCACCTCACACTGGCCCAGGGTAACCTCATCCTCTAGGGGTGTGCCTGCCAGGAGCAGGACTTGATCTTCTGGAGTGATGCCCTCCAAGAGGCTACATGAGCCTTGATCTGGGCGACTGTCTCCTGGCCGGTCACCTTGAGAATGTGTAGCTCCTGGTTGTGAGCATGTTGGTGACTAGATTGTGGACAGTGCTGCCACTACCCCGAAGATGGAGTCAAGAAAGGAAGGAGAGAGGGTGTGCATATCCTCTTTGCTTACTGTGTGCTGTGTCACTCAACATGACTTGTTGATGTTGCTGGTGATCACCTGGCTGAGAAGGTGCTTGTCAGGTTTTTCCCTTGTAAAGTTGTTTTCTTCCCCCTTTCATGTTCTCCTTGAATGAAAGAGTATACGTTTTGAATGAAAGGTTATACTCTTTGAATGAACTGTGTGTGACCCACTCTTAAGGAGAGGGGAGCTGTGCTCCATCTCTTTGAGGAGTGGAATGATTCTACATAAATTAAATTCTTCATCATGGTATATATGTCTCCTTCCCCACCTCCATTTATTTGTTTATTTTGGTCATTTATATTATTATGGACTTGTGGATATTATACTTTAGGTTATAATCCAGTACTACTTGCTTTATTGTGTTATTCAAAATGTTCCAGCTTGGCCACTGGGAATTTTTCGGTTGACTCCTGTTTCCTTTTGACATTGTTGTTGTTTTAGCACTTTTTTACTTTCTTGTACCACAAGATGCTCAGGGCTTATCTTGTTTATTTTCTGCTTCGCTCCTAGGATCAGTCATTTCTCCAAGGGACCTTGGTTCCTTTTATTGGAGGCTGGTATTTAGAAACTAAGCTGTGCCTATTAAATGTACTTATTACTACTGGTTATCACTGCCTCTAGGCCTTCTTGGCTGACAAAGCAAGGAAATACTCAAGTATATGAACCTGTGAATAAATAATTTCTAAATATATTTCTTTTATATTGTTCTTGATTTTTAAAAATTTTTGGTTGTGCTGTGAAGCATGCAGGATCTTAGTTTCCCAACCAGGGATCAAACCCTTGCCTCCTGCATTGGAAGTGTGGAGTCTTAACCACTGCACCACCAGGGAAGTCCTGTGTTTTTTATTTCTTTATTTAAAAATTAAAAAAAAATTAAAAAATTTAAGTGTTTCTATTTTTAACCACCTCAATCCATTATGAAATTAAACATGAGTTTCTACTGATGTTTCCAACTGTAAATCATACTAGCTTTTTGTTGCTTAGCTGCCCCACTGCAGTGGTTAGAAATCTGGCTTTTGGTTTTCTTAGCAGTCTTTCAGTGTTATATCTTTTTGCCTTTTCCTATTGTTCATGGATTCTCAAGGCAAGAATACTGAAGTGGTTTGCCATTACCTTCATCAGTGGACCACATTTCATCAGAACTCCACAGTGACCTGTCTGTCTTGGGTGGCCCTGCATGGCATGGCTCATAGTTTCATTGAGTTAGACAAGGCAGTGATACATGTGAACAGTTTGGATAGTTTTCTGTGATTGTGGTTTTCATTCTGTCTGTCGTCTGATAGATAAGGATAAGAGACTTCCTAAAGCTTCCAGATGGGAGGGACTGGCTGTGGGGGGAATCTGGGTCTTGCTTTGATGGGCAGGGTTCATGCTCAGTAATCTATAATCCAATTTTCTGTTGATAGGTGGGGCTGTGTTCCCTCCCTGTAATTTGGCCTGAGGCCAAATTATGGTAGGGTAGTGGTGACAGTGGCTGCCCTCTTCAAAAGGACTGTGCCACACACCACACCTCCCAGATCTGCTGTAGCCAGAGCCCCTGTCCCCACGGCAGGTCACAGTTGACTTGTGCGTCTGCAGGAGACACTCAAACACTCAAAGGCAGATCTGGCTCAGTTTCTTGTGGGGTCCCATGATCCTGGTGCAGACAAGGTTTTGTTTGACCCCTCTGAGTGTCTGGTGGGTTTGGAGTTTGAGTCTAAACGTGATTTCACCCCTCCTACTGTCTTGTTGGGACTTCTCCTTTGCCCTTGGACCTGGGGCATCTTTTTTTGATGGGATCCAATGTTCTCCTGTAGATGGTTGTTCAGTGGTTAGTTGCAATTTTGGAGTTCTTGCAGGAGGAGATGAGCGCACATCCTTCTACCCTGCCATTCAATACCTAAATTAAATCTCTTACCATCATACAGTGTAAAGGACAAACATGTTCAAGGGATTAGATTTGATAGAGAGAGTGCCTGAAGAACTGTGGATGGAGGTTTGTAACATTGTACAGGAGGCGGTGATCAAAACCATCCCCAATAAAAAATGCAAAAAGGCAAAATGGTTGTCTGAGGAGGCCTTGCAAAATAGCTGAGAAAAGAAGAGAAGCAAAAGGCAAAGGAAAATATATCCATCTGAATGCAAAGTTCCAAAGAATAACAAGGAGATATAAGAAAGCCTTCTTAAGTGCTCAATGCAAAAAAAAAAAAAAAAAAAAAAGGAAAGCAATAGGATGGGAAAGACTAGAGATCTCTTGAAGAAAATTAGAGATACCAAGGGAACATTTCATGCAAAAATGGGCACAATAAAGGACAGAAATGGTATAGACCTAACAGAAGGTATGAGGAAGAGGTGGCAGGAATACAGAGAAGAACTTATAAAAAAGATCTTAATGACCTAGATAACCACGATGGTGTGATCACTCACCTAGAGCCAGACATCCTGGAGTGTGAACTCAAGGGAGCCGTAGGAAGCATGACTATGAACAAAGCTAGTGGAGGTGACGGAATTCCAGCTGAGCTATTTCAAGTCCTAAAAGATGATCATTAAAGTGCTGCATTCAATATGCCAGCAAATTTGGAAAACTCAGCAGTGACCACAGGAATGGAAAAGGTCAGTTTTCATTCTAATCCCAAAGAAAGGCAATGTCAAAGAATGTTCAAACTACCGCACAATTGCACTCATCTCACATTCTAGCAAGTGGAGAAGGAAATGGCAACCCACTCTAGTATTCTTGCCTAGAGAATCCTGTGGACAGAGGATCCTGGTGGGCTGCTGTCCTAGGGTCGCACAGAGTTGGACACAACTGAAGCAACTTAGCATGCATGCATGTGTTGGAGAAGGAAATGGCAACCCACTGCAGTATACTTGCCTGGAGAATCCTAGGGACAGATGAACCTGGTGGGCTGCCGTCTTTGGGGTTGCACAGAGTCGGACACGACTAAAGTGACTTAGCAGCAGCAGCAGCAGCAGCACACGCTAGCAAAGTAATGCTCAGAATCCTCCAAGCTAGGATTTAACAGTACGTGAACCAAGAACTTCAGATGTTCAAGCTGAATTTAGAAAAGGCAGAGAAATAAGAGATCAAATTGCCAACATCCATTGGATGATAGAAAAAGCAATAGACTTCCAGAAAATCATCTACTTTTGCTTCATTGACTGGCTAAAGCCTTTGACGATGTGGACAACAACAAATTATGGAAAATTCTTCAACAGATGAGGATACCGGATCACCTCACCCATATTCTGAGTAATCTGTATGTAGGTCAAGAAGTAATAGAACCAGACATGGAGCAATGGACTGTTTCCAAATTGGGAAAGGAGTATGTTAAGGCTGTATATTGTCACCCTGCTTATTTAACTTACATGCAGAGTACATCATGCAAAACGCCAGACTGGATGAAGCACAAGGTGGAATTGGGATTGTGGGAGAAATATCAATAACCTCAGATATGCGTATGACAGCACCCTTATGGCAGAAAGCGAAGAGGAAGTAAAGAGCCTCTTGATGAAAGTGAAAGAGGAGAGAGAAAAAGCTGGCTTAAAACTCAACATTCAGAAAACTAAGATCATGGCAAATAGATGGAGAAACAATGGAAACAGTGGCAGACTTTGTTTTCTTGGGCTCCAAAATCACTGCAGATGGTGACTGCAGCCATGAAATTAAAAGATGCTCCTTCAAAGAAAAGCTATGACAAACCTAGACAGCATTCTAAAAGACAGAGACATTTCTTTGCCAACAAAGATCTGTCTAGTCAAAGCTATGGGTTTTCCAGTAGTAATGTGTGGAACTAACAGTCGGAGCATAAGGAAAGTTAAGTGCAGAAGAAATGAAGCTTTTGAACGGTGGTGCTGGAGAAGACTCTTGAGAGTTCCTTGCAAACCAGTCAATCCTAGAGGAAATCAGTTCTGGTTGTTTGTTGGAAGGACTGATGGTGCAACGCCAATACTTTGGCCACCTGATGTGACTCATTGGAAAAGATTCTGATGCTGGGAAAGATTGAAGGCAGGAGGAGAAGGGGTTGACAGAGGATGAGATGGTTGGATGGCATCACTTTCTCAATGGACATGAGTTTGAGCAAGCAAGTTGGTGATGGTTAGGGAAGCCTGGCATGCTGCAGTCCATGGGGTCACAAAGAGTCAGACATGACTGAGTGACTGAACTATACAGTGTTTCAAAGAACAGAAATTTTTGATTTTAATTATGTCCAACTTACCACCACTCCACGTTTTCTATGTTGTCTAGAAAACTCATAGTGAAATACAAGGTCACCTAGATTTTCTCCTATAAGTTTCATAATTTTGAATTTAACATCAAAAACAGCTTTTTGAGCTTCTTTTAGATGAGAGATTTTTAGTATTTGAATAAGTAATATATTTTGTTTTTTTTTTTCCTCCCTTTAATTTCTTGGATGGGATATAGATGTCAGTCGTAAGTTTCATGGTTAGAGAAAGAAAAAGAAATAGTGAAATGAAGTTTTAGGACTTCTTTGAGGTGAATAAAAAGATGATATAATAATACCAGAATTAAAATAGCATATGTCATATGGAGAAAATAAATCCTTCTTTTTCCAGCTGTTACTGGTTGAGGGTATAAGACATATACAATAAAATAATCAACATTAAGAGACAACATACAGTGTAATGTATATAATTGTGTTTTAAAAAACCCTAAAATTCTGAGGAGACTGAAGTCAGAGTGAGCTGGACTAGTGAGGGAAGGCATCCTGGAAGTCAGACTTGAATTAAGTCTTGAAGGACTTGGTTATTAAACTTTCTTAGTTGAGGGTTGGGACAAAATCTAGATTGTTAGGCAGAAAGGGAGTTAGTGTGGAGAGACAAGTGGAGATAATCATATCTGATAAAGGAAGGAGGAAAATGATTTAAGGAATGCCACCCCCCTTCCACCCCCCCACCTCCCTGCCAGTGTACCTCTACTTTTTTTTTTTTTTTCCAGTGTACCTCTACTTAATGTAATATGTCAACTCAGTCATTCCTGGGATGCCTCATTCTGCTGACCACGTAACATAAGGTATCATGTGACTGCCTTAATGAATGTAATAGTGATGTTTCTTCTGAATGTTTCTCTTAAGTCTGAAAAATTACTGAAGATTTTATAAACAAACCACTGATGTGCTTATAATTGTATGTTAACATACCTATCTCTTAGCCTATATAGAAACTATTGCCCTGCTTATGTTAAGGAAATACTGGTTCTGTTTATAAGGGGAAGAATCCTTTTGAAATGGAAAGTTGACTTCCTAATGCTGATTTTAATACTTACTGAGTTTTCTAAAGGCTGATGCTCAAAGTATGCAGGGAAAGAAATTGCAGAACTTAAGAATTCTTAAGGAATTATATATCATGCATTCAATGACCAGACTTTAGCTGATTTTATAGAGATGTTCTTAAAAGTTAGTGAGAGTAATAAGCATTGTTGCATCCACTTAATTTAAAGACCATACAAGGCTTTTTGAATCATTGACATAAAAAACAAAAATGAGAATATAGTAAAATTTTAGTGAACATTATGGATAATTTTAGTGAACATCTCTACCCTTTAGAAGAAAAGCCTGTTTTTTTTTAATTCACAACCCATGGCTTGCAGGATCCTGGTTCCCAAACAAGGGATTGAACCCTGGCCCTGGGAGTGAATATGCTGAGTCCTAACCACTGGACTGCCAGGGAATTCCCAGAAAAGCCTGTTTTTTAACCTATGCCATTAATATAGTTCTGTGAACCTTGTTCTAAGGGTATGCCAAAGTGAATGTCTTTGTGTGGTGCCATATTTACAGATTGTGGTGCCAATGAAAAATATGTTGTGATTTTAACTACTAAAAGCTTAAGTAATCTGCTTTTATAAAACATAATAGAGACTGGGAAATTATTTTAATGGCTTATTCTTTTCACGAGGTCAAATAATTTGTCAGGTTATTTCTGTTATTTCTTTATCTAGAAAAGGTGATAACAGTGTTAACCCATTTGTTGTTAAATGATCTAACAGTAATTGAATGCTTTGCTAATACGATGTGGCATACTAATGAGCTTACTCTGGTTAAAATTCAGACATTTGGAATGTCAGATTATTCTTCCAAGAGGTTGGGGCTTTCCTAGGCACACAAGTTAGACATTTCATGAAAATTGTGGCAGAGAATTTTAGAGCCTCTGCGTTTTAGAGCTTTATTTTAGTTGAGTAATAGGGACCTAGAGAAGGAGGCTACCAGCTCTAGGGTGTGCGGGCTGCAATGGATTCCCTAGGGCTGTAGGGAAGCTCTTCCTTGAATTTACCCTTGACGCCTGAGAATTGTTCCAAGAGCTTTTTAAATCATCTTGGTTAGCGTGAAATCCACCCTAACCCCTTCCCTGGCTTTACTGAAAAAGAGTTTCTCTCTGGCACAGGTACTTCTTCAGATATCAGATACTGGAAGCTATTTTACTGTAGATGTATTTTTAAATCTAAGGAGGTTAGAAAGATTGTGTTTTTGATTTTGTGTTGTTTGCTAAATTGCCAATTTCATTTCAGTTCAGTTACTCAGTCATGTCCGACTCTTTGCGACCCCATGAACCGCAGCACATCAGGCCTCCCTGTCCATCACCAACTCCCGGAGTCCACCCAAACCCATGTCTGCTGAGTTGGTGATGCCATCCAACTATCTCATCCTCTGTCGTTCCCTGCTCCTCCTGCCTTCAGTCTTTCCCAGCATCAGGGTCTTTTCCAATGAGTCAGTTCTTCACATCAGGTGGCCGAAGTATTGGAGCTTCAGCTTCAACGTCATCCCTTCCAATGAACACCCAGGACTGACCTCCTTTAGGATGGACTGGTTGGATCTCCTTGCAGTCCAGGGGACTCTCAAGAGTCTTCTCCAATACCACAGTTCAAAAGCATCAATGCTTCTGCGCTCAGCTTTCTTTATAGTCCAACTCTCATATCCATACATGACTACTGGAAAAACCATAGCCTTGACTAGACAGACCTTTGTTGGCAAAGTAATGTCTCTGCTTTTTAATACACTGTCTAGGTTGGTCATAACTTTTCTTTCAAGGAGTAAGCATCTTTTAATTTCATGGCTCCAATCACCATCTGTAGTGATTTTGGAGCCCAGAAAAATAAAGTCAGCTACTGTCTCTACTGTTTGCCCATCTATTTGCCATGAAGTGATGGGACCGGATGCCATGATCTTAGTTTTCTGAATGTTGAGCTTTAAGCCAACTTTTTCACTCCCCTGTTTCATTTTCATCAAGAGGCTCTTTAGTTCTTCTTCACTTTCTGCCATAAGGGTGGTGTCATCTGCATATCTGAGGTTATTCATATTTCTCCATGCAATCTTGATTCCAGCTTGTGCTTCTTCCAGCCCAGCATTTCTCATGATGTACTCTGCATATAAGTTAAATAAGTAGGGTGACAATATACAGCCTTGATATACTCCTTTTCTTATTTGGAACCATTCTGTTGTTCCATGTCCAGTCCTAACTGTTGCTTCCTGACCTGCATACAGATTTCTCAAGAGGCAGGTCAGGTGTTCTGGTATTCCCATCTCTTTCAGAATTTTCCACAGTTTATTGTGATCCACACAGTCAAAAGGCTTTGGCATAGTCAATAAAGCAGAAATAGATGTTTTTCTGGAACTCTCTTGCTTTTTCGATGATCCACCGGATGTTGGCAATTTGATCTCTGGTTCCTCTGGCTTTTCTAAAACCAGCTTGAATATCTGGAAGTTCACAGTTCATGTATTGCTGAAGCCTGGCTTGGAGAATTTTAAGCATTACTTTACTAGCGTGTGAGATGAGTGCAATTGTGTGGTAGTTTGAGCATTCTTTGGCATTGCCTTTCTTTGGTATTGGAATGAAAAGTGACCTGTTCCAGTCCTGTGGCCACAGCTGAGTTTTCCAAATTTGCTGGCATATTGAGTGCAGCACTTTCACAGCATTGTCTTTCAGGATTTGAAATAGCTCAACTGGAATTCCATCACCTCCACTAGCTTTGTTCATAGTGATGCTTTCTAAGGCCAACTTGACTTCACATTACAGGATGTCTGGCTCTAGGTGAGTGATCACACCATCGTGATTATCTGGGTTGTAAAGATCTTTTTTGTACAGTTCTCCTGTGTATTCTTGCCACCTCTTCTTAATATCTTCAGCTTCTGTTAGGTCCCTACCATTTCTGTCCTTTATTGAGCCCCTCTTTGCATAAAATGTTCCCTTGGTATCTCTAATTTTTTTGAAGAGATCTCTAGTCTTTCCCATTCTGTTGTTTTCCTCTGTTTCTTTGCAGTGATAGCTGAGGAAGGCTTTCTTATCTCTCCTTGCTGTTCTTTGGAACTCTGCATTCAAATGGGAATATCTTTCCTTTTCTCCTTTGCTTTTTGCTTCCCTTCTTTTCACAGCTATTTGTAAGGCCTCCTCAGACAGCCATTTTGATTTTTTTGCATTTCTTTCTCTTGGGGATGGTCTTGATCCCTGCCTCCTGTACAGTGTCACGAACCTCCGTCCGTAGTTCATCAGGCACTCTATCAGATCTAGTCCCTTAAATCTATTTCTCACTTCCACTGTATAGTCATAATGGATTTGATTTAGGTCATACCTGAATGGTCTAGTGGTTTTCTCCACTTTCTTCAATTTCAGTCTGAATTTGGCAGTAAGGAGTTCATGATCTGAGCCACAGTCAGCTCTTGGTCTTGGCAGTGGCCAGTTTGGCATTTTGTCAATCAGAGGTGTTCTCTGCTCACAGTACTTACTACCAAGTGTTGGCAACATATGAATAATCTGTGACTCCAAGTTCTGGTACTACCTTAGAGAAATTATTGTATCCCTATTAAGTGTACGTTTTAGTAACCATTTGTCAGTGGTAACAAGTTCTTGTAAATTGTTTTTAGTATGTTAGTTATGGTTGTAGCTAACACTGACAGCCTAGAGGTTCCCTGGTGGCTCAGACAGTAAAGAATCTGACTGCAATGTGGGAGACCTGGGTTTGATCCCTGGATTGGGAATAGCCACCATAGGAGGGCATGGCAACCCACTCCAGTATTCTTGCCTGGAGAATCCCCATGGACAGAGGAGCCTGGTGGGCTACAGTTCATGGGGTTGCAAAGAGTCAGACACGATTGAGTGACTAAGCATAGTGTTCAGATAGAGGGCAAATCATAAAATATTAGCAAAGCATGTATCTGATAAGGAATATATGTAATATTATAAAGAACATGAGAAACTCAATAATAAAAATTTACCATAATCCAACTTAAAAACTGGCAGATTAACTAGCTTGAATAAACATTTTTCTTAGCAAGATACACAAATAGCTAATGTGCACATAAACAGTTGCTCAACAGTATTAGTCATTAGGGAAATGCAAATTGAAACCATTCATTAATACTTCACTTTACAGTTTAGTTCAGGCACTCAGTCATGTCCGAGTCTTTGTGACCCCATAGACTGCAGCACACCAGGCTTCCTTGTCCATCACCAACTCTTGGAGCTTGCTCAAACTCATGTCCATCGAATCAGTGATGGCATGTGACCATCTCATTCTTTGTTTCCTTCTCCTCTTGCCTTCAGTCTTTCCCAGCATCAGGGTATCTTCCAGTGAGTCAGTTCTTTGCATCAGGTGGCCAAAGTATTGGAGCTTCAATTGTAGCAGCATCCTTCCAGTGAATATTCAGGACTGATTTCCTTTAGGATTCACTGGTTTGATCTCCTTGCAGTCCAGGGGACTCTCAAGAGTCTTCTCCAACACCACAGTTCAAAAGCATCAGTTCTTTGGCACTCAACTTTCTCTATGGTCCAACTCTTAGTTCCATACATGACTACTGGAAAAACCATAGCTTTGACGAGACGGACCTTTGTTAGCAAAGTAATGTGTCTGCTTTTTAATATGCCTTTTAGGTTGGTCATAGCTTTTCTTCCAAGGCCAAGCGTCTTTTAATTTCATAGCTGCAGTCACCATCTGCAGTGTTTTTGGAGCCCAAGAAAACAAAGTCTGCCACTGTTTTCATTGTTTCCCCATCTGTTTGTTATGAAGTGATGGGACTGGATGCCATGATCTTTGTTTTTTGAATGTTGAGTTTTAAGTCAGCTTTTTCACTCTCCTCTTTCACTTTCTTTTCTTTTTTTTCCTCTTTCACTTTCATCAAGAGGCTCTTTAGTTCCTCTTCGATTTCTGCCATAAGGGTGGTGTCATCTACATATCTGAGGTTATTGATATTTCTCCCGGCAATCTCGATTCTAGCTTGTGCTTCATCCAGCTCGGCATTTTGCATGATGTCCTCTGCATAGAACTTAAATATAAGGTGACAGTATACAGCCTCGACAAACTCTTTTCCCAGTTTGGAACCAGTCCATTGTTGCGTGTCTGGTTCTTACTGTTGCTTCTTGACCTGCATACAGAGTTCTCAGGAAGTAGGTAGGGTGGTCTGGTATTCCCATCTCTTTAAGAATTTTCCACAATTTATTGTGATCCACACAGTCAAAGGTTCTGGTGTAGTCAATAAAGCAGAAGTAGATGTTTTTTGGAACTCTTGCTTTTTCTGTGATCCAACGGATGTTGGCAATTTGATCTCCAGTTCACTTTACAAGTATGGCTATAATAAAAAAAAGTGGATAATAATAAATGTTGCATATGGCATTGGAATCCTTACATATTGCTGATTGAATTATAAAGTAGTGTAGCCATTTTGGGAAAGCAGTTTGTCAATTCCTTAAAAAGTTGAACAGAAATACCATATGACAATTGCTACTGCTAGGTTTATACCAAAGAGAATTGAAACACATGTTCATACAAACATTTGTTCATGAGTGTTCAAAGCAGTATTTTCATAATAGCCCCAAGTTGGAAACAATCTATATGTCAACAACTAATTAGTAGATAAAATGCATTTTATCTGTACAGTGGAATATTATTCAATCTTAAAAAGGAATAAGTTTCTTATACATACTGCCATATGGATGTACCTTGTAAACATTGTGCTAAGTGAAAGAAGCCAGTTACAGAAGACTGTATTATGTGATCCATTTATATAAAATATCCAGAATAGGCAAGTCCATGGAGAAATATTTGAAACAATTTGACTCTAGAGAGTTAAATTTATATGGATTAAAATCTATCCTCAAGACTTTACGTGTTTTCCTTTGGAAGAGACAAACATGTAAATAATAAATGAAGGCTTCCCTGGTGGTCCCAGTGTTTGAGAATATGCCTGCCAATGCAAGGAACTCGGGTTTGATCTTTGCTGTGGGAAGATCCCACATGCCTTGGAGCAGCAAAGCCTGCAAGCCAAAACTATTAAAGCCTGCTCGTCCTAGAGCCCATACTCAACAACAAGAGAAGCCACTGCGGTGAGAAGCCTGCCAATCGCAACTAGACTGTAGCCCCTGTTCTCGACCACTAGAGAAAGCCCGCATGCAGCAACAAAGACTCAGGAGAGCCAAAAATAGATAAATCTTAAAAAAAATTTTTTTTTAAGTTTAAAAAATAATAAATGAGAATGGCAAGTACTAGTAAGTGTTATGAAGGTAGTCAAGTGATGTGGTAGCTGATGAATTTGGTTACAGTCTGAATTGTGGAAGGAAAGTTATGACCAACTTAGATAGCATATTAAAAAGCAGAGACATTACTTTGCCAACAAAGGTCCATCTGGTCAAGGCTATGGTTTTTCCACTGGTCATGTGTGGATATGAGAGTTGGACTGTGAAGAAAGCTGAGCGCCGAAAAATTGATGCTTTTGAACTGTGGTGTTGGAGAAGACTCTTGAGACTCCCTTGGACTGCAAGGAGATCCAACCAGTCCATCCTAAAGGAGATCAGTCCTGGGTGTTCATTGGAAGGACTGATGCTGAAGCTGAAACTCCAGTACTTTGGCCACCTCATGTGAAGGGTTGACTCATTGGAAAAGACCCTGATGCTGGGAAAGATTGAGGGCAGGAGGAGAAGGTGATGACAGAGGATGAGATGTTTGGATGGCATCACTGACTCGATGGACATGAGTTTGAGTGAACTCCCGGAGTTGGTGATGGACAGGGAGGCCTGGCATGCTGTGATTCATTGGGTCGCAGAGTCAGACACAACTGAGCAACTGAACTGAACTGCACTGAAGTGATTTGTGGTGGTACATAGGAAACCTCTTAGAAGAGGTGACTTTTGAGTTAAGACCTGGATGTTAGAAGGTGAGAGAGATAACTTGGGACAGTACATTCTAAACTGAAAGAATAACAAGTACAAAAGCACTAAGTTAGGAACAAAGTAAGTATGAGAGGGACAAACAGCAAACCATTATGACTGAAAGGTAGTAAATGAGGAAGAGCGGAAACTGAGATCAGACTCAGACAGAGCCCAGATCTAGGGTTTTACTAGGTCATAGTTGCTGCTCAGATGGGGTTACAGTGGGAAGTTTGGGAAGGATTTAAGCAAGCAATTTATGCTCTTTATGCTCAATGAGGTGCATTCCGGTTTCTCTGACATACATGAACTGTAGAGCAATTAGGATGGAGGCAGAGACACTGATTTAGGAGGATGTTGAAGCAGAATAGCCCATAAATGCTGATAATGGCTTAGACTGAGACTGGGTCAGGGACAGTGGGAGTGTTGATTGAATTTGGTAAGTTTTGAGCTCAAAGCCGTTTTTTTTTTTTTTTTTTGTCCTTTCATCTGAGATGTTTGAAGCGGGAGCAGAAGTGGAGGATATCAGTAGTTTACATTGTAAAAATATTGGAAACAATCTGTTGTTCTTGTTTAGTCGCTAAGTCATGTCCAACTCTTTTGTGACCCAATGGACTGTAGCCCTCCAGGCTCCTCTGCCCATGGAATTCTCCAGGCAAGAATACTGGAGTGGATTGCCATTCCTTCACCAGGAGATCTTCCCGATCCATGGATTGATCCCATGTCTACTGCATTGGCAGGCAGATTCTTTAGCACTGAGCCACCTAACAGTGGTATATCCACACAATGGTTATACCATTGGTATATTCAGAAGTTGAAAAAAAGAATGAGGAATATGTCCATGAACTGATATAATGTGATTTCCAGGATATATTGCTAAAGGAAAAAAAGCCAAAAAACCAAGTACAGAAGAATGACTATTTTTATGTTAACTTGGTTAACTAAGGTGTATTTAAAAGGCATCTTTCAAGTTTGCATTTCTGCATGTTTCCCAGTCTTTACCAGTGTTTGATAAAATTTGAAATCCCATCTTGAATTGTAAACAGTGGTCACACAGTTCTTTGGTGTATGTGAATAGTTGTTTATTCTCTTCTCTGTTCCTTTTCCTTGGGTCACATGGAATAGCCCATGTGGGGATGCTTGTATAAGTTAGTGTTTTGAGACTGGTAGAAATGCTTGGTTCCTATAACCCTGTCTACCTTCTTGCAAAATGTTGCCTATACTTACTTTTTGTTATCATTATATATTATACTTTCTTTAAAACAAGAGAAGAACAAAAGGTTGTGAAAATTTAGCACTGCAACATCAGCTAATTTTTTACTTCATTACCTTTTTTTTGCCACTCTGCAGAGCATGTGGGATACTAATAATGATAATATTAATTATTTTTATTATTTTGACCATGGAGCATGCAGGATCTTAGTTCCCTGACCAGGAATCAAATGAATACACTTCCCCCTCCCCCCCAGTAGTGAAAGCTCAGATTATTAACCACTGGACTGCTGGGGAAGTCTCTTTATTTTATTACCTTTTAATAGACATACTTAGTTTTTACATAGTTTTATGTAACACTTCTGAAGTGAGTGAAATGTTTTCTAAATATTTTCAGCAGCTTTATGTCTATGGAAGCCTTATATCTAAGACACTGATAATATTTCAGTAAGTGTTATTGGAGTTGCTGTTTCTTCAAAACAGGGACTAAATGAAGTAAAATGCCTTAGGAGTGAAGCAGAACATTAAGTGGGATTTTAGCTACATGTGCAGTTTCTTTAATTCATTAAGTGAACATTTTTTATTACCTGATGTGATCAGAGTCGTTTTGCAGGTAGTTGGATTGTAAATTTGAATGTTATTCTCTACTTGTCCTGCAAGGGATATAAGGAAACTAATTATTTATAATGCACTATGATAAATGAGATACAAGTCACAGCAGGATCCCATGGGAGTGAGCCATGGGGGATCAGAAAGGGCTCTAGAGAAAATGTCACTGACCTGGTGCAGGTGCATAGGATCTGGCCTGATGGACAGGGTGATGGAATGGGCAACATCTGCACAGGCACCAGAGGTTTATGCTCCAAACTCTCATACTTAATTTTGTTGTTACCAGAATTTAGTCAAATAATGTCTTGCATTTTAGGGAAATGAGAGATGTATGATATAATTCACTATGGAGGACAGTTCAAAATAGGGGTTGTCTCATTGTTTTAGTTTAAGTAGGAGATATTATTGGTGTCCCTTAGTTCTTGTCTCATCGTAGCAAAGATTTGGAACAACAGAACACTTACCGCTCAAACAGGCAGGATTTTATTAAGCAGGCAGTTTTTATAACGACAGACTAGTTACAGCTCTGTTACAGCTCAAGCAGGGAGCAGGCAGTGAACCCTGGAAAGGTGAGGGCAGGCAGACCTCTGGAGGAGGGCCCCAATTCCTCTTGGCTTCCTTTTCTATACTGTCTTCTCCCCCCGGAGCCTGACTGGTTCAGCCCTATGCAAAATAGGGCTTGTACCTGCCAACAAAATGGGCATATACCCAAGGCCAATCAGGGAAGTGGGCATGTTTTCCTGCCAGAGGTTCTCACTCTGGTCCTCAGCCTCCTCTTTACTGGGCTTTTTCTTTTTTTTTTTTTCTTTTGTGTGCCCTCTCAGTGGTTCTAGCCATGGCCATCTTGGACTCCTTTTTATATTCCAGCTACCTAACATTGGTGTGTTTGTGTGTGTGTTCAGTTACATTTGACTCTGCAACCCCAGGAACTGTAACCCACCAGGCTTCTCTGTCCATGAAATTTTCCAAGCAAGAATACTGGAGTGAGTTGCCATTTCTGACTCCAGTGGATCTTCCTGACCCAGGGATCGAACCTGAGTCTCTTGAGTTGACTGCATGGGCAGGTGGATTCTTTACTACTGCACCACCTGGGAAATGAACTCTAAACGCTCCCTTTTGTATGTCCCCTTATTTATTAGACCATGATTTAGTTGTTAGGGTGAATTAGTGGTAAGTAGAAAAGACTAGCTCTTGGACCTACAAGTGAGAGTGCGAAAACCTTTTGGTGAGTCTTTTATTCAGAAGAGTCTTGAGGTTTTGTGTAACTAGAGGAAAGGAGGTTGACCCGACTCTGAGAGAAGCAAAATGGAATTTTGGAGAAAATGTACTTTCTTAAGGAGGCTAGTGTTAGAGATGATGACAGTCCAAGTGGATGAGTTCACACTACAAGACTTCAGTGAGATGGATACTGCTGTTGCCTCAGTTACAGATACTGTAAAAGAATAGTTTGTCATCATATGTGTATCCTGGTAGTATTTGGACCCTAATTTGGTTTATTAGTTTACTAACCTTTGTATAGACTGGCTCCCCAGGTGAAGAATTGCCTGCCAGTGCAGGAGATACACGAGACTCAGTTTCTATCCCTGAGTCATGAAGATGCCCTGGAGAAGGAAATACCAACCCACTCCAGTATTCTTGCCTGGAAATTCACATGGACAGAGGAGCCTGGCAGGCTATGGTCCATGGGGTCACAGAGTTGGACGTAGCTTCTTGACTACACCACCACCACCACCAATCTATGCATACTGGTTTTCCCATGGTCTTAAAAACATTTTCGATATAGAAACTCTTCTGCCCTTAGCCCTCAGCCACCCTGTTCCTATTTATGACATTCCTCCAAAACTCCCTCTTTCCAGGAAACTGTTTATTAGCCTTTAATGTAGTCTTCTAGAGTTTCTATATATAAATAAAGGCAATAAAAGTATCTTTATCCAAGAAGGTCACCAACTCCAAAAGTACAGTATACCTGTTGATCTGCAGATTGGTCTTCTTACCCTTTCCTTTGTACATTGTGTTTTTTACTTAACAAAGGACCCTTCCCTTTGTATGTTGTGTTTTTTACTTAACAATGGAGATCTTTACAAAAGATCTTCCTGTAGAGTAGTTTTGTTTCATTTTCCAGTATATAGTTTTTGTTTTGTATGATTTCCCTTTGATAATTTATTTAACCAGTTCTCTGTTGACTTGTTTCTGTTTTTTCATCATTGTAACAGTGTTGCAATGAACTACCTTGTACATCTGGCATTTTGCTTGTGTGCAAGTATATAATTATGGAATAAATTCAGATATGGTACTACTAATGAAAGGCCATATATACCTTTGTAATTTTTATAGATATTGCTAGGTTGCCCTTATGTTTGGACCCTGACTCTCCCACCAGTGAAAAGGGATAGTTTGTGTTTCTCTCCTCCTTCCCCAGCTTTATTGAGATTTAATTGACGTATAACATGTTTGAATTCAAGGTGTGTAGTGTGATGATTTGAGACAGGTATATCTTGCAAAATATTTACCACAATAAGGTTCTTTAAAATATCGGCCACATAATTTACATACTTACTGTTCTGTTCTTAAGGTGGGTGATTTGTATTTCCTCACAGCCTTGGCAACGTTGTACCCAGGCAAAGAGGTTAAATTGGGTCTAAGTATAGTCTTAATTTGCATTTTTCTAATGAGTGAGGTTAAGAGTCTCCATAGTTTCAAGACTCTTTCCCTCTCCCCCTGCTTTTTTCTGTGACCTTAACTATTTTAGGGGTTTTGAAGCAGAAATTGCTATCCTTATTTATACATTTTTTTTTCCTAATTCAAGTTTAACAGGTACAGCAGAGTGTATAAACCTTAAGGGTGTAGTAAGGTTGGATTTTTATAAGCCTCTGACTCTCAATCTGGATTTTTTTTGTTGATTTTTCACCAGAAGATGTCAACAAAAGTTTCAGACAACAGCCAAGATAGGTATTTTTCTTTTCGGATGGCCCTTACATGATTTGTGTACTGAAATGTTAAAGGGTTGTAGTTGTCTCATTGGGCCATCAGGAAGAAGAACCAGGTTCACATGAGGCATTCGTGCTGCCTGATAGTGACTGTAAGACGCATTTCTATATCAGAGGGGTTCAAATGCAGAAAACATTTCATCTTAAAAGTGGTGAAATATGTTAGATAATGCCAGATTGTTTTCCTTAGAGAGTTCATACTAATTTACACTGTCAAAAGGAAGGTAAAACATTTTGGTTGTTTAACATAATCTCAAAGAGTTGATACTGTCAGATCTTTTTGTCAGTCTAACATGTAATATGTTCACTGATTTTTTTCCTCCTTTTAACGTTTTTTTTCAGTGAAGTCAAACTCATACAGTAAATGGCAAAAAATCATCAGTGTAATAATAATATCATGATTTTATCTCAAAGTAAATAGATCCATGTAACTACCACCGAGAAGCAGAACACCGCCAAGGGCCCACCTGTGTGCCGCCTCCCACCCCAGTCACCTCTGTTCGTTTCTTTCCCAAAGAAGTCACTGTTCTGAAAGCTGACACCCTAGCGTCAGTTTCGCCCATTTTTTGAATGTTACGTACATGGGTCATGCAGCAGGGCTACCTTTTCATCTGATGTCCTTTATTTAACAATATGCTGGTGACACCCGGAACTAATCTTGTAAACAAACAAAACAAGCCAATTTGTCAGTGCCACCACGGGAGGAAGAAATGGGAATACTTTACATCTGAGAATAGCAGTATTTTCAAGAGGAACCACTTTTTTCATGATCGAGGCCATAATGATGGGGAGGGCAATGGTCAGAAACCAGGAGCCCAAATTAGGATTCTCATACTGCCTTGCCCCAGCTGGATGACTTTGAGATCACATGAACTCAGTGCCTATAATGATCCCTACTCTAGCTACAGGAGAGGCTTTCTGTGAGGATTCTCTAAAATAATACATGGGAAAATGCTCAGCATTGAAACAATCGTGATGCTGTTACTTAAATTCCCATTGTGATGGTAAAGGTGGGGGCCTTTAGAAGATAATCAGATCATAAGTTAGAGCTCTCATTATGGCATTAAAAGTGTGAGTTAGTCTGTCAATCAGATCTGACTCTTTATGACCCCATGGACTATAGCCTGCCAGGCTCCTCTGTCCATGGAAGTCTCCAGGCAATAATACTGGAGTGGGTTGCCATTTCCTTCTCCAGGGGATCTTCCCCATCCAGGGATTGAACCCAGGTTTCCCGTGTTGCAGGCAGATTCTTTACCATCTGAGCTACCGGGAAGCTCCATTATGACATTAGTGTCCTTATAAAAAGAGACATGAGGGAGCTTGCTGCCTCTCTCTTCTGTTGTGCACCATATGAAGGTACAAGGAGAAGACAGTGGTCTGTAAACCAGGAAGAGGTCCCTCACCAAGAACCTGACCATGATGGCAGCCTAATTTCAAACTTCCAGCTTCTGGAACTGATATTTGTTGTTTAAGTTGATCTCCCCCTTCAAAAAAAGAGAAAACTCCAATATATTCATAACATTTATCCATGTTAAGTGTCATTGTGAGTTGTTCCGTGTGGCTTAGTAAAATGAACAAAGATATGTTCTCATTCTTACAGTGTGTAAAAGAGTGATTCCCACTGTATGTGTATGTTTGAATCACTTATGAGTTTTGTTTTATTGAGGAGTTTGCAAATCATTTTTATTGCTGAAATATCTTTTTGTAATTCAAATGCTCATATCTAAATAGATTTAAAACATATATCTGTGGTCTTTGAATCCTTTTTCTGAATTATTTATATTTGTAATATGTAATAGATTCCTATGGTTCAAAGATTAAAAGGTATAAAAAAAAGTGGTCTCCCACTTCTACAACTATCCAGTTCATGTCTATCCCAATTGCCTAATATCTGACTCTGCCCAGGAAACTAATATTACTAGTTTCTTTGCTCAGTCGTGACACTCAGTCATGTCCGACTCTGCAGCTCCATGGACTTGAGCCTGCCAGGCTCCTCTGTACTGGAGTGGTTTGTCATTCTCGTCTCCAGGGGGTCTTCCTGACCCAGGGATTGGACCCAGGTCTCCTGCGCTGCAGGCAGATTCTTCACCGTCTGAGCCACCAGGGAAGCGCAGAGTCTTTTATACTTATAAGAAAATATGAATATAAATTACACCTTTATCCCTCTGCCCAAAACACATCACAGCAACTATCCTGTACTTTTTTTTTGCTTAGCATTTTGCATATTTTTAATGTATCAGAGCATATTAATTATCTCTAAGGTTCTTAATTCATTTTCATTGCAATATAGTATTATATTATGCTAATATATCATCCATTCTGTTTTGCATTTATACTTTTTGGCTAGTTTGAAATAATGCTGCAGTGAACATTCTAGTAAATATCTTTTGGTGAAATGTACACACATTTTAGATATGTGTACACACATATCTAGGGTGGAATTTCTATGTCACAAGCAATGTAGATTTCCCCTGCTGTACATTTTCAACAAACCTGGTATCATTAGTTTCTTTGATTTTTACCCATTCTGATGGGTACACACGTGGTATCTTATTGTGTCTTTAATTTTTATTTTCCAGAATACTAATGAGATTGCCAGTTTACCCCCTTCTATTTACTGGCTGTATTGGTCCTCTCAGAAACTGTATTTTTAATAAAAGCCAGAATATATAATCTCCATCTGTAAGACTAACAAACTCATACACTAATAATCTGATTATTTCTTGGATAATCAAGAAGTATTTGATTTCATGGGTATCGAAGAAACTTTTTTTGGGAGGAGAGCTGGACTGCTCAACATGTGGGATACTAGGTTTGATCCTGTGCCTTCTGCAGTAGAAATGCAGAGTCCTAACCACTGGACATCCAGGGAATTCCCTCAAAGTATATTTTGAGTGTTCTAATTGCATTTTACAAAAATAAATGTTAGAATAGAAATTACATTCCTTTGATGTAGAGCTAGGACTTTTTCATAGTATGTGAGGATGGTCCAGTAGGGAAAGGAGAGAGATTAGCACCTCCACCATGAAGTGATTTTTAGAATTTAATTTTTAGTTATATCATCATTATGGACTTCCAAGGTGATCTTGTGGTGAGGAATCCCCTTGCTAATGTGGGGGACACAGGTTTGATCACTGGTCCAGATAGATTACCCATGTCAAAGAGCAACTAAGCCACAGCTACTGAAGCCTGAGTGCCTAGAGCCTCTGCTCCTCAACAGGAGAAGCCACTGCAATGAGGAGCCTGTGCATTGCAACACAGAGAGCTGTCTTAGCTCTCCACAGCTAGAGAAAGCCGGCACAACAGCAATGAAGACCCAGCACAGCCAAAAATAAAATTTTAAGAACTGTTATTTTTAAAATAGCAACATTGTTTATTGGTTTATATTATTTTATTGAGAGATAGTCAATCTAAAATACTAGTTTATATTAGTTTGCAGGTGTATGTACAACATAGTGATTCAAACGTTTTATCAATTACACTCCATTTATAGTTCTTGTAAAATACTGACTAAATTCCCTGTGCTGTACAGTATATCCTTATAGCTTACTTATTTTATATATAGTAGCAACAGGTGAGTTTATTTCTCTCCTTGGGTTCTTGTGTTGTCATAACAAAGATTTTGAATGACAGACTAATTATAATTACTATAGCTCAAGCAAGCAGGATTTCTCAGCTCTTGTCTTGTTGTGGCAAGAATTTGAAACAACAGACTGGTTACGGCTCAGGCAGACAGAACTTTTATTAAGGAGACAGTGGATAGTGAACTCCTGAGACTTGGCAGCAGGTAACCCTGAAGGAGAAGCAATCCCCGTTGGCTTTCCTTTTTATACTTCCTCTTGGTTCTGCCCTGTGCAAAATAGGGCTTGTACCTGTCACCAGTCAGGAAAGGTAATGCAAATTGGGTGTACGTTCAAGGCCAATCAGGGAAGGGGGTATGTCTGGGACCCTGCAAAATTGGGTTGTTACATGTTCATCTAGGTGTGCGTGGACTGTTTTGAGTGACGGTTGCACGTGACATAACAACAAGCTCTGTTGTGTGTGTCTTTCCTATAATTCAGTCTGTTATAATCAGTTGTATGTATGTATAGAATACTTGTTAACCCATAATGGGCTCCTGGCTGCCTAAGGTTACTTGAGGACACAGCTTTGCATCAGTGGCTCTTGTGTCAGAGTTGGAGAAGCCCCTATGGCTAGTTTGTATCCACTTTGTGCCTAGGGTGCATGGGCAGGAGTTGGAAGGATCTCTGTGGTTATTTTTTGTAGCATACCGGTGAGCTCTCCTGGGCCTGTCTTGGGTAGGGTTTAGAGATCAGCTTGCATCGTTTTCAGTAGGCTACCTTCTGTTGCTCCTGCCCAACTTCCTGTGTGTATGTGTGTGAATTGTGTCCAACTCCTTGCGTGTGTTTGTGTGTGTGTGTGTTTCTCAATTGTGTCCAATTCTTTGCAACCCTATGGCCTGTAGATCTCCATGCTCCTCTGTCCATGGAATTCTCCAGGCAAGAATATGGGGGAGTGGTTTGCCATTACCTTCTCCTGGGGATCTAACCCCCTTCTCCTGGGGATCTTCCACCCAACAGTAGATTGTACTTCTTAATCCCCTACCTCAGTCACACTCCCCACTCCCCCCCACCCCACCCCGCCCAATCATTAGTTTGTATCTGTGAGTCTGTTTCTTTTTTATGTTGGAATTTAGATTTTTTTCTTGTCTTTTTTTTTCTTTTCTTTTAAATTTTGACTGTGCTGGGTGTTCATTGGGTCATGCAGGCTTCTCTAGTTGTGGTACTCTGTGTGGGGGTTTTGGTTTCATCATGTGCCGTTCTCAGTGCTTGGATGAGATTTTGAAATTCTCCCTCCCACCCCCACCCCTTTAAAATTTAATAGATGTTTGTCCAGAAGTTCTTTTAGTAAGTTCTGTTTTCTTTTGACAATAAAGTTGTGAGTGGATCTTCATGTGTTAGGTTATTAATAACATTGTTTTTATCTAAAGGATACTAGAAACTTTAAGAATAAATTGTATTTAATTCTGTTTGAGTAAGTCAGAGTAATTGACTGTCGAACAAGAGTAAGCAGTATACTTATATTCATTTTTAGCCTGTATTAAATTAATTATTACTTTTTGCTTTCCTTTTCTCTTTTCCCCTTTAAATAGACTTTTTTTTTGTTGTTGTTGTTACGAAGAGCAGTTTTAGTTTTACAGTAAAATTGAATGGGAAGTACATAGTTCCCATATATCCAACCCCCCCCAACACCCATACCCCCATCACATAACCTCCATCACTGTCAACGTCCTGCACCAGCATGTTGGTGATTTTTGAGTTGACTATTCCCTTACTTTTGGGAAAGTGAGCAGTTTGATATATGTTGACATTGTTCTGAAATTATAACATTCCTTCCATTTTAGAAAGCATATTATTGACCTTATTTCAAAAGAAAAGAAACCAAGACTAGAATTAAATTATTTGCTTCCTAGTCAAATTTTATTTTGAAGTTTCCAGATGAAAATTTTCATCTTTAGTAGCAGCAGTTATGATCTCCTTTGATTCCTTCTAATTTATTGAGAACTTGAAGATTTTTCGGTCTTTTCTCCTTTCTTTTAAATGTAAAACGTTCAAACCGGATGTTTGAAATTTTTGTTACAGTTTCTGATTTGGGGACTTCCCTGGTGGTCCAGTGGCTAAGATTCTGTGCTCCCAATGCAGGGGACCTGGGTTCGATTCCTGGTCGGGAAACTAGATACCACATGCCACAACTAAAGATTCCACATGCTCCAGCAAAGATCGAAGATCCGGAATACTGCAGCTAAAGACCAGGCGCCGCCAAACAAATAAATATTAAAAAAAAAAAAAAAAAAATTCTGGCTTGGAGTATTACTGACAAATATAGATAATTCCAGATGTAGCATGGGGTACAAGTTCCAATTTAGTTTGAATGGACTAGTCCATAAATGAGTTAATGATTAGGATGCTGCTATCATAAAGGTAAAATGCTAGTTGTGATGCATGGGCTTCTTACCACAGTGACTTCTCTTGTTACAGAGTGCAGGCTCTAGAATGTGGGCTCTGCAGTTGTGGTACATGGCCTTAGTTGCCCCTCAGCATCTTGAAACTTCCTGGATCAGGGATCCAACCCATGTCCCCTGCATTGGAGGGGGATTCTTAACCACTGGACCACCAGGGAAGTCCCCTTATGTCTATTTTAATGCTAAGCTGTCAGTGTCTTGAAATTCTTAATTTTATAAAATTTAGTTTTATTTATTTGACTGTGTTGGGGCTTAGTTGTGGCACGGGGGATCTTATTGTGCCACGGGGGAATCTTTTGTTGCAGCTCATGAGCTCTCTAGTTGTGATGTGGGGACTCAGTAGTTGTGGCTCTCTGGCTTAGTTGCTTCAGGGCATGTTTGATTTTAGTTCCATTCCTAGGGATTAAACCTGTGTCCCCTGCGTTGCACAGTGGATTTTAAACCACTGGACCACCAAGGAAGTCCCTGATGTTCTTAATTTTTGAATAAGTGGCCTAGCTTTTTTATATTGTAATGGGGACTACAAATTATGTAACCAGTCCTGGTCCTGAATAAACAAAGTGTATTATTTAATAAGAAGGAGACAACCCAATAAAAATGTCAAAGACTCTGAACAAAGGGATGCAAAAAGGAACATGAATCATGAATAAACTTGTGAAGAGATCTTCAACCTTACTAAATCTTCAACCTAGTCAGGTATAAACAGATTACAGTGTGATACCATTTTATGTGTTCTGTACTGCTACAAATTATGAAATTTGATTTTACCTAGTATTGGAGAAGTTGTGTTCATATGTTGCTGGTGAATTGGTAAGGTGATCCGATTGAAGACACTTGGGCATTTTTGATAGATGTGAGAATTTGGATGCCCTGTGACCCACCAATTTCCCACTTTGTGTATCCCAAAGACATTCTTGTATAAGCATACCTGGCGAGTTGAATAGTAATATTGATAAAAGCAAAAAAGTAAGCCATACAGATGTTTGTAAACCAACTAGATAAACACATTGTGGCATATTTATATATTATGGAATACCATATAAGGCAGTGAAAATGTAACATGGATAAAGCATAGAAAAATATTAAGTGAAAAAATTCACATCCCTAAATATTTCATTCAGCATACCAGTTTATCAAGCTGAAAAAATGATGGTGGGTGGGAGGAGGAGACATATCTAAACAAAATATTTAATGACATATGCATATGTGACAGTGTTTTATTTTATTTTTTTTAGTGTTATACTTTAAAAAGCAATGGGATAATACATAATTAGGATAAAGGTTAGAAGGACAGGGGCACTAGATAATGTTATCGGTGTTCTTATGTGATGTGGTGATTTACAGTTTACAGTGTTCATTTTAAGCTTGCTTACATTCATCTTTCCATGTATTTTGTGTGTGTCAAACATTACCTTAAAGAAAGGGGAAAGCTCCTAATGGTTAGACACTTATGACGTAGATGGAGGGGTGGCTTGGAAAGTAGAAAGATAACTAGCATATTACAGAACAGAGGTTTCAAGAAAGAGGAGATGATCAGCATAAGAGATCAGATAGTTGAATAGGACATGAACTTAATTCCCTTTCAGCGCTAACATTTTGTAATTTAAATATTGTGGTTTATGTGTTTTCTGTATTTTTCCCATATTTAAAATTACAGAGTTATAAGCAATTATGATATATAAGTGATATAATTACTTTTAATTTAGTCCATTTAAGTGTTAATATCTTTTATCTTTACCCTTTTTTTTTTTTGTAGTATATCTTCTAATCTGAAAAAGTCTTCCATGAAAACTTCACTTTTAAAAAAACAAGTAATGCCGTCTATTTTTCTAAAACACTGAAATGGGGGCTCTCGTTTCAAGGTAAGTATTAATTTCATATCTTTATCACATTTTTTCAGTAGTTAAATGTAGAAGGAAGGTCTGAATATTGGTTACATTGTAAATCTTTTAGTTATTCTGGGGTGGACATAGGAAGGAAATACTAAGCTTTGTTTTAAGATAGATGCTTAGGATTATATTTACCACATATTTTAACAGAACTTCATGAAGGAGAGAGGAGGGGTCAGTGGTATTTAAAGATTTTTAGAGAGGTTAATTAAAAACTGAAAGCTTTTTGGATTTTGCAGTTAAGAGGTCATTGCTGGCTGGTTAGAGGCCATTTTAGGTCTATGTTTGTTGCTAAAAATAAGTTTTCAGTAAAGAGTGAAAGAGAAGTTGAAAAAGTGAATATTTTAGCCCTTAAGTGATTTATTAAACCAATATATGATATGTACTTAGTATGTAGCAATCATTTCTCTAAGCACTGTAGTTATAGTGTATAACTATTAACATATATATATATATTATGTATGTATAAACCAATATATATCTTGGTTCAAGCTTCTTATAGATAATTTAATGCCCAAATATTTCCCCCCAGCTTTATTTAGATATAATTAACATACAACACTGTGTATTTGCCGAACTATGTTTATGGCTTTTTTCACTCTTTTGTGTGATAAATTACATGGTCCACCCTAGTTATACCGTTAACAGGGACAGATATTCCCTGCCTGGGTATAACTTGTTTGTTATACTGGGCTGGTGGTCTAGTAGGCAAGTTAGGTGTTGAACAGCACTGGTCACTGTGGTAAGTGCTACAAAAGTGAAATAATGACTACCTGAGTGGGGGGTGGGAGTGGAAGTTGGTGGTTTGTGAGTTCATTGAGCAGGATAGATTTAAAAGGCAGATTTGGCAGGGCATATGGAAGAGAGAAATCATGTATATGAATGTAGGGTTTTGAGTGGCTAGAAGTGTGATAGTACCATAAGAAAAGTAAGGAAACTACAAAGAAAGACTGGTTATTAGGGGGCAAGCAGATGGGACTGGAACATAAATTCTGTTAGACCTATTTTGATTTTGGAAGTACAGGTAGAACTTTCAGAGTATCTCCCTAAATGTGGAAATATGAGACTAAAATTTAGAAAAAAGATGCAATTTAGGGCCCAAAAATACAAAGTTTGGAGTAATTCGCATGAAGTTTAAGCTGTGGAAGGAGGTTACATGTTTAGTATCCTAGCAGAGGCAAACTCTTAGAAATGCCTATTGTGGGAGATGGGAAGGGGGTTCAGGTTGGGGAACACATACACACCCGTGGCTGATTCATGGCAATGTATGGCAAAACCACTAAAATATTGTGAAGTAACTAGCCTCCAATTAAAGTGACTAAATTTATATAAAAAAGGTTATATATATAAAAAGAAATGCCTATTGTAAATATTGGTGTTAAAAATTTAATAAAGGGAGAATAAGAAGAAAAATATGAAGGAGAAGGATGGGATGCTTAGATTATGGATTCTAATATCCTAGAAGGGCATTAAGTTTAATTAAACTCAATAACCTAAGGTATAAATATAACCTAATAATGAATAATTATTAGATTAATTGTATAATAAAGTAGCATAGTAATTAGTATGAGATTCTTAATCTGCGAGAACAGATTGAATAGACCAAGATGAATTATAAGAGGTTAAGCAAATGGTTTTACAAAATAGAAAGAAGTGTGAAGAATAAAATAGAATGTTTTTCAAGAAGTTTGCACAGGAACAAAGACAGCAATCATTTTGGAAAGTTAGCCACATGGAAGATATTTTAGCATTTTGTTTGTGTGTGTGTGTGTGTGTGTGTGTGTGTGTGTGTGTGTAAGTGTGCTCAGTCATGTCCGACTCTATGGCCCCATGGACTGTAGCCCACCAGGCTCCTCTGACCATGGAATTTTCCAGGCAGAAACACTGGAGCAGGTTACCATTTCCTACTCCAGGAGATGAATTTAATACAAGAAAACAGATTTTTTAATACCACAGGAAAGTAGGAAGTGTAGAAAAAGGTGAATTGGATACATGGAGGGCTTGTAATTCCTGATGGATAAATTTATTTGGATTTGTTTATTTTATTTTATTTTTTAATTTTTTTAGTTTTCATTTATTTATATTAGTTGGAGGCTAATTACTTTACAATATTGTCATGCTTTTTGCCATACATTGACATGAATCAGCCATGGATTTACATGTGTTCCCCATTCTGATCCCCCATCCCACCTCCCTCCCCATCCCTTCCCTCTGGGTCATCCCAGTGCACCAGCCCTGAGCACTTGTCTCATGCATTCAACCTGGGCTGGCGATCTGTTTCACACTTGATGAGATACATGTTTCAGTGCTATTCTCTCAGATCATCCCACCCTCCCCTTCTCCCACAGAGTCAAAAAGTCTGTTCTATACATCTGTGTCTCTTTTTCTGTCTTGCGTATAGGGTTATCGTTACCATCTTTATTTTATTTTAAAAATATTTATTTATTTGACTATGTTGAGTCCTAGTTGCGACACACAAGGCCTTTCATTGTGGCGCACAGACCTTCTCTGGTTGGGGAGCATGGGCCCCAGACCATGGGAGTTTCAGTAGATGTAGCACACGGCTCTCAAGTTGTGGTTTGGTTCTGGAATGTATAGACTCAGTAGTTGTGGCTCACAGGTTCAGTTGCTCCGTGGCATGTGGGATCTTAGTTTCCTGAACAGGAATTGAACCTGTGTCCCTGGCATTGCAAGATAGATTCTTAACCACTGGACCACCAGGGAAGTCCGTGTTTAAATTGTAAAATGTGCATAACAAAATTGACCGTTTGACTATTACTGTTTTCCTTTTTTATGGTAAGTTAACATTTGCTATATATGAATGAGGTCTGCTGCTTCATGTGTACAAAGCAGCTGAATGCTCAGTTTCATCTGTACAGTCATTGCTCACTTTTCTTTACTCACATCAGATATAGGGACTGAGAAATATTGAAAGAATTAATTGTTTTATTTCATGTTGTCAAGAGTCCATTCTCTTGCTGTTGCTTCTATCTATAAATTGAGAAGTGAAATATCCAAGAGTACTCCCTTTTTAAAAAGTTTAGTAAAAAGGAGATTTCCATGGAGAAGTCAGTGACACCCCACTCCAGTACTCTTGCCTGGAAAATCCCATGGATGGAGGAGCCTGGTAGGCTGCAGACCATGGGGTCGCTACGAGTCCGACTTGACTGAGGACTTCACTTTCACTTTTCACTTTCATGCATTGGAGAAGGAAATGGCAACCCACTCCAGTGTTCTTGCCTGGAGAATCCCAGGGATGGCAGAGCCTGGTGGGCTTCCATCTATGGGGTCGCACAGAGTCGGACACGACTGAAGTGACTTACAGCAGCAGCAGCAGTGACTATGTAACATCCAGCTGAAGACTAGCAGGGGGGTACTCTTTCTGCCCCCTTCTGATGCCTATGTCAGAGGCTTTATCTATCTCCTTTATACTTTAATAAAACTTTATTACACACACACACACACACACACACACACACACAAAGGAGATTTCCAAACCACATCGTGTTTGACTAAGAGATGGTGTCAGAGTATAGAAGCAACAAAAAGGTTGTGAAAGACCTTTTCCTGGGAATTCCCTGGCAGTCCAGTGGTTAGGACTCTGAGCTTTCATTGCTATGGGCCCAGATTGAATACCTGGTCTGGGAACGAAGATACTGCAAGCTCCAAGGTGAGGCCAAAAAATAAAGTAAGATAAAATAACACACGCACACACACACACAAAATAACACAAACAAAACTTCCCTCTAAACTTCCCTCTAAGGAAGAGGTCTGGTTACTTTGCTCATTGACATTGAATACTAAGAAAAAACACAGCTGTAGAACCTCAGATTGTCTCTAAATCCTGTGCTCCCTAGCTCCTAAAGCTAAGGAAGTATAAAAATACATTAGCCTTCCCCTGTTTGCCTTTTTATACTGTTGATGGGGTTCTCAAGTCAAGAATGTTGTAGTGGTTTGCCATTCCCTTCTCCAATGGGCCACATTTTCAGATGAATGAGCTTAAATAAATGTTAAGCCATCCACAACTCTATGTGACTTTATTGTTCTTACTTTATCATCATATTTCATCCTATCAACAACTTGCCTCTAAAATGGAAGTTATCCACAGTTTATAGATGAAGAAATCCTTAAATTGGAGGTACGTACAAATGTGGGCATCTGGAAAGAGGTCAACATGTTCTTCCTAAACTTTGGCCATTTTAACTGTTTTTTAAGTGTACAATTTCCTGACATAAATATATTCATAGTGTTGTGCACCCATCAGCACGATCCATCTCCACAACTTATTCTATCACCCCCAAACCCAGATAACCATTCTTCTGTGAAGCTGTCTGTGTCTGTGGATTTGCCTCTTCTGTTTAGGTCTTGTAAGTGCAATCATACAGTGTTTGTCCTTTTGTGGTTGGTTTATTTCACTTCGCATAGGTGTCCTCAAGCTTCATCTATGTTTAGCATGTATCACAATGTCTCTCTTAAGGCTGAATAAATATTCCATTGTATGTATTACTATGTACCACACTTTGTTTATCCACCCATCTATTGAGTCAAATATGACTTGCTTTCACCTTTGGCTGTTGTTAATAATACTGCTGTAAACATGGGTATAGAAATATTGCTGGATCATTTGGTGAAGTGAGGTGAAAGTTCCTCAGCAATGTCTGACTCTTTGCGACCCCATAAGACTATACAGTCCATGGAATTCTCCAGGCCAGAATACTAGGAGTGGGTAGCCTTTCCCTTCTCCAGGGGATTTTCCGAACCCTGGGATCGAACCCAGGTCTCCTGCATTGCAGGCAAATTGTTTACCAGCTGAGCCAGAAAGGAAGCCCTGGGTCATATGGTAATTCTATTTAAATATTTTAGGAATTACCATACTCTTTCACAGTATTTGCACCATTTTTCATTCCCACCAGTAATATACAAGGGTTTACAGTTTCTTCACATCTTTGCCTTAATTTGGTTTATAGTGTGTTTTTGGTTTTGAGCACTGGAACGTTTTAAGTATATTTCCTTAAAAGAAGGTTTATCATAGATTGTTTTCTAGTAGTCTTAGAAGGAACGGAAATCTTCATGCTCTGTTGTAAGGTCAGAACTGGTATTTCTTTACCAGTTGTCACCTAGTTATTAATAAATTTTAGTGAGAGCTCCTCACAAAATGAAAATTATGGGGCTTTGGAAGGAATACATTGCCAAAAACTTATTCTGTGTAATCTGACTGTAATGTTTACTGTACTAAGGACCTTCACTTGGCTTAAGAGAAAGCTATGTGTTTTAATTTCTGAGTAGGAATAACTATGATTTCCAAGGATTGGACAGGATGATTAAATGAGTTAGAATGCTTCCCCTCCCCCAACAGATGTACTTGGAAATTGGAAATTTTATAAGGAGGTGGAGAGAGTTTCATTCTGTTGTTGACTGACACATTGTCTGTTTAATAGTTAGGAAAACACATTCCTTGTTCAGATGCATTGAAGACCAATCAGAGTTATTAAGCAAAAAAAAAGTGCTGATGGGATTATAGTTTCTGCAGAGAGGTTTTTGAAAGCTTGTACCTTGTTTGCAGTTGTCATTAAGATTTGGAAATATTGAAATAGTTCATATTCATTAGCTTCAGTATTGTTATAATTTTGCTTTTCCCAGGTAAATCTTGTTATAACTGGATCATATGGTAATGATAAACTTGAAAGTAATAAACTTGAAGAAGTTTATTTTAGAAGCTGCTTGTCATGTTATATGAACATTATGAATAAACTGAGTGGTTTAAACTTGTCTTCTAGTTTTTACTAGTTCCTCTTATCCCAGTTCGTTGCCTTAGGATTCTTTTTGTTTAATATGCACTAGATGTTTATGCATTAGAAAAATGTTCATAAAGATTATATTGTTGAGTGTCTACTGTTTCTGGTTCTTTGATAACATGCTTTTTGCTTTAACTCAGAAAATAACTGTGGTTAGATTGTCATATAGTCTGCCACAGACAGTAAGGATATTGTGATAGAAATTCTGCTGTCTATGTAGCATGACCTTTCAAAACTGTTTTCTTTGCTGCAAGCGTCTCCCTTAGCCTTTTGACTGCCACATGACAGAGGAAGCAGCATATATAAGGCGATATAAACGACTGCCTTGTTGATCTCGTTTATGTTGAGGATGAGCTAGTTTTATGCATTATACATAGAGTACATTTTAAGGGTAAGTTTAAAAAAATTTTTTTATTAGAGTATAATTGATTTGCAATACAGTGTTGTGTTGTTTCCAGTGTACAACAAAATGAATCAGTTATACATATATCCACTCTTTTTTTTTTTTTGAAAGATTCTTTTCCCATATGGACCATCACAGATTACTGAGTAGATAGGTTCCTGTTAGTTACCTATTTTATATAAAATATTTTATATAGGTATACAGGTAACTAATGAAGTAGTGTGTATATGTCAATCTTAATGTCCCAATTTATCCCGCCCCCTTAAGTGTAATTTTTAAAAGAAAATAATAGTAAATTATAATAGTAAAAATTGAAATGGAAAATCATTTATGTTACTTTGAAGAAAGGTCTAACTTTTTTTTTCAGAGTTTTAAGAATTATTAATTAATGAAGATTATTATATACAGCTGATGACTACAGATCTAGTATTTTTGTGGCAAAGATTTTAAAGCAGCTTTGGAATTGTCTTTCTCTTGTTCCTGAAGATTCTTTTTTAGAACTGTGAAAGGGTCTAGGGAACCTGAGGAAGCACCAACTTGATTTTAAACTTTGATCTTATTTTCCACTAGTAGTTTAGCTCTGTAATGTAAGTATTTATTTATTCATCATTCAGCAAATAGTTACTGAGGTCCTGTATCAGTCATGGTGCACAAAGAACTGCAAAGATGACAGAACATGTCCCTGTCATTCAGGAACTCACTATTTAGATTTCAGCAAAGGAGGCAGGAGTAGAGCTGAGCAGGATCACAACTCCTTGCTGCAGATGCTAATGTCACTTCCCTCCTGGAATCTAGAGATAAAGACAGAGTTGATGAGGAGTAGTAGTTAGGGCCATGAGGATAGTTAGGATTCTTAGGTAGGAATAATGCTGGAAAAGAAGCAACTGCCAGTGATAGAAGAAAATCTGGAGCTTGGGTTTGATTATCATTAACCCTGAGATCACAGGCACAGTAAAATGGGGAATGGGTTCCCATCAAATGGGTTCTTCAGGCTAGGTGCTGCCGAGGAACTTGACATCTGTTACCGCTATTAATCCATTTTGAAAGAGTGTGAAATTTAGAATCTATGCGGAAGAGCACATGAGAACCTAAATTTATAATTTAAAGAACGATGAAAAATGAACAACTCTGCATAACAGCCAGATTAATCATAGGTGCTTTCTTCTATCTTGCTTCCTCTCCCCAAGCTATTCTTTACTGAATTTTTGTTATTTTCTTGCTTTTCTTTTTAACATTACTATCTCTGTTCATCTCTATCTCTGAACGATATAAGGCTTTGAGTAAATGGAATCATATTGTATATATTCTTTTTTATTTCTCTTAATATTATTTATACGATTCATTTATGATAGTTTGTATAGCTTTAGTAATTTCCTATATTGTAAAATGTATAATTTATTGAACCATTCTGTTTTTTGAAATTTTAGCTGTTTTTGGTTGCTCTAGGTATTTATTGCTGCGCGTGGGCTTTCTCTAGCTGCAGTGGGTGGGGGCAGCTCTTCATTGCAGTGTGGAGGCTTCTCATTGCAGTGGCTTCTCCAGTGGAGCACCACAGGCTGTAGGTGTGCAGGCTTCAGCCGTCGTGGCCCGCGGGCTCTAGAGCACAAGGTATATGTCTAGCGTAGTTGTGGCAAACAGGCTTGGTTACTACGCAGCATGTGGAATCTTCCTGGTGCAGGGATCTAACCTGTGTCCCCTGCATTGGCAGGTGGACTCTCATCCACTGTCCACCAGGGAAGTCCTGATCCATTCTGTTAATGCGCATTTAGTTTGTGTCTAGTTTTTGCATATTATGAAAAGTTTCACATTCCACACCCATGTACATGTTGACAACTTGGATAAGAGGTTTCCTGGCATGGATGCCTAGTGAAGGAATTTTTGATGCCAACATTCTTGGAAGAGGTTGAATCAGTTTACTCTCCCTCCAGATCTGTGAAATGTTATCTCATTGTGCTTTTAATTTACTTTCCTTGGTGACTAATGATATTTATGGTATATACTCCCAATATGTTAATGGGACTTTTGGCTCCTGTGAAATTTCTATTTAATTATTTTGCACATTTTTCTCTTGGGTTTGTGTTCTTTGTATATTCGTTTCTCACTGTGATGTATAAAAATTGTTTATTTGATCAATTTTTATTCACTTGTTTAACATTTATCAGTGAGTCTCCTGTTGTTTTTTGCGTAAAGAATAGTACCTTAATGTGGCCTACCAGAATGTGGATTTGGCCAGCCCCTCCACTACCATTCTGCCTCTGTTTTCCACTTCTCTCTGTTCCAAATGGTAGTCTTTGAATTCCTCAGATAATTAAGGTTTCTTAGGCCTTTGCATATGTTCTTTTTCATTTTGGCTAGCCAATTTCCTCTCTTCCATTAAGACTGTTCAAATATCCCTTTCTCTTGGAAAGTACTCTTGTCTCTCCCTTCCTCCAATCCATGTACTTTGTGTCTCTATACTTAGGAAAAATATGGTAGTTTTAATCAGATGATTAGTCAAGAGGAGAAAGCAAGCTGTCAACATGTCCATTTCTATCAGGGGATTACAAAGCGTATGTGCAGAGTGATAAACAAGGATGAAAGCTAAATGATGAATGATTTCGGAACATCATAATTGTAGCCTCATCAGTGTCCCCACTCCTCTTCATAGTTCTGTTTTCTGTTTGAATGGAGAAGGGTGATTCGAAAAACTCAGTGGTAGAGTACACAGCGGTAGAGTACACAGCATTGGACTGAATGTAACTGAGGGAGCATGTGTGAGTTTTTTTTTTTTTAATAAAGTGAAACAGTTGAAGTACAATATTATGTTAGTTTCAGGTGGACTGCATATGATTTGATATATGCATACATTATGAAAAAGGTTTCCCTGGTGGCTTAGATGGTAAGGAATCCACCTGCTATACAGATTAGGTTCGACCCCTGGATGGGGAAAGATCCCTTGGAGAAGGAAATGGCTACCCACTCCAGTATTCTTGCTTGGAGAATCACATGAACGGAGGAGCCTGGCAGGCTGTAGTCCATAGGGTTGCACAGAGTTGGACATGCCTGAAGCAACTTAGCGTACACGCATACATTATGAAATGATCACCACTAGATGGTCTAGTACCCATCTATCCCTAAACAAAGTTATTACAATTTATTATTGACCCTGTTCCTTATGCTGTATATTAGATACTTATGGCTTTTAAAAAAATTATATAACTGGAGGCTTGTGCCTTCCCCCTTTATGGCTAAGTAATATTCCATTATAGATACAGTTATTAGATCTTTATCAAGTTGTCTGTTGATGGACACTTAGATTGCTTCCATATCTTGACTGTTGTAAGTAATGCTACAGTGGACGTTGGAATGCATGTATCTTTTTGAATTAGTGTTTTGGTTTGTTTCAGGCAAATGCCCAGAAGTGAAACTGCTGGCAGTTCTATTGTTAATTTTTTGAAGAACCTCCATACTGTTTTTCAGTAATGGCTGCTCCAGTATACAGTCCCACCTACAGTGCACAGTTTCTTTAACCGGGGTCTACTAGTGCATTATCTCTGCTTTAGTTAATTGGTCAGGCAGTCACTGAATTCAGGTTCCAGGGGAGGGAATGTAGCCCTCACTTCCCAAAAGGAGTAAAGTGAAAGAATTTGGGGGCCTTTTAAAAATTCTTTCCAGGTCACTAGGCAGAACTCTTTGCCATGTAATTATAAAGTCTTTTTGAGTTTTCCATATTCTGTTAATTAATTTGGATTCTTAAAGCTCTCTTTCATTGTCAGTACATTTTAATTTCCTTGAGAGTATTCCCTCAGTTTCCACATGATGTCAGTTTTGAAGTTGAGAAGTGAAGGCAAATGAATCTCTAATGGTAGCTTTTTTTTACTTTAAAAAAAGATCAAAGACAAGAGGCAAAAGTAATGCTGTTTTAATGCCAACAAATTAGACAGCCTAAAGTAAATGGATCGATTTCCAGAAACATAACCTACCAAGAATGACTGATGAATAATTAGAAAGTCTGAACAAATATTACTAGTAAAGAGATTGATCAGTAGCAGAAAACTCTTAACAAACTAAAGTTCAGGACCAGATAGGTCCATTGGTGAATTCTACTAAACATTTAAGGAATTATCAGTCTTTCTCAAACCCTTTGAAAAAATCTCAGAGGAAAAACACTTCCAAACTTATTTTATGAGGCTAGCATTGCCTTGATACCAAAACCAGACAAGAACACTGCAACAAAAGAAAATTACAGGCTCATACCCCTGATGAACACAGTTGCAAAAATTCTCAAAGAAATACTAAATCAAATTCAGTATGTTAAAAGAATCATACACCGTGATCAGTTCAATTCAGTCGCTCAGTCCTGTCCTACTCTTTGCGACCCCATGAACTGCAGTACACCAGGCCTTCCTGTCCATCACCAGCTCCCGGAGTCCACCCAAACCCATGTCCATTGTGTCGGTGATGCCATCCAACCATCTCATCCTCTGTCGTCCCCTTCTCCTCCCGCCCTCAATCTTTCCCAGTATCAGGGGTTTTTTCCAATGAGTCAGCTCTCCACATCAGGTGGCCAAAGTATTGGAGTTTCAGCTTCAACATCAGTCCTGATAACAAACACCCAGGACTGATCTCCTTTAGGATGGACTGGCTGAATCTGCCTGCAGTCCAAGGGACTCTCAAGAGTCTTCTCCAACACCACAGTTCAAAAGCATGAATTCTTCTGTGCTCAGCTTTCTTTATAGTCCAACTCTCACATCCATACATGACTACTGGAAAAACCATAGCCTTGACTAGATGGACCTTTGTTGGCAAAGTAATGTCTCTGCTTTTTAATATGCTGTCTAGGTTGGTCATAACTTTCCTTCCAAGGAGCAAGCGTCTTTTAATTTCACGGCTGCAGTCACCATCCGCACTGATTTTGGAGCCCAGAAAAATAAAGTGAGCCCCTGTTTCCACTGTTTCCCCATCTATTTGCTAGGAAGTGATGGAACTGGATGCCATGATCTTAGTTTTCTGAATCTTGAGCTTTAAGCCAACTTTTTCACTCTCCTCTTTCACTTTTATCAAGAGGCTCTTTAGTTCTTCTTCACTTTCTTCATATCACTTTTAGTTTTTCTTCACCACCACTTAAGGTTGGTGGCATCTGCATATTTGAGGTTGACATAGCTAGGAATAAATTTACGGACAAGGCAATGGCAGCGCACTCCAGTACTCTTGCCTGGAAAATCCCATGGATGGACGAGTCTGGTAGGCTGCAGTCCATGGGGTTGCGAAGAGTCAGATGCGACTGAACGACTTCACTTTCACTTTTCACTTTCATGCATTGGAGAAGAAAATGGCAACCGACTCCAGTGTTCTTGCCTGGAGAATCCCAGGGACGGGGGAGCCTGGTGGGCTTCCATCTATGGGGTCGCACAGAGTCAAACACGACTGAAGTGACTTAGCAGCAGCAGGAGTAGATTTAACCAAGGAGATCACAGACTGAAAACTATGAGACATTGATGAAAGTGAAGAAGACACAAGTAAATGGACAGATTTATGAGTTGGAAGAATTAATATTGTTAAAATATTCTTTCTGTTGAAAGCAATCTATAGATTCAGTAGAACCCCTATCAAAGTTCAAATGACAGGGAGTTCTCTAGCAGTCTAGTGGTTAAGTATCTGCCTGGCAATGCAGGGGAGCAGGTTCTATCCTTGGTTGGGAAGCTAAGATTCCACATGTTGGAGAGCAAGTAAGGCTGTGAGTCACAGCTGCTGACCTGTGTGCCACAGCTAGAGAGCCCAGGTGCCGCAACCACTGAGCCTGCACACCACAACTAGAGAGAGTCTGTGCACTGAAGCAAAAGATCCTGAATGTCCAAACTAAGACCTGATGCAACCAAACAATTAAATTCAAATGATGGTTTTGCAGAAACAGAACCTCAGAATTTCTGTGGAAACACAGAAGACCGAAATAGTCAAATCATCCTTGAGAAAGTACAAAGGTGGAGGCATTGTACTTCCTGATTTCAAACTATGTCACAAAGTTACAGATATTTTAATATATGGTGTTGGCAAAAAAAAAAAAAAAAAAAAAAAAAGATACATAGACCAGTGGAATAGAATAGGGAGCCCAGAAATAAACCCATGCATATATGGTCAGTTAGTTTATGACAAAAGAGCCAAGAATATACAGTGGAAAATAGTCTCTTTAATAAAAGGTGTTAGGAAACCTAGACAGACACATGCAAGAGGACAAAACTATATCGCTGCCTTACATTATACACAAACTCAAGATGGGTTAAGACTTAAATGTTTAAGACCCAAAGCTATTAACTCTAGAACAAAATATAGGCAGTACCTTCAGTGATGTTGGTTTTGGTGATGATTTTTTGTATTTGACATCAAAAGCAAAAAATAAACAAGTAGGACTACATCAAATTGAAAAGCTTCTGCAGGGAATTACCTGGTGGTCTAATAGTTAGGATTTTGTGCTTTTATTGCCATGGCTCAGGTTCAATCCCTACTCAGGCAACTGAGATCTCACAAGCACCACGGTGAAAAAACAAACAATAGCAAAATTTAAAAAACAAAAAGCTTCTGCACAACAAAGGAAACCATTAACAAAAAGAAGAGGCAACCTATCAAATGGGAGAAAATCCTAAATGCAGAAAATAATGAGTGTTTTAAGTGGAGGAAAGGGAACCCTTTTGCACTGTTGAAGGGAATGTAAATTGTTTTAGCCAATTTACATAATTGTAATAAATTGTAAATTTGTGGAAATAGTTGGAGTAAATTTATGAAAATATTAAAAATAGATCTATCCTATGATTCATCATTTTTGCTTCTGGATATTTATCTGAAGGAAGCAAAAACACTCAAAGATACATGCATCCCCATATTCATTGTAGCATTATTTACAAAAGCCAGCACATGGAAACAAGCGAGGTGTCCATTGATGGATAAATAAATAAATTGTGGTGTGTGTACACACAGACACAAACACAGGAAAATTATTTAACCATAAACAAAGAAAGCTTGCCTTTTTGTGACAACCTGGATGGCCCTTGAAGGCTTTATTCTGTGACATAATTCAGACAGAGAAAGACAAGTAAGACAAGTACCTTTTGATCCCACTTACGTCTGAAATCTAAGACAAACAAAACAATAATCTCCAAACTCATAGATAGAGAGAACAGATTGTTGGTTGCCAGAGGCAGGGGGGTGATGGTGGGTGGGCAAAATGGGTGAAGGGGTACAGACTTTTAGTTATAGAATATGTAAGTTATGGGAATGTAATATACATATACATGGTGACTATGTGTTCTGTCGCTCAGTCATGTCCGACTTTGCGACCCCATGCACTATAGCCTGTCAGGCTCCTCTGTCCGTGGAATTTTCCAGGTAAGAGTACTGGAGTGGGTTGTCATTTCCTACTCCAGGGGATTTTCCCGAACCAGGGATTGAACCCAAGTCTCCTGCAAGTTTCCTGCACTGGCAAGCAGATTCTTTACCTGTGATGCCATACAGTTGATAATACTGTGTTGTACATTTAAAAATTAAGAGGTGGTGGAAGTCGCTCAGTCACTCAGTCGTGTCCGACCCTTTGTGACCCCAGGGACTGTAGCCTGCCAGGCTCCTCTGTCCATGGAGTTCTCCAGGCAAGAATACTAGGATGGGTAGTCATTCCTTTCTCCAGGGGATCTTCCCAACCCAGGGATTGAACTCAGGTCTCCTGCAAGGCAGACAGATTCTTTACCATCTGAGCTACCAGAGAGTAGATCTTAAAAGTTCTCATCATAGAAAAAAGAATGCCAATTTAGAAATATTGCTGTCTGATGTTTTTGAAACAAAATGTGATTTACTAGATTAACTGCAATGTACTCTTGTTAATGGAGAAGAAAATGGAAACCCATTCCAGTGTTCTTGCCTGGAGAATCCCATGGACAGAGAATCCTGATGGGCTACTGTCCATGGGGTCACAAAGAGTTTTACCTGACTCGGTGAGTAAACACAGTCTTGTTAATACGGGAGAAATACAAGTGTGAAAGGGAAAATCGCTCAGTTGTGTTATGAGTCCATGGAGTATACAGTCCATGGAATTCTCTAGGCCAGAATACTGGAGTGGGTAGCCTCTCGCTCCTCCAGAGAGTCTTCCCAACCCAGGGATCAAACCCAGGTCTCCCTCATAGCAGGGGGCTTCTTTACCTGCTGAGCCACCAGGAAAGCCCAAGGATACTGGAGTGGGTAGCCTATCTCTTCTCCAGCAGATTTTCCCGACCCAGGATTCAAATGGGGGGTCTCCTGCATTGCCTGCAGGCCAATACTTTACTAACTGAGCTATCAAGGAAGGGCAAATACAGGCGAGTATCCAAAATCTGAGTTTGAAGCATGAATAGATGAAGATTTCAGATTTCTTTGGAATGTAGAAATAGTGACCTGTGATCAATTATTATCCTCCAGACCATGAAACTCCTAGTACTTATTCTATTTTACACAGGTTGTAGGTTGGGGCAGTGAGGCAATAAAGGTGTTACTGGGGTGCTACCTCAGCATTTTAGGTGAGGTCTCCTGATCACCAGTTAATACTACTTTCTATATCACATTGTGAAATTTATTGCAGGTACTCCAAATTTTCCCTTCCGGTATTCCATCATCATCTCTTGTGGTTGAAGTTCTGGGTGGGTTGGTGGAAAACACTGCAAGCAGTCATATAAGCCTTCACTATCTGTCTTTTTCTAATTTTCCCCAGCAGTCTAAGGAGGAGCAGCGTGTGAATGAAATGCATACCTCCACCTCTTTCCACTTGTCTTTCTCAACTGACCTCAGTGCCCTATACATACTGGGTTGCAAACTGCTCAGTTTTATTTTTTGTGATCCTCTCCTCTCCCCATCAGGTGTATGATAAGACATCTTAAACAGCATGAGTATTTAGTAAATATTCAATAACTTAAATTCCAGTCATTTTTGCTCTCTTGTCTCTTAATCAAAGCCTAGCACTGAGATGACAGACCTGCATGCCTCTCCTGATGTATTCTTAGGAGAGGATAGGCAGTGAAAGGAAAGTTGGCACCAGGGACAGATATCTCTTGTTTTTCTTCTGTTGTTGTTGTTTTGTATTCCGTTTAGTGTCTGAAGTGAAGGGGCTATGAAGACTATGCACAGAAGCATTTTGTCATTCATTGTTGGATAGTTTATGAGGAAAATTGGTTGACAGGGAAGTTTTATTTATTTTTGTTTGTTTTAATTAAGGATTTCTTTTGGTAATTTTATTTGATTTTGGCTTTGCTGGCTCTTTGTTGCTGTGTGGGCTTTTGTCTAGTTGTGATGACCAGGGGCATCTCTAGTTGCAGTGCTCGGGCTTCTTAATTTGGTGGCTTCCCTTGTTAGAGAGCACAGGCTCTGGGGTGTGTGGGCTTCAGCAGCTGGGGCTCCTGGGATCTAGAGCACAAGCTCAATAGTTGTGGTGCACAGGCTTAGTTGCTCTGCAGCATGTGGCATCTTCCTGGACCAGGGATCAAACCCATATCTCTTGCATTGGCAGGTGGATTCTTGACCACTGAGCCACCAGGGAAGCCCAGGGAAAAGTTTAAAAACAGAGAAATTCTTGCATAGACCAAACTTAGACCAGTGTGCAGAAGAGTAATCCTGAAATGGTTTCGGAGAAATGCTAGCTTTTTAGGATTCTAATTTTTACATCCTACAACTTAACGTTCAAAATGACAGCAAATGGAAATAACTGAAAGGTTCAGAGCCTGTAATAGTGCTTTTTCTACAGCTGTAAGCTATTTAAAATTCTTCTCGTGTTACCGTTTGCCATTCAGATGGCTTTCTGGCACTGAGGCAGTTCCTAGATGTGAGGACTGTTGGGTAGTTACTCACCAGCCTCCCTACACACTTGTACAATCTGGTTCATGACTCATCTTCACAGCACTTATATGTGGGTATGCTTTGCCATACAGTACTTTTTGATTGTTTGATGTCACTTGTTATAAACAAGTACCGTACTTGATTATGATTTCTCAAATCAAGATTTGGTGTCATTTAAAAAGAAAAAGGAAAACCCACCCTAGTCAATCTGTTGTTTCCATTGCTACTGGACTGAAAAACAGAAGAGTAGTTAGTTGTCCAGACTATGAAACTTTTGTCTAAAGCATGTATCCCATAATAGATACAACAGTGTATCCACTAAGCCAGGATTATAATATTTGCTTCACTTTGCAGTTTGTACTGTTACCTAAAATCAGTAAAATGCAAAGAAAGGCTTACCACAAGAGTTGTGCCGAGAGATGAGGGAAGCCGTTGCTATTTGGACGGAATATCTAAGGAGTCTCTGAGATGCTGGCAGTGTTCTAATTCTTGATATAGATGGTGTTTTTTTAAATAGTAATTTGTAAAGTACTTTTCTGTTTATGTATTATTTTAAGCAAAAAAATATTTTGAAATAGAAGTACTTGTACATCATGTTAGAGAATTCCATCAGCTGTATCTTTAATGGTTGGAGAAGACCCCCATATATTAGGAATTGGTAGTGAGTCTTTGTCCGATTAATTTGATATATTTGTAAAAATAATCACATGTACTCTAAATCATGGTAATGGTCCGCCAGTGACTGAAGCAAATTTAGCAGTTAGTTCTTGTGCCTCAACTACTATTCATTGGAAGTGGAAGAGAAGGGACAGGGTGAAGGGAGAACACTGTGGGGATGAAATACATCTTCTTGGTAATAAATATCCAATTAAAATAATTTATTATTGTTTTCTTATTGGTAAGTATGATTGAACATTTAGATTAAAAGCCAGGAGGGCAGACTGAAAATTAGGAACACTGGAAAAAATAGTTAGCGTTATTTAATAAAAAATGGAAATATTTCAGGACTTCCCCTGCCTGGCAACTTGGGGAAATGCAGATTCCATCCTTGTTCTAGGAACTGGGATCTCGAGTGAGCCCTCGAGCTCTCCACAGCTGAAGAATCTGTGCACCACCTGTAAAGATCCCCAGTGCTGTGACTAAGACCCAACACAGCCAAAATAAATTAAAAAGTATTTATTCATTTTTTTTCAAAATAAATTAAAAAGTATTTAAAACAAAACAAAAAATTAAATATTTTAATGAAAAATATTTAACTTTTAATTGAATATCTTAAAAAGCTAACAGTTTGCAATATTTTGGAATTATGGAATGATGTGTTTTTTATTTTTTCTAAATTTTTGTAAGAAGATTAACATTCTTTAGACCTGGTGGTGTGCCGAACTAAATTTTTCATTAGCCCATTGAGTGTGAAGAAATAATACCAATAATGTAATGTCCCCTCTCCCCATGGGAGTGCCATTGTTGTGGATTAGATATCTAAATTGCTACTGATACTTTTATCTGACAGTAATGACTTTTAAAGAGTTGTTGGGAATGTCGGAGTAATTTAAAATTTTCTACTGCTTTTTAAATAAACAGTGCTAATTTACATGGCTTGTTTCAAACTTTATTCAGACATTTCAGAGATTATCAATGGAAGGAGCAAAAAAAAGCTAAGGTGAAAGTATGAATTGTGGAGCTACCCTGTGGTTTGATGATCCCCAGCCATTTTGAGATTCTTTGCATTTCTGTTTGCATGTGCTTCGTCTTTGCAAACCATAGACTGTAGCCTGCCAGGCTCCCTTTGTCCATGGAGTTTTCCAGGCAAGACCTGTAGTGGGTTGCTATTTCTTTCTCCAGGGGGATCTTGCCGACCCAGGGATCTAACTTGTGTCTTTTACCTTCTCCAGGGGGTCTTCCCGACCTAGGTATATAACCTGTGTCTCTTGCATCTCCTACACTGGCAAGTGAATTCTTTACCACTGGCATGACTTGCAAAGCCCTGTGTCCTAAAGCATAGACTACTGCTGAGATTCTGGTGCTCTATGTGATCTTCAAGATTGTAATTCTCAGACCGTAGGCCTCTGGGATTAGCTTTGACTATTACTGATTCTGGAGACACCGAAACTCTTACCACCTAAAAATCCTCAACAGGGAAAGATACCATACCAGTTGGAAATGAATAGTACTGACACTCCAAAATGGGCAGTGGATGACAACAGTTGGTTTAATTTAATTTATTTTAAAAACAAAATATCTTTTATTTGAATGCTGAAAACATTATGTTAGCACACACAGTACGCTGAGAGTAGAATTTTTTTTTTTTTAATTATTTATTTTTGGCTGCGTCGGGTCTTAGTTGGGGCATATAGGCTCTTTGTTGCATTGCACAGGCTTATCTCTAGTTGAGGCGCACAAGCTCGGTAGCTCTGTGCCACGTGGGGTCTTAGTTCTTAGACCAGAGACTGAACCCACGTCTCCTCCTTTGTAAGACAGATTCTTGATTACTGGACCACCAGGGAAGTCCCAAGAATGGAATTTTTAAAAGAAAAATTAACCTCAGTGATTCAATTAAAATGGATAAATATAATTCCTAATAATTTTTAATATAACATGAATGAGAAATAGATATGTCACCATTCTGTGAAGTTCGCTTAGGGCGTTACATTATCTGATAAACTGTTGTTCAGCCGTTCTTTGCGACCCCATAGACTGCAGCATGCCAAATTTCCCTGTGCACCACCATCTCCTGGAGTTTGCTCAACCTCATGTTCATTGAGTTGGTGATGCCATCCAACCATTTCATCCTCTGCGTCTTAGTTGTGGCACGTGAGATCTTTGATCTTCATTGTCACATGTGGCATCTAGTTCCCAGACAAGGGATCGAACCCTGGTCCACTGTACTGGCAGTGGGAAGTCTTCGCCTCTGGACTACCATGGAAGTCCCAAATCCTTTCTTGAAAGTACCTTTCTAGTTTGTTTTGCAATATATATAAAGAATCTTAAAGAAATTTATAATACAGATTCTAAACCCTGTCAGACCCAGCCTGCCTTTTGGTAGTACGTTTTATTTATTTAAAAAAATGTATTTGGCTGCATCAGGTCTTGGTTGCATAAGCAGGATCTTTCATTGAAGTGCATGGGCTTAGTAGTTGTGGCACTCGGGCCTTGTAGTCATGGCACGTAGGCTTAGTTGCTCTGCGGCATGTGGGATCTTAGTTCCTCAACAAGGGATCAAACCCATGTCCCCTGCATTGCAAGATGAATTCTTAACCATTGGACCATCAGGGAAGTCACTGTGATATGTTTTATAATGCTTATTTTGCTATATTAAAAAATAAATTTATAGGTAATATCTGCTTACATATATTAAGAAAAATGTGATTTAACTAAAATAAAGAAAGGTCATTTGTGATAAAAATATTGTGCTATTTACGTGCTAAAAACACTCAGGTACAGTTGTAGTAGACCTCAGTGAAAACAACTCTGTGCAGCCCAATGAGCTGTAGCCCACCAGGCTCCTCTGTCCATGGGATTTCCCGGCAAGAATACTTGAGTGGGCAGCGATTCCCTTCTCCAGGAATCTTCCCAAACCAAGGATTGAACCCTGGTCTCCTGCATTGCAGGCAGACTCTTTACTCTGTGAGCCACCAGGGAAGCCCATGTAGTAGACCATGCTGCTGCTGCTGCTAAGTCACTTCAGTCGTGTCCGACTCTGTGCGACCCTGTGGGCCACAGCCCAGCAGGCTCCTCTGCCCACAGGATTCTGTAGGCAAGAATACTGGAGCGGGTTGCCGTTTCCTTCTCCAGTAGCAGACCATGCGTGAGTGCTGTCGCTTCAGTTGTGTCCAACTCTCTGTGACCCTGTGGGCCGTAGCCCGATAGTCAGATGCTTATATTAGTAGTTCGATCGCTGTGAATATATTGACGACAAGTAAAAACTAACACTGAGGTATTGTGTTGGGAACTTAAGTTCCATGAATAGTACATGTAGCTGCTACTTTTGAATCTGTATCATGGATCACAAAATAACAGACCAAAATGAATAACCTGTACTCTGGTTGCATGGCTTTTCATTTGTAAACAGAGCCTAATGTCACTGAACACTTCTCCCTCAGGAACTGTAATAGACACTTCAGGGGTTTGGGGCTTCATAAAGCAGAGTTTCTACTAATGTACACAAGAGGTAGAAATTACTCTATCATGTTGTATGCCATTGATATTATGAAAATCTGCAGTTTAGAGATACTGATGAACACAGACATTAAGAATAGTAACCTAGCTCTGACCTGAGTTCTTCCTTTGGATTATTCTCAGTGTCCAGAATAGCAAAACTTTTAAAAAAAAGTCTATAATCTGTTATGCCCTCATTGATGAGTTATTGAAAAAAGCAAGTATTTATTTATGGTTACTTTTGAACCATATTAATGTATTTCCTTCCAGCCTTAATTTCTTTCATTTTTTTCTTCTAGTTTTGTTGAGATATAATTGACATACAGCACTGTATAAGTTTAAGGTGTACAACATAATGATTTGGGTTACATATATCATGGAATGATTACCACAGTAGGGCTAATGAATATCTGTTATCTCATATTGAAACAACCTTAAAGAAAATGTATTTTTTCCTTATGATGAGAACAGTAGTGTTAGTTATTGGTATCATGTTATACCTTACATCTCTAGTATTTATTTATCTTGTAACTGGGATTTTGGTACCATTTTACAAACTTCATCTTATACCCCCTTTCTCTCTGTCCCCCTCCCAGACTCTGGTTTTCCAGCCTAAATTTCCATGCATTAGGTTGTACTCATGATTTTTTCCTTTTTGCCGTTAACAGAATTCTAATTGTACTTACTGTACTGCTTTATATGTTACTGGATATATCATCCATAAACATTTCTATTATACACATTTGACAAACCAGTGTAAATAGCTGCTTAATATGCCATCAGATGGGGGTATAGCATTGTTTTTATATTTCTTCATGATTGGACCATTGGTTTATCTGCAAGTTTGTCATTTGTGTATTTTGCTTCATGTATGAAAATTTTTCTGATTTAGGTTTTTAAACAGATAATAATAGGTTTAAAAAAATTTTCAAGACTCAATGTATATTTGCACATAGTTTCTAAAAGCTCTTTAGAGTGCCATCTTTTTTTTTTTTCCCCCAACCAAATGGAATTCAGGAGCTTGGTTCCCGACCAAGGTTGAACCTGTGTCCTCTGCAGTGGAAGCTCAGATTCTTAGCTGCTGGACCACGAGGGAAGCCCCCAGCTTCTGTTTTTAGATGATAAATTTGAATATTTTATTTCAATAGAAATGATAAGATTATATTGAAATAACTGCTAAATGATTTAGCAATTTTCTTTAGTAATTTTTAGAAGTACTTTAGAGAGAGCTTTTACATGAAATGATAATGATTCAGAAAAAATAGCCATCTTTAACAAATGGAGTTCTATAATGTTCAGTTTTTCAGTGTTCAGTATAATGGATACTTTATTGTAAATGAATCAATAAATAAGGCTGATAGACATGGGGGGACAGAAACCCAGATAAATCAAAATCCTGTCACTTGTCTGTGATTAGAACCTGCAGGTTTAGTTAGTAAATGTGGTGTTCATGATAAGCGCACTGCCCCTTCCAGTTTTTTTATAATGATCATTAACTTGTCTTCTAGCTATATTATGTAATAGTAAACAAATAAACATTGAGTAAATACTATTTGATTTAATATTTTTTAAAATTCCCTTTCAGTGTCTACCAAATTTTTTCCCCATGACTTTCTAAGAAGTTTTTGTCTGAACTTCTTGTTCATCTGTATGAGGTCGATGTTGGTTTCTGCTTATCACTTTATTGAGAGAAGTAAAATCCAGTAGTTTTGCTGGCACATTGCTAGGGAAACTGAGAATGTTTAAACCCCTTCCTCTCTTTCTGCAGTGAACAATTGACAGGATACGGGTTTGTAATTAGAGTCTAAGGGCTTTGTTGAGCTAATTGTCACTGCTGAAGTTCCTTTGCCCTCTGATAGCTTCCTTGAAAAGTTGTTTTCACAAGTAGTTTCATGCTTGTCTGCAGCCTTTGATCATTTGCTTAATGCTCAAACTAAAGAGCCTTACCTGACTGAGGTGGGGTCTTGTGCTTGCTCTGCCAGGGTAAGCCTGTGCTAGAGTAAGCCTGTGAAGGGTTGTTGTGCTAGGGCAACCCTGTGAAAAACATTTCCTTCAAGGAAGGGGAGAGGAAAAGGGTAAAGCTAAAGAAAAAACAATTATTAAGTATGTTAATTGCTTGGGAAAAAAATCTGACTTTGGTCTTGGCTGTGTCTCTGTGTCGCTGTGGTAATTTACGTAATTTCTCTGGGCCTTAGCTTCCTAAATTTTAAAATAGGAAGGGCCTGCCACTCCTAAGGTACCGCCCAACCTGAAACCATGAGTTACTTCTCAGGTTGGACTCTTGGGTGTGATGCTCCATATAAGATAAGCTTGCCTCAGGGGAATAGGAACCAGAACACATTTATTTTTACACATTGCAATTATGTAGCAGTAATTTAATTTTCTTCAGAATATCTTTATAAAAGATTTATCTGATACCAGTTGGTTTGTTACCTTATTTGTTTTAGGTCAGATGGACATACTATTCTTAATTTCAGCACAGCACATTTTGTGAGTATACCCCATCTCTCAGTACTTCGCTTAAAAGTGTTGTGAAAGAAGCTCCTAGGTGCTGCAAGTTACCCTGTGATTTTAGGTAGACTACCCCATCAGCATGTTTACTAAGGGTCTTGAAAACTAAGAGCCATTTATACTCACCTTACATTCCGCTTATCAGATAAGGGGCTAAAGTCTTCTTGACTTAAGAGCTTCTTTTGCCCATCAAGAATTAGCTGAAAACAAAATAGCCAAGTATAAGAAACACTGTTGATTGACAAGTAGAAATGTATGAGAAATTTTGTTCATTACTGTTCATTCAGTTCAGTTCAATCGCTCAGTTGTGACCGAATCTTTGAGACCCCATGGACTGCAGCTCGCCAGGCCTCTCTGTCCATCACCAACTCTTGGAGTTTACCCAGACTCGTGTCCATTGAGTCAGTGATGCCATCCAACCTTCTCATCCTCTGTTGTCCCCTTCTCCTCCTGGGCTCTCAATCTTTCCCAGCATTAGGGGCTTTTCACATGAATCAGCTCTTCACATTAGGTGGCCAAAGTATTGGAGTTTCAGCTTCAACATCAGTCCTTCCAATGAGCACCCAGGACTGATCTCCTTTAGGATGGACTGTTTGGATCTCCTTGCAGTCCAAGGGACTCTCAACAGTCTTCTCCAACACCACAGTTCAAAAGCATCAATTCTTCAGTGTTCAGCTTTCTTTATAGTCCAACTCTCACATCCATACATGACTATTGGAAAAACCATAGTCTTGACTAGACGGACCTTTGTTGGCAAAGTAATGTCTCTGCTTTTTAATATGCTGTCTAGGTTGGTCATAACTCTGCTTCCAAGGATTAAACGTCTTTTAATTTCAATGGCTGCAGTCACAATCTGCAGTGATTTTGGAGCCCAAAAAGTAAAGTCAGCCACGGTTTCCACTGTTTCCCTGTCTGTTTGCCATGAAGTGATGGGACCAGATGCCATGATCTTAGTTTTCTGAATGTAGAGCTTTAAGCCAACTGTTTCACTCTCATCTTTCACTTTAATCAGGAAGCTCTTTAGTTCTTCTTCACTTTCTTCCATAAGGGTGGTGTCATCTGCATATCTGAGGTTATTGATATTTCTTCCAGCAGTCTTGAATCCAGCTTGTGCTTCCTCCAGCCCAGCGTTTCTCATCATATACTGTGCATGTAAGTTAAATAAGCAGGGTGACAATGTACAGATTTGACGTACTCCCTTTTCCTGTTTGAAATCAGTCTGTTGTTCCATGTCCAGTTCTAACTGTTGCTTCCTGACCTGCACACAGGTTTCTCAAGAGACAGGTAGGTGTTCTGGTATTCCCATCTCTTTCAGAATTTTCCACAGTTTGTTGTGATCCAGTCAGTGAAAGGCTTTGGAATAGTCAATAAAGCAGAAGTAGATGTTTTTCTGGAACTCTCTTGCTTTTTCGACGATCACACGGATGTTGGCAATTTGATCTCTGGTACCTCTGCCTTTTCTAAAACCAGCTTGAACATCTGGAAGTTCACGGTTCACATAATGCTGAAGCCTGGCCTGGAGAATTTTGAGCATTACTTCACTGGCATGTGAGATGAGTGCAATTCTGCAGTAGTTGGAGCATTCTTTGGCATTGCCTTTCTTTGGCATTGTAATGAAAACTGACCTTTTCCAGTCCTGTGGCCACTGCTGAGTTTTCCAAATTTGCTGACATATTGAGTGCAGCACATTCACAGCATCTTCTTTTATGATTTGAAATAGCTCAATTGGGATTCTATCACCTCCACTAGCTTTGTTTGTAGTGATGCTTCCTAAGGCCCACTTGACTTCACATTCCAGGATGTCTGGCTCTAGGTGAGTGATCACACCATTGTGAGTATCTGGGTTGTGACGATACTTTTTGTACAATTCTTTTGTATGTAGTAGGTCTAGATAAATTGTGGAGATCCCATTAATCCTTTGAGAAATAGTAGGAATTATCTGGAGCAGTGATTCTCAAGCTGGATCTAGAGCAGTGATTCTCAAGCTGGACAGTGTGAAATGCCTCCTATAAGATGCTTCTGAAATTTGTGGACAATGATTTTGTTGTTCCTGTTATTACAGTGATTCGGGGAGGTAGTACTATTACGTAATGGTTAAAAGTCTAATTATTTTCTGAACCTAGATCTGAACTTTATTTACATAAAGATATAATACAAAGTATTTTTACATGATTTTAGTACGTTAATTTTGGAAGATACTTTTAAAATCTATGGCACCAGTGGCTTCTGTGGCATTTAATCCGTCTGCATTTGTAGCTGTCACATCCATGGTGATTGTACGTATAGATTCAGACCTCTGACTATTGTGCACAGAATGATTATATCCAGTTTTTCACATACTGAAATATACATTTTTATTTTCTTTTATTTCTTCTTTGTATTATAATTAGAAGATCATATGGGTTTACTTTCAAATCAAGTATATATGTACGTAAATTATTTAATAATTTTATTTCAGTTTTTAAAGTATTTGTAAATTACTTAAAAAGTACTGAACATGAGGATTGAAAACCATTCTCTTAGGTAGTATTTAGCTTGAAGTACTTTGAAAACTTTGAGAACTGGTCTAATAAAAGTACTTTTACTGAAGTGACACACAAGTCCAGTGTTAGGCTCTAATTACATACCATATGTTTATCTGGAATATTTACAAAGCGTGACAACCATTCTAGCTCAGTTGTTAGTAAATGATTAATATGAAAATATCAAGGTAGAAATTTATAGACATGGATGTAACTTTTCATTACGGTTCACTTGCAGTATCTGCAGAGGTTTGATTCCAGGAGCCTCACAGATAGTGAAATCTGCCAGTTTTCAAGGCCCTCATGCTATATTCAATATTGTATGATAAACCATAAAGGAAAAGCATATGTAAAAGAATGTGTGTGTGTGTGTGTGTGTGTGTATAACTGAATCACTTTCTTGAATGGTAGAATTTTACACAACACTATACATCAGCTATACTTCCATAAGATATATTTTCAGAAGAAGAAATTGAAGATAGGGGAATTGATTTTGGAGATTGGTGTGATGTTGATTTAGTAAGCAATGACCATGGTTAACTGTAAAGCTAAAGGATTAAACTTTATAATGCATTTTGAGATGGCAGAGAAAATATTTGATTATTGCAAATTATAATATTTTGCCAGTTTTTAAATATTTAAGGCATTATGATTGTTAAATATAGCATATTCTGAAGTAAAATTCTACTTTCTTTTCCTCTGTATTAAAAATAATGGTTGTCAGTTGACACCAGATTGGGAGTTCCCGAATCTAAATTTAATAGAAGATGTCTTTTTATGGAATAAACAGTTCTATAGTCAAACATTAGTTGAAAATACATCATTTTTGGTAATGGCTGTAACATTGTTGGAATAGTGGCACAGAGGGAGTATAGTAGTTGCTAAGACGTATTTCATGTTTCTCTTCACGTGACAGGCATTTATGGATTGGAGACAAGATGGTATTAAGTAATCGGAATTCTGAATGTTCCAGGTAGTCTGGTGGTTGAGAATCTACCTTGTAATGCAGGGCACCCAGGTTTGATTCCTGGTTGAGGAACTAAGATCTCATAGGCGGTAGAGCAAATAAGCCCACAGGCCACAAGTTATTGCGCCAATATATTCTAGAGCCTGTGCTCCACCACAAGAGAAGCCTGTGTGCCTCAACAAAGATTGTATATAGCACATGAAAGACCCAGCAAATACCTGCTGCCTCCTCCCCCTGCCCCCCTCCCCCCAGGTGAAAAAAGTTATATCTATTTGGAAGCTGTTTATGGTATTCCTTATACTAGGTACTGAGAGACCACATTGATGACCACTTTTTTCCTGTCAAACATGATATAAATCACATTTTTAATGGGGACTTCCCTGGCAGTTCACTCAGTAAGATTCAGTGCTTCCACTGCAGGGGGAGCAGGTTCCATCCCTGCTCAGGGAACTAAGTTTGCATGCCGTGCTTTGGGGCAAAGAAAAACAAAACAAAACAAAACAAAAAAATCACATTTTTAATGATCAAATATAATTGTTCTACTAGTGATTTCCATAGAATTTGAATCTATTAATTCATTCAGCCAGAAGTAAGTGTTTATTGAACTGGAAATAGAAGAGGCTGGGAAACTATCCCATAGCAATGGATTTTAGTATAGTGTACTCCTTCATTGACACAGATAGGCCCTGGTGCTTGAGTGCACAGAGGAGTATTAGGGACAGATTCCAAGAGTCTAGAAGTATGAGAGTTGGTCAGGATGACATGCTAGGGAGAGGAATGATAGATTTCAGGTAGAAGGCAGGAAAGAGTATGAGACATGGTGATAAGTGTCAGCATTTCTGCAGGGCAGGGTTAAGGATAGTACGTGTGGGGTGTTGAATGACACATCTATAAGAAGGGAAGCCAGGGGCCCATGAATTCATTCCTGTAATTCACTTTAGATCCAACTACTTCGTCAGGAAATTCTTAAATCTACCGTAGTGATTTTCCCTTTAATACCTAAGAAGTTTAGAATTTTGAATCTGGGGAGTTGATGTTGTTGGGTAGTGAGGTGCAGTTTCTTTGAAAAGGTTGCTACTCTAGGCTCCAGAGGCTCAGGAATCCTCATCATTTCTAGTTGCTGGTAAGGGTGAGGTTTCAGAGTTTTTGTTTTTATAGTTTTGTGCTCCTGTATTACTATCGATATTCATCAGGTGATTTGGTTTCAGTTGTGAGAATCTTGCCAAAAATCTATGCTGAAGGAACCAGGGGAGTATACAGGTTTATCTTGGTTATAATTCTGATGTTTCATAAACCCATCTCAATTTTACATGCTAACTTGAGTTTGTCCTCTCAGTTTTTGTTGCCAACACCTGACTCTCGTATGTCTCCTGACTCTTGGTGTTCAGGAAATAGCTTTTTCCTGTTTGTCTTTGCATGGTGTTATTTGAATATAAGCAAAGCATGGTCTTTAAAATTTGATGTAGCATGTTTTCAGTATGCAGGTGTTTCTTGAATATCTACCTGCAAAGTTGAGAAGCTCCTCCACTGAAAATAGTTTCTAAGGCTGTTCTGCAGTGATTTGCTTAAAGCATTTCCAGGATCAGTATCTGTTAATGACATCTTGTAGTAACTTTGTGTGGTTTTTTCTTGTCTGTGAAAGTTGTCAGTTTAAAATTACTAAATATAGTGATTTCACTATATGCTGTGGTTAAAGACAGTCTTTTGTTTATTTTTTTATTTTTTCATTTATTTTTATTAGTTGAAGGCCAACTACTTTATAATATTGTAGTGGTTTTTGCCATACATTGACATGAATCAGCCATGGATTTACATGACAGTCTTTTAAAAAGCTAGGCACAAGATGTCAAGGAGCTTACGGTCAGGTAATGTGGTTTATTATGGTTAAATGTCTCAGACTTTTTTTCTGGTACTTTAGCAGTTATTATAGTATATTATAGTATCATAGCTCAGTTGGTGAAGAATCTGCCTACAATGCAGGAGACCCAGGTTCGATTCCCGAGTCAGGAAGATCCCCTAGAGATGGAAATGGCAACCCACTCAGTATTCTTGCCTAGAGAATCCCTTGCACAGAGGAGCCTGGCAGCCTGCAGTCCTTGGGGTGGCAAGATTGGATACAACTTAGCGCCTAAACCACCACCAGCAGTTATTATGTAGAGTTGGGCTCACCCTCCAGAGTTAGACCCAAGTTTGGACTCATTGGAAAAGATGTTAATGCTGAGAAAGATTGAGGGCAAGAGAAGGGGGTGACAGAGGATAAGATGGTTGGATGGCATCACCAACCCAATGGCCGTGAGTTTGAGCAAACTCGGAGAGACAGTGAAGGAGAGGGAAGCCTGGCTTGCTGCAATTCATGGGGTTGCAAAGAGTCGGACATGATTAGCGACTGAACAACAACAAATGTCTCAGACTCCTTTTCTGGTGCTTTAGCAGTTATCATGTAGAGTGTAGAGTTGGGCTCACTCTCCAGAGTTAGACCCAAGTTGATATCCCAAGACTGCTACTTTTTATCCATGAATGAGATCTCAAATTATCTAAGTCTCAGGTACTTCCTTCAGGAGTAGTAGTATTACCACAGGGTAGTAGTCAGGATAAGATAAAAGTAATGCATGTAAAGATTTTAGTAGAATCCTGATACACAGTAAGTACTTACCTTTAGTGTTATAAATTCCATTATCCCTTGAGCTTTTTAAAAAATATTGTAGGAGTAGCAACAATAGTATTTGGTCTTAAGTTCATTAAACAATTGCAAATGGCTACTATGTGTAATCACTTTTGGAGAAACAATGTGGTTGAATATATATAACTCACAGCTCAAAAGAACTTTTGGTTTTTGAATAAAAATTAATTGTAAGTAACAACAAACCTTGGGCCTATTATGGTTGGGCATTCTTTACTCAGTTTTCATAACTATGATATGATGTAGTTACTGTTGTTTTCACCATTTCACAGGTAAGGGAACTTAAGTAGGAAGATGATAATGTGATTTGCCCAAGACATCTTAATTAGTGAGTGATGGAGCCAGGTTTACAACTCAGGTATTAGATTCTGAGAACACAGTCTTTAATTATTGTCTGTTCTGTCTACAGAAACAAGGCTGGCATGTCTGAAAGATTCAAAACCTTTAACACAGTGTCAGTGTGCTGGATCTAGGCTATGACGTGTAAGAGTTAAGAAGAAGGGATCAGTCATGGCTAGGATGTTGAGGGGAGGGAGAAAGCTGTCATTGAAATGTGTCAGGCACTCCGTTTTAGCTCCTTCAGTTGTCACAGTTCCCAGGAGAAATATTTTTGTATGAATCTTTTTTTTTGTTTTTTATTATTGAAGGTTCAAGAAGTAAGTGACTTATAAAAATTCACATAACTGATAAATGGTGTAGGTGGAATTTAACAAAACCTTTTTGTTATGAAAAATAGCAAACATATCCAAAATCAGAGAAGTAACACAGTGTTCTCCTCATGTCCCAACCTCAGTCAATACCAATGTTTTGTCTCTCATTTCGTCTATTTCTCTCACTTTTATAAACGGCTTTATTGAGGTATGGGCTTCCCTGGTGGCTCAGATGGTAAAGAATCTGCCTGCACAATGCAGGAGACCTGGGTTCAATCCCTGGGTCAGGAAGATCCTTTAGAGAAGGAAACTTCAACCCACTCCAGTATTCTTCTTGCCTGGAGAATTCCATGGACAGTGGAGCCTGGTGAACTACAGTCCATGGGAGCACAGAGTTGGACATGGGACTAATACTTACTGAGGGATAATTGACTTAAACCGCACATATTTAAAATGTGTAATTTGATATATTTTGACATATGTACATATCCCTGAAACCATCATCTGACAAGATAATGAACATATCCATTACTCCCAAGAGTTTCCTTGTGTCCCTTTGTAATCCTTATCTTTTACCTCTTCCTGCTTCCTGCCCCTCTCCCATAGAAGGAAAGCACTCATCTGTTACAGTAAACTAATTTACATTTTTTAGAATTTTATATAAATGGAGTCATATGTGCTTTTTTTTGGTCAGGCTTCTTTTACTCTGCATAATTATGTTGAGATTCATCCATATTGTTGCATGTGTCCATGGTGGATTTTTGTTTGTTTTTTGTTTTGTGACCATGTAACATTCCCTTGTATGAATATACCACTCTTTAAAATGTTCATTCACTTGTTGATGGGTATTTGAATTTTCCCCAACTTTTGGCTAGCATAAATAAGGCTTCTATGAACAGTACCAATATGCCAGCAAATTTGGAAAACTCAGCAGTGGCCACAGGACTGGAGAAGGTCAGTTTTCATTCCAGTCCCAAAGAAAGGCAATGCCAAAGAATGCTCAAACACTGCACAATTGCACTCATCTCACAGGCTAGTAAAGTAATGCTCAAAATTCTCCAAGCCAGGCTTCAACAGTATGTGAACTGTGAACTTCCCGATGTGCAAGTTGGATTTAGAAAAGCCAGAGGAACCAGAGTTCAAATTGCCAACATTCATTGGCTAATCAAAAAAGCAAGAGAGTTCCAGAAAAGCATCTAATTATGTTTTATTGACTATGCCAAAGCCTTTGACTGTGTGAATCACAACAACTGTGGAAACTTCTGAAGGAGATGAGAATACCAGACCACCTGACCTGCATGTGAGAAATCTTTATGCAGGTCAGGAAGCAACAGTTAGAACTGGACTTGGAACAACACACTGGTTCCAAATCGAGAAAGTAGTCTGTCAAGGCTGTATATTGTCACCCTGTTTATTTAACTTATATGCAGAGTACATGATGAGAAATGCTTGGCTGGAGGAAGCACAACCTGGAACCAGGATTGCTGGGAAGAAATATCAATAACCTCAGATATGCAGATGACACCATCCTTATGGCAGAAAGCAAAAATTAAAGAGCCTCTTGATGAAAGATGAGAGGAAAAAGTTGGCTTTAAACCCAACATTTAAAAAGTTAAGATCATGGCATCCAGTGCCATCACTTCATAGCAAATAGGTGGGGAAACAGTGTAAACAGTGACAGACTTTATTTTTTTGGGCTCCAAAATCACTGTAGATGGGGACTGTAGCCATGAAATTGAAAGACGCTTGCTCCTTGGAAAAAAAGTTGTGACCAATCTTGACAGCATATTAAAAAATAGAGACATTACTTTGCCAACAAATGTCCGTCTAGTCAAAGGTTTGGTTTTTCTAGTAGTCACGTATGGATGTGAGAGTTGGACTGTGAAGAAAGCTGAGTGCTGAAGAATTGATAGCTTTTCAGCTGTGGTGTTGGAGTAGACTCTTGAGAGTCCCTTGGACTGCAAGGAGATCCAACCAGTCCATCCTAAAGGAGATCAGTCCTGAGTGTTCATTGGAAGGACTGATGGTAAAGCTGAAACTCTAATACTTTGGCCATCTGATGTGAAGAACTGACTCATTTGAAAAGACCCTGATGCTAGAGAAGATTGAAGGCGGGAGGAGAAGAGGATGACAGAGGATGAGGTGGTTGGATGACATCACTGACTCAATGGACATGAGTTTGAGTAAACACCGGGGGTTGGTGATGGACAGGGAGGCCTGGTGTGCTGTGGTCCATGGGGTCGCAAAGAGTTGGACATGACTGAGCAACTGAACTCATCTGAACTGTGAACAGTACAAGTTTCTATGTGGACCTATATCTTCATATCATTTAGGTGTATATTTAGAAGTGGGATGAGTGGATCATATGATAAATGTATGTTAAGAAACTGCCGAACTATTTTCCACAAGTTGCTCTGTTGTTTAACATTCCCATCAGCAGTGTATAGAGTTGCGGTTCTTCTCCCTGTCTGCACTTGGTATGGTTGGTCTTTTTAATTTTAGCCCCTGAAAGAGATGTGTATCATATTATAATTTTAGTTTATATGACTAATGTTATTAAGCCTTTTTGCCATCAGTCTATCTCTTTGATAGTTTCTGTTCAAATCTTTTGCCAATTCAAGTAAACTGAGTTTTTTTCTTCTGATTATATATTGAGAGTTCTTGGTTTGCAAGCATTGTCTTCATACTGTGGCTTGTCTTTTTATGTTTTAAACAGTGTCATCCTTAAAGGCAGAAGGTTTTAGTTTTGGTGATGTTCATTTTATTAATCTTTTATTTTGTGAATTGTGCCTGGGGTGGCATATTTAAGAACTGTTTGCCTAATCCAAGAACACAATATTTTCTCTGTGTTTTCTTCTAGAGGTTTTACAGTTTCAGTTTTTACATTTAGACCTACAGTCCATTATGAGTGGTATGAGGTGTGGATTGAGCTTCATTTTCTTAGCTTATGGATGTCTAGGTATTCCAAACTAGAATAACTAGTTGAGACACCATTTGTTCAAGTGACTACCCTTTTTCTCATCAGATTACCTTTTTGTCATTGTTGAAATCAGCTGCCCTTTCACTTTTTAAAAAATGGAATAATCTAAAGCACATGCCAAGGATAGTTTCATTTTATTCCTATATATACTTTGTTATGCATCTCTGAGTGATAAAGACTGATTTTTAGAAACATAACATTCTATTATTATACCTCACAAAATGAAGGTTCTTATTAAAATCATCTAATATTTTAATTCATATTTTAATTTCCCAGATCATTTCAAAGCAGCCTTCAAAGTTGACCAGTAAAGGGCTTTTTTTAATTATTATTGTCTCACATTTGTATATATTTGACATGTTTCAATCCATGGATGTCATTTTTGTTTTTGATTCCCCAATGCTGTAAATTGGGTCTTGTATCTTTTGACACAAGATTTGGATTTTTTTAATAAATGAGATTTGAGCCTTTTTCTTTTTTTTTCTTTTTTAACTTTATTGCCCATGTTCTTCTTAGGATTATTGTTGTGCTTTCTTGAAGGAAGCACTTAAAACAGATGAGACTTAAATGGCCCACTTGGAGGGTGCATTTGTTGGAATACTGGTTTGGTAAGGGGAGTGTCAACATATCTGTGAACACAAGTCTAGCAGCAGGAGGCAAAACTTGTGGCATAAGAGCCTGGACTGTGGAATTGTTGGAGAAGCAAAGAAAAACAGGTCAGAGTCACAGGGCAAAAGGCCTTGCCAGCTGGTTTGTGGAATTTTATTTTTTTAATACTTTGATGAGGGGTCATGGATCGAAGTTCACGACATTTTGTTTCTCACATCGATTGATAGAAAATTCTTTTTGAAAGAAAGCTCTCTTGATTCCCACTTTTCATGGAATTTGCCAAGAAAAACTTGGCTGAAGAATCCAATATCAATCCTCTAGGATTCTCTGGAGAGAATCCTCTGTTGAGTGGTCATTAACTGAATTTCTCAGGACCCTGTACTTCTTAAACCTTTCGTCTTTTACATGTCATATAGTTATGTTGAATTTGAGTCAATATGGTGTATATACATAATTCATGTAGTGATATCCTAAAGTATTTTAAGTAATGTGGCTTAGTCTTGCGTAATTTAATTGGCCTCTTGTTACATTGTTGGCTGTATTGAAATCCAAGGACTAATATGGATTGGTGGGCTTTATCATGTTTTTGTGTAAAATCTGGCTTATTAATTCACTGAGTTTTACCTACTGATTTCTAGAGCCCCGTGGTTATGAATGTGCTTCTACTTCATGATGCCTCCTGCTATGGCAGACGTCCTTGACATCTGGGCAGTGGACTCACAGATAGCGTCTGATGGCTCCATACCCGTGGATTTCCTTTTGCCCACTGGGATTTATATCCAGTTGGAGGTTCCTCGTGAAGCTACCATTTCCTGTATTAAGCAGGTATGTTACTAGGTGAGCTTTCTGTAAACCTAGCTTACTTACTTTATCACTTGGGGGATATATTCCTCCATTTTACAATGTTATTAATGTAAATCATATGGCAAATTTAAGAGAAGTTTATGTTATTATATTTTAAAGATTTCAGTCCCTATTTTGTCTTGTGTCTTCTTTTTGGTTTATACGTGTATAGACACACACACAGACACACGCACAGACACAAATGGCTTCCCTGATAGCCCCGTTGGTAAAGAATGCAATGGAGGAGAGCCTGGTTCGATTCCTGGGTTGGGAACATCCACTGGAGAAAGGATAGGCTACCCACTCTGGTATTCTTGTGCTTTCTTTGTGGCTTGGCGGGTAAAGAATCCGCCTGCAGTGTGGGAGGGTTTGATCCCTGGGTTGGGAAGATCCCTTGAAGAAGGGAAAGGCTTTGCACTCCAGTATTCTGGCCTAGAGAATTCCATAGACGGTACAGTCCTTGGGGTCCCAAAGAGTCGGACTTGGCTGAGCCACTTTCGGTTCCGTGTGTGTGTGTGTGTGTGTGTGTGTGTGTGTAAACGTATTCATTCTTACTCCCACTTACTTTTAATTAAAAAAAAATCCATGTGTGATACCTGAATTAAGACACACTAGCTTATGGCAGCTCGTTTGAAAGATTTGTTCAGCTTATCAAAAGGAATTTGACATTGTCAGAGAGTGTTTTAAGGTAAGGTCTTTGTACTTATTGTCTTTGTACTTGTCACTTTTTTTTTTAATATGACTTTTGGTTTGTTTTTTCTTCTCTCCTTTTCCTTCCCTTTCTGTTCCCCATCTTCTGTCCCCATCCCCACTAGTTTTCATGGTCACTCTGGGGGAAGAAAAGGTTTTCTGCTGTTTACTAGATTCTGCCTCCCCACCCCCATAATGAATGGTATGTCCTCACTTGAAAGCAAATTCTTTCGTATAACAAGGCTTGCCTGTTTTGTTGGTTGATTTTTTCAAGTGAATTGGTGAGTGCTGTTTGATTTGTAAAGACTGTGACTTATAAGTGAAATTATTTTTCTAAACTTTCTCTTTAATGTATTTCAAAGAGCTGAACCCAATATGGAATCCCCGTAGAGGACTGTGATCCTTTTAAGAAAAAAATATTATGACAAAGTACTAGAGTTGGAACAGCCTCTCAACTGTTTTCCAAGCTTCTTCATTGGGGAGCCATAAAATTCTAGAGCTGCATGATCCCTGAAGTGAAAAACAATTAAAAATTGTTTTAGGCACTTTACAGGTGCAGAGAGTACACTTTATTTTGTAGTCACCAGCAGCAGGTATGGATGACTGTGGCTATGGCTGAAGCTTAATTAACTACTGAAACCCTGCTCATTTAAAAAAATGTATTGTAAAATAAAATTAAAATTCATCAGAGTCATTTTTAGGCACATACTTTCTTGGTATTAAGTATATTCACAGTGTTGTCCAAACCATTACCATTATCCATATCTAACACTTTTCATTATCCTAAACACAGACTGTATACTTACTAAATAATAAACTTCTGCTCCCCTAACTCCTGGTAATCTCCATTCTAGTATTCTAGCTACCTCATGTAAGTGGAATCACACAATAATCAGCCTTGTGTCTCGCTTTTTTCACTTAGCCATAGTATTTTTAATTTCATTCATGTTGTAATATGTATCCCAATTTCTTTCCTTTTTAACACTGAATATTATTGTATGGATATGCCACATTTTGTTTATTCATTCATCTTTTGTTGGACATTTTTGCTATAATCAACTTGTAGCTATTGAGAATAATGCTGTTCTGAAAATTGATGTTTAAGTTTCAATATGAATCCTTGTTCTCCATATGTTGGATCATATGGTAATTCTGTTTTAACTTTTTGAGAAACTGCCAAACTTTTTTTTATAGTGGCTGTACCATTTTACATTCCCATCAGCAATGCACAAGGGTTCCAGTTTCTCAAAATGTTGGCCAGAACTTGTTATTTTCCTTTTTTAAAAAATAATAACCATTCTTCTGGTTGTGAAGTGGTACCTCATTTAAATTTTTATTTCCATTTCCCTAATGGGTAATAATGTCACGTTCTCTTCATTTTCTTGTGGACTATTTTTAGAATTTTTTGTTCAATACCATTGCCCATTTTTTAATTCAGTTGTTTTTTTTGTTGTTGAGTCATGAGAGCTCTTTATGGATACTGGATGGTAATCTCTTGTGAAATATATATTTTGAAAATATTTTCTTCTTCCTATTCTGTGGGTTGGCTTTTTATTCTCAAAATAGTGTCCTTTGATACCGAAAAGTTTTAAATTTTGATGAAATCCAATTTACCTATTTTTTCTTTCTTTCTTTTTGCCTAGCCTTGAGTTTTTCTGTTTTATGTACCTGAATCTGAGGTTTGGCCATCATTTTCATTTTTCAGCTGTTGACTTTTGTCCTGGTTGCAATTAAAATATGTAATCCACCTTGTATTTGTATGGTGACCTTCTTTTATATGATCTCATTTAGGAGAATTAAGGGGAGATGATGAGAGATAGATTATGCTCGTCCTGACAGGGCAATCCTAATTAATGGAGATGACTCTGGTAAATAGAAATGAATTCAGGACAGAAATAATGTAAATTTTGTGTGAAGGTGATAGATGATACATACTTTAAATGTTCTTTTTTTATTAGAAGTTATGTTTAGAAGAATGCTAAATATGAAAGTATTCATTGATTCTTGCTCTTCATAGATAACTTACTTTTAATACTTTCGTTTTTATAAATGTATTTTTTAAATTATACCATTATGTTATTTTACAAAAGTGGGTTAAGACTATTTGTATTCTCTTCCAATTTGCTATTTTAAAAGAAACCAACTGTGATTTACCTTGTATACTTTCCACATTACCATGTTTTTCTTTCTTATTTTCATAGTTCTGTAATATTCTGTAATTCATTCAACCAAACCCATATTGTTAAACATTTGGCTTGTCCTCAGTTTTTGAATTTTCTAACAGGTGCTACAGTAAGCATCCTTGTAGATATGTCTTTGTGCATTTGAGCAAGTATTTCCATTTCATAAAATGTCATATTTTTTTCTGCAGATGTTATGGAAACAAGTTACCAATTACCCAATGTTTAACCTCCTTATGGAAATCGACTCCTATATGTTTGCATGTGTGAATCAAACTGCTGTATATGAGGAGCTTGAAGATGAAACAAGAAGACTTTGTGATGTCAGACCTTTTCTTCCAGTTCTCAAATTAGTGACAAGAAGTTGTGACCCAGGGGAAAAATTAGACTCAAAAATTGGAGTTCTTATAGGAAGAGGTAATTTAAACCATTCTTGGTATGAAGTTAGCGTTTGTTGCTACATATATCTATAAACATGTAGTAAGTACACGCTATAACATTGCTTTGCAAGGAGTGGTCTATGGTCTCGATGTTATCAGTCTTAGATAAAGTAAAACCAGAAATCAAAATAAATCTTTAGAAACTTCTCTAACAATGTGATATTGCCACAACAAGGGCTTATAAATTCTTTATCTTTTTCTTTTCCAGTGACTTATTTTTTTAATTTATTTTATTGAAGTATAGTTGATTTATAATGTTGCATTGATTTCTGCTCTACAAAGAATGATTCAGTTTTATATATACATATATATAAAACATACATTCATTTGCATATTCTTTCCATTATGATTTATCATAGGATATTTTATTTAGTTCCCTGTGCTACAGAGTAAGTAGACTTTGTTGTGTATTCATTCTGTATATAATAGTTTGCATTTGCTAACCCCAACCTTCCAATTCATCTGTCCTCCAGCCCCATCCTCCTTGGCAATCATGAGTGTCTTCTCTATGAATCTGTTTCTTTTTTGTAGATAAGTTCATTTGTGTCATATTTTAGATTCTGTATATAAATGATAACATATAGTATTTGTTTTCTTCTTTCTACTTCACTTAATATGATAGCCTTTAGGTCCATCCATTTTGTGCAAATGGCATTATTCTTTTTTATGGCTGAATGTTCCACTGCATATATATACCTCGCTTTCTTTATCCATTTATTGTTGATGGGCATTTAGGCTGTTTCTATGTGAATAGTGCTGCTGTGAATACATAGGGAACCATCTATATTTTTTAATTACAGCTTTGTCTGGATACATGCCCAGGCTTGGGATTGTTGCATCATGTGGCAAGTCTGTTTTTATTGTTCTGAGGAACCTCTATACTGTTTTTCTCACGATGGATACACCAATTTATATTGCCACCAACACGTAGGAGGGGTCCCTTTTCTCCATATCTTTTCCAGCATTTTCTTTGTAGACTTTTTAATGAAGGCCATTCTGACTGATGTGAGGTGATACCTCATTGTACTTTTCATTTGTGTTTCTCTAATAATTAGAGATGTTGAGTATCTTTTCCTGTGCCTGTTGGCCATCTATATGTCTTTGACTTCTTTTTATTTTATAGAAGTATTGGTTTTTGTCAGATTGGAAATGAAAAAGTTGTTCCTTTGCCTCAGTTAGTTTGAGAAGCCCTTTTCTAAGAGATACATCCTGAGTTTCTTGTAAACAACCCCGAGGTATGAACATAATTTATATACAACTCTCTCTGGTAATTGAGACTTTAAGGTGATTGATAAGTTTTCATAAATTTGACTCCATAAGTAAAATTATCTTTTAAGTAGAAGTTATTTTTATAGCAAGTCAAGAAATATCATGTCTATATTCTTTGCATATTAATTCCAGGGAAAATTGTGAATAACACAATTAATGTGGAGCAGTCATTCTTGTTCTAGTAATCTTAGGTGTTTAGTGGACCAGCGGTATTCTGCCTTAGACAAGATATTAACTTGAATTACATACTACAAGGGATTACTGAGATGGTGACTTTATTGGATCTGGATTGTCTACCTATATTGATCAAATTCAGGATATTATAGTACCATCTTTGATCTTCAGTTCAGTTCAGTCACTCATTCGTATCTGACTCTTTGCGTCCCCATGAATCTCAGCATGCCAGGCCTCCCTGCCCATCACAAACTCCCCGAGTTTACTCAAACTCATGTCCATCGATTCGGTGATGCTATCCAGCCATCTCATCCTCTGTCGTCCCCTTCTCCTCCTGCCCTCAATCCGTCCCAGCATCAGGGTCTTTTCCAATGAGTCAGCTCTTCGCATGAGGTAGCCAAAGTACTGGAGTTTCAGCTTCAGCATCAGTCCTTCCAATGAACACCCAGGACTGATCTCCTTCAGGATGGACTGGTTGGATCTCCTTGCAGTCCAAGGGAGTCTCAAGAGTCTTCTCCAACACCACAGTTCAAAAGCATCAATTCTTTGGCGTTCAGCTTTCTTCACAGTCCAACTCTCACATCCATACATGGCTATTGGAAAAACCATAGCCTTGACTAGACGGACCTTTGTTGACAAAGTAATGTCTCTACTGTTTAATATGCTATGTAGGTTGGTCATAACTTTCCTTCCAAGGAGTAAGCATCTTTTTATTTCATGGCTGCAATCACCATCTGCAGTGATTTTGGAGCCCCCCAAAATAAAGACAGCCACTGTTTTCCATCTGTTTCCCATGAAGTGATGGGACCAGATGCCATGATCTTAGTTTTCTGAATGTTGAGCTTTAAGCCAACTTTTTCACTCTCCTCTTTCACTTTCATCAAGAGGTTTTTTAGTTCCTCTTCACTTTCTGCCATAAGGGTGGTGTCATCTGCATACCCGAGGTTATTGATATTTCTCCCGCAATCTTGATTCCAGCTTGTGCTTCTTCCAGTCCAGCATTTCTCACGACGTGCTCGGCATATAAGTTAAATAAGCTAGGTGATCTTGCCCTGTAGTTAAAATTCTAATGATTACATTGGGGGACTGAATTCTCTGAGTGCTTAGAACAGAAGCTTGTTGATTTACTAAGTGACACTCTGGTATTTAAAAACATTTGATTATTTCAGATGGTAACTAGTTTGCTTTGGCAGTATCTTTTTTCCCCATTAAGTAGCTTTGTAATTGTATACCTTACAGATTTTTTAAAAATATATTAATAGCTTCAGTAGAAAGTGTTCCTTTATATTGTCTAGAGCTTCAAATATTTTTTAAAAAGTGTAGTCTGCATTAGTAGAAGTTTTCTGTTTTTTTGAAGAGTACATGTAAAAGTAGAAAGAATAAAAAATCACTTATAGTCTTATCCAGAATAAGAATATCCCCTGATAATATTTTGATAGTTATTTTTAAGGGTTTTATAGTTGTTCATGAAAATACTGTTTTTCTGTATTTTTCTGCTGATTTTTAGACAAGCTGAAATATTTGATAATTCAAAAGGTTCACATCACAGAGTTAACATTTATCAGTTAATGTATAGGTGTCTTTTTGAGACTGAGCATCTTTTCAAATCTTAGATCATTGTGTTCTCTTTGGATTTTGATCTCTAAAGCATATGAATTCATGAGCTACCATTATGTTGATCTATGCTTGTCAGATTTACCATATAAAAATACAAGAGATTGATGTTATACTCTTAATGCTAAAATGTCATTCATTATCTAAAATTCAAATAGAATGGTCATACTGTTTTTTTTTAAATTTGACAGTTCTAACTTTGGCACAGGGATCTCATATATATTATAACTGAATTTTTCTTTCTTTAAACAGTGCACCATATTTTATCTGGTATAAAGCTTATTGTAGAAAAAGTTTTATTCAGTGTGTTCTGCAACTTGAGTGACTAAGAAAATGTCAGGAGAGTTTTATTGAAATTAAGTAAACAGTTTATAAGCTTTTAAAATTTACAAATTTTATATACTTTAGATCCACAATAGTTTAGGAAAGCTAGCATTATGATCGTATACACAAGTTCAAATACTAACATTCATTTATGAAGTTGAGTAAGTCTGTTTTGATGTTTTAGAGTGAATTTCCACATTAAATACCTAACAAGTCAAGTTTTGCAGTTGCTGATTTGTATGTGATGACTACAATCAGTACTTGGTGAGGTCATGCCTCCTGGGGAAACAGTAAACAATTATTTCAGTTTAACTTCAGGAACTAGAGTTTGCTGCCTCCTCCTCCTCAAAGACAAGAATAGACCCTTTACAGACATAACTGCCCTGATGGGTCTAAAAATACCTTTTCCTGAAAAATGATATGACTAATCATTTTATTTTCTCTTTATTTTAAATAATTATTTACAGCGTTGCTGCTGGGGCTCTGATTATTCTCTTTAGTGAAGGTACTTGTCACTCTTGCCTCAAGTTCCTCAAACACCCAGCAGTAAATCTTGATCAGAGAATTTTGTCAGCATTGTGATAAAAGTATTTGAACACTTCCTTTTCCCCCTTAATATTCCTTAAAATGATGGAAATATATAGTCTAAGGATTTTAAAGTTATCTGTAGTATGTAGAAATTGTTCATTCAATACTTTTTAATAAAAAAATTCTATTTGTAAACTATACAGTACTCTTAAGATTTAAGCTTTGCTATCAAATTTTCATACACAAGACATATAGGGAATTAACTAGGTTTCAAATTACTCAGCCTAACTTTTTTATTTTTGACAAAGTTTCTATTTTTAAGAAATCTTGGTAGGAATTCCCAAATTCAAACTTCTACAGTTTCTTCTTTTTTGAAAAAAGTTTATTAGAACATAGTTGATTTACAATGTTGTGTTAGTTTCAGGTGTACAGTAAAGTGACTCAATTACACATACACATGTGGCCACTCTATTTTAGATTCTTTTCCCATATAGGCCATTACACGCTGTTGAGTAGTGTTTCCTGTGTTATATAGCAGGTTCTAGTTACTTACATATTTTATATATAGCAGTGTGTATATGTCAATCCCAACCTCTCAGTTCTTTACCCCCCACCCATCCCCTGGTATCCATTACCATAAGCTTGTTTTCCACATCTCTAATATCATTCCTTTACATATAGCTGTCCAGTTTTCCCACTTATTAAAGAGTCTGTCTTTTCTCCATTGAATATTCTCATCTCCTTTGTCATAGATTAGGTGACCATCAGTTTCTTGAAATACAAATTTTCAGAGATTGGGATTTAGCGAGTCTGAAATAAATGGAAGAAATGTGTACTTTTCAGTTGACTCTCATAGTTTTATGAAAAGAGTCCCGTATTTGTAATATATTGAAAAAAATGACCAAAATGATAGCAATTGCAATTCAGCAGTTTATTTTGAGTGTTTTTACTTGAGAACCATAACAGTGAACTTAGGTGATGTGGTCTTTGCTGCTCTGAGTCACGGAGGGTCACTTCTCTCAGCTAGATAAGACAGGAAGATCCTCTTAAACTGAGATCTCAGTGCTCATTAGGAGTTGAGCAGGTGAATGGGGTTGGAAGAAGGAAAAGCAAATCAGAATGGCTTATGTGAAAGATAAGCTATTCAAGGAATAAAGGAAATTGACTATAATTTGTTGACGGGGTACGCCAGGATAAGCAGGAAGTTCAGAAAGGCAACCAGCTTCAGAGTATGCAGGGCCATCCAAGTCATATAAAAAGTAGAGAACTCATAAGAGCAGTTGGGAAGCTATTGAAGGGATTTAAATAGGGGCATAACAGCATTACATTTTCAGTTTAGAAAAATTATTCACATTGGGGACTGGAAATGGATTGTGAGAAGATCTAGCAAAAATCAAATGATCTACCTTTTATCTACTAAAAAATAAAGTCATGTCAAATCTACTTTATAAATGCCTCTACCTACTTCTTATGGGTCCTGTCGCCATTAACTTAAATTATGGTTCCTTCATAACTGATTTAGAGTAATTTGTTTTATTCCAGATCTAAAGTATCCACGAAATTACATTTTACCCTATGGATTTTACCTTTTTTATTATGCAACTTAAAACATTTTTAATATTTAATATCAGAAATCAATGCTAATATTTTGAAAATGATAACTTTTAATGTAAGTAGACAATGCTGATAAGTCTGCTATTGAGGTAATACTCATTGTCATATGTATATTCAAATGATATGATTTTTTAAAATATAATATTGGTTGTATCTTGTGGAATCAAAAGTAACAACTTGCTTTACTGTGGTTTCCTCTCCAACACTATAAAATTCTATTAATATTATCTTAAGTTTCTTTCCAAGGCAAAAATGTATACATATTGTATATTCTTTCTTTTGAATTTGCATAAAAGGAATCTTGTGAGACCCATTCTGTCTCTGCTTTATAAATTTAATACATCTGGGACCTTTCCCCCTAATAACAGAAAACATTTAATTTTTTTTATCACTTGTACCATTCTGTCATGCTGAATGGGTATACTTTAACTTTTTAAACCACGTCTTAATGATTATTTTTAGGTTATTTCCAATTTTTTATTTATAATAAAGAAAGCTACAGTGAACATTCTTGTACTTCTATCATCTTATTTGTACAATTACTTCCATCAATTCAGTTGAGTCACTCAGTCATGTCTGACTCTTGGCTACCCTGTGGTCTGCAGCACGCCAGGCTTCCCTGTCCATCACCAAGTCCCAGAGCTTGCTCAAACTCATGTCCATCAAGTTGGTGATGCCATCCAACCATCTCATCCTCTGTCATCCCCTTCTCCTCCTGCCTTCTATCTTTCCCAGCATCAGGGTCTTTTCCAGTGAGTCAGTTCTTCACATCAGGTGGCCAAAGTATTGGAGTTTCAGCTTCAATGTCAGTCCTTCCAATGAATATTCAGGACTGATTTCCTTTAGGATGAACTTGTTGGATCTCCTTGCAGTCCAAGGGACTCTCAAGAGTCTTCTCCAACACTACAGTTCAAGAGCATCAATTCTTTGACGCTTAGCTTGCTTTAAAGTCCAACTCTCACATCCATACGTGACTATGGGAAAAAACCATACATGACTATGGAAAAGTTATTTCCATAGGTGTGTGGAAAATAACCACTCAAATAAGAACATAATATTTAATCACAGCTTGCCAAAATAAAGAAACTTTGTGTTTGGCAGTAACTCAGAGTCAGGCAGGGGAGTGATTAAGTTTCATTCTGGAGAAAGTGGTTGACTTTCTTGTTTAGTTGATTAGTTGTTGGCAGGGGGAAGCTGGAGGTGGGCCCAGAAGAAGCTGGGCATCTTCCGTGATTGGTTTTGGGAGCATATTTGACTTTCACTTGTTTGTCCTAAGTCTCTCAGGAGACTTCCAATTGTCCTAAGTCTCTCAGGAATTCCAATTCCTATTGGAATTCCAAGGTCAAAATGTGTGTTTTTATGTGTGTAATTTTTAATAAATTATTAAATATGCTTATTTCTCTTCTATCCCTTCCAGCTCAAGGTTTTATCAAAGTGTTTGCCAGTCTGATAGGTAGAAATTAATGTGCATATAAAAATGTGTACATGTTCAATTTATTTTAAATTTCTAGAATTATTAGAATAAGTATAAGCTTATGAAAAAGCTGTTGTATAGATGTCTTCGTGGTAGAAGTGACTCATAAGTACAGCAAAGAATAATTTTATATTTGTGAGATTTTTGACTAATTGATATACTGTAACCATTGTTGGAAAATCACAATAAACTAAACGTTTATAAAATTTAAGTTTACTGAGTTTTCAGTAATAGCTTGACTTTTAGGCTTATTTGTAACATTTTCAGATTCTTAGCCTTTGTTAGATATTTTAAATGTATTTTGATTTGTAAAGAAAACATGTGGCTCTTTCACGTATAGTTTTAAAATGGTAGTGTGAGTTTCAGTGATTATCTTTTTTTAATTGGTAACCAACTATATTTCTTTAAGCGGTTTCAAGTTTGTATTCTTTTGATATCTAATTGTATGTTCATCTTCTATACCTGAAATTCATTATTTTATATTGAGTATTCTTTTTTGTCTTTCATAATATTTTCCTACCGAGTTTTTTTTTTTAAATTTCATAAGAATCAATAATCCAAATTAACTTTCCTTAAGTATATTTTGTATTCTCTTTATTATTAGGTACTCAAAGTGACACCTTTAAAATTTTTGTTTAGGTCTGCATGAATTTGATGCCTTGAAGGATCCTGAAGTGAATGAATTCCGAATAAAAATGCGCAGATTCAGTGAGGAAAAGATTCAGTCGCTTGTGGGATTATCTTGGATGGACTGGCTAAAGCATACCTATCCACCTGAGCTTGAACCATCCATCCCTGAAAATTTAGAAGATAAACTTTATGGAGGAAAGCTCATTGTGGCTGTTCATTTTGAAAATTGTCAGGTAGTATTATATTAAGAGATACTTTATAATAAACTTGTGAATTTTCCCAGAATGCAATACCAATCTTAGAGGAGGCTGTTGCTCACCTAGTAAACACTGACAAAGATCATTTTAGATTTAAGATGGAAATATATTTTAGGATTAGGTATGACAATCTAAGGTGACATATCGTTTGCACACATATGGTTTTTTGATGCATTTTTGTGTATATCAGGGTCCAAAAACTGCAGTGTTTTTGAATGGTTTTTATATTTTTAAGGTTATATAAAACTCAAACAATTTTGAAGGGATGTTAAAAAGGAAGGAAAGAAAAGGAAGAATATGCAATAGAGACTCATTTGTTGTCAGTAAAGTCTAGTTCTTTAGAGAAAAAGTTTGCCAACTCTGGTTATAAGTAATGTAGATATAATTTAATTTAGATATAATTTATTTTCTCCTGTTTTTCTCTTGTTTATAAAATGAAAGATTTGATCAAAAGAGCTCTTTTTCTATTTTCTTACTTTTGCATTCTATGAATATGTAATCTAAGTGCTGATATGGAATTGGGCATTATAACAGGGAGTATATTCAGTTAATCTGTATCTGAATGTTCATAGAATTTTACAAGCTAAATTCTGCTTCTCCTTTTGTTTCAGGTATACTCATTTTTTCATGTAAGCTCTGGCCTTAGAATTAGGGGATGAGAACAGGGATATTTTGTTTTGTCCTTCAGTTACTGTGATAAAAATGACAAAACCTTTATCAGTAACCATTCTATATTGAGGGCTTTCCAGGTGACTCTGCTATAAAGAATCATGCATTGTTGAAAGAGCTGAAGTAGGAAATTCACTGTTAAAAGGTGATTAGAATCCCGCTTGAAAATACTGACTGTGGGCAATTTGTGAAATCTTGGTCAGTCTGAATTTCATCACATATGAGTCAAATCTCTACTAGATATATAAATTTTAATGTGATCGTTATTATGTATGTGTGTATTAGTCACTCAGTGGTGTCTGACTGCGATGCCATGCACTAACTGCAGCCTTCCAGGCTCCTCTGTCTGTGGAATTCTCCAGGGAAGATTACTGGAGTGGGTAGCCATTCCAGCCATTCCATTTTCCAGAGATCTTTCTGACCCAGGGATCGAATCTCCTACAATGCAGGCAGATTCTTTACTGTCTGAGATACCAGGGAAGCCCCGTGATAATCATTGTAACAGGTTATATGTGAAAAGAAGTGTTCTGAAGTCAGAAGAAAATACTGACATTGTGAAAACTTATTGGATTCCAAGCAGTCGTAGAACTTAATGGTGAAAGGAGTTTAGAGGTCATCTTCGCAGGCTCTTTATATAATATAATAATTCTTTCACCATTTTTTATAGCCTGTGTCTCTGACCCGATATATCCATTAGCTATGGGAAGTGTTCTGCTTACTAAATATTGATAGCACATTGGGAGCAAGAACCCATTTAAATATTGTATTTAAAAAACTAAAAAAAATTCAATCTAGCTTTCTGTGATTTCTGGTATTCTGGTTATACTTTCTTATTTGAATAAGTATCCATTCAGTCTCCCTTTATTCTACATGCCATGTATTCAGCTAAATGAAATATATCTATCGTATCTCCTTAGTCTCTGTTTCTTCTGGCTACATATTTCCCAGAGATTAAACCAAAAAGTTTTGGATCACATAGAATAATAAATTTTTGAAGTTATTAAATCATTTTGGCAGGTCACATAGAGTTGATTGCTTTTTATTTAGGCTGTTATTCCTTGAAAAATACCCTATACCATGATTTATTACCAACTATTTCATAATTGAATAAACATTCATGTTACCATCAAAAAACAGGAATGGCAGAATTTCAGAGTAAAGTACGTTTGGTAACCATCATACATTATTCCCTCCCTGCCCAGTTCTGTAAAGTCCTTATTTGGCCATTTCAGCATCACTGCTGATTACCAGCATTGGGAACCAGCATGTGGGGATACTATAGTAAACATGAGATGAATTGTAACAAAATATTCATTTAGGTTAAAAAATGATTTTCCAAATTGGTAGGAGTGGAAAAAATGTACTGAAACATTAAATGTATAGGATGTATATGTGTAAGCGTTGTGTCTCATGGATATAATGTAGTATAAATAATACTACTAATAAGTACAAATGTAAAGAGTGATATTTTCACTGTAAATATAAAATTGCTTTCTTTTTTCTACCCTTCTTTTTAGGATGTGTTTAGTTTTCAGGTATCTCCTAATATGAATCCTATCAAAATAAATGAATTGGCAATCCAAAAACGTCTGACTATTCATGGGAAAGAAGATGAGGTTAGCCCTTACGACTATGTGTTGCAAGTCAGTGGGAGAGTAGAATATGTGTTTGGTGATCACCCACTAATTCAGTTCCAGGTATGTGTTTTAACTGTCAGTTTACCATTTATGTGCTCGCTTTGGCAGCACATATACTAAAATTGGAACGATACAGAGATTAGCATGGCCCCTGCGCAAGGATGACACGCAAATTTGTGAAGCGTTCCATATTTTTGAAACTGGAGCCCATTATACAGACTGAAGTAAGCCAGAAAGATAAAGACCAATACAGTATACTAATACATATATATGGAATTTAAAAAGATGGTAATGATAACCCTATATGCAAGACAGAAAAAGAGACACAGATGTACAGAACAGACTTTTAGACTCTGTGGGAGAAAGCAGTACGTTCAGAGAGAACAGCATTGCAACAATATTATCAAGGGTGAAACAGATCACCAGCCCAGGTTGGATGCAGGAGACAAGTGCTCAGGGCTGGTGCACTGGGAAGACCCAGAGGGATGGGATGGGGAGGGAGGCGGGAGGGGGGATCAGGATGGGGAACACATGTAAATCCATGGCTGATTCATGTCAATGTATGGCAAAAACCACTACAATATTGTAAAATGATTAGCCTCCAACTAATAATAATAATAAAAGGAAAACAAAATAAAGTTCAGATGATTAAAAAAAATATATCAATACAAAAAAAACCCTGTCAGTTTACCATTTATGAATTCTTTGAGTAGATGTTTTATGCAGAGCATTCAGGTGCCTCAGATTATTTTCAGAGTATAGTGGAGTTTAAGATACATGTAGTGAGACATCCCTCCCCCAACCATAAGGTTCGCTATTTAAAGAGGAGAATCCTGATTTTGCCTTCAAGGAACGTGAAGATATTTTTGTTGAAATTACATTTGCAGACTGAAAATAGTTGTTACATAAAGAATAATAGACTGTGACAGTTAGAGGTAAATAGTAATTGAATTTTTTTTTCTTAGTAATTGAATTTTAGAAAAGTATTTGATTACTCTTATTTGTGATTTTTGGTGTTTGTATGAAGCAAGAGGGATAATGGCCTGCCAATTATTAAGTGATGTCTGTTTTGAGAAGGAGCTCTGATTTATTAGCCAGGTAACAGGGCATTTTATATCTCTCTTCTCTTTTTATCAGATATTTAGTGTAGCCTTTAGTTCTTGGTTTTTTAGGTAGAAAATCTTACAGCAGTTATAACCTTCGTGCACAGCTTTTGCATCTGTGGCATTCTGACAGTTTGAACTCTAACCCTGAGAGGGAGAAGATGAAAAGTGCTTGGTGGTAACATAAAAGTGTTGACTTCTTCTCTTCATGTTCTGCCATCTTTTAAGTAGCCTTCTGCTTCTTCAATACTTTTTAAAAAAAACCTTAGCAAGGGGAAAGTATCTTGTTTTGCCCAAACTGGAATTTGTTATTACAAAGAAAATTAAAGGCATGTGTGCTTTTTTTTTTTTTTTTTTTTGTGCAAGGTCGTGTGAGAAAGAAAATATACAATATAGGCTAAGGATTTTGAAAGAAATGGAATGATACATCTTTCATAGTGAAAAGTTTTTGAATGAATATATTTATCATAGTATCGTGTTAACTCCCACTTGTAGGCCATTCTTTTTAATATCAGAAATGTATTTTCAGTGGTTCTGAATTGAATGCAGTATACTGTATACTTTATCCTGTATAAAGTGAATTATACTTTATATCTGTATAGGAAATTTATTCTGGTGAGGAATGCACTGTATTTTTATTCATTTTGTTAGAATCATTGGTATTGTAAGCATCCACCCTTTTTCTTATATGCCTCTGGAGAGTTATTTTGGTTTCATGGAAATGAAACAGAGCATCACACTTGGATAGCCAGTAGGTTTTTGATGGAGAGACAGTAATGGTTGTCTTGAGGCCTGTGCTAATAAGGTACCATGTCCACCTCAGGGATCCATGGAAAGCTGGCCACCTCAGGACTTAAAAAAAATGGCTACTTGTGTACTGCATATTCAGCTTTTTTGACTTACTGGCCAGAGCTTGCACTGTAGCATCACAGTCTATGATGATCAAGTTCTGCCCCTGGAAAAGTGTGCCAGTTGGTCATCCTGTCAAGTGTGGAGTGCAGAAAAGAGAAAGAAAACAAAACAACATATATACTGTGTCACATATTTCTCTAAGGTTTAGCAAACAAAAAAAAAATCAGTCAGGTGGATTTAAATCCAGGTCTTAGAGATGCTAGATGTGTAACTTAGCCTTTCGTTTTAAGTTCTTTAATCTATTAAAGGGGGGAAATCTGTCCTCTAGAGTTAAGAAGATTAGCTCTGACATAGAAGAAGTATCTAGTTTAGTTCTTAGATATTTAAGTGTTCACTTTATGTTGTTATTTTAATTTCTCGTATTTTTGACATTGAGTTTAATACAGACTTTCAACATTATTCTTATGTTGTTCAGCTTAATTTTATTTTTCTCTTGATTTAAGTTTTGTTTGAAAATCCTTGCCTTCCTCTCCCTTGCCACTGTAGTATATCCGGAACTGTGTAATGAACAGAACATTACCCCATTTTATACTTGTGGAATGTTGCAAGATCAAGAAGCTGTATGAACAGGAAATGATTGCCATAGAGGCTGCCATAAATCGAAATTCATCTAACCTTCCTCTTCCTTTACCACCAAAGAAAACTCGAATTATTTCTGTAAGTTTCACATATGAACTTTTGGTGACCTTAAAAACCATGTGATTTTTTTGTTGTTGCTGTTGTTAGGTTTTATGCTTAAGCCTCCTACACATAGTCTTTGCTCAGTTCTCCTATGGAAACTAATTCATGTTTTGCTAAAGATCCATCAACATTTATTAATAGTAATTTTTTAAGCTACTATTATTTTTCCTTACTCAAGCTACATATGATTCTAAATAGGTCATTTATGTTTTTGATTATCTTTAGGTGCTAAAGAAAAAAATGCCCTCAAGTTGAGTATATTTCGAGATTAGAGCTAAACATGAGACTTCAGAGAGCAAGCTGAGGCATTCTAGTAGAAAAGTTAGGTGTGCTGAGATAGTTGATTTTCTGGTATATCTCATTTGTATTAGCTTATAATAGTAATTGGTGTAATTTGTCTGTTTTCCTCTTCTTGAACTTTTAGACTTTAAATGTAACAAAGACATTTCTTCTAGAATATAATATTTTTATAAAGCAGACCTTAAGTTTGTGTTCATTGGAATACTTAACAGTTTTTAAATAGTTCTTCCGTCTTAAGAAAAACCATTCCTTGGTAATTAAAATAGTACCTGTATATTAATTTATACAGTCAATTTTTTATTTATCCAAAGCTTTTAATACCATTTGTTTATGGTGTTTAGTGAATTTTGTAGCAGTATTGTTTTGCCTTGAGAAGTAAGTGCTAGTGGTTGTGATGCTTAATTTAATATATGTGGTTTTCAGTTGTTAGTTCAGAGTTGTATTTTTATTATTTTGCCAGTGCACATGTGAGCTGATAGGCAGTTTCATTGTTAGCCTCAAATTTTCATTTATTCATTAAGTATTAAGAAATGAGTAATTAAATGAATTCGTAATTAAAATTAAACATTAATACCCTGTATTTTTTCATTTTTTAACAGCATGTTTGGGAAAATAACAACCCTTTCCAAATTGTCTTGGTTAAGGGAAATAAACTTAACACAGAAGAAACTGTAAAAGTGAGTACTTGTTTAGATTTTAATTTGTCTTCTGCCCTGTTATTTAAATAATTCACTAATATGCTCAGTTAATGACACATTGGAGACTACATTTTATCCATTTTGGTCAGTTACAGGATATAGAATATGGCAATTTATTATAGAACAATTATAAATTTTTGTTCTAAAATATTCTTTGCATAGTTGGAAATATACTGGATAGATTGACATTTCCCCAGTGTATGTTATGGAAAAGAAATTGGTTTAGATCAAGAATTCAGCAAGTGAAAGTTAAGCCAAAACTGTAGGTCACATGTTTCTGTGCAGGCTTATTCTTCTTTCTCAGCTTTGGTCAGAGCTTCACTCAGCCTCTTTTAGGCGCCACCCCTACCCCGGCCTCCCCACCGCCCCCCACCCCCCCCCCCCCCCCCGCCCTTATTTTTTTTTTTCCTTTTAAACTTGCTGAACAGACAGAAAATGTAATACCATTCCTGAAATAAAATAGATGACTACATTGTAGACCACAACTTGTTAACACATGGGGATTTATTGCACCACCCTTACAATTAAGTCAAGACTTAACAAGGCATTTTGCTTCAAAGTGTAAAGCATGCATTTTCCTCTATTTTGCTTGGCAGGAAATGAAGTGAATAGTTTTGTGATCCAAGAAAGAGATTCGGTTAGTTTGAGACGTTTGCTGGCATGACTATGTATTCAGGAGTACCTTGCCAAAGATTACCAATGGCTTGTTTTTCTAAGTGGACATTAAAGATTCTTTGGGTAGCTGTCATTAAAATAAGGGTGTTTTCTCTTATATTATTAGCTAGATTTTAATTTTTAATGAATACGCTTAAGACCAACTAACCTTGTTTTCTATTTTAATGGTAATTTAATTTTTCCCTTGAATTTAAATTTTCCTTCTTAAACTTTTCCAGTTATAAAAGTATAACATGATTATTGCAGCAGTTAAAAAAAGTCCAAATACGATTTAAGAAAGAAGTTGCTGATCTCTCCTCATCTCTTTACTATCACATGGGATTCAAGGTCATTAAGCCTTGAGTGACCTCCATGTTTATACAAATATATGTAAACTTATGCTTGTGTTTATTTTATTGATCGGTTGATTTGTTAAAGGAAAGGGATGATGTTATATATATTAAGCTATAATTTGATTTCTTCATTTTATATGTTGGATGGTTCTCTGGATTATTAAATATTCAGCAGAGTTCCTTGGATATTACTTTTCTAAGGTTAGAAGTCATACATAGGCAAATATACCCTTATATATACCCAATATACCTATACATATGGAGTGTTTTTTTAAACATATATGTATCATATTGCTCAGTGATTTTGTATGAATCCATGTATAATTTGCATTCTAAAAATGGGAATTACTACTTATTCTTCCCATTTGATTATTGTTATTGTTAGGTTATTGTTATTCATTAGCTATTTAATTCTTTTCTAGTTATTGTTTCTCTAAAGCCTTTCATCCTTACTCAGTTTCTTCCTAAAGAAGACGAAAGAAGCATTTACTATATTTCTTTATTTTTGTTGAGCATTATGCTTTATTTTTGTCTTTGACAGATTACTTGTGAGTAATGTTTTATTTCTATAGGTTTTACCAACTTCCATCAGCTATTCCAAGCTGGATTGATTTTATTGTTTGTGGTCATATATTTTTAGGACTAGTGTGCTTAATATAGTATTTCAAGTACCCTCTCCCTCCCCACTCCATCTACTTCTCTGGGTCTCCCTCCTCTACCCTTTTTCTCTTTTTAGAGAGAGATTACATAGTTGAATTGAAGTAAATTAATGCAGTTATGACATCACTTTCTTGTAGGTACATCTCATTTTTTTTAAATTGCTGTTCAGATTAGGAGTTCCAGTATAATGTTGAAGAGAAATCTGGAGGGGGAAAAAAAAAAGATTAGGGGTAGATGGGGATTAGGGAACTTCTTTCTTTCCAAACTTTTCTTTTCTTGATGTACTGACTAGGACCTTCAGGGTGATACTAAATAAAAATGATGGGAGCAAACATATCAGTCAGGATTCTTGCAAGAAAAATAATGATAGGGTGTTTGTGTGTGTGTATGTGTGTATATATATATATATATGCATACACACAGACATTTATTTATTTTTAAGTTTTGACTGTGCTTGATCTTTGTTGCTGCAAGGGCTTTCTCTAGTTGCTTCGAGCAGAGGCTGTTCTCTAGTTCTGGTTTGCAGGCTTCTTTTGTTGCAGTGCACAGATTCTAGGGCCTGTGGGCTTCTGTAATAGTGGCACATGTGGAATCTTCCTGGGCCAGGGATGGACCCATGTCCCCTGCATTTGCAGGCAGATTCTTAACCACTGAACCACCAAGAAAGTCCACCACACATAGATTTATTTAAGGAGTCAGCTCATTTAATCATGGAGTTAAGATCCACAATCTGTGAAGTTTGTTTGCAAACTGAAAACCAGAAGACCCGATAGTTTAGTTCCAGTCTGAGTCTGTTCGTATTTTGTCGCTCAGTCATGTCTGATTCTACAGCCCACCAGGCTCTTCTGTCCATGGGATTTCCCAAGCCACAGTACTGGAGCATGTTGCCATTTCCTACTCTAGCGGATCTTCCAGGCCCAGGGACTGAACGGGCATTTCTTGTATCCCCTCATTGGCAGGTTGGTTCTTTACCACTAGTGCCACCTGGAATGCCTGAGAAACAGGAGGCACCTATGGTGTAGTTCCTGTGGAAGTTCTATATGCTCAAGACCCAGTAAAAGCTGATGTTAGTCAGGCAAGAATTCTCTCTTACTCTCTCAGGAGGGCCAATCTTTCTGTTCTATTCATTCCTTCCACTGAGTGGATAAGAGCCACCTACTCTAAGGACAAAAGAACTGTAAAAAAAGATCTTCACGGCTCAGATAATCACGCTGGTGTGATCACTCACCTAGAGCTAGATATCCTGGAACGTGAAGTCACGTGGGCCTTAGAAAGCATCACTACGAACAAAGCTAGTGGATGTGATGGAATTCCAGTTGAGCTATTTCAAATCCTGAAAGACGATGCTGTGAAAGTGCTGCACTCAGTATGCCAGCAAATTTGGAAAACTCAGCTGTGGTCACAGGACTGGAACAGGTCACTTTTCATTCCAATACCAAAGAAAGGCAATGCCAAGAATGCTCAAACTACCGCACAATTGCACTCATCTCACACGCTAGTAAAGTAATGCTCAAAATTCTCCAGGCCAGGCTTCAGCATCACATGAACCGTGAACTTCCAGATATTCAAGCTGGTTTTCGAAAAGGCAGAGGAACCAGAGATCAAATTGAAATTGCCAACATCCGCTGAATCATCGAAAAAGCAAGAGAGTTCCAGAAAAACATCTATCTCTGCTTTATTGACTATGCCAAAGCCTTTGTGTGGATTGCAATAAACTGTGGAAAATTCTGAAAGAGATGGGCATACCAGACCACCTGACCTGGCTCTTGAGAAACCTGTATGCAGGTCAGGAAGCAACAGTTAGAACTGGACATGGAACAACAGACTGGTTCCAAATAGGAAAAGGAGTACGTCAAGGCTATATATTGTCACCCTACTTATTTAACTTATATGCAGAATATGTCATGAGAAACGCTGGGCTGAAAGAAGCACAAGCTGGAATCAAGATTGCCGGGAGAAATATCAGTAACCTCAGGTATGCAGATGACACCAACCTTATGGCAGAAAGTGAAGAGGAACTAAAAAGCCTCTTGATGAAAGTGAAAGGGGAGAGTGAAAAAGTTGGCTTAAAGCTCAACATTCAGAAAACTAAGAGCATGGCATCTGGTCATGCCATGTGATCATGCCATCACTTCATGGGAAATAGATGGGGAGACAGTGGAAACAGTGTCAGACTTTACTTTTTTGGGCTCCAGAATCACTGCAGATGGTGATTGCAGCCATGAAATAAAAAGACGCTTACTCCTTGGAAGGAAAGTTATGACCAATCTAGATAGCATATTAAAAAGCAGAGACATTACTTTGCCAACAAAGATCCGTGTAGTCAAGGCTATGGTTTTTCCAGTGGTCATTTATGGATGTGAGAGTTGGACTGTGAAGAAAGCTGAGTGCCAAAGAATTGATGCTTTTGAACTGTGGTGTTGGAGAAGACTCTTGAGAGTCCCTTGGACTGCAAGGAGATCCAACTAGTCCATCCTGAAGGAGACCAGTCCTGGGTGTTCATTGGAAGGACTGATGCTGAAGCTGAAACTCCAATACTTTGGCTATCTGATGTGAAGAGTTGACTCATTGGAAAAAACCCTGATGCTGGGAGGGATGGGGGCAGGAGGAGAACGGGATGACAGAGGACGAGATGGCTGGATGGCGTCACTGACTCGATGGACATGAATTTGAGTAAACTCCGGGAGTTGGTGATGGACAGGGAGGCCTGGCATGCTGCGATTCATGGGGTCGCAAAGAGTCCGACACGACTGAGCGACTGAGCTGAATTGAACTCTAAGGAAGGTAATCTGCTTTAGTCAGTCTACCATTTAAATGTTAATCTTATGAAAAAGAAAACACTGTCACAGAAATAACCAGAATATCTGGACACCCCAAGATCCAGTCAATGGATAAATGAAATTAATAACATCACAGTACATGTTTCTGTTTTGTTCTTTTTACCAAAAACCATTTTACCAAAAACCATTTAGTCTTTCAACTTTAAGTTTAATATTACCTGTAGGTTTTTCACACATGCCCTTTATTCAAGAAATTCTCTTCTTGTTTTACTTAGCTGAGAGTTTTTATCCTGAAAGGGATAGAATAAGTTTCACTTTGTTCAGTGCCTTTTCTGTATTTATTTAGATGATTTTGTAGCTTTTATATTTTAGTCTATTAATTGGATTTCCTTTTCTTTTTTTTTTAAATTAATTACTCTTTTTGATTGTGCTCAGTCTTCCTTGCTGCATGGGCTTTTTTTGTAAGTGAGGGCTTCCAATTGCAGTCTGCTGGCTTCTCATTGCCTTGACTTCTCTTGTTGCAGAGCACTGGCTCCAAGGCACGCAGGCTTCTGTAGTGGCAGCATGTGAGCTCAGTAGGTGTGGTTCTCCAGCTCTAAGAGTACAGGCTGAATGGTTGTGGCACAAGGGCTTTGTTGCTTCCTTGCAAGTGGGATCTTCTCAGATCACGGATCAAACCTGCGTTTCCTACCTTGGCAGGCAGATTCTTTACCACTAAGCCACCAGGGAAGCCCCAATTTGATTGATTTTCAAAAGTTTTATGCACTACATGTTGAAGATGTAGTAGCCTTTTATATGTTGCTGATATTGACTTATTAATATTTTGGTATGCATTTTTATGTCTGTGCTCATGGGGAATATTGGTCTGTACTTTCCATGTAATATCTTCTCTGATTTTAAAGTTGGGTTAATGTTGACCTTATAAATTGGGTTGAGAAGCCTTTCCCTCCTCAGTTTTCTGAACAAGTTTAAGTAGGATTGGTATTGTTTCTTCCGTATTTGGTAGAATTTACTCCAAGCACCTGAACATAGAGTTTTTTTAGTGGGAATGTTTTTAATTAGAAATTTAGTTTCTTTACTGGATAGATAGATAGTCATAATTTCTGTTTCTTTTGTGTCAGCTTTGATTATTTTTGTCTTTTGAAGAATTTAAGTTGATAAATTTATTGGCATTAACTTCATTATAGCACCTTAAATTAGTTTTTTGTTGCTGTGTAACAAATTAACACAAACCTAGCAGCTTAAAACACCACATATTTGTTAGTTCATATTTCTGTTGTTCAGAGGTCTGGGCATGGTGTGGCTGGGTTTTCTGTTTATGATCTTACAGGGTTGAAATCCAGATGTTAATTGGGCTACATTACTTACTGAAGCTCTTGGGAAGAATCTGCTTCCAAGATGATTCAAGTTATTGGCCAAACTCAGTTCCTTGCAGTTATAGGAGTGAGGTTCTCATTTCTTTGATGGCTTTTGGCTGGGAATTGCTCTCAGAATCTTCCAGGTTCTTGTTCTTGGCTCTATTTTCAATACTTGAAACAGAGTATTTCTCAAACGTTAAATCCTTTTCTGGCTTTGAATATCCTGCCAGAAGAATCTGGTCCCTTTAAGGGCTCACCAATGGGTCAGGCCCATGAAGGATAATCTCCCTCCCTTTTTGTTTTGTTTGGGCATGCTATGTGGCATGTGAAGCCTTAATTCCCCAACCAGGGATTGAACCTGCACTCCCTGCAGTGGAAGCACAGAACCTTAACTATAGGATTGCCAGAGAAGTCCCTCCCTTTCTTAAAGTCACCTGTGTCTTATAGTAAAACCTAATCATGGGAGTGAAATCCATTGTAATCACAGTCCCAGAGAACTTATGATTCTATGGAGTCTATGATGAAATCCTAGGTGTTCAGTGAAGATTCATTACTCTGCCTGGCTGGCACTTGAATGTCTTTCATTGTGAAAGCGCTTAGAATTCTGTAGTGTAGAGCTTACGGGCCGATCTTTTACCAGACTTGTGGTATTTCCCTTTTCATATGTCCATCTTGATATTCAGCAGAATCCTGAAATCAGTGATGCTCAAAATCTAGAAGGTGTTACTTGTGTAGACAGAGAGCTCAGATTGCCCTCTAATTATACCACCATTTGGAAGGGTTTCTTCTGAGTCTTAAAAAAGAGAGTGGGAATCTCCCCATTTTTGGCCTCTCTTCTTTGTTTTCTATTCTCATTTGCCACAGTCTCCCTAGAAGTCCTGAGGCAGCAGTAGCAGAGCGCTAGTGGTAACAGAACAGCAGTGGTTGCTAAAAATGCAGAGTTGAACCTCCCTCTTTGATTAGAGGAGTTGTCCTCCTAAGGGAAATGGTGAATATCATGATCCCTGCTCACCTGCACCTCCCCCAACCCCAACCCCCCACTCTGCTGCCTTCTCTGTTCAGAATTGTTGTAGGAAATGTGGGTGAATGAAGCCTCAGTTTTCTCGCTGGGTGACAATAAAAGGGGGGCCTTAGGCAGCCACAAAATATACTTGGATGATTTCAGACTGGGATGAGCTCAGAAAACTTCTAGGTTTAAAACTTCTAGGTTTAAAACTTCTAGGTTTATTCCTGAGCTGTACATATATGGATCAGAGTCACAACTGCCTCTATACTTTGAGAACTGTGGCATAAACCATCACCAGTGTCTCAGACTAGTCACTGTATTATGGTGCACACACAGGACAGTTCCAGATAGCCCTACAAAGAATTTGAAAACTGAACTGGTATTGGAACCACAACTCAGAGAAGGTTTGTTGAAACTTGCATCTTGAAACTAACTATTGTCTCCTAAAACAAATCATTAGCAGTCTCTATAGAATATAAATAAAACCCAGAGACTTATAATAATCAAAATGTATAGGATAGGACTTCCTGGGTGGTCCAATGGAGAAGAATCTGCCTGCCAATGCAGGGACATGGGTTCAGTCCCTGGTCTGGGAAAATTCCACAGGCAGCTAAGCCGGTGCACCACAACTCCTGAGCCCAGCCCCCTAGAGCCTGTGCTCCACAATGAGAGAGGCCCCCACAAGGAGAAGCTCCTGCGCCACAACTAGAAAAAGTCCCTGAGCAGCAACGAAGACCCAGTGCTGCCAAAATAAATAAATTTAAAAAATTTGCAGGGTACAATTCAGAATTGGCTTAAAAAGAACCAGGAAAATCTCAAGCCCTATGGACTATGAGAATCAACAGACAGCAGTGCTGAGATAACATGAATGTTGGAAGTATTCACAAAGATGTTAAAGAAATTATTATAAAAATGCTCCAGCAACTAAGGGCAAAACAAACACAATGGAAAATAATTGGAAAAAATGAGAAAGTCTTAGCCACAATACACAAGTTGTACTTCAGTACCTGCAGGGGTTTGCTTCCAGGACTCTTGGAAGAAGTTCAAATTACTATATAAAATGGCATAGTAGTTTTATAAAACCTATGCACAGCCTATACTTTAAACCATCCTTTAATTACTTATAATACCTAATACAATGTAAATACTGTGTAAATTGTTACTGGAGTACAGCAAATTCAAATGTGCTTATTATAACTTTTTGGAATTTTTTTCCAAAATACTTTTTCTATTTGATTGGTTTTATCTGAGGATGTAGTACCTGTGGTTATGGAGGGAGATTATATAAGGAGGAACTAAGTGGAAAAACAATAATGAATTAAAAAACTCTGAATGGACTGAATAATGGAAAGTGTGAAAAGAAAGAATGAAGTTGAAGATTAATCAGTAAAATTTTCCATTTTGAACAACAATTTGAGAGACAAATGGAGGAGAAAAAAACTCTACAGAGCCTCAGATATCTGAGTAACAATACCAGAAGGTCTAACACTTGTGTAATCTGAGTCTCCAAAAGGAATGAGAAAGAGTGTGGCTGAGAAAAACTAAAGTAATTATTACTGGGAACTTTCCAAAAGTTGGCAAAAGACATAAATATAACAGATTTAAGAAACCCAATGAACCCTAAGCATGATAAACTCAGACAATTCCAAACCCAGATACTTTCTATTTCAAAAATCATAATTTGATTCTTATTAGTCAAAAGTCTTAACACCTCATAAGCCTAATTATGTGGCTGTCATCACTCCTAACATGTTAAAATAGATATAACCTCAGGAAAGAAAAAACTATCTTAATCTTTTTATCTTCTTATTTCAGTAGCTGTAACACTAGATAAATATTTGTGCAATGAATTAATACATTTTAATGTAACTGCCTCTGACATCTGTAAATCCTTAGTTAAATATATGACAGGGCTCCTCACACTAAGCCAGAGCAACCATTCCTTTTTATTCAGTGGTTCTCCAGTGGCTAAGTGGTAAAGAATCCTCTGCAATGCAAGAGATGAGGGTTTGATCCTTGAGTCGGGATGATCCCTTGGAGAAGGAAGTGGCAACCCACTCTAGAATTCTTGCCTGGAAAATTCCGTGGACAGAGGAGCCTGGCAGGCTATAAGTCCATGGGGTCACAAAAAGTTGGCACGACTAAAGTGAATGAACATAACCCATACTTCTTGAAGGTTTCTCAGCTGCCTTAGTGGTAAAAAATCCACCTGGCAATGCAAGAGACACAGGAGATGTGGGTTCGACTCCTGGGTCAGAAAGATGCACTGGAGAAGGAAATGGCAACCCATTCCAGTATTCTTGCCTAGAAAATTCCATGGACACAGGAATCTGGTAGGCAGTAGTCCATGGGGTCGCAAAGAGTCAGACACAACTGCGCATGCATGCACACACTCGTATTTCATGAAACAATGGGAATTTCAACCTGTTCAGACTACTGATCATTTTTTAGTTGTCTTATATAAAAAGGGAAAATATAGTGGGACGAAAAGGAAATTAGCTGTTGATGTTGGGAAAAAGTTTCACATCTTGCCCAACACAGTATTCTTAATTGGTGAGTTCAGGAATGTAGGCTATGTGTAGGCTTGGCACATCCTGGCTGCAGCACAGTAGAAAGTCATTTCCATGACAAAGCCTGCCTTCTCCTGATCTCCAGATATTCTGCAATTTGTGTCTGGAAGTTTACTGAGTTGGGCAATAAAATGTGTGATTGTAATTGAACAAGATGGTGCTTTAAAATTCTCAACTTTTCAGAGCCTGATGGTGATTCAGACAAAGCATCAGGAAATGGGGTGATTTTGTCAAAATTTCACATGATATAAATTTAGAGAATGATTTTTCTTACTGCTTTTTCTGAAAACAAAAGCCTTTTTAATATCTTCTACAGGAGATTCTAAGTTGAGAAAGCACAAAGCTTTTCATTTCATTTTAAATGAAGATACTTTTTTCTTCTCTTGTTTATTTTTAACCATGTATGAACTTCAGTTATATTAGTGGATTACTAGGAGATTTCTCAGTCAGACTTAGTTCTAATGACTTCGTCTTAAATGATCACAGTTTGATTATTAGATAATGATTGGTATTTCAGCAGTTTTCTTCAGAATGTGCTGGGTCTCTTTTTGTTTATTGTTACCGCACCCAAGTTAGAGTCATTCTTTATAGCTATTCTTTTACACACAACAGCCTTGGCTGTTGCTGTTTACAGCTAGTGTAACTGAATGAACTTTTCTAGTTCATTCTACTTGAGTTCTTTTTTGAGTTTTATATTCAACTAACCCAGGCATTCCTCTCCTGTATTCTTTCCGAATGCCATGGACAGAGGAGCCCATGGGGCTATAGTCCACAGGGTTGCAAAGAACTGGACAAGACTGAGAGACTAACACTTTCACTTTTCCCGTATATCTGCATTTTGCCAATAGTTGGTTGATTGAGTGAAAACTAACATTTTTTGTTTTTGTTTTTAAAGTATTAACTAACATTTCAATTGAGTACTTTTTATACAGTGGGCTAATTTATATTTCTCAAAAATTGTCAAAAACCAAGAGATGCAAATGTTTTTAAGCTCAGCAGTTTATATTTAGTATCTTGTCTTTATCACAAAAACATGGAAGAATATTTATTTTTAAACTTGTGATTTTTCTGAATAAACTATATATTCTGTATATAAAAGGTGATAGGTTCATAAGCCTTTAATGTCACTGAGAGTAAGAACTGAATATCAGTTTTATTCTGAAATTCCTATCTTCCATTCTATCATACAAAAGATGCAAAATATGGTTTATTTATATTTTGTTTTATTTATAATTTCCCTAATCTCATTTCACAAATGGTTTGAGGTAAGCATGCCTCCCCCCTACCCCACACACACACATACACTCACACACAGTCTCATATATATGCAAAGAATATATAAAATATGACTTCTTAAAAAATAATTGACATGTTTAATAGTTTAAAAAGCCAGGAGCAAGATTTGCAGTAGGTATTTATATAGTAAGATCCTATGTAACTACTTGGTGTGTACTACAGGATTTGCTCTTTGCTTGCAATATAGACAGCGTCCAAAGTAAAGCAAACATGCTCAGTTATAATACCCAGAATCTCTTAAGATAAAAACAGTCTAGTTAGTCGTGTGGTTGTAGTTCATCCTTTTATTGGAAATGGAGAGATGTTTAGCAGTTTCTTATGAAGGAGACACAGTGAGTGATGGTGCACCAAACCCCCTGCCACCATCATTGTAGTAGGTAAAATAATGTTTCATATATATGTTCTTTATGATGTCTTTCATTGGATAGACTTAGAGTGTTGACGATGCAATTCAGAAAAAGTCATTCTGTATAATTCAGTCTGTACTATACTTGGCCATGTGAGTATTTAATTGAATAGTAATATTTGAACTTTGCAAAGTCAAAGACTTTCTGGAAGTTCCATGTGTGTATTTTTACTCAAAACTGGGTTTTGTATCAATTCTTTTTTTGACCATGCTGTGCGACATGTTGGATCTTAGTTCCCCAACCAGGAATTGAACCCTTGCTCCCTTCAGTAGAGGTAAAGAATCCTAATCACTGGACCATCGGGAAAGTCCCAGGCTCTGTGTTTCAGTACTCATTCTACTGTTACCACTCACTTTTAAATCGGAGATAATCATGTCATATTGTTTTATAAAACTATGTAAATGACTGAATAAAATTTTCTGGGACATGTTGCATATGTCCTACATCACTCTGAACCTGAGTCTTTCACAAATGAAAGATAGTGGTGTGTAGGATAATCTTAAATATGGATAGACTGTAAGTTGACTTTTATAATGACTGATTCATAAATTATTTGTAAGTAGAGATGTTGGAGACATTTTATTGACCCTTTCCTTCCCAGCTATACAGAAGACTAAGACAAGGCCCTTAATAAATGATTGATTGGAAGTAAGCATATAGTGGCAGTTTTTATACTTATGGTCTTGGTTTCTTTAGATCCATTTACACCATTGAGACATTTTTTAGCTAGTCTGCTTAGTGTGTGAAACACAGGTTTTAACTAACAGTTTGGGAATAACATGCTGATTAATTATCATTTAGTGATTCTGTGGAGGAATAGATTTTTCTAGAGTTTGTCTGCTTCTTTTGCCTGTATGTGTTTCTCCATTCTTCAAAACAAAGATGTTTTACTGGTGCAGTGTTCATGATTCTCTGTTTGTTTTTGTCTCCACAATTACAGGTTCATGTCAGGGCCGGCCTTTTTCATGGTACCGAACTCCTGTGTAAAACTGTCGTAAGCTCGGAGATATCAGGGAAAAGTGATCATATTTGGAATGAACCACTGGAATTTGATATCAACACTTGTGACCTGCCACGAATGACTCGATTATGTTTTGCTGTTTATGCAGTTTTGGATAAAGTGAAAACTAAGAAATCAACTAAAACCATGAATCCCTCTAAATATCAGACCATCAGGAAATCTGGAAAAGTGGTAGTTATATACTAATTTCTGAAAAAATTTTATAATGGAATAATAATAACATAATGGAATAATTTTAAAATTTTAAAATAATAGAATAATATAAATGAAATTATATCATATAACTTCGGTCCCTAAGAATTGGTTTTTAAAAAGACATTAAGTCTCCCTTATGTGGTTTTTGTTTTTCTTTTGGCAAATTTAGTAAATATCATAAATATAAGTGTTCTATTATAAATGTCTGCTTTTTAGAACATATAGTTAAGAATGAGAAAAGTTAAAATATTACAGGTTAACTGAAAGTTCAGGTGTTAGATGAATTTAAGAATTGAAAATTTTATGCATTTTAGAAAGATCATAGATGACTCAACACCCCATGTAGAGTCTGGGGCAACTCAGTAATCAAGCACATCAGTTTCTAGAAGTGAAATTAATGAATATTCACACTAAATGAGACAAATGAAGGCTATCAGTTAGCTTCATGTCATTTCTGGTCATGTTTTATGGTCAAATGAGTTACAAATGAACCTTTGTTTTTCAAGAGTTTCTTAGACTTTGAAATTGTGGATAAAGGATGGTGAACCTGTTCTCATATCTCATCTTCCATTTCACATTTTCAAGTCTTTTTTGTTTTCTTCTTACTTTATAGAAAGGGTTTTTTTTGAGGATGGGTATATGAATTTTATACGTTAAAAAATACGGTTACTATATTTATGTACAAGAATTTGTATCCTTTTATTCTTAACATGAGAATGTAAGCATTTCCTCTGGTTATTATCATGTAGTTTTTAAAAAACGAATATTATTGTTTAAAAGTCAGATAAGAGTTATTTCCTTAGTATTTTTTTCCTCCACTGATACATAATTTTAGTCAAAGTGTTCAAGCATTTATAGCCTTTTGTATACTGTACTGTACTGTATCTGCTTAGTCGTGTACAACTCTTGCGACCGCATAGACTGTAGCCTGCCAGGCTCCTCTGTCCATGGGATTGTCCAGGCAAGAATACTGGAATGGGTTGCCATTTCCTGGAACTAGGTTAATTACTCTAATTGTCTACATAAAATTTCTGTTAGCTTGGTGTTTCCTTTTTAGAAATGTAAATAAATTCTACAATACCTAGAGACATTGCCTTTTGCTAAATTAAGATTTCTGTAGACTGAAAGCTGTTAAAACATATTATCTGACATTATATCAGACATTTTCTTGAATTATTAAACATTCCTCATCACTTGCAATGGCTGCACAATAAATGTTCTATTTTTTGGATACTCTATTGTGAGAGACATTAATTAGCTTTTAGAATTTTCTTAAACCATTATAAAGTTGTTGAATATCTTTCCATGTACATCTTGTTTTTATATTGGGTCATTTGGGGGGAAATCATCTAGAACTCTAGAAACAATATTGAAGCAAAAGGTATGTGCCTGTTCATACCTTAAAGTTCATTCTTAGCATATTGATGCAATGGTGTCTTTTTCAACAGCATTATCCTGTAGCCTGGGTAAATACGATGGTTTTTGACTTTAAAGGACAGTTGAGATGTGGAGATATAACATTACACAGCTGGTCTTCATTTCCTGGTAAGATTTACATTCTAATCCTTAGTGTTAAAGAGTAATTTTTGGCATGTGGGGACTAGTTAACATGTTTTTATGACTCATTCTTTTTTCAGTCTGGTAAAGAAACCATCTTTTCATATTTTTATTGTTTATTCTAAAACAGGTTTCCCAAAGATAATATTAATCTATTTACAAGTGGTTTGTATCTGAATATATTTACTTTGATGATTATTTTCTCACATTAACTGTTTTATTTTTTATAGGTTTCTGAGAAATTCTCCTTAAGAACAGTGTCTTTTTATAAGAACCTCTGTTGTTGCTAGTTGTTCTAAACTTCTACACCAGAAGAAACATTAACTAACATTGGAAGAATAGTAAAAATATTTATTCTTTAGTTAGCTTTAGCCTGAAACTTGAGCTAGGAGAGGAGCATCTTCCATACACCTATATTTCTTAAATAGTACTCCTGTGAGGTAGATGGCTTTCTTCCATTTTATGGATGAAAAAGGGAAACTCACTGAAAAGTCAGTCAGTCTTATGTTACTGGTTCAAACCTAGGATTTGTGCAAAAGATTACTTGACTCTTTCCATTGTTCTTATAGCTTTCTCAAATGTTGGAAATTTTTAGTCTTATTTTGTGTTAAAATACTAGCTTCCCGCCCCCCTCCCGTCTTCATCGTTGGTTAATCTATTTAGTAAAATTGTGAACCTCCTTGCTTTTAAAAATTATTTTGTGGGTGACAAACATTTTTAAATGTTCCATCTTAGTCGTTGCTACCTGAGAAACTGTTTTTGGATAATCAGTTATCCACAGACATATTTATAAACTGCTCACATCCTAGTACTTTATTTGTGTATGTTCTTTTATTCCTACCCTTTCCTGCATACACCTCCGTGAATTTTTACTAACCACGTTATTCCCTAAATGTAGACGAGTAGTGTGCATTTACCCATTTCTTAGAGGAGCTGTAGTTTCAGAATAAAAATTGTTCATTTCAGTAGTATACTTTGTTGAAAATTTTAATTTAGACTCACACATGTTCTCCAAAATCAGTAAGTAACTTGACTGATGTTTTTAGAAAAATTGACAATTTTTGCAAATAACTTGGCATCCCATGGACCTGAATTTATGTCTAACAAAATGTTAGAGATATTTGTTCTGCTTGTTGTGTTTCTAGAATTCACATTTATCCTTGTAGGTACAAGCTGGAAACACAGGAACTATAAATACTCTTAATTTCTAGAGTTCTTAGCTTATCATCAGAAGCTTTATAATCACATTAATTCTTTATATATATAGCAGGAAATACAAACAGCAACTTCTAGTTTTCTCCCTGTTTTAAAGCAAAATAGCACATTTTGTGCAGTGTTCTGTTCTCCATATGTTTGAGTTTGATAATACTAAAATACTACACTGGACTTTAGATAGGTTGCAATTGATAGGACAAACTAACACTACAGATAAGGATATTATTAATTTGCTGATAAAGGATATTATCAGATAAAGGATAAACTAACACTACAGATAAAGGATATTATTAATTTGCTGAGAAGTCAGCTTTAGAAGTGTGGAAATTATGAGAATTCCTTCAATCTAGGTCAAAATGGAATCTGTGAGATTTGAGAGTATTAAACATAATAAGCAAAGGACTGATTAAAGAGCTGAAACTTAAATATTTTGTAAAGATTTTCTAGCTTTGAGAGATAATTCTGAGTTTGCATACAACCTGGACATCAGGTCTGGAGAGAATGTAGTTTTATCTCTTATTTCCTTACTAAAGTAAAAAAGAATGTGCGAAAAATCTGTTATGAGAGAAATAGTTTGGAGAGGGGAGACTTTAGTTTGTACTGCTAACTCTGTTTCCTCAGAGTTTCATCTCTTCAACAGTTTACTTCTCTGTGAAGTGAGAAAGTTATATGACCTCCAGAGTTTAAGATAATGTTGAAATTCTGATTACCATGCATTATCTGTGAATGGGCTATACTTAGAGTGATAGAGAAGATGAAGGAGTGTCTTGAAGAAGTACCGCTTGAATGGAATGTTTCAGAAACTACCAAAGAAGGTGTTTATATCAGCAGCTTTGAGATCACAGAGAAATATTACCAACATTAGGTTTGTCAAAAGGACTGTCATTGATGACACTCAAAATACCAGTTTGGGTACTATGATGACGATGAAAATCAGAATATATGTTCATATCAGAGCATAAGAAATTAATGTATAGTGATGAAATAATAAAAATTCCTGTGGACCACCTAATTTTGAGTGAGTGAGTGCCAACTTTTTTTATTTGTGGATTGAGAATACTTGAACAAATTTGAAGAAAGATGTGAGGTAGCTATTAATTTTTATTAATTTTTTTTTCATTTTAAAGATGCTATGTAAACTCATATTCAAATTTTGTGCCAAGTATTAAGAAAATTAGAGGCTTTAGTGATATTGTCTATCACACTTCCATAGGTGACACAGTTGTCATCCCCTGGGCACCCCCCCGCCTCCTGACACACACAGACACAAGTATTTATTTATTAGACTGTGCTGGGTCTTAGTTGTGGCATGAAGGATCTTTAGTTGCAGCATGCAGGGTCTTGTTCCCTAACCAGGGATCATACTGGGGCCCTCTGCCCTGGGGAGCTGGGGGTCTTAGCCACTGGACCAACTGAGTGGTCCCAGTGACACACTTTAAGGTAATTTTCATGATAGAAATCCATTAAGGTTTTGTTTTAGTTTAGTTTTAAAAACATTTTCCTAAGAATCAAACTTATTTATATGTTTTAGATGAACTTGAAGAAATGTTGAATCCCATGGGAACTGTTCAAACAAATCCATATACAGAAAATGCAACAGCTTTGCACATAAAATTCCCAGAGAATAAAAAGCAACCTTATTACTATCCTCCCTTCGATAAGGTAAGCTCATTATTTAAAGGGGCCCTATGTATGAAATAATTTAGTTATTAGTTCTTGGCTCTGTATCTTTATCACTTAAGGTAGATTTGTCTGTTTCTCTTTGAAGATGTCATATATATTTACAACTTGGTTCAGTGGAAAGACTACTGAGCCGGAAGCCAGCTCTGTTTAGTACTGGCTTTATCACTGAGCAAGTGAGACATGGCATCTCTGGAGTTCAGATTCCTTATTTATAAAATGAGGAAATCATAATTGTTCTCTGAGGTTCTTTCCAATTTAAAAGGGCTACAAATGCATTCATGTATGGCTCTAACATGTGAAATACTCAGTGAAATGTGCCAGTGAGTTGGTTCAGTTTAAAGATAATCACTGGTGTGACTAGAGTTGGTATTCAAAGAACAGATTATTTATCTTGCATATGGTCTTAGTAGGACTTACTTTTGTAAAAGCTGCAGTAAGGGCTTCTAACTTTTATGTCTAACTTATGACTTTTTAGTGTATAAGCTGCATGTCTTGGGGATATGGAGAGTGTGTGGTGGAGGTTGAAAATTAGGCTATTATCTTTTACATGCTAAGAGAGTTAAGCTGTCATATATTTTATCTTCAGGTTTGGCATCTTTGTTTCAGATATGATTGATGCTGGGTTTTGTGAGGAAATTTTGATCACATTCTCAGATAATAAATAAAGAAATTTATTTTATTTACTTAAGTCATTTGAGTCCAAGCTGCCTTTAAACATTTATGTTATAGTACAATTTCAATTGACATATTGTACACCTAATTGTATTTTAACATTCTGTACCACTGAATAATTCTTCCTTTACTTTCATTTTAATTGAATTTTATCCACATAGACGTAATTTTTCATTTTCTTCTAGAATCTTTTTCTGTTCAGTAATATACAACTAAATTAAAATTTGTGACTATTACAGTAGAAATCTCAAATATGTCGAGAACCATATACTTTAATGTACACTAGGTAGAAGGTACATTTTGATGCATCCATTACATTTATTCTGTGGCTTTATTCAAGTATTTTTAATCTAATATTTTTAAGAGAAGTCCAGTTTTTTGACATGTTCTATTTCAGCATTGTTGTCAACAGAATCATCTACACCTGGTCATTAAACTTTACTTTTGCCTTTTTGATCCCTTGGAGAGTCTGTCTTTGAAGATCTACGTAGGATGGAAAGTTTAGTCTGTAAATGTGTTTAATATATTTTTTAGTTTTCTTTTAATTGTACAATTGCATATATGATCAGTTAAAAAACATAATGCAGATATAAAAAGTGAAAATTTCTTATGTTTTTATTTAATGTTTTCTGCTTTACCCACTTGTATACATTTTACTGTTCAAATTACTTTTATGATTATTGCTTAACATTAATAACTATGATATAATTTTATCATGTAACAACCTTATGAAATAGGATGGCAATTACCAGTACACTTTATACATATGGATACAATTAAATCATTTGCAGAGAATTAGTTAACTCAGTAACTGGATATGGGTCTTCAGGTTTTTTTACCTGCTGAGCCTTTCCAGTAGACCAGTAGGTTCCCCATCTTTTCAAGAATCAGAGCCTCTTTTGAACTTACTAAATTCAGAAAATATTTTAAGCTTTTCTCTTGACATTACTTCTGCTTTTGTTATCTGCTAATTCAGAAGAAAATCATGCCCAACTCTTTGAGATACCATGGACTATAGCCCACCAGGGTCCTGTGTTCATGGAAATCTCCAGGGAAGAACACTGGAGTGGGTTGCCATTTCCTTCTCCAACTATTACATACTTTTGCATTTTCTTAACCAGAAAATATTTACCTATATTAAAAATGTGTTCATATATACTAGCCACTGCTTACTTTATCTATAGAGAATCCTTATATACTCTGGGAGTCAATAGTCCTTTATAGTAAAGAGTTTGTCAAGTGTTTGAGGATTGGGAATCACCGCATAATACCACTTTGCATTTAAAATTCATGCTTACGTTATAAACCATAGAAATGCCATATCATACGTAGCTCCTGTACATGTGGATGTATAAGTCTATGTACAAGTCTAGACATTTACACTTATAATTTTACAAATACAAGAGCCAAATTTTAATTTTTTCAATTTTTTAAACAGATTATTGAAAAAGCAGCTGAGATTGCAAGCAGTGATAGTGCTAATGTCTCAGTAAGTATCAAGGTTTTAAAGTAGCCTTATGTTGCAAAGTTGTGCTTGTTAGTCGTCACTTTCTTGTCATTTACGGTAATGGACTTACGGAAGACCATACTCATATGCAAGAATAGTCTGAATGTGTGTGAGTATGTACATGCTAATATTTTGTTAAATGGCAGCTGTTTCTGGTTGGTCTGTGTTTATTTATTTATTTTTTTTTTGGTGTTTTTTTTTTTATTAGTTGGAGGCTAATTACTTCACAACATTTCAGTGGGTTTTGTCATACATTGATATGAATCAGCCATAGATTTACACGTATTCCCCATCCCGATCCCCCCTCCCACCTCCCTCTCCACCCGATTCCTCTGGGTCTTCCCACTGCACCAGGCCCGAGCATTTGTCTCATGCATCCCACCTGGGCTGGTGATCTGTTTCACCATAGATAGTATACATGCTGTTCTTTTGAAACATCCCACCCTCACATTCTCCCACAGAGTTCAAAAGTCTGTTCTGTATTTCTGTGTCTCTTTTTCTGTTTTGCATATAGGGTTATCATTACCATCTTTCTAAATTCCATATATATGTGTTAGTATGCTGTAATGTTCTTTATCTTTCTGGCTTACTTCACTCTGTATAAGGGGCTCCAGTTTCATCCATCTCATTAGGACTGATTCAAATGAATTCTTTTTAACGGCTGAGTAATATTCCATCCTGTATATGTACCACAGCTTCCTTATCCATTCATCTGCTGATGGGCATCTAGGTTGCTTCCATGTCCTGGCTATTATAAACAGTGCTGCGATGAACATTGGGGTGCATGTGTCTCTTTCAGATCTGGTTTCCTCAGTGTGTATGCCCAGAAGTGGGATTGCTGGGTCATATGGCAGTTCTATTTCCAGTTTTTTAAGGAATCTCCACACTGTTTTCCATAGTGGCTGTACTAGTTTGCATTCCCACCAACAGTGTAAGAGGGTTCCCTTTTCTCCACACCCTCTCCAGCATTTATTGCTTGTAGACTTTTGGATAGCAGCCATCCTGACTGGCGTGTAATGGTACCTCATTGTGGTTTTGATTTGCATTTCTCTGATAATGAGTGATGTTGAGCATCTTTTCATGTGTTTGTTAGCCATCTGTATGTCTTCTTTGGAGAAATGTCTGTTTAGTTCTTTGGCCCATTTTTTGATTGGGTCGTTTATTTTTCTGGAATTGAGCTGCAGGAGTTGCTTGTATATTTTTGAGATTAATCCTTTGTCTGTTTCTTCATTTGCTATTATTTTCTCCCAATCTGAGGGCTGTCTTTTCACCTTACTTATAGTTTCCTTTGTAGTGCAAAAGCTTTTAAGTTTCATTAGGTCCCATTTGTTTATTTTTGCTTTTATTTCCAATATTCTGGGAGGTGGGTCATAGAGGATCTTGCTGTGATTTATGTCGGAGAGTGTTTTGCCTATGTTCTCCTCTAGGAGTTTTATAGTTTCTGGTCTTACATTTAGATCTTTAATCCATTTTGAGTTTATTTTTGTGTATGGTGTTAGAAAGTGTTCTAGTTTCATTCTTTTACAAGTGGTTGACCAGTTTTCCCAGCACCAGTTGTTAAAGAGGTTGTCTTTTTTCCATTGTATATCCTTGCCTCCTTTTGGTCTGTGTTTAGTTGGTAAGCACTTTTCTGGTTCAAGCACAGGTTTAGCAGCTGGTCTGTGAGGGATGCTCTGACCCTTCATAAATTAACGATACCATGTTTTAAATGTTACTTAGTTAAATGCGGACCTTATATTTTCTTAACTTCTCTGACATAATAGAGCAGATATATTTAAGGCAGGTTTTGCAGTGCTGGGGACCCAGGTTTCTTGCATCTTGGTAATCTTTCATGTTAATATGTAGTTTTTATCTCATTTAATATTGGTGCTTCAGCTTTCTACATTACTACCTTCCAGCCCGCAGGAACAGGAAAAGTTAGACTAGAGACCTAACGATAAGTGAGACAGAAATGTAGTCCTTGGCTGGCAGTCGTGTACTTGGCTAAGAGTAAGAGATTATAGTTAATAAAGCAAGCAGGGGACAGTGCACACTGACAGACAAACAGCAGTCTCTGCTACACACACCATCCCATTGTTTCTGCCCAGACTTCAAAACAGATTACTTTGTTTATTTTGTTTACAATATGTGTAATATTTCTGCCATCTATATTTTTTAATAATAATTTTTTTACTTTGACCTGAAGACTTTTCTGAGTTTTTATCTGATATTTTCTTTTCATGTCATCAGTTTACAATTTTCAAGTGACTATAGTAATGCCACTTTATATGGAATGGTTATTAGTTAGAAGCCAGGAGGCAGATGGAGATAACATATATGCTTTTATTATTTGTACAGAATGAACACAATATTTAATGTTGTAGTTAGAGAAACGTCTGGCCCAGGCTGTCTTCTTCGTTTCTTCTTTTTTTTTTTTCTTTAATTAAGAAATTTTTTAAGATTATTGTTTAATTGCTTTTTAAATTTTGGTTGCTCTGGGTCTTCCTTTTTGTGCACAGCCTTTCTCTAGTTGCAGTGAGCAGGGGCTACTCTGTAGTTGCAGCACATGTGTTTCTCACTGTTGCGGAACAGGGGCTATAGGCCGTATGGGCATCAATAGTTCCACTTGTGGGCTCTAGAGCCTGGGCTCAGTAGTGGTGGTGCATGGGCTTAGTTGCTCCATGCTATGTGGAATCTACCTAGACCAGGGATTGGAACCTGTATCGCTTGTATTGGCAGGCATATTCTTAACCACTGGACTACCAAGGAAGCCCTTTCTTAATTGAGGTACAATTGCTTTACAGTGTTTCAGGTGTAGAGCAGAGTGATTCAGCTTTATGTATATGTTTCAGATTCTTTTCCATTATCGATTATTACAAGATACTGAATAGAGTTCCCTTTGCTATACAATAGACCTTTATTTTCTGTTTTATATATAGTTGTGTGTATCTGTTAATTCCAAGCTCCCAATTTATTCCCCTTAACTTTATACTTTGGTAACTGTAAAGTTTGTTTTTTGTGTTGATATCTATTCCTGTTTTGTAGATAACGTACTTCAGTTAGTGTGATAATCTCTAGGTTCATTCCTTTTGCTGTAAGTGGCAATATTTCATTCGGTTTTTAAATTTTATTTTATTAAAGTATAGCTGATGTACAATATTGTGATAATTTCTACTGTATAGCAAAGTGATTCAGTTATACATATATGTGCATAGTCTTTTCCATTATGTTTTATCACAGGATATTGAATATAGTTCCATGTGCTATACAGTAGGAAATACTTCATTCTTTTATGACTAATATTCCATTGTAAGGTGTGTACATACGTGTGTATACACACCACATCTTTGTCCACTCACCTGTCAGTGAACATTCACATCCCTTCCATGTCTTGGCTGTTGTCAATAGTGCTGCTGTGGGTATCAGTGAGCAGGGATCTTTTCAAGTTAAGAGTTTTCATCTTGCTTGGATATATGTCCAGGAGTGGAATAGTTGGATCATACAGCCACTCTAGTTTTCGGTCTTTTAAGGAACCTCCATACTGTCTTGTATAGTGGTTGCAGCAGTTTATATTCTCACCAGTAGTGTAGTGGGGTTCTTTTTTCTTTACACGCTTTCTAGCATTTATGAATTTGTAGGCTTTTTGATGATTGCCATTTTGACTGGTGTGAAGTGGTACCTCATTTTTTGTCTTGATTTGTATTTCTCTAATAATTAGAAATGTTGAGAATCTTTTCTTGTGCCTATTGGCCATCTATATGTCTCCTTTGGAGAAATAGCTCTTAACATTTAGATGTTCTAAACATTAAAAATTTTTTTTTTTAATTGAGCTGTATAAGCTGTTTGTATATTTTGGAAATTAATTTCTTGTTGGTTGCATTGTTTCTAAATATTTTCTCCCATTCTGTAGATTGTCTTTTCATTTTGTTTAGGATTTCCTTTACTGTGCATAAGCTGTTAAGTTTAACTGGCTCCCATTTGTTTACTTTTGCTTTTGTTTCCATTACTGTAGGAGACAGATAAAAAAATGTTGCTACAGTTAATTTCAAAGAGTATTTTGCTTATGTTTCCCTCTAGGAGTTTTATAGTACCATTTTGAGTTTATTTTTGTATGTAGTGTTAGAGAATGTTCTGATTTCATTCTTTTACATGTAGCTGTCCACATTTTCTCAAGGCCACTACTGTATATTCTTGCCTCCTTTCTTGTAGATTAGTTGACGATAAGTGTATGGATATATTTCTGGGCTTTCTGTTCATTTCCATTGATCTATGTGTCTGTTTTTGTGCCAGTGCCATCCTGTTTGATTACTGTAGCTTTGTAGTATAGTCTGAAGTCAGGGGGTGTGATTGCTCCAGCTTTGTTCTTCTTTCTTAAGATTATTTTGGCTATTTCCCAGGCTGTCATCTGCTTTTTTTAGAGTTCTCAAAAATGTCCATAGCCCTGCAGTGCAGGTAACTCCTACTCCGAATACTTTCAGAGTACAGTTGACCCTTGAAGAACACAGTTACTGCATAGGTCCTTTTATACACAGATTTCTCATTAAAAACATACTATAGTACCACATGATCTGCAAGTTGATTTAATTTGTGATACAGAACCTCAGATACAGAGTATCAGCTGTAAAATTATACATGGTTTTTGACTGTGCCAAGAGTCTGCATTCCTAATCCTCATGTTGTTTAAGGGTCAAGTGTAGTTCTCTTTAAGGAAATAAAAATAATTTTATTACAGGTATACACTTATCTGGTTGTCTGGAAATTATGGTAGCATACAATTGCAGTCTAAGAGGTAACATTTATATAGGCCTGTCTTCATTCTCATGCCTGTTTTTAGTTACCCTTTATTAGTCTTAATATTGCTGTTTGAATATCAGAAGTCTAAATTATTTTGTGTTATTTCTCCTATGATCTACTGCTATCTTACATAAATCAGAGGTTCTTTCCTTAATGAGGATGCAATATTCTTGTCCAGGTTTGCTGTATTTTTTTGTTTTTAGTGGGCAGATAGTTGTTGTCCAGTCACTCAGTCATGTTGACTCTGTGCAATCCCATGGACTGTAGCACATCAGGCTTGCCTGTCCTTCACCATCTCCTGGAGTTTGCTCAGAACTCATGTCCATCGAGTCAGTGATGCCATCCAACCATTTCATCCTCTGTCGTCCCCTTCTCCTCCTGCCTTCAGTTGTTTCCAACATTAGGGTGTTTTCCACTGAGTCAGCTCTTCGCATCAGGTGGTAAAAGTAGTGGAACTTCAGCTTTAGCATCAGTCCTTCCAATGAATATTCAGGTTCAATTTCTTTTAGGATTGACTGGCTTGATCGCCTTGCTGTCCAAGAGACTCTTGGAAGTCTTCTCCAGCACCACAGTTCAAGGGCATCAATTCTTCAGTGCTCAGCCCTTTTTATTGTCTGTAACTCTCATATTCGTACTTGACTACTGGAAAGACCAGAGCTTTGACGATACAGACCATTGTAGGCAAAGTAATGTCTCTGCTTTTTAATACACAGTCTAGGTTTGTCATAGTACAATGAATAAATTGTATGGAACCAGAAATGTAAGTTTTTTTACTAACTGCTACTTACCTTTCTCTCCTAGAGATACGTGTATAAACAGTTTAGCTTTGTGTGCACATATCTATATATTGTTTAAAAAGTTCGAGATCTTTTTAGTTTCTCCCTTTTTCATCCAGTGTATTTTATGGATCTTGTAATGTTTGTAGGAAGAGTTCCACTTCTCTCTTTATGAAAGCCTTGTTAATATTTCATGACATTAATTACTGATAGCCATTAGTTATTAAATATTCATATCTCCACTGATGTATGTTTGCTTATTTCCACTTATTCTCTACTAAAGCTTTGTTGCAGTGACTGTTTTGTATGTCTTTAGACATGTTTGTGTTTTGTAGGAAAGAACAGCATGTATATTATCTATGGTGAAACAGATCACCAGCCCAGGTGGGATGCATGAGACAAGTGCTCGGGCCTGGTGCACTGGGAAGACCTAGAGGAATCGGGTGGAGAGGGAGGTGGGAGGGGGGATCAAGATGGGGAATACGTGTAAATCTATTGCTGATTCATGTCAATGTATGACAAAACCCACTGAAAAAATAAATAAATAAATAAATAAATAAAAATTCCTATAAATAAAATTATAGATTGAAAGGTTTGTCCCCTTTTAGTAAGAAGTCTATCAATTTGCATACCCTAAAAGAGTTAAAACACACTGTGGCAGGGTTTCTATCCTTTTGCGTTTCTGCCAACCCTTTTAATGTATTGATTCAGTGAACATAAACTGACGTCACATTATTTTAACTTGCATTTTCTTATGATTAGTCAGGTTGGAGTTTGTTTCTTTAGATTTTTATCTTTTGAAAGATTTCTGTTTATTCGTTTTTCATGGCTATTCTGTCACATTCGTTCTCTCTGAGGAATAAAACAATTTGATCTTTAAGGTGGTCTCGCTTCTTCTTTTAGCATATATCTTTTCTTCTTATTTTGGCTTTTCTCAATGTTTGGTGATTCTTAGTTTAGCTCTTTTGTATTTGTGGCTCCCTGGTTGTTTGCTTATTCACTGTAATCCGCATTCAGTATTTATAGGGTTTGGGGTAGGCTGTGCTGAAAATGAGTTTCCTATATGTGAAGTTTGCCTCTCTTCTGAGACCAAGTGGCTCCCAAGCACTCAGGGAGTCCCCAAGTACTCCCTGCTCCTCACCTCAGGTTTGGGCTGATCCTGTTCCTGTTTCAGCTTAGCACAAACAGAGCAAGGGGCATGCGTGACCACAGCAGCTGCTCAACCTGCAGATCCTTTACTAACTCCCCTGACGATTCCCCCTGGCCTCCTCTGATTCTAAGCTGGAATGGATTTTGGAACTGTGTTTCTCACTACTGCTTGAATCCTATCAGATCTGATCCCTGATCCTATCTGCTTTCTCTCTTTAAAGGTTTCCTCTGTTAGACACTTTCTCTTATATCCCGGAACTGTTACTGGTTCGTATTTTTAAATACTTAAAATACTTCATCTTTTTAAATGAAAGGAATAAAGAGAAGTATGTTCTCGTTCCACTGTTTTAATCCCCTCTTCATGTATATGTCAAGAGCATGTTACATTCCTTAATAAGATCATGGTACGTTCACTTGTTGAATTCTGTGTTTGTGTGTGTGTTTAGTCACCCTCATGTCTGACTCTTAGCGACCTCGTGGATTGCAGTCCTCCAGGCTCCTCTGCCCATGGAATTTTCCAGGCAAGGGCAGTGGAGTAGGGTGCCAGTTCCTCCTCCAGGGGATCTTCCCATCCAGGGATCCAACCCATGTCTCTTGCATTGGCAAGCAGATTCTTTACCACTGGCGCCACTAATAACCCAGTTTATGTACTACATTTTGTTTATACACTTGTTTGATTCCACATTTTAGCTATTGTGAATAACACTGCTATGAACATGAGTGTGCAAATAAATTTTGAGATGTTTCTGTCAATTCTTTTGGCTATGTACCCATAAATAGAATTACTAGATCATGTGCTAATTCTGTTTTTTATCTTTTGAGGAACTATCATTCTTTTCTAAAAAGCTGTTCCATTTTACATTCCCACCTGCAAAATCCAACTGCAAAAGGATTCTACTTTTTTCATATCCTTCTCAACAGCATTTCTGTTCTTTTGAAAGTGTTAAGTCTAAGAGATATTGGCATTTTAAAAAGCATGTAATTGCCAAAGATTGTGGGATATCTATAGAATAGGAAAAAATGTGATCTTTGTGAATTATCATTCTTGAATTGGTAGCTTTTGATCTTCCTAGCCAGTAGTTCTCAACCTGCGACTCTTTTTTGCCTCCAGTGGGGCATTAGTACGTCGTCTAAGTTTTCTTATTTGTCTCAACTCACTGGAGGTTGTTTCTGACAGGTAGTGAATGGCGTTCAGGGGCTACTCAACTTCCTCCAATGCACAAGACCATCCTCCTATGAGATAGCATGGGGGTTAGAAACCCTGCTCTAATCTAAAACATCTGTGTTAAAAAGTTTGTTTTATTTTCTTATTGCTGAATCTCAGGCACAAAATCTTTAACGATTGGCTTTTGTGAATGCAGATGGTGACTCAGTCTTTAGTTTAGAGGTTCTGGGGATCTACCTAGAATGCTTTCTTTTTTTTTTTTCCTATCGTTTTTATTTATTTATTTTTTTCATTTATTTTTATTAGTTGGAGGCTAATTACTTTACAATGTATGACAAAAACCACTACAATATTGTAAAGTAGACTGTTTTCTTAATAGAATGATATGGAATCTTTAATGCCCTCCATTTGATGGAAGAAAAGAGCAAACATTTAAAAAAAAAATCTCAGACTTTTTGAAAACCTGAGAGAAGAGTATGAAGAATTCCCGTACAGCTTTCTCCAACTTCCCCAACTGTTAACACTTTGCTGTATTTGTTCTATCATTCCATGTGTGTGTATGCATTTCTTTCAGAATCATTTGAGATGAAGTGGCATCCATTATGCCATTTATCCTTTAATGCTTCAGTGTACATTTCCTAAAAATGAGGACATTCTCATAGTTAACCAGAGTCAATTCATGAAAATCAGGGAAATAATGTTGATACAGCTCTATTGTCTGTTCCCCACATTCCATTCGTATTTAGCCAGTTGTCTCTATAGTGTTCTTTAGGCCCAGGATTCAACCCAGGATTACTTGTATTTCTTTGACATGTGTCTCTAGTTTCCTTCATTCTAAAATAGTTCCTCAGTCTTTCCTTATCTTTAATGACTGATTATTTTTTTAAAGGATACAGATCAGTTACTTTGTAGAATGTCACTCAGTTTGGATTTGCCTAATGTTTTGTCATGATTGGATTCTAGCTATGCATTTTTAGCATGAATACATTGAAGTGGTGGGGCTTCCCTGATGACTCAGTGGTAAAGAATCTGCTGCCAATACAGGAGACACACAAGACGAGGGTTTGATCCCTGGGTTGGGAATATCCTCTGGAGAAGGAAATGGCAACCCAGTCCAGTATTCTTGTTGGGATAATCCCATGGACAGAGAAGCCTGGCGGGCTACAGTCTATGGGCTTGCAAAGAGTCGGACACAACTGAGCATATTGAAGTGGTGATGTATCCTTACTGCATTTTACTCACAGGCAAACAATGTCAATTTGTCGTTTTGGTTCTCTCTCTTTTTTTTTTTGGTGGTTGTTGTTCCATTACTGTTGATATTAATTATTATTACTCGGTTAGGATAGTGTCTAATATGTTCTTCTACTATGAAGTTAATAAGTAAGTAGTTTGTGGAGTTATTTTGAGACTTAGGAAATACACTATTTCACCGATAACTTTCACCCACTTGTTTTAGTATTTATTAATACAGATTGTCTGAACCAGTATTACAGTAGTTTCCAAAGTGCTGATTTTCAAATTATTTGCCTTTTGGGTTTGTTAGTTGACTTATACTCTAGGTTAAATGTTTTTCTCACACATGGCCCCCCCCGCCATTTATTTACTTAAAAAATTATAGTAGTTTGAATTTGTGATTTCTTTTTTATTTAATGACGGTAGTTAATTTCATTGTGCAGATTTGACCCAGATTTCGCCTGTGGCAACTCAAGTTTTATCTTGTGCCTGTTTGACCTTCGGTATCATTCTTTAAGCATCTCCTTTCTGGTACAAGAAAGTGTTCCAGGCTCATATGGTGATTTCTTTATGCCCATTTTGGTTTCAGTCATTCCTCCTGGGAGTCCTGATTCCTTTTGTTTGTCAAAAGTATTTAGATTCCCAATTCTGGGCACTCAGTATTCTCATTGTCCTTGGCATGTAATTGCATTAGGTCTTTTCATGAAACACAGCTAAGTAGTATGTTCTCGGCTGCATATTTGAGCATCCCTGGTGACTCAGTGGTGAAGAACTCACCCGCCAATAAACAGGAGATGGAAGTTTGATTCCTGGGTCAGGAATATCCCCTGGAGGACTACATGATAATCCACTCCACTATTTTTACCTGGGAAATGCCATGGACAACGGAGCCTGGCAGGCTACACTCCATGGGGTTGTAAAAGAATCAGACTTGACTTAGTGACTAAATGACAACAAAAAGCACTGAGACATGTTTCTTTCCTTTATCTACTAAAAACTACGAGTTCTTATCACTGTCTGTAATATGGATTCACTGCCACAGGATTTCTTTTTAGTCTGTGCCTTAATATATCTTAATTTACCTTTTCTGACAGTGAGTAATCTGGATTCCTATCAACCTTAACATACTTATTTGCTCAATCCTCTGTTTGTAATCAATCTCCCAATCATTTAACTGTCTTCTCACTCTCTGACCCACCCACTGTGACTGCATGGACTGTCTCATCCTCAGCTGTATGTTTTTCAGGTCCCCAGTCTGGCCAATGCATAGTTAATTCTGTCCTTTGAAAGCATGTTACTAACACGTTTTGAGTTTCTAGCCTCTCTGAATATGACAGATGAATTTTCCAGACCCATGACCCCCCCAGCTCCAGTGAGCAAGGGGAAAGAGCCATAATCTTTTTTTCATATGCTCATGGCAGGATACATATGTTGTGTTTTATTTTGGTCAAGAAATCATAATATGTATATGATTTGAAAAATATAGATGTAAAAACAAAGAGAATATGGGTGTTAATTTTCATTTTTTTCCCCATCATTATTTAAATTCAAGGATTCTAATATGCATATAAGTTCTTCGGTTTCACTGCAGTATAATTTTTCATTGCTGATTGTTGTGTGGAAGAATGTAAGTTTCTATGTGGTTTTTTTTTTTTTTTTTGCTTCCTGCAACATTTCCGGTAGTTGTTTGTTTTTACCTTGGACTTATTCAGTACTGTGCTTCTCATAGCTCAGTAAACAATCACAGTGCAATTACACAGCCTACTCATTGCTCTTCCCTCTTCCTTTACTACTATGTCTTCAGGATATTTACTTGTAGCAGGTCTGTAAAGTCTTATTTTGATCCATGAGATTATAGTAGGTCTGCTACGTTTTTTCACTATTTAACTCAATAGCAGTCTGCCTTTCTCTGGCATGAACAATTTATATTCTTCATTGTTTGCAGTATCAGCTTTCACTTTTATATGTAAGTATAGGATTCTGATTATTTACAATGATCATTTTTCAAAGAAACTCAGTCAAGTTTGTAAAATAAAGCATACCATTTATAGATTGAGGCTCTGAATATAAACCCACTGTAATTCATACATGGGGGGCGAGATTAGAGTTTGTGTCTGTATGGATATGGATACATGTGTATAAAAAGACTTTATTTTTGCTAAGAGCAGTTTTACACTCAAAACAGATTTAGGAGGACTGTACAGAGATTTGCCACATATCCCTGCCCCTGCACGTATATAGGCCTCCTGTTTATTAGCATCACTCACCAGAATGGTACATTATTACTAGGGAAGAATTTATATTAATATATCATAATTACTCAACGGCCATAGTTTGCCTTAGATTTCCTTCCTGCTATTGTGTATTCTGTGGGTGTGGACAAATGTACAATGACATACAGGACTTCCAAAGTAGTGCAGTGGTAAACAAAACACCAGCCAATGCAAGAGACGCAGGAGACGTGGGTTGGATCCCTGGGGCAGGAAGATTCCCTGAGGAGGAAATGGCAACCCACTCCAGTATTCTTGACTAGAAAATTCCTTGGGCAGAGCCTGGTGGTTAAAATCTATATGATCGGCAAGTTGGACACACTGAGCATATATGCGCACGTGCATAATGGCATATCTATCCATGGCAACCACTGATCTTTTTAATGTCTCCATAGTTTTGCTTTTTCCAGAATGTTGTAGTGGAACCATTTCGCATATAGACTTTTCAGATTGTCTTGTTTCTATTAGTCATATGCTTTTAAAGTTTCTCTGTGTCTTTTTGTGACATACTTGACAGGTCATTTCCTTTAGTGCTAAATAGTTTTCCATTTTGTGTATTATAGTTTATCCGTTTAGTTACCCATTCACCTACTGAAAAACATCTTGGTTGCCTCCAAGTTTCGGAAACTTTATTTATTTATTTTAATTATTTATTTATTTATTTTTGGGGAAACTTTAAATAAAGCTGCTATAAACATCCATGTACAGGTTTTTGTGTGGACATAAGCTTTTGATTTCTTTTGGTAAATATAAATAACCAAGGAGCATGATACTGGATTGTGTGGTAAGAGTGTTTAGTTTTGTAGGAAATTGCCAAACGGTCGTTCTAAATGATTGTAGTATTTTGCATTCCCATCAGCATTGAACAGAGTAGCTCCACATCCTTAGCAGGTTTAGATATTGTCAGTGTTTTCGATTTGGGCCATTCTAATAGGTATGTAGTCATATTTCATTTTGTTTTAATTTGCATAACCCTGCTGACATGTGATGTTAAACATCTTTCCATATATCATCAGTTCAGTTCAATTGCTCAGTCATGTCTGACTCGTTGTGACCCCATGAACTGCATGCACCACACCAGGCTTCCCGGTCTATCACGAACTCATGTCTATCGAGTTGGTGATGCCATCCAACCATCTCATTCTCTGTTGTCCCCTTCTCCTCCTGCCTTCAATCCCTCCCAGCATCAGGTTATTTTCCAATGAGTCAGTTATTTGCATCAGGTGGCCAAAGTATTGGAGTTTAAACTTCAGCATCAGTCCTTCCAATGAATATTCAGGACTGATTTCCTTATATATATGTATATATTGTACCATCTGTATTTATTATTTTTGAGGTATTTCTTCAGGTCTTTGATCTGTATTTTTGTCTATTGTTTGTTTTCTTGCTGTTGAGGTTTAAGAATTCTTTGTATATTTTGGATACCAGTCCTTTATTATAAGATATGTGCACATATTTCCCCCCAGTCTGTGGATTGTGTTTTCATTCCATTGACATCTTCTTTTGCAGAGCAGATAATTTAAAATTTCAGGAAAGTTTAGCTTATCAATTATTTCAGTGATGGATCATGCATTTAGTGTTATATGTGAAAAGTTATCACCAAACCCAAGGTCATTTAGATTTTCTCCTGTTTTCTTCTAGGAGTTTTATAGTTTTGTATTTCACATGTATTTTTACCTAAGTCATGTAGTGTTGGCCCTTAACCTTGTTCTTTCTTCTTTGATAATGTGTTGACTCTTCTGGGTCTTTTGCCCTTCCATATAAACTTTAAAATCAGTTTTTTGATAGCCACATAATAACTTACTGAGATTTTAATTGGGTTAGAATTGAATCTATTCATATTAAGTTGAGGAAAACTAACAGTATTGAGTCTTCTTATCCATGAACATGGAATATAGCTCCATTTATTTAATTCTTTGATTACTTTCATCAGAGTTCTGCAGTTTTCCTTATTTAGATCTTGTATGTATTTTGTTAACTTTATACCTGTTTACTTACTTTGGGGTAGTAATGTAAAGGGCATTGTGTTAATCAATTTTAAATTCCACTTGTGTATTGCTAATACATAAGAAGATGATTTACTTTTATATATTAAACTTGTATCCCACACTTGGTGTAATTCCTTATTGGTTCTAATGGTGTTTTTATTGACTGTTTCAGATTTTGTCTATGGGGAATTGTGTTATACTAATTCTTTTTAACATATGCATGTACTATTTTGAATCTCACTACTTTAGAAAGTTAGTGGTTTGATTTAATTCAGTTTAATGTTGATATGAAATCCCAGCTAAAGTAATTTCAAGTACCAAATGGCAAACTAATAGAATATGTTAATAAATCCTTACACAATCTTTTCAGATAGTTCTGGAGATTTTTTGAAGGGGTGGGCTAAGGGAGATACATTTTTGCCTAAATGGTGTAGGTTTTTCTTTATATTTGGGAAAATGTATCTTTTCTTTCATGTTAGTCTCAATTCAGAGTCTGAATTGAACAAACAGTATGGTCCATTTTCTTTATTTCAATATATTCTTATAAGGATTGTTAAAGAAAATGTGATAGCTTTTTTTTTTTAATGTTTGATTTTAGCCAAGATTCAATTCTTAATCTAAATGGTTTAGTGCCTCAGAGCTAAGAAGGCACCTATTACTTTTTTCTAAAAAAACTTCATAGGTTTGGTTCATCTTTGTTTTTTTCTTTGTAGCAATTAAAAATTTAAAAAGATGAGAAACTCAGTTCAAATATGACTTCTTTTTAATCCAAATTGCAATTCTGCCACCTAGTGTTTGTACATGGACTTTAAAAGAGGATTCTTTTTTTTCCTTTCTTTTAAAAAAACTAAGAATAATTTTTCCTTAATCTTTAGTTTACAAATTTAATACTCAGCTTAATGAAACTTTTGGAGGGAGCTCCAACTTTCTAATGAATTAAATTGTTCATATCTCAATTTTAAAGTTCATTATTTTCAACATTCATGATATAATTAGCCCTTGAACAACATGGGTTTGTCTTGTGCAGATCAAGTGAATTTTGTTTTAATATACACATTCTACAGTACCACATGATTCGTGGTTTGGTTAAATGCACAGATTTAGGGAATTCCTGCTGATTGGGAGTTGGTGCCCCTAACCCCTATGTTCAAGGTTTACCAGTTATGTTTACACGATTCAGTTTTGTAACCAGTAATTTTGCTCGCTTAGAGCCGAGGTGGAAAGAAGTTTCTTGCTGTACTGAAAGAAATCTTGGACAGGGATCCATTGTCTCAACTGTGTGAGAATGAAATGGATCTAATTTGGACTTTGCGACAAGACTGCAGAGAGAATTTCCCACACGCGTTGCCGAAGTTGCTGCTGTCGATCAAGTGGAATAAACTTGAGGATGTAGCTCAGGTAACAAGAGATCATTTTTGTAATTCCATTTGGTGGTTATATTACTTTATTGATTTCACTTAAATTGTCCTTTCCTACAAAGGTATGTTTTCATTGGTTGGATAATTTTTTGCAGAAGTTTTCAGGTTTTAAACTCTTAGATCTTTTGATCTAAATGTTAGACCAGAATGTTGTAAGATTTCAGAACCCCAAATTCTGAGTAGGTTTTCTATGTCCTTTACTAAAGATCATTAAAACTTAGGTCTTGGAATAATTTCTGCCAGCATATGGTAGATGCTGGGTTACTTTTACCAGCTTTATCTATAAAGTCCTAGGTTTTCATCTTAAGACCCTTTGCAACGAATGTCTAAAATGCATATGTATTATTTGAAATTAACCTCTATTTTTAGAAGTTAACGGTTTAGATCATAAATTAAATGATCTAAAACAACTCTTTTACGATTTATTTAAAGTTGGGCAGTGTTAATGAATGTTTGCCTTTAGGCGGTATAGAAAAAAGGAAAAAAAAATTTGGATCCAGAAGAAGCCACCAGATTTTATCTACTTGATTTTATTTTCAAGAACCTATGAAAAAACAGTGGCATTATGAAATGCATTTGGTTATCAATTTTCTCCAGAAAGATTCTTGAAATGATTTTTTAATCAGAATGAATACATTTGTTATATTAAGAGAACCACATTTATTCACCTTACTTACTTGAATGCAGTTGGTCTTTTACATTTTTTCTTGTTTTATTAAATCTATAATGAGTTAAATTTAGTTGAGAAATACATATTTATTTGAATCATATTTTGAAGATCTTTGCGTTATTTTATTTCTCAAATTAAGTTTAGAAAGGATTTCTTTTGAGTTTATTCCTGGTGTCTAACGTTTTCTTTTGGAATCATGCTACAAAATTATAGGATATGCCTTGTTTAAACTGTTTATACAGTTAGGCCACATGACCATTACTTTGAAAAGGAGTTATTTTTGTTAGATGTCTATTTTTTAAAGCTAGATTTTAATTGTTCCAATATAGTTGTCATCTAACCAGTTATTTCTTTAAATTCAAGGTTAGTTTTCTGTGAATCCCCATAATGGTTGAATGTAATATATAAGAATTTTTTAGTTGGCACATTCGCCTATTTCTCATGAATAGCGTTCATCTCCAAGTGCCTATCCAAGAAATATATCATTTTATTATTTTGAATAGAATTAGAATAGAAAAAAATTATTGCTGTACTCTTAAGATATCTGAAAGAGAGGTTTTATATTTTAGCTGTCAGAAAATAGAATAAGACAGTTCAAGCTTAATATTTCTTTATTTGAACCCCAGGGACACAGATTTTTTTTTTTTTTAAATAAAATTTTTATTGGAGAAAAATAGAACCACCATGTACACAGGGAAAAGAGCACAAAAATTCAACTGATACAGAACTGAAAGTCACAACTACCCAATGTTGTTTGCGATTACTTTTCAATTTCTTAAATGGCTTCCCTCAATTTTTTAAATAGCCTTGCCAATTTTCAGCTGAAATAGAATCAAGTTTTCAAAAAATTAAGAGCCTCAGCGAAGGGACCAGCTTTTAAGATAACAAAGGTGACACCAAGAGTCTCCTAATAGGGCCAATTCTACCGAAAAATTCCTGAAGCACATAACTACTGAGTCTGGTAGAACAGTAGCTCAGAGACCATCAGGGATTAGTTAGAACACTGACTCAGACCGTCCAGTATGCAGAGAGGGCAAACAAAAAAGCTGCATTTCCCTGTCAGATGAGTTCACGTAAGAAAACCAAGGAGGTGCTAAGAAAATACAGGCAATGGCTGCTCAAAATAATTAAGAAGGCAATCTAAATACCACATATTATTAGACAACAGTGTGTAAAGTGATGCAATTAGAAAACAGGCAACTTTAAAAAAATATGGTCACAGGTCTTTGAGAACTCAAGGAAACAATCAATAGCAAACTCAAGAGCTGAAAGTCTTCTCAGCTGAGGGTTGAAGGTGAAAGTGAAGTCGCTCAGTCACATCTGACTCTTTGCGACCCCGTGGACTGTAACCCACCAGGCTCCTCTGTCCATGGGATTCTCCAGGCACGAATACTGGAGTGGGTTGCCATTTCCTTCTCCAACAGATTTTTATACTGAGGAGTTTAGTATACTTGTCTCATTTCCATAAGTGAATCTAAAGCATTGTTTTCAGATGTAAGTTACTTTCCTCCATTGTGTAGAAAAAGTCAGTAGTGTAACTTAATACTCAAAAAGAAAAATTTAAATGTGTATAGGCAAGTGTAGCAAGGAGAGAAGGCAATGGGAACCCACTCCAGTACTCTTGCCTGGAAAATCCCATGGATGAAGGAGCCTAGTAGGCTGCAGTCATTGGGGTCTCTAAGTCGGACACAACTAAGCGACTTCACTTTCACTTTTCATTTTCATGCATTGGAGAAGGAAATGGCAACCCACTCCAGTGTTCTGGCCTGGAGAATCCCAGGGATGGCGGAGCCTGGTGGGCTTCCGTCTGTGGGGTCGCACAGAGTCGGACAGGACTGAAGCGACTTAGCAGCAGCAGCAGCAAGTACAGGAAGACATGAATTTCATGATCCTAAGCCCCCCTTTTAGTAGTCTAGAAAGGTAGAGCAAAAGAATAAAAAATAGTGTGTTTTATTTTCTCCCTGGTCCTATCCCATTGCCAGTTACACTAATCTGGTAGAAGAGAATATAAACCATATTTTCAATATATTGATTTCCTGACTTCCCTAGTGGTCACTTGGTTAAGAATCCGCCTGATGATGTAGGTGACGTGGTTTGATCCCTGGGCTGGGAAGATTCCTCATGCCATGGGGCAGCTGAGCCCCTTCTTCACAGTTACTGAGCCTGTACTCTGTAGAGCCTAAGAGCCTTAAGTACTGATGGCCACACGCCCTAGAGCCCATGCCCTATAACTAGAGTGTAGCCCCCGCTCACCAAAACTAGAGAAAGCAATTGTACAGCCACTAAGACGCAGTGCAGTCAAAAATAAATAAATGAAGAAATAAAAATTTTTTAAAAATTGGCTGCCTAAGAGAAGTGGAGAGTCAGAACCTGGTGCTAATTTTACTGTGATTCTGAAGGTATAAGCCATGGGTGAGAATTGTGTAACAGATTAGCCTCCCATTAATCCACGAGAAAGTATTCTTTTAGCATACTGCAGAAGGGATTTCAATAGCCATATAAATAGTGAAATTAATTCAATTGTCTCTGCAGCAGATGAATAATTAATTACATGTTAATTTCACTATAGTGAAAACAGTGAAACTAATTTCACTGTTTATTTGGCTAAGTCAGATTTGCCTTCCCTGTTTGCTTCCATAGCTTTCATCAAACTGAAGTGATGAGTGTTTGTAATTTAATGTTTGTATTTCAATTTAATAATTATAAATAACATGCTAAGAGAATTGCTTTTCAGTAGTAGGGCTGTTTTTAACCCATAACATAGTTGAACCTCTGGTATTATATAACATTATGCATCCCAGTATTGTTTTTGTGGAGCAGTGTATTCCATGTGTTAACTGCGGATGCTAGGAGTTTTTTTAAACTATTAGTTCCTTAGGAAACAGTCCCCCTTATCTATATAAGAAGGACTACTGGTCCATTAGAGTTTTGGAGAAAGTGGGTGATAAAACCTGGGGTGAGGTAGGTGTTGCATATCTTTAAGCCAATATTCCTCAATCTTTTCTCATTATTACCCTCCTAGGAAGCATTTTACATATTTTTCCCCTAATAGCCCTATCCCCATGGGGTTTTGATACCACAGTTAAGTGTATGTACGTCTGCCTATGTACTGTATGCGTACATATACTGTATACATTAAAAGAGCAAGTATAAGAGGTAAACTTTTTCTTTAGTAGTTTAAGAATAATTGAATCAAGATTTAAGGTAAAAGTTAAAATGTAAATAGTAACATTTCACTGTATTTGTTGAATAACTTTGACATAATTAATTATGTAAATTGCACATTTATATCCAAGTTAGTAATTTATGTAAATGTATATTAAGATAGTAATGTAATCAGCTTCTAAAATTTACTGAAAAGGGTTATTTTTTTCTGCTAATGTAAAGCAATTTAAAATTAATATCTCTGGTCTTACATACATTTTGTGCTTCTTCCTTGCTCTTGATGTCAGTGCTGTTTAAGTAATACCCAGGAAAACCCAGTGATATAAGTTAGAAATTAAGGAATAAGACTTTGTTGTATAGGGTTGAGCTTTGGACAGCCACAACTCATAATTATCAGAAAAGTGTTTCACTCGCCTCCATATCCACTTTTCTTTCCACTTCCCTTCTGCGGTAAGAATGTAAGCTGTAAGTAATCAAAATCATGAGGAGCAAGGGACTCTTTATAAAATCAACCCTTCATAAAAGGAAATCATAAAAGGAAACTCTGATGAGTCTCACTGCATTCTGATGGGAGGCAGATAAAATCCTTTCTAGAAATTTGGGTTTTCTGGAACTTAGGTTTCCATGTCCATCTGAGCCCAGCCTTCACTGGTACTCCCAAGTCATCCCCCCATGGGAAGCTTTTTTATCCTATGTCTCGATAATTTCTAAGTGGCATCTGTAGATGGGAAACTGGCTGTATTTAGTAAACTAGGTACTATTTATTTCCTATGGGTAACTTACTATGATTTAAAGGATTTAAATGTATTCTAATCAATAAAGTTTTATAAAATGATAGATACTCTTAAACTCAAGATAATTTTATGTTGATTTATTAATGTACTTTTTATATATAAAGTGCCTTTTATTAGTTTGCGTCTTGCAGCTTATATTTGTACTATGAATTTTACTTTTGAGTATTTCTTTTTTTAAAAATTTATTTTTTTTTAATTGGAGGATACTTTCTTTACAGTGTTGTGTTGATTTCTGTTGTACAACAAGGTGAATCAGCTATAAGTATATATATATATCCCTCCTTTAGCCTTCCTCAAAGGCATTTAAGTATTTTTTGGTCATTTCTCTTTCCTCCCCTTCCTCTCACCTTCTCCTCTCCTCTTGCCCCTGCCTTTATTTCCTTTAAAAAGTTTTTAATGGTTAATGACTGTAGAATTCATATATTCAGTGTGTCATTCTACTTCCAGCTAAGTACATAAGCGCTTTTTCCCTGCTTACCTATAGAATAGTCAGCAGAGATCATCTTTTATTAACCTATATTAGCAATAATGGATTTTTGAGACCTTAGTAATTGCATGTATGCTTCTCCTTTCTTTTGACCCATCTCTGTTCCTGTGTACTGAGAAAAAACAGATAAGTGGTTCAGAAATGATAGGAGAGAAAAGTAATCTTTTTTTCCTTTCAATTTTTGAACAGCTTCAAGCATTACTTCAGATTTGGCCTAAACTACCCCCCCGGGAGGCCCTTGAGCTTCTAGATTTCAACTATCCAGATCAGTATGTGCGAGAATATGCTGTGGGCTGCCTGCAACAGATGAGGTATCTCCTGCAGGAGGCTTTTTGGGGTCAAGGAATAACTTGTGGGTGAGAAGAGAAGTTGAGATCTGCTGGAATGTTCTGTAAGAAAGGAAAAGGCTAGGAATGGGTCAGAGCGTTTGTTCCCTTCCTCCCTGTTGTTCTATCTCTCAAGTCTCTCCTATCCAACACACACACACACACACACACACACACACACAATACAGATGTTTTTGTTTTTGGCCACACCACATGGCATGCAGTATCTTAGATCCTTGGCCAAGTATTAAACCCACACCCCCTGCAGTGGAAACACAGTATCTTCACCACTGTACCATCAGGGAAGTCCCCTCTCTATAACAAACAAAAAAACAGTCAAAAACTGCATTTGGTGGTCCCCAAGATCACTCTCCAGTTCCATGACTTTTGGCTAAGATTTATTATAGCAAAAGAATCCAGAGCAGAATTGTTAAAGGAAAAATTCATGGGGCAAAATCCAGAGGAAACCAGAGAGATGCTGCTACGAGTTCTTTCCAAAAGGAGTCACACTGACTACACTTAATTCCCCCAGCAGCAATTCGTGACAGCATGCCTGAATACTGTCTACCAGAGAGCTTGTTAGAGACTTAGTTGTAGTTTGTTTGTTCGCTAGTTTGATTTTTATTAAGACCTAGTCACTTAAGTACCTCTGTCTAGCATATTCCCAAATCCTAGAGTCCTGGAATGAAAATGGGTATTGGGCATAAGCCGTACTGTTTGCAAAAATAGTTTAAGCAGTGACCCAGTCTTATCTGTTAGGGTGGTGAGAAGCCTTCCCAGTCTACATTCCCAGATGCCAGCCAAGGGCTAACCTTGTAAGCTTACTTTTTCAAAGGATAGCAATCTGGCTTGCTATTCTATTAACTCTTTTCTGTCTACTACCGAGAACTAAGAAATATTAATTTCTTAATTTGTATTTTTAAAGTTTTTTTTAAATTTGTATTTGTTAAGCAATTAACATTACAGTTAGAGTCTTCATAGTTTGCTTATTCAGTCCTGATTACTTTCACTTCCCAGAGACAGCCGTTACCAAAAATTTGGTCTTTATTCTTCTATACATCATTTTTCTGTTTTTATCACTTTCATACATCCATAAAGTATAGGTATGAGGTAATATCTTACATTTAAAAATTACATAAATGTGCCTTGTCATATATTGTTTCATATATGACAAAAAGTTTTTTTTTTTCCTTTATTGAACATTAGGTTTTTGAAGGCAGTCTTCTCCTGTTAGGTATAAATGTAGTTTACTCCTTTCACTACTGTGTAATATTCTGTTGTAGAGATTTATTATGTTTCTCTATTGAAGCACATTTAAAATTTTCTCAAAATTTCCCATTGTTAACAATGCTACAGTGAACATGTTTCTATAGTCCCTTTAGGGTAGCACATGTGTGAGAATCTGTGGGATTTATTTGATAAAATATCAATTTGGAGACAATCTCAGACAATGAGCATTTAACATTTTTTCCATTTTCCTTCTAGTCTCAAAAGGAGGGGTTATACTGTATGGTTTTTATTTTTCTTTTGGCTGTGACACACAGCATGTGGAATCTTAATTCCCAGACCAGGGGTCAAACCTGCGCCCCCTGCGTTTGCAGTGCAGAATCTTAACCATTGGACCACCAGGGAAGTCTCTGTATGATTATTTATTTATTTATTTATTTATTTTAATTTTTTTTATTATTATTATTATTTTTTTTTTTTTCCAGTGGGTTTTGTCATACATTGATATGAATCAGCCATGGATTTACATGTATTCCCAATCCCGATCCCCCCTCCCACCTCCCTCTCCACCCGATTCCTCTGGGTCTTCCCAGTGCACCAGGCCGGAGCACTTGTCTCGTGCATCCCTCCTGGGCTGGTGATCTGTTTCACCACAGATAGTATACATGCTGTTCTTTTGAAATATCCCACCCTCACATTCTCCCACAAAGTTCAAAAGTCTGTTCTGTATTTCTGTGTCTCTTTTTCTGTTTTGCATATAGGGTTATCGTTATCACCTTTCTAAATTCCATATACATGTGTCAGTATGCTGTAATGTTCTTTATCTTTCTGGCTTACTTCACTCTGTATAATGGGCTCCAGCTTCATCCATCTCATTAGGACTGGTTCAAATGAATTCTTTTTAATGGCTGAGTAATATTCCATGGTGTATATGTACCACAGCTTCCTTATCCATTCATCTGCTGATGGGCATCTAGGTTGCTTCCATGTCCTGGCTATTATAAACAGTGCTGCGTGTATGATTATTTAAAACGCAAAACTTCTCAGAAAATTAAGGATATAGTGATTTTTTTTTTTTTACTTTTTAAAATAAATCATTTATGTTTTAAATTGTGTGATATTCAAAACAATTTATACAAAACATTTTTTCAGGTATGTCTGTGAGACATCTTTTTCAGTATGAGGAAAGAGGAAGCCTCTTCTATACTTCTATAATTTACACTATTTATAGATTTTATAATGGGCATGGGTTTTACAGTAAGCTTAAGATAGTTGTATAGATAGTGTTTAAAAATGAGGCTCCCAGTTGTTCCTCAGCCTCCCTACGTTTGCATTGGATACCTGAGGGGGAGGGGCTACCTGGCCGCCTCCCTGGAATGAGCCAATTGTTTTTTTTAAAATATATTGAACCTTAGGCAGAGATTGGGAGAAGGCAATGGCAACCCACTCTAGTACTCTTGCCTGGGAAATCCCATGGATGGAGGGGCCTGGTAGGCTACAGTTCATGGGGTTGCGAAGAGTCGGACACGACTGACATGACTTAGCAGCAGCAGCAGGCAGAGATTGTTGTGATCCCGTGTTTCAAATAGGTAATTCTAATGTGTTTTCCTCTGTTAAATTTTCTACTTATGAAGTCTTTTTTTTTTAGGTGAATAATGTCCTAGATTTAGGTTCCACATCTGATTTAGACTACATTTTTAACCATTTATTGTCCAAGACGAATCACCAAGTAGAGGACTTGAGTTACGTATCTTAACCTGACTACAGGAATTGCCTCTAATGAGACTGTTTACATGTGAATGGTTTGGAGATAGACACAAAATAGAGAGCCACAATCTTAATTAATTCAGCTCATTTAATTATAGTGTTTTGTTAGTTCCTTGAGTCCTTCCAGCTTATAAATGCACTCTTTATTCTTCAAACTATTTGAAGATTTTAATTGTTCATTCATTATCTGGGAGCAAAATTTACTTAACCCTTTGATAGGAAAGGAAAATTAAGTTGCTGAAGTGCTGATGGAATTTGTATTTTAAAAAACTGGTTGATTGAGTAGTAAACTTCTTCAGCATGATCAGAAAACTATTTTTAATATAACTCCGGGCTGATTGTAAATACAGTCATCAGTTGTATCAACCTAGTTAACTTACTGAAAGTGCCCCATATAGCTGTTCTTTGCTCCTTTTCACACACTCTTCTGCCCACCAGAAATCCTCAGCTTATGTTATTGTAGTTGTGAAACTGAATGTACAGCATGCAACAAGCTTGACCCCAAAGAATGACTGTTTCAGTAAGTTAGTGTTTGGAGTGTGTGAGAAGGGGTTTTTTTCCAGCTCTGATTGTTGAGTGACTTACTCTGTATTTTGTTTCTTTCAGTGATGAAGAACTCTCTCAGTATCTTTTACAGTTGGTGCAAGTTTTAAAATATGAGCCTTTTCTTGATTGTGCCTTGTCTAGATTCCTACTAGAAAGAGCACTTGCTAATCGGAGGATAGGGCAGTTTTTATTTTGGCACCTCAGGTAAGTCTTTTATATTTCAAATTGAGTCCACTATATGCTTTTGTAAGTATTAATCAACATAATATAGGATATTTAGCAGAAGAGTCCAGCTGCTTTAATTGTTTCTGAGTCATCGATAACATTTCTGCTTTCCTGGTGTCTTCTCCTATTTCTCAATACCCAGATTCTCAGTTTTCATTTGGCAATGTAACTCAGATAAAAGTCCCTCTATGCCTCCTTGATTTTTAACTGTAATTAATAACTTTTTATCATAGTAATTTTTATTGCTACTACTGACTGTTGTAAGTATTGCTATTTTCCAGTAATGTATCCTTACTGGGTTAACATATTTGGATTAAAAAATACTTACTTATTCCTCGAAAAGGTTGTGGATAGTTGTATTATCATTGCGACTATTGCGTAAATAAAGATTTTAGGGATTCCCTGGTGGCTCAGATGTAAAGAGTCCACCTGCCAACGGAAGAGACACAGGTTCAATTCCTGATACAGGAAGGTCTGACATGCCGTGGAGCAACTAAACCAGTGTACTATAGTTATTGATCCTGTGGTGTAGAGCCTGGGAGTAGCAGCTACTGAAGTGTGTACAGCTTAGAACTCTGCAACAAAAGAAGCCAACACAATGAGAAGCCAATGCACCACAACTGGAGAAAAGCCCACCCAGCAACATACACCCAACACAGCCAAAAAATAAATAAATAAAATTGTGTGTGTGTGTGTGTGTGTGTGTATACTCATACACACATATATAAAAGATTTTAGGTTTTCCTAAAACAGCAACTTTATTTTTAGCTTCTTTACTGATAAGGTCATTTTCAGAAATACATCAGTCTTATTAAACCAAGTTTATATGGGAGTAAAATTGGGAAAGAGAACTAAAGTTCTTTTGTTTCCTAGGAAGATTATCACTTTTTTTTTTTTTGAGGTTGTAATATATATATATATTTTTTTCATTTATTTTTATTAGTTGAAGTCTAATTACTTTACAATTTATAGTGGTTTTTGCCATACATTGACATGAATCAGCCATGGATTTACATGTGTTCCCCATCCCGATCCCCCCTCCTGCCAAGATTTTCACTTCTTTGTTTCTGACTCTACTCAGACATTTGTGATTTTTTTTCCACCTGGACTTCATATTATTGAAGCTAATCAGTAACAGAGAAAGATAACTTTTCACCTCTTTGGCTAAGCCTCTTAAAGAAAATAAGCTGTATAGTATTTTGATGTAATTTTAGGGGTTATAGTTCTGAATCTTGATTTCTTTATTATTAACTTTTTAACTTATCTTCTTTCTCATCTAGTTCAATCTTCTTATTTTTAAATCCTCAAAGGAATAACAGAATAAGATATTCCTTCCTTTTTCAAGTGTGTTTACCATTCTTTAAATGAGAAAAAAATCAAATAGTAGTCACTTGAGGAATTTGTTAGTTGTGTGATATGAGTCAGATCTGTTTCATCTTAATTGTCTATAAATTGGTAATAATATCATTTCACTCCAAAAAATAAGATGTAAAAACTTTGGATTTCATGGATTAAACAATTAACTAGTGTTAATATCACATATCTTTTTGAGCTACAGTGTTTAAAGAATTAAAAGTTTAGCATCCAACCAGTGACTGTATACATGATATGATCTTCCTTTCTTTTTTTTTTTTTTTTAAATATTTTTTTCTTTCTTTCTTTTATAAGAATCATTAGTCAATTTCATAATAGAATAAAGAAGTATTTTCATTTGGGGACCTGAAGTGTTTGATAAATCTTCTTTCCTGTTAACTTTTTGCAGATCTGAAGTACACATTCCTGCTGTTTCAGTACAGTTTGGTGTTATCCTTGAAGCGTACTGCCGGGGAAGCGTAGGTCACATGAAAGCGCTTTCTAAGCAGGTATCAGCTTGCTTTAATCTTAATGTTCACTTTGCCACATGAAATTTGATAAATTGTGTCATATGATCTATCTCTCATCACATTGTTTCATAAGAGATTTCCATAACTAAATTCAGTTAATACATGTTTTAATAAAAAATGTAAGCCAAGAAATGAAGTTTTGGCAAATTTAGCAGAATGTTATTGAATGCTATTTGAAAAGTTAGTATTCCTCGTATATTAGTACCATGACTTAAATTTTAATAGCAAATACCTATTTAGATATGCTTAACAATGGGTTTGATGGTAACAAACATTGTGAAATCTTTAGACCCTGTTTTTTTCATAGCACTGAGATACTCTTTCCAACTGGAATACTATATGTGATTCATATGCTCTGTCATTTGTTTTAGATTGAGATATTTTGACACCTGAGTTCGTAGGTGTTATAGCTTCTAGAATTCAGTATACTCAAGCTGCTTTTTCAAACTGTGTATACGTGCCTGAAACTGATATTTCAGGTATGAAATATCTCTCGTATTCCTTCATTTTCTTCCTAGGTCTTCATTATCATTGCAGATAATGAGGTATTAGTCATTTTTAATAGATCAGATATTAAATGCTTACTATATGCCAGGAACCATAATAAGTGTTTTAAGTATGCTATTTTACTGTCCTCATAATGTGCCAGAGTAGTTACTGATACTGCCTGGATATGACAAGGTGGAAAACAAGGTTCTAAGAGATTAAGTAAGATGCCTAAAAGCTCACAGTTATTAAGTAAAAGAAAAGTTTCTGACTTATGTCTGTCCAACTATAAAACTAAATATTTTTTTTTTTTGTAAATTATACGGGGAGTTTTCAACCCTTTTTGTAATACTTCTTTTTTTAAAATCAAAAGAAAATAGAAAACAATTTCATTTTATCAGTATAAATGTATCTTTGAAGCTAAAGTAAAACATAAGCCAAGAAATAAATGCTGTTTTACTGAAAACAGAAGTCCATCAAGGGTTATTGTTGACAATTTCCTCAGTGTCCAGTTGTTTCTGTATTTTTGTTTTGGAGATAGTCATGACTCATACAGCTAATAATTGCAAATAGCAATGGTTTTTCAAGAGCTTTCTTGCAAATGAGATGCATAACCATGGCCCAGGCATGATTTGTTGGTGGCTTCTTGGTGCCCTAGAGGATGAAATGAGAGCATTTCTGCCATCAAGGAAAGCAACCCTGTATTAGCTTCTTCATGCTGAGATTCTTCCTTGACTGATAGCAGTGACATGCTTTTTTTCATTAGCAATAATTTTTCCTGAATTGAATGTTACCAACCTACCACTATAAGGTTTATAAAAATGACTTAATATATACTTATTCAGAACCTGCTATATGCCAGGGTTTGTGTTAAGTATTGGTGATGTGAAGCCACGTTAGCTATATTGCTGCCATCAAGGATTTTATATTCCATAGAATAGGTAGGAAGCATCACTATGAACAAAGCTGTGATGGAATTCCAGCTGAGCTATTTCAAATCATAAAAGATGATGCTGTGAAAGTGCTGCACTCAATATGCCAGCAAATTTGGAAAGCTCAGCAGTGCCCACAGGACTGGAAAAGGTCAGTTTTCATTCCAATCCTAAAGGCAGTGCCAAAGAATGTTCAAATTACTGCACAATTACACTCATCTCACATGCTAGCAAAGTAATGCCAAAAATTCTCCAAGCTAGGCTTCAGCTGTATGTGAACCAAGAACTTCCAGATGTTTAAGCTGGATTTAGAAAAGGCAGAGGAACCAGAGGTCAAATTTTCAACATACGCTGGATCATATAAAAAGCCAGAGAATTCCAGGAAAGCATCTGCTTCATTGACTATGCCAAAGCCTTTGACTGTGTGGCTGACAGCAAACTTTGGAAAATTCTTACAGAGATGGAATATGAGACCCCCTTACCTGCCTCCTGAGAAATCCATATGTAGGTCAAAAAGCAGCAGTTAAAACCAGACGTGGAACAACGAACGGGTTCCACATTGTGAAAGGAGTATGTCAAGGCTGTATATTGTCACCTTGCTTATTTAACTTATATGCAGAGTACATCATGCAAAATGCCGGACTGGATGAAACACAATCTGGAATCAAGATTGCTGGGAGAAATATCAAGAACCTCAGAAATGCGGATGACACCACCCTTAGGGCAGAAAGCGTAGAACCAAAAAACCTCTTGATGAAAGTGAAAGAGTGAAAAACCTGGCTTAAAACTCAACATTTAAAACACTAAGATCATGGAATCTGGTCCCATCACTTCATGGCAGATAGATGGAGAAACAATGGAAACAGTGACAGACATTATTTTCTTGGACTCCAGAATCACTGCAGATGGTGACTGCAGCCATGAAATTAAAAGACACTTTCTCCTTGGAGGAAAAGCTATGACAAACCTAGATAGTGTATTAAAAAGGAGAGGCATTACTTTACCAGCTTAGGTCCATCTAGTCAAAGCTGTGGTTTTTCTAGTAGCCATGTATGGATGTGAAAGTTGGACCAGAAAGAAAGCTGAGTGCTGAAGAATTGATGATTTTGAACTATGGTGTTGGAGATGACTCTTGACAGTTCCTTGGACTGCAAGGAGATTAAAACAGTCCCTCCTAAAGAAAATCAATCTCAAATATTCATTGGAGAGAATGATGCTGAGGCTGAAGCTCTAATCCTTTGCCATATGATGCGAAGAGCCAACTCACTGGAAAAGACCTTGATGCTGAGAAAGATTGAAGGTAGGATGAGAAGGGGTGACAGAGGATGAGATGGTTGGATGGCATCACTGACTCGATGGATATGAGATTGAGCAAGCTCTGGGAGTTGGTGATGAACAGGGAAGTGTAGCATGCTGCAATCCATGGGGTTGCAGAAAATCGGACACAACTGAGCGAGTCTACTGAACTAAGTAAGAGTAGGTATACAAATTAATGATCAAGTATATGATGGAGAAGGAAATGGCAACCCCCTCCAGTATACTTGCTTGGAGAATCCCATGGACAGACGATCCTGGTGGGCTACAGACCCTGGCGTTGCAAAGAGTCGGACATGACTGAAGCAACTTAGCATATGATAACAGTATCATTAATGGCAGCATTATTTATGGCAGCACAAAAGAAAGCCACATAATCTAGCTTAGAGTGTTACAGAAAAGGTCACAGTTCAGGTGACAGTTGTGGCCTTTGATGATCTAGTTCGTGTTAACTAGTTGGAGATTGCATTAATGCTCTACATAGAATGGACAGCTAAGTGTATTTGTGTATATATAGAGAAAGACTGAAAAGGGCAGATTGGTGAGATTGAGATTTATTAAGAATTGTTTCGTGATTATGGAGACCCAGAAGTCTCAAGATCAGTAGTCAGGCAAGCTGGAAATCCAGAAGAGCTGATGGTGTAGTTCCAGCCTGAGTTGGAGGCCTGAGAACCCGAAGCACCAATAGTATATGAGTACCAGCCTGACAGCAATCAAACTTGACACCCGAGAAGAGTCATCATTTCAGTTCAAGTCTGAAGGAAAGAAAAGAGCCGTGCCTCAGCTCAATACAGTCACACAGGTGGAATTCCTTTTTGCTTACAGGAAGTTCTGTCTTTTTTTCTGTTCAAGTGTTTGGATGAGACCCACCTGCACAACGGAGAAGGCAATGGCAACGCACTCCAGTACTCTTGCCTGGACAATCCCAGGGATGGAGGAGCCTGGTGGGATGCCGTCTATGGGGTTGCACAGAGTCGAACACAACTGATGTGACTTAGCAGCAGCAGCAGAAGCACCTACATAAGGGTGGGCAGTAAACGTTACTCAGTCTACACATTCAAATGTTAATCTCATCCTTAAACACCCTATTGACACATCTAGAATAATGTTGGACCAAGTATCTGGACATGCCATTACCCAGTGTAGTTGATTTGTTAAACTCACTGTCACAGACCAACTTGGCACCCATGTGTATTTTCTTAAACTCATGCTTATTCTCCAAATATAAAGAATAACAAGGTCAAAATCCCACCTAACATAATACAGCTACCATAACTACCATCAATTATGCATTAACCTCTTTCTCAGATGAGGAGATAATATCCGTGAGTGGTGTTTGTTCTTCTCCTTGATTATCCTGTAAATTATATAGTATGATTAAAATTAACAGCAGTTAAATATTGTTTCAGATGTAAGTAAAGATATAATAAGTTAATGTGTCTTATGTTACACGATAAAGGTATAAGAGGGGAAAGGAAACTAAGACATTTGTGATATATATATGTATACATGCATGCACACACATACTCATAACAATAAGAAGATATTCATGACAATTAGTCCTCTTTACTGTATTTGATCATGTGGTTATATCTAGTATTTATCATTACCATCTTCTAACTCATCCTGTATTCCCTTTGTCTTTAGGAAGCACCTCAATTGGTTGTGTTCTTTTTCTCATGGGATGACCTAAACCCTCATTGTTGAAGAGTGTGGGGCATTAGTAATTCTATGAGGGTTAACTTGTAATTTCCCATTGATCTTAATCACAGGACATGGTAATTCTAAGAGATCAGCTGTATTCTAGACATATACTCTTCCTAATTTCCCCTTTGTAGTAAGGATCAGTCACCTGTAGCCAGCAGCATAATGACCTTCTCTGCCTTTTTTCCAGAAGCATGAGGAGCCCAGAATGGCTGGGCAGGGGTCTACCTTCCAGTTGAATGGAATAATTGGTGTATTTCCCAGTGGAGTCATTCTTTCTGTAATTCAGCCCTCTGTGCCAACAGAGCACAAGGTCTCCAGAACAGGAACCAAAAATCTTGGTAGTGGGGCACTAAGGGCTCCCCTGGTGAGTCAGTGGTAAAGAATCCGCCTGCCAGTGAAGGAGATGCAGGAGACTTGGGTTCGATCCCTGGGTCAGGAAGATCCTGTGGAGGAGGGCATGGCAACCTACCCCAGTATTCTTGTCTGGAAATCCTCAGAGAAGACACTGGCGGGCTACAGTTACTGGGGTCACACAGAGTTGGACACGACTTAGTGACTGAGGAACAAGGGGTAATAGTGGTACGACCACTCAATTCCACACTTTGATGGACCTGTGAATCCTGGCTGTTGGGAAAACAGCATCATACATTGGATATGCTGATTCAAAGGATATGCTGCCTTTTGTAGAAACTTGCCCCCGCCCTGCAAGGCATTGATGCCTAGCCAGCACTGTAACTATCTTCAAAAGTCCATTCCACTGTTTTTATCAAGGCACTTACTTCAAGATCGTAAGACCAGGGCATTCCATGAACATGAGCCCATAGACGTACTTTATTTGCTGTAAAATGAGTTCCTTGATCAGAAGCAATGCTGTGTGGAATGCCATGATGGTAGATAAGGTGTTTTGTAAGTCCATCGATGGTAGTTTTGGCAGAAATGTTGCTTGTATGCAATTTCATATCGAGTATGTGTTGCAGCAAGAACAAGACACTGCACTTTCCAAGAGGGAGGCAGTCCCATGTCATCAAACTTTCATTCCGTAACTGGCCCACCACCCCCAGGAAATGGTGCTGTATCAGGCATTCAGTGTTAGTCTCTGCTGCTGGCACGTCGGGCACTCAGCAGAGCCACAGCATGTGGGCTTTGGTGAGTGGATGTCCCTGTTGCTGAGCCCATGCAGAACCTCCATCCCTGCAGGGTTTCCCATTGAATGACGACAGGATTGGCTGAGGAAAGAGGCTGAAGGGTATCCATGGAACAGGTCACCCAATCTACTTAATTTTAAAAGTCTTCCAAGGTTAAACTTTTGTAAGGTTACAGTGGGGCAGAAGATATCTTTTTTTTTTTTTTTTTCCCCATTCAGAGAGGTCTTTCACATACCTCTTCCTCAAATTTTGTGATTTTCTAATCACGTTTCTTCTAAGTCCCTGACCATCAGCTAAACGTTGGTAACAGCTCATGAATTGGTATATAACTGCAGACATGGCCATTTCACCTTCCAAGCAAAATGAACAGCTAGATACACTTTTCAAAGTTCTGCACACTCGGAGTATTTCCCTTCACTGCTGTCCTTTAGATGTATTCCTGAACCGGGCTATAGTACCACAGTTCTATGCTGCCTACATGTTGTAATCCAGTCATCTGTAAACCATGATTAAGTCTCTTTCTGTATCTACTGGTCATAAAGGACTCCTCATGAGACCATGGTTTAGGCTAGGAGAAAGAAGATAGTGAAACAGGAGTGGGAAATCATGGACATTTGGTCTACTCCTTCATGTAACTTGAGCCATCAGGGCCAGATTGGGCACAATCTCTTACATAACTGCTTTCACTTGATCGGGAAGTCCTGCTGTGCTCACTCATCTTCATGTGTGCGGGGTTAGCTAAAACCCGGTTATTGACAGGCAGCTCAGGTTGCATGATTACATTTACTCTCTACTAAAACCTAGAAGCAAACTTGAAGAGCTCTGTCTCAAAAAGAGAGTAGATATCAGCAGGGGATGGTAGATTTTTTGTTTCTCTGCCAAATCCTAAGGACTTGTGCTATGATTCAGCTCTAGGAGCCTGCCAAACACAGTTCAAGCCCCATTAGGTCTGTTGGATCATGTGGCTACAACTTGTGTGGCAGTTTGGGCCTGCTGCAGAGCCTTCTCTTGTTCTCTTGTTCATTCAAAACCAGCACCCTTTTAGTTGCTGGATAACTCAGTACATTGGCCAAGGTACAAGAGGAATATGTTACCTCCAAAATCCAAAGAGGCTCACTATGTTGTGCCTTATTTTGCTTGTGAAGAGGGTCCTGAGCACCAAATTATTTTTTGCCTTAGAAGGGACATCTTGACATGCTCCACACTCCTTGAGCTCTAGAAATTTCAGTGAGTTTGAAGGCCTCAAATTTTTTGTTGGATTTATTTCCCACTTTCTGAAATACATATCTTAAGTCCAAAGAAGTTGCTGCATTTTACTCACTGGGTTCCATCAGCATAATGTTATCACTGTAAGGGACCAGTATGATATCTTATTGAAGGGCAAGTCGATCAGGATTCCTTCAAATGAACTATGACATAGAGCTGGAGAATTAATATACTCCTGAGTTAGGACAATAGGAGTGTATTGTTGGCATTGCTAACTTAAGCAGATTGCTTATGGTGGTCCTTATTGACACATATGGAAAATAAAGCATTTGTCTAATCAGTAGTTACCAGATACCAGGAGATAACTTACTTTATTTATGCAGTGAAACTGCATCTGGTATATACCACCTAGTTAAAGCTCTAACAATCCCCTGTAATTCTCTAAGAGTCATCTATCTTTTGCATAGGCCAAATAGGCAAGATGAATGAGGATGTGATGGGAATCACCACCTTGCATCTTTCAAGTCCTTGATGATAACACTAATCTGTACAGTTACTCCAGGAATGTATTTACTATTTCCTCAGGTCGAAACAGTTGTGATAACTTCCACCTGGCCTTTCTGACCATAGTAGCCCTCACTCCAGAGATCAGGGAACCAACATGGGAATTCTGCCAGCTTCTGTTTCAGTTATACATTCCGGAACTACAGAAATTACCAGAAGATGGATTTGGAGCAACTGCCCTTTGAAGAAAGATCTGTGCTAAAACTCCCTTGTTAACTTGCCCTCCATAAGCCCCCACTTAGTTTGGTGATTGTCAGTGACGTTTTGAGTCACTTTGCATTAGTGTCATTTTAGAGATAGTGTCCAAAAATCCCTGAAAAGCCTGATTATTTCCTTTCCCCCAGTGTGCAGTTACTGTGGCCAAGGGGAAGCCAGTGGAAAGTCAGTTTCAGTCTGGTAGATACTGTAGAGTTCTCAGGCATCATTTGATGTTGATGAAAGTATCAGGGGATTTATCAACTTCTCAGTTTTTCTACGTATATGAGTACATGTTAGAAAAGTGAGTCCTGAAGGTTTACCACTTAGGTGTTTATTAATGCTATGGTATAAATTTAGACCATTAGCTGTATGTGATTGTAATTATTACAGTATGTAAGCTGTAAGTATTAGGAGGGTAGTTTCATCTCAGTTCAGTTCCGTCGCTCAGTCGTGTCTGACTCTTTGCGACCCCGTGAATCTGAGCACTCCAGGCCTCGCTGTCCATCACCAACTCCTGGAGTTTACTCAAACTCATGTCCATCGAGTCGATGATGCCATCCCACCATCTCCTCCTCTTTGGTCACCTTCTCCTCCTGCCCCCAATACCTCCCAGCATCAGGGTCATTTCCAGTGAGTCAACTCTTTGCATGAGGTGGCGAAAGTATTGGAGTTTCAGCTTCAGCATCAGTCCTTCCAATGAACACCCAGGACTGATCTCCTTTAGGATGGACTGGTTGGATCTCCTTGCTGTCCAAGGGCCTCTCAAGAGTCTTCTCCAACACCACAGTTCAAAAGCATCAATTTTTCTGTGCTCAGCTTTCTTTATAGTCCAACTCTCACATCCATACATGACCACTGGAAAAACCATAGCCTTGAGTAGATTGACTTTTGTTGTCAACGTAATGTCTCTGCTTTTTAATGTGCTATCTAGGTTGGTCATAACTTTCCTTCCAAGGAGCAAGCGTCTTTTAATTTCATGGCTGCAATCACCATTTGCAGTGATTTTGGAACCCAACAAAATAAAGTCTGACACTGTTTCTACTGTTTCCCCATCTATTTCCCATGATGTGATGGGACCATATACCATGATCTTAGTTTTCTGAATGTTGAGCTTTAAGCCAACTTTTTCACTCTCCTCTTTCTCTTTCATCAAGAGGCTTTTTAGTTCCTCTTCACTTTCTGCCATAAGGGTGGTGTCATCTGCATATCTGAGGTTATTGATATTTCTCCCAGCAATCTTGATTCCAGCTTGTGCTTCTTCCAGCCCAGCATTTCTCATGATGTACTCTGCATATAAGTTAAATAAGCAGGTGACAATATACAGCCTTGATGTACTCCTTTTCCTATTTGGAACCAGTCTGTTGTTCCATGTCCAACTGGTGTTTATTAATGCTATGGTATATATTTAGACCACTAGCTGTATGTGATTGTAATTATTACAATATGTAAGCTGTAAGTATTAACAGGGTAGTTTCATCTCAGTTCAGTTCAGGCGCTCAGTTGTGTCCAACTCTTTGCGACCCCATGAACTGCAGCACGCTAGTCCTCCCTGTCCATCACCAACTCCCAAAGTTTTCTCAAACTCATGTGCATTAAGTCAGTGATGCCATCCGACCATTTCATCCTCTGTCGTTCCCTTCTCCTCCTGTTCTCAATCTTTCCCAGCATCAGGGTCTTTTCAAATTAGTCACCTCATCACATCAGGTGGCCAAAGTATTGGAGTTTCAGTTTCAACATCAGTCCTTCCAGTGAACACTCAAGACTGATTTCCTTTAGGATGGACAGGTTGGATCTCCTTGCAGTTCACGTTTCATCTAGCTGATGTAAACTGAAAGTAGTATATTCAACTCACGTAACTGACATTTTTGTAGTATTAAATATGCTCTCCCAGGCTATGTTTGTTGTTACTACATTGTGTTTTTCTTGTGCCAAAGACTTTTTGGCTTTTCTAACTTCTCTCACTTAAACGCCATTTGTTTCCCCACTCCTAACCTTCTGTTCAGGGCTTTCCTGCTGGCTCAGAGGTAAAGAATCCACCTGTCAGTGCAGGAGATACGGGTTCAATCCCTGCGTGCAGAATATCACCTGGAGAAGGAAATGGCAACCCATTCCAGTATTGTTGCCTGGGAAATCCTATGGATAGAAGAATCTGGCACGCTCTAGTCCATAGGGTTACTAAAGAGTTGACCACGACTTAGAGACTAAACAGCAATAATTCCCTTTTTTAAATCCCTGCAGTAATTTTCATTGCATGAATAATAAAATTCAACTTTCAACAAAGTCAATTAAGATATCACCACCCCCCGCACCTTGATAAAGTCCCTACTTCTTTGGACTCATTCCTGTGATCAAACTACCCTGAGCATTTTCTTGTTTCTCTGAGAACCCCAGTTTGACTTTTATAACAGCAAAAATAAGACATGTGTCGGATCACATTATTCTTACTCTTTCTTGACTAATGACCAGTCAGGGGAAGATCTTACCCTTTACATGGCAATTCTTGTTACATTGTAAACTTACAGTGTGACAAGGTGTTGAAACACTTAAAAGATTTGGTTAATGGCCGCGTGGGTATTCAGAACATTGTTCCAGGAAATGGATATCAACATAATTATGGATAGGCCCTGAAAATTTGCAACTATATACATATGGAAGAAATTCAAATATGAAATACTTCAAAAAGTTCTTATTTGCATAGTCCACTTTTCAGCTAGTTCCCTTTTCACAAGTGTTTGTACAGCTCCTGAAATTGTTGAGAAATGGGCTGTCTGTGGTTTTGACAGATGGCTAACTTGGCAAGCTTCAGCAATCTTCATTTTATCCTCCAACTACATAGAACCCTTCCAGTTTCCTGTGAGCAAGCCCTCAGCCTGTCTGTAGAAACTGCATGTTGAATTCATATCCCTATAGAGTCTTGGTGGTTTCTTTGTATAGAAGCAAAATTCAGAAGTGAAAACATGGTGTAAAATAAATCTGTTCATGGAAATGCAAACCATAGTGATCATGTTGTGTTGCATACATATTCTATATGCTTGTTATATGCAGGTTATCTGCTGATGTATGTATTTAATGTTTCTCAATTGTTGTTTCCAGTTTTAATTACATAATAATAAAATGAAATATTCCTTTCTATGTTATATGGCTGGTCAAGGCTAGGTCTTGAAGAATTTGACTAATATGACCTGGACAGTCCTTAGGTTAGTAAAAATAAGATTGACTTTTAAACACATGATTTGATTCAGTTGGCCATTGTTGATTCCCCTTGTACTACTTGTGTAAGTTTTTTTTATTTGCATAAGTTTTGATAGAGGCTTCCCTTGTACCTCTGCTGGCAAAGAATCCGCCTGCAATGCAGGAGATTCAACCCAGTTCGACTCCTGGGTTGGGAAGATCCCCTGGAGAAGGGAAAGGCTACCCAACTCCAGTACTGTTGCACTTCCCTTGTGGCTCAACTGGTAAAGAATCAGCCTGAAATGCGGGAGACCTGGGTTCGATCCCTGGGTTGGGAAGATCCCAAGGAGAAGGCAAAGGCTATCCACTCCAGTATTCAGGCCTGGAGATTTCCGGGACTGTATAGTCCTTCAGGTTGCAAAAAGAGTTGAACACGTCTGAGCAACTTTTAGTTTCAAGTTTTGATAGCTAGAGTTTACCTCATTGTAAAGACCAGTAATTTAGACTTGAACAGCTATTGTTGTCTGTATTCGTATTTATTTTATTGTACAGTCATTTACGTCATACCCTTAGTGGAAAGAGATTATACTGAGAAAATGTTAAACAAGAGTGATGACAAAGATAGTAATGTCAATCCCACGGATACTTGAAAATACAGATTTTCCTTTCGTATGGTTGAGTTGCCGAGTTAGAGTGTGGTTCAGATTTATTGTGTTTCAAATTCTAGTTGAACTCAGTTACAGAGTTCTGAGTAAAGTTTCATACTTATCTTCTTACCTGCAATCTAGGTCTCTACTTTTCTCTAATTTATAAGATTTTATTTAAGAAAAGGATTTGTGAACATTTGAAAAATTATACTTTAAGTAACAAGTGTTCACAATAAATTTATTTCCTTGTATATAATATATTTGTCATAAACAGAGTACTAATTTTACTTTAGCTGATTACGCTGCCTATATGTTGCAGGGAGGAGAGTTAATAGGGAAATGGTTATTGATTAGTAGTACCATGTGATATTATTTTTAACAGAAATGAATTTTGATGGTGTGGAAACTTATTTTTCAGGTTGAAGCTCTCAATAAACTAAAAACTTTAAATAGTTTAATCAAACTGAATGCAATGAAGCTAAATAGAGCCAAAGGGAAAGAAGCGATGCACACTTGTTTAAAACAGAATGCTTACCGTGAAGCACTCTCTGACCTGCAGTCACCTCTGAACCCATGTGTTATCCTCTCAGAACTCTAGTAAGTGACCTTCTGTACTGTGCTTGGTGAACTTCCCTTTAAATAGCACTGCAGGAGGGATTTCCGAGTGATTGTTTAGGGGAGCAGTGAAGACAGCTGTTGGTAATTGGAATATAATTAAAGAAGGAAACTCTTAAAGTTCTCTAAAGTTATTCTCATGTTAATAGGATGTTTGCCTTCTAGCTAATTTACCAGTGGGCTTAGTGGAAATTAATTTCCTATCAGTTGTATGTAATTAAATTCGTTTTCTATATTACTGGTTTCTTAGAGTTGAAAGTCTTACGTAAGCAAAATGTTGGCAGCCATCATAGATTTTTTACTAATTAAACTTTCCTTCAAAATGAAATTTTTGAATGAACTTAGAAAATGATTTCTTATATTTACTTTTCCTGCAAAAGTAACAATGGGAAAGTAATAATTATGTTCAGTATATCAGGATTCAAAGTTGATCCTTCTTTAGGAAGTCACGAATGAACTCACAATCCAGTGTTATATTCTGATTGTTATTGTCCATGTATGATAACAAAAGTTAAAGAAGAAAAAGGAAAGAAAAGGAGGAGCTTTAAATATAGTGGTGAGAAGGGCAAATCTGGATTTTCAGTTCAGCTCATTTGTCATCACTGCATGCTGACCAAGGCTAGTGTCACAGTTGCTTTTCTGCCAAGAGGAAATGTTCTAGTTCTGACTTCTGTAGACCTGAATGGAACAGGTGAGGGGTTTTCCCAGGCCTACTATATCATGGCAACATTACAGTCTTGCTATATGGTTTAATTGAAGTGGGCTAATTTTTCCCTTTCTTCCTTTCAGTGTTGAGAAGTGTAAATACATGGATTCCAAAATGAAGCCTTTGTGGCTTGTGTACAACAACAAGGTGTTTGGTGAGGATTCAGTTGGAGTGATTTTTAAAAATGGTGATGGTATGTATTGAGTTCTTTACAGTGCCGAATGCCTTAGTAGTTTTCATTTTTTGTCTGTTTGCTTTCTCTGAAAGGTGATGTCAAAATGTAGAACAAACACATGGCAGCCAATCGGTAGCTGTTAATGGTCGTTAAGTTGAATTTGACCTATCATAAACCCCCTTTTTTTCTCCTTTTAGAAAGTGATTTGTATAGCTTACTTACATGCGTTGTTCTAATAAACCTTCTCTTTCCCCTTCAAAATACAACGCTGTGTATTCCTTTGATTAAAAGCTTATCAAGTATAAGAGAATATTTTCAATATGTTCATAGCTTTGTTTCAATGATAGCAATTTTTTTTTCATTTATTTTTATTAGTTGGAGGCTAATTACTTCACAACATTTCAGTGGGTTTTGTCATACATTGACATGAATTAGCCATGGATTTACATGTATTCCCCATCCCGATCCCCCCTCCCACCTCCCTCTCTACCCGATCCCTCTGGGTCTTCCCTGTGCACCAGCCCCGAGCACTTGTCTCATGCATCCAACCTGGGCTGGTGATCTGTTTCACCCTCAATGATAGCAATTTTGATAGTGCTGCCATAGTTTTATATTTTAATTAAAACATTTTACCCATATTTTATAAAAGAAATGCCTCTGAAGTAATCACACCAACCAGAAGGTACTCATGATTGTCACCATTCATTAGTTTTGTGATTGCAGGCAAATCATGTGAAATTCATTGCTCTTCAGGTTCTTCCTGTCCATGAACATTATATCTTCTCTGTGTTGGGTCTGTTTAATGGAATTAAGTGAACCTAACTGTATGTGCTTACAACTGTTTTTAAAAGAAATTTAAAATTCTGGAAAAAAGTTAACAGAACAGTTATTTTCCAGTGTTTTTTTCCAGCCAGTTAATTCTGGCTGAATTAGTTAATCTTAAGTTAATGTTATTAAGCATCAAGTATAAAGCACTTATATAAGGGCTTTTCCCCCTTAGATTTACGGCAGGATATGTTGACACTCCAAATGCTGCGCTTGATGGATTTACTCTGGAAAGAAGCTGGTCTGGACCTTCGGTAAGATTTCTAGTGAATTTCTTTTTATCTCATATTGTATTCCTTCCACGACAAAGTTTCAAAAACTTCTTGTTGATTTCTTCCTGATATTATTATTGGTTGTTGTTCATAGTTATATCCATATAATTCTTTATAGTTTACAACAATCCCTCAATACATTATCTTACTGAAACCTCATCAAGTGTAAAACTACACTTGTGACAGCAAGAGTCACATCCCAATCTGCGGTTTTTGAGGTGGTCTCAGGAAAGACGCATTTGTGTTCGCGAGAGTGATAAGCTGGAGAAGGGCCTGCACCTCTTGCTTTTCAGCCTAGTAACCCTGATTCTTCTAACCTTCCTGAAAGGGAAGTCTTTAGGTGGACTTTCAGGACTTTTTGCTTGCCACCATTGTGAGGGGTAAACAGTGAGCAGAACAGGTTTATGGTGATAAAGAAAAAGGAAACATAATGGATTTTTAAAGTTAAATTATTATAAATCTTTTAAGATAAAGAGCGGATAATTGCAAACACTGTTGATATGTTTAATTATATAAAAATACAAGGTTCAAGTGTCAGCAAACCAAAGTCAAGCCTCACCCCAGGTGTTATATTCATAATGAACAGGACAGGGGGATAATAATTCTAAATATTAAAAGAGTCCATAAAAATAAACAAAAGGGAGAAGATGTGAAAAGGCCGTTCAAGTTATAAAATAAATAAGCTAATAATTATGCAAATACCATTAGTTCTAAGGTAGAAGTTCATGTTGAAAGAACAATTAGATACCATTGATTTCTTACCAGAAATTTTGTTTAAATGAAATACAGTCTGGAGCACTGTTGCAGTAACAGAAACAAAAATATTGCCATGTGCCATTGTAAATTAATATAAACCTCTCTGTATCACTTATTTATACTCTATATCCAATATTTCCATAATTTAACTTAAAATTAAAAATGTGAAAAGAGATTCATGCACAAAGGTACTCATTCTTGCTTTATTTATAGTAAAAAAAAAAGTGGGCCACCCTTTTCAACGTTTGTTCATTAGTATAATGGTTTAAAAAATGAGCTTTCACATATGATGAAACATCTCAGGTATTTAAAAGTATTGTTTATAGAGAATTGCTACCAGTTTGGGGAAAGTACTTTCTTCAAACATCAAGTGAAACAAGTGAGATGCAAAAAATATTTTAATAGAATGATTTCAACCTTTTGAAAAACTTCCTGAAAAATGACACATATTTAAAAATGTTTACAGAAACTAAAATGGTATAATAGACATTACTTATGGGTCGTAGGTTTAAAGATGATACAATCCCCTCTGCCCTTGGTACACCTGGTTCTCTAATTTTCTACAGTGTACTCCTTTTAAGGAGAGAAAAACATTAAACATATTTCATGATATAGGGCCATACAGTTAAAAAGATTTCCACGCTAGTTATTAATAACTTCATCTTTTACTTAATTCTTCGCTTTTTTAAACTGTGAGATATTTTAAACATGAAATATAGATGATAATTGACAATATTTTTGTGCTCTTAAGCCCAGATTTGTGTAGCCATTTAATAGTTTAATGACAGATGTTAACATGTTTTCATATTTACTTTTTTAAAAGAGGAATTAAATATGCAGATAAAATTGATGCATTCTTATGATCTTCTCTTCTCTCACAACTCAAGATTTACCATTCTAAACTGTAATACATGTATGTTTGTGTCTAACTATATATTATATATCCATTGAATGTTTTGAACTTCCAATAAATAACTATTGTATCACATGTAATTTTTTGCAGTTTACTTTTATTACATGTTTTGAGATTTACATGTAGAGGTCTAATTTGTTATTTTCACTTCTATATTAATGTTTTGAGTAAATGCAAAAATTTATCCATTCCCCTATTAGTAGCTATTTGTGTTCATTTGAACCTAAAGTTTGTACACTTCTCTTTACTTACATTTGGAAGAGTTCTTTAGTTTATATAGCCAGAAGTGGAATTGCTGGGTCATAAAGAACATACACCTTCAGCCTTACCACTGTTGCCCACGTGGCTTCCAGAATGTTTATACCAGTGTTATGTTTCTCCCCAGAAATACCTCCTTGCCAATCAGACTTGTTACATTTTTTGCAAATCTAGTGGACATCACATGGTGTCTCCTAGACTTTTAACTGCCATTTCTTTGGTTGAATAATTTTTCAGTGTTTATAATTATTGTGTTTTCTCTCTGCTGTGAATTACCTAGGTTACTTTAAGGTTTATGCTTTTTGTATTATTTTTTAAAAATCCTTCTCTGTATAGTTATCTTAAAGATGCTGTCTTTTGTTTTCTGAATTTTAAACTTGACTTCTTTTCTGTCTCTCCAAAAGTTTAGTTCTAGTGTTGACTTCTTTGGGATTTAGGTTTTTTTGACTACTCTTCTTGAGTCCCTTTTGAGGCTAAAAGTTGTCTATTTCTTCATTGTTTTTTAATTTATTACCATACTATTTCTAATATCTTCTTGTAATTTTACAACTTCTGCTATGTTATTTTTTTTTCTCCTTCTACATTTGTAAAATTATTTTGTATGCAGTATTTTTTCCATATTAGTCTTTTCTAGATTAGTCTTAGAGGTTTGCATCTTAGTATTTTTAAAGAATGGGCCTCTTATATTTCTGTTTGTATCATTGATTTCTTTTTTTTTTTGTATCATTGATTTCATCTTTATAGTTTCCTTTCTTTTACTTGTGTTAATTCTGTTTCAGATTTTTTGAAACAGTACATTGTATGTGTGTTAGTCGCTCAGTCATGTCCGACTCTTTGTGACCTCATGGACTTCAGCCTGCCAGGCTTCTCTGTCCATGGAATTCTCCAGGCAAGAATACTAGAGTGGATTGCCATTCCCTTCTCCAGAGGATCTTCCTGACCCAGGGATCGAACCCTGGTCTCCCGTATCGCAAGCAGATTCCTTACCATTTGAGCTAGAGGGACATTAATTTTCGTTTTTTGAAACCATACATATGTTTCTTCTAACTGCCTTAACTGTTTTCCTATCAATTTTTTCACCTAAGTTTTAAAATGTACTTGTTTGTGCTTTTTTATAATACATCACACTATATAGAATTTACTTCTAAATGTTTTATTATTTCCATTTTTATTTCTTCAAGTCCTGAACTAGTTTAAATTATTTGGACTCCCAAATTACATTGAACCTTTTTGTTGTTGGTGTCTCTATGATGTCTTAATTTTATTGTACCTGACTATTGTCAGATTTTGTGTTTTATGTAAGATCAGTGTCATATTTCTTAAGATTACTTATGCATTACCATATGCCCAGTTTTTCTGACTATCACATTGAGTGTGATATTCATTGATTGAAAATATTTCAGATGCTGTAATTATTAACTGTAAGATCATAAACTGGTCTGTTATATCAAATTTGTTGATTATGTCCAGATCTCTATTCTTATTAAAGTTTTACTTGTTTGTCACTTCAGAGTTATTTTAAAACCTGCCCTTATAATTGGTATTTGTGAGTTTCTAGCTTGCAATTTTGTTAATTTTCTAATTGTGATTTTAATTTGCATTTTCCTAATGACTGATAATTTTGGCCAGATTTTCATGTGCTTGTCAGTCATTTGTATATCTTATTTGGAGAAATACCTATTCAAGTTTTGTTCTCATTGTTGAATTGAGTTACTATATTTGTCTTTTGAGTTATGAGTTCCTTATATATTTTGGATACTAGACTCCTAGTGAATACATTATTGGCAAATATTTTCTCCCATTCTGTGGGTTTGTTCACTTTCATGATAGTGTCCTTAGATGCACAGAATATTTACTTTGATGCAGTTCAGTTTATCTATTTTTTTCTTTGGCTTCTTATGTTTTTGGTGTCAGGTCTGAGAAACCATTATCTAATCCAGTGTCATGAAAATTTACACCTGTGCTTTCTTCTGAAAATTTTAGTTTAGCACTTATCTGGGAGGTCATTAATCCACTTTTAGTTAATATTTTTGTATGGTACGTGGTAGGAGTCCAGTTTTGTTTTTTTTGTGTGTGTTGGTATCTACTTGTCGCAGCACCATTGTTGAAAAGATTGTTCTTTCTTCATTGAATTATCTTGGCACTTATGTCAAACATGAATTGACTATAAATGTGAGGGAATTTTCCTAGAATCTAAATTCTGTTTCATTGATCTATATATCTTATTTCTATGCTTAGTCTTGATTAATTTGTAGTAAGTTTTGAAATTGGGAATTGTCTGCCTATATTCCCTAGTAGGATTTCTGTGGTTTCAGGTCTTTAATCCATTTTGAGTTTATTTTTGTATATGATGTTAGAAGATATTGTTTTCATTCTTTATATGTAGCCATCCAGTTTTCCTAATGACACTTATTGACGGGACTATCTTTTTCTCAGTTGTATAGTTTTGCTTCCCTTGTCCTAGACGCATTGTTGATCCATTGAATGAGTTTACTTTTGGACTCTCTGTTCTGTATCATTGATTTATGTGTCTGTTTTCGTGCTGGTTCATGTTGTTTTGATTATTGTAGCACATTCTGAAATCCAGGTATGTGATAAAATTTAGGATTATTCTAGTCCTTTGAAAAATGTCATGGTATTTGGTTCATTTAAATAATTCTGTCTGTTTAAATATAGACTCTGGTGATTTGTCATATTTCCCCCTAAGTTTTTAAATTATTTGGGCTGTGCTAAGTCTCAGTTGCTGCATGTGGGCTTTCTCCAGTTGTGGCGAGTGTGAGCCCCTCTCCAGTTGTGACGCATGGGCTTCTCACTGTGGTGGTTTCTCGCTGTGGAGCATGGGCTTCAGGGTACACGGCCTTCCGTAGGGCTCTGAAGCCAAGGTACCTGGGCTTAGTTGGCCTGCGGCATGTGGAATCTTCCCAGACCAGGGATTGAACCCATGTCCTTTGCATTGGCAGGTGGATCGTTAACCACTGGATCACTAACAAAATCCAATTCATCATTCTTATACTTCTGTTTTGTTCTTTAGACATGGCTCCTTTTATTTCTTTGAACATACTTAATATAGGGTTTTAATCTTGTGAACCTTGAAAATCAGGTTCTCTCCCTTGTTCTGGATTTTTTTGTTATTGTTGTTTGTTTATGTCATGACCTCTCAACTAATTTTGTAAAGTTTGTGTTCTTTGTCATGCATGGGCACTGATTTCTCTGCTTGGTTAGTTTATTGGTCAGCTAATGATTAACCACAGATTTCCTTAAATGCCTGGAATTCTTAAGTCTTCCAGTCTTTACTGCGGTTTCTTTGTGCATGTTGGGACATACCTTGAGGAGTCAGCCAGGTAATTTAGACCTGTGACCCCTAATTTGTGTAAGCCTCAAAGTTAGTAAGAAGTGAGTGCTAGGGCCTTCTCAATTCTTTTCTATCCCTTTGCACAACCCCAGAAATGCATACAACCATGCAGCTTCTAGATTCCTTTGGATGTGTTGTAGTCTTTCATATCCTTTATGAACATGTCATTCCACAGTTTTTCCTTTAAGTTTTTTGTCAAAGTTTTTCTTTATTGTTTGTCCCAGCTATTATTTACCCTTAAGACAGCCTCAGTGTTAAACACCTTATTCCCGGTTATTTTTGAGAAACACCCTTAGCTAAAAGGCAGTTCACAGTAGGCAAGGTCTCAGTCAGGTCAAAGAAACAGAATTGTTAGTAGGATCTTCTTGGAAATTGCAAGAGAGTTCAAAGAATGACAGTTATGTAGAAATGAGGCTTTGAAGGTGCTCCAACCCCTTTCTTGTCCCCTCTAGAGGCTACCAGATTGCTGTAATCACGGTGATTATGGGAGATTTGTTGCCATATCTACTGAAGAAGTGGGAAGTAGATGGGATTAGAATAAGTAACAGTAAAACACACAACTGAGATTCGGCCATTTTCTTCAAGAAATACTCCCCAGATCAGTGCAAAGCATTTTTAGATTTCCAAATTACTGAAATAGTTGATTCTTGACAATTTTTTGCCAGTGTTCTTGTTGTTCTTATAGAAGAAGGGATTTTCAAAGGTCCTTAACTTCCTGGTTTTGCTTATATTACCTGGCTATAGAATTTGAAAATACAGATTGACAGCTACTTTCCTTAGAAATCTTGAAGATGTTATGCCATAGTATCCTGGCCTCTGTTGTCTTTTTCTAAAGTCTGCTGTCAATCTAAATAAGCTGTCTTTTTTTCATTCCCATTGCAGAAAAAAATTTTTCTTTGTCTTTTGTTTCTACAGTTTTACTATAATTTGTCTGTGTTTGGATTTCTTTTGATTTAGTTTTACTTGCCGTTTTCACTGTATCTTTTTAAGAAAATCACATCTTTTAGTTTCTGCAGAATGAATCCATATTTTTCAACATTGCCATTTTCTTCATAATCTCTTGAAACTTTAGTAGATACATTTTGACTTTTCCTGTTCTGTCCTACATGTCTTCTTAATATCTTTGCTATTTCTCTCCTTTTTATCTTTTTTGTAGTTTCTTTTATTCTGTTTTCCAGTTCATTAATTATCTCTTCAGTATTGTCTAATCTCTTGTGTATCAGTGTAGTGTTTTTGTTTTGATAACCATTTATTTAGGGGTTGTATTTGATTTGATTTTTGTATACCTCTTCTCCTGTTCATACTGTACTTTTTTCTTCTTATACTTTGTATTCCTTTTCATGTCTTTATCATCTTAGCATCTCTTTCATACTGTTCTCTCTTAGGGTATCACCTTTTCATGTATATGCTTAATCTTACTCATTTCCTTGTGTAGTCAGTAATATTTAGTTTTGAATTCATTATTGGTGAATATTGTGTTTTCTGTGAGGGTCCTTTGCCCCCTAGGGTGTGAAAGTTCCTCCCAAAAATGAGTTTTGGTTTAGTTTGTGCTTTTGCCTAAGATCTATATGCATGAGCAACCAGTTTTTATGTTAATTCTTTGCCTTCAGGCTGTCTTACTTCATATTATATTTGAGTGTCATAAGGATATGGGAAGGTTTGAGTTTTTTGCACTTCCATGAATCTCTCCTTTTTTATTGCCCACCCCGGGCCCAGGGTAGACCTAAGGCAAACTCTCGGTGTATCCTGTCATCAGTGAGCAGACGTTTTCTAGTTCTCTTCATACGTTTGACAGCCCTTTTATAGCCCCAGCTTTGTGTAGGATTTCAAGTCCAGATCCTGCCTTTCATGGATTCAATGCCATGTCTCTTTTCTCGTGCACATTAAAATGTCAGCCAAGTCAGTAACTTCCTGAGCCACTACTATGAATAATCTATATATCTGGAATATGGAAGTCTCCTTTTCTTTCTTTATTAATTGTAACTTTTAAAAAGCTTTTTTACTTTATTATTTTTTATGTATTTTAGTATCTACAGCAACTTTGTCAACAAGCTTGCTAGTAACAGTTACACTTGTGGTTGACTTTATCCCTGCAAGATTAGGAGTATTTCTGTATTTCTTTTTAGGTTTAATTTATTAAAAACTTAAAACAGTTGATATTTATTGACTGAACAAGGTATTGTATTAGGTTCTTCACATGTGTAATGTCATGTAGTTTACAAGCAAATGAGAAAATTCCTTTTCAGCAGATGAGAAAATTAAAGTTTAAGGGATTTTAAACAGTTTGTCAAAAGTTACAGAAATAGTAAGTGGTGGAGCTAGATCCAAACTGCAGTCTGTCAGACTCTAAACTTGATTTCAGTTGTTTTATTATTTGGCAGTCAGAAAAAATTATGGTAAGACTTACCTAGTAACTCTTCGTTTATAGAAGTATTCTGGTGGCCCAAGTATGTAATTGTCCATTGTTTTGTTTGTTTGTTTTTAGGAGTTCTTTAGTCTTTGAAATTTTCTGTTGTAAACTTTTCCAATACTGTTGAGGTAGAGTGAACAATTTGCCATAGGTTTTGTTCCATAAATAGGACTTGTAGGTGTGATTGGAATACAGAAGTAAGATTATAGTACATCTAAAAGGGACCTTTGAGTATTGTCATTTTAAAAGATTTTTGCTTTTAAATTAGCAGAAATTTCTAATATATATGTGTAAAAATAGAACAGGTAGTTTTGAATAGGTAGCAAATTTTTGGTCAATAACTTAGTCATAAGAAATATTATGTATGGAGAATGAAATGGCAACCCACTCCAGTATTCTTGCCTGGAAAATCCCATGGAACGAGGATCCTGGTAAGCTACAGTCCACGGGGTCACAAAGAGTCTGACAGGACTGAGCGACTTCACTTCACTTCACTTCACTTCCAGTGTAAAGGCCTATGACTAGTTAGCATTTTGGTGGAGACTGTATTTGGTAGACAAAAGACCTAGATGAGGTGACTTCAAATGCTAAGGATAAAAGTCTGAGGGTGCTAGTAAAGTTTCCAAGGGTAACCACTGGTTGCACAAGAAGCTTCACTCCACTGAGCCCTGCTGGTGGTTCTCTGTCCCTTGAGGAGTCACTTGGGCTGGGCAGACAGGTGGAAACCTTGGGTCTGCCACAGATTTCCCCCCTCTCCCAGGAAGCAACTGCAATCGGTACAGTCCTATTCATATGTTGGTTTTCCAAAAATTTTTTAAATAACCAGTAATTTGTTCTTTAAAATTCTACAGTCCATGGGGTTACAGTCCATGCAGGCTACAGTCCATGGGGTCGCAGAGTCAGACACAACTGAATGACTAAGCACAGCACAGTGCTTAGTGTGTGACTTAGCACACAGGTTGCAACAAATTCTGATACTGAATACTGGCAGCTTCATGCTAGAGATTGCGAAGTAGATGGGAAGACCCAAGTTTCTGAATAAAAAACTTAATGAATTTCAGTATTCTTGTGGGACTATCACAGTCAATAAATAAAAATATAAAAAAAAAAATTATGTAGATAAGAGGGGAATGGGTGATTGTAAGAAATTATTCCTGAGGAGCACAAACTCAGAGGGGTCTGACCTACCTTTTTTCTTTTTCCTTCTTTTTTTTATGACCGCTTTTATGCTGTAGGTACAAAATGATTTAATTACCTACAGCACCTAAAATATTTACTATCTGGTTCAGTTCAGTAAACGTTTGTTAATTATTCTTATAAAGTAAACCCCAATGAAAATGATTTTACTTGATTTGTCCATAAAAAATGGAGAAAACTTTTCAAGCTTTGCTTGGTAACTTGTCACTTGTTTCCATGGTCAGTACATAAAGCAGCACAGGGCTCTTATACTAAAGTAGAACAGATTCTAGCCATATTATGAGTCTTTTTAATTACAAAAGGCTGAGCTAAAGACTATCTTTAGTTTAATCAGACTAATTGAAAGCCACAACTAAGTTCTTTTCTCCTAGTTTTTTGTTTTGGCCATTCTGTTTAACTGTAAAGCACAGTTAGCGTCAAAAGAAGTTCATTGTGACATCATGCAAAGGGAGGCAGCCACTTGTGGGAGTGCTAGAAATAAACCTGGTATCTGTCTCAGGGGAAACAATGTGCGTCTAACAAGAAAAAGGAACTTGTCTGTTCAGTGAGATTTTTGCTGACTTTTTGTACTCTTGTCATGCGAGTGTATGCTCCTCCGTTCTTTGTCGAGAGAGAGAGACAGAGACAGACTTTGGATTCTCTTTTTATATGTTTTTTTGTTCCCCCTGGGCCTGTCCTATGCAAATTGGGCTTAGGCAGGAGCGATGTTCTACCGGAAGTCCTTACTCCGGTCCTTGGACCTTCCCTTTGCCCTTCCTCTGCTCCATTTTCGCGGGCTTTTCCCCTCCCCGTCGTTCAGCCACCGCCATTTTGGACTCCTTTTCCGTATTCTAACTACCTAACACTCTGACCCCATGTTTTAAAAAATATGCAGAATTTTATTTCTTTTGAGTTTATTTTCAAACCAATAGCTGTTTTTTTCAGCAAACCTTTTTTTTTTTTAACTGTTTCTATAAATATACATGCCCCAGTGTTCGTGTTGTGTTTGTGTTTCTTTTGGCCAGCTGTTCAGGTTAAACTGGTTCATGTAGCACACACTATTTTTTTAAAAATAATTTTATTTACTAATTAATTTTGGCTCTGCTGGGTCTTCATACTGTGCTGGCTTTTGTTTTCTTTTTTTTTCCCCTGGCTTTTCTTTAGTTGCGATGAAAGGTGGCTATTCTCTAGCTGTGGTAGAATGGGCTTCTCATTCCAGTGGCTTCTCTTCTTGTGGACCATGGTCTCTAGGGTGCATGGACTTTAGTAGCAGCACATGGGCTAAGTAGTTTTGGCTCCCAGACTCTAGAGCAAGGGCTCAATAGTTGTGGCCCACGGGCTTAGTTGGTCCGTGGTATGTGGGATTGTCCCAGATGAGGGATTCGCATTCAGATTCTTTACCACTGAGCCTCTAGCGAAGTTAGAGGCATTTAAGTTCAATGTCAAATCTTCAGATACCTTCTACACATTACTCTTTTGATCACACTATTTTAGCTCCTGCAAAAGTGCTACATTAGCATGAATTAAAGTACCTATTTTTCATTTTTTTCTGATGTCTCAAAATACTCTTGATAGCTTTGCTGCCAAATTAGAACTTTTGTAAGCCATCAGTATTAGAACACTCTGACCACCAGTCATCAAATAGGTACTGAATTTTGGAGAGTTGTCTTCATTGTGACTTTATATCTGAGTTGTACTAATGGGGGTTTACTTCCCTTTTAAGAGAGCTATACAGCAGTTCTAATGACACTGGTATCTGTAGTTAGAAAGATGAAGGAAGAAGATGGAAGCTATGCAAGCCTTAGGTAAAAGAATTATAATTGCCTCCTTTTGAGGCAATGGGCTAAAGTACCACCAAGACTTGGGTCAGCGTGTCAGAGTCAAGGCCAGAGAAGACTTTCTACATACCCATTCAGATTGGGGTGATGGGGCTGCCATCTCTGCTACTGTAGAATTTATCTCATTTTACCATTCTTGCTTTAATAGAAAGATAACAAATTGCGCCTTGGGTCAGAGAGTCTGAGAAAGGAAGATAAACTTTACTAAGTGTTGTCATGGTCTTAATGAGAAGTTGAGTGCAAAGCGGGCCCCCATAAGGTAGTCAGGGCTCCAAGAGTTTGTTTGACTTCTGTCAAACTGTCTTTATGACAAGAATGTTTTTTCCTACCCATTGTGAGCATTTTATCCTCAAGACACTAAATGCTTTCATCAGTGTCTGCCTTTGAAGAGGAAGTTGTTGGACTTTTGTACAGTTTGGCTACAAGTAGGGTAGGAAGAGATGTCGGAAAGTGAGCCAAAGTGCACTTTACGGGACCATGTTTACCTCACATGTGCTGTGTCATGATAAGGATGGGGGGGATTGGTAAGAACTGTCATGCTCCATAGCTGCCTTTTCTAGTGAAGGGTAAACTTTAAAAAAAGAGAAATCAATCAATAATGCAGATGTAAAAGCAGGCTATTTGTATATGAGGCTGTGAGCATGTAGTTTCACAATTTTGCTCCCAACCATATTTTGTTAGAACTAGGAAAGAGCTTAAAGAGCCATAACACTGAATTGTTGGTTAGAAGGAAATTCAAAAACTTTTAAATGAAACTCTCCTCTTTTTTCTGATTATTACTCACACTAACATACTCATTCCCCCAACACACACACACACACACACACACATTTTTTTTCTCTTTGGTAAAGCCCTTACATTACAGATTAAGCTCCACCTGGTCTTTCCAACACTGACCATTTCCTCTCCTCACCTGGCTTTTATGCTCTACCTTGTACTTGCCTCTGTCTGTCGTGTTCTTCCTCCTCATAGAGCTCTTTTTTAGTCCTTGACATGTTCTAGTGGCACTTCTCATTCATCCAACAGTCACATGCACATTATAGGTTTGTGGTTTATCTGATCAGTGAGAACAGGGACCTTTTTTTTTTTTTGCTCCTTTTTTGTATCACCAGCAGCTAACACAATGATTGACGTATAGCTGCTCTTGTACATAGTGAACCAGTGAATTCTATACATTGGATTTTCCTTAGACACCAGCCTTATATTTGAAATTTACAAGGTAGCTTATTCCATTTTGTATTTGTTCTAGTGATAGTACGGTTTTTAGAAAACCAAAGAAAATGTTAACAACCGAAATTAGAGGATAATACTAATATGTAAAGAATTCACATAAATCTCTAAGAAAAATGTTTAAAACTCTAATAAATAGACCAAATATCTGATTAACTAATTCACAAAAGAAACTCTACTTGAAATGTCTAAAAGAGACCTGAGAAAATGTTTATTTTTACTAGGGATCATATTTAAGCAAAATGCTACATATCAATTTAGCTAAAATTATTTTGTACAGGAAGCAGCCTGAGAGACCTCTTATATAGTCAGTGACTCTGTAGACTGGATCAGGTTAAAAAGATAGTTTTAGAGGCACTCAGACCTAATTTTAAGTCTTGGATCTTCTGCTTAAATGGATGACTTTTTTTGCAAATTTAGTTTACATTTTGCTTGTAAAATTGATAAGTAAGGAATTCACCTTACTTTTAGGAATTTTCTTGTTAAGTTGGTTTAATTCATTTAGAAATACTTATTGAGTGCCTGCTTTGTACACACTCTCAGATCCTGAAGGTACACATTGAACAAATTACCCGTCTGATGAAATTTATATCCAAATGGTAGAGACAGACCATAAACAAACATATAAAAAAATGTACAGGATTTTGGAGTGTTGAGGGCTATGGAGGGAAATAAAGCAGGAAAGAGACGGCAGGTAGTTTATTGTTATAAGATGATTCAGGAATTCTTTACTGAGACGGTGCCAACTCAGGAAAGATTTCTAAGTGATAAAGGAATAAGCCATGTAGATGTCTTGGGGAAGAATGTTCCAGGCAGAGAAAATAAAACAGATAAAGGAATGAAAGAGTGTTGTACCTGATATGTATGAGGAGTAGCAAGGGAGCCAGTGTAGTAAAAACAGGTGAACAAGGGAGAGATACTAAGAGAGGGGAAGCAGGACTAGACTGAAGGTCTTGGGAGTTCCAACAGCACGTTGGCTTACACTCAGGTGGAAATCCATTGCCGAACATTGCAGTCAGGGGAACTACATGAATGCTTGTTTGTTTTTTAAAATCTTTTGACAGCAAAGTGCGGCATGTGGGATCTTGGTTCCCCGACCAGGGATCAAACCCACACCCCCTGCACTGGCAGGGTAGAGTCTTAAACACTGGACTGCCAGAGAAGTCCTATGAATGTATTTTAAATGGAGGCGCAGTGGTAAAGAATTTCTCCTGCCAATGCAGGGATATGCAAGGAACGTGGGTTCAATCCCTGGGTCGGGAAGATCCCCTGTGGGAGGAAACAGCAACCCACTCCAGTATTCTTGCCTTGACAGAGGAGGCTGGCGGGCTACAGTCCTTGGGGTTGTAAAGAGTTGGACACGACTGAGCATACAGCATATATTGCTGTTGCCTTTAGGACAGACTATAGTGTGGAAACAGGGAGACTAGTGAGGAAAGTTGAGTAATTGAATAGGGGTGGTGGTGACCTGAACTAGGGTGGTAGCTTAAGGAAGGGTGGAGACAAAGAACTTATTAGACTCTATGCACTTTCAAGACAGCTAAATACTGGGAATGGGAGGAAGAATCATAGATTACCTGAAGTTTGTGGGCTGGAACAGTGGAAGGATGGGTTGCTGTTAACCAAGGTAATGTGTAAAGTGCTTAGCCTGCAGGTTGGCACCTAGATGCTCTGTACAGGGTGATTCTCTTCTCCAAAATTTAGGGTAAAAATGAAAGACTTTTCTTTTTTCTAATATGCTTCTGTCTACCTGCATAAATGAGTAGAATATTGCACCAGAATAATCAGGTAATTATCCATTTAGCTGGCACTTTGGAGTTCGATAAAGTACTCTGTTGGCCAAGATATTTATACTCAAAGTGGAACTATTATCTCTTTATATGACTGATACAATAGTGACAAGGGTATCAATAGTAATAAAACTTTTTTTAAAAATTCAAAGAAAAAAATAACTCTGTCAATCTTTCATTTTATGGATGCATAGACCTGTGACTCTCTATATCCCTTTTCTTCTTTTCAGGATGCTACCTTATGGCTGCTTAGCAACAGGAGACCGCTCTGGCCTCATTGAAGTTGTGAGCACCTCTGAAACAATTGCTGACATTCAGCTGAACAGTAGCAATGTTGCTGCAGCAGCAGCATTCAACAAAGATGCCCTTCTGAACTGGCTTAAAGAATACAATTCTGGGTTTGTGTATTTTTGTTTGTCATTCTTCTGAACAAACTGTCAAACAAAGAACTATTCTCTCAGCTAGACTCATCAGTGTCCTAGCGGAAATATTAATATTATCTATTGCTTTATTTCTGGTTAGATCAAAATGACAAAGAGGCCTTCCTAGAGTCTAACAGAAGATTAGCATTGAATTCTACTTCATCTAGATCAAATTTCAAAGCCTAGCAGTAGTTTAACAAACCTAAGAGTTTAAGTATTTAACAAGTAACATAAAACTTTTAAAGTGCATGAACTTCTGTAGTTATGGGAATGTATGAACCTAAGTAAATTTTCAGTAGATTTGTACAGAAGTAAAGGAGTTTGTCAAGTGGTCTCTCCAAACTAAAAAATACAGTACTAGGAATTGTGTTGTGCTGTGTGTGCTTAGTCACTCACCTGTGTCCAACTCTTTGTGACCCCAGAGAACTGCCAGGCTCCTCTGTTCATGAGATGTTCCAGGCAAGAATACTGGAGTGGGTTGCCATTCCCTCCTCCAGGGGATCTTCCCAGCCCAGGAATCAAACCCAGGTTTCCCGCATTGCAGGCAGGTGCTTTTACCACCTGAGCCACCAGGGAAGCCCAGGAATTGGTTTTATTTGTGGTTATTGTGTTGGACAAGCCCTAATACATAGGAAATTAAAGAATTTTCAATGAGAGGAAAACACTAAAAGTATTACTGGCTTCAGACTTTGAAGTCAGACTTAAATGTTTATCATTGGGAAAATCCAAGAGCTTGTATATGAGAATTAGTTTTCAGATTCTGATTTAGGGCCTTGTTCCTAAAGGGTCTGTATCAGTTGTTTCTGATTTACATCAGTGACTTAAATGATTGGAACATCAATACTTAACTCTTAAATATGGATTTTAGTCTTTGTTCAAAACTACAAAAGTGTTCCAAAGCCCAGTATCATCCAGCAAAGCTGATGGTCTCCTCTCATTACTATTCATATGAACCTACCCCCATCCCCACTGAAACATGAGCCCCAGGACACAGCAGTTTAAATAGCTGATTTCTAGTTATCTGGTATCCGAGCCAGCCTACTGACTGCTCTCTGCCCTGCTCCTCTGAAAGGAAACAAATGTGGATTGGCTCCATCCCATGCCTTTGGAGACTAAAATCTTTTCTTCTGTTTTTTTCCTCTCATTCAGGGATGACCTGGACCGAGCTATTGAGGAGTTTACCCTATCCTGTGCCGGCTACTGTGTAGCTTCTTATGTCCTTGGGATTGGTGACAGACATAGTGATAACATCATGGTCAAAAAAACTGGCCAGGTAAGCAGCTTGCCAGAGTCTGCCGAGGACCTCAGTGATGCTATTATGTGCAGCACAATCTCTTATGAAACTCAGATTCTTTATGATTCTGAGTCATGTCTTTGTCTTTTCTTTTATTTCCCACCCCTTGTTTCGTATACCATCTGCTTCATATATTGGTTTGTTTGCTTTAAGTTAGGTAATCAACATTTATTTAAATGCTTAATAATTATTGAGATTATTTATAAGTGACCTATTCCTTCAATATAAGAAATTGTATTTGGGGGACACAGGTACCTGTGAATAGAAGAAGCAGGTATTATGTAGGGTGTAAAGAAAGAAAAGATTAAGAAAAGAAAAAGTTGAGACAAATCCCACTTTATTTTTCTTTTAGAATATCAAATATAGTCATCTGTGGGAGTAAGGAGAAATGAGTGTGAGTAATCTCAACTTGGGGTAGCTTAGGAACTACACCAGGTTATTTATTATAAAGAAACTCTTAGTTTTGAAGTAAAAGATTTCTAAATATTCAGAGTGACTTTTATTTATAAGTCTTTTAAGCAAAGACAGATAAAAATAATTTGAGATATTTTTCAGTTTAGCCATAATTCCCTGACACTAGAGGAATTACAGAATAAAAATCTCTGTGTCACTATGTGAACTCTGACTCTCAGAGGGACTCAGAGTTGTATACCTCCTTGGAGATCTGAGTAGTTCTGGCTTTGAGAGATGAACCTTGTGTTCACACTTAAAAGAATCCTCTCAGACTTCTGGTTAATCAGATTGAAACACATGTTTTTCTCCTTTCTTGACTCCCTTCTAGTAAGATATTGAAGAATAAGAAATATGTAGGGTCACAAATCAAACCTCAGTAAATTTCAGAAAATTGAAATCATGTCAAGCATCTTCTCCAACCACAATGCTTTGAGACTAGATATCAATTACAAGAAAAAAACTGTAAGAAGCACAAAGACATGGAGATTAAACAACACATTTCTAGATAACCGACAGGTTACTGATGAAATCAAAAGGGAAATAAGAAAATTTTTAGAAACAAATGACAAGGAAACCACAAAAACTCAAAGCAGCAAAAGCAGTTCTAAGAGGGAAGTTTATAGCAATATGATCCTACCTCAACAGACAAGAAACACATCGAATAGACAAATCTAACTTTACACCTAAAACAACTGGGGAAAAAAAGAAGAAAAAAACCCAAAAATTAGTAGAAGGAAAGAAATCATAAAGATCCAAGCAGAAATAGAAATGAAAGAAACAGTAGTAAAGATTAATAAAACTAAAAGGTGGTTCTTTGAGAAGATAAACAATATTGAGAAACCCTTAACCAGACTTATCAATAAAAAAGAGAAGGATAAAATCAGCAAAATTGAAATGAAAAAGGAGAGGTTATGGCAGACAATGCATAAATACAAAGAATTATAAGAGATTATTATGAACAACTATGTGGCAATAAAATAGATAACCTGGAAGAAATGGACAGGTTCTTAGAAAGTTCAATTTTCCGTGACTGAGCCCGGAAGAAATGGAAATTATGAGCAACCCAGTTACAAGCACTGAAATTGAAGCTGTGATCAAAAATGTCCCAAAATGCAAAAGCCCAGGACCAGATGGCTTCACAGGAGAATTCTATCAATCATTTAGAGAAAAGCTAATGCCTATCCTTCTAAAACTCTCTCATAAAATTTCAGGGGAAGGAACACTTCCAAAGTCATTCCACAAGGACACCATTGCCCTGATACCAAAAGCAAACAAAGGCAAAACAAAAAAAGAAAACTACAGGCCAACATCACTGATGAACACAGATGCAAAAGTCCTCAACAAAATTTTAACAAACAGAATTCAGCGACACATCAAAAAGCTCAAACACCATGATCATGTTGGATTTATTCCAGGGATGCAAGGATTCTTCAACATATGCAAATCAATGAATATGGTACACCATGTTAACAAATTGAAAGATAAAAACCATATAATCATCTCAGTAGATGCAGAAAAAGCCTTGGACAAAATTCAGCACCCATTTATGATTTAAACTCTTCAAACAATGGGCATAGAAGGAACTTCCCTCAACATAGTTAAGGCCATATATGATAAGCAAACATTTTTCTTAGTGGTGAAATACTGAAAGCATCCCCCAATGATCGGGAATGAGACAAGGGTATCTACTTTCACCTCTATCATTTAACATAGTTCTGGAAGTCCTAGCTACAGCAATCAGAAAAGAGAAAGAAATAAAAGGAGTCCAGATTGGAAAAGAAGAAGTAAAGCTCTCACTGTTTGCAGATGACATGATACTGTACATAGAACCCTAAAGATAGTATAAGAAAATTACTAATTTCTAATCAGTGAACTAATTTCTAATTTCTAACTAATTTCTAATCAGTGAGCTAATCAGTGAACTTAGCAAAACTGCAGGATACAAAATCAGTACACAGAAATCACTTGCATTTCTATATGTTAACAATGAAAATTCCGAAATAGAAATTAGGGATTCAACCCCATTCACCATTACAACAAAAAGAATTAAATATCTAGGAATAAACTTAGGAGACGAAAGAACTGTATACAGAAATGACAATTAATTTCCAAAATATACAAGCAGTTTCAAAGAACTCAATACCAGGACAACAAACAACCCAATCAAAAAGTGGGACAAAGACCTAAACAGAAACATTTCTCCAAAGAAGACATACAGATGGCTAACAAACACATGAAAAGATGCTCAACATTGCTCATTATTAGAGAAATGCAAATCAAAACTATACTGAGATATCACCTAACACCAGTCAGAATGACCCTCATCCAGAAATCTACAAACAATAAATGCTGGAAAGGGTGTGGAGAAAAGGGAACATTCTTGCACTGTTGGTGGGAATGTAAATTGATACAGCCACTATGGAAGTTGGTATGGAGATTACTTAAAAGTACTAGAAATAAAACCACCATATGACCTAGCAATCGCACTCCTAGGTATATACACTGAGGAAACCATATTTGAAAGAGACACATGTATCCCATTGTTCATTGCAGTGCTATTTACAATAGCTAGAACATGGAAGCAATCTAGATGTAGTAGCACTTAAGGTGGTGAGGGAACTGGTGGGGCAAGGATGTACTCTCTTTTGGTTTGGTTTTGTGTGTAAAACTGTTTGACTTTTTAAAATCAGACATGTTTATGATATGCATGTATTTCTCTTTTTTAAGATTCATCTTTCCCGCTGGGTATATGCAGTTAAATATCAGGGTTATTGTTAAATATAAAAGACCTTTGGATATCAGAAGCACTGTTTTCCCAAATGATCCAAGAGTCTATGAAAAGGGAGAATGGGTCTGTTGACTTTGGATGTAGTACTTCAGGATCTAAGACTGCTGAGACCTTGCCTTTTTATTCAGAACCCACCGAAAAAAAGGCGGGGGTGGAAGTTAAATCCCATTTGTTTTTCAGCTCTTCCACATTGACTTTGGACATATTCTTGGAAATTTCAAGTCTAAATTTGGCATTAAAAGGGAGCGAGTGCCTTTTATTCTTACTTATGATTTCATTCATGTGATTCAACAAGGAAAAACAGGAAACACAGAAAAATTTGGCCGGTGAGTGTTGTCCTTGTGTCAAAGTAAACACATCTACTATTTTCTCGTGTGACCAGTTAGGCTAGCATTTCTTAGCTGAGAGATATTTAATTGGGGAGATAAATATCCTGCTAACAGGAGGTTTTGGGGAATTTGCCTGTGAGATCCATGTTCTGATTTAGAGAAGAATGAAAAATAATGCTAGGAATTTGAGATAAATTACTGTTTTATTCCAATAGAAGACTGCCTTTTACCTGCATTGGAAAATTCTCTGAAACTGTTAAGACATTTGAAATGCTGAAAGGGACTGGCATTTTGCTGTCATTCAGTGTGAAGTATGATAAGAGAGTCAGGGTTTACAGAAAGACTGTAATCTCAGATCTGTTCTTTGCCGTTTGATGTTTCCAAACACTTTATTTATCATCTCATCTTTGCTTCTTCATTTTCAATGGTGACAAAAATAATTAAGCTTCAGGGGTGTTTTGATAATGAGAGATATGTTATATGATGTGACTGACTCATATGATAGGCTTAACAAATGATTTCTAGTTCCACATCTGCCTGGGCTCCTGCAGAATATATCTCTGGATCCATTTTTCTCTTTGGCAACATTAGTGAGAAAGGATTGGGTGGTCCTCTTGAATGACCATCTTGAAGAGGAGAGAGAAGGAAGGGAAGATACATTATTTGGGTGGACATTAAAGACATTACGTCTCTGGAGTCAGACCACAAATCTAGAATCTAGAAATATGGTTAGAAATCCTTACGGGGTATAATTGCCACTTTTTTACAATTTTTTATGTCTTACAGAATAAAGAAGTGTAGATTTAGTGTGATGTTGCCTTTTATATATTTCTGTTTTGTTTTGTTTCTGGAAAAGATATATGTGGTGTTAGAGAGCTTGATTTATTGTATGTAAATTTCAGTCCTGGGACAATTTTCAAAGTAAAAATTCCAGCTTGTATGGAAAGTCTAGCTATATCTCTTATTTTCATTCATGAAATATGCTACTTCCATTCTGATATCATACTCTTGTGATTTGCTTGCATCAACTGAAGGTTCCGCCAATGTTGTGAGGATGCATATCTGATTTTACGCCGGCATGGGAATCTCTTCATCACGCTCTTTGCACTGATGTTGACTGCAGGGCTTCCTGAGCTCACCTCAGTCAAGGATATACAGTATCTTAAGGTATAAACCTCTTTCTTTGTAATTTGGGCCTTGTAAACATAGAGCTCAGTTCTATCTACCTGTTTCATCCAGACGTTCAAAGGAAATGGAATAAAATCATTTACCCTTGAGTGGTGGTAGCAAGAAGCTAAATAGTTGTCTTGCAGTAATTGTAAATTCATTTCATCTGCGATAACCGTTTGGCAGAGGTCATATTATCACCATACCTTGGTGTTCATTTCTCTCTCCTGTAAATGGTATTTGAATAAGAACATGGAGTACACTGTATGGCCGAGCCGGCCTTCTTCAGACTTTGAGGTTTGCACCGCCCTATGGAGAATACATAAAATCACATTTTTCTCTTTCATTGCCAGGACTCTCTTGCCTTAGGAAAGAGTGAAGAAGAAGCGCTCAAGCAATTCAAGCAAAAATTTGATGAGGCACTCAGGGAAAGTTGGACTACTAAAGTCAATTGGATGGCCCACACAGTTCGGAAAGACTACAGATCTTAACGATCAGCCTTTGCTCCTAATGTGTTTGTTGGTTTCGTTTAGTTTTCATTTTGCACTTGCACTAAATTGAACATGACCCTGCCAGAGATGTTATAAAGGGAATGAAATCCTAGAACAGAGAGTTAAATTAAGAATGGGGCATCCCACAGAAAACTAATCTGAATAATCCCTGACAACACCCCCTGCTTTTTGAATGCTTCCAAGATTCAACATGAAAACTCAACATTATGGATAATCATTTCCTGCTGACTTTGCACGCCAAGGAATGCTACTAGAGATTGTTTTTTGTTTTTGTCTTTTTTTTTTTTTTAAGTATTTGGTACTTTTCTGGAAAGATGTAAATACTTCTTTTCATATTGTGACCAAGTGTTATCACTCAGCCAACTTATCCATACCTGGGGACTAGTAGCTGTTCTTACTTTCCAAATGAGGCTTAAAAGAAAGCTTTCTTTCCTCCCTTTTTAAATTGTGTAAACTACAAATTATAATATAATTTGAAATTATGATTATTTTTCAAGAGAAATCTTTTAAACCTGTGGAAACATTAATTCTTTTGTTGATATTTATCTATCGTGATAGCATCATCTCAGCCAGAATTGCTGAAAATCTGCTTGGTGAGGCAAATATAATTTATGCTGCATATATATTTATAAAATTTCTAATGGGGGTTCTATATAAAAAAATATTATTTTGATTTTCTTCAGCCTTCGTTTTAAAGTTTTACAAAAGCAGAGATTTTTCCTAAGTTACTTTTTAGTTAATATGTGATCCAGTTCTTCCAGCTGCTTCTATAATGAGGCACATATTAATACAGTTTTTACATGGTATCTATGAAAGAGTTCACTTCATAGAGCATAATACTTGAGCAAATGTATCCAAGACAGAAAGCAGATGAACAGGAAACTATTTATGGAATAAACTCCAGACCTAAAATTCAGTGTTTTAGTAAAATGCCAGCTGTTCTTACTGTATTTATTAAAACTTGTAATAATGTGATTTTTTCAAGAATATTAGTTCAAATTGAAATGTTTCATGTCACATGGAACTCTTTAATTTATTTGTTGAGGTACCATATATTTAGGGTGCTAGATTGCAGATAATGTTAATATGTGCAATAGGAACTACTGGTTTGAATGTGTAAATGGAGGCTCTTTCTGAGTACTGGCAACATCCAGCAAAACTACTGTTTATTCTCCAAAGACTATCGGGAGCTCTCAGTCCTCAATGACATGGAAAGGAGAACTGAATGTTTGCCCTGAGACTGAGTTTTCTATAGGAATTTTATTAAAAATTGTTGAATTTTGTTGTCTTCCTTAATGTTCTCAGTCAAATAAATGGGTGAGCTGGTTTTGGTTGCTCTTGGGATGTGTGGACCTCTTCTTTATGGGCAGCACAGGCCTTTGAACTTTGACGCTGGGATCACCAGAAATGGTCAAGTCAGTAGACAAAGCAGCCTCAGGAGTAAGCTGAGGATTGTGGTCTCTTCGGTGACTTCTCTCCTTGTTTCCCAGCCCATCAGGCAGTATGGGAGGCCTCTTGGACTTCGGAAGCCTGAGACTTGAGGGTGTCCTCACCGAGTTCCCATGCCTTTGTCAAGGATCCTGAGGTCTGGGAAAATGTCCTTTCAGTTAAACTTGGTACCCAAGGCCAGGCTAGTCACTCTATAGCTCCCTTCAACTAGGCAGATGCTCAGAGCACAGTTTCTCAGAAATAACTCAGCTGATTGTGGGGGTGGAGCTCTGAACTGACTGATCATTCAGTTCAGTTCTTGATGAACAGGGACTGTTCTAGACTCAATAAGAGTGCCAGGAATAGGACTGAAGAAGGATAGTGTTCTGCCAGATCCAGATCCCCGATCAGGAAAGAAGACTCCTCGAGGCAATGCAACTTGCAATAGGGGAATTTATTACTGACTCGAGCCAGGGCCTCCCGCCCTCACCAAGGGTGTGAGGACGAAAAGGCCCCGAGCCCCAGTTCTCTCGGGTATTTATTGGGTACAATCGGGTAGTTGGCGCAAGCGGATTGGTTACACAGTTGCAAGGCAATTTTTGTTGGCCCAATCCTTGTGGGCTTTCAGCTTTCCCCTGATAGGTTCCCTTTTTCTTGCTAGGCACATGTTGATTGGCTGGCTCCAGGTGGCCTGATAATTATGTTACTCCGGGAAACCAGGCCTACTCCTAATCTAGGCTGCCTGTCATGGCGTTAGCCGTGACAGCCTCACATTTCCCCCCGTCTTTGTACTTTTGTAGAGGAATCTTTCTGTCCACCCTGTGAAATTGGCTGATATTGTTGTCTCAATACCATAATTTGGATGGTATTTAGGCGCTCCCTAATAAATGAGACCAGACGATTTAAAATGCATGGACCAAAGGTCAGTAACAATATTATGAGTGGACCCAGGAGGGTGGAAATCAAAGTGGCCAACCAGGGGGAGTGCTGAAACCAAGATTCAAACCAGCCTTGTTGGGCTTCTCGTTCTCTTTTCCACTGGGCTAGTCTTTCTTACTTTCTGGAGAGATTTTTGTACCAACCCTGTATGGTCGATATAGAAACAGCATTCTTCTCCCAGTGCTGCACATAATCCTCCTACTTGCAGAAGCAACAAATCTAAACCTCTCCTATTCTGTAACACTACTTCAGCCAAGGAGCTCAAGGATTCTTGGAGGTGTGAAATGGACTTCTCGAGTTGCTCAATACTTTCATCTATTGCAGCCCTTAGTTGATTATACTGTTTATCTTGCAACGTTGAGGCTGCGATCCCACTTCCCGTTCCTATAGCACCCAATAGGGCTGCTAAAGTCAGGGCAGTGACTGGTTCTCGTTTTACCCTATCTTGACCCAATGGGTCTAACCTTGGTTGCATCTCTTCCTTTGAGTAATAGTTTAGCCGGGGGATCAGGTGGACTAGGACACAGAAATCTTGGGAGGCATTAAGTGCTGCCTTATGGACACACGGGGTTATTCCGGCGGAGCAAGCCCACCACCCGTTTTCTGGCGGAAGTACCCACTGGTGAGTAGAATTGGGATGGCTAGTCCTAGGGACTGAATTATCATTACATAGGTGTTGATAAGTCTTAGGGATAGTTCCAATACAGGTGCCTATGCCCGTAATGGAGCCTACCGTCAACCGGCCTGACCCAGGTTGTTGCTGCCATCTGCAGGCCGAGACATCAGAGGTCACGCTGAATCTTGAAGAAAAGGCAACCGCCTCATAATAGGGAGGCCTAATATTATAGCAAAGCCAGCAACCATTTGTTAAGTCCGGACGAGAGGCATTTAGGGTGAGATAAGCTGAGGTGATCATTTTCATAAGGGGGTCTGTTGGTGGGGACATGTCAACCCTGGGGGGGTCCCACGGTGCGTGGAGTCGATCTATTAGCCTGACTTTGGTTCTGGGAGGGAGGCTCTGGGGTTGTTCTCTGGGGGGTGGGCTTCGGGGCTATCACCTGGTTTGGTCCTAAGGCTACTTTGGGTGCCAAATAGAGCGGTCCCTGTTTTAATTTAAGCTCAAACCGAAATCCTGTGTCATAGCCAATCTTGTAAAGACGGAGGCCCCAAGCTCGGCCAACATCCCACATGGTAAATTTCTTTCCTTTGTCTGTGAATTTGATCTGTAATGGGAAACATTGCCAGGGCTTGGATGATACTCTCTTAGTTGGACATTTCTGGGAATTCGGGGGTGATTTTACCTGAATGAGGTCCTTGTCGGAGTTAGTGAGCCAATGGACTGTTCCCGTGGTTTCGCAATCCCACGCAGCGCAATAAAAAGAGTCAACTCCCCCACATTTTTCAATTTGGTTCCGATCCCTTCCTCCCCCCGGGCAGACATAGACAGGCACCTGTTCGTAGTACTGTGGGCCTTTTCGCTCACAGTTACGGGTGAACAGACCGAAAGAGCCATGGGCAAAGAACTTGGTCAGTTGGTGGGGACCAAACCCATTACCGTCAGCCGCCAGCACGCACAAATCAAAGGTCAGTACTGGCCACCATGCCCCTTTGGGGGCCACGTTGGAGCTCAAATTAAGCACTTCTCCAGTCTCAGGATTGTAGATCACCCAAGTCAGGTTAGCTGGCTGATGGGGATTGTGGCTGGTTGCTCCTGGGCCGATGAAAACTGTTATCAGCAGGAGAGTTAAGAGGCCTCCCGTTGTACGAATTTCAGTTTCAAAGGATTTGACAGGTGAGGTCTCGCCTCCCATTCTGCTTGTGCCTTCTCCTGTTCTTCCGGGGTGGCTTGCCGCACGTGATTGCAGTGAACCCAGGGCCCGATCCCATCGACCTTAACAGCAGTAGGAGTGGTAAGGAGAACAACATAAGGGCCTTTCCATCTAGGTTCTAATGTTTTAGATTGGTGTCGTTTTACCCAAACCCAATCACCCGGGCCAATATTATGTGAAGGGATGGTCCCCTTGCTTGGACCCTCGTGTATCTCTCGAATCAATTTCCAAACATGGCTATGCACCTTACTTAATGCCATCAGTGTTTGCTGAAATTGTCCCAAGGTAGGTGGTGGTAGGCATTTTCCCTCGAATATAGGACACACAGGAGGGGGTCTTCCATACAGAATCTCAAAAGGGGTAAGATTCAGCTTATAAGGGGTGTTACGCGCTCGAAAGAGCACGAAGGGAAGGAGGGTCACCCAGTCCCCGCCAGTCTCTATTGCCAACTTTGTCAAAGTTTCTTTTAGGGTCCGATTCATTCTCTCAACCTGTCCTGAGCTCTGGGGATTATATTCACAATGTAACTTCCATTTTGTCCCCAGAGCTTGGGCCAGCCCTTGTACAATCTGGCTCACAAAGGCAGGTCCGTTATCAGAGCCTATAGTCACTGGCAGCCCGTACCTAGGCACTATCTCTTCTAAGATCTTTTTAGCAACCACTGTTGCTGTCTCTCCCTTAGTGGGGAAGGCTTCTACCCACCCCAAGAAGGTATCTACCAGAACCAACAGATAGCGATACCCGTACTTGCCTGGTCTTACCTCCGTGAAATCTATCTCTCAGTGTTGCCCTGGCTCTTCTCCTCGGTACCAAGTTCCTGTGTGCTGCCTTTTCCCTGTCCTCATCAGCTGGCACGCTTTGCAAGCCTGGATTATCTCTCGTACAGTTGCATTTTGTTGAGGGAACCTCAGGCAGGCCGTCTGGAGAAGTGTCGAGGTCTTTTTCTCCCCCAAGTGTGTAGTTGTATGCAGGTGTTCACATAGGTGACGACCCAGGATGGCAGGCAATATCAGGTTGTTGTTTTGATCTCGGTACCATCCATCTTTGTCATCCTTCTGGAGGGTGGTATCCTCGTTGATCCAAACGAGGTCAGGGAGGGAATAGTCGGGGACTGGCGGCAGAGTCCCCATACCAGGAGGTGGAAGTCCCACGCCCAATATGGGGGCGGCGTAGTCCCGGCTGGCCGCTTCTCGAGCGGCCGCATCAGCAGCCCGATTGCCCCGTGCCCTAGGGTCTTCTCCTTTCTGGTGTTTATTTGGGTTAGGCAGGGCAAGGGCTGGGGCTTCTAGAAGGGCCCGTCTGCTTCCCTTTTGCTTGTTCCAGAGCCTGTATTAGGGCAATCAATTCTGCTTTTTGCGCAGACGTGTTTGGGGGAAGTGTCTCAGCCCACATTGTCCTGAATCATCAACTATAGCGGCTCCCGCCTTCCTTTGTCCATCTTTTACACAGCTGCTCCCATCAGTGAGGGGAGTTTTTGAACCCTTGTGGGAGGCGGGTCCAAGTTAGTGGTACTACCGGTTGGCATTCCCCCTCAGTCCACTCAAAGGCAAATATCTCCTGGCTGTGGGCCGCCAGGAGTAGGCTGAAGAAAGCATCTTTCAAGTCTAACACAGTGTACCAAGTGTACTCAGGCAGCAGACTGCTCAGGAGGGTATACGGGTTGGGGACAGTAGGGTGTATGTCACTCACCCGCTTGTTGACTTCTCGTAGGTCTTGGACAGGTCTGTAATCCGTACTCCCCGGCTTCTTCACCGGTAGTAAGGGGGTGTTCCAAGGGGATTGGCACCGCTTGAGAATTCCGGCATCCATGAGCCGTCGAATGTGGGTAGTGATCCCCCGCTGAGCCTCCTGGCTCTTAAAGTATTGCCTCACCCTCACAGGAGTCGCCTCGGCTTTTAGTTCGATGACGACCGGATGTCTCTGTTTAGCCAGTCCCATTCCTGCTGTTTCTGCCCATGCCAACGGGTATTTGTGGACCCATGGTTATATATCTGGTGCTATAACCTCTGAGGGCTTAGGCACAAAAAGTCTGTATTCGTCTCTTAAAGCTAGAGACAAGACATGTATCGGCAGTCCAAGTCCATCCGTGACTGACATTCCCCCAGGGTCAAAATGGATCTGAGCATTAACTTTAGTCAACAAGTCCCGTCCAAGTAGAGGGGCTGGGCATTCTGGTATCACCAAAAACGAATGGGACACCTGGTGGGTCCCCAGATTTACTTTCTGTTCCGTGGTCCAACAATATCTTTTTTGTCCCCGTGGCTCTCTGCACCAAGCTGGTTTTCTTAGACATTGGTCCCAGTTTTTGATTTAAAACAGTGTTGGGCGCCAGTGTCCACCCTGAAGCCAACGGGTTTCCCCTCCACATGTATGGTTACCCAGGACTCGGGGAGGGGTGCCGAGTCTTGACTCCCCTAGTCACTGTCTTCCCCCGCATATAGAACTCGAGTTCCAGGGGAAATTCTCTCTCTCTGGGTTGTTCCTCTCTTCGGGTCCCTCTTAGGGCACTCATTTTTCCAGTGCCCCCGTTCTTTGCAGTAAGCGCACTGATCTTTCTTTAGGGCCTGCCTTTCTGGTCTCTCTTTTTCTCCCGTCTGGGGGCCTCGAGGCTCCCTCAATTCTGTTCCAGCCTTCATCCCAGCAAAAAGAATCTTGGCTAGCTCTCTCTGGTTCTTCCGGTTTTCCTTCGCCCTATGTTCCCTATCTTCTTTCCTGATCTTCTCAGCTAGTTCCCTTTCCTCCCGACGAAGTCATTCCTCCCTTTCTTCTGGGGTCTCCCTATTATTAAATACCTTTTCAGCTGCTTTCAGTAAGTCTTGTATTGTCTGTTCTCCTAACCCCTCTATCTTTTGTAATTTCCTCCTAATATTTGGGTCTGCCTGATTCACAAACGCTAGTAGAACTGCAGCGCATGACTCCTCAGCCTGGGGGTCCATAGGTGTATATTGCCTGAAAGCTTCCATCAGCCTCTCTAGGAAGGCTGACGGGCTCTCAGTGGGCTCTTGCCTTACTAAATTTACCTTTGCCAAGTTTGTCGGCTTCCTAGCTGTGGCCCGCAGGCCAGCCATTAGAGTCTGGCGGTACATTCGGAGACGCTCCCTCCCTTCCACTCGCTCAAAATCCCAGTTAGGCCTCAACAGAGGAAACCCCTCGTCCACGAGATGAGGCTGGGTCGTTGGTCTCCCGTCGACCCCCGGGACCCGTTTCCGCGCCTCTGCCAGGATTCGCTCCCGTTCTTCCGTGGTGAAGAGCACCTGCAACAGCTGCTGGCAGTCATTCCAGGTGGGGTTATGAGTGAACAAAATGGAATCTAAGAGGTCAATGAGGCCTTGGGGTTTCTCCGAAAAAGGAGGATTTTGGGTTTTCCAATTATACAGATCACTCATGGAAATGGGCCAGTACTGATAGGTTCGCTCTCCATCCGGGTTAGCTGGTCCCACTCGGACAGGGAGTGCCTGTACAGTAGATGAAGGTAACTCTGGGTCCCCATGATCCTGCTCACCCCTATTTCCTCTATTTCTTCTCTGGGGTCGGGGTTCCCTTATCCCTTCTGATTCATCGTGGGGGGGGGGGGGGCGGCTCTTCTCCCCGGGGGAACCTGCAACGGAGGAGGGGCATATGGCGGGGGCCTAATTTCTGTCTCCAAGTCAATCAGGTTCCGGTACCAGGATTCCTGCAAGACCGGTTTTGGGCCCTTGTTCTTCTTGGCTTCCTCTGGGGGAGTGGGGGTTTCCATAACCAGGGCTTGTACATTAGGAGAATCAGGGAGTTTGTGAACAAAAGGTTTTAACCATTCAGGTGGATCTTCTACTAGATCTTGCCAGACCATAACATATGGGACTTGGCCCGGGTGGCCCCAGGGATCAGGAGCCATAATTTTCTCTTTCACTGCCCGAATAATAGAAGGTTGAAAAGTTCCCTCTGGAGGCCATCCAACTTGGAAGGCGGGCCACTCTGCAGAGCAAAAGGTTATTAACTTACTCTTTGTAACCAGTAGCGACAGATCATACGCTCTAGCCCTGACATCTGAGAAATGATCAGTCATGAGAGAGAGTGGGGTAGATTCTCCTTGCCCCATAGCGAGAGTCAGAAGAAGGTCACCAAGAATTACCACCAAAAAATCCTATCGGGAGTGGTGGCGGCCAGGAGGTTGGGCTTGTGGTATGCTTCGTGGAACTATTTGAGTGCCTTAGTCGTTGCACGGAAGTTTTCTTGCTGGGGGCGGGCACCCTAAGGGTTTCTAGCCCATTCTGTGACCCCCTTATCCTTTCATGGGAGTCTTCCAGTGGCAGGCGCCCTATCGGCTCTTAAGTGCCTGTCCCGTGCCCACACAGACGGGTTTTTATTTGGCCAGATTCTCGGTTTAGAATATGAGAAAAAAGAAAAGAGTTTCACCCTCTCGGGTTCCCGTTACTGGGGCTGACTTGTTGGGAGGCCTTTAGAATCCGCCAGAGAGTAGCCCTGGCCGGGACTCATCAGTTGCCCTGACAACTGTCTGCCTGTTCACTGAAACTCTCAGAAACAGAAATGAGGCTCCAAGGCTTTATAGGAGGAAGTAGACAACGGCACACCATAGAACGACGACACAGGAGACAATGCTGGCAGTTATACAGAAAAACACACAGACAGACACAATCGGCCAACAACACAGAACTGGGGGGCGGGACCCCCTGAGTCTCCCTATCCTCTGGAACAAGGGTCACCTTACCGAAAGGCGTCCACTGTTCCCCAGATCCGGGCTTAGGAGAGGAGGTCTCCTTCCCGCAGAGCTGGCTGCCTTCCAGCATGCTCGCTGGCCTCAGCCTCACGCCGGCCGGAATGGCCAATCCGTTCCCTCATGGAAAGCTTTCCCTCACGCCAGACACCTTCCTGCCTTTTAGCAGGGCCTCGGATTTACACTGGACTTTTCCAGACCTGCCTGAGCATCGGTGCTATTACCTGTCCTTTTCCCCCTTTGTTCCAAAGAGCGTTCTTCACCGGTCAAGGGATCCCGGACGAGCCCCCAAATGTTCTGCCCGTACTCCAGATCCCCGATCAGGAAAGAAGACTCCTCGAGGCAATGCAACTTGCAATAGGGGAATTTATTACTGACTCGAGCCAGCGCCTCCTGCCCTCACCAAGGGTGTGAGGACGAAAAGGCCCCGAGCCCCAGTTCTCTCGGGTATTTATTGGGTACAATCGGGTAGTTGGAGCAAGCGGATTGGTTACACAGTTGCAAGGCAATTTTTGTTGGCCCAATCCTTGTGGGCTTTCAGCTTTCCCCTGATAGGTTCCCTTTTTCTTGCTAGGCACATGTTGATTGGCTGGCTCCAGGTGGCCTGATAATTATGTTACTCCGGGAAACCAGGCCTACTCCTAATCTAGGCTGCCTGTCATGGCGTTAGCCGTGACAGCCTCACAGATAGGATTGTCTGGGGAGTCTCTGTCCAATAGCAGTCCACCGTTAAATACACCAGGATATGGGTCAGGGGTTTAGAAAGTGGTGAGCATTGCCATGCAGAAATGGGTACCACTGTTTCCAAAGACGTCTCAGCCCGTGGGTTCCTTGGTAAACATATGCTTAATCAGTGAATGTCTTCATGAGTAAGAAAGGGAAATGAACCTGCCCAGACAGTGCTGGACCTGAGGCTGGCATGGCTCTCGACTGTCCTGCCTGCTGCCATTGACCCCCATAGATAGCAGTGGTAGCACTCCGTAGCTGCTAAGCACTCCGAGAAGGTGCTCCATACACACTTGCTGACTTGCATGTCTGATTCTCAGGGGCTTCTCCTGAGTCAGAATGATGAACGATAGCCAATGCCCACAGTGGGCTAGGGGTCTGGGCTGCAGGAACAATTCCCTGCCTGGGGGCTGGTTACTCAGTGCCTTGGCTCCCTGCCTTTGGTTCTTTCCCAAAACAAGGTCTTGGAAACCCTATTATACATTTCCATACTTGAGGACAGCATCTGTGTCCACCCAGGTCTGGGATGACAAAGGATGACTTTTAAGTTGTTTCCTGAGTATTCTCCTCATGTCTATAGTCAGACCCTGAGCTACAGAGGCTAGTATTTGCAATCCAGCTCTGCCTCTCTGACCTTGGAATAAGGTGTTTACTTTCTTTCTCAGGGTCTGAGCTTCCCGTTTGTAGTGTGGGATTGGTAATAACTGCTGTACTTGATTCTGTGGAACAGGCTAGTTTAAGACTGAGTGGAAATATGTGCTGAGTCCCAACTCCGAGGCAACCTCATTTATTTCTCTGCTTCCCCCTCCTGAAGGCCACTGAAGGGAGGAATCTCATGGATGGGTCCAGAGCTCTGTGCCTATCTCCAGTCTTCCAGTGTCTTCTCAGTGCTCCCTTGTCCAGCCTATAGCCCTGACCGTCAGCACCAGATCTTAGCCTGAAATGCAGGGATCACTTGTCTGTAGAGGTGAAAGATTGGTCCACAAGGTGAAGAGCAGAGAAGTACTCTGCCATGTGACCCTGACTGTTGGGGGCAAGCAGCTCTTAGGAGGGAGGGAGCAGGGGCTTCAGTTTCCTGGAGAAGTGGGCCTCTGAGCTGAGTTCTTCAGGGACAGATAGGAGCTAGGTGAAGGGGTAGTGGGAAGGGCATAGTAGGCAGGGAGGTACAGCATATATAAAGCATGACTCATGGGCATTAACAGGATCAACAATTGCATATTTCTACCTGCTTCTTCCCCTTCCTACACACCAGAATGCTGCATCTCTTCCCAGGTAGGATCATGTCATCCCAGAGCCTCCTTCTCTTTCAGTATCGGTAGTGGTTTTATTCCCTTTCCAATGAAGAAAAAACTGTCTGACATCACTTTCTGGGTTATTACTACATGAAAATATATAACTAATGGATTTTTGGAACTCCTGATTCCCCTTCACTTTTAACAAAACCCCGGTTTAATACATACAAGTCTGGCCATTCAGATCTTCTCCACTTTCTCTTCTACCATTTTTATTGTGGGAAAGGCACATACTGTAAAGTACATAAAACAATAATACATATAAGTAATATTAGAATATAGAGCAAACATCCAGGTCAAGAAACAACACTGGTCCTTGGCTAAGAGGAGACTCTGCCTTGGGCCCGCCAGTGTAATAAACTGCACTCCACTATCTGCATTGTCCTTCTGAGTGAGTTTGTTTCCCGGAAAGCGTGGCTATAACATTTGGTGCATTGGCCGGGAAACTCCTCACTTTGAGGAGACAGGTCTCATTTGAGGCCACCCCGAGGCTTTGTAGCTTGAATCTCCTAGAGGGGGGAAGGCGCCTCGCCCCTCTGGAAAGATTCTGCTTCTCAACGCCCGGACCTTTCACGTCAGCAGGTAGTGGACGGCAGCAGGGAAACTGAGCGCTCGGGTGAGGAGAAGCCCACCCGGCAGGGTGGAAGAGGGGGCCTGATCACCCCCCTGGGAGGGACCAGAAGGAGCGGGGACCCACAGGAGCCTGGAATAGGCAGGCGGCGATTGCTTGGCACACAGGTCGACGAGCGTGCTAGGGTTTAGGAAGGAAATTTGTGAAGGACCTTTAGGAGGTGTGTCCACGCCGTCTTGGGGAAAATTATTACCAAGCGATTGCCAGGGGATTTTTAGGATAGGAAACTGGTCCTTGTATGCTCGTATTCTGCCCTCCCCCAGGAGGTGTCCCGTCTGCTGTGAAATTCTTGACCCCACCCCCCGGAATTGTTAGGCTAGAAGGAGGGGGATACAGAAGTGAGTATGAATTGGCTTTTCCGGAGATGGCCTGGGACGTGGGATATTTAACCCATCTTGTGTTTTCATTCGCACCTGATCAAGCCCACCAAGGAAGAATGGACTTTAAGGGAGAAACAGTCTTGGACCACGTGGTGTTCTGGTTCAGCTATGCTGACTGGCAGGTGAAGACACGCCGATCCCCCTTCTCCCTCTGGGGTCTGGCAGGTAAGGCTCTTCTCACCCCAATTAGGAAGGAGGCAGAATGGCAATTTAAGTGTCACTGAGTGGAAATATCAGAAGTACATAGGGTACTGAGAACTTCGTAGACAGAACGAAAAGGAAAAGTAGAAGAAGGTCCGAGAAGGTAAGCAAGATGGGGGAAAGTGAATCTAAGGCAACTGTATTGGAGTGCATGATTAAAAATTTAAAGAAGGGATTAGGAGGAGACTATGGGGTGAAGATGAAGCCTAACTGCCTCCACATACTCTGTGGGGTCGAATGGACCCCTATGTGAGCAGGATGGCCACCAGAGAACACCGTGAACTTAAAAATAGTGGAAGCAATCTATACAGTAGTCACAGGAGAGCCAGGACACCTGGATCTATATCCATCTATTGACTCATGGCTAGGGTTAGCTTGAGACCCTCCTACTTGGACAAGGTTCTGTATCCAGAAGGGAAAGGGAAAAATATTAATGGCACAAAAATTGACTGATGATAAAAAAGGAAATTCTACAGGATTTGGACGGGGATGACCTGACCCCTCCCCCATGCTGGATAATGACACGCCTGCCTCCCAGTGCTTCACCAGGACCGGAGGCCGCCTTAATGCCCGATCCAGGGCCAGGTGAAATTTCTGCAACAGCCACTGCTCCTCTGCCAGCTTTCCCGGAGTTCGTAGAGCCGCCGTTTGGGCAGGCTCTGATCCCGGTGACAGAAGCCTCTGGGCAACACTTCCAGGATCCGGCTCCAACCGAACCGCCCAAGCTATACCCGCCTCTCCCGGTGAGTACTGACAAGAGGGGGAGGGAGATGTTGGAATTAAGCAGAGACTGCGCTCTGCCAGAGAGCCGGAGGGAATAAAAGAGAACAGACAAGAGACTTACAGTGCTAGCTGCTGCTCGGGAAAAGTCTATCTCGGGCCCTCCGGAAAACCTCATCTGCCCCAGGGACAGGACAGTCCTTCAGCCGGTCCCAAGGGAGGCCCTGGGCCAGTTACAGCCAAACCAGTGTGCCTGGCGCCGAGCTTTTGGCCACTGGAAGAATGAATGCCCTAAGGCAAGGAAGAGGAAGCTCCCGCAGTTGTGGGGCTTGCTGACCTGGAAATTAACTAGGGCTGCTAGGGCTCAGAGATATCAGGTCCCTGAGAGCCCATGGTAACCGTAAAAGTGGGGGACCAAAACATTGACTTCATGGTGGATACAGGAGAACTGTCGGTAGTAACAAAACCTGTGGCACCTCTGTCCACAAAGACTATCGCTGTAACTGGGGTATCGGAAGAAGAGATGATTAAATTGTTTTGCCAGCCCAGAAAATGTCAGATGGGGGGAGGGGGGGCACCAAGTGATTCATGAATTTCTCTACATTCCTGAGTGCCCAGTACCCCTGTTGGGAAGAGACTTGCTCTCCAAACTAGGAGCACAAGTGACTTTCTCCCCTGAGGAGAGGCCCACCTTCTGGACGGACTCTATGACTTATTTGCCCTCTCTCTCAATACCAACCCAAGATGAGTGGAGGTTGCATGAGCCTCTGAAGGCAGAACCGGGTGGGCCAGAAGAGCATGAGGGAGCTAACTCAATTATTCCCTGAGGTCTGGGTGGAAGACAACCCACCCCTTCCCCCAGGCTGGCTAAACATCATGCCCCAGTGATAATGGAACTCAAACCAGGCACCGTCCTGGTTAGAGGGTGCCAATACCCCCTATGGATGGAGGACTGAACCGGCATATTGCCCCACATCAATAGATTGAAACAAGCAGGCATTCTGGTAGAGTGCCAGTCGGCTTGGAATACGCCAATCCTGCCAGTCAAAAGGGAAGGAGGACAGAACTATAGGCCTGTACAAGATCTCAGGCTAGTCAACCAGGCTACTGTGACTTTACATCCCACTGTTCCAAACCCCTATACCTTACTTAGCCTCCTCCCACCGAGGACTAAAGTTTACACTTGCCTAGATCTCAAGGATGCCTTCTTCTGCATACGCCTTGCCCCAGCGTCACAGCTCATCTTTGCCTTTGAATGGGAAGATCCAGTGGGGAGCACCAAACAACAGCTCATCTGGACTCCCCCACAAGGGTTTAAAAACTTCCCAGCCATCTTTGGGGAAGCCTTGGCTTCTGATCTGGACTCATTCCATCCGGAAGAGTATGGATGTCAGCTCCTACAATAGGGGGATGACCTGCTGCTGGCTGCCTGAGACCAAGGAAAAATGCTGGAAAGGGACAAATGCACTGCTCCAGCTGTTGATGGAAGCAGGTTACCGGGTGTCGAAGAAGAAGGCACAGATCTACAAAGAGGAGGTAAGGTATCTGGGGTTTGTTTTAAAGAAGGGCTCAAGGTTCCAGACCCTAATTGGGTCTTATATGCTGATGGCACTCGCCTGATAAAACAGGGACAACAGCTCTCGGGTATTCCAAAGTGGAAGGGGCCATCAAGACTGAAAAGAGAGGGTGGGAATTGCCAAGTGGCAAATTATTGGTACTGGAGGAGCTGGCACACACTCTGGTAAGCTAGACACACCAAGCGACCCACCTAGGCCATGCTGCCTGCTCACAGGTTAATGCTGCCTCTTGGGTATTCAGACAAAAACCTCCGGGTATTCAACTGAAAGGCACACTGCCCCTTGAACACCTGGGAGTGGACTTCACTGAAATGAAACCTCACCGACACTACCGTTACCTGCTGGTCATGGTATGTGCATTCTTGAGATGGGTAAAAGCTTTTCCTACCTGGACTGAAAGAGAATCAGAAGTATCCCGGTGCCTGATTAGGGAAGTGGTTCCTAGATTTGGATTTCCTACCAGCATTGGATCAGGCAATGGCCCGGCTTTTGTAGCTGATTTAGTATAACAAGTAAGCAAAACTTTAAACTGCACACTGCATATAGGCCCAGAGTTCTGAGATGGTGGAATGAACCAACCGGACACTTAAAGAGACTCTCCAAGTGGATCAGAGAGACTGACTGCTCCTGAGTGGACTTGCTCCCAATGGCTCTGCTCAGACTCAGGATGACCCCACAGTCCCAAGGCTATTCTCCACACGAAATTGTGTATGGGAGGCCTCCTCCCATAAGAAAACAGGTGTCAACAAATTTGCCTCAGGTAAGGGGGGATAGGATTTCACAGCAGATGGAACTGGGTAAGGTAATAAATCGGGTAACTAAGTTTGTACAAGAAAGTGTGCCGTTCCCCCTTTGGGAAGAGATTCATGAGTTTACACTTGGTGACCAAGTATAGGTCAAAGACTGGAAACATGATTTGCTAGCCCTTTGGTGAAAGGGCCCTTATGTTATTCTAACTACCCCACTGCAGTTAAAGTTGCAGGTATTGTCCCTTGATCCATCACACCAGAGCAAAGAAGGCATACCACGCTGACCCGGAGGACGCTGAGTGGACCACCCAGAAGGACCCCACCGACCCACGGGAAACCAAGATCATTCTGAGGAGGAAGAAGAAAACTAGGTCCCAGACGAGCCCTCTACAGGATGGAGCTGGGTAAACGACTCCTGCTGCTCGGCCTCACCAATGCAATTCTGAACTTGGGTATGTGGGGCTATGCCCCTGTCAGTAATAGGCAGACTCTCCTGGTGGGTATCGTCACTCCATTATGGGGACTTTAACAATAGAAAGGAACTTTCCTCTCTCTCACCAACCATAACCTTTCTTTGCCCTCTGGTGTTAGAAGAAGCCATCAATGGGCCAGGGACATAGGGTTACATTTAACATGAACACCAGCCTTATGAAGATAACAAAGGCTTATACCTCATATATGAGAATTAAAGAGGAACAGGGCTCCCTTACAAAAGGGGGACAGGCCTCCCGGTGCCTTGAGCAGTACTACCAGGTCTGGGAGGAATATTTCTGGATGACTCCTGAGAAAGGACAGTTGATTGCCCCTGCTACTATTTGCTGGGAACAAAAAGAACAGAAAGTTGGATTTGGAGACCATCCCCTAGACCCAAAAGAATTGTTATTTGTCCCCTGAACAAAGTAAACAAATCTTGGAAGTTACCTATCACCCCAATCAGTCTGCTCAGTGGCCCGGTTCCGACTGGAAATATAATCCTGGAATCCGCTGGGTAGCCCCCAATGGGACCCAGTGGCTCTGTGGGCTTAACTTATGGCCATGGTTACCAGTTGGCTGGGTGCGGCGTTGCACATTGGGATTTGCTTTCGCCCATGGCAGAATTAAGCCTAGCCTACACCAGCCTCCAGTAAACCTGCCTTATCTGCATGCAAGATGGACACGATCTGTGTTCCAATGGTATGACTATGTTGCTGCCTTGTTTATACCCTCTGTAGGGACAACGGATATCATGGTTAAGGTAGAGGCCTTAACTAATTTCATTAAACAGGCCCTCTTAGACAGTACTAAAGCCATTCAAGCTTTGAACGAAGAACAGATTCAGATGAGGAAGGCAGTAATTCAAGTTAGGATGTCATTAGACATACTCACAGCAGCCCAAGGAGGGACTTTGGCGAATGGTGTGCACATCCCTGACCTGTCTGAAGATGTATCTGCTGCTTTGGAGGATATGCAAAATCAAGTGAAAGCCATGTCTAACGAACTGTTGTTATAGTAATCTTGATCATATTGCTTTGTGGGCCCTGCTTCCTACAATGCCTCGTGAATTTTGTAACCCAAGGGTTGATAGCATTCTCTCACGTGGGTGGCAGGAGGGCTAAGATACAATATATCTCAATAAATGATGCTCGTTATGGAAACTAAGAGCATCAAGAGGGGGGAATGAAGAAGGAATTCATAGGGCCTGGACTCCATCTCAGGCCTGTCTGTGCTGATCGTGTGCGGCCACCTCTCCAGTGGACTCTGAACTCTGTGCTTAGCGCCTGTGGGAATGACAATGGAAGGATAAGACCCCGCTCTGGGCAGGGGAATCTTGAAGAAGAGAAAACAGACACTAATCACCCCTGCCTCTGGACACTATCTATCAGAATGTAAGCACAAGCTTATCGGTTATTAACTATTTGGAATGTAACTGCGGGCTTATTGATTATTGACTGTTTGAACACATAACACGTGAATGATGGGGTTATTGTAGTTGTATTTACCCTTCCTTTGTTTATGTAAGTCTCAAGGGAATTGGGGTAGTGGGTTTGGACGCGTACACATGGGGTATAAAAGATTTTCACAAATGCTGGTCAGGGTCCTTGGCTAAGAGGAGACTCTGCCTTGGGCCCGCCAGTGTAATAAACTGCACTCCACTAAAAAAAAAAAAAAAAGAAAAAAAGAAACAACACTGACAAAATCTCAGAAAGCTTTCAAATTCCCCTTCCAGGTAAAGGCTTTGCCAAGGTAATTGCCGTGTCTTCTTTTATGGCAATCATCAGGATTCTTTCCCTCAGCATTGTGTTTTTAAGGTTCAGCCATTTAATTGCATGTATCTCCATTCTTTATCATCACTGTATAGTATTCTAAGTTATGGATACCCTATAATTTATATGTCCTGTCTACTCTTGGGCACATACAGGTTGTTTCTAGTTTGAGGCTATTACAAATGATGCTACTGTGATTATTAGAATTTATCTCCTATTTCACATGTGTATGTGTTTCTTTGGATGTATATACTTAAGACTAAAATTGGTGGGTCACAGACTTATAGACATCTTTATATTTACTAAGTAATGCTACAATGAGTGGTTATAATAATTTATTTTCCCTTGGTACTTAATTCTTATTCCTCCACATTCTCACCAACACCCACTTAACCAACGTTTAAAGAATTTTAGCCATTTGTGTTTATAGTAAGCTAGTTTGCATTTCCCTGACTAGTAATGAGATTAAATTGCTTTTTCATACCTGTTTTTAGCCATTTGGATTTTCTCCTTTGTGAAATGCCTGCTTGTGAAAGTCACTCAGTCATGTCTGACTCTTTGCAACCCCATGGACTATACAGTTCATGGGATTCTCCAGGCCAGAATACTGGAGTGGGTAGCCTTTCCCTTCTCCAGGGGATCTTATCAACCCAAGGATCGAACCCAGGTCTCCCACATTGCAGGCGGATTCTTTACCATCTGAGCCACAAGAGAATAAGTCCTTTATCTGTTTACTTAGTTACTTGTCATTTTGGATTTTTGTTTTGAGGAAGGATATTTTTAATTTTGCTTTTCAATTTTTGTTATGTGAAATTCTGTATATATTTTGTATACAAGCCTTATGTTTCTTCTAATAACATAAAATCTTAATTGTAATGTCCAGTTTATCATTATTTTCCTTTCTGGTTAATATCCTTTGTATAATATTTAAGAAATCTTTCTCTATCTCAAGGTCACGAAGATATTCATCTGGATTATCCTCTGAAAACTTAATTTTTTTCCTAAGCTGTTTTGATCTGTAATCTACTTGGAACTGCTTTTTACATATAGTGTGGTGTTTTTCCTAATACCTTTCATTTGGAAATATAATCTTCTTTCCCCACTGTTCTGTATCTCCCTTGGTTAAACTATCTGTCCACATGTGCATGAGTCTGCATCTGAACTCTAGAAGATATCCAGTAGATTTCATTTTCATGTTTTTATTTTATTTTACCTAATTAAACTCATGCATAGTATTTCATGTGTGCTGGGCACACATCTAAACTATATATATTTAATCCTTTTAACAATCATGTGATAATTCTTTCCTATTTTACAAGTGACAGAATGCACAGTCACTAAGTAGGAGGCAGTATTCAAATTCAGGGAGTCTGTCTTAAGTGTCCATGCCCTTTACTCACAGTTATCTGTGATGCCTCAGTCTACATTTCAGAATCTACTTCCTGAGATGCCCCAAATATGAAAATTTTAAATGGAGTTGCACTGACTTAGGTTGAGGTAATCTGACATATTCAGAATGTTGACTCTTACAATCCATGACAATAGAGTATCTATCCACAGTGATTTGACTAGAGGTAATATCACATTGGAACTGAGCAGAATGCAAATTCTTGACCCCCACCCCAGAACTAAATCAGAAATTTGAGAGTTGGAATTCAGCAACTTGTGTTTTAACAGTTTTAACTAAAGTTTCAGGGCTATCAATAGATATTGATGTTTCTATTTAGCAGACATTAGCATTCTTATTAAGTAACCATTTCTAGAAATCATTTTGATTTTGCATATATCATGTGCAAATGATTAGTAGCTTTATTTCTTCTTTTCCATTCCCTTCAGCATTTTATTTCTTTTTCTTGCCCTTCTGCACTGGTTAGGAATTCCAACAAAAGATGAATAGAAGCAGTATTTAACCTTTTGCTGATCTCAAAGGGAAAATCTTCAATAGGTATGGTGTTTACTTTGGAATCTGGATCTTTTACCAGGTTAAAGAAGCATGTTTCAGTTCCCACAGGACTTGTTTCAAAAATCATGAAGAATGCTGAATATTATCAAGTTATTTTTCTATATTTTACAAAAATGATCATATAATTGTTCTCATTTGGTGAGTTATATCACTGTGTGCACGCTACTTGCTCAGTTGTGTCCTACTCTTTGAAACCCCAGGAACTGTAGCCCGTCAGGTTCTTCTGTCCATGAGATTTCACAGACACAAATAATGGAGTGAGTTGCCATTTACTCCTCCAGAGGATCTTCCCAACAGAGTTCAAACCCACATCTCTTGCTTTTTACGACTGAGCCACTTGAGAAACACTGAGTTATATTGATTGATGTTCATATATTTAACCAAATACTTACTTTTCTGGAATGAGCTCAAATTGATTATGATGTATAATTTTTAAAAAAATATATTCCTGGATTATATTTGCTAATAATTCATTTGAGATTTCTCTATCTATTTTCATCAGTTGGATTGGTTGCATAAATTTTTTTAAGGTGTGTTTCAGCTTTTGTCACTAAGTTTTCCGTGACCTTACAACACAGGTAAGGTTTGCATTATTTCTTAAGTGTTTAATAGAATCTTGGTAGTGACCTTATCTCTGATGTTTCTTTGAGGTATGGATTTAGTTTCTTTAATAGCTAGAAGAATATTTAGATTATAAAAACATGTTTTGAAGAGTTGTGATTTTCTAGTATGTGTCCATTTCACCTACCATTTCAAACTTATTTTTCTAAGATAATCCATATGTTAAGAGTTTGTTAATGTTGCAGGATTGATAGTGATATCCTCTTTTCATTCTTGGTTTTGGTTAGTGCCTTCTCTGTTTTCTCAGTTACTTTCACTAGAAGTTTTTCAATTGTCTTACAAAAATCAGTTTTTGGCTTTTGATCCTCTGTTGTATATTTGTTTTCTACTCTCCTTTTATCCCTATTATTTCCTTCTTTGTACTTTAGGTTTGTTTTGCTATTATTCCTCTCTTACATCTTTATAAGAAGGTTGCTTAGCTGCTCAGTTTTAGCTTTTATGATAACAATCTTTATCTGCACCCTATAAATTTTGATATGAAGACTTTTCATCACAATTCAGTAGAAAATATTTCTAAAATTATCATCTTGGTGTCTTTGTGACCTGCAGGTTACTTTGAAGTACATTTATTTCCAAATACACTTGTATTTTATTATTATCACTTTGTTACTATTTTTTAGATATGATGACATTCATAGAACATGAGTTTAAATTCTTTCAAAATTGTGGAACTTACTTTTTATGACAAAATATTGTCATTATGACATTTCAAGTTTCATAAATAGTTCAGTGTGCATATGAAAAAAATCCCTATTTAAGTTACTAGAACAGCTCTTTTACATATGTTCTTTAGAACTATTCTGCTATTAAATTTATTTATTTTTACTGAATTTTTGCCTAGCATTTATAAAAGTGGTAAGTTAAAATATCCTACTATAATTTTGAATTTGCCTATACTGGTTATGTCCATTTTTATTTCATAGTTTGAAACAATATTATTAATTGAATCCAAATTTAGAGAAGATTTATTTTTGTTCTTCAGTCAATAAGTCATGTCTGACTCTTTGTTTCCTTGTGGACTGCAATATGCCAGGCTTCCCTGTCCTTCACCATCTTCTGGAACTTGCTGAAACTCATGTCCATCGAGTCAGTGATGCCATCAACCATCACATCCTCTGTTGCCCCATTCTTCTTCTACCTTCTATCTTTCTAAGCATCAGGGTCTTTTCCAGTGAGTCAAGTCTTCACATCAGATGGCCAAAATTTTGGGGCATCAACTTCAACATCAGTCCTGCCAATGAATGTTTAGGACTGGTTTCCTTTAGGATGGATTGGTTGGATCTCCTTGCAATCCAAGGGGACATAAGCTGTAGGTATTACTTTGAATCATTAGTGTATAAAACCTAAGTGAGATTATCAGGCTAGCTAAATATTTAAAGTAGGGTTCATCCCAGGAAAGAGAGATGGTTCTGGTTTAGAAAGAAACATCAGTGAAGTTGATCACATTAATGGATGAAAGGGAAAAAAATAACTTGAGTAGCTCAATAGATATGAGAAAGTATATAGACTTATCCAGGTATGTTTACTGGTACTTGTATCATTTTTCCAGACAACACAAGAACCTAGAACTCTTTAAATCTGTTTAAGTTTCTATCAACCTATATGCTGTTGTATTGGATTTTAATCATGCATCAGTCTTAAATCCCACAAGAAAATATTATTTTATACAGCCATTGTTCATTAAATATACAATTAACCCTTGAAGAGCATGGAGGCTGTGGGGGCCAATATCCCACACAATCAGAAATCTGAATGTAACTTTAGTCACCTTCTCCCTATATGTGGTTCTATATCCACAGATTCAGTTAACTGTGGATCATTTAGTATACTTCAGTCCAAGGGCAGAATGGCTCAAAAGTAAAGAATCTGCCTGCAATGCAGGAGACCTGGGTTCAGTCCCTGCGTCAGGAAGATTCCCCTGGAGAAGAGAATGGCAACCCACTCCACTGTTCTTGCTTGGAGAACTCCATGGACAGAGGAGCGTGGCAGGCTATAGTTCATGGTCTCACCAAGAATTGAACATGATTGAGTGACTAATACTTTCACTTTACCTATATATGGTTCTATATCCACAGATTCCGTCAACTGTGGATCATTAGTATACTTTAGTATGTATGTATTGGGGAAAAGAAAGTTTGTTGTAAGTGGACCTGTGTAAGTCCAACTCATTTTGTTCAAGGGTCAACTGTATATTTTTACTATTATCATTACTTTTTATCTTTTATTATTCTGCATTTTCAAGTTTTCATCTGGGATGGTTTTTATCTTAGACCAAAGAATACCCTTTCATAATTCCTAAAGTTTCTCTAGTCTTTTTTTTTTTTTAAGTTATTTTCTGCTGCACTGGGTCTTCATTGCTTTGCATGGGCTTTCTCTAGTTGTGGTGAGTAGGCACTAGTCTTCCTTGTGGTGTGAGGGCTTCTCATTGTGGTGGCTTCTCTTTTTTGAGGAGCACAGGCTCTAGGCTCTTGGGCTTCAGTAGTTGCAGCAAGTGGGTTCAGTAGGTGTGACTAGCAGGCTTTAGGGTGTGGGCCCAGTAGCTGTGGCACATGGGCCTAGTTGCTCTGTGACATGTGAAATCTTCCTGGACCAGGGATCAAACCCGTGTGCCCTGCACTGGCAGGAGGATGCTTATTCACTGCACTACCAGGGAAGTCCTAAGTTGTTCTCCACTTGATTAATTTGTTCAGCTTTTATTTGTCTGATTAGTAAATAGTACTTTTGCTGGGTACAGAAATTTAGCTTGGTAGTTACTTATTTCAGCACTTTGGAGGAATTTTTCCAATGTTCTCTTATTTCTATCACTTCTGTTAAGAAATTAACTATTTTTAATATGCATTTTTTTCCACTAGACACTTTTACAAATTTTTATGTTTTTCTTCAGTTTTTAGCAGTTTTCCTATGATATACCGAGGGCTGGTTTTCTTCCTACTTGGTGTCTGCAGATTTTCCTCAGTCTATTGCTTGCTACCTTTTCTCATTTGGAAAATTCTCTTCAAATCTACTTTTTCATAATTCTCTGTCTTTTTAGAATTCTGTTTACACATACTTGACCTTTAACTACATATAGTCTATATTTTAATTACTCTTCTCTATAATCTCTTTTCTCCTAGATATTTTTCTCCTAGTATTATTAGTATTTTTCTCCTAGATATTTTCTTCTCACCTATTTCCCAATTTATTAGTTTTCTGATTTTGTGTTATTAATTTCATAATTAAACTTTTCAGTTCTACAGCTTCTATATGGTTCTTTTCAAATTTTCCTATGCCTTTTTATGTTTTTTTGTTCTCTGAATTTTTCAGAGTTGTCTTTTTATTACCATGAACATTTTAAACATAATCATTTTGAACTTTATATCTAATGAATTCTTAATCTACAAAGCATATAGGTCTCTTTCTGTTGTTGGTTATTTCTGTTGATGCCCATTCATATATTTTGACCAGTTTTTCAGTTGTTAGCAAGAGATTTGTCAGCATTACCTTTTCCACTTTTATTCCATCCTCTACTAATTATTTGTCTATTTTCATATGGCTTCTGCCTCATTTCATTGAGGCTTATTTTATTGATTTTGTCACCAAAGTGTGAAGGGGTACCCTTTCTTCCACATCTTGGTCATTGCTCCTTCAAATATCTTTAAAATAATACTCCTAATCATAAATTAATTTGAGCATTAAAAAATATATTTATTTGCTATTTGAATTTCCTTTTCTGCAAATAGGCTATTAATATTCTTTATCCATTTTACAATTAGCCCGACTTTTCTTATCAGTTTTTAAGAGCTTTTTACATATATGTTGACTCTTGTCATCTCCATTACAAGTTTCTTCCCCTAGTCTATTGTTTTATATTGGCTTTGCTTATGGTGTCCTTTACTATACAATATTTAGATTTCTAGATAATCAAAGTTTGTCTTTTGCTTGATAGCTTTAGAATTTCCTTCCTCATTGAAGATTTCCCTTGCCTAAATGCTATAGCCCTTCAGGATTTAATTGTCCTTTTTCATTTCTCTACAACCTTCCTAGTTGATGTTACTCCTTTCCATTGCATTAAATCTCTTCTATATGCTAATGATGCTCATTTTATATCTCCATTCCAAACCTCTCCTCTGAGCTGGCTACAGTAATACAAATCCCACTGCCCTTCATCTGTGAGGGGTGTGCTACATCCTAGGAGATACAGCAGTACATGAGCCCTGCCTTCAGAGCTCATTAGAGGATATAAATAGTGTGTGAAGCATGACTGGGAGACTTGTTGATCTATTGCACATTTTGTACTGCTATCAGGGAACGACTACAGTCACGGGATTACGTATCAACAGAAAAATAGTCAAAAGAAATGAAAAAGGTAATTCTTGAGAAAGGACACCTGAATGGCCAATAAACATGTAAGACACCCAATTAGTGATCAGAGAAAATTAAAATGACATACCATTTTTTTAAAAGATTGGCATAATTTGGAGATCCTGATTATATCAAATTTTGAGGATTTGAGGTGAAAAACTCTGCTGGTCAAAGTTTATAGTGGCACAACCACCTTTAAGAGCATTTTGATAAATCACCAATAAGATCTTTCATTCAGCAATTCTACTTTGTGGTGTTCCTACAGCAGTGCTTCTCAATCTTTGATGTACATACACATCACCACAGGATCTAGTTAAAACCAGTTTCTAGTTTGTTAGGCTGGAAAGTTCTGAGATTCTGGGGTTTTTTTCTTCTTTTTTTTCTTTTCCTTTTTAAATTGAAGTATAGTTGCTTTACATTGCTGGGTCAGTTTCTGCTCTACAGCCAGGCAAGTGAATCAGCCATACATATATCCCCACTGTTTTTGGATTTCTTTCCCATTTAGGTCACCATAGAGCATTGAGTAGAGTTCCATGCAGTAGGGTCTCATTACTTACCTATTTTATAAACAGTAGTGTATATATGTCAGGCCCAATCTCCCAATTCCTGAGATTCTTAATTTCTGACAAGCTCCTAGGTGACGTCATTGTTGCTGGTCCAGGGACACAGTTTAAATAGCTAAGCCCAAGAGAAACTCTGGCATATCCTCAAGGGACATACACAGAGACACAAAGATGTTTGTTAGAGCTCTGATGCTATAGTGATCATTTGAAAACTACTGAGGCAAGTGGATGGCAAATTCACATGGTTGAATGCAAGAGTTAGAAGGCACTGAAGTTATATGTACACCCCAGATCTGTCTTAAAATCAGTACTGAATGGGAAAAAAGCAAGTTTCAGGAAGAATCTATAGAATCTAACATTTAACATTTTAAGTAATATTTTTAGGCCTGTACACCTATACAGATAAAGAATACAGACTTGCATGGGGATAATAATCATCAAGTTCATGATAGAGATTACTTGGGCAAGGGAGAAGTATGGGTATAGCAAGGGCATGTGGCTCTTCAGTTGTATTTTAATGCTTTAATTACTAAACTAGATGATAGATGCACCCAGCAAAATAATACAAGGGCTTTTCATATTACTTTCTATTTTTTGTACATCTAAACCATCCCATTAAACTAAACAAAACAAATAGCTTTATTTGTTAGGATGGAGAAATTGAGGCTCAAGAATTTAAAAATAGAAGATATAAACTGTCTCATAAATAATTTGTATTCTGATTGCATGTTGAAATTAAATTTTGTATACCAGGTAAATAAAATACATTATTAAAACAAAAAGAAAACTTAAGCTTTGGTGCTGAAGTTCAAACATAGGCTGTACCCCTTCCTCATTAACATGCTGCTTTAAATTTATAAAACCAACCAAAAAATATGAGTTCACCAAGTCAAAGGCAAACTACATTCACAAGGTTTGATCTTCAAAAGACTGAATCAGAGTTCAAAACAAAGTGACTCAAAATAATTGGTTTACTTTGGGACATGGCACAAAATTTTTTTTGTACCAGACAAAATATGGCCATTAAAAGACGCCCTTTATTCAAGGGAAATGAAAACCACCATACCCACATACTTGAAAGCAAATGCAAAATGAGTTTAATAAGCCTCAGAAGTCTCTTAGTTCATCTCCTGGTCTTTCAGTGGCAGTGAAGGAAAGTGTGGGGTGGCATGGGAAAAGCAAGAGGATGGTTTTTGTAAAGCTGGTGTGCTGATCTGCCAGTCATAAGGCTTCAAATAAAACAAATGTCAGAGTAGGCAACGCATGAAGCCAGGCAGGCCACCTTCCCTCACTGTTCTCCTCACAGTTTCTCTGTCTTATGTTAGAGCATGGTTGTACCTCTGTTCTGCCACACATCTCTTAGAAATGAGTGAGTGGCAGGGGGAGAGTAGTAAAGCTAATGGGGTTTAGCATTCGAAAAACCTGGGCTTAAACCCTGACTGTGCTAGTACAAAACAGTTCACTAAACCTGAGAAAATGTCTCTAGGCCAGTGCTGTTCTGTTGAACTTGGTGTGATCATGGAAATGTTCTGTTTGTCCAGCATGGTAGCTGCTAGCTTTGTGTGACTGCTGAGAACCTGAAATGTGGTCAGTGTGATGGAGGAATTGATTGTTTTTCACTCAATTGTATTTTAATTAATTTAACTTGAATAGTTACCTGACTAATGGCTACTATATGGGACAGAAAAAGTCTAGAAAATGGAATATTCTCCCTCTCATGGAGGATCCCCATGTGATAATAGACATGAAATAAATACCCTGATAAAAGGCTCTTCTATTAAACTGTCCTGCCTTGAAAGAACTTCAGAGATGAGTAGACTCTGTCAGTCTGCCTGGGTGGGCCTGCTTCATTCACAAAATGCTAACACTGGTGCTACCTCCACATAGGCATTCAACTCTGACTTTTTAAACACTTCCTGATGATGCAACTGATGCTGTCTGGTGTAGAGAAGCTTTGCTTCTTCCTCTTTTTTGGGGGGGCCTCGTGGTGATGAAATGAAAACAATTACATTTTCAGAAACTTATTCTTAATTAAATCTTTATGTGACACTATTTGACATTTCCTTAAGTTTCTGAAAATTTCTCATTTTCTCCAATTAAGCTAATATCATTGAACAACAACTGCTTTAAACTAAACAATCTATCTGCACAGGTTAAAAACATACAAAGAGGACTTCCCTGGTGGTCCAGTGGTTAAGAATCTACCTGCCAAGGCAGGGGACATGGATTTGATTTCTGGTCCGGGAAGATCCCACATGCCATGGAGCAACAAAGCCCCAGCACCGCAACTACCGAGCCTGATCTCGGAGGGAGAGCAGTGAATGGTCCTGAAGAGAGATCTTAGTTCCCTGCCCAGGAATTAAACCTGAGTAGCCTGAATGAACGGAGAAGGCAATGGCACCCCACTCCAGTACTCTTGCCTGGAAAATCCCATGGACGGAGGAGCCTGGTAGGCTGCAGTCCATGGGGTCTCGAAGAGTCCGACATGGCTGAGCAACTTCACTTTCACTTTTCACTTTTATGTGTTGGAGAAGGAAATGGCAACCCACTCCAGGGTTCTTGCCTGGAGAATCCCAGGCATGGGGTCGCACAGAGTCGGACATGACTGAAGTGACTTAGCAGTAGCCTGAATGAAAACCAAGAGTCCTACCCACCAGACCACCAGGGACTCGGGGCTAGAAGCAAAGTGACCCTGGTTCTTGCCCCTGTTTGAAAGCAAGAATGTTTCAAGGAGGCAAAAACTGTAAAAACAGGTACAAAGTTTATTATTTAGAGGCACAGCACAATGTATGGGAGAGCACACAGGAAACCAGTTTGCTTATCCAACTCAGAAGCAGGGCAGAGATGCACACCCAAGAGAAAGGATATGCGCAGCCTCTCTAATGGGGAGTGCGGTACATCAGACACTAGGCAGAGACACACCCAGAGGGGAGTGTGGGCATCCTGAGTGAGGAGTGCAGTACATCAGACACTAGGCGGAGACACACCTGGAGAGAAATGCGGGTGTCCTGAGTGAGGAGGAGCAGCACAGTACTGAGGTGATGTCATTCACTCATTAGGACAGTCCTTCTGGGTCTTCGTTTACTCTTGGCCAACTGTTTCTTTTTTCACACCTGAGTGGCCCATAGATCGGCCCCAAGATGTATGTACAAATTTTTGCTAAGATGGATCCCACTATAGAAGCCTATGGCTGCATATCCACACTGATTATGGAGTGGGGTCCCCTCATTTTTCTACTCCCCAGAAGACTTCCTGCCCATGTAGAGACAGGGAAGTCTTCCTTGACCTCAGGAGTGGGCACCTTATCTCTTTGCTTTAGCAGAACTCAGCTTCTACCACTGGCTTTGTCCTTGGAGTATCTGGGTGAGAACAAAGGCTCAGTTTTACTCCACTTGACAAGCACCAGGTGTCTGGCCCAGAGACCCACTGTCTCCTGCCTCAAACCCCTGCTCTGTAGTCTGTGCTCCATGAGAGAAGCCACTGCAATGAGAAGCCTGTGCACCGCAATGAAGAGTAGCCCCTGCTCATCACAACTAGAGAAAGCCCACACACAGCAATGAAGACACAGTGCGGCCAAAAAATAAAAACAAAAAAAAAGTTTAAAGTGAATACATTGGTTAGAAATCCATATATACAAAGACATCCATTTCAAGAAAGACAAATCAAGTAGCACTGATGTTATTTTATAGTGTTTATTATAGTAAAAGTTGCTCCTGTAAAACATTAGCGATTTTTTAGTCCATATCTTATTTTCCATTTGACTTTAAAACATTTTATATTATTTACAAAATAGATTGCAATTTTTATGATACATATTTTTTTCCTGATGCTTAAAACACTAGTTTCAAGTAACTATAAAATAAAAACAAGGTGACTAGCTGTACTGAAAAGTACATACTAAGCATATTTAATTACCACAGTAATTTAAAAGTCCTGATCTTTACTTCTTAAGATTAAAATTCATTAACATGAAGTCATTTCAGAATCTCCGGGATTTCTCTGTTATCCACAATGAGACTATGAATAATCCCTTCTTTCCGCTTGCCGCTACTAACAGCCTTTATGTAACAGTCATGATTCCCAATATTGAAGTGAGTTTCGGTCCCATCATCTACAAATTCACCCTAGGCAAACAAAAGAAGGAGGAATTAAGTGTTCCAGAAACATTTATATTTGTCCAGAGCGTTAACATCACTGAGAAAGGGAGACATAATGAAGTACATGTTTCCTCAATGGTAAGCTTTGCAAGATTAGAAGCTTGTTTTTAGGTCTCGGTTATAAATTGAAAGTCTTTTATTTGTACCACTGTAGTCTTTAAGAATCTTAAGTTTCAGAGAAAAAAAAGAAGTATACCTTGTGGCTATGTGTCCATAACATATACTATACAGAAAATATAGACTATTTACAAAAGTGAAAATGATAGGAAATTTGTGATTCCTTCTATACAAAGAATGGTTTACATGCATTGCTTTATGGCATCCTCACAATAACCTGATTGGAATATAATTATTATCCATATTCTATACATGAGAACACAGGCACACAGTGATTACATAACTTGCTGAAGACCCCAATCAGTGAGAGATGGAGTGTTGTTCACCACTCAGAAAATCGGATTCCTCAGGCTACAAGGTGGCTTATAATAAATACATAATATAAATAACATTAAAACCTAACACTACTGTAAGAAGAGGTGGCAAGAATACACAGAAGAACTATACAAAAAAGATCTTCATGATGCAGATAACCATGATGGTGTGATAACTCACCTAGAGCCAGACATCCTGGAATGTGAAGTCAAGTGGGCCTTTTGAAGCATCACTACAAACAAAGCTAGTGGAGGTGATGGAATTCCAGTTGAGCTATTTCAAATCATACAAGCTGATGCTGTAAAAGGGCTGCACTCGATATCCCAGCAAATTTTGAAAACTCAGCAGTGGCCATTGGACTGGAAAAGGTCAGTTTTCATTCCAATCCCAAAGAAAGGCAATGCCAAAAAATGTTCAAACTACCACAAAAATTTCTCTCATCTTGAACGCTAGCAAAGTAATGCTCAAAATTCTCCAAGTAAGGCTTCAACAGTATGTGAACCATTGACTTCCAGATATTCAAGCTGGATTTAGAAAACCCAGAGGAGCCGGAGATCAAATTGCCAACATCCACTGGATTATCGAAAAAGCAAGAGAGTTCCAGAAAAACAGCTACTTCTGCTTTATTGACTATGCCAAAGCCTTTGGCTATGTGGATCACAACAAACTATGGAAAATTCTGAAAGAGACTGGAATACTGGACCACCTGACATGCTTCTTGAGAAATCTGTATGCAGGTCAGGAAGCAACAGTTAGAACTGTACATGGAACAACAGACTGGTTCAAAATAGGGAAAGGAGTCCATCAAGGTTGTATATTGTTGCCCTGCTTATTTAACATATATGCAGGGTACATCATGTGAAATGCTGGGGTAGATCAAGCACAAGCTGGAATCAAGATTGCTGGGAGAAATATCAATAACCTCAGAAATGCAGATGACACTACATTTATGGCAGAAAGTGAAGAAGAACTAAAGAGCCTCTTGATGAAAGTGAAAAAGAAGAGTGAAAAAGTTGGCTTAAAACCCAACATTCAGAAAATTAAGATCATGGCATCGCATCACTTCATGGCAAATACATGGGGAAACAATGGAAACAGTGAGAGACTTTATTTTCTTGGGTTCAAAAATAATCACTGCAGATGGTGACTGCAGCCATGAAATTAAAAGACACTTGCTCCTTGAAAGAAAAGCTATGAGCAACCTAGACAGCATATTAAAAAGCAGAGACATTACTTTGCCAACAAAGGTCCGTCTGGTCAAGGCTATGTTTTTTCCAGTGGTCATGTATGGATGTGAGAGTTGGATTATAAAGAAAGCTGAGTACTGAAGAATTGATGCTTTTGAACTGTGGTGTTGGAGTAGACTCTTGAGAGTCCCTTGGACTGCAAGGAAATCCAACCAGTCAATCCTAAAAGAGATCAGTCCTGAATATTCATTGGACGGACTGATGCTGAAGCTGAAACTCCAACACTTTGGCCACCTGATGTGAAGAACTGAGTCACTGGAAAAGACCATGATGCTGGGAAAGATTGAAAGTGGGAAGAGAAGGGGATGACAGAGGATGAGATGGTTGGATGGCATCACTGACTCGATGGTCATGAGTTTGAATAAACTCTAGGAGTTGGTGATGGATAGGGAAGCCTGCGTGCTGCAGTCCATGGGGTCACAAAGAGTTCAACACAATTGAGCGACTGAACTGAACTGAACTGAGTCTAAACTTGCTGTATATGGTACAACAGCCCCTGGCCACAGGTGGCAATTGAGCATGAAATGTGGTGAGTCTGAAATGAGATACACTATTAAAGGGGAAAAAAATACACTGGAGGGGTTTCTCTGGTGGCTCAGTGGTAAAGACTCTGCCTGACAATGCAAGACACTCAAGTTCAATCGCTTACCCAGGAAGATCCCACATGCCAGAGAAACTTAGCTGGATTTAAAAAAAAGAAAAGAAAAAATATACTGGATTTGGAAGACTTAGTATGAAACAAAGAATCGTTAAAAAAAAAAAACTCATTGAAAACTTTATATATTTATTACATTTTAAATAATAATATTTTTGATACAGTGACTTAAATTTTTATTAAGATGATCTTCACCATAAGACTTTCAAAATGTGGTTACTAGAAAAGTTATACATGAAGCTCATATCTGTGGCTTACACTATATTTCTACTGAACAGCACTGATTTAGAGTGAAAAGATAGGGGCCAAATAGCACAGAAAAGTAAGGAAGAGCATGAGGTTTAGAGGATAAAAATGAATTATGCCAAGAAGCAAAAGAAGCACTATCAGACGTACAACTTGGCTGAGCTTCCTGGCAGCCAAAGCAGACAGAGCAAGGCCCCGTTGCTAACATTATCTAGCCAAAGAAAGCACAGGAGGCATCAGAGAGGGAAGCTTTTTCTTGGCTCTGGGAAGAATCTGGCCAACTGGGATGTGTACTGACCACCACAAGGACTGGGGGTAGGGTGCTGATCCTGGAGTCCAGGGTATTCTTTTAGCCCTTTTCACACTGAGCTTTGAAAAAAGGCTTTAGGGCATACTTCTGTAAAAATCAATTTAGAGAGGAGAGCAAGGGTTGAGTACTACAATCCTTGTAAGTTGCTTCTTGGCAATTTGACAGATACATAATCTGGTCATGATGCTTTGAAATGAAAAGGAAATGGAGAAAATAAGCTGCAGCTCACAGGCAGCGAGAGCAGGTGTGCATAGTGCTGGGAAGGCTGCCCGGCACAGAGCTGCCAAAACTACCTTGCCAAGTAGGCTGCAGTTACGAGGAGGAGACAACTGGGTGAGAGAGTTATTGTCCAGACACTTGTGGCTTCTTGTCAGTTAGGAACAAGGACATTGTGGATGGATATTATTTCAACTTCTTGCTTATTTACAACCACATTCTTGAAACAATGCTACTTCTGCACGGGAGAATTCCTGGAGGGTTGGAGGGAATGTGACCCCAAACTGCTGACTCTCCATCTAGAAATTTCCGTGGTAGGACAGAAAGAACAGAAAGGACCACCAGGTATGGCATCAGGCACGAGAGCAGGTACCCAATCCATGTTAATGGTCACTGAATCTGGTCCAAAACAGGCCCTAAAATACTGAAGGGCTCACTAAGCCTCTCTGCATAAAAGTCTCAATGGGTAGATGGAACCCGGACGATGGCTCAAATGCTGAGGTTCAATTTTGAGTGAACCCTGGTTGCATGTCCCTTCAAGAATTAATATCAGGATTAAGAAACAGAAACACATTAATCTTTGTAACTTTTGATTTCTGGCTTGTGCACTTCCTTAGAAGCAGTTGCAAGGCCCACCCAGCAGTTTCTAGCTTGTCTACTGAATAAATTCATCCCAGGCCTTCCCTTCAAGGACATCTCCTCACCCTCCCAAACCTACAACAGAGGAAGGTAATAGCAGCAACCACAATAGGTAGCTAGCTACAGTATGCCCGGCAAAGAGAGCTTCTCATGCTTTTCATCATCTCTAGCTCTGGTGTCACAACTGAAGTCAGCACGAAAGGGGACACCCAGGATGGTACGTGCTACTTGCCACCTGATCCCATAACACGTGGATATTTCCCCCCAGTCATTCCAGCTCCTAGGCCCACACTCCCTGTGTCCAGGACCGTCTCCTCTGCTTCACTTCCTCCTTCTGCTGTGCACACCACTGTTATTTCCTACCTACTTGAAATTCACTTCTATACTCATCCCACCACAGCCATAACAGTGCAAGGCAGCAAAAGTCCAACACACTAGGGTTTTCTCAGCTACAACGAGCAGGGCAGCCTTTCAGCACTGCTAGTCTACAAATCCCACTTGTCTTCTGGGGTTTGTGACAGTGCCCTTTCCTGTTTGCCTTTGTCTCACCTGACATGTGTGCTTCGTTTCTTTTTCACAACCTTTACTTTGAGAAAGTACCATCTGTTTTGCGTGTATGGTGTAAAGTTTTCCTATTCAGAGTGTGACCATGGGCCAGCAACTTGGGCATCACCTGAGGACATGTCAGAATATGCATTTTAACAAGATCCAAGATGATTCTGTGCATGCAAATTTGAGAAACAGTAGTATAAAGCACCACTTAAACAAGGATAACACAGGAGGATGCAACCTTTGGGGAGGAAGTTTTTAAATGTGGGTTAGATCTTTTAAGGATAGAGGATGGTCCAGGAGAGGACAAGCAGGGTCCGAGGCTAGTACCAGTCACAAGATGAGTTGTTTCCACACTCTCACTACCCCAGGCAGTGACCAAAAAAGGGCTTCAGATTCTGGAGACAGGATTACTTCATCTCTTTTTTGTTTATAATCAAAAGGACCTTCATTAATTATAAAAATCTGCATAGTTAGGAAACACAGCAACGTTTCACTGGTCACTCATGAAATGGTGACAGTAATCAAATGATCAACTTACCGCTGTCTCCATTTTTTTGCCATTGCACCATACATCCATAGTGTCTTTCTCTGTAAAAGTAACCGATTAGAAAAAAATTATAACCTGCAATTTAAAGATAAATTTAACTCTTTATTATTTTAAGAAAAGTTTGATACACTATATTTTAAAAACTCCATTAACTTTTCATGGCTTTGAAATTCTTCCAAATGTGAAGAAACTGTGTTTTTTTGTTCCCAGACAAAATCAAAATGAAACCAATCTTTTAAGACAAAATCATGATATAATATACACTGATGAAGATTTGTTAAAGAAAATCTATAAAGGAGGATACAGACAAATGAATGTAAGGAGAGACTTTCCATATGAGAATATCCTTTTTTTTTTTTCATATCATCTGAAATGTTTTAATTAAATTTCTAAGGTCTGGTAAAGAATGCTCAAACTACTGCACAATTGCACTCATCTCACACACTAGTAAAGTAATGCTCAAAATTCTTCAAGCCAGGCTTCAGCAATACGTGAACCGTGAACTTCCAGATGTTCAAGCTGGTTTTAGAAAACGCAGAGGAACCAGAGATCAAATTGCCAACATCTGCTGGATCATTGAAAAAGCAAGAGAGTTCCAGAAAAACATCTATTTCTGCTTTATCGACTGTGCCAAAGCCTTTGACTGTGTGGATCACAACAAACTGTGGAAAATTCTGAAAGAGATTGGAATACCAGATGACCTGACCTGCCTCTTGAGAAATCTGTATGCAGGTCAGGAAATAACAGTTAGAACTGGACATAGAGCAACAGACTGGTTCCAAATAGGAAAAGGAGTCTGTCAAGGGTCTATATTGTCACCCTGCTTATTTAACTTATATGCAGAGTACATCATGAGAAATGCTGGGCTGGAGAAAGCACAAGCTGGAATCAAGATTGCCAGGAGAAATATCAGTAAACTCAGATATGCAGATGACACCACCCTTATGGCAGAAAGTGAAGAAATAAAGAGCCTGCTGACGAAAGTGAAAGAAGAAAGTGAAAAAGTTTGCTTAAAACTCAACATTCCGAAAACTAAGATCATGGCATCTGGTCCCATCACTTCATGGCAAATAGATGGGGAAACAGTGGAAACGGTGGCTGACTTTATTTTTCTGGGCTCCAAAATCACTGCAGATGGTGACTGCAGCCATGAAATTAAAAGACACTTTCTCCTTGGAAGGAAAGTTATGACCAACCTAGATGGCATATTAAAAAGCAGAGACATCACTTTGTCAGCAAAGGTCTGTCTAGTCAAGGCCATGGTTTTTCCAGTGGTCATGTATGGATGTGAGAGTTGGACTATAAGAAAAGCTGAGCACCGAAAAATTGATGCTTTTGAACTGCGGTGCTGGAGAAGACTCTTGAGAGTCCCTTGGACTGCAAGGAGATCCAACCAGTCCATCCTAAAGCAGATCAGTCCTGGGTGTTCACTGATAGGACTGATGTTGAAGCTGAACCTCCAATACTTTGGCCACTTGATGCGAAGACCTGACTCACTGGAAAAGACCCTGATGCTGGGAAAGATTGAGGGCAGGAGGAGAAGGGGACAACGGAAGATGAGATGGTTGGATGGTAACACTGACTCAATGTACATGGGTTGGGAGGACTCTGGGAGCTGGTGATGGACAGGGAGGCCTGGCGTGCTGTGGTTCATGGGGTCGCAAAGACTCAGGCACGACTGAGCGACTGAACTGAACTGAACTGAAGGTCTGGTATTGAATCAAAGAAGGGTTTACACACTCCCAGGATTACAATATGTTTCCATTTAGGATATCAATATATTTTAGCAAATTACAGAGTGCTTTGGGCTTTTAACAACCTACATATTAAAAAAAAACCCTACATATTTCAAGTAATATAATATTTAAACTTATCCCTTTTTCGTTTTTGTTTTTTGGATTGTAGCCAATATTGCTTTCCTTTTTCAGGTTCTTTTCCCTTATAGGTTATTACAAAATACTGAATAGAGTTCCTTGATCTATACAATAGGTCCTTGTTGGTTATCTGTTTTAAATATGCAATGTGTGTCTGTTAATCCCAAATTCCTAATTTATCCTTCTCCAAATTTTCTTTAACATCAGAAACTAGATGATTCTCCCTGCCTCTCATACTGACCCACCTGGATGATGGCACAAAGAGACCACAGAAAAGGCTGCATAGGGTTCATATAAACAGACAGAAATTTAGTCTTAAATTTCATACTGAAGAGTACAATAATCTCTATTCATTTTGTTATGATTTCACTTTGGGGAAAAGTTATTGATTCATAAGAAAAAATATAGGTATAGTATTTGATGGACTGTGCTGAGTACAGTGCTGACACAATAGAGCAAAATGCTGCCATGATACACGTGGGCATTAGCTAAGTGGCCACAGCTCACTCCAGTGAAAGTGAAAGTCGCTGAGTACTGTCCAACTCTTTGTGACCCCACGGACTATACCATGGAATTCTCTAGGCCAGAATACTGGAGTGGGTAGCCTTTCCCTTCTCCAGGGGATCTTCCCAACCCAGGGATCGAACCCAGGTGTCCTGCGTTGCTGGCAGATTCTTTACCAGCTGAGCCACAAGGTAAGCCCAAGAATGCTGGAGTGGGTAGCCTATCCCTTCTCCAATGGATCTTCCTGACCTGGGAATCAAACCGGCATCTCCTGCATTATAAGTGGATTCTTTACCAACTGAGCTATATGTGTGCCATGTGCACAGACATACGTGCATTTTGGGGAGGATCCCCAGAACCACTTGTGAATGTCAGGGTTCCCAGGAGTGTCAGGAGAGACGACTATACTCATCAAGCAGCCAGAAGACAAGCTTTGGTTGTTATAACAAAGACTAGAGAGAGGCAGGACCTGTGTGTTTACAAGGAGTCTAGGGGTCAAAGGCTGCCTGGGGGTCAAGGATGAGGTGCCTTGACTCTGACAAGCCATCTACTCCAGGAACAGGGTCTTTTCTTCCTGCACCTCGAGATAGCAGCCTCACTTGGAGAGTGGAGAAAGGACTTGGAGCTGGGCTAGAGGCACAGAGAGAAAGGCAGAGGGCCCAGGAGATATGGGAGTGGCCACCCAGTGGCAGTCTGAATGGGAAGAATCTACGGCAACAGTTGTGGGAAACCCAGCTCACATGGCACGATCGGAGCCCACAGTGCTCAAATAAACCATAATGGAGGTGATAGTTGGAATTTTATTTAGTTGGCCTCCTGAACATGTACACATACTCAGATTTTCTGTAATAGTTGCACGTACTCAGATTTTCTGTAATAGCTGGTATTAACATTCCTCTGAAGAACATTGCTAATCAGAAGCCATAAAAGAAAAAGGGAGCAACTCTGACTACATGAAAGTAAAAAAGATTTCTGCATGATTAAAATATCCCCCCCCACACACATAAGCAAAGTCATACAATATGACAAATAGAAAAATATCTGAAGCTCACAGCACTCAGAACTCACAGCACTAAGTTCTGTTACAGCGCTTAGTAACAGAAAGACTCCTAGCAATCAAGGAGAATAAAGACCAACAACCCAAAAGAAAACAGGTCACAGGAAACACATAGGCATTATCAGAAACGAAACACAAAAGGACCTTACATATGAAAAGAGGATCAACCTCACTCAATTTTGAAAAAAGGCAAATTTTAAAAAATGCTGAAATATCATTTTTCGTCTAAAAATAAAGCAGCTCATGAGCCACTACATTTCTAAACACATCACTGTAAAACTTTGCAAAATAAAAATGAGCCCCCAAAAGCTTCCAGACAGAAAACAATACTAACTAATGAGATTCAGACTGGTGTAAGCTTCTCATTCAAAACCATGGACGATAGAAGAGACTGGAAAAAGGCTTTCAAAAATTCTGAGGAAAAAAAAGAAACTCTGCAGAAATGGCTTTCACTTACCTAACACAACTCTAAAGTCCTCACTATCCAAATGTAATACCCAAGTACTGGTGGTTTTTGATCTGTTCTCCATATACTTCTTGAGACTCTTCCCATTAATTTCCAGAGTATATTCATAAGCAAAAGCACGGACGGGATCAATACTTATGGTTGCTTTGGTCTTTGCGGCTCCAACGCAGAAGGTTTCTTTGCCTACCAGTTTGAACATCCATTCTTTTCTTATCTCTTCCTAAGTAATAAAATAAGAAAGTTAAAAACATACAAATGGGAGAAAATTAAATGTTTAACTTTGGAAATAATATAATTAAAGAGAATAAATGGCAGTGCTATTTAGATGTGATTTTACTACCTCATGATACAAAGATTTTAGAAAATAAAGGCATTTTAAAGTTAAATATTAGATGCTATAGTCTATGAATCCCACAACTATTATTAGTCTGCTTTGTATGGCAAAATGATAAAAGCCAATATATAAAGATATAACCACTGTAAGGGAAAAGCATTGTATTCACATAGGAAGAATATACATTAGCAAAATCAAGCTTCTCTGTACACTATATTTCACAAAGTAACATTTTTTCCTACCTTCCCATCTACATACACCACTCGCTTGCCTGATGTAGTCCCATGTTCAAATTCAATTTTATGAACTCCATCACTTAAAGCAACTTCCCAAACAGCTACAAGATCTGTCATTTTTTCTAGGCTGTAAGGAGGGCTAAGGGAATAAAATCAAGCAATTATAATAGGCAAAAACAGTAACAGAATAACCAATTAATCCTTCCAAGATGAAAATATCAGATCTTGAAAAGCCCTAAAATTACAAAATATTAAAGTGATATAAGCTAAGAAAGCCTACTTACAATACATGTAACTATTATCACCCTGTTACGCATTCTTCTTTTAAGATGAAATTACTATCTATGGGTATACAGTCAGATAATTCCAAAGTCACCTTAACAGTAATAGGATTAAGAATCAATCAGTTTATCCAGGACAGTATTTTAAGCTTGGCCACAGAAAGGTCAGTAAAAAGTTTCTACTCCTCCCTCCTGTCATTTAAAAAGCACAGGATTTAATTTTGTTTTTATCTTTTTAGCTCCTATCACTCTAAAGCAAGAATTCTTAAAACCTTTTATACTTGAACCAATAACTAGGGATTCATTTAAAAAAAAAAAAGGTTCTAATGTAAAAATACTAAGACTAAAAAAAAAAAAATACTAAGACTGAGAAAAAAGTCATGGAAGAAATGTTCCATAATAGATATAAAAATGTTATGGAAGACAGTAATCTTGTCATTATTACAGGAAATTTTTTTTTTTACAGGAAATCTTATTAAAAATATAAAGGATTCTGTTTTGTGACATTTCTGGTACAACTTAAACATGTATTTTATATTAATGTCTTAATATAAAATATATCATATACAATGCATATATAACATATAAGTAATATTTTTATACTGATACAGAGTTTTAGCTTTGAGAGAAGTAATATTACAGCAGTAATGTTCATAACTAACAGTTATTCAGTACTTACTGTGTGCCAATCACTGTTCTAAGAGCTTTACACACATTAACTCAAAGAATCCTCACCATGAGGTGGGTACTATTATTCCACCATTTACAGATGAGACTCAGAGAGGCTAAAGGCTTGTCTAAGGTCACAATGACAGTAAGTGGCAGATGGGATGTAATTTTAGGAGTCTGGTCCCAGAGTCTATTCTCTTAACCACATCCTCCTCTTCATTCACTCTAATCTCCTTTGTAGGCTCTAAACCAGAAACAGTAAATAGGTTTCATATCATTTTGGAAGTGATTGCCAAGAATTTTGTGCTGAGAGGGATTTGCAGACCTCACATCCAGGTTTTATGGGAAAAGATGCCACATGAGTGGTGGCCACCTCCATGCCAGGTGTTCATCACCCTTGCTGGAAATCACAGAGAAGCAAAACTATGCATTCTGCAGTATTATAAAATGTGTTCTCCAAAAAAGTAGCCTGGATACTCTTCCTGAATGATTAAAGCCCATCTTTAAAGCTTCATAACCCAGTTTTATCACAATGCAAGACATTTACCTTTCGTCATCTTCAAAGATAGGACTGTCATCTCCAGATGCCATGGTTGGCAAAACAGTCTTTAATCCAATTAGGAGCCAGGAAAGAAAAAAGCAGAAGTGCAGCAAGGAAAGATTGAGAGCAACAAAGATGACAAGTGCAAAGAGTTTTTCTAACTTTGCAATCCATTTCTTAAAATGCATGCAGTTTCTGATGAAACAGCTTTTACATACAATAGAACTGGAATCTCTAATTGTCAGGAAAAGAAATTAAATCATGCAAGTCACCCAGTCAAATTTTTCCCTGTTATGGATTTATAATTTCCTAAAACTAAGAGAATAAACTCTAGTTTATTTCAAGTATCATACCACGTCAGAGTTGCAAGAGATGTAGAGGTCCTCTGGGTCCCTTGCTTCTCAAATTGAGAAGAAGCCCCAAGGGTATGAGGCAGTAGGTCAGAGAATACAGAAAACCCCAGGATAAACAGAATGCATCCTCTGGAGGCAGCCATGTTACATGGTAGTAACAAATTTAAAATTCAATCTTCATATTAAAATTTAGAAAGCTGTATTATGGTACAATACATAATTTAAAAAAATTTTTAAAGATAACTTCAAAGAAATGTTAAGCGTGCAGGAAGCAGCCAGGGATGTGCCAGTTTGCTTTCTAAGAGCAAACTTAATTTTGCCCACTTACTCAAACCCAATTAATTTACTAGTGCCAATAATGAATTCACAAAAGTTATATGGTTTGCTCAGGTCACCAGAAGAGTCCAAGCCAAATCCACAGTCCAGAACACCTCTGTAATGAACTAAACAGTATCTGGGCTATAATGCTAAAAATCAGAAGCAAATGTAATACTCACATGCATAGAAAACCATCCACATTTGAAGATTTAGGATTAACAACTGTACCCCTGTCAAACCTATTGAATAATAAATTCAACTATTTTTTTTGCTTCCAAGACCTACTCTAGTCTTTTCCATATAGATGTCCAAGGGTGCTCTCTCCTTGTAAAAATGGGAGATTGCCAATCTTTTTTTTGTCTGGAAATAACCAAATATGACAAATTGCTTTTTAAAAGATATTAAAGACGACCTTGGCACCCATAAAAGCAACCCAACAGGCAAACAAAAGCTAAATATTTTAGAATAAAAACTAAAGATTCAAAATACATTGTACCTAAAATAAATCCCTTTTTGTAATTAGCACCTTATATATTTGTAGATTTTTCTAGTCTTAAAAATACCTCTTAGGATATCTCCTACGAAAGTGGAGGGTATCCTAGAACTATCAAAGCAAAAACACAGAGCAATAGAGTAAGCTAAATAGCATAATATAACATAGGATACGTATCTTTCATAAATCAGAGTAGAGTTTGGGATATCACTCAGATTTTGCTCTACAACTTTTAGACTCTAGAAAGTTCAGTAATTCAACAAACTTGAAAAGAAGTGCCCAATTTTTCACTTTAAGGAATTTCAAATATTACCACACTAAGACAAGGTTTAGTGCCATCTTAATTATATTTCATATAAAGCATAAAAGGCAACACAACAAATTAGAAGAGAGGTTAGAAATCAACGTCACATAAAATATTCTCTCTACTATCAACATTCATTCATACATTCAACATTTACTTAGGGAGTATCAGTTGAAGGTGTTGAAAATCTTTTGGAAATAGTGGTGATGGCTGTACATCATAAATGAACTTTATGTTCATTTAAGTCACTGAACTGGACATTTTTAAATGGCAATTTTTATGTCCTATATATTGATCACAACTTTTAAAAATTAATACTGTTATACACACACAAAAAAACCCACTGAATTGTATCCTTTAGATGGGTGAATTGTATGGCATATGAATTATATCTCAACAAACTTATTACAAAAAAACAACCCGGGTGTCCTGCCCGTAGTGTTTCTTGGAATATGATTTCCCTTATGACCAAGAGATGATCACAGCTGTACATGTCCCAGGTTTCTACCTTACTCATTTGAATAATAAATTACCTGTCACACAATTGCCTAAGCTATTGTCATATTCTAAATTCATGTCATAATTCTAAATTCATCTGCCAAGCTAGCTGTCATCAGTCACTCATATGCCAGGCACTAAGCTCAGAGTGAGAGACTCTGTAGAGACAAAAGATGATTACAGCACAGCCATGGGACTGTCCTTGGAAAGGGAAGCAGTAAAGAACAGAACAGGGCTACCCAGGTGGCTCAGAGGTAAAGAATCTGTCTGCCAAAGCAGGAGACAGGGGTGCAGGGGGGTGTGGGGGGATGTGGGTGGGGGTGGTGCTGTTCGATAAATCCCCAGGTCAGGAAGATTACCTGGAGGAGGAAATGGCAACCCACTCCAGTATTCTTGCCTGGAAAATCCTTGGACAGAGAAGCCTGGCGGGCTAAGTCTCAAAATTGAGTCAGACACGACTCAGGGACTAAACAACAACAAAGAACCAGAAAAGGTCCCCAGAGAAAGAATCCTGCCAAATGGGTGGGAAGACCAGGGAAGCCTATGCTTTAAAACTTGAGATAAAGGAATTCATCCATTGTCATTTTAAACTTATACATACATTTAATTATCAGGACCATGAGATCAAACTGGAAAATGATCATTACAAAGAAAAATTCCCTCTATTTCAGCACACAGGTTTTAAAATTAAGTAAAAAGGATGGAAAAACAAATTCCATTTATTTTCACTGATAAGGATAATGTCACTTATTTGAAAGTTTACATGTCTTCACGGCAAGTTTCTTGAGTCTCTAGAGACACATCCCTCAGCATAATCATTTAAAATCCCTCTCCTAGCAACTCAACATCCATGCTTCAGAGTACGACTTTAAAACGTTTCCACTATTTATCTAATCCCAGCCTGAATTTTGCTTTAACTTAGATTTAATCGTACTGGGGACTGTAATGCTTTATCCAAGCCAAGCCTAAGTCGGTTTTAAAAATTACTAAGGTATTCAGTTTCTTTTCAGCAAAGCTCTAGGTAAGGCCAGCTATTGCACAAGGCACGTCAAACTTAACGAAGGATCAGCACTGGGACCTCCAGCAAAGTCTGTCAGTTAGCTCTCTGAGCCAGGTGTTCCCAAATGTGAGGCACAAAAAAACGCGAATAACTTTTCCAAGGAGCATTTTGCAATGGGTATCGCAAGCCTCTCTACACAATAAAAAAACCAGAGGGAAGAGTGCTCAACGAATCGTTTTTGGTGAAAACCACCCGTATGTTCACCATCGTGGAGATAATCCGTGGAGTGAATCACAGTCCTGTCACTCAGCAAGCGTCCAGCCCTGGTGAGGCGCGGAAAACCTGGCACCAAAGCACCCGCTCGCGGCCAATAAAAAGGATGGAGACAAACATCAGCGCGCGCAGACGCGTGGGATGTGTTGGTAAGACAAAGAAGCCAGGCTGCAGCACTTTGTGATCCAGGCTCTGCAAAAATCCAGCCGGCTCATTTTTGCAGGGAAAAGGGGACTGGAAGGAAAGACACCTTAATGCTAACCCGGTGCTCCCCGGCAGCGAAGGTTCGGCTCCTGCGCTTCCTGCCCTGTGACGTCGGCTCCACTTTTCCGACTGCGACAAATAATGAATTTATAGTCGGGCAGAGGCCGGAGCCGCGGGTTCCAGGGCCTGGCCGGGCAGGAGCAAACCGCAGCCCGCCAGCGGCCGGGTCTCTGCGAGACGCCCGGAGCGCCCTCCCCACCTCCCGCGCGGGCCTAGGCCTCGCCGCGGGGTCGCAGCGCCGCCAGGACACCGCCCACTGCCCAGCACGCCCGCCGCCGGCGTCGCCGCAGCCCGGAGATGGCGGCCGCCCGCACGGCGGCGGGGGCGCCCGGCGCTGCGCGCAGGGGCTTCCGGGCCGGCCGGGCCGCCCCACCTGGGCCGCGAGGCTCACCTGGGCGCCGGGGGGCTCTGGGGGCTCTGGGCCCAGAGACCGGTGGGTTCCGCCGACTGGACCTCTTAGGCCCTTCGCCGAGAACCAGACGCAGCCTCCGCGGAAGCGAGAGCTCCGAGCGCGCCGACTCCGTCGCGCTTCAGGTCCCCGAGGTGCCCAGCGCCAACCGCGCCCGCCCTTCCCCGGCGCGGCGACCCAACCCCCGCCGCTGTCCGCGCGGCCGGCTTTGCGCTGAGACGCCTCCGTAAGAACCCGCCGACAGCGGGCGCTGGCTGGACGCTGGAGCGAACCGGGTGGGCAAACCCAGACCCTGCCTGCTCTGAAGCACGGGGCAGGTAAATCCGATCATGGCATTGTCTCCTTGAAACTCTGTAAAGCTGCTGATTACTCCTAGAAAGATCAAAACTCGTTAGGATGGGCATGAGGCCCATGTTTGATGTTGCCCCGGTCTCCTCTGGCTTCGTTTAGATAGATCCTCAAATGATGTGAAGTCCTTCACCCCAGGGCCTCTGCAGATGCTCTTCTCTTTGCCTGGGCGCTCCTCCCTGCCTCTTCCCTTAGTTAACCTCCATTGCGATTGAGATTGTTCTTCAAATGTCATTTCTTAAGAAAAACTATCCTAAGACTTGCAACACCTGGAATTTTCAGTTCTGTTCAAGTTGTGCAAGCATTCGTGTAATCTTTGTTGAATGTACAGCATAATAGGGTTTCCCCGGGGGTTCAGCGGTCAAGAATCTGCCAGCAATGAGGGAGACCTGGGTTGGGCAGATCCCCTGGAGGAAGCACCACAACCCACGCCAGTATTCTTTCCTGGAGGATCCCATGGACAGAGGAGCCTGGCGGGCTGCAGTCCATGGGGTCGCAAAGAGTCGGACCCGACTGAAGCGACTGAGCGCGGCTCCCTGGCAGCTTAATGGTAGGCTGAGGACTGTGAGGTCAAGGACCATGGCCGCTTGGTTCTCACTGTAGCAGCTCCCAGGTCTGCACAGTGCAGGCTCCTACTATGCTCTGATAAGTGTTGTTGACTGAATGAAGAGTAGACCTGAGTAATGTTTCAGGTGGCCTTGATTTTCATTAAGGAAGAGACAGCAATCACTGCAGAGGAGAGGATGGTTGAGTGAGCCATCTGAAAAGAGCAGTGAGTGGTCCCTGGGGAAAATGGATTCAGCAGCAAAATAAACATGTGAAAGGGTTCTCTGGGGGCTCTGAAGATTTGAGGGCAAAGGGACATGCAGGTCCCAGTTTCTTCCCTCAGCTTGATGTTAATGTAAGAAGGATTGTTTCACCTATGGGATTGGTAGTGAGGATGCTGAGCAAGTCTGTGAGAGAACAGCAGTTGAGAAACAATCAAGAACAATCTGTTGATTCAGTTAACTAGTCTGCGAAGTAATGGACTGAATTCCCAAGGAAATTATGTTACAGGGATTCTGCTTAGCACTGATTTCTTGTTTGCTACCCTGTATTGAAAGCTTCCTGGAGACAAAGGCTTTTCATATTTGCATCTTCTTCTGCACTGGTGTCTTGAATAGAGACTTTTCAATAAATGATGATTGAAAGAATGAACCAGGGAGATAGGCGAGAAGGCAAAAGGCCCCAGAGTGGAAATTTCCAGAAATAGATGAAGATGCATCCCTAATTCCTTTTTCTTGTCCTTAGATCTTCTGAGAAACACTTGTGAATTGTTGGGTTAGGGCCAGGAAACTCTGGTTGGGCAGTAGCTCAAAAATATTGTTTAATGAAGGATCATATTTTCTTGTAAAACTTTGGGAATCAGAATATCTTTTACAAGACCAATAAGGTATAATTTATTGAATGCTTGCTTTGTGCCTTGTATATTATTGCCTGTAGTTCTCACAACAGTCCAGTAGTTATTCCCATTTTACATAGACTCAAAGGCCTACAGAAGTTGCAGGACCAGCACATGAAGCCAGCCTGTAGAATTTTCAAAGGTCATATTATCAGAGTCTGCTGTTAGAAAAGTATTGTGCTTGAATATAGATCCTGTCTTAGGGGTCTGGGGAGCCCCTCTGCCTAAGGGCCCCAGAGTGCAGAGGGCTTCAGCCCACTCATGAAGTGCATTCAAGTCTGTCCCCTGAATAGGTGAGGCAGTCTGATTTTGCCGCTGGCTTATTCTGCGCCAATGTTTCCTTTTTGGGTATAGTTTCTGGGATATCTGGAATTAAGGAACATGCCAGTTTAGGCTGTATTTTCTACCTACTTATTCCCTGGGCCCAGCACACTGGAGGTAGTCAGGGTCACTTGTTATCAAAGAGGATTGTTACGAAAAGAAAGTGTGAACAAAACACCGTGAAAGGTATTGACCTGAGCGTGAAACATACTCACCTGGTGATCCTGCTTTTGACTTTATTTCCACTCTGAGATTGTTTTCTTGTTTCCCGAGAAGTGCCTGGATGTTGCTTGCTCTAACCTCTCAAACTACCTCTCACCAGCCCACCCATAGACATCAGTGATTTATTTTAAGAGAGCACCTAAAACCGCTTTCATTCATAATAGTCCATGTTTTCATTGGGCCTCCTTTGGAAAAGGGAATTGTTAATGAACTAATGGATTTTCTGAAATTACTTCTTAGACAGCAAGAATGGACATCAAAATTAAAGGGAAAGGTTACATCACCTGATACCTACAGGTTTAAAACTTTGCATGTGCCCTTCCAGTATCGGTCCAGCATGACTATTGGCTATGTGTTCATGGAAGCTGCACCAGAGACTTTCAGATGAGCCCAGAGCCCAGGATTCTGGACTCAGAGGATTGTGCGTCAGCACCAGTGCCAGTAACCAGTCTCCTGCTGCCAGCCAGGCTGCTGCTGCTTGGGCCTCTCTCCTTCAGCGCAAAGAGCCTCTGGCTCTACCTACACAAAACACGGAAAGTGGAGAAGGATCAAACCAAGATGGATTGAGAAACTTCAAACCAGAAAAATTGGACAGTTTTAGGAGAAAATAGATTTTGGTCTGAGTCATTTGGAGAGTGGGGTTTGTAGATTCACCCTTCCTTAGACCAAAGAACCAAAGGAAGACACCTTTAAAGTGTCTAAGGAGCATTCCAAGGCTTGTGTTTCAATTTTTTAAGACAAAAATCTGCATCTAGTTGACTTTGAGAAATTTTAAAAATACGGGAAAGTACAGAGAAAAATGCTCATATTCCCACCACCAGCATTGACCATTCTTATTGGCTCAATAAAAAAATCCCAATGAATCTGTGCAACTCAGGTTGGATCTTGAACCTATGGCTTTTTAATTTAGATCACACACTGGATCTCAGGACGTAATGAAGCTCAGGTTCTCAATGCGGAAATAATTAAGGGAGAGGCAAAGTGATAGATAAGAAGTGAATTTATTTGGACAGAAACATTCCACAGACAGAGTGTGGGCCATCTCAGAAGAGAGTCTCCGAAATATGGTGTGATTAGTTTTTATTATCTGGGTAATTTCATAGCCTAATGAGTGGGAGGATTATTTCAACTATTTCAGGGAAGGAGTGAAGATTTCCAGGAATTGGGCACTGCCTACTTTTTGGTATTTTATGATTAGCTTGGAACTCATGGTGCTGTTGAGTGTGTCATTTAGCTAATGAATAGAATCAGTGTATAGTGAGGCTTAAGGTCTATTGGAAGTCGAATCTTCCACCATCTTGGAGCTAGTTGGCCCTAGCCAGTTTTTATCGTGTCCTATGGCTATGTCATGGGAAATGCTGGGCTGGAAGAAGCACAAGCTGGAATCAAGATTGCTGGGAGAAATATCAATAACCTCAGATATGCAGATGACACCACCCTTATGGCAGAAAGTGAAGAGGAACTAGAAAGCCTCTTGATGAAAGTGAAAGAGGAGAGTAAAAAGTTGGCTTAAAGCTCAACATTCAGAAAACTAAGATCATGGCATCTGGTTCCATCACTTCATGGGAAATAGATGGGGAAACAGTGGAAGCAGTGTCAGACTTTATGTTTTTGGGCTCCAAGATCACTGCAGATGGTGACTGCAGCCATGAAATTAAAAGACAGTTTCTCCTTGGAAGGAATGTTATGACCAACCTAGATAGCTCATTAAAAAGCAGAGACATTACATTGCCAACAAAGGTCCGTCTACTCAAGGCTATGGTTTTTCCAGTGGTCATGTATGGATGTGAGAGTTGGACTGTGAAGAAAGCTGAGCACTGAAAAATTGATGCTTTTGAACTGTGGTGTTGGAGAAGATTCTTGAGAGTCCCTTGGACTGTAAGGAGATCCAACCAGTCCATTCTAAAGGAGATCAGTCCTGGGTATTCATTGGAAGGACTGATGCTGAAGCTGAAACTCCAATACTTTGGCCACCTCATGCGAAGTTTGGACTTATTGGAAAAGACCCTGTTTCTGGGAGGGATTGGGGGCAGGAGGAGAAGGGGATGACAGAGGATGAGATGGCTGGATGGCATCACTGACTTGATGGACATGAGTTTGAGTAAACTCCGGGAGTTGGTGATGGACAGGGAGGCCTGGCGTGCTGCAATTCATGCAGTCGCAAAGGGTCAGACATGACTTACCGACTGAACTGAACTGAACTGATGGTTATGTCATTTTTTAGAGGTTGTGCCCTTCCCCCTTCCCTCCTTTTTCACTAGTAGAAGGAAATATTGAAGATAAATTGGTATTTGACTTTCAACCCTAATACCTTTACTTTCTTCTCCTCCCCGAAGGCCAACATTTTCATGAATTTGCTATGTTTGCTTCGAACTACACCTTCAATAGTTATATAGAGAAATTATATTTGTTGTTGTTGTTCAGTTGCTGAAACATGTTCAACTTTTTGCAACTCCATAGACTGTAGCATGCCAGGCTCCTCTTGAATCCGTTTACCTCAGATGGGAACTTGAATCTACATGTTGGGACTCAATCCCAGCCAAAATGTAGTTTGGAAACTGAACCCATGAAGCCAGGACTTGAGCCCATCCAAAGCCCAGTGTGGGACTCTAGCCCATGACGCCAGGACTCAAACCCAGCCAAAACCCAGTTTGGGTCCCTAACCCACGTGACTGGGACTCAAACAGCATCAAAACCCAACTTGGGACTTGAACCATTGATCTTTTAATTAGAATCCCTCACCTGGTGCCTGAACTTCCTAAGGCTCAAGTTCTTTGTGTCTCAGTGCAGTAATTCAGCAAGAGGCAAAGTGATAGGCAAGAAGTAGATTTATTAATATAGGATGCTTATAAGAGATGCAAGCGGGCAGGCAAAGGAGCGCTGCCCCGAGGATTGAGTGAGCTACAATTTTATAATGAAAAAAAGCGGGGAGGGGAATAGACCACCTTCTTCAAGTAGACATAGATGCATATGTAAGGCATACATTGTGAGCTCCTCCTTCATTAGCTCCTTCTTATTAGGCACAGAAGTGTCTGATCCTATGAGGTCAAACTAGGATTATCAAATTACTAGAAGGGTGGTGACATTTTTCTTCCATCAAATGGCCTGGGGCATAGAATGTGGTTTTGTTTATGGTTTTATAGTTCAGTCCAGTCCCTCAATCCTAGCGACTCTGCAACCCCATGGACTGCAGCATGTCAGGCCTCCCTGTTCATCACTAACTCCCAGAGTTCACTCAAACTCATGTCCATTGAGTTGGTGACGCCATCCAACCATCTCATCCTCTGTCGTCCCCTTCTCCTGCCTTCGATCTTTCCCAGCCTCAGGGTCTTTTCAAATGAGTCACTTCTTCACATCAGGTGGCCAAAGTATTGGAGTTTCAACTTCAGCATCAGTCCTTCCAATGAATATTCAGGACTGATTTCCTTTAGGATGGATTGGTTGGATCTCCTTGCCTTCCAAGGAACTCTCAAAAGTCTTTTCCAACACCACAGTTAAAAAGCATCAATTCTTCAGTACTCAGCTTTCTTTATAGTACAACTCTCACATCCATACGTGACTACTGGAAAACCCATACCTTTGACTAGCTGGAACTCTGTCAGCAAAGTAATGTCTCTGCTCTTTAATATGCTGTCTAGGTTAGTCATAACTTTTCTTCCAAGGAGCAAGTGTCTTTTCATTTCATGGCTGCAATCACCATCTGCAGTGATTTTGGAGCCCAGAAAAGTAAAGTCTGCCACTGTTTTCACTGTTTCCCTGTCTATTTGCCATGAAGTGATGGGACCAGATGCCATGATCTTAGCTTTCTGAATGTTGAGCTTTAAGCCAACTTTTTCACTCTCCTCTTTCACTTTCATCAAGAGGCTCTTTAGTTCTTCTTCACTTTCTGCCATAAGGGTGGTGTCATCTGCATATCTGAGGTTATTGATATTTCTCCCAGCAATCCTGGTTCCAGCTTGTGCTTCATCCAGTCCAGCGTTTCTCATGATGTACTCTGCATATAAGTTAAGTAAGCAGGGTGACGATATACAACCTTGACAGACTCCTTTCCTGATTTGGAACCAGTCTGTTGTTCCATGTCCAGTTCTAACTGTTGCTTCCTGACCTACATACAGGTTTCTCAAGAGGCAGGTCAGGTGGTCTGTTATTCCCATCTCTTTTGGAATTTTCCACAGTTTATTGTGATCCACACAGTCAAAGGCTTTGGCATAGTCAATAAAGCAGAAATAGATGTTTTTCTGGAACTCTCTTGCTTTTTCAATGATCCAGCAGATGTTGGCAATTTTATCTCTGGTTCCTCTGCGTTTTCTAAAACCAGCTTGAACATCTGGAAGTTCATGGTTCACATATTGCTGAAGCCTGGGTTGGAGAATTTTAAGCATTACTTTGCAGCGTGTAAGATGAGTGCAATTGTGCGGTAGTTTGAGCATTCTTTGGCATTGCCTTTCTTTGGGATTGGAATGAAAACTGACCTTTTCCAGTCCTGTGGCCACTGCTGAGTTTTCCAAATTTGCTGGCATATGAGTGCAGTACTTTCATAGCATCATCTTGTAGGATTTGAAATAGCTCAACTGGAATTTAATCACCTGCACTAGCTTTGTTCGTAGTGATGCTTCCTAAGGCCCACTTGACTTTGCTTTCCAGGATGTCTGGGTCTAAGTGAGTGATCACACCATCATGATTATTTGGGTCATGAAGATCTGTTTTGTATAATTCTTCTGTGGATTCTTGCCACTTCTTCTTAATATCTTCTGCTTCTGTTAGGTCCATACCATTTCTGTCCTTTATTATACACATCTTTGCATTAAGTATTCCCTTGGTATCTCTAATTTTCTTGAAGAGCTCTCTAGTCTTTCCCATTTCACTGCTTTCCTCTATTTCTTTGCATTGATCACTGAGGATGGCTTTCTTATCTCTCCTTGATATTCTTTGGAACTCTGCATTCAAATGGGTATATTTCCCCTTTTTTTCCTTTGCTTTTCACTACTCTTCTTTTCATAGCTATTTGTAAGGCCCACCTCAGACTGCCATTTTTCTTTTTTGCATTTCTTTTTTTTGGGGATGGTCTTCATCCCTGTCTCCTGTACAATGTCATGAACCTCAATCCATAGTTCTTCAGGCACTCTGTCTACTAGATCTAATCGCTTGACTCTATTTGTCACATCAACTGTATAATCGTAAGGGATTTAATTTAGATTATACCTGAATGGTCTAGTGGTTTCCCCTACTTTCTTAAATTTAAGTCTCAATCTGCAATAAGGAATTCATGGTCTGAGCCACAATTGACTCCCAGTTTTGTTTTTGCTGACTGTATAGAGCTTCTCCATCTTTGGCTACAAAGAATATAATCAATCTGATTTCGTTATTAACCATCTGGTGATGTCCACGTGTAGAGTCTTGTCTTGTGTTGTTGGAAGAGTGTGTTCACTATGACCAGTGCCTTCTCTTGACAAAACTCTGTTAGCCTTTGCCCTGCTTCATTCTGTACTCCAAGGCTAAATTTGCCTGTTACTCCAGGTGTTTCTCGACTTCCTACTTTTGCATTCCAGTCACCTATAATGAAAAGGACATCTTTTTTGGATGTTAGTTCTAGAAGGTCTTGTAGGTCTTCGTAGAACCATTCAACTTCAGCTTCTTCAGCGTTACTGGTCGGGGCATAGACTTGGATTACTGTGATATTGAATGGTTTGCCTTGGAAATAAACAGAGATCATTCTGTCGTTTTTGAGATTGCACCCAAGTACTGCTTTTTGGGCTCTTTTGTTGACTATGATCACTACTCCATTTCTTCTAAGGGATTCTTGCCCACAGTAGTAGATATAATGGTCGTCTGAGTTAAATTCACCCATTCCAGTCCATTTTAGTTTGCTGATTCCTAAAATATCGATGTTCACTCTTGCCATCTCCTGTTTGACCACTTCCTATTTGCCTTGATTCATGGACCTAACATTTCAGGTTCCTATGCAATATTGCTCTTTACAGCATTGGATGTTGCTTCTATCACCAGTCCCATCCACAACTGGGTGTTGTTTCTGCTTTCGCTAGGGCTGGGTGAGGTCCATACAACTTAATTTGATAACAATATCACCATCATCATTACATTTATTCAGGATTTATTGACAATCTGTTATATGGCAGGTCACCATGTGAGGGGATATAGCAATGAGAAGCACCGATGGCTTTTCCTCAGTCATGAAGTTTACGTTCTAGAGGAGAAGGCCATCACAAAAATAAGCAAACGGACTGAGGTAGATTTCCTCCAAGAGGTCTCCCAAAGACCCTTACTCCTTAATGTTCACATCCTTGTATTATGCTCACCCACGTTTCAGCAAGTTTGGTTTGTGCGATCAGTAGCATACAGCAGAAGTGATGCTATGTCACATCCAAGATCAGGTTATGAAAAAGACACCAACTTCTGTCTTAGGTGCTCACTCATTCTCTTCATCACTTCCTCTGTGGGAAGCCATCATGTATATGGACACTCAGGCAGCCTGTGGAGAGGCCCACTTAACAAGGAACAAACTGAGGCCAGCCGACAACCACACAAGTGAGTTTGGAATGGATCCTTTAGTCCACTTGAACCTTGAGATGACTGCAGTCCTGGCCAATGTGTTGACTGCACCTTCATCTCATGAAAGATTCTGTCTAGACCTCCCAGTTAAGCTATTCCTTTATTCCTGACCCACAGAAACTTTGAGATAAATGTTTGCTTTAAGCTGCTATGAATAGGGGTAATTTGTTATGCATCAATAGATAACTAATAAACAGACAGATGAAATAACTGCAAGTTGGAATAAGCACATACACCAATCTCATGGTAGAGTAGATGCCCGCGTGAGAAGTGGTATGGTCAACTGGTTAATGAAGTGGTTAATGGAGCCTGAATGTTGGTTTCAGATCCTGGATCTGCCATATACTATAATAGCAGTGTGACTTTAGCAAGTCATTTTTCTATACGTCTACTTTTGAATTTGGTCATTTGTAAACATGACAACAGTACTTACATTAAAGTTGTGAAGAGTCAACAGGTTAGAAATGAATATGCTTAGCCCAGAGCCTGAAACATTTTAAGGGCTCAATTCATGCAACTATTGTTGCTCTATATGGATTGTTGAGCATTTGTTATTAATACATTTGCCTGAGCTGTTTGCTAATTGTCTTTCATACTGGAGAATGGCTACTGAAGCAGAATGCTGCTGAACAAATCTGACTCAAATTTAACAAGATAATTCAGCACTGTATTGAGCACCTACTATGTGCGAGGGACTAAGCTAGGTTCTGGAAAAGTTTAGTAAGGTATGATCCGTGTCCCCAGGAGTTCAAATTCTCATGGGGAAGTGCAGACCAAACGTATTAGTGTAATAAAGGATTCTAAGTCTGAAAGACTTGTAAGTCAAAGAATCTTCAAGACTCATCAATCACTAAATGCCACCAATCTTTGGTATCCTCCTTGTGGGGAGCCACCTGATAGTTCTATACCCAGGAGAGAATTTGAGAGTCAGTTTAGTAGTTTAGAAAATAGATCTAATTGCTAATATAGGCTGTAAATTCTACTGGGAAGTCAAAGCACAGAGGAAAGCAGTAGGATGAAATGAAGACAGGCTTTGGATCTCAGCTTAAATGTCACTTCTTCAGAGAGTTCTCCTGCACATAACCCTATTCTCTTCCTGCATAGCAGGTATTATAATAGCATGCTTATTTGTATTTGTTCCATATTTCTCTTCCCAACTATACTGTAAGCTCCACGTGGGTAGGAACTTCATCTGGTTTACTCACCACCATATACATAACAGTATCAAGTTGAATGTGCAATACATAACAGTTGCATAATAAGTTTCTGTAAATGAACAAATGTTAAGTGAGTGTTCGAGCCATTTGAATCCTTGTGGGTAGATGAGGCCCATGGAAGACTCTTGAGACCAGCGCAGCAGGACACCGAGCTAAAGACTGAACTTGTGTGCAGAGTCCTCTCCTTTGCTGGCAAACAGAAGAGCTAGACAGGCCTTCGGGCTCATAAGAAGGAATTCCTTTGGAGCACATGTTATAGAGCTTCCTTCCCTCTACTTGCTACATACAAAATCCAGGAGCGAATAGAGAGGGGTTGTTATTGTTAGTAATTAGAAAATAATCAGTCTTTTTGTGCTTTGAAAATTGTGAAGGATACTGGTGATCCTCCTTCTAGTGTCCAGTTTCCTCTCGATCCTTATAGGACTCCAGTTTTACCCAAGTAGCCATGCTTCTGCTTTACAACCCATGTGACTCAAGGATCACCCATCCCACTGCTAATTCCAATTATGCTAACTCCTCTCCCTTCTGGAACTCAGGCTTAAATCATCTGTAAGTTTGCCAGGCAGTTACTGATTGGAGGCAGAGTATGTGCCTAAGTGACCTAATTGGCTCAAAAAATCAGAAGTAAAGATTTCAGATGGAAAAGGAAGCATGTGGTCCTGATTGCTCCTGGTAGACATCTGAACCAGCACTTTCATTTTAATTTGAAACTTACTATGTTTACAGCAGAACAGAGGGAAAACTCTTCCTTGATCATTTGATAAACTTGATAGCCTTTACTTTCCAATAACTTGCCCTTGATAGCTTGTTGAACCACTGAGTCAACCTAGTCCAAAGTCCATGTTGCCTCTGGATGACAGTTATATGAGATAACAATTTTCTTATTGCTTAAGAAGACAGTTTCATTCAGTGTTCTATTCTATTTATAGCTCAAATAATCCTAATTGACCAATGATATTTGGCTTCCTACCTATATTAAGCAGCGACACTCAGAAAAGTGGGTAAGTCCCCAGATTACCCTGGAAAAGTCAAGAAGTGAGATTCTTTGTGTTCCAAGTGTTGAAGATGAAAATTTGTCAACCATTGCTAGTGTAAGTAGCTGAGTATGGAATGGGCAGGGGGCAGTGTTGAGGTGAGGACATGTTTCCATGGGCAGACAGATACAGAGATCAAACTCACAGTGGCTCCAGCTGCCTGGAAGAAGGCTGAGTATGGGCCTGAAAGTTGAACCCTAAAAGCTGTGACTCTGAGACCTCCTTGTGAGAGACACCGGGACTGTTGCCCTCCATGGGAGATCCCTGTTGGCTATTGTGGGACCTGTTATGCTACAGACCTGCATCCTTTGAGCAATTGGAAGGTACAGGTTGTCAACAGTGCCGCCATGTGGCTACAAGGTGCAATGACAATGGCTGCCAGACCTCCCCTTCAGGTATATGGCAGCTGGGTTTTACCTTGGGAATTTCTGGGTCGCTTAACCTGCCATGAGTTTTTGAAAAAGGTGGACAGGGGCCCTATTTTTAGATCCTGAATTTATTAAAGTGATCATTAGAGGATTTAGATAATTTCCTTTCATGGGGGAAAAAAAGCAGTATTTGTACCATGTGGAGTGAATTTTTTTTTTTTTTTTTCATTTTAGTTTTTACCTCTATATCAGGATGCAAGAAAGTTAGGCTTGAAAATTCCCAAACAAAAGCCTTTCCACTTTATACTTCTTTTGAAAACTCATCTATGGTTCCCTGTCACCTTCAGGACAAAGTCCCAGCTCCTTAGTGCATCTGCTAAGGCCTTCTTCCTCTGAGTCTCCAATGACACAACACACTCCTCGGCCTCCTCAGGAAGCCTATTATATTGGCCAATTGGAAGTTAGATTTTTAGGGAGAGCAGATATGAGCTGTACCAAAGGAGCCCAGATTTCATTACAGAAAAAAAAAAAAGTAAGGTTTACTGAGCACTTGTGAACTAGGCGTTATAACAACAGGTTTTGTTGGAGTTATTAGTTTAATTTGCACGTGAAGTTTTCTGTAAATACCCATAGGAACAGAGTAAAGGGCCAAAGTATGTGATTAAATAGTTAATCCCACTAGGGGATTGAAGGTAAAGGAAAAGTATGGGAGACTCCTGTGAGTCAATGCCCACTCAAGAAAGCAGACTTGCTTAGCAACAAAGCCAGGTAACAGAAGCATGAGACATGCTCCAAAACAATAAAATGGTGGCATGAGACATGCATCCTGCCCAGTGAGGTCAGTAAATTAATGATTACTAGGACATTACTAGTATTACTACTATGATTACACCTCTGCACACACTAAAAACAAAAATATAAGTGAAAGATGGCATTATACTGAAAGCTGAGATGATTCACCATATTTTAGAATATATCACTGTTTTTTTCCCTCATTTCCATTGAGCCAGGACAGACCCAGTTAGACCACGTAGGGACAAAATAACTCCCAGCCTGATGTGGAGGAGGAAGTGATGATGGAAGCCTGATGTCTACTCAAGAATGAGGAAAAAGGTGTCATTCTCCCCCTCCCCACTTTTCCTTTGATTATAAAACTGTAGCCCCGTTAAGCTCTCTGAGCAATACTCCCTTGCCCATCTTCCTTGCAATGAACCGCATCTTGTCTATCACTTTTCCTCTGGCTGACTTCTTTCTGCACTAAGACATCAACAACCTTAGACCACCCCTCCCACCCCACCCTCCTCTGCCCTTGAACACATTTCTGTGGTTTCAATGCCTTTCCTATCTGTTTTGTTGGGGAGCTCACCATTCTTCTTATGCACCTCTCTAGGTTTGTAGTGATAGTTCCCTATCTTGGTTTGGCTGCACACTGGAATCACCCGGGGGGAGCTTTAGCAAACTATTGGCCTATGGGTCTGATTCTGATATACTTGGCCAGGGGTCTGAGCATCCGTTTCAAATTTCCCCAGGTGATTCTAGTGGGCAGCCAGGGTTGAGACTCACTCAAGGAGAAGGGAGAGTTCAGCGACCCAGGTAACCTCCCTTTCGTTCCCTTCTGTGCCCTGAACACCTTTCTCTAATCAAGCCCGCCATACTGCACCGTTAATTGCAGGGTGCATACCTATCTCCCTGACTACACTTTGAACATCTCCAATCAGCCTCTTTTGCATTTCTGGAGCTCGATGTCTGGCCTGACACTTCGTCGAGACTTGAAAAATGCTTCACGGGAGGACAAAATGTCATGAACACACTTATTTGCGTCCTCCAAGTGCCAGGCACCGCAGCGCTCAGCCGGGTTCTAGGGAGTGAGAGAGATGGAAGTGCGCAGGCGCAGAGCCCTTCCCCCGCCCCCGCACACTGGAGTCTACGCCAAGGGCGAGCCCCGCCCCCAGTCGCGGAGCCAACCAGAGGGCGCGAGGCAGGACCAGCCTCCCCGGGCGGTCAGAGAAAATCGATGCGGTGTTCCAGCCGGGGCAGAGGCAGATTCCTCGATGAGCTCCTGCTCGATTGGCCGACCTTCCACGGTGGGGTAACGGTCGCAGAAGCGGGGCCGGAGGCGGCTGAGCCGGCCGGGTTGAGCGCGCTGCGGGAGGTAGGCGGCGGCTGAGGAAGGTGAGCGGCGTTCTAGGTTTACGGAGGCGTCGGCCGGAGCCCCCGCCTGAGGAACCCCTACCCGAGGAACCCCGGGACCTGACCTCACCTGCGCCCTGAGAGCGGTCAGACGAGCCGCCTCGGGACTGCTTCGCGCCAATTAAAATGCCAGTAAAAGGCCGAGGTGACGCGGGTAACCTGATAAACCTGGTTCGAGTCTGGCTTCCCGCCCTTTGTGGTCTTTGACTCCCCTTGTAACAACTCAGCGCCTCAGTTTCTTTATTTGTGGAACACAGCTGATAATTCTTGCCTTACATGGTGATTGAGAAGATTAAATGAGGCAATGAGTGTGAAGCTTGGAGTGATTTTTGGTGCGCCCTGGATTCTGAATAAGTAGGTAGTTACTCCATCCCCCCTGGAGAAGGAAATGGCAACCCACTCCAGTATTCTTGCCTGGAGAATCCCATGGACGAAGAAGCCTGGTGGGCTACGGTCCACGGGATCGCAAAGAGTCGGACAGGACTGAGCGACTTCACTTTCACTTTTTACTCCATCCCCAAGAGTCCACCAGGACCGACCCGCTCCACTTTTCAGTGTCAAGGTGTCTGAGGAGGTCGCTTGGCTAGTGAAGGCTAGGAGTACAAGGTGGGGGATACGTGAAGGTGTAGGTAGATGATTGTCTCTTTCTCCGTTTTATTAGGCCCATTTCAGAGTGCGGGGCTCCTCATGCAGAGTCTAATTTGATTTTTATTCTGATCAATGAGTTGGAAATAATTGCAAGGCTGAGAGACTTGTAACACACAGGCCAAACAGAAGTGTTTTTGTACCACTTTATTTTCTAACTATAAGGTTAAACACTGTGCACGCATTATCCATGTTGGTTTCAATCCTCTGTATGAGGTTTTTGTTTTTTAACTTTTGCTGTTGCCAAATAGCCTTGAGCCTTGCCCACCCCACCTCGGGGAGGAGGTGGCTGACAAGGGAATGCTGTAGCTTCTGCTTAGAGGTGTGTTCTGACCATTTATGTAACCTCTCCTGGGGCAGAATGATTTGGTCTAGAGGAGATCCAGCCCTAATTTCGTTTACTTACTTGCAGTAAATTCACTATTTCTTAGGAACGTTAAATAGAGACTTTGAAAGCATTTCATGTTCCATTTATTGCAGTAAAGTGAAATATGTACTTTTGAGAAAGTTAATTACAGATTTTGATGTGACTTGAGAAAGAACAGCTACCGCCTATGCTTTATTTCCAGTTTCCCCCCCAAAAGTAGTAAAAAAATAAATACATTTTAATGTATGGTGCATGTTATAGGGGCTTCAGACTTATAAAGGGCAAGTTACCAAAGGATTTTTGGTAGACATGGACAGTGCAAGGAGATAGAACTTTGTTTTGCTTCTCTGCATGTGTCTTTCTGTGCAGTGTATAAATGAACTCCTACCCTGCAACTGCTATTGCTACTGTCTTACAGTGTGATATGACACTGATTAAAGCAAGCTTTGGCTTTGGGGAAGCATTGGGTCTCTTCTTCTGACGCAAAGTTCCAGACCTGTGTCTTGATACAGTTTGTAGTGGGGAGAAGACTGCTGCAAACCATTGGCACATTAATTTCACAGCATGGGCCCCTGAAAAGGAGGGCTTGGTCACAGGTGAAATTGTGAGTTGTTCTTCCTGCCTTTGCTTTTTATATTCAGTGGTTTCTGTCTGTCTGAGAGTACTCCCGACAATAAGAATTATTCTGCCTTTGAAGCCAGAATCAGAATTGATGCTAGACAGTGATAGAGTTGGACACCCAGCTAAATGTTTTAGCACAGCTGGGAAAGGAAAGGTAAGTGGAAAGAAGACACCAGTGAAGGCACTTGGTGGTGACCGTTGATGTCCATTAGCAGTTAATTCTGTGATTCCAGCTTTTGTTTAGTGGTTACCACCAGTACCATAGATGCCTGCTCTGGGAATAACACAAGGCCTTTCTTACTAGGAGATGAGCATTTTAAGATTTGGATCTCTTTTTGAAACCTAGATGAAGATCCAGTTTCATACGTGAGACTCACTGAGTGATCATTTCATTGACATCAACTTGAATGAGGAGGTGAAAAGTGCAAGAGGAATGTGGTATGACTGAGGTATGTCTGATGTGGTAGATAACTCTCTCTGGGAATTGAGAGACCATGAAAAGAATCTACTAATTATGGAATACTGTACATATAGTCGCTTCTCTTCTCCAGTGGCTCACATTCTGTCAGACCTCTCCACCATGACCTGACCATCTTGGGTGGCCCCACACGGCATGGCTTAGTTTCACTGAGTTAGACAAGACTGTGGGCCTGTGATCAGATTGGCTAGTTTTCTGTGACTGTGGTTTTAGTGTGTCTGCCCTCTGATGCCCTCTTGCAGCACCTACCGTCTTACTTGGGTTTCTCTACCTTGGGTGTGGGGTATCCCTTCATGGCTGATTCAGCAAATCGCAGCCGCTCTTCCTTACCTTGGACGAGGGGTATCTTCTCACGGCTGCCCCTCCTGACCTTGAACGTGGAGTAGCTCCTCTCGGCCCTTCTGCCCCCACGCAGCAGCTGCTCTTTGCTCCTTGGAGGTGGGGTTGCTCCTCTCAGCCTCCGCCCCTGACCTCAGACATGGGGAAGCTCCTCTTGGCTGGAGCCCCTGACCTCGGACGTAGGGAAGCTCCTCTCAGCAGCCGCCCCTGACCTCGGGTGTGGGGAAGCTCCTCTCGGCCGCCGCCCCTGACCTCGGACATGGGGAAGCTCCTCCCGGCTGGAGCCCCTGACCTCAGACGTGGGGAAGCTCCTCTCGACCGCCGCCCCTGACCTCGGACGTGGGGAAGCTCCTCTCGGCTGGCGCCCCTGACCTCGGACGTGGGGAAGTTCCTCTTGGCCACTGCCCCTGACCTCCAATGTGGGGAAGCTTCTCTGCGCCGCTCCTGTGCTGTCGCAGCCTGGCGCTCTCAGTCGCCACCCCTGACCTTGGGCGAGGGGTAGCTCCTCACGGCCGCGCTTCTGCGCTGTGCGTCGCAGCCGGTGTGCTTCTGCACGGCCCATCCCTAACCGAAGCAGAAGATATTTAGAAGAGGTGGCAAGAATACACAGAAGAACTGTACAAAAAAGATCTTCATGACCCAGATAATCACAATGGTGTGATCACTCACCTAGAGCCAGATATCCCGGAATGTGAAGTCAGGTGGGCCTTAGAAAGCATCACTATGAACAAAGCTAGTGGACGTGATGGAATTCCAGTTGAGCTATTTCAAATCCTGAAAGATGATGCTGTGAAAGTGCTGCACTAAATATGCCAGCAAATTTGGAAAACTCAGCAGTGGCCACAGGACTGGAAAAGGTCCGTTTTCGTTCCAATCTCTAAGAAGGGCAATCCCAAAGAAAGTTCAAACTACCGTACAATTGCACTCATCTCACATGCTAGTAAAGTAATGCTCAAAATTCTCCAAGCCAGGCTTCAGCAATATGTGAACCGTGAACTTCCAGATGTTTAAGCTGGTTTTAGAAAAGGCAGAGGAACCAGAGATCAAATTGCCAACATCCTCTGGATAATCGAAAAAGCAAGAGAGTTCCAGAAAAACATCTATTTCTGCTTTATTGACTATGCCAAAGCCTTCGACTGTATGGATACCAATAAACTGTGGAAAATTCTGAAAGAGATGGGAATACCAGACCACCTGACCTGCCTTTGAGAAACCTGTATGTAGGTCAGGAAGCAACAGTTAGAACTGGACATGGAACAACAGAATGGTTCCAAATCAGGAAAGGAGTCTGTAAAGGTTGTATGTCGTCACCCTGCTTATTTACATCATGACAAACGCTGGGCTGGAAGAAGACAAGCTGGAATCAAGATTGCTGGGAGAAATATCAATAACCTCAGATATGCAGATGACACCACCCTTATGGCAGAAAGTGAAGAGGAACTAAAGAGCCTCTTGATGAAAGTGAAAGAGGAGAGTGAAAAAGTTGGCTTAAAGCTCAACATTCAGAAAACTAAGATCATGGCATCTGGTCCCATCACTTCATGGGAAATAGACAGGGAAACAGTGGAAACAATGTCAGACTATTTTTTTGGGCTGCAAAATCACTGCAGATGGTGATTGCAGCCATGAAATTAAAATACGCTTTCTCCTTGGTCATAACTTTCCTTCCAATCTAGATAGCATATTAAAAAGCAGAGACATTACTTTGCCAACAAAGGTCCGTCTGGTCAAGGCTATGGTTTCTCCAGTGGTCATGTATGGAAGTGAGAGTTGGACTGTGAGGGAAGCTGAGCACTGAAAACTTGATGCTTTTGAACTGTGGTGTTGGAGAAGACTCTTGAGAGTCCCTTGGACTGCAAGGAGATCCAACCAGTCCATCCTAAAGGAGATCCATCCTGGGTGTTCATTGGAAGGACTGATGCTGAAGCTGAAACTCTAATACTTTGGCCACCTCATGCGAAGAGTTGACTCATTGGAAAAGACCCTGATGCTGGGAGGGATTGGGGGCAGGAGGAGAAGGGGACGCCAGAGGATGAGATGGCTGGATGGCATCACCGACTCGATGGACATGAGTTTGAGTAAACTTTGGGAGTTGGTGATGGACAGGGAGGCCTGGCGTGCTGCAATTCATGGGGTCGCAAAGAGTCAGACACGACCGAGTGACTGAACTGAACTGTACATATATTTCCTTTTGACCTCCTCATAATCCTATCAGGTATTTGAAGCTCCATAAAGGAAACTGAAGCCCAGAGAGGCTAAGTATTTAAGATAACACAGATAGCTGGTCACCAATTCTAATCATCTGCTCTATCCTGCTGTGTGCCAGGCACTGTTCAATTAGTCCTTTCTATTTTAACTTTCCTAATCTTCCCAAGAACCTGTGAGCTAAATACTTTTATTATTCTCATTTTATGATAAGGAAATTGAGGCACAGAGATTACTGGCTTCCTGGTTGTGTGGCAGAAGCCATGGTTTAAAACCCCACTATTCTGGCTATACCAGCCTTCTTTTGGTTAGTATTTCCTTTACTTTTGGTTTTATTGTTATTTAATAGTTTTTTTTTTTAAATAGTGAACTTTTATTATGAAATCAAACAGAAATGAACACACATACTGAATGTATACCTTAACAAATTAAGTGATGATACCACCTAGGTCAGGGTAGAGAACCATGCTAGCCATGCTAAGACTGGTCTATCCCAATTACAACTACTTCTGTACTCCCATTAGTGCATTCTTCTGACTTTTACAGTAATTTCCTCCTTGTGTTAAAAAAAAAAGTTTTTTCCTAAATCTGTATTCTTCAGCATTATAGTGTATCTCTTGCTCATTATATTAAAAATAAAACTCTTAATCTGTAGGTTTTTCCCCTATTCCTTTCTTTTCCTTATAATTTATCTGAAGAACTTGGCTCATTTGACCTATATATCCTACAGTCTGGATTTTGCAATTTGCATACTCATGTACAGTTGATTATGTTCCTCTGCCCTGGGTAATTGCTACACATTTGTAGCTGGATCAAAGACTGGATTAGACTCAGGTTCAATTCCTTTGGCAATTTTCTAGGTGGTGTTTGGCAGGATCATAGGAGGTGCAGATTGTCTCGTTTCTCTTTGTGTTTCCAGTACCTGTTGATGCTTGATGCCTGTATATGTTCATTGAAGGCTGCAAAATAGTGATATCCTATCATTTCTTTTACTTGTTAGTTAGAATATTAGCCCCTCAGTTGAATAGCAGTAAAATCTCTTTAGGAAAGGCAGCATAAACAATTTGTTGCATTTATTTACCAATTTTTGAGAAAATGAATTGGTTCCTTATTTTCTGAAGATAATTCCTTTAAAAAGCCTAATATCAATATGAAGTCATAAATTGAAACATTTTATGGGTTTCAGTTCATTGCAGTTATTTTAATTATCAAGGCTAATGTGCTCTCATCTTTGAGTGGGAGGAGCCTACTCAAGCCTATCCTTTTGACATGACCCTACTAGTCTTTTTTTTTTTTTTTTTAGCTACTTCCTGACCAGGGATTGAACCTGTGCCCCCAGCATTGGAAACAGAATCTTAACCACTGGACCATCAGGGAAGTCCAGCTCTACTAATCTTTAATAACTCCCTTGTCTGATATCTTGAGTCAATTCTGTCCCAAATCTGAAATAATATCTTCAAGAAACTTTTTTTTATCCAGAAGGAAATAGCATTTCAAGATCATAATCTGTATTCTTGGGATCCTGAGTCAATCATGGTTTTAATCTTTTCTGTAGACAGGTAGATATAACTATCCTAGCTCTGTCTCTGGAAACACACACAGAACTCTTCATTTGTAAAACTGAAATTCTATACCCGTTAAATAACTCACCATTCCCCTGGCAATCACCATTGTACTTTCTGTATAAGTGGGATCATACAGCATTTGTTTGTGACTAGCTAATATACTTAAGGTTCATCCGTGTTGTAACTTAGGTAAACATTTCCTTCCTGTTTAAGGCTGAATGGGCTTCCCTCATGACTCAGACAGTAAAGAATCCACCTGCAGTGCAGGAGACCCAGGTTTGATCCCTGGTCAGGAAGACACCCTGGAGAAGGAAATGGCTGCTTACTTCAGTATTCTTGTCTGGAGAATTCCATGGACAGAGGAGCCTGGTGGGCTGCAGTCCATGGGGGTCACAAAGAGTTGAACACCACTGAGCTGCATACACTACACTACTACTTAAGGCTGAATAATATTCCACTGTATGGTTTATAGCATATTTTACTCATCTATTCATCTGCTGATGGAACTTGGGTTGCTTCCACCTTTTAGCTATATTTTGTGAATAATACTGCTGTGAACATGGATGTTCAAAGATCTTTTTAAGACCCTGCTTTCAGTTCTTTTGTCAAATTGCTGAATCATAATGGCATTTCTACATTAAATTTTTTGAAGAACCACCATGCTATTTTTCATAGCAGCTATACCATTTTATATTCCTGACAGTGCACAAAGGTTTCAGTTTCTCTACATCCTCATGAGTAACTGTTATTTCTGTTTCTTTTAGCCATCGTAATGGGTATGAGGTGGTATCTCATTGTAGTTTTAGTTTGCATTTACCTAATGGGTAATGTTGAAATATTTTCATGTGTTTATAGCCTTTTTTATATTTTCTTTAGAGAAATGTCTGTTCAGGTTTCTTGCCCATTTTTTAATCAGATTTTTTTTTGTTAAGTTTCTGGAATTCTCTCTATATTTTGGATTGTTTATCGTTATTTAGTTGCTAATTGTGTCTGACTCTTGCAACCCCGTGGACTATAGCCCACCAGGCTCCTCTGTCCATGGGATTGCCTAGGAAAGAATACTGTAGTAGGTTGCCATTTCCTTCTCCAGGGGATCTTCCCGACTCAGGGATCAAACCTGTGTCCCTTGTGTCTCCTGAATCGGCAGGGAAATTCTTTACCACTGAGCTACCATGGAAGCCCCATATATTCTGGATATTAATTCCTTATCACATAAATGATTTGTGAATATTTTCTCCCTTTCCATGGATTGCCTTTTTACTCTGTTGATAGTATCTTTTGATGCACAAAAAAAAAATGTTAAATTTTTGTCAAGTCCAGTTTGTCTGTTTTTACTTTTTGTTGCCTATGCCTTTGATGTCATATCTAAGAAATCATTGCCAAATTCAGGATTGTGAAGCTTTTACCCTGTGTTTTCTTTTAAATTTTTACAGTTTAAGCTCTTAAATTTAGGTCTTTGACCCATTTGAGTTAATTTTTGTGTGGTCTTAAGAAAGGTACAACTTCATTCTTTTTACAGTTTTCACAGCAGAGGAAGAGACAGACTATATCCTTTTGAAGGCTTTTTGGCACTCTTATTGAAAACCGTTTGACAGTCAGTTCAGTCGCTCAGTCGTATCCAACTCTTAGCGACCCCATGGACTGTAGCACGTCAGGCTTCCCTGTCCATCACCAAATCCCAGAGTTTACTCAGACTCATGTCCATCAAGTCAGTGATGCCATCCAACCATCTTGTCCTCTGTCGTCCCCTTCTCCTCCTGCCTTCAATCTTTCCCAGCATCAGGGTCTTTTCCAGTGAGTCTTTTCCGGGTGGCCAAAGTATTGGAGTTTCAGCTTCAGCATCAGTCCTTCCAATGAATATTCAGGGTTGATTTCCTTTAGGATTGACTGGTTGGATCTCCTTGCAGTCCAAGGGACTCTCAAGAGTCTTCTCCAACACCATAGTTCAAAAGCATCCTCAGTGCTCACATTTGACAATAAATGTGGGGGATTATATCTGGGCTCTTTATTCTATGCAGTTGGTCTATGCGAACACCACTCTGTTTGGATTTGTGTAGCTTTGCAAAGGAGTTTTAAATCAGGAAGCTGTTACTCCTCCAACTTCAATCTTCTTTTTCAAGATTACATTCGGGTGATTACATTCAAGCTATTCACGGTCCCTTGAGATTCCATATGTATTTTAGGATGGGTTTTCTCTTTCTGAAAAAAATGTCATTGGGATTTTGATGGGGATTACACTGAGTCTGTAGATTGCTTTGGTTAGTATTGATGTCTTAATATTAAGTCTTATAATCCATGAATATTGGATGCGATCCCATTTGCTTATGTCTTTTTAATTTCTTTGAGCAATGTTTTGTAGTCTTCATTGTACAAGACTTTCACCTCCTTGGTTAAGTTTACTCCTATTTTTATTCTTTGATGCTATTGTAAATGGAGTTCTTTTATTTTCCATTTTAGGTTATTCATTGTTAATGTATAGAAATGCAGATGGTTTTTATATGCTGATTTTCATATTCTGCTGCTTTGCTGAGTTCATTTATTCTAATGTGTGTGTGTGTGTGTATTCTTTAAGGTTTTTGGCATATAAAATCATATCATGTGCAAATACAGATAATTTGACTTCTTTTCCAATTTGAATACCTTTTATTTCTCTTTCTTGCTTAAATGCTTGGTGAGAACTTCCATTTCTATATGGAATAAAAGTGGTGAATGTGACATCCTTGCCTTGTTCCTCATCTTAGAGGGAAAGCTTGTAGTCTTTTATCATTGAATATGATGTTCACTGTAGCTTTTTCATATATGGCTTTTGCTGAGTTGTGTGTGTGCTAGTTTGCTTCAATCATGTTCTACACTTTAAGACCCTAGGCTCCTCTGTCCATGGGATTCTCCAGGCAAGAATACTGGAGTGGGTTGCCATTTCCTCCTCCAAGGGATCTTTTGTTGAGTTAGTTTCCTTCTATTCCTAGTTGTTGAGTGTTTATCACAAGAAGTTGGATTTTGTAAAATGCTTTTTCTGCATCAGTTGTATGTTTTTTTCTTCATTCCATTAATGTAGTGTAATATGTAATACACTGATTTCTTTTCATATGTTGAACTAATTCCTCCATTCCAAGTATAAATCCCACTTGAATATGGTATATATGCTGCTGAATTTGGTTTACTAGTGTGTGCATGCTCAATTTCTTAAGTCATGTCCAACCCTTGCGAACTCATGGACTATAGCCCTCCAGGCTCCTCTGTCCATGGGATTTTTCCAGGCAAGAATACTTGCAGTGGGTTGCCATTTCCTCCTCCAGGGAGTCTTCCCAACCCAAGGTTCAATCCTCGTCTCCTGTGCCTCCTGCATTGGCACTCAGATTCTTTACCACTAAGCCACCTGGGAAGCCTTTGGTTTACTAGTATTTTGCATCAATGCTTGTAAGGGATGTTACTATTTTTCTTGTATTGTCTGACTTTTTAATATTAAGGTGATGCTATCCTCCAAGAATGAGTTAGAAAGTATTCCCTTGTCTGATTTTTTGGAATAGTTTGAGAAGGATTGTTAGTAGTTCTTTAGATGTTTTGATAGAATTTCTGAGTGAAGCCACTTGGTCCATGGCTTTTCTTTTGGGGAGAGTTTTTTGATTACTGATTCAGTCTTATTACTAGTTACAGATGTATTGTGATTTTCTATTTCTCGGTGATTCAGTCTTGGTAGGTTTTGTGTTTATAGGAATTTGTCCATTTCATGTTGGTTATCTAGTTTCTTGGCATGCAATTGTTTATAATATTGTTTAATACTTTTTTCTGTATAATTGGTAGTAATATTCCCACTTTCATTTCTGATTTGGGTAATTTGAGTCTTCTCTTTTTTTTCCTGTTCATCAGGTAAAATTTGTCATTTTTGTTGATCTTTTCAGATGTCTTTCATTGACTTTCTCTATTGCTTTCCTAGTCTATATTTCCTTGTTTCTGCTCTAATTAATCTTTATTTTTTTCTTTTGCTAGCTTTGGGTTTAGTTTGTTCTTTTTCTTGTTCCTTAAGTTGCAAACTTAGGTTGTTAATTTGAGATCTTTCATGTTTTTAATGTAAATTTTTATAACTCAAATTTCCCCCTTAGGATTGCTTTCCCTGTGTCCCATAAGTTTTGAAATATTGTGTTTTGTTTTCATTAATATCTTAAGAGTTTTCTAATTTCTCTTGTGATTTCTTCTTTCATCCATTGATTATTTACAAATGTGTTGTCTAATTTCCATAAACTTATGAATTTTTGTTTTAGTTTTTGATTTCTAATGTCACCTGTTTGTGGAGACTTAATTTGTGGTTTAACATATAGTCTAGCCTGATAATGTCCCATGTGCCCTTGGAAGACTGTATTCTGTTGTTGTTGAGCAGTGTTCTTTTCTTTTCTTTTTTTCTTTTTGATCAGCTGTGGGATCTTAGTTCCCTGACCAAGGATCAATCCCGTGCTCCCTGCAGTGGAAGCATGGGGCCCTAAACCACTGGATTACCAGGGAATTCCCCAGAGTGTTCTTTATAAATCTACTAGATCTGGTTGTTTTACTCTGTCATGTTGTCTGTTTCATTACTGTTCTTCTGTCTGTATTCTTGAGAATGGGGTGTTAAAATCTCCAACTATATTGTAGAACTATTTCTTCCTTCAATTCTGTCAGTTTTTACTTCCCATGTTTTAGTGGTCTGTTGTTAAGTGCATAAGAGTTTATAATTGTTATGTTCTAGCTGTATTGAATCTTTCATTAATATGTAATGTCCTTTTTTGTCTCTAGTGGCCTTTTTTGATTTAAAGTCTATTTTGTCTAGTACTAATATAGCTACACTTTTTTTCTTTTTTTTAAAAATTATTTTCATGAAATACCTTTTACCATTCTTTCATTGTCAATCTCTCTGTGTCTCTGGCTCTAAAATGGTCTCTAGTGGCCTTTTTTGATTTAAAGTCTATTTTGTCTAGTACTAATATAGCTACACTTTTTTTCTTTTTTTTAAAAATTATTTTCATGAAATACCTTTTACCATTCTTTCATTGTCAATCTCTCTGTGTCTCTGGCTCTAAAATGGGTCTTGTTTTAAGCACATAGTTGGATCATATTTTCTTAAATTCATTCTACCAGTCTGTCAAGAGTTTGACCCTTTTACATTTATAGTGATTACTGACAGGTAGGGGATTACTATCTGTAATTTTGCTATTTTTTTGTAACATCTTATGGCTTTTTTCCCGCCTCATTTCCTGTATTACTGTCTTCTTGTGTTTAGTTGATTTTTTTTTTTTTTATAGCAGAATGTTTTCTTTTTCTATATATTCTATCACTGTTTTCTCTGTGGTTAACATGAGGATTACATTTACCATTATAAAATTATAACACTAATTTGAATTGATCACAGCTTTAATTAAATAACCTGCTGCTTTATAGCTCTATCCCCACCTCTTTCAGCTGTTGATGCTGCACAGTTACATCTTTATACATGTGTGCCTGAAAACAAATTAAGAATTCTAATAAATGAGTTAGTCTCTTAAATTAGGTAGAAAATGTGTGACATTACAAACCAAAGTTATAATAATATTAGCTTTAGACTAATGATTGTTTTGTAAAAAACGATCTGTTTCTTAAGTCATGTAGAAAGCAAAAAGTGGAGCTACACATCTTTGTTATGATAGTAGCAGCTCTTACAGTCGCCCGTGTGTTTCCCGTGCCATGCACCTTTACTGAGATACTTGTCTTTCCTGTGGCTTTGCTTTAGTCTGTGTCCTTTCACCTCAGCCAGGAGGACTCCCTTTACCTTTACTCGCAGGGCAGGTCTAGCGGTAGGGAACTCCTTAAACTTTTGCTTATCTGGAAATATCTTTCTTTTGTTCTCACTGTTGAAGGATAGTTTTGCCAAACATAGGATTCTTGATTGACAGTTTCTTTCTTTCAGAAAGAAATATATCCTCTCACTACCTTCTGGTCTCCAAAGTTCCTGTCAAGAAACCTGCTGGTAAGCTTGCTGATGATTCCTTGTGTGTGATGTGTCACTTCTCCCTTGCTGCTTTCACGATTCTTTGTTCTTTCAAAAGCTTGATTGTAGTACTTCTTGGTGTAGGTCTCTGAGTTTATGTTTCTAGGAGTTTGTGTCAACAAATTTGGGAAGTTTTCAGCCATCATTTCATATTCTCCCAGCCACCCTCTCTTTTCTCCTTCTGGGACTCCCACAATTCGTGTGTTGACACAACTGGTGGTGTCTCACAGGTCCTTTAGGTAAGGTTCACTTTTATTCAGTCTTTTTTTTTTTTTTCCTATTCCTTAGAGTTGATAATTTCCATTCTCTTAGCTTCACACTTACTGGGATTCACTCTTTTGCGTGCTCAAATCTGCATTGAATGCCCCTAGTAAATTTTTTATTTCAGTTATCATACTTTTCAACTCCAGAATATTTTTGATTTTTTTGTTTTGTTTTCTCTTTACTGATATTTCTCTTTTGATCATATATTTTTTCATATTTTTTCTCCACATCTTCCTTTAGTTCTTTGAATTTTTTAAGGTGGTTGTTTTAAATGCTTTGTGTAGTAGATCCGCCATCAGGTTTTGTTTTGTTTTCAGGGACAGTTTCTTTTGATTTTCTTTTTTCCTTTGAATAAGTCATGCTTTCCAGATTCTTTGCTTTACTTTTTATTGAAAACTGGAGGTTTGAATCTAGTAATATCTATGGAAATAAGATTCTCTTTCTTTGCCGTGGTTTGCTGGGTTTTGTTTTTCTTTGTTTTAAACTGTGGCTGTCTTTGTGCTGAGGATCAGCCTGACCTATAAACTTGAGGTATTTTTTAGCCTGCACCTTTCTCTGGGTACATGCAGTGGCTTTCTAATTCCCCACATATGCATTTAGGAGTGCTATATGTGAACCTGGTTTGGATTCTGATTTGGGGGAAGAAAAAGAAGATATTTTTAAGACATTTGGGGGAAAATTGAACATGGACTAGATATTAAGTGATAGTAAGGAATTAATATAATTGGGTGTGACAGTGGTATTGAAGTTATGTTTAAAATGAGTCTATATTTATTGGAGGTGAGTACTGAAATAAAAGTGGGTAATAGAAATGAAATAAATATGGAAGAATGTTGGTTATTATTGATCTTGGGTTAATGAATATACATGAGTTCATTTTACTCTGTCTCTACTTGTATGTATTTTTAAAAATTTCTCTAATGAAAAGTTTAAAAACTAGTTGAAAGGTGTTAGTCACTGAAGTTGGCTGATAGTTTTAAAAAGTATCTTTATTTAAATAAAAGTGAGAGAGATGAACATAGTGCATTAGAGACCAGAGTTTAAAGGGGAGAGAGTACTCTATGATGTCAGCAGCAAAAATGGCAGAATTGGAGAATTTGCAACATGTTCCTAGATTTAGCTGAAAATGAATTATTGGTAACTAGTATTGGTGGATTTCAGTCTCTGAAGCAGAAGTAGAACAGAAGGGTGATTTGCAAGAAAAACTGAACTAGCAGCAGGGAGGATCATTTTACTTCTCTGGGTCTCACATGGTTATAGCACCTGATATATTAGTACAATTCTCCCAGCACTTTCCTGCCAGCTCTGGACAGCTAGAGTTGTTGGATTAAACACTTTCCAAGGTTCTCTCATGTTGTGAGATTCCATGATGCTAATGAATATGTGTGTATGATTGTGCCTCTGCAAAGGAAGAGTTAGATACCGTAAGAATTCAAGGAAATATAGAATGGCAAAGTCTTAGACAATAAGAGCATGTGATGGCACTTGTGTGTGTGCCAGTCAAATAGAATACGTTGTGTTGCTAGCCTTTGATCTACTTAGAAATAAAGACCACCCAAGAATGTGGCATTTAATTTACCTTTTGAGTTAGGCTAGTGAGTTAATTGTTAAACTAATGAATTCAGACAATTCTTTCAGCTTTTTGGAAAGCAGTTTCCAAAAAATGTTTATTAGCATCACTTGCTTTTCACATTACCTAGTTAAAACAAATAGTTTTCTTTGTGTATATGTGTGTAAAACCCCATAATGTTTCATTTTAGAGGAGAACATTATAAAATTCTAAAAATTAGTTTTCTTAGAAGTCACAGAAGTTTTGGCATGGAAATGCTTAAATTGCCCAAGAGTAGTAGGTTCTTTTAAATATAATTTTCTTTAACACCTATTGCACTTTTTTTTAATTTAGGTAATTCAATTTTATATTGCCAATCTCAACTTCTTTTGACTCTACAAAAGAAATTGTATCTATAGCAGCCCCGAAAGCCAAGGAGTCCAGCAAATCATCAGATAAGACTCATAACTGAAAAACAGGTAAACTTGAAATATTTGAAACCAGTGTTTATCAAAGTATGTGTCAAAGAATGCCACGTTGACAAATGTGAAAAATCTTACTTTAAAAGGCTACTTTAGTAAAATCATTTTGGGAAATGATGGGACAAAACTATTAAATGGTATCCTTATTCTAAGACTTCACAACATATCAGTCTCCAAAAGGAGGCTTTATTATACAGTTTCTCCTACTTACATAATGCTAATTTGATGAATATTTCATTAGATTGGTCTTCTTCAGTTTATACTTGGAAAATGCCATTCTGAACTATTTTGGAATTTGCAAACCAGTTATGTTTTTCTTCAAACATAATTTAACTCAGATGACCATTATATCTACTACTGTGGGCAAGAATCTCTTAGAAGAAATGGAGTAGCCATCATAGTCAACAAAAGAGCCCCAAATGCAGTACTTGGATGCAATTTCAAAAATGACAGAATGATCTCTGTTCGTTTCCAAGGCAAACCATTCAGTATCACAGTAATCTAAGTCTATGCCCCTATCAGTAATGCTAAAGAAGCTGAAGTTGAATGGTTCTATGAAGACCTACAAGACCTTCTAGAACTAACACCCAAATTTGTCCTTTTCATTATAGCGGACTGGAATGCAAAAGTAGGAACTCAAGAAATACCTGGCGTAACAGGCAAGTTTGGCCTTGGCATACAGAATGAAGCAGGGGAAAGGCTAACAGAGTTTTGCCAAGAGAACGCACTAGTCATAGCAAACACCCTCTTCCAACAACACAGGAGAAGACTCTACACATGGACATCACCAGATGGTCAATACTGAAATCAGATTGATTATATTCTTTGCAGCCAAAGATGGAGAAGCTCTATACAGTCAGCCAAGACAAAACCGGGAGCTGACTGTGGCTCAGATCGTGAATTCCTTATTGCCAAATTCAGACTTAAATTGAAGAGAGCAGGGAAAACCACTAGACCATTCAGGTATGACCTAAATCATATCCCTTATGATTATACAGTAGAAGTGACAAGTAGGCTCAAGGGATTAGGTCTGATAGAGAGAGTGCCTGAGGAACTATAGACAGAGGTTCATGACATTGTACAGGAGGCAGTGATCAAGACCCTCCCTAAGAAAAAGAAATGCAAAAAGGCATAATGGTTGTCACAGGAGGCCTTACTGTGAAGGCTATGAAAAGAAGAGAAGTGAAAGGCAAAGGAGAAAAGGAAAGATACACCCATTTTTTTTTTTTTATTATTATTATTTTATTTTATTTTTATTTTTTTTATTTATTTTTATTATTATTATTATTTTTTTCCCAGTGGGTTTTGTCATACATTGATATGAATCAGCCATGGATTTACATGTATTACTTTTTTTTTTTTTTTATTAGTTGGAGACCAATCACTTCACAACATTTCAGTGGGTTTTGTCATACATTGATATGAATCAGCCATGGATTTACACGTATTCCCCATTTGAATGCAGAGTTCTGAAGAATAGCAAGGAGAGATAAGAAAGCCTTCGTCAGTGATCAGTGCAAAGAAATAGAGGAAAACAACGAAATGGGAAAGACTAGAGATCGCTTCAAGGAAATTAGAGATACCAAGGAAACATTTCATGCAAAGATGGGCTCAATAAAGGACAGAAATGGTGTGGGTTTAACAGAAGCAGAAGATATTAAGAAGAGGTGGCAAGAATCCACAGAAGAACAATACAAAAAAGGTCTTCACGACCCAGATAATCATGATGGTGTGATCACTCACCTAGAGCCAGACATCCTGGAATGTGAAGTCAAGGGGGCCTTAGGAAGCATCACTACGAACAAAGCTAGTGGACGTGATGGAATTCCAGTTGCGCTATTTCGAATCAAAAGCTGATGCTGTGAAAGTGCTGCACTCAATATGCCAGCAAATTGGGAAACTCAGCAGTGGCCACAGGACTGGAAATGGTCATTTTTCATTCCAATCCCAAAGAAAGGCAATGCCAAAGAATGCTCAGACTACCGCACAGTTGCACTCATCTCACACGCTAGCTACCAAAGTAATACTCAAATTCTCCAAGCCAGGCTTCAACAGTACGTGTACCATGAACTTTTGTAATGTTTGAGCTGGATTTAGGAAAGGCAGAGGAACCAGAGATCAAATTGCCAACATCCGTTGGGTCATCAAAAAAGCAAGAGAGTTCTAGAAAAACGTCTACTTTTACTTTATTGACTATATGTAAGCCTTTGACTGTGTGGATCACAACAAACTGTGAAAAGTTCTGAAATAGATGGGAATACCAGACCACCTGACCTGCCTCTTGAGCAATCTGTATGCAGGTCAGGAAGCAACAGTTAGAACTGGACATGGAACAACAGACTGGTTTCAAATAGGGAAAGGAGTACATCAAGGCTGTATATTGTCATTCTGCTTATTTAACTTATATGCAGAGTACATCATGTGAAATGCTGGGCTGGATGAAGCACAAACTGGAATCAAGATTGCCAGGAGAAATATCAATAACCTCAGATATGCAGATGACACTACATTTATGGCAGAAAGCAAAGAGGAGCTAAAAAGCCTCTTGATGAAAGTGAAAGAGGAGAGTGGAAAAGTCGGCTTAAAGCTCAACATTCAGAAAACTAAGATCATGGCATCTGGTCCCATCACTTTATGGCAAATAGATGGGAAAACAGTGGCAGGCTTTATTTTTGGGGGGCTCCACAATCACTGCATATGGTGATTGCAGCCATGAAATTAAAAGATGCTTTCTCCTTGGAAGGAAAGTTATGACCAACCTAGACAGCATATTAAAGAGCAGAGACATTACTTTGCCAACAGAGGTCTGTCTAGTCAACACTATGGTTTTTCCAGTAATCATGTATAGATATGATAGTTGGAATATAAAGAAAGCTGAGTGCTGAAGAATTGATGCTTTGAACTGTGGTGTTGGACAAGATTCTTGAGAGTTCCTTGAACTCCTAGGAGGTCAAACGAGTCCATCCTAAAGGAAATCAGTCCTGAATATTCATTGGAAGGACTGATGCTGAGCCTGAAACTCTGATACTTTGGCCCCCTGATGTGAAGAACTGAGTCACTGGGAAAGACCCTGATGCTTGGAACTATTGAGGGCAGGAGGAGAAGAGGACGACAGATGATGAGATGGTTGATGGCATCACCGACTCAATGGACATGAGTTTGGGTAATCTCTGGTAATTTGCTATGAACAGTGATGCCTGTCGTGCTGCAGTCCATGGGGTCACAAAGAGTCGGACACGACTGAGTGACTGAACTGAACTGATGGTTTTCTTTCTCTTAAAAGAGTTATCAGGACTTCCATTGCAGTCCAGTGTTTGAGATTACCTCACAGTGCATAGGGTGTGGGTTCAATCCCTGATGGTGGAGCTTAGATCCTACATGCCTCTTGGGCAAAAAACCAAAGCATAAAACAGAAGCAATATTGTAACAAATTCAATAAAGACTTAAAAATGGCCCACATTAAAAAAAAATTTTTTTTTAAAGTTATCAGAGAACACTGTATAATTTGGTCATTCAAAATGTGTGACTTTTTTGTAGAGCCTTTTTTTTTTTTTTTTTTTAAATGAGTCATAGTAGGTTTCCACATATATACCCACACAGAGCTTTTGGCTCCCAAAACAGATACTAGCAACAGTTTTAGTTCTGTTTCTTTAATCTTTGTGACTAGAAGACATAGGGAAAAAAAAATTGTCAGGGCGGGGAGAGTTAAGCAAAGGATAAAGAAACAGAAGAAAGTCAGCAGTCAAAAAGAAAGATTTGTTTGGTACTGTGAGCCATAATCCTATCAAAGAGTCATCAGACCAATTTGGTTTTTGTCTTCATAGGTTTTTAAAAATTGAAGTATAGTTGATTTACAGTATTAACTTCAGGTGTGTAACATAGTGAATCAGTAGTTTTACAGATTTTACTCCATTAAATGTTATTACAAGATAATGGTTATAATTCTCTGGCTATACAGTGTATCCTTGTTATCTGTTTTGGTAGATTTTTTAATGTCTGAGGGGAATTTGGATGTGAGTGTGATAATTGCTCAGTCATGCCTGACTCTTTGCAACCCCATGGACTGCAAAGTAGCCTGCCAGGCTCCTCTGTCCCTGGAACTCTCCAGGCAAGATTAGTGGCGTGGGTTGCCATTTCCTTCTCCATTGGATGTGAAGAGTATTTGAACTTTTAAAAATTTTCTAGGAGAGAGGGAGGGGGAAAATTCTCCAAATTATTAATATTAACATTATTATAATATTTGCATGCTACTCACTAATAAAATATATTAGACACTTTTCAAACATTTAAATAAATTGAAAATTTACTCAAATTTACTCAAATTTAAGGTCTTTTAAAAAGACTGCAAAGTATCTCACACACTTGATTTCAAAATTGATCATTGTACTTAAGAACCTGTTGTTGATGTTAATATCATGGATTTAAATGTCATTTAAAAAATATCTGTTTTTGTTCCTACTGTATTTTGTGTTCTTTTCTTCCCCATTGTCAAGTTTTTATTTATTGTTAGGTTTTATCTTTTTTAATCTGGAGAGAGTTCCCTTCTCAGTTTCATGGGGTAAATACATATTTAGAATCAGGGATACAAAACTTAAAGAGTGTCTTTCAGAATATTTCTACTAGAATCAGTTACCTAGATGGACAGACTCCTTTTCATTGTTAGACCTTGTCCATTATACAAGGAACTACCTACGTTATTGGCTCCTCCAGTCAGATATGTTTGATTTTGTTGTGACCCTGGTCATTGTTAAGGTGACAGCTAAATAAAAAACCTTAAATAAAAAGTTCAGTTAAGTAAGAAACTTAAAGTCTGTTTAATTCACTGAAATTATAAGGCTTTTAATTTGTTCATTAAGACCTATATGTATGCTCTGGAATTATGTAATTCCAAATATAATGTAACTATCCATGCTTATTTGCATCCTTTTTAGTCTAATTTTGTTAGAAACAAATCAGTTTTAATTTTAATCATTATATGTGTATAAAAATTCATATTAAAGCTTTTGGAGAAAAAGTCTGTTCTGAAAACAAAGGAAATTATTTATAGGAGAGCCTTTCTTCACCGTATATCTTAACGTTGATCCTTTTCTGTCTCCTTGTGACTGTAGCGGGAAGAAGCAGAATGGGAAAGCATAAGTGTGCTGTTGATGATGCATGGCTTAAAGCCTTTATCTCTAGTCAAAAGAACAGATATGAAAGGTAATCAAATTATATTCTTGCTCCTTAAGATAAAAAGCTTCTTTTTTTGTTAAAATTTTTCAATCTTAATTTTTTCTTATCGTCATTTTTACTATGTGTATTACATTTCAAAAAATAAAGATCTCATCATTTTTGACAAACAGTCATCACAAACGATGAGGGAGAATTTAAAAACAATGATGGAGGAAACATCACGTCAACAGAACATGATCCAGGAGCTCATAGAAACTAATAAACAGCTTAAGTAAGAGAATGGAAAAAATCTGTTTTGAATTGTATGTGAACAAACAATATGCATTTTAAAAATAACTCGCTTGAAAAGAATCTTGAAATTTAATTTTCCATTGACTAAATAGTAAAAAATATTTTTAGTAGGTAAATCTTTTGGTAATAGCTTCCATATATAATGATACCCTATGTTTCCTCTGTTGGTTTGTGTTATAGAAATTTTAAGAATGCAAAAAAATTTTACGAAGTCATTATGTTGTTAGATGGATATGTTGGTTGATATGATTTGTTTCTATTACTAGAAGAAGGAATTGCATCTCTGTTACTAGAAATGAACTTCAGCAACAACGACTTCAGCAGCAGATCAGGAACAATGAGCTAATGACTTGGAACAAATTATGGAGAGTGTGAAGTCCAAAATTGGTGAAATGGAGGATGAATCTGTAAATAGCTTTTGCCAGCAACAGAATAAAATAAAAGAACTTCAAAAGGAGCATGAAGCTTTACAGGTACTGAGTTAAGCATTTTCTTACATGATAGTCTTAAAACACCTTGTCAATGTTACAGGTGACTTCCATGTTGCTTAATTCAGTGATCCTTATCTTCCTTTACCGATTATTGTCATTATCTTGAAATTCTTTCTTTGCTATTTCCAGAATATCTTCTCTTCTGGTTTTCCTTTAACCCCACTATTTATTTTTCAATCCCTTTGCTGATTTTCACATATTCCTCAGACTGATCCTTTAGACCTTTCTTTTTCCTATAAATTCTAACTTCCTTGGTGATGCTTAGTCTAATTCATAGTACTTTTATTTTTTTTAATTTTTTTTATTCATAGTACTTTTAAATCTGTGGCACAGGCTTCTTCCCTTAATTCCAGACTCACATCCTGCATCCTACTTGATATCTCTATTGGATGTCTAATTAGGCATCTAGAACTTTTTAACATGTCCAAAACCATACCTGGATTTCCTCCCCAAACTTTCGTCTTTTAATCTCCGCTCTGGTCCAAGTCACTTTCATTTCTTTCCTGTTTCTTTCTTGGTTTCCCTACTCCAAGCCTTGCCTTTTTTTAGTGTGCTCTCAACATTATAGCACAGAACACTCTGACTTTGCTTTTTCTTTTTCTTAAAGGGAAAAATCCAAAACTCTTAACCATGATCTTACATGATTGTCCCCGTGTTACCTTCTGACTTCACCTACTGTACCTCTTGCATATTCTATTCCAGTCACACTGACATTCTTGATTTTCTTTGAACATTTTCCTTGAACATTCTCGCCTCAGGGGCTTTGTATATTTTGTTCTTCCTTGTTCCCTCTACCATGCGTGCTTTTTTTAGCTGCATGGTTTGTTTTCTCTCTGCTTACTCAAGTGTCACATCACTATCTCTCAGGGATTCCTTTTTTGATGACTTCACTTACAGTTGGCAGTCCTGTCCCCCAGATATCATCTTGCCTTCCCTGCTTTGTTTTATCCATAACTTTTAGCACCATCTAACATGCTGATATACTATACACTTTGTCTTGTTTGTATATCTCTGTGTTAGAATGCAAGCTCCATGAGGGCTGATATTTTTGTCTGTTTTGTCTAGGGCTGAGAAAATGTCTGCTTTATTATTAGTTGTAGATGCTCAATAGATATTTGAATTATTGATTATAATTTTTTTACTTTTATTTTTCTTGAAATATCAATGTTATAACATTGAATATCTAATATTAATTTCCTAAATTTAAAAAACCTCTTTTTAAACTTGGGTGTTTCTTGTAATTGAAAGAAAGAAGTCTTTTGTAGGGAAAATCAATATTTAGTTGTATAAGACATTACAGATACTTAGAAACAGTATATCATTATAAATGTTTTTTGTTGGCAGAGCATTATACGTACCTGTTGCATACAAGGTGTTTAGGCTGCCTAAAGGGACAGTACTCCTTAGGCAGGGTCTAGATGTCCCCTCAGTTTATGCTAGCAGCATTGGAAGGATGTGATAAGTTAAATTTCAGGGATCAGAGAGAATCAGCAGGAGATACTAAGAATTTCTGGTATGAAGCTGCAGGCAGTTGGTGTTCTGCCCTCATTTAGGCTGCCAGCTTGGGGCCAGCAGTGCTGGACCTGTTGGTGTTGTTCATAGCTCCAGAGAAGACACTATCATTCTTTGGCCAAGTCTATTTCTGTTATTCATCAGTTAATAAGATTTGGCATTTACATTTTTAGGTTTGCTTTGTTAGGTAGCGTTCCTCATCAATAGTATATTGTGAACTCTCTGTGGGGAGGGGGGTTTTGGACATACTGCTATATGCATTTGATTTTGACCTTCATCTCAGATATAGGACATGTAGAAATATGAAGCTCTTTAGCTCAGGGGTCCCCAGTCTCTTGGATCTAATACCTGGTAAGAGGGCGCTGATGTAATAATAATGAAGTGCACAGTAAATATAATACACTTGCATCATCCCAACCCCCTGTCCCCCATCTGTAGAAATATTGTCTTCCACAGAATCAGTCGCTAGTGCCAAAAAAGCGGGGACCGTTGCTTTAACTCATCAACTTACTGATGTGAGAAGCAGCCATCAGCTGGTACTGATAGAAGGAGTTGAAGGCAGAGAGATCTGTGTGGGTTTCTTTTTTTTAAGGAAGATACCTATTTTTTTTCCTTAAAGAGGTTGATCTATAAATAATCACAAGCCGAATTATTAAAATGTAAGGCTTATGAATTTACCAGGGTTTTAGGCAATTCAAAGAAAAATGCTTGAGTATTCATTGGTAAGGGGTGATTTGAATGGATTGTCATGTATTTTCTGTCAAGAATTTCATCTGTCCTAAATGAATTATAGGCCATGTAACTTTTAACTTCAGGTTTCAGAGTTTTGTTATATAGCTTTTAAATGTGTACAGAGGAAGTCTCATGTCCCAGTCGGCCATGGGAAACAGACAGAATTAGGGTGGGGGCGTGAAAACTTGGTTTTGTGGAAGGGTGTGTGTGTGCTCAGTAGTGTCTGACTCTTTGCCATCCCATGCACTGTAGCCTGGACTGTAGCAGGCTCCTCTGGCTGTGGAATTTTCTAGGCAAGAATACTGGAGCGGGTTACCATTGCCTACTCCAGGGCATCTTCTCGACCCAGGGATCGAACCCACGTGTTTCTTGGCGTCGTCTGCATTGGTGGTTGGATTCTTTACCGCTGGGCCACCTGGGAAGCCCTGGGGAATGGTATCTATGCTAATTTGATCAATCGAAATTAGTTGTTTGCTTATTTCTTAAGTACATGAAGGGTACTTTTTATAGAATGATGACAGAAATTGGCAAAACCTCAAGGGCAATTCCCAAGGAATTGCTGCCCCTCAGTGTTGCCTGATTTTTTGTACAAGTCTATCACCAATTGGTCATACATTCTATTCTATACTAGTTAATTTGTGCTTTCTTGGGGAAGATGGAAGTGCTCCTGGAAAACAATTACTTCACAGTTTGAGGCGCATTTTTTTGTTTTGGCATGCACTTGTTTACAGTTTTAGAATGGTTTAGTGCTGCATATTTCGCAGTTGAGAGAAAGGAAACATTGATTTTGTGTGTATGTGGCACAGAGATCAAGGAAATTAACAGGTGTTTGACAGTAATACTTTGAAAGATTGTTATTGAGAGATTGCTGGGAAATGCAGAAACTAAAAGACAACATTTCTATGTTCTGCAGTGCAGTTTTCCTTTTTCTGTACTTAGACAACATGTGTTAGCTTCTGTGGATATAGTTTGATAAACTTTTCAGTCCTCTAAAGATCAGTGCAGAGTATATCACGTGAAATGCTGGACTGGATGAAGCAGAAGCTGGAATCAAGATTGCCAGGAGAAATATCAATAACCTCAGATATGCAGATGACACCACCCTTATGGCAGAAGGTGAAGAGGAACTAAAGAGCCTCTTGATGAAAGTGAAAGAGGAGAGTGAAAAAGTTGGTTTAAAACTCAGCATTCAAAAAATGAAGATCATGGCACCCAGTCCCATCACTTCATTCATGGCAAATAGATGGGGAAACAATGGAAACAGTGACAGACTTTATTTTCTTGGGCTCCAAAATCACTGTAGATGGTGACTGCAGCCATGGAATTAAAGGACACTTGCTCCTTGGAAGAAAAGCTATGACCAACCTAGACAGCATATTAAAAAGCAGAGACATTACTTTGCCAACAAAGGTCAGTATAGTCAAAACTATGGTTTTTTTCAGCAGTCATGTATGGATGTGAGAGTTGGACTATAAAGAAAGCTAAGCGCTGAAGAATTGATGTCTTTGAACTGTGGTGTTGGAGAAGACTCTTGAGAGTCTCTTGGACTGCAAGAAGATCCAACCAGTCCCTTGGACTGCAAGGGGCTTAAAGGAAATCGGTCCTGAATATTCATTGGAAGGACTGGTGCTGAAGCTGAGCTCCAGTAGTTTGGCCACCTGATGTGAAGAACTGAGTCATTGAAAAAGACCCTGATGTTGGGAAAGACTGAAGGCAGGAGGAGAAGGGGACGACAGAGGATGAGTTGGTTGGATGGTTCACCGACTCAATAGACATGAGTTTGAACAGGCTCTGGGAGTTGGTGATGGACAGGGAGGCCTGGCGTGCTGCAGTCCATGGGGTCGCAAAGAGTTGGACATGACTGAGCGACTGAACTGAAAGATCTAAGCAGTTAATTTTAGTTTTAAATCATTGTGATCAGTATCAGCATGTAGTTCTTTGTTTTCTTTCTCCATAGGGAATATATGGATCAGAAAGCTGATTTTTGTTCTTTCAGTGGTTACCTTAAAAATTAAAATATGCACTCTTGACTTCTCAAAATGTAATGTTACTTTGTACTTTCTAGCTTATTCTATGACATTGGAAAAATTGTTTTATAATTATTATATTCTCCAACTTATATTATTGTTGTATATTTCATTCTGTATTTTTATTCTCTCTAAACATTTATTTACTACTGACAGTTGAAATAGCACAAAATATTTTCTTCCTGTTGTTTAAACTTTTAATAAGCAGAGGAAAAAAATCTAGTTTTACACTGTCTGTCCTAATTATTATGTATTATTCAAACCATCCAGTGTGGGCTTCCCAAGTGGCTCATTGGAGAAGAATCCACCTGCTTATGCAGGAGATGCAAGAGACACCAGTTTTATCCCTGGGTCGGGAAGATCCCCTAGAGGAGGAAATGGCAACCCACTCCAGTATTCTTGCCTGGAAAATGCCATGGACAGAGGAACCTGGAGGGCTACAGGCGTGGGGTCACAAAGAGTTGGACATGATTGAGCGCACACCACCTCCTTTGGCAAACCACTCAGTGTAAAGCCACCAAGCTCTTCTGTATACTTCTCTACAAGTCCTTTAGCTTCAGTTTCTCTTTTTACTTTTGTATTGGATTTCTCTATCCACTTGAACATTCTGAAATACACAGGGAATCATGAGACAGAGTGTTTCTTAGGGCCAAATGAGAAAATAGATCTAATGTTTGTTAATATCAGCAAGATATTCCTAATTTATTATGGCCTTATAATTAACTGACATCTAAGTAGGGAGGAAAGAGATATAGGAAGGATGGCAGGGCTTTTTAAAATTGTTATTGATTAATGGAACAGAATAGAAAGCCCAGAGATAAATCCACGCACCTATGGACACCTTATCTTCGACAAAGGAGGCAAGGATATACAATGGAAAAAAGACAATCTCTTTAACAAGTGGTGCTGGGAAAACTGGTCAACCACTTGTAGAAGAATGAAACTAGAACACTTTCTAACACCATACACAAAAATAAACTCAAAATGGATTAAAGATCTAAGTGTAAGAACAGAAACTATAAAACTCCTAGAGGAGAACATAGGCAAAACTCTCCGACGTAAATCACAGCAGGATCCTCTATGACCCACCTCCCAGAATATTGGAAATAAAAGCAAAAATAAACAAATGGGACTTAATTAAAATTAAAAGCTTTTGCACAACAAAGGAAACTATAAGCAAGGTGAAAAGACAGCCCTCAGATTGGGAGAAAATAATAGCAAACGAAGCAACAGACAAAGGATTAATCTCAAAAATATACAAGCAACTCCTGCAGCTCAATTCCAGAAAAATAAATGACCCAATCAAAAAATGGGCCAAAGAACTAAACAGACATTTCTCCAAAGAAGACATACAGATGGCTAACAAACATATGGAAAGATGCTCAACATCACTCATTATCAGAGAAATGCAAATCAAAACCACAATGAGGTACCATTACATGCCAGTCAGGATGGCTGCTATCCAAAAGTCTACAAGCAATAAATGCCGGAGAGGGTGTGGAGAAAAGGGAACCCTCTTACACTGTTGGTGGGAATGCAAACTAGTACAGCCTTTATGGACAACAGTGTGGAGATTTCTTTAAAAACTGGAAATAGAACTGCCATATGACCCAGCAATCCCACTTCTGGGCATACACACCGAGGAAACTAGATCTGAAAGAGACACATGTACCCCAATGTTCATCGCAGCACTGTTTATAATAGCCAGGACATGGAAGCAACCTAGATGCCCATCAGCAGACGAATGGATAAGGAAGCTGTGGTACATATACACCATGGAATATTACTCAGCCATTAAGAAGAATTAATTTGAATCAGTTCTAATGAGATGGGTGAAACTGGAGCCCATTATACAGAGTGAAGTAAGCCAGAAAGATAAAGACCAATACAGTATACTAATGCATATATATGGAATTTTAAAAGATGGTAACGATAACCCTATGCAAATAGAAAAAGAGACACAGATGTAGAGAACAGACTTTTGGACTCAGTGGGAGAAGGTGAGGGTGGGATGTTCAGAGAGAATAGCATTGAAACAAGTATACTATCAAGGGTGAAACAGACTACCAGCCCAGGTTGGATGCATGAGATGAGTGCTCAGGGCTGGTGCACTGGGAAGACCCAGAGGGATGGGATGGGGAGGGAGGTGGGAGGGGGGGATTGGGATGGGGAACACATGTAAATCCATGGCTGATTAATGTCAGTATATGGCAAAAACCACTACAATATTGTAAAGTAATTAGCCTCCAACTAATAAAAATAAATGGAAAAAAAAAAGAATGTTTACTTAGTGAATTAAAGAACTGCACATGTAGCTAAAATCCAACTTAATGTTCTGCTTCACTCCTAAGGCATTTTACTTCATTCAGTCCCTGTTTTGAAGAAACAGCAACTCCAGTAACACTTTTCCTTACTGAAATATTATCAGTATCTTAGATATAAGGCTTCCATAGATATAAATCTGTGGAAAATATTTAGAAAACATGTCACTCACTTCAGAAGTGTTACATAAAACTATGTAAAAACTAAGTATATCTATTAAAAGGTAATAAAGTAAAGAGATTTCCCCAGCAGTCCAGTGGTTAATAATCTGAGCTTCCACTACTGGGCGGGGGTGGGGGGGAAGGGGGAGTGTATTCATTTGATTCCTGGTCAAGGAACTAAGATCCTGCATGCCCCATGGCCAAAATAATAAAAATAATTATTATTATCATTATTAGTATCCCACATGCTCTGCAGAGTGGCAAAAAAAAAAAAGGTAATAAAGTAAAAATAAAATTGACGGCTAATTACTTTACAATATTGTAGTGGCTTTGCCATACATCGACACAAATCTGCCACGGGTGTACATGTCAGACTTAGTTCTAATGAGTTGGTCTTGAATGATCACAGTTTGACTATTAGATAATGATTGGTATTTCAGCAGTTTTCTCCAGAATGTGCTGGGTCTCTTTTTGTTTATTGTTACCATACCCAGGTTAGAGTCATTCTTTATAGTTATTCTTTTGCACACAACAGCCTTGGCTGTTTCTATTTACAGCTAGTATAACTGAATGAACTTTTCAAGTTCATTCTACTTGAATTCTTTTTTGTTTTATATTCAACTGACCCAGGAATGGGTACCCTCTCCAATCTTCTCACCTGGAGAATTCCATGGACAGAGGAGCCCATGGAGCTACAGTCCACAGGGTTGCAAAGAGCTGGACACGACTGAGAGACTGACACTTTCACTTTTTCCAAATATCTGCCTTTTGCCAGTAGTTGGTTGATTGAATGATAACAAACATTTTTTGTTTTTATTTTTAAAATATTAACTGACATTTATTGAGTACTTGTTATAGTGGGCTAATTTATTTTTATTTCTCAAAAATTGTCAAAAACCAAGAGATGCAAATATTTTTAAACTCAGCAATTTATTTTTAGTATCTTGTCTTTATCACAAAAACATGGAAGAATATTTATTTTTAAACTTGTGATTTTTCTGAATAAACTATATATTCTGTATACAAAAGGTGATAGGTTCATAAGCCTTTAATGTCACTGAGAGTAAGAATTGAATATCATTTTTATTCTGAAATTCCTATCTTCCATTCTATCATACAAAAGATGCAAAATATGGTTTATTTATATTTTGTTTTATTTATAATTTCCCTAATTTCATTTCACAGATGGTTTGAGGTAAGCATGCCTCCCCCCTACCCCACACATGCACAAACATTCACACACAGTCTCATATATACACAAAGAATATATAAAATATGACTTCTTAAAAAATAATTGAAATGTTTAATAGTTTAAAAAGCCAGGAGCAAGATTTGCAGTAGGTATTTATATAGTAAGATCCTATATAACTACTTGATGTGTACTATAGGATTTGCTCTCTGCTTGCAATATAGACAGCGTCCAAAGTAAAGCAAACATGCTCAGTTATAATACCCAGAATCTCTTAAGATAAAAACAGTCTAGTTAGTCGTGTGGTTGTAGTTCATCCTTTTATTGGAAATGGAGAGATGTTTAGCAGTTTCTTATGAAGGAGACACAGTGAGTGATGGTGCACCAAACCCCCTGCCACCATCATTGTAGTAGGTAAAATAATGTTTCATATATATGTTCTTTATGATGTCTTTCATTGGATAGACTTAGAGTGTTGACGATGCAATTCAGAAAAAGTCATTCTGTATAATTCAGTCTGTACTATACTTGGCCATGTGAGTATTTAATTGAATAGTAATATTTGAACTTTGCAAAGTCAAAGACTTTCTGGAAGTTCCATGTGTGTATTTTTACTCAAAACTGGGTTTTGTATCAATTCTTTTTTTGACCATGCTGTGCGACATGTTGGATCTTAGTTCCCCAACCAGGAATTGAACCCTTGCTCCCTTCAGTAGAGGTAAAGAATCCTAATCACTGGACCATCGGGAAAGTCCCAGGCTCTGTGTTTCAGTACTCATTCTACTGTTACCACTCACTTTTAAATCGGAGATAATCATGTCATGTTGTTTTATAAAACTATGTAAATGACTGAATAAAATTTTCTGGGACATGTTGCACATGTCCTACATCACTCTGAACCTGAGCCTTTCACAAATGAAAGATAGTGGTGTGTAGGATAATCGTAAATATGGATAGACTATCTTTAAGTTGACTTTTATAGTGACTGATTCATAAATTATTTGTAAGTAGAGATGTTGGAGACATTTTATTGACCCTTTCCTTCCCAGCTATACAGAAGACTAAGACAAGGCCTTTAGTTAAATGATTGATTGGAAGTAAGCATATAGTGGCAGTTTTTATACTTATGGTCTTGGTTTCTTTAGATCCATTTACACCATTGAGACATTTTTTAGCTAGTCTGCTTAGTGTGTGAAACACAGGTTTTAACTAAAAGTTTTGTGAATTACATGCTGATTAATTATCATTTAGTGGTTCTGTGGACTAATAGAGTTTTCTAGAGTTTGTCTGCTTCTTCTGCCAGTATGTGTTTCTCCATTCTTCAAAACAAAGATGTTTTACTGGTGCAGTGTTCATGATTCTCTGTTTGTTTTTGTCTCCATTATTGCAGGTTCATGTCAGGACCGGCCTTTTTCATGGTACTGAACTCCTGTGTAAAACTGTCGTAAGCTCAGCGATATCAGGGAAAAATGATCATATTCGGAATGAACCACTGGAATTTGATATCAACACTTGTGACCTGCCACGAATGACTCGATTATGTTTTGCTGTTTATGCAGTTTTGGATAAACTGAAAACTAAGAAATCAACTAAAACCATGAATCTCTCTAAATATCAGACCATCAGGAAATCTGGAAAAGTGGTAGTTATATACTAATTTCTGAAAAAATTTTATAATGGAATAATAACAACATAATGGAATAACTTTAAACTTTAAAATAATAGAGTAATATAAATGAAATTATATCATGTAACTTTGGTCCCAAGAATTGATCTTTAAAAAGACATTAAGTCTCCCTTATGTCATTTTCATTTTTCTTTTGGCAAATTTAGTAAATATAAATATAAGTGTTCTATTATAAATGTTTGCTTTTTAGAAAATATAGTTAAGAATGAAAAGAGTTAAAATATTACAGGTTAACTGAAACTTCAGGTGTCAGATGTATTTAAGAATCCAAAATTTTATGCATTTTAGAAAGATCACTCAACACCCCATGTAGGGTCTGGGACAACTCAGTAATTAAACACATCATTTCTAGAAGTGAAATATATGAATATTCACACTAAATAAGACAAATGAAGGCTGTCAGTTAGCTTCATGTCATTTCTGGTCATGTTTTATTGTCAAATGAATTATAAATGAACCTTTGCTTTTCAAGAGCTTCTTTGACTTTGAAATTGTGGATAAAGCATGGTGAACCTGTTCTCATATCTCATCTTCCATTTCACATTTTCAAGTCTCTTTTGTTTTCTTCTTACTTTATGGAAAGGGTTTTTTTTTTTTTTTTGAGGATGGGTATATGAGTTTTATACGTTAAAAAATGTGGTTACTCTGTTTATAAGAATTTGTATCCTTTTATTCTTAACATGAGAATGTAAGCATTTCCACTAGTTATTACCATGTAGTTGATAAAAAATGAATATTGTTTAAAAGTCAGATAAGAGTTATTTCCTTAGTGTTTTTTTCCTCCACTGATACATAATTTTAGTCAAGGTGTTCAAGCATTTATAGCCTTTTGTATACTGTACTGTACTGTATGTGCTTAGTTGTGTCCAACTCTTGCAACCCCACAGACTGTAGCCTGCCAGGCTTCTTTGTCCATGGGATTCTCCAGGCAAGAATACTGGAGTGGGTTGCTGTTTCCTGGGACTAGGTTAATTAGTCTAATTGTCTACATAAAAGTTCTGTTAGCTTGGTGTTTCCTTTTTAGAAATGTAAATAAATTCTACAATATCTAGAGACATTGCCTTTTTCTAAATTAAGATTTATGTAGGCTGAAAGCTCTTAAAACATATAATCTGACATTGTATCAGACATATTTTCTTGAATTATTAAAAATTCCTCATCACTTGCAATGGCTGCACAATAAATGTTCTATTTTTTGGATACTCTATTGTGAGAGACATTAATTAGCTTTTAGAATTTTTTGAAACCATTATGAAGATATTGAACATCTTACCATGTACATCTTGTTTTTATATTGGGTGATTTTGGGGGAAATCATCTAGAACTCTAGAAACAATATTGAAGCAAAAGGTATGTGCCTGTTCATACCTTAAAGTTCATTCTTAGCATATTGATGCAATGGTGTCTTTTTCAACAGCATTATCCTGTAGCCTGGGTAAATACAATGGTTTTTGACTTTAAAGGACAGTTGAGATCTGGAGATATAACATTACACAGCTGGTCTTCATTTCCTGATAAGATTTACATTCTAATCCTTAGTGTTAAAGAGTAATTTTTGGCATGTGGGGACTAGTTAACATGTTTTTATGACTCATTCTTTTTTCAGTCTGGTAAAGAAACCATCTTTTCATATTTTTATTGTTTATTCTAAAACAGGTTTCCCAAAGATAATATTAATATATTTATAAGTGGTTTGTATCTGAATATATTTACTTTGATGATTATTTTCTCACATTAACTGTTTTATTTTTTATAGGTTTCTGAGAAAGTCTCCTTAAGAACAGTGTCTTTTTATAAGAACCTCTGTTGTTGCTAGTTGTTCTAAACTTCTACACCAGAAGAAACATTAACTAACATTGGAAGGATAGTAAAAATATTTATTCTTTAGTTAGCTTTAGCCTGAAACTTGAGCTAGGAGAGGAGCATCTTCCATACACCTATATTTCTTAAATAGTACTCCTGTGAGGTAGATGGCTTTCTTCCATTTTATGGATGAAAAAGGGAAATTCACTGAAAAGTCAGTCAGTCTTATGTTACTGGTTCAAACCTAGGATTTGTGCAAAAGATTACTTGACTCTTCATTGTTTGTATAGCTTTCCCAAATGTTGGAAATTTTATTTTGTGTTAAAATACTGTTTTTTCCCCCCTGTCTTCATTGTTGGTTAATCTATTTAATAAAATTGTGAACCTCCTTGCTTTTAAAAATTATTTTGTGGGTGACAAACCTTTTTAAATGTTCCATCTTAGTCGTTGCTACCTGAGAAACTGTTTTTGGATAATCAGTTATCCACAGACGTATTTATAAACTGCTCACATCCTAGTATTTTATTTGTGTATGTTCTTTTATTCCTACCCTTTCCTGCATACACCTCCATGAATTTTCACTAACCACGTTATTCCCTAAATATAGGTGAGTAGTGTGCATTTACACATTTCTTAAGAGGAGCTGTAGCTTCAGAGTAAAAATTATTCATTTCAGCAGTATACTTTTTTAAATTTAGACTCACACATGTTCTCCAAAATCAGTAAGTAACTTGACTGAAATTTTTAGAAAAATTGACAATTTTTGCAATTAACTTGGCATCCCATGGACCTGAATTTATCTCTAACAAAATGTTAGAGATATTTGTTCTGCTTGTTGTGTTTCTAGAATTCACATTTATCCTTGTAGATACAAGTTAGAAACACAGGAACTATAAATACTCTAATTTCTAGAGTTCTTAGCTTATCATTAGAAGGTTTATAATCACATTAATTCTTTATGTATATAGCAGGAAATACAAACACCAATTTCTAGTTTTCTCCCTATTTTAAAGCAAAATAGCATATTTTATGCAGTGTTCTGTTTGGGGCTGATAATACTAAAATGCTACACTGGACTTTAGATAGGTTGCAATTGATAGGACAAAATAACACTACTATGTAGATTACACAGATAGAGGATATTATTAATTTGTTGAGAAGTCAGCTTTAGAAGTGTGGCGATTATGAGAATTCCTTCAATCTAGGTCAAAATGGAATCTGTGAGAGTTGAGAGTATTAAACATGATAAGCAAAGGACTGACTAAAGAGCTGAAACTTTTAAATATTTTGTAAAGATTTTCTAGCCATGAGGGAGAAGGCAGTGGCAACTCACTCCAGTCCTCTTGCCTGGAAAATCCTGTGGACGGAGGAGCCTGGTAGGCTGCAGTCCATGGGGTCGAGAAGAGTCGGACACCAGACTGAGCGACTTCACTTTTCACTTTCATGCTTTGGAGAAGGAAATGGCAACCCACTCCAGTGTTCTTGCCTGGAGAATCCCAGGGACCGGGGAGCCTCGTGGGCTGCCGTCTATGGGGACATGCAGAGTCGGACACGGTTGAGCGACTTAGCACCAGCAGCAGCAGCCTTGAGAGATAATTCTGAGTTTGCATGCTACCTGGACATCAGGTCTGGACGGGATATAGTTTTATCTTTTATTTCCTTACTAAAGTACAAAAGAATGTGCGAAGAATCTGTTACGAGAGAAATAGTTTGGAGAGGGGAGGCTTTAGTTTGTACTGCTGTTTCCTCAGAGTTTCGTCTTTTCAAAAGTTTACTTCTCTGTGAAGTGAGAAAGTTATATGACCTCCAGAGTTTAAGATAATGTTGCATTTCTGATTACCATGCATTATCTGTGAATGGACGATACTTAGAGTGATAGAAAAGATGAAGGAGTGTCTTGAAGAAGTACCACTTGGATGGAATGTTTCAGAAACTACCAAAGAAGGTGTTTATATCAGCAGCTTTGAGATCACAGAGAAATATTACCAACATTAGGTTTGTCAAAAGGACGTCATTGATGACACTCAAAATACCAGTTTGGGTACTATGATGACTATGAAAATCAGAATATATGTTCATATCAGAGCATGAGAAATTAATGTATAGTGATGAAATAATAAAAATTCCTGTGGACCACCTAATTTTGAGTGACAGTAGTTCGAACTTTTTTTATTTGTGGATTGAGAATACTTGAACAAATTTGAAGAAAGATGTGAGGTAGCTATTAATTTTTATTAATTTTTTTCATTTTAAAGATGCTATGTAAACTCATATTCAAAATTTTGTGCCAAGTATTAAGAAAATTAGAGGTTTAGTGATATTGTCTATCACACTTCCATAGGTGACACAGTTGTCATCCCTCTCCCCCCGCCAACAACACACACAGACAAATATTTATTAGACTGTGCTGGGTCTTAGTTGTGGCATGAAGGATCTTTAGTTGTAGCATGCAGGATCCCATGGAGAGTTTGTCTTTGAAGATCTATGTAGGATGAAAAGTTTAGTCTTTAAATGTGTATAATATATTTATATTTTTTAGTTTTCTTTAAATTGTACAATTGCATATATGATCATTTAAAAAACATAATGCAGATATAAAAAGTGAAAATTTCTTTATTTTTATTTAATGTTTTCTTTTTATTTAATGTTTTCTGCTTTACCCACTTGTATTCATTTTACTTTTCAAATTACTTTTATAATTATTGCTTAATATTAATAACTATGATATAATTTTATCACATAACAACCTTATGAAATAGGATGGCAATTACCAGTACACTTTATACATATGGATACAATTAAATCGTTTGCAGAGAATTAGTTAACTCAGTAACTGGATATGGGTCTTCAGGTTTTTTTACCTGCTGAGCCTTTCCAGTAGACCAGTGGGTTCCCCATCTTTTCAAGAATCAGAGCCTCTTTTGAATTTATTAAATTCAGAAAATATTTTAAGCTTTTCTCTTGACATTACTTCTGCTTTTGTTATCTGCTAATTCAGAAGAAAATATAAGAAATGATAAAAACTTATTCTCTGTTTGGTAAATATTACATTGTTTTGTTGCTAAATCTTGCCCAACTCTTTGAGACACCATGGACTGTAGCCCACTAGGGTCCTGCATTCATGGATCTCCAGGCAAGAATACTGGAGTGTGTTGCCATTTCCTTCTCCAACTATTACATACTTTTGCATTCTCTTAACCAGAAAATATTTACCTATATTAAAAATTTGCTCATATATACTAGCCACTGCTTACTTTATCTATAGAGAATCCTTGTATACTCTGGGAGTCAATAGTTCTTTATAGTAAAGAGTTTGTCAAGTGTTTGAAGATTGGGAATCACCGCATAATACCACTTTGCATTTAAAATTCATGCTTACGTTATAAACCATAGAAATGCCATATCATATGTAGCTCCTGTACATGTGGATGTATAAGTCTATGTACAAGTCTAGACATTTATACCTATAATTTTACAAATACAAGAGCCAAATTTTAATTTTTTCCATTTTTAAAACAGATTATTGAAAAAGGAGCTGAGATTGCAAGCAGTGATAGTGCTAATGTATCAGTAAGTATCAAGGTTTTAAAGTAGCCTTATGTTGGAGAAGGAAATGGCAACCCACTCCAGTATTCTTGCCTGGAAAAGTCCATGGACAGAGGAGCCTGGCGGGCGGCAGTCCATGGGGTTACATGACTGAGCATGTGTGCATGAGGGTGGAGGGAGATGGGTTGGTAGCAATAAAGTGGTAGAACTAAAAAAAAAAAAATAGCCTTATGTTACAAAGTTGTGCTTATTATTAGCCACTTTCTTGTCATTTACGGTAATGGACTTACAGAAGACCATACTCATATACAAGAATAATCTGAATGTATGTGAGTATGTACATGCTAATATTTTGTTAAATGGCAGCTGTTTCTGGTTGGTCTGTGTTTAGTTAGTAAGCACTTTTCTGGTTCAAGCACAGGTTCAGCAGCTGGTCTGTGAGGGATGCTCTGACCCTTCATAAATTAACGATACCATGTTTTAAATGGTATTCAGTTGAATGAGGAGGTTATATTTTCTTAACTTCTCTGACAGAGCAGATATATTTAAGGCAGGTTTTGCAGTGCTAGGGACCCAGGTTTCTTGCATCTTGATAATCTTTCATGTTAATATGTAGTTTTTATCTCATTTAATACCGGTGCTTCAGCTTTCTACATTACTACCTTCCAGCCCACAGGAACAGGAAAAGTTAGACTAGAGACCTAACGATAAGTGAGACAGAAATGTAGTCCTTGGCTGGCAGTCGTGTACTTGGCTAAGAGTAAGAGATTATAGTTAATAAAGCAAGCAGGGGACAGTGCACACTGACAGACAAACAGCAGTCTCTGCTACACACACCATCCCATTGTTTCTGCCCAGACTTCAAAATAGACTACTTTGTTTATTTTGTTTACAATATGTGTGATATTTCTGTCATCTATATTTTTTAATAATAATCTTTTCTACTTTGACCTTAAAACTTTCCTGAGTTTTCATCTGATATTTTCTTTTCATGTCATCAGTTTATAATTTTCAAGTGACTATAGTAATGCCACTCTATATGGAATGGTCATTAGTTAGAAGCCAGGATGCAAATGGAGATAATGTCTATGCTTTTATTATTTGTACAGAATGAACACAATATTTAATGTTGTAGTTAGAGAAATGTCTGGCCCAGGCTGTCTTCTTCGTTTCTTTTTCTTCTTTTTTTTTCTTTAATCAAAAAAAATTTTTTTAATTGCTTTTTAATTACATTTTAAATTTTGGTTGCCCTGGGTCTTCCTTTTTGTGCACAGCCTTTCTCTAGTTGCAGTGAGCAGGGGCTACTCTGTAGTTGCAGCACATGTGTTTCTCACTGTTGCGGAACAGGGGCTATAGGCCGTATGGGCATCAATAGTTCCACTTGTGGGCTCTAGAGCCTGGGCTCAGTAGTGGTGGTGCATGGGCTTAGTTGCTCCATGCTATGTGGAATCTACCTAGACCAGGGATTGGAACCTGTATCGCTTGTATTGGCAGGCATATTCTTAACCACTGGACTACCAAGGAAGCCCTTTCTTAATTGAGGTACAATTGCTTTACAGTGTTTCAGGTGTAGAGCAGAGTGATTCAGTTTTATGTATATGTTTCAGATTCTTTTCCATTATCGATTATTACAAGATACTGAATAGAGTTCCCTTTGCTATACAATAGATCTTTATTTTCTGTTTTATATATAGTTGTGTGTATCTGTTAATTCCAAGCTCCCAAATTATTCCCCTTAACTTTCTACTTTGGTAACTGTAAAGTTTGTTTTTTGGTGTTTGTATCTATTTTTGTTTTGTAGAAAAAAGTTCACTTAGTGTGATAATCTAAGTGAATTATACTTCACTTAGTGTGATAGTCTCTAGGGTCATTCCTTTTGCTGTAAGTGGCAATATTTCATTCTGTTTTTAAATTTCTTTATTGAAGTATAGTTGATTTATAATTTTGTGGTAATTTCTACTGTATAGCAAAGTGATGCAGTTATACATATATGTGCATATTCTTTTCCATTATGTTTTATCACAGGATATTGAATATAGTTCCATGTGCTATACAGTAGGAAATACTTGATTCTTTTATGACTAATATTCCGTTGTAAGATGTGTACATATGTGTGTATACACACCACATCTTTGTCCACTCATCTGTCAGTGAACATTCACATCCCTTCCATGTCTTGGCTGTTGTCAGTAGTGCTGCTGTGGGTATCAGTGAGCAGGGATCTTAAGTTAGAGTTTTCATCTTTTCTGGATATATGTCCAGGAGTGGAATAGTTGGATCATACAGCCACTCTAGTTTTCAGTCTTTTTAAGGACCATACTGTCTTGTATAGTGGTTGCAGCAGTTTACATTACATTCCTACCAACAGTGTAGTGGGGCTCTTTTTTCTTTACACTCTTTCCAGCATTTGAATTGTAGGCTTTTTGATGATTAGCATTTTGACTGGTATGAAGTGGTACCTCATTTTTGTCTTGATTTGTATTTCTCTAATAATTAGAAATGTTGAGAATCTTTTCTGGTGCCTATTGGCCATCTGTATGTCTTCTTTGGAGAAATAGCTATTAATATTTAGATGTTCTGCACATTTATGTTGGTCCTTCAGTGGACCGGAACCTGGTGATCTGGAGTCAACGATAATAAAGAGAGAGAAAGAGGCTGATATCCCCTGGTTTACGCGGAAAGCCAATAAAGCCCTGTTCTTAGAGCTTGCACTGCTGCACGTAGGCACCAGGCGCCCTCTCGAGTGGGTGAAGGCACAGTGCACCTTCTCGAGAGGGTCTTAGAAGCCTGGGCAAGAAAGTGAGCTCAGTGGGCCTCCGTGCTCCAAGGAATTAGCCTGAAAGAGAGAGAGAAGGAAAGAAAGACACGGGGACCAAAGCTCTGATGGAGCAAAGGTGTTTTAATCAACATGGTGTGGGTATATATACTGTCTTACAAGGTAGTTATTCTCAGCAAAGCTAAAGATTAAAATTCCAGATTTACAAAACATAAGGTGATCCCTATTAAAGAGAGAGAGTTGTAAACAATCACTTTTTACCATAAGGTTCATAAGAAAGAAGAGGGTACTTATCACCATACTGAAAAACTAACGAAGGAAAAGCCTGGATTCCTCAGCCCGGGGAAAGGCGTGCCTCTCCTCTTAATTCCTGAATATTCAGGAATTAATAAGGGCCAGAGGATTCCTGACAGATCCAAAGCAGCACACAGGAAGCTTCCTGTTAAATGCTTCCTGACAATTTAAAAAATTTTTTGTTTGTATTTTTTTTATTGAGCTGTATAAGCTGTTTGTATATTTTGGAAATTAATCTCTTGTTGATTGCATTGTTTGTAAATATTTTCTCCCATTCTGTAGATTGTCTTTTCATTTTGTTTAGGATTTCCTTTACTGTGCATAAGCTGTTAAGTTTAACTGGCTCCCATTTGTTTACTTTTGCTTTTGTTTCTGTTACTGTAGGAGACAGATAAAAAAATGTTGCTGCAATTTATTTCAAAGCGTATTTTGCTTATGTTTTCCTCTAGGAGTTTTATAGTACCATTTTGAGTTTATTTTCGTATGTAGTATTAGAGAATGTTCTGATTTCATTCTTTTACATGTAGCTGTCCATGTTTTCTCGAGGCCACTTATTGAAGAGACTGTCTTTTCTCTATTGTATATTCTTGCCTCCTTTCTTGTAGATTAGTTGACAATAAGTGTATGGATATATTCCTGGGCTTTATGTTCATTTCCATTGATCTATGTGTCTGTTTTTGTGCCAGTGCCATACTGTTTGATCACTGTAGCTTTGTAGTATAGTCTGAAGTCAGGGAGTGTGATTGCTCCAGCTTTGTTCTTCTTTCTTAAGATTGTTTTGGCTATTTCCCAGGCTGTCTTCTGCTTTTTATAGAGTTCTCAAAAATGTCCATAGCCCTGCAGTGCAAGTAACTCCTACTCCAAATACTTTCTGAGTACAGTTGACCCTTGAAGAAAACAGTTACTGCGTAGGGCCTTTTACACACAGATTTCTCATTAAATACATACTACAGTACCATGTGATCTGCAAGTTGATTGAATTTGTGGATACAGAACCTCAGATACAGAGTATCAGCTGTAAAATTATACATGGTTTTTGACTGTGCCGAGAGTCTGCATCCCTAATCCTCATGTTGTTTAAGGGTCAACTGTAGTTCTCTTTAAGGAAATAAAATAATTTTATTACAGTTATACACTTATCTGGTTGTCTGGAAATTATGGTAGCATACAATTGCAGTCTAAGAGATAACATTTATATAGGCCCGTCTTCATTCTCATGCCTGTTTTTAGTTACCCTTTATTAGTCTTAATATTGCTCTTTGAATATCAGAAGTCTAAATTATTTTGTGTTATTTCTCCTATGATCTACTGCTATCTTACATAAATCAGAGGTTCTTTCCTTAATGAGGATGCAATATTCTTGTCCAGGTTTGCTGTATTTTTTTGTTTTTAGTGGGCAGATAGTTGTTGTCCAGTCACTCAGTCATGTTGACTCTTTGTGACCCCATGGACTGTAGCACATCAGGCTTGCCTGTCCTTCACCATCTCCTGGAGTTTGCTCAAAACTCATGTCCATCGAGTCAGTGATGCCATCCAACCATTTCATCCTCTGTCGTCCCCTTCTCCTCCTGCCTTCAGTTGTTTCCAACATTAGGGTGTTTTCCAGTGAGTCAGCTCTTCGCATCAGGTGGTCAAAGTAGTGGAACTTCAGCTTCAGCATCAGTCCTTCCAATGAATATTCAGGGTCAATTTCCTTTAGGATTGACTGGTTTGATCGCCTTGCTGTCCAAGAGACTCTCGGAAGTCTTCTCCAGCACCACAGTTCAAAGGCATCAATTCTTCAGTGCTCAGCCCTTTTTATTGTCTAGTTCTCACATCCATACATGACTACTGGAAAGACCAGACTTTGACTATATGGACCATTGTAGGCAAAGTAATGTCTCTGCTTTTTAATACGCTGTCTAGGTTTGTCATAGTACAATGAATAAATTATATGGAACCAAAAATGTAAGTTTTTTTTACTAACTGCTACTTGCCTTTCTCTCCTAGAGATATGTGTATAAACAGTTTAGCTTTGTGTGCACATATCTGTATATTTTTTTCAAACTTCGAGATCTTTTTAGTTTCTCCCTTTTTCGTGCAATGTATTTTATGGATCTTGTAATGTTTGTAGGAAGAGTTCCACTTCTCTCTTTATGAAAGCCTTGTTAATATTTCATGACATTAATTACTGATAGCCATTAGTTACTAAATATTCATATCTCCACTGATGTATGTTTGCTTATTTCCACTTATTCTCTACTGAAGCTTTGTTGCAGTGACTGTTTTGTATGTCTTTATACATATTTGTGTTTTATAGGATAAATTCATATAAATAAAATTATAGACTGAAAGGTTTGTCCCCTTTTAGTAAGAAGTCCATCAAGTTGCATACCCTAAAAGAGTTAAAACACACTGTGGGAGGGTTTCTATCCTTTTGCGTTTCTGCCAACCCTTTTAATGTATTGATTCGGTGAACATAAACTGATGTCACTTGCATTTTCTTATGATTAGCCACGTTGGAGTTTGTTTCTTTAGATTTTTATCTTTTGAAAGATTTCTGTTTATTCCTTTTTCATGGCTATTCTGTCACATTAGTTCTCTCTGAGGAATAAAACAATCTTATCTTTAAAGTGGTCTTGCTTCTTCTTTTGGCATCTATCTTTTCTTCTTATTTTGGCCTTTCTCAATGTTTGGTGATTCTTAGTTTAGCTCTTTTGTATTTGTGGCTCCCTGGTTATTTGCTTATTCACTGTAACCTGCATTAAGTATCTGTAGGATTTGGGGTAGGCTGTGCTGAAAATGAGTTTCCTGTATGTGAAGATTTCCTCCCTTCTGAGATCAAGTGTCTCCCACGTACTCAGTACCCTGCTCCTCACCTCAGTTTTGGGCTGATCCTGTTCCTGTTTCAGCTCAGCACAAACAGAGCAAGGGGCATGCATGACCACAGCAACTGCTCTACCTGCAGATCCTTTACTAACTCCCCTGATGATTCCCCCTGGTCTCCTCTCATTCCTTGAATCCTCTGATTCTAAGCTGGAATGCATCCTGGAACTGTGTTTCTCACTACTGCTTGAATCCTATCAGATCTGATCCCTGATCCTCTCTGCTTTCTCTCTTTAAAGGATTCCTATGTTAGGCACTGTCTCTTGTATCCCAGAACTGGTTAGTATTTTGTATCCCAAATACTGGTTAGTATTTTCAAATACTTAAAATACTCCATCTTTTTGAATGAAAGGAATAAAGAGAATTATGTTCTCACTCCACTGTTTTAATCCTCTCTTCATGTATATGTCAAGAGCATGTTACATTCCTTAATAAGATCATGGTAAGTTCACTTGTTGAATTGTGCGTGTGTGTGTACGTGTGTGTGTGTGTGTGTATTCATTCACTCTGTCATGTCTGACTCTTAGCGACCCCATGGATTGCAGCCTGCCAGGCTCCTCTGCCCATGGAATTTTCTAGGCAAGAGCAGTGGAGTAGGGTGCCAGTTCCTCCTCCAGGGGATCTTTCCATCCAGGGATGCAACCCATGTCTCTTGCATTGGCAAGCAGATTCTTTACCACTAGCGCCACTAATACCCAGTTTATGTAATACATTTTGTTTATCCACTTGTTTGCTTCCACATTTTAGCTATTGTGAATAACACTGCTATGAACTTGAGTGTGCAAATATATTTTTGAGATGTTTCTGTCAATTCTTTTGGCTATGTACCCATAAGTAGAATTACTAGATCATATGGAAATTCTGTTTTTTATCTTTTGAGGAACTACCATTCTTTTCTAAAATAACTGTTCCATTTTACATTCCCACCTGCAAGATCCAACTGCAAAAGGATTCTAGTTTTTTTCATATCCTTCTCAACAGCACTTCTGTTCTTTTGAAAGTGTTAAGCCTAAGAGATATTGGCATTTTAAAAAACATGTAGTTGCCAAAGATTGTGGGATATCTGTAGAATAGAAAAAAAATGTTATCTTTGTGAATTATGATTCTTGAATTGATCTTCCTAGCCAGTAGTTCTCAACCTGAGACTTTTTTTTGCCTCAAGTGGGGCATTTAGTACGTCTAAAAGTTTTCTTATTTGTCTCAACTCACTGGAGTTTGTTTCTGACAGTTAGTGAGTGGAGTTCAGGGGCTACTCAACTTCCTTCAATGCACAAGACCATCCTCCTATGAGATGGCATGGGGGTTAGAAACCCTGCTCTAATCTAAAACATCTGTGTTTAAAAGTTTGTTTTATTTTCTTATTGCTGAATCTCAGGCACAAAATCTTAACGACTGGCTTTTGTGAATGCAGATGGTGACTCAGCCTTTAGTTCAGAGGTTCTGGGGATCTACCTAGAATGTTTTCTTAATAGAATGATTTGGAATCTTTAAAGCCCTCTATTTGACAGAAGAAAAGAGCAAACATTAAAAAAAATCTCAGACTTTCTGAAAACCTGAGAGAAGAGTATGAAGAATTCCCGTACAGCTTTCTCCAACTTCCCCAACTGTTAACACTTTGCTGTATTTGTTCTATTGTTCCATGTGTGTGTATGCATTTCTTTCAGAATCATTTGAGATGAAGTGCCATCCATTATGCCATTTATCCTTTAATTCTTCAGTGTATATTTCCTAAAAATGAGGACATTCTCATAGTTAACCAGAGTCAATTCATGAAAATCAGGGAAATAATGTTGATACAGTTCTATTGTCTGTTCCCCACATTCCATTCATATTTAGCCAGTTGTCTCTGTAGTGTTCTTTAGGCCCAGGATTCAACCCAGGATTACTTGTTGTATTTCTTTGACATGTGTCTTTAGTTTACTTCATTTTAAAACAGTTCCTCAGTCTTTCCTTATCTTTAGTGACTGATTTTCCTTTTTTTTAAGGAGACAGATCAGTTACTTTGTAGAATGTCACTCCGATTGGATTTGCCTAATGTTTTGTCATGATCGGATTCTAGCTATGCATTTTTAGCATGAATACATAAAGTTGGGGGGGGGGGGGCTTCCCTGATGACTCAGTGGTAAAGAATCTGCTGCCAATGCAGGAGATGCACAAGACGAGGGTATGATCCCTGGATTGGGAATATCCTCTGGAGGAGGAAATGGCAACCCAATCCAGTATTCTTGTTGGGATAATCCCATGGACAGAGAAGCCTGGCGGGCTACAGTCCATGGGGTTGCAAAGAGTCGGACACAACCGAGCACATTAAAGTGGTGATGTGTCCTTACTGCATTTTACTCACAGGCAAACAATGTCAATTTGTCATTTTGATTCTTTTTTTTTGGTGGTTGTTGTTCCATTACTGTTGACATTAATTATTATTACTTGGTTAGGATAGTGTCTACTAGGTTCTTCTACTATGAAGTAAGTAGTTTGTGGACTTATTTTGCGACTTAGGAAACATACTGTTTCACAGCTAACTTTCACCCACTTGTTTTAGTATTTATTAATACAGATTGTCTGAACCAGTATTACAGTAGTTTCCAAAGTGTGATTTTCAATTTTATTTTCCTTTTGGGCTTGTTAGTTGACTTATACTGTAGGGTAGATGTTCTTCTCACACCCCCACCTCCCATTTATTTACTTAAAAATGTTATAGTAGTTTGAATATGTGATTTCTTTTTTATTTAATGACATAGTTAATTTTGATGTGCAGATTTGACGCAGATTTTGCCTGTGGCAACTCAAGTTTTATCTTGTGCCTGTTTGACCTTCGGTATCATTCTTTGAGCATCTCCTTTTTTCTGGTACAAGAAAGTGTTCCAGGCTCATCTGGTGATTTCTTTACTCCCACTTTCATTTCAGTCATTCCTCCTGGGAGTCCTGATTCCTTTTGTTTGTCAAAAGTATTTAGAGTCCAAATTCTGGGCACTCGGTATTCTCATTGTCCTTGGCATGTAATTACATTAAGTCTTTTCATGAAACAGAGCTAAGTAGTATGTGTTCGGCTGCATATTTGAGCATCCCTGATGACTCAGTGGTGAAGAACTCACCTGCCAATACAGGAGATGCAAGTTTGATTTCTGGGTCAGGAAAATCCCCTGGAAAACTAAATGACAATCCACTCCAGTATTCAATTTCCTGGGAAATCCCATGGACAAAGGAACCTGGCGGGCTGCACTGCATGGGGTTGCAAAAGAATCAGACATGACTTAGTGACTAAACGACAACAAAAAGCAGCAAGACATGTTTCTTTCCTTATCTATCTACTAAAAACGACGAGTTCTTATCACTGTCTCTAATTTGGATTCACTACCACAGGATTTCTTTTTAGTCTGTGCCTTAACATATTTTAATTTACCTTCTGACAGTGAGTAATCTGGATTCCTATCAACCTTAACATACTTATTTGCTCAATCCTCTGTTTGTAATCAATCTCCCAATCATTTAACTGTCTTCTCACTCTCTGTCCCACCAGCTATGACTGCATGGACTGTCTCATCCTCAGCTGTGTGTTTTTCAGGTCCCCAGTCTGGCCAATGCATAGTTAATTCTGTCCTTTGAAAGCATGTTGCTAACACGTTTTGAGTTTCTAGCCTCTCTGAATATGACAGATGAATTTTCCAGACCCCTGACCCCCCACCTCCAGTGAGCAAGGGGAAAGAGCCATAGTCTTTTTTCGTATACTCATGGCAGGATACATATGTTGTGTTTTATTTTGGTCAATAATTCATAATATGTATATGATTTGAAAAATATAAACATAAAGACAAAGCAGAGAATATGGGTGTTAATTTTCATTTTTTTCCATCATTACTTAAATTCAGGCATTTTAACATGAGTATAAGTTCTTCAGTTTCACTGCAATATAATGTTTCATTGCTGATTGTTTTGTAAAAGAATGTAAGGTTTTTTTTTTTTTTTTTTTTTTGCTTCCTGCAACATTTCTGGTAGTTGTTTGTTTTAACCTTGGACTTATTCAGTACTGTGCTTCTCATAGCTCAGTAAACAATCACAGTGCAATTACACAGCCTACTCATTGCTCTTCCCTCTTCCTTTACTACTATGTCTTCAGTATATTTACTTGTAGCAGGTCTGTAAAGTTTTATTTTGATCCGTGAGATTATAGTAGGTCTGCTAGCTTTTTTTCACCATTTAACTCAACAGCAGTCTGCCTTTCTCTGGCATGAACACTTTATGTTCTTCGTTGTTTGCAGTATCAGCTTTCACTTTTATATGTAAGTGTAGGAGTTTCATTTTCAAATTCTGATTACTTATCATGATCATTTTTCAAAGAAACTCAGTCAAGTTTGTGAAATAAAGCATACCATGTTTAGATTGAGGCTTTGAATATAAACCCACTGTAATTCATACATGGGGAGAGAGAGAGAGTTTGTGTCTGTATGGATACATGTGTATAAAAAGACTTTATTTTTGCTAAGAGCAGTTTTAGACTCAAAACAGATTTAGGAGGACTGTACAGAGATTTGCCATATATCCCTGCCCCTGCACATATATAGGCCTCCTCTTTATCAGCATCACTCACCAGAATGGTACATTATAACTAGGGAAGAATCTACGTTAATATATCATAATCACTTAACAGCCATAGTTTGCCTTAGATTTCCTTCCTGCTATTGTGTATTCTGTGGGTGTGGACAAATGTACAATGACATACAGGACTTCCAAAGTAGTGCAGTGGTAAACAAAACACCAGCCAATGCTAGAGACGCAGGAGACGTGGGTTGGATCCCTGGGGCAGGAAGATTCCCTGAGGAGGAAATGGCAACCCACTCCAGTATTCTTGCCTTGAAAATTCCATGGACAGAGCCTGGTGGCTACAATCTATGTGGTAGCAGAGTCGGACACACTGAGCACGTATGCACACATGCATAATGACATATCTATCCCTGGCAACCGCTGATCTTTTTAATTTCTCCATAAAAAAAAAAAGCAAAGCTTTTTTTCCAGAATGTTGTAGTTGGAACCATATCACATATAGCCTTTTCAGATTGTCTCCTTTCTATTGGTCATATGCATTTAAGGTTTCCCTGTGTCTTTTTGTGACATGATAGCTCATTTCTTTTAGTGCTAAATAGTTTTCCATTCTGTGTATTACAGTTTATCCATTCAGTTACCCATTCACCTACTGAAAAACATCTTGGTTGCCTCCAAGTCTTGGAAACTTTAAATAAAGCTGCTATAAACATCCATGTGCATGTTTTTGTGTGGACATAAGCTTTTGACTCCTTTTGGTCAATATAAATAACCAAAGAGTGTGATACTGGATTGTGTGGTAAGAGTGTTTAGTTTTGTAGGAAACTGCCAAACTGTCTTCCTAAGTGATTGTAGTATTTTGCATTCCCATCAACATTGAATAAGAGTAACTCTACATCCTTAGCAGCTTTTGATATTATCAGTGTTTTGGATTTGGTCCATTCTAATAGGTATGTAGTCATATTTCATTTTGTTTTAATTTGCATTTACCTGCTGACATGTGATGTTAAACATCTTTTCATATATCTGTTCAGTTCAGTCGCTCAGTCATGCCTGACTCTGTGACCCCATGCACTGCAGCACACCGGGCTTCCCAGTCCATCACCAACTCCCAGAGCTTGCTCAAACTCATGTCTATCCAGTCGGTGATGCTATCCAACCATCTCATTCTCTGTTATCCCCTTCTCCTCCTGCCTTCGATCTTTCCCAGCATCAGGGTCTTTTCCAATGAGTCACTTCTTTACATCAGGTGGCCAAAGTATTGGAGTTTAAGCTTCAGCATCACTCCTTCCAACGAATATTCAGGACTGATTTCCTTATATATATGTATATATTTTACCATTTGTATTTATTATTTGATGAGGTATCTGTTCAGGTCTTGGATCTGTATTTTTGTTTATTGTTTGTTTTCTTGCTATTGAGTTTTAAGAGTTCTTTGTATATTTTGGATACCAGTCCTTTATTATAAGATATGTACACAAATTTTCCCCCAGTCTGTGGATTGTGTTTTCATTTCACTGACAACTTCTTTTGCAGAGCAGATAATTTAATATTTCATGAAAGTTTAGCTTATCAGTTCTTTCAGTGATGGATCACGCATTTGGTGTTATGTTAAAAGTTATCACCAAACCCAAGGTCATTTAGATTTTCTCCTGTTTTCTTCTAGGAGTTTTATAGTTTTGTATTTCACATTTATTTTTACCTAAGTCATTTTGACCCTAAGGGTCATGTTGACCTTAACCTTGTTCTTTTTTCTTTGATAATGTGTTGATTCTTCTGGGTCTTTTGCCTTTCCATATAAACTTTAGAATCAGTTTTTTGATAGCCACATAATAACTTACTGAGATTTTAATTGGGTTAGAATTGAATCTATTGATATTAAGTTGAGGAAAACTGACAGTATTGAGTCTTCTTATCCATGAACATGGAATATAGCTCCATTTATTTAATTCTTTGATTACTTTCATCAGAGTTCTATAGTTTTCCTTATATAGATCTTGTATTTATTTTGTTAACTTTATACCTGTTTCCTTATTTTGGGGTAGTAATGTAAATGGTATTGTGTTATTCAATTTCAAATTCCACTTGTGTATTGCTAATACATAAGAAGATGATTTACTTTTATATATTAAACTTGTATCCCACACTTGGTGTAATTGCTTATTGGTTCCAATGGTGTTTTCGTTGACTGTTTCAGATTTTCTCTATGGGGAATTATGTTATTTTTAACATATGTATATACTATTTTGAATCTCACTACTTTAGAAAGTTAGTGGTTTGATTTATTCAGTTTAATATTGATATGAAATCCCAGCTAAAGTAATTTCAAGTACCAAATGGCATACTAATAGAATATGTTAATAAATCCTTACACAATCTTGTCAGATTGTTCTGGAGATTTTTTAAGGGGGTGGGGTAGGGGAGATACGTTTTTGCCTAAATGGTATAGTTTTTCTTTATATTTGGGAAAATGTATCTCTTTCTTTCATGTTAGTCTTAATTCAGAGTCTGGATTGAATAAACAGTATGGTCCATTTTCTTTATTTTAATATATTCTTATAAGGATTGGGAAAGAAAATGGGATAACTAATTTTTTTTTAATGTTTGATTTTAGCCAAGATTCAATTCTTAATCTAAATGGTTTAGTGCCTCAGAGCTAAGAAGGCATCTATTACTTTTTTCTAAAAAAAACTTCATAGGTTTTGTTCATCTTTGAGTTTGTTTTTTTCTTTATTGCAATTAAAAATTTAAAAAGATGAGAAACTCAGTTCAAATATGACTTCTTTTTAATCCAAATTGCAATTCTGCCACCTAGTGTTTGTACATGGACTTTAAAAGAGGATTCTTTTTTATTCTTTCTTTTAAAAAAACTAAGAATAATTTTTCCTTAATCTTTAGTTTATAAATTTAATACTCAGCTTAATAAAACTTTTAAAAGGAACTCCAGCTTTTTAATGAATTAGATTGTTAATATCTCACATTTTAAATTTCATTAATTAGTTTAAAAATTCATGGTATAATCAACCCTTGAACATCTTGGGTTTTAACTGTGCAGATCTAGTGATTTTTTTAAAAAAAATATACATATTCTACAGTATCACATGATTCGTGGTTTGGTTAAATGCACGGATTTAGGGGTTTTCTACTGCTTGGGAGTTGGTGCCCCTAACCCCTGTGTTCAAGGTTTACCAGTTAACGATTCAGTTTTGTAACGAGTAATTTTGCTCTCTTAGAGTCGAGGTGGAAAGAAGTTTCTTGCTGTACTGAAAGAAATCTTGGACAGGGTGAGAATGAAATGGATCTTATTTGGACTTTGCGACAAGACTGCAGAGAGAATTTCCCACTTGCATTGCCAAAATTGCTGCTGTCGATCAAGTGGAATAAACTTGAGGATGTTGCTCAGGTAACAAGAGATCATTTTTGTAACTCCATCTGGTGGTTATATTACTTTATTGATTTCATGTAAATTGTCCTTTCCTACAAACATGTTTCCATAGGTTGGATAATTTTCTGCAGGAGAAGTTTTCAGGTTTTAAACTCTAGATCTTCTGATCTAAATGGTAGACCAGAAAGTTTTAAGATTTCAAAATCCCGAATTCTGAGTAGGTTTTCTATGTCCTTTACTAACGATAATTAAAACTTAAGTCTTGGAATAATCATCCATAATTTCTGCCAGCATATGGTAGATCCTGGGTTACTTTTACCAGCTTTATCAATAAACTCAGGTTTTCATCTTAAGACCCTTTGCAATGAATGTCTAAAATGCATATGTATTATTTGAAATTAACCTCTATTTTTAGAAGTTAACATTTTAGATCATAAATTAAATGATCTAAAACATCACTTTTACTATTTATTTAAAGCTGGGCAGTGTTGATGAACGTTTGCTTTTAGGCAGTATAGAAAAAAGGAAAAAAAATTTGGATCCAGAAGAAGACACCAGATTTTAGCTACTTGATTTTATTTTCAAGAACCTATGAAAAAACAGTGGCATTATGAAATGCATTTGGTTATCAATTTTCTCCAGAAAGATTCTTGAAATGATTTTTTAATCAGAATGAATACATTTGTTATATTAAGAGAACTACATTTATTCACCTTACTTACTTGAATTCAATTGATCTTTTAAATTTTTTCTTGTTTTATTAAATCTATATTTGACTCTATGGGAGAAGGCAAGGGTGGAATGATCTGAGAGAATAGCATTGAAACATGTATATTATCAAGTGTGAAACAGATCGCCAGTCCAGGTTGGATGCATGAGACAAGTGCTCAGGGCTGGTGCACTGGGATGACCCAGAGGGATGGGATGGGGAGGGAGGTGGGAGGGGGGATTCAGGATGGGGAACACATGTAAATCCATAGCTGATTCATATTGTAAAGTAATTTTTTACTTTACATTCATATTGTAAAGTAATTAGCCTCCAACTAATAAAAATAAATGAAAAAAAAGCTTAAAAACTCTATAATGACTTAAATTTAGTTGAGAAATTCATATTTATTTTAATCTTGTATTTTTAAAATCTTTGCTTTATTTTATTTCTCAAATTAAGTTTAGAAAGGATTTCTTTTGAGTTTATTCCTAGTGTCTAACAGGTTTTTTTCAAATTATGTTACAAAATTATATGCCTTGTTTAAACTGTTTATACAGTTAGGCCACATGACCATTACCTACTTTGAAAAGGAGCTGTTTTTGTCAGGATGTCTTTTTTTTTTAAAGCTAGATTTTAATTGTTCCAATATAGTTGTCATCTAACCAGTTATTTCTTTAAATTCAAGGTTAGTTTTCTGTGAACCCCTATAATGGTTGAATGTAAGATATAAGAATTTTTTAGTTGGCACATTTGCCTACTTCTCATGAATAGCATTCATTTCTAAGTGCCTATCCAAAAACTACATCATTTTATTATTTTGAATAGAATTAGAATAGAAAAAAATTCTTACTGTATTCTTAAGATATCTGAAACAGAGGTTTTATATTCTAGTTGTCAGAAAATAGAATAAGACAGTTCAAGCTTAATATTTCTTTAATTTGAACCCCAGGGACACAGATTTTTATACTGAGGAATTTAGTATACTTGTCTCATTTCCATGAGTGAATCTAAAGCATTGTTTTCAGATATAAGTTAATTTCCTCCATTGTGTAGAAAAAGTCAGTAGTGTAACTTAATACTCAAATAGAAAAACCTAAATGTGTATAAGCAAGTACAGGAAGATGTGAATTTCATGGTCCTAAGCCCCCCTTTTAGTAGTCTAGAGAGGAAGAGCAAAAGAATGAAAAATAGTGTGTTTTGGCTTCTCCCCGGTCCTATCCCGTTACCAGCTACACTGAACTGGTAGAAGAGAATATAAACCACATTTTCAATAAATTGACTACCAGACTTCCCTAGTGGTCAAGTGGTTAAGAATCTGCCTGATGATGTAGGGGACATGGATTTGATTCCTGGGCCAGGAAGATTCCACATGCCATGGAGCAGCGGAGCCCATTCATCACAGCTACTAAGCCTGTGCTCTCTAGAGCCTGAGAGCCCTTAAGTACTGAAGCCCATGCGCCCTAGAGCCCATGATTTACAACTAGAGAGTAGCCTCCGTTCGTCGAAACTAGAGAAAGTACTTGTGCAGCAACTAAGACCCAGTGCAGTAAAAAATAAATACATGAATAAATAAATTTTTTTAAAAAATTGACTGCTTAAGAGAAGTGGAGAGTCAGAACTTGGTGCAAATTTGTACTGTGATTCTGAAGGTATAAGCCATGGGTGAAAATTCTGTAAAAGATTAGCCTCCCATTAATCCACAGGAAAGTATTCTTTTGGCATACTGCAGAAGGGATTTCAATAGCCATATAAATAGTGAAATTAATTCAATCATCTCTGCAGCAGATGAGTAATTAATTACATGTTAATGTCACTATTTATAGTGAAAACAGTGAAACTAACTTCACTATTTCTTTGGTTAAGTCAGATTTGCCTTCCCTATTTGCTTCCATAGCTTTCATCAAACTGAAGTGATGAGTGTTTGTAATTTAATGTTTGTATTTCAATTTAATAATTATAAATAATATACTAAGAGAATTACTTTTCAGTAGTAGGGCTATTTTTAACCCATAACACAGTTGAACCTCTGGTATTATATAACATTATCTATCCCAGTATTGTTTTTGTGGAGCAGTGTATTATGCTAGGAGTTTTTTTAAACTATTGTTTCAGTTCCTTAGGAAACGGTCCCCCTTATCTATATAAGAAGGACTACTGGTCCATTAGAGTTTTGGAGAAAGTGGGTGATACTGAGGTGAGGTAGGTGTTTCATATCTTTAAGCCAGTATTCCTCAATCTTTTTTCATTATTACATTCCTGAGGAGCATTTTTACATATTTTTCCCCTAATAGCCCTATCCCCATGGGGTTTTGATACCACAGATAAGTGTATGTTCGTCTGCCTATGTACTGTATGCGTACATATACTGTATACATTAAAAGAGCAAGTATAAGAGGTAATCTTTTTCTTTAGTAGTTTAAGAATAATTGAATCAAGATTTAAGGTAAAAGTTAAAATGTAAAAAGTAACATTTCACTGTATTTGTTGAATAACTTTGATATAATTTATTATGTAAATTGCAAAGTATCACATTTCATATCAAGTTAGTAATTTATGTAAATGTATATTGATAATAGTAATGTAATCAACTTCTAAAAATTACTCAAAAGGGTTTTTTTCTGCTAATGTAAAGCAATTTAAAATTCATTTTTTATAAATTATCATTAGAGAACTTAAATTTTAAATTTGTTTCATATGAGAAAATACCTTAACTGCTAGTTACTCATTTAGATGTTGGCTTGTTTTGGGCACTTGAGAAATTAATGAGAAGTTTTATAATTTTCATAATTAAAACAATAGAATTTAAATTATTTTTATGTAATTGTCAAAGCCCAAGTTTCTCACAAATGCTCAAATGACAAATGACAAGGCAGGTAGGAGGTTCCACAGGCTACCTCCTACAACACGACTTTGAGATTGAACAGGCAATTGAGAGAAGCCTTCAGCCATTGCCATCTATTTGCCATATTCTTGTATGTCTGGTCTTGCATACATTTTGTGCTTCTTCCTTGGTCTTGATGTCAGTGCTATTTAAGTAATACCCAAGAAAACCCAGTGACATAAATTAGAAATTAAGGAATAAGACTTTGTCATATAGGGTTGAGCTTTGGGCAACCACAACTCATAATTATCAAAAGAGTGTTTCACTCGCCTCCATATCCAATTTTCTTCCCACTTCCCTTCTGTGATAAGAATGTAAGCTATAAGCATATCAAAATCATGAGGAGGATTTCCAAAATCAACCCTTCATAAAAGGAAATCAACTCTGATGAGTCTCACTGCATTCTGATGGGAGGCAGATAAAATCCTTTCTAGAAATTTGGGTTTTCTGGAACTTAGGTTTCCATGTCCACCTGAACCCAACCATCACAGGCACTCCCCAGTCATCCCCCCATGGGATGCTTTTTTATCCTACGTCTTGATAATTTCTAAGTGGCATCTGTAAATGGGAAACTGGCTGTGTTTAATAAACTAGGTACTATTTATTTCCTATGGGTAACTTACTATGATTTAAAGGATTTAAATGTATTCTAATCAATAAAGTTTTATAAAGTGATAGATACTCTTAAACTCTCTCAAGATAATTTTATGTTGATTTATTAATGTACTTTTTATATGTAAATTGCCTTTTATTAGTTTGAGTCTTGCAGCTTATATTTGTACTTTGAATTTTACCTTTAAGTATTTCTTTTTTAAAAAAATTATTTTTAATTGGAGGATACTTGCTTTACAGTGTTGTATTGATTTCTATTGTACAACAAGGTGAATCAGCTATAAGTATACGTATATCCCTCCCTCATTCAGTTCAGTTCAATCACTCCATCGTGTCCAACTCTTTGCGACCCCATGAACCGCAGCACACCAGGCCTCCCTGTCCATCACCAACTCCCAGAGTCCCCCCAAACCCATGTCCATTGAGTCAGCGATACCATCCAACCATTTCATCCTCTGTCATCCCCTTCTCCTCCTGCCCCCAACCCCTCCCAGCATAAGGGTCTTTTCCAATGAGTCAATTCTTCGCATGAGGTTGCCAAAGTATTGGTGTTTCACCTTCAACATCAGTGCTTCCAATGAACACCCAGGAGTGATCTCTAAGATGGACTGGTTGAATCTCCTTGCAGTCCAAGGAACTCTCAAGAGTCTTCTCCAACACCACAGTTCAAGAACATCAATTCTTCAGTGCTTAGCTTTCTTTATAGTCCAACTCTCACATCCATACATGACCACTGGAAAAACCATAGCTTTGACTAGACGGACCTCTGTTGGCAAAGTAATGTCTCTGCTTTTTAATATGCTGTCTAGGTTGGTCATAACTTTCCTTCCAAGGAGTAAGCGTCTTTTAATTTCATGGCTGCAATCACCCTCCCTCTTTGGCCTCCCTCAAAGGCCTTTAAGTATTTCTTGGTCATTTCTCTCTCTTCCCCTTCCTCTCACCTTCTCCTCTCCTCTTGCCCCTGCCTTTATTTCCTTTAAAAAAAATTTTAATGGTTAATGACTGTAGAATTCATATATTCAGTGTATCATTCTACTTCCAGCTAAGTACATAATCACTTTTTTGCCTGCTTACCTAGAGAATATCTCAACAGATATCATCTTTTATTAACCTATATTAGCAATAATGGATTTTTGAGACCTTAGTAATTGCATGTATGCTTCTCCTTTCTTTTGACCCATCTCTGTTCCTGTGTACTGAGAAAAAACAGATAAGTGGTTCAGAAATTATAGAAGAGAAAAGTAATCTTTTTCAATTTTTAAACAGTTTCAAGCACTACTTCAGATTTGGTCTAAACTGCCCCCCTGGGAGGCCCTTGAGCTTCTAGATTTCAGCTATCCAGATCAGTATGTGTGAGAATATGCTGTGGGTTGCCTGCAACAGATGAGGTATCTCCTGCAGGAGGCTTTTTGGGGTCAAGGAATAACTTGTGGGTGAGAAGAGAAGTTGAGATCTGCTGGAATGTTCTGTAAGAAAGGAAAAGGCTAGGAATGATTCAGGTCAGAGCGTTTGTTCCCTTCCTCCCTGTTGTTCTATCACACTCTCAAGTCTGTCTTATCCAACACACACACACACACACACACACACACACACACACACGAAACAGATGTTTTTGTTTTTGGCCACACCACATGGCATGCAGTATCTTAGATCCCTGACCAAGGATTAAACCCATACCCCCTTGCAGTGGAAACACCGTATCTTAACTACTGAACCATCAGGAAGTCCCCTCTCTATAACAAACAAAAAAACAGTCAAAAACTGCATTTGGTGGTCCCCAAGATCACTCTCCAGTGTCATGACTCTTGGCTAAGATTTATTATAGCAAAAGAATCCAGAGCAGAATTGGCAGAGGAAAAATTCATGGGGCAAAATCCAGAGGAAACCAGAGAGATGCTGCTACGAGTTCTTTCCAAAAGGAGTCACACTGACTGCACTTAATTCCCCCAGCAACAATTCGTGACAGCATGCCTGAATACTGTCTACCAGAGAGCTTGTTAGAGACTTAGTTGTAGTTTGTTTGTTTGCTAGTTTGATTTTTATTAAGACCTAGTCACTTAAGTACCTTTGTCTAGCATATTCCCAAATCCTAGACTCCCGAAATGAAAATGGGTGTTGGGCATAAGCCATACTGTTTGCAAAAGCAGTTTAAGCAGTGACCCAGTCTTATCTGTTAGGGTGTTGAGAAGCCTTCCCAATCTACATTCCCAGATGCCAGCCAAGGGCTAACCTTGTAAGCTTACTTTTTCAAAGGATAGCAATCTGGCTTGCTATTCTATTAACTCTTTTCTGTCCACTACCCAGAACTAAAAAATATTAATTTCTTAATTTGTATTTTTAAAGTCTTTTTTTAAGTTTGTATTTTTTTTTAAGCAATTAACATTACAGTTAGAGTCTTCATAGTTTGCTTATTCAGTCCTGATTACTTTCACTTCCCAGAGACAACAGTTACCACAAATTTGGTGTGTATTCTTCTATACATTATTTTTCTGTTTTTTATCACTTTCATATATCCATAAAGTATAGGTATGAGATAATGTGTTACATTTAAAAATTAGATAAATGTGCTTTGTCATTTATATATTGTTTTACATAGTTTTTTTCTTCCTTTATTGAACATGAGGTTTTTGAGGGCAGTCTTCTCCTGTTATGTATAAATGTAGTTTATTCCTTTCACTACTGTGTAATAGTCTGTCATAGAGATTTATTATATTTCTCCATTTCTCTATTGAAGAACATTTAAAATTTTCTCAAAATTTCCCATTGTTAACAATGCTACAGTGAACATGTTTCTATAGTCCCTTTAGGATAGTACATGTGTGAGAATCTGTGGGATTTATTTAATAAAATATCATTATGGAGACAATCTCAGACAATGGACATTTAAAATTTTTTCCATTTTCCCTCTAGCCTCAAAAGGAGTGGTTATACCGTACATTTTTTTTTTTTTCTTCTTTTGGCTGTGATGCACAGCATGTGGGATCTTAGTTCCCAGACCAGGGGTCAAACCTGCGCCCCCTGCATTGGCAGTGCAGAATCTTAACCATTGGACCACCAAGGAAGTCTCTGTATGATTATTTAAAAAGCAAAACTTCTCAGAAAATTAAGGATACAGTGATTTTTTTTCTTTTTTAAAATAAATCATTTATGTTTTAAATTGTGTGATATTCAAAACAAATTATACAAAACATTTTTTCAGGTATGTCTATGAGACATCTTTTTCAGTATGAGGAAAGAGGAAGCCTCTTCTATACTTCTATAATTTACACTATTTATAGATTTTATAATGGGCATGGGTTTTACAGTAAGCTTAAGATTGTTGTATAGATAGTGTTTAAAAATGAGGCTCCCAGTTGTTCCTCAGCCTCCCTACGTTTGCATTGGATACCTGAGGGGGAGGGGCTACCTGGCCGCCTCCCTGGAATGAGCCAATTGTTTTTTTCAAATATATTGACCCCTAGGCAGAGATTGCTGTGATCCCAAGTTCATATAGGTAATTCTAATGAGTCTTCCTCTGTTAAATTTTCTGCTTATGAGCTTTTTTTTTCCAGGTGAATAATGTCCTAGATTTAGGTTCCACATCTGATTTAGACTACATTCTTAACCGTTTATTGTCCAAGACTAGTCACCAAGTAGAGGACTTGAGATACGTATCTTAACCTGACTACAGGAATTGCCTCTAATGAGACTGTTTACATGTGAGTGGTTTGGAGATAGATACAAAATAGAGAGCCACAATCTTAATTAATTCAGCTCATTTAATTATAGTGTTTTGTTAATTCCTTGAGTCCTTCCAACTTATAAATGCACTCTTTATTCTTCAAACTATTTGAAGATTTTAATTGTTCATTCATTATCTGGGAGCAAAAATTACTTAACCCTTTGATAGGAAAGGAAAATTAAGTTTCTGAAGTACTTATGGAATTTGTATTTTAAAAAACTGGTTGATTGAGTATGTAAACTTCTTCAGCATGATCAGAAAACTATTTTTAATATAACTCCGGGCTGATTGTAAATACAGTCATCAGTTGTATCAACCTAGTTAACTTACTGAAAGTGCCCCATATAGCTGTTCTTTGCTCCTTTTCACACACTCTTCTGCCCACCAGAAATCCTCAACTTATCTTGTGTTCTTGTAGTCGCGAAACTGAATGTAAGCATACAAGCTTGACTCAAAAGAACCACTGTTTCAGTAAGTTAGTAATTGAAGTTTGACAAGTAAGAAGGGGTCTTTTCCCAGCTCTGATTGTTGAGTGACTTACTCTGTATTTTGTTTCTTTCAGTGATGAAGAACTCTCTCAGTATCTTTTACAGTTGGTGCAAGTTTTAAAATATGAGCCTTTTCTTGATTGTGCCTTGTCTAGATTCCTACTAGAAAGAGCACTTGCTAATCGGAGGATAAGGCAGTTTTTATTTTGGCACCTCAGGTAAGTCTTTTATATTTCAAATTGAGTCCACTATATGTTTTTGTAAGTATTAATCAGCATAATATAGGACATTTAGCAGAACAGTCCAGCTGCTTTAATTGTTTCTGAGTCATCCATAGCATTTCTGCTTTCCTGGTGTCTTCTCCTATTTCTCAATACCCAGATTCTCAATTTTCATGTTTTGGCAAGTAACTCAAATAAATGTCCCTCTATGCCTCCTTGATTTTTAACTGTAATTAATAACTTCTCATCATAGTAATTTTTATTACTAATACTGATGGTTATAAGTATTGCTATTTTCCAATAAACTATACTTATTGTGTTAACATATTTGGATTAAAAAATAGACTTACTTATTCCTCCAAAAGGTTGTGGATAGTTGTATCATCATTGCTACTATTGCATAAGTAAAGATTTTAGGGGTTCCCTGGTGGCTCAGAGGTAAAGAATCCATCTGCCAATGAAAGAGACACAGGTTCAGTCCCTGATACAGGAAGATCCGACATGCCGTGGAGCAACTAAACCCGTGCACTACAGTTATTGCGCCTGTGCTGTAGAGACTGGGAGTAGCAGCTACTGAAGTGTGTGCACCCTAGAACTCGGGCTCTGCAACAAAAAAGTCAATGCAATGAGAAGCCAATGCACCACAACTGGAGAAAAGCCCACCCAGCAACATACACCCAATGCAGCCAAAAAATAAATAAATAAAATTATATATATATGTGTGTGTGTATATATAAAAGATTTTAGGTTTTCCTATAACAGCAACTTTATTTTTAGCTTCTTTATTGACAAGGTCATTTTCAGAAATACATCAGTCTTATTAAACCAAGTTTATATGGGAGTAGAATTGGGAAAGAGAACTAAAGTTCTTTTGTTTCCTAGGAAGATTGTCACTTCTTTGTTTCTGACTCTATTCAGACATTTGTGGTTTTTTTCCACCTGGACTTCATATTGTTGAAGCTAATCAGTAACAGAGAAAGATAACTTTTCACCTCTTTGGCTAAGCTTCTTATAGAAAATAAGCTGTATGGTATTTTGATGTAATTTTAGGGGTTATAGTTCTGAATCTTGATTTCTTTATTATTAAATTTTTAACTTATCTTCTTTCTCATCTAGTTCAATCTTCTTATTTTTAAATCCTCGAAGGAATAACAGAATAAGATATTCCTTCCTTTTTCCAAATGTGTTTACCATTCTTTAAATGAGAAAAAAATCAAATAGAAGTCAATTGAGGGATTTGTTAGTTGTGTGATATGAGTCAGATCTATTTCATCTTAATTGTCTGTAAATTGGTAATATTATAATTTCATTCCAAAAAATAAGATGTAAAAACTTTGGATTTCATGGAATAAACAATTAACTAGTGTTAACATCCCATATCTTTTTGAACTACAATGTTTAAAGAATTAAAAGTTTAGCATCCAACCAGTGACTGTATACATGATATGACCTTCCTTTCTTTCATAAGCATCATTAGTTAATTTCATAATAGAATAAAGAAGTATTTTCATTTGGGGACCTGAAGTGTTTGATAAATCTTCTTTCCTGTTAACTTTTTGCAGATCTGAAGTACACATTCCTGCTGCTTCAGTACAATTTGGTGTTATCCTTGAAGCATACTGCCGGGGAAGCATAGGTCACATGAAAGCGCTTTCTAAGCAGGTATCAGCTTGCTTTAATCTTAATGTTCACTTTGCCACATGATATTTGATAAATTGTGTCATATGCTATTTCTCCCATCACATTGTTTCATAAGAGATTTCCATAACTAAATTCAGTTAATACATTTTTTAATAAAAAATCTAAGCCAAGAAATGAAGTTTCAGCAAATTTAGCAGAATGTTACTGAATGCTATTTGAAAAATTATCATTCCTCATAGTATTAGTACCATGACTTAAATTTTAGTAGCAAATACCTATTTAGACATGCTTAACAATGGGTTTGATGGTAACAAAGGTTGTGACATCTTTAGACCCTGTTTTTTTCATAGCATTGAGATACTCTTTCCAATTAGAATACTATATACAATTCATATGCTCTGTCATTTGTTTTAGATTGAAATATTTTGATACCTGAGTTCATAGGTGTTATAGCTTCTAGAATTCAATATACTCAAGCTGCTTTTTCAAACTGTGTATACATGCCTGAAACTGTGATATTTCAGGCATTAAATATCTCTCTCATATTCCTTCATTTTCTTCCTAGGTCTTCATTTTCTAATCATTGCAGATAATGAGGTATTAGTCATTTTTAATAGATCAGATATTAAATGTTTACTATATTCCAGGAGCCATAATAAGTGTTTTAAGTATGCTATTTTACTCTCCGAATAATGTGCCACAGTAGTTACTGATCCTGCCTGGATCTGACAAGGCGAAAAACAAGGTTCCAAGAGATTAAGTTGCCTAAAAGCTCACAGTTATTAAGTAAAAGAATAAGTTTCAGACTTAGTTCTGTCCAACTATAAAACTAAATCTTTTTTTTTTTACACTGGGAGTTTTCAAACTTTTTAGCAACACTCGTCTTTTTTACATCAAAATAAAATAGACAACAATTTCTTTTTTTTAGTATAAATATATCTTTGAAGCTTAAGTGAAACATAAGCCAATAAACAGATGCTGTTTTACTGAACACAGAATTCCAGCAAGGGTTATTGTTGACAATTGTCTCAGTATCCAGTTATTTGTTTATTTTTGTTTTGGAGATAGTCTTGACTCATACAGCTAAGTAATTGCAAATAGCGATGGTTTTTCAAGAGCTTTCTTGCAAATGAGATGCATAACCATGGCCCAGGCTTGATTTGTTTGTGGCTTCTTGGTGCCCTAGAGGATGAAATGAGAGCATTTCTGCCATTAAGGAAAGGAACCCTGTATTAGCTTCTTCATGCTGAAATTCTTCATTGACAGATACTAATGGTCATGTATGGATGTGAGGGTTGGACTGTGAAGAAAGTTGAGCACCGAAGAATTGATGCTTTTGAACTGTGGTGTTAGAGAAGACTCTGGAAAGTCCCTTGGACTGCAAGGAGATCCAACCAGTCCATGCTGAAGGAGATCAGTTCTAGGTGTTCATTGGAAGGACTGATGCTGAAGCTGAAACTTCAGTACTTTGGCCACCTCATGCGAAGAGTTGACTCATTGGAAAAGACCCTGATGCTGAGAGGGATTGGGGGCAGGAGGAGGAGGGGACGCCAGAGGATGAGATGGCTGGATGGCATCACCGACTCGATGGGCATGAGTTTGAGTAAACTCCGGGAGTTGGTGATGGACAGGGAGGCCTGGCGTGCTGCAATTCATGGGGTCACAAAGAGTCGGACACAACTGAGTGACTGAACTGAACTGAACTGAATGACATGCTCTTGTTCTTTAGCAATAATTTTTCCTGAATTGAATGTTATCTAACCTACCACTAAAAGGTTTTTTAAAAATGACTTAATATATACTTATTTAGAACCTGCTACATGCCATGGTTTGTGTTAGGTATTGGTGATGTGAAACTACATTAACTATGTTGCTGCCATCAAGGATTTTATATTTCATAGGGTAGATAGGAAGCATCACTATGAACAAAGCTAGTGCATATGATAGAATTCCAGCTGAGCTATTTCAAATCATAAAAGATGATGCTGTGAAAGTGCTGCACTCAATATGCCAGCAAATTTGGAAAGCTCAGCAGTGGCCACAGAACTAGAAAAGGTCAGTTTTCAATCCAATCCCAAAGGCAATGCCAAAGAATGTTCAAACTACTGCACAATTGCACTCATCTCACATGCTAGCAAAGTAATGCCAAAAATTCTCCAAGCTAGGCTTCAGCAGTATGTGAACCAAGAACTTCCAGATGTTCAAGCTGGATTTCGAAAAGGCAGAGGAACCAGAGATCAAATTGTAACATCGTTGGATCATAAAAAAGGTAAGAGAATTCCAGGAAAACATCTGCTTCATTGACTATGCCAAAGCCTTTGACTGTGTGGCTCACAGCAAACTGTGGAAAATTCTTACAGAGATAGAATATGAGACCACCTTACCTGCCTCTTGAGAAATCTGTATGCAGGTCAAGAAGCAGCAGTTAAAACCAGATATGGAACAACAAATGGGTTGCACGTTGTGAAAGGAGTATGTCAAGGCTGTATGTTGTCACCTTGCTTATTTAACTTATATGCAGAGTACATCATGCAAAATGCCAGACTGGAATCAAGATTGCTGGGAGAAATATCAATAACCTCAGATATGCAGATGACACCACCCTTAGGGCAGAAAGTGAAGAGGAACTAAAAAGCCTCTTGATGAAAGTGAAAGAGGAGAGTGAAAAAGTTGGCTTAAAACTCAACATTCAGAAAACTAAGATCATGGCATCTGGTCCCATCACTTCATGGGAAATAGATGGGGAAACAGTGGAAACAGTGTCAGACTTTAATTTTCTGGGCTCCAAAATAACTGCAGATGGTGACTGCAGCCATGAAATTAAAAGACGCTTACTCATTTGAAGGAAAGTTATGACCAACCTAGATAGCATGTTGAAAAGCAGAGACATTACTTTGCCAACAAAGGTCCATCTAGTCAAGGCTATGGTTTTTCCAGTGGTCATGTATGTATGTGAGAGTTGGACTGTGAAAAAGGTGAGTGCCGAAGAATTGATGCTTTTGAACTGTGGTGCTGGAGAAGACTCTTGAGAGTCCCTTGGACTGCAAGGAGATCCAACCAGTCCATCCAAAATGAAATCAGTCCTGGGTGTTCATTGGAAGGACTGATGCTGAAGCTGAAACTCCAGTATTTTGGCCACCTCATGCGAAGAATTGACTCATTGGAAAAGTCCCTGATGCTGGGAGGGACTGGGATGCAGGAGGAGAAGGGGAAAACAGAGGATGAGATGGCTGGATGGCATCACCGACTCGATGGACATGAGTTTGAGTAAACTCCAGGAGTTGGTGATGGACAGGGAGGCCTGGCATGTGCAATTCATGGGGTCGCAAAGAGTCGGACATGACTGAGCGACTGAATTGAACTGAAGGCTAGGTCTTAAAGAATTTAACCTGTATGACCTGGACTGTCCTTAAGTTAGTAAAAATAAGATTGACTTTTAAACACATGATTTTGATTCAGTTGGCCATTGTTGATTCCCCTTGTACTACTTGCATAAGTTTTTCTTTATTTGCATAAGTTTTGACAGAGGCTTCTCTGGTACCTTGGCTGGCAAAGAATCCACCTGCAATGCTGGAGATTCGACCCAGTTCGATTCCTGGGTCAGGAAGATCCGCTGGAGAAGGGATAGGCTACCCAACTCCAGTATTGTTGGGCTTCCCTTGTGGCTCAGCTGGTAAAGAATCAGCCTGCAATGCGGGAGACCTGGGTTCCATCCCTAGGTTGGGAAGATCCCATGGAGAAGGCAAAGGCTATCCACTCCAGTATTCAGGGCTGAGGAATTCCAGGGCTGTATAGTCCATTGGGTTGCAAAAAGAGTTGGACACATCTGAGCAACTTTCACTTTCAAGTTTTGATAGCTAGAGTTTGCCTCATTGTAAAGACCAGTAATTTAGATTTGAACAACAGCTATTGTTGTCTGTATTTGTATTTATTTTATTGTACAGTCATTTATGCTATACCCTTAGTTGAAAGAGAATATACTGATAAAATATTAAACAAGAGTGATGACAAAGATAGTAATGTCAATCTCAGGATTACTTGAAAATACAGATTTTCCTTTCATACTGTAGAGTTGCCCAGTTAGAGTGTGGTTCAGATTTATTGTGTTTCAAATTCTAGTTGAACTCAGTTACAGAGTTCTGAGTAAAGTTTCATACTTATCTTCTTACCTGCAATCTAGGTCTCTACTTTTCTCTAATTTATAAGATTTTATTTAAGAAAAAGATTTGTGAACATTTGAAAAATGATACTTTAACAAGTGTTCACAATAAATTTATTTTCTTGTATGTAATATATTTGTCATAAAGCGAGTACTATTTTTACTTTAGTTGATTACCCTGCCTGTATGTTGCAGGGAGGAGAGTTAATAGGGAAATGGTTATTGATTAATAGTACCACATGATATTATTTTTAACAGAAATGAATTTTGGTGGTGTGGAAACTTATTTTTCAGGTTGAAGCTCTCAATAAACTAAAAACTTTAAATAGTTTAATCAAACTGAATGCAATGACGCTAAATAGAGCCAAAGGGAAAGAAGCGATGCACACTTGTTTAAAACAGAATGCTTACCGTGACGCGCTCTCTGACCTGCAGTCACCTCTGAACCCATGTGTTATCCTCTCAGAACTCTAGTAAGTGACCTTCTGTACTGTGCTTGGTGAACTTCCCTTTAAATAGCGTTGCAGGAGGGATTTCCGAGTGACTGCCTTAGGGGAGCAGTGAAGACTGCAGTTGGTAATTGGAATATAATTAAAGAAGGAAACTCTTAAAGTTCTCTAAAGTTATTCTCATGTTAATAGGATGTTTGCCTTCTAGCTAATTTACCAGTGGGCTTAGTGGAAGTTAAGTTCCTTTCAATTATATGTAATTAAATTTGTTTTCTATATTACTGGTTTCTTAGAGTTGAAAGTCTTATGTAAGCAAAATGTTGGCAGCCATCATAGATTATTTACTAATTAAACTTTCCTTCAAAATGAAATTTTTGAATGAACTTAGAAAATGATTTCTTATTTTTACTTTTCCTGCAAAAGTAACAATGGGAAAGTAATAATTATGTTCAGTATATCAGGATTCAAAGTTGATCCCTCTTTAGAAAATCACGAATGAACTCACAATCCAGTGTTATATTCTGACTGTTATTGTCCATGTATGATAACAAAAGTTAAAGAAGAATAAGGAAAGAAAAGGAGGAGCTTTAAATATAGTGGTGAGAAGGGCAAATCTGGATTTTCAGTTCAGCTCATTTGTCATCACTGCATGCTAACCAAGGCTAGTGTCACAGTTGCTTTTCTGCCAAGAGGAAATGTTCTAGTTCTGTCTTCTGTAGACCTGAATGGAACAAGAGAGGGGTTTTCCCAGGCCTAGTATATTATGGCAACATTACAGTCTTGCTATGTGTTTTAACTGAAGTGGGCTAATTTTTCCCTTTCTTCCCTCAGTGTTGAGAAGTGTAAATACATGGATTCCAAAATGAAGCCTTTGTGGCTTGCGTACAACAACAAGGTGTTTGGTGAGGATTCAGTTGGAGTGATTTTTTTAAATAGTGATGGTATGTATTGAGTTCTTTACAGTGCCAAATTCCTTCGTAGTTTTCATTTTTTTGTCTGTTTGCTTTCTCTGAAAGGTGATGTGAAAATGTAGAATAAACAGATGGCAGCCAATCAGTTCAGTTCAGTTCATTTCAGTCACTCAGTCGTGTCCGACTCTTTGCGACCCCATGAATCGCAGCACGCCAGGCCTCCCTGTCCATCACCAACTCCCGGAGTTTACTCAAACTCATGCCCATCGAGTCGGTGATGCCATCCAGCCATCTCATCCTCTGGCGTCCCCTTCTCCTCCTGCATCCCAGTCCCTCCCAGCATCAGGGACTTTTCCAATGAGTCCACTCTTCACACGAGGTGGCCAAAGTATTGGAGTTTCAGCTTCAGCATTAGTCCTTCCAATGAACTCCCAGGACTGATCTCCTTTAGGATGGACTGGTTGGATCTCCTTGCAGTCCAAGCGACTCTCAAGAATCTTCTCCAACACCACAGTTCAAAAGCATCAATTTTTCGGCGCTCAGCTTTCTTCACAGTCCAACTCTCACATCCATACATGACCACTGGTAAAAACCATAGCCTTGACCAGATGGACCTTTGTTGGCAAAATAATGTCTCTGCTTTTTAATATGCTATCTAGGTGGGTCATAACTTTCCTTCCAAGGAGTAAGCATCTTTTATTTTTTAATTTTTTTACCTTTCCAATTTTTTTTCTCCATTTATTTTTATTAGTTGGAGGCTAATTACTTTATAATATTGTAGTGGTTTTTGCTGTACATTGACATGAATCAGCCATGGATTTACATGTGTTCCCCATCCCGAACCCCACTCCCACCTCCCTCCCCGGAGTAAGCTTCTTTTAATTTCATGACTGCAGTCACCATCTGCAGTGATTTGGGAGCCTTTTATGGCAACCAATAGGTAGCTGTTAATGGTCATTAAGTTGAATTTGACCTATCATAAACCCCCTTTTTTTCTCCTTTTGGAAAGTGATTTGTATAGCTTACTTACATGCATTGTTCTAATAAACCTTCCCTTACCCCTACAAAATACAATGCTGTGTATTCCTTGGTTATAAGCTTGTAAAGTATAAGAGAATATTTTCAGTATGTTCATAGCATTGTTTCAGTAATAGCAATTTTGATATTGCTGCCATAGTTTTATATTTTAATTAAAACATTTTACCCATATTTTATAAAAGAAATGCATCTGAAGTAATCACACCAACCAGAAGGTAGTCATGATTGCTACTATTCATCAGTTTTGTGATTGCAGGCAAATCTTGTAAAATTCATTGAGCTTCAGGTTCTTCCTGTCCCTGAAGATTATATCTTCTTTGTGTTGGGTCTGTTAAATGGAATTAAGTGAACCTAACTGTATGTGCTTACAACTATTTTTAAAAGAAATTTAAAATTCTGGAGAAAAATTAACAGAACAGTTATTTTCCAGTGTTTTTTTCCAGCCAGTTCATTCTGGCTGAATTAGTTAATCTTAAGTTAATGTTATTAAGCATAAAAAATAAAGCACTTATATAAGGGCTTTTCCCCCTTAGATTTACGGCAGGGTATGTTAACACTCCAAATGCTGCGCTTGATGGATTTACTCTGAAAAGAAGCTAGTTTGGACCTTCGGTAAGATTTCTAGTGAATTTCTTTTTATCTCATATTGTATTCCTTCCACGACAAAGTTTCAAAAACTTCTTGTTGATTTCTTCCTGATATTACTATTGGTGGTTGTTCATAATCATATCCATATAATTCTTTATAGTTTACAACAATCCCTCAATACATTATCTTACTGAAACCTCATCAAGTGTAAAACTACACTTGTGACAGCAAGAGTCACATCCCAGTCTGCGGTTTTGGAGGTGGTCTCGGGAAAGATGCACTGGTGGTCGCGAGAGTGATAAGCCAGAGAAGGGCCTGCACCTCTTCTTTTTCAGGCTAGTAACCCTGATTCTTCTAACCTTCCTGAAAGGGAAGTCTTTAGGTGGACTTTCAGGATTTTTTGCTTGCCACCACTGTGAGGGGTAGACAGTGAGCAGAACAGGTTTATGGTGACAAAGAAAAAGGAAACATAATGGATTTTTAAAGTTCAATTATTATAAATCTTTTAAGATAAAGAGCAGATAATTGCAAACACTGTTGATATATTTAATTATATAAAAATATAAGGTTCAAGTGTCAACAAACCAAAGTCAAGCCTCACCCCAGGTGTTATATTCATAATGAACAGGACAGGGGTATAATAATTCTGAATATTAAAAGAGTCTAAAGAAATAAATACATAGGGAGAAGATGTGAAAAGGCTGTTCAAGTTATAAAATAAATAAGCTGATAATTATGCAAATACCATTAGTTCTAAGGTAGAAGTTCAAATTAAAAGAACAATTAGATGCTATTGATTGTTACCAAAAATTATGTTAAATGAAATACAGTCTGGAGCACTGTTGCAGCAACAGAAACACAAATATTGTCATATGCCATTGTAAATTAATATAAACCACTCTGTATCATTTATTTATACTCTATATCCAATATTTCCATAACTTAATTTAAAGTTAAAAATGTGAAAAGAGATTTATGCACAAAGGTACTAATTCTTGCTTTATTTACAGTAAGAAAAAAAAATTGGGCCACCCTTTTCAATGTTTGCTCAATAGTATAATGGTTTGAAAAATGATGAGCTTTCACATATGACAAAACATCTCAGGCATTTAAAAGTATTGTTTATAGAGAATTGCTATCAGTTTGGAGAAAGTACTATCTTCAAACATCAAGTGAAACAAGTGAGATGCAAAAAATATTTTAATAGAATGATTTCAACCATTTGAAAAACTTCCTGAAAAATGACACACATTTTAAAATGTTTACAGAAACTAAAATGGTGTAATAGACATTACTTATGGGTGTTGATTAAAGATGATATAATCCCCTCTGCCCTTGGTACACCTTGTTCTCTAGTTTTCTACAGTGTACTCCTTTTAAGGAGAGAAAAACATTAAACATATTTCATGATATAATATAGGGCCATACAGTTAAAAAGATTTTTCCATGCTAGTTATTAATAACTTCATCTTTTACTTAATTCTTCATTTTTTTAAACTGTGAAATATTTTAAACATGAAATATAGATGATAATTGACAATATTTTTGTGCTCTTAAACCCAGATTTGTGTAGCTATTTAATAGTTTAATGACAGATGTTAACATGTTTTCATATTTACTTTTTTAAAAGACAAATTAAATATGCAGATAAAATTGATGCATTCTTATGATCTCCTTTCTCACAACTGAGGATTTACCATTATTCTAAACTGTAATACATGTATGTTTGTGCTTTAACTATATATTATATATCCATTGAATGTTTTGAACTTCCAATAAATAACTATTGTATCACATGTAATCTTTTGCAGTTTACTTTTATTACATGTTTCGAGATTTACCAAGATTAATACGTGAAGTTCTAATTTGTTATTTTCACTTCTGTATTAATGTTTTGAGTAAATGCAAAAATTTATCCATTCCCCTATTAGTAGCTATTTGTGTTCATTTGAACCTAAAGTTTGTACACTTCTCTTTACTTACATTTGGAAGAGTTCTTTAGTTTATATAGCCAGAAGTGGAATTGCTGGGTCATAAATCATGTATATCTTCAGCCTTACCACTGTTGCCCACGTGGCTTCCAGAATGTTTATACCAGTGTTATGTTTCTCCCCAGAAATATCTCCTTGCCAATCAGACTTGTTAGTTTTTTGCAAATCTAGTGGATATCACATGGTGTCTCATAGAGTTTTAATTGGCATTTCTTTGGTTGAATAATTTTTCGGTGTTTATAATTAGTGTGTTTTCTCTCTGTTGTGAATTACCTAGGTTACTTTAAGGTTTATGCTTTTTGTATTATTTTTAAAAAATCCTTCACTGTACAGTTATCTTAAAGATGTTGTCTTTTATTTTCTGAATTTTAAACTTGACTTATTTTTTATCTCTGCAAAAGTTTAGTCCTAGTATTGACTTTTTTGGGATTTAAGTTTTTTTGACTACTCTTCTTGAGTCCCTTTTGAGGCTAAAAGTTGTCTATTTCTTCATTGTTTTTTTAATTTGTTACTGTACTATTTATAATATCTTCTTGGTTACAACTTCTGCTATGTTTAATTTTTTCTCCTTCTACATTTGTAAAATTATTTAGTATGCAGTATTTTTTCCATATTAGTCTTCTATAGATTAGTCTTAGAGGTTTGCATCTTAGTATTTTTAAAGAATGGGCTTCTAATTTTTCTGTTTTTATCATTGATTTCATCTTTATAGTTTCCTTTCTTTTACTTGTGTTAATTTTGTTTCAGATTTTTTGAAAGAGTACATTGTATGTGTTAGTCGCTCAGTCATGTCTGACTCTTTGTGACCTCATGGACTTCAGCCCGACAGGCTTCTCTGTCCATGGAATTCTCCAGGCAAGAATATTGGAGTGGCTTGCCATTCCCTTCTCCAGAGGATCTTCCTGACCCAGGGATCAAACCCTGGTCTCCTGCATCGCGAGCAGATTCTTTACCATTTGAACTATAGGGACATTAATTTCCTTTTTTTAAAACCATACACATATTTCTTCTAACTGCCTTAACTGCTTCCCATAAATTTTTTTCCCTTAAGTTTTAAAATGTACTTGTTTGTGCTTTTTTATAATGCATCTTACTATATAGAATTTACTTCTAAATGTTTTATTATTTCCATTTTTATTTCTTCATGTCCTGAACTAGTTTAAATTATTTGGACTCCCAAATTACATTGAACTTTTTTGTTGTTGGTGTCTCTATGATGTCTTAATTTTATTGTACCTGACTATTGTCAGAGTTTCTGGTCTGTGTAAGATCAATGTCATATTTCTTAAGATTATTTATGTATTACCATAAGCCCAGTTTTTCTAACTATCACATTGAGTGTGATATTCATTGATTGAAAATATTTCAGATGCTGTAGTTATTAACTGTAAGATCATAAACTGGTCTGTTATATCAAATTTGTTGATTATGTCCAGATCTCTATTCTCATTAAAGTTTTACTTGTTTGTCTCTTCAGAGGTATGTTAAAACCTGCCTTTATAATTGGTATTTGTGAGTTTCTAGCTTGCAATTTTGTTAATTTTCTAATTGTGATTTTAATTTGCCTTTTCCTAGTGACTAATAATGTTGGCCAGATTTTCATGTGCTTGTCAGTCATTTGTATATCTTATTTGGAGAAATACCTATTCAAGTTTTTTGTTCATTTTTGAATTGGGTTATTATATATGTCTTTTGAGTTATGAGTTCCTTATATATATTAGATACTAGACTCCTAGTGGATACATTATTGGCAAATATTTTCTCCCATTCTGTGGGTTTGTTCACTTTCATGATAGTGTCCTTAGATGCACAAAATATTTACTTTGATGCAGTTCAGTTTATCTATTTTTTCCTTTAGCTTCTTGTGTGTTTGGTGTCAGGTCTGAGAAATCATTATCTAATCCAGTGTCATGAAGATTTACACCTATGCTTTCTTCTGAAAATTTTAGTTTAGCACTTATCTAGGAGGTCATTAATCCACTTTTAGTTAATATTTTTGTATGGTACGTGGTAGGAGTCCAGTTTTGTTTTTTTTTGTGTGTTGGTATCTAGTTGTCACAGCACCATTGTTGAAAAGATTGTTCTTTCTTCTTTGATTTATCTTGGCGCTTGTGTCAAACATGAATTGACTATAAATGTGAGGGAATTTTCCTAGTATCTAAATTCTATTACATTGACCTATATATCTTATTTCTATACATAGTCTTGATTAATTTGTAGTAAGTTTTGAAATTGGGAATTGTCTGCCTATATTCTCTTGTAGGAGTTCTGTGGTTTCATGTCTTACATTTAGATCTTTAATCCATTTTGAGTTTATTTTTGTATATGATGTTAGAAGATATTGTTTTCATTCTTTATATGTAGCCATCCAGTTTTCCTAATGACACTTATTGACGGGACTATCTTTTTCTCAGTTGTATAGTTTTGCTTCCCTTGTCCTAGACGCATTGTTGATCCATTGAATGAGTTTACTTTTGGACTCTCTGTTCTGTACCATTGATTTATGTGTCTGTTTTCGTGCTGGTTCATGTTGTTTTGATTATTGTAGCACATTCTGAAATCCAGGTATGTGATAAAATTTAGGATTATTCTAGTCCTTTGAAAAATGTCATGGTATTTGGTTCATTTAAATAATTCTGTCTGTTTAAATATAGACTCTGGTGATTTGTCATATTTCCCCTAAGTTTTTAAATTATTTGGGCTGTGCTAAGTCTCAGTTGCTGCATGTGGGCTTTCTCCAGTTGTGGCGAGTGTGAGCCCCTCTCCAGTTGTGACGCATGGGCTTCTCACTGTGGTGGTTTCTCGCTGTGGAGCATGGGCTTCAGGGTACATGGCCTTCCGTAGGGCTCTGAAGCCAAGGTACCTGGGCTTAGTTGGCCTGCGGCATGTGGAATCTTCCCAGACCAGGGATTGAACCCATGTCCTTTGCATTGGCAGGTGGACTGTTAACCACTGGATCACTAACAAAATCCGATTCATCATTCTTATATTTCTCTTTTGTTCTTAGACATGGCTCCTTTTATTTCTTTGAACATACTTAATATAGGGTTTTAATCCTGTGAACCTTGAAAATCAGGTTCTCTCCCTTGATCTGGACTTTCTGTTATTGCTGTTTGTTTATGTCATGACTTCTCAACTAATTTTGTAAAGTTTGTGTTCTTTGTCATGCATGGGCACTGATTTCTCTGCTTGGTTAGTTTATTGGTCAGCTAATGATTAACCACAGATTTCCTTAAATGCCTGGAATTCTTAAGTCTTCCAGTCTTTACTGCGGTTTCTTTGTGCATGTTGGGACATACCTTGAGGAGTCAGCCAGGTAATTTAGACCTGTGACCCCTAATTTGTGTAAGCCTCAAAGTTAGTAAGAAGTGAGTGCTAGGGCCTTCTCAATTCTTTTCTATCCCTTTGCACAACCCCAGAAATGCATACAACCATGCAGCTTCTAGATTCCTTTGGATGTGTTGTAGTCTTTCATATCCTTTATGAACATGTCATTCCACAGTTTTTCCTTTAAGTTTTTTGTCAAAGTTTTTCTTTATTGTTTGTCCCAGCTATTATTTACCCTTAAGACAGCCTCAGTGTTAAACACCTTATTCCCGGTTATTTTTGAGAAACACCCTTAGCTAAAAGGCAGTTCACAGTAGGCAAGGTCTCAGTCAGGTCAAAGAAACAGAATTGTTAGTAGGATCTTCTTGGAAATTGCAAGAGAGTTCAAAGAATGACAGTTATGTAGAAATGAGGCTTTGAAGGTGCTCCAACCCCTTTCTTGTCCCCTCTAGAGGCTACCAGATTGCTGTAATCACGGTGATTATGGGAGATTTGTTGCCATGTCTATCTACTGAAGAAGTGGGAAGTAGATGGGATTAGAACAAGTAACAGTAAAACACACAACTGAGATTCGGCCATTTTCTTCAAGAAATACTCCCCAGATCAGTGCAAAGCATTTTTATACTTCCAAATACTGAAATAGTTGATTCTTGACAATTTTTTGCCAGTGTTCTTGTTGTTCTTATAGAAGAGGGGATTTTCAAAGGTCCTTAACTTCCTGGTTTTGCTTATATTACCTGGCTATAGAATTTGGAAAATACAGATTGACAGCTACTTTCCTTAGAAATCTTGAAGATGTTATGCCATAGTATCCTGACCTCTGTTGTCATTTTCTAAAGTCTGCTGTCAATCTAAATAAGCTGTCTTTTTTTTCATTCCCATTGCAGAAGAAATTTTTTCTTTGCCTTTTGTTTCTACAGTTTTACTATAATTTGTCTGTGTTTGGATTTCTTTTGATTTAGTTTTACTTGCCCGTTTTTCACTGTATCTTTTTAAGAAAATCACATCTTTTAGTTTCTGCAGAATGAATCCATATTTTTCAACATTGCCATTTTCTTCATAATCTCTTGTAACTTTAGTAGATATATTTTGGCTTTTCCTGTTCTGTCCTACATGTCTTCTTAATATCTTTGCTATTTCTCTCCTTTTTATCTTTTTTGTAGTTTCTTTTATTTTGTTTTCCAGTTCATTAATTATCTCTTCAGTATTGTCTAATCTCTTGTGTATCAGTGTAGTGTGTTTATTTTGATAACCGTTTATTTAGGGGTTGTATTTGATTTGATTTTTGTATACCTCTTCTGTTAATACTGTATTTTTTTTCTTCTTATACTTTGTATTCCTTTTCATGTCTTTATCATCTTAGCATCTCTTTCATACTGTTCTCTCTTAGGGTATCACCTTTTCATTTATATGCTTAATCTTATTCATTTCCTTGTTAGTTAATAATATTTAATTTTGAATTCATTATTGGTGAATATTGTGTTTTCTGTGAGGGTCCTTTGCCCCCTAGGGTGTGAAAGTTCCTCCCAAAATGAGTTTTGGTTTAGTTTGTGCTTTTGCCCAAGATCTTTATGCATGAGCAACCAGTTTTTATGTTAACTCTGCCTTTAGGCTCTCATACTTCATATTATATTTGAGTGTCATAAGGATATGGGAAGGCTTGAGTTTTTTGCACTTCCATGAATCTCTTTTTTATTGCCCACCCCGGGCCCAGGGTAGACCTAAGGCAAACTCTCATGGTATATCCTGTCATCAGTGAGCAGACGTTTTCTAGTTCTCTTCATACGTTTGACAGCCCTTTTATAGCCCCAGCTTTGTGTAGGATTTCAAGTCCAGATCCTGCCTTTCATGGACTCAATGCCATGTCTCTTTTCTCATGCACATTAGAATGTCAGCCAAGTCAGTAACTTCCTGAGCCACTACTATGAATAATCTATATATCTGGAATGTGGAAGTCTCCTTTTCTTTCTTTATTAATTGTAACTTTTAAAAAGCTTTTTGACTTTATTATTTTTATGTGTTTTAGTATCTACAGCAACTTTGTCCACAAGGTTGCTAGCAACAGTTACACTTGTGGTTGACTTTATCCCTGCAAGATTAGGAGTATTTCTTTATTTTTGTAGGTTTAATTTATTTTTATTATTTTTTTCCATTTATTTTTATTATTTTTTTTCATTTATTTTTATTAGTTGGAGGCTAATTACTTTACAATATTGTAGTGGTTTTTGCCATACATTGACATGAATCAGCCATGGATTTATATGTATTCCCCATCCCGATTTAGGTTTAATTTATTAAAAACTTAAAACAGTTGGTATTTATTGACTGAACAAGGTATTGTATTAGGTTCTTCACATGTGTAATGTCATGTAGTTTACAAGCAAATGAGAAAATTCCTTTTCAGCAGATGAGAAAATTAAAGTTTAAGGGATTTTAAACAGTTTGTCAAAAGTTACAGAAATAGTAAGTGGTGGAGCTAGATCCAAACTGCAGTCTGTCAGACTCTAAACTTGATTTCAGTTGTTTTATTTTTTGGCAATCAGAAAAAATTACAGTAAGACTTACCTAGTAACTCTTCGTTTATAGAAGTATTCTGGTGGCCCAAGTATGCAGTTGTCCATTGTTTTATTTGTTTGTTTTTAAGAGTTCTCTAGTCTTTGAATTTTTCCATTGTAAACTTTTCCAATACTGTTGAGGTAGAGTGAACAATTTGCCATAGGTTTTGTTCCATAAATAGGACTTGTAGGTGTGATTGGAATACAGAAGTAAGATTATAGTACATCTAAAAGGGACCTTTGAGTATTGTCATTTTAAAAGATTTTTGCTTTTAAATTAGCAGAAATTTCTAATATATACGTGTAAAAATAGAACAGGTATTTTTGAATAAGTAGCAAATTTTTGGTAAATAACTTAGTCATAAGAAATATTATGTAGATAAGAGGGGAATGGGTGATTGTAAGAAATTGTTCCTGAGGAACAAGAGCTCAGAGGGGTCTGACCTACCTTTTTTCTTTTTCCTTCTTTTTTTTATGGCCGCTTTTATGCTGTAGGTACAAAATGATTTAATTACCTATAGCACCTAAAATATTTAATATCTGGTTCAGTTCAGTAAAAGTTTGTTAATTATTCTTATAAAGTAAACCCCGATGAAAATGATTTTACTTGATTTGTCCATAAAAAATGGAGAAAACTTTTCAAGCTTTGGCTGGTAACTTGTCACTTGTTTCCATGGTCAGCACATAAAGCTTCACAGTGGGCTCCTATACTAAAGTAGAGCAGATTCTGGCCATATTATGAGTCTTTTTAATTACAAAAGGCTGAGCTAAAGACTATCCTTAGTTTAATCAGACTAATTAAAAGCCCCAGCTAAGTTCTTTTCTCCTAGTTTTTTGTTTTGGCCATTCTGTTTAACTGTAAAGTACAGTTAGTGTCAAATGAAGTTCATTGTGACATCAGGCAAAGGGGGGCAGCCACATGTGGGAGTGCTAGAAATAAACCTGGTATCTGTCTCAGGGGAAACCATGTGTGTCTAACAAGAAAAAGGAACTTGTCTGTTCAGTGAGATCTTTGCTGACTTTTTGTACTCTGACCCCATGTTTTAAAAAATACACAGGATTTTAATTCTTTTAAGTCCATTTTCAAACCAATAGCTGTTTTTTTCACCAAACATTTTCTTTTTTCTTTTTTTTTTACTGTTTCTATAAATATACATGCCCCAGTGTTCGTGTTGTGTTTGTTTTTCTTTTGGCCAGCTGTTTAGGTTAAACTGGTTCATCCAGCACACTGTATTTTTTTTTTAAATAATTTTATTTATTAATTAATTTTGGCTCTGCTGGGTCTTCCTGGTGTGCTGGCTTTTCTTTTTTTTCCCCAGATTTTCTTTAGTTGGGATGAAAGGTGGCTACTCTCTAGTTGTGGTAGAATGGGCTTCTCATTCCAGTGGCTTCTTTTGTTGTGGACCATGGTCTCTAGCGTGCATGGACATCAGTAGTTATAGCACATGGGCTCAGTAGTTTCAGCTCCCAGACTCTAGAGCAAGGGCTCTATAGTAGTGGCCCACGGACTTAGTTGTTCCGTGGTATGTGGGATCATCCCAGATCACGGACAGAACCCATGTTTCCTGCATTGGCAGGCAGATTCTTTAGCACTAAGCCTCTAGCGAAGTTAGAGGCATTTAAGTTCAATGTCAAATCTTCAGATACATTCTACGATTTTGATCAGAATATTTTAGCTCCTGCAAAAGTGCTACATTAGGATGAATTAAAGTACCTATTTTTCATTTTTCTCTGATGTCTCAAAATACTCTTGATAGATTTGCTGCCAATTTAGAACTTTTGTAAGCCATCAGTATTAGAACACTCTGACCACCCGTCATCAAATAGGTACTGAATTTTGGAGAGTTGTCTTCACTGTGACTTTATATCTGAGTTGTACTAATGGGGGTTTACTTCCTTTTTAAGAGAGCCACACAGCAGTTCTAATGACACTGGTTTCGGTACTTAGAAAGATGAAGGAAGAAGATGGAAGCAATGCAAGCCTTAGGTAAAAGAATTATACTTGCCTCCTTTTCAGGCAATGGGCTAAAGTACCACCAAGACTTGGGTCAGCGTGTCAGAGTCAAGGCCAGAGAAGACTTTCTACATAGCCATTCAGAGTAGGGTGATGGGGCCATCTCTGCTACTGTAGAATTTATCTCATTTTACAATTCTTGCTTTAATGGAAAGATAACAAATTGCGCCTTGGGTCAGAGAGTCTGAGAAAGGAAGATAAACTTTACTAAGTGTTGTCATGGCCTTAATGAGAAGTTGAGTGCAAAGGGGGCCCCCATAAGGTAGTCAGGGCTCCAAGAGTTTGTCCCCAGCTTGACTTCTGTCAAACTGTCTTTATGACAAGAATGTTTTTTCCTACCATTGTGAGCATTTTATCCTCAAGACAGTAAATGCTATCATCAGTGTCTGCTTTTGAAGAGGAAGTTGTTGGACTTTTGCACAGTTTGGCTACAAGTAAGGTAGGAGGAGATGTCGGAAAGTGAGCCAAAGTGCACTTTACCGGACCATGTTTACCTCACATGTGCTGTGTCATGATAAGGATGGGGAGATTGGTAAGAACTGTCATGCTCCATAGCTGCCTTTTCTAGTGAAGGGTAAACTTTAAAAAAGAGAAATCAATCAATAATGCAGATGTAAAGGCAGGCTATTTGTATATCAGGCTGTGAGCATGTAGTTTCACAATTTTGCTCCCAACCATATTTTGTTAGAACTAGGAAAGAGTTTAAAGAGCCATAAAACTGAGTTGTTGGTTAGAAGGAAATTCAAAAACTTTTAAATGAAACTCTCCTCTTTTATCTGATTATTACTCACACTAACATATTCATTCCCCCAACACACACACACACACACACACACACACACACACACATTTTTTTCTCTTTGGTAAAGCCCTTACATTACAGATTAAGCTCCACCTGGTCTTTCCAACACTGACCATTTCCTCTCCTCACCTGGCTTTTATGCTCTACCTTGTACTTGCCTCTGTCCATCGTCCTCCTCATAGAGCTCTTTTTTAGTCCTTGACATGTTCTAGTGGCACTTCTCATCCACCCAACAGTCACATGCACATTATAGGTTTGTGGTTTATCTGATCAGTGAGAACAGGGATTTTTTTTTTTGCTCACTTTTTTGTATCACCAGCAGCTAACACAATGATTGATGTATAGCAGCACTTGTATGTATTGAAACAGTGAATTCTATACATTGCATTTTCTGTAGACACCAGCCTTATATTTGAAATTTACAAGGTTGCTTATTCCATTTTGTATTTGTTCTAGTGATAGTACAGTTTTTAGAAAACCAAAGAAAATGTTGACAACCAAAATGAGAGGATAATACTAATATATAAAGAATTCACATAAATCTCTAAGAAAAATGTTTAAAACTCTAATAAATAGACCAAATATTTGATTAACTAATTCACAAAAGAAACTCTACTTGAAATGTCTAAAAGAGACCTGAGAAAATGTTTACTTTTACTAGGGATCATATTTAAGCAAAATGCTACATATCAATTTAGCTAAAATTATTTTGTACAGGAAGCAGCCTGAGAGACCTCTTATATAGTCAGTGACTCTGTAGACTGGATCAGGTTAAAAAGATAGTTTTAGAGCCACTCAGACCTAGTTTTAAGTCTTGGATCTTCTACTTAAATGGATGACTTTCTTGCAAATTTAGTTTACATTTTGCTTGTAAAATTGATAAGTAAGGAACTCATATTACTTACAGGAATTTTGTTGTTAAATTTATTTAATTCATTCAGAAATACTTATTGAGTGCCTGCTTTGTATACACTCTCAGGTCCTGAAGATACACAGTGAACAAATTATCCAAATTTATATCCAAATGGTAGAGACAATAAACAAACACATAAAAAAATGTACAGGATATTGGAGTGTTGAGGGCTATCGAGGAAAATAAAGCAGGAGAGAGATGGCAGGTAGTTTGTTGTCATATAAGATGATTTGGGAATTCTTTACTGAGACAGTGCCATTTCAGGAAAGATTTCAAAGTGGGAAGGGAATAAGCCATATAGATGTCTTGGGCGAGAATGTTCCAGGCAGAGAAAATAACACAGATAAAGGAATGAAAGAGTGTTGTACCTGATATGTATGAGGAGTAGCAAGGGAGCCAGTGTAGTAAAAACAGGTGAACAAGGGAAAGATACTAAGAGAGGGGAAGCAGGACTAGACTGAAGGTCTTGGGAGTTCCAACAAGCATAGTCAGGGGAACGACATGAATGCTTGTTGGTTTTTTAAAATCTTTTGGCCACAAAGTGCAGCATGTGGGATCTTGGTTCCCCAACCAGGGATCAAACCCACACCCCCTGCATTAGCAGCATGGAGTCTTAACCACTGGACTGCCAGAGAAGTCCTATGAATGTATTTTAAATGGAGGTGCAGTGGTAAAGAATTTCTTCTGCCAATGCAGGTAGATGCAAGAGACGTGGGTTCAATCCCTGGGTCGGGAAGATCCCCTGTGGGAGGAAACAGCAATCCACTCCAGTATTCTTGCCTTGACAGAGGAGGCTGGTGGGCTACAGTCCTCGGGGTTGCAAAGAGTTGGACACGACTGAGCATACAGCATATATTGCTGTTGCCTTTAGGACAGACTATAGTGTGCAATCAGGGAGACTAGTGAGGAAAGCTGAGTAATTGAATAGGGGTGGTGGTGATGACCGGAACTAGGGTGGTAGCTTAAGGAAGGGTGGAGACAAAGAACTTATTAGACTGTATGCATTTTCAAGACAGCTAAATACTGGGAATGGGAGGAAGAATCATAGATTACCTGAAGTCTGTGGGCTTGAACAGTGGAAGGATGGGTTGCTGTTAACCAAGGTGATGTGTAAAGTGCTTAGCCTGCAGGTTGGCACCTAGATGCTCTGTAAAGGGTGATTCTCTTCTCCAAAATTTAGGGTAAAAATGAAAGACTTTTCTTTTTTCTAATATGCTTCTGTCTACCTGCATAAATGAGTAGAATATTGCACCAGAATAATCAGGTAATAAATTATCCATTTAGCTGGCACTTTGGAGTTCGATAAAGTACTCTATTTGTTGGTGAAGATATTTATACTTTAACTGAAAGTGGAACTAATATCTTTTTATATGACTGATACAATAGTGACAAGGGTATCAATAGTAATAAAACTTTTTTAAAAATTCAAAGAAAAAAATAACTGTCAATCTTTCATTTTATGGATGCATAGACCTGTGACTCTCTATATTCCTTTTCTTCTTTTCAGGATGCTACCTTATGGCTGCTTAGCAACAGGAGACTGCTCTGGCCTCATTGAAGTTGTGAGCACCTCTGAACAATTGCTGACATTCAGCTGAACAGTAGCAATGTTGCTGCAGCAGCAGCATTCAACAAAGATGCCCTTCTGAACTGGCTTAAAGAATACAATTCTGGGTTTGTGTATTTTTGTTTGTCATTCTTCTGAACAAACTGTCAAACAAAGAACTATTCTCTCAGCTAGACTCATCAGTGTCCTAGAGGAAATATTAATATTATCTATTGCTTTATTTCTGGTTAGATCAAAATGACAAAGAGGCCTTCCTAGAGTCTAACAGAAGATTAGCATTGAATTCTACTTTATCTAGATCAAATTTCAGAGCCGAGCAGTAGTTTAACAAACCTAAGAGTTTAAGTATTTAACAAGTAACATAAAACTTTTAAAGTGCATGAACTTCTGTAATTATGAGAATGTATGAACCTAAGTAAATTTTCAGTAGATTTGTACAGAAGTAAAGGAGCTTGTCAAGTGGTCTCTCCAAACTAAAAAATACAGTACTAGGAATTGTGTTTTGCTGTGTGTGCTTAGTCACTCACTTGTGTCCAACTCTTTGTGACCCCAGAGAACTGCCAGGCTCCTCTGTTCATGAGATGTTCCAGGCAAGAATACTGGAGTGGGTTGCCATTCCCTCCTCCAGGGGATCTTCCCAGCCCAGGAATCAAACCCAGGTCTCCCGCATTGCAGGCAGATGCTTTTACCACCTGAGCCACCAGGGAAGCCCAGGAATTGTGTTATTTGTGGTTATTGTGTCAGACAAGCCGTAATACATAGGAAATTAAAGAATTTTCAATGAGAAGAAAACACTAAAAGTATTACTGGCTTCAGACTTTGAAGTCAGACGTAAATGTTTATCATTGGGAAAAATCCAAGAGCTTGTATATGAGAATTAGTTTTCAGATTCTGATTTAGGGCCTTGTTCTTAAAGGGGTCTATATTAGTTGTTTCTGATTTACATCAGTGACTTAAATGATTGGAACATCAATACTTAACTCTTAAATATGGATTTTAGTCTTTGTTCAAAACTACAAAAGTGTTCCAAAGCCCAGTATCATCCAGCAAAGCTGATGGTCTCCTCTCATTACTATTCATATGAACCTACCCCCCATCCCCACTGAAACATGAGCCCCAGGACACAGCAGTTTAAATAGCTGATTTCTAGTTATCTGGTATCCGAGCCAGCCTACTGACTCCTCTCTGCCCTGCTCCTCTGAAAGGAAACAGAAATGTGGATTGGCTCCATCCCATGCCTTTGGAGACTAAAATCTTTTCTTCTGTTTTTTTCCTCTCGTTCAGGGATGACCTGGACTGAGCCATTGAGGAGTTTACCCTATCCTGTGCCGGCTACTGTGTAGCTTCTTATGTCCTTGGGATTGGTGACAGACATAGTGATAACATCATGGTCAAAAAACTGGCCAGGTAAGCAGCTTGCCAGAGTCTGCCAAGGACCTCAGTGATGCTGTTATGTGTAGCTCAATCGCTTATAAAACTCAGATTCTTTATGATTCTGAGTCATGTCTTTGTCTTTTCTTTTATTTCCCACCCCTTGTTTCATATACCATCTGCTTCATATATTGGTTTGTTTGCTTAAATTTAGGTGAACAACATTTATTTAAATGCTTAATAATTATTGAGGTTATTTATAAGTGACCTATTCCTTCAATATAAGAAATTGTATTTGGGGGACACAGGTACCTGTGAATAGAAGAAGCAGGTATTATGTAGGGTGTAAAGAAAGAAAAGATTAAGAAAAGAAAAAGTTGAGACAAATCCCACTTTATTTTTCTTTTAGAATATCAAATATAGTCATCTGTGGGAGTAAGGAGAAATGGAGTGTGAGTAATCTCATTTTGGGGTAGCTTAGGAACTACACCAGGTTATTTATTGTAAAGAAACTCTTAGTTTTGAAATAAAAGATTTCTAAATCTTCAGAATGACTTCTATTTGTAAATCTTTTATTTTAAGCAAAGACAGATAAAATAATTTGAGATATTTTTCAGTTTAGCCATAATTCCCTGACACTAGAGGAACTCCAGAATAAAAATCTCTGGGTCACTATGTGAACTCTGATTTTCAGAGGGACCCAGAGTTTTATACCTCCTTGGAGATCTGAGTAGCTCTGGTTTTGGCTTTGAGAGATGAACCTTGTGTTCACACTTAAAAGAATCCCCTCAGACTTCTGGTTAATCAGATTGAAACACAGGTTTTTCTCCATTCTTTCTTGACTCCCTTCTAATAAGATAGTGAAGAATAAGAAGTATGTAGGGTCACAAATCAAACCTCAGTAAATTTCAGAAAATTGAAATCGTCAAGCATCTTCTCCAACCACAATGCTATGAGACTAGATATCAATTACAAGAAAAAACTGTAAGAAACACAAACACATGGAGATTAAACAGCACATTTCTAAATAACCGACAGGTTACTGAAGAAATCAAAAGGAAAATAAAAAAATTTCTAGAAACAAATGACAAGGAAACCATGACAACTCAAAGCAGCAAAAGCAGTTCTAAGAAGGAAGTTTATAGCAATATGATCCTACCTCAACAGACAAGAAAACACACTGAATAGACAAACCTAACTTTACACCTAAAACAACTGGGGAAAAAAAGAAGAAAAAAACCCAAAAATTAGTAGAAGGAAAGAAATCATAAAGATCCAAGCAGAAATAAATGAAATAGAAATGAAAGAAACAATAGTAAAGATTAATAAAACTAAAAGCTGGTTCTTTGAGAAGATAATTAATATTGACAAATCCTTAGCCAGACTCATCAATAAAAAAAGAGAGAAGAATCAAATCAACAAAATTAGAAATGAAAAAGGATAGGTTACAACAGACAATGCAGAAATGTGGCAATAAAATAGATAACCTGGAAGAAATGGACAGGTTCTTAGAAAGTTCAATTTTCCATGACTTGAACCAGGAAGAAATAGAAATTATGGACAACCCAGTTACAAGCATTGAAATTGAAGCTGTGATCAAAAATCTCCCAAAACACAAAAGCCCAGGACCAGATGACTTCACAGGAGAAGTCTATCAATCATTTAGAGAAGAGCTAATGCCTATCCTTCTAAAACTCTTTCAAAAAATTGCAGAGGAAGGAACACTTCCAAACTCATTCTACAAGGACACCATCACCCTGATACCAAAAGCAGACAAAACAAAAAAAGAAAACCACAGGCCAATATCACTGATGAACACAGATGCAAAAATCCTCAACAAAATTTTAGCAAACAGAATTCAGCAACACATCAAAAAGCTCACACACCATGATCATGTTGGGTTTATTCCAGGGATGCAAGGATTCAACATATGCAAATCAGTCAATATGATACACCATGTTAACAAATTGAAAGATAAAAGCCACATGATCATCTCAGTAGATGCAGAAAAAGCCTGACAAAATTCAGCACCCATTTATGATTAAAACTCTTCAAAAAATGGACATAGAAGGAACCTACCTCAACATAGTGAAGGCCATATATGATAAGCCCACAGCAAACATTATTCTTAGTGGTGAAAAACTAAAAGCATTCCCTGTATGATCAGGAACAAGACAAGGGTGTCCACTTTCACCACTATTATTCAACACAGTTCTGGAATTCCTAGCTATAGCAATCAGAGAAGAGAAAGAAAGTAAAGGAATCCAGATTGGAAAAGAAGAAGTAAAGTGCTCACTGTTTTCAGATGACATGATACTGTACATAGAACCCTAAAGATAGTATAAGAAAATTGCTAGAGCTAATCAGTGAATTTAGCAAAATTGCAGGATACAAAATCAGTACACAGAAATCACTTGCATTTCAAATGTTAACAATAAAAAATCTGAAAGAGAAATTAAGGATTCAATCCCATTCACCATTACAGCAAAAAGAATTAAATATCTAGGAATTAACTTACCTAAGGAGATGAAAGAGCTGTATACAGAAATGACAATTAATTTCCAAAATATGCAAGCAGTTCAAACAACTCAATACCAGAAAAACAAACGACCTAATCAAAAAGTGGGAAAAAGACCTAAACAGACATTTCTCCAAAGAAGACATACAGATGGCTAACAAACACATGAAAAGATGCTCAACATTGCTCATTATTAGAGAAATGCAAATCAAAACTACAATGAGATATCACCTAACACCAGTCAGAATGGCCCTCATCCAAAAGTCTACAAACAATAAATGCTGGAAAGTATGTGGAGAAAAGGGAACACTCTTGCACTGTTGGTGGGAATGTAAATTGATACAGCCACTTTGGAAGTTGGTATGGAGATTCCTCAAAAGTACGAGGAATAAAACCACCATATGACCCAGCAATCCCAATCCTAGGCATATACACTGAGGAAACCAAAATTGAAAGAGACACATGTATTCCATTGTTCATTGCAGTGCTATTTACAATAGCTAGAACATGGAAACAGCCTAGATGTCCATCGACAGATGAATCGATAAAGTTGTGGTACATATACACAATGGAACATTACTCAGCCATAAAAAGGTACACATTTGAGTCAGTTCTAATGAGGTGGATGAACCTAGAACCTATTATGGAGGATGAAGTGAGTCAGAAAGAGAAAGATAAATACCATATTCTAACACATATATACAGAATTTAGAAAAATGGTACTGAAGAATTTATTTACAGGGCAGCAGTGCAGAAACAGATATAGAGAATAGATTTATGAACATAGGGAGAGGGGAGGAGAGAGTGAGATGTATGGAAAGAGTAACATGGAAATTTACATTACCAAATGTAAAATAGATAGCCCATGGGAATTTGCTGTTTGGCTCAGAAAACTCAAACAGGGGCTCTATATCAACCTAGAGGGGTGGGATGGGGTGGGAGTTTCAAAATGGAGGGGATATATGTATACCTATGGCTGATTCATGTTGAGGATTGACAGAAAGCCGCAAAATTTTATAAAGCAATTATCCTTCAATAAAAAATAAATTAATTAAAAATATGTAAATCTAAGACATAAAACATTCAGAAAACTAAGATCATGGTATCTGGTCCCATCACTTCATGGCAGATGGATGGGGAAACAATGGAAACAGTGGCTGACTTTATTTTTCTAGGCTCCAAAATCACTGCAGATGGTGATTGCAGCCATGAAATTAAAAGACACTTAGTCCTTGGAAGGAAAGTTATGACCAACCTAGACAGCATATTAAAAAGCAGAGACATTACTTTGCCAACAAAGGTCTGTCTAGTCAAGGCTATGGTTTTTCCAGTGGTCACGTATGGATGTGAGAGTTGGGCTACAAAGAAAGCTGAGTGCCTAAGAATTGATGTTTTTGAACTGTGTTGGAGAAGACTCTTGAGAGTCCTTTGGACAGCAAGGAGACCCAACCAGTCCATCCTAAAGGAGATCAGTCCTGGGTATTCATTGGAAGGACTGATGTTGAAGCTGAAACTCCAATACTTTGGCCACCTCATGCGAAGAGCTGACTCATTTGAAAAGACCCTGATGCAGGGAAAGATTGACTCAATGGACATGGGTTTGGGTGGACTCCGGGAGTTAGTGATGGACAGGGAGGCCTGGTGTGCTGCAGTTCATGGGGTTGCAAAGAGTCGGACACGACTGATTGACTGAACTGAACTGAAGATGTAAAAGATAATACGGAAAGAGGCCACAGTGGGTGAAAGACATCAGCAGATTTGGGGATGAGCAAAAGCAAAATGGAGAAATAGCAATGACTTGGCATAGCTGAGAAAGAACTGTGCTTTCTTGTAGATCTATCTACTTGTAGATGGATGTGTCATCCTAAGGAATTAGAGGCAGTGGGTGCTGCTGAAGATGGGGAGAGGAGAAGAAGCTAAAAGCAGGATTGACTGGTAGTGTATATATGGAGCAGTTAGGTACTCATGTCTTCTTCCTAACTCTAAGAAGGGCTAGACGGTTCTCCAAAGAAACCAGTTCTTCTGACTCAAGGACACATAGGCTCTACAGAAGCTTAAGAGTAAGTTGCCATATTAAAAATGGGGATGAAGTGATTATGTTGTCATGATAAACAGTATGACTCCCAGCCACTTCTGCTTGCTTTGCTCCAGGAACATAGCAACCAGGTGTGGATTCCCACTCTCCCAAGAGACTAGATGGTTCATCTCAAGAGAATTTGGTCTGTTCCAGTGAAGCTCACAGATCCTTACTGTTGAGGTCTCTCCCCAGTCATTCTGCAAGGAAGCCCACTGATCAAGAATCCTACTACATCCTTAGATTTTTCATTCATCTTTTTAGTGACTCATCTTAAACAGGAATGGTCAGCCAAAGATTATTAGACATTTGTAGAAAGCCTCCACCATGAAACAGATGGAGATAGAGACCAAAACTAGCAAAATAGAGGGGGAAAGAACTCTGGGAAAGCAGAGTAACTACAGTAAACAGAGGATGATTTAAAAAGTGAAAAAACAAAAGACACTGTATGAAGTAGTAAGATTCTATTTTTAAAAATCTAAAAAATGGAATTTTTGGAAGTTAAGAAGAACAAATAAGATTAGAATAATATAGATTAAAGATCAACTAAGATTTATTGAACTCTTTTACTTGTAGAAAGCACAGTTCTTTAAGTTCTTTATATGTTAACTCTTTCAATCATCATCATGACAACTTTACAGAGTAAGTAGTAGTATCCTCATTTACAGGTGAGAAGATCGATACAACAGAGAATGGACTTACCAGGATTTAAATCCTGGCAGTTTGGCCTCAATTCTGGTTTTGAGGCACCGTGGTAAATATTGCCCTTTAATGTTCCCCAAAGGAACAAAATGTCTAATAAGTAGACTAAAAATCCAGAAATGACAGAGAATCAGTCCAGGGAGGTTTGCCATCTACCCTAAAGTTACAGAAGGAAGTAGCTCATAAGAGGAAGGGAAGGAACTTACCCAGAAAATAAAACAAAGACAGTTCCCAAAGCTGATGTTCATGAATATCCAGTCAAAAGGGCACAAAATTTCCTTTATAGTGGATGAAAAGACCCTTACTAAGGCCATCCACCATGACATTGCAGTGCATCAGGCATACAAGACAGTGGAAATTAGCCTTCATAATTTTGAGTGAAAATGATTTCTAGCCTAGAATTCTATACCAGACTTTCAGTATAAAAGTAGAAAATAAAATACCGTTGTTAGCTTGATAGGGATTGCATTGAATCTATAGATTGCTTTGGGTAGTATAGCCATTTTGACAATATTGATTTTTCCAGTCCATGAACACGGTATATTTCTCCATCTGTTAGTGTCCTCTTTGATTTCTTTCATCAGTGTTTTATAGTTTTCTATGTATAGGTCTTTTGTTTCTTTAGGTAGATATACTCCTAAGTATTTTATTCTTTTTATTGCAATGGTGAATGGTATTGTTTCCTTAATTTCTCTTTCTGTTTTCTCATTGTTAGTGTATAGGAATGCAAGGGATTTCTGTGTGTTAATTTTATATCCTGCAACTTTACTATATTCATTGATTAGCTCTAGTAATTTTCTGGTAGAGTCTTTAGGGTTTTCTATATAGAGGATCGTGTCATCTGCAAACAGAGAAAGTTTCACTTCTTCTTTTCCTATCTGGATTCCTTTTATTTCTTTTTCTGCTCTGATTGCTGTGGCCAACACTTCCAAAACTATGTTGAATAGTAGTGGTGAGAGTGGGCACCCTTGTAACGACCTGTAAAAGAATGAAACTAGAACACTTTCTAACACCATACACAAAAATAAACTCAAAATGGATTAAAGATCTAAATGTAAGACCAGAAACTATAAAACTCCTAGAGGAGAACATAGGCAAAACACTCTCTGACATAAATCACAGCAGGATCCTCTATGACCCACATCCCAGAATATTAGAAACAAAAGCAAAAATAAACAAATGGGACCTAATGAAACTCAAAAGCTTTTGCACAACAAAGGAAACTATAAACAAGGTGAAAAGACAGCCCTCAGATTGGGAGAAAATAATAGCAAATGAAGCAACAGACAAAGGATTAATCTCAAAAATATACAAGCAACTCCTGCAGCTCAATTCCAGAAAAATAAATGACCCAATCAAAAAGTGGGCCAAAGAACTAAACAGACATTTCTCCAAAGAAGACATACAGATGGCTAAAAAACACATGAAAAGATGCTCAACATCACTCATTATCAGAGAAATGCAAATCAAAACCACAATGAGGTACCATTACATGCCAGTCAGGATGGCTGCTATCCAAAAGTCTACAAGCAATAAATGCTGGAGAGGGTGTGGAGAAAAGGGAACACTCTTACACTGTTGGTGGGAATGCAAACTAGTACAGCCGTTATGGACAACAGTGTGGAGATTTCTTTAAAAACTGGAAATAGAACTGCCATATGACCCAGCAATCCCACTTCTGGGCATACACACCAAGGAAACCAGATCTGAAAGAGACACGTGCACCCCAGTCTTCATCGCAGCACTGTTTATAATAGCCAGGACATGGAAGCAACCTAGATGCCCATCAGCAGATGAATGGATAAGGAAGCTGTGGTACATATACCCCATGGAATATTCCTCAGCCATTAAAAAGAATTCATTTGAATCAGTTCTAATGAGATGGATGAAACTGGAGCCCATTATACAGAGTGAAGTAAGCCAGAAAGATAAAGAACATTACAGCATACTAACACATATATATGGAATTTAGAAAGATGGTAATGATAACCCTATATGCAAAACAGAAAAAGAGACACAGATGTACAGAACAGACTTTTGGACTCTGTGGGAGAAGGCGAGGGTGGGATGTTTCAAGAGAACTGCATTGAAACATGTATATTATCTAGGGTGAAACAGATCACCAGCCCAGGTTGGATGCATGAGATGAGTGCTCAGGCCTGGTGCACTGGGAAGACCCAGAGGAATCGGGTGGAGAGGGAGGTGGGAGGGGGGATCGGGATGGGGAATACATGTAACTCCATGGCTGATTCATGTCAATGTATGACAAAACCCACTATAATATTGTAAAGTAATTAGCTTCCAACTAATAAAAATAAATGAAAAAAAAAGTTTTACAAAAGCAGAGATTTTTCCTGTTACTTTTTAGTTAATATGTGATCCAGTTCTTCCAGCTGCTTCTATAATGAGGCACATATTAATACAGTTTTTACATGGTATCTATGAAAGAGTTCACTTCATAGAGCATAATACTTGAGCAAATGTATCCAAGACAGAAAGCAGATGAACAGGAAACTATGGAATAAACTCCAGACCTAAAATTCAGTGTTTTAGTAAAATGCCAGCTGTTCTTACTGTATTTATTAAAACTTGTAATAATGTGACTTTTCAAGAATATTAGTTCAAATTGAAATGTTTCATGCCACATGGAACTCTTTAATTTATTTGTTGAGGTACCATATATTTAGGGTGCTAGATTGCAGATAATGTTAATATGTGCAATAGGAACTACTGGTTTGAATGTGTAAATGGGGGCTCTTTCTGAGTACCGGCAACATCCAGCAAAACTACTGCTTATTCTCCAAAGTCTATCGGGAACTCTCAGTCCTCAATGACATGGAAAAGAAAACAGAATGCTTGTCCTGAGACTGAGTTTTCTATAGGAATTTTATTAAAAATTGTTGAATTTTGTTGTCTTCCTTAATGTTCTCAGTCAAATAAATGGGTGAGCTGGTTTTGGTTGCTCTTGGGATGTGTGGACCTCTTCTTTATGGGCAGCACAGGCCTTTAAACTTTGGCGCTGGGAACATCAGAAATGGTCAAGTCAGTAGACAAAGCAGCCTCAGGAGTAAGCTGAGGATCATAGTCTCTTCGGTGACTTCTCTCCTTGTTTCCCAGCCCATCAGGCAATATGGGAGGCCTTTTGGACTTTGGGAGCCTGAGACTTGAGGGTGTCCTCACTGAGGTCTCATGCCTTTGGCAAGGATCCTGAGGTCTGCAAAAATGTCCTTTCAGTTAAACTTGGTACCCAAGGCCAGGCTAGTCACTCTACAGCTCTCTTCCATTAGGCAGATGCTCAGAGATTCTTGGAAAGAACTCAGCTGATGGTAGGGGTGGAGCTCTGAACTGACTGACCATTCAGTTCAGTTCTTGATGAACAGGGACTGTTCTAGAGTCAATGAGAGTGCCAGGAATAGGACTGAAGAAGGACAGGTTTGTCTGGGGAGTCTCTGTCCAATAGCAGTCCACCGTTAAATACACCAGGATACGGGTCAGGGGTTTAGAAAGTGGTGAGCATTGCCATGCAGAAGTGGGTACCACTGTTTCCAAAGACGTCTCAGCCCATGGGTTCCTTGGTAAACATATGCTTAATCAGTGAATGTCTTCGTGAGTAAGAAAGGGAAATGAACCTGCCCAGACAGTGGTGGACCTGAGGCTGGAATGGCTCTTGACTGTCCTGCCTGCTGCCATTGACCCCCATAGATAGCAGTGGTAGCACTCCGTAGCTGCTAAGCACTCTGAGAAGGTGCTCCATACACACTTGCTGACTTGCATGTCTGATTCTCAGGGGCTTCTCCTGAGTCAGAATGATGAACGATAGCCAATGCCCACAGTGGGCTAGGGGTCTGGGCTGCAGGAACAATTCCCTGCCTGGGGGCTGGTTACTCAGTGCCTTGGCTCCCTGCCTTTGGTTCTTTCCCCAAACAAGGTCTTGGAAACCCTATACATTTCCATACTTGAGGACAGCATCTGTGTCCACCCAGGTCTGGGATGACAAAGGATGACTTTTAAGTTGTTTCCTGAGTATTCTCCTCATGTCTATAGTCAGACCCTGAGCTACAGAGGCTAGTATTTGCAATCCAGCTCTGCCTCTCTGACCTTGGAATAAGGTGTTTACTTTCTTTCTCAGGGTCTGAGCTTCCCGTTTGTAGTGTGGGATTGGTAATAACTGCTGTACTTGATTCTGTGGAACAGGCTAGTTTAAGACTGAGTGGAAATATGTGCTGAGTCCCAACTCCGAGGCAACCTCATTTATTTCTCTGCTTCCCCCTCCTGAAGGCCACTGAAGGGAGGAATCTCATGGAAGGGTCCAGAGCTCTGTGCCTATCTCCAGTCTTCCAGTGTCTTCTCAGTGCTGCCTTGTCCAGCCTATAGCCCTGACTGTCAGCGCCAGATCTTAGCCTGAAATGCAGGGATCACTTGTCTGTAGAGGTGAAAGATTGGTCCACAAGGTGAAGAGCAGAGAGGTACTCTGCCATGTGACCCTGACTGTTGGGGGCAAGCAGCTCTTAGGAGGGAGGGAGCAGGGGCTTCAGTTTCCTGGAGAAGTGGGCCTCTGAGCTGAGTTCTTCAGGGACAGATAGGAGCTAGGTGAAGGGGTAGTGGGAAGGGCATAGTAGGCAGGGAGGTACAGCATATATAAAGCATGACTCATGGGCATTAACAGGATCAACAATTGAGTATTTCTACCTGCTTCTTCCCCTTCCTGCACACCAGAATGCTGCATCTCTTCCCAGGTAGGATCATGTCATCCCAGAGCCTCCTTCTCTTTCAGTATCGGTAGTGGTTTTATTCCCTTTTCCAATGAAGAAAAAACTGTCTGACATCACTTTCTGGGTTATTACTACATAAAAATATATAACTAATGGATTTTTGGAACTCCTGATTCCCCTTCACTTTTAACAAAACCCAGGTTTATTACTTACAAGTCTGGCCTTTCAGATCTTCTCCACCTTCTCTTCTATCATTTTTATTGTGGAAAGTACATAAAACAATAATACATATAAATAATATTAGCATATAGAGCAAACATCCAGGTCACCACAACACAGATCAAGAAACAACACTGACAAAATCTCAGAAAGCTTTCAAGTTTCCCCTTCCTGGTAAAGGCTCTGCCAAGGTAATCGCCATTATCTTCTTTTATGGCAATCATCAAGATTCTTTCCCTTAGCATTGTGTTTTTAAGATTCAGTCATTTAATTGCATGTATCTCCATTCTTTATCATCACTGTATAGTATTCCATGTTATGGATACCCTATAATTTACATACAGGTTGTTTCTAGTTTGAGGCTATTACAAATGATGCTACTGTGATTATTAGAATTTATCTCCGATTTCACATGTGTATGTATTTCTTTGGATGTATATACTTAAGATTAAAATTGGTGGGTCACAGACTTATAGACATCTTTATTTTTACCAAGTAATGCTACAGTGAGTGGTTATAACAATTTATTTTCCCTTGGTACTTAATTCTTATTGCTCCACATTCTCACCAACACCCACTTAACCAATGTTTAAAGAATTTTAGCCATTTGTGTTTATAGTAAGCTAGTTTGCATTTCCCTGACTAGTAATGAGATTAAATTGCTTTTTCATACCTGTTTTTAGCCATTTGGATTTTCTCCTTTGTGAAATGCCTGCTTGTGAAAATCACTCAGTCATGTCTGACTCTTTGCAACCCCATGGACTATACAGTTCATGGGATTCTCCAGGCCAGAATACTGGAGTGAGTAGCCTTTCCCTTCTCCAGGGGATCTTACCAACCCAGGGATTGAACCCAGGTCTCCCACATTGCAGGCAGATTCTTTACCATCTGAGCCGCAAGGGAATAAGTCCTCTATCTGTTTACTTTGTTACTTGTCATTTTGGATTTTTGTTTTGAAGAAGGATATTTTTAATTTTGCTTTTCAATTTTTGTTATGTGAAATTCTGTATATATTTTGTATACAAGCCTTATGTTTCTTCTAATAACATAAAATCTTAATTGTAATGTCCAGTTTATCATTATTTTCCTTTCTGGTTAATATCCTTTGTATAGTATTTAAGAAATCTTTCCCTATCTCAAGGTCACGAAGATATTCATCTGTATTATCCTCTGAAAGCTTAATTTTTTTCCTAATCTGTTTTGATCTATAATCTACTTGGAACTGCTTTTTACATATAGTGTGGTGTTTTTCCTAATACCTTTCATTTGGAAATATAATCCTCTTTCCCCACTGTTCTGTATCTCCCTTGGTTAAACTATCTGTCCACATGTGCATGAGTCTGCATCTGAACTCTAGAAGATACCCAGTAGATTTCATTTTCCTATTTTTATTTTATTTTACTTAATCATTAAACTCATGCATAGTATTTCATGTGTGCTGGGCACACATCTAAACTATATATATTTAATCCTTTTAACAATCATGTGATAATTCTTTCCTATTTTACAAGTGACAGAATGCACAGTCACTAAGTAGGAGGCAGTATTCAAATTCAGGGAGTCTGTCTTAAGTGTCCATGCCCTTTACTCACAGTTATCTGTGATGCCTCAGTCTACATTTCAGAATCTACTTCCTGAGATGCCCCAAATATGAAAGTTTTAAATGGAGTTGCAGTGACTTAGGTTGAGGTAATCTGACATATTCAGAATGTTGACTCTTACAATCCATGACAATAGAGTATCTATCCACAGTGATTTGACTAGAGGTAATATCACATTGGAACTGAGCAGAATGCAAATTCTTGACCCATACCCCAGAACTAAATCAGAAATTTGAGAGTTGGAATCCAGCAACCTGTGGTTTAACAGTTTTAACTAAAGTTTCAGGGCTATCAATAGATATTGATGTTTCTATTTAGCAGACATTAGCATTCTTATTAAGTAACCATTTCTAGAAATCATTTTGATTTTGCATATATCATGTGCAAATGATTAGTAGCTTTATTTCTTCTTTTCCATTCCCTTCAGCATTTTATTTCTTTTTCTTGCCCTTCTGCACTGGTTAGGAATTCCAACAAAAGATGAATAGAAGCAGTATTTAACCTTTTGCTGATCTCAAAGGGAAAATCTTCAATAGGTATGGTGTTTACTTTGGAATCTGGATCTTTTACCAGGTTAAAGAAGCATGTTTCAGTTCCCACAGGACTTGTTTCAAAAATCATGAAGAATGCTGAATATTTCAAGTTATTTTTCTACATTTTACGAAAATGATCAAATAATTGTTCTTATTTGGTGAGTTATATCACTGTGTGCAAGCTAGTTGCTCAGTTGTGTCCAATTCTTTGAAACCCCAAGAACTGTAGCCCGCCAGGTTCTTCTGTCCATGAGATTTCACAGACACAAATAATGGAGTGAGTTGCCATTTCTTCCTCCAGAGGATTTCCCCAACAGAGATCAAACCCATATCTCCTACTTTTTAGGACTGAACCACTTGAGAAACACTGAGTTATATTGATTGATGTTCATATATTTAACCAAATACTTACATTTCTGGAATGAGCCCAAATTGATTGTGATGCATAATTAAAAATATATATATATTCCTGGATTTTATTTGCTAATAATTCATTTGAGATTTCTGTATCTATTTTCATCCATTGGATTGGTCCATAAATTTTTTTTAAGGTCTGTTTCAGCTTTTGTCATCAAGTTTTCGGTGACCTTACAACACAAGTAAGGTTTGCATTATTTCTTAAATGTTTAATAGAACCTTGGTAGTGACCTTATGTCTGATGTTTCTTTGAGGTATGGATTTAGTTTCTTTAATAGCTAGAAGAATATTCAGATTATAAAAATATGTTTTGAAGACTTGTGATTTTCTAGGTATGTGTCCATTTCACCTACTGTTTCAAACTTATTTTTATAAGATAATCCATATGTTAAGAGTTTGTTAATGTTGCAGGATTGATAGTGATATGCTCTTTTCATTCTTGGCTTTGGTTAGTGCCTTCTCTGTTTTCTCAGTTACTTTCACTAGAAGTTTTTCAATTGTCTTACAAAAATCACTTTTTGGCTTTTTTTGATCCCCTGTTGTACATCTGTTTTCTACTCTCCTTTTACCCTTATTTCCTTCTTTGTACTTTATTTAGGTTTGTTTTGCTATTATTCCTCTCCTACATCTTTATAAGAAGGTTGCTTAGCTGATCAGTTTTAGCTTTTATGATAACAATCTTTATCTGCATCCTATAAATTTTGATATGAAGACTTTTCATCACAATAGAAAATATTTCCAAAATTATCATTTTGGTGTCTTTGTGACCTGCAGGTTACTTTGAAGTATATTTATTTCCAAATACACATGGATTTTATTATTATAATTTTGTTATTTAGATTGGATGGCATTCATAGAACATGAGTTTAAATTCTTTCAAAATTGTGAAACTTATTTTTTATGACACAATATTGTCATATTATGACATGTCAGGTTTCATAAATGTTCAGTGTACACATAAAAAAATTCCTATTTAAGTTATTTGATCAACTGATTTACATATGTTCATTAGAACTATTCTGCTATTAAGTTTATTATTTAAATTTATTTATTTTTACTGAATTTTTGCCTAGCATTTATAAAAGTGGTAAATTAAAATATCCTACTATAATTTTAAATTTGCCTATATGGTTTAAGTCGATTTTTATTTTATAGTTTGAAACAATATTATTAATTGCATCCAAATTTAGAGATGATTTATTGTTGTTGTTTAGTCGCTCAGTCATGTCTGACTGTTACCCCATGGACTGGAGTATGCCAGGCTTCCCTGTCCTTCACCATCTTCCGGAACTTGCTCAAACTCATGTCCACCAAGTCAGTGATGCCATCAACCATCTCATCCTCTGTTGCCCCCTTCTCCTCCTACCTTCTATCTTTCCAAGCATCAGGGTCTTTTCCAGTGAGTCAACTCTTCATATCAGGTGGCCCAAGTTTTGGAGTGTCAACTTTAGCATCAGTCCTTCCAATGAATATTCAGGACTGATCTCCTTTAGGATGGACTGGTTGGATCTCCTTGCAGTCCAAGGGACTCCCAAGAGTCTTCTCCAACACCACAGTTCAAAAGCATCAATTCTTCAGCATTCAGCCTTCTTTATGGTCCAGGTCTCACATCCATACATGACTACTGGAAAAACCATAGCTTCGACCATATGGACCTTTGTTGGCAAAGCAATGTCTCTGCTTTCTAATACACTGTCTTAAGTTTCTCATAGTTTTTCTTCCAAGAAGCAAGCAACTTCTAATTTCATGGCATCAGTCACTGTCCGCAGTGATTTTTGAGCCCAAGAAAATAAAGTCTTGTCACTGTTTCCATTGTTTTCACATCAATTTGCTGTGAAATGATGAGACTGGATGACATGATCTTTGCTTTTTGAATGATGAGTTTTAAGCCAGCTTTTGCACTCTCCTCTTTCACCTTCATCAAGAGGCTCTTTTGTTCCTCTTCAACTTCTGCCATAAGGGTGGTGTCATCTCCATATCTTGAGGTTATTGATATTTTACCTGGCAATCCTGATTCCAGCTTGTGCTTCCTCCAGACTGTCATTTCGCCTGATGTGCTCTGCATATGAGTTAAATTAACAGGGTGATAATATATAGCCTTGACACACTTCTTTTCCAATATTGATCTAGTCTGTTGTTCCATGTCCAGTTCTAACTGTTGCTTCTTGACCTGCATACAGGTTTTTCAGGAGGCAGTTAAGGTGGTCTGGTAATCCCATCTCTTTAAGAATTTTCCAGTTTGTTGTGATCCACACAGTCAAAGGCTTTAGTGTAGTCAATGAAACAGATGTTTTGCTGGAATTCTCTTGTTTTTTCTATGATCCAGCAGATGTTGGCAATTTGGTCTCTGGCTCCTCTGCCTTTTCTAAATCCAGCTTGTATATCTGGAAGTTCTCGATTTACATACTGTTGAAGCCTAACTTGGAGGATTTTGAGCATTATCTTGCTAGCGTGTGAAATGAGTACAATTGTGTGGTAGTTTGAACATTCTTTGGCATTGCCATTCTTTGGGACTGGGATGAAAACTGGCCTTTTCCAGTCCTGTGGCCACTGCTGAATTTTCCAAATTTGCTGGCATATTGAGTGCAGCACTTTCACAGCATCACCTTTTAGGATTTGGAACAGCTCAGCTGGAATTCCATCACCTTCACTAGCTTTGTTCATAGTGATGCTTCCTAAGGCCCATTATATCCCTAGTGAATTGAATCATTTTTAAAAATTACTTTAAAATATTAAACTCTCTGATAATGCATTTTGCCTTAATGTCTGCTTAACTGATACCAATAGAGTTATATTAGCTTTCATTTGGTTAGTTTTTGCATGGTGTGTTCTTTTCTTGCAACCCTTTGGAATTCTTATATTACAAAATTTTCTCCTATAAGTAGCATGTAGTTTTGTTTTCTTTGACTACACTCTGTCAACTTTCGCCTTTGAAACATTAATCAATTTACACTTAATGTAGTTTTCATTATAGTAGGGGATAAGTGAACCACCTTACTATGTAATTTTATTTTTTCATTTTCTTTCATGTTCTTTTTTCAATTATTTTCTTTCCAATTTTAATGAAATACTAAAATAACTCTTCCCACTAATTTGGAAATTACACACTTTTTTATAATTCTTTTCTTGATTACACTAGATGACCACTTGCATATAGACTTATCCAGGTCTAATGTTTATTGGTACTTGTATTATCTTTCCAGACAACACAAGAACCTAGAACTCTTTAAATCTGTTTAAGTTTCTACCAACCTATATGCTGTTGTATTGGATTTATATCATATATCAGTCTTAAATCCCACAAGAAAGTATTATTTTATACAGCCATTGTTCATTAAATATACAATTAACCCTTGAACAACATGGAGGCTGTGGGGGCCAATATGCCACACAATTGGAAATCTGAATGTAACTTTAGTCACACCTCCCTATATGTGGTTCTATATCCACAGATTCAGTTAACTGTGGATCATTTAGTATACTTCAGTCCAAGGGCAGAATGGCTTAAATGGTAAAGAATCTGCCTGCAATGCAAGAGACCTGGGTTCAATCCCTGGGTCAGGAAGATCCCCTGGAGAAGGGAATGGTAACCCACTCCAGTATTCTTGCCTGGAGAATTCCATGGACAGAGGAGCCTGGCAGGCTATAGTCCATGGGCTCACCAAGAATTGGACATGATTGAGTGACTAACACTTTCACTTTCCCTATATATGTTTCTATATCCACAGATTCAGTCAACTGTGGATCATTTAGTATACTTTAGTATGTATTTATTGGGGAAAAGCAAGTTTGTTGTAAGTCCAACCCATTTTGTTCAAGGGTCAACTATATTTTTACTATTATCATTGGTATCATTTACCATTATCATGGCTTTTTATCTTTTTTTTTCCTGCATTTTCAAGTTTTCATCTAGGATGGTTTTTCTCTTAGACCAAAGAATACCCTTTCATAATTCCTAAAGTTTCTCTAGTCTTTTATTTTTTTTAAGTTATTTTCTGCTGCACTGGGTCTTCATTGCTTTGCATGGGCTTTCTCTAGTTGTGGTGAGTAGGCACTAGTCTTCCTTGTGGTGTGAGGGCTTCTCATTGTGGTGGCTTCTCTTTTTTGAGGAGCACAGGCTCTAGGCTCTTGGGCTTCAGTAGTTGCAGCAAGTGGGTTCAGTAGGTGTGACTAGCAGGCTTTAGGGTGTGGGCCCAGTAGCTGTGACACATGGGCCTAGTTGCTCTGTGACATGTGAAATCTTCCTGGACCAGGGATCAAACCCGTGTGCCCTGCACTGGCAGGAGAATGCTTATTCACTGCACTACCAGGGAAGTCCTAAGTTGTTCTCCACTTGATTAATTTGTTCAGCTTTTATTTGCCTGCTTAGTAAATGGTACTTTTGCTGGGTACAGAAATTTAGCTTGGTAGTTACTTATTTCAGCACTTTGGAGGAATTTTTCCAATGTTCTCTTATTTCTCTTATCATTTCTGTTAAGAAATTAACTATATTTTAATATGCATTTTTTTTCCCACTAGACACTTTTAAAATTTTTTACATTTTCCTTTGGTTTTTAGCAGTTTTCCTATAATATACCGAGGGCTGGTTTTCTTCCTACTTGGTGTCTGCAGATCTTCCTCAGTCTATTGCTTGCTACCTTTTTTCATTTGGAAAATTCTCTTCAAATCTACTTTTTCATAATTCTCTGTCTTTTTAGAATTCTGTTTACACATATTTGACCTTTAACTACATATAGTCTATATTTTAATTACTCTCCTCTATAATCTTTTTGTATTTTTCTCCTAGATATTTTCTTCTCACCTATTTCCCAATTTATTATTTTTCTGATTTTGAGTTATTAATTTCATAATTATACTTTTCACTTCTACAGTTTCTATATGGTTGTTTTCAAATTTTTCTCTGCCTTTTTATATTTTTTTGTTCTCTGAAATTTTCAGAGTTGTCTTTCATTTTTCAGAGTTGCCTGATCATTTTGAGCTTTATATCTAAAGAATTCTTAATCTACAAATCATATGGGTCTCTTTCTATTGTTGGTTATTTCTGTTGATGCCCATTCATATATTTTGACCAGTTTTTCAGTTATTAGCAAGAGATTTGTCAGCATTACCTTTTCCATTTTTATTCCATCCTCTACTAATTATTTGTCCATTTTCATATGGCTTCTGCCTCATTTCATTGAGGCTTATTTTATTGATTTTGTCACCAAAGTGTGAGGGGGTACCCCTTCTTCCACATCTCAGTCATTGCTCCTTCAAATATCTTTTGCTGTTTTCATTGTTAAAATAATACTCCTAATCATAAATTAATTTGAGCATTAAAAAATATATTTATTTGCTATTTGGATTTCCTATTCTGCAAATAGGCTATTAATATCTTTTATGCATTTTACAATTAGCCTGACTTTTCTTATCAGTTTTTAAGAGCTTTTTAAACATATGTTGACTCTTGTCATCTCCATTACAAGTTTCTTCCCCTAGTCTATTGTTTTATATTGGCTTTGCTTATGGTATCCTTTACTATTGAACATTTAGATTTCTAGATAATCAAACTTTGTCTTTTGCTTGATAGCTTTAGAATTTCCTTCCTCATTGAAAATCTCCCTTGCCTAAATGCTATAGCCCTTCAGGATTTAATCTTCCTTTTTCATTTCTCTACAACCTTCCTAGTTGATGTCACTCATTTCCATTGCATTAAATCTCTTCTATATGCTAATGATGCTCATTATATATCTCCATTCCAGATCTCTCCTCTGAGCTGGCTACAGTAATACAAATCCCACTGCCCTTCATCTGTGAGGGGTGTGCTACATCCTAGGAGATACAGCAGTACATGAGCCCTGCCTTCAGAGCTCATTAGAGGATATAAATAGTGTGTGAAGCATGACTGGGAGACTTGTTGATCTATTGCACATTTTGTACTGCTATCAGGGAAAGACTACAGTCATGGGATTACGTATCAACAGAAAAATAGGCAAAAGAAATGAAAAGGTAGTTCTTGAGAAAGGACATCTGAATGGCCAATAAACATGTAAGACACCCAATTAGTGATCAGAGAAAATTAAAATTACATACCATTTTTTTAAAAAGATTGGCATAATTCGGATTATGCCAAATTTTCAGGATTTGAGGTAAAAAACTCTGCTGGTCAAAGTTTATAGTGGCACAACCACCTTTAAGAGCGTTTTGATAAATCGCCAATAAGATCTTTCATTCAGCAATTCTACTTTGTGGCATAACTACAGCAGTACTTCTCAATCCTTGATGTACATACAGATCACCACAGTATCTAGTTAAAACCAGTTTCTAGTTTGTTAGGCTGGAAAGATCTGAGATTTTGGTTTTGTTTTTTTTTTTTCTTTTTTCATTTCTTTCTTTTCCTTTTTAAATTGGAGTATAGTTGCTTTACATTGCTGGGTCAGTTTCTGCTGTACAGCCAGGCAAGTGAATCAGCCATACATATATCCCCACTGTTTTTGGATTTCTTTCCCATTTAGGTCACCATAGAGCATTGAGTAACCCACTCCAGTACTCTTGCCTGGAAAATCTCATGGACAGAGGAGCCTGGTTGGCTGCAGTCCATGGGATCGCAAAGAGTCAGACACGACTGAGTGACTTCACTTTCACTTTTCACTTTCATACATTGGAGAAGGAAATGGCAACCCACTCCAGTGTTCTTGCCTGGAGAATCCCAGAGATGGGGGAGCCTGGTGGGCTGCCGTCTATGGGGTCGCACAGAGTCGGACACGACTGAAGTGACTTAGCAGCAGCAGCAGCAGAGCATTGAGTAGAGAGTTCCATGCACTATACAGTAGGGTCTCATTAGTTATCATTTTATAAATAGTAGTGTATACATGTGGGTCCCAATCTCCCGGTTCATGAAATTCGTAATTTCTGACAAGCTCCTAGGTGATGTCATTCCTGCTGGTCCAGGGACAGTTTAAATAGCTAAGCCCAAGAGAAACTGGCATATCCTCAAGGGACATACACAGAGGCACAAAGATGTTTGTTAGAGCTCTGATGGTATAGTGATCATTTGAAAACTACTGAGGTAAGTGGACGGCAAATTCACATGGTTGAATGCAAGAGTTAAAAGGAACTGAAGTTACATGTACACCCCAGATCTGTCTTAAAATCAGTACTGAATGGGAAAAAAGCAAGTTGCAAGAAGAATCTATAGAATTTAACATTTTAAGTAATATTTCTAGGCCTGTACACCTATACAGATAAAGAATACAGACTTGCATGGGAATAGTAATCATCAAGTTCATGATAGAGATTACTTGGGCAAGGGAGAAGTATGGGTATAGCAAGGGCATGAGGCTCTTCAGTTGTATTTTAATGCTTTAATTACTAAACTAGATGATAGATGCACCCAGCAAAATAATACAAGGGCTTTTCATATTACTTTCTATTTTTTGTACATCTGAACTATCCCATTAAACTAAACAAAACAAATAGCTTTATTTGTTAGGATGGAGAAATTGAGGCTCAAGAGTTTAAAAATAGAAGATATAAACTGTCTCATAAATAATTTGTATTCTGATTGCATGTTGAAATTAAATTTTGTATACCAGGTAAATAAAATACAGTATTAAAACAAAAGAGAACTTAACCTTTGGTGCTGAAGTTCAAACACAGACTGTACCCCTTCCTCATTAACATGCTGCTTTAAATTTATAAAACTAACCAAAAAACACGAGTTCACCAAGTCAAAGGCAAACTACATTCACAAGTTCTGATCTTCAAAAGACTGAATCAGAGTTCAAAACAAAATGACTCAAAATAATTGGTTTATTTTGGACATGGCACAAAACATTTTTTGTACCAGACAAAATATGGCCATTAAAAGACGCCCTTTATTCAAGGGAAATGAAAACCACCACACCCACATACTTGAAAGCAAATGCAAAATGAGTTTAATAATCCTCAGAAGCGTCTCTCTTAGTTCATCTCCTGGTCTTTCAGTGGCAGTGAAGGAAAGTGTGGGGTGGCATGGGAAAAGCAAGAGGATGGTTTTTGTAAAGCTGGTGTGCTGATCTGCCAGTCATAAGGCTTCAAATAAAACAAATGTCAGAGTAGGCAACGCATGAAGCCAGGCAGGCCACCTTCCCTCACTGTTCTCCTCACAGTTTCTCTGTCTTATGTTAGAGCATGGTTGTACCTCTGTTCTGCCACACATCTCTTAGAAATGAGTGAGTGGCAGGGGGAGAGTAGTAAAGATAATGGGGTTTAGCATTCGAAAAACCTGGGCTTAAACCCTGACTGTGCTAGTACAAAACAGTTCACTAAACTTGAGAAAATGTCTCTAGGCCAGTGCTGTTCTGTTGAACTTGGTGTGATCATGGAAATGTTCTGTTTGTCCAGCATGGTAGCTGCTAGCTTTGTGTGACTGCTGAGGACCTGAAATGTGGTCAGAGTGATAGAGGAATTGAGTGTTTGATTGTATTTCAATTAATTTAACTTGAACAGTTACATGACTAATGGCTACTATATGGGACAGAACAAATCAAGAAAATGGAGTATTCTCCCTCTCATGGAGGATCCCCATGTGATAATAGACATGAAATAAATACCCTGATAAAAGGCTCTTCTATTAAACTGTCCTGCCTTGAAAGAACTTCAGAGATGAGTAGACTCTGTCAGTCTGCCTGGGTGGGCCTGCTTCATTCACAAAATGCTAACACTGGTGCTACCTCCACACAGGCATTCAACTCTGACTTTTTAAACACTTCCTGATGATGCAACTGATGTTGTCTGGTGTAAAGAAGCTTTGCTTCTTCCTCTTTTTTGGGAGGGCCTCATGGTGATGAAACAAAAACAATTACATTTTCAGAAACTTATTCTTAATTAAATCTTTATGTGCCACTATTTGACATTTCCTTAAGTTTCTGAAAATTTCTCATTTTCTCCAATTAAGCTAATATCATTGAACAACAACTGCTTTAAACTAGACAATCTATCTGCACAGGTTAAAAACATACAAAGAGGACTTCCCTAGTGGTCCAGTGGTTAAGAATCACCCGCCAAGGCAGGGGACATGGATTTGATTTCTGGTCCGGGAAGATCCCACATGCCATGGAGCAACAAAGCCCGAGCACCGCAACTACTGAGCCTGATCTCGGAGGGAGAGCAGTGAATGGTCCTGAAGAGAGATCTTAGTTCTCTGCCCAGAAATTAAACCCAAGTAGCCTGAATGAAAACCGAGTCCTACCCACCAGACCACCAGGGACTCGGGGCTAGAAGCAAAGTGACCCTGGTTCTTGCCCCTGTTTGAAAGCAAGAATGTTTCAAGGAGGCAAAAACTGTAAAAACAGGTACAAAGTTTATTATTTAGAGGCACAGCACAATGTATGGGAGAGCACACAGGAAACCAGTTTGCTTATCCAACTCAGAAGCAGGGCAGAGATACACACCCAAGAGAAAGGATATGCGCAGCCTCTCTAATGGGGAGTGCGGTACATCAGACACTAGGCAGAGACACACCTGGAGAGAAATGCGGGTGTCCTGTGTAAGGAGGAGCAACACAGTACTGAAGTAATGTCATTCACTTATTAGGACAGTCTTTCTTGGTCTTTCTTTACTCTTGGCCAGTTGTTTCTTTTTTCACATCTGAGTGGTCCATAGTTCCTCCCCAAGGTGTTTGCACAACATTTTGCTAAGATGGATCCCACTGTAGAAGCCTATGGCTGCATATCCACACTGATTATGGAGTGGGATGCCCTCATTTTTTGACTTCCAAGAAGACTTCCTACACATGTAGAGACTGGGAAGTCTTCCTTGACCTCAGGAGTGGGCACCTTACCTCTTTGCTTTAGCAGAACTCAGCTTCTACCACTAGCTTTGTCCTTGGAGTATCTGGGTGAGAACAAAGGCTCAGTTTTACTCCACTTGACAAACACCAGGTTTCTGGCCCAGAGACCCACTGTCTCCTGCCTTAAACCCCTGCTCTGTAGTCTGTGCTCCATGAGAGAAGCCACTGCAATGAGAAGCCTGTGCACCACAATGAAGAGTAGCCCCTGCTCATCACAACTAGAGAAAGCCCACACACAGCAATGAAGACACAGTGCGGCCAAAAAATAAAAACAAACAAACTAACAAAAAGTTTAAAGTGAATACATTGGTCAGAAATCCATTAAAATATATATATATATATATATATACAAAGGCATCCATTTCAAGAAAGACAAATCAAGCAGCACTGATGTTATTTTATAGTGTTTATTATAGTAAAAGTGCTCCCGTAAAACATTAGTGATTTTCTGTTCCACATCTTATTTTTCATTTGACTTTAAAACATTTTACAGCTCCGCGCCAGATTCGAGCGCTGCATTCCGGGTACTGCAATTCCGAGGATCGGGCCTCCCTGACACCTCCGCCCCGGGAAATCGGTGGCATCCACAGCAGGAGCAGTCGCATCCGTCTCAGCTTCTCTCTTGAGTTCTTTGCCTCGCAACACTGAGAGCCTGTCCCTGCCACAGGGACACCTCTTTCATCCTGCCTCCAAAGCTCGCGGGAACCGACGGACTGCTGTGGCGACCGAGGGCTGGACTGCGGGCAGCAAGGTGAATGGTGCTCTTGAGCACCTTCTGTGAGTACCACTCACACCTGCCCAGGGACACTTTTCTCCAAAGGATCAGCAAGCATCCAATTCAATTCCAGATTCATGGGGTTGCTGCAGACCAGATACCACTTATCACACTAAGACAAGAACAGCTGAGGAAAGTGAAAGTGAAGTCGTGTCTGACTCTGCAAACCCATGGACTGTAGCCTACCACGCTCCTCTGTCCATGGAATTTTCCAGGCAAGAGTACTGGAGTGGGTTGCCATTTTCTTCTCCAGGGGATCTTCCCAACCCAGGGATCGAACCTGGGTCTCCCGCATTGCAGGCAGACACTTTACCATCTGAGCCACCAGGGAAGCAGTTGAGGATCACACACCAAAAGGCACATCGGGTTAAAAAACAAAAGCTGTAAAGTTTGGATCTTATGCTGCATTACAAACAAGAAAAATGGAAAATTGATCATCAAAGATGGAGAAGTCTTGAGGCTACTGTAAGAATAAGACTGAAAACCAGAGGCAGGAGGCTTAAGTCCAAATCCTGAGAACACCAGAGAACTTCTGACTCCAGGGAACATTAATTGATAGGAGCTCATCAAATGCCTCCATACCACCACTGAAACCAAGCACCAACCAAGGGCCAACAAGTTCCAGAGAAAGGCATAGCACGAAAATTCTCCAGCAAAACAGGAACATAGCCCCAAGCTTCAATATACAGGCTGCCCAAAGTCACACCAAACCCACTGACATCTCAAAACTCATTACTGGACACTTCATTGCACTCCAGAGAGAAGAAATCCAGCTCCACCCACCAGAACACCGACACAAGCTTCCCTAACCAGGAAACCTTGACAAGCCACCTGTCAAACCCCACCCACAGTGAGGAACCTCCACAATAAAAAGGAACCACAAACTGCCAGAATACAGAAAGGCCACCCCCAAACACAGCAATCTAAACAAAATGAAAAGACAGAGAAATACCCAGCACGTAAAGAAACAGGATAAATCCCCACCAAATCAAACAAGAGAGGAAGAGATAGGGAATCTACCTGATAAAGAATTACAAATAATGATAGTGAAAATGACCCAAAATCTTGAAAACAAATTGGAGATACAGATAAATAGCCTGGAGACAAGGATTGAGAAGGTGCAAGAAATGTTTAACAAGGACCTAGAAGAAATAAAAAAGTCAATATATAATGAATCATGCAATGCTGCTGCTAAGTCACTTCAGTTGTGTCCGACTCTGTGCGACCCCATAGACGGCAGCCCACCAGGCTCCCCCGTCTCTGGGATTCTCCAGGCAAGAACACTGGAGTGGGTTGCCATTTCCTTCTCCAATGCATGAAAGTGAAAAGTGAAAGTGAAGTCGCTCAGTCGTATCCGACTTGTCACGACCCCATGGACCAGAGCCTACCAGGCTCCTCCATCTATGGGATTTTCCAGGTAAGTGTACTGGAGTGGGGTGCCATTGCCTTCTCTGGAATCATGCAATAAATGAGATAAAAAACACTCTGGAGGGAACCAACAGTAGAATAACGGAGGCAAAAGATAGGATAAGTGAGGTAGAAGATAGAATGGTAGAAATAAATGAAACAGAGAGGGAAAAAAAAAAAAGAATTAAAAAAAATGAAGACAACCTCAGAGACCTCTGGGACAATGTTAAATGCACCAACATTCGAATCATAGGAGTCCCAGAAGAAGAAGACAAAAAGAAAGACCATGGGAAAATACTTGAGTAGATAATAGTTGAAAACTTCCCTACAATGGGGAAGGAAATAATCACCCAAGTCCAAGAAACCCAGAGAGTCCCAAACAGGATAACCTCAAGGCAAAATACCCCAAGACACATATTAATCAAATTAACAAAGATCAAACACAAAGAAAAATATTAAAAGCAGCAAGGGAGAAACAACAAATAACACACAAGGGGATTCCCATAAGGATAACAGCTGACCTTTCAATAGAAACTCTTCAGGCCAGAGGGAATGGCAGGACATACTTAAAGTGATGAAAGAAAATAACCTACAGCCCAGATTACTGTACCCAGCAAGGATCTCTTCAAATATGAAGGAGAAATCAAAAGCTTTACAGACAAGCAATAGCTGAGAGAATTCAGCACCACCAAACGAGCTCTCCAACAAATACTAAAGAATCTTCTCTAGACAGGAAACACAGAAAGTGTGTATAAACTCAAACCCAAAACAATAAAGTAAATGGCAATGGGATCATACTTATCAATAATTACCTTAAATGTAAATAGGTTGAATGCCCCAAATAAAAGACAAAGACTAGCTGAATGGATACAAAAATAAGACCCCTAGATATGTTGTCTACAAGAGACCCACCTCGAAACAAGGGACACATACAGATTGAAAGTGAAGGGCTGGAAAAAGATATTCCATGCAAATAGAGACCAAAAGAAACCAGGAGTAGCAATACTCATACCAGATAAAATAGACTTTAAAACAAAGGCTGTGAAAAGAGACAAAGAAGGATACTACATAATGATCAAAGGATCAACCCAAGAAGAACATACAACAATTATAAATATATATGCACCCAACATAGGAGCACTGCAATATGTAAGACAAGTGCTAACAAGTATGAAAGGGGAAATTAGCAATAACACAATAATAGTGAGAGACTTTAATACCCCACTCACACCTATGGATAGATCAACTAAACAGAAAATTAACAAGGAAACACAAACATTAAATGATACAATAGACCAGTTAGACCTAATTGATATCTATAGGACATTTCACCCCAAAACAATGATTTCACCTTCTTCTCAAGGGCACATGGAACCTTCTCTAGGATAGATCACACCCTGGGCCATAAATCTAGCCTTGATAAATTAAAAAAAATTGAAATCATTCCAGGCATCCTTTCTGATCACAATGCAGTAAGATTAGATGCAATTACAGGAGAAAAACTATTAAAAATTCCAACATATGGAGGCTGAACAACACGCTGCTGAATAACTAACAAATCACAGAAGAAATCAAAAAAAGAAATCAAAATATGCATAGAAATGAATGAAAATGAAAACACAAGAACCCAAAATCTATGGGACACTGTAAAAGCAGTGCTAAGGGGAAGGTTCATAGCAATACAGGCTTACCTCAAGAAACAAGAAAAAAGTCAAATAAATAACCTAACTCTATACCTAAAGCAACTAGAGAAGGAAGAAATGAAGAACCCCAGGGTTAGTAGAAGGAAAGAAATCTTAAAAATTAGGGCAGAAATAAATGCAAAAGAAACAAAAGAGACCATAGCAAAAATCAACCAAGCCAAAAGCTGGTTCTTTGAGAAGATAAACAAAATTGACAAACCATTAGCCAGACTCATCAAGAAACAAAGGGAGAAATATCAAATCAACAAAATTAATAATGAAAATGGAGAGATCACAACATACAACACAGAAATAAAAAGGATCATAGGAGACTACTACCAGCAACTATATGCCAATAAAATGGACAACTTGGGAGAAATGGAAAAGTTCTTAGAAAAGTACAACTTTCCAAAACTGAACCAGGAAGAAGTGGAAAATCTTAACAGACCCATCACAAGCACAGAAATTGAAACTGTAATCAGAAATCTTCCAGCAAACAAAAGCCCAGGACAAGATGCCTTCACAGCAGAATTCTACCAAAAATTTAGAGAAGAGCTAACACCTACCTAATCCTATCCTACTCAAACTCCTCCAGAAAACTGCAAAGGAAGCTAAACTTCCAAACTCAATCAATGAAGCCACCATCACCCTAATACCAAAACTTGACAAAGATGCCACAGAAAAAGAAAACTATAGGCCAATATCACTGGTGAATATAGATGCAAAAATCCTTAACAAAAGTCTAGCAAACAGAATCCAACAGCATATTAAAAAAAATCATACATCATGACCAAGTGGGCTTTATCCCAGGGAGGCAAGGATTCTTCAGTATCCACAAATCAATCAACGTAATACACCACATTAACAAAGTGAAAAATAAAAACCATATGATTATCTCAATAGATGCAGAGAAAGCCTTTGACAAAATTCAACATCCATTTAGGATAAAAAACCCTCCAGAAAGCAGGAATAGAAGGAACATACCTCAACACAATAAAAGCTATATATGACAAACCCACAGCAAACATTGTCCTCAATGGTGAAAAACTGAAAGCATTTCCCCTAAAGTCAGGAACAAGACAAGGGTGTCCACTCTCACCACTACTATTCAACATAGTTTTGGAAGTTTTGGCCACAGCAGTCAGAGCAGAAAGAGAAATAAAAGGAATCCTGATTGGAAAAGAAGAAGTAAAACTCTCACTGTTTGCAGATGACATGATCCTATACATAGAAAACTCTAAAGACTCCACAAGAAAATTACTAGAGCTAATCGATGAATATAGTAAAGTCGCAGGATATAAAATCAGCACACAGAAATCCCTTGCATTCCTATACACTAACAATGAGAAAACAGAAAGAGAAATTAAGGAAACAATTCCATTCACCATTGCAACAAAAAGAATAAAATAGGAATATATCTACCTAAAGAAACAAAAGACCTATATATAGAAAACTATAAAGCACTGGTGAAAGAAATCAAAGAGGACACAAATAGATGGAGAAATATACCATGTTCATGGATCAGAAGAATCAATATAGTGAACAAGAGTATACTACCGAAAGCATTCTATAGATTCAATGCAACCCCTATCAAGCTACCAACGGTATTTTTCAGAGAACTAGAACAAATAATTTCACAATTTGTATGAAAATACAAAAAACCTCGAATAGCCAAAGCAATCTTAGAAAGAAGAATGGAACTGGAGGAATCAACCTGCCTGACTTCAGTCTCTACTACAAAGCCACAGTCATCAAGACAGTATGGTACTGTCTTGGCACAAAGACAGTATGGCACAAAGACAAAAATATAGATCAATGGAACAAAATAGAAAGCCCAGAGATAAATCCACGCTCCTATGGACACCTTATCTTCGACAAAGGAGGCAAGAATATACTATGGAGAAAAGACAATCTCTAACAAGTGGTGCTGGGAAAACTGGTCAACCACTTGTCAAAGAGTGAAACTAGAACACTGTCTAACACCATACATAAAAATAAACTCAAAATGGATTAAAGATCTAAACGTGAGACCAGAAACTATAAAACTCCTAGAGGAAAACATAGGCAAAGCACTCTCCGACATAAACCACAGCAGGATCCTCTATGACCCACCTCCCAGAACATTGGAAATAAAAGCGAAAATAAACAAATGGGACCTAATTAAAATTAAAAGCTTCTGCACAACAAAGGAAACTATAAGCAAGGTGAAAAGACAGCCTTCAGAATGGGAGAAAATAATAGCAAACAAAGCAACGGACAAAGAATTAATCTCAAAAATATACAAGCAACTCCTGCAACTCAATTCCAGAAAAATAAAGGACCCAATCAAAAAGTGGACCAAAGAACTAAACAGACATGTCTCCAAAGAAGACATACAGATGGCCAACACACACGTGAAAAGATGCGCAACATCACTCATTACTAGAGAAATGCAAATCAAAACCACAACGAGGTACCATTTCACGCCAGTCAGAATGGCTGCTATCCAAAAGTCTACAAGCAATAAATGCCGGAGAGGGTGTGGAGAAAAGGGAACCCTCTTACACTGTTGGTGGGAATGCAAACTAGTACAGCCACTATGGAGAACAGTGTGGAGATTTCTTTAAAAACTGGAAATAGAACTGCCATATGACCCAGCAATCCCACTCCTGGGCATACACACTGAGGAAACCAGAACTGAGAGAGACACGTGCACCCCAGTGTTCATCACAGCACTGTTTATAACAGCCAGGACATGGAAGCAACCTAGATATCCATCAGCAGACGAATGGACAAGAAAGCTGTGGTGCATATACACAATGGAATATCACTCAGCCATTAAAAAGAATACATGTGAATCAGTCCTAATGAGGTGGATGAAACTGGAGCCTATTATACAGAGTGAAGTAAGCCAGAAAGAAAAACACCAATATAGTATACTAATGAATATATATGGAATTTAGAAAGATGGTAATGATAACCCTGTATGCGAGACAGCAAAGGAGACACAGATGTATAGAACAGTCTTTTGGACTCTGTGGGAGGTGGGAGGGTGGGATGGTTTGGGAGAATGGCATTGAAATATGTATATTACAATATGTGAAACGAATGGCCAGTCCAGGTTTGATGCATAATACAGGGTGCTTGGGGCTGGTGCACTGGGATGACCCAGAGGGATGGGATGGGGAGGCAGATGGGAGGGGGGTTCAGGATGGGGAACACATGTACACCCATGGTGGGTTCATGTCAATGTATGGCAAAACCAATACCATATTGTAAAGTAAAAAAATAAATAAAACTGAAAAAAAAAAGTAAATTAGTGTGGTAATTAAATATGTTCAGTATGTACTTTTCAGTACGTCTACTCACCTTGTTTTTATTTTTTAGTTACTTGAAACTAGTGTTTTAGGTGTCAGGAAAAAATATGTATCATAAAAATTGCAATTTATTTTGGAAATGTAAATTTTTTTTTCCTTTTTTAAAATTTTATTTTTAATATAAATTTATTTTAATTGGATTTATTTATTTTAATTGGAGGCTAATTACTTTACAAAACTTCCAAAACTATGTTGAATAGTAGTGGTGAGAGTGGACACTCTTGTCTTGTTCCTGACTTTAAGGGAAATGCTTTCAATTTTTCACCATTGAGGACAATGTTTGCTGTGGGTTTGTCATATATAGCTTTTATCATGTTGAGGTATGTTCCTTCTATTCCTGCTTTCTGGAGGGTTTTTATCCTAAATGGATGTTGAATTTTGTCAAAGGCTTTCTCTGCATCTATTGAGATAATCATACGGTTTTTATTTTTCACTTTGTTAATGTGGTGTATTACGTTGATTGATTTGTGGATACTGAAGAGTCCTTGCCTCCCTGGGATAAAGCCCACTTGGTCATGATGTATGATCTTTTTAATGTGTTGTTGGATTCTTCCCACAGTAATTTAAAAGTCCAGATCTTTACTTCTTAGGGTTAAAATTTATTAACAGGAAGTCATTCAAAAATCTGCGGGATTTCTCTGTTACCCACAATGAGACTATGAATAATCCCTTGATTCTGCTTGCTGCTGCTGACAGTCTTTATGTAACAGTCATGACTCATAATTTTGAAGTGATTTTCACTCCCGTCATCTACAAACTCACCCTACGCAAACAAAAGAAGGAGGAATTAGTGTTCCAGAAACATTTATCTTTGTTCAGAGCATTAACATCACTGAGAAAGGGAGGCATAATGAAGTACATGTTAGCTCAATGGTACGCTTTGCAAAATTAAAGTTATAAGCTTATTTTTAGGTGTTTTTAGGTCTCAGTCATAAATTGAAAGACTTTGATTTGTACTCACTATAGTCTTTTAAGAATCTTAAGTTTCAGAGGAAAAAAAAGAAGTATATCTCATGGCTATGTGTCTATAACATATACTATGCAGAAAATATAGACATTTTCAAAAGTAAAAATGATAGGAAATTTGTGATTTCTTCTGTACAAAGAATGGTTTACATACATTGCTTTATAGCATCCTCACAATAACCTGACTGGAGTATATTATTATCCACATTTTATACATAAGGAAACAGATACACAGTCATTATATAACTTGCTGAAGACCCCAGTCAGTAAGGGATGGAGAGTTCTTTACCTCTCTGAAAATCAGATTCCTCAGGCTATAAGGTGGCTCACAATAAATTCATAATGCAAATAACATAAAACCTAACACTACTGTAAGAAGAGGTGGCAAGAATACACAGAAGAACTATATAAAAAAGATCTTCATGACCCAGATAACCATGATGGTGTGATCACTCACCTAGAGCCAGACATCCTGGAATTCAAAGTCAAGTGGGCCTTAGGAAGCATCACTACAAACAAAGCTAGTGGAGGTGATGGAATTCCCTTTGAGCTATTTTAAATTTTACAAGATGTTGCTGTGAAAGTGCTGCACTCGATATACCAGCAAATTTGGAAAACAAATTTGGAAAACTCAGCAGTGGCCACAGGACTGTAAAAGGTCCGTTTTCATTCCAATCCCAAAGAAAGGCAATGCCAAAGAATGTTCAAACTACCACGCAAATTTCTCTCATCTTGCATGCTAGCAAAGTAATACTAAAAATTCTCCAAGTCAGGCTTCAACAGTATGTGAACCATGAACTTTGAGATGTTCAAGCTGGATTTATAAAAGCCAGAGGAATTAGAGATCAAATTGCCAACATCCATTGGATCATCAAAAAAGCAAGAGTTCCAGAAAAACATCTACTTCTTTTTTACTGACTATGCCAAAGCCTTTGACTGTGTAGATCACAACAAACTGTGGAAAATTCTGAAAGAGATGGGAATACCAGACCACCTGACCTGCCTCCTGAGAAATGTGTATGCAGAGCAAGAAGCAACTTAGAACTGCACATGGAACAAAAGACTGGTTCCAAATTGGGAAAGGAGTCCATCAAGGCTGTATATTGTCACCCTGCTTATTTAACATATATGCAGGGTACATCATGTGAAATGCTGGGCTAGACGGAAGGACAAGCTGGAATCAAGACTCCTGGGAGAAATATCAATAACCTCAGATATGCAAATGATACCACAGTAATGGCAGAAAGTGAAGAAGAACTAAAGAGCCTCTGGAAGAAAGTGAAAGAGGAGAGTGAAAAAGTTGGCTTAAAACCCAAGGGGGGATCGGGATGGGGAATACATGTAAATCCATGGCTGACTCATGTCAATATATGACAAAACCACTAGAATATTGTAAATTAATTAGCCTCCAACTAATAAAAATAAATGGAGAAAAAAAAGAATACATGAATATATAGCAGAAAAAAACAACCCAACATTCAGAAAACTAAGATCATGGCATCTGATCCCATCATTTCATGGCAAATAGATGGGGAAACAATGGAAACAGTGAGAGACTTTATTTTCTTGGGTTCCAAAATAATGACTGCAGATGGTGACTGCAGCCATGAAATTAAAAGATGCTTGCTCCTTGGAAGAAAAGCTATGACCAACCTACACAACATATTAAAAGGCAGAGACATTACTTTGCCAACAAAGGTCCGTCTAGTCAAAGCTATCGTTTTTCCAGTATTCATGTATGGATGTGAGAGTTGGACTATTAAGAAACCTGAGTGCTGAAGAATTGATGCTTTTGAACTGTGGTGTTGGAGAAGACTCTTCAGAGTTCCTTGGACTGCAAGGAAATCCAACCAGTCCCTCGTAAAGGAGATCAGTCCTGAATGTTCATGGGAAGGACTGATGCTGAAGCTGAAACTCCAATACTTTGGCCACTGGATGTGGAGAACTGAGTCATTGGAAAAGACCATGATGCTGGGAAAGATTGAAGGTGGGAGGAGAAGGGGATGACAGAGGATGAGATGGTTGGATGGCATCACCAACTCGATGGACATGAGTTTGAGTAAGCTCCGGGAGTTGGTGATGGACAGGGAGGCCTGGTGTGCTGCAGTCATGAGGTCACAAAAAGGTGGACATGACAGAGCAACTGAACTGAACTGAAGTCCAAACTTGATGTATATGGTACAACAGCCCCTGGCCACAGGTGGCAATCAAGTATGAAATGTGATTCTGAAATAAGATACACTATTAAAGGGGAAAATATACACTGGATTTGGAAGACTTAGTATGAAACAAAGAATGGTTAAAAAAAACTCATTGGAAACTTTATATATTTATTACATTTTAAATAATAATATTTTTGATACAGTGACTTAAATTTTTATTAAGATGAACTTCACTGTAAGACTTTCGAAATGTGGTTACTAGAAAAGTTATATATGAAGCTCATATCTGTGGCTCATACTATATTTCTGTTGAAAGAGCACTGATTCAGAGTAAAAAGATAGGTGCCAAGTAGCACAGAAAAGTAAAGAAGAACATGAGGCTTAGAGGATAAAAATGAATTATGCCAAGAAGCAAAAGAAGCACTATCAGATGTACAACTTGGCTATGAGCTTCCTGGCAGCCAAAGCAGACAGAGCAAGGCCCCGTTGCTAACATTATCTAGCCAAAGAAAGCACAGGAGGCATCAGAGAGGGAAGCTTTTTCTTGGCTCTGGGAAGAATCTGGCCAACTTGGATGTGTACTGACCACCACAAGGACTGGGGGTAGGGTGCTGATCCTGGAGTCCAGGGTATTCTTTTAGCCCTTTTCACACTGAGCTTTGAAAAAAGGCTTTAGGGCATACTTCTGTAAAAATCAATTTAGAGAGGAGAGCAAGGGTTGAGTACTACAATCCTTGTAAGTTGCTTCTTGGCAATTTGACAGATACATAATCTGGTCATGATGCTTTGAAATGAAAAGGAAATGGAGAAAATAAGCTGCAGCTCACAGGCAGCGAGAGCAGGTGTGCATAGTGCTGGGAAGGCTGCCCGGCACAGAGCTGCCAAAACTACCTTGCCAAGTAGGCTGCAGTTACGAGGAGGAGACAACTGGGTGAGAGAGTTATTGTCCAGACACTTGTGGCTTCTTGTCAGTTAGGAACAAGGACATTGTGGATGGATATTATTTCAACTTCTTGCTTATTTACAACCACATTCTTGAAACAATGCTACTTCTGCACGGGAGAATTCCTGGAGGGTTGGAGGGAATGTGACCCCAAACTGCTGACTCTTCATCTAGAAATTTCCGTGGTAGGACAGAAAGAACAGAAAGGACCACCAGGTATGGCATCAGGCACGAGAGCAGGTACCCAATCCATGTTAATGGTCACTGAATCTGGTCCAAAACAGGCCCTAAAATACTGAAGGGCTCACTAAGCTTCTCTGCATAAAAGTCTCAATGGGTAGATGGAACCCGGACGATGGCTCAAATGCTGAGGTTCAATTTTGAGTGAACCCTGGTTGCATGTCCCTTCAAGAATTAATATCAGGATTAAGAAACAGAAACGCATTAATCTTTGTAACTTTTGATTTCTGGCTTGTGCACTTCCTTAGAAGCAGTTGCAAGGCCCACCCAGCAGATTCTAGCATGTCTACTGAATAAATTCATTCCAGGCCTTCCCTCCAAGGACATCTCCTCACCCTCCCAAACCTACAACAGAGGAAGGTAATAGGAGCAACCACAATAGGTAGCTAGCTACAGTATGTCCGGCAAAGAGAGCTTCTCATGCTTTTCATCATCTCTAGCTCTGGTGTCACAACTGAAGTCAGCACGAAAGGGGACACCCAGGATGGTACGTGCTACCTGCCAGCTGATCCCATAACACGTGGATATTTCCCCCCAGTCATTCCAGCTCCTAGGCCCACACTCTCTGTGTCCAGGACCGTCTCCTCTGCTTCACTTCCTCCTTCTGCTTGTGCACACCACTGTTATTTCCTACCTACTTGAAATTCACTTCTATACTCATCCCACCACAGCCATAACAGTGCAAGGCAGCAAAAGTCCAACACACTAGGGTTTCTCAGCTACAACGAGCAGGGCAGCCTTTCAGCACTGCTAGTCTACAAATCCCACTTGTCTTCTGGGGTTTGTGACAGTGCCCTTTCCTGTTTGCCTTTGTCTCACCTGACATGTGTGCTTCGTTTCTTTTTCACAACCTTTACTTTGAGAAAGTACCATCTGTTTTGAGTGTATGGTGTAAAGTTTCCCTATTCAGAGTGTGACCATGGGCCAGCAACTTGGGCATCACCTGAGGACATGTCAGAATATGCAATTTAACAAGATCCAAGATGATTCTGTGCATGCAAATTTGAGAAACAGTAGTATAAAGCACCACTTAAACAAGGATAACACAGGAGGATGCAACCTTTGGGGAGGAAGTTTTTAAATGTGGGTTAGATCTTTTAAGGATAGAGGATGGTCCAGGAGAGGACAAGCAGGGTCCGAGGCTAGTACCAGTCACAAGATGAGTTGTTTCCACACTCTCACTACCCCAGGCAGTGACCAAAAAAGGGCTTCAGATTCTGGAGACAGGATTACTTCATCTCTTTTTTGTTTATAATCAAAAGGACCTTCATTAATTATAAAAATCTGCATAGTTAGGAAATACAGAAATGTCTCACTGGTCACTCATGAAATGGTGACAGTAATCAAATGATCAACTTACCACTGTCTTCATTTTTTTGCCATTGCACCATACATCCATAGTGTCTTTCTCTGTAAAAGTAACCAATTACAAAAAAATTATAACCTGCGATTTAAAGATAAAGTTAACTCTTTATTATTTTAAGGAAAGTTTGATACATTGGATTTTGAAAACTCCATTAACTTTTCATGGCTTTGAAATTCTTCCAAACTTGAAGAAAGTATATTTTTCTGTTCACACACAAAATCAAAATGAAACCAATCTTTTAAGACAAAATCATGACATAATATACACCGATGAAGATTAGTTAAAGAAAATCTATAAAGGAGAATACAGACAAATGAATGTAAGGAGAGACTGTCCATATGAGAATGTCCTTTTTTTTCATATCACCTGAAATGTTTTAATTAAATTTCTAAGGTCTGGTAAAGAATGCTCAAACTACCGCACAATTGCACTCATCTCACATGCTAGTAAAGTAATGCTCAAAATTCTTTAAGCCAGGCTTCAGCAATACGTGAACCAAGAACTTCCAGATGTTCAAGCTGGTTTTAGAAAAGGCAGAGGAACCAGAGATCAAATTGCCAACATCCGGTGGATCATCGAAAAAGCAAGAGAGTTCCAGAAAAACATCTATTTCTGCTCCATTGACTATGCCAAAGCCGTTGACTGTGTGGATCACAACAAACTATGGAAAATTCTTCAAGAGATGGGAATACCAGACCACCTGACCTGCCTCTTGAGAAACCTGTATGCAGGTCAGGAAGCAACAGTTAGAACTGGACATGGAACAACAGACTGGTTCCAAATAGGAAAAGGAGTCCGTAAAGGTTGTATATTGTCACCCTGCTTATTTAACTTATATGCAGAGTACATTATGAGAAACGCTGGGCTGGAGGAAGCACAAGCTGGAATCAAGACTCCTGGGAGAAATATCAATAACCTCAGATAGGCAGATGACACCACCCTTATGGCAGAAAGTGAAGAAGAACTAAAGAGCCTCTTGATGAAAGTGAAAAAGGAGAGTGAAGAAGTTGGCTTAAAGCTCAACATTCAGAAAATTAAGATCATGGCATCCGGTCCCATCACTTCATGGCAAATAGATGGGGAAACAGTGGAAATAGTGACTGACTTTGTTTTCCTGGGCTCCAAAATCACTGCAGATGGTGACTGCAGCCATGAAATTAAAAGACGCTTACTCCTTAGAAGGAAAGTTATGACCGACCTAGACAGCATATTAAAAAGCAGAAACATAACTTTGTCAACAAAGGTCCATCTAGTCAAGGCTATGGTTTCTCCAGTGGTCATGTATGCATGTGAGAGTTGGACTATAAAGAAAGCTGAGCACCGAAGAATTGATGCTTTTGAACTGTAGTATTGGAGAAGACTCTTGAGAGTGCCTTGGACTGCAAGGAGATCCAATCAGTCCATCCTAAAGGAGATCAGTCCTGGGTGTTCATTGATAGGACTGATGAAGCTGAAACTCCCATACTTTGGCCATCTGATGTGAAGAGCTGACTCATTGGAAAAGACCTTGATGTTGGGAAAGAGTGAGGGCAAGAGGAGAAGGGGACGACAGAGGATGAGATGGTTGGATGGCACACTGACTCAATGGTCATGGGTTTGGGTGGACTCCGGGATTTGGTGATGGACAGGGAGGCCTGGCATGCAGCAGTTCATGGGGTTGCAAAGAGTTGGACACGACTGAGTGACTAAACTGAACTGAAGGTCTGGTATTGAATCAAAGAAGGGTTTACACACTCCCAGGATTACAATATGTTTCCATTTAGGATATCAATATATTTCACCAAATTAAAGAGTACTTTGGGCTTTTTAAAAACCTACATATTTCAAGTAATGTAATATTTGAACTTATCCCTTTTTCATTTTTGTTTTTTGAATTGTAGCCAATAATGCTTTTCTTTTTCAGGTTCTTTTCCCTTATAGGTTATTACAAAATACTGAATAGAGTTCCTTGATCTATATAATAGGTCCTTGTTGGTTATCTATTTTAAATATGCAATATGTGTCTGTTAATCCCAAATTCCTAATTTATCCTTCTCCAAATTTTCTTTAACATCAGAAACTAGATGATTCTCCCTGCCTCTCATACTGACCCACCTGGATGATGGCACAAAGAGACCACAAAAAAGGCTGCATAGGGTTCATATAGACAGACAGAAATTTAGTCTTAAATTTCATACTGAAGAGTACAATAATCTCTATTAATTTTGTTATGATTTCACTTTGGGGAAAAGTTATTGAATCATAAAAAAAATATAGGTATAGTATTTGATGGACTGTGCTGAGTACAGTGCTGACACAATAGAGCAAAATGCTGCCATGATACACGTGGGCATTAACTAAGTGGCCACAGCTCACTCCAGTGAAAGTGAAAGTCGCTGAGTACTGTCCAACTCTTTGTGACCCCACGGACTATACCATGGAATTCTCTAGGCCAGAATACTGGAGTGGGTAGCCTTTCCCTTCTCCAGGGGATCTTCCCAACCCAGGGATCGAACCCAGGTGTCCTGCGTTGCTGGCAGATTCTTTACCAGCTGAGCCACAAGGTAAGCCCAAGAATGCTGGAGTGGGTAGCCTATCCCTTCTCCAATGGATCTTCCTGACCTGGGAATCAAACCGGCATCTCCTGCATTATAAGTGGATTCTTTACCAACTGAGCTATATGTGTGCCATGTGCACAGACATACGTGCATTTTGGGGAGGATCCCCAGAACCACTTGTGAATGTCAGGGTTCCCAGGAGTGTCAGGAGAGACGACTATACTCATCAAGCAGCCAGAAGACAAGCTTTGGTTGTTATAACAAAGACTAGAGAGAGGCAGGACCTGTGTGTTTACAAGGAGTCTAGGGGTCAAAGGCTGCCTGGGGGTCAAGGATGAGGTGCCTTGACTCTGACAAGCCATCTACTCCAGGAACAGGGTCTTTTCTTCCTGCACCTCGAGATAGCAGCCTCACTTGGAGAGTGGAGAAAGGACTTGGAGCTGGGCTAGAGGCACAGAGAGAAAGGCAGAGGGCCCAGGAGATATGGGAGTGGCCACCCAGTGGCAGTCTGAATGGGAAGAATCTACGGCAACAGTTGTGGGAAACCCAGCTCACATGGCACGATCGGAGCCCACAGTGCTCAAATAAACCATAATGGAGGTGATAGTTGGAATTTTATTTAGTTGGCCTCCTGAACATGTACACATACTCAGATTTTCTGTAATAGTTGCACGTACTCAGATTTTCTGTAATAGCTGGTATTAACATTCCTCTGAAGAACATTGCTAATCAGAAGCCATAAAAGAAAAAGGGAGCAACTCTGACTACATGAAAGTAAAAAAGATTTCTGCATGATTAAAATATCCCCCCCCACACACATAAGCAAAGTCATACAATATGACAAATAGAAAAATATCTGAAGCTCACAGCACTCAGAACTCACAGCACTAAGTTCTGTTACAGCGCTTAGTAACAGAAAGACTCCTAGCAATCAAGGAGAATAAAGACCAACAACCCAAAAGAAAACAGGTCACAGGAAACACATAGGCATTATCAGAAACGAAACACAAAAGGACCTTACATATGAAAAGAGGATCAACCTCACTCAATTTTGAAAAAAGGCAAATTTTAAAAAATGCTGAAATACCATTTTTCGTCTAAAAATAAAGCAGCTCATGAGCCACTACATTTCTAAACACATCACTGTAAAACTTTGCAAAATAAAAATGAGCCCCCAAAAGCTTCCAGACAGAAAAAAATACTAACTAATGAGATTCAGACTGGTGTAAGCTTCTCATTCAAAACCATGGATGATAGAAGAGACTGGAAAAAGGCTTTCAAAAAAAAAAGGGGGGGAAAAAAACATTTTAAAGCTAAAACTCTATACTTAGCCAAAGTATTTATTTTGTATGATGGTCACATAATATATAACTCCTGGACACCCTTAGGGAGTTACTAAGGTAAAACTGGCAGTTGTGGGATGCAAAAACTAATGGGACTAAAGCCAGGGTTCCATGACAGCAATCCCAGGACAGCCACTGGGCAGCAGGCCTGGGAAGCCAACAGGAAGTCAACAAATGCCTAAGAATATTGGGCAATAGACAATGGGGTAAAATAATGCAAACAGACATTAGGAACATGAGCACAGAAAAGATACATAGTCATTTCCAACAAGAAAAGACAAAAACCACCAGAAGAGACTGGAAAAACAAAAAATTTTTTAAAAAAAATCATGGTCCAATTGTGAAGAGAACCAAAATGAGGTACATTTTGAGAAACTGGTAGATTATAGAACAGAGAACCCACTTGACCTTGATACTAACAACTTCCTTTGAGTGGCACAGGTGCTGTGACAATAATATAGAGAAAGAATGTAACCAGAGCCCACTCCAAAATATTTACAGATCATAATAATAGAAATGCTATTTATTGGTTTTTAGTTTTAAAATTAACCTATAGAAAAAACACAGGAGAATTTAATTATGGCTACAGAAGAGAATACAAATATTAACTACTCTGACGATGTCAAACAAAAGGCAGAGGAGACAGAAATTGAAGGTGGTGAAGGTTGGAGAGGAGAGGCAGGGGAGCTATATGTTCATGGCCTCATCTCACTCAATGGATGAGGAAAATCTGAAAGCTGATAATGAAGATGGGGGATGAAGAAACTTTGAAAACTGATGATGAAGATGGTGGTAGTGGCAGCAGAGGCATGAGTTTTTTTACTGTCTCCAGTAGACAATATTGGTTTGCCAGTTACAAGGAACTACCACACCAACACAAGATGTTAATAAAAGGAAAAACTGAGGGCGGTGGGGTGGCAGAGTGAGCATATGTGAACTCAGTGCTTTCTGCTTTAAACTTCAAGCTACTCTAGAAAGTAAGTCTACCAATTTAAAGAAAGAGAGAGAAAAGTAGGCAGGCAGAAAGGGAGAAAGGAAAGAAAGATAAGTACTATTAAAAATGATGTGAGATAAATTGACAAATTTAGAAGACAGGCCAAAAGATCCAACATATATATGATAGGCATCCATGAGGAAGAAAACCAAAGCAAAGGAACAGAACAAATTCTTAAACTATAATTCAAAGTAAAAGAAGATTTGATTCTATCTACTGAAAAGATTTACCACATACCTGGGAAAACTGACCAAGGATGACTATTACCCTGACATAGTCTAGTAAAATTAGGCAAAAACATAGGTGCTTTTAAGAGAATATTAGATTGTCATCAGAATTTTTGAAATTAACACTTTATGCTAGAAGAAAGTGGAGTGATATCTCTATAATACTCAAGGAAAGAAAATGTGAGCCAAGAATGTTGTTTCCACCAAACTGACTTTCAGGTATAAAAAACATAGACAAATGTGACCAATATGCAAGAACTCAAGAACACTGTTCCTATGAATCCTTCTAAGGAATGTAATATAGAACAAGTTTCAGACAAGCAAAATGATCAGAGAGAAGGATAAACAGAATGACTTGAAGGCAAAAGTAAACATTTACTTACCCAGCGTGAGTTGGAAGGGACAGGGCATAGTATATAACAGCTGTATGTTCTGACAATGTAGATACAGTACAGTTGGAAAATGATATGCAAAAAGTTGTTTTAAATTGTGGGCAAGCGTACTTGCTAAGCCGCGTCAGTCGTGTCTGACTCTCAGTGACACTGCGGACTGTAGCCCACCAGGTTCCTCTGTCCATGGGATTCTCCAGGCAAGAATACTGGAGTGGGATGTCATGCGCTCCTCCAGGAGATCTTGCCAACCCAGGGATCAAACCTGTGCCTCTGGTGGCTTCTGCATTGCAGGCAGATTCTTTACCACTGAGCCACCAAGGAAGACAAATTTTGGGCAGTCACTGTATTAATGGTGGTAGAGTATTTCTGTTGTTAACTGAGATTAGTATGTACATAATTATGGCATAAAGTAATATATGCTTTTAGAGTAATTATATTCTATTTGCATCATCCTCTGTGTCCCTGGGAAGAAGGATTCTCAGTGTGGAAGAATGAACATAAAGATATTAGAGGAGATTAAATAAAAAAACTGGTATCCCAGAATTTGAATTACAAGTATCAGTATGAACTCATAGCTATTTTATTTTTTATAAAGTCTCTCCCTCTCTTCCCCGTTCCTCCTGATAGCTATCTACCTATGCATGTGCACAGTTCGCTTGACTCAGGAGCCAATCTAAAGAGCACCACACTGGCCAAAAATGGGACAATTTGAGCATCAATAAGGATAATAATTGCAGTGTAATGAAACACCACAACTTGTTTAAATCCACAAGTTATTTGGGAAGCCCAATGATTAAAAAAAAAAAACCTAAATGATCACCTTTAGGAAAGAGAAAGGAGTCAATTTAATATCTTCAAAACTGGTAGTTAAAGGAAAACAAGCTGTGATCCTACATTTGTTATACAAATTGTACCTCTGTGTAACTAAACAGTAGACAACAGGAAGTTTCTCACTGTATGAGCACTCCAGCTAATGAACAACAAATGATAGAATCAGAATATATCCATCTGGCAACTGCCAATGAATTAATGGATATGGACACTTAGGTATTAGTGGTGCCAACATAAAAAAAATTAGACAAAGCAAAACCATGTGCTCTTGATAGAATAAACTATAAAGTGGTCTTGCCTGAAAAATAAAAAAAAAACTTAAATTTGATCAATTCTTCAAATACCAATTTGTAGGAAATACTAATAGAAGAATATCACAGGAATGGAATCCACAAAATTCAGACCATATCCTATTCTCTTCAAGAAAAATCTGACCCAATTTCTTTAATAAATAAACCATACAGGAGTTTTGTTTTGTTTTGTTTTTGGTTTCTTTTTTTCAACCATGTGCATGTATTACTTGATAAGTATTTTTCATCCTTAAAATTTTTTTCTAGCATTCAATTAAACTATACTCTCTTAAAAGACATGGACAAATTCTCTTCATTTACGTATCCTCAAGGCCTGGTACATAAGCTGCCATTTATGAGGTTCTCAGTATTATCTAAATCAATCAATATATCAGTGAGATGATCTACATAATCTTGGATTCCCTGGTAACTCTTAAGTTAGTGATAGACAGCTAGTTCATATGGTAAAGAATCCACCTGCAATGCAGGAGACCTGCGTTCAATCCCTGGATTGGGAAGATCCCCTGGAGAAGGGAATGGCAACCCATTCCAGTATTCTTGCCTGGAGAACTCCATGGACAGAGAAGCCTGGTGGGTTTGCAAATAGTTGGATACCACTGAATGACTAACACTTTCACTTTCAGTGATATGAGAAGCAGAAAATACTAGGAGTAACCAGTAATGAACAAAGGTAGAAAATACTTGTCTTTCAAGTTTTGTAGGCCCAATAAAATCACGAACACAGATGCCAATCTGTAACAGCAGAATTTAGCTTAAGGATCAATGGCTTAATTTTTATTTTTTAATCTACTTTACCTGGACTTTGATTATTTTGATCTGCTGTAGTCTTAAACCTAGAGAAAAATTCCCCTCTTTCTGATAAACCTTAAATTTCCAACTGCCTTTAGACATTCTTTGAAGAGAAATAATGACAAATTAAATGTCTACATCAATATTTATTTTTTTAAACACAAGTTTATAATTTTCAAATCTACCACTATAAAATCTGGCTCTCACATTTTCCATATAAATAAGTCAATTCAACAAATACTTCATTCCCAGAGGACATATGAGAAATACACCTGCACGTAACACTCTCCTATTCAAAGCTCCCATAAAAGGTCTGGAGAGTTACAGGAACTAAAGTAAATAGCCATCATAAAAAGCCAATAAATTCTGAAGAAATGGCTTTCACTTACCTAACACAACTCTAAAGTCTTTACTATTCAAATGTAATATCTAAGTATTGGTGGTTTTTTTTCTGCTCTCCATATACTCCTTGAGACTTTTCCCATTAATTTCCAGAGTATAATCATAACTAGAAGCACAGCGAGGTTTAATATTTATGGTTGCTTTTATTTTTGAGGCTCCAATGCAGAAGGTTTCTTTGCCTATCAAGCTGAACATCCATTCTTTTCTTAGCACTTTCTAAGTAATAAAATACGAAAGTTAAAAACATACAAATGGGAGAAAATTTAATGTTTAACTTCTGAAATAATATAATTAAAGGGAATAAATGGCAATGCTATTTAGATGTGATTTTATTACTTCATGATACAAAGATTTTAGAAAATAAAGGCATTTTAAAGTTAAATATTAGGTGTGTTATAGTCTATGAATTCCAAAACTATTATTAGTCTGCTTTGTATGGCAAAATGATACAAGCCAATAGGTAAAGATATAACCACTGTAAGAGAGATCATTCAATTCACATAGGAAGAAAATACATTAGCAAAATCAAGCTTCTCGGTATACTATATTTCACAAAGTAACATTTTTTCTTACCTTCCCATTTACATACACCACTCGTTTGCCTGATGCAGTCCCATGTTCAAATTCAATTTTATGGACTCGATCACTTAAAGCAACTTTCCAAACAGCTACAAGATCTGTCATATTTTCCAGGCTTTAAGGAGGGCTAAGAGAATAAAATTAAGCAATTATAATAGGCAAAAACAGTAATAGAATAACCAATTAATCCTTCCAAGATGAAAATATCAGATCTTGAAAAGCCGTAAAATTACAAAATATTAAAGTGATATAAGCTAAGAAAACCTACTTACAATACATGTAACTATTTTCACCCTGTTACGCATTCTTCTTTTAAGATGAAATTACTATCTATGGGTATACAGTCAGATAATTCCAAAGTCACAATAATAGTAATAGGATTAAGAATCAATCAGTTTATTCAGGACAATATTCTAAGCTTGGCCACAGAAAGGTCAGTAAAAAGTTTCTACTCCTCCCTCCTGTCATTTAAAAAGCAGAGGATTTAATTTTGTTTTTATCTTTTCAGATCCTATCACTCTATTCTTAAAACCTTTTATACTTGAACCAATAACTAGGGATTCATTTTAACAAAAAAGGTTCTTATTTAAAAATACTAAGACTGAGAAAAACAGTCATGGAAGAAATGTTCCATTATAGATATAAAAATGTTATGGAAGACAGTAATCTTGTCATTATTACAGGAAATCTTATTAAAAATACAAAGGATTCTGTTTTGTGACATTTCTGGTACAACTTAAACATGTATTTTATATTAATGTCTTAATATAAAATATATATCATATACAATGCATATATAACATATAAGTAATATTTTTATACTGATACAGAGTTTTAGCTTTGAGAGAAGTAACATTACAGCAGTAATGTTCATAACTAACAGTTATTCAGTACTTACTGTGTGCCAATCACTGTTCTAAGAGCTTTACACACATTAACTCAAAGAATCCTCACCATGAGGTGGGTACTATTATTCCACCATTTACAGATGAGGAAACCAAGACTCAGAGAGGCTAAAGGCTTGTCTAAGGTCACAATGACAGTAAGTGGCAGATGGGATGTAATTTTAGGAGTCTGGTCCCAGAGTCTATTCTCTTAACCACATCCTCCTCTTCATTCACTCTAATCTCCTTTGTAGGCTCTAAACCAGAAACAGTAAATAGGTTTCATATCATTTTGGAAGTGATTGCCAAGAATTTTGTGCTGAGAGGGATTTGCAGACCTCACATCCAGGTTTTATGGGAAAAGATGCCACATGAGTGGTGGCCACCTCCATGCCAGGTGTTCACCACCCTTGCTGGAAATCACAGAGAAGCAAAACTATGCATTCTGCAGTATTACAAAATGTGTTCTCCAAAAAAGTAGCCTGGATACTCTTCCTGAATGATTAAAGCCCATCTTTAAAGCTTCATAACCCAGTTTTATCACAATGCAAGGCATTTACCTTTCATCATCTTCAAAGATAGGACTGTCATCTCCAGATGCCATGGTTGGCAAAACAGTCTTTAATCCAATTAGGAGCCAGGAAAGAAAAAAAGCAGAAGTGCAGCAAGGAAAGATTGAGAGCAACAAAGATGACATGTGCAAAGAGTTTTTCTAACTTTGCAATCCATTTCTTAAAATGCATGCAGTTTCTGATGATACAGCTTTTACATACAATAGAACTAGAGTCTCTAATTGTCAGGAAAAGAAATTAAATCATGCAAGTCACCCAGTCAAATTTTTCCCTGTTATGGATTTATAATTTCCTAAAACTAAGAGAATAAACTCTAATTTATTTCAAGTATCATACCTTGTCAGAGTTGCAAGAGACATAGAGGTCCTCTGGGTCCCCTGCTTCTCAAATTGAGCAGAAGCCCCAAGGGTATGAGGCAGTAGGTCAGAGAATACAGAAAACCCCAGGATAAACAGAATGCATCCTCTGGAGGCAGCCATGTTACATGGTAGTAACAAATTTAAAATTAAATCTTTATATTAAAATTTAGAAAGCTGTATTATGGTACAATACATAATTAAAATTTTTTTTTAAAGATAACTTCAAAAAAAAGTTAAGCTTGCAGGAAGCAGCCAGGGATGTGCTAGTTTGCTTTCTAAGACCAAACTTAATTTTCCCACTTACTCAAACCCAATTAATTTACTAGTGCCAATAATGAATTCACAAAAGTTATATGGTTTGCTCAGGTCACCAGAAGAGTCCAAGCCAAATCCAGGGTCCAGAACACCTGTGTAATTAACTAAACAGTATCTGGGCTATAATGCTAAAAATCAGAAGCAAATGTAATACTCACATGAATAGGAAACCATCCACATTTGAAGATTTAGGATTAACAACTGTACCCCTGTCAAACCTATTGGATAATAAATTCAACTATTTTTTTGCTTCCAAGACCTACTTTAGTCTAGTCTTTTCCATATAGATGTCCAAGGGTGCTCTCTCCTTGTAAAAATGGGAGATTGCCAATCTTTTTTTGTCTGGAAATAACCAAACGTGACAAATTGCTTTTTGAAAGATATTAAAGAAGACCTTATCACCCATAAAAGCATTCCAACAGGCAAAGAAAAGCTAAACATTTTAGAATAAAAACTAAAGATTCAAAATACATTGCACCTAAAATAAATCCCTTTTTGTAATTAGCATCTTATATATTTGTGGATTTTTCTAGTCTTAAAAATACCTCTTAGGATATCTCCTATGAAAGTGGAGGGTATCCTGTAACTATCAAAGCAAAAAGAACACAGAGCAATAAAGTAAGCTAAATAGCATAATATAACCTAGGGTACGTATCTTTCATAAATCAGAGTAGAGTTTGGGATATCACTTAGATTTTGCTCTACAACTTTTAGAGACTCTAGAAAGTTCAGTAATTCAACAAACTTGAAAGAACTGCCCAGTTTTTCACTTTAAGGAATTTCAAATATTACCACACTAAGATAAGGCTTAGTATCCTCTTAATTATATTTCATATAAAGCATAAAAGACAACACAACAAATTAGACGAGAGGTTAGAAATCAAGGTCACATAAAATATTCTTCTCTCTACTATCAACATTCATTCATACATTCAACATTTACTTAGCGACTATCAGTTGAAGGTGTTGAAAATCTTTTGGAAATAGTGGTGATGGCTGTACATCATAAATGAACTTGATGTTCACTTAAGTCACTGAACTGGACATTTTTAAATGGCAATTTTTATGTCATATATATTGATCACAACTTTTAAAAATTAATACTGCTATACACACAAAAAACCCCACTGAATTGTACCCTTTATATGGGTGAATTGTATGGTATATGAATTATATCTCAACAAAATTATTCAAAAAAAAAACAACCCGGGTGTCCTGCCAGTAGCGTTTCTTGGAATATGATTTCCCTTATGACCAAGAGATGATCACAGCTGTACATGTCCCAGGTTTCTACCTTATTTATTTGAATAATAAATTACCTGTCACACAAATGCCTAAGCTATTGTCATAGTCTAAATTCAGGTCATATTCTAAATTCATCCGCCAAGGTAGCTGTCATCAGTCACTCATATGCCAGGCACTAAGCTCAGAGTGAGAGACTCTGTAGAGACAAGAGATGATTACAGCACAGCCATGGGACTGTCCTTGGAAAGGGAAGCAGTAAAGAACAGAACAGGGCTACCCAGGTGGCTCAGAGGTAAAGAATCTGTCGGCAAACGCAGGAAATGGGGGTGTGGGGGGTGGGGTGGGGGTGGTGCTGTTCTATAAATCCCCAGCATCTATCACCTGGGGAAGGATCACCTGGAGAAGGATCCAGAAGATCACCTGGAGAAGGAAATGGCAACCCACTCCAGTATTCTTGCCTGGAAAATCCTTGGACAGAGAAGCCTGGCGGGCTAAGTCTCAAAATTGAGTCAGACACGACTCAGGGACTAAACAACAACAAAGAACCAGAAAAGGCCCCCAGAGAAAGAATCCTGCCAAATGGGTGGGAAGACCAGGGAAGCCTATGCTTTAAAACTTGAGAGAAAGGAATTCATCCATTGTCATTTTAAACTTATACATACATTTAAAATATCAGTTTTGATCTCAAGGAGATCAAACTGGAAAATGATCATTACAAAGACAAATTCCCTCCATTTCAGCACACAGGTTTTAAAATGTAAGTAAAAAGGATGGAAAAACAAATTCCATTTATTTTCACTGATAAGGATAATGTCACTTACTTGAAAGTTTACTTGTCTTCACGGCAAGTTTCTTGAGTCTCTAGAGACACATCCCTCAGCATAATCATTTAAAATCCCTCTCCTAGCAACTCCATCCATGTTTCAGAGTAGGACTTTAAAACGTTTCCACTATTTATCTAATCCCAGCCTGAATTTTGCTTTAACTTAGATTTAATCGTACTGGGGACTGTAATGCTTTATCCAAGCTAAACCTAAGTCGGTTTTTAAAATTACTAAGGTATTCAGTTTCTTTTCAGCAGAGCTCTAGGTAAGACCAGCTATTGCACAAGGCACGTAAAACTTAACTAAGAGGTGTTGACGGGCCCGCAGGATCAGCACTGGGACTTCCAGCAAAGTCTGTCAGTTAGCTCTCTGAGCCAGGTGTTCCCAAATGTGAGGCACAAAAAACGCGAAGAACTTTTCCAAGGAGCATTTTGCAATGGGTAGGTACCACAAGCTTCTCTACACAATAAAAAAAAAAAAAAAAAAAACCAGAGGGAAGAGTGCTCAACGAATCGTTTTTGGTGAAAACCACCCGTATGTTCACCATCGTGGAGATAATCCGTGGAGTGAATCACAGTCCTGTCACTCAGCAAGCGTCCAGCCCTGGTGAGGCGCGGAAAACCTGGCACCAAAGCACCCGCTCGCGGCCAATAAAAAGGATGGAGACAAACATCAGCGCGCGCAGACGCGTGGGATGTGTTGGTAAGACAAAGAAGCCAGGCTGCAGCACTTTGTGATCCAGGCTCTGCAAAAATCCAGCCGGCTCATTTTTGCAGGGAAAAGGGGACTGGAAGGAAAGACACCTTAATGCTAACCCGGTGCTCCCCGGCAGCGAAGGTTCGGCTCCTGCGCTTCCTGCCCTGTGACGTCGGCTCCACTTTTCCGACTGCGACAAATAATGAATTTATAGTCGGGCAGAGGCCGGAGCCGCGGGTTCCAGGGCCTGGCCGGGCAGGAGCAAACCGCAGCCCGCCAGCGGCCGGGTCTCTGCGAGACGCCCGGAGCGCCCTCCCCACCTCCCGCGCGGGCCTAGGCCTCGCCGCGGGGTCGCAGCGCCGCCAGGACACCGCCCACTGCCCAGCACGCCCGCCGCCGGCGTCGCCGCAGCCCGGAGATGGCGGCCGCCCGCACGGCGGCGGGGGCGCCCGGCGCTGCGCGCAGGGGCTTCCGGGCCGGCCGGGCCGCCCCACCTGGGCCGCGAGGCTCACCTGGGAGCCGGGGGGCTCTGGGGGCTCTGGGCCCAGAGACCGGTGGGTTCCGCCGACTGGACCTCTTAGGCCCTTCGCCGAGAACCAGACGCAGCCTCCGCGGAAGCGAGAGCTCCGAGCGCGCCGACTCCGTCGCGCTTCAGGTCCCCGAGGTGCCCAGCGCCAACCGATGCCCGCCCTTCCCCGGCGCGGCGACCCAACCCCCGCCGCTGTCCGCGCGGCCGGCTTTGCGCTGAGACGCCTCCGTAAGAACCCGCTGACAGCGGGCGCTGGCTGGACGCTGGAGCGAACCGGGTGGGCAAACCCAGACCCTGCCTGCTCTGAAGCACGGGGCAGGTAAATCCGATCATGGCATTGTCTCCTTGAAACTCTGTAAAGCTGCTGATTACTCCTAGAAAGATCAAAACTCGTTAGGATGGGCATGAGGCCCATGTTTGATGTTGCCCCGGTCTCCTCTGGCTTCGTTTAGATAGATCCTCAAATGATGTGAAGTCCTTCACCCCAGGGCCTCTGCAGATGCTCTTCTCTTTGCCTGGGCGCTCCTCCCTGCCTCTTCCCTTAGTTAACCTCCATTGCGATTGAGATTGTTCTTCAAATGTCATTTCTTAAGAAAAACTATCCTAAGACTTGCAACACCTGGAATTCTCCTCAGTTCTGTTCAAGTTGTGCAAGTATTTGTGTAATCTTTGTTGAATGTACAGCATAATAGGGTTTCCCCGGGGGTTCAGCGGTCAAGAATCTGCCAGCAATGAGGGAGACCTGGGTTGGGCAGATCCCCTGGAGGAAGCACCACAACCCACGCCAGTATTCTTTCCTGGAGGATCCCATGGACAGAGGAGCCTGGCGGGCTGCAGTCCATGGGGTCGTGTCAGGGAATGTTTGACGGGAGGATTCCTACATGCTGTCTCTCATGAGTCCCTTGTCCCTCTTCAAGCGGAACAGCACGCTGCTCCCAGGGACTGGGGTCATTGTGTGAGGCAGGCTTGGGTCTCCTTTAGTAAACATTCTCTTTAGGACAAAACTGCTTCGTCTCGTTCCCCTTTCTTGAGATATGGATTGTGTCATGACCTTGTGACTAACATTACCCCTTGTTCCCTTGGTAACGGTTGCTGTACGTTTGGTTTTCCGATCTTTATCATTCCCGAAAGAAGTTTGTTGTACCACAGCCTATATATACTCATAGGAAAATCATTAAAGCACCTTTGCTTCATCAGAGCTTAGGTCCCCGGGTCTTTTTTGTTTCTCTCTCTCTCTTTCACTCTCTCTCTCTTTTTCTGGCTGACTCTCTGGAGCGTGGAGACCCGTCGTGCTCACTTTTCTGCCCGGGCTTCTAAGACCCCCTCGAGAGGGCGCCTGGTGCCTTCGTGAGCGATGCAAGTCCTGTGTCAAGGACTTTATTGGTCCTCTGCGTAAACCAAGGGATATCAGCCTCTTTCTCTCTTTCACTTTCTTATCATCGACTCAGTACCACAAGGTTCTGGTTCATTAAAGGACCCCAACAAATGGCGCCTGAACAGGGACACTGGTGTACGTGGCATATTGGGCGGAGTGACTCAGGGACCTATTGAGGTCGGTAAGTACTAAGGCATGGGTTAAACGGCTGGCCAGCCCCATTATTTTTCTACTTTACGTCACCATTTGTTTAAATTTCAGGGACTTCTGGCTTCACGGCAATGAATAGAGGCTTGCCTTCAAGCAGTAGTTGAACATAATCCTTAGTTTCCTGATAAATGCAGTTTTGATTTAGAAATTTGGCTCCAGGTCAAAGAAAATGTTAAATGAGCAGCCAAACAAGGAAAAAATATTCCAATTGATCTCTAGCCCCTATGGGCTCTTATTAAAGCTGTAATTCTGCCATTTCAAGGTACCTTCTAGCCCTTCCAATATTCAGCAACAGACAGAACACTTATTACATAAATATAAATTAAATGATTAAACTTTACAAAAGGCCCAATTAAAACAATACAAAATATCTCAAAATTTTCTTACTAGCCCTGCCCTGGCTGCTCCAAATGCTTCTCCTCTGCCAACAGTCGCAACTCCAAAAGTCTCTCATTTGTTGGAACCTAATGAAAAGTTATGCTAATTTTTAGACTAGATTAGAAGTTGCTATTTCCCATACTATAATTGGAGAAGAAACCAAAAAAGAGCTAGAGAAATTACTTGCTTATGAGAATGCAAATCAGAAATGTCAAAGAGCTATAGCTGCAATTTGTGAGACTAGGATTATTATTGATTATTTGAAAGCTTGTCGCAATCTAGGATCAGAAACTCAAAAGATGCAAATGCTGGTTGAGGCAATGGCTGCTACCTTTAAAAAGGGAAATGAAGGATGCTTTAATTGTGGAGATGAAAATCATTTAAAAAGGGACTGCCCTAAGAAGGCTAATAAAATACCAAAAATTTGCCCTCGCTGCTGTAGAGGAATGCACTGGGCCAAAGGTTGTAAATTTAAATTTGATATTGATGGAAAACCTATTCCAGGAAACTCCAAACAGGGGACCCCCTAGGTCCCCTACAACAAAAAACAGGGGCAAATTCTATCTTTTCCCTCAAACCCTCAACATCCGGCAGTGCTGCCGTCGATATACCAGCCCTAAATGATTTTTTCCTTTACCCTCAAGCAGTCCCTACTAGAGTGCCTACTGGACTTTTTGGACCCCTGCCCCCACAAACTTTTGGTCTTTTGTTTGGCTGATCTAGTCTGACTTCTAAAGGAATTACTGTTCACCCTGGAATAATTGATTCAGATTATAAAGGAGAGATTCAAATTCTGATGTCATCTCAGATTCTATGGCAATTCAATAAGGGGGGCAAAATTGCTTAATTACTTCTCTTACCTTACAATTCTATTAATTCCTCTAATAATGTACTGACAGGTGGGTTTGGCAGTACAGATCAAAAACAATCTTTGTGGACATCATTAGTATCTGAGTATGCCTGACCAAATATAAATATCAAAATTAATGGTAAAAGATTTTCTGGTCTCCTTGACACTGGATCTGATATTACTAATATTTCCAAACATTTATGGCCCAAATCCTAGCCTGTACAAAAGGTCTCTTGCCAAATTGCAGGAATTTCTCAAACTAAAGTACAAGAAGTTTATCAAAGTATTCAAATATACTCATGTGAGGGACCAGAAGGCTAACCTGCAACATTAAAACCTTATGTGATAAATGTACCCTTTAATCTAATAGGAAGGGACTTACTTATGCAATGGCAAACTCAGATATACATTCCACATTTTTCCTAGGGGCCACTGCTCATTTAACAAACAAAACAATTATTAAAATAACTAAGAAAAATTATGAGCCTATTTAGACAAAGCAATGGCCCCTTACGAAAGAAAAATTACAAGCTACTAAAGAACTATAAACACACAATTAAAATTGAAACATATTGAGGAATCTTGCTCTTTTTGGAACTCTCCTATTTTTGTTATAAAAAGGAAACATAACAAATGGTGTCTCTTAACAGAGTTTAGAAAAGTTAATTCTTTTATGAAACCTATGAGTGCATTGCAACCAGAGATCCCATCACCTATTACTATTCCTCAAAATTGGCACATTATTATTACTGATTCACAAGATTGCTTTTTAAATATACCTTTACACCCTTTAGACCGGGAGAGATTCACTTTCTCTCTCCCTTATCCTAATCATATCGGGCCTCATAAAAGATTTCAATAGACTGTGTTACCTCAAGGTATGCTTAAAAGTCCTGCTACTGCTGCTGCTAAGTCACTTCGGTCGTATCCTACTCCATGCGACCCCATGGATGTCAGCCCGCCAGGCTCCCCCGTCCCTGGGATTCTCCAGACAAGAGTACTGAAATAGGGTGCCATTGCCGTCTCCATAACAGTCCTAGTATTTGTCAAAATGTTGTAGCCAAGGCTTTACTTCCTATGTGACAGCAATTCCCTCATGCATATATCATTAATAATATACCATAGCTACAAAAAGGAGAAATTATATTTTTGACACTGAATGGCTATGATATTCTTTAGACTCCAGAGAAAACTGATGAAAATAAAATCTTTTTTGAAATTGCAAAACCGGTTCTTCTTGCACGTGCAGTTAGGAAAAGGTTAACTTGTTAAAAAATATATATATATTTTTGGAGCTCCAGTTCTGCCTGGGAAACAAAAATAGGCCTAAGAAAAAACCTTAAGTTAACTCTTATCATGTCCTTGGGATACACAGCCCATTCTATCTAGGACTCCAGCCATTAACAAATTGGTGGAGCTCAAAATAAATAAATAAAACAAAAGGATATTTTAAATTTCAAACGGAGAACTATGCCTATGTATCTAAAATTATCTATGTCTCAATGTATGTCTTTGTTTTTGGATAGTGTGGAGTTAATGAGCTCTATTTGGATTCAGCTTTACATGAACTGAAGGGTGTTCAATGTTGGGTATAATGTTTATTTAAATGTGAATGTGATTTAAATATAATTATTTGTTAATCTAGTTGGGACATGTCTTGAGTCATCAACATTATATAATACTTTTATTATGCCTTGGTTTAAGGTAAACTAAGTTTGTCAACAAAAAGGTAACTCTTTATATATATATATATATATATATATATACACACAAATATATACACAAATATATAGATGAGATGAAAACTTTTAGATAAGCTCTATTAAAAATAATTGTATTTTTGGTAAAATGATATATTATCTATAATCTGGAGTGGTCTCTTGGGATTAGAGTGACTTAGATTTCTGGAGTTGTGCTGAACTAAGTAGTAGAAGTTTGTTGAATGGCTGGGTCATTTCCAAATGAAGTAGGATTTTGAAGCATTAAAATTGCTGAACATTGGCTTACTCTTAAAAGGGGTTTTTCTTGCAGAAGAGCTGAAGAGATTTTGAGCTGTTAATGAATATAAATATATATTTATATAGGAATGGATATATATATAATATAATATGATTTGAGAAATATGTTCAATGGTCTATAAAATGCTAACATACAAGACATTTCATGGTTGCTATAGAAAAGTAAAATATATGCTTTTAATAGAAAGATATAAGAAATGGCAAATAAAATGATGAATACAAAACTATTTTTTTGTTGAAACATTTATTATAGAATAAAGTGGTATTTACATAAGCTTTACTAGACTAGTTTTTCATTGTCATTCTAGCTACAGCAAATGTTCTTTCTCCAAATTAAACCAAATTGGAAACAAGAGAAAAATTCTGGGAAAACAATATTTAACAGAATTAACTTTGGTCAGCAGATACATTCAGACTGCAAATATATTGGAAAATGCAGTTGAGGTGCTTGGGTGGATCACAATGAAAACCACAAAGTATGATGTGTTTATTTGAAATAAACATTGCATTTGTTTATTGTGCTATCATACTTTGTTTTGGCCTTTTAACTTCTAAAGATATTTAGTGCTGGAATTTTAAAAAGGCTTATGACAAATGAAAGAAAATTTTATGGCAAATTGATGTAACTCATTGTCCTGAACTTTCTTCCTCTTCCTTCTTACATGTCTCGATCAACACAAATTCTTCTTTTCTAGGGGCAACACCTCTCTAAGGTAAGACTACACAAGATGTTATAACCCACCTATCAACTTACTTCACGATAATGAGAACACCTAATTCTATAAAAACAGACAATGACTCTGCCTATATTTCTAAGCAGTTCAAACAGTTTTTACATTCATTCTCTATTAAACAGATTGCAGACATTCCTTATAGTCCACAAACACAAGACATGATTGGACAAACACATTACACACTATAACTGCAAATAAAAAATTAAATAAGAGAAAATACACAGGAACACTTTTGTCTTCCTTGTCCAGAGCAAACTTTACTAGATTCTGGTGTAATGTATTCTTTAAGCCTATAACTATTGTTGGTGTGACTTTATTTCTGTTCCCAATCTGTAGGATTCTTAAAGCAGGGCGAAAACGGCATAAAAAAAAAAGACACCATTTCCCGAATGGATTATTTGTTCCTAAGAATATCAGAAATGTGGAATGTTTGCCTTCTTTTCAGGTCTGTCTTGGAAGTGTAGTCATCCTCTTTAACACACTGAACAGTGAGATTCAACAGTTGCTAAGCTGCATTTCTTTTTCAAGGACAAGGGTCCGGTCCATTAAAGGACCCCAACAGGGTCGCAAAGAGTCGGACACGACTGAAGCGACTGAGCGCGGCTCCCTGGCAGCTTAATGGTAGGCTGAGGACTGTGAGGTCAAGGACCATGGCCGCTTGGTTCTCACTGTAGCAGCTCCCAGGTCTGCACAGTGCAGGCTCCTACTATGCTCTGATAAGTGTTGTTGACTGAATGAAGAGTAGACCTGAGTAATGTTTCAGGTGGCCTTGATTTTCATTAAGGAAGAGACAGCAATCACTGCAGAGGAGAGGATGGTTGAGTGAGCCATCTGAAAAGAGCAGTGAGTGGTCCCTGGGGAAAATGGATTCAGCAGCAAAATAAACATGTGAAAGGGTTCTCTGGGGGCTCTGAAGATTTGAGGGCAAAGGGACATGCAGGTCCCAGTTTCTTCCCTCAGCTTGATGTTAATGTAAGAAGGGTTGTTTCACCTATGGGATTGGTAGTGAGGATGCTGAGCAAGTCTGTGAGAGAACAGCAGTTGAGAAACAATCAAGAACAATCTGTTGATTCAGTTAACTAGTCTGCGAAGTAATGGACTGAATTCCCAAGGAAATTATGTTACAGGGATTCTGCTTAGCACTGATTTCTTGTTTGCTACCCTGTATTGAAAGCTCCCTGGAGACAAAGGCTTTTCATATTTGCATCTTCTTCTGCACCGGTGTCTTGAATAGAGACTTTTCAATAAATGATAATTGAAAGAATGAACCAGGGAGATAGGCGAGAAGGCAAAAGGCCCCAGAGTGGAAATTTCCAGAAATAGATGAAGATGCATCCCTAATTCCTTTTTCTTGTCCTTAGATCTTCTGAGAAACACTTGTGAATTGTTGGGTTAGGGCCAGGAAACCCTGGTTGGGCAGTAGCTCAAAAATATTGTTTAATGAAGGATCATATTTTCTTGTAAAACTTTGGGAATCAGAATATCTTTTACAAGACCAATAAGGTATAATTTATTGAATGCTTGCTTTGTGCCTTGTATATTATTGCCTGTAGTTCTCACAACAGTCCAGTAGTTATTCCCATTTTACATAGACTCAAAGGCCTACAGAAGTTGCAGGGCCAGCACATGAAGCCAGCCTGTAGAATTTTCAAAGGTCATATTATCAGAGTCTGCTGTTAGAAAAGTATTGTGCTTGAATATAGATCCTGTCTTAGGGGCCTGGGGAGCCCCTCTGCCTAAGGGCCCCAGAGTGCAGAGGGCTTCAGCCCACTCATGAAGTGCATTCAAGTCTGTCCCCTGAATAGGTGAGGCAGTCTGATTTTGCCGCTGGCTTATTCTGCGCCAATGTTTCCTTTTTGGGTATAGTTTCTGGGATATCTGGAATTAAGGAACATGCCAGTTTAGGCTGTATTTTCTACCTACTTATTCCCTGGGCCCAGCACACTGGAGGTAGGCATGGTCACTTGTTATCAAAGAGGATTGTTACGAAAAGAATGTGAACAAAACACCGTGAAAGGTATTGACCTGAGCGTGAAACATACTCACCTGGTGATCCTGCTTTTGACTTTATTTCCACTCTGAGATTGTTTTCTTGTTTCCCGAGAAGTGCCTGGATGTTCCTTGCTCTAACCTCTCAAACTGCCTCGCACCAGCCCACCCATAGACATCAGTGATTTATTTTAAGAGAGCACCTAAAACCGCTTTCATTCATAATAGTCCATGTTTTCATTGGGCCTCCTTTGGAAAAGGGAATTGTTAATGAACTAATGGATTTTCTGAAATTACTTCTTAAACAGCAAGAATGGACATCAAAATTAAAGGGAAAAGTTACATCACCTGATACCTACAGGTTTAAAACTTTGCATGTGCCCTTCCAGTATCGGTCCAGCATGACTATTGGCTATGTGTTCATGGAAGCTGCACCAGAGACTTTCAGATGAGCCCAGAGCCCAGGATTCTGGACTCAGAGGATTGTGCGTCAGCACCAGTGCCAGTAACCAGTCTCCTGCTGCCAGCCAGGCTGCTGCTGCTTGGGCCTCTCTCCTTCAGCGCAAAGAGCCTCTGGCTCTACCTACACAAAACACAGAAAGTGGAGAAGGATCAAACCAAGATGGATTGAGAAACTTCAAACCAGAAAAATTGGACAGTTTTAGGAGAAAATAGATTTTGGTCTGACCCATCTGGAGAGTGGGGTTTGTAGATTCACCCTTCCTTAGACCAAAGAACCAAAGGAAGACACCTTTAAAGTGTCTAAGGAGCATTCCAAGGCTTGTGTTTCAATTTTTTAAGACAAAAATCTGCATCTAGTTGACTTTGAGAAATCTTAAAAATACGGGGAAGTACGGAGAAAAATGCTCATATTCCCACCACCAGCATTGCCCATTCTTATTGGCTCAATAAAACATCCCAATGAATCTGTGCAACTCAGGTTGGATCTTGAACCCGTGGCTTTTTAATTTAGATCACACACTGGATCTCAGGATGTAATGAAGCTCAGGTTTTTGATGCAGAAAGAATTAAGTGAGAGGCAAAGTGATAGATAAGAAGTGAATTTATCTGGATAGAAACACTCCACAGATAGAGTGTGGGCAATCTCAGAAGATGACAATCTCTGAAATATGGTGTGATTAGTTTTTATCTGGGTAATTTCATAGGCTAATGAGTGGGAGGATTATTTCAACTATTTCAGGGAAGGAGTGAAGATTTCCAGGAATTGGGCACTGCCTACTTTTTGGTATTTTATGATTAGCTTGGAACTCATGGTGCTGTTGAGTGTGTCATTTAGCTAATGAATAGAATCAGTGTATAGTGAGGCTTAAGGTCTATTGGAAGTCGAATCTTCCACCATCTTGGAGCTAGTTGGCCCTAGCCAGTTTTTATCATGTCCTATGGCTATATCATGGGAAATGCTGGGCTGGAAGAAGCACAAGCTGGAATCAAGATTGCTGGGAGAAATATCAATAACCTCAGATATGCAGATTACACCACCCTTATGGCAGAAAGTGAAGAGGAACTAGAAAGCCTCTTGATGAAAGTGAAAGAGGAGAGTAAAAAAAGTTGGCTTAAAGCTCAACATTCAGAAAACTAAGATCATGGCATCTGGTCCTATCACTTCATGGGAAATAGATGGGGAAACAGTGGAAGCAGTGTCAGACTTTATGTTTTTGGGCTCCAAGATCACTGCAGATTGTGACTGCAGCCATGAAATTAAAAGATGCTTTCTCCTTGGAAGGAAAGTTACGACCAACCTAGATAGCACATTAAAAAGCAGAGACATTACGTTGCCAACAAAGGTCCATCTAGTCAAGGCTATGGTTTTTCCAGTGGTCATGTATGGATGTGCGAGTTGGACTGTGAAGAAAGCTGAGCACTGAAAAATTTATGCTTTTGAACTGTGGTGTTGGAGAAGATTCTTGAGAGTCCCTTGGACTGTAAGGAGATCCAACCAGTCCATCCTAAAGGAGATCAGTCCTGGGTGTTCATTGGAAGGACTGATGTTGAAGCTGAAATTCTAATACTTTGGCCACCTCATGCAAAGAGGTGACTCATTGGAAAAGACCCTGTTGCTGGGAGGGATTGGGGGCAGGAGGAGAAGGGGACGACAGAGGATGAGATGGCTGGATGGCATCACTGACTTGATGGACATGAGTTTGAGTAAACTCTGGGAGTTGGTGATGGACAGGGAGGCCTGGCTTGCTGCGATTCATGCAGTCGCAAAGGGTCAGACATGACTGACCAACTGAACTGAACTGAACTGATGGCTATGTCATTTTTTAGAGGTTGTGCCCTTCCCCCTTCCCTCCTTTTTCACTAGTAGAAGGAAATATTGAAGATAAATTGGTATTTGACTTTTAACCCTAATACCTTTACTTTCTTCTCCTCCCCAAAGGCCAACATTTTCTTTTTTTTTTCAACATTTTCATGAATTTGCTATATTTGCTTCGAACTACACCTTCAATAGTTATATAGAGAAATTATATTTGTTGTTGTTCAGTTGCTGAATCATGTTCAACTCTTTGCAACCCCAGAGTCTTTAGCACGCCAGGCTCCTCTTGAATCCGTTTATCTAATATGGGGACTTGAATCTATGTGTTGGGACTCAATCCCAGCCAAAATGTAGTTTGGAAACTGAACCCATGAAGCCAGGACTTGAGCCCATCCAAAGCCCAGTGTGGGCCTCTAGCCCATGACGCCAGGACTCAAACCCAGCCAAAACCCAGTTTGGGACCCTAACCCACGTGACTGGGACTCAAACAGCACCAAAACCTAACTTGGGACTCGAACCCATGATCTTTTATTTAGAATCCCTCACCTGGTGCCTGAACTTCCTAAGGCTCAAGTTCTTTGTGTCTCAGTGCAGTAATTCAGCAAGAGGCAAAGTGATAGGCAAGAAGTAGATTTATTAATATAGGATGCTTATAAGAGATGCAAGCGGGCAGGCAGTTCTGCCCCGAGGATTGAGTGAGCTACAATTTTATAATGAAAAAAAGCGGGGAGGGGAATACACCACCTTCTTCAAGTAGACATAGTTGCAGATGTAAAGCATACATTGTGAGCTCCTCCTTCATTAGCTCCTCCTTCTTATTAGGCAGAGAAGTGTCTGATCCTATGAGGTCAAACTGGGATTATCAAATTACTAGAAGGATGGTGACATTTTTCTTCCATCTAATGGCCTGGGTCATATCTTGTGGTTTTGTTTATGGTTTTATAGTTCAGTTCAGTCGCTCAGTCATGCCGACTCTTTGCAACCCCATGGACTGCAGCATGCCAGGGCTTCCTGTCCATCACTAACTCCCAGAGTTCACTCAAACTCATGTCCATTGAGTTGGTGATGCCATCCAACCATCTCATCCTCTGTCATCCCCTTCTCCTGCCTTCGATCTTTCCCAGCCTCAGGGTCTTTTCAAATGAGTCACTTCTTCATATCAGGTGGCCAAAGTATTGGAGTTTCAGCTTCAGCATCAGTCCTTCCAATGAATATTCAGGACTGATTTCCTTTAGGATGGACTGGTTGGATCTCCTTGCATTCCAAGGGACTCTCAAGAGTCTTCTCCAACACCACAGTTCAAAAGCATCAATTCTTCAGCACTCAGCTTTCCTTATAGTCCAACTCTCACATCCATACGTGACTACTGGAAAACCCATACCTTTGACTAGCTGGAACTCTGTCAGCAAAGTAATGTCTCTGCTCTTTAATATGCTGTCTAGGTTAGTCATAACTTTTCTTCCAAGGAGCAAGTGTCTTTTCATTTCATGGCTGCAGTCACCATCTGCAGTGATTTTGGAGGCCCCCAAAATAAAGTCTGCCACTGTTTTCACTGTTTCCCCATCTATTTGCCATGAAGTGATGGGACCAGATGCCATGATCTTAGTTTTCTGAATGTTGAGTTTTAAGCCATTTTTTTCACTCTCCTCTTTCACTTTCGTCAAGAGGCTCTTTAGTTTTTCTTCACTTTCTGCCATAAGGGTGATGTCATCTGCATATCTGAGGCTATTGATATTTCTCCTGGCAATCTTGATTCCAGCTTGTGCTTTATCCAGTCCAGCGTTTCTCATGATGTACTCTGCATATAAGTTAAATAAGCAGGGTGACAATATACAACCTTGACAGACTTCTTTCCTGATTTGGAACCAGTATGTTGTTCCATGTCCGGTTCTAACTGGTGCTTCCTGACCCGCATACAGGTTTCTCAAGAGGCAGGTCAGGTGGTCTGGTATTCCTATCTCTTTCAGAATTTTCCACGGTTTATTGTGATCCACACAGTCAAAGGCTTTGGCACAGTCAATAAAGCAAAACTCTGTTAGCCTTTGCCCTGCTTTATTCTGTACTCCAAGGCCAAATTTGCCTGTTGCTCCAGGTGTTTCTTGACTTCCTACTTTTGCATTCCAGTCCCATATAATGAAAAGGACATCTGTTTTGGGTGTTAGTTCTTGAAGGTCTTATAGGTTTTCATAGAACCATTCAACTTCAGCTTCTTCAGCATTACTGGTTGGGGCATAGACTTGGATTACTGTGATACTAAATGGTTTGCCTTGGAAACAAACAGAGATCATTCTGTCATTTTTGAGATTGCATCCAAGTACTGCTTTTTGGGCTCTTTTGTTGACTATGATCGCTACTCCATTTCTTCTAAGGGATTCTTGCCCACAGTAGTAGATATAGCAGTCATCTGAGTTAAATTCACCCATTCTAGTAGATTTTATTTCGCTGATTCCTAAAATGTTGATGCTCACTCTTGCCATCTCCTGTTTGACCACTTCCTATTTGCCTTGATTCATGGACCTAACATTTCAGGTTCCTATGCAATATTGCTCTTTACAGCATTGGATCTTGCTTCTATCACCAGTCCCATCCACAACTGGGTGTTGTTTTTCTTTGGCTCTGTCTCTTCATTCTTTCTGGAGTTATCTCTCCACTAACCTCCCGTAGCATATTGGGCACCTACTGACCTGGGGAGTTCATCTTTCAGTGTCCTATCTTTTTGCCTTTTCATACTGTTAATGGAGTTCTCAAGGCAAGAATACTGAAGTGGTTTTTAGTTAAGTGAGTCAAATTGCCAACATCTATTGGATCATAGTAAAAGAAAGGGAATTTCAGAAAAATATCTGCTTCATTAACTTCTATAAAGCCTTTGACTGTGTGAATCACAGCAAACTGTGGAAAATTCTTAGAAGAGATGGGAATAGCAGACCACCTTACCTGCCTCCTGAGAAACCTGTATGCCGGTCAAGAAGCAATGGTTAGAACTGGACATGGAACAATGGACTGGTTCAAAAGCAGGAAAGGAGTACTTCAAGGCTGTATATTGTCACCCTGATTATTTAACTTACATGCAGAGTACATCATGTGAGATGCAGGGCTGGATGAATCACAAGCTGGAATCAAGATTGCCAGGAGAAATAACAACCTCAGATATGCTGATGATACCACTCTAATGGCAGAAAGCAAAGAGGAACTAAAAAGCTTCTTGATAAGCGTGAAAGAGGAGATTGAAAAAGCTGGCTTGAAACTCAACATTCATAAAACTAAGATCATGGCATCCAGTCAGTCACTTCATGGCAAATATATGGGGGAAAAGTGGAAACAGTAGCCCATTTTATTTACTTGTGTTCCAAAATCACTGCGGAAAGTGACTGCAGCCATGAAATTTAAAAAAGCTTGCTCCTTGGAAGGAAAGCTATGATAAACCTTAGACACTGTATCAAAAAGCAGAGGCGTCACTCTGCTTACAAAGGTCCATATAGTCAAAGGTATGGTTTTTCCAGTAGTCATGTATGGATATGAGATTTGGACCATGAACAAGGCTGAGCACTGAAGAATTGATGCTTCAAATTGTGGTGCTGGAGAAGACTCTTGAGAGTTCCTTGGACTGCAAGGAGATCAAACCAGTCAATCTTAAAGGAAATCAATCCTGCATATTCATTGGAGGGAGTGATGCTAAAGCTGAAGCTCCAGTATTTTGGCCGTGTGATGCAAAGAACTGACTCATTGGAGAAGACCCTGATGCTAGGAAGAATTGAGGGCCAGAGAAGGGGATGACAGAGGATGAGATGGTTGGAGGTCATCACCAACTCAATGGACATGAGTTTGAGCAAACTCAGGGAGATAGTGAAGGACAGGGAAGCAGGAAGGACTGCCTGCTGCAGTCCATGGAGTGGCAAAGGGTCAGACACAACTTCATGACTAAACAACAACAAACAAGCCTGCTTTGTTGAACAATGTTCCAGTAGCTTTCTTGAGTGATCATTAACTTACAGTGACCTCCCAAAGTTTACTAGGTTTCCTTCTCTATCTGTAGTCCCCTATTGGAACTTCTAAAACTAACTGTATAACTGTCCTATTTTATTTCTATCTCCCAGAATTTGGTCAAATTCATGTCCATTAAAACAGTGATGTTATCTAACCATCTCATCCTCTCCTGCCCGCTTCTCCCTTTGCCTTCAGTCTTTCCCAGCATCAGGGTCTTTTCCAAGAAATTGGCTCTTCGTAGCAGGTGACCAAAGTACTGAAGCTTCAGCATCAGACCTTCCAATCTATATTCAGTGTTGATTTCCTTTAGGATTGACTGGTTTGATCTCCTTGCAGTCCAAAGAACTCTCAAGAGTCTCCTCCAGCACCACCATTTGAAAGCATCAATTCTTCGGCACTCAGCCTTCTTTATGGTCCAACTCTCACGTTGTACGTGACTACTGGAAAAACCATAGCTCTGACTCTAGGGACGTTTGCCAGCAAAGTGGTGTCTTTGCTTTTTAATATGCAGTCTGAGCTTGGCATAGCTTGCCTTCCAAGGAGCAAGCATCTTTTAATTTCATGACTTCAGTCACTGTTTACAGTGTATATAATAGCAAGTATACATGAGTTAATACTCATGGCCATGATATAGTTCTGCTTTTAAAAATTATATACATGGTACCATAAGTGCCAACTGGGAATCTGAGAGTAAGAGTTGACTTGGACTGCAAGGAGATCCAACCAGTCCATCCTAAAGGAGATCAGTCCTGGGTGTTCATTGGAAGGACTGATGCTGAAGCTGAAACTCCAGTACTTTGGCCACCTCATGCGAAGAGTTGACCCTTTGGAAAAGACCCTGATGCTGGGAGGGATTGGGGCCAGGAGGAGAAGGGGACGACAGAGGATGAGATGGCTGGATGGCATCATCGACTTGACGGACATGTGTTTGACTAAACTTGGGGAGTTTGTGATGGACAGGGAGGCCTGGCGTGCTACAATTCATGGGGTCGCAAAGAGTCGGACACGACTGAGCGACTCAAAACTGAACTGAAATGAACTGAAGAGTTGACTCATTGGAAAAGACCCTGATGCTGGGAGGGGTTGGGGGCGGGAGAAGGGGACAACAGAGGATGAGATGGCTTGATGGCATCATCGACTCGACGGACACGTGTTTGAGTAAACTCTGGGAGTTTGTGATGGACAGGGAGGCCTGGCGTGCTGCGATTCATGGGGTTGCAAAGAGTCGGACACGACTGAGCGACTGAACTGAACTGAAGATGGGATTATAGGAAGCTCATACTTTGGTATTCATATTGTTGCTAGAGCTGCTCTATGTCTTTACTCAACCCTCCAGCCCTTGCCTTTAGCAGGAGTTAACCTAAATCTTCAAGTTAAAAGGTTCAGAGATAAGAAAGGAATCTATAAACGAAAAAACCAGATGGGGACTTCCTTGGTGTCCAGTGATTAAATCTTTCCTTTCCAATGCTGGGGGTCCCAGTTCAATCCCTGGCTGTGGACCTAAGATCCCACATGCCTTGTGACTAAAAAACCAAAAGCAGTATTGTAACAAATTCAATAAAGGTTTTAAAAATGGTCTACATAAAAAAAAAAAAAAAAATCTTAAAAAAAGCCAGATGGAACCAGCTGGGACCAAGATGGTGACGAATCTGACCTACAACAGACCCTGAGTCTCATTACGCATTGATTTAACTACATATAGTTAAATAACACATATTATGTGTCATTTAAATGACACATATTAAATGACACACCTATCAGCTGCCATGACTGGACATTAAGGACCAAAAATGATAAAAACGGGGTGGCACCCTACTCCCTTGGAAAAAGCCCTGCCCTTTCCCTGGCAGACTAATTCATAGGCCTCCCCATCAGTAGCCTCACCCCTCCTCCTTTTGTCTTTATTTGTTAAAATTAAATGTCTCTTACCAGGTAGGCAAGAAGTTCATCTGTGAACTTCTCTATTCTTTGAGCACTGAATAAAGCTTGTGCTATGTCTATCTCAGATTTGGTTTTCCTGTTCATTCAGACTCAAAGGGAAAAAGAACACTTTCTGGCTGAGGCAGAGAGCGCAGGCCAGGCTAGGGCTGAGTGTGGTCCATACAACTTAATTTGATAACAATATCACCATCATCATTACATTTATTTAGGATTTATTGACAGTCTGTTACATGGTAGGTCACCATGTGAGGGGATATAGCAATGAGAAGCACTGATGGCTTTTCCTCACACATGAAGTTTACGTTCTAGAGGAGAAGGCCATCACAAAAATAAGCAAACGGACTGAGGTAGATTTCCTCCAAGAGGTCTCCCAAAGACCCTTACTCCTTAATGTTCACATCCTTGTATTATGCTCACCCACGTTTCAGCAAGTTTGGTTTGTGCAATCAGTAGCATACAGCAGAAGTGATGCTATGTCACATCAAAGATCAGGTTATGAAAAAGACACCAACTTCTGTCTTAGGTGCTCACTCATTCTCTTCATCACTTCCTCTGTGGGAAGCCGTCATGTATATGGACACTCAGGCAGCCTGTGGAGAGGCCCACTTAACAAGGAACAAACTGAGGCCAGCCGACAACCACACAAGTGAGTTTGGAATGGATCCTTTAGTCCACTTGAACCTTGACATGACTGCAGTCCTGGCCAATGTGTTGACTGCACCTTCATCTCATGAAAGATTCTGTCTAGACCTCCCAGTTAAGCTATTCCTTTATTCCTGACCCACAGAAACTTTGAGATAAATGTTTGCTTTAAGCTGCTATGAATAGGGGTAATTTGTTATGCATCAATAGATAACTAATAAACAGACAGATGAAATAACTGCAAGTTGGAATAAGCACATACACCAATCTCATGGTAGAGTAGATGCCCGCGTGAGAAGTGGTATGGTCAACTGGTTAATGAAGTGGTTAATGGAGCCTGAATGTTGGTTTCAGATCCTGGATCTGCCATATACTATAATAGCAGTGTGACTTTAGCAAGTCATTTTTCTATACGTCTACTTTTGAATTTGGTCATTTGTAAACATGACAACAGTACTTACATTAAAGTTGTGAAGAGTCAACAGGTTAGAAATGAATATGCTTAGCCCAGAGCCTGAAACATTTTAAGGGCTCAATTCATGCAACTATTGTTGCTCTATATGGATTGTTGAGCATTTGTTATTAATACATTTGCCTGAGCTGTTTGCTAATTGTCTTTCATACTGGAGAATGGCTACTGAAGCAGAATGCTGCTGAACAAATCTGACTCAAATTTAACAAGATAATTCAGCACTGTATTGAGCACCTACTATGTGCGAGGGACTAAGCTAGGTTCTGGAAAAGTTTAGTAAGGTATGATCCGTGTCCCCAGGAGTTCAAATTCTCATGGGGAAGTGCAGACCAAACGTATTAGTGTAATAAAGGATTCTAAGTCTGAAAGACTTGTAAGTCAAAGAATCTTCAAGACTCATCAATCACTAAATGCCACCAATCTTTGGTATCCTCCTTGTGGGGAGCCACCTGATAGTTCTATACCCAGGAGAGAATTTGAGAGTCAGTTTAGTAGTTTAGAAAATAGATCTAATTGCTAATATAGGCTGTAAATTCTACTGGGAAGTCAAAGCACAGAGGAAAGCAGTAGGATGAAATGAAGACAGGCTTTGGATCTCAGCTTAAATGTCACTTCTTCAGAGAGTTCTCCTGCACATAACCCTATTCTCTTCCTGCATAGCAGGTATTATAATAGCATGCTTATTTGTATTTGTTCCATATTTCTCTTCCCAACTATACTGTAAGCTCCACGTGGGTAGGAACTTCATCTGGTTTACTCACCACCATATACATAACAGTATCAAGTTGAATGTGCAATACATAACAGTTGCATAATAAGTTTCTGTAAATGAACAAATGTTAAGTGAGTGTTCGAGCCATTTGAATCCTTGTGGGTAGATGAGGCCCATGGAAGACTCTTGAGACCAGCGCAGCAGGACACCGAGCTAAAGACTGAACTTGTGTGCAGAGTCCTCTCCTTTGCTGGCAAACAGAAGAGCTAGACAGGCCTTCGGGCTCATAAGAAGGAATTCCTTTGGAGCACATGTTATAGAGCTTCCTTCCCTCTACTTGCTACATACAAAATCCAGGAGTGAATAGAGAGGGGTTGATATTATTAGTAATTAGAAAATAATCAGTCTTTTTGTGCTTTGAAAATTGTGAAGGATACTGGTGATCCTCCTTCTAGTGTCCAGTTTCCTCTCAATCCTTATAGGACTCCAGTTTTACCCACGTAGCCATGCTTCCGCCTTACAACCCATGTGACTCAAGGATCACCCATCCCACTGCTAATTCCAATTATGCTAACTCCTCTCCCTTCTGGAACTCAGGCTTAAATCATCTGTAAGTTTGCCAGGCAGTTACTGATTGGAGGCAGAGTATGTGCCTAAGTGACCTAATTGGCTCAAAAAATCAGAAGTAAAGATTTCAGATGGAAAAGGAAGCATGTGGTCCTGATTGCTCCTGGTAGACATCTGAACCAGCACTTTCATTTTAATTTGAAACTTACTATGTTTACAGAAGAACAGAGGGAAAAACTCTTCCTTGATCATTTGATAAACTTGATAGCCTTTACTTTCCAATAACTTGCCCTTGATAGCTTGTTGAACCACTGAGTCAACCTAGTCCAAAGTCTGTGTTGCCTCTGGATGACAGTTATATGAGATAACAATTGTCTTATTGCTTAAGAAGACAGTTTCATTCAGTGTTCTAGTCTATTTATAGCTCAAATAATCCTAATTGACCAATGATATTTGGCTTCCTACCTGTAACTAAGCAGCGACACTCAGAAAAGTGGGTAAGTCCCCAGATGACCCTGGAAAAGTCAAGAAGTGAGATTCTTTGTGTTCCAAGTGTTGAAGATGAAAATTTGTCAACCATTGCTAGTGTAAGTAGCTGAGTATGGAATGGGCAGGGGGTGGTGGTGAGTGAGGACATGTTTCCATGGGCAGACAGACATAGAGATCAAACTCAGTGGCTCCAGCTGCCTGGAAGAAGGCTGAGTATGGGCCTGAAAGTTGAACCCTAAAAACTGTGACTCTGAGACCTCCTTGTGAAAGACACTGTGACTGATGCCCTCCATGGGAGATCCCTGTTGGCTATTGTGGGACCTGTTAATGCCACAGACCTGCATCCTCCGACCAATTGGAAGGTACAGGTTGTCAACAGTGCCATCGTGTGGCTACAAGGTGCAATGACAGTGGCTGCCAGACCTCCCCTTCAGGTGTATGGCAGCTGGGTTTTACCTTGGGAATTTCTGGGTCGCTTAACCTGCCATGAGTTTTTGAAAAAGGTGGACAGGGGCCCTATTTGTAGATCCTGAATTTATTAAAGTGATCATTAGAGGATTTAGATAATTTCCTTTCATGGAAAAAAAGGAGTATTTGTACCCTGTGGAGTGAATTTTTTTTTTTTTTCATTTTAGTTTTTACCTCTATATCAGGATGCACGAAAGTTAGGCTTGAAAATTCCCAAGCAAAAGCCTTTCCACTTTATACTTCTTTTGAAAACTCATCTATGGTTCCCCGTCACCTCCAGGACAAAGTCCCAGCTCCTTAGTGCATCTGCTAAGGCCTTCTTCCTCTGAGTCTCCAATGACACAACACACTCCTCGGCTTCCTCAGGAAGCCTATTATATTGGCCAATTGGAAGTTAGATTTTTAGGGATAGCAGATATGAGCTGTACCAAAGGAGCCCAGATTTCATTACAGAAAAAAAAAAAAAAATAAGGTTTACTGAGCACTTGTGAACTAGGCATTATAATAACATGTTTTGTTGGAGTTATTAGTTTAATTTGCACGTGAAGTTTTCTGTAAATACCCATAGGAACAGAGTAAAGGGCCAAAGTATGTGATTAAATAGTTAATCCCACTAGGGGATTGAAGGTAAAGGAAAAGTATAGGAGACTCCTGTGAGTCAATGCCCACTCAAGAAAGCAGATTTGCTTAACAACAAAGCCAGGTAACAGAAGCATGAGACATGCTCCAAAACAATAAAATGGTGGCATGAGACATGCATCCTGCCCAGTGAGGTCAGTAAATTAATGATTACTAGGACATTACTAGTATTACTACTATGATTACACCTCTGCACACACTAAAAACAAAAATATAAGTGAAAGATGGCATTATACTGAAAGCTGAGATGATTCACCATATTTTAGAATATATTACTGCTTTTTTTCCTCGTTTCCATTGAGCCAGGACAGTCCCAGTTAGACCATGTAGGGACAAAATAACTCCCAGCCTGATGTGGAGGAGGAAGTGATGATGGAAGCCTGATGTCTACTCAAGAATGAGGAAAAAGGTGTCATTCTCCCCCTCCCCACTTTTCCTTTGATTATAAAACTGTAGCCCCGTTAAGCTCTCTGAGCAATACTCCCTTGCCCATCTTCCTTGCAATGAACCGCTTCTTGTCTATCACTTTTCCTCTGGCTGACTTCCTTCTGCACTAAGACAGCAACAACCTTAGACCACCCCTCCCACCCCACCCTCCTCTGCCCTTGAACACATTTCTGTGGTTTCAATGCCTTTCCTATCTGTTTTGTTGGGGAGCTCACCATTCTTCTTATGCACCTCTCTAGGTTTGTAGTGATAGTTCCCTACCTTGGCTTGGCTGCACACTGGAATCACCCGGGGGGAGCTTTAGCAAACTATTGGCCTATGGGTCTGATTCTGATATACTTGGCCAGGGGTCTGAGCATCCGTTTCAAATTTCCCCAGGTGATTCTAGTGGGCAGCCAGGGTTGAGACTCACTCAAGGAGAAGGGAGAGTTCAGCGACCCAGGTAACCTCCCTTTCGTTCCCTTCTGTGCCCTGCACACCTTTCTCTAATCAAGCCCGCCATACTGCACCGTTAATTGCAGGGTGCATACCTATCTCCCTGACTACACTTTGAACATCTCCAGTCAGCCTCTTTTGCATTTCTGGAGCTCGATGTCTGGCCTGACACTTCGTCGAGACTTGAAAAATGCTTCACGGGAGGACAAAATGTCATGAACACACTTATTTGCGTCCTCCAAGTGCCAGGCACCGCAGCGCTCAGCCGGGTTCTAGGGAGTGAGAGAGATGGAAGTGCGCAGGCGCAGAGCCCTTCCCCCGCCCCCGCACACTGGAGTCTACGCCAAGGGCGAGCCCCGCCCCCAGTCGCGGAGCCAACCAGAGGGCGCGAGGCAGGACCAGCCTCCCCGGGCGGTCAGAGAAAATCGATGCGGTGTTCCAGCCGGGGCAGAGGCAGATTCCTCGATGAGCTCCTGCTCGATTGGCCGACCTTCCACGGTGGGGTAACGGTCGCAGAGGCGGGGCCGGAGGCGGCTGAGCCGGCCGGGTTGAGCGCGCTGCGGGAGGTAGGCGGCGGCTGAGGAAGGTGAGCGGCGTTCTAGGTTTACGGAGGCGTCGGCCGGAGCCCCCGCCTGAGGAACCCCTACCCGAGGAACCCCGGGACCTGACCTCACCTGCGCCCTGAGAGCGGTCAGACGAGCCGCCTCGGGACTGCTTCGCGCCAATTAAAATGCCAGTAAAAGGCCGAGGTGACGCGGGTAACCTGATAAACCTGGTTCGAGTCTGGCTTCCCGCCCTTTGTGGTCTTTGACTCCCCTTGTAACAACTCAGCGCCTCAGTTTCTTTATTTGTGGAACACAGCTGATAATTCTTGCCTTACATGGTGATTGAGAAGATTAAATGAGGCAATGAGTGTGAAGCTTGGAGTGATTTTTTGGTGCGCCCTGGATTCTGAATAAGTAGGTAGTTACTCCATCCCCCCTGGAGAAGGAAATGGCAACCCACTCCAGTATTCTTGCCTGGAGAATCCCATGGACGAAGAAGCCTGGTGGGCTACGGTCCACGGGATCGCAAAGAGTCGGACAGGACTGAGCGACTTCACTTTCACTTTTTACTCCATCCCCAAGAGTCCACCAGGACCGACCCGCTCCACTTTTCAGTGTCAAGGTGTCTGAGGAGGTCGCTTGGCTAGTGAAGGCTAGGAGTACAAGGTGGGGGATACGTGAAGGTGTAGGTAGATGATTGTCTCTTTCTCCGTTTTATTAGGCCCATTTCAGAGTGCGGGGCTCCTCATGCAGAGTCTAATTTGATTTTTATTCTGATCAATGAGTTGGAAATAATTGCAAGGCTGAGAGACTTGTAACACACAGGCCAAACAGAAGTGTTTTTGTACCACTTTATTTTCTAACTATAAGGTTAAACACTGTGCACGCATTATCCATGTTGGTTTCAATCCTCTGTATGAAGTTTTTGTTTTGTTTTTTACTTTTGCTGTTGCCAAATAGCCTTGAGCCTTGCCCACTCCACCTTGGGGAGGAGGTGGCTGACAAGCGAATGCTGCAGCTTTTGCTTAGAGGTTGTGTTCTGACCATTTATGTAACCTCTCCTGGGGCAGAATGATTTGGTCTAGAGGAGATCCAGCCCTAATTTCGTTTACTTACTTGCAGTAAATTCACTATTTCTTAGGAACGTTAAATAGAGACTTTGAAAGCATTTCATGTTCCATTTATTGCAGTAAAGTGAAATATGTACTTTTGAGAAAGCTAATTACAGATTTTGATGTGACTTGACTTGAGAAAGAACAGCTACCGCCTATGCATTATTTCCACTTTCCTGCCCAAAAGTAGTGAAAAATAAATACATTTTAATGTATGGTGCATGTTATAGGGGCTTCAGACTTATAAAGGGCAAGTTACCAAAGGATTTTTGGTAGACCTGGACAGTGCAAGGAGATAAAATTTTGTTTTGCTTCTCTGCATGTGTCTTTTTGTGCCATATATAAATGAACTCCTTCCCTGCAACTGCTATTTCTACAGTCTTACTTTAGGTGTGATATGACACTGATTAAAGCAAGCTCTGGCTTTGGGGAAGCGTTGGGTCTCCTCTTCTGACGCAAAGTTCCAGACCTGTGTCTTGTTACAGTTTGTAGTGGGGAGAAGACTGCTGCAAACCATTGGCACATTAATTTCACAGCATGGGCCCCTGAAAAGGAGGGCTTGGTCACAGGTGAAATTGTGATAGTTGTTCTTCCTGCCTTTGCTTTTTGTATTCAGTGGTTTTTATCTGTCTGAGAGTACTCCTGACAATAAGAATTATTCTGCCTTTGAAACCAGAATCGGAATTGATGCTAGACAGTGATAGAGTTGGACACCCAGCTAAATGTTTTAGCACAGCTGGGAGAGGAAAGTTAAGTGGAAAGAAGATACCAGTGAAGGCACTTGGTGGTGACCATCAACATCCATTAGCAGTAAATTCTGTGATTCCAGCTTTTGTTTAGTGGTTACCACCTGTACCGTAGATGACTGCTCCGGGAATAACACAAGACCTTTCTTACTAGGAGATGAGCATTTTAAGATTTGGATCTCTTATCTTTTTGAAACCTAGATGAAGATCCAGTTTCAGATGTGAGACTCACTGAGTGATCATTTCATTGAGATCAACTTGAATGACAAGGTGAAAAGTGCCAAGAGGAATGTGGTATGACTGAGGTATGTTGATGTGGTAGATAACTCTCTATGGGAATTGAGAGACCATGGAAAGAATCTGCTAATTATGGAATACTGTACATATATTTCCTTTTGACCTCCTCATAATCCTATCAGGTATTTGAAGCTCCATAAAGGAAACAAGCCCAGAGAGGCTAAGTATTTAAGATAACACAGATAGCTCGTCACCAATTCCAATCATCGCCTCTATCCTGCTGTGTGCCAGGCACTGTTCAATTAGTCCTTTCTATTTTAACTTTCCTAATCTTCCCAAGAACCTATGAGCTAAGTACTTTTATTTTCCTCATTTCATGATAAGGAAATTGAGGCACAGAGATTAGTGGTTTCTTGGTTGCGTGGCAGAAGCATGCTATTCTGGCTCTACCAGCCTTCTTTTGGTTAGTATTTCCTTTACTTTTGGCTTTATTGTTACTTAATGAAGTTTTTTTTTTTTAAATAGTGAACTTTTATTATGAAATCAAACAGAAATGAACACACATACTGAATGTATACCTTAACAAATTAAGAGATGATACCACCTGGGTCAGGGTAGAGAACCATGCTAGCCATGCTAAGACTGGTCTATCCCAATTACAACTACTTCTGTACTCCCATTAGTGCATTCTTCTGACTTTTACAGTAATTTCCTCCTTGTGTTAAAAAAAAAAAGTTTTTTTCCTAAATTTGTATTCTTCAGCATTATAGTGTACCTCTTGCTCATTATATTTAAAAAAAAAAACTCTTAATCTGTAGGTTTTTTCCCCTATTCCTTTCTTTTCCTTATAATCTATCTGAAGAACTTGGCTCATTTGACCTATATATCCTACAGTCTGGATTTTGCAATTTGCATACTCATGTACAGTTGATTATGTTCCTCTACCCTGGGTAATTCCTAAACATTTGTAGCTGGATCAAAGATTGGATCAGACTCAGATTCAATTCCTTTGGTTATTCTCTAGGTGGTGGTTGGCAGGATCATAGGAGGTGCAGAATGTCTTGTTTCTCTTTGTGTTTCCAGCACCTGTTGATACTTGATGCCTGTATATGTTCATTGAAGGCTGCAAAATAGTGATATTCTAATTCTATCATTTCTTTTACTTGCTTGTTAGAATATTAGCCCCTGAGTTGAATATGTAGCCGTAAAATCTCTTTAGGAAAGGCAGCATAAACAATTTGTTGCATTTATTTACCAATTTTTGAGAAAATGAATTGGTTCCTTATCTTCTGAAGATAATTCTTTTAAAAAGCCTAATATCAATATGAAGTCATAAATTGAAACATTTTATGGGTTTCAGTTCATTGCAGTTATTTTAATTATCAAAGCTAATGTGCTCTCATCTTTGAGTGGGAGGAGCCTACTCAAGTCTATCCTTTTGATATGACCCTACTAGTCTTTTTTTCTTTGGCTATTTCCTGACCAGGGATTGAACCTGTGCCCCCAGCGTTGGAAATGGAGTCTTAACCACTGGACCATCAGGGAAGTCCAGCACTACTAATCTTTAATAACTCCCTTGTCTGATATCTTGAATCAGTTCTGTCCCAAATCTGAAATAAAATCTTCAAGAAACTTTTTTTTTTTTTTTTTTCAAAAGGAAATAGCATTTCAATATCATAATCTGTATTCTTGGGATCCTGAGTCAATCATGGTTTTAGTCTTTTCTGTAGACAGGTGTATATAACTATCCTAGCTCTGTCTCTGGAAACACACACAGAACTCTTCATTTGTAAAACTGAAATTCTATACCCGTTAAATAACTCACCATTCCCCTGGCAATCACCATTGTACTTTCTGTATAAGTGGGATCATACAGCATTTGTTTGTGACTAGCTAATATACTTAAGGTTCATCCGTGTTGTAACTTAGGTTAATATTTCCTTCCTGTATAGGGCTGAATGGGCTTCCCTCATGACTCAGACAGTAAAGAATCCACCTGCAATGCAAGAGACCAAGATTTGATCCCTGGGTCAGGAAGACACCCTGGAGAAGGAAATGGCTGCTTACTTCAGTATTCTTGTCTGGAGAATTCCATGGACAGAGGAGCCTGGTGGGCTGCAGTCCATGGGGTCACAAAGAGTTGAACGCCACTGAGCTGCATACACTACACTACTACTTAAGGCTGAATAATATTCCACTGTAAGGTTTATAGCATATTTTACTCATCTATTCATCTGCTGATGGAACTTGGGTTGCTTCCACCTTTTAGCTATATTTTGTGAATAATACTGCTGTGAACATGGATGTTCAAAGATCTTTTTAAGACCCTGCTTTCAGTTCTTTTGTCAAATTGCTGAATCATAATGGCATTTCTACATTAAATTTTTTGAAGAACCACCATGCTATTTTTCATAGCAGCTATACCATTTTATATTCCTGACAGTGCACAAGGATTTCAGTTTCTCTACATCCTCATGAGTAACTGTTATTTCTGTTTCTTTTAGCCATCGTAATGGGTATGAGGTGGTATCTCATTGTAGTTTTAGTTTGCATTTACCTAATGGGTAATGTTGAAATATTTTCATGTGTTTATAGCCTTTTTTATTTTTCTTTAGAGAAATGTCTGTTCAGGTTCCTTGCCCATTTTTTAATCAGATGTTTTTGTTAAGTTTCCGGAATTCTCTGTATATTCTGGATCGTTTATTGTTATTTAGTTGCTAATTGTGTCTGACTCTTGCAACCCCGTGGACTATAGCCCACCAGGCTCCTCTGTCCATGGGATTTCCTAGGAAAGAATAATAGGTTGCCATTTCCTTCTCCAGGGGATCTTCCCCACTCAGGGATCAAACTTGTGTCCCTTGTGTCTCCTAAATCGGCAAGGAAATTCTTTACCAGTGAGCCACCATGGAAGCCACATATATTCTGGATATTCCTTATCACCTAAATGATTAGTAAATATTTTCTCCCATTCCATGGATTGCCTTTTTAATCTGCTGACAGTATCTTTTGATGCACAAAAAAATGTTAAATTTTTGTCAAGTCCAGTTTGTCTGTTTTTACTTTTGTTGCCTATGCCTTTGATGTCATATCTAAGAAACCATTGCCAAATTCAGGATTGTGAAGCTTTTACCCTGTGTTTTCTTTTAAATTTTTACAGTTTAAGCTCTTAAATTTAGGTCTTTGATCCATTTGAGTTAATTTTTGTGTGGTCTTAAGAAGGGTACAAACTTCATTCTTTTTACAGTTTTCACAGCAGAGGAAGAGACAGACTATATCCTTTTGAAGGCTTTTTGGCACTCTTATTGAAAACCGTTTGACAGTCAGTTCAGTCGCTCAGTCGTATCCAACTCTTAGTGACCCCATGGACTGTAGCACGCCAGGCTTCCCTGTCCATCACCAACTCCCGGAGTTTACTCAGACTCATGTCCATCAAGTCAGTTATGCCATCCAACCATCTTGTCCTCTGTCATCCCCTTCTCCTCCTGCCTTCAATCTTTCCCAGCATCAGGATCTTTTCCAGTGAGTCAGTTATTCCCATCAAATGGCCAAAGTATTGGAGTTTCAGCTTCAGCATCAGTCCTTCAAATGAATATTCAGGGTTGATTTCCTTTAGGATTGACTGGTTGGATCTCCTCGCAGTCCAAGGGGCTCTAAAGAGACTTCTCCGACACCGAAGTTCAAAAGCATCCTCAGCGCTCACATTTGACAATAAATGTGGGGGATTATGTCTGGCCTCTTTATTTTATGCAATTGTCTATGCCAACACCACTCTTTTGATTTATGTAGCTTTGCAAAGGCATTTTAAATCGGGAAGCTGTTACTACTTCAGTTTCATGCTGTTACTCCTCCAGCTTCGCTCTTCTTTTTCAAGATTACATTCAGGTGATAACAAGCTATTCATGGTCCCTTGAGATCCTGTATGTATTTTAGGATGGGTTTTCTATTTCTGAAAAAAATGTCATTGGGATTTTGATGGGGATTACATTGACTCTGTAGATTGCTTTGGTCAGTATCAATGTCTTAATATTGTCTTATGATCCATGAATATTGGATGTGATCCCATTTACTTATGTCTTTTTAATTTCTTTGAGCAATGTTTTGTAGTTTTCATTTTATAAGACTTTCACCTCCTTGGTTAAGTTTACTCCTATTTTTATTCTTTGATGCTGTTGTATTTTTGTTTGTTTTCATTTATTTTTATTAGTTCAGGCTAATTACTTTACAATATTGTAGTGGTTTTTGCCATACATTGATATGAATCAGCTATGGATTTACATGTATTCCCCATTCTTTGATGCTGTTGTAAATGGAATTCTTTTATTTTCCATTTTAGGTTTTTTGTTGTTAGTATATAGAAATGCAAATGGTTTTTATATGCTGATTTTCATATCCTGCTGCTTTGCTGAATTCATTTATTCTAATGTGTATGTGTGTGTGTGTGTGTATTTAAGGTTTTTGGCATATAAAATCATATCATGTGCATATAGAGATAATTTGACTTCTTTTCCAATTTGGATACCTTTTATTTCTCTTTCTTGCTTAAATGCTTGGTGAGAACTTCCATTTCTATATGGAATAGAAGTGGTGAATGTGACATCCTTCCCTTGTTACTCATCTTAGAGGGAAAGCTTGTAGTCTTTTACCATTGAATATGATGTTCGCTGTAGCTTTTTCATATATGGCTTTTGCTGAGTTGTGTGTGTGCTAGTTTGCTTCAATCATGTTCTACACTTTAAGACCCCAGGATCCTCTGTCCATAGGATTCTCAAGGCAAGAATACTGGAGTGGGTTGCCATTTACTCCTCCAGGGGATCTTTTGTTGAGCTAGTTTCCTTCTATTCCTAGCTGTTGAGTGTTTATCACAAGAAGATGTTGGATTTTGTAAAATGCTTTTTCTGCATCCATTGAGATGATTGTATGTTTTTTCCTTCATTCCATTAATGTAGTGTAATATGTAATACACTGATTTCTTTTCATATGTTGAACTAATTCCTCCATTCCAAGTATAAATCCCACTTGAATATGGTATATAATCCTTTTAATATGCTGCTGAATTTGGTTTACTAGTGTGTGCATGCTCAGTTTCTTATGTCCAACCCTTGCAATCTCATGGACTATAGCCCTCCAGGCTCCTCTGTTCATGGGATTTTTCCAGGCAAGAATACTTGCAATGGGTTGCCATTTCCTCCTCCAGGGAATCTTCCCAACCCATGGTTCAAATACTTGTCTCCTGTGCCTCCTGCATTGGCACTCAGATTCTTTACCACTAAGCCACCTGGGAATCCTTCTGTTTACTAGTATTTTGCATCAATGCTTGTAAGGGATATTACTATTTTTCTTGTATTGTCTGACTTTTCAATATTAAGGTGATGCTATCCTCCAAGAATGAGTTAGAAAGTATTCCCTTGTCTAATTTTTTTGGATAGTTTGAGAAGAATTGTCAGTAGTTCTTTAGATGTTTTGGTAGAATTCCTCAGTGAAGCCACTCGATCCACAGCTTTTCTTTTGGGGAGAGTTTTTTGATTACTGATTCAGTCTTATTACTAGTTACAGATGTATTGCGATTTTCTATTTCTCTGTGATTCAGTCTTGGTAGGTTTTGTGTTTATAGGAATTTGTCCATTTCATGTTGGTTATCTAATTTGTTGGCATGCAATTGTTTATAATATTGTTTAATACTTTTTTCTGTATAATTGGTAGTAATGTTCCCACTTTGATTTCTGATTTTAGTAATTTGAGTCTTTTTTTCCTGTTCATCAGGTAAAATTTGTCATTTTTGTTGATCTTTTCAGATGTCTTCCATTGACTTTCTCTATTACTTTCCTAGTCTCTATTTCCTTTGTTTCTGCTCTAATTAATCTTTATTTTTTTCTTTTGCTAGCTTTGGGTTTAGTTTGTTCTTTTTCTAGTTCCATAAGTTGCAAACTTAGGTTGTTAATTTGAGATCTTTCATGTTTTTAATGTAAATTTTTGTAACTCTTAAATTTCCCCCTAGGATTGCTTTCACTGTGACCCATAAGTTTTGAAATACTGTGTTTTGTTTTCATTAATATCTTAAGAGTTTTCTAATTTCACTTGTGATTTCTTCTTTCATCCATTGGTTATTTACAAATGTGTTGTCTACTTTCCATAAACTTATGAATTTTTGTTTTAGTTTTTGATTTCTAAGGTCACCTCTTTGTGGAGACTTAATTTGTGGTTTAACATGTATGTCAGGGAATGTTTGATGGGAGGATTCCTACGTGCTGTCTCTCATGAGTCCTTTGTCCCTCTTCAAGCGGAACAGCACGCTGCTCCCAGGGACTGAGGTCATTGTGTGAGGCAAGCATGAGTTTCCTTTAGTAAACATTCTCCTTAGGACAAAACAGCTTAATCTCCTTCCCCTTACTTGAGATATAGATTGTCTCCTGACCTTGTGACTAACGTTACCCCTTGTTCCCTTGGTAACGGTTGCTGTACATTTGGTTTTCTGATCTCTATCATTCCCGAAAGAAGTTTCTTGTACTGCAGCCTATATATACTCATAGAAAAATCATTAAAGCACCTTTGCTCCACCAGAGCTTAGGTCCCTGGGTCTTTTTTGTCTCTCTCTCTCTCTCTCTTTCTCTCTCTCTCTTTCTCTCTTTCACTTTCTTATCGTCGACTCCGTACCACAAGGTTCCGGTCCATTAAAGGACCCCAACACACGTAGTCTATCCTGATAATGTCCCACATGCACTTGGAAGACTATTCTGTTGTTGTTGAGCAGTGTTCTTTTCTTTTCTTTTTTCTTTTTGATCAGCTTGTGGGATCTTAGTTCCCTGACCAAGGATCAAACCCATGCTCCCTGCAGTGGAAGCATGGGGTCCTAAACCACTGGATTACCAGGGAATTCCCCAGAGTGTTCTTTATAAATCTACTAGATCTGGTTGTTTTACTCTGTCATGTTGTCTGTTTCATTACTGTTCTTCTGTCTGTATTCTTGAGAATGGGGTGTTAAAATCTCCAACTATATTGTAGAACTATTTCTTCCTTCAATTCTGTCAGTTTTTACTTCCCATGTTTTAGTGGTCTGTTGTTAAGTGCATAAGAGTTTATAATTGTTATGTATTCTAGCTGTATTGAATCTTTTATTAATATGTAATGTCCTAAAAAAAAATGTAATGTCCTTTTTTGTCTCTAGTGGCCTTTTTCGATTTAAAGTCTATTTTGTCTAATACTAATATAGCTACACTTTCTTTTTTTTTTAAATTATATTCATGAAATACCTTTTACCATTCTTTCACTTTCAATATCTTTGTGTCTCTGGCTCTAAAATGGGTCTTGTTTTAGGCACATAGTTGTATCATATTTTCTTAAATTCATTCTACCAGTTTGTCAAGAGTTTGACTCTTTTACATTTAGAGTGATTACGGACAGGTAGGGCATTACTATCTGTAATTTTGCTACTTTTTTGTAACATCTTATGGCTTCCCCCCCTCATTTCCTGTATTACTGTCTTCTTGTGTTTAGCTGATTTTTTTTTTTTTTTTGGTAGCAGAATGTTTTCTTTTTCTATATATTCTATCACTGTTTTCTTTGTGGTTACTGTGAGGATTACATTTAGCATTATAAAATTATAACAGTAATTTGAATTTGTCACAGCTTCGCTTAAATACCGTATGAAAATTCTGCTTCTTTACAGCTCTGTCCCCACCTCTTTCAGCTGTTGATGTTGCACAGTTACATCTTTATACATGTGTGCCTGAAAACAAATTAAGAATTCTAATAAATGAGTTAGTCTCTTAAATTAGGTAGAAAATGTGTGACATTACAAACCAAAGTTATAATAATATTAGCTTTAGACTAATGATTGTTTTGTAAAAAACGATCTGTTTCTTAAGTCATGTAGAAAGCAAAAAGTGGAGCTACACATCTTTGTTATGATAGTAGCAGCTCTTACAGTCGCCCGTGTGTTTCCCGTGCCATGCACCTTTACTGAGATACTTGTCTTTCCTGTGGCTTTGCTTTAGTCTGTGTCCTTTCACCTCAGCCAGGGGGACTCCCTTTACCTTTACTCGCAGGGCAGGTCTAGCGGTAGGGAACTCCTTAAACTTTTGCTTATCTGGAAATATCTTTCTTTTGTTCTCACTGTTGAAGGATAGTTTTGCCAAACATAGGATTCTTGATTGACAGTTTCTTTCTTTCAGAAAGAAATATATCCTCTCACTACCTTCTGGTCTCCAAAGTTCCTGTCAAGAAACCTGCTGGTAAGCTTGCTGATGATTCCTTGTGTGTGATGTGTCACTTCTCCCTTGCTGCTTTCACGATTCTTTGTTCTTTCAAAAGCTTGATTGTAGTACTTCTTGGTGTAGGTCTCTGAGTTTATGTTTCTAGGAGTTTGTGTCTTTCAACAAATTTGGGAAGTTTTCAGCCATCATTTCATATTCTCCCAGCCACCCTCTCTTTTCTCCTTCTGGGACTCCCACAATTCGTGTGTTGACACAACTGGTGGTGTCTCACAGGTCCTTTAGGTAAGGTTCACTTTTATTCAGTCTTTTTTTTTTTTCCTATTCTTTAGACTTGATAATTTCCATTCTCTTACCTTCACACTTACCGGGATTCACTCTTTTGCCGGCTCAAATCTGCATTTGAATGCCCCTAGTAGATTTTTTATTTCAGTTATCATACTTTTCAACTCCAGAATATTTTTGATTTTTTTGTTTTGTTTTCTCTTTACTGATATTTCTCTTTTGATCATATATTTTTTCTTATTTTTTCTCCACATCTTCCTTTAGTTCTTTGAATTTTTTAAGGTGGTTGTTTTAAACACTTTGTGTAGTAGATCTGCCATCAGGTTTTGTTTTGTTTTCAGGGACAGTTTCTTTTGATTTTTTTTTTTTACCCTTTGAATGAGCCATGCTTTCCAGATTCTTTGTATGCTTTACTTTTTATTGAAAACTGGAGATTTGAATCTAGTAATATCTATGGAAATAAGATTCTCTTTCTTTGCCGTGGTTTGCTGGGTTTTGTTTTTCTTTGTTTTAAATTGTGGCTGTCTTTGTGCTGAGGATCAGCCTGACCTATAAACTTGAGGTGTTTTTAATCCTACACCTTTCTCTGGGTACATGCAGTGGCTTTCTAATTCCCCATATATGCATTTAGAAGTGCTCTATGTGAATCTTGTTTGAATTCTGATTTGGAAAAAAAAACAAGATATTTTTAAGACATTTGGGGGAAAATTGAACATGGACTAGATATTAAGTGATAGTAAAGAATTAATATAATTCGGTGTGACACTGGTATTGAAGTAACGTTTAAAATGAGTCTGTGTTTATTGGAGGTGAGTACTGAAATATAAGTGGGTAAGAGAAATGAAATAAATATGGAAGAATGTTGGTTATTACTGATCTGTGTTAATGAATATACATGGGTTCATTTTACTCTTTCTCTACTTGTATGTATTTTTAAAAATTTCTCTAATGAAAAGTTTAAAAACTAGCTGAAAGGTGGTAGCCATTGAAGTTGGCCGATACTTTCAAAAAGTATCTTTACTTAAATAAAAGTGAGAGAGATGAACATAGTGCATTAGAGACCAGAGTTTAAAGGGGAGAGAGTACTCTATGATGTCAGCAGCAAAAATGGCAGAATTGGAGAATTTGCAACATGTTCCTAGATTTAGCTGAAAATGAATTATTGGTAACTAATATTGGAGGATTTCACTATCTGAAGTAGAAGCAGAAGGACAGAAGGGTGATTTGCAAGAAAAACTGAACTAGCAGCAGGGAGGATCATTTTACTTCTCTGGGTCTCACATGGTTATAGCATGATATATTAGTAAATTCTCCCAGCACGTTCCTGCCAGCTCTGGACAGCTAGAGTTGTTGGATTAAACACTTTCCAAGGTTCTCTCATGTTGTGAGATTCCATGATGCTAATGAATATGTGTGTATGATTGTGCCTCTGCAAAGGAAGAGTTAGATACCATAAGAATTCAAGGAAATTTTTTCCTATAGGATGGCAAACTCTTAGACAACAAGAGCACGTGATGCGAGGGTAGACTGAATATAAACTTGTGTGTGTGCCAGTCAAATAGAATATGTTGTGTTGCTAGCCTTTAATCTACTTAGAAATAAAGACCACCTAAGAATGTGGCATTTAATTTACCCTTTGAGTTAGGCTAGTGAATTAATTGTTAAACTAATGAATTCAGACAATTCTTTCAGTTTTTTGGAAAGCAGCTTCCAAAAAATGTTTATTAGCATCACTTGCTTTTCACATTACCTAGTTAAAACAAATAGTTTTCTTTGTGTTTATGTGTGTAAAATCCCATAATGTTTCATTTTAGAGGAGAACATTATAAAATTCTAAAAATTAGTTTTCTTAGAAGTCACAGAAGTTTTGGCATGGAAATGCTTAAATTGCCCAAGAGTAGTAGGTTCTTTTAAATATAATTTTCTTTAATACCTATTGCACTTTTTTTGAATTTAGGCAATTCAATTTCTTATTGTCAATCTCAACTTCTTTTGACTCTACAAAAGAAATTGTATCTACAGCAGTCCCTAAAGCCAAGGAGTCCAGCAAATCATCAGATAAGACTCATGACTGAAAAACAGGTAAACTTGAAATATTTGAAATCAGTGTTTATCAAAGTATGTGTCAAAGAATGCCACATCGACAAATGTGAAAAATCTTACTTTAAGAGGCTACTTTAGTAAAATCATTTTGGGACATGAGGGGTTAAAACTGTTAAATGGCATCCGTATTCTAAGACCTCACAACACATCAGTCTCCAGAAGTAGACTTTATTATACAATTTTTCCTACTTATGTAATACTAACTTGATGACTGTTTCATTAGACTGGTCTTCAGTTTATACTTGGAAAATGCCGTTCTCAACTATTCTGGAATTTGGAAACAGTTATGTTTTTCTTCAAACATAATTTAACTCAGATGACCATTATATCTACTACTGTCAGCAAGAATCCCTTAGAAGAAATGGAGTAGTCATCATAGTCAACAAAAGAGCCCCAAATGCAGTACTTGGATGCAGTCTCAAAAACGACAGAATGATCTCTGTTTCCAAAGCAAACCATTCAGTATCACAGTAATCCAAGTCTATGCCCCTATCAGTAATGCTAAAGAAGCTGAAGTTGAATGGTTCTATCTATGAAGACCTACAAGACCTTCTAGAACTAACACCCAAAAAAGATGTTCTTTTCATTATAGGGGACTGGAATGCAAAAGTAGGAAATCCAGAAATACCTGGAGTAACAGGCAAGTTTGGCCTTGGCATACAGAATGAAGCAGGGGAAAGGCTAACAGTTTTGCCAAGAGAACGCACTAGTCATAGCAAACACCCTCTTCCAACAACATAGGAGAAGACTCTACAAGTGGACATCATCAGATGGTCAATACCAAAATCAGATTGATTATATTCTTTGCAGCCAAAAATGGTGAAGCTCTATACAGTCAGCAAAAAACAAGACCGGGAGCTGACTGTGGCTCAGATCGTTAATTCCTTATTGCCAAATTTAGACTTAAATTGAAGAGAGCAGGGAAAACCACTAGACCATTCAGGTATGACCTAAATCATATCCCTTATGATTATACAGTAGAAGTGACAAGTAGGCTCAAGGGATTAGGTCTGATAGATTGCCTGAAGAACTATGGACAGAGGTTGATGGCATTGTACAGGAGTCGGTGATCAAGACCATCCCCAAGAAAAAGAAATGCAAAAAAGGCATAATGGTTGTCAGAGGAGGCCTTACTGTGAAGGCTATGAAAAGAAGAGAAGCGAAAGGCAAAGGAGAAAAGGAAAGATACACCCATTTGAATGCAGAGTTCCAAAGAATAGCAAGGAGAGATAAGAAAGACTTTTTAACTGAACAATGCAAAGAAATAGAGGAAAACAATAGAATGGGAAAGAGTAGAGATCACTTCAAAAAATTAGCGATACCAAGGGAACATTTCACACAAAGATCGGCACCGTAAAGGGCAGAATAGTATGGATTTAACAGAAGCAGAAGATATTAAGAAGAGGTGGCAAGAATCCACAGAAGAACAATACAAAAAAGGTCTTCACTACCCAGGTAAGCATGATGGTGTGATCACTCATCTAGAGCCAGACATCCTGGAATGTGAAGTCAAGGAGAGCTTAGGAAGCATCACTACAAACAAAGCTAGTGGAGGTGATGAAATTCCAGTTGAGCTATTTCAAATCCTACAAGATGATGCTGTGAAAGTGCTGCACTCGATATGCCAGCAATTTGGAAAACTCAGCAGTGGCCACAGGACTGGAAAATGTCATTTTTCATTCCAATCCCAAAGAAAGGCAATGCCAAAGAATGCTCAAATTACCACACAATTGCACTCATCTCACACGCTAGCTAGCAAGGTAATGCTCAAAATTCTCCAAGCCAGGCTTCCAACAGTTCGTGAACCATCAACTTTGAAATGTTCAAGCTGGATTTAGAAAAGGCAGAGGAAGCAGAGATCAAATTGCCAACATCCATTGGATCATCAAAAAGGCAAGAGAGTTCCAGAAAAACATCTACTTTTACTTTATTGACTATGCCCAAGCCTTTGACTGTGTGGATCACTACAAACTGTGGAAAGTTCTGAAAGAAATGGAAATACCAGACCACCTGACCTGCCTCCTGAGAAATCTGTATGCAGGTCAGGAAGCAACAGTTAGAACTGGACATGGAACAACAGACTGTTTCCAGATAGGGAATGGAGTATGTCAAGGCTGTATATTGTCATTCTGCTTATTTAACTTATATGCAGAGTATATTATGTGAAATGCTGGGCTGGATGAAGCACAAACTGGAATCAAGATTGCTGGGAGAAATATCAATAACCTCAATACGCAGATGACACTGCCCATATGGCAGAAAGCGAAGAGGAGCTAAAGAGCCTCTTAATGAAAGTGGAAAAGGAGAGTGAAAAAGTTGGCTTAAATCTCAACATTCAGAAAACTAAGATCCATGGCATCTGGTCCCATCACTTTATGGCAAATAGATGGGAAAACAGTGGCAGGCTTTATTTTTTCGGGGCTCCAAAATCACTGCAGATGGTGACTGGAGCCATGAAATTTAGACACTTTTTCCTTGGAAGAAAACTTATGACCAACCTAGACAGCATGTTAAAGAGCAGAGACTACTTTGTCAACAAAGGTCCATCTATTCAACACTATGGTTTTTCCAGTAGTCATGTATAGATGTGAGAGTTGGACTATAAAGAAAGCTAAGTGCCAAAGCATTGATGCTTTTGAACTGTGGTGTTGGACAAGATTCTTAAGAGTCCCTTGGACTGTGAGTAGATTAAACCAGTCCATCCTAAAGGAAATCAGTCCTGAATATTCATTGGAATGACTGATGCTGAGACTGAAACTCCAATACTTTGGCCACCTGATGTGAAGAACTGAGTCACTGGAAAAGACCCTGATGCTGGGAATGATTGAGGGCAGGAGGAGAAGAGGACGACAGAGGATGAGGTGGTTGGATGGCATCACTGACTCAATGGACATAAGTTTGGGTAAACTCTGGGAAGTTGCAGTGGACAGGGATGCTTGTCCTGTTGCAGTCCATGGGGTCACAAAGAGTCGGACACGACTGAGTGACTGAACTGAGCTGATGTTTTTCTTTCTCTTAAAAGAGTTATCAGGACTTCCATCCACTCCAGTACTCTTGCCTGGAGAAGCTCATGGACGGAAGAACCTGGTAGGCTACAGTCCATGGGGTCGCTAAGAGTTGGACACGACTGAGCGACTTGAGTTTGACTTTTCACTTTCATGCATTGGAGAAGGAAATGGCAACCCACTCCAGTGTTATTGCCTGGAGAATCCCGGGGACAGAGGATCCTGTTGGGCTGCCGTCTATGGGCTTGCACAGAGTCGGACACGACTGACGCGATTTAGCAGCAGCAGCAGCAGGACTTCCATGGGAGTCCATGGTTGAGACTGCCTCCCAGGGCATAGGGTGTGGGTTCAATGCCTAATTGGGGACCTAAGATCCTACATGCCTCTTGGCCAAGAAACCAATGCATAAAACAGAAGCAATATTGTAACAAATTGAATAAAGAGTTTAAAATGGTCCACATTAAAAAAAAATCTTTAAAAAGTTATCAGGGAACAGTATTTGTATAATTTGGTCGTTCAAAATGTCACTTTTTTTATAGAGCTTTTTTTTTTTTAAATGAGTCATAGTAGGTTTCCACTTATATACCCACACAGTGCTTTTGGCTCCCAAAACAGATACTAGCAACAGTTTTAGTTCTGTTTCTTTAATCTTTGTGACCAGAAGACAAAAATAAGGGGAAAAAATTGTCAGGGCGGGGAGAGTTACAGAAAGGATAAAGAAACAGAAGAAAGTCAGCAGTCAAAAGGAAAGATTTGTTTGCTGCTGTGAGCCATAATCCTATCAAAGAGTTATCAGAACAATTTGGTTTTGTCTTGATAAATTGATATAATTGAGGTATAGTTGATTTACTCGGTATTAACTTCAGGTGTGTAACATAGTGAATCAGTAGTTTTACAGATTTTACTCCATTAAAAGTTATTACAAGATAATGGTTATAATACTCTGGCTATACAGTGTATCCTTGTTGCTTACCTATTTTGGTAGATTTTTTAATGTCTGAGGGGTATTTGGATGTGAGTGTGGTAGTTGCTTAGTCATGCCTGACTCTTTGCAACCCCATGGACTGCAAAGTAGCCTGCCAGGCTCCTCTGTCCATGGAATTCTCGAGGCAAGATTACTGGAGTGGGTTGTCTTTCCTTTTCCATTGGATGTGAAGAGTAATACTTTTATTTGAACTTTAAAAAATTTTCTAGGAGAGAGGGAGGGGAAAAATTCTCCTAATTATTAATATTAGCATTATTATAATATTTACATGCTATTCACTAATAAAATATATCAGACACTTTTCAAGCATTTAAATAAATTGAAATTTTACTCAAATCACCTTTTTACAAATATACGTATATTATACTATATAAGATACTTAAGGGCTTTTAAAAAGAATGCAGAGTATCTCACACACTTGATTTCAAGATTGATCATTGTACTTAAGAACCTATTATTGATGTTAATATCATGAATTTAAATGTCATTTAAAAAATATCTGTGTCTGTTCTTACTGTATTTTAGTTACCTAGATGGATAGACTCCTTTTCATAGATAGACCTTGTCCATTATACAAGGAACTACCTAAGTTATTGACTCTTCCAGTCAGATATGTTTGATTTTGTTGTGACCCTGGTCATTGTTAAGATGACAGTTAAATAAAAAACCTTAAATAAAAAGTTCAGTTAAATAAGAAACTTAAGGTCTGTTTATTTCACTGAAATTATACGGCTTTTAATTCGTTCATTAAGACCTATATGTGTGCTCTGGAATTATGTAATTCCAAATATAATGTAACTATCCATGCTTATTTGCATCCTTTTTAGTCTAATTTTGTTAGAAACAAATCAGTTTTAATTTTAATCATTATGTGTTTATAAAAATTCATATTAAAGCTCTTGGAGAAAAAGTCTGTTCTGAAAACAAAGGAAATTATTTATAAGAGGGCCTTTCTTCACCCTGTATCTTAACGTTGATCCTTTTTTGTCTCCTTGTGACTGTAGCGGGAAGAAGCAGAATGGGAAAGCATGAGTGTGCTGTTGATGATGCATGGCTTAAAGCCTTTATCTCTAGTCAAAAGAACAGATATGAAAGGTAATCAAATTACATTCTTGCTCCTTAAGATAAAAAGCTTCTTTTTTTGTTAAAATTTTTCAATCTTAATTTTTTTCTTATCGTCATTTTTACTATGTGTATTACATTTCAAAAAATATAGATCTCATCATTTTTGACAAACAGTCATCACAAACGATGAGGGAGAATTTAAAAACAATGATGGAGGAAACATCACGTCAACAGAACATGATCCAGGAGCTCATAGAAACTAATAAACAGCTTAAGTAAGAGAATGGAAAAAAAATCTGTTTTGAATTGTATGTGAACAAATGATATGCATTTTAAAAATAACTTGCTTGAAAAGAATCTTGAAATTTAATTTTCCATTGATTAAATATTAAGTAAAAAATATTTTTAGTAGGTAAATCTTTTGGTAATAGCTTCGATATATAATGATACCCTATGTTTCCTCTGTTGGTTTGTGTTATAGAAATTTTAAGAATGCAAAAAAATTTTACAAAGTCATTATGTTGTTAGGTGGATATGTTGGTTGATATGATTTGTTTCTATTACTAAGAGAAGGAATTGTATGTCTGTTACTAGAAATGAACTTCAGCAACAACAAAGCCGAGCTGCAGATCAGGAACAACGAGCTAATGACTTGGAACAAATTATGGAGAGTGTGAAGTCCAAAATTGGTGAAATGGAGGATGAATCTGTAAATAGGGTTTGCCAGCAAAAGAATAAAATAAAAGAACTTCAAAAGGAGCATAAAGCTTTACAGGTATTGAGTTAAACATTTTCTTACATGATAGTCTTAAAACACCTTGTCAGTGTTACAGGTGACTTCCATGTTGCTTAGTTCAGTGATCGTTATCTTCCTTTACCTATTATTGTCATTGACTTGAAATTTTTTCTTTGCTATTTCCAGAATATCTTCTCTTCTGGTTTTCCTCTAACCCCACTGGTTATTTTTCGATCCTGTTGCTGATTCTTTGCATTTTCCTCAGACTCATCCCTTAGACTTTTTTTTTCCTATAAATTCTAACTTCCTTGTTGATGCTCAGTCTAATTCATAGTACTTTTAAATCTGTGGCACAGGCTTCTTCCCTTAATTCCAGACTCACATCCTGCATCCTACTTGATATCTCTATTGGATGTCTAATTAGGCATCTAGAACTTTTTAACATGTCCAAAACCATACCTGGATTTCCTCCCCAAACTTTCGTCTTTTAATCTCCGCTCTGGTCCAAGTCACTTTCATTTCTTTCCTGTTTCTTTCTTGGTTTCCCTACTCCAAGCCTTGCCTTTTTCAATGAACTCTCAACATTATAGCACAGAACACTCTGACTTTGCTTTTTCTTTTTCTTAAAGGGAAAAATCCAAAACTCTTAACCACGATCTTACATGATTGTCCCCGTGTTACCTTCTGACTTCACCTACTGTACCTCTTGCATATTCTATTCCAGTCACACTGACATTCTTGATTTTCTTTGAACATTTTCCTTGAACATTCTCACCTCAGGGGCTTTGTATATTTTGTTCTTCCTTGTTCCCTCTGCCATGCGTGCTTTTTTTAGCTGCATGGTTTGTTTTCTCTCTGCTTACTCAAGTGTCACATCACTATCTCTCAGGGATTCCTTTTTTGACGACTTCACTTACAGTTGGCAGTCCTGTCCCCCAGATATCATCTTGCCTTCCCTGCTTTGTTTTATCCATAACTCTTAGCACCATCTAACATGCTGATATACTATACACTTTGTCTTGTTTGTATATCTCTGTGTTAGAATGCAAGCTCCATGAGGGCTGATATTTTTGTCTGTTTTGTCTAGGGCTGAGAAAATGTCTGCTTTATTATTAGTTGTAGATGCTCAATAGATATTTGAATTATTGATTATAATTTTTTTACTTTTATTTTTCTTGAAATATCAATGTTATAACATTGAATATTTAATTTCCTAATTTAAAAAACCTCTTTTTAAACTTGGATGTTTATTGTAATTGAAAGAAAGAAATCTTTTGTAGGGAAAATCAGTATTTAGTTGTATAAGACATTACAGATACTTAGAAACAGTATATCATTATAAATGTTTTTTGTTGGCACAGCATTATATGTACCTGTTGCATACAAGGTGTTTAGGCTGCCTAAAGGGACAGTACTCCTTAGGCAGGGTCTAGATGTCCCCTCAGTTTATGCTAGCAGCATTGGAAGGATGTGATAAGTTAAATTTCAGGGATCAGAGAGAATCAGCAGGAGATACTAAGAATTTCTGGTATGAAGCTGCAGGCAGTTGGTGTTCTGCCCTCATTTAGGCTGCCAGCTTGGGACCAGCAGTGCTGGACCTGTTGGTGTTGTTCATAGCTCCAGAGAAGACACTATCATTCTTTGGCCAAGTCTGTTTCTGTTATTCATCAGTCAATAAGATTTGGCATTTACATTTTTAGGTTTGCTTTGTTAGGTAGCGTTCCTCATCAATAGTATATTGTGAACTCTCTGTGGGGAGGGGGGTTTTGGACATACTGCTATATGCATTTGATTTTGACCTTCATCTCAGATATAGGACATGTAGAAATATGAAGTTCTTTAGCTCAGGGGTCCTCAGACTCTTGGATCTAATACCTGGTAAGAGGTGGAGCTGACATAATAATCATAAAGTGCACAGTAAATATATACACTTGCATCATCCCAACCCCCCGTCCCCCATCCGTAGAAATATTGTCTTCCACAGAATCAGTCGCTAGTGCCAAAAAAGCTGGGGACCGTTGCTTTAACTCATCAACTTACTGATGTGAGAAGCAGCCATCAGCTGGTACTGATAGAGGAAGTTGAAGGCAGAGAGATCTGTGTGGGTTTTGTTTTTTTTTAAGGAAGATACCTATTTTTTTCCTTAGAGAGGTTGATCTATAAATAATCACAAGCCAAATTATTTAAATGTAAGGCTTATGAATTTACCAGGGTTTTAGGCAATTCAAAGAAAAAATGCTTGAGTATTCATTGGTAAAGGGTGATTTGAATGGATTGTCATGTATTTTCTGTCAAGAATTTCATCTGTCCTAAATGAATTATAGACCATGTAACTTTTAACTTCAGGTTTCAGAGTTTTGTTATATAGCTTTTAAATGTGTACAGAGGAAGTCTCATGTTCCAGTCGGCCATGGGAAACAGACAGAATTAGGGTGGGGGCGTGAAAACTTGGTTTTGTGGAAGGGTGTGTGTGTGCTCAGTAGTGTCTGACTCTTTGCCATCCCATGGACTGTAGCCTGGACTGTAGCAGGCTCCTCTGTCTGTGGAATTTTCTAGGCAAGAATACTGGAGCGGGTTGCCATTGCCTACTCTAGAGCATCTTCTTGACCCAGGGATCAAACCCACGTGTTTCTTGCGTCTCCTGCATTGGGGGTTGGATTCTTTACCGCTGGGCCACCTGGGAAGCCCTGGGGAAGGGTATCTATGCTAATTTGATCAATTGAAATTAGTTGCTTGCTTGTTTCTTAAGTACGTGAAGGGTACTTTTTATAGAATAATGACAGAAATTGGCAAAACCTCAAGGGCAGTTCCCCAAGGAATTGCTGCTCCTCAGTGTTGCCTGATTTTTTGTACAAGTCTATCACCAATTGGTCATACATTCTATTCTGTACTAGTTAATTTGTGCTTTCTTGGGGAAGGTGGAAGTGCTCCTCGAAAACAGTTATTTCACATTTTGAGGCGCATTTTTTTTTTTTTTGGCATGCACTCTTTTGCAGTTTTAGAATGGTTTAGTGCTGCATATTTTGTAGTTGAGAGAAAGGAAACATTGATTTTGTGTGTATGTGGCAAAGAGATCAAGGAAATTAACAGATGTTTCACAGTAATACTTTGAAAGATTGTTATTGAGAGATTGCTGGGAAATGCAGAAACTAAAAGACAACATTTCTATGTTCTGCAGTGCAGTTTTCCTTTTTCTGTACTTAGGCAACATGTGTTAGCTTCTGAGGATATAGTTTGATAAACTTTTCAGTCCTCTAAAAATCAATGCAGAGTACATCATGTGAAATGCTGGACTGGATGAAGCAGAAGCTGGAATCAAGATTGCCAGGAGAAATATCAATAACCTCAGATGTGCAGATGACACCACCCTTATGGCAGAAGGTGAAGAGCAACTAAAGAGCCTCTTGATGAAAGTGAAAGAGGAGAGTGAAAAAGTTGGTTTAAAACTCAGCATTCAAAAAACGAAGATCATGGCACCTGGTCCCATCACTTCATGGCAAATAGATGGGGAAACAATGGAAACAGTGACAGACTTTATTTTCTTGGGCTCCAAAATCACTGTAGATGGTGACTGCAGCCATGGAATTAAAAGACGCTTGCTCCTGGGAAGAAAAGCTATGACCAACCTAGACAGCATATTAAAAAGCAGAGACATTACTTTGCCAACAAAGGTCAGTATGGTCAAAACTGTGGTTTTTTCAGTAGTCATGTATGAATGTGAGAGTTGGACTGTAAAGAAAGCTAAGTGCCGAAGAATTGATGCTTTTGAACTGTGGTGTTGGAGAAGACTCTTGAGAGTCTCTTGGACTGCAAGAAGATCCAACCAGTCCCTTGGACTGCAAGGGGCCTAAAGGAAATCGGTCCTGAATATTCTTTGGAAGGACTGGTGCTGAAGCTAAGCTCCAGTACTTTGGCCACCTGATGTGAAGAACTGACTCATTGGAAAAAGACCTTGATGTTGGGAAACATTGAAGGCAAGAGGAGAAGGGGACGACAGAGGATGAGATGGTTGGATGGCATCACCAACTCAATAGACATGAGTTTGAGTAGGCTCTGGGAGTTGGTGATGGAGAGGAAGGCCTGGTGTGCTGCAGTCCATGGGGTCGCAAAGAGTCGGACATGACTGAGTGACTGAACCGAAAGATCTAAGCAGATAATTTTAGTTTTTGATCAGTGTCAGCATGTAGTTCTCCCTCTTCTTTCTCCATAGGGAATATATGGATCAGAAAGCTGATTTTTGCATTTCTTTTAGTGGTTACCTTAAAGATTAAAATATGCACTTTTGACTTCTCAAAATGTAATGTTTGTACTTTCTACCTCATTCTATGGCATTGGTAAAATTGTTTTATAATTATTATGTTCTCCAGCTTATATTATTGTATATTTCAATTCTGTATTTTTATTCTCTCTATATGTTTATTTACTACTGACAGTTGAAATAGCACAAAATATTTTCTTCCTGTTGTTTACACTTTTAACAAGCAGAGAAAAAAAATCTAGTTTTATACTGTCTGTCCTAATTATTATGTATTATTTAAACCATCCAGTGTGGGCTTCCCAAGTGGCTCAGTGGTAAAGAATCCACCTGCTAATGCAGGAGATGCAAGAGATACCAGTTTTATCCCTGGGTCGGGAAGATCCCCTAGAGGAGGAAATGGCAACCCACTCCAGTATTTTTGCCTGGAAAATGTCATGGACAGAGGAGCCTGGAGGGCTACAGGCGTGGGGTCACAAAGAGTTGGACATGATTGAATGCACACCACCTCCTTTGGCAAACCACTCAGTGTAAAGCCACCAAGTTCTTCTGTACACTTCTCCACAAGTCCTTTAGCTTCAGTTTCTCTTTTTACTTTTGTGTTGGATTTCTCTATCGACTTTAACTTTCTGAAATATACAGGGAATCATGAGACAGAGTGTTTCTTAGGGCCAAATGAGAAAATAGATCTAATATTTATTAACATCTGCAAGATATTCCTAATGTATGACGGCCTTATAAGTAACTGACATCTAGGTAGGGAGGAAAGAGAGATATAGGAAGGATGGCAGTGCTTATTAAAATTGTTATTGGGCCCTCTCCAGATTCTTGGACAGTAATATCTTAGAAATATGAATATTGCTCCCACAAGACTCTTAAGCTTTTTAGTGAAAGGATAGCTTGTGCACAAGCGAAAAGGTGGAAAAGAGTGCCAGATTCTGGAGAATTTTCAGGGAAGTCCGGTTTTAAAGGGATTGTGAGGGAGGGGGCCGCAGTGTGCTTGATTAGCTTGTGCTCAATTCTTGGATTGGTTGGCATCAAGGTGAAGTTTCAGGTATCATTAACCTTCTGATTTCAAATGTTCTGGTGTCTACATGCTTGCAGTGAGCAGATTTCATCTGGAGGGTGTCTTCCTCCTATAAAAACAACTTAGGAATGAGTGTCAGGCTTTTATATCTTTCAGGGAACTGGGAGTTCAATGATTCTGCTTTGTGGCAGATTTATATGTACATGCATCATTGGAACAGAGATAATTTTTTATTCCTGTGGGTCTCCGGGTATTAGCTCTGAGGCCCAAGCCTTCAGGTACTTTTGTTCTACCAAGCCTGTCAAGGCCACTTGCTCAAGGCCATTTTCTTGATTCTTTTCTAAAATGGTATTCTTGTCTTCCTGTCTCAAAATCATTGTTCATCTTTCACTCAACATGATTATTTTAAGATTCATGCATGTTGCTGGATGTATCAACAGATTATTACGTTGTTTGAATATACTGCAGTTTGTTGATTGTCCTGTTGATGGACATTAGACTTGTTTCCACTTTTCTGGCTAATACAAATGAAACTTTTACAAAATTTGTGTTATTCTGTGGCCTTCTGCTTTCTTTTTCTCTTTGGTAGATACCTAAGACTAGAATTGCTAAGAGTAAGTGTATAGTTAACTTCTTAAGATGCTGCCTGTGACTTGTCTTCATTCTCTCAGTGTCTTTGAAAGAGCATAAGTACTTGATTTTGATGAAGTTCACCCTATCAGTTTTTTTTTTAATAGATTGTGTTTTTGATTTGTATATAAAGACAACTTTTCATAGCCCAAGGTTACAGTATCCAATTGTTTCACCACTATTTGTTTAAAAAACTATCCTTTCTCCACTAGATTGCCTTTGTATCTTTGCTGAGAATCAGTGTATGTGTGGGTCTATTTCTGGACTATCCTGCTCCATTGATATATGTATCTTTCTTTACACCAGAACCACATTGCTTTGATTACTATTAATCTGAAATTAGGCACTCTGAGTCTTCTACTTTTGTTCTTTTTCAATATCATGTTGGCTGTTTAATTTTTAAACCATTTTAAAATTTACTAAAAAAAATTTACCGGAGTATAGTGGATTTATTATGTTGTGTTAGTTTCAGATGTATAGCAAAATAAATCATTTATATATTACATGTATCTTTTTTTCAGATTCTTTTCACTTATAGGTAATTGCAAGTATTGAGTAGAGTTCCCTGTGCTATACTGAAGGTCCTTAATTAGTTATCTATTTTATATATAGTCGTGTGTATATATCAGTCTCAGTCTCCCAATTTATCCCTTCTCCCCACCCACTCCACTTCCCCCCGCCCCGCAGTAAATATACGTTTGTTTTTTACATCTGTGACTCTATTTCTGTTTTGTAAATAAGTTCATTTGAATATTTTTTGTTTCTAAATTCCACATATAAATGGTATGATATGATATTTATCTTTTTGTGGTCTGACTTACTTTACTCAGTATGATAATCTCTAGGTTGATCAATGTTGCTGCAAGTGGCATTGTTTTGTTTTTTATGGCTGAGTAATATTCCATTGTATGTAAGTGTATCACATCTTCTTTATCCACTCCTTTGTCAGTGGACATTTAGGTTGCTTCCATGTCTTGGCTATTATAAACAGTGCTGCAGTGAACACTGGGGTGCATGTATCTTTTCAAATTGTAGTTTTCTCTGGATATATGCCCAAGAGTGGGATTGCTGGATCATGTGATAGTTCTGTATTTTTTGAAGGAATCTTCATACTATTATGGAACCTTCATACCTTCAATGCATATTGAAGCATATTTGAAGGAACCTTCATACCTTCAATGCATAATGGTTGTACCAATGTGCATTCCCACGCACAGTGTAGGAAGGTTCCTTTTTCTCCACACCCTCTCCAGCATTTATTATTTGTAGATTTGGTGATGATGGCCATTATGATTGGTATGAAATGTTATCTCATTATAGTTTTGATTTGCATTTCTCTAATAAGTTATGTTAAGCATATTTTCATGTGCTTTTTGCCATCTGTATGTGTTTGGAGAAATGTCTATTTAGATCTTCCACCCATTGTTTGATTGGGTTGTTTCTTTTTTTGATATTGAGCTTGCATAAGCTATATGTTTTGTAAATTACTCCCTTTTTGGTTGCTTGGTTTGCAAATACTTTATCTCATGTGGCTTGTGGAATCTTAGTTCCCTAACCAGGGCTTGAACCTACACCTTTAGCTATCTTTTGGTTTTATGATTTCCTTTGCTGTGCAAAAGTTATTAAGTTTAATTAGGTCCAATTTGTTTATTTTTGTTTTTATTTTCATTACTCTAGGAGTTGAATCAAAAAAGATACTTATGTGATTTATGTTAGAAAGTGTTCTGCCTTTGTTTTCCTCTAAGAGTTTTATAGCATCCGGCCTTACATTTAGATCTTTACTCCATTTCAAGTTTATTTTTGTGTGGGGTGTTAGTTAGATCAAACCAGTCAATCCTAAAGCATATCAACCCTGAATACTCAGTGGAAGGACTGATGGTAAAACTGAAGTTCCAGTGCTTTGGCCACCTGATGCGAAGCCCCAACTCACTGGAAAAGACCCTGATGCTGGGAAAATTGAAGGCAAACAGTGAAGAGGGCAGCAGAGGATAAGATGGTTAGATAGCATCACTGACTTAGTGGACATGAACTTGAGAAGAATTCCAGAGCTAGTGAAGGACAGGGAAGCCTGGTGTGCTGCAGTCCATGGAGTCACAAAGAATTGGACACAGCTTAGCGACTGAACAACAACAAATGGTATTAGTGTCCTAATTTCATTTCTTTCCTTGAAAATGGATCTTTACCCTGAAATTTCAGCATGTCTTTTTCATGTGTTTATTTTTATTTATAATTTATTTATTTGGCTATGCCAGGTCATAGTGGTGGCATGTGGGATCTAGTTCCTTGTCCAGGGACTGAACCTGGGTCCCTGCATTGGGAGCACAGAGTCTTAACTGCTGGACCAGGGAGGCCCCTAATTTCATTCTTTTGTATGTAGCAGTCCAGTTTTCCTATTACATTTATTGAAAAGACTGTCTTTTCTCCCTTGTATATTTTTGCCTCCTTTGTCATAGATTAGGTGACCATAGGTATATATGTTTATCTCTGGACTTTTATCCTGTCCCATGGATCTATATTTCTGTTTTTGTGCCAGTTCCATACTGTTTGGATTACGGTAGCTTTGTAGTACAGTCTGAAGTCAGGGAGCCTGATTTCCTCTAGCTCTGTTTTTCTTTCTCAAGATTGCTTTGGCTATTCAGGGTCTTTTATGTTTCCATATAAATTGTAAAAATTTTGTGTTGTAATTCTGTGAAGGATGCCATTGGTAATTTGATAGGTGTTGCATTGAATCTGTAGATTGCCTTGAATTGTATAGTCATTTTGACTATATTCTTTCAATCCAAGAACATAGTATATCTCTCCATCTGTTTGTGTCATCTTTGATTTCTTTCATCAGCATTTTATAGTTTTCTGAGTACAGGTCTTTTGCCTCCTTAGGTAGGTTTATTCTTCAGTATTTTATTCTTTTTGATGCAACAGTAAATGGAATCATTTCCTTAATTTCTCTGATTTTTTTTGTTGTTAATGTATAGGAATGTAAGAAATTTCTGTGTGTTAATTTTGTATTCTGCAACTTTACAACATTCATTGAGCTCTAGTAGTTTTCTGGTAGCATCTTTAGTATTATCTCTGTGTAGTATCATGTCATTTGCAAACAATGATAGTTTTACTTCTTCTTTTTCAATTAGGTTTCCTTTTATTTTTCTTCTCAGAAAGCTGTGGCTAGAACTTTGAAAACTATGTGAATTAAAGTGGTGAGAGTGGACATCCTTTTCTTTTTCCTGTTCTTAGAAAAACTAAGTTTTTCTCTCTTGAGAATGATGTTAACTGTTGGTTTGTTGTATATGGCCTTTTATTATGTTGAGATAATTTCCCTCTGTGCCCACTTTCTGGAAAGTTTTCTTTTGTTGTCATAAATGGGTGCTGAGTTTTGTCAGAAGTTTTTTCTGCATATATTGAGATGATCATGTTTTTATTCTTCAGTTTGTTAATGCGTTGTGTCATATTGGTTTGCATATGTTTGCATCCCTGGGATAAATCTCACTTGATTGTGATGTATGATCCTTTTAATGTGTTGTTGGATTGAGTTTGCTAGTATTTTGAGGATTTTTGCATCTGTGTTCATCAGTGATACTGGTCTGTAATTTTGTTTTTTTTTTTTGGTGGTATGTTGTCTAGTTTTGGTTTCAGGGTAATAGTGAAATGAGCTTCCTTCCTCTGCAGTTTTTGGAAGTTTCAGGAGGATAGATGTTCACTCTTTTCTAAATGTTTGATAGAATTTGCCTGTGAAACCATCTGGTCCTGGACTTTTTTTTTTTATTTCAATTTCAGTACCTGTTATTGGTCTGTTCATATTTTCTATTTCTTCCTGGTTCAGCCTTGAAAGTTTGTACCTTTCTAAGAATTTTTCCATTTCTTCCAGATAGTCCATTTTATCGGCATATAATTTCTTATAGTAGTTCCTTATGATCCTTTGTAATTCTTTGGTATCAGTTGTAACTTCTTTTTCATTTCTAATTTTATTGATTTGAGCTTTCCTCTCACCCCCTTTTTTATGATGAGTCTAGCTAAAGGCTTATCAACTTTATCTTTTCAGAGAACCAGCTTTTACTGTCAATGATCTTTTCTATTGCTTTCTTCATCTCTAATTCATTTACTTCTGCTCTGATCTTTATGACTTCTTTCCTTCTACCAACTTTGGGTTTTGTTTGTTCTTTCTCTAGTTGTCTTAGGTATAAGGTTAGGGTTTTTAAAAAAATAATTTTATTTATTTATTATTGGTTGCATTGTGCCTTCATTGCTGCGTGTGGGCTTTCTCTATTTGTGGCAAGCAGGGACTGTTCTTCATTGTGATACATGGGCTTTAGGCACATGGGCTTCAATAGTTGCAGCATGTTTCTCAATAATTGTGGCTTGTGGGTTCTAGAGTATGGGCTCAGTAATTGTGGTGCATGGACTTAGTTGCTCTGCAGCATGTGGAATCTTCCTGGACCAGGGATCAAATCTGTGTCCCCTGCATTGGCAAGTGGATTCTTATCCAGTGTACCACCAGGGAAGTCCCTGTTTGTTTGTTTATTTTTGGTTACACTTGGTCTTCCTTGCTGCAGGTGGGCTTTCTCTATTTATGGCAAGTGGGGGCTACTCATCTTTATGGTGCACGGGCTTCTCATGTGGTGGCTTCTCATTGTGGTGGTTTCTCTTGTTGTGGAGCACAGGCTCTAGGTGCATGGGCTTCAGTAGTTGAAGCAAGTGGGCTCAGAAGTTGTGGTGCACAGGCTTAGTTTCTCCATAGCATGTGGAATCTTCCCAGACTAGGGATCAAACCCACATCCCCTGCATTGGCAGGCAGGTTCTCATCCACTGTACCATCGGGGAAGTCCAGGTTAGATTGTTTGAGATTTTTCTTGTTTCTTGAGGTGAGGTGAGATTGAATTGCTACAGTACAATCTATTGTATTTGTGTGTTTTACAGTTGTTGTTGTTGTTTTACCTATAATAAATAGAATGTTGTGGTCGGGAAAGATGCTTGATATGATTTCAGTTTTCTTAATTTACTGAGGCTTAATTTATGGTCCAAGATCAGTGCTGGAGAATGTTCCATATGTGCTTGAAGAAAGTATATTCTGCTGCTTTCAGATGGAATGCCCTGTAAATATAAAAATATAAAGTTCATTTGGTCTAATGTATCATTTACAGCTTGTATTTCCTTACTGATTTTCTGTCTGGATGATCTATCCATTGGTATAACTGGAGTATTCAAGTCCCCCACCATTACTGTGTTACTATTGATTTCCCTTTTTATGGCTATTAATATTTACCTTATATATTGAGGTGCTTCTATGTTGGGTGCATATATATTTACGATTCTTAAATTTTCTTATTGGATTGATTCCTTGATCATTATGTAGTGTCCTTCCTTATTTGCATTGGGTATTTGAGATCCTTTACATTTCCATGTGAATTTTCTAATTCTGTTGTTGATTTCTACAAAGAAAGCCTGATGAGATTTTATTGTATATATATTTCCATTTGGGGAGAACTGGCATCTTAACAATACTGAATGTTCTGATCCATGAATGTGATATCTCTCCATTTGTTTAGGTTTTTCCTTAACTTTTTTCAACAGTGTTCAATAATTTGGGGTGCACTGATTTTCCACGTTTCATCAGTTTTAGCTCTTAAGTATTTAATATTTTTGATGGTATTGTAAATGTTTGTATTTTCTGTTTCAGTTTCTCATTATTCATTGCTGGTTGATTTTTCCCCCTCTTTTTTTTATTGTGGTAAATTATTTCCGTAACATAAAATTTACCATTTTGAAGTGTAGAGTTCAGTGACTTTTAATACATTAACATTGTTGTACAACAATTCTCACCATCCATCTTCAGACTTTTTTCATCTTCCCAACTAAAACTCTATACTGGTTAAATAGTAACTGCCTATTCCTCACTCCCTGCAGCTCCTGGCAGCCATCATTCTACTTTCTGTGTCTATTGATTTAACTACTCTGGGTACATCATATAAGTGAAGTCTTATAATATTTATCCTTTTGTGACTGGCTTATTTTATTTAGCATAATGTGTTCAAGATTCATCCATGTTGTAGCATGTGTCACAATTTTAAGTCTGGATCCTCAGCAGTGGCCACAGGACTGGAAAAGGTCATTTTTCATTCCAATCCCAAAGAAAGGCAATGCCAAAGAATGCTCAAACTACTGCACAATTGCACTCATCTCACACACTAGCAAAGTAATGCTCAAAATTCTCCAAGCCAGGCTTCAACAGTACATGAACAATGAACCTCCAGATGTTCAAACTGGATTTAGAAAACACAGAGGAACCAGAGATCAAATTGCCAACATCTGCTGGCTCACCGAAAAAGCAAGAGAGTTCCAGAAAAACATCTATTTCTGCTTTATTGACTACACCAAAGCCTTTGACTGTGTGGATCACAACAAACTGTGGAAAATTCCTCAAGAGATGGGAATACCAGACTACCTGACCTGCCTCCTGAGAAATCTGTATGCAGAGGAAGAAGCAACAGTCAGAACTGGACATGGAACAACAGACTGGTTCCAAATAGGAAAAGGAGTACATCAAGGCTGTATATTGTTACCTGCTTATTTAACTTATATGCAGAGTATATCATGTGAAATGCTGGACTGGATGAAGCACAGGCTGGAATCAAGATTGCCGGGAGAAATATCAATAACCTCAGATATGCAGATGACATCACCCTTATGGCAGAAGGCAAAGAGGAACTAAAGAGCCTCTTGATGAAAGTGAAAGAGAAGAGTGAAAAAGTTGGTTTAAAACTCAACATTCAGAAAACTAAGATCCATGGCATCTGGTCCCATCACATCATGGCAAATAGGTGGGGAAACAGTGACAGACTTTATATTTTGAGGCTCCAAAATCACTGCAGATGGTGGTGACTGCAGCCATGAAACTAAAAGACACTTACTCCTTAGAAGAAAAGTTATGACCAACCTAGACAGCATATTAAAAAGCAGAGATATTACTTTGCCGACAAAGGTCCAGCTAGTCAAAGCTATTGTTTTTCCACTAGTCATGTATGGATACGAGAGTTGGACTATAAAGAAAGCTGAGTGCTGAAGAATTGATGCTTTTGAACTGTGGTATTGGAGAAGACTCTTGAGAGTCCCTTGGAATGCAAGGAGATCCAACCAGTCCATCCTAAAGGAAGTCAGTCCTGAATGTTCATTGGAAAGACTGATGTTGAAGCTGAAACTCCAATACTTTGGCCACCTGATGTGAAGAACTGAGTCATTGGAAAATACCCTGTTGCTGGGAAAAATTGAAGGCGGGAGGAGAAGGGGATGACAAAGGATAATATGGTTTGATGGCATCACCAACTCAATGGACATGAGTTTGAGTAAACTCCGGGAGTTGGTGATGGACAGGGAGGCCTGGCATGCTGCAGTCCATGGAGTTGCTAAGAGTTGGACATGACTGAGCAACCGAACTAAACTGAATATTCTATTGTATGTACAGTTGACTCTTGTAGAACATGGTTTGAACTGTGTATGTCCACTTATGTGCAGATTTTTTTCAGTAGTGAATATTTCTGAACTCCACGATCACTGTTGGTTGAATACATGGATGCAGAGGAACCTTAGATACTGAGAGCCACCTATACGTTATATGTGAATTTTTGACGGTACCGACTGTTGGCATCCTTAACCCCCACATTATTCAAGGATCACCTGTATATACCATATTTTGTTTATTCATTCACAGTTACTCATTCTAACACTGTTCATCACTAGACACTTGGGTTGTTACCATCTTTTGGTTTTTTTGAATAATGCTGCTGTTTATATAGACATACAAATATCTGTTCCAGTCCCTGCTTTCAGTTCATTTTGGTGTGTACCCAGAAGGGGATTGTTGGATTGTATGTGGTGCTGGTGGTGAAGAACCCATCTGCCAATGCAGGAGACTTAAGGGATGTGGGTTTGATCTCTCAGTCAGGAAGATCCCCTGGAGGGAGGGCCTGGCAACCCACTCCAGTATTGCCTTGAGAATCCCCATGGACAGAGGAGCCTGGCAGGCTATAGTCCATGGGGGTTGCAAAGAGTTTGACATGACTGAAGTGACTTGGCACATGCATGGTAATTTTATCTTTCATTTTTTGAGGAACTGCCATACTCTTTTCCATAGTGGCTGTACCGTTTACATTCCCACCAGCAATGCACAAGAATTCCAGTTTCTCCACATTCTTAGCCACACTTGTTGTTTTCTATTTTTGTTTTGTTTTTGTTAGTAGTAGCCATCCTAATGGGCGTGAAATGGTTTCTCATTGTGGTTTTAATTTGCATTTCTCTGATGGTTAGTGATGTTAAGCATCTTTTCAGGTGCTTATTGGCCGTTTGTGTATCTCTTTTTAGAGAAATGTCTATTCAAGTCCTTTGCCCATTTTAAAATCAGACTTATGTTTTTGTTGAGTTGTAGGAGTTATTTATTCTGAGTATTGACTCCTTATCAGAAGTATGGGGTTGGCCAAAAAAGTTTGTTTGGGTTGTGTTCAGGTTTTCCTGTAAGATGGTGCAGCAAAACCTGAACGAACTTTTTGGCCAGTCCAATGTTATTTGCAAATATTTTTTCTCATTTTGCGAGTTGGCATTTTATTCTAGTGTTTTTCAATGCACAAAAGTTTGAATTCTAATAAAGTCAAATTTATATATTTTTTTCTTTTGTTGCTTGTGCTTTTGATGTCATAACCAAGAAATGGTTGTCAAATCCAATGTCATGAAGCTTTTGCCTTATGTTTTCTTCTGAGTTTTATAATTTTAGCTCTTACCTTTAGAATTTTGATCCATTTTAAATTAACTTTTGTATGTGGTATAGGTAAGCATCCAACTTCATTTTTTTACATGTATACACCTAGTTTTCCCAACATTATTTGTTGAACAGAGCTTGTTCTTTTCCCATTGAATGATCTTGGCATGCTTGTTGAAAATAATTTGACTGTGGATATGCAGTATTATTTCTGGGGTATTCATTCTAATCCATTAGTCTATATGTCTTTAATGCCAGTACCACACAATTTTGATTACTTTGGCTTTGTAGTCACCTTTGAAATCAGGAAATGTGAGAGCTTTAACAAGATTGTTTTGGCTATGTGGGATCTCCTGAGGTCTGAACTTTAGGATGAATTCCAGCAAATTGATTCAGGACATACATACTTTTTCATTATAGGTTATTACAAGATTTTGAATATAGTTCCCTGTGATATACAGTAGAACCTAGTTGTGTATCTATTTTATATATAGTGGTGTGTATCTGCTAGTCCCAAACTCCCAATTTACTCCTCATCCCCTGCCCCTTTGGTAACCATTGGTTCGTTTTCTCTCTTTGAGCCTGTTTCCATTTTTAAAATAAGTCCATTTATATAATATTTTAGATTCCACATGTAAGTGATATCACACTATATTTGTCTTTTCTGACTTTGCTTCTTTTAGTGTGATAATTTCTGGGTCCATCTGTGTTGTTGTAGATGACCTTATTTAATTCTTTTGTAAGTCTGAGTAGTATTCGATTGTGTGTGTGTGTGTATATATGTGTGTGTGTGTGTGTGTATATATATATATATCATAATCCATTCGTCTGTTGATGAGCATGTGTTGTTTCCATTTCTATTTCTGCAAAAAAAAGTCACTGGGGTTTTTATAGAGATTGCATTAAATCTGTAGACCACTTTGTATAGTATTGACATCTTAACAATATTAAGTCTTCCAGTCTGTGAACACAGGATATTTTCCTAGTAATTTCTGTCTTCCATTTCCTTCACAACTTGTATAATATTCAGTGTATAATTCTTTTGCCTTCTTGCTTTATTCCTATTTTATTCTTTTTGATGCTACTATACATGGAATTATTTTTTTAATTTTCTTTTTAAATTGTTCATGGTTAGCGTATAGACATAAAGTTGATTTTTTGCATTGACTTTGTATTCTGGTACTTTCTGAATTCATTTATTCTAATGGGTTTTTGGGGTTTTTTTTTGGTGGACTCTTTAGGGTTTTCTGTGTTTCAGATCATGTCATCTGCAAAGAGATAATTTTACTTCTTCCTTTCCAAGTTGAATGCCTTATATTTCTTCTTCTTGCCTAATTGCTCAGGCTAGGACTTCCAGTACTATATAGAACAGAAATGGTGAATGCAATTATCTTTGCATGGTTCCTAATCTTAGAGGAAAGGTTTTCAGTCTTTTAATGTTGAATATGATGTTTTCATAGATGGCTTTTGTTATGTTGAAGTAGTTTCCTTCTATTCCTAGTTTGAGTGTTTTTATCTTGAAAGGGCATTGAACTTTGTCAGATGCTTTCTCTGCACTGATTGAGATTATCGTGTGGTGTTTTTTGTTTTTTTTTTTTGTTAATGTAGTATATTACATTTTTTTTTCATATGTTGAACCATTCCTGCGTTCCAGGAATAATCCTACTTGGTAATGGTGTATAATCCTTTTAATATGCTGCTTAGAATTTGGTTTGCTAAACTCAGTTTGTTGCATTTTTTCATCATTGTTTAAATGATGGGATATCGGTTTGTGGTTCTCTTTGCTTGTGTTGTCTGGTTTGGGTACTAGGGTTATGCTAATCTTATAGAATATCTTAGGAGAGATACACGTGATTCTTTTATATCGTGCAACGTTGAAAATTTGAGCCATTCTAGTTTTAAGTCACTTGACTATAGATCTCCTGCCTGGCTCAGGGTGGGGCTGAAGCAGAGAATAAACTCTGGGTGGTTACTGAGAGATGGTATGGTACCCAGAAGCTGAGTCTCCTTTTTTCCCCTGAGGGTCTCTAAGTCTGTGCAAACTTGACACTATGGGTAGGAAAACATGTGCTTGGATGCGCGCCCCTTCTGAAAGTAGTGTCTTAATATTTTGCAGATAGATGGGGATAGGGCGTCCCACTGAACTTTATAAAAAGTGTATTAATAATAATGATGGTGCTGCTGATAATGACCTTTCAAAGGACCTATAGGGATGGAAGCCATGGTTGTTCATTTGCTTAGTTGTGTCTGACTCTTTGCAACCCCATGGACTGCAGCATGCCAGGCTTCCCTGTCCTTCACCATCTTCTGGAGATTGCTCAAACTCGTGTCCTTTGAGTTGGTGATGCCATCCAACCATCTCGTCCTCTGTCGTCTCCTTCTCCTCCTGCCTTCAGTCTTTCCCAGCATCAGAGTCTTTTAGGAAAACCAGGCCAGTGATAGTTCACTGAAGACAAGAGAGTATTCAGGATTTACATTCCCTTGCATAAATCTTGGGGGTATATATTATTTCTTAACAAATTCCTGATTATGCTGAGTTTGCAGTCTCCCATATTACATGAATGCCTAAGTTAATTAAGCCATCTGAAATCCTGAATTGTCATTGATCATTTAAGCATCTTAATTTTAATTCATGGTTCTTTTCAGCATCTTTAATATTGGCCCCTTCCTGATTATCATTTTCATCTAAACCTGTATATAAACTTAGTTTTACAAAGATTGAGTTCTTTTACTTATTACATATCCTTAAATGCATGCAAGTATAAACAATATTTTCCCCATTTTACACTGATTTTACTTGTTACAGTTTTTGCATTTATGATGTATCATTGTTCCTGGACCTTGTACCCATTTAAAAACAGCCTCCCTACTGAAGTTCTTGAATGAGACAGCTTCATAGAAATTGTGAGGCTAGCTTTGTGTACAATATTGTTAGAACAGCATGTCTTAGATGTACATATTGTAATTTTTTTTTTTTTAATTTCTTACAGGCAAAATGTGAACATTATAAGAAAAAACGAATGGAGCAACAAGAGACTATTGCTGCTTTGCAGAAGGATATCTATAGGTTAACACAGGAAGAAGAAGAACGCATTATCACTCAAAATAGAGTGTTTTCTTATCTCTGCAAAAGAGTTCCTCATACCGTCTTGGATAAACAGTAATGTTTGCTACATAAATTGATATGTTGCTAGACTCTTCATTTTTTAAAAAATAGATTTCATCTTGGGTATGGTTTTATCTCTTAAACTGGTGGAATCTTCCTCTTCCTCTTCTCTGCCCTTTTTTTTTGTTTGTTTTAATGTCATTAACTTGTTGAAGAAAACGATTGGTTGTCCTGGAGAGGTACATGTTAGATTTGTCTATTTGCTTCCTTACTGTGTTGTTTAACTTATTCTTCTGTCTCCTGTGTTCCCTCTAAGCTGAAAGTATCTAAATTCAGATGCAAGTATTTTTGGTGACATACTTCATAGGTGATAATTTATTCTTCTAATAATAACATATATGTCTAGTAGAGCTTCTCTCAGGGATGCTAAGATGGTTCAGGGGTTTAAATAGCAACAATCTGATCCTTCTCCTATAAAATTTCCCATCCTCTTCTCATCTGATGGTTTCGCTCATTGATCTTGTTTTCAATTCTGCTATCCCTTTTTTTCCTTTTTCCTTTTTTCTTGCTGGAGTTCTTCCATTAAGAAAAAGAACCTTTCCTGTTGAGTAGGGACTATCTGGTTGCCCTGTGTGGTTTGTTACAGGGAAGGTAAGAGCAGTGCTCAGCTCCTTCATTTTAACTCTTAGTTTTTAGAGTAAGCAGTTAATGATCAGTTGTAATAGTCTAGTTGGGAAATAACACAGATCTATAAAGAAAAGAAAGAGATACTGCAGAGATGGACAGGAATTACCTATACCAATTGACTGTAGATGTTGAAAGAAGGAGAGAAGTCAAAGATAGCCAGATTTCAAGCTAGATTTGGAGAAAGGGACAGGAGGAGGATGGTTTATCTGTGAATATGTACTTAGACATCTTCTGTCAGTGACATAGAGATATCATGCCTGATGTTGTTTAGTTGCAAAGGTATGTCTGACTGTTTGCGACTCCGCGGCCCTCTAGTTTCCTCTGTCCATGGGATTTCCTAGGCAAGAACACGGGTGGGTTACAATTTCTTTCTCCAGGGGATCTTCCTGACCCAGGGATCAAATCCACATCTCCTGCATTGCAGGTGGATTCTTTACTTCTGAGCCACTGGGGAAGCCCCATCAGACCTATAGTTAGAAAGGCCCAGCTCCATAGAGCTTTAAAGTTTAGACAGAGAAAGAAAAGGCAGAAGAGGAGTTACGTTTGGGTGTCAGGCTAACTGAGGAACAAGAATGTTTGAAGGGGAGGGTGGTGAGAAGTTTTATATGCCACCTCATCAGTTTGTGTTTGTCTTCTTACTGTCTTATTTGCTCAGTTGCTGGTTTGACACATAGTAAGTCTTCCTTATAAGTTTATTGACGGTAGAGGTAATAGTCATTCAGAATGAATGAAGTTTGTCATGCAGGAAAAATAGAAATGGGATAGTAGCATTGGGGAAGGAGGGAGGTGAGAGGGTTTGTAAAGTATATAAAGGAAATTAAAGCATATTTGCAGAATAATATGAAAGCTGGTATGTGTTGGCATGGGGAAAGTTGAAGGGAAAGAATAATGCAGAAAGTTATGATGTTAAAAGCACAAATGGTTGAATTAGTTCTGAAAAAGGAGGTGGGTGAGTAATTTTCCCAAGACAAGAGTGAAATACTAAAAATTCTTGCTTTAAAAAGAATAGTATGAAAGTGTAGTGTTATTTTATTTTTCTTTGAGGATTTTTTTAAATTAGAAAAGCACTGCATGCCTACAAAAATTCAAACAATATAAAAGTATATAAAGTAATGTATTATAAACCTGCTTACTTCTCCTAATTCCATATCCTGGAGATAACCACTTTTTACAGTTTGGTTTATGTTCTTCCAAGTGTTTCACAGCAATAGTGCTGTTGACTTTTTAGGTGGGACCATTCTTCATTGTAGGGCATGATGAGCATTCATTTGTTCATTAATGAACTTTTAAGCATCCTTGCTCCCTCCCCAGCTATTCAGTGTGACAACCAGTACCATCCCCCAGTTCGGGTAATATTATCCCTCAGTTAAGAAGTCATATAGTTCATTTTCAGTACATAGACTCATATATACACCTACTTTCTTCAAAAAAATAGTTATACATTTGGCTATGCAACATTAATTTTTTCCTACAAATTTACATTATCTCTTCTAGTGCTTCCTCATTTTCTATAATATGGATGTGCTATTATTTAACTTTTCCCTTGTTGAAGAATGTTTAGATTGTGTCATAATGCATTGAACAACTTTGTTCATCTTAAGTTATAGCCTTGGGCAAATGTTTCTGTGGGAGTGATTGTTAAAGGTAGACCTGTTTGATCAAGGAGAATCTATATTTAATATGTTGAGATTTAATGTCTGTGGTTATTTAAAAATGTATACATTAAAATTAAAATATATGGGATACTTCTGGCAAAAATCACTTAAATTTTTTATGAATTTGCAGATATTTATCAGTATAATTTGAAATTGAATAGAGACAATAGTAAATGTTCCAATACCACATTTTGAAAATAACTCATCTGTTTTCTAGGTTGCTTTGCCTTATTGATTACTATGAATCTAAAATTAGAAAATTTCATAAACAAAGGTATGACTTGTCCTGTATTAAAATTTTAAAAGTAATTATCAAGTTGTGAATTACAGCAAAAGCTTTTATGGCCTTTTGAAATATTAAATACATTTTGAAAATCTACTGGATATGTGTATAATTTACCTAATATGTAACTATAAATTCCTTTTTATAAAGAATATTTAAGACTGTACTTTACTACTTATGTTGAAATTCATTGTTGCATTTATATTAAAATATGTATATTTAATAATCACTAAGTATTGGTCACAGATGAAATAGTATTTTTATTTTGTTGAGGTATTATGATTTGTTCTACTGATGTCATCTAGCCACTAGATAGTTACTGAGTATATCAACACAGTGTGTAGGATTGGATTAACTTCCTGCCAAAGTACAGCCTAATTAATTAGTTTGCAGATTTATGAGATAAAGATAAAACATAGTGCAAAATCAAGTATATAGAATAAAGCACAGTTATCATCTCTGATTAAAGAAATAAGGGTAAAATTTTAAATAATGGTCTTTGATTAACCAAAAATTGCTCAAAGATATCTAAGACCAAATAATCTAAAGTGCTTTAATATAAATATCTAAGGCCTTTAATATAAAAGCTGTTTTGTTTCACTGTTTATAAATGGAACAGTTCTTTTAACAAATATTTACCTAAGCACCTACTTTCTGTTGTGTTCTGTTTTAAGTACTGAACAGATAAAATAGATAAACATTAAGTAACTTCAGGGACGTTCTCTTTTCAAATGAAGCTGTCTTTTAAGATGGTAGACATGGTGTTAGATTCTGTTGAGATAGGAAAATGTTTTGAACATGATTCTTACCTCCTAGGAGTTTGCAATCTAGTAAAGGAGATTAAACGTAAACACATTAATAGTTAAGAAAAATAATGTGAGACTTAAAAGAGCCTAATATATAGTGTCACAATAAAAGTAATTACTTAAAACTGTACAGTCAGTAATACAGGAGTTGATAACAGGAACAAATTGGTTTTGGATGGGGTAACCAGGGAAGCCATTACAAAACAGAGGGGGGTTGTGCTTGAGCTTGAATAAGTACAATTTGGGAAAGCAGAAAGGAAAAAAAAAAGACTGCTTGTATGCTATGAGCAAAAGTTCATAGATGGAAAAGAGTAGGCTTTTTAATGGCACTATAATTAAGCCAATTTCTCTGAACTTTAAGGGATTTGTTGATATATTCATAGATAGAGGTAGTAACCTATGGAGAGCAGTCATTCCCATGGAGGACCAAGAGTAAGCTATAAATGAACAACAAGACATCATTGGCCTTGGAAAGAAGGAAGGTACTGTTTCCTTTGATACAGAAAACCTGGGTGATGGAGTTGTAAGTATGTATATTAGGGTTCTAGCAAGAAACAGAACCAGTAGAATGTACACTTATATACAGAGAGTGAATTGTCTTAAAGAAATAGGTTCATGTTATTGTGAAGCTGGCAAGTCTGAAATCTGTGAGGCTGGCATGCAAGCTGGAGACCCAGGGAAGAGTTGATGTTGCAAAGTTGAGGCTGAAGGCAATCTGAAGGCAGAATACCTCTCTTCTTGGAGGTTTCAGTCTTTCCTTCTAAGGTCTTTAACTAATTGCACAGGGCTCACAGAGTTGGACATGACTGAAGCGACTCGGCATGCATGCATGCACCCACATTGTGAAGGGTAATCTGCTTTATTCAAAGTCTATTGATTTAAATGTTTGTCACATTTAAAAAATAACCTCACGGTAGTGTTTAGACTGGTGTTTAACCAAATAGCAGGGCACCATAGTCTAGCCAAGTTCACACTAAAATGAACAATCACAGTATGTCAGAGTAAAGAGAAGCAAAATTAAGAATTTCATAGCTTGAGAGGTTATAGATTGGTATGCTCACAGAAAATCAAAAATGAGCAAAGCAGGTTAGGTGGGAACTGTGCCAAACTGGAGAGCTGTTTTAAGAGGCCATTTATTATATACTCTAGCCAGTTGATGCCATGCAGTAATGGGAGCCCAATGGCTAAATCTGCTTTTTTGAGAAGTTAGAAGGTTAGGTTTATAAATGAAAGCAGATTTTTTTTTTTTTAATTAGTTGGAGGCTAATTACTTCACAACATTTCAGTGGGTTTTGTCATACATTGATATGAATCAGCCATGGATTTACACGTATTCCCCATCCCGATCCCCGCTCCCACCTCCCTCTCCACCCGATTCCTCTGGGTCTTCCCAGTGCACCAGGCCGGAGCACTTGTCTCATGCATCCCACCTGGGCTGGTGATCTGTTTCACCATAGATAGTATACATGCTGTTCTTTTGAAATATCCCACCCTCACATTCTCCCACAGAGTTCAAAAGTCTGTTCTGTATTTCTGTGTCTCTTTTTCTGTTTTGCATATAGGGTTATCGTTACCATCTTTCTAAATTCCATATATATGTGTTAGTATGCTGTAATGTTCTTTATCTTTCTGGCTTACTTCACTCTGTATAAGGGGCTCCAGCTTCATCCATCTCATTAGGACTGGTTCAAATGAATTCTTTTTAATGGCTGAGTAATATTCCATGGTGTATATGTACCAAGGCTTCCTTATCCATTCATCTGCTGATGGGCATCTAGGTTGCTGAAAGCAGATTTTTAATGTTTGCAATTAAAACTGAGTCCTCTTAAAAATATTATATGGTCCAGACTGAATATTATCTGCAGCCTTTACTCTGTATTTTTAATAAATTCTAATGTAGATTCAGGAGTTGGATGACTTTTTTCCTGTAAAGGGCCAGACTGTATTTTAGGCATTTTAATCTGTATAGTCTCTCACAACTGCTCAACTCTGTTACAGCATGAAATCAGCCATAGACAGTAAGTAAATGAATTGACATGTCCATTTCCCATAAAACATTAATGGAAAAAAAACCTGCTGGCTGTGGCCCACAGGCAGCAGATTGCTGACTCCCAGTCTAGTTGATGAAGAGAGCATTTGGGATTTGAAGTCAGAGTAGAGAAGATTTAGTGTAGCCATCTTTGAAATGTCTCAGGTAGAATGTGGTGTGAGAGATTGCCTCTGAAGTTATATAAACTGGGGTCCTCTAACTAAAAATAATAAAAGGACTGAGGCTGTTGCAGGTGTTGTTGAATTTGGTTGTCATGAGTTTATAGTGAACATCTGGGATTGAGGAATGAAATCTTGAGGGAAAAGAATTACTTTTTTGCTTAACAATCCCATCACCATTGGACTAACTAAAGTGAAGTACTTTGGCTTGTACAAATTATGCCTAGGTCAGATACTTGGATTGAATGTCTCCCAGTTCAGTTCAGTTCAATTCAGTCGCTCAGTCGTGTCCGACTCTTTGCAACCCCATGAACCACAGCACGCCAGACCTCCCTGTCCATCACCAACTCCCAGAGTCCACCCAAACCCATGTCCATTGAGTCGGAGATGCCATCCAACCATCTCATCCTCTGTCGTCCCCTTCTCCTGCCCTCAATCTTTCCCAGCATTAGGGTCTTTTCAAATGAGTCAGCTCTAAAGGGAGAAAAGATACAGGAAGAAAATAGGGACTGTGTTATACACAGTATTCTCACAGATGAAAAAGTAGAAGTCATTTATACTTTGCAGTGATGAAGAGTCTGTCCTAAGGAGAGGGTTTTTCATAGTTCATTGAATTAACAAAACTTAACAGTCTCTTATTTTCTAAGAGTAAATAACTTGATAGAGAGATTGTAGCAACTTCAAGGTGGATTTTGAGATGTACTAGTAGGATATTCGGAGAAGGCAGTGGTAACCCACTCCAGTACTCTTGCCTGGAAAATCCCATGGGCAGAGGAGCCTGGTAGGCTGCAGTCCATGGGGTCGCGAAGAGTCAGACATGACTGACTGACTTCACTTTCACTTTTCACTTTTATGCTTTGGAGAAGGAAATGGCAACCCACTCCAGTGTTCTTGCCTGGAGAATCCCAGGGACAGCGGAACCTGGTGAGCTGCCGTCTAAGTGGTCGCACAGAGTTGGACACAACTGAAGCAACTTAGCAGCAGCAGGATATTAGTATCACCTGAAGAAGCAGGCGAACTCTAAAAAGAGGGTGTGAGAATTAACTGACAAGTATTATATTACTTGAAAGAAGTGAAAGAAGAGAAAATGAAGGAAGATGGGTTATGTTTGGAGGTCTAAGTGGGATAAAGGAGGCACGGGAGAAGGATGTATATACCTGTAGAGCTCAGGGAGCAAGACAAAGGAAGAAGACAGATGGGACATGGCCTCTTGCAAAGGTAGAAGCACTCTGCTTAACACCGTTTTTTAAAGGGCAGTGTTGTCTGAAGTTTTTCTCATCATGGAACACAGAAAGTGATGTTTGTATACCACACTGGGGTAATTGGCTCAAGAACTCTGACCAGTTGTCTTGAGTGCTTGGCATATTTGTAATATCTTGGCACAGCACACTTATGGCACACCATCTGGACCCTCTACTTTAGGGCACAGGCTTGAGAAGGCCTCCAGAGAGCTTGTGAAAGGCAGTTTCTGGATACTATGGACTGGTTTTCCTTTCTGCCTCCATACATGAGAAAACTCTGGGAAAGCAGAGGTAGCCGCACTCAAGGCAGCCAAATTTGAATGCAAGTATTAAGCATTAGAAAACTGCAAACATGCTACAGTTTCTGAAACAGAGGAAAAGTAAGTTTTAAAATGATAGGTTCTCAGCTCTTACTTTACCTATTTTTCTTTACCCAGTGTTAATATATCAACATACATTACATGGAATATATTGCTAGCCTTTTCTATTAGTATTTCCCTGGCTTGGTAGATAGGATTAAAGAACCAAGAAAAGTAACATAGGAATAACAACTACAAGACTCAGACTGAGTTTCTTCTGAGATGTTGGAGACATTTGAAAAGTTACCCCAGGGAAAAGAGCTCCATAATGAATTAGTAAAGTGAAGTCTCCTTGTCTAATTCCATCCTTCTAGATAGAAAATTTTTAAGTGGTGTTGCGAAATGGAAGCAGGTAACTTTGAGGTTCACCTCTGATTGAACATGATTCAGATTAGGGAAGAAAATAAAATACAAGATTTCTCTAGTTTTGCTCTTTCTCTGTACCCCTAAAAAGCATACTGTTCAACACTGGGTCCCTCCTGGGGCTTCTGGAAGCCGTTCAAGAAAGGGTGGGAGGAATTTGGCTGTGGGGATCCCATGTCCAAATGAGAATTGTGGACGTTTAAAATTATGTTTTTACTTCAAGAAAACCACAAAATCTGTCAATGCTAAATAAAGGACTCTAGGAAAATAAAGTGAGGATTCTTTACTGAAGCTCATTTCCTTTTAGGTCTGCATAAATTTAAAATTGGTCTCCTCTACTATATATATGTGTTAGGTTTCTCTTGAGAGAAAAAGATAGCCATAATGGCAGGTATTTTAGAGTGTATATAGGGAATGATCTGAATACATACACTTTGAAGCCAGAGAGATTTCAGTTTAAGTCTCATCAGTACTGCTTACTATTTGAGAGACTTTGAGCAAATTTAAATAACTTCTCTAAATGTTCCTCACCTAATAAATTGGAATAGTTTATATAATACATCTATCTTGTTGTTTAGTGGCTAAGTTGTGTCCAACTCTTTGCGACCCCATGGACTGTAGCCAGCCAGGCTCCTCTGTCCATGGAGTTATCCAGGCAAGATTACTGGAGTGGGTTGCCGTTTCCTTCTCCATACATCTATCTTAGTACTTTTTATATAGAAGCTACCCAGTATCCTTATTTGGTCATGGTCATTTGTTAAAGACTAGCATGTTTAGAAGGTCTGAGAGAACGGTTAGTACAGCTGTCTCGAATAGAAATGTCATGAAAACCACATATATAATTTTGCATTTTTCATGTAGCCAAGTTAGAAAGTAAAAAGAAACCAGTGGACTACATTTTCATATATTTTATTTAATATCTGAAATATTGCCATTTCAACATGTAATCAATGATATTATTAGATACCTCACATTATTTTTTTCATTCTAAACCATTGAAATTTGGTATTTTAATTTATAGCACACCGCAATTCAAACACTAAATTTTCTTTTTTTTTTTCAAACACTAAATTTTCATCAGAGGTATTTGATCTGTATTTAGGTTTCATGAAGTCTAGTTCAAAAATAGACTTATATACCCAGATTATTTTATACATACCTCAAAGTTCTCTAGCAACTAAGTCAAGTACAAAAATTTTTTTCCTTAATATTTACATCTACATTTATACAACTGACTCATCTTTTTTAGAATAATTGGTTTGACTGAATTAAGGATTAAAAACTATACCCAACTTAAATTCACTAACTTCTATTTAATTCAGAAGGATGTTGTAAAATTGAAAAGCAACTCTAAATCTGTCAGTAGCAAGAAACTTCAAACTTTGAAGTTTTCTTGTAGTTTTACAACCAATTTATTTGCACTGTGGATTAAAACTAAAATCTTCTATATATTATTAATATGAGAAAAACATGCATGAAGACAATATTGATTTGTGTTATAAAGTTTCACTTCAATGTAAATTCTCATAACCTATTAGCTAGACACAAAGATGCTGTTTTTTCTTTGGAGCTTCAAATTTTGCTTACTCATATATAGAGTGATACGAGTGAGAAGGCTTCCCTGGTAGCTCAGTTGGTAAAGAATCTGCCTGCAATGCAGGAGACCCAGGTTTGATCCCTGGGTCGGGAAGATTCCCTGGAGAAGGAAATGGCAAACCACTCCATTATTGCCTGCAAAATCCCATGGACAGAGGAGCCTGGTGGGCTACTGTCCATGGGTCACTTGAGTCGGACATGACTTAGTGACTAAACCACCACCACACCATTTTTGTGTTTGAGCATTTGACAAGTACTTTTTTTCCAAGAAAATTTTGAATTCAGGTTAACAGTATAGTTAGTCTTTGTAACTTTTCCGTGACTCAACCAATAAGCATTGACAAAAAACACAATAGATGGTTAAAGTCATTGTTTTCTGTTTGTTTCAATGGTCCTACAAACTGGCATAGCATTTATACATGTCCTGTATAATTTTAACAACTGAATTCATGACATTCACAGTCTGTTTGAAAAAACTGACAGATTTCCAATATGTCTTATACAGTATAGCAAAGCAATGAGAAATGTCAGTCTTTTAAAAATCCTAGTAAATCTAAATTTCTGATGTTACAGAGCTACATTCTGTTGTGGAAAAATGAAAAGGTTGTTTCATGTCTTGGTGAAATTCTTCTTTGATAGATATGTAAAATTCAAAGATGTGCCATAAGTCAGATTTTTTTTTAAAGCCTCCAGTTGTCAACATTTCTTAATAAATCTGGAGGTCCTCTGATGACAGAACATCCCCACAGTGTTAACTGAGCATTTGATTCATCTAAAAATAAATGTAATTTTTAAATTAAATCAGTTGCTCTTTGGTATTATAAGAAAGGTCTTGAATTCTCCAGGCAGTTGTTGTGGGCTTAATTGAAGATCTTTCCTTTTTTTAATAAAAATGTTTTAGTTATTTTCTCATAATTTTGCAGCAAAATTTTCATAGAAAATAATTTATTTCATGTAAGAATAGTTTCTATTTTTGTGTAAGACCTCAAAATGGTTTGTTGCTGGCCAAAGTTATAAGCTCAGATTTTGCTAAAAACTTACTTTAGAAGTTTTTTTTGTGTGGTTAATTTTGATTTTGGTGACTTTGATTCTCTTGACTGTTGAGAGAAAATTTCTTAATGTATCTATTATGTATTTGCTGAAAATACTTTATCGTTATCTACTTTATTCTCCTAAAACATTTTTTATTTAATGACTTTTTAAAATAACAACTTTATTGAGAATAACTCACATGCCATAAAATTCACCATTTTAAAGTATATGATTGAGTAGTTTTAGAATATTCACAAATTGTGTCACCATCTCTGCTATCAGTTTTAGAACATGGGCATCATCCACTGAGAAACAGAAAACGCCATACCCATTAGCAGTCACTGTCTGCCCTGAGCCCCTCTTTTGCTGCAACCCAACATCACAAAATATGCAATTCCATTTACATGAAATGTCCAGAATATGCAATTCATAAAAAAAAGAAAATAGATGAGTAGTTGCCTAGGAATTGGATTGTAGTGGAGTAGGGACTCAGGGTAGAGAGTAAATGGAAAGTAATTGCTAATGGGATGGTGTTTCTCCATGGGTGATGAACATGTTCTAAAATTGATTGTGGAGAGACTTCCCTGGTGCTCCAGTGGTTAAGACTCCCTGCTCCCAATATAGGGTGCATGGATTTGGTCCCTGGTTGGGGAACTAAAATCCCACGTGCTGCATGGCATGGCCAGAATATAAATAAAATTGATTGTGGAGATAGTGATACAACTTTATGAATATCCTAAAGTGATATCTCAAAGGACTAATGATTAGTGTCTTATATATGTTTACTGTCTATTTGCATATCTTGTTTTGGGGAAATGCCTATTGATGTCCTTTGCCCATTTTTAAATGCAGTTTTTTGTCTTTTTGTCAAATTATGAGTTATTTGTTAATTCTGGATACAAGTTCTTTATCAGGTTTGCAAATACTTTACCCCATTGTGTAAATTTTCTTTTTTTTCCCCTGGATGATGTCCTTTGAAGCTCAGAAGTGTTTTACTTTTCTTAAAGTCCTGTTTATCTGTTTTTTATTTTTCTTTCATCTCTTCTGAACCAACAGCTTTTCTAATTTGTTCTGCAGTAAATCATGTAGCATTCTTTAGGAAATTTATGACACATTCTTTCAGTCTCTTTTGTTTACTGTTTCAGTTATTTTACTGTCTCAGATGTTATCATCTCCACTTGATTTTTTAAAGAATCTGTCCATAATTTTTAAACTAAAAGCCTTAGTTCTTATAATTAAAATAATAAATATATCAATTACCAATTATGATTTATATAGGTATCTCCATAAATATAGTATCAGAATAAACAGTGTTATATTGGTATCATTCTGATTGAATCAATCCATTGATCCTGACTAGACTGGTGGTGAGTTTGTATTAATATACAGTACTACAAACCACACATGCACACAGTGTACAACCCAGGCTGCAACATTAATACCTTAACATGATGCATCAAAGTGGAAGGTAGTCCTGAACAATAAAGTTGTGTTTCACAGAAGAATATTTTACACTGCTTCACCTTTAAAATTTTAATTAAAATGAAATAAAAGTCTAGTTCTTCAGTTGTACTAGCCATATTTCAAGTGCTCATTGCCTGTATGTACCTAGTGTTTACTGTCTCGGACAGCCCAGTATTAATGTTATCAGTTTTAAAAAACATTAATATTGATTTGATAGTACTTTGTAGCTCACACAATGTTTTGATGTCTTTTATTTACTTTTAAAACCAATTTTGTGAGGTAGATGTGATAGAAATTATCTCTGTTCTACAGATGAGAAGAAAAATTCTGAGAGACTGACTTACCCAAATAATACAACTCGTTAATGAAGGTGTCAAGACTTAATCAGGGCCACTAAATTTGTGGCCTTGTCCACTTACACTCAGTATTTTTTGATATAGTTTTTTGTGCTCTAAAAGTACTGGAAGGAGAAAACAATATTCTTTGTTCATTCAACAAGTGTTTTTCTACTCCTCCTTAAGCCCCCTATTCTGGGCAGTGAGATACAGTGGTGAGCAAGACAGACAAACTTCTGGTTTGCATGGATCTTAAATTCCAGTTAAGGCATTAGTGAACAAATGTATACTGTAGTACTAGTTAGTAAGTAGTATGTTCTATTACAATTTTATGTAAGAATAAGTAGGAAATTTGGTTTAAGTTTTAGTTTATGTTGAGGTTATCAAGCCCTTATTGATTTAATTTTTGTTAGCTAGATTTTTTTTTCCTTTGGAGATAATTTTTTCATAAATACACTACATTTATTTTTTCATAGACAATATAAAGAAGATGAAAGTCAGTCAGAAGAAGAAGATTATAGAAGCCTGAGTGCTTCACCCACTTACAACGGCCTTCTAATGGTATGGGGGACTATCTGATTGATAAATGCTTTTTAATAAAGTAAAATAATAATTAATCTCTTAGGAAAGTTAACTGTTTATTAACTATGTTGCAGTCATTACAGAATCAACTCAAGGAATCAAAATCTAAGATAGATGTACTTTTAAGTGAAAAGCTGAATCTTCAAAAAGATTTGGAAGCCAGGTGAGAGAAACTTGTCATTTTTATTTAATGTTTATTTAAGCAAATAGTGGGATTTTGAATGTTAAATCAGTCATCCTATCCCCTTTACTCTAAAACTAATGTTGGGGACCTCATATTTGTATACTCATTTTCATCATTAGTCTCTCATATGATAGAAAGAACAAAAATAAATATGTAAGCAGGGGGAATGAGAAAATAGGAAGAAGATTAAACTGGCTAGGAACTCAGAATAGATTTAGCCTATGCCAGTAGGTTTCCCTTTCACAAACTATTTTTAATTTTTTTCCAAATTACTTTAGAATGTCTTATTTCATCATATACATGTGTTGTGGGAAGGGAGAAAAATTTTAAAGTTTAAATGGCATACAACAGAAAGGTTTATTTATATACAAGCATACTACCACAGAAGGAAGGCACTCTACATGTTGACAGAAAGTAATAATGAATGTACACTGTTGAGACTTTTTTCGTTCATTAAATATTGTTGGATACCTATTGTAAGTTAGACATGGTCCTAAGTTCTGATATCATATATAGCAAAAAAACTCAAATATCTTGTTCTTGTAAAGCTTATACTTTAATGGAGAGGAAACTGATACCTACAATAAAAACCATTTCTGTAAGGCTTAAAAGCCTGCCACATAGTAATGTGTAAATTTATGGTTATATAAATATGAGTGGAAAATTTGTAAAACATGCATGGGAATAATGAACAATGAATTTGGGCTAGTGGTTACCTGTGGTATGGGAAGTGAAAGTGAAAGTTGCTCAGTCGTGTCTGACTCTTTGTGACCTCATGGACTATACAGTCCATGGAATTCTCCAGATCAGAATGCTGGAGTGGGTAGCCATTCCCTTCTCCAGGGGATCTTTCCAAACTAGGGATCAAACCCAAGTCTCCCTCATTACAGGCAGATTCTTTACCATCTAAGCCACAAGGGAAGCCCTAGAATACTGGAATGGGTAGCCTATCCCTTCTTCAGTGGATCTTCCCAACGCAGGAGTCGAATTGGGGTCCTCTGCATTGCAGATGGATTCTTTACCAGCTGAACCACCAGGGAAGCCCGTGGTATGGGAAGGAGAGAGCAATGGCTATAATTAGGGACACGGAGTTTGAAGTACCTGTATAAGGTTTTAGTTAAAAGATTTTAAACAGGTTACTACTCAGCTTTGATAAAGCTTGAGGCATGGACACACCACTATTTGTTTTACTCTATTCTTGTTTGTGCATTTGAGATAATTCACTATTAAAGCAAGTAATAGGTTAATAACAATAAAAGTGGGTAGAAAGTTTTGAATAGGGGATGCGCAGAAGAAATCCAGTGGCCAATAAATACCTCATTAGCAGTTATGAAGTATTTTAAGAATTTTTAAGCATATTTATGACAAGTAATAGAGTATACTTTATTATTATTAAATATCTTTATAGTTTTATTAAATAAATTGAATGTGTTCAACATGATTTATTTTCTACAGGCCTACACAGCATGAATTAAGACTTTATAAACAACAAGTGAAGAAACTGGAGAAAGCCCTTAAGAAAAACATCAAGTAATTATATTTTACCATAGTTACAAATTTATTAGGATTTTATATCTTATTATTTATTTTTATTAACCTGTCAACTTACCTCATAGTGGCTGTGGCTTAAAATTACCAGATTGATGGGCAACCTGGCGGGGGAGGGGGGCAGGGCGTGTGGAGAAGACTTTAAAAAGGGATATTTCTGGTTCCACAGTTTAAAATGTTTCTACTGTAATGGATTTGGCTATACATTCATTTTAAATAAGAACACGGAAAAGGTAATTGTCTGATATAAAAGGTAAAGATTTTAATTAGTTGACTTTGGAAGTCATGGAGAAATTGTAAGAGAATCATTGAAATTAGAGGCGACAAGGCCCAAATTTTTGTTGGTGGTGGTGATGACCTGAATAATACGTAGCCTTATCATATTTTAAAACTTAAAGTATCAGAATGAATGCAGTGAGCCATTCATATCCACCACTTCTCTTTTATGACTTTGAAAAGCACATATAGGAATTTCAGCAAGTTGGTCCTCAAATAGTGATAGTAGTTTCTGAAGATGCTATGTCTACTCTTTGATTCAAGGGAATGGGACTTGAAGTAGTGTGGTGAGCATGGGGATGAAATATTTTAAAAATGATATGAGTTAATATATGCATTAGATGTATTAAATCAGTTATATTAGCCTATGTTGATTCAATTTTCAAAGACAGCTGCATTTCCTTTTTCTTTATGGTAACACATGCCACAGTGAAAGGCAAGTATTCTGGCCATCCAGGAATTACATATTGAGTTAAGATAGTAGGGAAGGAAAACTAAAAAATAAAAGAGAAATGGAAGGTTCAGAAAGGTTGCATTCATTCATTCAATTAATACTTTTTCCCTTCCTACTATTGCTTAACATTTTAGGTACTTATAGTACCTCTTTTTTGGAGAAGGCAATGGCACCCCACTCCAGCACTCTTGCCTGGAAAATCCCATGGACGGAGGAGCCTGGTAGGCTACGGTCCATGGGGTCGCTAGGAGTCGGACATGACTGAGCGACTTCCCTTTCAGTTTTCACTTTCATGCATTGGAGAAGGAAATGGCAACCCACTCCAATGTTCTTGCCTGGAGAATCCCAGGGACGGGGGAGCCTGGTGGGCTGCCGTCTAATGGGTCGCACAGAGTCGGACACGACTGAAGCGAGTTAGCAGCAGCAGCAGCAGCACCTCTTCCTATCTGTTTGGCATTCTAGATACTGAAATTACAGTGATAAACCAAAGAGAAAGGTTCCTGTTCTCATGAAGCTTATGTAAAGGGCAATGAAAAAACATAAGACAATTTTGATATAGTATAGGTGAAAATGTGTTAGTTGCTCAGTTGTGGCCAACTCTTTGTGACCCCATGGACTGTAGCCCACCAGGCTCCTTTGTCTATGGGGATTTTCCAGGCAAGAATGCTAGAATGGGTAGCTATTCCCTTCTCCAGGGGATCTTCCTGACCCAGGGATTGAACCTAGGTCTCCTGTATTGCAGGCAGATTCTTTACCATCTGAGCCACCAGGGGAGCCCATATAGTGTAAGTACCAAAGGTAAAATAGTGTGAGGGTTGCTATTGTACAAGTTTGGACAAGAGGTGGTGGTGACATGGTCAAAGGTGGCAGGAGTGGAGGTGGTAAGAAGTGTTTGGAATATTGGAGGTAGAACTTGGTGATCAGACTTGGTGATGGATTGATGATGGATTAGGGGTATAGGCAGTTGAGGGGGAAAAGATTAAGACTCAAAAAGATAAACTTAATCAGGACTGACTTTTAGTCCTGAATAATGAAGTACTTGTTGGAACATTAACTGAGATAGGAAAATTGGTTAAGGAGCAGCTGAGAGCATATATTCCTCTTATATGTAAGGTGGACAAAAAGTCAGAGGAGAAAGTGTAGAGGAGGAAAACTTCACAACCTTCTTAGGGTCTCTGGCTGGGCCTGAAAATTAAACTGACACAGATTAACATGAAAAAAGTATAAATTTATTTAATGTAAGTTTTACCTGACCTGAGAAGAAATGAAGACTTGAAGAAACAGTTAAGCCTGAGCATTTTAATACTAGGTTTGATGAAGAGTGAGTGGAAAGTTGGAAAATGTAATAGTACAAAAGGGTATAAGCTGAGGGTAATGAACTGGGGAAAGTTTGGATTTCCCTTCTTCAGAGACAAAGATGCTTATTTGTCCTGGGGTACAAGGAGGGCAACTTGTTATCCTCCTTGAGGGTACCCTCACATGAGGATCTCCTGGTCTGCTTCAGGGAAAAGGGGGGAGGTCAGAGAGTTCTTCCTGTACGTATCAATTCTCAAATTCCTTCTGTTTAAAACATTTCTTATGTCAAAATGACACCTTTTGTTTTTGTTTTGGCCACACCATGTTGCTTGTGGGGTCTCAGTTCCCTGACCAGGGATTGAATCTGGGGCAAGGCAGTGAAAGCCTGGAATCCACTAGGCCACCAGGAGCTCCCTTAAAATGGCATATTTTGGAGTGGCATGTCTTGATCCCCTTCAATGGACTTTTATTGACTTCAGTGTAAGTGTATCAGTGAACATACATACACACATAAATGCTTACACATATATTCATAGAGATACTTAGTCATTCCTCATTGTTTGCAGATTGCATATTTGTGAATTTGCCTACCTGCTATAATTTCTTTTTTATTTTATTTATTTATTTATTTTTTTTATTAGTTGGGGGCTAATTACTTCACAACATTTCAGTGGGTTTTGTCATACATTGATATGAATCAGCCATGGATTTACACGTATTCCCCATCCCGATCCCCGCTCCCACCTCCCTCTCCACCCGATTCCTCTGGGTCTTCCCAGTGCACCAGGCCGGAGCACTTGTCTCATGCATAATTTCATTTTAATTCTCAAATAAGTAGTGGTGACACTTGCACAGTTATTCATGGACATGCCCAGTATACACATTTTCAGTTATTCAACAAGGTGATACTCTCCCCGCATTTCCGCTTTCATGATGTAAACAGTTGTTTCTGTTGTCACATGCCACTTGTAGTTTTCCATTCTTTGCTTTTTATTGGTGATTTTTCCAAGATGGTCCCAAGCATGGTGTTGAAGTACAATCTAGTGTTCTGTTCATAAGAAGGCTGTGATGTACCTTACAGAGAATATATATGTGTTAGAGAAACTTCATTTAGACATAAGTTATGGTGCTGTTAGCTATGAGTCCAATGTTAATGAAGCAACAATATTAAAAAAGATGTCTTTAAACATTAACACACATAAAACAAGGTTATATATTCATCAGTTGAGGAAAATGTGACCAGAGAGGCATGCAAGAACCTGATCCTATATTTCCCCTAGGAGCAGTGGTTCAGTCCTCACTAATTCAGTGTATACAGTAACTTTATTGCATATAACTGCCATGAATAATGAGAATTTACTGTATATATATTTTTTGTTGTTTGTGCTGTTGTTTGTTTTGTTGATTTGTGCTGTGATTTTTAGAGTGACTTTTCATTATTAGACTTTAAAATTGTGATTTAGAACCAATCCTAGCTATATTTTTCGTTGAATTTTGAAGAAATGATTTGTGTTTTTAGAAATTTATATTTGGAATTTAAACTTCTATAGTATCTAGATGTGAAACAGAATTAAGAATGTTAGATAACTTGCCCATACTGCACAGGTGGCATGTGGAAGAACTTGGAAAGAAATCAGACCGACACCTAAGCATTTGAACTCTCAAGCTCACACTAATAATAATTAAAACCAAACAAAAACCCAATGGGGAAAAAAAAACTTTTTTAATGTAAAACTTCAAATTTTTATTTTTTGCAGGGGCAGAGGTAGAATTTTTTTCAAAGAACTACTGATGTTAAGGAAATAATTAGAAATAAAAATCTGTCAACCCAGTGAATATTCTCTACATGTGTAGGGAAAAAAAAGAAACAGTTTTATATAACAGTTGGAATAAATATTGAGCCAGACTGCGATGTGCATTAAACGCAGTATGCTATAGAGATTGCAAAGACAGAAGGAAATCTCACCCTTTAATTATATCTTGTGACAAGGGGGAAGTTACAACTTAGAGCCAGGATCCTAGGCTAAGCTTCAATAGGGAAAAGGAGACAAGGCACCCTCTTCCTTGATGTCCTTATTTCAAAGAGATGGTTCTAAGGCTCCCAAGACACTGCTCATTTTAAGCAGGAGGCTTATTTAAATTTTAACAGAATCTACAAACTTAGAAAGGATTTACAACTACAGGTTTTCTAAAGGAAATGCTACAAGAAAAGGAGGGGAAAGTCTCTTTCCGTTTTATAACCAGAGAAAATTAAATTTTTTCTTTAGATCTGTATTTACTTTTCAACTACTCGATCTTCAATATCAAATGATATTAATTTAACGTGTGAAAGCTTGTTTGAGCTAATATTATAAGCAAGTTGGTTATGAAGTTCTGTTGCTAGGAAGTAATCAAATGGATCTGCCATTGCAAGATAGCCAAAGGTACTACACTAATTCTATTTAATTTTTTCAGTGGTATTTATATTTTGTTAGAAGGAAATAAAATCAGAATCTTACCACCTACGTGTTGAGCTGGCAGAAGTTGAGGTGGTCAGTTAGAATAAGCCAAGCAAATTAATCATCAAGGCTTTATTCACTTACTTCAATAATATAAACAAGAGGCCAAAGAGAAAAGAGCTGGTTTCTCAGTGTTCCATTTTTCCCCCATGAAATGGCACCCAGCAAGTGTCAGTCAGTGACATGGTGCATAGATGACTCCTGTGGCCTCATAGGCTAGGGAGAGGGCATGATGTGGAAACATACCTGAGTCAGAGTGAAAAGGTGTTTCAGTTAGGGCTCCCCATCCATCTCCCAAATAGGATTCCAGAATGGGGGTCACCATGAGATTCTGAAAAGGCTTCAGCAGTCACAGTTAAAAGCTATAAAGTGTCTGCACATGGAAACTTAGGGGGATGGCTATCGAAAACAGGAGATAGCAGTGTTTTTAAGTTGGAAGGACAGTTTTCTGGATTTCCCAGACTCCACAGAGAAACATATCTATTGCTGCTGGCTATGCGGAATGAGTATCTGCTAAGTATGTGAAGAATTCCTTAGCCATTTTAGGGGATTTTTATGGCCTTCAGGTTCTGCTCACCACTTTGGAGACTACAAAACAATCCTGGAATATTTCTAAGTGCAGCATAGTCTGGTCAAACACAGGTTCCTAAAACACCAACTAAGTCAAATGCAATTGGAAAGTAAAAGAATGATTAGATTAACATAGTAGTTGCATTGTTTTCATGTGATTTTTTTCCCCCCATGGTAAAAGGAGAATAGTATAGATTTTGGAAAGGGGAAAGCTTTGCTAGTATGTAGGCACCTGCCCTTTCAGCTCTGTTTTAAGACAATTTAAAATGAGAACCTGTACCCAAGGCTCCCTCCCTGAACCCCAGCATTAGACAGACTGGAGGCTGAAGGCAAGTTGTACTTCTTTCCCCACCTGTTTTAACCTTGGCTTCTTTGGCCAGGAGCTCAACTTCCATCTTTGTAGTCATGGCATCCTCAAGCCAACATTTCTGTTCTGTTGGCTATGGATTTTGTAATATTGGAGACAACCTCAAGACATACTTGAGCTGTTTAACTTATCTCGAGGCACCAATTATTATTTTTTGTTAGTTGTCTAGTTACATAGTTGCATTAGTTTTTAAATACTCTGATTTCTAACACTTTTCTCCTGACCGCTATTGTTTTCACATGTGTGATTTTGCCGAATTCAAAGGTTTTCAGAAGTATTACGCAATGGCAAATATTTACTGTGAGACTAGCTGAACCAAAGGTCAGTTTCCCATAAGTTCCTAGATTTTACTAATCCTTAACTTCTGTAAATATAGAAAAACAGTGGGATTAAATACATTAATACATGTGAAGTGTTTCGAAGAGTACCTTCAGAGAGAAGGTTCTCAATAAATACTAATTATTATCACCACCAGGCTCCCAGATATGTTGTCATTGTTATTAAATTAAGGGTATCTCTTAATTTACCTAGTTAATTGAATCACATTTCATTTCCCAGAGTGACTGTAGCTAGTACATTCAATGACACGTTTAGGTTACTGTCCTGGCAACTAAAATGTTGTATATCCATAGTATAATGTTAATCACACTTGTAAACAGTTTGTTGAGAAGTTAAACTTTTTCACCTGAATGCAAGGTTAATATGTAAATTCAGATATGTCTGTTTACTTGTAGTCCTCTTAGAGCGCTGTTGGCTTTTCTGTGTTACTTTTGTTTTCTAGACAATATGCTTTTGGCACTGCTTTTAGGCAAAACTGTCAAGTATATTAATATGGTAAATAGATGAGAAGTCAAATGGAAACTATACAAAAAAGATCTTAATGATCTGGATAACCACGGTGGTGTGACTACTCACCTACAGCCAAACATCTTGGAGTGTGAAGTCAAGTGGGCCTTAGGAAGCATTACTACGAACAAAGGAAGTGGAGGGGATGGAATTCCAGCTGAGTTATTTCAAATCTTAAAAGATGATGCTGTTAAAGTGCTGCACTCAGTGTGCCGGCAAATTTGGAAACTCAGCAGTGACCACAGGACTGGAAAAGGTCAGTTTTCATTCCAATCCTAAAGAAGGGCAATGCCAAAGAATGTTCAAACTACCACACAGCTGTGCTCATTTCACATGCTAGCAAGGTAATACTCAAAATCCTTCAAACTGGGCTTCAACAGTATATGAACTGAGAACTGCCAGATGTACAAGCTGGATTTAGATAAGACAGAGGAACTAGAGATCAAATTGCCAACATCCGTTGGATCATTGAAAAAGCAGGAGAGTTCCAGAAAAACATCTACTTCTGCTTTATTCACTACACCAAAGCCTTTGTGCGGATCACAACGAACAGTGGAAAATTCTTAAAGAGAGAGGAATATACCTTACCTGCCTCTGGAGAAACCTATAGGCAGGTCAAGAAACAACAGTTAGAACTGGACATGGAACAGAGTGGTTCCAAATTGGGAAAGGAATATGTCAGGGCTATATATTGTCACTCTGCTTATATAACTTATATGCAGAGTACATCATGTGAAATGCTGGACTGGATGAAGCTAAAGCTGGAATCAGGATTGCCAGGAGAAATATCAATAACCTCAGGTATGCAGATGACACTACCCTAATGGCAAAAAGTGAAGAAGAACTTAAGAGCCTCTTGATGAAGGTGACAGAGGAGAGTGAAAAAGCTGGCTTAAAACCCAGCATTAAAAACATGAAGATCATGGCATCCGGTCCCATCACTTCATGGCAAATAGATGGGGGAGAAATGGAAACAGTGACAGATTTTATTTTCTTGGGCTCCAAAATCACTGCCAACGGTGACTTCAACCATGAAATTAAGACGCTTGCTCCTTGGAAGAAAAGCTATGACAATCCTAGACAGTGTATTAAAAAGCAGAGACATCACTTTGCTGTCAAAGGTCTATCTAGTCAAAGCTATGCTTTTTTCAATAGTCATGTATGGATGTGAGAGTTGGACCCTAAAGAAGGCTAAACGCCAAAAAATTGATGCTTTTGAACTGTGGTGCTGGAGGAGACTCTTGAGAGTCCCTTGGACTGCAAGGAGATCAAACCAGTCAATCTTAAAAGGAAATCAGTCCTGAATATTTATTGGAAGGACTGATGCTGAAGCTCCAATACTTTGGCCACCTGACATGAAGAGCCGACTCATTAGAAAAGACCCTAATGCTGCCAAAGATTGAAGCAGGAGGAGAAGGGGACGGCAGAAGATGAGATGGTAGGATGGCATCACTGATTCAGTGGACACGAGTATGAGCAAACTCCAGGAGCCTGTGAAGGACAGGGAAGTGTGGCATGCTGCAGTTCATGGGGTCACAAAGAATCAGACACAGCTGAGCAACTGAACAACAAAATAAGTGAAAAATAGATTGGGAGGTCTTTGTGTCTACTAGAGGAAAGAGGTTGACTTTTTATCTAGAGTTAATTCTGTTTATTTTTTTTTGGACATATGTCCTCCAGAGAGCACAGAAAAATAGTTGAGTGAATATCAAGGGGAATACATGTGAGTGGAGGAGATAATTATAGTGTGGTAATAAGAGATGACGTTAAGAAAGAAGTCAGGAGGAATATTGGATTAGGACTGACAGCACGAAGTTCAAATGCTAACATATGGAGATTAGATTTAGTTCACAAAGCAAAAAACAATGGGAAAGCTATTGTTTTTTAGTAGGAAAATATTTTACGAACAGCAAGTCAGGCTTATTAATGAGTGAGTCATGGAATCAGTTTAATGGGTCACGGTTCCACAGGAAACTGATAGGCATACTCAGATTTAAGATGTTTAATTTGAAGTGGGTTTAATAAGAGACTTTTTTCTAAGGCAGGTGGTGGGGGAGAAATGTCTACTACACTTGACTTGTAGAGCTATTTGGATATCTCTAAGTGGATACACTCATATGTTTTTAGCTTTTGGACAGAGACTCTCCCTTAGAGTTCTTAGCCACCTGGGACAGTGGTCTCTTGAGTTTTCATGCCCTCTTGATTAGCAGGTTTCACTGTTGTCTTCTCTTTGGCACCAGTGGACTATGAAGAAGGAAGGACCAAGCTCTCTAGTTCTTGCTGTTGCAGTGCCCATACTGTTTGCCCTACCCACTGTTTATTGATGCCCTTACAACATCAACCTTGGAGCACCTTGGAAGTTGTTTTCATTCTTTATTGTAGTTCTTTCCTATTCTGTTCTTTGTAAGTGTTGGGGAATGGTTATAACTTTTCATCATCAGTCTAATTCCTTTTGTTTTCAGGGATTCCTTCTATATTGTGTCTACTGAAAGGGTCTTCTCACTTTCTAGTGACAATATGGCTTAAATTAAAAATGTATATATGATTATATGCATGTGTATGCATGCACATACACATATGTAAAATGACAGAGTTAACGGGAGGGTAGCTGGATCATTGGCTCATTTTGTCATCTTAATCCACTGTTTAGTAAAGCATATGTATTATCTTAATTTTTTTCCCCCCTTAGATTACAGAATATTATCAGTCAAAAAAAGGCTGAGGACAAAGAGGGAAAAGATGAGCCCAGCAAAGATAACCAGCAACAGGCTCTGATTGACCAGAGATACTTCCAGGTATTGCTGACAAAAAGACTGGTGTTTTCAGTGAACCTTGGTTAAGAATCACAGTATAATAAATTATCAGTAAGGAAAACTTGTATCCTTTATTTGCATGTGCTTAGTGTGTCTTGTCTTGCCATGACATACCTAATTGCTAGAAGTTGGTACCTTGACTTAGAATTGTCCCTTGAAAAGAGACTTTGGCCTAGTTCAAAGTAGGGCAGTAAAAACCTGACAAGATTTTAATAGATACCATAATCCTTTTCTTTACTCTCCGTGCTAAGCCATTTCTCTTGTTTCCTTTTCTCTCTTTTTGTTTTTGCTGTTGTTGATACTGTTATTATATAAGTAAATCTACTTCTTAAGGTCGTTATTATACTTTTGAAAAATTTGTATGTTTTGTCCACCTGAAACTTAATTTTCTTTGTGGTATGATATAGTGATCTAACCTTACTTGATATATAGACCATCTATTATTGAGCAAATGAGCGGTTAAGCCTGGTAGTTTACTGACTGAACTGGGCCTGCATTCATATTTTATTGGGCCCTTACAGGTTTTTTTTAAACTTTGAATTAATTACTAATTTTTTTAATTAAGAGATTTTATATAAGTCCTTATTTCTAGTTTCTCTTAAAAAGTCAAAGGATCTGGCCACAAATTCCTGCATGGTGGTTCCCAGTGCAGGATTAGGCCTGGTCCCTGTCATGCATGGCCGTGTGCTCCTCAGTCAGCCCAGTACCGTGCCATCCTTGCTTCACTTGTCTGTGCTCTTTCTTGGCTTCTGTAGGCATTTGAGTTTGCAGTTTCTTCTAGACCATTCTTTCTCTGCTTTATTGAAATTGAAATGTTTATCCTCTACCATATTCCCTTAGATGCATAGATTTATTTCTAGACTCTGTAGTGTCTCATTTCTATACAAATTTCTGTAGTTTTATAGTCAGCTCTGATACCTTCTGGGGTATTCTTTTAAATTTTTTTCTTGTATATATTTTTAGCACATTTGTTCTATATGAACAATGTCAACTCAAAAACAGATCCCACTGAGACAGCTGAGATTGAATTAACTTTTTAGATTAATATTTGGAAAAATACCACATTTACAGTTTTGAATCATCTCACTCAGAAATATGTCTCTAATTTTATTTGGGTCTTTCTTTGTACCTTTTAATAAAGCTTTATATCTTTTTAAGTTTGGCTCTTGCATATATTTTGTTCTGTTTCCTAGGTTATCTAGTTATCTTATAACTTTTATTGCTATTATTAATTGGGGCCCTTTTTCCATTATATTTTTTAATTGATTGTTGCTGGTTCTTTGTACATCTCTGTGTTGATATTATGTCCAGGCACCTTTGTGAAAACTGTGGGGTTTTTTTTGTAGTATAATTGTTTCACAATGTTGCATTGGTTTCTGCTGTACAATGAAAGGAATCAGCTATATATATACATGCATCCCTTCCCTCTTGGACCTCGCTCCTACCACCCCCCACCGCCACCCCACCCATCTAGGTAATCACAGAACACCAAGCTGAGAAAATACGGTAAAATGTTAACAGTTATTGAATCTCAGTTTATATGGGTATTTGTGACTGAGCCACAGGGTGTCCACATATTTGGTCAAACATTATTCTGGATTCGTCTGAGAATACTTATGAATGAGAGGAGAAAATCTCTTTTCTCTATACCTGTTAATAAGGACCACCACAAGTGGTTTGCTTAAACTGTCAAAGCTAGTAATATACCTTCACTGTCATACCTCAGGGGTATATCTGCTCTCCATGTTATATACCTCAGGGTGTATCAGCCCCTATGTTACAATTTAGTTCACAGGGATCTTGATCACTTTTCCCTTCTATAAGATATTACACTGGCCCATTATATTGATGATAGTATGCTGATTAGACCTACTGAGCAAGAAGTAGCAATTATTGGTATTTGCATGTTAAAGGATGGGAAATAAATCTTAACAAAAATGCAGGGACCTTCTACCGTAGTGAAACTTCTAGGACTCAAGTGGTGTGGGCATGTCAAAATATCGTGTGTAAGGTAAAGGATAAGTTGTTCCTTGGGCCCCTCTAACAACCAAAAATGTGGCACAGCACCCAGTGGGTCTCTTTGCATTTTGGAGGTAGCATATTCCTCCTGTGATGTGTTCCTCCTGCCGCATTTACTGAGTGATCTGAAAAGGTGCTAGTTTTGAGTGTGGCTCAGAACAAGAGAAGGCTCTGCATCGGTCCAGGCTGCTGTGCAGGCTGCTCGGCCATTTGGGCCATAGGACCCTGGAGGTCCATGGGGGCTTAGACTGTCCTGGCAGACAGGGATGCTGCTTGGAGCCCCTGGTGGCCCCTGTAGGTGAGTTGCAAGTCAGATCCTTAGAGTTCTGGAGAAAAATCCTGTCATTCTTTGCAAATAACTACTTTCCTCTTAAGAAATAGCTCTTGGCCTTTTACTGGGTCTGAGTAGAGACAGAAGACTTAACAGTGGGCCACCAACCTACCATGTAACCTGAATTGCCCATCATGAACTGGTTGTTATTTGACCCACCAGCCATAAAGTTGGATGAGCACAGCAGCACTCCATCATTGAATGAAAGTGATGCATATGAAATGGGGCCTGAGCAGACCCTAAAGGCACAATAAATTACATGAAGAAGTGGCCCAAATGCCCATGGTTTCCCATTCTTGCTGCACCACCTTCTCTCTCCCTGCCTGCACCTATGGCTTCAAGGGGAGTTCCTTATGATCAATCAACACAAGAAGAGGAGACTTAGGCCTGGTTTACAGATGGCTTTGTGTAATATGTAGGCACCACATTAAAGTACACAGCTGCAGCACTATAGCTTCTATCTGGGGCATCCCTGAAGGAAAGTAGTGAAGAGAAATCCTCCCACTGGGCAGAACGATGAGCAGTGTACTACTGCACACAAGGAAGGAAAGGAAGAGTGTCTAGAATACAAGAGATCCCTTAGGGCATCATTTAGTGTTGCCGTGCCTTGTGATAAAGGTCAATGGAAAACTCCCAACAGCCTGGTCCAGACCTTTCAGAAATGAAGATTTGAATTACACCAGCAAGTAAAGAACCAGGAGCATCTGAGGTGCTTGTTGAAGGCAGATGTAATAAATAATAGGTAATGGAAGAAAGTAGTGATAAATACCAGCTGTGACCATATGATGACAACAGAAATGAGGTTTGTACTTGTCATGTGTATTTCTTCCTTCTTCTGTTATGTATATGTTCATATATTTATGTGTGTATATATATATTTATGTTTTTCTGTGCATATATTTGTAAATACACACATGGCAAGTGTTTTTTTTTTTTTTTTTTCTTGCTCTTATTCTCTTGCATAATGATTTTATGTCATATTTGAGTATCCAGCAAATTTGGGAAACTCAGCAGTGGCCACAGAACTGGAAAAGGTCAGTTTTCATTCCAATCCCAAAGAAAAGCAATGCCAAAGAATACTCAAATTACCGCACAATTGAACTCATCTCACATGCTAGCAAAGTAATGCTTAAAATTCTCCAAGACAGGCTTCAGCAATATGTGAACCATGAAATTCCAGATGTTCAAACTGGTTTTAGAAAAGGCAGAGGAACCAGAGATCAAATTGCCAACATCCGCTGGATCATCAAAAAAGCAACAGAGTTCCAGAAAAACATCTATTTCTGTTTTATTGACTATGCCAAAGCCTATTGACTGTGTGGATCGTAACAAATTGAAAAATTCTTAAAGAGATGGGAATAGTAGACCACTTGACCTGCCTCCTGAGAAACCTGTATGCAGGTCAAGAAGCAACAGTTAGAACTGGACATGGAACAACAGACTAGTTGCACATTGGGAAAGGAGTACGTCAAGGCGGTATATTGTCACCCTGCTTATTTAACTTATATGCAGCGTACATCATGTGAAATGCTGGGCTGGATGAAGCACAAGCTGGAATCAAGATTGCCGGGAGAGATATCAATAACCTCAGATATGCAGATGACACCACACTCATGGCAGAAAGCGAAGAAGAACTAAAGAGCCTCTTGATGAAAGTTGAAAGAGGAGAGTGAAAAAGTTGGCTTAAAGCTCAACATTCAAAAAACTAAGATTGTAGTATCCGGTCCCATCACGTCATGGGGAAACAGTGACAGCCTTTATTTTCTTGGGCTCCAAAATCACTGCAGATAGTGACTGCAGCCTTGAAATTAAGACACGTGTTCCTTGGAAGAAAAGCTTTGACCAATCTAGACAGCATATTAAAAAGCAGAAACATTACTTTGCCAACAAATATCCAGCTAGTCAAAGGTATGGTTTTTCTAGTAGTCATGTATGGATGTGAGAGTTGGACTATAAAGAAAGCTGAGTGCCGAAGAATTGATGCTTTTGAACTGTGGTGCTGGAGAAGACTCTTGAAAGTCCCATAAAGTGCAAGGAGACCCAACCAGTCCATCCTAAAGGCAATCAGTCCTGAATATTCATTGGAAGGACTGATGCTGAAGCTGAAACTCCAATACTTTGGCCACCTGATGTGAAGAACTGACTCGTTTGAAGAGACCCTGATGCTGGCAAAGATTGAAGGCAGGAGGAGAAGGGGACAATAGAGGATAAGATGGTTGAATGGCATCACCGACTTGATGAACATGAGTTTGAGTAAACTCTGGGAGTTGGTGATGGACAGGGAAGCCTGACGTGCTTGCTGCAGTCCATGGGGTGGCAAAGAGTCAGACACGACTAAGGGACTGAACTGAACTGAATTTTATATCATAGGTTTTTTTAATGGTTACATATTTATTTATTTATTTTTGACTGTTGACTGTGCTGTGTCTTTGTTGATGCACCTGGGCTTTCTCTAGTTGCAGTGAGTGGGGGCTACTCTCTAGTTGTGATAAATGGGCTTCTCATTGCGGTGGCTTCTCTTGTTGTGGAGCACAGACTCTAGGTGCTAGGGCTTCAGGGGTTGTACCACGCAGGTTCTAGAGCACAGGCTCAGTAGTTGTGGCATGTGGACTTGGTTTCCCCGTGGCATGTGGAATCTTCCTGGACCAGGAATTGAACCTGTGTCCCCTGCATTGGCAGGTGGATTCTTAACCACTGCACCACCAGGGAAGTCCTATATCATTGTTTTTAAATTATAGGATATCAAGTTATCAGGATATCGATGAACAATGCAGAGAAATAGAAGAAAACGACAGAAGGGGAAAGACTAGAGATCTCTTCAAGAAAATTGGAGATATCGCAGGAAGATTTCATGGATGGATGGGCACAATAAAGGATAGAAACAATAAAGACCTAATAGAAGCAAAAGCAATGGCAAGAATACACAGAAGAACTTTACGAAAAAGATCTTTATGACCCAGATAACCACGATGGTGTGGTCACTCAGTCAGTGCCAGACATCCTGGAGTGTGAAGTCAAGTGGACCTTAGAAAGCACTGCTGCCAGTAAAGCTAGTGGAGGTGATGGCATTCCAGCAGAGCTATTTAAAATCCTAAACGGTGATGCTTTTAAAGTGTTGCACTCAAAATGTCAACAAATTCGGAAAACTTAGCAGTGGCCACAGGACTAGAAAAGGTCAGTCTTCATCCTGGTTACCAGAAGGGCAGTACTAAAGAATGTTCAAACCACCAGACAGTTGCACTCGCTTCCCATGCTAATCAAGTTATGCTCAAAATCCTTCAAGCTAGCCTTCAGCAGTACGTGAACCGACAACTTCCAGATGTACAAGCTGGGTTTAGAAAACGCATCAAGGAGAAGAGTAATCATCACTTTAGGACTTCACCTCCTTTTCTGACAAAGGGGTTTTAGTGCATTTTTGATTGTATACAGCATGGTTATATCATGTTAGGTAATCCATGATCTCATTTGTTATTGTGTGTATTTGGAGATTAAGTATGTTTTAAGGCAAACCTGATAGCTCAGCTGGTAAAGGATTCTCCTGCAATGCAGGAGACCCTGGTTTGATTCCTGGGTCGGGAAGATCCACTGGAGAAGGGATAGGCAAACCTACTCAAGTATTCTTGAGCTTCCTTTGTGGCTCAGCTGCTGGTAAAGAATCTGCCTGCAATGTGGGAGACCTGGGTTCAATCTCTGGTTTGGGAAGATCCCCTAGAGAGGGGAAAGGCTACCCACTCCAGTATTCTGGCCTGGAGAATTCCGTGGACTATACAGTCGCCAAGAGTTGGACACAACTGAGCAAGTTTCACTTCACTTCAAGACAAACCTGTGGCTCAGATGGTAAAAGAATCTGCCAGTGATGTGGGAGACCGGGTTCAATCCCTGGGTTGGGAAGATACCCTGGAGAAGGGAATGGCTACCCACTGCAGTATTCTTGCCTGGAGAATTCCATGAACACAGGAGCCTGGTGGGCTACAGTCTATGGAGTCTCAAAAGAGTTGGACATGACTGAGTGCCTAAAGCAAAGTGTATGGGTGTCAAGTTGACAAGGGGTGAACTTGTGATGGTTAATTTTATGTGTCAACTTGAATAGGCTAGAGGGTACCCAGATAATCTGGTCAGATACTGTCCTAGGTGTGTCTATAGGGTGTTTCTGGGTGAAATTATCATTTGCAATGGTAGACTGGGGCAAAGTAGATTGCCTTCTCTACAGTGGGTGAGTCTCATCAAATCATTTGAAGGCCTGAGTAGAACAAAAAGGCTAAGGAAGAGGGAACTTTCTGCCTGCCTGACTGCTTTTGAGCTGGGACATCAACTTTTCTTTTTTCCTGCCTTCAAATGTTGAACTGAAACATTGGCTCTTCCTGGGCCTCAAGCCTGTGGGAATCCAGACTGGAACTGTATCATGGGCTCTTCTGGGTCTCCAGCATTGCTAACTGTAGATCTCAGGATTTGTCACTCCTATAATAGAGTGAATCAGTTCTTTATAATTAACAAATACATGTACATATGCACACATGAGTACACATCCTGTTCATTCTGTTTCTGGTGAACCCTGACTATATAAATAGTATTTATTGTTCATAGTCTCTTTATTTTCATTTAAGGAAATTTCATCAAAATTTTCCTGATGAAAAATTGGGAGAAAAAGTTATTTAAATCTCCATCAAAATTTCAATCTCTCATCCAGTTCAAAGCTTCTGCTTAATGCTTACTTTATTTTGTGCCTGCCCTGTACTTCTCCAAATAAGCAGTGTGGCAAGGGATTGTGATCTGTTTCATTATTTCATTGGTCCCCTTCTCTCCTAGTCCTCTGCTGTATCTGGCTTCTTCCACATTGGCAGTGAGGGTGGATGTTGAGTGAGAATAGAAAGCAAAAGAGTAGAATCTTTCTTGACTGGTGCTGATGTAATCTAGCACTGGTGCCCTTTGTGTGGCTGATGACCAAATACTGCCTGTTTTTCTCTTATCATAGAATGTGTGTGTGTGTGTCATTTTTTCCAATTAACCTCTTATGAATGCCTCTCCTTCTCTTGTTCAGCTGACACTCCCTTAAAGGCCTCCAGCTACATGTACTTTTTTTTTTTCCATTGAAAGCAAAGCTTGACTGTCTTCCAGTGTCCTTGGTCACAGGGTATATTCTTACCTACCATAAAGTAAAAAGGCAAACTTCTCTTGTTGCTGCTGCTTCTCCTTATTCTAGTCTATCTTTGTCTTTATCACTTTATTTTTGCTGTGTAAACAACCCTCCTAAAACTTAATGACTTAAAATAACAACCCTTTTAGTATTACTGTGTTTGAACAGCTGAGCAGTTCTCAGCTGGGCTCCTTCATGCACCTGCTATCAGGTACAAGTCAGCTAGGTGGCTCTGGAGTTGAATGGATATCAGGGTGATTGGGTTGACTGGGCCATGTGTCTTTTATCATTCACCATTTAGCCTGGGCTCTTCCACAGGGCATCATCATCATCTTAGTCGCTCAGTAGTGTCCAACTCTTTGCTACCCCATGGACTGTAGCCTGCCATGCTCCTCTGTCCAAGGGGCTTCCCTGGTAGCTCAGAGGGTAAGGTGTCTGCCTGCAATGCGGGAGACCTGGGTTCGATCCCCAGGTCAGGAAGACCCCCTGGAGGTGGAAATGGCAACCCACTCCAGTACTCTTGCCTGGAAAATTCCACGGATGGAGGAACCTGTTAGGCTACAGTCTATGGGGTCGCAAAGAGTCACACACGACTGAGCAACTTCACTTCCACAGGGCAGAAGAACTCAATAGGAGAGAGCAGAAATAATCAAGGCCCCTTGAGTCTTGGACGCCAAACTGGTACGCCTTTATTTCCTTTTCTGTCTACCAGAGCAAGGCCCAAGATTGCCATAGATTCACGGAGTAGAAAATAGACTCTATTTCTTGATGGGAGAACCTGCAGTGTCATATTGCAAAGGTGAGAGCACAAAGAAAGAGAAAAATTGCAGTAATTTTTGCAAACAATCTGCAAGGTATAGATACACACTGCTAGCCATATATGTAATTCTCCTTGGTTCACCATCACCCTCATGGAATGGGGTTGTGCTGTGATCTTCTGGAGATCAGCTCCCTGCTCTCCCTGTTCTGCTGCCCTTCTTAATTTCTGGTGTGAGGGAGAGGGAGAATAAAGACTATATTCCTGTGCTCATTAGTAATTTAATGAAGGGGAATTATTTTTTCCATTAAAATGGTATTCAAAGTAGAGTTTAAATGTAATAGAATCAAAACATTGAAATGTATGTTCTAAGCCAAACAACAACTACTTGTAAATAAACATCAGAAATCAAATTCTCGGGAGACCTGTAGCTTTCTATGGGGAAGAAGAAAAGAGCATTTTTCACTCATTCTGTACAGCCCTTTGAAAGACACTTGCCTTGGTGAATCCTGTCCAGTGAATCTCTAACTCAGAAAATGATGTTGCATTGATACACAAGCACTCTAACATAGATCACTCTGATAGGACTGTGATAAACTTTTCAACTAAAAATGCCATCTTTTTTTAAAGGTATTGAGTAGCATCAATTCAGTTATTCATAATCCAAGAGCTCCAGTAATAATATATAAACAGAGCAAAGGAACAGCCCAACATTTTAATAGAGATCTTGTTCAGGATTGTGGATTTGAGCATCTTGTTCCTATAATAGAAATGTGGGCAGATCAACTGGCTTCCTTAAAGGTATGTGGTTGAATACTCTTTACATGATTTGAAAATATATTGGAGTCTGTGGGCTTTATATACTTTTATTCTCAATCAAAGTTTTATATTTGGTATGCTTTTACCATAGTTTTTTTCTTTATAATTGTACCTTGTTGATGAAATGTTGGTTAATGAAAGTGTCATTGTGTTGTGACTTCCAGACTTTTACAAATTCTGGTGGTACTAGTTGTTTAGTACATTTATTTGACACTGAATGTGTTGCCTTGAATTGCTAATTTTTAAAAAACTATCAAAATGTCATACTCTTCCTCCTTCTTAGCAAATGCTGCTGCTGCTGCTACTAAGTCGCTTCAGTCGTGCCCGACTCTGTGCGACCCCATAGACGGCAGCCCACCAGGCACCCCCGTCCCTGGAATTCTCTAGGCAAGAGTACTGGAGTGGGGTGCCATTGCCTTCTCCGTCTTACCAAATGAAAGGTTAACAATACTAATATGTGAGGTCTAGGTGTTAATTGTGCTTGTGCTTAGTCACTCAGTCATGTCCAACTCTGCAACCCCATGGTCTGTAGCCCAATAGGCTCCTCTGTCCATGGGGATTCTCTAGACAAGAATACTGGAGTGGGTTGCATGCCTTCCTCCAGGGCATCTTCCCAACCCAGGGATCGAAAGCAGGTCTCCTGCATCTAGGTGTTCAGTTCAGTTCAGTCGCTCAGTCGTGTCCAACTCTTTGCAACCCCATGAATTGCAGCGCGCCAGGCCTCCCTGTCCATCACCAACTCCTGAAGTTTACTCAAACTCATGTCCATCGAGTTGGTGATGCCATCCAGCCATCTCATCCTCTGTCGTCCCCTTCTCCTCCTGCCCCCAATCCCTCCCAGCATCAGGGTCTTTTCAAATGAGTCAACTCTTCGCATGAGGTGGCCAAAGTATTGGAGTTTCAGCTTCAGCATCAGTCCTTCCAATGAACACCCAGGACTGATCTCCTTTAGGATGGACTGGTTGGATCTCCTTGCAGTCCAAGGAACTCTCAAGACTCTTCTCCAACACCACAGTTCAAAAGCGTCAATTCTTTGGCGCTCAGCTTTCTTCACAGTCCAACTCTCACATCCATACGTGAACACTGGAAAAACCATAGCCTTGATTAGATGGACCTTTATTGGCAAAGTAAAAATGTCTCTGCTTTTTGATATGCTATCTAGGTTGGTCATAACTTTCCTTCCAAGGAGTAGGCGTGTTTTAATTTTATGGCTGCAATCACCATCTGCAGTGATTTTGGAGACCAAAAAAATAACGTCTGACACTGTTTCCACTGTTTCCCCATCTATTTGCCACAAAGTGATGGGACCAGATGCCATGATCTTAGTTTTCTGAATGTTGAGCTTTAAGCCAACTTTTTCACTTTCCTGTTTGTCACTTTCATCAAGAGGCTTTTTAGTTCTTCTTCACTTTCTGCCATAAGGGTGGTGTCATCTGCATATCTGAGGTTATTGATATTTCTTCCAGCAATCCTGATTCCAGCTTGTGCTTCTTCCAGCCCAGCGTTTCTCATGATGTACTCTGCATATAAGTTAAATAAGCAGGGTGACAATATACCGCCTTGACGTACTCCTTTTCCTATTTGGAACCAGTCTGTTGTTCCACGTCCAGTTCTAACTGTTGCTTCCTGACCTGCATACAGGTTTCTCAAGAGGCAGGTCAGTGGTCTGGTATGCCCATCTCTTTCAGAATTTTCCACAGTTTACTGTGATCCACACAGTCAAAGGCTTTGGCATACATAGTCAGTAAAGCAGAAACAGATGTTTTTCTGGAACTCTCTTGCTTTTTCGATGGTCCAGTGGATGTTGGCAATTTGATCTCTGGTTCCTCTGCCTTTTCTAAAACCAACTTAAACATCTGGAAGTTCACAGTTCATGTATTGCTGAAGCCTGGCTTTGAGAATTTTGAGCATTACTTTACTAGCGTGTGAGATGAGTGCAATTGTGCGGTAGTTTTAGCATTCTTTGGCATTGCCTTTCTTTGGGATTGGAATGAAAACTGACCTTTTCCAGTCCTGTGGCCACTGCTGAGTTTTCCAAATTTGCTGGCATGTTTAGTGCAGCACTTTCACAGCATCATCTTTCAGGATTTGAAATAATTAGTGAGTGTTAAATAAGTGGAGGACTAAAATAAGAAGTTGAGAAAATTAAGAACTTCCTGTGTTTCCTTCTGTATTCTAGAGTTGCACTGTCTAATACAGTAACCACTCAGCCACATGTAGATTTTGATCACTTGAAATATGATAGTCGCAATTGAAATGTGCTGCAAGTATAAAATTACACACCAGATTTAGTAGAAATAGTATGGAGATGATTAAAAGATAATTTAAATAGATGATCTGTTGATACTGTTTTGGATATATTGGGTTAAATATATTAAAACTGTCACCTATTTCTTTTTACTTTTTTAACATGGTTACTAGATAATATTACTGTGACACATACTACATTTCTTTTGCATGACATAGTTTTAAAGGGCCAAGCACCAAGCACTGTGCTATGTGTGTAGTTGATGCCCAGTAAATATTTGTTTATTGATTGACCAGTCTTAGACTTCTAAACTTCCAGGATCCCAGCTCCTTGTGCACAGTTTTATACAGATTAGGACAACATATTTAGGCCGGGAAAACAAGTAGGCTGTCATGAAAATTAAGTAGAATTACTTTTTAGGCATCTTTTCGAATTAAATTTTTTCTTGGAGCTACATACATGGATGAATCTTGAAAATATCCTAAATGAAAAAACCTGTCACAAAAAGTCATATTGTATGATTCTGTTTTTTAATGAAATGAAATGAAATGCTCAGTATAGGCAAATCCATAGAAAAAGAAAATAGATTAGTAGTTACCCAAAGCCTGGGAGTGAGAAAGAATGGGGAATAAGGGTTTCTTTTTGGCATGATGAAAATGTTCTAGAATTAAGATAATTGTGATGATTGCACATTTCTGTAAATGAGACTACTGAATTACACACTTAAAGAGGATGAATTTTATGGTATGTGAATTACATCTCAATAATAAATCTGTTACTTAAAAAATCAAGGGCAAAATAGAAAGGACAAACTTATTTTTTATTCATCAATAATTCAAAATAATTACTTAAATAATAGCATATGTTACTAATAAATAACATACAATTACTTTAAACATCCAGATTCCAGATAATCAGTATATGTATAATGTTTTCTGTAAGGCCTGAAGAAAATGAATTAAACAGACTCTTTTAAACAGGTAATGGTATTTAAAAAAAAATACTGATGATGGTTAATATATGTATTACATCTGCTTGGATAATTATATTTTATTAATGTGATTATGAAAACTTAAAAAATCCATAATGGCATATTATTTCTTTTGTTATGAAGGATTTATATAAGTCCTTGAAAATACTGTCTGCAGAACTGGTGCCTTGGCATAATTTAAAGAAGCAGGATGAAAATGAAGGTGTCAGAGTTGAAGATCTGTTGTTTATAGTAGATACCATGTTGGAAGAAGTTGAAAATAAGGCAAAGGTAATACTACCCAGTACTTATATAGATATTCACATTTTAATGTGAAATTAATGATATGGATACAGATATTCTACTATAACTCTTTCTCTTTTTAAAGTTTTTATTAAAGATTTGGCATAATTTTAAGATGTAAACTTTTTCTTCCTCTCTTTTGGGCAGGACAGCAATATGCCAGACTTCCACATTTTGCGAGCTATTGTTTCTCACTTCCAAAAATTATTTGATGTTCCTTCTTTAACTGGGGTCTATCCTCGAATGAATGAAGTTTATACTAGGCTTGGAGAATTGAACAATGCTGTGAGAAACCTCCAAGAGCTCTTAGAACTAGGTAATGACCCATTTTCATTTTTGGCCCCCCACTTAATAGTGATTATTAAAGTCTGACTCTCTGCGATCCCATGGACTGTAACCCACCAGGCTCCTCTGTCCATGGAATTCTCCAGGCAAGAATACTGGAGTGGGTAGCCATTCCCTTCTCGAGGGGATCTTCCCGATTCAGGGATTGAACCTGGGTCTCCTGCATTGCAGGCTGATTCTTTACTGTCTGAGCCACCAGGGAGGCCCCATTAATAAATCAACAAAAAGTAGGTAAAAAATTTAGGGTAATAGAAACATAGCATTTGATTTAATGATTTTTAAAATTCCCTTAAAATATTCTGTCCTTTTATTTCTCTTTTGCAGATAGTTCATCCTCATTGTGTGTGCTGGTAAGCACAGTTGGAAAATTGTGTAGGCTGATTAATGAAGATGTGAATGAAAAGATTATGCAGGTATTAGGACCTGAAGACCTTCAAAGGTATTTATTTTAAAAAGGTTGCAAAGTATTGTCCAGAATGTTTGGAGTGGTAAAATTAAAGATTTTCAAACTCCGTAAGTTATTTACCTTTCCTGTTTGGAATAGCATTTTTAAAAATAATCTCACACCTTAGGAATGGAGAGAATATCAAATATTTTCAAGATAAAAGTAGATTCTGGGGTCTGTAGGTCTACATAGGGTGGATCAGGACTCCAGCATTTTTGCTATAATCTTTTTCCCAAGGGAAATTATAATTGGAGAAAGTCAAACTTTGTCAGCAACTTCATGTTAATTCAGAATATATAAATAAGTCCAATTTTTAGCAGATTACCATAGATCACTGAATAATCACTAAGAGTATGTGCATTATTTGATAAGATAATAAGGATTTCTTTTTTATTTTTATTTTTTCCATTTACTTTTATTAGTTGGAGGCTAATTACTTTACAATATTGTAGTGGTAGGGATTTCTTTTTTAAAGCTAGGCATCTCCAACATAAAATCTAATTTTTTTTTAATGTCAAACGTTGTAGCTGTACTCTTCCTCCCTCCTCCCTCAGATTTTATACCACATCATAAGGGAAGTATATGTTCCATACGTTCTGCAAGTTTTCCAAGAGGAACCCTAACCTAATCTGACACTTGAGGTTTCTGATACTTGATGATTTTAAGAGGAACGTATGTCTCACTATTGGTATTTTTCTCCTTCCCAGTTTTACAGATTACTGATACTTATTCTTAATGTTTAATAGAATACAGGATATGAAAGTCAATTATTTTTAGAAAACATGGTCTCTTAAAGACTCCTTAAGCTAAATGGAAAGTTCCCATATTAGAAATGTTAGATAGATTTAACCTTAGAACAGATGATTATACTGCTAGTAGATTTTTTTGTTTTGTTTTAGAAAAGTATTACTAGATGAACAAAGAGAAGGAAAGATTGCAGTAAATAATCATTAAATTTGTATTTAAATTAGCAGGACAGTTTCTTTCTGTTTTGAAATGTTCTATGTCCAATCAAATGTAAGAATCCTAAGTCAGAAATTTAGTATAAATTGTGCTTTTTTTTTTTAAAGCATTATCCGCAAATTGGAAGAACATGAGGAATTTTTCCCAGCATTTCAGGCATTTACTAATGATCTACTCAAAATCTTAGGTAAGATTTTTGTCAGAGGTGGATTTTGAGTCTCAGGATGTCATTGGGTTTGAGGAAAGAGTTTTCCTTAGTCACTGTATTAGTGTTTTTACCTAGAGTGGTAGAAAGTGTCTGGAAACCACTAATAGTTCTGAAAACAAACTTCTAACTTGCAGTTAAAGTTGATTGGGGTTAATCTACAAAACAACAGAGAAACACATATTCTTTAAGGAGCTGGGGGCTGCCTTTGTATTAGGACCTTAAAATGAGAAATGATGTTATTCTGGCTAGGCCCACTCTAAGCCTGACTGTCATTGGATAATGAGAAATGTCTGTAGAATTTATGACCTTGATAGGTGTCTTTTTAATTTTTCTTCTTCCTCCTCCTCCTTTTCTTTTCTTTTTTTAAAAAAGATAGTTCCTACCTACTCTTTTTTTAAAATTTAATTTCCTCAGATGATGAGAAATAATATAAACATCTGTAGAAAGGAGATAAGTTTATAAGTTTGTGGAAGGGAAGAGACACATTCTCACTCTTGGTCAGATTGAGGGCTTTAAGGGGAAAAAAATGTAATTAGCTTAGGAATCATAGGCAAAATAAAAACCCACATCACTTACTTTAAGTGTGATTTATTATGGCTATAAAAATCATTAATCTTACCATTAAGAACACTTTTTAGGGAATTCCTGATGGTCCAGTGGCTAGGACTATGTGTGTTCACTGTTGAGAGTGTAGGTTCATCCTCGGTAGGGGAACTAAGATTCTCCAAAACCCAACAAAACAAAATCACTTTTTATTTTTAAAAAGGTTACAGTGATTTATTTACTTCATTAATTCATTATGATTAATGAATTTTTTTTCTGTGTAGCTCATTTGAAATTGAAAGTTTTTTTTTTTGTTTTTTAAAGAATGACTCTTTGACATAGGAAATTAAATTAGAAGAGGAGATAAGGTTTGGTAGAAGATAAAGGAATGAGTAAGTTAAAATTTGGTAAGAAGATGAGTAAATGAAAGGCATATCTGACTGGAGTATATAGCTTAGTTGAACATACATTTTTGTGGCCAATTTTATGTAGACTGGAAGCAACGGAGACAGTGAGTGTACTTTATTCATGCTCATACCTTTGAAAAGATCATGGCAAGGGAAGACATAATTTGAAAGTTTAACTTGAGATTTGAAAATATAGAAATGTATTTATTGCCTTGTATCTCAAAGAGCTTTGTTTCCTGCAATATGATTTTACTTGCTTTGAGGTAGCGATTAACAGTGAGTTTCTTGTCATTAAAAAACATTTTACTAGGTGTGCTAGTAACACTAATTTCATAATCCTTGTATAGATACTTCCTCTCAAATATAATACTCAGCATGGTTCATGTGAGATCATTTGCTTTAATATACAGTGTTCATGTGCTGTTCGGTCACAGTTGAAATTCTGGAATAAATATTAACATTTCAGAAGTTACATCAGTTTTGGCAAACATGACTATTTTTATTATTACTAGATGCGAGGTGGCTTAGTGATAAAGAATCCACCTGTCAGTGCTGGAGATGGGGGTTCGATCCCTGGGTTGGGAAGATCCCCTGGAGAAGGAAATGGCAACCCACTCCAGTATTCTTGCCTGGGAAGTCCCATGGACAGAGGAGCCTGGAGGGCTACAGTCCATGGGGTCGCAGAGTCAGATACAACTTAGCAACTAAACAACAAACAACAACAACAACAACAGATGTCATATTATGCATCTAGAACTACAGAGTGGATTACTGAATATCAGGTATGGCGAAGGACTTCCTTTTTTCCTCATGTAAGTGGTGTGATTAGTTGAGAAAATTCTCCTATCAACCAAGGTTCTTCTCTGTGAGGTTTATTTATAAGGCAGATTTCTTTCCTAGGGAGAAAACAGGTGTGATTTTAGAATGCAGATCGTGGAATAACTTGATCTTTGTACCTTACTTACTACAGTGTAATTCTCAGCTGTGGATTTGCTCTTGTTCTTTTCCTTTCATGTATCATCTGTGTTCCGACAGAAGAGATCCCTAAGTCTTTAGATGGAGGCCCAGGAAAGAGAAAGGGCCTCTCCTAGGGATTTCACCATGTAAGCTCACCCATATATTAGTTAAAGAGGCAGTAACATAATGTCATAAATATGGTGAGTAGGAACTGTTGTTAAGAGCACACTGCTAATGAGATTAATATCAGAGTCAGAAGATGCTTTTGTAGGTAGCTTTTACAAACAAATGTCCTGTGAATCAGTGATACACTTTTAGAGAAGAATTTCATGTGCTTGAAAGCACTAGTGATGTTGCCTTTGTGTTTGAGGTTTGCCTTTGCACAGAGATTATCATTTCATCTGAGCCTAACACTGGATGAAGCTACTGTTTTATTATTGTTTTTCTGTTACAGAAATTGATGACTTGGATGCCATTGTACCTGCAGTAAGGAAATTAAAAATACTTTCATACTGAAAACAAATCAAATCATTTTTACTGTGTAAATTGCATTCTTAACATCCTAAGTATTTTGTAGGCTTGATCTTACTCTGAGACATGGGTTATAAAATGTATTTACCCCAAAATTTACCCCCTTCTTTCTATTGAGGCCTCATCTGTATAATTTTTATTGACTTTGAGATTCTTTTATAGAAAACAATTGCTAAGTTTAATTAATAAATTAACTTTAGATCCTTGAATAATTCTTAAGCAGTTCTTGAGTACTTAAAATTTAAGATTGTTTTAAAGTACAGTGTGTGAATAAGAGAGAAACTCAGGGAGAGATAATGCAAGTAATAGAAAGGTTGCATTTAAGTTCAGAGTTTAGTGACGTTTTTGGTTCTAGGAACAAGGAATGCCAATGTCTGTCTTTATCCAACCAGCAGGAAGCTATTGCTTTCCTGGCAAGGAAATGGCACATTCTGTTAAGATATCTCTCATAACATTTGCCCTTTCAGAGCAGAAGGAACAAAAGAAAGAAGGAAAAAAAATTTTTCCTGTTAGGATAGGAAAGGATTATGAGGTAAAATAGACGAGTAGGTGTTAAGTCTCTCATTTTAAAAAGTGTCTTTTTTACTATCTTCATGTGATGTACCTTTTATAAGGGCATGAAATCTTAAATAAAATTTTGTAAAGAATTTCCAAATGTAAGTGTTCTCAGTGACTTCTTTGTATTCCTCACAAACAATGAGTCATATTCTCTTACTAGTCTGAGCCTTCCTTGGGCAACTGGTTCACCCTTGCTACATTTTCTGTAAGAGTAGCTTTCTTGCCACTTTCTACATATTCTCTGTTCTCAGTATTCATTCTGATTTTCTTAAAGGATAACTGTTCTGCTTCACATCCACGAGTACAGATCACTTTGGATTGCTGCTGCTCCCTTACTCTCTACCCCCACTTTTATAACTTCTCAGTTATTCTTGTTCATTGTCATATAGAATACTGTAAAGATTTCCAGGAAGCAGCATAGTGGAATGCAGAGAATAAATGTCAAAATATAAGCACTCAGATCCTTAGTGGGGTGACCATAGGGATTAGAAGTAAGGTAATATCTTGGGTTTTTTTTAGATTTAGAATTCTTTGTTTTGTTTGCCTGCAATTACATTTCTTAACACTAGCCCACGATTTGTGAAAAAACTTGTGTCTTTGAGGGCTGGGTAGAAAAAGTATTTGGATATTCAGTAATATACATGCTCTTAGTTAATTAGAACTCCAAGAAATTTATTGTGAGCCAGTTTGGAAATCCAGTGACTTTTGAAAGGAAGAAATATAATTTTTTTAATTGCAGCATAGTTGATTTACAATTGTGTTAGTTTCTGGTGTAGCAAAATGATTCAGTTTTATGTGTGTGTTTGTATGTGTATACACATATTCTTTTTCATCTTCTTTCCCATTGTGGTTTATTATGGGCTTCCTTGGTAGCTCAGATGGTAAAGAATCTGCCTGCAATGTGGGAGACCTGGGTTTGATCTCTGGATTGGGAGGATTCCCTGGAGGAGGGCATGGCAACCCACTCCAGTATTCTTGCCTGGAGAATCCACCAGGACAAAGGAGCCTGGCAGACTACAATTCATGGGGTTGCAAAGACGTGAGTGTTTACAATTATAATAGTTTATTTTATTGTAAAAGTTTATGTAATTTACAATAGTTGATTTACAGTTGTGTTAGTTTCTGGTATAGCAAAATGATTCAGTTTTGTGTGTGTGTGTGTGTGCATGTGTATACACACATTCTTTTTCATATTCTTTTCCATTATGGTTTATTGTAGGACACCAAATATAGTTTCTGTGCTATACAGTAGGACCTTGTTGTTTATCTGTTTTATATATAGTAGTTTGTATCTGCTAATCCCAAACTCTTAATTTATCCTTCCCCTACTCCCTTTTCCCTCTGGTAACCATGAGTTTGTTTTCTGTGTCTGTAAGTCTGTTTCATAAATAAGTTATTTATGTCATATTTTAGAGTTCACATACAAGTGATATCATATGGTATTTGTCTTTCTTTTTCTGACTTACTTCACTTAGTATGATAGTCTCTAGGTCCCTCCATGTTGCTGCAAATTGCATTATTTAATTCTTTTTTATGGCTGAGCAATATTCCATTGTATATATGTACCACATCTTCTCTATGTGTTCCTCTGTTGGTGGGCATTTAGGTTGCTTCCATGTCTTGGCTATTATAAATAGTGCTGGTATGAACATTGGGATGCATGTATCATTTTGAATTATCATTTTCTCTCTATATATGCCCAGGAGTGGAATTGCTGGATCATATGGCAACTCTAATCTTAGTTTTTTAAGGAATCTCCATGCTGTTTTCCATAGCGGCTGCACCAGTTTACATTTCCACCAACAGTGTAGGGAGTTCCCTTTTCTCCACATCCTCTCCAGCGTTTGTTATTTGTAGACTTTTTAATGATGGGCATTCTGACTGGTGTGAGGTGGTACCTGACTGTAGTTTTGATTTGCAGATAAGAAGTATAATTTAAAAATTATTTTATCAGAATTTTGTCAGCTAGTTTAAGAGAGCCTGTGGTTAACTCTTAGTTTAAAACAGGAGTTTTAAAACTCTTCCTCAAAGGCCTAGGCATTTTTTTGAGGGCCACTGAGAGGGATGGTGGCACTACTGGGGAGAACATTAGGCCCTCTCTATCATATCTACTTTTATCCTGGCAATTCTACTTTTATCCAGTTGTAATTATTTAAAGTATAAGTACTGCAACCATTGATTGGCTGTTGATTTTTTACCATTTTATGGATGTATAATTGACATATAATAAATTGTGCATAAACAATTGTTGTTGTTCAGGCGCTCAGTCATGTCTGACTCTCTGCAACCTCATGGACTGTAGCATGCCAGGCTTCCCTGTCCTTCACTGTCTCCTGGAGTTTGCTCAGATTCATGTCCATTGAGTCAGTGATGCCATCCAACCATCTCATCCTCTGTCATCCCCTTCTCCTCCTGCCTTCAATCTTTCCCAGCATCAGGGTCTTTTTCGATAAGTCGGCTCTTCGCATCAGGTGGCCAAAGTATTGGAGGTTCAGCTTCAGCATTAATCCTTCAATGAATATTCAGAGTTGATTTCCTTCAGGATTGACTGGTTTGATCTCCTTGCAGTCCAAGGGACTGTCAGGAGTCTTCTCCAACATGACAGTTTAAAAGCATCAATTCTTTAGCGCTCAACCTTCTTTATAGTCCAACTCACATCCATACATGACTACTGGAAAAAGCATAGCTTTGACTAGATGGACCTTTGTCAGCAAAGCAATATCTCTGCTTTTTAATATGCTGTCTAGGTTTATCATAGCTTTTCTTCCAAGGAGCAAGCGTCTTTTAATTTCATGGCTGCAGTGATTTTGGAGCCCAAAAAAATAAAATCTGTCACTGTTACAATTTGATAAATCCTGATATACATATACATCTGTGAAACCATCAAAATAGTATACCTGTTGTTCCAAGAGTTATTTCTTTGCCCTTCATGACCCCTCCCTATTCCTATCCCTAGGCAATAGCTGATCTGCTTTCCATCATTATAGACATTTGCATGTGACAGGATTTTATATAAATGGAATCATGCCATATGTTCTCATTTTGTCTGGCTTCTTCCACCCAGCATAATTAATTTGTGATTTTTTTGCATGTTGTTGCATTTATTTCCTGTCCATTCCTTTTTATTGCTGTGTAGTATTCTATTGTATGAAGATACCACAATTTGTCTATCCATTCATCTGTTGGTGGAAATTTAGGTTATTTCCAGTTTTTGACTACTACAAATTTCGTAGTAGTGTTCAGGTCTTCATATGGACATATACCTGATATCCATTGACTTGAAAACTGTCATATTTTTGTTTCATTGATACAGGTGGAAGTGTAAATTTGCTTCCTGCTAGTCCTGGTTAAAAATAAAGTATCTGAAAACATGTAGTGTTTCTTATGTTGTCTTTCATTTTTTTTTAGTTGTATTTTACTGTAGTCAGAGAATATGGTCTTTTGGTATTGAATTTTTGGAATTCATTGAGATTTTCTTTGTGACTTTAATCTGATGAATTTCCACATATTCCACTTGTGCTTTAAAAAGTCTAATCTCTAATATATACATATATGTGTGTGTATATATATGTAGTGTTATTAATATATTATTTAAATCAACTTCATTTCTATCATTTTTTTTTGTCCACTTGATTTAGTTTATGGGAAATTCTGAAATCCCTGAACTTGTCAAATTTTGTTTTTTTATAAGTACTTTAAGAAGTACTTTGGCCTGTTTTATAAGTACTTATAAATTCATAGTCAATAATATCTTCTTGATTAATATCTCTTCATTGCTATACATGCTTTTACCTTGAATGTAGTTTTGTCCTTTTAGTTAATAGTTGCTGGATATTCTTTTCCTTTTTTTCTTCTTATTTCACTAATTGTTTTTTATATGTTATAAAATACAACACATATACTAAGTACAGTAAAAACCATAAATTTCAAGTATAATAATGATTATAAAGTGAACACCCATGCAACATCCAAGAAATAGAACATCACCAGCACTCCGAAAGGCCTTCCCCACACGCCATATGTGTCTTCCCCCAAGAGATAATCATTAGCTTGGCTTATGTTAATCATTTACTTGTTTTTTCTTTTTTTTTTTAAATAGTTTTGCCAGTTTTGTGTGTATGCCTAAACCAAGATAGTTGAGTTTTGCTGGTTTTGAGCTTTATAAAAATAGAATCATGCTGTATGTTCTTCTTAATTCTTTTGTTCAACATTATGTTTGTACTATTCATCATATTGTTTTATGTAGGTCCAGGTCATTCATTTTCATTGGTGTCTGGTATTCTTCTATGAATGTTCCATAATCCATTTGTTTGTTGTTCTAGGGGTTGGCATTTGGGTTGCTTCCAGTTCTTGGCTATTGCGAGCTACTGCTGTGAACATTCTTGTACACGTATCCTTGTTCACTTGTGTGCAGGTTTTATAGAATCAATATCTAACAGGCAAAATTGCTGGGTCTAGTACTCTTGCCTGGAAAATCCCATGGACGGAGGAGCCTGGTAGGCTGCAGTCCATGGGGTCACAAAGAGTCGGACACGACTGAGCGACTTCACTTTCACTTTTCACTTTCATGCATTGGAGAAGGAAATGGCAACCCACTCCATTGTTCTTGCCTGGAGAATCCCAGGGACGGGGGAACCTGGTGGGCTGCCGTCTATGGGGTCACATAGAGTTGGCCACGACTGAAGTGACTTGGCAGCAGCAGAGGAAAACACATCTAATGATGTGAATGGATCCTCTGGGGTTATATAGTGTGTGACTTTGATAGATCATATGTATTTTAACTTTAGAAGAAAATGCCAAACTGTTTTCCAGAGTAGTTGTACCAACTTATACTCCCACCATTAATGTTTGAAGGGTCCCCAGTTTTCCATATTTGACCAACTTTTGATGAGTGTTTTTTTTTTTTGCCAGTATAATGTGTAGAGCTCTTAGTGTGACTTTAATGTTTATTTTCCTGATTACTAATGAAGTTAAACATCTTTTCCTTTGTTTCTTTTAGTTTGTAGTTTATTTTTGAAGTGCTTGTATGTGTCTTTGGTGTCTTTTTCTGTTGGACAGTCTGTCTTCCTATTGATTTGTAAGAGTTATTTATATATTCTAGACATGAACTATTTGATGATTACACATGTTGCGAATGCCTTCTTCCATTGTTTCCTCTTTCCTTTTTCCTCTAGTGTCTTTTCATGAACTGAAGAACTTAATTTTAATATAGAGAATATAGTTAAAGATGTAGAGATATAGTCAGTGCTCTTAGTGTCTTATGAAATCTTTCTCTAGTCACAAATTGTAAAGTTACTCTCCTGTGTTATCTTACAGCTGTATAGTTTTGCCTTTCACACTTAGTCTAATATACCTGGAGGTTTTTTTTTTCTTAATGTGGTATAAGTAAAGGACTGTTACCTTTTCTGTTACAGATACCCAGTTGTTTCAGCACTGTTTATTGCAAATCTATTATTTCCCCTCTGCTTATAGTGTTAACTTCTGTCATATATTGAATATCTATATGTGAATGGGTCTGTTACTGGACTGTCTTCTATTCTTCTGGTCCATTTATCTACCCCGCACTAGTATCCTGCTGTCTTCATTATTTTAACTTTAAAATAAACTTTGGTATCCCACCCTTTGTATTTCCATGTGTATTGAGTCTGATTATTAAATTATACACACAGACACACGCACTACATATTGAGATTTTTATTGAACTTTCATTAAACATAGGATCAGTGGGGAAAATCAGAATCTATAATGTTGGATCTTCAAACTCCTACTGTAGCATAGCTCTCCACTTGGTTAGGTTTACTTTAACATTTCCTAATAAAGTTTCATAATTTTCCTGTAGGGATTATTGCTAGATATATTCATAGTATTTGATCTTTATGCATTTATAAGTTGTCTTTTTAAAATTTCATTTCCCACCTGTTTCAGAAATAGAGAACTATAATTGATTTTTGTTTTTTTTGCAAGTGCTCTGGCCTGGTGCACTGGGAAGACCCAGAGGAATCAGGTGGAGAGGGAGGTGGGGGGGGATCGGGATGGGGAATACATGTAAATCCATGGCTGATTCATGTCAATGTATGACAAAAACCACTACAATATTGTAATTAGCCTCCAACTAATAAAAATAAATGAAAAAATATATATATATAATTGATTTTTAAATATTTACTTTGTACTCAACATTCTTGCTGGAAACTCTGATTAACTCTAGCAGTATATCTTTAGATTATTTTGGATTTTTATACTTATGATCATATCATCTGCATATAATAACAATTTTGATCAGATATACCTGTTTTTCCTTACCCAACTACATAGGCTACAATATAAGGCTGAATAGAAGTGGTGATAGGAATCAACCCTTTCTTGTTGCAGATTTCAAAAGGAAGTCTTTTAACGCTTCACCATTAAGCGTGATGTTGGGCTTCCCTGGTAGCTCAGCTGGTAAAGAATCCGCCTGCAAAGCAGGAGACCCCGGTTCAATTCCTGGGTTAGGAAGATCCACAAGAGAAGGGATAGGCTACCCACTCCAGTATTTTTTTTTTTCCCCACTCCAGTATTCTTGGGCTTCCCCCGTGGCTCAGATGGTAAAGAATCTGTCTTCAGTGTCAGAGACCTGGGTTCGATCCCTGGCTTGGGAAGATCCCTGGAGAAGGGGATATCTACTCATCCCAGTATTCTGGCCTAGAGAATTCCATGGACAGAGGAGCCTGGCAGGCTACAGGCCAGGGGGTCCCAAAGAGTCGGACATGACTGAATGACTTTCACTTGCTACCATTACTATAAACAGAAGTCTAAACTATCCTTGGGTTTCTCGTTTTCATCCTTTTACTTTCAACACTTCTGTGTGTTTGGAGTGAACCTCTTGTAAATAACATATAGCTGTACTTTTAATTTTCATGGAATTTGACATTATAGGTTTTAATAGTGCCTTTATGATGATTGTGACTCAGCTGGTAAAGAATCTGCCTGCAATGTGGGAGACCTGGGTTCAATACCTAGTTTGGGAAGATCCCCTAGAGAAGGGAATGGCTACCTACTTCCAGTATTCTGGCCTAGAGAATTCCATGGACTATATATAGTCCATGGTTCGCAAAGAGTTGGACACATCTGAGCAACTTTCACTTCACCTACTATGATTACAAGTATATTTAGAAGTCTTTTGCTTATTTTTGTATTTTTTATTTATCATATTTTTCTATGCTACTTATTTCTTTCCTATTTTTTTGGAGCAGTGTTGAATTTTTATTCTTCACTACTGATTTGGAAGTTTTATATTTCAACTCTCTTGATTTTTCTATTGTTACTCTATATTATTGGTTATCTTAAAAATTTTAATACACACTTAGTCAAGGTCAGGTCAGAAGACAAAAACTACATTGCACAGGTAGCCTAACAGGAAACATTTAAAATAAGAATTGCTGACTAGTAAAAGTAGTTAACTGCTAAAAGGAGACAAAAGAGGACTCTAGGGAGTATGCAGTGGTGACTTCAGAAAGCAGATACTACTTACCTCCAGGGATAAAGGAAAGTGAACAAGAAACTTAAGAGTGCCTTCCCAGGAGGCTGAGATTTAAACCTCTGAGTGGAGGTCTGGCTGCCACAGGAACAGCCAACCCACTTGTGGCAAATAAACTTGCCAGAGGGTGTTGGATGGTGCTGAACCATGAAGATCGTGTTTATGGTTGCAGGGCCCAAGGGCATGAGCCAAGAGTAAACTGTGGCTGGTGCTTAGGTAACGGAGAACAGCCTCCACATGACAGTCAGCTAGCTGCCGTGGGTAACAGCACCTCAGGAGAGGAAGAAAAAGCCCCTTCTTCCCACTCTGGCCTTCAAGTGTCTGCAGTGTCCTCAATTGATAAGCCTGACATCAAGACCCCTGGCAGAGGGGAGGAGGCTGTGGTATTTCTAGTATCAAAGCAGGGCCAAGATGGGTTGATTTGGAGCTGTAAGGTAACTAGTAACTGCCACATACAAAGCTATATTTTAAAATATAAAACTCCCTTAGCTTCTTAAATAAGGACTTAAATACTTTTAACATTCCTCTGAACCAGCTTCATGGCTCTTAGATGTCAGTCTGCAAAACTAGCCCAAAACTGGGCTAGTTTTGCAGACTTTTTAGGTTGCTTGCCTCCTTGTTTAAAATAGTCAAGACTTACTTAGGTTTACCTTACATATTTTACAGATTTCTTTACTCTGTGTTGTTTTCCATAAGCCACTCCTGCCTTATGTTGCATTTTGTTTCTTGCTGAAATACATCCAGTGGCCATTTTTCAATTTGGTATTCCCTTGTGCTTCATATTTAAAAAAATTTTTTTTTGCCTGTGAGCTTCCTTTTAGTGGGAATTATCTGCTGTGGTGGTTCCAAGTGTGTCCTAGATGGGAATCACAACCCTAGGGGCAATTTTGTGGTTGTCCCAGTCAGGGCTTGACATGGTTCCAGGTTCTAAACCCAACTTTCACATTAGTTTCAAGGTTTCCAAACTAAGTCAGTTGTGTGTAACTTCAGACTCCATGTTCCTATAGGAGAGAGTAGCTGATTGTTCACCCATTGCTGACAACCAGTTCCTTGTCCTCATTCTTAGCCATGGTGTTTTTTGAGGACAAAACTTTCCAGGCTCCATGTCCCTTACATAGTAGCTTTACCTTCTATCCGGTGCGCTAAAATTCCGGTTCTCTTCAAAACACCCTTTTCAGTTCCTATATGCTACTTTAGATTTTCTCTTTGAACTGTCACTGGAACTTAACCTGTGTTACTTTTTAGTCAATCATGTTTAAAATCATGCTTAAAATTTATGGTTTAATTAGATTTTCTGTGTGTTTGGACTACCGGAAGGATAGGTTTTCACTTGTCTGCTTTGTCTGCCATTTTGCTCAGTAGTTGTTTTAGGGTGGCTAATATTCAGGAAATGATATATGATACATTCCATTTATTCCTCTGGTACTTTATCGTTTCAAAGAACTTGTCTGTTTAGTGAACATTACAATGCCACTGTGAGGTAGATAGGACAGGCATCAATTGTCCTACTTTATAATGAGAATTTGTCACTCAAAACAGCAAAAATAAATTTTATTACACATCTGCCATGTACTTAGCATGGATGTATTAAGTCTTGGATGATAAGGGTGAAAAATCAATTCAAGTAACGAGGTGAATTAGAAAGTAAACAGAAACATCAAATACCAAACACAATACAGATAGTTTCTTAGCATATAACTTTAGTAGATATTTAATAAACATTTTTTTAAATTAAAGGTTACAAGGCAGGGAATTGTTAAAATGAAAAATGTAGAATGTTGATAGTAGATGCCCTAGGTGGGGGGAGAGGCCCTTTCAGTGTGGACTGGCTCAGTGGAGGAGGTGGGTTTGACACAGGCCTCTAAGAGGTGAGTAGGATTAGTAGGGAGGATATATTTGGACAGTTCTGGAACAGAGCATCTGCACATGAATAAGGCAACCAAAAACTGGAGACCTGATTGTGTTCAGTCTAAAACATAAGGAGTGGGCTTGAATTTTGTAGAAAACAGGAGAGAGATAATTTATAAGTGAGAGTAACCTGACAGAAACTTTAAGATGTTACCATTCTTCAGAAAAGCTCAGTGAAAGCAGTGGTGGGAGAGGAAGCAAGGGCAGGGGGTGCTGCCTGAGCAGATAAATGACAAGAAGACTTGACAGCAGCTCTAGGAACATGAGAAACAACAAGAATATTTGGTTTTATAAAGTCTGAAATGCAAAAGAGGCACTTGTTTAAATATACAGTTTACATAATTTGTTTTTAATGTTGCTTAGGTGAATCAGCCCTCAGAAAAGTGGAGCAGAATTCCCAAACCTATCTAAGAGAGATACAGAAAGCCCCTGTCCTCTCTGGCACTCCAGTCTCCAGTGCTCTGCTGTGGGAGTGCAGACAGACCTGGGCTTGAAACTCTGTTTGCATTTTCCTATGGAAATAATGCCACATGCTGGAGTTTGATCCCAGGCTATCCATCCCACACTGAAGTACTTAACTCAAGGTATATAGGTATATCACTAACATGGTTGTCATCAGGAAAGTATGTTTTAGTTCCACAGCAGATACAGGAACGAACCTCCAGAGGAGTACCAAAGGTGGCAGCCAGTAGAGCTTAGGTAGAGTTAGCTCTCAGCACTTTTGGGTGGGTCACTTTTTAGTCCCATAAAAAAACCTTCCTCCCTGCGTCAGTCCCTGCCCAGGAGTAGTGACAGCTGCTCCACAAGTGGACCTCCCTCATCTTGTGTCTGAGACAGGACACCTGGTGTAGACATTCATGCAAGTCCTAAGTCAGTGAAAGTTCACCACTGAGGTTCTGATCATTTGTTAGGCACAAAGACCCCACTTCTATTTGGATTTAAACAATTAAACCCAACCAAGAAAGAGCAGTTCTTGCTTTTACATGTGTTTACCTCTGCCTAATACTACCCAGTCATGCAGTTATACTGCACACAAGAATGTGTGTGTATGTGTATATATACACATATGTATGTGTATATATATATATATATATATATACACCCACACATATGTGTATTTTCAAATGGTATTGTGATTTAAATTACAAAATATACATATGTACACATTTAAAAAATAAAGATGTTGTTCATCATCAACTTCTAGGCTGTCCATCTGCAGTCAGCTCATACCTGTAAGACAGTTGGGTTTGAACTTGTGTTAGTATTGTGAGTGTGTTGTGGCAATATCAGGACAAGTGGCCTAGTCTATCTTACCTGGGCCTGTGGGACCAGCAGAACTCATCTCTGTAAGTTGACCAGCCAAGGTTAAGACTAGAGCTTACAGAGAGGTTCTTTAGATAAGTGAAGTCTGTAGGCAGTAAAGCCTGAAGTAAAAGTGATAATGTCCCCCTCCTTGATAAGATATTGAAGAGGGAAAAACTTTGGAAAGAGAATATGGGCAACCACCTGAGATAAATTGAGTAGCAGATTTAATGTGATAAAATGAAACCACTCACTTACCACTGTGAGAAGCCCTTAATCAGATCTTCTTTTGATAAGTCAATCAGTACCTAAACAAGCACAGATTATCAGTTCTCTTCCTCAAAACTGCATTAAATGGAAACATACTGGGATAAATGAAACTGATCCTAAAAAGGGCCTCCTTGAGTTTTGAGCAATAGCTCTTTTTCTTTGGCTTTCAATATATAGAACCTCTCCAGAAGGACAGTACTGACACCAACCTCAGTGTCCTAGGAAAAGGTGAACTGCTATTTGCAGTTGTACCTCAGGAATTTACTTAACAAATGTTTTAGAGAAAACAGCTTGCCTTTACTTATAAACTGATCCAGAATTTTAAGCAAGACACTATAGTTTTCTCAACAATAAAAATGGGACTATCATCACCTACTTCATAGAGTGGGCTTTAAAAAATGAGCATAAGATAATGTTTAAAATACAACAATTACAGAGTGTACAAATACCATTCTTTTTTGTCTCTCCTTCCTGAGGATTATATTTTCTTTACTTCTGACTTTAAGTTAAAATCACATTCACCACAGAAGTCTTGACATAAAGAGATCCAAGCTTCACACAATGCTGTACTTATGAAAGCAATACTTAATATCATAGTAGAGGTTCAGATACTTTTGTAGTGATAAACTTGGATATTCTTGAGTTTCTTAAAATAGGGTTTATTATATTAATTTATATAGTTTAGTTTTAAGATTATTTTTTAAAAGGCACAAAACAAAAAACCTCCCAGTGAGGCTGTAGCTTCCTTAAAGTCAGTTCTGATAACAAACTGATGATCCCATCAAAACTTCAGCAAGGATGTGTTCCCCCTGTGAACTCCAGGTAGCCGCCAGGAGGGAAAGAGTACCAAGACCCCCTTTTGTGCTTACCTTTCCCAGTTCCTTCCTTCTGTGTGAGCCAAGTGGTCTACTGTTTTTCACTGCGACATCTAGTGACCTCTTCTTTACTTCATCCATGGAAACAAAAAATTCAAATCTTTAAGGAGCAGAAAGTCAGAAATGAGATTTATATATTTTAATTATTTTCATTGAAAATCTCTAGTGTTTCATCCATTTTCCTACCTTTAAAACAGAAGATACAGACTGTCTACTGTTCTAGATACTATAAAGAATCTAGAGCAGTATTAGGTTACAGCAGATACTTGCTGCATCATTATTATAGATAATCACTGTCCTGTTACAAAACCTGGAAGTGTCAAGAGGCCATTTACCCCTCTTGAGAAGCTGCTTGGACTACTGTGCTTTGGGGTTGTTTCTTTCTTTCTCTGACTCTACTCTGGTTGTCACTCTGTTCAGCTGTCCCTTCTCTCTGAACTGTGCCTGCTCATAGGACCACCTCAACCCCCTTTTGTTTTTTTCTGACCAACTAAGGGCTAGGATGCTGAATAATTAGTTTTGCTGAAATTGCATGGAAAAAAGTAGCTTTTTCCCACTTGTGCCTGTGGAGTAAGGCAGAGGAATCTTAGTATACAAGCTTTGTCACATACTCACAAGAGGCCTCTGGACTCCTTACTTCAGGATTTTTTTTTTTAATCTTTAAATTTTTTTAAATTGAGTGAAGATTATTTAAATTCAATAGTGCTTTACACTTCAAAAGTTTGACATGCATTATTTAATATAATCCTATAATATATCTTAATTTTTTTTAATTGAGATATAAATGACATAGCATTATTAAGTTTTATGTGTCCAATAATGATGTGATTTGTATATGTTATAAAATGTCAGTCTAAATCACCACATATAGTTACAACAAATTTTTTTTCTTGTGATGAGAACTTTCAAGATCCACTCTCCTTGCTATTTTCAAATATGTAATATAGTATTATTAACTATAGTCACCATGCTATACATTATATCCCCATGAATTACTCACTTAATAGCTGGAAATTAGTACCTATTGACCCCTGCCATCTATTTCACACACACCCTAATCTCCACCTCTTGTAACCACAAATCTCTAGATATATGAGCTTGGGTGTTTTTGTTTGGTTGTTTTTTTGATATTTTTAGGTTCCACATATAAGTGAGATCGTAAGTAATTATCTTTTTCTAACTTATTTAACTTAGTATAATGCCCTCAAGGTCTATCCATGTTGCAAATGGCAAGATTTCTTTTTTTATGGACATTTAGGTGTTTCCATGTCTTGGCTATTGTAAGTAATGCCACAGTGAATATGGGTGTGCATATATCATTTTGAATTACTGTTGTTTTAATAAATACACAGAAGTAGAATTGCCTGGTAGTATGGTAGTACTATTTTTTTATTTTTTTGAGGAACCTCCATACTGTTTTCCATAGCTGCCCCAATTTACCTTCCCAGCAACGGTGCCCAAGGCTTCCCTTTTCTCCATATCCTTACCAACACTTGTTATTTCTTTTTTATAATAACCATTCTCACAGATATGAGGTGATATCTCATTGTGGTTTTGATTTGCATTTCCCTAATGATTAATGATGTTGAGCATCTTTTCATGTACCTACTAACCATCCATATTTCTTCTTCAGAAAAATGTCTATTCAGAGCCTCTGCTCATTTTTTAATCAGATTTTTTTTTTCTGTAGAGTTCTGTGAGTTTTAATATAGATTTTGGATATTAACTGCTTACTATATATGATCTACAAGTATTTTTTTCCGATTTGGTAGGTTGTCTTTTTATTTTGTTGGTTTCCTTCGCTGTGTTTTAATGTGGTCTCAAGTTGCCTCACTTGTTTAGTTTTGCTTTAGTTGCCTTTGGTCTTGGTGTCTAATCCAAAAAATCATCACCAAGACTGATGTCAGTGAGTTTAACTCACCTAAGTTTTCTTCTAAGAGTTTCATAGTTTCAGCTCTTACATTCAAGTCTGTAGTCCATTTTGAGTTAATTTTTGCGTACAGTGTAACAGTGTAAGATAGTGGTGGAATTTTATTCTTTTGCATGTGACTGTCCAGTTTTCCCAATACCACTTGTTGAAGAGACTGTGCTTCTGCCATGATACATTCTTGTCTCCTTTGTCATAAGTTAACTGGCCATATATGTGTGGGTGGGTTTATTTCTGGGCTCTTTATTCTGTACAGTTGATGTCTCTTCATGCCAGTACCATACTGTTTTGATTATTATAACTTTGTAAAATAGTTTGATGCCTGGAGGCATCAGGGAGTATGATGCCTCCAGCTTTGTTCACCTTCCTCAAGATTCCTTTGACTCTTGTGGTTCTATGCAAATTTTAGGATTTTCTATTTCTGTAAAAATGCCATTAGAAGTTTGATTGCATTGAATCTATAGATTGCTTTGTATAGTATGGACATTTTAACATTATTAATTTTTCCAATTCATAAGCATAATGTATCTTTCCATTTGTTTGTGTTGTCTTTGATTTCTTCCATCAGTGTTTTAGTTTTCAGAGTACAGGTCTCTTATCTCCTTGGTTAGATTTACTCCTAGATATTTTATTCTTTTTGGTGCAGTTTTGAATGGTTTTCTTAATTTCTCTGATACTTTGTTGTCAGTGTATAGAAATGGAATGGATTTCTGTTTATTAGGTTTGTATCCTGCAGTTTTACTGAATTCATTAAATAGATTTTTGGTGGCTTCTTTAGGATTTTCTTTATAAAGCACCATGTCATCTTCAAACAGTGACAGTTTTATTTCTTCCTTTTTATTTTCTTTTTGTCTGATTACTATGACTTGACTTTCCAATACTGTGTTGAATAAACCTGGTGAGAGTGCTGGTCTTGTAAAGTGGGTCTGCAAGTGTTTCCTTGTCTATATTTTGGAAGAGTTTGAGAAGGAATGGTATTAATTCTTCAAATATTTGGTAAAGTTCACTAGTGAAGCTGTGTGGTCCCTGGACCTGTTTGTTGGGAGATTTTTGATTAATGATTTAAACTTCTTCCTAGTAATCAGTCTGTTCACATTTTCTGTTTCTTCGTTATTCAGTCTTGGTAAGTTGTATCTTTCTAGGAATTTATCTTTTTCTTCTGGGTTATCTAATTTGTTGATGTATACTATTCATAGTCTCTTATGATCCTTCGTATTTCTGTGGTATCAATTTTACAGCTTCTGTTTCCTCTTTTTTGCCCTCTTTTTTTTTCCCCTTCGTGAGTCTAGCTAAAGGTTTATCAATTTTGATTATCTTTTCAAAGCTCTTAAGTTTCATTGATTTTTTTTCTGTTTTTTATTTAGTCTCTATTTTCACTCTGAACTTTATTTTCTTCCTTCTGTTAACTTTGGACTTTGTTTATTTTTCTTCTTGTTCCTTGAGATGTCAGGTTAGGTGGTTTGAGATTTTTCTTGTTTATGATATATGCATTTACTGTTATGAAATTTCCTCTTAGAACTGTTTTTGCTACATCCCATAAATTTTGTTATGTTACATTTCCATTTTCTTTGAACATATATTCTTATTTGTCTTGATTTCTTAACATGATTTTAGTCTTCTTAAATTTAAGACTTGTTTGTGGCAGCCTAGTATATGATCTATCCTGGAGAATGTTCTGTGGGCACTTGAGACAGTGTATTCTGCTGCTTTGGGATGGACTGTTCTATGTATTAGACCAGTTCATCTGGTCTAGCAAGTCATATACAGCTAATGTTTCCTTATTGAATTTATCAGATGATCTATCCTTTGTTGAAAGTAGGGTACTAAAGTAGCCTCCTTCAATTCTGAATGATAAGTTTCCCCAGTAGAGTATTTTTGGTTGGAAGCATTTTCCTTTCAGCAGTTTGAATATATTGTGCCACTCCATTCTGGCCTGAAAAGTTTCTGCTGATAGTCTTACGTTGGGGGCTGGAGGGATGTAATTACTTGTTTTTCTCTCACTGTTTTTAAGATTATCTTATCTTTAATTTTAGATATTTTAATTATAATGTATATGGTATCAATCATGTACTAACAAGAGACCTCTGAATTCTTTACTTCTAGGTTTACATTTAAGATCAAGGTTGCCAAGTCTGCCTTGTAGATAATCCAGGCATATCTTGCTGTTACAATTTCAAGAGAGAATTACTAACAGATTAGGTTTGTCACAAAAGTCAACCTCCTGTGTTCCCACATAACAGTTTTGACATCCTTTTATGTCAGAGCTCCCCTTGAAGGCAACATCTTTCACTTGTGTGACTGCAGAATATAGGATGGTGCCTAATATTAATAGAAAGTGTTCAATAAATATTGAACGAATTAATTCTCTCTCCCCACATTCTTTCTTGATATCAATGAACTAAAAATGTAGCTTTTGAGGGAACATATTAGTCTTTAGACATGACCCAAAAAAGAACTCAGTACAACTCTTTTTAAAATGAGTAGTTATTGATCAAGATAAGCAGAAACAAACATTATTAGGTAAATCATCCTAGGCTGGCTAGCAATATCTTCTCTTAGGATCCCACAGCAAAAAGAAGTAAGCACAAATCAAAAATAAGAATATTAAAGATAAGACTTACCACCACAGACTCATCAAAAGCAAGAAATGTGATTAGACTCTACTAATTTTGTCCCCAAGGACATGGGTGGACACACTGGGGGAGGGTATCTGTTCCACCTGTGCTTGTTACAGGAGGGAAGACAGGCCAAAGAGCTTGGAACTTTGGAGGACATTTTAGGTCCTTAGGTTCAAGGTATGTTTGTTTATGTTTGAAAACAAACATCTGACTAGATTCAAATCTTTTTGCTGCCAAAGGGGATTTGTTTAAAGAAAGAGTGTGGAACATTTCATAATCAGGAACGCTTTGGTCCACACAGGCAAGAAAAGTGGGTGACTGTTTTGCTAAACTTCTCTGGCAGTCGTTTTCTCCCACAAAATGTAGAAGCTTCATGACTATGTTGGTGTCCTGTTCAACCCCAGCCCTTGGCAGTTGCCAGGCACACAGGAGGTACTCAGCAAATACTCGAGTGGCTGGGACACTCTAAGCAGGCCCCCTGGGCCACTTACGTCTCATCAAACAGGGGCTCCAGGGTCTTCCGCTTCACTGAGGTCTTCTTACGACTTGCCCACCTCCTTTCTGGCAACAAGTAGACACGGACGTAGGGATCAGCTCCACTGCTGGTACAGGGCGTCAGGTTTCTGATTTGGTTTCAAAGACATTAAAGAAAAGAGGCCCCTCATTTTGATATAGTGAAAGCACTCATTTGGAGAAAGCTGTACTAGCCATACAGCTTTAGATGGCCTTGGGAATAAAAATGCCCTATAATCTAGACCAAAAAAATCAAAAGTCTGCAGAATTTGGAGGACAAAACATCAGGTGTGTGGTTTTAAAAACGTGTTTTTATGAAGTTTGGGGTAGAGCCAAGTACTTTTCCATGTAAAGGAAGTTGAAGATTCTTGAGAAAATGTCCTGGCTCCAGGGCATCCCAGACAGCTTTGCAGGGGATGTGTCTGAGCAACACCCTTGGTTCTAGAGCCTGTCAGCTCCATCGAGGATCCTGTTAGAGCATTCGAATCTCACTCCTTCCAAGTGTCTACCTTGGGGCTGCCTGCCCCTGCTATTGCTCCAAGCACCCCCACTGATTTTTGGACATCTAATGCTCCCAAGGGATCTTTCCTGGTCCTAGCATCTCTTTACCTGCAGCCGTTGATTAGCACGCTGAGACAGCGCCGCAGACACACATAGCGCACTGTGAGCTGAATCTCACCCAGCCCCCGATGCCCGAGATCCCCGCCTCTGTAAAGAAAGGGCTTGTCATTTCTCTTGCCATTACGGGTGCTGGCCTCTCTCCCCACCCCCAAGAAGCATGTCAGTTAACAAATTAATTCTCAGTAAGGTTCCTTTTAGTTGGAATTACTTCCTATCCCGCATTCATGTATAATTATCCTACTTCACTGTAGGGAGAGCATGGTACCATAGGAAGAACCCTCTAGCAGCATCTGCCTTTATACTATGATTTCTTGTGGAACCTTGGGCAGGTTACTCAACCTTTATGATAGTAAGTTCTGTCTTTCAGGGTTACTGCGAAGATCCAGTTGCTAAGCCCAGAGTCAACACTTAATAAATAGCAGCCATTGGTTACATAATTCCACATTCTTGGCTTTCCATATCATCCCAGTATAAATAACTCTTTAGAATTCAGGATATGTTTTTGCTGTAAGGAACCTTAACAACCAAAGTCCAACACTGTTTTATAGTTGGTATGTAGCTAGAGCCCCACCAGACTTTTGGGCACATGTACACGTGCTTTCTCTCCCCACATCCTGTGTTCTTTCTATCCACCATGCTGTCTTATGAAACCATTTTGTGAAAAACCAAGACTTGCATAGAAAAGTAAGTTCATATCTACTTTTCCATCCAGGGAGGTATTTTTCATGCAGGTCATTTTAGAAAATATTAAGCAGAGAGGTGCATACTCAATGTTGAGGCTGCTAGCTGTCAGGTCAAAGCAGGAAGAGGCCAGGGAGTTGAGCGAGGACATGCTGGGAGCCAGCCCCTTGGGTGGCCATGCGAATGGGGAGGCAGGGCATTTCATGGGTCTGGGTGACTTGATGGGCCCCGGAGAGTGGGGGCCTGGCACAGCCAGGTAGATGGTGGCCAGACTCTTCTTCCCCATGGGTGCACTGTCCTTGCCTTTGGGCTCTGGGCCCGTCTCTTCAAGCATGGGCTTGGTGGCAGTGATGGTGGCAGAAGTGGTGTTCTTGGCGGCTTGCTTGATCTCAGAAGCAGGGTCTGGAAGGCATGGCAGATCTGTAGGGCCCTCTCCCTGGGGTCGGGCTCTAGGGTCCTGGTTGGTGGTGACCTTCTTAATGAACAGAGGGCCTTTCTTTAGGGCTTCAGGTCCTGTGTATGGACTTCCCAGCTCTCGTTCTTCCAAGTGCAGGAACTGTAAGCAGATGACAGGGTTGTTTGTGGGATGGCACATCACTTCCACTTTCTGCCCCGTACTCTCACCTTCACCCCTGGGAAATGGTTCCTTCTCTCTTCTGGGAGGAACAGTTTCCTCAAAACTCCATTCCTTCCTGACTGCCCAATCCAATGGATTTTTACTCCCAGACCTATCTTCTTAACCTCTCTGCCCTGGCTCCCTCTGACCAAACCTTCTCTTTGCCCTTCTTCCTGCCTCAGTAATTGTCATGAAGACTCAGTTGTGTCTCCCTTTTCTCTTTATACTAGTTCTGGCTGCTGGAGACCTGACCCATTTACCTTAGCCTTCCTGTATATCACCAGCTGCCTTCTGGATGTGATCATTTCTAGCCACCACCTTATTCACCGTTGCTTTCCCCTAAAATGTGTTTTCTATCCAGATACAATCATGTGCTCCCAAAGTTTCAAACCTCAGCCATTGTTTCTCCTTCTCCTTTTCCCATCAGTCATTAAGACTCTTCCCAGGAATTTCGATTTCCAGCAATATGGTGATCAAAATATTCTGAAAAACCTCTTGTTAGAAATGCTCAATAAAATGAAACAAACATACGTCTAAATGCATAACCAAATTCACAAGAAAGTAAGGGAAATCCCTAGGTTTAAAAAAAAAAAGCAAAAAAAAGAAGGAAAACTAGAAAAGGTTAACTTTCCGAGGCTTATTTATCAACCTTAGAATCCAAGGGGTTTGGAGATGAGGCCTTGGGTCAGTGTAGGACCCAGGAAGGTGGGATATGTTTAGTGAAAAAGTAGTCTAGGATAAACATTTCACCCACCAGCAAAGACTGGTGACAAGAAATATATCTCAGCCTGGACTATGGCTGGCGGGAGATAAAAGTATTTCCTGAGAATATGGCACTGTATAGGTTTGTCTCCTATGAATTTTGGATTCATATTTATACAACCTGTGGGGTCACAAAACCCAAAGTTTGAAAATTAACATAAAAATGGACTTAGGTTTATAATGTTCCTGAGGTGCCTGGTTGCAGCCAAAGCAGAACTTCCTTGGAAGCGAACAACCTCACTTCAAGTCACAAAGCTAACACTGAACACATGTCTGCAACCCCAGTTACCAAATGTAGAAATGAGTCACCATGAAAAAGCATCAACGGACACCACAGACATCAAAATTTAACTCCCAAGATCTTCAGATAACAGGATTAGCAGACATACATTTTAAGTATTTTCAAATGATTAAAGATAGACTAGAAGCATGAAAATAAAATACAACAAAGAAAAGATATTGTAGACTTGGAAAATATAAAGTGAAAAATGAAAAAGTAGCCTTTGAAATAAAAACCGTGAACAGGTTTAACAGCAGATTAGGCATAGCCAAAGAAAGATGTAGTGGTATGGAAAACAGGTCTGAGGCAATTAGAAGGTAGCACCAAGAGATAAAGAGAGAGAAAATATGAAGGTCAGGTCATGTTAAGCCATGGAGATGACAAGGTCCAATGTAATCGACGGAAATGTAGGAGGAGGGATTAAAAGATTGGGAGAGGCAATATTTGAAGAGAAAATGGCTGACAATATCCTGAAATTGATATTAAAAAATATGAATCCATCTATGAACTTCTTCACAACACAGGGCAGATACTTAGTGCTGGGGCAGACCACCCCTTGCCCACCCTGGGGGAAATGGGAGAGATTTACCCGAAGCACCAGTCTCATGGAGATGAGGCTGTCCAGGCCTGAGTGGTCCAGCTGGAAGCGCTGCTCCAGAGTAAGGTCTGCATGGGGGAGAATCTGGCACAGGGGGAACTCCAGCACTCCTAGAGCACACTCTTGGTCGTCATCAAGCACCTGGGCAATGGGCCAGTCAAAAAAAAAGATTATAACCAAGCCCCACCCTCGCCAGCAGTACTCTCTTGGCTCCAGCCAAGACTGAGTTTACTTCAGTAAGGATGTTCTGTGCTTCTCTTAGCCTCTGGTTCTGTTCTGAAAACTGGAAATGAAACCTGACTTGGCCCCTGCCTTCAGTCAGGGCAAGAGAGTGACTCAGGGGTGAGGCAACCATGACCTGTATTAGGCAAGTTTGTCAATACCTGGGGCCTTCAGGACTTTAGGGACTGATGAGCTGTGCTGCTCTATGATGGGACCAAGTACATCATCGTTAATGTCCTGAGTAGTTTTCAACCCAGGCCACACTAGGTGCTATTAATATTTAAAAACTGGAGACTCTGGCAGGGAGTGCCATGGGACTTAAGGGTTTGTCCTTCCACAGCCTCCTCCCCTGGACCTTGGGCACCTGCTCATGAGATGTGGGCCCTCAGTATCCTCTCCTGACTCCCTGGGGAACCTGCTTAAGCCCCCACCCCTCGAGGCTTAGACGCCTCTGAGCTCTGTTCCAAGAGCCCAACTTCATGCAAACCTTCAGATGCAGCTGTTCAGCAGCCACGCTGTGCACGAAGAAGGAGAACACCTGGCTCCATACCGGGTCCTTGCTGCGGGGACAGGTCTGGGGGCAGGAGAGAAAGGGAGTGCTGAAGGGTTAGGTTGGGCAGAGCAGGGTACCAGTGCCCTCTGCTCTCTGTCCACCCAGGGAGAGACCCACACACGCTGCAGCTTGTGGGAGGCACCAGGGCAGGGCAGCCAGACTTGAAGGCGAGGAGAGTGTGCCAGAAACTCTCACAGGGGCTGAAATCCTACCAGCACTAGAACTCACTTCCCCAGGGAGGTAAGGTGGGGGGAGGGCAAGGGGACTTCTGCTGCTGGGGTGATGGAAAGCACATAGGCTAAGAGCCATGCCTAAGCTTGAACCCTGGTTCTGCTTTCTAGCTCTTTGAGTCACTGATTTCTGGTCCCCAGATTCTTGAACTGTAGAACTCTTTTTGTGAGGTTATTTTGAAGACACAGTGATATAAAGCACCTATAATGTGCACTGGCACCTACTCCAGTGTAAGCTAATTCCCTTCACTTTTGCTTCTCTCCCTGAAGTGTTGGGGTCCCCATTTCCTTAGTCTTTGGCTGCACACCAAGCTATCTTACCTTGCTCAGGTGTGTTGTCTTGCCTACAGAGAGCCTGACGTAGGAAGAAGGGTCTCTGCTGACTTTATTCTGTGAGGGGACAAATCCACAAAATAGAGATAGCACCCACAGTGCCAACTTGAGACCCCGCCTCTCAACCCTCAGGAGCATCGGTGGGACCTGAGACCACCCAACCTGCTTCCCTTTGAGAGAAGCCCTCTCTGGTATTCCCAGGGGCCTGGGCTGTCATCACTGCGCCAGCACCTGGGCTGGGCTGACCCTGTGGGGAGCTTCCAATTTAAAGACAGGAGGCGTGACTGGACACAGGTGCTTGTTCCCTAGAGCTGTGGAGACAAGACAGGGTGGAGCTGAGCTCTGGCTTCACCTGAGCTGTGTGACCCAGGCACTTAGCTTCCTGGGTCCTATTTTTAAATGGCAATAAAAATGGACACACAGCCACCATGGGATTCAGGCATAACGGATGTGGGAGGAGCCCAGTGCCCGGCTCACTGCAGACTCAGTGATCCCCACTGAGTCATCATCCCCAGGCTGTGTACACAGCAGACTGCAAGCTGTGGTTACTCGGGAAAAGGAGCTGTCGCTTCCTTTCACACACACACTTACCCTGGCAAATCTGGACAGCTTTTTGGCTTGATATTCACCATTTAGGTACTCAAAAGGGCTTCTCTGCAGCATGAGAAGAGTAGGGTGAATGAGCAACATATGGACATTTGAAAGTGACGGGCACAAGGCAGGGTATGTGTGACACTCTGGTCATGTCACCACTCACCGGCAGGTTGCAGGCGCTCTCCAAGAAGACCACAAGGATGGCAGTGGAAAAGCTCCCATGGTCCTACAAGCAGACACAGACCCTCACTACAAGCAGGAGACACAGACCAGTTTAGGAGAGCCCTCTTCATGGCTCCAGCCTGGCCATACCTCCCCTTACAATCTAGCTCTTTGTTGAGGTTGAAAATACAACTACAGCATGACAGACTCGAGTCAGAACTGGTGGACTTCCCTATGAACTGGGCTGACAGGCACTAACCAATTTTAAGGATCCCATCCACCCTTTGTGGAGATGAGGGCTGAGGGACATGCTCTCCAGAAGGTGGGGCTGGCCGGAGGACCCTGAGCAAGATCTGTGGCTTCAGCTCCCTCCTCCTCCCTCCTGCCCACACACCACTCACAGTGCCCTCCTCCACCTTTTGCCCAGAAGCCTGACACCCTGCAGTCACCTCAGTCACAGCGTCCGGCTCTGTGATCAGTGAAAGCCATTCCAGCCGCAGGTGCAGCCGCCCGCTCGTTGTGTTGTTCAGCGCAAACCACTGCAGGGGGACAGGGAGGGAGCTTGGGGACAGGGCCAGTGAGACCCCGTAAGGCCCTGATAGGGGCTTCAGGGGAGAGGTGAACCAGAGCAGACAGGGTGGGCTCTGGGCTAGGAGAGGTGGTTATGAAAGGCCAGTACTACAGTTCGGGGCGGAAGCAATGCTGTCCACAAGGAGGGGGTTGCAGGTGCCAACTGTACCTCATCCACCACTCTGTTGGTCATGACATCCCCGAGGCAGATCTGCAGGCTGGAATACACAGGGAGTGAAGGTCAGTTCAGCCCAGGGGCAGCAGCAGGCACGGAGGCCCACTCTGAAACGTTTTCAAGTATCTGAGTGGGACCCTCACAACAGGACCTTATTCATCACAAGAATGAATGGAAGACCACTTTGAGCTCAGCCTAAGGAAGAACTGTCTAGCTATTGGGGCTGCTCCCGTTAGGCATGCTGCCCAAGCAGACAAGCAGCTCTGATCCCCAGAGGGGAATAAGCAGATGCTGCTGGACACACTGACTCTGGATGCTCAATGAGGGTGCGCCTGGCATTTTGACTGGGATGAGTCTTCATTGTGCAAAACTGCCCATGCATTGCAGGAATTTAGCTTCTCTGTCCTGTGTCCTCTAAATGCCAGCGGCACCACCTCCCGCGGTCACTAATAACCCAACAGGCCCTTCCATTACCAAAACTGCGTCAGATGCCCTCCAGGGGCTAAGTATAGTTGGCATGAGTGTGAAAGAAGGTAACACATTCACCGTGTGCCTCCCACCTACCCCCCAGCTGGGAGGTCCTGATAGGGGGGAATAATTCCATGTTAACTATTAGAAATGTGCTGGACCTCAAAACACACTTGAAATCAGTTACATAAAATATGAACCACAGACACACTTCTAATCTGTAACATTACAAATGTCACAGCTCCTTTAAGATGGAAATTTTAAAATGGTAAGTCACATCTGGTGGTAAGCTATTTCTTAGCCTGTTAGATTGTGCCTGTCCCATTTTGTTTCTACATTTTAAAGTCACATATACATGGAAACAAGCTAAACAATTTAGGAGTATGAAGATTTGGGTAAAACTGTTCTGCTGCCTCCTAATCCCAGCCTCTGAGATGAGCAGTGGTGTCACTTCCACACCAGCACATGTGAACACACACACATCCTCCCTGGAAAAATGTTTCGACTATTTCCCCCACTTCCTTAGCTATACTGAATATCCTCATGGTCAACATACATAGATCCTACTCATCATTTTTAAAAGCTGTAGGGTATTCTATAGTTTAGCAATGATAAATTTATTGAAATATTCAACCAATGTCCTCTGAGTCTGGTCATGCTTCCAGGTTTTTTGTTTTGCCACCACGGATAGGTCTGCAATAAATGATTGAGGTTTAATGCTTTTTATAGGAGATTCCTGGAATTAGGATGGCTGGACCAGTGTAATTTTGGGGTTCTGATAGCCCCACCCTAGTCCTTTCAATCCTCAGAGCACAGAGGCTCTGTTCCACCACAGAGTGAGCACATGTTTCTTGGGTGCTGGGGCCAGGCTATGCATACCAGCCTTGGCCCTGCCCACTGCTCCAGATGGGACTCTGGGTGCATTATGAAGAGCACAGAAAGCAGAGCCAGTGATGCACAAACTTCAGGACCCCCTTCATGCCTCCAGAGGGCTAGGACTCAGGGCTGGACACCCAGGGGACATCTGGGGAGGAGGTCCATGGCAGTGGTATGGAATGGCAGTACTAGCTGCCTGGCACAGTCACTATGTCAGAGTGTGGTGGGAGCTGCCGGTCCCTGAGTGGTGGGAGTGGAAGTACCTGTGACCCCAAGGGCTAAAGCCCTGCACCCCCAGGTCCAGCTTGGCCCTCCTCACCTGCCCAAGAAGTCGTCCTTGTCAGGATCCTCATCATACAGGTCCACTTCCAGGTCCTGCCCAGGGACTTCATACACTATGAACTGGGAGGAAAGAGAGGTGACTTGACCTGCAGGCCCCAATAGCTGATGAAACAGACATCAAGCATGACCTCAGGGGAGCCAAGTTCCAGCCCTGTCTCCTGGCAGCTCAGAGCCCTGGGCAGGTTCCTGGAGAACCTTACTGGAAGTAGGGAGTGATGCCCTCTCCTGTGGGATGCAGAGACTCAGAGGCAGCTTGTCTAAGACTGTGGCAGGTTGGGGGCCTGGACGGTTGGCTGCTCTGTTTTCTGCCGGGGGCTTGCAGCTTCCAAACTGTGACCCTCAACCTGGCTGTGGGCCTGCCCTACCCACAACAGGTACTGTGGTTGAACTTAAGGGAGAACTTAAGGCTACTGGCATCTGGTTCTGGGGCAGGGAAGGCTGAGAGGGTTGGGGCAGGACTGCCCCTGAGGTTCTGTGAATGGGAAACTTCCAATGACGCTGCCTCTGGTCAGGAGAAGAGGAAGGAATCAGTCAATAAACTAGTCCTCCACCAGAAGCGGCCACCTCTGGAAGCCTAGTGGATCTGGGAAGTAGGTCTGCCTGTCCCCAAGGCCATGCCTGTGGTACAGTTCTGCCCCATGGGTATGTGAAGACCATGAAGGCAGAACCCCATCTTGTTTGGGCGAGCACTGCCCGGAGTGGAGCTCTGGAGAGTAGCTGGGAGCCTGTAAGGAGCCCCTCACCTCAAACACCTCATTCCAGGTTGGGTACAGGTTCTTATAGATGGTCCTGCTCCGGAACTGCTGCAGGCCGATGCTCACCTTGGCGTAGGGGTCTGACTTGCCTCGAATTCCCAGGAAGCTGTCCTTCTGGGCCAGCTTTTCAGCCTCCAGCAAGTGGACTCTGATCACTCCCTGCAAAATGCCCCAATCTGAGGCTCACAGCTATTTCTAGGAACCTCAAAGTCCCCAACTTCAGAGCCAAAGCCATCAGCTATCACAGCAGCCCCATCTCACCCTCTCCACGTCTGCAGACAGAAGCCACAGGGCCATGGAGCGAGTGCTGGCAGGACCCAGGGCTCAGTCCACTGCATCAGGATGCCCACACACATTCCTGCCCTCCTGACCTCCCTTCCTACCCTGTGAACTGGGTATTGGCTGCAGCCATATCCTCCCCCTGTGCCAACCGCCCCACGCTGCCTGAGCCAGTTTCCTCCCGTGTTCCATCCCTGTCTCTAACCCACATGCAGACTGAGATCCAGTGTCATTTCTTCCCAATACCCAGATGTATACGCCTCTGTGGGCACTGCATGATGCTCACAGTAGGTCCCTGGGCTCATCAAGGCCCCAGCACTGAGTTGCCTCATTCCCAACACTCTGGGCTACATCTTAAGCCAGAACAGAGCACAAGAATTAGGAGAAACACTTAAGGGGACCAGGAGGGCTCCTGTCTAGCACTATTTTTTTTAAATATCAGTAAATAAATAAGACAGTAGGCACTGACAGAAGGCGTCAGAAGGCAGACAGACTGAAACCACAATCACAGACAACCAGCCAATCTGATCACAGGACCACAGACTTGTCTAACTCAATGAAACTAAGCCATGCTGTGTGGGGCCACCCAAGACGGACGGGTCATGGTGGACCCGTCTGACAGAAGGTCTGACAGAAGGTGGTCCCCTGGAGAAGTGAATGGTAAATCACTTCAGTATTCTTGCCTCGAGAACCCCATGAACAGTATGAAAAGGCAAAAAGATAGGACACTGAAAGATGAACTTCCCAGGTCAGTAGGTGCCCAATATGCTACTGGAGATCAGTGGAGAAATAACTCCAGAAAGAATGAAGGGATGGAACCAAAGCAAAAACAACACCCAGTTGTGGATGGGACTGGTGATAGAAGCAAGGTCCGATGCTATAAAGAGCAATATTGCATAGGAACCTGGAATGTTAGGTCCGTGAATCAAAGCAAATTGGAAGTGGTCAAACAGGAGATGGCAAGAGTGAACATCAACATTCTAGAAATCAGTGAAATAAGAGGGACTGGAATGGGTGAATTTAACTCAGATGACCATTATATCTACTACTGTGGGCAGGAATCCCTTAGAAGAAATGGAGTAGCCATCATAGTCAACAAGAGTCTGAAATGCAGTACTTGGATGCAATCTCAAAAATGACAGAATGATCTCTGTTTCCAAGGCAAACCTTTCAATATCACGGTAATCCAAGTATATGCCCCGACCAGTTAACACTGAAGAAGCTGAAGTTGAAGAGTTCTATGAAGACCTACAAGACCTTCTAGAACTAACACCCAAAAAATATGTCCTTTTCATTATATGGGACTGGAATGCAAAAGTAGGAAGTCAAGAAACACCTGGAGTAACAGGCAAATTTGGCCTTGAGTACAGAATGAAGCAGGGCAAAGGCTAACAGAGTTCTGCCAAAAGAACACACTGGTCGTAGCAAACACTCTCTTCCAACAACACAAGAGAAGACTCTACATATGGACATCACCAGATGGTCAACACCGAAATCAGATTGATTACAGCCTTTGCAGCTAAAGATGGAGAAGCTCTATACAGTCAACAAAAACAAGACTGGGAGCTGACTGTGGCTCAGATCATGAACTCCTTATTGCCAAATTCAGACTTAAATTGAAGAAAGTGGGAAAAATCACTAAACCATTCAGGTATGACCTAAATTAAATCCCTTATGACTATACAGTGGAAGTGAGAAATAGATTTAAGGGACTAGATCTGATAGACAGAGTGCCTGATGAACTATGGATGGAGGTTCGTGACATTGTACAGGAGACAGGAAGCAAGACCATCCCCAAGAAAAAGAAATGCAAAAAAGCCAAATGGCTGTCTGAGGAGTCCTTACAAATAGCTGTGAAGAGAAGAGAGGTGAAAGGCAAAGGAGAAAAGGAAAGATATACCCATTTGAATGCAGAGTTCCAAAGAATAGCAAGGAGAGATAAGAAAGCCTTCCTCAGCCATCAATGCAAAGAAATAGAGGAAAACAATAGGATGGGAAAGACTAGAGATCTCTTCAAGAAAATGAGAGATACCAAGGGAACATATTATGCAAAAATAGGCTCAGTAAAGGCCAGAAATGGTATGGAACTAACAGAAGCAGGAGATATTAAGAAGAGGTGGCAAGAATACACAGAAGAACTGTACAAAAAATATCTTCACGGCCCAGATAATCACCAAGGTGTGATTACTCACACTCATCTAGAGCCAGACATCCTGGAATGTGAAGTCAGGTGGGCCTTAGAAAGGATCACTATGAACAAAGCTAGTGGAGGTGATGGAATTCCCATTGAGCTATTTCAAATTCTAAAAGATGATGCTGTGAAAATGCTGCATGCAATACGCCAGCAAATTTGGAAAACTCAGCAGTGGCCACAGGACTGGAAAAGGTCCGTTTTCATTCCAATTCCAAAGAAAGGCAATCCCAAAGAATGCTCAAACTACTGCACAATTGCACTCATCTCACATGCTAGTAAAGTAATGCTCAAAATTCTCCAAGCCAGGCTCCAGCAATACGTGAACTGTGAACTTCCAGATGTTCAAGCTCGTTTTAGAAAATGCAGAGGAACCAGAGATCAAATTGCCAACATCCACTGGATCATCAAAAAAGCAAGAGAGTTCCAAAAAAACATCTATTTCTGCTTTATTGACTATGCCAAAGCCTTTGACTGTGTGGATCACAATAAACTATGGAAAATTCTGAAAGAGATGGGCATATCAGACCACCTGACCTGCCTCTTGAGAAACCTGTATGCAGGTCAGGAAGCAACAGTTAGAACTGGACATGGAACAACAGACTGGTTCCAAATAAGAAAAGGAGTATGCCAAGGCTATATATTGTCACCCTGCTTATTTAACTTATACGCAGAGTACATCATGAGAGACGCTGGGCTGGATGAAGCACAAGCTGGAATCAAGATTGCCAGGAGAAATATCAATAGCCTCAGATATGCAGATGACACCACCCTTATGGCAGAAAGTGAAGAGGAACTAAAGAGCCTCTTGAAAGTGAAAGAGGAGAGTGAAAAAGTTGGCTTAAAGCTCAACATTCAGAAAACTAAGATCATGGCATCTGGTCCCATCACTTCATGGCAAATAGATGGGGAAACAGTGGAAACAGTGGCTGATTTTATTTTTCTGGTCTCCAAAATCACTGCGGATGGTGACTGCAGCCATAAAATTAAAAGACACTTACTCCTTGGAAGGAAAGTTATGACCAACCTAGACAGCATATTAAAAAGCAGAGACATTACTTTGTCAACAAAGGTCTGTCTAGTCAAGGCTACGGTTTTCCCAGTGGTCATGTATGGATGTGAGAGTGGACTATAAAGAATAAGCACTGAAGAATTGATGCTTTTGAAGTGTGGTGTTGGAGGAGACTCTTGAGAGTCCCTTGGACTGCAAGGAGATCCAACCAGTCCATCCTAAGGGAGATCAGTCCTGAGAGTTCATTGGAGGGACTAATGTTGAAGCTGAAACTCCAATACTTTGGCCACCTCATGCGAAAAGTTGACTCATTTGAAAAGACCCTGATTCTGGGAAAGATTGAGGGCAGGAGGAGAAGGGGATGACAGAGGTTGAGATGGTTGGATGGCATCACTGACACAATGGACACGGGTTTGGGTGGACTCCGGGAGTTGGTGACAGACAGGGAGGCCAGGCGTGCTGCAGTTCATGGGGTTGCAAAGAGTCGGACACAAGTGAGCGACTGAACTGAACTGAACATATGCATTTGCCCTTTAACTTAGCAATCCCATTTCCAGAAATTTATCCTAAGGACCTACTGGCAAAAATATGAAAAGACATGTACAAGGCTCCTCATGACAGCACTGTTTGAAATCACAGAAGGCCAGACACAATTGAGCTATCTGTCAGTAGAGACCGGTTGAATACATACAGTACATTCACATGGCGGAGTACGGTGTACCACAATGTCATGGGGTGACCATCACGACACGTGTGTGGCAACAGCAAGGTGAAGAGAGCTGTAGCCTGCTGCCACCCATCCTAGAAAGGGAGACTATGCCTGAAGTCAGGTACACACACATAACCATATACATGGATATGCTCATATTAGAAAACAAATAATGGAAAGTAATAGAAGGATAAACCTTTACTTATAGGGTAAGCAAGAACTAGGTGGTAGAAGCCAAGCTCCTGAAAATAGTTTTTCATACTGGACTTTAGAAGAGTGCAGATATTTCACATGATTGTAAAAGGGTGTTGAGATTTAAAAAAAAAAAAACACCTCTAGAAATAGAGAACGGAAGGAAACAAATCAATGGAAAAAGGGTGTTGAGATTAAAAAAAAAAACACCTCTAGAAATAGAGAACGGAAGGAAACAAATCAATGGAAACATTCACGGCCAGTTGTCACAAACACAGAGAGGAACCAAGTGAGTTTAGATTGTAGCAACTTGATGTACATGTCCAGTGGGAGGTGCCCTAAGGACAGAATGTTTACAGTAGTTTTGATGTAGGCGACGGTGCTGTGTTGTTATGCTGAGGCTGCTAAACCTGCAGGGTGGGGTAAGGACCACACGTCCCCCTGCATGACCTGAAGGGGCTGATGCTTCCCACCTGGCACTGATGGTAGAAACAGGCACTTCCCCTTCCCCTGAGGCCCTGACTCCCTGCCCCACTGCCAGGGCACCTTCTGCAAGGAGGCCGCGTGGCTGTCCCTGGGGGCCTCCTGAGCTGGGCCCAGGATGGGCAGGGGCAAGGGCGGTGGGCACCCAAGGAAGCCCTATGTCCTGGCTCCTTCCCAGCAGATGCGACGGTCCTATGTATCACTAAATGATGGAGTGGGAGCCTCCTGTCCCTGAAGGGAAGGTGGCAGGCTCTGGAGTTTTCTGGGTGTGAATGAGGCTGCCCACAGACCCCAGCACAAGCCCTGAGGGGGACCAAGGTCCAGGAAGAAATGCTCCCTGGGCTTTTCCCTTCCAAGACAGGTAGCTTTGGGCAAGTCATTCAACCTTCCTGAGACTCGGTCTTGGCCCCATAAAATGGGATGCCAGGCCCTCACAGGGCAGAAATAAGCATTACCATCTGAGGATATACCCCTCTGCCTGGCCCGTCTGTCCATCAGCTCTGGGCCCGGTGCTCTGCAGCCAGCGGGGGTACTCACACAGGGCAGAGGGAAGCGCAGGTTGGTTACGTCCAGCCCCTTCTTCACGGGCACAGTCACACGGTTGGGTAGCACCAGGTGGGCAGCAATGAGGTCCTCCAGCAGGCTGTCTGTCATCTCACTGGGGAGAGTGGGCACGACCAGCTGTGGAGGGTGGCAGCACCTCCCCCAGGCTGCCTGGCCCTCCGCCCTTCCCTGGACCTGGAATGAGGAGCAGAGCTTGGGGACAGGTGGGTCCGTCCCAGCAGCGAGCAGCCCTGACCCCAACCTGTCTGGATGGGGGATCAGGGGAGGATGTAGGGTGTACATTTTGACAGTCCCCCACCCCGATCCTGCTCTGTTCCTCTCTGAAGCATCACATCATGGTAACCAAAAGCAAGGACCTGGATGCTGGGTTAGAATCTCGGCTCCACCAACCACAAGCTGTGTGACCTTGGAAAGTCACTGATCTCGACCTCAGTTTCCTCAGCTCTAAAATGGGGATCTCAGTTTCCTCATCTCTACCTCCTGTTGCAAGGATGAGTAAATACATGTGAAGTGCTGAGAACCGTACCCCATGTCCAGGAAATGCCAGGTACATGTTCACAACGGTAGCGCTTCTACCCCCTGACATCACCTTGAAATTCTCTTTGTTGCCTGATTCCATCTCGCCAGTACAAGGAGACAGGGCAGTGCCTACAACAGGGCTGGCACACAGTAGGTGCTCAAGAAGTATCTTCTGGACAAAAGAATGCATGACTGGATTCTCTGTGCCCAGGGGGCAGAAATCACTGGGGGATGGCCCCAGTGAGTGAGCAAGTGGTCCTACCAGCAGGCGAGCCAGCTAGGGGGCACCCTGGCTAGTCCACTGTCCCTCCCTCATGGGAGGTGTGTCCACCCAGGGCTGGAGCCCTTCTCTGCTCCTCTTGGGCCCCAGGAAGGCAGGCTGCTCAGACCAGCTCCTCCTTGCTGGCTTCTGCTATGACAGCGGCCCGCCCCCTCCCACACTGGTGTCTGTGACGCAGTCACCATGGGCAGGAGCCATGTGGGCTTCTCACACACACGTGGGTCAGGGAGGAGTTAATAAGAACAAGGAGGACACTTGTGTATGTCCACACCCACTGTGCCAGTACCACACACACCTGAGTGTTCTCCCAGGGAACTCAAGACAGAGGAACTAGGCTCCCAGTTACTGAGAAAGAGCCCAGAGAGGTGAAGAACTTGTTGAAGGTGCACAGTGACTAATGGGGGCCAGGAGTCTGGCCTGCTTCCAGAGCCTGTGCTCACCCCTCATCAGCCCACACGGCCTCCTCTGGGGCATCTCACCTCATGGTGTCACTCCAAACACACCAACCCTGACCCTCTGGAGGGGCAGGTCCCACGCCCCTCCTGGTGTAGAGAGCGGGGGGGTTCAGCCGTGGGGCAGCTCCTGTCACTGACCACACAGCCCAGGGGTGGGGCCCACCTCAGCTCTGCCTAGCGGTCCACACAGGCCCTTACTTGATTCCCGGTGCATCCAGCAGGTTGGTCAGGCCTGTCCAGTTGATCTGCAGGTGCTGCAGGGGCAGAAGGGGGCAGTTAGGCTGGAAGGAGCCAGGAGCCCAGGCTGAGCACCCTCACGCCCCACCCCCATGGGGAATTCAGCCTGTGGGGGTGGGGGCACCCTCTGCAGGGTGCTGGGTGGGTGAGGCACGTCCCGTCCTGCTCAGGACCAGGGCTGTCAGGTGGGCTGCTTCCTGCCGGGACCACAGGAGCAGCCCAAGCGCACGGCCAGGCCAGCCTGGCACCAGAGAGCCTCCGCTCCACCCTAGGCAGCTGTGTGACCTCGGCTGGCCACTTCTCATCTAGCTGGTCTTCTTCCTGGTCTTGGGGACAGCAGGGTGGAGCGCCTCAGGGCTCCCAGGGAGCATATGAGATGGTGGGTCTAGGTGGGCTTCGGCACACTGGTTCCTGGGGTCAAACCCAGTGCCTGGGCCACGGGGGTGAGCGCCAGTTCACAGGGAGCAGCAGGCCCGCCTCGTCCTGGGGACTCACCGGCTTTTGAAGGAAGAACATAGTCACGGCTCCCACAAAGGGCTTGTCCACCAGTAGGGGCTCCAGGATGATCCGCAGTGTGCCCTGCAGCTAGATGGCAAGGAGGGACCTCAGCCACCCTTCTCCTCATATCTGTTGCACTGAGCGAGGCTGCTGCTGGCTCATTCGTGCCCAGGCCACCCCCAAATGTCAGGGCCACCTGCCACCACTGCAGGGACCACACTCAGGGAAGAGGAGCCTGCACGCAGTGGCTACCCCTTTGCTGGCCACCAAGGGTCCTGGCTGCCCTCCACTGCTGTGCTTTCTGGGGGGCTTCAGCCTCGCCCACAGCCGGGGCCCAGGCATGCTCTCCAGCTCAGCTCCTCCACTCCTGCCATTAGCTCTGCCTCCTCCATCTACCTGGGTTTCTCAGCACCCGCTCAGTATCCGTATAGAGCCTCTCACTTCCTGGGGTCATCGAAGCCTCTCTGGCAGGGGTATTCCACCAACAGAGGCAGGATGGGGCAGTCCTGAGCAGCAGGGCAATGAAGCCCAGCCACCAATTCCTGGTCTGTGATCTCAGGCCTGGAGTCCCTTGATTGGTATCAGCCTCTGTGCCTGGCGTCATCGCCCCCCCTGCAGCCTCCTCCGGTCTCACCCCACTCCCCGTGCCCTGACCCCAACCCTGGAGGTAGTCACACCAGCCTCCACCCACCTGGATGCCATTCACACCAGCCTGTATCTTCTGCAGCTCCACACTGATCTCACAGTCCCCGATGTAGCTGGAAGTGGGGAAGAAGGAGGAAAGTGGAGGGGAAGGGTAGGTCCATGACTCAGAGAAGTCAAGAAACCTGCCCAGAGCAGCCCAGCACAAGCCTGAGTCCTGCATCACCTGGATGTGGACTCCCTGACAGCCTCGGCCTTTCTCAGCTCTGTGCAGACATTGCCCAGACTCCTAGAGACAGTGCCCAGGGACGCCACACCCAGGGTCTCATGCGCATCCCCGCCTCTGCCCTCAAGGGCAGCAATTCTGCGTACCACCTCATCCCATGACACCCCATGGATGCCAAAGAGGAGGTTTGGGGTGCATACCCTACTGTGCTTCCACCCCATCTCTGCCCAGGTCTCTGCCTGAAGATGGCAGAGCAGCCCCGTTGCCTCCCTCCAGCCACTCATACAGGTTGTTGCTGGGGTTAATGAGGTGAGCAAGTAGTAAGATCTCAGAAGACTGAGTCCAGCTGGCGTTCCTGCCACGTGATGGTCACAGGAAGCCCACAATGGGTGCCCTTGAAGGTAGTCAAGGACTGAAGGAGAAGCGGAGAGAGAGGGCAGCTATCCAGTATCTGCAGGGTGCAGGCCGAGGAGCCAGTCATCACAGAAGTGCTGTGTCCCCTGGAAGAGTAGGGTGAGCCCGGGGATCCCAGGGGCTCCCTGAGCTGACTGGAGAGCTGGGTGGGTGGGCTAGATGACTTTGACCAGCGCCCCAACTAATCACACAAGCAGCCTGTGGCAGTCTTGGGGCAGTAAGGGCCCAACTGCCAACAGAATCTTAACACACTTGAGACCAGGCCACACATGGGGATGGATATTCCCAGAGTTGCTTCCTGTCTTCCCAGTGCGTTCCCAGCACCAGTCTCTGGGCTAAGGACAGGATATATGTGGCACTGGAAAGGAACAGGCAACACTGTGGAACCTCGGGAGCTGATCCTTGATCCTTTAAGTGCAGTTCAAATCCCACCACCTCCAGGAAGACTTCCTGGGTTGAACCTCCATTCTCTCTGACTCAAGTTTATTATCAGCTTCATTCAAAATAGATGTCCTTGCCTGATCCACTAAACAAGTCGCTGACATGTCTCTGCATCCTTTAGTTTTTCTGAGGTGCCACAGTGCCCAGTTCTCCCGCTGGCCTCTCACAGCCTGTGCTCCGAGCTCCCTGGGCCACACCACAAGTCCCCACATTTCCCTGTCACACTTGCTCTCTCTTGCTACATCCTCTGTGAGACAGCTGATCTGACCCTCCAGGTGACTGGGCTCTGGCCTCCAAGAAAGCTCTGCTGCCTGGGCCTTGGTACCCAAAGCATGCCTGGTGCCTGGTCTGAGAGAGGAGCCAGGCCTAGTGGCCCCTCTGGGACCATCCTCCCCATCCCAGCAAGGACCCCTTGGTCCAGCCCGGCTGGAAGAAGGGGCATATTGCCATGAGAGGCTTTCACACTCCACATGAATGTTTATCTGCAACTCCATCTTCAACCTGGCTGTTCCCACAGTGCTCCCCCATCCCCCATACCAGGCCCCCCGGGGCACAAGGGCTCACCAGATCTGCAAGTCCAGGACCACCTGTCTGCGGTTGCGCTGGTCTGTGTGCGCCTTGATGCCGTTGACCCTGGGGCACTGGAAGAGATGTCGGGGGTGGGTGGTGGTGTGGTGGTGGTGATGGCAGGGAGTAAGCTGGTCAGCAGGGGTCTTGCATGGGGTAGGGGGCAGCAAGGGGTTGCCAGCCCTGCCCATGGGTTTCAACCACAACAACCCACGTGACCACTGCACTCCAGGGATGAGCACAAACAGAAACCCATCCTGTAGACCCTGCCCATCTGTGGCATCCTAATACCTCCCTCTCCAAACAAGCAAAGTTTTCATAATGGAGAAACAGTTCAATCAACCACACTATTATCCTTCTACTCTCTCCATGCAAAATGATATTTACAAACGTGTTGTCACATGAAAAGGCTACCAAAGAATACAGAGCCAACAATGTAGGGGAAAAGTATTACAGGGATATGATGAGCGGTTCATTAAAATTATTATGTATGTTTTTTCAGAGTTTGTGGTATGTGTGATATGTCAGCTTTTTAAAAAGGGTAACTTACATGGAAGCAACCTAGATGCCCATCAGCAGACGAATGGATAAGGAAGCTGTGGTACATATACACCATGGAATATTACTCAGCCGTTAAAAAGAATTCATTTGAATCAGTTCTAATGAGATGGATGAAACTGGAGCCCATTATACAGAGTGAAGTAAGCCAGAAAGATAAAGAACATTATAGCATACTAACACATATATATGGAATTTAGAAAGAAGGTAATGATAACCCTACATGCAAAACAGAAAAAGAGACACAGAAGTACAGAACAGACTTTTGAACTCTGTGGGAGAAGGTGAGGGTGGGATGTTTCAAAAGAACAGCATGTATATTATCTATGGTGAAACAGATCACCAGCCCAGGTGGGATGCATGAGACAAGTGCTCGGGCCTGGTGCACTGGGAAGACCCAGAGGAATCAGGTGGAGAGGGAGGTGGGAGGGGGGATCGGGATGGGGAATACATGTAAATCCATGGCTGATTCATGTCAATGTATGACAAAACCCACTGCAATGTTGTGAAGTAATTAGCCTCCAACTAATAAAAATAAATGAAAAAAAATTTAAAAAATAAAATAAAAAGGGTAAGTTGTTATAATTTATTTTCTTATACATTCTCATATTGAACATTTATTTTTGTCTTGGTTTTACATTTTAAGTTTAACATTCCTTTTCTTTAAGAGGGCCCACCAAATTGTAGAAGCTTCAGGTGGCAGAGCACTTGGCTAAAGACCCAGAGAAGCCTGCAGAAGCCTGGTGGGGAGGAAGGGCCTGTCACTGACTTGCCCCAGCCTGGAGTCTGCTCCCAGGCTGGGGCTGGCCTGCAGGCACCTGTGAGAGCCCAACCAGCCCCAAGAGCCCCATCTCTGGAGACTGCCCCTGGAGCAGGCTGCCCAGTTGAAGGCTCCACCACAGAGAGCGGGGGTAGCCACTGCTTACAGTCTGCTCTGTCAGGCAGGGCGGTCCCAGCCCAGGGCTCATGGTGAGGTGTGGGGCACCAGGCTGGTCAGGTGCCCCATGTGGAGCACCACTCACCTGGCCACGCACAGTGGCCCTGATGCCAGGCCTGTTAATCACGCTTTACAACCGCCCTCAGAAATGGGTCCTTTCCTCTTACAGATGAGGAAACTGGAACCCAGAGAGGTTAAATCACTGGCCCAGGGTCATAACAGCAGTGAGAAGGGTTGGACATGGACACAGGAATCAAAGGAAGCAGGAAACACTCTTGGGCATGAAGGGAGTAGGTGGACCGGGTGCACTGGGCCTGGCTAAGCGCAGGAAGGTCGGAGTCCTCTGTGATGCCCCCCAGTGGAGAGGTGTGCAGGGGAGAGGGATGGGAGAGTTAGGAGGGGTGGGAGGAGCCAGGACACAAAAGACTCTGAATGCCAGGACCAGGCATTTCCCCTGCAGGGCCAGGGCATCTGGTCAGTCTGCAGGGCCCCCACCAGGTGCTCATGAGAGGGTGAAAATCACCCTTCAGGACCAGCCACTCCTAGTGAAGTAGGAGGCAGAGGGGACCCAGGGCAGGACAGCCGGTGTTCGTCAAGAGGAGTAAAACTGAAGCTGTTTCCCCTAGACACTCCAAGGACAGTTAGTGGCAAGAGTTGACTCTGAAGTAAAGAGATAAGATGATTGCCCCTGAGGTCAAGGAAAACTTCCCTGTCTGTGCACATGCGCAGGAAGGCTCCTTGGGGGTTAAAAAGGGAGGGGAGCCACCCCATAATGTGTGAACATGCTCCCACTGGCCTCTGCAGCGGAATCCACTCTTAGCAAAAAGTTGTGCCTGCACGTTTGGGAGGGTTCTAGAACAGGTGAGATGTGGGGAAAGAAACCAGATAATTGGCCAAAGGTAAACAAAGACCCAGAAGGACTGCCCTATATAATGATTTAACCACCTCTTTCCTGCAGCTCCTCCTCATTACAGATGACGCCCACACCCTTTCTCTCTGGGTGTGTATTTCTGCGTTGTTTCTGTCTTAACATAAACTATTTCTGTGTGCTCTCACACATGTTATGATAATAAGCTCTGTGTCTCTGATAATAAACTTTGTATCTGTTATTAAAGTTTTTGCCTCCTTGAAACATTTTTGCTTTCAGTCGGGGTAAAAAGCCAGGGAGCAATATCAGAAATTTCAACAACCTCAGATATGCAGATGATACCACTCTAATGGAAGAAAGAGAAGAGGAACTAAAGAGCCTCTTGATGAGGGTGAAATAGGAGAGTGAAAAAGCTGGTTTAAAACTCAAGATTCAAAAACGGAAGATCATGGCATCCAGTCCCGTCACTTCATGGCAAATAAAAGGGGGAAAAGTAGAAATAGTGCCAGAATTTGTTTTCTTGGGCTTCAAAACCACTGCAGTGATTGCAGCCACAAAATTAAAAGATGCGTGCTCCTTGGAAGAAAAACTATGACAAACCTAGACAGCATATTAAAAAGCAGAGACATTACTTTGCCAACAAAGGTCCGTCTAGTCAAAGCTATAGTTTTTTCAGTAGTTGTGTATAGATGTGAGAGTTGGACCATAAAGAAAGCTGAGTGCTGAAAAAATGATGCTCTCAAATTGTGGTGCTGGAGAAGACTCTTGAGAGTCCCCTTGGACTGCAAGAAGATCAAGCCAGTCCATCCTAAAGGAAATCATTCCTGAATATTCACTGGAAGGACTGATTCTGAAGCTGAAACTCCAATACTTTGGCCACCTGATGTGAAGAGCTGACTCACTGGAAAGGACCCTGATGCTGGGAAAGATTGAAGGCAGGAGAAGGGCGTGGAAGCAGAGGATGAGATTGCTGGATAGCATCACTGACTCAATGGACATGAGTTTGCGCAAACTCCAGAAGATACTAAAGGACAGGGAAGGCTGGTATACTGTAGCCCGTGAGGTCACAAAGAGTCAGTCATGTCTTGGCGACTGAACAACAACAAGCCTCTATCCCCTGATGGTCTGGCTTTCATCGAGGCTACCCAGGTTCAATTCCTGGGCAGGGAAATATCTCACTTCAGGACTGCTCACTGCTACCTCGCTGAGATCACTAGGCCTGCTTCTGCTGCCAGCAAGGGACCGCTTTCCAGCAGCACATGGTCCCACAGGCGTCACCGCCCGATGGGCAGCCTGGCCAGGCAGGCTCTGCTATAAACACAGCAGTCTGCGGGCTTCTTAACTCTTCGCCTGCTGTGTACCCCTCTGGGAAGTCCTCCCTGACTCCCACAGCCCCCATGCCACTCCACTCCTGAATCCATGCGTTCCTCCATCATCACGTATACACTGCCAGGTCAGCATCTATCATCTACCAGCTTATACAGCCACCTCCATAGAAGGACAGGTCCTTCCTGAAGGCAGGGGCACAGCCACAGCATCTCTGACTACAGAGCATGTGGCTGGGCTCAGTAAGTCATACATGAGTGAAGCAGGGAAGGAACAAATAACCAACAGATGCTGAGACGAGCCAGTCCTGGCGGAGCCTGAATCAGAACCCCCGGGGTTAAGGCCAGCCTGACCTGCCCCCATTCGGGCGGCTAGCTGAGCATACAACCCTGGGGCTGGAAGACAGCTCCCAGCGTGCCAGCCTGCCCTCTGACCCCTGCTTATTCTGGGGCAGACCAGAGGCCCGCACCTCTGATTGACGGGGTGATGGACTTCATGGTGGCTCTGCCTGATCGAAATAAGACATCAGAGAGGAGCTATAGGGCAGGAAGGGTGAGGCAGGAGGATGGACCAGGAAATGCAGCCTAGAGTCGGGACAGGACGTTAGGTGTGTTCAATACACACGCTTTTATCCTGGGTCACTGAGGGCTGTCACAGAGCCAGCATGGATTTATAACACAGACTGCCAGTGTCAATCAGTTAGCAGAGATTTAGTTATTGCTGTGAAGCACTGATCATCCCACTCCATGAAGGTGAGCTCTCCCCAGCTAATGCTGAGGTTAGCAAGCATGACTGGTAGATTTTTGTGCGGGTTGGCTTCCACCACATGGCGTGTTTTCAAAATTGTGCTTTAAAAGAATGGAATTTCCTCCCACTTCTCCTGTCTCTGAGCCAGGCTTCCCTAGAACCCGCAGAGACAGTGGTGCAGGGACCAGGGGCTGAGGGGTTTATCCTGAGGCCAAGAGACTAGGAAGTGCAGGTGGGGGCTGGGTACCCTGTGAGTCAGGCGTGACCCCCCGCAGGGGCAGGGGACAGCCTGCTGCCCCTCCCGAGACAGCACCAACCTTCTGTCCAAAGTAGAGCTTGGTGAAGGCGAAGGTCCTCAGGTGCACGCTCTTCTCCCGGATCTTGGGCTCCAGTTTCTCCCGGAACTTGTTTTCCATGATCATGCTGAGGTAGGGCCAGATCTGGGAGATGATCTGCGAGGACAGGAAGATGCCCTAGGTGCTCAGGTCTGTGCTCCCTGTCCCAGACCCACAGCTGCCCAGGGGTGGTCCTTACACTGCTCACCCATCGGCCTGTCTACCCACCCCATCCCATCAACCTACCTGTCCATCTGTCTGCTCATTAAACATTGGATAACTATGGCCATGGTTCTCATGCTTACAGTGAGATCCCAAGATTTGCTGCCATTGTGCAGCCCACCATGAAATAGTCATTCACTGAATTAATATGATGAAGCCCTTTAGTTCTGTGCTAAAACGTATGCTACCCAAACCAACACCATGGTGTAAATAAGAAGGAGCAGGTGCCAGAGGTTTAAGAATTAAAAAAAAGAAAGAAACCACAGAAGATAAATTTAAATTGTTTCCTATGGATTTGATTTTTTTTCTAAGAATCAGAAAAGGCTGCCTATAGTTGAATTCTGCAGCAGGACGACTCATGGCACTGGGAACAAGTGTGGGACCTGGGGAGAGAGGGTGGCAGAGAAAGGGGAACGGTGGCAGGCGATGGTGATCAGAGAGGGATACAGATGGCATTGGAGGTATGGGGTGAAGGAGCAGCAGCCCATGTGTTCTTTTTGGGACAAGCCTACTCCCTCTTTCTCTTTGGGATGTGGGCCTTTATTTATTTTAGTTTTGTGTCTGTGTGTGAAGACCATTTTGTCTTTTATTGAATTTGTTACAATATTGCTTCTATCTTACATTTTGTTATTTTGGCCACAAGGCTTGTGGGATCTTAGCTCTCTGCCAGGGATCAAAACCTGCCCCCCAAGCATTGGAAGGCGAAATGTTAACCACTGGACCACCAGGGAAGTCCCTTGCGCTTTAATTTAAAGATGCAGCTCCCTCTTTTCAAACCCTAATCGGAGGAGACTGGAGGAGGTGAGTTTCAGGGCTTAATGCTCATCTCTCTCAGAGGCCTTGATGAGCCAGGCATTGTGATACTTTAATTACCTCATTAATCCTCACAACAACCCCACGAGGCAGGGACCATAATTATTCCCATTGCACAAAGGCGGGAAGCAGCTCTGAGACATCAGGGGACCCGCCCTGGTTGCATAGCCAGTGCTGCCAGATCGTGGCTGGGGACAAGGTGAAACTCAGCAGCTGCTGTCAAATCCCTAATCACAGCCTTCTTCTCTCCAGGACATGCTGGTCTCAGTCTGGTGGGATTGGAGGCCTGCATTTCCCTCTGTACCTTCTAACTTTTCTGCTGTGGCCATGCATTAATTTAGCAATTAAAAGACAAAAATTTCACAATTGAAAAAAACTTCTTTTAAGAAAAGAAAGTCATTGTCTGGTGAGGAGAAGAGCCCTGAGGGTGGGAAAAGTGGAAGGCCACCACCCCAGAGACTAAGGGCCATCTTTGGCTCCCAGACAAGGCTTCCACCAGGACTGCAGGACTGCCTTGTTCACACACGCTCCCCCCACACCCCCGCCCCATCCAGGGTCCACGCCAGGCCCAGGGGGAGGACAAGGCCTGGAGTGAGGCCAGCGCCCCCAGGCCCGCCCCGGCCTTACCTTGTTGGCCCATTCAACCCGTTCCACGTCCGGGAAGTGGATCTAGGGAACAGAAGGTCGAAGAGGAAGTTAGACTTGAGACCTGCCACCCTCCCAGAACCAGGCAGGCTCCCACTCCCAAGCACAGAAGCTTTGCTGAGACCCACCCTGGAGACCCAGTGCCCACCCTCCAGGAGGGGAACCAGCCCGATGGTGCCCACCCACCTTGGACAACCTGACACTGATCGGACACTGGCCACCAGCTCCTGGGTGGGAGACATGGAAGGGCTGTTTTGCAGTGACCCTCCATCCTCACCTTCCTGATGGAAGCATAGAACCCCAACCTGGGCCTCCACCAGGGTGCCACCTGAGTTGACTTCTTGCAAATTCCATCCCCTTTATTTTAATGATACAAGTAATCATAGCCTCTGCAGAAAAATTAGAAAATACAACTAAACGAAAGGAAAAATATTTTATCAGAGAATGCTGCCTGGTAATAACTGTCATTACCAGGTTGATTTCCAGGCTCTTCTAGAAACAAGTATCTGTAGTTTTCACAGAAACTGAGGTCACAGTGCTTTTTCATAGCCTGCTTTTTCTCACTTAACATATATTATGACGGTGCTGACCCAAAGGTAACTGTTGCCCATTTGAAAGGCCAACAAGGGCACCCTGCCATTTTCAGGGGCAACTACAGAGTGGGGGTGCCCCTCACCTTCCTGGGCCCCACCCAAGGCTCCCTGTCCCCAGCAGGGAAGCCCCTCGGGCCAGGGCCTATATTCACAGACCCAGGCTCTGGGCCTGGCAGGTGAGTCCTGCCGCATCCCTTTGTGGCGGATGGGGGGAGATCCCTGTGATGTGACAATTCTGTGGCCTAACCTTAGCATGCCATGATTCTGAGGGTGCTGAACCCCTCCCCACAAGAGTCTCAGTCTCAGAATGTCTCCTGAGCTTAATACCCAACCCCCACTCCAGCCCCCCCATCATCCCCACCACCAAGACTTTCTGGGATGGACAGAGTAAGTGTGTGTGCGTGCCGTAGATCCATATAATGGAAGTGATGTCATTTTATTGTCGCCCTGCCCCAAGTGTCTGGAGCATGAAGTCAACTCCAGATCAGGTTCATGGTAGGCCTGGGACCTCCTGAGGAGGAGAAAGGGCCAGCCCTTCCCACCCCGGGGGCTCAGAAGGCGTGCTGTCCAGGGACTGAGTATATGTGACTATGCAGTGCACACGCCTAGCACAGCCCTGCCAAAATGCCAGGCCCTGTGCTGCCCAGGGATGCCCCCAAGGATCTAAACATGGACCAAGGCCTCGTCCACCTGCCCAGAAGAGCCGTTCCCAAAGGAGGGGAGAGAGACTTCATTCTCTCATGAGCAATATTTTTTTGTCCTGTTTTTTAAATTTTGGCTGCACTGAGTGGCTTGCAGGATCTTGGTTCCCCAACCAGGGATGGCACCCATGTCCCCTGAAGGGGAAGCGAGGAGTCCTAACCACTGAGCCACCAGGGAATTCCCTCGGAGCAGTTGTTAACAGCCTGAGAGGTTAGAGGAGCCCAGTGCTTCTGAAACCCCTGGAACATCACACCAACCTCCCAGACTCAGCTTCCGCAGCTCTGGGCCTGGGGCCGATACCAACTTGGAGAAGCATGTCTAATATTCCCAGGTGCTGCCAATACTACCTGGTTCCCAGAGAGGGAGCCAGTCTGGCCCAGGAACGGAAGGGGATAATGGGGAAGGAATCTTGCAGGGAGTGGGGCAGGAGTCAGGGTCAGCCCGACCAGTTCACCAAACTGGGTTCCAGGTCAGTGCAGGGGGAGACTCCTCCATTGCTCCTGGGTACACTCACTACCTAGCACTGAAGTAAAACTCCTGCATATGGGGCTGAGTCAGACCTCTTTCTTCCCTTCGATTGCTCCATTCACCCGGCTCTTAGACCTCCCTTCTTCCGGGCAGCCTTCTCAGAGCTCTCAGGTTGGGGCTCAGTGTCCCGATTAGGTGTTGCTGCTTCTCCATCACAGCTTTCAACACACCTTATTAAAGTTGCTTGGTCTTCTGCATGCCTCCTCGCTGCATGGCAAGCTTTGGTGGACTGACTCAGCTGTGCTCCCTCTTAATGCCTATCTCTGGTGTATGAATGTCTTAATAACTATTTGTGGAATGAATGAATGTATGAATGAATGAATGAATGTGGAATGAATGAATGCTCCTATCCTCAAGGAGCTCCCAGGCTGCTAAAGGAAGCATGCCACTAACAGGCTATTCCAGTCCAGGATCAGCACGCAGGCTGGGGCAGGGAGGCTCCACAAAAGGGAGAGTTTGGTTACAGTGGGGCTGTCCCTGGGGCCTCTGCCCTTCTCCTGCCCAGGCCTGCTGGCTGGACCTTTCATACCCTTTCTTCCACCTTAACTTCCCATCCCGCCCCCACACACCCTATGTGCACACCCCTTCCAATGCCCTGCACCCCTGCCCAGGTGGATCTCTCCCTTGGAAGCTGAGAAGTTCTGATCTCCTGAATGCCGGAAAGGTGGTCCAGCACGCTGGGTCTGACCTCACCCACACTTGGGATCTAGTCAGACCAAGATTCCTGCACTGCCTCCATCTGATGAATCAGGTGCACCAGGGTGGGGGCTTCCAATTCATTTTTAACAAGTTCCTGGCATGATCCTGGAGTTCAGTCAGGGTTGGTTGTAAGGGACCACTGACCAGCCCACCACCTGCATTAGAAAGACCCACACTCACCCTGAAGGGATGACAGCATGGAAGGCCCAGGGCCCTCACTGAGTATGTTGTCCTGGTCTCTCCTGACCACCCTCGCCTGTATTTGAGGCTCCTGCCTAAGAGATGCCCCCAGAGAGTGAGTCTGAACCCCTGACACAAGCAGTGATTCAGACAAAGAGACCATGAAGACACCCTATTTTGCCTTAGGCACCGAAGGGCCTCCCTGAGTCTGAATCTTAGCCCTGTCACCCTCCTCCGGGAGACAACCCAAGAGCTGGGCCACCTCCTTTGTGACTGCCCCTGAGTAAGCTCGGGACCAGGGAAGGAAACAGACAGGCTGACCTTTATGGAGCAATTTCTCACACCCAGTGCGTGTCAGTCCCATGTAGACAAACGAGTCTCTCTCTCATTATAATTCAGACCTTTCCCGACTCCAGATTCTCAAAGTTATTCTATGTTTTTATCTATTGGCTTTGTGTTTTAGTTTTCACATAAAAGGAAGGTCTTCAATATGTCTGGAATTTATTTTTTATAGTGGGTGAGATAGGTATATAATTTATCCACATACTTAAAGGCAATTTTCTAAGAAGGAAGATAAGGGGAAGGAGCAAAGGAAGAGGAAGGAAAGGAGGGGGAGGAGGAGAGGGAGGGAGAGGAGGTGGGAGATTAGTTCATGTTTCCTCCTAACTAGTGAAGTTACTTCCCTCACACGTGAGCGTCTCACGTGCACCTCGGTGTGTTTCAGGACTTGGCATTGAACACCACGGTCTGTTTGCCTTTTCTGGCATCACTACCACACTATTTTAATCTCTGTGACTTCGCAATATAACCTGGGGTAGGGTGATTCCCCTCTTTTTGCTTTTCTTTTTCAAACTGCTTTAGATAATAGTAGGTATTTCTGCTTCTGTATGAATTTCAGAATCATCTTGTCAACCTTCTCCAAAAATACCCTCCTTGGGTTTTAATAGTTATATTTCCAAATTTATAGATTAATTTGTGGAAGAACTGACCTCTTTAACAGTATGACATTTTGCATCCATGAGCAGAATATTTTCCTTTATTTATTCATATTTGCATGAATTCATACAAATTCATTTTTGAAAAACACAATCATTTTGTATGATTGTATTCACATTTAGGATCATAACCTTTTCTCTAAAGAAGTCCTACACATTTTTTGTTACATTACTCTGTGGGTTTTGCAGTTACTAAAAATGATGTTTCATTTTCTGGGCAACTTTTCTTGAAATTTGTTACCAGTTCTGTTAATTCTCATAGCTAATTTATACACATTTGTAATCTCCAAGTGATAACAATTTCTTTTTCTCGCACTCCTTATCCTTACACTTGTTTCTCTTGGCCAGTCCTCTGGCACTACATAGGCACTCATGGTGTTAGCAAGTAGCTCTATCTGGTTCCAGACCCCAAAAGGAAGTTCCTCCATTAAGCATGATTTTTGCTATAAATTTGGGAAGACAGCCTCTATCAGACTGAGGAAATTCTTTTCAATTTCTAAACTTCCAAGAGCTCTCATTATAAATGGGTATTGAACTATATTCAATACTTTCTCGTACCAAGTTATTTTTTCCCTTTCATCCGTTAATGTGATCAACTTAACTGATGTTTCTTTCTAAACCAGAACCATCTCTCTTTCCTGGGATAAATCCTACTTAAAATATTTAGCTAGCCTGATATCTCACTTAGGTTTTATACACTAATGATTCAAAGTGATACCTACCACTTAAGTCCCCTTGGACTGCAAGGAGATCCAACCAGTCAATCCTAAAGGAAATCAGTCATGAATATTCATTGGAGGGCCTGATGCTGAAGCTAAAACTCCAATACTTTGGCCACCTCATGCAGAGAGCTGACTCATTAGAAAAGACCCTGATGCTGGGAAAGATTGAGGGCAGGAGGAGAAGGGGATGACAGAGAATGATATGGGTGGAGGGCATCACTGATACAATAGACATGGGTTTGGGTGGACTCCGGGAGTTGGTGATGGACAGGGATGCCTGGCGTGCTGCGGTTCATGTGGTCACAAAGAGTCGGACACGACTGAGCGACTGAACTGAACTGGTGTCTTTAACGGTTAAAGGTCTACTGATCTCTTAGTGTGGTAATCTTGACATTTGTATTTTTCTAGAAATGTATCTAGTTCATCCAGGCTTTCAAATGTCTTGATACACAGTTATTTACAATATTTCATTGTTTTAATCTGTTATACCTATATAGTTATTTCTGCCTTTTTCATTCTATAGTTTATCTTTTTTCATAATCAAGCTTGACAAAGTTGTGCCTATTGGCCTATTGTTTAATCTTTTCAGACAACTAACTTCAGTTAATAATTTTCTTTACCTTTTATATTTTTGGCTGCACTGAGCAGCCTGAGGAATCTTAGTTCCCAACCAAGGTTCAAACCCCATGCCTCCTGCACTAGGAGCATGAAGTCTTAACCACTGGACCACCAAAGAAGTCCCTACTGTTATTTAAAAATTCTCTTCCTTCATTTTCATCCTTATAGTTATCATGTTCTTCCTTCTTATTTATTTGATCTAAACCTATTGTTCTTTTATTAGTCAAACTCTGTGAGTTTTAGAGTTGAATCATTTTTCAATTTTTCTTATTTTATGATAAATTTAAAGTTATAAATTCCCTTACAATTTTTGACATCGTTTTTCATCATTATTCAGCTCTAAGTTTTTGAAATTTCCATGTTTTAAAAACAATGTTTTTTTTTTTTAATTTTAATTGGAGGGTAATTACTTTACAATATTGTGGTGGGTTTTGCCATACAGTCTTCACATGAAGCCATGGGTGTACATGTGTTCCCCATCCTGAACACCCCCCACCTCCCTCCCCATCCCATCCCTCAGGGTCATCCCAGGCACCAGCCCTGAGCACCCTGTCTCATGTGTCGAACCTGGACTGGAGATCTGTTTCACACATGATAATATACATGTTTCAATGCTATTCTCTCAAATCATCCCACCCTCGCCTTCTCCCACAGAGTCCAAAAGTCTGTTCTTTACATCTGTGTCTCTTTTGCTGTCTTGCATATGAGGTCATCATTACCATCTTTCTAAATTCCATATATATACGTTAATATACTATATTGATGTTTTTCTTTCTAAAACAATGGTTTTTAAATAGTAATATTTTAAATTATCTAGACATATACCTACAACTATTTATTATTGTTTTCTAATTTCATTTCTTTATGTTCTGAACAGTCTGCTCATTGGAATATATTGATAATACCTTTGTGGCCTGGTACATGATTCATTGGAATATATCAATAATATCTCTGTAGCCTGGTATATGATTAATTCCTATGACTGTTCCATGTATGACCAAATTATTAATCACTGCCTTTAAATAGTCTTTACCCTTGTTTACTCTTTTGTGTACTTGATTTTTCATTTTCAGAGAGGAATATATGAAAAATTTCAAGCCCAACTGCTGATTTATCTAATTCTCTGAGCAGTCTGTGAGTTGTTGGCCTATATTTCAAGTTTATATTATGAAGTACATATATGACCATGATTATTACACCTTCTTAATTATGGTTCCTTTAATGAGCATACTGGAGAAGGGCATGGCAACCACTCCAGTATTCTTGCCTGGAGAATTCTATGGACAGAGGAGTCTGGTGGGCTCCAGTCCATGGGGTGTAGAGAGTCAGACGGGACTGAGAAACTAACATTTTCACACTTTTATAAGCATATAACATCATTGTCTTTAAGACATATCTGAGTTAATATGAAAATTGTTACTATGGGCTTTCTTTTATTTCAAAGTTGTCCAGTTGTATCTTTTTTCCATCCTGTTTTCAGTCTTTTTGAATTCATGTTATGTCCTTTAAGAATTACTTTAATCCCTTATTAGCCCCATTTTACAGATAATGAAACTAAGGCTGAGAGTGAACTTACAATCACCAGCTGTGGAGTACTAGATCTGTGACCCAGGTCCAGGACTGTCTGTGATTTTCCACTCTTCCACACTCACTCCTCTTACAAAACATTACATACCACTGTTATCCTCTCCTGCAGAAAGTCTAATTTGGCAGAGGACTGCCCTCATGGGACCTGAGCCTTCACCAGTAGGTCATACTTTCTAGGTCACTAAGGGCTTCCCTGGAGGTAAAAGATGGTAAAGAATCTGCCTGCAATGCAGGAGATCTGGGTTTGATCCCTAGGTCAGGAAGATCCCTTGGAGAAGGGAATGGCAACCCACTCCAGTGTTCTTGCCTGAAGAATCCCATGGACAGAGGCAGCTACAGGCCATGGGGTCACAAAGAGTTGGATATGACTGAGCAACTAACACATGCATAGGGTTCCATAGACACTTTCATTTGCTCCTCCTCATGTTGTATAAAGCAAACAGCAAACACATAGTTATCCCCATTTTACATATGAGGAGAGGCTCAGAGAATAGTACTTGCCAACATCAACCAGGAGACCAGAACTCATCTTTTCACCTAAGTCCAGCCTTCAAGTCTTTTCCCTCATCCATTTACCCTCTCCTTCTGCTACCTGAACTGTCAGCATTTGAAGTCTATTTCTTAGTGCTTTTCTAACCTACTCCTATGCATTTAAAATTCCACCCCTTTTAACCTGAGTTTTCCCACCCATAATGTGGGCACAGTACTACCAACTTCACAGAGTTACTGAGAAAATTAAATAAAACAATTCAAGTATGGTGCTCAGTACACTTCCCAGCTCAGAGTAAATGCTCCAGAAATGGTGACTGTTGGTGGAAGGCATACAGACCTCAGAGGTACAATCACTGAGACCTCTGACCTTAGGTACTTGCCAAGAACAAGATTATGTGGGTTGTGTGTCTAGTTCTGTTTGATCCAAAGCCCAGCAAATCCCCTGTGTCTCTTTTGCACTTTGGGAGACTGCTGAGAAAGGAGAACAGAAAATGAGAAGAGGATAACACAGTTAAAATCGCTGAAGCACAAGAGGAAGGACCAGGGGCGACTGCTGTTTCGCTGGCCTCTGCTGATAGGCTGAGCCCAATGCCCACGAGGCCATGGGAAATTCTGCCCAATGGGGGCGCTCCAAACGTAGGCAGGGCAAAAGGATCCAATCATAGCCTCTGCCTGTGTCTCTCCCTCCCAGGTAAACAAAGGGAAGGCAGAAAAAGAAGCCAGGTTGACTCACTCTCAGGCTGAGTCCTAAAGTCACTTTTGTTCCAATTCCCATGAGCCTGGGAGTATCCAGGAGTCTGTGGGACCAGCTAGGATGAGAGACACACCCACCACCAGGCAATGCAAAGGGCTAGATTCTGAGCGGTTCTCAAACTTTTCTGTATAAAAACATCACCTGGAAAGCTGGTGAGATGTGGATTCTTGGTCAGATCCCTCTGAGATTCTGACTCAGGAGGATGGGGCAGGGCCTTGAAACTTGCATCTTTAATAAGCTCACCTGCTTCTTATGATCCTGGTGGTGAAGGATGCGAAAGCATGAGTGCTCAGGGCCTCCCAGGCTGGAGGACCCGCCTCAGCCCCAGAACAAGGCAGCCTTTCTGCTCCCCAGTGTTCCTGACCAGGGGTATAGTCACAGCCTGTGTCTCCAGTGATTAATCTTAGGAGAATATAGCTTTGTCATCACATTTTTACCAGTAGCCTACAGACCTCAATTCTTTTACAAAGGGAATATCTTTTGTGCCACAAAGAGCAAAGGGGGGCATGAACTAACCGGTGAAAAACACAGTATCACGATTCTGCCTGGCTCGAGGCACTGCCCTGGCCTCTAACAAGTGTGTGGTTCTTTTCCAGCAGCCTCAGGTTTCTCCTGATTGAGAGCAGAGAAGTTGCTCAGTCCTGTGCTGCCTGCAGGATCTACAGTCCAGAGAAAGAACAAATGTACTTCTAAATGGAGACAGAGCTCTTGAAGTTTCATCTCCACAGAAACACGAACACTCTTCTGACTGATGTATTACAGGTATGGGCAGTTCTCCAGAGCAATCCTGGAAAATTCAAAAGTTGCTGGGGCCTGTGGTCATGTCACCAGCATCTCAGATGCCTGCTCTTCCGCCCGCAGGAGCCCTCAGGCAAGTTTCAACAGATGAGCTCTCAGCCCACGTCTAAGGCCTCCTTAAGCTAACACTGTCATGCTGCTATTAGTGTACTTGGGCCAAAGCCTTTGAGGCAAAGTGGACTAATAATTAATGACAGCATTTTTAGATATGGTCAAGAGTAGTGGTAATCAGAGCCTAGAGAGGCAAGAAAGACTGTGAATCAAACCAAGTCTGGGACTTCCCTGGTGGTCCAGTGGCTAAGACTCTGCACTCCCAGTGCAGGGCACCCAGGTTTGATCCCTGGTCAGGGAACTAGACCCATATACTGCAACTGAAGATCCTGCATTCCACAACTAAGAACCAGTGCAGCCATATAAATATAAACAAATATATATATATGTGTGTGTGTGTGTGTGTATATACATATATATATGTATGTGTGTATATATATATATATAAAAACAAGTCTAAGAATTCTAGACTGGCAGGGGCCACCAAAATGGATCATGTTGGTGCTTCATCTATAGGTGGTCACATGCTTTATTTCTTAAACTCTTTAGGAAAAGTGATTCCACAGCAGTGAGGAAATGGAACCAGAGTGTGAGGGCTGCATGCCACTGGGGGGTGGGCTGGAGTTGGGCTGAGAGGCCTGGACAGCAGGTTCTGGCCACCAGTCTCTCTCAGGAGGCAGGGGACTAGAGGGCTTCACTTACAGAGCATGCCTGTCACTCAGTGAATCCTGCTTCCCTCTCACAAAGACAGTGGCTCCTCCCATGGGAGCAGCTGTGTACAGACATGTAGACACACACAGACATATACAGGTAGGTGGACACACACATGTAGACACACACACCAAGATATACATAGATGCACAGATACATGTACACACATAGACACACACACCCAGAACTACACAGACCCATCCACAGAATCACTTGTTCAGTCGCTAACTCATGTCCAACTCTGTGACCCCATGGACTGCAGCCTACCAGGCTCCTTTGTTCTCCATTTTCTCCCATAATTTGCTCAAATTCATGTCCATCAAGTTGGTGGTGCTATCTAACCATCTCATCCTCTGCCACCCCCTTCTCCTGTCACCCTCAATCTTTCCCAGCATCAGAGCCTTTTTCAGTGAGTCAGCTCTTCACATCAGGTGACCAAAATATTGGAGCTTCAGCTTTAGCATCAGTCCTTCCAATGAACACTCAGGGTTGATTTCCTTTAGGATTGGCTGATTTTATCTCCTTGCAGTCCAAGGGATTCTTATGAGTCTTCTCCAGCACTACAATTCGAAAGCATCAGTTCTTTGGTGCTCAGCCTTCTTTATGGTCCAACTCTCGCAACTGTACATGACTACTGGAAAAACCATAGCTTTGACTAGCCGGACCTTTGTTGGCCAAGTAATGCCTCTGCTTTTTAATATGTGGTCTAGGTTGGTCATAGCTTTTCTTCCAAGGAGCACTTGTCTTTTAATTTAATGTCTGCAGTCACCATCCACAATGATTTTGGGGCCCAAGAAAATAAAATTTGTCACTGTTTCCATTTCTTAACCATCTATTTCTCATGAAGTAATGGGACCAGATGCTATGATCCTTAGTTTTTTAAGTGTTGAATTTCAAGCCAGCTTTTTCAGTCTCCTCTTTCAACCTCATCAAGACACTCTTTAGTCCCTCTTCACTTTCTGCCACTAAATCACATGTACACACAAAGATCTAAGTACACACTCTCTTTTCTAGAAAGAAAAAGAAAAAAGCCTCTGGATCCTGCTCCAAAGGGCATTTCTATACACACACTCCTGCTGACTCATCTGATCTTGCCAACCGCCCCCGCCCCCCACTGGAAAGAAGAGAGAAGATCCTCTCCAGGTGTCTGGTGGGGAAGGGGATGCTGCACTAGAGGCCTTGCTGGGCTCTTATTCTCTTGAGACAGTCCCTGCTCTGTGGGTGCCTCTGCAGAGTTCCTCCCCCACCAGAAAATAGCCCATATTTCAGTCACTTATCTCCTGATGAAACATTGCCTTACATCCCTTTTTTCCTCTGTTCTTGGGAGGTAAACATTTAACCATGAAAACTGCTTTTTTAAATTATTATTATTTTTGACTGCACAGCACAGCATGTGGGATCTTAGTTCCCCAACCAGGGGCTGAATTTGAGCCCCCCGTATTGGAAGCTTGGAGTCTTAACCACTGAACCACCAGGAAAGTCCTGAAAACAGCTATTAGATCTGCTGCTTTGGGGGTGAAAATCACCCTGCCCAAAGTGCCTTAAGAGAAATAACTGCTTTGCCAGCTTGGAATTTCATTTTTGGGCTTCCCTGGTGGTTCAGCAGTAAAGAATCCACTTACCAATGAAGGAGACCTGGGTGGGAAGATTCCCCTGGAGAAGGAAATGGCAACCCACTCCAGTATTCTTACCTGAAAAATCCCATGGACAGAGGATCCTGGCGGGCTACAGGTCCATGGGGTTGCAGAGTTGGACATAACTGAGCAACTAAACAATAACAACTGTTCTAGAATCTTTAGGTTCCAGAACAGCACAACTAGCCTTGAACTGTCCTCAGTTGGCTGGACTCAGCAGGATGACTGAGCAGACAGATAATGTGGGTGGCAGAAGCCTGTCATCCAGGCTGAGGAGTAAGGGCTCAGAGCAGAGAGGGACTGCTCTGAGCTACCTGCAGAGTCATTGTTTCAAGGAGTGCATGCATGCATGCATGCAAAGTCGCTTCAGTCGTGTCCAACTCATTGTGACCCAGTGGACTGTAGCCTGTTGGGCTCCTCTGTCCATGGGATTCTCTAGGCAAGAATACTGGAATGGGTTGCCATGCCCTTCTGCGGGGGATCTTCCTGACCCAGGGATTGAACACAGGTCTCCCGCACTGCAGGCAGGTTCTTTACCACTAAGCCACTGGGGAAGCCCCGCCTGAGTATAATCCTAAATTGCCAGAGAGTTCAGTGGTAGGTCTGGTAATACCTGGAGGGTAAAAAACGTATCCTCTTGCTCATTAAATTAGTAAAAGGCCAACCATCCAATCCCAAAGGAGGGCAACGCCAAAGAATGTTCAAACTACCGGACAATCATGCTCATTTCACAGGCTAGCAAAGTCATGCTCAAAATCCTTCAACAATACATGAACCGAGAGCTTCCAGAGGTACAAGTTGGATTTAGAAAAGGCAGAAAAACTAGAGATCAAATTGCCAACATCCGTTGAATCATAGGAACAACAAGAGAATTTCAGAAAAACATCGACTTCTGCTTCATTGACTACGCCAAAGCCTTTGTGTGGATCACAACAAACTTTGGGAAATTCTTCAAGAGATAGGAATACCAGACCACCTTACTTGTCTTCTGAGAAACCTGTATGCGGGTCAAGAAGCAACAGTTAGAACCAGACATGGAACAACAGACTGGTTCCAAATCAGGAAAGGAGTACGTCAAGGCTGTATATTGTCACCCTGCTTATTTAACTTATATGCAGAGTACAGCATGTGAAATGCTGGGCTGGATGAGGCACAAGCTGGAATCAAGAGAATTTTGCTAGGAGAAATATCAATAACCTCAGATATACAGATGATACCACCCTAATGGCAGAAAGTGAAGAGGAACTAAAGAGCCTCTTGATGAAGGTGAAAGAGGAGAGTGAAAAAGCTGGTTTAAAACTCAACTTTCGAAAAATGAAGATCATGGCATCTGGTCCCATCACTTCATGGCAAACAGATGGGGGAAAAATGGAAACAGTGACAGACTTTATTTTCTTGGGCCCCAAAATCAATGCAGATGGTGACTGTAGCCATGAAATTAAAAGATGCTTACTCCTTGGAAGAAAAGTTATGACCAACCTAGACAGCATATTAAAAAGTAGAGACGTTACTTGGCCAACAAAGGTCCGGATAGTCAAAGCTATGGTTTTTCCAGTAGTCATGTACAGTTGTGAGAGTTGGACCATAAAGAAGGCTGAGCACCAAAGAATTGATGCCTTCGAACTGTGGTGTTGGAAAAGACTCTTGAGAGTCCCTTGGACAGTAAGGAGATCAAACCAGTCAATCTAAAAGGAAATCAACCTTGAATATTCATTGGAAGGACTGATGCTAAAGCTGAAGCTCTAATACTTTGGCCACCTGATGTGAAGAAAAGACCCTGATGCTGAGAAAGACTACAGGCAAGAGAAGGGAATGACAGAGGATGAGATGGTTGGATGGCATCACTGACTCAGCGAATTTGAGCAGGGAGATGTGGCTGAACAGCAATAGTCATCATCTTCCTCCTCCACCTGTCCCTCCTCCATGCTGATAAGGCCACGGTGAGGTGGAAATGAGGACCCTTCAAGTTCTTAAGTTTTGACAGATAAGTTTAATGTGTAATCTATGTAAGGAATTAGAGAAGCAGGGTCTGAGATTTTTTTTTTTTTAATCTTTTGGCTATACTGCAGAGCTTGTGGGATCTTAGATCCCCAGCCAGGGATCAAACCCAGGTCCCCTGCATTGGAAGCCCAAGTCTTAACTGCTGGAACTCCAGGGAAATCCAGGGACCAAGATTTACATTGCAGATGTTCAGTGTGGCATTCATGCCACAGATTTTTATTGAAAGCCTATCTGAACTGGGCACTGAGCAAGGAGCTGAGGGTAGAGAGAGGTACAAGACACATACCTTAAAAGAATATTTGATCTGAAGGAAAAGTTGGACATAAAAATAGGTAGGTTCAAAACAAAACAACAACAACAACAAAAATAGATAGGTTCAAGTCAACAGGGGAAGTGGGTGTGACAGAAGGGTCCCAGCATAGGTTCCTGAGCTTGGACTTGAAGGAAGAGTAAAGGGAATCAGACTGGAAGATCAGAGGGAGAAATTTCCAGACACAGAGAGGAAATACCACCCACCTCGGCCCACCACAGAAACAGGACAAACTTGGACATAACCAAAATAGTGGATGTCCAAGAAATGGTCAAGCCATTTATGGTCTCTTTATATCAAGGATATCATAACCTTTAAGGATTTTTTGAAAGAATGTTTGCAAGATAATATTAAGGACACAAAAAGAAAAAAAAATTCAAGGGTACAAGTTTTCAAAAGATTGTTTTCATACACCTTTTATACCAAGGAAGTGCTCTCAAACATAGGGTATATTTCCAGGTGGTGGAATTGTAAATGCTTACTCTAATATTTACTTACAGTCCATTTCCAACTATCCTACCATGGGAATATGTGCACTTTTATAACCAGAAAAACGAGATTTTAAACCAGTTTATAACCAGTTACTTTAAAAAGTAAACATAGTATGGGCAAAAGAATGGAGTGGGTGAACCTGGGATCTTGAAACGTCCTACCTCCTGGAGAGTTCCTTGGCTTTTCAAGGACTAGTGGCCCTGGGCACACTGGGATGGGACCTCTCAGGCAGGAGCAGCCACCCACACCGACACAGGAGCTGAGCCCCGACTCCCAGTGCAGGCTGAGGGATTCAACCGTCATCTTGGTTTGAAGTGACAGGATAGGTAACAAGAATGAGACTCTGTTCCTTTAATAGTTCCCACTGGGCCAGAAAACATTTAACTGTCTCTTCACTATTTGCAGTAGAAGAGGAAGTGGTGGAGGAAGGGAGGGGAAGAGAGAGGGGGGAAACTTTCCTCCAGCACATGGGAACACTTTGGGGCTATGAGCTCTAGGTTTCCTGAGATTTAAAAATGCCTGAGATTCTACCAGAAGTAACTACGAATGGAGGGGTGGGAGGATAGGAAGGCAGGGCCCCAGTCCCCTGCTCCTCTATGTAGCTGTGTTGTGGCCTTCATGAGTCATAGTGGGGAAGACAGCTCACACCTCCCAGCAGCTCCCCCAAAGTCACTGGGGTCATACCTACAGACGGGCCATCTCTGCCTGGGGTCAAGGCTCTGGACCACAAGGCCAAGAGAAGCTGGAATCAGCTCTCCATGCTTTTCTGTCCCCTGCTGAAGGACAGGGACTCTTCCACCCTTGACCCTGATCCCAACCTACAGCTGACCTCCCAATGACTTGGATCCTTAGCTTGGAGAAAAGGTTTCGGGGACACCTCTATTCCAGGAAGATTCAGCTCCCCGTAACTTGCACCAGGCAGTCTACTGTGAGTCTTGCTGCTGTTGTTCAATCACTAAGTCTTATCCGGTGTCTGACTCTTTGCGACCCCACGGACTGCCGCACATCAGGCTCCTCTGTCCTTCACTATTTCCCGGAGTTTGCTTAGATTCATGTGCAATGAGTCAGTGATGCTATCTAACTATCTCATCCTCTGCCACCCTCCTCGACTTTTGTCCTCAATCTTTTCCAGTATCAGAGTCCTGTGAGTCTGGGTATCACTAATTACCATCCAGATCTGCTCATCCCAGGACAAGATGAGGCACTCAAGTGACCAAACATGATGGAAACTTTGGGTTCAGAGTGACCCACCCCTTCCTACAGCCTCTTTCTCCAAGGAGGCTGTCTGGGTTAGATTCATTCCCTCCCCCATGCTTTCCCAGAATGTGCATTCCACCTTGTAGGACTGATCATGCTGTGTCAGAAAAGGCTGTTCTTGTGGGTCTGAATCCCCATTTAGCTCAGGGGTTCCTTGAAAGCAGGGACCATGTGTCACTCATGTTGCGGGCCAGGGTACAGCATGGTGCCTGACACTGCAAGTCCTCGATAGATGTTTGCTCACTGAGTAAAGGAACAAACATGTGGATGCCTAAGATCCCTGTGCCAGGCCCACATTCTGCCTCTCTTATTACCCAATCCAGGCCCAGGACATGATAAGTCCATGAAGCATCACTAGGTCGTGGGGCAGAGACCCAAGGGACATGACTAAAACCTGCCCTGCCCCTTCATTCTTGAAGATGGGCCTGACTCGGAGCCATATGAATGACCTCATGGGGGCTGTAGGGGCCTTTTGGGAAAGAAGTCCCTAGCTCCAAGCCATGCCTAACCAGTCTTGATGTTTAAAACCAGGCTCCACGACACTGACTCTGAGAATTGAGCTTTGGGGTTGAAGTTGAGAGTTCCCACCCTAGCTCACAGCTGTCACTGCATTTACTCCCCTAATTAGCAGAAGTATCAGGACAGACTGTGGGAGCCTGGGCCCTGGAAGACTGCTACTCCACCCACAAAAGGAATGTGAACTCTCAGCCTCAGGAAAGCAAAGCGCTCAGCCCTGGTTGTCAGGCTGAACAGCTGGCACAGAAACTTAGGAGGATCCTTCTCATGTATCATCGTCCCAGGGATGCTGCTGTGAACCTTGGATCGCTCAATAGTTTGAGCGAATGGCTCTCCTCTCCTGGATGTTTGCCTCAGTGGGCACCCCCACTTAGGTGGTGGGGAGGCAAGAAAGATTGGGAACAGTGTCCTGTGGGTTTGGGGCACTGGAGAAAAGCTAAGTTGGGGCTGATCAGTGGTGGCACACTCCTGCAGCTAAAAAGGCTCTAGAGCCTCCGCTAGAACCTCATCATTTTCAGGCAGGAATCAGAGACTCAGAGAAGACAGGGGACCTTCTCAAGGTCCCCCAGTGAATGAGCCTCAGACTTCAAGTCCACACCACCACATCACATCGGCCCACTCCCACCGCAGCAGATACACGAGGGTTAACTGTCTCCCACGAAGCTGCCAACTGACTGCTATCGGCTGCCAGGAGAGTGAGCTTGGCCAGGCCCGAGACCACAGACAGACACAAGGTTTCTGACAGTTCCTTCCCCTGACTACCAGGCCCTCAGCCCCCAGACACATTCACCTGGAGGCAGGTGAGACTCATACCAAACTTCCCTCCTCACACCAGCCCACTTGTGGCAGCAGCACAACAAATATCTGATAAACAAACCAATTATCCAAGTGAACGCTGGTCAAGGGCTCCATGAGCAACAACCCATAAGCCACGGGGTGGCAAAGGGACAATTGTGTCCAGATCTAGAAGACAGCCTGTGGAGACCCAGCTGGGGGCCTGAGCCTCTGGGCGGGGGAGGGTAGAGGCTTCAAGCAGTACAGGTTACCTGAGAAGCCCAGAGCACGAAGGACTGACTCTGAAGATCAGGTGGGAAGTTTAGGGAGTACCAGAGCTGGAATTCCATGAACGGAACCCCAGGAAGGGTGGAGCCTCCAATGGGCCCTGCACCCTGCAGCCATCCAACTCCAGAGCACATTTGCTGCTGGGCCACTTGGTAATGAGCTTCATTTCATGTTAGAAAAATGGAGAGTTGGGAGGTCTGGGAAATTGCAAAGGATACAGTGATAGACCCCCAGAGCATGCAGTCATGCCTGGCTCCGAACAAGCAGCTTTTCAGACTCAACTCATCCCAACCACGTGTAGAAACTGAGTCTTCAAGGCCAATGGCTAGATGAGTGGTGGAGCAGAGACTATAGGATCAAGGTCTCTAGTTCTATTACTGTGCTGTCCACAGCTCCCAGCCCTGGCAAGGTGGGCTGACTGAAAAGGCTCTTGAAAGTGAAAGTTGCTCGGTTGTGCTTTTAATTCTTTGAAAAATCTAAAAACTGAGTATGAGGAACACTGGCATGAGCGGCAGGCAGTGGCCACTCCCCTGTTCATAAGAGGAACTGCTGTCTCTCCACGTGGCCGGGCCACATTCACAGGACAAGGGCTTCCCTGGCATCATCACTTGTGACCCCTTCTATAGCAGAAGCAGCCTTCCCTTGAACTGTTCCTGGAAGGGAACCAGAGGAGGAGCGGGGCTGTCTCAAGTTAGACCAGAAACAACCTCCTTTAACAGGATTTCAGGTGGGGACAATGAGAGCCAGCGCAGGAAAGCAACTTCTCTGATCACCTGGAGGCAGCAGCTTGTATGACAAGTTGAGGAGGAGTCTAGTGGGGCAGGAAAGGACAGCTCCAGTGAGAAGGTACCACTGTGGCCTCTCAGGTGTGGCTCAGCCTGGCCTTGGCCTCTGTCCCCTCACAGGGACTGGGTGCAAATTAGAGCAAGGTGTGCACAGGCTGGACAAGCAGCCCGGGCGGGTCCACCCTCACTCACTGGGTGCTGGGTGATGACCTGTAGGGCTTCGAGGCCCTCAAGACCTTTTCTTCAACACCCTGGCTAGTGGCTTGTTAGTTGCTAATTAGTAAAAATATTTCTTGACACCAAAGATCATAGTCCATCAATCCCCTTTCAGTCAAGAAAACCAGTTCTCCCAACAGGGACGGCCCACTTAAAGGTCCACATGTAAGATAAAGATGCCCGAGCTCTGAAACCGTGGGCAAGGGTCCCTCTTCCCCACCGCACGGGAGCCACCTCTGTCTTCATAAACTATGCGTGTCCTCGGGAGGCAGGCAGATGGAAATTCAACCAAGTAGGTTCCAGATTTTCCACATCATCCCCAAGCATGGAAATCTCCATGAGGCAGATTCAAAAGCCCACGTTTGCATCTATTTGTGTGCTCTCCACAGGTGTTCACACAGACAACCTACTTCCCCAGACCTGCTTCACATTCCAGATCCCTGGTCCCAGTCATAGGCATCCAGCTCTCCAAATCAGAATGCAGAAGAGCCTGGTCCCTCCTGCACCCTGCTCTAGGGGCCCCCCCGCACCTACAGTCCCACCCTGCTCAGCTCTCATCCTCATCTCTTGGTCCCCACTACCACTGATACCACCTTGGCTAAAATTGGTTTCTCAACTGGACTCTTTCCTCCAGCTTCACCCCTCCCTCCCTTCCGCTTTTTGTAGGACCTCTCCAAAACCTTTGCCAGACTCCCTTCAGAATCAGCCCCAACCTCCATCACACCTACCTCAATCTGGCCCCTGTCCTTCAGCTTGTATTGCACACATCAGCCAGGCAAACCACCCAACACCTGCTCAGATACCAACCACACAGTGCCTCCACACTGTGCTCACAGGCCTTCTCTGCTTAGACTGCCTTTGGCAGGGCCACTGCTTCAACCCAGCTGGCTCAGGCCCGGGGTATGGTTTACAGGGTGAGAATCCAGGAGGTACCGTTTTGTGTTCTGTCTCATCCATCTCGCTGAGCTCCCTGTTGGCTAGGTCCGTGTAGCTCTGGGGTCACCTCCCCCAAGAGAAGCCAGAACAGTTTCCATGGTGTTTGTGGGAGGATAGGGGGTTGGGGAGTATCAGGGCCGCTACAGGATCTGATTCTTACTCCAATTTCAGAAACATTGCCTTGGTATACAGCTAAGTGCCTGGAGGCCTTCCTAACACAGAGAGGGGCAAAAAGGCAGAGGTGTCACTCAGTGAGGTCTCAGGGACTGAGGCTGCCATGGGGGTCACAACAGAGGCCTAAGGCAGCCTGAGCTCCCTCAACAGTGAGCAAGGAGTGTGGTGAGGTACAGGCCTGCTCTCTGGGCCCACACTTTTCAAGATCACAAGCCTCCATAGAACAAGCAAGGTCTGGGGGAGTAAGGCCCCAGACTCAGTCTCCATGGCTGCTACCCAATATTTGTAAACCTACTCCTAAAGCTGTACTGTCCATCCATATATTAGTAAGTATTATGGGGACTTCCCTGGTGGTCTGTTGGTAAGACTCTGTGCTCTCAATGCAGGGGGCCTGGGTTTGATCCCTGGTTAGGGAATTAGATCACATGCCACAACTAAAAAAGTTCCTGCATGCTGCACTTGGGACCTGAAGCAGTTAAATAAATAAATAAAAGGTATTATGAGCTAAATTATGTCTCCCAAAATTTATATTTTGAAGTCCCAACCCTGAGTACCTTAGAATGTGACTGTATTTGGAAACAGAGTCTTTATAGAGATGATTAAGTTAAAACAAGACCATTAGAGTGGGCCCTAATCTAATCTGACTGATGATAAGAAGAGGAAATTCAAACACAGATATATACAGAGGTAGGGCCACATGAAGACATAGGGGAACAGAGCCAAGGAGAGGCATCAGAAGAAACCAACCTTGCCAACACCTTGGTCTTGATAAATTTCTAGGCTACCCAGTCTGTAGTACTTTACAGCAACTGTAGAAAACTAATGCAATAAAGCTTACTTTCAAATTTAACATGAACAGGCCTTTCTAATATCTTCTTCGCATCCCACTTCAGAAGTTATTGTCACAGGCAGGGGTGAGGAACCTACAGCCTGGCTGGATTCTACAGTACAGGCCTCAAGCCAGAGGAAGTGAGGGGTCTGGACAGCTCTCCCCCGTGTGCCTGAATGTATCTGGAAGCCATCAGAGACAACCAACCCCAGTTTATCACCCAGAGAAAGGGGCTTACGGGGGACCAAGTCTCAGACCGAATACCCCTCTTGCAGGTGTTTCCCAAACTCATCTGATCATGAGACTCAGGGAGGTTCCTTAATTCCACCTGAGGGTTGTGAGGTGGGGCCTAGAGCTTGTTTTTGTTAGGTGGGCCAGGAGATTCTCAGGACCAGAAGCATCTGAGAAGCCATAGTCCAGTTCATTCCACACCAGGAGATGGTTGTGTAGCTGCAGAATGTGTATCTGCGTGTCTCTACCAGCCCAGGGAGGGAGAGAAGCCTGTGTCCCAGGTAGGCGGAGGCCGGGCCTCTCTCTCCCCCTGGCAGTCCCAGCCCTGACCTCTCGTCTCTAGCCCGGCCGCCTCCCTCTGTCCTAGCCTCTGCCAACGGCAGCTAGTCTGCGTTTCTGCTACTGCAGTATCTGTCAGTGTTTCACCCTGCGTTTTTGCCTTGAATCAACAGGCGAGTGGAAGAAGTGTCTTCTGTTTCCCTCACCAGTAACTTTGCAGAGTCCCAGACGCCCTTGTTTTTCTCCTGGGTGTGGCCCGCCTGCGATTTTTCTCCCAGGTTCTGGGCCCTCAAGTGAAACCCTGGTTCACGCTCCCAGCACAACAGGACCAGAGGTGGGAATGAGACCAGGGAGCGCCGCGGCGAGAGGCACGGCCACCGCCCCCAGGGTCTGTCCCCTGGGGACCAGTTGTGAGGGTCCCCGGCTCCCGCCCTCCTTCGGGTCTGCGCGCCCCAGCTCCAGCAAGTTCCTTCCGAACCCCCAAGGCATCCGCCCCAACTCCGACCCTCCGCCCGGCTAGGCCCGGCTCACCCAAGCGGGCAGGTGCTGGCCGAGCAGCTCGCGGCTGATGAACTGGCGTTCGTTGTCTAGGAATTCGAAGGCGGCAGCGAGGCGTCCGAGCTTCCCGCGGCGGTTCCTGCGCCACCACATCCACAGCAGGACGCCGAGCAGCAGCCAGGTGATGCTGAGCCCCAGGTAGCCAGCTAGGTAGACGGGCGCCAAGCAGAACAGCACGCGCGCCGCGAAGGCGTAGAGCTCTGGCAGCAGCTGGCTGGGTAGGCGCGGCTCGCGGCCCGGCGCGCGCTCGGTCCCCGGGGCGCCGGGGGCGCAGGGCTCCTCCGAGGGCATCTCGTCTTCTCCCTCTGCCCTCACCTGAGTTCAGGGCTGCGCGCCGCGACGCCCGGGCACATCGGTCCTCCAAGGGCGAGGACCAGACCGCCGCGCCGCGCCGCACCTGCCCGAGTGGACTCGCCCGCGCAGTTTCCGCGCCGCAAACTCGGGGTTCTAAGCAGAGCACCGAGCGCTGCGCCTGGGAATGCGCTGCGCGGCAGCCGCTCGCCGCTGTACACCAAGCCTGCAGCTTCGGCGGTCTCCGCCCCCGGGGGCGGGCCCAGGCGGGAGGGGGCGGGGTCAGGCTGCTGGGCTGGCGCCTGGCGAGGTCTAAATAGAAACCCAGTGTTGAGGGCGCCCCCGCACTTAAACGTTCTGTGCAGGTGACCTAAGAGCTTGTAGGCGCAACACTCGGGTTCTGCCCCGGGGAGTCTGTGACTCACTGAAGCATGTGGACAAATGGCTTGTCATGGATAAGCATCACCTAAAACCGGTTTCCTATACCCAGTCTGCAATATCCAGCAGTGTAGTATTCTCTGAGCAAGGGCCGCCCAGCCCTGAATCTGAGTCCTCTAGGTGGGTTAGAGCGCTGTACCTCTGCTCTCTCCTCTTGCACCTATAAAGCTTAGATCTAGCCCTACGCCCCCCCTGATCAAGCTCAGTGTCTCCCCTCTGCCCCACAACACCCTCTGCCCCGCACTCCCACCCTCTGTGCCAGGTGTCAGTTTGAAACTTCATTCTCTACATCGATCAGACTGGGAGTTTTCCCGGCCAGGCCAGTCCTGCTCATCTCTGGGCGCCCAGTACTGTAAGCGATGGTGAATGACAAGGGAAATGAAGAGCAAGCCCTGGGGTTCTTGGCGGCCAGTTAGGAAGCCCATGGTTTCTACCTAATCTTTTCTGAATGGCCAGAAGAGGTGGAGGGCCCAGTCCCAAGTTCAGACAGTAAATCATTTTGTGGATGACATACATTTTAGGTTCACCTGAGTGGGGATGTCAATTACTGGAATGGGATCTTCGGTTCAGTTCAGTCCCTCAGTCATGTCCAACTCTTAGCAACCCCATGGACTGCGGCACGCCAGGCTTCCTTGTCCATCACCAACTCCCAGAGTTTACTCAAACTCATGTCCATTGAGTCGGTGATGCCATCCAACCATCTCATCCTCTGTTGTCGCCTTCTCCTCCTGCCTTCAGTCTTGCCCAGCATCAGAGTCTTTTCAAAGGAGTCAGTTCTTCACATCAGGTGGCCAAAGTATTGGAGTTTCAGCTTTAGCATCAGTCCTTCCAATGAATATTCAGGACTGATTTCCTTTCAGATGGACTGGTTGGATCTTCTTGCAGTCTAAGGGACTCTAAAGAGTCTCCTCCAACACCACAGTTCAAAAGCATCAATTCTTTGGTGCTCAGCTTTCTTTATAGTCCAACTCTCACATCCATACATGACTACTGGAAAAACCATAGCTTTGACTAGACAGACCCTTTTTAGCAAAGTAATGTCTCTGCTCTTTAATATGCTATCTAAATTGGTCATAACTTTTCTTCCAAGGAGCAAGTGTCTTTTAATTTCATGGCTGCAGTCACCATCTGCAGTGATTTTAGAGCTCAAATGATAATAATAATAATAAAGTCTGTCACTGTTCCCACTGTTTCCCCATCTATTTGTCACAAAGTGATGGGACAAGATGCCATGATCTTAGTTTTCTGAATGTTGAGTTTTAAACCAACTTTTTCACTCTCCTCTTTCACTTTCATCAAGAGGCTCTTTAGTTCTTCTTCACTTTCTGCCATAAGGGTGGTGTCATCTGCATATCTGAGGTTATTGATATTTCTCCCAGCAATCTTAATTCCAGCTTGTGCTTCATCCAGCCCAGAGTTTCTCATGATGTACTCTACATAAAAGTTAAATAAGCAGGATAACAAATACCACCTTGACGTACTCCTTCCCTGATTTGGAGCTGTTGTTCCATGTCCAGTTCTGACTGTTGCTTCCTGACCTGCATACAGATTTCTCAAGAGGCAGGTCAGGTGGTCTGGTATTCCCATCTCTTTAAGAATTTTCCACAGTTTGTTGTGATCCACACAATCAAAGACTTTGGCATAGTCCATGAAGCAGAAGTAGATGTTTTTGTGGAACTCTCTTGCTTTTTTGATGATCCAGTGGATGTTGGCAATTTGATCTCTGGTTCCTCTGCCTTTCCTAAATCCAGCTTGAACATCTGGAAGTTCACGGTTCACATACTGTTGAAGCCTGGCTTGGAGAATTTTGAGCATTACTTTGCTAGTGTGTGAGATGAGTGCAATTGTGAGGTGGTTTGAGCATTCTTTGGCATTGCCTTTCTTTGGGATTGGAATGAAAAGAATGTGATCTTGAAGCTGGCAAATGATTTGGAATTGTTCTGTGCAAATGTGCCAAGTCACCTCAGTCATGTTCAATTCTGTGACCCTATGGACGGTAGCCTGCTGACATTCTTTCAATTGTTGTATTGAAAGGTCAGACCTGATGGATGACAAGCACAATGTAACTGTATTCTCTTTTCCTCGGTCCTTCAGGCATCTGTCTGTCTGTCTGTGTCTGACTTTTCCCTTCCTCTGTCCTGGATAAAATTACTTGTTGTGATGGAATGTTTTAGCAACACCTGTGTTCCTGGTGGTCAGAATAGATGGACCCTCTTCTGTTGTTCTTCGTCTTCCAGGACCAGCCAAAACAGAAGCTGAAACCACTCAGCTTGGCATCCTGTTTAATTACATTTCCCAGCACAACCTAGGAAGTCAAAGTAGGCAATACATCTCACTTGAGTTCCTTTTTGGAGAGTTCCTTTTTGAATGTACATAATGCTATTAAGGGCTCTAAGAGGTCTGCAGATAAAAAGCTATTATATTTGATTTAAGCCACTGTTTCCCGAGTATTTGACCACAGAACTCCTTTCCTCAAAACACTTCTCTAGAGGTTGACACAGGTCAACTTGAGTTAAAGGAATGAGGATGTTTGATAGGGATGCGGGAAGTCCCCTGGAACCTGAGGCAGAAATGTGGCTGACTTTTGTGGTGGATGGACTGGGGAGTTAACAGGCAGGACTGGGCTCTGCATCCCTGCTGCTCTGTCGCTGACCTGCCTCCTTTGCCTCTGACTGAAGTGGAGCACCTTCCTCACAGCTTCCAGGGTCACAGAGCTTCACAGAGAGACTGCTTAACGCTTATCCATCCTAATTCCAAATGCCTTGGAGAGAGTACCCGATTGCATCTATTATCTACTCCCCTCTAAACACACCAGGTCTACACCACAGCCTCCCCACCACATTAGTGTGTATGGGGAAGGGGTGTGGAAGGTAGCGTGTTTGGGAAAGATTGCCAGGGAAGGAAGTTTGTTGATTTGGGAACTGCTGTCCAAAATGAGATCTGGAACACCTGGCAGGATGCAGCTACCCCAGCCATGCTACCTTCTCTGCTCCTTGAACATGCCAAGCTTGTTTACGCCTCAAGGCTTGTGTCCTTGCTGTTCCCTCTGTCCAGAATGATTTCCACATAAATTTCCTCCAAAGTACTTAAGGAAGTGGGATTAGAGTTGATTTTCTTTTCTCTCTTTTCCAAACTTTATTTATAATGGCATTACATTACTCTCATAAAATAAATATAGAAGAACATTGAGAATACAACAACTAAAACTCCATACCCCATCTAGAACATTGGAGATCATTATTCTCCTTGAACTGCACACACAACTTTGGTTACTACAGCCAGCAAAAGACGTTTTATGTTCTGTTGGATCAAAACCTGTGGAGAATAACACCTTCTAGAGCCTTTGCCTGAACCCCTTTGAGAGGTCACCATATTGTATACCATTTTTCCAGTGAATGCTAGCTCATTTGTTCAGTATATTTATTGGCTACTATTGTGGGTTGAATTGTGTCCCCACCCCTACCCCCTCAAAATAAGTTGATGTACTAACCCCTGGTACCTATGACTTGGATCTTATTTTAAAATAGGGTCTTGGTAGATGGCATTAAGACATGATCATACTGGCTGAGAGTGTACTGGCTGAGAGATGTACTGGCTTAGAGTGGGCCCTAAATCCAATGACTAGTGTCCTGATAGAGAGAGGTATTTGGAAACAGAGACACAGAGGAGTTGCACAAAGGGAGCAAGGCCATGTGAGGACAGAAGCAGAAGCTGGAATGACAACCATACAAACCAAGGGGAAGGGTTGCTGGCAACCACCAGATCTAGGAAGGAAGAGACAAGTAAGCATTCTAACCCAGAGCCTTCCCAGAGAGCACGGTCCCACCAACACCTTGATTGAAATCCTTGATTGAACACCTTGACTGCTGCTCTCCAAGACAGTGAAAGAATAAGTTTCTGTTTTTTACACTTGATCTTAGCCAGAAGACCAATAAGCGATAAATTTCTTTGTTTGCTTTTTAAAAGTTCACTTATTTATTATTGGCTGCACCGGACCATCGTGACTGCAAGCAGGCTTTCTCTAGTTGTGGTGCACAGGCTTCTCTTGTTGTAGCTCATAGGCTGTAGAGCTCAGACTCAGTAGTTGCCATACATGGGCTTAGCTGCCCCACATCATGTGGAATCTTCCCGGGCCAGGGATGGAACCCATGTCCCCTATATCGGTAGGAGGCTTCTTAACCCTTGGACCGCAGGGGACGTTCTGAATTTATGTTGATTTAAGCCACCCAGTTTGTGGTACTTTGATATGGCAGCCCTTGGAAACTAATATGGCCACTGACCAAGAGCCAAACCCTGTTCTCACCACCGGAGGCTCAGTGTAAACAGAACGGATGAGACCCCTGCTCTCACAGAGCTGCATTCTAGTGGGGGAAGACAGACAGCAAACACACAAATAAAGAACAGAAAATAGCAGGCAAAGAAAACGCTGTGAGGAAAGGTAGTCAGTCATGTGAGAGAGAGTAACTGACATGGGACAGAGGGCTATTTTATTCTGAGTAATTTAGAAAGCGCTCTCTGAGGAGGTGACATTTGAGTTGAGACTCAAAAAAAAAAAAAAAAAACCAAAACCTCAAAAGTCTACATACAACTTAAGTTCATCTTTAAAAGAAACTTAATATCTTGTAAAATGTATCTCTTTTGGGGAACAGAAAGATAAAGAGCCTCTGCTCTGTAGGTGTCATCAGTTTAACTTTTGCATTTCCATGAGGGACTAGACTAATTTTGTATCTCTTCTCTTATCACACTGAGAATTCCTGAGGGCAGCAGCTACATCCTTGTCCTCAGTACCCAGCCAGAGTTTGCCACAAAGGGAGAGGCAAGAGCACAATCAGTAATTCGTTTGCCTGAGTTGAAATCTAGAAGGGAGAACTTTCTGACTCCTAGGAGGTCATTCCCTTCTCTGCAGAGCAGTTTCTTCATCTGTAAAATGGAGATTGTAGTAATACTTAAATCAAGGGCTGGTGGGATTTCCCTAGCAGTCCAGTGGTTAAGACTCTGCACTTCAATGCAAGGGGTGTGGGTTCCATCCCTGGCCAGGGAACTAAGATTCTACATGCCAAGTGGCTCAGCCAAGAAAATTAAAAAAAAAAAAAAATCATGGGCTGGTGATGAGGATTAAGTAGGACTCAGTGTGTTTAAAGTTATGTATCCAGATAGGAAAGTCGTCAAGGAAGACTTTAGTTTTATCTGTATTGTTTAACTTATTACAGCAAGAATGTATATATATTTTTTCTGTATAATCTTTTCCATTGATGACTTGGGTTGTTTTCACCTTTTGCTTATTATGGATAACGCCACTATGAACTTTGGGGTACAAATATCTATTTGAGGCCCTGATTCAATTCTTTGGGGGTATATACCCAGAAGTGGAATTGCTGGATCATGTGGTAATTCCATGTTTAATTTTTTAAGGAAACACCATAATGTTTCTCATTTGTTACATTTAGTTCATTCAGCTTCAGGAAATTACAAAAATAATTCATGCTTGCTTTAACAAATAATACAGAGGTATATGAAGAAGAAGTTTAAATCATGCACTCCATGTATGATCAGTACTATCTGTTTGGTTTCTTACCTCACTTTTTCTCTATTTGTACAAAGACATCTAAATGGAGCTAGTTTTAGTTCTGGTTCTTTTTTTCTTTCTTTCCTCCCCTGCCCAAATGGGGATAATATAAACTCGAAAGCTCCCCAATATCACTCCCACAAAATCTCCATGAGGTTTGTTTTAAATATTGAAATTATTTTATAGTTGGTTATTAAAACAGAGAGATCAAAATAACGTCCAAATGCTCATTAAAGTGGTAGAAGTATATACAGAAGGAAGCAACCACTAGAATTGTTGGAACCAGACAGGCAAAAAAAGAAAAATCAGGAAAAAAATGTTATAGTTTTCCAAGTAGCTGATCACTCATAGTATGTCACTCTGCAGATGGTAAATGCATTTAAAATGAGGCCCACAGAGAACAAAGTTCTCAGGGTTTTTTTTCTGCAAAAGTAGAAGTAGATATGAGACCTGTCACTCAAATTATGAAAAGAGAAATGCCAGGAAAATTGAGAATAGGACTTACTTTTAGCAAAAGAAGAATGTCATGGTGACCACTGCAGTGAGACTTTCTTGATCTCTTGTTTGAATTCACCAGCATCCAGCCTATTGTGTGGCTAGCCTCTTCCAGTCTCCAGGAAGAGTGTCCAAGGCCCCCAGTCCCATATTCTATTTATACTAGTCTCCCACTTCTACCTCCCACTAACAGCACCTGCCTGAAATAAATCCATGGATGTTGTCACTTGTGGAATAAGTCTTTTTGTTTTGTTTTTAATATTTATTATTTATTTGTTTATTTGGCTGTGCCAGGTCTTAGTTGCAGCATGTGGGATCTTCAGTCTTTGTTGTGTCGTGTGAGATCTAGTTCCCTGACCAGAGATTGAACACGGGCCCCATGCATTAGGAGTGCAGAGTCTTAGCCACTGGATCACGGGGGAAGTCCCCAAATAAGTCTTTTTGATTATTTAAAAAAAAAAAGTTTTATCTTTCCAAAAGTATAAATACATATATGTCCTCAAAGACAATAGACTTATTTTAGAATTATTAGATCTGCCTTAAATGTGTTGGTAATGTTCCTTTAGGCCATACAATTATAAAGGAAAACTGCAACTCTCATTCCTTAATTGTGAAGAGTAGGTTCCTGGGATGTATTAAATGTTTAAACCTGCTGTGGTAGATAATCACTTAATACCTGTTAGTAACTCAAATTCTGACTGTACTTATTTTTATTAATAATTTATTTTTAATTGGAGGATAATTGCTTTACAATATTGTGTTGGTTTCTGCCAAACATCAACATGAATCAGCCATAGGTATGCATATGTCCCCTCTTTCTCGAACCTCCTTGAACCCCATCCCATTCCTCTAGGTTGTCACAGAGCACGGAGCACCGAGTTTGAACTCCCCACATCATACAGCAAGTTCCCACAGGCTATCTATTTTACATATGGTAATAAATGTTGCCATGCTACTCTCCTCATTTGTCCCACCCTCTCCTTCCCCCACTGTGTCCACAAGTCTGTTCTCTATGTCTCCATTGCTGCCCTGCAAATAGGTTCATTAGTACCATCTTTCTAGATTCCATATATATGCATTAATATATGATATTTGTTTTTCTCTTTCTGACTTACTTCACTCTGAATAACAAGCTCTAGTTCATCCACCTCATCAGAACTGACTCAAATGCATTTCTTTTTCTGGCTGAGTAATATTCTATTGTGTGTATGTGCCATGACTTCTTTATCCATGCATCTGTTGATGGACATCTAGGTTTCTTCCATGTCCTGGCTATTGTAAATAGTGCTGCAATGAACATTGGGGTACATGTGTCTTTTTCAGTTATGATTTTCTCAGGGTATGTGCCAAGTGATGGGGTTGTTGAGTCATATGGTAGTTTTATACCTAGTTTTTTTAGGAATCTCCATACTATTATCCATAGTGGCTGTGTCAATTTACATTCCCACCAACAGTACAAGAGGGTTCCCTTTTCTCCACACGCTCTCCAGAATTTGTTGTTGGTAGATTTTTTGTTGATGGCCATTCTGACTGTTGTGAGGTGAAACTTTATTGGAGTTTTGATTTGCATTTCCCTAATTGAGCATCTTTTCACGTGTTTATTAGGCATCTCTATGTCTTCTTTGGAGAGATGTCTTTTTAGGTCTTCTGCCTGTTTTTTGATTGGGTTATTTGTTTTTCTGGTGTTGAGCTACATGAGCTGCTTATATATTTTGGAGATTAATTCTTTGTCAGTTGTTTCATTTCCTATTGTTTTTTCCCATTCTGAGGGTCTTTTCACATTGTTTATTGTTTCCTTTGGTGTGCAAAAGCTTTTACGTTTAATTGGGTCCCATTTGTTTATTTTTGTTTTAATTTCCACTTCTCTAGTGGATATTTTAGTGTGGAAACATGATCTGGGAATTTTGATACTATTTTTATTTTATTTTTGCCCAGTATCCCTTCCTTTATCTTGTAACCTGTGAAAAATTGATTCCTCTCATTTTCCAAAAACAGGCTGAGCTCCTACAATCTGATGTTTAATTCCACCTTTATCTTTGACTCCTTTGTTCATTCATTCAATAAGTATTCACTGAGAGTCTTCATACCAGGCATTATATAGAACACAGGAGATAACAGCAGTGAATGAAGCAGACAAAACTCCTACCTTGGGAAGTTTATGTTCTAATTTTGTTTTTCTTGCTTGGTAGGCTAGCTATCATATGTTTTTTCCTAATGTATTCCACCCTACTCTTTAGGGGCCTAATATAATTTTGAGCTTCTTCTGTCTTTGACTAGATCAGGCAAAATCACTCTCCTGACCTCAGAGAGCAGTCATAGTTTTCAGCAGAGACTCTCTAATGAGCATCTTCTGATACATGATGTTGTTGGAAACCAATTATTCTGTTTCACATGCTGTTTGTGTTTTTTTTTTTTTGATCTGGAATCTTCTGTCAGTTCCAATCCTGTTACTCAGCTGGAGATTGCTCCTCAGGTTCCTGCCTGTGGTGACACAGACTCTCCCAGGGCTGGCAGATGGAGAAGTAGCAGAAATGCCTGCCATGGAAAGGCACCAGTCTCTCAGTAATCCACACTGACACTGCAGCTCCACCCCACTTGGAGGTCTGTCACTGCTGCTGCAATCACCTCCAAGTAATGCATGCCAGTGCTGACCAAGGTGCAAACTTGCCTCTGCAGAAACAGGGACCAAGTGAGAGATGGCAGTCCCCTCTGTCCTCACTGCCTTTCTGGAAAGCTAGCAGGCTGTCTAACTACACACCTCCACGTTGGTTGCAGTTCTATCTCCAGTCCTTCAGTTTCCATTTTTCACCTAAACTGCCTTAATAATTATGTGCTATGTGATTAGTCACTCAGTTGTGTCCGACTCTTTGTGATCCCTGAAGCCTGCCAGGCTCCTCTGTCCATGGGATTCTCCAGACAAGAATACTGGAGTGGGTTGCCATGCCCTCCACCAGGAGATCTTCCCAACCCAGGGATTAAATCCAGATCTCCCACATTTCAGGCAGATTCTTTACCATCTGAGCCACCAGACAAGTCCAAGAATATTGGAGTGGGTAGCCTATCCCTTTTCCAGGTGATATTCCTGACCCAGGAATCGAACCAGGGTCTCCCAAGTTGCAGGCGGATTCTTTGCCACCTCTTTTCTTAATTAGTTGCATTTTCAAAACTAATTGTGATATGGTTTTCAAGGAATTTTTCAACTTAACCTAAATTTTCAAATGTATTAGCATAGAAGTGCTTATAATGTTGTGATTTTTTCTAACTTTTTGATATATATTTTATTTTTTTTAATATAAATTTATTTTAATTGGAGGCTAATTACTTTACAATATTGTATTGGTTTTGCCATACATTGACATGAATCCACCATGGGTGTACATGTGTTACCCATCCTGAAACCCCTCCCATCTCCCTCCCCATCCCATTCCTCTGAGTCATCCCAGTGCACCAGTCCTGAACACCCTGTATCATGCATCAAATCTGGACTGGTGATTCATTTCACATATGATAATATACATGTTTCAATGCCATTCTCCCAAACCATTCCACCCTCACCCTCTCCCACAGAGTCCAAAAGACTGTTCTGTACCTCTGTGTTTCTTTTGCTGTATCGCATACAGGGTTATCATTACCATCTTTCTAAATTCCATATATATGTGTTAGTATACTATATTGGTGGTTTTCTTTCTGGCTTACTTCACTCTGTACAATAGGCTCCAGTTTCATCCACCTCATTAGAACTGATTCAAATGTATTCTTTTTAATGGCTGAGTAATATTCCATGGTGTATACGTACCACAGCTTTCTTATCGATTCATCTGCTGATGGACATCTAGGTTGCTTCCATGTCCTGGCTATTATAAACAGTGCTGTGATGAACATTGGTGTACACATATTTCTTTCAATTCTGGTTTCCTCAGTGTGTATGCCCAGCAGTCAAATTGCTGTGTCATATGAAAGGCAGTTCTATTTCCAGTTTTTTAAGGAATCTCCACACTGTTCTCCATAGTGGCTGTACTAGTTTGCATTCCTACCAACAGTGTAAGAGGGTTCCCTTTTCTCCACACCCTCTCCAGCATTTACTGCTTGTAGACATTTGGATAGCAGCCATTCTGACTGGCATGAAATGATACCTCATTGTGGTTTTGATTTGCATTTCTCTAATAATGAATGATGTTGAGCATCTTTTCATGTGTCTGTGAGCCATCTGTATGTTTTCTTTGGAGAAATGTCTGTTTAGTTCTTTGGCCCATTTTTTTTATTGGGTCGTTTATTTTTCTGGGATTGAGCTGCAGGAGTTGCTTGTATATTTTTGAGATTAATTCTTTGTCTGTTGCTTCATTTGTTATTATTTTCTCCCATTCTGAAGGCTGTCTTTTCACCTTGCTTATAGTTTCCTTTGTTGTGCAAAAGTTTTTAAGTTTAATTAGGTCCCATTTGTTTATTTTTGCTTTTATTTCCAATGTTCTGGGAGGTGGGTCATAGAGGATCCTGCTGTGGTTTATGTCAGAGAGTGTTTTGCCTATGTTCTCCTCTAGGAGTTTTATAGTTTCTGGTCTTACATTTAGATCTTTAATCCATTTTGAGTTTATTTTTGTGTATGGTGTTAGAAAGTGTTCTAGTTTCGTTCTTTTACAAGTGGTTGACTGGTTTTCCCAGCACCATTTGTTAAAGAGATTGTCTTTTATCTATTGTATATTTTTGCCTCCTTTGTCAAAGATAAGGTGTCCATAGGTGCGTGGATTTATATCTGGGCTTTCTGCTTTCTTCCATTGATCTAGATTTCTGTCTTTGTGCAGTACCATACTGTCTTGATGACTGTGGCTGTGTAGTATAGCCTGAAGTCAGGCAGGTTGATTCCTCCAGTTCCATTCTTCTTCCTCAAGATTGCTTTGGATATTTGAAGTTTTTTGTATTTCCATACAAATTGTGAAATTATTTGTTCTAGTTCTCTGAAAAATACAATTGGTAGCCTGATAGGAATTGCATTGAATCTATAGATTGCTTTGGGTAGTATACTCATTTTCACTATACTGATTCTTCCAATCCATGAACATGGTGTATTTCTCCACCTATTTGTGTCCTCTTTGGCTTCTTTCACCAGTGTTTTATAGTTTTCTATATATAGGTCTTTTGTCTCTTTCGGTAGATATGTTCTAAGTATTTTATTCTTTTCGTTGCAATGGTGAATGGAATTGTTTCCTTAATTTCTCTTTCTGTTTTCTCATTGTTAGTGTATAGGAATTCAAGGGATTTCTATGTGTTGATTTTATATCCTGCAACTTTACTATATTCATAGATTAGCTCTTGTAATTTTCTGGTAGAATCTTTAGGGTTTTCTATGTATAGGATCATGTTATCTGCAAACAGTGAGAGTTTTACTTCTTTTTTTCCAATCTGGATTCCTTTCATTTGTTTTTCTTCTCTGATTGCTGTGGCCAAAACTTCCAAAACTATGTTGAATAGTAGTGGTGAGAGTGGGCACCCTTGTCTTGTTCCTGACTTTAGGGGAAATGCTTTCAATTTTTCACCATTGAAGAAAATGTTTGCTATGGGTTTGTCATATATAGCTTTTATTATGTTGAGGTATGTTCCTTCTATTCCTGCTTTCTGGAGGGTTTTTATCATTAATGGATGTTGAATTTTGTCAAAGGCTTTCTCTGCATCTATTGAGATAATCATATGGTTTTTTTATTTTTCAATTTGTTAATGTGGTGTATTACATTGATTGATTTGTGGATATTGAAGATTCCTTGCCTCCCTGGGATAAAGCCCACTTGGTCATGATGTATGATTTTTTTAGTTTGTTGTTGGATTCTGTTTGCTAGAATTTTGTTAAGAATTTTTGCATCTCTATTCATCAGTCGCCTGTAGTTTTGTGTGTGTGTGTGTGTGTGTGTGTGGCATCTTTGTCTGGTTTTGGTATTAGGGTGATGGTGGCCTCACAGATTGAGTTTGGAAGTTTACCTTCCTTTGCAGTTTTCTGGAAGAGTTTGAGTAGGATAGGGTTAGTTAGGTGTTAGCCCTTCTCTAAATTTTTGGTAGAATTCAGCTGTGAAGCCACCTGGTCCTGGGCTTTTGTTTGCTGGATGATTTCTGATTACAGTTTCAGTTTCCATGCTTGTGGATGGGCCTGTTAAGCTTTTCCATTTCTTCCTGGTTCAGTTTTGGAAAGTTGTACTTTTCTAAGAATTTGTCCATTTCTTCCAAGTTGTCCGTTTTATTGACATATAGTTACTGGCAGTAGTCTCTTATGATCCTTTGTATTTCTGTGTTGTCTGTTGTGATCTCTCCATTTTCATTACTAATTTTGTTGATTTGATTTTTCTCCCTTTGTTTCTTGATGAGTCTGGCTAATGGTTTGTCAATTTTATTTATCTTCTCAAAAAACCAGCTTTTGGCTTTGTTGATTTTTGCTATGGTCTCTTTTGTTTCTTTTGCATTTATTTCTGCCCTAATTTTTAAGATTTCTTTCCTACTAACCCTGGGGTTCTTCATTTCTTCCTTTTCAAGTTGCTTTAGGTGTAGAGCTAGGTTATTTATTTGACTCTTTTCTTGTTTCTTGAGGCAAGCCTGTATTGCTATGAACCTTCCCCTTAGCACTGCTTTTACAGTGTCCCATAGGTTTTGGGTGGTTGTGTTTTCATTTTCATTTGTTTCTATGCATATTTTGATTTCCTTTTTTATTTCTTCTGTGATTTGTTGGTTATTCAGCAGCGTGTTGTTCAGCCTCCATATGTTGGAATTTTTAATAGTTTTTCTCCTGTAATTGACATCTAATCTTACTGCATTGGGATCAGAAAAGATACTTGGAGTTATTTCAAATTTTTTTTAATTTACCAAGGCTAGATTTATGGCCCAGGATGTGATCTATCCTGGAGAAGAGTCCATGTGCCCTTGAGAAGAAGGTGAAATTCATTGTTTTAGGGTGAAATGTCCTATAGATATCAATTAGGTCTAACTGGTCTATTGTATCATTTAAAGTTTGTGTTTCCTTGTTAATTTTCTGTTTAGTTGATCTATCCATAGGTGTGAGTGGGGTATTAAAGTCTCCCACTATTATTGTGTTATTGTTAATTTCCCCTTTCATACTTGTTAACATTTGTCTTACATATTGCAGTGCTCCTATGTTGGGTGCATATACATTTATAATTGTTATATGTTCTTCTTGGATTGATCCTTTGATCATTATGTAGTATCCTTCTTTGTCTCTTTTCACAGCCTTTGTTTTAAAGTCTATTTTATCTGATATGAGTATTGCTACTCCTGCTTCCTTTTGGTCTCTATTTGTGTGGAATATCTTTTTCCAGCCCTTCACTTTCAGTCTGTATGTGTCCCTTGTTTCAAGGTGGGTCTCTTGTAGACAACATATATAGGGGTCTTGTTTTTGTGTCCATTCATCTAGTCTTTGTCTTTTGGTTGGGGCATTCAACCCATTTACATTTAAGGTAATTACTGATAAATATGATCCCGTTGCCATTTACTTTATTGTTTTGGGTTCGAGTTTATACACACTTTCTGTGTTTCCTGTCTAGAGAAGATCCTTTAGTATTTGTTGGAGAGCTGGTTTGGTGGTGCTGAATTCTCTCAGCTTTTGCTTGTCTGTAAAGCTTTTGATTTCTCCTTCATATTTGAATGAGATCCTTGCTGGGTACAGTAATCTGGGCTGTAGGTTATTTTCATTCATCACTTTAAGTATGTCTTGCTATTCCCTTTTGTCCTGAAGAGTTTCTATTGAAAGATCAGCTGTTATCCTTATGGGAATCCCCTTGTGTGTTATTTGTTGTTTTTCCCTTGCTGCTTTTAATATTTGTTCTTAGTGTTTGATCTTTGTTAATTTGACTAATATGTGTCTTAGGGTGTTTCACCTTGGGTTTATCCTGTTTAGGACTCTCTGGGTTTCTTGGATTTGGGTGATTATTTCCTTCCCCTAATTTTAGGGAAGTTTTCCACTATTTTCTCCTCAAGTATTTTTTCATGGTCTTTCTTTTTGTCTTCTTCTTCTGGGACTCCTATGATTCAAATGTTGGGGCGTTTAACATTGTCCCAGAGGTCTCTGAGGTTATCCTCATTTCTTTTAATTCTTTTTTTTTTCTCTCTGTTTCATTTATTTCTACCGTTGTATCTTCTACCTCACTTATCCTATCTTCTGCCTCCGTTATTCTATAATTGGTTCCCTCCAGAGTATTTTTGATCTCATTTATTGCATTATTCATTTTATATTGACTCTTTTTTATTTCTTTTAGGTCCTTGTTTAAACTTTCTTGCATTTTCTTGATCCAGGCTATTTATCTGAAACTCCATTTTGTTTTCAAGGTTTTGGATCATTTTCACTATCATTATTTGGAATTCTTTATCAGGTAGATTCCCTATCTCTTCCTCTCTTGTTTGGCTTGGTGGGCATTTATCCTGTTCCTTTACCTGCTGAGTATTTCTCTGCCTTTTCATCTTGTTTATGTTGCTGTGTTTGGGGTGGCCTTTCCATATTCTGGTAGTTGGTGGTTCCTCTTTATCGTGGAGGCTCCTGGCTGTGGGTGGGGTTGGACAGGTGGCTTGTCAAGGTTTCCTGGTTAGGGAAGCTTGTGTCCATGTTCTGGTGGGTGGAGCTGGATTTCTTCTCTCTGGAGTGCAATGAAGTGTCCAGTAATGAGTTTTGAGATGTCAGTGGGTTTGGTGTGACTTTGGGCAACCTGTATATTGGAGCTCAGGTCTATGTTCCTGTGTTGCTGGAGAATTTGCATGGTATGCCTTTCTCTGGAACTTGTTGGCCCTTGGGTGGTGCTTGGTTTCAGCGTAGGTATGGAGGCATTTGATGAGCTCCTATTGATTAATGTTCCCTGGAGTCAGGAGTTCCCTGGTGTTCTCAGGATTTGGACTTAAGCCTCCTGCCTCTGGTTTTCAGTCTCATTCTTACAGTAGCCTCAAGACTTCTCCATCTCCTTTCAAAGACAGTGGGCTGCCTTTCTGGGTACCTGTAGTCCTCTGCCAGCATTCAGAAATTGTTTTGTGGAATTTGCTCAGCATTCAAATGTTCTTTCGGTGAATTTGTGGGGGAGAAAGTGGTCTCCCCATCCTATTCCTCAGCCATTTTAGGACTGCCACCCCCTATAATGTTTTAAATGGCTGTAGGATCTATAATAATATTCCTTTTAAATTCTTGTTAGCTACTTTTTGTTTTCTCTTTTTGTTCCCTTAGTCAGTCTTGTTAGGTATTTATCTATATTAATCTTTTTAATAACCAATTTTTTACTTCAGTTATTTTCTTTATTGGATGTCTTTCTGCTTCCTAATCATCCTGCTTCTGTCTTAATTATTTCCATTATTCTACTTTCTTTGGGTTTACTCTGCTCAGTTTTTTTCCTTTTAGCCAACTTCTTGAGCTAGAAGTTAAGACAATTTAATTTCAGCCTCTTTTCTCTTATATATGTGTTTAGAGCTATAGATTTCCCTCTAGGCACAGCTACAACTGCATCCAACAAATTTTTAAAATAACAAATTGCTAACATTTATTTAGGTCATACTGTGTACAAAGCACTGTATGAAAAGATTTATAAGCAGTCGCTCAATTTTATACATTTTTATTAAACATAATTTACATGTAGCAAAATATACAAATCTTAAAGGTACAGTTTAACAAATGTTTGCCAATTATACATCAGTGTTATCACCAGATTCAGATACGGAATATCTTTATCACTCCAGAAATTTTCCGCATGCTTCTTCCTAGTTACCACCCATGTCCAGAGGTAACTACTCTTCTGATTTCTATTACCATTGGTAGATGTGCCTGTACTTGACCTTCATATAAATCAAATCTAACAGTAGCCCAATAGTATATATACTTCTGTGTCCAGCTTTTTTGCTCAACTTAATGTTTTAGATATTAAATATTAATCTGTGTTATGGCATGTGTGATATTTTTTAAAACACCTTGTCCATTGTATGGATGTAGTACAATTTGGGCTTCCCAGGTGGCGCTAGTGGTAAAGAATCCACTTATCATTCCAAGAGATGAGGATTGGATCCCTGGGCAGGGAAGATCCCCTGGAGACGGAAATAGGAACCCACTCCAGTATTCTTGCCTGGAAAATTCTATAAACAGAGAAGCCTGGTAGGCTACAGTCCATGGGATTCCAAAGAGTCAGACATGACTGAGCACATGCTACAATTTATTGATCCATTTTTTCTGAAGGTAGAAATTTAGTAGATTTTTAAACAGTTTTTTGTTATTATAAATAAAACTGCTATGAAAATTCTTACACTTGTATTAGGTTAATGAAAAAGTAATTGTGGTTTTGGACCATGAATTTTAAATTATTATAACTAGGCCCAAACACATCTTGATTAATCATAATAGGAAATATTACAATCAACACAATGTTGCCAACAAGAAATAAGTTTGTTCATTCCTGTAGCATAAAAATCTGTGTTTTGGGATTTGACGAATCTTGGAAAGCATTTTCTGCCTCCCACTGGTTGTGGAAGCATTTTCCCCGTAAAAAGTTGTTGAGATGAAGGACTGGTTGTCAGTTGGTAAGAGGTCAGGTGAATATGGCCAGTAAGGCAAAACCTTGTAGCCCAATTGGTTCAACTTTTGAAGTATTGGTTGGGTGACATTTGGTTGGGTGTTGTTGTGGAGAAGAATTGGGCCCTTTCTGTTGACTAATGCTGGCTGCAGGCATTGCAGTTTTCAGTGCATCTCATCAACTTGCTGAGCATATGTGGGGAAATTAACAAGATGGTGCCAGTCAGGCACTCTTGCTCCATGCTCTCATGCCCTCTTGGCCCACGTTCTGTGAACAATGACTTTGCATGGTTGTGTAACAGCTGAGATCACTTTAAGGCACTGTGCATGTGCTTGCTTAGTTGTGGGCTACTTTGGGCAGTACGCCTGTATGGGCACCATCTGGTAAGGCTTTGCTGTTGCATTGGGGCTACACTGGCGTGGCATCATGGTTATGTTATGGCTGTGTTATGGTTATCTTGTGGCTGCTGCTACAGCTGCTGCATCAGACAGGAGAGAGGCTGTGTTTGGCTGCTGTGCCAGCCAGGAGAGAATAAACATGTCTGCAGTTCCTACAGCTCCTTGTGTCTTCTTCCAGCCTCTTAGCTTGAGCCTTACCTGCCCTGGGTTCAGCGAACAGTGCAGACAGTGTGAATAGCGAGACAGCTGGCATCATGAACAGAATTAGCAATACAGCCTACTTCTTAGATGTAATGATTTTGCCAAGATTCAGAAAGCTGTAGTGGATCAGACAGGCAGCATGCCACCAAATAATGACCATGACCTTTTCTTGGCGCAAGCTTGTCTTTGGGAAGAGTTTTGGAGCTTCTTCTTTGTCCAACCACTGAGCTGGTCATTGCCGGTTGTTGAATATAATCCACTTTTCATTGCACATCACTATCCAATGGAGAAATGGTTCGTTGTTGCTTTGTAGAATAAGAGAAGATGCCACTTCAGAACGATGATATTTTTTGATTTGTAGTCAGTACATGAGGCTCCCACTCATCAAACCTTTTTACCTTTCTAATTTTCTTAAAATGCCAAACAACCATAGAATGGTCGATGTTGAATTCTTTGGCAAATTCTCACGTTGTTGTAAGAGAATCAGCTTTGACAATCCTCACAACTGGTCATTGTCAACTTCCAATGGCTGGCCACTGCATTCCTCATCTTCAACACTCTGGTCTGCTTTGCAAAACTTCTTGAACCACCACTGCACTGTTCATTCATTAGCAGTTCCTGAGCTAATATGTTGTTGATGTTGTGAGTTGTCTCTGTTGCTTTACGACCCATTTTGAATTCGAACAAGAAAAGTGCTCAAATTTTCTTTTTTGTCTAACATTTTTCTAGCCTAAAATAAATATAAAATAAACATCAAATAATAAATCATTAGCAAAAAATAAATTAGCAAAAGTGAGAAATGCACATAAAAATGACATATAACATAACCACATTTATTTAAGAATGTATTCCAATATCAAACAGCAAATTTCAATAATGCAAAAATCAAAATTACTTTTGCACCAACCTAAATATTTTAGATAGACATATATTCTCTTGGTCTTATGTGGAATTGCTTGATAATAGGATATGTGAATTTTTAGTCTTAGTAGATACTGCCAATGTTTCTCCTATTTTAAATTACAATGTTCCAATTAATTATTAGTTTTACTATTTTTCTCATTTCCTGACATATTTATAATTCACAGAATGGAAGAGTTGGGGCTTCCCTGGTGGCTCAGACAGTGAAGAATCCACTTGCAGAGCAAGAGACCTGGGTTCAATCCCTGGATTGGGAAGATCCCCTGGAGAAGGGAATGGCTACCCACTGTAGTACTCTTGCCTCGAGAAATCCATGGTCAGAGGTAGCTGGAGGACTACAGTCCATGGGGTCACAGAGTCTGACACAACTGAGCAACTAACACATTCACTTTCATGGAAGATTTTAATGCTCTGTCAAACTTCTTTTTAAAATAATATGTCTATGCTGTTATGTCTTTTCCAGTTTAAATTATTTATTGTTGACTGCGCTGGCTCTTCATTGTTGTGTGCAGGCTTTCTCTAGTTGCAGTGAGCAGGGGCTACACTCTTGTTACGGTACACCAGGTTATTGCAGTGGGCTCTCTTCTTGTGGAGCACAGACGTTAGGCTTGTGGGCTTCAGTAATTTCGGTGGGTGCAATAGCTGTGGTGTACCGGCTTAGTTGCTCTGCAACATGTGGGATCTTCCTGGACCAGATATTGAACCTGTGTCTCCTGCCTTGGCAGGCAGATTCTTTACCAATGAGCCACCAGGGAAGTCCCCTCTCAAACATTTTTAAAGGTCACAGAATAATCATAATTTTTCCCCTTAAGATTAAGATTATTAAGGTGATTAAGATTATTATTAAGACTAAGATTACTAAAGTCACTTTGAACAGTTTCAACTTGTCCTACACTACTGTGCAAATTGAGGACTCCCTATATTTATCATAACACAATCACAAGAGTGATAGCTTGTCACCTTTTCCATGTTCTGGTGGCTAAAAGCACGTCACTTGTTCTCACTCAAGTGGGGCAGATCAGATTATACAGGGCTTAACACTAGAGGGGAGAGATCATGGCCTGTTTACAAATTTTGCCTCAGTTCAGTTCAGTTCAGTCGCTCAGTCACGTCCGACTCTTTGCAACCCTATGGACTGCAGCACGCCAGGCCTCCTTGTCCATCACCAACTCCCGGAGTTTACTCAAACTCATGTCCATTGAGTCAGTGATGCCATCCAACCATCTCATCCTCTGTCGTCCCCTTCTTCGCCCACCTTCAATCTTCCCCAGCATCAGGGTCTTTTCAAATGAGTCAACTCTTCGCATCAGGTGGCCAAAGTATTGGAGTTTCAGCTTCAACATCAGTCCTTCCAATGAACACTCAGGACTGATCTCCTTTAGGATGGACTGGTTGGATCTCCTTGTAGTCCAAGAGACTCTCAAGAGTATTCTCCAACATGACACTTCAAAAGCATCAATTTTTCATAGTCCAACTCTCACATCCGTACATGACTACTGGAAAAACCATAGCCTTAACTAGATACCAAGTTGTTGGCCAAGTAATGTCTCTGCTTTTTAACATGCTGTCTAGGCTGGTCATTAACTTTCCTGCCAAGGAGTAAGTGTCTTTTAATTTCATGGCTGCAGTCACCATCTGCAGTGATTTTGGAGCCCCCCAAAATAAAGTCTATCACTGTTTCCACATCTATTTGCTGTGAAGTGATGGGACCGGATGCCATGATCTTTGTTTTCTGAATGTTGAGCCTTAAGCTAACTTTTTCACTCTCCTCTTTCACTTTCATCAAGAGGCTCTTTAGTTCTTCTTTACTTTCTGCCATAAAGGTGGTGTCATCTGCATATCTGAGGTTATTGATATTTCTCCCAGCAATCTTAATTCCAGCTTGTGCTTCATTCAACCCAGAGTTTCTCATGATGTACTCTGCATATAAGTTAAATAAGCAGGGTGACAATATACAGCCTTGATGTACTCCTTTCCCAATTTGGAGCCAGTCTGTTGTTTCATGTCCAGTTCTAACTGTTGCTTCCTGACCTGCATACAGATTTCTCAAGAGGCAGGGTCTGGTATTCCCATCTCCTTCAGAATTTTCCACAGTTTATTGTGATCCACACAGTCAAAGGCTTTGGCATAGTCAATAAAGCAGAAATAGATGTTTTTCTGGAACTCTCTTGCTTTTTTGATGATCCAGTGGATGTTGGCAATTTGATCTCTGGTTCCTCTGCCTTTTCTAAAACCAGCTTGAACATCTGGAAGTTCACAGTTCATGACTGAGTTTTCCAATCATGAACATATGACCATGTTATATCCATTCATTTAGTAAGGTCTTCTGTAGTTTGTTGGTTGGTTTTGTTAATTCATTTGTTTAGGATAATGTCTGTAATTTTCAGAATAGAGGAATTGCATAATTTTAAAAGAGCTTTTCCTATGTTTTAAATATTTTTGTTGCTATGGTAAGTGGTGTTGATTTTTAAATTTTATTTTCTAGTACTTTGTGACTAGCCAATAGAAATACCATAGATTATTTTTGTATTTTGAACTTGTATTCAGTAAGTCAACTTATTAGTTCGAAGATTCTTTTAGATACTACACAAATATAATCATGTTGTCTGCCAATTAGCACATTTTTACATCTTCCTTTCCAATCTTTATGTCTCTGATTTCTTTTCATTGCCTTTTTGGAATGGCTAGGGCTTCCAGTACAAAGCTGAATAGAACGAGAGTAAAATTCTTTTTTTATTTCTGATGTTAAAGCATTCAATATTTTATCATTGTGTGTGATTTAACTGTAAATCTTTAAGGATGTGCTTCATCAGATTAAGAAACTTCTCCTTTTATATTAGTTGGCTGGATTTGATGTTAAATTTGAGTAAGTGCTTTTTCTGAATCTATGGAGATTATTATACAGTCCCCCCCACTTTTTTTCAGTAAATGCAGCAAACTATGGTGATTGATTTGTGGATATTAATTAAATGGATGTATACATTTGATCCTGCATGCCTAGGATAAAATCTGTTTATCATTAGATATTATCCTTATAATTTATTAGTTTATTTGATTTGCTAATGTTTTGCTAATAGAATGTTGGCGTCTGTATTCATGAGCAACATAGGTCTGAAATATTATATTCTTGTAATTTTCTTCCCTTGTGAATTTGTGACATCAGGATTATCCTGTCTTCTTAAATGAGGGAGAAGTTTCATTTTCCTCTGTCTTTGAAAGAGTTTGTATTTGGTTTGTATTATATCTTCCTTTGATGTTTGGTAGAAATTAAGTCATCTGGGTTTAGAGTTTTCTTTGTGGAAAAGTTATTAATTATTAACTTAACTTCACTAACACCTATGACTATTCCTGTACTTTATTTATTCTTATGTCAGCTGGGAAAGATTGAGGGCAGGAGGAAAATGAGGTGACAGCAGAAGAATGGTTGGATGGCATCATTGACTCAATGGACATGAGTCTGAGCAGACCCCAGGAGAGAGTGAAGGTCGGGGAAGCCTGGCGTATTGTAGTCCATGTAGTCCAACAAAGAGTTGGACATAACTGAGTGGCTGAACAACAATGTCAGGTTTATGTTCAATATGTTATGGTTTCTTTGTCCATTAAAAACTGTTCTACAGTGTGGAGATTTCTTAAAAAACTGGAAATAGAACTGCCATATGACCCAGCAATACCACTTCTGGGCATACACACTGAGGAAACCAGATCTGAAAGAGACACGTGCACCCCAATGTTCATCGCAGCACTGTTTATAATAGCCAGGACATGGAAGCAACCTAGATGCCCATCAGCAGATGAATGCTTAAGGAAGCTGTGGTACATATACACCATGGAATATTACTCAGCCGTTAAAAAGAATACATTTGAATCAGTTCTAATGAGACGGATGAAACTGGAGCCCATTATACAGAGTGAAGTAAGCCAGAAAGATAAAGAACATTACAGCATACTAACACATATATATGGAATTTAGAAAGATGGTAATGATAACCCTATATGCAAAACAGAAAAAGAGACACAGATGTACAGACCAGACTTTTGGACTCTGTGGGAGAAGGCGAGGGTGGGACGTTTCGAGAGAACAGCATCGAAACATGTATATTATCTATGGTGAAACAGATCACCAGCCCAGGTTGGATGCATGAGACAAGTGCTCGGGCCTGGTGCACTGGGAAGACCCAGAGGGATTGGGTAGAGAGGGAGGTGAGAGGGGGGATCGGGATGGGGAATACATGTAAATCCATGGCTGATTCATGTCAATGTATGACAAAACCCACTACAATATTGTAAAGTAATTAGCCTCCAACTAATAAAAATAAATGAAAAAAATAAATATATAAAAACTGTTCTTTTTTCCATTGTGATTTTCTCTTTGATCCATTGATTATTTAGAATTTTCTATTTAATTTTTAAATAGTTGGAAATTTTCAGTTTGTTCATTATTGATTTTTTAATTTGATTCCATTGTGGTTAGAGAACATTTTTTGTATAATTTCAGTCCTCAGATGTATGCTGTTTTGTTTTATGGTCCAGCACATACATACTCTGTCTTTCATTCCAATCTTAAAGAAGGGCAATGCCAAAGAATGTTAAACTGCCATACAATTGTGCTCATTTCATATGTAAGGTTATGCCCCAAATCCTTCAAGCTAGGCTTCAGCAGTATGTGAACTGAGAACTTCAAGATGTACAAGTTGGGTTTAGAAAAGGCAGAGGAACCAGAAATCAAATTGCCCACATTCATTGGATAATAGGGAAAGCAAGGGAATTCCAGAAAAACATCTACTTCTGCTTAATTGACAACAAACTGTGGGAAATTCTTAAAGAGATGAGAATACTAGACCACCTTACCTGTCCCCTGAGAAACCTGTATGCAGGTCAAGAAGCAACAGTTAGAACTGGGCATGGAACAACTGACTGGCTCAAAATTGGGAAAGGAGTAAGACAAGGCTGTATATTGGCAGCCTGCTTATTTAAGTTACATGCAGAGTACATCATCTGAAATGGCAGCCTGGATGAATTGCAGGGAGCTGATTGCAGGGAGAAATATCAGCAACCTTAGATATTCAGATGATACTACTCTAACAGCAGAAAGACAAGAGGAACTAAAGAGCCTCTTGATAAGGGTGAAAGAGGAGAGTAAAAAAGCTGGCTTAAAACTCAACATTCAAAAAAACTAAGATCATGACGTCCAGTTCCATCATTTCATGGCAATTAGAAGGGGGAAAGTGGAAGCTTTAACAGACTTTATTTTCTTGGATCTCCAAAACCACTGTGAACACTAACTGCAGCCATGAAATTAAAAGACATTTGCTTCTTGGAAGGAAAGCTATGACAAGCCTAGACAGCATATTAAAAAGCAGAGACATCACTTTGCCAGCAAAGGTCCATCTAATCAAAGCCATGGTTTTCCAGTAGTCATGTACAGATGTGAAAGCTGAACCATAAATAAAGCTGAGCACTGAAGAATTGATGCTTTTGAGCTGTGGTGTTGGAGAAGACTCTTGAGAGTCCCTTTCCTGCAAGATCAAGCCAGTCAATCCTAAAGAAAATCAGCCCTGAATACTCACTGGAAGGACTGATGTTGAAGCTGAAGCTCCAATACTTTGGCCACCTGATCTGAAGAGCTTACTCATTGGAAAAGACCCTGATGCTGGTTGAGAGTAGGAGGAGAAGGGGGTGACAGAGGATGAGATGGTCAGATAGGATCACTGACTCAATGGACATGAGTTTGAGCAAACTCTGAGTGACAGTGAAGGACAGGGGAGCCTGGCATGCTGCAGTCCATGCGGTCACAAAGATTTGGACACGAATTAGTGACTGAACAACAACAAATATACTCTTAGTTTCATGTGTGCTTGCAAATAAATTTCACTCTGCAGTTGTTAGGCATCATATTCTGTATACGACATTTAGATCAAAAGAATTAATACTATAGATTAGAACTCCGTATCCTTACTAATTTTTTGTCTTGCTCTTAAGGTATTGAAAGGAAAGTTAAAATCTCCAACTGTGACTGTTGGTTTGTCTCTTCCTTCTTTTAGTTCTGTCAAATATTGTTTCATGGATTTTAAAGCTGTGATATTGGGCACATACACATTTATAATTGTCTCTTGATGTTTGTGCTGTATGCTCAGACTCTCAAGTTGCGTCTAACTCTTTGCGACCCCTTGGACTGTAGCCCACCAGGCCTCTCTGTCCATGGGATTTTTCAGGCAAGAATACTGGAGTAGGGTACCATTTACTCCTCCAAGGGATCTTCCTGATCCAGGGGGTCAAACCTTTGTCCCTTATGTCTCCTGCTTTGGCAGGCATACTCTTTACCGCTAGCTCCACCTGGGAAGCCCTGTCTCTTGATGAATTCACCATTATTATAAAATGTCCCTGTTTATCTCTGAGAGTTCTCCTTGTCTTGAATGTGAATATAACCACTCCAGCTTTCTGTGCTTACTGTTTCTATTTGTGTGATATATCTCTTTCTATCCTTTCACTTTCAACTTATCTGTGTTCTTATATTTAAAGTGTGTCTCATACATATAAAGTTGGGTCATTTAAACAAACTAATCAGAAATCTCTATCTTTAATCATAGAATTTGATCCTTTTGTATCTAGGTGATAACTGAAATGTTTGGATTTAAGTCTACTGTATCACCCTTTGCTTTCATTGTGTTCCATCTGGTATTCATTCCCTTTTCTGCCTTTTCTACCATTAAAAAAATTAAGCAGAAGGAGAACCGACAATGCTTCATACATAATTGGAGGTTTTAACACCCTTCCCTCACCAATTGGTAGAACCAGACATAAAATCAACAGAGATAGAGGATCTGAACCACACTATTAAACTTTGACTTAATTGATATTTGCAGGGTGTTGCATCACAAAATGGCTGACTACTTACTTTGAGTATATGTAATACACCAGGTGCTAAGCAATAAAATTAAAAGGATTGAAATTATACAGACTATATTCTCTGCCACAGTGGAATTATATCAGAGCTCAGTAACTATAACTAGAAAAACCTGAAACTTTTGGAAATGAAAAAACACTTCTATATAATCCATGAGCCCCCCCAAAAAATCACATGGGAAATTAAAAAATAGTTTAATCTTTTATAAAATAACATTAAAATTACAATATTTTGTGCTAAGTTGCTCAGTCCTGTCTGATTCTTTGAGACCGCATGGACTGTAGCCTGCCAGGCTCCTCTGTCCATGGAATTTTCCAGGCAAGACTACTGGAGTGGGTTGCTGTGTCCCCCCTCAGGGATCTTTCCCATCCAGGGACTGAATCCACGTCTCTTATGTCTCCTGCATTGGAAGTGGGTTCTTTACCACTAGTGCCACCTGGGAAGCCCTAATATTTTGTGAGATACAGCTAAATAAGAGGAAAATTCACATCTTTAAATGCTTATATTAGAAAGACGTGAAGTCGCTCAGTCATGTCTGACTCTTTGCGACCCCGTGAACTATAGCCTACCACACTCCTCCGTCCATGGGATTTTCCAGGCAAGAGTACTAAGAAAAACCTAAAGCCAATGACCTGTGACCTTACCTCAAGAAATTATATAACAAAGTACAAGTTGGAACATAAAGTAAGTGAGGAAGGAAATTATAAAGACAAGTATGGTAATTAATAGAACATAGGCCAACAATAGTGAAAAATCAATGAAGCCAAAAACTGGTTCTTTTAAAAGGTCAGCAAAATTGATAAGCTTTTGGCTAAACTGACAAAGGGAAAAAAAGAAGAAGAAGACATAAAATATTAATATTAGGAATGAAAGTGGGGACATCACAACAGTCTCTACAAATACTAAAAGAATAGTAAGGGAATCAAGTATTATAATTAAGCTTATGCCAAAAATTGAGCAATCTAGATGAAAAGGACTAGTTCTCTCAAAGACAAAAACTACTTAAACTGGCACAAAAAGAAACAGGAAGTTTGGACAGCCCTTTATTAATGTCAAAAATTGAATGTGTAATTTAAAACTTGCCCAAAAAGGCCACGACCCGTATAAGAGGTGCCCCGGGCGCTAGGCGAAAGCGCACAGTGCGGCGCGGGGGCTGGGCTAGGACCTCCTAGCAGTTCAGCGGCTGGGCGAGCGGATGCTGAGCCAGGGGCAGCCTCCATCGCTGAAGGGGTTCTGGGTTGGGGCGGGGGCAGCTCCGGGGGCTGGGGGTCGCTGCAAAAGCGACGCGTGCACGTCGCCGTAAAGTATGACCGGCTGGAGCTGCAGCTAAGCCTGGACGTGGAGAAGTGGATCGACCGGTGCTTGGAGGAGTTGTACAGTGCAGGGAGGCAGACAATGAGGTCAACGTCCTGAATTGTTCAAACTAGTGAGCGAAGAGGAGAGAAGCTGGAACATCGAGGGATCTTCTAAAGTCGTGCATGAACCCCACAGAGGGCTTCATCCAGGAGCTGCTGGTGAAGCCCGAGGCCTCCACAAGCAGCCAGCTTTCCATCAGCCCAGCCCCTTCGGTGGCGGCAACCTGACCCCCTCCAGGACCGAGCCCGGAAGGCGCCGCCCTGATCCTCTCCGGCCTCAGAGACCTCCTGCAGCATCTCCCCTTAATAAGTTGTATTAAACGGATCTGCAACAATAACACTGCATTCCTGTTTTAAAAACACACACAAAAACTCGCCGAAAAGAAAACCCCAGGCCCAAGAGGTTTCACTGATGAATTTTATAAAACATTTTACAAGTAAAAACCCATCCCATACAAACTCCTTTAGAAAACAAGGAAGTAGGAAACACTTCCCAATTCGTTTTATCCCCTTATTTATTTATTATATTTGTAAAAAGGGTCTTGACCATTTGAGTTTATACAGTTTTAACAATTTTTGTATAAAGGCAACGGTAAACAACAAATATAATTGTCAAGACAATCACCAAAGTTACAGTTCCAGATCCGATGCTGTGAGTAATGTTATAAAACCATCTGTGTGGGTCTAGCCCAGATAATTGATCAGCTAGTTGTTTAGCTAAAGCTTTCAAATTAGTGGAAGAGGGCAGATTTTTAGAAAAGATTTCAAAGATTTCTTTTTGTAGTAATTGTACAGAGATGCATTATCATGTATGTTTTGTAAATGAAATTTGATTTGTTCCCAGTTGTAGGCACTATGATTGAATTGAACAGGAGTAACACAAAATTGAGTAGAATTCCAATCATATTTTAGTACCACCTTTTTTTGTACATCTATTAATTGAGCTCCAACCCATCTGATGGCTGTTTTTAGTTCCTGTATTTCATCTTGAATATCCTCATCTATCTGAGTCTGAGTGGCCTACTTAGTATGAGCATCTTTAGTCCAATTTTGGATAAAATTATGTGTTTGAATTGAGGTTTGTAAAGCAATGCCAGCGACAGCAGCAGTGGTGCAAATAGCTATTAATCCCAAAATGTCAAGAATCAGCCATCCAATGAATTATTTAGATCGCTGGAGCAGTTTAGTAAGCAACCGGGAAGCAAGTCCAGCCATGGGACCTTCTTCCCAGGGCCGCTGGAGATTTATTGGTAACCACAGACTGTCGAGATCGAAGAATCAAAAGGGATTGATTTCTTAAGGAAACAGAAGACTTAAGACAAGTATATAATTTGTAATTTATACAAGTTATAGAACGTAAAGTCTAATTTAATTGTAAACTCTCTATAGCTATAACAAAAAGAAGGGAACACAAACTTGTATGAAATATGATTGATTATAATGAAAGAAATAGTTACTATGACTACAACTGGTCCCTGTGAAATGTCCAGTCCAAGTCTCAAGTTCTTTGGTCTCGCAGCAAGTTTCCAGATGTCCCATTGTTTAGGCCCAATCTGTTTATCAAGGATGATTTAGGGGCGAGAAGGTGCCATTTTGCTGTCACGCCAGCCAAGAAGTCCTTTTCATGGTAATGCCCCATTGTATTGTTAGTAACTTTCCATGCTACTTGAGTAGCATAGTCACAAACTGCTGTTAATATCATCTGAGCAGTTAGATAACCATATACCATGGGGTCCCCAATCAACAATGGTGTAATTGGCCATAAACATTAATTTCCCTGATTCAGCTTGACATTTATCTCAATAAACAAGAGTATATTTAAAGTATATTATAAAGATAAGTAAACCCCTTACATTCTAACTTTTGTCCTTTTCTTTGAGTTTTGGTGGTATTGACATGGTTTTCATAAAAGGACAGGGCAGTAAACAGTCCAAGCAATGTGTGGAAGTTCTTTTTTGGAGGCAGGACAAAAACCCATGTTTGGTTAACATTAATACATAATTTTGTTGGGCCCATGCATAAAGGAAGGATTTCATAGCCTAGAGAAATGTTAATTAGTCTTCTTTTTTCCTCAGAATGAGAGGGCCCTTCCAAGTTCCAAGGAGGGGGCATATGTGTTGAGTCATTAGTGGATACGATTGGTCTGATATCTGTCCATTATATAACCTACAATAAAAGGGGGGGTTAGGTATATACGCCCAATAAGTGTGATCAATCAAGTCAGCCTGAGCAGGGGAAGTTAAAAAGCAAGCATAGTAACAAAAATATTTTCAGGATTCTGAGGCATTTCCTGTTGAGAAATCAGATTTTCAGCTTGATTAGTAAGGGTTTTTATTTGTCCCCGAGTAGGGAGATCATATAATCAATCTGATTTTGGTGTTGACCATCTGGTGATGTCCATATGTAGAGTCTTCTCTTGTGTTGTTGGAAGAGGGTGTTTGCTATGACCAGTGCGTTCTCTTGGCAAAACTCTATTAGCCTTTGCCCTGCTTCATTCCATACTCCAAGGCCAAATTTGCCTGTTACTCCAGGTGTTTCTTGACTTCCTACTTTTGCATTCCAGTCCCCTATAATGAAAAGGACATCTTTTTTTGGGTGTTAGTTCTAAAAGGTCTTCTAGGTCTTCATAGAACCATTCAACTTTGGCTTCTTCAGCGTTACTGGTTGGGGCATAGGCTTGGATTACCGTGATATTGAATGGTTTGCCTTGGAAACGAATAGAGATCATTCTGTCGTCTTTGAGATTGCATTCAAGTACTGCATTTCAGACTCTTTTGTTGACTATGATGGCTACTCCATTTCTTCTAAGGGATTCCTGCCCACAGTAGTAGATATCATGGTCATCTGAGTTAAATTCACCCATTCCAGTCCATTTTAGTTCGCTGATTCCTAGAATGTCAACATTCACTCTTGCCATCTCCTGTTTGACCACTTCCAATTTGCCTTGATTCATAGACCTAACATTCCAGGTTCCTATGCAATATTGCTCTTTACAGCATCGGACCTTGCTTGTATCACCAGTTCCATCCACAACTGGGTATTGTTTTCGCTTTGGCTCCATCCCTTCATTCTTTCTGGAGTTATTTCTCCACTGATCTCCAGTAGCATATTGGGCACCTACCAACCTGGGGAGTTCCTCTTTCAGTATCCTATCATTTTGCCTTTTCATACTGTTCATGGGGTTCTCAAGGCATATACTGAAGTGGTTTGCCATTCCCTTCTCCAGTGGACCACATTCTGTCAGACCTCTCCACCATGACCCAACCGTCTTGGGTGGCCCCACACGGCATGGCTTAGTTTCATTGAGTTGGACAAGACTGTACTCCTGTGATCAGATTGGCTAGTTTTCTGTGATTATGGTTTTAGTGTGTCTGCCTTCTGATGCCCTCTCTCAACACCTACCATCTTACTTGGGTTTCTCTTACCTAGGACTTGGGGTATCTCTTCACAGCTGCTCCAGCAAAGCACAGCTGCTGCTCCTTACCTTGCACGAGGGGTATCTTCTCACAGCCTCCCCTCCCAACCTTGAACGTGGAGTAGCTCCTCTCGGCCCTCCTGCACCCGCGCAGCAGCTGCTCCTTCAGTGCCAGGTGATCTAGAGGTGTCCCCTGTGTGGTAGTTGCAAAAATCCGGACACAGATTGGAGCATAAGCTTCTGTCTGGGAGATATCAGTGAGTTCTCAGGCTCAAATCAGACTGATTATTCTTTGCAGCCAAAGATGGAGAAGCTCTATACAGTCAGCAAAAACAAGACTGGGAGCTGATTGTGGCTCAGATCATGAACTCCTTATTGCCAAATTCAGACTTAAACTGAAGAAGGTAGGGATAACCACTAGACCATTCAGGTATGACCTAAATCAAATCCCTTATGACTATACAGTGGAAGTGAGAAATAGATTTAAAGGACTAGATCTGATAGACAGAGAGCCTGATGAACTATGGACGGAGGTTTGTGACATTGTACAGGAGACAGGGATCAAGACCATCCCCATGGAAAAGAAATGCAAAAAGGCAAAATGGTTGTCTAAGGAGGCCTTACAAATAGCTGTGAAATGAAGAGAAGTGAAAAGCAAAGGAGAAAAGGAAAGATATTCCCATTTGAATGCAGAGTTCCAAAGAATAGCAAGGAGAGATAAGAAAGAATTCCTCGGCAATCAATGCAAAGAAATAGAAGAAAACAACAGTATGGGAAAGACTAGAGATCTCTTCAAGAAAATTAGAGATACCAAGGGAACATTTCATGCAAAAATGGGCTCAATAAAGGACAGAAATGGTATGGACCTAACAGAAGCAGACGATATTAAGAAGAGGTGGCAAGAATACACAGAAGAACTGTACAAAAAAGATCTTCATGATCCAGATAATCACAATGGTGTGATCACTCACCTAGAGCCAGACATCCTGGAATGTGAAGTCAAGTGGGCCTTAGAAAGCATCACTACGAACAAAGCTAGTGGATGTGATGGAATTCCAGTTGAGCTGTTTCAAATCCTGAAAGATGATGCTGTGAAAGTGCTGCACTCATATGCCAGCAAATTTGGAAAACTCAGCAGTGGCCACAGGACTGGAAAAGGTCCGTTTTCATTCCAATCCCTAAGAAAGGCAATCCCAAAGAATGCTCAAATTACTGCACAATTGCACTCATCTCACACGCTAGTAAGGTAATGCTCAAAATTCTCCAAGCCAGGCTTCAGCTATACATGAACCGAGAACTTCCAGATGTTCAAGTTGATTTTAGAAAATGCAGAGGAACCAGAGATCAAATTGCCAATATCCGCTGAATCATTGAAAAAGCAAGAGAGTTCCAGAAAAACATCTATTTCTGCTTTATTGACTATGCCAAAGGCTTTGACTGTATGGATCACAATAAACTGTGGAAAATTCTGAAGGAGATGGGAATACCAGACCACCTGACCTTCCTCTTGAGAAATCTGTATGCAGGTCAGGAAGCAACAGTTAGAACTGGACATGGGACAACAGACCGGTTCCAAATAGGAAAAGGAGTATGTCAAGGCTATATATTGTCACCCTGCTTATTTAACTTATATGCAGAGTACATCATGAGAAACTCTGGGCTGGAAGAAGTACAAGCTGGAATCAAATTACTGGGAGAAATATCAATAACCTCAGATATGCAGACGACACCACCCTTATGGCAGAAAGTGAAGAGGAACTAAAAAGCCTCTTGATGAAAGTGAAAGAGGAGAGTGAAAAAGTTGGCTTAAAGCTTAACATTCAGAAAACTAAGATCATGGCATCTGGTCCCATCACCTCATGGGAAATAGATGAGGAGACAGTGGAAACAGTGTCAGACTTTATTTTTTTGGGCTCCAAAATCACTGCAGATGGTGATTGCAGCCATGAAATTAAAAGACACTTACTCCTTGGAAGGAAAGTTATGACCAACCTAGACAGCATATTTAAAAGCAGAGACATTACTTTGCCAACAAAGGTCTGTCTAGTCAAGGCTATGGTTTTTCCAGTGGTCATGTATGGATGTGAGAGTTGGACTGTGAAGAAAGCTAAGCACCGAAGAATTGATGCTTTTGAAGTGTGGTGTTGGAGAATACTCTTGAGAGTGCCTTGGACTGCAAGGAGATCCAACCAGTCCATCCTGAAGGAGATAGGTCCTGCGTGTTCATTGGAGGGACTGATGCTGAAGCTGAAACTCCAATACTTTGGCCACCTCATGTGAAAAGTTGACTCATTGGAAAAGTCCCTGATGCTGGGAGGGATTGCGGGCAGGAGGAGAAGGGGACGACAGAGGATGAGATGGTTGGATGGCATCACCAACTCGATGGGCATGAGTTTGAGTGAACTCCAGGAGTTGGTGATGGACAGGGAGGCCTGGCGTGCTGCGATTCATGGGGTCACAAAGAGTCAGACACGACTGAGAGACTGAACTAACTAGGGAGATCATAAGGTCGGTGACTTCGAGTGTGGCATTTTTTGGAAATTTTTAAAGCCGTCATGGCTTGTATTGAAATTTTTTCCCCTTGGGGTTTTTGTTATTTCATCTGTAGTTTGAATGCTGGGGGCGCCCTTAGGTTGAATCTTCTGAAGAGGAAGCCATGTGAGTTCGTTGGATCCGTCTGGAGAAATACAGGTATACCGCTTTCCCTGTAAGATTAGTTTCCTAGATTTCCATTGATTAGTTAATCTGTCTTGATACCAAATGGGCAGAGGAAGGGAGGTGTCCTTCAATACCTCGAAATGTTTTTCTGCTTTTGTCAAAATACCTCCTTGTGTTAAGTTAAAAAATTTTAAAACAAATAAAGCTATATTAGCAATACTTATAGGCTTAAAGAATATATTGCATTGGAATCTAGTAAAGTCTGCTCTGGATAAGGAGGATAAAGGTGTTCCTGTGTGTTTTTCATTTTTTAATTTTTTTATTTGTAGTTTTAGTGTGTGATGTGTTTATTTAACTATGTCTTGTGTTTGTGGATTATAAGGAGTGTCTGTGATCTGTTTAATAGAGAATGAATGTAAAAATTGTTTGAACTGTCTAGAAATATAGGCAGGGTCATTGTCTGTTTTTATAGAATTGGGTGTTTTTATTATTGTAAAGTAAGCTGACAGGTGGGTTATAACATGTCGTGTAGTTTCACCTCAGAGAGGTGTGGCCCATATAAAAGAAGAATTTGTGTCGATTGAGACAGGTAAGAAGGAAGAGACAGAAGGTTTAGGGCAATGAGTTACATCTATTTGTCATAAATTTTTTTTATTTGTTATACTTTTTTTATACTTTTCTATTTATCATTTTATTTATTATTTTTATAACTTTTTATTAAAAACATATATCTTATTTTTTTAGTAACCATGAAGTATCTTGTATATTAACATTTTATAAATTGGCAAACATATTTATTATATTATATATTATAATATATATTTTAATATATATATTTATATATATCACATATTATGTAATATATTTATTGATAGTCTAAAATCCCTTTAGTTTTTCTTTAAGAAAAACTTTTTGTAAGAGTAAGTTAGTGTTTAATAATTAATGCTTTAAAATCTTATTTTATTTGGAAATGATCTAGCTATTTAATAAATTTTTGTCATTTAGTTTAGTATAATTTTAGAAATTTAAGTTATCTCAATCCTAAGAGATTATTTTAGATAGACATTTTCAAAATATAATTCTTTTTAATAGAGTTTATTTAAAAGTTTTTTATCTCATTTATATATTTATATATATATAAAGAGTTATCTTTTTGTTGACAAATTTAGTTTACCTTAAACCTACGCACAATAAAAGTGTTACATAATGTTGATGACTTAAGACATGTCTTAATTAGATTAGCAAACAATTATATTTAAATTATATTTTTATTTAAATAAGCATTACATTTAGTATTGAATATTTTTTAGTTCACGTGAACTTGAATTTAAATAGAGTTCATTAACTTTATATTATCTAAAAACAAAGACATACATTGAGACACAGATAAATTTAGACAGAGAGACAGACATAGTTTTTTGTTTGAAATTTAAAATACTTTTTGTTTTATCTTTTTTTTTTTTTTTAGTTTTACCAATTTTTTTATGGCTGGAGTCCCAGATAGAGTGGGCTGTGTATCTCAAGGACATAAGAGCTAACTTCAGGTTTTCTCTTAGGCCTGTTTTTGTTTCCTAGGCAGAATTGGAGCTCCAAAAAAGTATTTTAACAAGTTAACCTTTTTTTAACTGTATGTGTAAGAAGGACTGGTTTTGTAATTTTAAAAAAGATTTTATTTTAATCATTTTTTCTGGAGTCTAAAGAATATCATGGCCATTCAGTGTCAAAAATATCATTTTTCTTTTTTGTAGTCACAGTAGATTATTAATGATATATATATGAGGGAATTGTTGTCATATTGGGTGTAAAGCCTTGGCTACAAAATTTTGACAAATAGTAGGACTGTTAAGCATACCTTGAAGTAACATAGTCTATTGAAACATTTTATGAGGCCCGATGTGATTAGGAAAAGGGAGAGAGAAAGCAAATCTCCTTCGGTCTAAAGAGTGTAAAGGCATATTAAAAAGCAATCTTGTAAATCAATACTAATAATGTGCCAATTTTGAGGAATAGTAGTACATGATGGGATCTCGGTTGTAAAGTACCCATAGGTTTCATAGATGCATTAACTTTTTTAAGGTCTGTTAAGAGACGCAATTTGTTCGTTTTTTTTTAATAACAAAAATAGAGTTTCAAGGAGAGCAAGATTTTTCAATATGTTTCAATTTTAATTGTGTGTCCATAAGTTTTTTAGTAGTCTGTAATTTTTTTTTCATAAGGAGCCATTGTTCTGTTCAAGTAGATTCATCATTTTTTAAAGTTATTTGAATAATTGTTTTGTTTGTTTAATGAGCAGTGGCCCCTAGGAAAAATGTGGAATGTATATCTGAGTTTGTCATTGTATAAGTAAGTCTCTTTTTATTAGATTAAGGGATGCATCTATCACATAAGATCTTAATGTTATAGGCTGGCCTTTTGGTCTCTCATATGGGTAGATTTGAACACTTTCATAAACTTTTTGTAGTTTGGTTTGAGAAATTTTGGCAATTTGGCAAGAGATTTTTTGTATAGGCCAGGATTTGGGCCATAAGTGTTTGGAAATAATAGTAATATTAGATCAAGTGTCGAGGAGACCAGAAAATCTTTTACCATTAATTTTGATATTTATATTTGGTCAGGCATATTTAGATATCAATGATATCCATAAGGATTGTTTTTGATCTGTACTGTCAAATCCACCTGTCTGTACATCATTAGAGGAGTTAATAGAAATGTAAGGCAAAAGAAATAATTGAGCAATTTTGTCTCCCTTTTTGAATTGTCATAGAATCTGAGATGATATCATGATTTGGATTTTTTTAAATAATCTGAATTAATTACTCCAGGTGAAGTAATTTCTTTAGAAGTCAAACTAGATCAGCCAAGTAAAAGGCTGAAGGTTTGTGGGGGCAGGGGCCCAAAAAGTCTGGTAGGCATTCTAAAAGGGACTGTTTGAGGGTAAAGGAGAAAATCATTTAGGGCTGGTATATTGATGGCAGCACTGTCGGATGTTGAGGGTTTGAGGGAAAAGATAGAATTTGCCCCTGGTTTTTGTTGAAGGGGACCTGGGGGGGGGGGGTCCCCTGCTTGGAGTTTTCTGGAATAAGTTTTTCTTCAATATCAAATTTAGATTTACAATCTTTGGCCCAATGCATTCTTCTATGGCAGTGAGGGCAGATTCTTGGGGGTTTTTTATTAATCTTTTTAAGGCAGTCTCTTTTTAAATGGTTCTTATCTCCATATGTAAAACATCTTTCACTTTCTTTTCTAAAGGTAGCAGTCATTGTTTCAGCTAGCATTTGTATCTTTTGAGTTTTTAATCTTAGATTGTGACAAGCCTTCAAATAATCAATAATAGTCTCAGTCTCATGAATTGGAGCGATAGCCTTTTGACATTTCTGATTTGCATTCTCATAAGCAAGCAATTTCTCTAGCTGTTTTTTGTTTGTTTGTTTTTTTCCTCCAATTACAGTATGGGAAATAGCAGTTTCTAATCTAGCTAAAAAATCAGCATAATTTTTATTAGGTCCTTGTAATATTTTAGTGTAGCTACTTGTAGGCTTTCCTTGAGGAGTAATTCGATCCCAATCTTAAAGGGCCATTGTTTTTAATTGTTCATGTAACAAGGGAGGGCATTGTATTTGAGCTTTTATGCCATCAAATTGTCTGGTGCCAGTTAACATTTTAAAAGTAACTTGGTTTTGGGGAGTGCCAGCTCGAGCATTCTTGTTAACATGATCTCTGGCTATATCATGAAACCACATTGTCCATTGAAGATGTTCTCCTGGTTTAAGGAGAGTTTTACTAAAATTTGCCAATCATAAGGAATAAACTTTTTAATAGATGATGTCATAGCATTTAGAAGTTCTTTAGTGAAAAGTGAATGAGGGCCATACATAGTTATAGCTTTTTTCATTTATTGTATGTGAAAAAAAATCAATGTCTTCATATTGAGGTATTAGTTGCCTTTGAACATTAACATTTTTTAACATAGGAAAGGCAAAAAGATCATTGGCCCCAGAGACTTGAGATTGTAAAGCCAGCAATTTAGAGAGCCTCTGTCAAAAGGAGAGTGAGTAAATGTCAATTTTTTGCAAATATGAGTCTGTATTAAGGACTTATCATTATTATCTAAAAAGGTATTGCTGGTTTTGGTGTCAAAAGATGTCTCATGAGAGTCATTGTCAGAATTATTAGGTTCTAGCAAAGGAGAGACTTTTGGAGTTGCACCTGTCGGCAGAGGAGGAGCATTTGGAGTAGCTGGGGTAGGATTAGTAGGAAAAAATTGAAATATTTTATGTTGTTTTAATTGGGCCTTTTGTAAAGTTTTGTCATTTAATTTGTATTCATGTAATAAGTGTTCTGTCTGTTGTCGAATATTAAGAGGGCTAGAATTTACCTTGAAATTGCAGAATTACAGCTTTAATGAGAACCCATATGGGCCAGAAATCAATTGGAATATTTTTTCCCTGTCTGGTGACTCGTTCAACATTTTTTTTTGACCTGGTGGCAAATTTCTAAATCAAAACTGTCTTTATCAAGGAACCAAGGATTGCATTTAACCACTGTTTGAAGGTAAGCCTCTATTCATTGATGCAAAACCAAAAGTCCCTGAGATTTAAATAAATGGTGAAGTAAAGTAGAGAAATGATGGGGCTTTTTAGCCGTTTGATCCATGTCTTAGTACTTAGTGACCACAATAGGCCATGAGTCACTCTGTGCGAAATGCCACATATACCAGGTCCCTGTTCAGGTGCCACTTGTTGTGGTCCTTTAATGGACTGGAACCTGGTGGTCTGGAGTTGAAATAAGAAAGTGAAAGAGAGAAAGAAGCTGATACTCCCTGGTTTATGCAGAGAACCAATAAAACCCTAGAACAGGGCTTGCACTGCTCATGAAGGCACAGGGCACCCTCTCGAGGGGGTCTTGAAAGCCCAGGCAGGAGAATGAGCTTGGGGGGTTTCTACGCTCCGGAGAATTAGCCAGAGAGAGAGAGAGAGAGAGAGAGAGAAGGAAAGACAAGACATGGGGACCCAAGCTCTGGTGGAGTAAAGGTGCTTTAATGATCTTTCTGTGAGTATATATAGGCTGTTGTACAAGGAATTTTTTTCAACAATGATAAAGATCAGAAAACCAAATGTACAGCAACTGTTACCAAGGGAACAAGGGATTAACAATGGTCATAGGGTCAGGAGACAATCCATATCTCAAGAAAGAGGATTAAGACTAAGCAGTTTTGTCATAAGGAGATTGTTTACTGAAGGAGATTCATGCATGTCTCCTATGACCTCAGTTCTGGGAGTGGCGTGCCGTTCCACTCATTTCTGTTGCCAGAAACTGATAAGGAACAGAGGATTTATGAGAAACAGCACATAGGAATCCTCCTGTTAAACATTCCCTGACAGTTTTACAAAGCCAGTATTACTTTAATATCAAAACCAGATGAAGATATTATAAGGAAAGGCCTATATTTCTCATTCAATAGGTGTAAATTTCAGTAAAATTAAATTCTCACTTATGTAACTATTGCTACTGTAAATATGTATAGAAAGGTGAGTGACTGTGAAGTCACTCAGTCATGTCTGACTCTTTGTGACCCCATGGACTGTAGCCCACAAGGCTCCTCTGTCCATGGAACTTTTTAAGCAAGATTACTGGAATGGGCTGCCATTTCCTTCTCCAGGGGATCTTCCTGAGCCAGGGATTGAACCTGGGTCTCCCACATTGCAGGCAGATGCTTTACCATCTGAGCCACCATGGAAACTCCTATTGAAAGGTGCTTGGGAACATGTTTACCTAGCGTTAATGATGATTTTCCTGGTTGGTGGTTAAAAAACCAAAAACTGTGTAGTTGTGTTTTTCTACATTTTTTGAATCTTAACAAATATGATTATGCAGTAGAATAACTGTTCTTTTAAAAAAAACAATGAGCAAATGTTTTATTAGTTCTAGGTTATGGGAATATGCATGATTTGTGGTTTTCTTTGTACTTTTCTGAATTTTTAAAATAAAAATAGATACTATTTTTTGTTTTGTTTTCAGTATCCAGTTTTTTTAATGTTAGGTAGTTTCTTTCTAGTCCTATTTTATTCAGTGTATTTCCTATACTGTACATAGGAAAACACTGTATTCAGTATATAGGAAAGTGTACTGAACTTTATCAAATGACATGTACAGATATGACCACATGATTTTTAACTTCTCCTCCTACTGAGCCACACTGGCATTCCTGGGGAAAGCAGCTTATTGCACAAATGTCTACTTAGTAAGGTACAAGCAGAAAGCAAAATTTTCCCACTGTCCTTCAAGCCCACTTGATGGGTGTGCTCCTCTTCACTCTGGATGAAATCTTGGAAAGCTTTCAGCTTTCATAATTATTTCTGGTCTAAGGAGAGTTTCATTTTAGTAACTAAAAGGCTCTATTCAATCCAATATTTAAAACTCCAGTGTTTTATCTAATTCAAATTTCTCCTCCCCTTTAGCTCTGCCTCTGACTAGGAGATCTGAGAACGGGACAGGGGTTTTAGTTCTTTCTTAAGTGCTGTTTTGGGGGCTGTATTCCTCAGGATTCTTCAAAGAAACCGAACCAGTAGGATATCTATATTTACATTGAAATAAGTTTTTATGAGGAATTGGCTCACATGATTCTGGAAGCTGAGAAGTCCCCGCATCTGGGTCTATGTGGGAAACCCAGGAGAGCTGGGGTTGTGTCTCAGCCGGGTCCAAATTCCCGAGGAGCGGGAAAAGACTGATTATCTCAGCTCAGCAGTCAGGCAGAGAGAGCGAATTCTCCTGTCCTCCATCTTTTTATTCTATTCAGGTCCTCAATGGAGTGGGCAATGTCCACCCACACTGGGGAGGGCCATCCTCTTTTCTCAGCACATGGACTCAAGTGTTAATCTCATCCAGAAACATGCTCACAGACACACCTAGAATCATACTGAACCAAATATCTGGGCAGTGCATGCTCCAGTCAAGTTAACACGTAAAATTAACCATCGTGGGGACTGTCTGGGGGAGAGCAGAGATGAGGAGTGGGAAGGTCCTATTAATCTGGTACTTTGTCACCTGGTGTTGGTACCCTGGGCTGTGTTGCATTCACAGTTACTGAGGGGGGCTTGCTCCCCCAACACTGAGGCTCTCTTGTGTAGAGCTTTTAACCCAGGCTGTGCCTCCTCGTGTTGGCAAGTGTTGACCTCTCCTCTCGGTCCCCGGCTCTCCTTTTGCCCAGTTTGGGGAATCTCTACTAAATACCACTCTTTCCATGGGGTCCACTGCTGGCCCACAGGAAATAGGCACAGGCCAATGCTGACGGTCTGAAGATCTGAAGTGCCGGCCTGTTTTAAGACAGTCCTCAGCAATCATCTGCTGTCAGACAAGGGCAACTCCAGCCAGGTGCTGACCTTGAGTCTTTATCGGGTCTTGTGTCCCCTCAGGTTTCAGGAACCTCTCCTCTGACTTGCAGTGCAAGGCCAGGTGGTAGTGGTGGGGATTACGCTCACTGCTAACACTCACTTTCCAAACGCCTCTGCACTCCTCCTCCTCAGCCCCTCTAGTAACCTCGTGATCTGGAGGGTTCTCTTGGGTGGGCAGAAGTCAGGTGACTGGCACGTCAAGGAAAGGAGGTGCTAGACAACTCTGCCCTTCTCCTTGGCCTGTGGGGTTCTGCCCAAACTCTGTTTTTAATATCCCTTGTGTGGAATAAGTATTCTCTTTATACACAGCTAGGTTTATTAGCATCTTTTAACGTTTGCCCCTGTTTTCACACATGAAATTTCTCATTTATTTTTTTCTACTTGTTTCACCAGACTTTGATACTAGGGTATTTCTAGCTTCATGAAATTACTCAGGGGCTTTTCTCTATAGTTTTGTAAAGTTGGAATAACAAGGAAATTGTTTCTTTGGGGGAAGTTAAGTAAAAGTTAGCTGTAAAACCGTCTTGGCATGGTGCCTTTTTAAAATTATTATTAATTTATTTGGTCGCCTCAGGTCTTAGTTGCAGCACATGAAATTTTTGTTGTGTCAGGTGGGATTGTTCAGTGAGGCACACGGGCTCTCTATAGTTGTGGCTCGCAGGGTCTGGAGTGCATGGCCTCTGTAGTTGCGGTGCATGGGATTAGCTGCCCCATGGCTTGTGGTATCTCAGTTCCCTTGTGTGTGTTAGTTGCTCAGTTGTGTCTGACTCTTTGCAACCCTATGGACTGTAGCCCACCATGATCCTCTGTCCATGGAATTCTCCAGGCAAGAATACTAGAGTGGGTTGCCATGCCCTTCTCCAGGGGAGTCTTCCCAACCCAGGGATTGAACCCTGGTCTCCTGTATTAGCAAGCAAATTCTTTACCATCTGAGCTACTGGGAAGCCCTTGTTGCTGTTGAGTCACTAAGTCATGTCCGACTAACTCTGTTGTGACATCATGGACTGTAGTCCCCCAGGCTCCTCTGTCCATGGGATTTCCCAGGCAAGAATACTGGAGTAGGTTGCCCTACTAGGGATCAAAACCAAGTCCCCTGCATCACAATGTAGATTCTTAACCACTGGGCCACCAGCAAAGTCCTGGCATGATGCCTTCTTTTTTGGTTGCACTGGGGTTTTGTTGCAGCAAGTGGGGGCTACTCTTCATTGTGGTGTGCAGTCTTCTCATTGAAATGGCTTCTCTTGTGGAGCACGGGCTCTAGGGGGTAGGCTCAGCAGTTGTGGTGCATGGGCTTAGTTGCTCCACAGCATTAGGGATCTTCCTAGATCAGGGATTGAACCTATGTCTCAGGCAGATTCTTTACCACTGAGTCACCGGGGAAGCCCTGGCATGGTACCTTTTAAAGTGATAAATCCGTAACAGTGTTTCCAAGTTCTTCTACTGTCACTGAATTCCTCAAGTTTTCTACCTGTCTATGGTTCATATTTGGCAATACACACTTTGTCAGAAAATCACTTTCTTTATAGACTTTGCCATTTATTGCCCTAAAGTCGCACATGTGTGAGTTTCCTAGGGCTGATGGAACAAATTACCACAAACTGGGTGGCTTAAAGCAACAGAAATCCATCCTCTCCTAGTTCTGGAGGCCAGAAGTCTGAAACTAAGGTGTTGACAGGACAGTTTATGCTGGACGCTCTCAGCAAAGCTTGGTGCTCCTTGAGCTGGAACTTCATCTTCCAGTCTCTGCCTTCGTCCTCACTTAAGCCTCCCCTGTGTGTCTTTGATCTTGTCTCCTTTTTCTTATGAGACACTGGATATTAAACTTAGCTGCTGCTGCTCCTTAGTCGCTCAGTAGTGTCCAACTCTATGCCCTCATGGACTGTAGTCCCCCAGGCTCCTCTGTCCATGGGATTTCCCAGGCAAGAATACTGGAATGGGTTGCCATTTCCTTCTTCAGGGATCTTTCCAACCCAGAGATCAAACCCGAGTCTCCCGCTTGGCAGGTGGATTGTTTACCACCGAGCCACCTGGGAATTGAGTTTGGGGGTCACCCTAAATCCAGGATAATCTCATCACTAGATCTTTAATTACATCTGCAAAGACCCTCATTCCAAATAAAGTCACCTTCACAAGTACTGGAGTTCAGGACTTGGACATATCTCTTTTTGGGCCACTATTCAACCCAGTTTGTTGTTGTTGTTTAGCTGTTAAGTTGTGTCCAGCTCTTTTGCAACCCCATGGACTGTAGCCTGCCAATGTCCTCTGCCCATGAGATTTCCCAGGCAAGAATATCCGAGTGGGTTGACATTTCCTTCTCCAGAGGATCTTCCTGATCCAGGGATCAAACTCATGTCTCCTGAACTTCAGGCAGATTCCTTACCACTTAGCCACCCAGGATGCCCATTCAAATCACTACAGAATCATGAGAATTGGATTGAGGGTTTCTGAGAAACATATACATTTATCTGTAATTAAAATTTTAAAAATCTTTTATTTTCTGGGAGCTTCCAGCATCAGTAAGAGAACCTTGTTTACAAGATGCCACCAGGTCCATTTTCACAGGAAATAAGTCTATTGCTTCCTTTTCACCACATGTTTGGGGGATTTGGATGGCAACGCTGAGTTCTGTGAAATTCCTCCCTTAGAGGTGACCTGGAGAGAAAGGAACAAATGGTTCACACTTTCTGCAAAAAGTTTATTCATCTATTTGAGATTTTGAGCTTTCTAAAGAGTAGGGGAGTCGGAGGCACAGAATCATTCCTTCGGGTAGCATGCTGCTGCCTTCCCAGGCCTGGCACTTCTTGAGGGCAGGGGCTCTCATAACATCATGGTGGGAGGGGGTGGAGGAGGGCAGGACCCGCATCTCCTCCCCCTTTATGCTGTCACAGGGCCACCTCAGTGCAACCTCCCTTTGAGGAGAAAAATAGTGTAGCTGCTGGAAACAAGAGAGATCATGAAATCTGATGAGACTGGCTATCACAAGTCAGGGTTCTATTTGCTAAGCAACTGTCATGAAAACATTACACATTTCCATCAAGATTAAAAACTAAAACCACAATAATTCTGAGCACCATCATAAGTGAAAACACCTGTCACAACCCTGTCAGGTGGCATACCACACAAACCACTGACAAGACAGTTCAGCCTCTTGGAAGTTATGAATTATGGGACTTCCCTTGTGGTCCAGTGGCTAAGACTCTGCGCTCCCAATGCAGGTGGCCTGGGTTCGATCCTTAGTTGGGAAACTAGATCCCCCATGCCAGTAAAGATCCCAAATGCCACAACTAAGACCAGGCACTGCCAAATAAATTTAAAAAAATTTTTTAAGTTCTCATCACAAGAAAAAAAAATTTTTTTAAAAGGAAGTAGACCCACTGGAGCTGTGGAAAGGAGGAGTCCTGCGGCCATAGAAGAGGAGAGAGTGCTGGCTAGTATATCTCAATCTTCTCAGTGCATCTGAGTCACCTGGAGGGCTTGTGAACCACAGGTCACTGACCCCACCCAAGTCTCTGATTCAGTGGGTCTAGGGTGGGGAGAGGAGAAGGCAATGGCAACCCACTCCAGCACTCTTGCCTGGAAAATGCCACAGATGGAGGAGACTGGTGGGCTACATACAGTCCATGGGGTCACAAAGAGTCGGACACGACTGAGCAACTTCACTTTCACTTTTCACTTTCACGCGTTAGAAAAGGAAATGGCAACCCACTCCAGTGTTCTTGCCTGGAGAATCCCAGGGACGGGGGAGCCTGGTGGGCTGACGTCTGTGGGGTTGCACAGAGTCGGACACGACTGAAGTGACTTAGCAGCAGCAGCAGGGTGGGGAGAATGTGCATTTCTCACAAGTTACCAGGGACTTGTGAACCACTGGCCCAGGAGGCTTTGGAATCTGCCCTGTTAATAAGCTCCATCTATGATTGAGGCAGAGACTTTCAACATTTTGTTAAATGCTGGTTACAGGGTGATCAGCCCTGGTCAGAGGCCAGGGACTTAGGTTTGTGGGTGTTTAGACCCATAGCGGGGTATGTACTGGGGTTCATCTAATGGTTCCTAAGAGGGTTCTCCAGCCTGGGCATGTGTGAACCATTTGTGAAATGTATGGTGAACTTGCTACACAGCCTGGGTCCCATGGTGTACCTGAATCTGGATACAAGCTGCTGTTCTAGAAGGCAGAAAGGCCCAGAAGGTGGAGTGAGAGCAGGGTAGAGGGGTCTGACCCTTGATATCCCAGGAATCTTACCCTGGGAGCCCAGTCAGAGGCCTTTGGGCCCAACCCCACCACGAGATGCTGGCAAGGGACCCATCTGCTCTGCGATGGCGCCACCTGGTGGACAAGAGGGAAACTGGCCTGGTGGCAAGGAGACCTTCAAATGGGGGTAACACATACCACTTAGTGCTGCTGCTACTACTTCAAACATCATGTTGGTAGTGCCAAGAACAACAGCTAGCAAATATCGAGAACGTACTCTGTATATGCCAGACACATACCATATAAGCTCTGTGGATTCATCAACGTTCAATCTTCATGACACTAGAGGACTGTAGTCACATGGGTTTGGTTTTCACATGAGGGGACCCTGATCCATGGAGCTGGAATAACTTGCCAAGGCCACATGGTTAGTGAGGCAGTGTCCTCAGACCCCTGTTTGGGGCTGGCTTGGAGGGCACCCTTGTAGTCCAGGCTTTGCCACTCTGGCCTCTGAGAACTGGGGAGATCTGTTTAACATTTCTGAAGCTCAGGTTCCTCTCCTGAGAGGAGTTTAGTGTCCTCCTCCTAGGGACTAAGTGAGGGGAGACCTGGTGAGGGAAGCCCTCAGCTCTGGGCTTGGCTGCTGTGCAACCCCAGGGCATCATTCCCACAAATGTCTGGTCAGTGGTTCCCCATCCCATGCAACAGACCCAGCCCTGCCCAGCACAGAGCAAGCCCTCAATAAGTAGCATTTCAGCTCTTGGCCTAAAACAGGGGCCCCAACCCCTGGGGCCACAGACTGGTACCAATCCATGGCCTGTTAAGAACCAGGCCAAACAGCAGGCTGTGATCGGTGGGCCAGCAAGTGAAGCTTCACCTGTATTTCTAGCTGCTCCCCATCGCTCCTGGCACCACCTGAGCACTGCCTCCTGCAGGTCAGCAACAGCATTAGATTCTCACAGAAGCACGAACCCTACTGTGAACTGCACATGCAAGGGATTTAGATTGTATGGTCCTTAAGAGAATCATCTGGAAACCATCAAGTCTTCCCCAGTCTGTGGGAAAGTTGTCTTCTATGAAATCAGTCCCTGGTGCTGAAAAGGTTAGGGACTGCTGCCCTAAAAGAAAATATCTGTGTCAATAAATCCATCTCCTTCCCCCGCCTTCAATACTATACCCCCGCCCAGTGAAAATGTGTGTCACTTCTGAAGAACTTCCTTGCAGAAGTGAATGACAAGGGAGAGAAACTAACACTGTCTGAGTGTTAGACAGAGAAAATCTGGCCCTGACTGAATCCAGGAACCAGCAGTGGCCTGGGAGCTTGGCTGGGTACCCGCCCCCCCCCTCCTTCCCAGTGCTAGAGCACCCCTCACCCCCTCACTATGCCCCAGCACAGAGCAAGTTCTTCCCCTGGCTCCTGCTGGGGCATATGCTGGCCAAATTGGGGGCAGCTAGTGACCATGTTGAAACAGACTTAGTGGGCTGTGGGAAGGGTGTGGTTAGAGAAACATGGATCTCATTGGCCCCTGAGGCCCAAGTGAAGTGGGGGTTTATGCAAAGACTGAGGCCTTAAATTCAGGAGGCCCTGAAGCTGGACTGGAGAGGGAGATGGCATCCGACTGAGTGTGACTTGGCTTTGCCCCCTACCGTTAGGAAACCTGTTGTGACAGAGGTCTTGAACTTGGCCCGGGGAAAAGTTCTGGGTGAGAGGGTTCACAGGACGCTTTGGAGCAAACTTACCCTCAGATTACTGCTCTGTGAAGGGAATTCCCCCTGGAATTCTGGGCTCAACAAAAAGACTGCCTTCCGTACACAGGCTTTTTATTGGGACAACTGGCTTAACACGAAAGATAATACTTATTTCACTCTTAATTCCAGAATACATTTCCAATGAAGTAAAGTTGATGACAGAACACCTACTATGTGCCAGAATTGTTTCTAGAGCTTTCTATGAAAGCTTTCACTACAATGGTATGAGAGTCCAAGGAAGAGGCCCTTGGACTGCAAGGAGATCCAACCAGTCCATCCTAAAGAGATCAGTCCTGGGTGTTCATTGGAAGGACTGATGTTGAAGCTGAAACTCCAATACTTTGGCCACCTGATGTGAAGAGCTGACTCATTTGAAAAGACCCTGATGCTGGGAAAGATTGAGGGCAGGAGGAGAAGGGATCGACAGAGGATGAGATGGTTGGATGGCATCACCCACTCAATGGACATGGGTTTGGGTGGACTCCAGGAGTTGGTGATGGACAGGGAGGCCTGGCGTGCTGCAGTTCATTAGGGTCGCAAGGAGTTGGACACGACTGAGCAACTGAACTGAACTGAACAATGGTATGAGGTATGGATGATTTCATTTTGCTATTTAATGGATAGGAAGTGATCTGGGGGAAAGGTGTAAATATAAAGGTATCAGAATAAAATATTTGGGTGAGAAAGAACCTGGTTAGCCTTAATACCAAAGACAGAAAACCATAAAGGAGAGAATAATAGTTTTTTAATATGTACTTATTTATTTTATTTTTTGGCTATGATGGGTCTGTATTGCTACACATGGGCTTTCTCTAGTTGTGGTGAGTGGGGTTCTCACAGTGGTGGCTTCTCTTGTGGAGCATGGGTCTAGGGTGTGTGGGCTTCAGTAGTTGCAGAGAGCGGGCTCGGTAGTTGCGGCGCAGGGCTCTAGAGTGCAGGCTCAATAGTTGTGGCACGTGGGCTTTGTTGCTTCATAGCGTGTGGAATCTTCCTAGACCAGGGATTGAACTGGTGTCCCCTGCATTGCAAGGCAGATTCTTAACCACTGGACCACCAGGGAAGCCTTGAAAATAATAGTTTTTTGTTGTTGTTGTTTTAAACATTGAAAATTAGAAGTATCTATACAAACCATAAATAAGATTAAAAGATTAATTAGATGCTAGGAAAATAAGCATGAATAAGCAATTTCTGAGGAATAAAAACTGTCAAATAAAAAGCTTAAAATGTCCAATCCTACTGGTGCTCAAAGAAATGAAAATAAAATAGAAATTTGATGCCATTTTCTTCACGTTTCCGTTAAGCAGACATTTCGAAAAAGATGATAACAACCAGGGATGGTCAAAGTATAGGAAATGTACATTTCTTATGCTGGTTCATACATTTTCTCTTTACTAGCTGGTCACAGGTATTGCATTGTTTATTTAATTTTGCCCAATTACTGTTCACTTAGATCATTTCCAATTTTTTTTTTCTGTCTTTTGAATGCAAAGACCATCTTTGTTCATCCATTCTTTGCAACTTTGACAATTTCTTTAGGAAAGGGCCCCACGAATGGAACTTTTAGGGCAGAGGATTTGAAACCTCTTGATGCTGGTTCCAAATGACTTCCCATGAAGGTAGAATATGTTTGGCTTGACAAGGGGAGCTGGGTAAGAGCAGAGCTCAGAGCAGCCCTGGGCCTGGAGAGAAGAGGCAACAGCAGAGTGAGGAGAGTCTGGAGACTGCCTTGCAGATGAGGAGCATGGGGCGGGGGGACTTGGGGGAGAGGGGGGGGCAGAAGTCAGAGGGCGGGGTACAGGGCGGGGCCTTCCAGGCTGGCCATCCCAGGGAGGACAGTTGATGCCCAGGCCTGCCCCACAAGGGAGGCAGGGGGACCCCATGGGGCAGATTGGCCTGGATTCTAGCACTTCACTTACTGGGGCAGTCACCCAGCCTCTCCAAGTCTTAAGTGAAGTGAACCAGGCAAAGCACAATGACTGGTAGGTGGTCAGTTGCGAAGTGGTCAATAAATGGTGGCTGTAGTTACTAGTCGGCACTCCAGAAGCATTTACTGATTTGATTCTGGAATTTTGGCTAACACTTAAATAAGACATTCCCTGTGCCAGCCATTGGCTTCCCAGGTGGCACAGTGGTGAAGAATCCACCTGCCAATGCAGGAGACACAGGAGACACAGCTTTGATTCCTGGGTTGGGAAGATCCCCTGGAATAGGAAATGGCAACCCACTCCATTAATCTTGCCTGGGAAATCTGGACAGAGGAGCCTGGCAGGCTACAGCCCCCGGGGTTCCAAAGAGTTGGATATGACTGAGCACACACACACGTGCCAGCCATTATTCTAAAGTGTATATGTCTAATTCAAACCGAACAATCTGATAAATGAGGAAATCTAGGCACAGAGCAGTTGGGCGCCTTGCCAAAGTCATCAGCCAGCAGCACAGCTGGGCCAGACCTGGGCACCCATGTTCATGGCCCCACCCCATGCCACCCTGCACATCAGTAATATCAGAATCTCAGCAATGCCAACTGCAGAGAGGGAACAAAAGTCTGAATTCATTTGGGGGTGAGGGATAGTTGTCACATTGACTCAGAAAACGGTTGTGGTGCCTGCATCAACGACTCCTCCAGGTCACCTTCATGTAGGGTTGAGGTGGGATCCCAAGCAGCCCCTGGCTGCAGGCTGCTCCCACAGGCTGGAGGCCGGAGGCCCCAGACTGCACTTGGGGCCCCTGGGTCTCACCCATTGTGCTAACTGCTGGCTGGCCAGCCTTGCTCAGGAAGAAAGTCTGGAAAAAGGCAGCAGACAGGCCAGGCGGTGTCCCTGGAAGGAGGCCCAGCGCAGAAGCTCCAGAAAATGACAGTGATCTAGGTTCAAAACGCCTCTGCTGAGTCACTCAGGGGAAGTTGATCTGCAATCAGCTCACTTGGAAGAAGGCGGGGATGTGGGAGATGCAGTGAAAGATTTGCCTCAAACAAGTTAAAATTAAAAGAGGGTGGGGTGACTGGCGGGACCAACTCATCCTTGGTGTGGAGGGGGTGTCAGTACACAGCACAGTCTTGGGAGCCAGACGGACCCGTAAGCAAGGCCAAGCCCCATCAGCCCCGGCTGTCCCTGGGCCTCACCTTTTCCTGTAAAACAAGGGCCATAACACCTACCTCATGGGTGCCCGAGGAGAGTAAACGAGATAATATGCACAAATAGCACAGTGCCTAGCTTACTGTAAGCTAGTATCATGAAACATTCGCTGGTAACTAGTGTGTCTGGTTCATGTACCCTGTGTGGACCGAGTAATGTGGGTTGGCTGATTCAGGGTTCTCAGCATCACGTGCCAGGAACTTGGGAGAAGCTCAAGTGCTCAGGCCCCATCCCAGACCTGCTGAATCAGCCTTAACCAGTCTCCCAGGGGATTATGATGGTTGCTAATGTTTGAGAACTGCCACCTAACTGATAATATTAGTATTGCTGTTATAGAACAAGGTGAAAATTTTTATTACTAATAGGGGGAGCCACTGCCCTGGTTTGCCAGGGACTGTCCTGGGTTAACACTCAAAGTCTCACATCCCAGGAAACTCCTCGGTCACAGGCAAACTGGAACTTTGGCCTCCCCCATTAACAGTTGGACCCAGGGACTTCCCTGGTGGTCCAGTGGTTAAGAATCTGCCTTCCAATGCAGGGGATGCAGGTTCGATCCCTGTCTGGGAACTATGATGATTCCACATGCCAGCAGGCAGCTAAGCCTGCCACAACTAGAGAAAGACCAGGCCACATAACAAACACCCAGCATAGCACACCTGCCCCTCCAAAAATGAAACAGTTGGAACCATACTGTACCCTAGGAAGGGATTATGGGGTTGTGGCAAAAGAAAGCCAACCAGGCGAGGGGGAGGGAATCTGAGGGGCAGGTGCTTAGCTGACTAGTTGTGGGGGGAGGTTGCTGTCAGAAGAGGCATGGGTGGGATGGCAACTGGGCAAGGTGTGGGGTGAAGGCCAACTGAGAGGCCTTGACAGCTGAGGGGCCATCCTGGGGACCCCAAGTCCTCAGCACAGCTCAGGGGTGGCTACTGAGTGTGGACTTCCTTTGTAGAAACTGAGGCAGAGGCTGAACTTCAGAGGAAGGCAGCTGTGGAGCCTCAGAAACTGAGTCTGCAGCTGCCCTGGGGCTGCTGTAGGCTGGGGACCAGGGCCAGAGGAGGGCAGCACAGGTCTGTCTGACTTAGGTTTGAAGGCATGGAAGCCCCTGCTGATATCTATAATTATTATTAATCCATTTAATAGACATTTGGCATTAACATTGTAGCACCAGGCCTGGCCCTGGATCTGGGGTCATACATGTACATCATTTTAGATTGGACAGACTGGTCAACAAGTTAAGCCAGGCTCTGAGAGACCAGCTTGGGTGAAGAGAGAATCGTCATAGTCAAGTGTTAGTTTACGAAGGATTGGGCTCCTCAACCCACTTGCTTCTTTTATTAACCAATTTTCACTGGGAAACTATATGGTTCAAGGAATCAGCATAATGCTCCCTGGTGGTGCAGTGGTTAAGAATCCACCTGCCAATGCAGAGGACATGAGTTCCTTCCCTGGTCCAAGAAGATTCTACATGCCATGGGGCAACTAAGCCCATGTGCAACAACTACTGAGCCCATGATTTAGAGCCTGTGCTCTGCCACAGGAGAAGCCCCTGCAAAGAGAAGCCCACAAAATGCAACTAGAGAGTAGCCCTCACTGGCCACAACTAGAGAAAGCCTGCACACAGCCAAAAAAAAAAAAAAAAAAAAAGTATGCCTCCAAATTAAAAAAAAAAAAAATATATATATATATATATAATTAGCATAAAAAATGGAACCCATCTGGTGGTCTCAACCCTGGCCATCAACTGAATCCTCTGGGGAGCTTTAAAAACTCTTCATACCTGGGCTCTGACCCAGGCCAACTGCACCTGATTCTTCAGGAGTGTGGCCTGGGCAGCAAGGTTTTTTCCCCAAACTCTGGAAATGATTCTAATACTAATATACAATCCTTTGCAAACCACCAGTTACGAATTCGAGATGATGACATGTCAGGAACCTTAGCTATATGCCTTACATCTCTTCTCCGAACCTGGTTTCCATCTGGGGAGGGTTGCCAAGTGGTCTCATGCCATCATGGCATCCTAAGTTTCCTCTCCACTTTGCCAATTCTGCCCAGGAGGTTGGGGCCTGAGCGGCAGGTGGTGTTAACCCCAGTGGGAGGAGCTGGATGAGTCATGTGTGGGTCACACACTTAGTCACTTGGGGGATGGGGAGAAGAGGGGAGGCCACCCTCATCTCAGGATGTTGTGGGGGCGATGCAGGGGTGTGTGAAGAATGTTGTCAGAGCTGCTCAGAAGAAAAGATGGACCTTTGCTCCTTTCATTTCCTCTCCCTACTCTCGGTGGCCTTGAAACCAGCAGAAGGCCCTGCAGTCAGAAAAGGAGGTTCAAGGGGCTGGTTCATGTTTTCACTGCGGAAGGGGGGAGGGAATCTATGACCGTCTCCCCAGAAGAATGCATATGTACACACAATTTTGCATGCAATTTTTGAAAAATGTTTATTATTTGTTTATTTTTGGCTGTGCCGAGTCTTCATTGCTGCTTGGGCTTTTCTCTAGTTGCAGCAAATAGGGGCTACACCCTAGCTGCAGTGTGTGGGCTTCTCACAGCAGTGGTTTCTCTTGTGGAGCACCAGCTCTAGGGAGTGCAGGCTTCAGTAGTTGTGATGCTGGGCTTAGTTGCCTGGCAGTATGTGGGATCTTTCCAGGTGAGGGATTGAACCCATGTCCCCTGCATTGGCAGGAGGATTCTTTACCACTGAGCCACTCGAGAAGCCCCTACATATGATTTTGAGGAAGGGTCGAGAGGGGGTCAGCCACCCTACCCGTCACCCCACAGAGCCAAGGCTAATAACCCCCGTACTAGGGTTCCTGGTGGTCCCTAGGGTCCCTTAAGGGACCCTTGTTCATCAGACACAGGAAGGAGAGGAGGATCTGGGCAACTTCCCCCAGAAAGCAGGCTGCTGTCCTGCAGATTAGAACCAAACAAGCTGCCATTACGTCCACGTGGTAGGAAAGCACTCAAGGCTGGGCCTCAAGTCACAATTTCTGACTCAGTAGGTCTGATATGGGCCTGGGTGACTTGCATTTCTAACAAGTTTCCAGGTGATGCTGAAGCTGCTGGTCTGGGGACCAAACTTTGAGAGCCACTTACCCGATTATTTTACCTCTGTTCATCAGTCCAGGTACGTGTCCCATGATTGAACAGGAAGCTGATTTGAGTCAGAGTTAATGGTTTCCCTTATCGTCACCAGGATGTATGTTCTACTGAAAGCATCCCTCAGTTCTTGGCTGGTAGAACTCAGCTTTCTTATGTTTAAAATTTCACATTAGCATGATAATGCACTGTTTGCCACAATGTGTGTGTGTGTGTGTGTGTGCACATGTGCATGAACATTCATGCACCCTCATTCATATCCAACTCTTTATGACCCCATGGACTGTTAGGCTAGGCTAGGACTCCATGGACCCTGCTAGGCTCCTCTGTCCATGGAATTTTTCAGGCAAGAATACTGAAGATCTTCCTTCTCCAGAGGATCTTCCCCACCCAGGGATCAAAACTTTGCCTCTTGTGTCTCCTGGGCGCTTTACCAGCTAAGCCACCAGGGAAACCCCAAGCATGATGGTGGAACTCTGCAAAGGGAGAGTCCTGGGGGGCGAGAGTATCTCCAGCTGGTACAGAACACCCACTTTTAGAGAAAGCTCCAAGAACACTGAGCTTTTGTGTGTTCTCAGGTTGGATTCAGAGCTCTGTACATTGAATGTGGCTGTCTACATGTTCAGAAGAGTGAGTGTTTGAGAAGCAAACTGGGATCCAGTTTGCCTTCGTGTAAAAACTTCCCATAAGTAAGGAAACTACTTGCTGGCTGTGGGAACACTTCTGAGTTTGCTGCCTGGCCAGGCAGAACCTTGTGGCTGTTATAGGCAAAGGAGCAAACTCTAACTGTTGAGTTGAAAGCAGATGAGACTTCTCCTGGGTGGACTGGCTGAGCTGGGTCCCAAGGCACAATGCATCCAGGCTGGATTTCATTCAGATGCTGAGTTGATGTCCTTTGTAGGGCAGTGATACTCAGATTTTACCGCACATACGAATTACCTGGGGATCTTGTTGAAATGCAGATTTTTTTTATAGCCTGGATTTACTTATTTTAAAATATTTATTTATTTGGCTGTGTCAGGTCTTAGTTGAGGGACACAGGATCTTTTGTTGTGGCACATGGATTCTCTAGTTTGGGGAATTCAGGTTCTGCAGTTGTGGTGTGCAGGTTTAGTTGTTCCAAGGCATGTGGGGTTTTAGTTCCGTGATCAGGGATCAAACCCATGTGCCCTGCATTGCAAGGCAGATTCTTAATCACAACAATCAGAGTTAAGAATTTTGTCCTGATTTTGATTGAGTAGGACAGGACTAAAGGAGAACTATCAGAACATCCTTCGCCCTGCTCAGCACCCTGTACCCAGTACCCAGCCCAATGCCTGTCATGGGTGGAGTCCAATAAATCTGTGTGGAAGGAATGAATAGGCAGGCAGCCACACCACCCCTCTCCATTCTAGTCGACAGTCTTCTCTGCCCCCAGCCCAGAGGGGATGAGAAGCTTCCTCTAGCCCCCAAGTTAACCTGCTTCAACTGTCATCACCCAAAGAGTACCCAGGAAGGGATTTGATCTCTACACCCTGGGAAAAAAGACCCAAAGTTTTTTGCCAAGTACCCAACAGTTTCAATCAAAAGAGAAATCACTTTATACAAAAGACAGCTGGGGGCAGGGGGCAGTTTCCATGAAAAGCAACGTCAGACAATCCACTTGGTGTCCTTTATAAAGAGCATCATTTCTAGGATCTGTACTATGGATGTCCACACTTAGCTTTAGCTTTTGTCTACTTAGGAAGCACACATCATTGTCCCATTCATAGGCGGGGAAGCTAAAGATTGAAGCAGGTAACTTACTCAAAGGCATATAAAAGTCAGAGGCAGAGCCTGAATGCAGGGCTGTTGGACATCAGGAGGCTGTGTCTCTAAATAAGTGCTCACCTGCCTTCATCCTCTGGCTCCATGCAGGACAGGGACACCGCTCATAGCCACCTGTGGTCTCCTTCTCGCGTTAGATTTGCTCTGCAAGAGGGTGTCATTTTGGGCCAGACACTGATCACATAAAATGTTCTCGTCAAAACTTTAGGTATATTTGAGTAAGAGGAAATCAGACAGACAAGAGTTCCTCTGCTTTTCTTTATTAATGAGTTGGGATACACAAAGACTTAATAAAAGTTACACAAAAGGCTCAAGCATCATCGAGATCTTCAGGCATCACTCGTTTCACGGACAACGGCCACCAGCGTAGACAGTGGCTAACACTGTGTGATAGAAGCTGGGTGCTCATGGGCGCTCAGCAATTCAAGTGTCTTTCATTCTAAGTAAACCCGACGTGGAATCCCTACTCCAACGGGGGCGGAAAAGGGAGGGGACCTGTCTCTGGCTCTGGATTGACTGTAACACGTCTGAGGGGCCTCTGAGGTCCGAGCGGCCGTGTGTTAGTGGGTCTTGTCTCCTGGGAACGGGAGCCAGGCCACACGAGGCTCACAGGCACTCTCCACAAGAAGATGGGGGTGGGGTGGGGCGCACAAAGTCCTGACTGAAGTCACCCGGTGTCCCCTGTGAGGCAGAGTACCCTGTGAGGGGAAGTCAGTGGCCATCGCCCCAGGCGTGGGCGTGGGGAGGATGGCGGATTGCTTGCCCTCCGAGGGGAGAAAAGGAGCCCTCTGAGTGGGGGGGAGGGGCAGGATGTCAGAAGGAAATCTGTGAGCGCACAGTGACAAAGGCTGGGGGTGAGGGGATTTCAGGAATGGTGTGCTCCAGGGGCATGACGGTAGCACAGTTCAAATGGAAAGCCAGTAGGAACACCAGAGTGTCACCAAAGACGCAGGTCTCATTGGGCTCTGCACTCAGGGAGGAGCATGGCTACCGGTTTTCCAAACTGACCTGCCAGGTGCCCATGTGCTGGGGGTACCCCTGGGTATACTATAACTCAAGCCTAGGTGGAAGCCGCCACTGCCCCAAGAGCCCACAGTTCTCTAAAATGCAGAGAACCATCTTTCAAAAGTGTTATTTACCCATCGCAGCTGTGGGGGAAATGAGGTCATGGGAAATGAAGGCGGACTATTAACTCAACAGGGAGGCTGCCGAAGGCCATCGTTTACCCAGTTTCTTCCTTCAGCATCGTGGGCTATGTGCTGAGTGCAGGAGAGATGCCCTGGAAGATGGGGTTGGGGGCTGGGGTAGATGGCACTGCCTTAATTGGGGGAGGGCCCGGAAGCAGCTGGAATCCCCTTGTCTGGTTACATTCAGAGCTAAGGGCTTCATTCTAAGTCAACTGGTCTGCTTCCAACAAGACTCCCCAGTGCCATCGGGGAACTGCAGGCTCAACAGTGGATAAGGGTGCTGGTGGTGGTCCATGCCTGGGAATGTTTCACAGCGGATGCTGCCCTGTGGGCAAGGCTTCCCGGCCCACTCCACCACTCTCTCCATCACCACATCTCCATCCTTCCTTCTTCCCTCTGTCTTGCCTCTTCGTCATCTCCAGTTTACAGCCACCACCGAGCTGTACCTGGGCAGATGGGATGTGGCCCAGAGGAGCATGGCAGTTGGAAACGGCCTTGTCCTGTCAGTGTTTAGAAGGCCCACTAACGTTACAGGGTCTTGGGAAGATCTGAATGCCTGAGCTGAATGTTCTTTGTTATCCTTCCTTTTCGATTCAGAAAAAAAGGGTCATTTAGACAAATGATGAAGGCTAATTCTCCAACAAACTATTTCGTTCGGCAGCAGAGTCACTCTTTGGCTGTGCCCCCACCCCTTCCCCCACATTGCTGGTGACCTCGTTGAGTTAGGAACATAGCATATTTTCAAAACTAAAGAATCCAGGTGTCTCCACGTCCAGCGGGGTGCTCACTTGCTCCGGAGTTTCTTTCTCCAAGTGGTGGCCAGGCCACCTGCTAAGGATGTTCTACTTTGCTTGGTGGCCTGATTTGCAACAGAGAGAAAATACGGTCACTAGCCGACTGCCTCGTCTTCCTACTTTCTCTCTGGGGTGTACTGTGGTTCCTGCTGCCCCTCCACCCTGACCCACCCCACCCCACCCCGTCTGGCTCATACCAGCAGCACCTGAGAGGCAGGTGGGCATTGTCAAGGAGCTGGGGGCTGGCCCCGTGTAGAAACAGGTGTAGGAGAGCCATGTCATCACCCCAACCTTTCTTTCTCTTCCAATTATAGTAAAGATCCAAGAGGTTAATAAAAGTTTGTGCCAGAAGGGCAACCTGTAATACTAAGTTTGCAAATACTTCAAGGGGTTTTTGCTCATTTATTGGACTGAAGAAGTGAGTCAGTTGACTCAAAGGGAAAATGGCTTCAGGTCTTGGTGCTATTTTAGTAAGAACAGTATTGGATCATTTTTGGTGAAGACTTAGCACAAACCAGAATTTTCCAGATGGTGTCCATGTTAGCCGACTTCAACGTGGAGACCATTCACACCTGCTCAGTGTGTTTGTATCAGAGGCACCAGATAGCGCAGGTGATGGGAGAACGCTCTCTCACAGATGCTGCGAAGAACACAGAACTTAACCCACAACAGTTGGAAAAGAAATGAACACTTTCACAATGCCAGTCAGTTTGCTTAGTTTATACATCTCCAGGTTAAGGCGAAGCCCTTTAAAAACCGATGTGCCAGCCTCTCTCCTCAGCAAAATAAAATTTTGTTTCATAATATCTGTATCCTGAACCACAGTAAAGCCTTCTGGGTAAACACATCTCTCTTCTGTACAGTTTACAGGCTGTGAGTGGGGTCTGTTTCTTTTGAACCTCCAGCCAGCATCCCTGTGAACTTCCCAATCTCTCAGTCACTCTACTTTCATAATGAGTTGAGTTTTGGCACGGCTGGGAAAATTCAGTTTGAAAAAAAACCCACAATATTCCAGACATGTTATCGGAGAGGTCTGCTGAAGACTTGAAACTTCACCAGGCAGTGGGTACAGACCCCTTTAATAAAATAATAATCCCTAAAATAATTTAAAAACCTACAAAAGACACCCAGGCTCAGACACTGTGGACTGGGGGTGGGGATGGGGGGAGCTTGATCATGGCTTGTTTTTGTACGTGGAGAAACACTTCCACATCAAACCCACACTGTGGAGTTCAGAGAAACAACAGCCACGAGAGAGGGAGGGACCAGACTGTATCAACACGGGGGCTTGGAGGCTGCTTTGCTCACCGCTGCCTCCTCGTTTCTGGTGAGACTCCGGGCCACCCGTGCCCCTCCAAAAAAGCCAGACCCTACCTCCTCCCTACCCACCCTCCCTCTCTCCCTTTCTGTGCCAAGTCCTCGGGCCAAGGGTCATGGTTAGAATGGTCTTCGATGCAGTTAGGCAGTGGAGGGGTCCCGAGGGCTGGCCAGTTCCCGGTCACTGTGCCCAGGGCCTCGGGCCATCACAGTATCACGCACTGCAGTTTGTGGGTGCCCGTGGCCCGGTCTCCCCGCCATTTGGTTTTCTTCTTCTTCTTTTGGCTTTTTTCGGGAATCTGTTGCCTTTTGAGAGAAGGAAGGACAGAATGGCAATGTTACAATGTTACAAACGGCTTTGCTTCTCCCTGCCTCTTCTCCCTTGCTCCTGGGTCTGTGACTGGGTGGTCAGCTCTGGTTCTGGATGGGGAGCAGTTAGGGGATGGGGAGGGGTGGGGGAAGGGGGACAGGGAGGGAACATCCTGGTCCTGGACACTGGAGGATGAAGGCCTGGCCTGGAAAGCATCTCTAAGGCAGGGAAAGTGGGAAGGGAGAGAGGGCAGAGCAAAACCTGCCATCTTACTGGATGAACCTGCCATTCCTGATAACACGCTATGGCTGCATTTATTTCCATCATATATAACATCAGGCTATAAGTCATACAGTTATATGTCATACAGTGGTGGCTTCTATGTCTGTGTTTCATATTTTATTTTATTTTTTTAAAGATTTTTTTTAATGTGGACCATTTAAAAATTCTTTACTGAATTTGTTACAGTATTGTTTCTGGCTTATGTTTGGGTTTTTTAGCCAAGAGACATGTGGGAATCTTAGCTCCCTGACCAGGAATCAAACCCTTGCTCCCTGCCTTGGAAGGTGAAGTATTAACCACTGGACCACCAGGGAAGTCCTGTTCATTTTTCCTATATCTAAAACCTGCCCTCGGAACTAGGAGGTCCATAACTAACTAGGTCCATAACTAGGAGGTCCACACCCTCCTGGTGTGGTAGCATCTCTTAACACCAGGAAAACACCCATGAGAAAATAATTTCACGAGTGCAGGACTGCCAGCTAAAGCATAAAGTGAAGGCTGCCAACCACAGTCCACTCTGGGAAATAATCAGAAAAGGAGGTTTTTGGGTGTGTATGCATGAGTGTGAGTGTGTGCACGCACTGGGGGTGGGGGGCTGAGAGATGGCAGGTCAGGAAGCACATGGTTACAGCCTGCATGTGGTTCCACAATGATATGACAGTCCTAGAGGTCCTCAGCATAAGACAACGGGCTAAGTGCACGTCGTCTGCAAACCACTGATTAGGTGTTTCTGTAGGTTGAGGATTTGGGGAACAGGAAAGATAGAGGATGATGAGACCAGCCAGGAGGCTGTCTCTGTCATCTAAGCATGAGATGATGAAGCTTTACACCTAACTATGCAAAAGAATGTACAAGAGACCATGGCTGGGGTTTCTGACAATCCTCCCAGACCACCAGTGTGTGGGGACTGGTGAGGAGACACATGTGCAAAGCCTCTGTGACTGCAGCCTCAGAATCAGATGCTGGTCGTTTAGCTAAAATGTCAAGGGGTGCTCTGACATCAGGGAAGAGGGGAGGGCCTACTTTTTACTGAGTTGGCAGCTTTGGTGTCGGGAGAGCCTGGGATTGGGGGTGGGGTACAGGATGGAGGTGCTGCCCAAGGGGATTCTGAGCTGCAGGATGGAGGAGATCCAGGGAGGAGGCTGCGCTGGTGCTTGTGGCTCCATCCACGGGGAGTAGGGGAAGGCACAGGTGGGTGGGAGGACAGAGATCGATGGACAGCGGCATGAGAAACCCAGAACAAGGCCCAGAAGAGCCTGGCCTGGGCCTGGACAAGGTGCCCCTGAGCTCTTCCAGCCCTCCCTGCGCCCATCCTGCTGCAGAGGCCCGGCTTCCGGGTGGCGAGCCTCACTCACCTAATGACTCTAACCAGGTCGTGGAAGGCTTTGTCGACGTTGAGAGGTGGGTCCTTGGCACTGGTTTCTATGTACGGAATCTGGAAGGCAAAGCGGAGTCACTGAGATACACAAAGCCCCTTGCCCTAAAAAATGCAAAATTCTCAGAGTCCCCGAGGAACCCTGCAGAGCCCCCTGGCACCTACAACCTCGAGCCTTGGGTGGCTTCTCACTCTTTGTTTACTTATTATTGCTTTATTTGGAAGCTGTGTGGATTTTATTTTTTACTTAATTTTTATTGGCGTATACTCACTTTACGATGTTAGTTTCTGCTGTCCAGCACAGTGAACCAGCTATACGTTTACACACAGCCCCTCTTTTTTGGGTTTCCTCCCCATTTAGGTCATGACAGGGCACTGAGTAGAGTTCCCTGTGCTGTGCAGCAAGCTCTCATTAGTCATCTATGGTTTCTCACTCTTTAAAGTTGGAAAGTTTTCCTGACGGCTTTTCTGACTCTCTCTTTGTTCTTGGTTCACAGAGATATTTCAGAGCCCCCTAAAAATAGAATGAAAAAGACCTTTTTATACACTTGAAGACTAAAGACTGTTTCATTTATCAAACTGACGTATGTTCTGATTCTATTCACTTTCCTCCCTGAGGTCTCTTTCTGTGCCCTGGGGGATCCTGCCCCTTTTCCCGGGTCCTCCTGAGGGGATGTGGGTGGGAAAGGGGATGGCCCTGGGCAGGACTCTGCACCCTGGTGGTCTGTGCATCCCTTCTGGTCTCCGGCAGCCTGCCTGGCCCAGCTCTCTCTCGGTGTGCATCTGGGAGCCCAGAGCTCAGTATGTTTACAGAAGGCTCATGTCTGCATCCGGCTAGAGGGTGGCAGTAACTGGGAGACGTGGTTGAAGGGACCTCATAGGGCCATGTCTACCTCAAGCCGTGGGCAAACAAAGCCTCCATGAAGTCAGGACAGAGACTGCTCCTTTCATAGGGACCCCATAAAAGCAGGAGGCACACCCCCACTTTCCTAACAAGTGGAGACAGTGTGGGCTCTGGACAGCACGCACTGGCCTCCCTAGATGAGATGCAGGCAAGCCAATCGTGATTAGACTGAAGAATTCTGGTATTTTTTGCAACTTTTTCCTGATTACAAAATTAAGACATTTCACTATTGGAAAAAAACACAGCGAAGAAAATAAAAATGACTGAAAGGTTAAACCTGGGGATAGGGTAAGTCGTCATCTTAGAGGAGGAGCAGGTTGTAAATGATTGCCCAGAACACATCAAAAAGTACCTTCCCACCAACGATCATCACAGGAAATCAGATGTTCACACATTGCTGTGGCTTCGAGCAGGGGGCCTTGCTCTACTGATCCAGACACAAAGAGCAGAGCACAAAGGCCAGGGCTCAGACCTTTGAAATTTCCAAACTTCCATTCAACAAATATTTGAGCCTCTGATAACCCTGAGAGGAAACTGCCTTCCTGAAGGCTATTAGGTTGTAGGCTCCTCACTGAGGTGACTGTAGGCTGTTTGGTCTCCCAGGTCTCAATGTCCCCAACCTCGCTAATCCTCACGTTAACCCGCTGAGGTAAGCAAATCAGCTATCTCCATTTTGTAGCTGGGGAGACTGAGCTCAGAGTGGTGATGTATTTGCCCAAGGCCACACAGCAGCCAGCGGAGACTCAAAATCTGGACCGGGAACACATTCCACTTCCTGCCTGGCCTGACGCGGACAGGTAGGGGTGCTGAGGTCCACTCCAGAGCCTCTTCTAAGCATGATAGGCACCCCAATAGGTCCCGGGAGCTGGAGTCCTAGTTGATCTTTTGAGGGCAGAACAGTGTTCTTCCCTGTGGACATCCAGGGGCCAGGGACCTACCCAGAGCCTCTTAGATTCCTGTTGTCCTGCCAGCTCGCATGTCCCAGGTTCCTAGGGCCAGACCTCTGCTGCCTGCCCACCCCTTCACAAGCACACCAGCTGTAATATCCCTGGCCCCCAGACACTGCCACCTTTTTTCTGGGGGGTTCGGCCTCTGCAGAAACACTGATGTGCCTTACCTGGGTTCTTAGAATTCTAAGAGTTCGTAGTAACAAGACTTAAACTTGTGAAATCGTGCAACAAATGGTAATACTGTTTGGCTCCACTGAAGGGCCAGGAAATGCCACCTTCTTGCATTGAGTGGGGGTGACCTGCCTTGGTCAGCTCAAGAGGAACTTGCCTTATGAGCTCTAAAATTAGGACAAGAGCTAACAACAAGGTCATGTGGTCTAATGATAAATGAGGTTGCAGCATTTGCTGTAAAAGCAACATAAGCTGAGACACTGGAGACCTGGGTTCCAGTGGGGGTAGGTGGGGTACGCCTCACCAGCCCCCTGTGTCTCAGTCTTTGTTACCTGAAGAATGGGGCTGCTGCTACCCCTGCACTGCCCACTTCCCCCCATCCTTACCCACCCACCCAGAAGGGGTCTGTGAAAGCCCTCAGCATCAGCTCACTGTGTGGAGCCTGAGTCTATGGGATGGGATAGCTCCTGGCCTCTCTCTGTTCAGGATGTTGGCTGGTAGAGAGGTGCTTTCTGAGGTCTGAATCTAATTCTAAACCCACCGGTCAGTTCAGTGCTCACCTGGAGACTTTTGAGCACATCTGTCTTGGTCGATCACTTCCTCTTCTTTGAGGCATGTCCTTTTCTTAGCTCTCAAGACCTCACTCTGGTACTCACACATCCCGCTCATCTCCACGCATGCATGGCACTGAAGTGTCCCCAGCCTCAATCCCAGGACTCTTGCCCTACCTACAGGGGTTTCATAACTTTTTTCCCCTTGGGTTTCAAGGCATTTTTTTCTTTTTCCATGTATATAAACATATAATTATACATGTACACATAAAATTGAGGTATAATCGACATATAACATTAATTTCAGGTGTACAACATAATGATTTAGAGGAACTTGCCTTATGAGCTCTAAAATTAGGACAAGAGCTAACAAGGTCAGGTTATATACTATATATACTGTAATACAGTATATTAGACAGCTAATATACTGTCTAGGTATTTGTTGTTGTTCAGCTGCTAAGTCATGTCCAACTCTTTGCCACTCCCATGAACTGCAGCACACCAGGCCTCCTTGTCCTTCACTATCTCCTAGAGTTTGCTCAAACTCATGTCCATTGGGTCATTGATGCCATTCAACCATCTCATCCTCTATCACCCCCTTTGACTTCTGCCTTCAATCTTTCCCAGCATCAGGGTCTTTTCAAATGAGTTGGCTCTTCACATCAGGTGGCCAGAGTATTGGAAGTTCAGTTTTGGCATCAGTCCTTCCAATGAATATTCAAAGTTGATTTCCTTTAGGATTGGTTTGTTTGATCTTGCTGTCCAAGGGACTCTCAAGAGTCTTCTCCAGCACCACAATTCAAAAGCATCAATTCTTTGGCACTCAGCCTTTTTCATGGTGCAATTCTTACATTCATACATGACTACTGGAAAAGCCATAGCTTTGACTATACAGAACTTTGTTGGCAAAGTGATCTCTGCTTTTTAATATACTGTCTAGGTTTGCCATAGCTTTCCTTCCAAGGAGTGTCTTTTAATTTCGTGGCTGCAGTCACTGTCCACAGTCATTTTGGAGCCCAAGAAAAGAAAATCTGTCACTGTTTCCACTGTTTCCCCATCTATTTGCCATGAAGTGATGGGATCGGATGACATGATCTTTGTGTTTTGAATGTTGAGTTTTAAGCCAGCTTTTCACTCTCCTCTTTCACCCTCATCAAGAGGCTCTTTAGTTCCTCTTCAATTTCTGCCATTAGGGTTGTGTCATCTGCATATCTGAAGTTATTGATATTTCACCTGGAAATCTAGAGTTCCATGTCTGGTTCTAACTGTTGCTTCTTGACCTGCATACAGGTTTGTCAGGAGCCAGGTAAGGTGGTCTGGATTTCCCATCTCTTTAAGAATTTTCCACAGATTGTTGTGATTCACACAGTCAAAGGTTTTAATGTAGTCAGGGAAATAGAAGTAGATGGTTTTTTGGAATTCCCTTGTTCAGCCAGGAGTCAGGCCATGTCACTCCTCACTCAGAACCACAGTGGTTTCCCCCTCACTCTGAGTAAAAGCCCTTAAGGCCTTAACCCATTGCACCCCACTTGCTCTGACCTTGCCTCCTGTTACTCACCCCTTCCATTCCTTCTGCTCTGGCCTCCTTTCACCTCCCTGCTGTTCCTTGAACTCCCACAACAGGGTCTTTGGACTGCTGGATTATTCCTCTGCTGGAACATTCTTTCCCCAGATATCCAGAGGACCTGCTCCCTCATCTCCAGTCAGTCCTGGCTGACAAGCACCTTCTAGCAAGGCTCTCCCTGATCACCTATTTGCAAAAGTGTGCCCCCCTACTCCACGTTCCCTCCCTCTCTCCCTAATTTACCTTCCCCCAGAGCATGTTACCTTTGGGCGCACTCTAATTTACTTGGTTTACTTATTTTTTTAAAAGCTGGGTTTTTAAAAAATTATTTATTTATTTGGCTGCATTGGCTGGATCTTAGTTGCAGCATGTGGGATCTAGTTCCCTAACCAGGGATGGAACCCAGGCCCCCTGCATTGGGAGCTTGGAGTATTAGCCACTGGACCACCAGGGAATTCCCTGCTTTGTTTATTGACTGTCTTCTGTCACTAGGAGTAAGCACCTGGAGCATAGAGTTTTGTTTCCTAGGACACAGGATGGTTGAATGAATATGTGAATAAACATAGAAGGCAGAGATAAGCAAGACTAACCCACAGTGAACCCTTCCCTCTACTCACAGAGCTAGGCCCACCGGGCAGAGGGAAGCGATAATCCTGTAGACTTCCTGGGAGGCTAGGTGGATGTCTACATAACTGACTAGTGAGGCCAGGGCATGGCTTGGCCAATGCAGGGGAGAGGTGGGAAGAAGCCCAGTGACCCCACCATCCAGTGGGTAAAGGGGCATCACAATGAATAGAAAAAACAAAAACAAAAAACTTAAAGATGTCTGCTGACATGCACTGTGGGCTGGGCCAACCCGGGTTTGATCACTTCCAAGATGAAGACAGTAGTGCCTACCTCCCTGTGTGGTGGCTGGGAGTAGATGCTCCCCCAACACAACGCCTGGCACGAGCAGCGCTCAGAGAAGATGACTGATCCGACGGTTCTGAGCACAGTCAGGTGCTGGCTCAGAGCCAGAAGCCAACTCTTTGCACGGCCCAGTGATGAACCTGCCGCGTCAGGGCCAGGGCCAGGGCCCTCCCCAGAGCAGGGCCTCTACTGACTAACAAGGACATGCTTCCTCTCTAGGTTGGCATCTTCTTTCACAAAATATCCCACACTGCACATGCCCCATGTCTATGGAATCCAGCCCATGACCTAGGAGGTCTGCAGGAGTGAGGTGACACTGACATCCCCTGATGTCACACTCCAACACACACACACACACACACACCACCTACATTGTGTTTGGTCGCCATTTCTTTTCCTTGCTCTCTGGTGATTTTCCTCAAATGCATCAGATCGACCTTGTTGGCCACGAGGATCATGGGGAATGACTCCCTGGAGAAAAAAGGAACAGCTCGTGAGCTTTCCCTGGTGAAAGCGCCCCTGGTGAAGGCAGGGTGCCCTCGCGTCAGGCCTGACACAGCACACAGCACCTCCCTGTGGCCTGAGGCTGACTTCAGAGTCTTTCCTTCCACATCTCCAGGGACGGAAGAGGGGCCTGCGGGCTGCTGGCTGCCTTGGTTTGAAGCCTCATACCTGTTGCAAGGTGGGTGGAACTCTCCTGGGAACCCTGTGGCTTTATACTGTCTGGGCCAGTGGCTGGGTTCCCGGGCCCACTTCCTCTCATCTCCCAGTCACCGTGACACACGCCCATGCAGGCCATCATGCTGTGGCCATCAGCAATGACTCGTGAAGAGCACCAGGGCCAGGGGTGGGCACACGGCTGTCCCTCAACAGTGGCAGCTACAAAATCAGGATGGCTCCCAGGAGAGTCAGGAAGGGATCTGGAGGCGTGTCTGCCTGAAAATTTCTGAAGGACACATGTGGCTACACTCCTGTCCCGAAGTCAATGAAATGCCCGTCTCACAGCATCTTTGTCAGCAGTGAGTATTTTCATTAAGAAGTTGTAATGGATGGGTGAAAAATGGTACTTTATCCTGCTTTCTTGCACTTCTTTGATTAGCAAGAAAGTTGAATATCTTCCCACATTTGTGTCATTTATGCTTTCTCTTTAGAGATTCCTATAGTCAAGGGTTTAACCCACATTTATCTCTTAGAACTTTATGTGTATGTATGTGTACATGTATGTAAGCATGTATACCTTTATCTTGAAAAGTTACTAACACTTTGCCTTTAAGATAGGTGTTAACTGGACTTTTCAAATTTACTGAGATTTGTTCAAAACTCCTATTAGTTTGTCCTTTTGTTTTTATACTAACCTCTTTAAGAGCTGATTAACTGAAAAGACCAGTTGGACTTACAACAATTTCAAATTATTTAACTACTCCACGTTATGCTAAGGAAAACATGAGCCTTTAATTGTTGCTATTGTTTAGTTGCTAAGTCATGTCTGACTCTTTTGCAACCCCATGGACTGTAGCCTGCTAGGCTCCCCTGTCCATGAGATTTCCCAGGCAAGACTACTGGAGTGGGTTGCCACTTCCTCCTCCAGGGGATCTTCCTGATCCAGGGATTGAACCTGAATCTCCTGCATTGGCAGGTGGATTCTTTACCATTGAGCCACCTGTTAAGCCCAAGTCTTTAATTAGGGGCTTATAAATCTCACAGTCAAATGTGATTTACAATGTACGTTGGAGAGAAAATTCACTTTTTTTTGGCTTTAATAAAATCTGGTTAAATTTGAGCTGAAAAACAGATGTTATTTATGATTCCTTGAGTCATCAGTGGCGACAGTTTAGGCAGGATGGGAGGGAGCCAACCCCTCGAGGCCGTGGATGCATGTCGACCCCTCTGCCATGTGGAAAGGACTAGGGTGGAAGCTGGTGGGAGTTGGAGGAACCAAGGGCTGAATTCAGTTCTGCTCCTTGAATCTCGGCTTTCACCTAAAGATCTGAGATAGACAGACAGAGCCCACCCTGAGCCAGGCCTGGGGTGTCCCGACCCTCACCTGTCCTTGACGCGAAGGATGAGCTGGTGGAAGCGGTCCACGTGCTCGAAGCTGGCCTTGTCCGTGACCGAGAAGACGATGAGGAAGCCATCCCCTGTGCGCATGTACTGCTCCCGCATGGCGCTGAACTCCTCCTGCCCGGCCGTGTCCAGAACTGCGGTAGGAGGAGGCCACTCAGGGGCTGGCACCATCCATCTGGGAGCCCTTGGGGCCTGCAGACCCCCAGGCTACAGCTGTGCCCCGCCCAGGGTGGCTTCATGGAGCTGTCTCCACGAGGCCCCGGGCTGTGCTGTTAGGATCCAGCGGGGCCTCAGGCACTTCAATGTGAGGCTCTGACTGACTCACTTGTGGACCCACCGATTCTACCCCATGGTGCTCCCTGGGCCTTAATTCTTTGTCTGAAGAAAAAGCCTCATGAAGTCACTGATCACCTCTGTGGCAGAATTCCTCTGGAGTCCCCAGACCCGGGCCTGGAGCCCTCAGCAGCCCTTACAAGCTGAGTCTTGGGGAGGTCACCTGACTCTCTGAGTCCTTGTTTCTTCATTTGTAAAATGCACACAGTGCCTCTACTTGGCAGCCCCTTGGAACGAGAGGCCCTGGACAAGCCTGTGAGAAGCCTGAAGAGGCCTTCCCAGGTCAGGAAGGGTCCCCGGCCCTGTGTGCACAGACGCCAGGCAGGACCAGGGGATGGGGCAGCCCCCTGAGAGCCAGGGCCTTTGCCACCAAGGATGAGGCTGCTGCAGGCCTCCTGGGATCTGGGAACTGAGGCGGCTGGGGAGACCATCTCCCCAAAGGCTCTTCCCCTCACCTTCCCCATCTGCCACCCCATAAGCCTATTCTCCAGAGATAAAGGTTCTCCCTGATTGTTTCAGAGGTCACAGCCACAGCTGGGGGGAGTCTCTCTTTAGATCTGCGAGCACGACAGGCTTCGGGCCCATGGGGGTTGTGAAATTTAAACCCTTCAGCAGCTTGCAAGCTTCTGCTGTCTGCCACCCCTCCCCATTCCCCCAGCTCTCTACCTCTGACCACACACCTCCCCTCTCCTGAAGGCCGTGGAGCAGGTGGTTACAGATTCTGAAGCCCGATTCTGGGCTGAGTCTGGCTCCTCATTCCCACAGTGTGATCCTGTGCAAATTCACTTCTCTGTGCCTCCTATTCCTAAAATGGGGCTCGTCAGGGTTGTCCTGAGTTAATATACTAAGGCCATGAGAGCAGTGCTGACACAAAGACGTCCCTTAGGAGTGTCTGCTATGAGTATCTATCCTCTCCTGGGGCTCCTTTCCCCAGCCATTCCTCCTCCCTGCTCCGCTTGCTTTGGTGAGCTGATACTGATTCACAGAATATTGCTGCCTCAGCCCTGACTCTCCACCCCCATAAAGGCCCACTTAAAAGGCCCCTAGCTGGACTGTCAGTTCCCAGAGGCAGGGACCTGGTTTGTGGGTCACCCATCTACTCAGAGCCTGGCATAAACAGTACTCAACAGCAGCTGAGTGAATAAATGAATGTGAAGTCTATACGCTTTCATTTGTTCACTTATTCAAGAAATATTTGTGCTTCTACTGTGTGTCAGGCAGTGTTCTAGGCACTGTGCATACGGGGGAATGGGGCAAAATCCTTGCTCTCATGTGACTTACAATCTAACAGGAAGACAGATAAATAAATGAATGGGTACTGTAATTTCTAGTAAAGATGGGTACATACTAGGAACAGTAGCACCAGTTGGAGGTAACTGGTGGAAGCTGGTGTCACTTTGGGTAGGAAAAGATGGCATCTCTCCTTCTCCTTTGGGAGAAGCTTTTGAGCAGTGACTAAATGATGAGGGTGGGGGAGCCACGTGGCCAATGGCAAGAGCATTCCAGGCTGAGGGAACATGGTGGGCAGAGGTGTGCAAAGGCAGGCCGGCTGAACTGGGGAAGTGGAGGGACTGGTGAGTGGAAGATGGGGGGAGGTGGGACAGGTCAAGAGTGGGTGGGACTGCTGCATCCAGATAAGGCTGACTTCATTCACGGCAGAGACTGGGCAAAAGAGAGAGATGATCTACAGGACATCTGAAAAGTTTACCCTGGTTGTTGGGGAAATCCAGACCAAGAGTAGAAGTAGGGGCACTAGGTAGGAAGCTATGTAATAATCCAGCAAGACAAGATGGAGAGCTGGACTGAAGGTGGGGTGAGGTGGATGCTGTGAGTGGCCTGATTCAGGCCACTATCTAAGACAGAGCCAACAGGAGCAGGGTGTTCTGGAGGGAAACATGGGGACGTGGGGGTGAGAGAGAAGAGCATTGAGGATGGTGGCTGTTTGGGGCCTGAGCCAAATGAATGGTGGTATCATATCCTAAATGGGGGAAGATGGTGAATAACAGGGTTGGGAGGGGGCCTCAGTTTCTGACACACTTCAGAAACTCTCAGACATGTATGTGGGACTTCAAACAGGCATTTGGAGACTTAAGTCAGAAAAGTAGAAGAGCGGCAAGAGATACAGACATAGGAGTTGCCAGTATGTGGATGGCCAGGAAAGTCACAGCACAAGCTAGTCAGGACCCCCCGGAATCCACATCTCAGGCAGACACTGTGAGATCATGCCTGAGAAAGTGATCTTATCCCCATAGCCTGTCACCCTGCACACCCCCCTGAGTCACTCAGCAAGGCAGAGGGCCAAGGCTTGGTGGTCACACGGACACAAGCTGTACCCCACACATAAGAGTCCGGGTCTCCTCATGTATGAAAGCAGGGCAGGGCTCCTGGGTCTTCAAGTCTTTTAAGTTCTGACATCCTAGAATTCTTTGGTTTGAATATTAATAATAAATGAAGGGGTTAAGAAAATAAGATTTACAGCTGAGGACCAGTGGGGAGACTGAGGAAGTTTCCCCAATTTCCTTGGGAAGAAGGATGAAGACTGACCTTCACCCAGAGAGAGTGAATCCCACTCAGAACTGTAGTCAACAAAACAGATGCAAATGGCATGGATTTGACTAAAGTGGGGATGGCAAGGCCTGAACTGAACAGCACAAGACATTCAGGTAATATTGTAATTCATGTATGCACAGATTTTGAGGGTATATATTACCTGAAACAAAAATAGAGATCTAAGATATCTATAAATACCATCATTCGGAATTAAAAAAAAAAAAAATCAACAGGGAGTTGAAAATCAAAATGGACCCCTCTAGAAAGGAAAAATAGTCATTCCAGACATCAACTGCCTTGTAAATTACATTATCCATGCTTTCTAAAAGAATTCCTGGAGGACATACTCCAGCAAAGTGAAAAATAGATCCATGAAAAAGAAAGATGAGTGGTATTATAAATGATGCCAACAGTGGTATGCAAAGGAAACAGCAAAACCTGAGTTAAGTTTCAACACATATTATAATAAATATTATAAAACAATTTGACAACAATGAAAGACAATCTAGAACTAAAATCTATGATGATCCATATGTGAGTGTAGGGGCTGGGAAAAATGTTATCATTAATAAATACTAAAGTTCTTGCCTCATTTGGGAAGAGTCTAAACATACTGATTACATCCAGATGTTGATATAAAAATGTAAGTATATACACATATATGTACAATATATAGAATAATCACCCGAGATAAAACTCAAAACTTCCTAATCATTAGAGGAAAGAAAACAGGACAAAGTAAATGGGACCAGTTCAATGAAAGGCAAAAATAAACTATACACGGAGTTCCCTGGTGGCTTAGTAGTTAGAATTCTGGATTTTCACTGCCATGGGTTCAATCCCTCATTGGGGAACTGAGAGCCTGTAAGCCACACAGTATGGTAAACAAACAAACAAACAAAAAAACTGTACACAAATAAGAAAGTTTAAAACATAGATGTGAAATAAGATGGCAGAAATAAATCTATGATTAACGATAGCAAATGGGTTAAATCCACTTATTAAAAGCAGATACTCAGTACAAAATCCACTTGTCTGCTACTATAAAAGATATGTATAAAACAAAATGACACAGAAGAAATAAACAATGAAAGAAAAAAAAGGATATGCCTGTAATATGCACCCACAAAACAGAATTCAAGACTAAGGCATTAAATAGAACAAACCAGAGTATTTAGGGGAAAAGTACAGCATCAAAAAGTATCAAAGTCATGAGTCATAAATATATAAGAATATTGCCTAAATTATATGTATATGTATAAAAAACTGATTTTTTAAAACAGTAGGAACTGACAGATCCCACAATCATTGTGGGAGAATTGAACAGCCTTTCCTTAGAGACAGAGCAAGTTACTCCCAAAATAATGATTTATCATTAAATAACACAATTCAAAAATGTAAACTGAGAGACTGAAAGAACAAACTTTACATCCAAACCATAAATAAATATTTTCAAACACATGTGAAACAGTCATAAAAATTGGCTATATATTAGGTCATAAATTAAAATGTCAACAAATTCCAGAAAGCAGAAGTCATATGGAACATCTTTTGCACTATAAGATCAGAACTGAACAGTAACATGATTCGAAAAGAAACTATCCACTTGAAAAATCTAAAAAGCTATAGTGCTCTATGATGTGGTGGTGGTTTAGTCACTCAGTGGTGGTCGACTCTTGCAACCCCATGGACTGTAGCCCTCCAGACTCCCCTGTCCATGGGATTTTCCAGGCAAGAATACTGCAGTGGGTTACCATTTCCTTCTCCAAGGGATCTTCACAACCCAAGGATGGAAACTGAGTCTCCTCCATTGCAGGCAGATTCTTTACCGACTACACCACCAAGGAAGCCCATAGTGCTCTGTAACTCTCCAGTAAAAGAGAAAAGTGAAGCAGAGATTACAGACAATTTAGAATTGTATGATAATAAATAATAATAAACCCCTCTGCTTTGAGACCAAAGTGGTACTCAAAGGAAAATTACGGCTTTAAATGTACTTTAAAACACAAGAAAGACTGAAAAGTAACTAAGCATTTAAGCCAAAAGGCTAAAAAGAAAAAATAAAACCAAAGAAAGAAGAAATTGTCAATAAAAGTAGAAATTAAGAAAATGGGAAGAAGGGAAAAGTAGCTGATATCTAAAAATCAAAAGCTGATTCTTTGAAAACTAATTTAAAAAGAACCCTTTAGGAATTCTTATCAGAGGAAAAATAAGATATTTGGAATGAGAAAAGGGCCCTGTCTATGGATATAGATAAATATTTAATTACAAGAGAAAATTATCTACAGTTTTATAGCAATACATTTTCAACTCTTTATTTAACTTAAGAAAATATGAATGAACAAAACTGGCTCAAGAAAATATGTAAAACCCAAATAGGTCAATACTTATCAGTGAAATTGAAGAGACAAAACTATTCTGTGAGGAGCACAAAACTAGTTTTATAATCAACGTGGCTCGGTGGTAAAGAAGCTGTCTGCCAGTGCAAGAGATGTGGGTTTGGTTCCTGGTTCAGGAATATCCCTTGGAGAAGGAAATGGCAACCCACTCCAGTATTCTTGCCTGGAAAATCCCACAGACAGATGAGTCTGACTGGCAACAGGCCATGTAGTCACAAAGACTAACAACTAAAGTCACACCAACTAAACAACAACAAGAACAATACAGAACTTTCTAGCTCATTGTAACAACCTAGCATAATCCTAATAACAACCTGGACAGAAATAGCATGTGGGCATGTAGTGACTGCCAGGCCTGGACCACCTTTGGGGGACAGAAGTAGCCTGCATTGTGACCCTATGAGGTACACCCATCCATTTGCCAATTACTTTCTCAGCACTTATTTGGTGCTAAACCACTGTGCTGCTTGGTACTTTGGGTGGTTAAAGAATAAGATGCATCTCCTTCTCAGGGTACTTAAGAGGCCAGTTGGGCTGATACTTAAATAATAATACAGGACAGAACAACGGACTGGCTCCAAATTGGGAAAGGAGTACGTCAAGGCTGCATATTGTCACCCTGCTTATTTAACTTATATACAGAGTACATCATTCGAAATGCCAGACTGGATGAAGCACAAGCTAGAATCAAGATTGCCGGGAGAAATATCAATAATCTCAGATACGTAGATGACACCACCCTTATGGCAGAAACTAAAGAACCTCTTGATAAAAGTGAAAGAGGAGAGTGAAAAAACTGGCTTAAAACTCAACAGTCAAAAAACTAAGATCATGGCATCCAGTTCCATCACTTCATGGCAAATTGATGGGGAAACAATGGAAACAGTGAGAGACTTTATTTTCTTGGGCTCCAAAATCACTGCAGATGGTGACTGCAGCCATGAAATTAAAGACACTTGCTCCTTGGGAGAAAAGCTATGACCAGCCTAGACAGCATATTAAAAAGCAGAGACATTACTTTGCTGACAAAGGTCTGTCAAGTTAAAGCTATGGTTTTTCCAGTAGTCATGTACAGATGTAGAGTTGGATCATAAAGAAAGCAGTATGGCAAAACCACTAAAATACTGTAAAGTAATTAGCCTACAATTAAAATAAATTAATTAAAAAATAAATAAAAATGCAAACAAAGAAAGGTGAGCACTGGAAACTTGATGCTTTTGAACTGCGGTGTTGGAGAAGACTCTTGAGAATAACTTGGAGTGCAAGGAGATCCAAGCAGTCCATCCTAAAGGAAATCAGTCCTGAATATTCATTGGAAAGACTGATGCTGAAGCTGAAGCTCCAGTACTTTGGCCACCTGATGCGAAGAACTGAGTGTTTGGAAAACACCCTGATGCTGGGAAAGATTGAAGGCGGGAGGAGAAAAGGACAACAAAAGATGAGATGGTTGGATGACATCACCGACTGGATGGACATGAGTTTGAGCAAGCTCCCAGAGTTGGTGATGGACAGGGAAGCCTGGCGTGCTGCTGTCCACGGAGTCACAAAGAGTCAGACATGACTGAACTGAACTGAACAGGACAGAAAATGATACATGTTATTGGAGACCTAGAGGCGGGGTGGGTCGCTTCAACTTAGAGGGATAATGGAAGGTTTTAGTGAAGAGAGGGCATTTATTGGAAGAAGAGAAACTGATATAAAAAGACAGGGCCTGGGGAAAGCCCTTCTAGGCAGGGGAATAGCAGAAGCAAGGGCCCGGGGGCTGGAAAGGAGAGAGCAGTAATGAGGCTGGCGCACCGCGGAAAAGGCTTGTGCTGGAAGAGGTGGGAGAAAGACGAGATGGGGAGGTCAGAGGCTGGGACCTCGGATTCTAAACTAAGATGTCAGAACTTGGTTGTACTGGGGAGCTACTGAAGGTTCTGAGAGGGAAGAGATGTAGTCAGAGGAGAGTGAGTGAAGGAAGCACTGGTGAAGAGGAGGAGGAGGGGCCTGGGCAGAGGCAACGAGCATGGAAGAGAGAGAGGGTGTGTGCTTTAAATAGAGGAAAAGGAACAAGTGGGGCGCCCCAAGGACATGGAACACAGAGATGGGAGCCAATGGGAGACGGAAGATTAACCTTGAGCCCTAGGAGGGGAGGGCAGGTACAACCAGGGAGGACGTGGGGGCTGAGCTGAGCCTTGTCTGGTTTGGGGTCCACCCCTCGCCCACCTCTCCCCTCCACACATCCTGCAAATGCCTGGTCACAGGCCCCTTGTCAGCGGCCCTGCCTCCAAGAAGAAAATGGGCAGCTGTGCTTCAAAAAAAAAAATCATGATTTTCCCTGTATCCCTCATGCCTGATGTCATGAAGGTGGGAGGACTCCTGAGACAGAAAGTATTAGTCACTGTGAGAGGGGTCCTGCCAATGTGTGCGTGTGAGAGACAGACAAAGGCAGAGACAGACAGAGGCAGCCAGCCTGGAGGAGGGAAGAGAGAAAGAGAGATTCTGGCATCAGAGCGGGTCAGGGCTGTGTACTCCATCTGCCCTGCTCCAGGCTTCCCACCCGGGGGTGGATGACCCTGCAGTGTTGCTGAGGAAGATTTGAGTGGACACCCTGGAGCTGTTCTTGGATCTGGTGGATTCTAGAAGCCAAGCCCACGTGCTGGCAGGGATGGGGCCCCAGGCAGGCGGGCAGCCAGCGTGCAGGCAGCACCAGCCTGGGTCCCTGCTAAGCCCTCCCCTCCTAACCCCTCCTCGGTCTCTCCTTATCCCTCCCCCTTCTCCTCCAGGGCCCCTAGAGGGAGACAAACCCTTGGAGAGGGGTCTGGGGGCTCTGACATTGGCCCACAGCCAGGGTACAGTCCAAGCTCTTTGGCTAGAAGTAGTCCTGCCCGGTGTGTTCCGACTGATGTCAAGCACTGTGCTGAGACTTTATACACATATCTGTCCTTGCAGTCCTCTTCATGGCGCTGGAAAGGAGGTATTACTGTCCCCCTAGTACAGATGAGAAATTTGAGGCCCAGGAACTTAAAGGATCTGCTCAAGGCCACATGCTAGGGAGAAGGTCACCCTGATTCCCCAAGACCCAACTGCCTCAGCTCGTCCAAGCTGTCTGCTTCAACCAGAGGGTGTGGATCCGACCAGCTGTGCCTCAGATCCAGGCCCTTGCCCAGCCATGACCTCTACCAGAATGCCTACACAGGGCTCCCCCAGCTGCCCCCCAGCTGGGCTGCAGCCCCTCTCCTTTCCTGAGGGCCCTGGCCTCTGATCTCCATCTTTGAACCCTTCTTGTTGCACGTGGCTCTGGTTCCTCCAAGCCTATGCTCAGTTCCCCACTAGGGTGCAGCCCCAGAGGGTGGGAGTCTAGCTTTCACTTCCCTGGGTCCCCCAAAAGCTTCGGCACCCAATGAAGGCTCAAAAAATATTTGCAGAATGACTGGACAAATCACACGCACGCTACAGGAAATGCAGTTATTGTGTTCAAACAGCCCACGCCAGCTGCAAGGGTAACCACTAAAAACGGACTTTTAAAGCCCTATAACTCACCCTTCAGAGTGAAGTAAGTGTTCTGGAATATGAAACAACACAGATGACAATTTCTAGAGATACCATGCCTCCAAGGACCGACGTCTCTCATCCAAAGGTTCACCTTGGGAGGCGGAAGGGACTGTGTCCAATTTCACAGGGCAGTCAGGCAGGGAAGCCTGGGCTCTGCCTAGGAAAAGACTCCCATTAAAAAATGCCAGTTCATTGAGGATCAATAGTGATGAGGGTTCCCCTATGGGGTAGGCTAGGTGCCTGGCAGAGGGCTTGATGCATCAACCAGCCACCATGCCCAGGAAAGGGGCTGCTCTTTCCTTCTCCGAAGCACTGGCCCAGCATGTTGAGCCAGGCAGCTCTAAGCGGGAGGGAGCTAAAATCCTGTGGCAGGCGCCGGCTGGCTCTTTGGCAATGGGAGAAGATTCCCTCTGGCAGTGGCCCCAGCCTTGACTGGCTGACGTCAGGGGAGACGTGCTGGCCACCGGCCCCAGGGAACAGTTGTCCTCATGACCACACTACTGCGGTTGGAGGAGTGGGGGAATGGGGGGAGGTCTTGGGAGACGTTTTCATGAGGCCCATGAGACCCCTGACTTGGTGGGCATGTTACATGTGAGGGGTCCATGACTTTGTGGGATTCTAAGAGGAGCCTGGACCTCCCCCCAGTCCCGCCTCAATGTCACTCTCAGGCAGGGAAGAGAAGAGAGGGCAGAGAGCAGCAGGGGACTCACCAGTGTAACCAGGGACCCAGGAGCATCCCAGAAACAGATGGGGCCCAGGAAGGGAGGGGAACAGCGAGACGAAGCACTGTCCTGGGACCCCATTTCCATCTTACAACCACAGGGATGTGGGGGGGGCGGTTTACAGGGGAAGAAACTGAAGCAGGGCAGGGTTGGCACTTGCCCAGGTTCCTGCTGTAATGAGCAGCAGAGGCAAGATCTAGATCTGCACACAAGTGTGTCTGGGCCTGGCCTGGCTCTGCCCCTGGCTCTATCTGTCTCCATGGCCAGTGAAGAGGGGCAGGCCCAAAAGGAGGGGTGAGGACAGAACACCTGAGGTTTGAGGGGATGGGAGACAAAGGCCTGAGGGCCATGCCTCCCCCCCTACCCCCACCTGGTTACCCCAAACCCTCCACCTGTTCCAGACCTGCCCCTGGGCAGTCCCGCTGAGCCAGGAGGAGAGAGCTCGGGTACACTGGCCTGGTTCCCTCACGGCAGTTCCGAGGGCATCCTTAGAGCACCCAATAAATCTAAACACAGCCCTACCAGTCCATCCATTCTCCAGCCACTGTTTCCCACCATGTCCTCACTCCTCAAGCTGCCACTGCAGCTGAAGGTCTAGAAGAGATCAGCAGGTACTAAACTCCACAAGCTTCCAAACCAGCCCGCCTCAGGGACAGCACAAGACTCACCTACTGTGGGTGAGGAGGGTAAACCAGTGCAGCCACTTCAGAAAACATTTTGGCAGCTTCTCACGATGTTACACGCAGAGTGCATCACGTGAAACGCTGGGCTGGACGGAGCACAAGCTGGAATCAAGATTCCGGGGAGAGATACCAATGCCCTCAGATATTCAGATGACACTATCCTTATGGCAGAAAGTGAATAGGAAGTAAAGAGCCTCTTGATGAAAGTGAAAAAGGAGAGTGAAAATGTTGGCTGAAAACTCAACATTCAAAAAACAAAGATCATGGGATCCGGTCCCATCACTTCATGGCGAATAGTTGGGGAAACAGTGACAGACTTTATTTCCTTGGGCTCCAAAATCACTTTGTACAGTGACTGCAGCCATTAAATTAAAAGACACTTACTCATTGGAAAGAAAGCTATGACCAACCTAGACAGCATATTAACAAGCAGAGACATTACTTTGCTGACAAAGGTCTGTATAATCAAAGCTATGGTTTTTCCAGTAGTCATGTACAGATGTGAAAGTTGGACCACAAAGAAGGCTGAGTGCCAAAGAATTGATGCTTTTGAACTGTGGTGTTGGAGAAGACTCTTGAGAGTCCCTTGGACAGCAAGGAGATCAAACCAGTCCATCCTAAAGGAAATCAACCCTGAATATTCATTGGAAAGACTAATGCTGAAGCTGAAGCTCCAGTACTTTGGCCACCTGATACAAGGAGCCCACTCATTAGAAAAGATCTTGATGTTGGGCAAGGTTGACGGCAGGAAGAGAAGGGTACGGCAGAGGACGAGATGGTTGGATGGCATCACTGACCCAATGGACCTGAGTTTAAGCAAGCTCTGGGAGATGATGAAGGACAGGGAAATCTGGCCTGCTGTAGTCCATGGGGTTGCAAGGAGTAAGACATGACTGAGTAGCTGAACAACAACAACACAATGTTAAACACAGAGTTACCACTCGACCCAGCAATTCCACTCCTACAGGTGCATCCAAGAGAACTGAAATCACGGGTCCACACAAAAACTTGCACATGACTGTCCACAGAAGCATTCTCCATCACAGCCCCAAAGTGGAAACAAGCCAAGTGTCCATCGACTGATGAAGGATAAACAAAACGTCATTCCTCCAAATACAGCTGGGCCTTGAACAGCACAGGTGTGAACTGGGCAGGTCCATTTATATGGAGATTTTTTCCCAATAAATATACAAAAATATATGTATAGAACATTGTGTGAAAGACTGGATTGAAGTGGATATCCTATCCTTACACTAGGCATAAGTTGAGAGATATTTAAAATCATCAATGTGTTGGGCTTCCCTGGTGGTTCAGTGGTTAAGAATCTACCTTGCAATGCAAGGGACACTGGTTCGATCCCTGGTCTGGGAAGATCCTATATACCATGGAACACACACACACAACACTATTGAGTCTGTGCTCTAGAGCTCAAGAGCCGCAGCTACTGAGCCCAATACGCTACAGTTACTGAAGCCTGAAAGCTATAGAGCCTGTGTTCCACCGCAAAGAGAAGCTTGAATATCACCATGAAGAGTAGCCCCTGCTTGCCACAACTAGAGAAAGCCTGCACGCAGCAATGAAGACCCACTACAGTCAAAAAAACCAAATAAATAAATCTTAAAAGAAATAAAGACACTCAACATCACTCATTACCAGAGAAATGCAAATCAAAACCACAACAAAGTACCATCTCACGATGGTCAGAATGGTTGCCATCAAAAAGTCTACAAACAATAAATGCTGGAGAGGGTGTGGAGAAAAGGGAACCCTCTTACACTGTTGGGCTTCCCTGATAGCTCAGTTGGTAAAGAATCTGCCTGCAATGCAGGAGACCCTGGTTTGATTCCTGGGTCAGGAAGATCCCCTGGAGAAGGGATAGGCTACCCACTCCAGTATCCTTGGGCTTCCCTTGTGGCTCAGCGGGTAAAGAATCCATCTGCAATGCGTGAGACCTGGGTTTGATCCCTGTGTTGGGAAGATCCCCTGGAGAAGGGAAAGGCTACCCACTCCAGTATTCTAGCCTGGAGAATTCCATGGACTACAGTCCATGGCATCACAAAGAGTTGTACACGACTGAGCAACTTTCACTTACACTGTTGGTAGGAATGCAAACTAGTACACCCACTATGGAGAACAGTGTGGAGATTCCTTTAAAAACTGGAAATAGAACTGCCATATGACCCAGCAATCCTACTGCTGGGCATACACACCAAGGAAACCAGAATTGAAAGAGACACATGTACCCCAATGTTCATTGCAGCACTGTTTATAATAGCTAGGACATGGAAGCAACCTAGATGTCCATTGACAGATGAATGGATAAGGAAGTTGTGGTAAATATACACAATGGAATATTACTCAGCTATAAAAAAGAATGGATTTGAGTCAGTTCTAATGAGGGGATGAAACTGGAGCCTAACATACAGAGTGAAGTAAGTCAGAAAGAGAAACACCAATACAGTATATTAATGCATATACATGGAGTTTAGAAAGATGGTAACGATGATCCTATATGCAAGACAGCAAAAGAGACATGGGTGTAAAAAACAGACTTTGGACTCTGTGGGAGAAGGTGAGGGTGGGATGATTTGAGAGAATAGTACTGAAACATGTATATTACCATACATAACAACAGATGACCAGTGCAAGTTCGATGCATGAATCAGGGCACTCAAAGCTGATGCTCTGGGCAACCCAGAGGGATGGGATGGGGCGGAAGGTGGGAGGGGGCTTCAGGATGGGGGGACACATGTATACCCATGGCTGATTCATCTTGATGCATGGCAAAAACCACCACAATACTGTAAAGTAATTATCCTCCAATTAAAATTAACTAATTAATTTTAAAAATGTGTTAGTTTCCTTACTTTATAACTTTGCTTTCAAAGAATTATAGTACCACACAATGTTTGGCCCCCACCCCTCTTTTCTGTCTCTCTCTTTCATAATTAAACTGCATATCAGTCTATCATCACAGGTTAGTGATTTTTTTTAAAAAATGCAACAGTGTTTCCAATATGGTATTATGAATATGACTATAATACTACATGTCATAAAAACTGTATAACCCTTCATTAGTGTAAAAACTAGGCTACTGGGAAACAATTGTATCAGTTACACCAGGCTACCAAAAACACTTATATCACTGCTTTTCTGTTATCAATGCATGAATCATTATGTATGTAAGTGCTAAGTCACTTCAGTCGTGTCTGATTCTGTGCGACCCTGTGGACTGTAGCCTGCCAGGCTCCTCTGTCCGTGGATTCTCCAGGCAAGAATACTGAAGTGGGTTGCTGTGTGCTCCTCATGAATTATTATACCTGTACAATGTATTTTTCATATCATCCTTTCATTTTTGATGTTTAGTGTTAGTAATACATATAATATTGGCAGTGTTTTATATCCTGTAAGAGAAAATTGATGTAGATACTGACAAATATAAACAGATGACATAAACTTATGGTATCAATATATACAGTATGACACTGTATTTTCTCTTCCTTATGATTTGCTTAATAACATTTTCTTTAGTTCACTTTATTGTAAAAATACAGTCTATAATATATATAACACATAAAATACATGTTAACGACTATTTAAGTTACCAGTAAGGCTTTGGTCAACAGTAGGCTATTTAGTAGTTAAGTCTTCAGGGAGCCAAAAGTCATACCCAGATTTTCAACTGCATGAGAGGTTGGCACCCCTAACCCCTGTGTTGTTCAAGGACCAACCATATTAGAATATTATTCACACAGAATAAGGAATGAAATTCTCAGAGCATGCTTGAAGTGCTAAGGGACAGAAGCCAGACACAAAGGTCACGTATTATATGATCCTATTTATGCGAAATGTCCATAAACGCAGAAAGGAGACGAGAGGTTTAGAAACTGGGAGGTAGGGAGGATGGCTAATGCGGGTGAGGTTTTTGGAGGGTGATGAAAATGTGGATGAGATAGTGATCCCAGTGATGGGTGATATTTTTAATCCACCAGAAATGTTGACTGCACACCTTTGTGTATATACTATCAGCCACTGAACTGTGCGCTTTAAAAGGGGAGGTGGGGTGGATTTCACACGAGAATTACATCTCAATTAAAAAAAAAATTGTACGGAGGGGAAAAAACCCATTTCCCTTCTCTGCAGCGCATTCTCCACCTGCCTCTCTCTGCGGTGGATGACTCAGCCCACTCCTGCCCAAGACCATCCCCTCCCCTCCAGCTACATGCTGGATCCTGTCTCCTGTCCCCTATGCAAGGACATGGCCACTATTTTGACCTCTCCCCCTCCTGCATCATCCATTGCTCTGTTGGTTCTTTTCCATCAGTATGTAAACATTGCATAGTTTCTTTTATCTTAATAAAACAAAAATAAAGCCAAAAAATTAAAAGTAAAAAACAACTCTCCCCTTGACCTCATACCTTCCAATGATCGTTCATTTCTCTAGTCCTTTTACAGCCACACTCCTTGACTAGTCTGTCCTCACTGCCTCCCTTCCTCTCCTCCACTGTCTCTTGAACCCGCTGTAATCAGGCCACTCTATCAAAGCTGATCCTGTCAAGTGGTCTTCATCCCACTGGGTCACTTTCCAGAATCTGACACACTTGATGGTTCCCTCCTTTTTGAAGAGCCTCTGCACTTGGCCGTGGTGAGTCACTCTATCTTGCTTCTTCTCTGATTCTAATCACTCTCTGAACATTGGTGGGTGCCCGCACTCAGTCCTGGGACCCCGTCTCTAACCATGTTCACTTTTTCTCAGAGGTCTCCTGTTTCATGGCTTTACATGGCAGTTCCCAAGTTTCCATCTCCAGCCCACACCTCCCCTTACTCCAAACTTAGACCTCTGCCACTGGCTTGACTTCTATTTGTATGCGTGAAGGGCATCTCAGATTTAACACACCCAAAACTAGACTCTTGATTTTTCCATCAAACTTACTTTTCCCAGTCTTTCTAATCTCCTTTAAATTTTATTTTATTCAAGTATAGTTGATTTATCAGTCTTCCTAATCTTGACAAACATCACTCTATTCTACCAACTGTCCAGTCTGAAATCTCTTCTCATTCTCCCCCAACCCATCCCACATACTCCATCAACAAGTCCTATTATTTCCTCCATAAAATACATCCAGACTCTAACTCCTTCTTACCACCTCCTTTACCAATATCCTAGTCTACCATCAAGAGCTTCTTAACTGGTCTCCCTAGTTCGGTCCTGGTTTCCCTCTGGTCTATTCTCCACCCCACGGCCAGAGTGAACCTTTTAAACATCAGTCAGACCGTGCCTGTCCTCTGCTCAAAACCTCCCATGGTTTATATCCCTTCTAGGTTCTGGAAGTCACTGCCCCCAGCTATCTCCCTGATCTCTCCTCTTAGCCTCTCACTCACCTCCTCTGCACCCTGGCCTCCTAGCTATTCCCCAAACACATCCCTGCCCTTGCCGCTGATTCTTTATCCAAGATCCTTTTCCCCCCAGCTTTTTCCTTCAGGTCTTTGTTCCAATATCACCTCTTCAGGAAGGCCTTCCCTGCTCTGTGTGGATGAGGTAGCAACTTCTTCCTTTTTGTCTATTTCTTCTACCTTGCCTCACTCTCCATCACAGCATTCATACCATTTGACACATTACATATTTGTTTACACTCTGTTTCCCCCATTCTACCAGAAACTTCATGAGACCAGGGACTTGACCTTGCCAGCTGTTGCAACCAAAGAGCCCCAAAGAGACCAGGCACACAACAGGTACCCAGAATTGTTCATAGAATGAATTAGTGAACACTCCCACCTACATACATCTCAGGGACTGATCCACACATCACTGAAGGGGAGTGGTGGCAGGTCCAAGTCAGGGGCACAAGCCTCACTCTGGACCGCCCCAGATGCAGGCAGATAGGTCATCGATCCCTCATCTGCATGTGTGATGGGACCTATTCTTTTTCCTTCTTTCACCTGGTTGGATGATGCATTTTATTGCTTGCTTCTTTTTGTTTAAACTGGAGTATGATTGCTTTACAATGTGTCAGTTCCTGCTATACAGCGAAGTATATCAGCTACTTCCCTCCCTCCCTCTTGATCCTCCCTCCCACCCCACCCCCATTTCACCCCTCTAGGTCAACACAGAGCACAGAGCTGAGCCTATGCTTCCCTGGTGGCTCAGACAGTAAAGAATCTGCCTGCAGTGCAGGAGACTCGAGTTCGATCCCTAAATTGGGAAGATCCCCTGGAGAAAGGAATGGCAACCCACTCCAGTATTCTTGCCTGGAGAATCGCCATGGGCAGAGGAGCCTGGTGAGCTACAGTCCATGTGGTCGCAAAGAGTCGGACACAGCTGAGTAATTAACACTTTCACATTTCTTTTTTCCCAGGGTATACACGTGTCAATGCTACTCTCTCAGTTTGTCCCACCCTCCTCTTCCCCAACAGGACCTATTCTTGAAAACATCAGGCCACCCTCTTCAAATGTCACATTAGAACAATTTTAACAATGAAAGCATCTCGAGGCTTACTCTGTGCTGTGCTTCACAAGATGTCACATTCCCTCACTCACTCAACAGACAATAATGAAGCACCTGATAGGCGCTGCTGGGCTTCCCTGGTAGCTCAGCTGGTGAAGAATCTGCCTGCAATGTAGGAGACTCCGGTTCAATTCCCAGCTCGGGAAGTTCACCTGGAGAAGGGACAGGCTACCCACTCCAGGATTCTTGGGCTTCCCCAGTGGCTCAGATGATAAAAATTCCACCTGAAGTGGTGAAGACCTGCATTCGATCCCTGGGTTGGGAAGATCCCCTGGAGGAGGGCATGGCAACCCACTCCAATATTCTTGCCTGGAGAATCATATGGACAGAGGAGCTTGGCCGGCTACAGTCTGTCCATAGGGTCACAAAGAGTCGGACAGGACTGGGTGACTAAGCACAAAAGGTGCTGCTGGCAGCAGACACACAGTGGTGGGCAAAGCCTCCTTCCTCCAGGAGTTACAGTCTGTAATGTTTCACCTACTCTTGGCAACAACTATGGGGCTCTATAGCTCGGACAGAGACTCCACCAACAAGGGCATGTGGTCTTGGTCCAGAGGGTGTTTGTGCCCAAGGGAAAGAGGAGCCCCCAGTCACTGGAACTGGGCCCTGGTGATAACAGGCTGACAGTGGCTGCACTGGGGCCCGGAGCCAGGAGCATCACCCAACCCAAGGGCAACAGGAGAAATCTCAAAGTGGGCTGGAGCGTGCAACCCAGAACTAGTCACGTGACTTCTAACAGTGATCAACAAAAAGTTCTGAAATCAGGGCAAAAGCCAAAATTAACTGCAGGAGACTAGGGCCTGACTGTGAGTAAAAGGAAACCACTCCCCTGGGGTTTGGGTTGCTGACAAGCAGGGACTGACCCCACACTGCACTCAGACCTTCATCACTCAGCCCTGCCAAGCAGACTCTAGGTCACTGGCCAATGGCCGGTCCCTCAGCTCCCAGGCTGGCCAGTAGGGCTAAGGTGAGCACAGAGCAAGATCTAGTCGGCTTTGGGGTCAGAGGGAATGGGGCACTGATTAGCTGTGTGATTTGGGACTTATTCTTTCACTTCTCTGAGTCTTAGTTCCCGCCCCTGCTGAGGCCTGACCAATCAGAGGGCTGCTGGACAGGTGTGGGAGCAGGAGGCCTGGGTTCCCAGGAGGAGTGCTCTTGGAGTGCCGGCGGCAGCAGCAGCAGTTATCCAGTGGTACCGAAGGATTTTACCACCCTACCCACTGACACAGTAGTACTGGTGCATACTGGCTAAAGAGCTTTTGTGCTCACTGGTAAAGTGGAGACACTAATCTCAATGTAGCAGAATTGCTACAAGTATGAAACAAAGCAATCCCCATGAAGCGCTCAGCACAGGGTCTGGCTAGGAAGCGCCAGTGCTACTCCACCTGTGGGGAAAATGGTGAAATGTGGGGTTGGCCAAAAATTCACTCGGGTTTTTCCATACGATGTTAAGGAAAAATCCAAACTAACTTTTTGGCCAACCCAATACTTTAGTGCCATTGGAAAATTGCCACCCCGGTTGCCACCCTGTGTTCCCAAGAGCCCTCCCCTTGGGAACCCCGACTTCCTGCCCTCCTATCTGTCCAGCAGTAGCTGCTAACAGTGCTGAGGGCAGAAGGAGTGACAGTGACCTGGCCTCAGTGGAAGGAAGGACTTTCTACCAGCAGGCACTGCCCCCAGCACCTTGGAGATCAGTGAGCTCCATGTTACTGGGAGCATTCAAGCAGTGATAGCTGATGGAGGCAAGATAAAGGGTCAGGCAGAGGTCAGCAGGGCTGAATTGCATAATCTCAGGGCTGTGGCCTTACTCCCTCAGAAAGGAGAAGAAAGAGGGGAATTCCTCCCCCATCACTGCCCACAGGGAAAGAGGGGGACAGGGTGGGAGTGGAGGAAGGACAGCCAGCTTTGCCTGAACCCCCTCTTAGTGGGGGCCACGGAGAAGAGCCTGCTCTGCAGTTGACCTAAGGACTGCTGAGCATAGAGCCCACCACGCAAAGCCCCCAGCTCAGAATAAACTCTCAGTAAGTGTTCTTGTCCTCTCGCTGCCCTACCCACGCCCTCCTCCCCGACCTCCCCAGAAAGAATGTGGATTCGAGTGTTCGGGGAAAGGCCAGATCCAGGCCCCTCCGTGAAGACAACAGCACTTGTGTCTGTGGTTTGGGCAGAAGCCAGGGTGGAAACGTCCCAGCTTCTGAGGGTGCAGGAGGGGAGCCGACGCTTTCGCTCTTGGCAGAGACTGAGCCCTTGTTGAGGATAGAGTGACTGCAAAGCGGGGGCCCAAGAGCCCCCAGGTGGGAAGGGGAGTCCAGAGACCACTGTCCTCTGTTGAGGGGAGACAGATTCCAGCTTCCAGAGACTGGTGGGGCCAAGGGCGGGGCTGGCGGCCCTGTGGGTGGCAAAGAGAAGACTGTGAGTGGGCAGAGGATTTGGTCAACATCCTCCCCTGCAGGCCTGAGGCTTGGGCCAGAGGAGGAGGCAGGCTGACAGGATGGGACGTGCTGGGCAGAGTGAGGAGGCCCTGGGCCTGGCTCTCCCTCCAGTGAGGTCTGACCTTGGCAAGTCACTTCTCCATCTGCACCGCACTTTTCTTGGATGTAAAGTAAAGGAGCTGATACCACACAGCTCAGGAGCCTTCCAGCTCCAAGCTAACAAGAAAAAGAGGCAGGCAAGAACTCCACGACAAAGCGAGGGAGAGCATGGACTGGAGCAGATATCTGGAGACCCACATTCACGGCAGCAACAGTCACAAGGGCCAGAAGGCAGAAACAATGCCAATGTCCATGCTGGATGCATGGCTCAGCAGAATGCGGGTAGATGTATACAGAAGATTTCTCGGTGTTAGAAAGGAAGGGAATTCTGACGCATGTTATAACTAACTGAACCACTGTGGCAAGTGAAATAAGCCAGTCACCAAGAGACAATATTGTATGATTGCGCTCATATGCGGTACCCAGAGTACAGAAAGGAGAATGGGGGTTACCAAGAGCTAGGAATGGGGAATAGGAGTTGTTGTAACAGGGCTTCAGCTGGAAGAAATGAAAATGTTCTGAAGATAGATGGTAATGATGCTGTGAACAGTATGAATATACTTAATGTCACAGAGCTGTCCACTGAAATATGACGAAGATTGTCAGTCTCATGTTATATCTATTTTACCACATACACACACAAACCCCACAAAACTCCAGGACTCTGCCTCAGGCTTGGGTCTCTCTGGCTGGGGTGTGGGGAGTCACACAGCTCCGAGTCACAGACCCCCAAAGAGGGGGCCAGAGACCTGGGAGACGGGGAGGAGAAGCAGTCCCACAGCAAGTGGTGGGCCCAGTAAAGAGGGGAGGTGCTCCCAGAGTTGGGCCCTTAACAGCGGAAGGAGACACAAAGGTCCCCAACCCTTGTAGGAAAGAACACAGAGCAGGCTTGCTCCAAAGTTGGGGGCCCCCTGCAGACACTGGGGAACCTGACTGCTGGCCCCTGAGGTCGTCCATCTCCTGTCTTTTAGATTCTGGGAGGACTCGGGCAATGAGACTCCTTGAAAGAAAACAAGAAATAGGGAATTCCCCAGGGGGTCCAGTGGTTAGGACTCTTCGCCTCTACTGTAGGGGACCCAGGTTCAATTCCCGCTCAGGGAACCAAGATCCCACATGCTCTGTGGAGAGGCCACACACACACACACACACACACACACACACACACAAAGAAAGAAATATGGAAAATAAGAAATAAGTTTGTTTGTAAGTAGGTAGGGAGCCTGTGAGACTCTTCAGTGTGGAAACCACAGAGAAGGCCCCTTGAGCATCGTGAGCATCTCTGCTCTGAGGTTCAGATCAGAACCGGGGCCCCTGGCCCTCTGGAGACCTTGGGGCAAGGAGCTGCAAGGGCAGGTGCAGGTGTCTGTCGACCCTGATAATCCAGGCCACACCCCGTGCTCTCGGGATTTCAACTCTATTTCCAGAGGCGCAGGGACCAGCTGTGTGAGGTTTGGGAGGTTTTCCCACCCAGCCAGACTGACAGAGAACAGAGGAGACAAAGGGAAGTCGAGACTGTTGCTAGCTGTGTGACTCTCTCCGCACTTTATTTTTATAACAACTGTAGCTACCACAATTATGTTCGTAAGGACGAAAAGTATGTGGCACGGACCTTCCACACAGTAATCGCCCGCAGATATCATTACTCTCTCCTCCTCTTCATCAAAACTATCAAGCTGCCATGTGTTTCCTCCTTCTGAATTTGGAAGAGGAGAAACCCCAGAGTTCGGGGCACTTGGCAGGCAACCCGGGCTCAGCACCTCCCCAGGATGCTCTGGCCTCCAGGGAAGCAAGATGTCAGGGAAAGTCCCATCCATCCCAGGGCTGCAAACCACTCAGAAGAGTTCAGTCCCAGCAGGGGTCAGAATTATGCCCAAGCCTAAACATAACCAGCGTTTGATGAAAGTTCCCCAAATACGGGACATCCTTTCAAATGCTAGACTAATTAGAACTGAGTTGTAATGTTTTAATCCTTTCTTTTCTTAATAAGACCTGATTGAGTGGAGAACTGTGCTAATCTGGGAATCTAGTATCTACTCCTGAGGCAGGCCTGGGTGGTGTGTGCTCAGTCACTCACTCATGTCCAACTCTTTGTGACCCCATGAACTGTAGCCTACCAGGCTCCTCTGTCCATGAGATTCTCCAGGCAAGAATACTTGACTGGGTTTTACCATTTCCTCCTCCAGGGATCCTTTCTGACCCAAGGATCAAACCCATGTTTCCTGCATCTCCTGGATTGGCAGGTGGATTCTTTACCACTGAACCACCTGGGAAGCTCTATAGGCCTGGGTGGGCAATGCCCTAAATCAGGTCTGATTCTGGGGTCAGGATCAGAGGTGCGGCCCCTGGGGGAGTCCAGGAGCTTCAGAACACAAGCTCTGCAGATTCGCACTTACAAAGTAATGCCGTGGCCATGCTTCCCCCTCCCTGGCTCTGCTGCTATAAATGTTATCCCAAAACCTTCCCTAAAATCACTCTTAAGGAAAAAAAAAATTTTTAAGAAACAACTTTGAGTAGTCTAATACCCAAAGTTACTTTCTAAAAAGTTAGAGAGGGACTTTCCTGGTGGTACAGTGGATAGGAATCTGCCTGCCAATGCAGGGGACATGGGTTTGATTCCTGGTCTAAAAAGATCCCACATGCGGCAAGGCAACTAAACCCGTGCACCTCAGCTATTTAGCCTGTGCTCTAGAGGCTGCGAGCTGCAACTACTGAAGTCTGCGCATCCTACAGCCCATGCTCTGCAACAAGAGAAGCCACTGCAATGAGAAGCCCATGCACCACAATGAAGAGCCACCCCCTCTCACCGCAAGTAGAGAAAAGCCTGCAAGCAGCAACAAAGACCCAGCCCAACAACAACACTGTTAATTAATGGATTTTAAAAACGCTAGAGAAGATAATATGTCTCTGAAGAGAAATAACATTTATTGAGCTCCATCTACATACCAGGCATGATGTTACTCTCTTACAGGCATTATGCAATGTTTTTCAGAACGTTTTCTGTAGAAATAGACCAAGAATGATGTGCTAAAAACGGTCCCTTGGGAAACCCTAAGGGCAATATATTCTCCTAATAGACTTCTAAGATGTCTGTATATTGAAAGTTCTTTCAAACCATGTAGTATCGAAACTGTTTATATTTCTTTAACTCAGTATATTCCAAAGTGTGGTATATATTCAAATGGGTGATGCATGAGAAGATTTTAGAAAGTGTGTAAATGTAAGTTTCAAACTTTACTGGTTACACATATTTATTTTGATGTCAGTTAGCAAATGTATATCACTAGCACATCAAACCTGTGATTGCACATATATTGTTCAGGACTCACTCATTTATTTCAGAGATATTCACTGTGGACCTACTCAATATTCTAGATGCTGAGGATATAGCAGTAAATAAAGTCCCTGCTCTCATAAATTTATATTTTAGTGGGGAGCAACAAAAATTCAAAGAAACAAGTAAATATATTGAACATTTATAAACACATGTTCAACAGCAAAAGGTAGAATAAAGAAAAAGAGCTGGGCAGGGGGACAGGGGGACAGAAGTGACAGGGGTGGAGTGGATACGAGTGTAGGGAAACCTCTCAGACAGAGGGACACTTGAACAGAGATCTAAATGAAGGAGATTGTAATTCTGCAGGAAGAATGTGCTCAGCAGAGAGAACAGCAAACACAAATCCCCAAGGTGGGAATGCACCTGGTACCTGAAGAAACTGTTCCAAGCTCCAGGACTACAGACAAGCTCTGAAGGATGCTTTTTAAAATTAATTAAATTCATATTCCACAATATTTGCCCTTTTAAAGTATACAAGTCAGTGCTTTTTAGTACATACACAAAGTTGTTCTATTTTTTTAAAGTGATGATTTGTTTTGGTTCTGGTCAAGATGGAATATGGGCGACCAGATTTACCTTCTCACCTGAAATAACCAAAAAACAGACAAAACATATGAAACTGGATTTCAAGACATCAGACAACAGGCAACCAAGGACAGTGACTCCTGGGGGATGGGATAAAAAAGAGGGCACCTGTGAGTGCCCAGCTCACTGCCCTGAGCACTGCCAGGCTGCCGTGCTGAGAGGGGAAGCCCAGGGATAAAGAACGTCATTTTATAATATAAAAGGGTCAGTTCATCAAGCGAATGTACCCATCTTAAGCACGTAGCAGTTAATAACAGAGCATCAAAATACATGCAGCAAGAACTGATCAAAGTAAAAGGAAAAAAAATAGACAAATCCACAATTAAACTCTGAAATTCAACACCCCTCTCTCAATAATTGAGGGGACAAGTAGAGAGGAGATCAATAAGGATACAGAAAACCCAGAGAACACTACTCACAAACTCGATACAGTTGACATTTACAGAACACCACACCCAACAACCGCAGGATACACATTCTTCTCATGTGCGTGTGGGACATTTACCAAGATAGACCATATCCTGAGTCATAAAACAAGCCTCAATAAGCTTTAAGAATTCAAATAATATACCGTACATTCCCTGACACAGTGAAACTAAAATAGAAATCAATGACAGAAAGATCTTTGGAAAATTCCTAAATAGTTGAAACTAAATAATATACTTCTAAATAACTTATGGGTCAAAGAAGATATCAAAATGGAAATTAAATGGTATTTTTAACCTAATGAAAATGAAAACATTAAAATTTGTGGGACACAGCTAAATGAGTAGTAGTTAGGGGAAATTTATAACACAAAAATGAATATTTTATTAAGCAAGAAATGTTCAAATCAATGATATCAGCTTCTACTTTAAGAAGTTAGAAACAGCATAGAAACTTAAACCCAAAGTAGTCAGGCAAAAGGAAATAAAAAACATAAGAGTGGAAAGCAATAAAACCACATGGGAAAAATTAATTGACTCAAAAACTGGTTCTTTGTGAAGACCAATGATACTGATAAATCTCTAGTCAGCCTGATTAGGAAAAAAGACAAAACGCAAATTACCTATATCAGAAATGAGAGAGGCAACAGCACTATGGATTATACAGATTATAAAAGGATAATAAGAGAACATTAAGAACAACTCAATGCCAATAAAATTGATAAGCTTGATGAACTGATCAAATTTTTAAAAGACACAAACTACAAAGATTCACTGGAGAAGAAACAGATAACCTGAATAGCCCTGTATCTATTTTAAAAATTGAATTTTTAGTTTAAAACCTCCCATAAAGAAAACTCCAAGCTCAGATGTTTTCATAGGTGGATACTACTAAACATTTAAGGAAGAAATAATACCAATATTGTTCAAAGTCTTCCAGAAAATTGAAGAAGAGAGCGTACTTCTGAGATCATTCTAAAAGCCAGCATTACTCAAACATTACAAGAAAACTACAAACCAATATCTCTCAAGAAAATAGATGCAATAATTCAAAAAAAAAAGTGAGGTTTATCTATAATACAATGCTGTTTTAACATTAGAAAAATTAATCAATGTAATTTACTATATCACAGACTAAAAAGAAGATGTGACATGTGCAAATGAACAAATCTAACATGTACTCCTGATAAAAACTCTCATCAAACCAGGAATACAAAGGAGCATCCTCAATTCGATAAAGGATATCTGTAAAAACTCTACAGCCAACATCATACTTAATGCTGAAAGACTAAAAGCTTTCTCTTTAAGATCAAAAACAAGATAAGTACAACATTAATTCAATGGAATAAGATAAGAAAAAGAAATAGAAGCCATCCAGATTGGAAAGGAAGAGGTAAAACTATCCTTTTTCACAGACATGGTCATCTCTGCAGAAAATCCAATAGAATCTCCAAAAATCCACCAGCACTAATAAGTAATTAGCAAGGCTGTACGTTACAATATATAAAATTCTATTGTATCTCTATATACTAGCAACAAACATTAAAAACTGAAATAAAAACTAGTGTCATTTATAATACAAAGGTAGGTATAAATCTGACAAAATATGTAAAAGACCTATGCACTCCAAACTACAAAATAACTGACGAGAGAATTAAGGAAGACTTAAATAAATGAGAGAGACACTGTCTTCATAGATTGGAAGGCTCAGCACTGTTAGGAAGTCAGTTCTCCTCAAGCTGGTCCATGGTGGCTCAGACTGTAAAGCATCTGCCTACAATGTGGGAGATCCGGGTTCAATCCCTGGGTCGGGAAGATCCCCTGGAGAAGGAAATGGCAACTCACTCCAGTATTCTTGCCTGGAAAATCCCATGGACGGAGGAGCCTGGTGGGCTACAGACCATGGGGTCGCAAAGAGTCGGACACGACTTAGCTATTTCACTTCCACTTCCACTGTCTTCATAGATTGGAAGGCTCAGCATTGTTAGGATGTCAATTCTCCTCAAACTGATCCATAAATTCAACATAATCTCAATCAAAATCCAGAATTTTAGAGTTTAACTGATTCCAAAATTCATACAGAAATGAGAGAAACTAGGCTATCCAAAACAGCTTGAAAAAGTATATGAAGTTGGAGATTTAACCATACCTGATTCTAAGACTTATTATAAAGCTACAGTTAACAAGATGGTATGCTACTGGTGTTAAGACAGACAATAGATCAAACAAATAGAATACATTTTCATCAAAGGTACAAAAAAGACAATTCACTGGGGAAAGGACAATCCTTTCAACAAATAGTGCTTGGACAAGTAAGTGCATGTCCACATACCCAAAGATTAACTTTGTCCCATATGGACACCATATGGTGTCCATATCACACCACATACAAAAACTAATTCAGATCATAGACCTAAAGGTAATACCTAAAACCATTAAATTTTTAGAAGAAAACATAGGAGAAAACCTTTGTGACCTTGGGTTAGGAAAAGATATCTCAGACACAACACCAGAAGCACAATCCATAGAAGAACAAACTGATAAACTGAACTTCATCAAAATTAAAAACTCTTGTGTTTGAAAGACACTGTTAAGAGAACAAAAAACAAACCAAAGACTAGAAAAATATTTGCAATTCACATATCTGATAAAGGACTTGTATCCTGGTGGTTTTCAAAGACTCGTCTCATAGCATAACACTCTATGATTAATGGCTCTTTGTTTCAAGAGTCAAAACAGTACAAAGTAAGGATCAGTAAGAATCTAGAACAGTGGTTCTCTAATTTCACCATCACCTGTGAAGTGAAGTCACTCAGTCGTGTCCGACTCTTTGCGACCCCGTGGACTGTAGCCTACCAGGCTCCTCTATCCATGGGATTTTCCAGGCAAGAGTACTGGAGTGGGTTGCCATTTCCTTCTCCAGGGGATCTTCCTGACCCAGGGATTGAACCCAGGTCTCCCGCATTGCAGGTAGACGCTTTACCGTCTGAGCCAGTAGGGCTTGTTAAAACAAGCCCTATGTTAAAACATAGGTTGCTGGGCCCCAACCTCAGAATTTCTGAATCAGTAGGACCTGAGAGTTTTCATTTCTTCTAAGTTCCCTGCTGGTGAACTGCTACCCCAGACAAACATAGACTAAACTAGAAACACAATGTCAAATGCAAGATTTCCCAGCCTGTCCTGGGGCAGTTACCAAATAAACTATGCTTATTAAGAAAAAAGTTGATTTCCTACTTTTTAATTAGTTAGTGCTCAGTCGTGTCCAACTCTTTGCAGCCCCATGTACTGTAGCCCACCAGGCTCCTCTGCCCATGGGATTTTCCAGGCAAGAATACCGGAGTGGGTTGCCATTTCCTACTTCAGGGGACCTTCCTGACCCAGGGATTGAACCCGGGGCCTCTTGCATCTCCTGTATTGGCAGATGGATTCTTTACCACTAGCGCCACCTGGAAACTTCTTAATCAGCTAGAGATATCTATAAATGTTAATCAGAGCTTCTGATCAGAGAGAAATAACAACCATGACATCACTGAGTCGGCATGATTCTAAGCCTTGCCTCTTTGTTGAATTCACATTTTGGTTTCTACAAAGCTGTTCAGAATTCACCCTGGAAAACACACACAGCCTTACATCAACCATCCCATAATGGCAACATGGAAGAAACCAGCACACCCAGATGAAGACTATCAACTTTCCCTAAACCTGTATTAATGCCCCACCCCCATGCAGGGCTGTCATCAAGTCTCACCGTCCAAGATGGCCCATTGATTGTCAATCTCTGTATGTTTCAGGTAGGAGTCTTCGATGGTGGGGTCATAGTCAGGCACAAAGATCTTCTGGAAAAACTGGATGGTGAGGGCGCTCTTGCCCACACCCCCATCTCCCACCACCACCAGCTTGTACGTGGGGAGGTTGTCGCTGGGGACTGCACTCGTTGCCATGTTGCTGGTTGGTCAGACCTGGGGAGGCAAGACATGTGGAATGAGGCAGGGGGCTTCTTCCTCTTTGACTTAGGGGAAAATATTCACAGGGTTTCCTTTTTTCTTCTTTTGAAAATGAAGACCTGCAAAAGAAAAGTACCAACCCTGATCCCTCACCCAGAGACTGTAACTGTTAAAATGACTTATTCAATCATGTACTGGAAACCAACTATGTGCCAGGCCTGGCCTTGGGGACATAATACTAGTAGATGCCATGGAGTCTTTAACCAGCCAAAGGCCATGTCAAACAAGCTATACCACCACTGAATTCTGCACTATATTCCTGTACAGCTAAACACATGGGCATTGGTCTGGGCAGGGAGGACACAGAGGTTCACCTTTGACATCAAGTCTGGTCATTGGATTGAAGTGCTGAGAAGGATGGGAGGTTTTCTGAGCTCAGTGGAAAGAGGAGCACAAGAGCTTAGCACACCTGAGCTCAGAGTCCTGAGTCCCTTCTGACTCTCAGAATTTGGTGATCCTGGTTCCAGTCTCTGGCCAACTTGCCTTTGATCATGCAGAAAGTCATGCAAGAATGTCATGACATCTGGTCAACCCATCTTTTCGTTGGGGAGGAAGAGGAGGATCAGAGACAAGTTTTATGTTGATGGTGTTGAGTCCAGAGAAGGCAGTGGTTGTTAACCAGGGGCAAGATGCAATGCCTAGAGATGTATTTAGATGCCAAAACCAAGTGAGTGCCACCAGCGTCCCATCAGCAGAGGTCAGGGATGCTGCTAAACATCCTATAATGCCCAGGAAATTCCCCCTTCCAGCACACAATTATCCATCCTAAAATGTCCAGAGTGTCAAGGTGACTAGGCAGGGGCTGGAAACATGGGACCAAGATTCCAAAAGACAATTGAGCCTGAATAGCTCAGGACTGGCTGTGCAGAGGAGACGGCAGAGACATGAAGAGTGGTCTTTGGAAACTGTATCACAAAGTGACAAGGAGGACAGCATGGAGCATGGAAGGAGCACTCAGAAAAACGGAGGGAAGCTAGGACCTGTCACAGCAAAGGGAGCCCAGAGTTTCCAGAAGGAGGAGGGTGACAGCACCAAGGCTAAACACTGGTGGGGGAAACAGGAGGAGAGTCACCTAAGGAAGAATTTGAGGGTGTTGCCAGAGACCTAAGCTGCTCACTGCAGATGCTGCTGGAGGGAAGCACAAACTACCTGGGGTGAGCCATTCCCGGGTAGCCTCAGGGCTGGTAGAAGGGTGGGGGGTGGCATGCCAGGAGACAATGAACTGCTGTCCTGTTTGCATCTCTGCTGCTTGGAAATGCCACCAATTGAGCCACAGTTTCCTTATCTAATAGAGTAAAGGGCTGAGTTTTCACAGTTGTTCTTAGCTCCAAGAGTCCTCCATTCTAGATTTCAACAGAAAGGGTATTAGACACAAATGTGGATTATGAGGCCACCCTGATTTGCATGGGGCTATAGGCGATTGTGCAGTTACTGAAGCTTGATGTTGACATTTAGGATTTCCCTGCAGTGGCGGGGAAGTAGGCATTTTTATACATTGCGGATGAGAGTATAAGTCTGTCCAAACTGGGCTGAGAGTACACTTGCATAGATATGTCAAAATTTAAAATGGACATATCCTCTTTTAAAGCTATACCACATGTGAGAATGTAGTCCAAGGAGGTAATCAGACAAGTGTACAAAGATGTTAAGAACAGGGGTAAAAATGGAAATAACTTAAATACTGGGTAGATGGGGGGGGAAGAGTTAAAGAAAAGTTTATCCATACAATGAAATACTAGATAGTCATTAAAAAAGAATGCTATTGACTAGCCTAGAGAAGGTTTACAATATATATTTTAAAAAACAAGGTGCAAAACAGCAAGTACGTATGACTACATTTCCACGAAGTTACCTACCTATGAATCTACATGTCTAGTGTGCTTCCAGGCACAGAGAGGATTGGCACGTAGCTGTCTCTAAGGCAGATTTGGGGGCACTTTTTCAATTTTCTACAATAAGCATGTATTCTATTTGTGTATTAGAAAAGCCGGACAATATTATGAATGTTCAGGCCACCTGGTAATGTGCAGTTCCCTCTCCTTTTGAGTGGGAATTTAAGCTCCCCTGGTGCAGGATAAATGGACCAGGTGCCAGCTAAGCCCCAGCATCTGGCTCCCTCATCCCCACAACAGGTAAGGATAATGGTGGGGATAAGCTGTGGCTTCGACACACTGAGCTCTCCCACATGACAAAGCTGGTGGTTCCACGGGGCCAGAGGGGTGTTGAGGGAGATAGAAATGGGGCGGGGGCAGGGGGAGGGTATGGGCCACTCTCTGTCTTCTCTGCCTCTCCTTAACTGCTGACCTAGCCTGAGGAGGGAGGTGACACTTGGGCCAGAGTGAATGTGTCTGCCTGTGAGAGGCTATTTTTAAAGCTCCCTTCCAAGGAGATATAAACTATTATGCATAAAATAAATACGCTCCCAGGATATAATGTATAGCATAGGGAATACAGTCAATATTTCACAATAACTTTAAGTGGAATATAATTGATAAAAATTTTGAATTACTATGCTGTACACTTACAACTAATATGATAAATCAACTATACCTCAATTAAAAAAATAAAATAGATAAAAATGAAAGCTATCTTCCCTTCTCGCTGGCAGCAACATGAATAAAAAAATACTACGCGGGTGGAAAGGTATCAGGAAAGAAAATAGTTTCTCTTGATTTGCTTCTCAAAAAACAAGAAATACATCATAGATATGATAGAGGACATGAGGCGCTCCAACCTTCGAGGCGGCGCTCAAACCACCCACAGCAGAATCACCTGGGGACCTGACAAAACTGCCCTCTGCCTGCAAGCGAGGTAGCTGGCAGGAAACGGATGAGGGCCGATTTCCTGTCACAGTGCCCCACACTCAAGGGTTGAGCCCAAGCGATCACAGGGTGGGGGTCAACTCAGAGTTCCCTCCAAACCCAGACTCAATGGAACAGGGTTAGAAAGCATGGTTAACACAAACACTGGACTGGTCCCTCATAGAGGAAAACCCTTCAGTGCTTCCCATAGCGGATGGGGATTCACTGGACATTCATGGCTGACCTCTCACACTGCTCTCTCCCAAGCAACTGTGTTTTCCAGTGTACCCTGAGGTCAGGCGGTGCCCTTTGCCCACCCCACCCCCACTGGGGCCCTGGGGAAAGAGCTCAGGCCCATGGGAAGAGCTCACCTCCCATGGTCGGTGCCCCTTCCGACCCATGCCCCACAGCTCCTGGTGCAGAGGCCCCCACTACTTGCAGAGGACTTGCAGTCCTCTACACTAACTGCACTTTAACAGGGGAGGGCTGCATCACATCCCTCCATCACCTGGCCTGGCACAGCATCAGCAAGGACAGATGTTAGCTAGAGGTACCAGAGCCCATCAATGGCTTTTTTTTTTTAATTTATTTATTTGGCTGTACCAGGTCTTAGTTGTAGCATGTGGGATCTTAGTGCCCTGACCAGGGATCGAACCCAGGTCCCCTGAATTGGGAGCAAGGAGTCTTAGCCACTGGACCACCAGGGAAGTCTGAACAACCATTAGACGACCCACCACACAGCGCCAGCCTCTCCACACAGAGGGCTCGGAGATAGCTCACTCAGCCACAGGTTGGGACTGTCTCCCTCCCCTCCCAAGCATGACTGGTCACACAGATAAGACCCTCCTGGAACCAAGTGTGAGCCTAGGAGAAAAAGGTTTGCAAGGGTGGGACTGGAGTCCAGAAAACTCCCCAGTCTGTAAGGGCTCTTGGGCAGAACCTTCCCTGAAATAATCCCTGACTCAAAGGATGTCTTTGTAAACAGGGAAGGCAGTCAAAATGCCAAGGGGCGTGCACCACCCTCCTACAAAGTCGGCTGATCTCACGTGGTGTGGAGAAAGATTTTTGAAAGTCACCACAGGGTAAAAGGTTGGTTGGTGGTTAAGTAGCAAACTGGTCCCATTTACATCCCTCTCCTCTCCGGCCTGCTCAACTAGATAGCATCTTGGACATCATTCTAGAACACTGGTTTTTCACCATTTGGGGGTCAAAGACGGCCCCTCGGAGGTTGGGAGGGTGAAATAAGGTGGGTCTGGGGCTCCCTTTAAACTCTCCCCACCGATTTTCCATGTCTGATACTCTCCCAACCCACCAGCTGAGTGACCTTGGGCGAGTTAACCTTTTGCAGCCTCAGTTTTTATTAACACTTGTAAGAGGGGGCTGGCTAGAGAACCATCTTTTGCAGGATCGCTCTCGGCATGAAATTAAAATGTTTGAGAGGAGCCCGGCTTAGAGAAGGTGCTCAAATGTCTGTTCTCTTGCCTTGTTGACTTTTTTCCCAGAAGAGAGACCCACAGCCTCCCTCCCTCCACTCTAGGGGCTCGGCAATTCCCAGCCTCCTCCCCCGCCCCCATCAGAAGCCCCACTGCCACCTCAGCTCCCTTGCAGTCGGATTAAATAGGCTTGTGTGGCAACGTCACCCATCATTTAGAACATCGTTTCCATGGGAAAGGGCTCTGAGGTTCCAGGCAGCCCGCTCCACTCAGAAACCAACTTCGGGAACAGCAGCCACGGGGCAGAGGCGGCGGCTGAACGCGGGTTGCCGTGGCAACCACCGCTCGCAGAACCCCTCCCAGTGCACAGGCAACCCAAATTCTACCTCATATTGCAAACTTCTTCCTAACAGGCAGTATCACTGCCTGGACGATTTTAGTGACGTGTATATGAAAACTTTAGGCAGATATCTTTCAGCTGAGAAATAAGTTTTTCTGGTGGCTGTCTTTTGCTCCTTGTCTCTCCCCAGAATTAGCACCATTCTGCATGGGTTGAAGTTATTTCCTGAATGGCAAATTCACCTCCCCAGCAACTGGGAAGCTCCACGCGGACAACAGCCACGTCTCCTCAATCCTTTGCTACTCATGCAGCCAGGCAGGGCCCGACACATGGATACCCCTTAGAGTGTATTTGACTACTCAGTACTGCCCAGGGCAGCCTTCCACCCAGCCCGCCCTCCCTTGGATCAAGACGCAGGGCAAGACACCCGCCCGTCTGATAGGGGCAGCCTCGTGGCCCTAGAAGCGGTGTGTATGTGGGGGGTGGGGTGGCTTAGGTGGACACAGGACCCCAGAACAACCTTTTCACCCAGCAATTTTCAAAGTGTGCTTGGAAGTCGGGGGGTGGTTCCTGAAACCTCCTGGGAAGTCTTGGGCAAAGACTCTGTTCTCGGGGGGGAGGGGGAGTTGGACGGGGGTGTCAGTCATAGCCTTGGACTTCAGCCACTCAGTGTCTCTGATACGGACTGCCTATGTGACTGAGAGCAAGTTTCTTAATTTCCGGGAGCCTCAGTTTCCCCATCTATAAAATAGAACAGAACCCTCGAGAATGCGTAATTACAGTCCCAGTGGGAAAAAACTGGGGGTGGGGGTCCCCGAGTAAGGGCATATTTGCACTGATGTGCCAAGTAGCTGGGCCCCTGGGCTTCCTCCCAGTGTGGCAGGCCCCAGTAATCTGGACCTTGCCCACCCCATCCTGAAGGTGCCCGTACCGCAGAGGGCTGCTGGAGGACCCAACACAGTAATGAATGCCTAGGACAGCAGTGGGCCCCAGCAGTCCCTCAAAACAGCAGTGCCCAGTGGTTATTATCCCTCACCAAACCTGCCCCCTTCTCCCCAAGTTCCCAGTTTCTAGAGCTTCTACAGAGCTTATTTCCCAAAAGAATAGTCTAGAACACTGCCCATTTTTCCAAGTGGACACATGGTAAAAGAAGACTTTGACTGCAGACACTGTCAAGGGGTGGGCTTCCTGGGCTTCCTAGCCTCTCCATGCACCCCACCCCGCCAGCACCACTTCCAAAACAGTGTCATATAGTCCTGGCCAGAAGAAGAGGTGCCCAGGAGAAGCTACACAGCAGTAACAACCCCCACCATTTAGAGGGCATTGGCTGTGTATGGATCAGACACCAAAGGCGCCATCATGCCACACCGCCTAGAATTCTTCTGGTTATTTTTGCAGCATCACAGGACATTTCTTGGACTGTCTTTGTGATTCAGAACCCAAAGGGCATTCTTCATCCTCCCTGACCACAGGAACCATGGTAGTGGTCATCCCAGAGCCTCCCCCAAAGATGCTACCAACTTAATTGAAGGTTTAGCTTACACTGCTTTTTGCTTCTCTGTTTCTAGACTAATCATTTTAAAGATTCCTTTCTAACCCGATCAGTTGAACTACAAGTTGTCTGGTAAATAAAGCTGGAAGAGGGGGACACATTCATTATTAATGCAGCTCTTGGGAGAGTGAATGGACTTTCATTCACATTGAGTGGAATCAGCCTGGGGAAGTTAATCTCATCTCTGTGATGTCTGGGTGTGCCCGGTGCAGGGGGATGAGGACACACTGTGGGGGAGGACCCAACCCACGTGGAGGAAATGGCTCTGCATTCCAGGAGCTGCCCTTCCCTTCTGCACAATTCCCAGAAATGGGCAGCTTCCCCAGGGGCTGCTGATTTGCAGGCGGTGCATAAATGATGTGCAGACCCGCCAGGGGTCTAGGCCACTTGGCATCCCTAAGGCTCCACTCTCACCTCGAGGAGACTATGCTCCACCCTTTGTCTCCCACCTTGGCTATTCCCAGGCCGGCACTGTTACTGCATCACTCAGGCAGTCCAGGAAGCTACCGGTGCATTCAGCTCACTTAATTATTAAGACTTAACCACCTATGGCTGATTTATGTTGATATATGGCAGAAACCAACACAATATTGTAAAGAAATTATCCTCTAATTAAAAATGAACAAGTTAAAAAAAAAAAAAAAAAGATGACCACCAACCCAACCATGTGTGTCATTTTATGCTGGACAGGACCTTAAATATCATCAGGTCTAGATGGTGAGTATATGTCATGGGTGCCCCTCCTTCCCAGAGCCAAGGCAGGTATCGAAGTCCACTGTGCTCCTCTTTCCTGCTCAGTCTTACAACCCTTTTCAACGCAGCACCCTTGGCAGACAGAACCAGACGATTGGTCCAGAGATGAAACTTGTTTGCCATCCCAGATGGAACCCAGTTGTGTTCGACTCTTTGCGACCCCATGGACTGTAGCCTGCCAGGCTCCTCTGTCCATGGAATTCTCCAGGCCAGAATACTGAAGTGGGTAGCTGTTTCCTTCTTCAGGGCATCTTCCCAACCCAGGGATTAAACCCAGGTTCCCACATTGCAGGCAGATTCTTTACTGTCTGAGCCGCCAGGGAAGCCCCACTACTCTTTAGGTTCCTTCCAAGACGTCCCACCTACTGGCCATCCTGTTCCATGGGAGGGGCTCAGGACCTTTAGGGGGAGCCTGCCTGGCTATCCGTGGAGAACTCTGCTAATGGATCAGCCCCTGCTTTTCTACCCCTTCAAATCCAAGTTCCTCTGCCAGGACCACACCTGGACTGCGGCAGCAGAGCAGAAATACCAGACAGAAGTCCAGAGATCCAGGCAAAGGCCAATGCTTGAAGTAAGTCAGGTGAGGAAAACAATGCCCTTGACCTTCCTCATGAATCCCAAGTACCATGTGCTTCCTTATATCACAGCGTTAACACTTGGGTCTTACTTGCTAGTCTGTGGATGCCTCCTGACAGAGCCTGGGAGCTTAGCCATTTACAACCCAGCACTATGAGTCAGAGCAGGTGTGCAGAAATGACCTGTTGTAATAATTATATCAGTGGCCCTGTTAAAAATAATAGGAACACTTAAATAATATAAGTGATGTGTCTGACACTATTGGAAGATTTTACTAAATTAACTTATTTAATTCTCATAACAACCCTATGAGGTATAACTTAATTGTCCCCGTTTTACAGTTTAAGAAACTGAGACACAAGAAGTAAAATAACATTTCGCTCTCTCTCTTTTTCTACCATGCCCCGTGGCTTGTGGGATCTTAGTTCCCTGACTGGGGGCTGAACCCGGGGCTCTCAGCAGTGAGAATGCGGAGTCCTAATCACTGGACTGTCAGTTTCCCAAACTTCTTTTAGGTCATCAGCTAGAAAGCAACAGTGACAGGATTTGAAACCACGCATTATGGCTCCAGAGCCTGCGGCCAGCCCATCAGGCTAGGCATCCTCTCGTGATAGGCAGGATGTTGTGGGGGCAGAGTCAGGCCAGGCCAGAGAGAGAAGATCCAGAAGCACTGGGAAGAGGTCAGCAGTCAGCCGGGGAGGTGGTGTTAGAGTCAGGGTGACCTCCATGACCAGACGGCTGCCCCCAGAGGAGCAGCTGAGCAGGTCAGCACCCAAGAATCATCAGGGCAAATGCTAGTCTCTGGGAACAGACACGCCATCCCCCCATCCCCTATCCTGACTGTGACCAAACGGGACACAGGGCTGGTACTGCCAGGTCCTCCTGTTTTGAGGACCAGGGAGGAAGCTGAGGGATCAGGTGGCTGCTCAGCATCGTAGGAGCACCAGGGCCCTGAGACCTCATTTTCTGGCACCCTGGTTGGGACCCTCTCCACTGTGCTTGTCCCTGCCTCAGTCCATCTCCTTGTGGTCTTACACACCGGTTGCTCCTTGACCAGCTTGGGGCTGCGCCTCACTTAAAACCCCTCACCAAGGAACCTGAGCTAGGAATCACACATTTGCAAACTCTGACAAGTTACATTCTGTACCTCGGTTTTCTCTTCCATAAAAGTGGAGACGGCAGTATTTGACTTGTGGGGGTCTGGCTCACAGACAGTGTTCAATAAACATCAGGTAGTTACCATCATTTCTCTACCAGAATGCCAAAGAATTGATGCCTTCAAACTGTGGTGCTAGAGGAGACTCCTGAAAGTCCCTTGGACAGCAAAGAGATCAAACCAATCAATCTTAAGGGAGATCAACCCTGAATATTCACTGGAAGGACTGCATCTGCAGCTCTAGTATTCTGGTCATCTGATAAGAACAGACGACTCATTGGAAAAGTCCCTGATGCTGGGGAGGATTGAGGGCACAAGAAGGGGGCCTCAGAGGATGAGATGGCTGGATGATGCAACGAACGTGAACTTGGGCAAACTCCAGGAGACGGTGAGGGAGAGGGAGGCCTGGCGTGCTGTAGTCCATGGGGTTGCAATGAGTCACACATGACTGGGCTATTGAACAACAACAACAAAGTTACCATCATTAGCATCCTTCAAAGTTCATCCCAAGTCCCTCCTCCTGCAGGAAGCCCTCCTGCCTCCCCAGAGTCCTTCCTGTCCTTCCTGAGCTCATGCCCTGCCAACTAGCTGGTTCAACAGATGACGACTCGTCAGAACTCAGCCCCTCGTCAGTTCCTCCTTGGGGCACTCTCACACCCATCTGCCAGCTGGTCTCAACACCCCTTTGTCTTTGGGGGGGGGGGCAGTCTCCTATAGCAATGCTGTAAGACATCAAGCCCCCACATGCTGCTGATCCAACACTGGAGGAGATTTAAGCTCCTCAAAGACATGTCCCCAAATATTCAGGAGATGCTTGTTCACTGAAGAGACCACAGCAAATATCAAATTACTTGGAACTCAGCATGAGACACAGTTTCTCCCTCTTTAAATCCAGAGGTGCTCTCCATCATAAAACCCAGCCCTGCTCTGGGTTACTACTGGCTTGGCGGATTTATCCTTGGAAAGAAAAACCTGTTAGGAACACATGACATGAGAAAGGGCCCAGAGGAGAATGAGCCAGGAGAAGTAAAGTGGACAGACCACCAGGGCACACAGAGGCTCAGGTCCGGGAGACATGCATGTCCAGTCAGTGCTCCCAGAGCACCACCAGTGTGCCTGGTCCTGGGAACTGGGGAGCCTGAGATGAATGAGCCCCACCCCTGGCCTCAGGGTTCAAGGGGTGTGTGGGGGGAGGGGCAGACAGAGGGTTACACTACAAGAGGCTAATAAGTAGGCACACAGGGAGAGCAGGAGGGTATCATGCCCAGCCTGTGGGCACTGCAGAAGGCTTCCTGGTAGAAGCAAGGCCAAAATGGGGTCTTGCAGGCCAAGTAGGTATCAGCTAAGGTGAGTGATGGAGACAAGCGTATCCTAGGTGAGGACCAGAAGGTGCAAAGGAGTAAAGCACAGAGGTATGAAAAACCAAGCAGGTGCCAAGTTCTGCAGACAACACGCTGTGACCGGACTGCAGCACGTGTGCCGTGTGCCAGGGCGGGAGGGCGGGAGGGTGGGGGTGGGGTGGGAAGGGGACCGTGAGGAGCGCCTGCTGCTCCCTGACAACCAGGGATGTTGGTCTTTGCATCCTGAGCACTAAGCACAGAGTCTGGCGGGTGGTGGCTGCCCAGCAGCAATGAATGATGAACATGTGCAGGGGCTGCGGGGCGAGGTGGGGGGAGCACAGGGGGCCCGGGGGCCCTGGGACCGTCCCCTCCCCACGGGGCACCAAGCAAGCTCTCTGGAAGGCTGCCCAGTCTGGTGGGCCCACAGCCCTTTCTGATGACCACAGCGATGTTCACCCAGCAGAAAAGCCCAGTGGAGACTGGATAAGTTGGGTGAGAACAAAGGGCTCCAGAGGCTCCGAGGAGAGGGGAAGCAGATGGAAGGGGCTGCAGGGTCAGGTGGGAGCAGGAAGGTCACATAGGCACAGCTGGCGTGGCCACAGAGGTCCCAAGGCAGAGCTGCAAGGGGTGGCATTTGGTCTCCCCAGTTAGCAGCCGGGAGCAGCGTCAGGGACACCAAGGCATGTGCCCTTGGGCACAGCTGGAGGAGGGCCAAGCTGGGATTTGGCACCGAGACTGACAACAAAACACTAAAATTCTGCCCCACTCCCCACCCCCGACCCAGCTACCTCAGGGGTGGGTGGTCAGAGAGGCTCTCAGGACAAAGGGATTAACGAGAGCTTCAGGGTCTCAGGTCCATACTGCCCTTCAGAACCATGTACTCTGTTAGCATCCCTGGGTCACGGGGTGCTCCCACTGGCCACTTGGCCCTCACAGACCCACGTCCTCATGGGTTGGGGTCCCACCAACCCCCTGCCCCTTCTGTCCCCACATCCCACCACCACAGGGAGGGTGGGGCTGAACTCAGTCCAGGGGTGAGGGCCAGGGCTGCCACCCTCCCACAAGAGGCAGAGAGGAATTTAAATTCTTGTTCTCAGGGACTTCCCTGGTGGCCCAGTGGTTAAGAATCCAACTTGCAATGCAGGGGACGTGGGCTCGATCCTTGGTCGGGTAACTGAGATCCCACATGCCATGGAGCAGCTAAGCCCACAAACTACAACTAGCGAGTCCGTGTTCTGCAATGAAAGATCCTGCATGCTAGAACTGAGACCCGACGCAGCCAAAGAAAGAAAGAAATACTTTTTGTTGTTCTTATTCTCAGTGCTGGGGGCCTCTCCCTGTTTCCCTAGTGGGGGGCAGTTCCACCGGCAGCTGGAGGAGAGCTTCTCAACCTTAGAGAGGCATCTGCCTGCACATTGGGAAAGTCCTGCTGGCTGTCACCCCGCTGCAGAGGGCTGACTTCTGGGCTCCCAAAGCGAGGCCCTCGGACTCCCCAAAGCCTGGCAGGTTGCTCCCCATTCTGATTGAGCTGCCCTCTCAGGACACGCCTGGAGCAGGGGCTCCTGTGAGCCCCCCGCCTCTTCACATCTCCTCCTGGGCTGCTCCGCCTCCAGCCCCGCAGGCCCCTTCTCCCACCCCCTGCCCTGGCCCTCTGCCCCCTGCCTTGCCTCTGTCTCTACCTTGCTTGAGTCCCAGGCCAAGGCCTGGTGGCACGTCCCCCTCCGTGGCTGGCTCTGCCTTCTCGCCTGGGACCCCTCCACCAGTGCTGGCCTCCCCAATTCCAGTGGTGTCATCCCTCACCCAATCCCCGGCACTGCTCCTGGAAAACCCACCATGGGAGCTGGAAGCTCTTCCCACACGCCCACCTGAACTGCCCCAGCATCTGTGTCCTTAGGGACAGAGGCGGTGCCAACCTGTCAGGGAGTCTGCAAATGAATGCTATCTGCCTGCACTGCCTTTTTACCTTCCCTGCCTGTGAAACATTCCCTCTGAGGAACACCCACCCTGTCCCCGCCTCCCAGGGCCACGCCTTCCTCCCCAGCCTCTCTCACTCCCCAAGTCACCTTCCACTGAACTACCTTGCCTGTGACGACCTGGAGCGCTGGCCAGGTGGCAGCCAAGAGGGCTTTGCAGCCACTATTCCGTTTGACTTATCATGGCCACCTCGCTGACAGGGCTCTATTTAGCCCCTGAGGTCCCCGAGGTTGTCCAGGCCACGCATCTCCATCTGTAAGTGACCATGAGCTCCCTTCTTAGCTGCATGGCTACACTGTCTTCTCCCTTCAAATCAACGAGCCAGGAGTTGTTTTATTATCACATTTCCCCCGCTAGAGTGGGGCTGGGGAGCTATAGGCTGGACCTCATTTTCCTTATCTCAAGGTCACCCTAAGGCCCTGGCAGAGAGACTCCCAGTGTCTGCTGTCTGCATTCCAGAAATGCAGGGGAGACACTGGGAGCTGGCCAGGGTTCTGCTTGGGTGGAGGGTAAGGTGAGGTGGTGTGGGTACTACGACTGTGGGCCACACAGAGAAGTGGGGCGGTGGTCCTCAGAGGGAAGATACCATGTGAGGCGTCCCAGTGGGCACACGTGGCCACCAGTCCAGCAGGAGGAGTGGGTGACTGTAGGGGGTCCTTCCCTGCCACCCACTCTCCCAAGGCCCAGCTCCCGGACCATCCCTGCCTTCGGGATGTGGGTACCATACCCCACCCCCAGAACCCCCTTGACAGCAGCAAGGCAAATGTTCTCATACTATCTTTCTCTTGAGTGGGGTGTGTGCTAACCGGGGCACAACTTCACAGGCTGTCCCTCAGGGATGACCCAGCCTAAAGCTGCTGCCTCACAGAACCCAGGGCCTCCCATGAGCCCAGGAGGCAAGTGGCCCAGGAGAAGGACAGGCATGGTGACAAACAGCAAAGGGGAAGCCTGGGTGCGGGGAGCAGGCCTCCGTTTGTGTCAGCAGCCCCTTGCCTCTGAGATGGATGCTTCTTGTCAGGGCTGAATTGTTAAACTCCACCCTCCCACATCCTGGCTGACCCACCATCTGAACTGCTTTATCCTGCAGTAGCAGAAAGAGGAACTCGGGAGACAAATGGATATCCCAAACTCACATGTAGGCAGAGGCGAGGTGGATAAATGAGAGAAGGGAACAGGGACAGGCAGTAGGGAGCAGTGGGGCCTGGGGTAAACAGGAGACCTCTGGTAGCCTCCACCAGCTAACTATAATGACAGGAGCATGTCTGCAACAGGATTACCAGAGAGTCCAAATTTTTTAAGAGTAGCCAGATATCTGAATTTTTATGTGAAACTAATTTTTTCTTAATGTTGGCCTCTCAGGTGGTGCTAGTGGTAAAGAACCCACCTCCTAATACAGGAGACATAAGAGAGTGATGAGGATTTGATTCCTAGGTCAGGAAGATCCCCTAGAGGAGGAAATAGCAACCCACTCCAGTATCCAGCCTGGAGAATCTCAGGGACAGAGAAGCCTGGCAGGCTACAGTCCACAGTGTTGCAAAGAGTTGGACAATGACTGAAATGCCTTAGCACACACGCACCAATTAAAAAGTTGTGCACACTATACAAGCCAAACAAATCACCCTCCTGGGGGACCCCAGCCCATAAGGGCACCTGCTGCCCCCCTGGCCACCGTGAGCATGCCAGCGCTGAGCGATGTGGCCGCTCCAAGGCAGATAACCTTTTGCACTGCCTTGGCCTGGCCTGGCTTTTGGCCTTGACTTTGGTGTGAGGTTAAAGGAAGGGCTTCCCTGGTAGTTCAGCTAGTTAAGAATCCGCCTTCAAGGCAGGAGATTCCGGTTCTATTCCTGGAAGGGTAAGATTCCCTGAAGAAGGAACAGGCTACCCACACCAGTATTCTTGGGCTTCCTAGGTGGCTCAGATGGTAAAGAATACACCTTCAATGAGGGAGACCTGGGTTTGACCCCTGGGTTACAAAGATGCCCTGGAGGAGGGCATGGCAACCCACTCCAGTATTCTTGCCTGGAGAATTCCCACGGACAGAGGAACCTGGTGGGGTCTACAGGTCATGGGGCTGCGAAGAGTTGGACAGGACTGAGTGACTAAGCACAGATTAAAGGAAGTGACCATCACACCAAGGAGCAGCAGTAGGGGGTACTCAGTTCGGAGACTCTCCAGTCTGGCCGTCTTTAGCTGGGAAGGGGGATGGCGCATGCAACCACCCCAAAGCCTGGCAGAGCCTGAGAAGGAGGAGGGCAGAGAGGCACACTCAAAAATGACTATTGCTTTGATTTCTTTCCATCATGTATATACAAAATGTTAAACACCATAAAAGAAAAATGTGAAAAATTTTATGTTTAACAAAAAATGAGAAAGAAACAGGATTGAGGCCCATCCCTGAGGTGAGGAGAGGCGATCCAATCCCCCTTCTAGACGAGTGAGCAGACTGTAGAGAGAAGGGCTGGAGCAAAACAAAGGGGAGACTTTCTGAAGGCGAGGCAGGCATGGGAATGAGCGCCCTGGGGAGGTGGTGGGCGGGGCGGGGTGGCGTTCCTGGGCAAAGGGGAAAGCCAGGGAGGCAGGACCGGTGGAGGGTCCAGCTCCCTGGGTCTCAAGGCCTGAACTCGGCCGGAGGTGAGGAAGGCAGACTTCTCAAGGACCCTGCCAAACTCTGAAAGGGCAGGAGACCACTTTTCAATCTCTTTCCCCAGACCCTAAAGAGCAGCTGCATCTTCCCTGCCCTCCTGGCCAGGCTAGACCGCAAGCCCAGGATGGACAGAGAGCAAAGGGCAGAGTGGGCGGGCCCACTCGGTTCCCAAGCAGCAGGAGCCACCTAGAAGCCTCCACTGGCGGGGGGCTGGCTGCCTACCTCTCTCTCTCCTACATGCGGCACTTTTATAAAAAGCTGTGAATCAAAGCATCTGCCCCCTTGGCTACGCAGGTGCTGACGCTGGTGCGAACTCGCTTCAGTTGTGTCTGGCTCTTTGTGACCCTGTGGACGGAGCCCGCCAGGCTCCTCTGTCCATGCGAGTCTCCAGGCAAGAACACTGGAGTGGGCTGCCATTTCCTTCTCCAGAGGATTTTCCTAGCCCAGGGATCAAACCCACATCTCTATGTCTCCTGCACTGGCAGGCGGTTCTTTACCACTAGCGCCCCCTGAGAAGCCCAGCTTTGTGCGTGACCTTAGGCAAACTGCTCCACCCATGTGCGCCTCAGCTTTCTCACCTGTTAACAACCGAATCCACCTCACAGGGCTGTTCTGAGGATGGAATGAGCCAGTATACATGAGTGCTTAGAATAGCGCCCGGCACATGAAGTGTTTGTTACTGTCGCCATCATCGTTGGCATCACTATGTTGTGAGAACTCTGGCCAGGGTCCCCTCCACCGAATTGCGCAGGAGGGTGCCTGGGGCCATTCAGGGCTGCTCTCCAGGCTTCCCTGAAGCACTCAGGATGGAGCTGGAGGGGAATGAAGGGGCTGCCTTTGCATCACCTCCTTCGGCCTGCGAGGCGATCAGTAGGGAGACTATAGCGAGACCTCGGCCACCAAGCGGGATGCAAGACCACCACTCCTGCTGCTAGGGCATGCCAGGGCTCAACAAGGAAGCACATTTTATTCCTGATGACCCAAGGAATGATCACCACCCACAACCCATGGGTGGCTTATTTTGGGGTGCAGAGAAAGGCAGAAACTGCAGAGCCTCATCCCATCTGACAAGGATGAGCCCAGGAGGTAAAACTGGAGGCAGAGCAGATGTTAGAAGCATGGGAATTGAGTCCAACAGGCCCAGTGCCACCTACTAGCTGTGTGATCCTTGACAAATTAATGTATAAACCTCTCTGTGCAAAACTATCATTGTTGGATGGGTAGCAGTAACCAGCTGGAGCAAATTCAGGCTGAGTCCTGTGGCCAGGGCTGATCATTAGAATGCCTGTTCATCATGTCCTGACCAAGTGCTAAGCACTCACCTACCTTCCCTGACCAGCACCTCAGACAAGGTGAGGTCACAGCTCCGCCTCCCAGAACACCCAGTTGTCTTGTCTTGGCAGCACTCTGCATGCTGCACTCATGGCTTAATTGTTTATGAGGCAGTGTGTATTTCTCATTAGACTGTCAGCTCCAGGAGGATAGGGCCCATGCTCCGTTTTATCCTCCATTGTATCTCTGGAGCCCAGCACATAAGTTACACTGAGAAGATGCTCAATAAATATATTGACCTACCTCAGTTCTAATCCTCACAGCTACAGTGCACACTGTTCTAACACAAAGAAAAAAGATTAACATTTGTGTTTGCTCCGGTCACTGGGGAAGAAAGCCTGGCTGAAGACTTTGACCAGGTTCATAACAGTGACAACAACAACCCCACAGCTCCTGCTGTGGTTCCTGCAGAAGGTCACAGTGTAGGTCTGGGGTGCAGGTGCATACCTCTTGCTCAAACAAGTTCTTTAATGGCTCACAAGCAAAAGCGTAGGCTCCCAGCCTAGTCTCCATGTCATCATTTCTCTGTAGTCACAAATAATGGTACAGAAACACAAAAGACCCCGATTAGCCACAGCAATCTTGAGAAAGAAGCATGGAGCTGGAGGAATCAACAGTCCTGATTTCAGTCCACATTACAAAGCTATAGTCATTAAGACAGTATGGTATTGGCACAAAGACAGAAATATAGACCAATGGAATACGACAGAAAGCCCAGAGATAAATCCACACACCTATGGGCACCTTATCTTTGACAGAAGAGGTAAGACTATACAATGGAGAAAAGATAACTGGGAAAACTGGACAGCCATGTGTAAAAGCATGAAATTAGAACACTTCCTAACACCACACACAAAGATAAACTCAAAATGGATTAAAAACCTAAATGCTAAAACCAGAAACTATAAAACTCTTAGAGGAAAACATAGGCAGAAACTTTTTGACATAAATCACAGCAAGATCCTCTATGATCCACCTCCTAGAGTAATGGAAATAAAAATAAAAACAAACAAATGGGACCTAATTAAACTTAAAAGCTTTTGCACAGCAAAGGAAACTATAAACAAGATGAAAAGACAACCCTTAGAATGAGAGAAAATAATTACAAATGAAGCAACTGGCAAAGGATTAATCTCTAAAATATACAAGCAGTTCATGCAGCTCAACATCAGAAAAACAAACAACCCAATCAAAAAATGGGCAGAAGACCTAAACAGACATTTCTCTAAAGAAGATATCCAGATGGCTAGTAAACATGTGAAAAAAATACACATCATCACTTATTATTAGACAAATGTAAATCAAAACTATAGCTAGGTATCACCTCACACCTGTCACAATGGCGATCGTCAAAAAATCTACAAACAATAAATGCTTGAGAGGATGTGGAGAAAAGGGTACCCTCTGGCACTGTTGTTGGGAATGTAAATGATACAGTCACTATGGAGAACAGTACGGAGATTTCTTAGGAGTTTTATTCTTAGAAATAAAATTACCATATGACCTAGCAATTCCACTACTGGGCATATACCCATAATTGAAAAAGACACTTGTATCCCAGTGTTCACTGCAGCAGGATTTATAATAGCTAGAACATGGAGGCAACCTAGATGTCCATCGACAGATGAATGGATGAAGAAGCTGTGGTCTATATATACAATGGAATGTTATGCAGCCATAAAAAGGAACAAATCTGAGTCAGTTCTAGTGAGGTGGATGAACCTAGAACCTGTTATACAGAGTGAAGTAAGTCAGAAGGAGAAAAACAAATATCATATATTAATGCATATATATGGAATCTAGAAAAATGGTACTGATGAACCTATTTCTCAGACATAGAGAACAGACTTACCGACACAACAGGGCAAGGAGAAAGTGGGAAGAATTGAGAGAGTAGCATTGAAATATACACATTACCATATGTAAAACTGATGCTTTTGAACTGTGGTGCTGGAGAAGACTCTTGAGAGTCCCTTGGACTGCAAGAAGATCAAACCAGTCAATCCTAAAGGAAATCAACGCTGAATATTCATTGGAAGGACTGAGGCTAAAGCTGAAGCTCCAATACTTTCGCCACCTGATGTGAAAAACTGACTCACTGGAAAAGAGCTTGATGCTGGGAAAGACTGAAGGCAGGAGAAGGGGATGACAGAGGATGAGATGATTAGATGGCATCACTGACTTGACGGGCATGAGTTTGAGCAAGCTGCGGGAGTTGGTGAAGGACAGGAAAGCCTGGCGTGCTGTAGTCAATGGGGTCACAAAGAGTCAGACACAACTGAGTGACTGAACTGAACTGACTGAAGTGTAAAATAAACAGCTAATGGGAAGTTGCTGTATAGTGCAGGGAGCTCGGCCTGGTGCTCTGTGACAACCTAGAGGGGTGGGATGGAGTGAGAGGTGGGAGGGAGGTCCAGGATGGAGAGGACATGTGTATACCTACGGCTGACTCATGTTCATGTATGGCAGAAACCAACACAACATTGTAAAGCAAGTATCCTACAATTAAAAATAAATACATTTATTTTTTAAAAAAAGAACAATCAAATTGGGAGTTTCCAGAAGTTCTGGAGGAAACTGTCCAAGAAAAGTGGTCCCTGGAAAATGGCAGTCAACTAGGCTTGAGGAGACAGAGAGCCAAGGAGGTGAGCAGACAAGGGAAGAGGTCTGGAGCTCAGTTTTAACTTCTGCCCCATTCTGAGTGATGGGCCCTTTCTTATAGGCCCTTGGCAACAGCCTGTTACACACAACAGCGTTCGCACGGTGGGGCTTAGGGAATGAGGAAGCCACACCTAGGGGACCCACGCAAAGCGTGGCGGCTGACTCTGGAGCCCAGATAGCCAGTGGGCCTGATCCCCACCCTGCAATCCCCAGAAATACTGCAGATGGGAGGGTGTCCATCAATGAACCGGTGATCTTCAAAGAAAAATAAATGATACTCTCTGAGAGCTTCCACAGGGAGAAAATCTTTGTGGAAAACAAAGAACTCTTAGGGAGAGCATCTCCCCACTTCCACATCTGTGGGATGACAGCTTGCCCAGCCTAACCGGATTAAACAAGCAAGGGGGGCGGTGCAGCCAGGACACGTAAGTCACGGCAGCCCCGTCTCTGTTACAGACACGGCAAAGGTGGGCCAAGCAGGGGGGGGCCTGCCCAAGGTCACACAGAGGACAGGCAGGGGACAGAGAGCCAGCGGGGGGCCTGCGGCCCAGGACCCTCCCCACTCTCCTGTGGGTCCTCTGAGGAAGGCAGTGAGGACTGAGGGGCCCGGAGGCCCCCCCGAGGCCAGTTGCTGGTGGCCCCAGACTCTGCCTGGGCCCCCTCCTCCTTCCTTCCACACAGGGGCTCTCCCAGCCTCCACCCAGCTCTCCTATCCACACATACCAGCCCCAAGTAGAAAAAAAGCCCCTGTTAAGTGCTTATGAGAATGGTTATTTTGTGGAAGCGCCAAGTGACCTGCTCCTGCTCCCCCTTTCCATCCCTCCAGCCGCCCTCAGTTTGAGCCCAGAAGTAAAACAAAGGCTTTGTTTCTTTATTTTGATTTCCTCTTTAAAATCTCAAACATGCAGGAAACACCCACCCAGCCCCAGATAAGTGGAAAGGAGCCCTGTGGGCGGGCGGGGCGGGGGTCACCGAGTCTTAGCATCCCAGGAGCACCAGCATGGCAAGGGGGTGGGGGGAGCTGACTTCCTCTTTCAGAAGAGAATGGATATGAGGACGTGTGGGGAGCCTAGGCCTTCCTGACTCTGACGCCAGGGGAATCTCAACCTGAGGAATGTGGGTGTGGAGGGACCCCTGAGAAGGCATATCTTATGAAAGTTATTTTTTCTAACATATGCCCCCAAGGCTTTGGGACTGTGGTTCCACCCTTTCTATCATCTCTGGTTACAATAAAACAGGCACAGAAAGAAGAACATGATGGATGCTATTTTGGGCTGCCGAGCCTTCTTGTGAGAGAATGGTACTCCCCAAAAAAGATGCGTTTGCCTCTGCCTCTCCCTTGGGACCTCCATTCCCTGTGGAATTAAAATACAAAGGGGTGAGTTTGGGGTCATCTAAAAGGGGGAATCTTCAAGGTGTGTTAAAAGTTCTAATGGCTAAAAAAGAAGAAAAAACAAACAGAACTGAATTAAAACAAATTTTGCCCTTGAAATGAATATATAATGCTTTGGGGAGGCAAGAACCTGTCCCCAGGTCCCCCTAGAATGGTCAGCTCTAAAGGGAGAATGGGTCTCCTCAGTTCCAGCACATCTTTGGCTATCTCCACACAGTACCACATGCTTACAAATACTTTTACTTTTAATCTGGGTAGTTAGGATTCAAGGGACATCCTAACATAGAGTATGAATAGCAGATTCTTGAAAAAAATTTTTTTTAAATACTTACAGTTTCTGCCATACATCAACATGAATCAGCCATAGGTATACATATAACCCTCCCTCTTGAACCTTCCCTCCCACCTCCCACCCCATCCCATTCCTCTAGGTTGTCACAGAGCACAAGTGTGAGTAACCTGCATCATACAGCAAATTCCCAATGGCTATCTATTTTACATATGGTAATGTATATGTTTCCATGCTACTCTTTCCCTTCGTCCCACTCTCTCTTCCCCCCACTGGGTCCACAAGTCTGTTTTCTATATCTGAGTCTCCATTGCTGCCCTGAAAATAGGTTCATCAGTACCATCTTTTTTAGATTCTACATATATGCATTAACATATGATATTTGTTTTTCTCTTTCTGACTTACTTCTTAGGCTCTAATTTCATCCACCTCATTAGAACTGACTCAAATGTGTTCCTTTTTATGGCTGAGTAACATACCCTGAGAAGACCATAACTGAAAAAGATGCATGTACCCCAATGTTCACTGCAGCACTTTTTACAATAGCTAGAACATGGAAGCAACCCAGAGGGCCATCAACAGATGAATGGAAGCTGTGGTACCTATATATAATGAAATATTACTTAGCAGATTCTTTTTAAACCAAAACTTTTCTTTAAAAAGTAGGCCATCAACATAATATGTATGTGTATTCTTGCATAAACAAATAGTTATCAGAATATACTTAACTGCCTTCACTGGCACAGCCTCTGACCATTTCTATTGCAAGAGAAACCCCAACAAAGCAGATCCTTCTGAGGTCTTTGGGGTTCCAGCCTTTGCCAGCTTCTGCAGCATCTCCATCGAGTCAAGGGAAAGGATGCAGACAGTATTATCCTTTGTTGGCAACTCAGGCACAGGAAACATTTCAACTCATTCTCACCACTTAGTAAAGAAAACCTGGGGACCACCTCAGGTCCCTGTGTTCTACCACAAAACTAATTGAAATCTCTGTCCCCAGTGGTGACTCCTTGAAAAGCCAATCTGCTTGGGGAATGCAGGGCTTTTCCAGAAGGTTTTTAAATCTTTACTGCACAGCTTTACAAGCGGTGCTTTGCTAACTGTCTTAACTCAAGCCTAAGCTACATGCAAATGGGCCATGTCAGGTTCCAGCTCAGTCAGCCGGGGTGGAAGAAGGAGCCTGAAGAGTGGGGTGAGAAACCATCTCCTGTCCTCATGGAGAGCTGCCCCCTCTGCAGCTGGAACGCTTGGCAGGTAGGAGGACCCAGGGCCAGGCATACGGGAGCCCTGTTTCCAGGGAAGCCCAGGAAAGGGACAGCTGCCAAGGCTACGATGGTGTTGTTCAGTCGCTCATTCGTCTCTGACTCTTTGTGACCCCATGAACTGCAACACACCAGGCTTCCTGTCCTTCACTATCTCCCTGAGTTTGCTCAAACTCATGTTCGCTGAGTCTGTGATGCCATCCCACTATCTCATCCTCTATTGCCCCCTTTTCCTCCTGCCTTCAATCTTTCCCAACATCAGGCTCTTTTCCCAAGGCCATGTTAGAGGTTAGAAAGGCACCATATCAGACTCCATCTTCCTTCCTTCAGAGCAGTCCTGCACTTTAGAACATAAAATGTATTTTGCTCAAGGTGTTGAAGATGAGCAGCTTAACAAATTGTCATCTAATCGGAAAAAGAAAATTGTTTTTTTTTCCTCTCTTTTCCAAATATTTACATTTACCATCTGAATCACAGTTTGGTTTGGGCAGCTATGACTAAATGATGTGCCACAGTCTGGCCTGAAACCACGATGGTCCAGGCAGGTGTGTATGTGGGTGGAGGAAGTTTTTGAAATGGGTTAAATCCCAAGACGCACACTTATCTCTCCCCGGTGTGAGTTCAGGCAGCAAAAAGATCTACTGAGGACCTTGATGGAGACCCAGGTGGTTATTCATTGAATTTGCTGGGGACATGGAGCTAAGAGAGCCAAGACATGGAAACTTGGGAGCGGGGCTCTGAAAGTCAGTCAGAGACTGAGGGCAGGCCCAACCAGCCAGGTCTCCTGAGCAGGGACGTGACGAAGCCCTGCCATCATAGAAGGGATCAAGGGCAGACAAAAGGGTCCCATCTGCTCAATTGGGGTAATGGGTACATGGTGTTTGTTAGGTATCATCCTTTGTATTTTTATATTTTTGAAAATTACAAAATATGTCAAGTATGCAAATGATGGAGGGGTTCCTGGTTGACCGGAGGATTAATGGAAATTAGGGGAAAACTACCACCATCCAGGGTCCCTCTGCCTCTCTTGTCAACCAGCCGCACCTGCACCTCCATGGGTGCTGTCGCTTCACAGCATCCCTGTGTGTGAACGGCTCTGCCCCCTCTCCCCACGAGGCCTCCACTCCACTCCAGCACTGACTACATCGGGCCAGACCCCCATGGGCCACGCCCCACGAGCACTGAGAGAGAAGAGGTGTCGTCAGAATGACCAGCCTTATCTATCAGTGCTGGGAGCAGCACTGTGTAACAGGTGGAGCATGCCCTCTGGGACCAAACAGACTTTGGTGAGACTCCTTCCCGGCTCTGGTCCTCTCAGGCCATGGCCATGGGGGTGACTACCACTCTGAGTCCCTGTTTCCACATCTGTAAAGAAAGGGCTAATAGCAAAACTGCCGTGAGGCTTAGAGATGGCCAATGCAGAGCCTCTAGTCCAGTCCAGCCTGGAGGGAGAGTGGACATCCAGAGACACTATCTTTAAGCCACGTCATTTGAGGAGCAGTTGGAGAATGCAGGGCTGCTCGTGCTGGAGAAAAGCATGACTGTCAAGGTTCATGTGGCACAGATCCAGTGGGACAGGTTAAGATAAGAAAGGAAAGAATTTTGCAAGGATGAAAGAATGAGTGAATGAATCCCCATTGGGTAAACTGATTTGAGGGGCAGCAACCTCCCTGCCTCTAGAAGGGCCCAGCTAAGCTCTGCTCCTCAAAGGCTGCACAAATTTTCCCAGCCTCTACTCAAGGGCCCATTTGGGCCAAAATGTCTACTACTGAACTATTACTGGCTTAATCTTTACCTTAAAAATCAGCATAGTTTTTAACTTAAAAGCCTTACTTAGCCTTAATCTGAGCAAAATAGCCATTTAAAAAATAGGTTTGATGTCATACCTTTATTTTTAAAATACACATAAGTAAGTATATATGTAACTATTAAAATATGTCCTGCCTAAAAACCATTTACCTCACCACTATGAGAAATATGCTCTCTTGGGTCTGAATTGAGACTAAATATGCTCTAGGGGCCCCTTCCTGGTCTGTGACTCTGTTATCTAAAGGCTGCCTGAATACTGATAATGCTCTTAGTTCTTACCGCCCTTTCTGGTCTCCCAAGCATGTTCTCATCTGTGTATTTCATCTAATCCCCATGACAACCCTGAGGGCGGGCTAGAGAAGTCACAGATGGAGCCTGAGCCCTTGTAGCGCAGGACGCTCCCAAGGCCCTATGGACAGGGTCACAGAGGGCCCGAATCGGAGCTCAGGATTCTCCATCCCCTGCTACCTCCTTCTATTACCACATGCTCAACAGCCAAATCCCTTCCTGTACTTTCCAAAATCTCATTAGCAACACAACCCACATCCAAATCACGATGTTTTATCCATCTAGGTGGCCAGATGCCAGCTCTGTAGATGAAAATGTGCCCCTCTGAGCAAGTCATCTCATAACCAATGGTAACCCACATTGCCATTTGGCCACCTGGCCATCAGCAATTTCCACTGACTAAAGCTATCAAAAATACTAAATGAGAGACATCCCTGGTGGTCTAGTGGCTGAGACTCCGTTCTTCCAATGCAGGGGGCCCAAGTTCAATCCCTGGTCAGGGAACTAGATCCCTCATGCCGCCAACTAAGAGTTCATACATCACAACTAAAGATCCTGCATGCCACAGCGAAGACCCAACACAGCCAAATAAATAAATATTAAAAAAAAAAAAAAACATGAAAGGACAATGATAGGGACATTTAAAAGCTAAATACACACTGTTACTTCATGACCCCTACAATGCAGATGGCTGCAGAAAGCTGTCTTGGATCATGCCAGCGGGCAACAGACCCTTGGCTCGGTGGTGAGGCTCAGTAGATGGCCAGGGGTGGGGAGTTGGAACACTCAGCACCAGCCTCATTATGGTAGCAAGAATGCTGCCTGGAAGACTAGAGATGGGCACCCAGGGAGGCACAGCAGACACCAACGAGTGCAGTGAGGATGTCCCCCTGGCCTTGACAACGCCCTCTGTTGTCTGAAGAAGGGATTGCAGCACCAGGCTCTCAAAGTTCCACAAGACAGATCTGCTGGCTGATGGCATGGACGTCCTCTCACGGCTGAGAACTGATGCCCGTCCGGCTCCACCATGACAGCCTGCTGGCCTGGCTGGGAGGTCAGAGCCTCAGAGCAGGTCCTCAGTGAACAGCAGTGAAGCAGGGGATCTAGCCTGGGATCCAGGGCTCATTTTCAGAGATCCACAAATCTCCCAAACTGATGCCTAACTTCATACATCCAAGCAACATTTCTCTGGGCTTTTCACTGGCATATTAAAGAGGTAGTGGCCCAAGAAGGTAAAAACCATTGCTCTGAACACTCAGCCTTCTTGGCTGCCTGTCCTATGCAAGAACTTGCTGGAAGTGGCACTAATATCCCATCCCTGTACAGAGACTTCACCAGAGTTGAGAGCATCTTTGGGAGATCTAAACTCTGCTTAATCCACTACTACTTGGGTTTCGTTATTTGCAGCCAGAAGCATCCTTCTTTTCTCCCATCCCCAGACAAAGGTAACTGTACCTTCTAGCTAGTCAGATACCTGCCCCAGGCCTGGCAGGTATGGAGCCTTTGGAACTCAATGCACTTTTTGGACACTTGAGAACATCCCAACTTTACACGAGAATGTGTTTTCATTTAGTTCACACGTGTGTGTTTTGTGCAAACTACATGATATTCACAAACAGGTATGTTTTCAATTGCTTGCAGGGAGGCATACTCCTTATGGGGCATTTCATTGGGAGACGGTGATGACACCAGATGTGAAATATAAAATGGAGGTCATATTTCCTCGAGAAGTTACTTGATCCAGCAGGCTGGTCAACTTGTGAATCGAGCTGATATTAAACCCAGACGCTTCAGGAACTGGTTCAGTCCATCAGAGCCCAGAAGTCTTCCCTGGTTCCACGTGATCACTCAAGCTGAGGAGCCAACCCCAGGGATAATGGACTTGTCTCTCTCTAAGCAACTCAGATCAACCGAAAGTGTGAAATACCTGTGGTTAGAGCTAATAAAAGTTATACCTGTCACAAAGATATCTTAGGCAGGTGAAAATGTAAGTAGTGGCAAATACAAACAGAGCTGGCAGCCCTGGACAACTGTCACTTGCCTCAACAGCGTTCAGCTGAGGACCTTGACTGCCCCCACCCCCCATAAGGAAATGCTGAAGTAGGGGGGTAAGGGGTAGTTTCTACTAGAGCTCCTGGCTTACACAACACCCACCCCACCCCCATAGAGGCTGGCAGACCCTGTAGCTTCCAAAACCCCAGAGCATCAAAGCTTCAAACCTCCTGACCTAGCAGAGAAAGAACAAACTACACCCTAATCCACAGACAGAGAAGCTAACTAGCTGCTAGGGATGACATGAGACTGAGGGTCAAAATCATGACCCGAAACATTTTCAGTCCCCTAGTCAGCAGGGAAATGCAATTTATAGGAAATTGGGAGATTTACAAATATGTTAGCCAGCTCAAGTTTCTTTCCTGGGAAGAGAAGTAGGAGCAGCTCTAAGAATTGTCATGGTGAAAATGCTTTGTCTGCTGCAAAGCCCCTGACACATGTCAGTTATTAATACCAGCAGTTCACCACCCCACACTTGAACCAACCATTGAAAGGCAACAGAGTCAAAGCAGGCTGCACCTGGAGCCATGAAGCTGGGGCAGCCAGACCCTCTCCAGAGGGGCTGGAAAGCTGAGGGTCTACATGGACCCTAGACGGGATCTTGGACAAGTTACTGATTCTTTATAGCCCCTGTTCCCCAACTGCACAGGGGTAATAAGAAGACCCTTCTGGAGTCTCGTCAAATGATGAGCAAGCATATACAAGTCAAGTGCCTGGTCTGTGTAAGCCCTGCTGGCAGCTATTATTACAGTGGAGCTTCAGGGCTTTTTGGTCATATTTCTTCATCATTCCTGCTGTGAGGAAGGTTACTCTTTTGAGGCTACAGTTCTGAGCCTTGTCAGTTACCTTCTCTGATCAGGTCCAGGGCACAGTGTGAGTCTTGGAGGGGCAAGAACCATTCTAGCCCAAAGAGGTTTGCTAGGAGTAGGGGCTGGGGGTAGGGGAGAAGAAGGGACAATCCCAGAGCGCACGGATCAGGGCCCGGATGAAGTGGCCCTTGTCTGCCTCTCCAGACGGGCCTCTGGCCCCAGCCAGCACAGACCTCAGCTTCAGCCACAAGAGTCTATCTGGGTGCCTAGTGCCCATGCTCTGCCAGGCATCACCTCCTTCAGGAGGCCTTCCCTGACCCTCCACGCCTTCTGTTCTACAGTCCCTGTGCTCCCCTGATCCCAGAACCGACACACAGGGCTCACTTTGCACCCCTACTTTCCCCGCGGCACAGCATCTGGCACTGTGCCCCACACGCAGTGGGCGCCCCTGCAGGTCCCATTCAATGAATGAGCCGGGGCCCTGGTGGTGACCAAAGCCCCAAGCCCCGCGGCGCCGCAAAAGACTATTAATGCAACAGCCTGCTTTTTATCATTCGGATGAATTTGACAACTCTCTCGGCAGATCCCTGCCCTCGTTAACGCCCTTCTAAAAATATAAAGAGCCACCACCAACCCTTCCCCATCCCACTCGAGACCCGCCGCCCACTCCCCGCGGGTTCTCGCCCAAGGAAAAAGGAACCCAAGGGCGGTTACCATGAAAGGGGCTTTTTAGGTGGTGAGCAGGCCCATCTCTCTGGGGTCCCGATGGTCGCCGACTTCTCGATCGCACACGGTTACGCTGGAGCCTGCGATGGGGGTAAAAGGCCAGTCCCGGAGCGCAGTCCTCCAGCGGCGAGCGCGGCCCGGCCCGGGGCGGCCACACCTCCCGCCCGGAACAAAGCGCCCGGCCAGTCCCCTCCCCTCCCAGCCCGCCCCGACCTCTCACCGCGCACTCCAGCCCAGCTTGGCTCCGGCCTCAGGCCACCTCCTCCATGCCCACGCCAACCAGAAGACAGCGCCGCGCCCTCCCGGCCCCGCGGCGGCCGGACTGACGGCTTCGGGCCCGCGGCCTGCCGGCCGCTTCGGCCGGTCCCCGCCCCGGCGCCGCCTTAAAGCGACCGCGCAGCCCGCGCGCGCCCCAGCCTAGCGCCAGGCGAGCCGCGCATTCCTTATATTGCAACAGCGCCTGCTAAAAATAGAGCGCCGCCTCCGTGGGCGCTGGGGGGGGCCGGGCCCGGCGCCGCGACCCTGCCACCCCAGCGGGCCCCTGACTCCCAGGACGCGCGGCTCACGAGGTTTGTGCCACCTGCGCCGAGCTCCCGGGACCCAGCAGGGCGCGCGTACCGGGCCTCCCCCGCGGCCTTACTCGGGTCCGACTGCCCCGACCACCGGCGCCCGGGAGCTGGTTTTAAGGTGGACGCCGAGTGGGAATTCGCCCGGGCCTCTTTAAGAGCCTCTGCGCTCCAGCCTTTAAATCTCCGCTCCCGCCCGGCCAACTTCGGAGCCTACAGACGCCTCCCCTGTCCTAGGCGATCCCAGGCCGCCACCTTAACCGCATTCCCTTCTAATCCCGGACCGTGTTTCTTCCTAGATCCAGTCCCCAGCGTCGCTTCCCGAAGGCCCTCTCAGTGCCGGTTCTTGAGCCTAAAGTTCGTTCAAACAGAGGCGACGGACGGGGACAGGCGATCCATTTCATTTCTTCAGTTCCACTGACTCCTCTCCATCGGCGTCATTTTCCCCTGATTTAAAAAACTGAGATATAATTCACACACCAAAAATTCCAGCTTTTAAAGTGGGCAATACAGTAGTTTTTAATATATTCACAAAGTTGTGCAACCGTCACCATTACCTAGTTCCAGATCATTTTCATAACACCACCTCCCCTTTAAAAAAAAAAAAAAAAGAAGAAAAAAAAAGAACCCACTTACAGTTACTCGCCATTCCCTCCTCCTACCGGCCGCTGGAAACCACTAATCTACTTTCTGCCTCTACGGATTTGCCTACTCAGGACATTTCATGAAAGTGAAATCATACATGTGGTCTTTTGTGACCCAGCTTCCTTCACTTCACAGGATTTTTTTAAGGTTCATCAATGTTGCAGCATGTAGCAATGCTTCATTCCCTTTTGTGATTGAATAGCATTGGGTTGTGTGGACACACTACATTTTATCTTTCATCAGCTGATGGACAGTTAGATGGTTTGTACTTTGGGGCTATTAAGAATAAAACTGCTATGAACATTCATGTACAAGTCTTTGTATGAATTATGTTTTCATTTCTCTTGGGTATATACCTAGGAGTAGAATTGTGGATCATATGCTATGTTTGACATTTTGAGGAACCCCAAAACTGGTTTCCAAAGCAGCTGCTATTTTACATTCGACCAACCATGTATGAGTGTTCCACATCTTCACATCCTCACCAACAATTGTTAACATCTGTCTTTTTGATTATAGCCATCCTAGTAGTGGGGATAGGGGAGTGGTATCTCGTTGTAGTTTTGATTACGAGTATCCTTTTTTAAAAGATTTTGTTTTTTGATGTGGACCGTTTTTTAAGTCTTCATTGAATTTTTTACCGTATTGCTTCTGTTTTATGTTTTGAAATTTTTTTTTTTTTTTTGGCCTTGAGGCATGTGAGATCTTAGCTCCCCAACCAGGGATCACACCCATACCATCTGCATTCTAAGGTGAAGTCTTAACCACTGGACCACCAGTGAAGTCTCCTATCAGTATCATTTTTGAGGATGTTCTTTTTGTAGACAGACCTTGATGATAGCTTGGAACCAGCTTTACACATCTGGTAAACCCATCTGGAACCCATCCTCTTATTATTTTCAAAGCTTCACCCACCACCCCAGGCCTTTGCTATCCTGAGTCCTTCAGGCTGTATTGTGGCACAGGGTCTGACACAAGCTTCAGTTGGCACCCAGGTACCCAGGCTGCCATTTGGTGAGAGCTATTGTGTCCCTTACACCTACCCCCGCCTGCTGTCCTGAAGGCCCTATGGACCCCCTGAGTCCCCATGGCAGCAGGGGAGGGTTTGAATGCCATCAAGACTATTGCATCTTGGCAGGGAATGAAAGACCCGATTGAGGAGGGGGCTTGAGGGACAACTGTTCGTCTTGACAATCTAGTCTTGCCCTGGGACCTGCCTCTTCCCCTGCCCCTTCCATATACCACAGGCCTTGGGGGAGGAGGCAGGGGTCTGTGTGTCCTGGTTTGCAAAGGAGTCAAAGGTTTGTCTGAAAAAAATTTTTTATATAAATATTTATTTTATTTATATTTATTTATTTGGTTGCACCAGGTCTTAGTCATGGCACATGGGATCTTTGATCTTTGTTGAGGCAGGTGAACTCTTAGTTGCCACGTGTGGGATCTAGTTCCCTGACCAGGGATCAAACCTGGGCCCCCTGCAATGGGAATGTGGAGTCTTGGCCACTGGACCACCAGGAAAGTCCCTCAAAGGTTTATCTTTATACCACTTTCATACACAAATCTTTAATAACCTGTTTCCCTTTAAAATGGAACTTAAGCAGTTAGTACTAACACATAAGTACCTGGGTTTCTCTAAGGGTGAGACTAGACACTTGAGGTTGACACTGGAGTCTTACAACAGGGCACTTGTCTCACTTGGGCTGCCTGCTCTGCTTTCTGAGCCCTGAACTAAAGCAAACAGCTGCTAGCAAATAGGAGCTTCAAAGAACAAGGTCACTGAGCAGAAAAGTGAGGCCTGGGGTTGATGATTCATTCATTCAGTAAATACTGTCAGTATACCTACTATGTGGGCGTCCCTGGTGGCTCAGACAGGTCTCCTGCAATGTGGGAGACCTGGGTTTGATCCCTGGCTTGGGAAGATCCCCTGGAGGAGGGCAGGGCAATCCACTTCAGTATTCTTGCCTGGAGAATCCCTATGGACAGAGGAGCCTTGCAGGCTACAGTCCATGGGGTCACAAAGAGTCAGACACAACTGAGCGACTAAGCACTGCACAGCATAGCACCTACCGTGTGCCAATGCAATGCACAGTCCTACCTCCAAGTGCCAGCAGAGGGGGAATGGCGTGGAATTGAGAGGCATGGGGGCTGACAGAGCCCAGAGAAGGGGCAAGCACCCGGGGCAGATTTTCTGTGAGAGGTGATGACGAAACCAGGGCTCGATGGACAAAGACCAATCAGCTAGGTTGAGAAGGGAAGGAGAAAACCTTATAGACTGAGGTATGGCTGAGTTGAAGTCTTTCCCCAAACTCCAGCAGAACCCTATGGCCGATCAGGTGTGGTTGGGGCATGATAGAAAGCTAGGCTTGTGGCCAAGAACCCAGGCAGGGTTCAAGCCCAAGTTTCAGGCACTGAGGTCTAAGGCCAGCCATGGGGCCAGGAGATAGTTCCTAAAATAGGACAGAGATCAGAGCTGTGACCCAGAGGAGAACTTCCCCGCTCAGCGACAAGAGCAAACATACCTGATGGGCCGCGGTGCATCCCGTGTCTGCCTCTGCCTGAGCCTTGCTGAGCACCAGGCCTCACAGCAGACCCAAGCTGGTGTCTTGGGGTTCAGGAAGCAAACCTGGAGGAGAAGGGCTGCAGACTTCAGGGCCTGGAGCCAGCCAAGTAAGTCACTGTGGCACAACCTCCCTCAGAACTCTCTGCCCAGAGCAGCCTCTGGGGGTTCCAGCAGCTCTGGGCTCTGGAACACACATTTGTGCCTCACACGGGCACAGTGATGACTTGCACGCCTCCCAGGGCCCAGGGCAGAAGGTCTCACCCACCCTGCTTTAGACATAAGAGGACCACAAGCCCAATCCCACCCAGTGGACCAAGCGTCAGGGCCTTCCGCCCACAGAGCCTCCACTCTTTCTCTGGTGTCTGGTGGCCTCAGTGGCAGGTCAGTTGGTCAGGGGTGTGTGTGTGTGTGTGTGTTTGTGTGTGTGTGTGTGTGTGCTGGGAAAGCAGGGCAGAGGTGAAGAAAACACTAGCACTCATCCCAGCCCTAGTCCCTTCAGGCCTGTGGCCCAAATTAATCTCTTGCTGACCCTGGAGCACCAATCATGGCTTAGCAGAAGAGCTTCACCCCACCCCCAGGCCTGTTCTTCCCCTTAGCTAACCTTTCTTCTCTGCCAAGTACAAGGCCTTTCTTCCCCTGGGCCGCCCATGATCTGGCGCCAAGAGCTATACACAGTCTTCTCTCAGGGTTGCCATGGTCTTTCCCAGCCCAGGTTCAGCCATCTCTCATCTTTAGCTCTCTCTGCTACCTGCTCTGCACCCACCACGCCTGCCTTAGCCCCATTTGGGGAGGCCTCACAAGATTTTCTTCTTTGATGCTTATGCTTACTGATGCTTGTTGTCCATCCTTTGTGAGGGCTCCCTCTTGCTTTCTGGGGCCAGAAGAGTCAACTTCCCACTCATGGCCAAACTTCTCCCCAAAGTTGTCCACACTCAACTAACATTTGTTTCTGATCATTTATTTTTCTCTCCTTGGTCCCTCCTCTATTTAAAGTCCAGCAATTTTTAAACATTTTGTCCTGCAACCCATAGGAACAAAGAGGCTTGACATTGCAAACCAGAACGGACACACAGACATGAAACAAAAATTTTATGAAACAATACTTATTACTGTGTGCCATGCACTCTGATCTATTCCATTCTGTTTGGTGAGAAAATGCTAGCGAGAGCTACTGAATTGATTTCATGCTCTATAAATGGGTTGTGACCTACGGTTTGAAAACCACTGAACCACGTTTTGACTCCTGGAGCCTCAGGGTAGAAACATGATAAAAGTTAGTCAAGAAAGAAAATTCTACTCCAAGATTTTGAAACCCATGCTGGGGACAATAATCTGAAAATGGTTCTGAGTTTCTGCTTTGGAAGCACAGGGTCCCAACCACTGGACCACCAGGGAAGTCCAACACACAAATTTTAGAATGGCACATGACAGAAAGAGAGCTAGCTAGCTCTCCGGCCTCTGCTTATAAGAGTGATAATCCCATGCAGGAAGGCATCACCCTCAGGTGATTTCCTCTTCTAGGTAGGATGTGTGGGTTGTGGCAGGCCAGTTCTCCAGCAACAAAATGAGATGAGGCTCTTCAGCTGTGCCCCCTTCCCTCCCCAAGGACATTTGCTAATTGGGAATGTCGGCTGATGATCACTCTTTGCCCAGAAGGAAGACTTCTAATGGAATAAAGAGAAACCCCAGTAAAGTTTTTAGGGGCTACATGGTATTAGAATGACAAACTGGAAATAGGAGGCCTTAAAAACATGACCAATTTTCTCCACATGACATTGGCTGAGTTCCGGGCCTGAGAATACATCTAAAAGACTGAAATCTTCCAAAGTACCGCAGTGCTTAGAAAATAAAGCTTTCCCAAGAAGGAACGGCCCGCCTCAAAACCAAGCCCAGTTCCTGCCTCCTCCTGAGATTTGCCAGATTTTGAAACTCCATGGGGACAGTGTCCAGACAGCTGGGTTGGGAAATTTTTTTTTTTTCTTAAGAGAATGTCTTTTTTAAAAAATGTATTTATTTATTTGTTTGGCTGCGTCAGGTCTTAGTTGTGGCACGAGGGATCTTTTGCCAGGGTGCACAGGCTCTGTGGTTGTGGCACAGGCTTAGCTGCCCCAGAGCATGTGGGATCCCAGTTACCCAGCCAGAAATCAAACCCACACCTCCTGCACTGCAAGACAGATGCTTAGCCAGGTTAAGAAGTCCCCAGGGTTGGGAACTTCTAAAGGCTAGAGCTGACTCTTTCCAGCCTTCCATCTTAGGAGACAGATCTTCAAGGCTCTCAATCAAAAACCACATGTGAGAAATAGGGGTAAACCAGAGATAGGGTGAGTCTTGCAAAAACTAAAACCTAGTCGCAACCTATCTCGATCCTTCCATGGATTGAGATGATCACGCCTCAACCTCACCTGCTTAAGAGAAGAAAGAGGGTGCACTCTGTGGGGCCAATGACCTAATCTGGGATCTCTCTACCTCTTACATACAATAAGAGTCTGTGTATAAGAAAACTGGGGGCTTCCTCAGTGGCTCAGTTGGTAAAAAAAAAAGAATCTGCCTGCAGTGCTGGAGACCCAGGTTCGATCCCTGGTAGGGAAGATCCCCTGGAGAAGGAAATGGCAACCCCCTCCAATATTCTTGCCCGGAGAATTCCATGGACAGAGGAGCCGGGCAGGCTATGGTCTGTGGGATCGCAAAGAGTTGGACACGACTGAGCGATTAACTTTCACTTTTTTTCCATAGGAAAACATAACTAGTCCTGTGAAGAGGCATGAATATATAATTGATAACAGAAAAAAAATAGATAACAGACACACAAATCGTTCAGATATCGGAGTCCGTAGACAGAACTTTATAATAGTGAATGGAGGAACTGGAACTCTTATGCACTGCTGGAGGAAGTGCAAAATCCGTGTATCTGCCAGAGTGCACTAAGGATAGAGAAACTGCACAGTACTTTACACAGGAAATTTTCCTGTGAAGAATTATTAAGGGGCTTCCTTGGTGGCTCAGCAGTGAAGACTCTGCCTGCCAATGCAGGAGAGCAGGTTCGATCCCTGATGGGGGAAGATCCCACATGCTGCAGTGCAACTAAGCCCCTGCCCCACAACTTTTGAGCCCGTGCTCCAGAGCCCAGGAGCTGCAATTACTGAGCCCGCGTGCTACATCTACTGATGCCTGTGTGCCTTGAGCCTGTGCTCTGCCACAAGATAAGCCACTGCACTGAGAAGCCCATGCAACTAGAGAGAGTAGCGCCCGCTCTCCACAACTAGAGAAAAGCCTTCACAGCAATGAAGACCCAACACAGCCCCAAAAATAAATAATAAATTTTAATATAAAGAATTATTAAGCATTAGAGGAGAGTGCCTACTAAGGAGAAAAGATAACCCTAAAGAATACAGTTATAGCAGATGTCGGGAGTAGCCTCTAGGGCTGAGGCAGAGGACCCAAAGGAGGACAAGGCTATATGAGTCCCAGTCCTCACCTTCTACCACAGGGCTGAGAATCTCCATTGTTGGAGAGTATGTAGCCATGACCCACTGGATGATGAAGAACGGCCTGTCTCAAAAACAAGGCAGGCCCTTTGTTGAAGGTCCATGCAGATGGAATTTACTGGAAAGCATTTTCCTCTTGGTGCTGAGGAAAGTCATCCATGGAAGGGAGTCACACTGTGGAAACTGCTGGAAAACTTCCCACAGGTGTGATACACTGGGAAGTCAACCTCTGGGGTTTTGGAGGATGCTGCACATGGAGATATGCTTTTGTATTTCTGACTGCCATATGCTTCAGGTACTGCCAAGGAAGACATCAGAACCAGAAGAGAAGCCTCTTTCTCCTACGGCGGCTGCCATTGCTCCCTACTGACAAACCTTGACTCTGTGCTGGATGGCAAAGGAGAAATGCTGGCAGGGCCCAGCTCCATTAGAACAGGGCAGGTAACTGAGAATGGACCTGGAGGTAATAAATCGGTAACTGACAAAACTGGCTTTGCAAAACTATTTAGACTCTACTAAAACTAAACATACCTTTGGACTCAAATTTTTTATTAACACTCCTAGGTATATATCTAAAGACAAATTAGTACATTCACCAAAAGACACATTTAAGAATATTTATAGCAGTTTTAGTCATAATAGCCCCCAAACTGGAGACAATCCAAATGTTTGTTAACTACAGGATGAATAAATAAATTATAGTTTATTCATATAATGAAATATTCTATTACAATAACGAAGAATGATACACAAACAGAAATGAATCTCACAGACATTATATTAAGTGAAAGAAGTCAGACGCAAAAGATAACATATACTAAGTCCAGTAAAAAGTAAAACTAATTGATGGTGATTGGAGTCAGAATAGAGGTTTTCTCTTGGGGGAGAGGAATGAGAACTGCGTGGGTGCGGAAAAAGTGCTGGAAATGTTATGTATCTCAATCTGAATGGTGGTTACAAGGATATACACTAACGTGAAAATTCAACAAGCTGAGCATTAATGATTAGTACACTTTTCACAACTCTGGGAGATAGTGAAGCATAGAGGGGCCCTGTGTGCTTCATCCACGGTGGTCGCAGAGTCAGACACAACTTAGTGACTGAACAATAACAACACATTTCACATTTCACTGTATGTGTGTTACACACTCATCCCCCAGTATACACAGGGGATTGGTTCTAGGACTTGATCAGTTCAGTTCAGTTCAGTCACTCAGTCGTGTCCCACTCTTTGTGACCCCATGAATCAAAGCATGCCAGGCCTCCCTGTCCATCACAAACTCCCGGAGTTTACTCAAAATCATGCCCATCAAGTTGGTGATGCCATCCAGCCATCTCATCCTCTGTCGTCCCCTTCTCCTGCTGTCCCCAATCCCTCCCAGCATCAGGGTCTTTTCCAATGAGTCAACTCTTCACATCAGGTGGCCAAAGTATTGGAGTTTCAGCTTCAACATCAGTCCTTCCAATGAACACCCAGGACTGATCTCCTTTAGGATGGACTGGTTGGATCTCCTTGCAGTCCAAGGGACTCTCAAGAGTCTTCTCCAACACCACACTTCAAAAGCATCAATTTTTCGGTGCTCAGCTTTCTTCACAGTCCAACTCTCACATCCATACATGACCACTGGAAAAAACCATAGCCTTGACCAGAAGGACCTTTGTTGGCAAAGTAACGTCTCTGCTTTTGGATATGCTGTCTAGGTTGGTCATAACTTTCCTTCTAAGGAGTAAGTGTCTTTTAATTTCGTGGCTGCAATCACCATCTGCAGTGATTTTGGAGCCCAAAAAAATAAAGTCAGCCACTGTTTCCACTTTTTCCCCATCTAGTTGCCATGAAGTGATGGGATCAGATGCCATGATCTTAGTTTTCTGAATGTTGAGCTTTAAGCCAACTTTTGCACTCTCCTCTTTCACTTTCATCAAGAGGTTTTTTAGTTCATCTTCACTTTCTGCCATAAAGGTGGTGTCATCTGCATATCTGAGGTTATTGATATTTCTCCCGGCAATCTTGATTCCAGCTTGTGCTTCTTCCAGCCCAGCATTTCTCATGATGTACTCTGCATATAAGTTAAATAAGCAGGGTGACAATATACAGCCTCGACATACTCCTTTTCCCATTTGGAACCAGTCTGTTGTTCCATGTCCAGTTCTAACTGTTGCTTCCTGACCTAGGACTTGATACGGATACCCAAACCCACAGATAATCCAAGCTCCATGGTCGGCCCTCCAATATCTGTTGGGTCCACATCTGTGGATTCAATGAACTTCTGAGTATGTGTTAAGTCTGAAATTCACAGTAGGTTGAACCTGTAGATGCAGAACCCACAGCTACTGAGGGCCAACTGTATATTTATTGAAAATAATCCATGTATAAGTAGACCAATATAGTTCAAATCCATGCCTTTCAAGGGTAAACTATACTTTAAAAACTCATAGTATCTCCACTTAGATTAATATATTGAGTAATGTGGAGGAAAAGCTATTAATAAAATAGATGGATAAAAATGCCACCAGATAAGTGGAATCTACCAAAAAAAAAAAAAAAATCCAAAGCAATAAAATTCAAATGAACTCTCTAGAAATTAAAAAGTAGAAGAACTGAAACTGAGAACTCATTGGATAAGTAATAGCAGATTGAACACTGTTGAGCACAAAATGAATGAATTTAAAGACAGGTCAAAAGAATACATTGAAGCTAAAGCATGAGGGTGGGGGGGATGGAGAGAAAAAGAGAAACTAGCATCAGAAAGATATGTGGGGCATATTCACATGTTTAACATTCCTATCACCCGAGTTACCAGAAGGAGAGAAGAGAGAGAAAATGGCACAGAAGCAATACAGGTTTCCCCCACTATCTGAAAGTAGAGCATTCCTATGAAACCTTTCATAATATCAGTTACTTTGGTGCTAATGGATGCACAAAATAAATTGAGATAAAGCAGAGATGCTCCTAGACACTGTTCAAAGCTATGATGCCTTGATGCTGAGATGTTGGGTGTAGTTTCTGGGAAAGGAGCTTGGCAATGCCATTTTTGCTGCCTGTGTAACAGCTCCCTGCAAAACAAATGCTGAATGTTATTTTCAATTTTTTGCCTTTTTTCGAAAACTCTCTATGGATTTCTTTCTGTTAGTAAAAACATGTATTTATGTAGTCTTTCATAAAAGCAAAGTGGCTTAAAATGAACTTTCAAAAAGTGGGAATGCCTGTGTTCAGAAAGACATTGGGAGAGAATTTTCCAAAACCAGTGAAAGACATAAATCCATAGATTCAAGGAGTTTGATAAATTCCCAAAAGGAATTCATGTAGTTAAGTGCAAAGAAAACTATAGGCAGACTCATCATAGTTACATTGCTGACAGCAGAGTGAAAAATAAAATTTTAAGCATCAGACATTGAAAAAAACCCTTTGATGAACATTTCCTGGCAGCTGATTAGAAGCTGACTGAGTGAAAGCCATTCCCTGCCATGTGAAAAATGTGGCCAGCCTCTCAACAGGAGTCAACCCCGACATCATTCTGCAGCTCAGAGCCTGGGACCAGCATCCTGAGCACCACTTCTAAATAATCCCCAGCCCCAGCTTGCAAAACGGTAGGGAAATGATCATCATTTGTAGCCTCGTGTTCTCATGCCTTAGGATTGAAGTATCCTTAGGATTTGAAGTATACCAAGTCAGAAAAGGGGAAATTTCCCTGATGTTGAAACTGAAAATACAATATTGGCTTATTTCAATTTAGCCCAATTTTCTGAAATCCAATAGCATCAACCCCTGTCAACAAAGAAGAATTTTAGATCTCTGATGGTTAAGAATTTGAAATATTTTTACGTTAAAATAAATATGGATATGATAGCATCCCAAAATACACAAATCTTTGAGATAAATATTTGCAAAGTTTAGAGAACTCAGAGGCCATTTAGAATTAAGACTTTAGATGTTCACACAATTTTTATCATTATTATTTTTTGGCCCTGAGGCATGTGGGAATCTTAGCTCCCCAACCAGGGATTGAACCCATGCCCCTGCTTTGGAAGCTCAGAGTCCCAACCACTGGGAAGTCCAACACACTTATTTTAGAATGGCACATGGCAGAAAGAAAGCTAGCTAGCTCTCTAGCCTCTACTTATAAGGGGAGTAATCCCATCAGGAAGGCATCACCCTCATAACCTAATTACCTCCTAAAGCCTCACCTTCAAATACCATCCCATTAGGATTAGGATTTCAACATATAACATTTTGAGGGGACACAAAAATTTAGTCCATAATACTATACAAATATAATAATCAAGTCAGAGAGGTACTGGTGTTGTTCTTGTTACTGAGTCAGTAAGTCATGTCTGACTCTTTGTGACCCCATGGACTATAGCACACCAAGCTTCCCTGCCCTTCACTATCTCCTGGAGTTTGCTCAAATTCATATCCATTGAGTTGGTGATTCTATCTAACCATCTCATTCTCTGTGGCTCCCTTCTCCTTTTGCCCTTCAATCTTTCCAAGCATCAGGGGCTTTTCGCATCAGGTGGCCAAAATATTGGAGCTTTAGCCCCAGCATTAGTCCTTCCAATGAATATTCAGAGTTCATTTCCTTTAACATTGATTGGTTTGATCTCCTTGCAGTCCAAAGGACTCTCATGAGTCTTCTCCAACACCACAGTTCAAAAGCATCAATTCTTCAGTGCACAGCTTTCTTTATGGTCCAACTTTCACATCCATACATGACTACTGAAAAAACCATAGTTTTTACTATATGGCCATTTGTTGGCAAAGTGATGTTTCTGCTTTTTAATATGCTGTCTAAGTTGGTCATAGCTTTTCTTCCAAGGAGCAAGCATCTTTTAATTTCATAGCTGCAGTCACCATCTGCAGTGATTCTGGAGCCCTAGAAAATAAAATCTGTCATTAATTCCATTTTTTCTCCTTCTATTTGCCATGAAGTGATGGGACCGGATGCCATAATCTTAGTTTTTTGAATGTTGAGTTTTAAGCTGGCTTTTTCACTCTCCTCGTCCACCCTCAACGAGGGACTCTTTAGTTCCTCTTCATTTTTTGCCGTTAGAGTGGTGACATCTGCATATCTGAGGCTGTTGATGTTTCTCCCAGCAATCTTGATCCCAGCTTGTGATTCATCCAGCCTGTCATTTCACATGATGTACTAGAAATATCAATAACCTCAGATATACAGATGACACCACCCTTATGGCAGAAAGTGAAGAAGAACTAAAGAGCCTCTTGATGAAAGTAAAAGAGGAGAGTGCAAAAGTTGGCTTAAAGCTCAACATTCAGAAAACTAAGATCATGGCATCTGATCCCATCACTTCATGGCAACTAGATGGGGAAGAAGTGGAAACAGTGGCTGACTTTATTTTTCTGGGCTCCAAAATCACTGCAGATGGTGACTGCAGCCATGAAATTAAAAGACACTTACTCCTTAGAAGGAAAGTTATGACCAACCTAGATAGCATATTCAAAAGCAGAGACGTTACTTTGCCAACAAAGGTCCATCTGGTCAAGGCTGTGGTTTTTCCAGTGGTCATGTATAGATATGAGAGTTGGACTATAAAGAAAGCTGAGCACAGAAGCATTGATGCTTTTGAAGTGTGGTGTTGGAGAAGACTCTTGAGAGTCCCTTGGACTGCAAGGAGATCCAACCAGTCCATCCTAAAGGAGATCAGTCCTGGGTGTTCATTGGAAGGACTGATGTTGAAGCTGAAACTCCAATACTTTGGCCACCTGATGTGAAGAGTTGACTCTTTTGAAAAGACCCTGATGCTGGGAAAGATTGAGGGCAGGAGGAGAAGGGGACGACAGAGGATGAGATGGCTGGATGGCATCACCAACTCGATGGACATGAGTTTGAGTAAACTCCGGGAGTTGGTGATGGACAAGGAGGCCTGGCGTGCTTTGATTCACGCGGTTGCAAAGAGTGGGACACGACTGAGTGACTGAACTGAACTGAATACACACATACACACATAAATAAGTACAACTAAAACTAGGGAAACCTGAGTAAGATGGGTGGATTGTATTGATGTCAATATCCTGGTTGTGATATTATAATTATACAAAATATCACCATTGGGGAAAACTTGTCACAATATACAAAGATTTTCTTAGGGTGGTTTTTACAACTGTATGAATCTACAGTTCTCTCAACAAAAATTTCAGTGAAAAAGTGAGTTTGAGATGGCTCATAAGCCTACATGTAAATTTTAAATAACTCCTTCTATTATAATTAAAAAATAACTTCATGGGACTAGGCAAATTCCTTAGGAAAAGATCTCTTAGGGCAAAGAAAACAATATACAATTAAAAAGTCTTAAATCTCCTCAAAAATTTAAAATTTATGGTCATTAAATCCAACCTGGTAACAGCATCAGTCTGGCAGCTAGGGTCAGAGTGTGGAGAATTCTACACCGGATACTTCATCACTTTGGTTGCAAAGTTACCAGGCTCATTGAGGAAAATTAATCAGAGAGCTCCATCTGGGGGCAGGGGAGGGAGCAGCCACTGTGATCCTTGACTGGGAAACTGCCTTTAGAAGGTGATACTTTAACAATACCAATAATGGCTTTGCTGTCAAGAAAATTTAAAGGACATTGTCTCTCTTCACAACATCCCCGAACGGGAGGTGTTATACTCCTTCTTTTAAAGACAAAGAAACCAAGGCTGAGGAAGCTGAAGTGACTTACCCAAGCTCATACGGGCAGTAGGTGGCAGGTTCAGGGCCCAACCCAAGCCTATGAGACTCGAAAGTTCCCAGTTCTAAGACGTCTGGCTGCCTTCCTCAGAACAACTTACAGTAAGGACATGCTGGTACTCATGGAAAAAGAAAACTATATCTGGGAGCAGAGATATTTGTCAGCCTAGACAAAAAATGTAAATTCTTGTCTAACATGGAAAACTGGAAGTTGTCTGGGGAAAATTTTTGCTGTGATTTGTGATTTGCTCTTAAAGCAAGTAGGTTCATTCTTCTTTTACACAGTCACATCACAGTTCTGAAATGTTTTAATAGAGAACTTGCTCCTGGTGTTCAATCGGGATCACAGAAAGGGTTTCCCTTGAGGAAACCACCACCTTGTGGCAATGAGCATAACTTGCAGGACCAAGAAAGGTTTCTGTTTGTTTGTTTCCTGTCTTTTATACTCCAAAACACAGTGGTAACCCTTAAAGTTGGAAATTTTTGCATTAAACAAAACAAGCCAGAAAAGTACCTTCCTTAGGACAAGCTTAAATAAAAGAGGTATCAATGAAAAAGATAGCTTTTGAGCAAAGCAATCAAATCACTGACCCATGTTATAAAATATGAAAAAGATGGAAATTTCTTTAAAACAAGATACTAAAAGTTAAGGTGATCCATTTGGAGAAAAAATTGAAGAGGTTCCATGTTGTCTGAACTGTACACTTTTGAAAGTAAAACGGGCTGCTATTAGTAATTACAGAGGACAGCAGGTATAAGGTCAGGGTGTGAAGACACATGTCTCCCCTAAATTGTTTGTGTGGTTTAGCCTGGCAAAGTTGTGACTACGTTTTATAGACACTGTGTGGTAAGAAATCTAACCCTTTTAAAGTGAATAAAAAGTCTTTATTTCTCAGTGTGCTGGCAGGAGGAGTTTCATAACTGATCTGAATTTTATTTTTGGAACTAAGATCTAAAGGAGATTTCAAACTATTAAAGAGCTTTAGTAACCACCATCATGTAGCAAAAACAAACAAACAAACAAAAACAAGTCTTCACTTGCACCTAGTAAACCCAGTTTGTAATGTTGTGTTTTACAAATACAATTGTATAGATATAACACAGACTATTCACTCACCTATTGAAGGATATCTTGGTTGCTTTTAGTTTTTGGTGATTATGAATACAGCTGCTATAAATATTTATGTGCAGGTTTTTGTGTCCACCTAAATTTTCAAATCAGTTGAGTAAGTATGTGTGTGTGCTAAGTCGCTTCAGTTGTGTCCAACTCTGGGACTCTACGGATTGCAGCCCGCCAGGCTCCTTTGCCCATGGGATTCTCCACACAAGAATACTGGAGTAGGTTGCGTGCCCTGCCCCAGGGGATCTTCCTGATGCAGGGATCTAACCCGTGTCTCTTATGTCTACTGCACTAGTAGGTAGGTTCTTTACCACTAGCACCACCTGGGAAGCCCTGAGTAAGTATAAAGGAGTTGGTTGCTCAGTTGTGTCCTACTCTGTGACCCCATGGACTGTAGCCCTCCAGGCTCCTCTGTCTATGGAATCCTCCATGCAAGAAAACTGGAGTGGGTTACCATTTCCCTCTCCAGGGGATCTTCCCAACCCACAGATCAAACCAGGGTCTCCTGCATTAGAGGCAGATTCTTAACGGGCTAAGCCACCAGGGAAGCCAGTTTTAAAGTATATCTAATTTTTCTTTTGTGGTTCATTCTTTTCATGTTGTATCTAAAGTTATTGCCAAACCCAAGATCACCTAGATTTTGCCTATGTTTTCTTCTAGAAATTTTATGATTTTCCATTTTATATTTATGTCTATGATTAATTTTGAGTCAATTTTTGTGAAAAATGTAGTCTGTGTCCAATTTTTTTTTTTTTTTACAAATGGATGTCTGATTATTCCAGCACCAGTTTTAGAAAAGACTTATCTTTCTACATTGACTTTCCTTTGCTCTTTTGTCCAAGATTGGTTGACTACATTTGTATAGGTCTATTTCTATACTTTTTATTTTATTCCATTGATATATATATCTATCCTTTCACTAAAATATTGTCTTACTTATTGTGACTTATTGGTAAATCTTGTAGTCTTGTTCTATCAGTTCTCCAACTTTGTTAATCTTCATTGTTGTATTGACTATCTGGATCTGTTATCTTTTCATATAAACTCTAGAATTAGTTTGTTGATATCCACAAAATAGCTTGCTGATGTTTTTATTGGAATTGTGTTTAATCCATAGATCACATCTCAACAATATTGATTCTTCCTATCCACAAACATCCTATCCTAGACAGCATATTAAAAAGCAGAGACATTACTTTGCCAACAAACATCTGTCTAGTCAAAGCTATGGTTTTTCTAGTAGTCGTGTACTGATGTGAGAGTTGGACTATAAAGAAAGCTGAGTGCTGAAGAATTGATGCTTTTGAACTGTGGTGTTGGAGAAGACTCTTGAGAGTAACTTGGACTGCAAAAGATTCAACAAATCCATCCTAAAGGAAATCAGTCCTGACTATTCATTGGAAGGACTGATGTTGAAGCTGAAACTACAGTACTTTGGCCACCTGATGTAAAGAGCTGACTCATTTGAAAAGACCCTGATGCTGGGAAAGATTGAAGGTGGGAGGAGAAGGGAACGACAGAGGATGAGATGGTTGGATGCCATCACCGACTCAATGGACATGAGTTTGAGTAAACTCCGGGAGTTGGTGATGGACAAGGAAGCCTGGCGTGCTGCAGTCCATGGGGTTGCCAAGAGTTGGACACGACTGAGTGACTAAACTGAACTGACATGTTGTTATTCAGTTCAACTATATTCATTCTCAACTGCCTGCTGGATCTACTCATTCCTAAAGATATGGTGTTAAAGTCTTCAATTATAATAGTGGTGGTGGTTTAGTTGCTAAGTCATGTCCAACTCTTGCGACCCCGTGGACAGAGGAACCTGGCAGGCCACAGTCCATGGGATTCTCCAGGCAAGAATGCTGGAATGGGTTGCCATTTCCTCCTCCAGGGGATCTTCCCAACCCAGGAATCAAACCTGGGTCTCCTGCATTGTAGGTGGATTCTTTACCAACTGAGCTACAAGGGAAGCCTTCAATTTGGGTTTATCTATTTTTTCTTTGCAGTTTAGTCAGTTTTTGCCTCAGGGATTTGGATGCTTTGCTGTTAGGTGTATACACAAGTATTGTTATGTCTTTCTGGAGAACTGATCCCTTTAGCATTATGTAATACCATCTCTTTATCCCTGATAAATTTCCTTGCTCTGAAATCTGCTTTGCCTGAAATTAGTATAGTGACTCCAGCTTTCTTTTGATTACTGTAGCATGGCGTAGTTTCTCCACCCTTTTACTTCTAACTGTCTTTAAAAACAAACAAGCAAAAAACCCTTTTAAACCTGTGCTTTATATTTAAAGTGGATTTCCTGAAGACAACATATAGTTGGGCCTTGTTTTTTTAATCTCCTGGCAATTTCTTTTTATTGGTGTAGATTATTCACACCATGTTTATAATTGTTTCTATTTTCTCCACTTGACTTTCATACTTAATTTTGAATTTGTAATTTTGTATTCTTTATCTTGAAGGAAACCTCTTCAGATCTGTCAAAACCTGGGAGCCACCCCTGCCCAGCATGTATTCAGTAACAATAGAAAAGCTGCATGCCAGTCCTGGTGGGACAGAAGGGATGCAGGAATGGAAGATGGAGCTCTACAGTACATGATGCACCAGATCTGTGCTTGGTGAGTGCAAAAGAACCAGACAAGACAAACTCTTCAGCCAGTGAAAGTGTTTCTGCAGTCCAGTCCTGACAGCAAGAGGCGGGCCACCCTCCTGCCTTTGAGCTAGTCCAGAGTGGGCGTGACTTATGGGTACTCGGGTTCATTTCTTGGCTGCCTTAGTACCCGCCCCCCCCCCCCCCCGCGCCGCGCCCAGCGCAGTGTTGCCATGACGACCGTGGCTGGGTAGCCGCAAACTCTGTTGGAAATTCTTGCTGCAGGTTGAGGACCCGGTACCTGTTTGCAGGGGCTCAGTTTCCCAGGAATAAATGGGAACAGTAGGGATGGCAGGGTTCTGTAGGCTTTTTCCGTCCAAATTCCAGGCGTTTAGGGGCCTGATGGGCTGCGTGGCCCGGCGCCCCTACTCGGGCCTCCGCGCGCGCCCCTCCGCCAGCTCCCGGCGGGGAAGCGACTCCGCATGTCCACAGAAAACCTTCTGGCGAGCCAAGAGCCCTCAGGCTTAAGCTCAGCTTTCCCCGTGGGGTGTTCATTTTGGATCACTGCGTTTATTTGCTGCCATTCATAATTAACTTGAAGGAGCGGAGATGGGGAGGTGGGCTTTCTATCTGAAGGAGGCTCTAGGCTTGCAGATCTACTCAATGTTTTGTCGTGAGGCTGCGGCCAGAATGACCTGAACCCTCAATAACAGAGCTTCTGTTTTCTTTGTAGAGCCATGGGCAGCAAGAAAAAAGAAATTGCCCTGCAGGTAAGTCTCAAGGCGAAGTTGGCTTCCAGCAGTTGATTGGGGTGGAATAGAGGGCGGGGAGGATAGTCTGGAATGGGAAGTACAGTATAAAAATGACTTCCCTGGTGGTCCAGTGGTCGACTCTGTGCTTCCATTGCAGGGGGTACGGGTTCTATCCCTGGTGGGGGAACTAAGATCCCATAAGCCGCACAGTGTGAGCAAAAAATAAAAATTAAAATGTACTATTAAAAATGTAGCATATAACAGTGTTCACAAACTTGAATATTGTACCCTTCTGCCTTAAAGGAATAAAAGCTTATCTTGACCTCTAGTAATGACAATTTTTTGTGTGTGCACTTAAATATAAACAGGAGGAGGGCATGGCAACCCACTCCAGTATTCTTGCCTGGAGAATCCCATGAACAGAGGAGCTTGGCGGGCTATAGTCCCTAGGATTGCACAGAGTCGGACACAACTGAAGCAACTTATGCATGCAAATATAAACATATAATCATAAACTTGGATAAAAGCTGCTTATGTTTATAATGCTTATGCAACCATGAAACTGAAACAAGAATTAAAATAAAACAAAAAATAGCAAGAAAATATGAATCAGTATAATTCGATCTCACATATATTTTGTTGAGGTATAGTTACGACTTGCTGAGAGAATACATTATAAGTTCTTAGAGTCTGGGCATATGTCTGTAACTGTGCCCTCTCTGAAGACCCACTTCTCCCATCACTGTTTTCTTAAAATCATTTGCTTATTCAAAAAATGTTTTGATATTTTATGCACTACACTTTCCTTTACTTCGTTTGCAGCTGTGACAAGTGAATTGATAAGACAATAACTACTTATTGTCCTGGCCCTGGACAATAAGTACTGGTTGATTCTAAAGTGATGGTAAAAAAAAAAAAAGCAGGCATGGAAGGATGCTGGATGGAGGGCTTTATCATCATAAAGTAATATGGGTGCCTTTTAAAGTAAACTTAAAATTTTTTCATGGTCAGGTCCTAGGCACCTCTCAGTAGATGGGCAGTGGTCTCCAGGCATCTGACTTCTCCTTTATTGTTCTCTGTGGCATTAGCACTTTACATGTGAATTTGCATGTGATTTTTAAAAAGAAGAAAGCAATATCAGGCTAATGATAGTGTGTAGGGGGCTGGATGGGCAGGGAAGGGAAGAGTTTTGGTCTGGAAGTCGAAGATTTGATGCAGTTCTTCATTCTTCTGGGACTTCGGATAAATCACCTAACTGCTCTGGGATAGAGCTTGCACATCTGTGGAAGGACATCGTTGGGTGAATTATCTCTAAGGGGCTTCCAGCACTGAGATTTTAGTACTCTAGAATTATGAGGCTTTTTCTGTGTCTGTAAATCAATTCTAAGCACCTGGTCCTATCATTTATTGCTGTGAACAATTTCCTCAACCTCTCTGAGCCTCCTTGTTCTTTGTGTAAACAGGAGGGATGATACATACATGGCAGAGCTGTGATGAGACTCCTTCAGATATGTCCAGGCTTGTGGCTCTAAAAGTTTGGCCCCATATGATTGTCTCTTCATGTGTCTATGTCTGATATTCCCTTGGAGAGTAATAACATTTGTTATCATTTTTTTCTTCATGCATATTCCCTAGAGCTCTGAGTTCATTGTGGTGCTCAAAGGAAGTACTCCCTTTTGCTGAGGCAGGGGGTGGGGGGTCGCTATACACTGAGGCCTCTGTGTAAGCATTGCTTCTCTACCAGGTCAGTTCCTTGAAAACAGTGTTCTAGGGTCCACCAACCAGGAACCCTGTCCTCTCCCTAGGTAAAACTATTTGGGTTCCTCAGTTGACCCAATATTCCCAGCAATATAACTCCTAGGTATTTACTTACTGAAGACAAATGAAAGGGTGAATGCAAAAGATTTAACAAGAATGTTCCTAAGTCTTTATTCATAAGAGCTCCAAATCATCTATCAAGCAGAATGTGATGTCATACAATGGAACGTGCTCAAGAATAAAAGTGAACAAAGTACTGAGATACAATTACACAGATGAATGCCCAAAATAGCTGAGCAAAACAGACCAGCACAAAACAAGACTTGCTGTACTACTTCATTTATATGAAGTTTTAGAATCAGTAAAATTAAGTTGTTATGACAGAAAGCAGGTTACTGTTTATCTGAGGAGAGGAGCAGGGAGTGACCGGGAGGAGACCAGAGGGAACTTTCTGGGGAAATGGAATGTTCTGTATTGTGATAGAAGTGTGGTTACCTGGGTACATGCATTTGTTAAAACTCTCATGTGTAACAGTTTCATTCTGTATGTCTCACTGTATATAATTTATACCTCCATACAATATAAAAAGACAAAAAAGCAAAAACAAATGAGTACCTCCCTGTACATAAATTCAGATAAATGTCAAAGTTTAATGTTGAGTCAAAACACAAATTGCAAAAGAAGATCTTCAATATGATACTGTTTATGCCTATTTGTGTACACAAAACAATTTTATATATTGTTTTGGCAAAGTAACAAGTAAAAATGATTTTTTTAATTTAAAAAAATTTAAAATTTTTGGCTGCGCTAAGTCTTCATTGCGACATGCAGGCTTTTCTCTAGTTGCTGCCCATGGGAGGCTACTGCAGTTACACAGCATGGGCTCCAGAGGGCACGGTCTCAGCAGTTGCCTCCTGTGGGCCTCTCTAGTTGTGGTGCCTGGGCTTAATTGCTCCAAGGCATGTGGGATCTTAGTTTCCTGATCAGGGATCAAAGCCATGTCTCCTGCAGTGGAAGGTGAATTCTTAACTACTGGACCACCAAGGAAGTCCCAACAATTTTTTAAATGAGATTTTCTTGGAGGCAGGAGGAGAGAGAGGAGAAAAGAAGACCGGGCAAAGAGGGAAGCTTTAGCTGTATTTGTAAGTATTTCATTGAGAAAGAGACGGAGAGAGAAGAGAGAGGCCTGATTGATAGACATTAGTAGATAACCTAGAGCAAATGCACCAGATTGCCTCCCCATTGGTACCTTCAGTAATACAGCATTTGTTCTTCTCTGATGCTAGGTCAACATCAGCACCCAAGAAGTCTGGGAGGAAATGCTCAGTTCCAAAGGACTAACTGGTAATTTAAGATGATTTTTTAGACTCATTCTTTTCAAAATTCCTAAATGGCATATTGAACCATGGAGGGAAAACCTGCAAAGAGCATCATTTCCCTATAACCTTGAATTTCATAAATAAAGAAGAAGGCAATTCTTTTGTGTATATATACATATCTGGTTTCAACATCTGTTAGTCCAATTCAGGAAACTAGTCAGTACTGCTGGATAGCAGGGTTCCCTTGTTTTAGAGCTGATTGTCATGCTCAGGGCATATTTGGTATTAAGGAACAGAAACCTCTTCTAACTACTTGAGGCACAAAAGGGGAAGGGACTGAATAGGGGATCTCTTGGCTCAAGGGCTGGAAGGAGAGCCAGGTAGCCCAAGAGAGTAGAACCAGGGTCTACACAGTCACTAGGAAACTGCACAGCCTCCTGGTCCCCTACCCTCCTTGGATCAATATCTACTGCTGAGTAACAATTTACCCTAAAACTTAGCAGTCTATAGCACTCAAAATTTATTATCCCACAGTTTCTGTGAACCCAGAATCCAGGAGTTGCTTAGGTGGGTGCCTTTGGCTTGGGGTCTCTCACCAGGCTGCAGCTAAGGAGTCAGACCAAGAATGTCAAGGCTCAACTTAGAATTTAACTTACTTCCAAACTTGGTCATGTGGCTTTGGCAGATCTTCAAAGGTCACTTCCAAGTCCATTCCTGTGGCCATTGCCAGGATATAGGTCCTTACTGGCTGTTGGCCAGAGATTCTTGCCATCAATTTCTCACAACATGGTAGCTTCTTCCCCCCAGCCTCTCCACCCAAAGTAGGGAGAGAGGAAAAGAGAGAGAGAGCAAGTACACAAGAGAGGTGAAAGTCACAGTCTTCATGTAACCTAATCTCAAAAGTAACATCCCATCACGTTTGCCCTGTTTATTTCTTAGAAGCTCTGGGTCCAGCCTGCACGCAAGGGCAGAGGACCACACAAAGGTGTGAATCCTGGGAGACAGGGCCCACTGATGGCATCTTAGAGGATGCCCAGCACAGCTGCTCCCCACTCTTCCTTTCTCCACTTCTTTTCTTCTAGAAGGGCTCTATTTTTGTGTCTGGTCAGTTCTCTCTATCAATGCACCTGCTCTGTCAACTTGTATCTGCTCTCATCTCTCTCCTTCACTGCCCCCCACACCAGGACTTAAGCACTCAAACCCCCATCCCTTATCCCTCTCTTAAGACTCAGTTTGTCTCTGCAGCCCTGTCACCCACTGTGCCCTGGGGTGTGTCCTGGCCTCCAGCCTGTTTCCAGCACATGCCACTAGTTTCCCCACTTCCTCACTCATATCCATGTTGTTCCTACTACCTGGAGTATCATGGTCCCCCAACAGACTGTTGAAATCTTTCTCCATCTCAGACAGCTCTAAAGCAACCTCCTTGAATGAAATCTTTCCTGAACCTCTATGTGGTCACTTCCACCTGGTGTCTCTAGGGCATCTGGGGTGGGACTCTGTCTCAACCTTCTAGCACACAGCCAGCCTTGTGTGGCCCCTGTGTGGCTGGACATTCCATGCCTGTACCCAGGCTCTAGACACAGGGCCGTTGTCTTTTCATCTCTATCTGGAGCACACGTGTCCAGGCCTGGGCTGAGTGGGTACTTAATAAATGCGGTTGCATTGATCCAGGATGGGGTGTGAGTCTGGCCACACTCTGTTACTTCAGGGGTTACAAAGTTTTGTTGGTGGTGCCAGGTCTTAACTATTTTGTCCATATGGCTTGTCTGTGCAATCAGAACACAGCTCCCAGGCAAAACTTCTATATCTTTAACAACAAACTCATAAGAAAGTGAATTTATTACTACTCATAAGTAAGAAAACCACAAACTCATCATATTTTGAGGATTTGCCATGTTCCAGACATGCTACATGATCATAGCTGCCATCTGTGGCACGTGGAATTGTTGAGCCCAGTGCTAAGCGCAACACGAGGGAATCATGTGGACTGAAGGCAGCAGGGGCTCATCTGCCCCATTCATCAGGCAGTCTCAGGAAGAAATGAATCTTTCTAGAGCCAGCAGAGATTTGTGCCCAAAGTCAAGCACCATCTTGGAACTCTGGCTGGCTCACTTCCATCTGCCTTCAAACATGCAAAAGTCTATTCAGGTTTGCGCACACACAGACACACCCCACCTCCCTTTTCATTTCTCTGCCATTTCTTTCCTTCCTTCTCTGTTTCCTGCCATCCAATCTCTTCATATAGCTTCTCCCCAGTCCCCAGTCCCTTCTCCCCCATAACCATCACAAGTGTGATTTTGTCCCTAGCACTCCTCGGAGAGCCAGGGAGTGCAAGAGGAGATGGGAAGTTGGTACAAATGACTGGGCTGACCTATCAATGGAAATCCTGCATAGACATTGGTAGCTAACTGTGTCCCAGTTTTTTTTTTACCTGCCAGAGCTTGAACCTGCTTTCCTTGGTGGGCTTGGATACAGGGTCATCTGAGTCTTCCATGACTTTTCCCCAATATGACCCAATGCCTTTCTCTCCCATTACTGTGGTCTCCTGAAATTGCTCAACTGTGAAGCTGTCATCCTTAAGGAAGCCCAGAGCTTCACCCTCTGCCTGGATGCTAAGGACCAAATCCCTCTGTCTTGCCCCTGCTGGTGTCTAACTGCCTTTGGGACCATTTGGCTTAGACTCTCTGGATGGCACTGGAAATACAGCATATCTGGAATTAGTTCACTTTCCTCCCTCCCCAAACACTCTTTCCCTGCCTTCACTCAGTTCTTTTTCTCTGCTGGGCTCAATGGTGGGTCTTTCTCACACCCGCAGGACTGTCGCCCCCCAGTCTTTCCACTTCCTTTTCAAAGTCTCAGGGATTCTTCCATTCCTTCCATCCCTCCCTTGACACTACCACCCCTGTGTCTGGCTTCCCCATCCCTCCCAAACCCAGTCTGATTCTCACTATCTCTGCAAAACTATGTTGCTTAGCTGAACTGACTCATACTCTTGAATTTGTGCATCTTCATTGCTAGAGTCATTGAAAACGCATGAACTATGGCATCAGACAAACCTCAGTCCAAAACTTGGTTCTACTCCATGAGAATTTTTGTTTTACCTTGGGTTGGTTATTTCATTTCTATTTCTATGGTAGGATAAAAATACCTATTCTGCTGGATTTTTCTGAGAGAAAAGCCAAGTGCAGATGGCTTAGTAAATATTAACTCTCTTTTCTAAAAATGTACTGTGAGTCCTCATTGCCTAGTAAATCAGGATGGAGCTCCTCAAACCCACATTCCTTGCTTGTCCAGTGTTCTCTGTCACCACTTCCCACAGCCCAATCCTAGTGGCCCCTGTACACCCCTACCATGCTTCCCACCATGGGCTCCCTCTCTGCCCACCCAAGCCTGGCATTTCCACAGTGTCCAATGCAAGTCACCCCTCTACTGGGTAACCTCTTCCCAATTCCTACAGTACAGTGTTAGTGCTGCCAGAGGCTATGCTAACTTCAGTCATGATAATTTAGGGAACTCCTTTGCAGTCCAGTGGCTAGAACTCGGTGCTTTCACTGCCAAGGACCTCGGTTCAACTGCTGGTCAGGAAACTGAGATCCTGTAAACCATATGGCACTGCCAAAAAAAGGAAAAAAAGATAATTTATACCATGTTTTATTAATAAATGTTCTCATATGATGTGAAAAATTGAAATGTGAACCTTCAAAAAGTAAAATCACAAATTGCATGCTATTAAAACTGGCAGAGCTGAGAGTTCATAAGCAGTGCCCGTACTCCCTCCCCATGACCATGCACTCCTGCTGCTGAACAGAAACGGCTCTGCTGGCATGAACTCCGACTGCTGAGGTCTTCATGAAGATATCCTTTCTCTAAAATGTGACCATTAGGACGTCACCATCTAGCACTTACTCGCAGTGTCTGACTGGGCTGGGTGGGTCCTATGTGTGTCCGCTGCACATGAGTTGGCTTTGTTGCTTAGCTTCTTGCAGGCCTCGAGGTCTAGTGCTGTCAGACAAGAGAGTCCCTCCTATCCAGTCCCTGCCACACTCCAGAGACCAGGACCAAGACAGAAACAGGCACCCCAGTTTCCACCTAGGTCTCTCTTAGGTTCACTGTCTGGGAGAACAATGTTGATTTGATAGAGTAGGTAAAATTCCCCTTTACCCAAAGCAAGTGGCTTTTAACTTGTCAGGAGGAAAGGGTAATGCTGTGTTTATTAGCTAAGAGTTGATTGTATGTTGACAGGTCACCTACTGTTCCTTTTAGAAGGGATACTTTCAGTCCAATTCAAATAGTTACAGAGGGCCTGTCTGTGCTAGGCCTGCAAACTCCTTGTGGTAAAGGATGCATGTTAAGTAAGTGATTTTCACTCTACTCACTTCATTGAGCTTAGAATTTGGAACACTGAGTTCATAAAGGAATGCTGTATTTCCACTCTTGCACATGCTCTGCTGGGAGAATAAATCCTCTTAACAGCAATTGGGGCTTCCCTTGTAGCTCAGTTGGTAAAGAATCTGTCTGCAATGCAAGAGACCTAGGTTCAGTCCCTAGGTTGGGAATATACCCTGGAGAAGGAAATGGCAACCCACTCCATTATTCTTGCCTGGGAAATCCCATGGACAGAGGAGCCTGGCGGGCTACAGTCCATGAGGTCACAAGAGTTGGACATGAAGGACTAAACCACTAAACTACCACAGCAAATAAAGATGGCTATCGGAGTGGGTGGAAATCTGCTGGTGTCAATTTTGCCTGACATTGCCCGGGGCTCCGGCTTCTTGGTTCTCCGCAGTTGTTGACGTCTACCAAGGCTGGTGTGGCCCCTGCAAGCCCGTGGTGAGCCTCTTCCAGAAGATGAGGGTGGAGGTCGGCCCGGACCTTCTGCATTTTGCATCAGTAAGATCCTCTCTCAGCAGAATGTCGAACAACGGTTGCAAAAAAACTTAAACATTGAAAAACAGGAACAGGAAGCCTGAGGGGCCTTTGGCAGATCATGGAGCAGGCAGATCCGTTGTGGAGTTTCTGCTGATGCCAGTTTCTCAAGGGAGGAGGTTTCCTGCCTACCCCGCCTCCCGCAGTCCGGCCACCCCTGGCGCTGGAGCGGGGACTGCTCGGCTGCTCTGAGGCCAGTGCTCCTCCATGTCTCCCGGACACTGTGAAGCCTGGAATCTCACTTCCAGAGCACAGGGTTTAAGATCTCTATCCTTGCCCCTTAAAGGGGACTTTCAGCAAGTTTCCTTGGGTCGGTGGATGGAGATGGGAATCACTTCCGGAGACGCCGGAGGAGCTGCAAGGGGTGAGGCTCAGCCAGTGAACACAGGAGCGACGCCCCCCCGCGATAACTCTGGAGAAGCTGGGCCTCCGGGGCCTGCCCTCCTCCTGGGATCCGCTGGTGAGGCTTCGGTGGAGGAGCGCAGGCGGGGCCTGAATCCGACCTGGGGGCAGAGCTCAAGGACCCTCCTGCGTCCCAGCCACTAGGAGCAGACGCGGGATGGTAGCGGAGGACCTCCCTTGATCCGGAGCAGGAGAAGCTGTCATTTCCTCCTTATTTTATTCCTCAAAACACTACACTAGCAACACATTTTACCCATATGTTGACAGGACACTTGTTAAGGTTCTGATAAAAAGATATTAGAAGGCGCAGCATGAGAGTGAAAAGCCAGGGCTCCACCTGGGGAGGGCATCACTCGTGTGTGTGTGTGTGCGCATGTGTGTGTGATGTGTGTGGCGAGTTGTGTGTAACATATGTGTGTTATGTAGTTTGTATTATGTGTGATGTATGTGCACGATGTGTGTTACGTGTAATGTATGTGTGTGGTGTGTGTGTGTGATGTAGTGTGTGACTTATGCGTAATGTATGTGTGTGATGTGATACGTGTGTTATGTGCACTGTGTGTGGTGTGGTGTGTAATGTATGTGTGTTGAGTGGTGTATGTGTGGTGTATAATGTATGTGTGTGCATGTTGTGTGGTGTGTGTGTGTATGTGGTATATGGTATGTAGTATTGGTGTGTGTGGTGTGGGGTGTGGGGTGTGTGTGTTTTGTGGGGTGAGGAATATGTGTGTATGTGATGTCTGTGTGTGGTGAGTGTGTTGTGTGTGTGTATGTGGTATGTGGTGTGGGGATGAGATGTGGGGATGTGTGTGTGTGTCTGTGGTATGGGGATAAGGGGTATGTGTGTGTGTGGTATGTGGGGGGGTGTGATGTGTGCATATTGTGTGGGATGAGGGGTATGTGTGTATGTGATGTCTGTGTGTGGTGCGTGTGGTGTGTGTGTGTGTATGTGGTATGGGGATGAGGTGTGTGTGTGTGTGTGGTATGTGAGGGTATGTGGTGTGTGTGTGTTGTGTGGGATGAGGGGTATGTGTGTTTGTGGTGTCTGTGTGTTTGTATGTGGTATGTGATGTGGGGGATGAAGGGGGTGTGTGTGTGTGAGATGCGTGTGTGATATGTGTGTCCCACGCAGTTCTCCCATCACCCTGTTGACCATCTCTTTCCTTTAGGCAGAGGCAGACTGTCTTGATGTGCTCGAAAGATACCGAGGGAGGTGCGAGCCAACCTTTCTGTTTTATGCCGTGAGTACCTTTTCAGTCACGGATGGTCCCATGGCTGCACCCTTGAGGGTTCAGAAGGACGCCTCTCACCAAGAGCCCACACTGCTCCCAGCAAAAGGTGCTGGCTTCTCCTGACTCTTTATTGTTTGGCCGAGGACCAATGCCCTCAATCACAGCACTGCTTGAGGGCAGAACCCTGGGGAGTCACTCCGGGCTGCAGGCCTCTTGAGGGTTGGACTCGGGACAGAGGACAATCCCCTCGAATGCCTGTGCACCTTCTAGCTCGTGAGCACTCTTGACTGAAGACTCACTCCCAGCACAGAGTTTGGCGAGTCCCACTGTGCTCCACAGAGGGAACATGAATGCTCCTGTATTTACCTTTGTTTCATCATTAAATGTGAAGATATGTTGACATAAAGTTGGAAATGAGAGGGTCGATGGATGACAACCAGTGGTCCAGCATTTGCAAGACGGCCTGGCTGCCTTCAGCTATGACATCCACGTGGGGCTCCCGGCCCCCAAAGGCCTGCCATCTCACATCTGGCTCCTGGCTTTAGGTCACCTGCCAGGCCCTGAAGACAACGGGTTGATTTCCTCCTCCTGACTCAGTGCAGCGCTCCATCACACAGTCAGGGCAACTGGGGTCTGCTCACCAGGGCCAGGGTTGTTTACCTTGGAAACCTTCGGGCTCCTGCCCTCAGCAGCAAGTCTCACAAGTTGGAAGCTTCTGGTGAAACCTCATTTGAGCTTCGGCCTTCAGGAGGGAGATTGAAGTTATCTGATGGTGGGGGAGGGAGGGGGAGCAGGAGATGCTGAGATGGACATGCCCCCAGCCACATGGCATCAGAGCTCAGTGGCAGAAAAGGCATCATTACCACAGTGGTTGGCTTGCCTGAGCCTGGAGCATGTGGATTAAAGCATCAGTGGTAATGGCCATGTGGGGACACGTGGAAACTTGTCACCATCGTCACACAGAGGTGGGATGGGTGGGATGGAGACAGAAGGAGGACCCAGTGTATGTGATGGTCTGTGAGTGACAGGCATGCAGACTCCTGAAGAATCAAAGATGGGAAGCTCCAGTTCACTGCAAACAGCACCTCCACTGTGAGGTTCACCCTCATCACCCCAGATGGAGTTGGGAATTGATTCTTGCCCCAAATCCCAAGCACCCCTCTTAATGCAATGGTCTTATGCTGTCATCGTTGTTTCTCTGACACCACCATCTCCCTCCCCGCTCCACACCCAGCTCACTGAGGGTGGTGTCTGTGTCTTTCCATGTTTAGGGTTTACGTTCTGTGCCTCTGTCTTGGTGTTGGGCATAGTAAGTGCTCAGTTGATACTTGTTGGATGAAGGAGGCACAGAGAGTCCATACTTAGTGACTCACAACCTATGGCCCTGGTCCTCCCCCACCTAACTCCCCGCTGCCCTCAAGGAAGTTTTGAAGGGAGCAGGGGCATGGGGTAGGGGGCAGAGAAGTGACTGGAGGCTGTGGGCGTGGGGTCCATGGACCTTGACCTTGGGCACACTCCCAAACAAAGCCCTTGGACACTCGCCAACTCTTGAAAGAGGTTGCTGTCGTGTGAACTGAGCAGGACCTCTGTGCTGTGTTCCAGGGAGGAGAGCTGGTGGCAGTGGTGAGAGGAGCGAATGCTCCACTGCTGGAGAAAACCATCCGTGAGCAGCTGGAGGCAGAAAAGAAGGTGCTGGCTGAAGGCAGAGAACGGCGAGTGGTAAGTGGCCAGGCCAGCAGGTCACGCCCCTGCCCCACCAGTGTCCTCTTTATCCCTGGAAAACTGCAGTAAATGCCTGTCTGCTCAGGGGAGGTGCAAGGCCCACTAGGAAGTCGTTGAAGAAGTCCTCTTCATCCAGAACACTTTAGTGTCTCATCTATTTCTCACTCATCCCCACTTGATCTCCCAACAGGGCTTTCTGTAACCCTGACAGTGAATTCAGGAATGAAAATGAAGTTATGGATCCAGGAGTGGGTTGGAGGAGTCAGCCTCAGGGGGACATCTCTCCTGGTGACCTGCCCTCCCCTCTCATTCCTGGGTTTTATTTGTGACCCTAGGGGGTTCATATCTTTAACTAGAAAGGGGTCATTACTTTGAGGAATAGGATCAGCAAGCACTGCTTGTGATTTAGGTACAATATTTTCAGGATAACATGGACTGTGAATTTTTCATAAAGAATTGGCAGCCTTTGAAAACTGACACCCTTTAGTTAGAAATATTTCCTGTGCTCTGAGCAGCTGCCACAGGAGGCTTAACGTTGTTCAGTGTCCAGTGTTCAAAATTTCACACTCAATTCCAAAGAGCAAAGCCCTGTTCTCATAGAATGGATTGGAATCAAATCATATATTTCCCCCAGAAAACTGGCAAATTTTCCCCAAGAAAGAAAACACCTGTGCCTCCTCCACAGATAAATGATCTGTCTTTACTACTTCCCCAGACAGTGTAGCCAGTTGCTTTCTATCTATTTGTATTTCAATTTTTCACTTGTCTGCTTGTCAACTCTCTGTTTCATCTTTCTTCTTCCTTAGTTTCTACTTGATTTGAACAGGCAGACTCTAAACCTTAAGATCAGCATGGATTTCCTTGTGTTCAGTTGCTCTCACCCTGTACCACCATCCAGTTACTCAAAAGGACCTTGAAAAGTTTCCAAGACTGATAATCTTGACCCTCTTCTTTTGCTCTGCATTTGTAACCTTTACCTTCTTGGCTTCTGTTGGTTGTTGAAAGTCTTTGTGGAATTTTAATCAGCTATCTACTTTCTGTCCGTAACCAATTTGTACTAGGTTAAAGATGAAGCTCTTTCTGATGAAGATGAATGCTTTTCTCATGAAAAGAAGGATGGTGATGGTGAGGACCTGGGTGAGTACAGAACCAACAAGCAAGCAAAAGGCAGTGCAGACTTGGACTTGATGTGTTTTTAAAAAATATATATGAGTAGTAAGTTTATTGAATAATCTGAACCCTGGGAAAATAACTCATAAAACATTTCGTCTCCAATCACCTGACTTCAAACTTACTGTGTTAATCTCCCTCCTGTGCTTTAATGGCATCTTGAGTGTCTTTCTGATCATGTTCAACTATAACAAGTGTGACTTTCATGACTATAACCGAGCATCAGGAAAGGCTCTCTTAATAAAGTGGAGGGGAATGACACTAATAAGGTAAAGTAATGAGGTGCTGGGGTTTCCTTAGCCCTTATTTAAGAACTTGAGTTTCTTTACCCATTTTTCTCAAGTGTGAGGTCAGCTGTACTGAACCCCTTCCCTCCCCACAGCCCTGTACCCTCTTCCTCTTAGTCCCCAAGTATCAGCTCATGGATTTTACACTCCTGAGCATCACTGTTCTTCCTGAGGCTTTAATATGCGAACATCTTGATCTGACAGTGGGAAGAGAAGCTAGAAGTTAGAAAGGTTGTTGCTGGCAAGGTGACTCCTGATGGTCCCTGAGACACAAGAGGAAACCAGGATGTGGCTCAGGAGCTAAGCAGGAGAGAGGAGGAAGTTCTGATTACTGCCTGAATGAGAATAACTGCTATTTATGTGTGAATCACGAGGACTGTCTGAGATGGATTCTAATAAGGGATGTGGTGCAGTTTAGGAGAGCAAGAAATTTCAAGTGTGAAAGAGAAGTCAGTGATTTGGCTTCTGCAGGAAACACTTGTTGTCTCATTTATGGATTATCGCTTCTTCTCTTCCCCATTATTTTATCCTAAATCCAGTCTCTCCACTTAGGAAACTACACAAAGTCTGCCCTTGCCCTTAGCCTTCCACTCCTCCCAGCTCAGCTTCCCAGCTCAGCTTCCTGGTCCACACTCCTTGGGCCACCCTCTCCTCTGTCACTGCCCATCGGCGCTCCCAGGGCTCCAGTGACCTTCTTGGCACCAAATCCAGCAGGCAGTTACCAGTCAGCCTGTGGTGTCCTGCTGCGGGATTGGCTGCCGTCCACAGCGTCTTCCTACTCAAAACCCTCTTCTTGAGACTTCCCTGGTGGTCCAGTGGTTAAGATTTCACCTTCCAATGCAAGGGGTATGCGTTCAATCCCTGGTTGGGGAACTAAGATCCCGCATGTGCTAAGTCACTTCAGTCATGTCCAAATCGTTGTGACCTTATGGACTGTAGCTCGCCAGGCTCCTCTGTCCATGAGACTCTTCAGGTAAGAATACTAGAGTGGGTTGCCATTCCCTCCTCCAGGGAATCTTCCCAACCCAGGGATTGAAGCCGCATCTCTTATATCTCCTGTGCTGGCAGGTGTGTTCTTTACCACGAGTGTCACCTGGGAAACCCTAAGATCCCACACTCCTTGTGGCTCCAAAACCAAAACAGAAGCAATATTGTAACAAATTCAACTGAGACTTTAAAAATGGTCCACATAAAAAAACCCACAAAAACAAAAACACCCTCTTCTTGTCTGCTGTCTGAGACATCTCAACCTTTCTCATTTTCCTTCTCATTTTCTCTGGCCTGTCCACAGCCTCCCCGTCCTCAGCTTTTCTTTTGCTCTCTCTTCAGACTGGAGTTCTGGGGCTCCTGCTCTGGCCTCTTCTCTTCTCACCTTATACCTCTGGGTGGTCTCATTAATTGGTCAATTTATAAGGGGATTTAAAGTCCAAGGATTCATAGGATGTTAGAAACAGTGCTCATGGAAGAATGAACCGATTGGCTGCTTAACATGATCAGCACTTTTTCAGCCCACATTTTTGAGATTTTCAGAGTCAACACAACTGATGAGAAAGTCGAAAAGAGAAAATAGGCCATGGGGGTTATAGTCTGTGGACAGCGAGCAGAGCTCACCAAGGCCAAGTCCATACAAACAGGAATCCGACAGGGATGGGTTGGTGCACAGATGTGGGTTCCCCTGAGGCGTCTGTGGGCCTGAGCAGTGGACGGTGGCCATGCAGCATCTCCCTCACCACCACAGCTGCTTGGCCTGTGGACACAGCCACCCAGTAGCCTGGCCAGTGAGCTCTGACTGGTGCCTGGGCTCCAAACGACTAGGCGGCCGATTCTCAGGAGAATGGGACAGAGACAGAGGAGTTTGGTAGAACGTGCCAGCCCTGAGCAGACTTGGGGCCTGGGGAAGCCACCACTGACCACATGCTAGAAAGTCAGAAAGATGCACCTAGAGGAGAACACAGTTGGTTGCAGTTAGAGACCAAGAATCATGAGGGGGTGACAGAAAGGGACGAGAGTGTCCTGGCCTGCTTCGCCTCTGCTCCAGCTCTGTCCCCTCTCCAGGCTGACTTGGTTGTTTCTGGGTTTTGCTCCTGAGTCGTCTTTGATTTCCTTCTCCACCTCCCATCCTCTTCTCCCTCCCCACACTCTCCCTCCCAGTTCGTGTATCTTGCAGCCAGGCTGGGGTTGGGGTCTGGAGCCAGACCCCTGCATCCACTAGAGTCCAGGTCAGCAGAAGCTCAGCCAAGAGGCTGGGGGAGGGAGGCGGGGGCTGTGTGGAGCTGCACAGTCCCTTTGGAGGGCGTCCTGAGAGCCTCCTGTGAGTCCAGGGTCTGACAGCACCATCCCCGGCTTGTTGCAGTGTCATCAGAGAAGGCCTGCACCTTGGCCATCATTAAACCAGACGCGGTGGTCCATGGGAAGACAGATGAGATTATCATGAAGGTAAGAGAGACAATGGGAGACTTCTGAGTTGGGAAGATCCCCTGGAGGAGGGCATGGTAACCCGCTCCATTATTCTGGCCTAGAGAATCCCCATGGACAGAGGACCCTGGTGGGCCACAGTTCATGGGGTCGCACAGAGTTGGACATGACTGAAAGACCTAGCCCAGCAGCAAGAGAAAAGACATTTCCCTTACTGACTATCCTCGTGTCTTCTCTGGTGGAAAAACAGGGCTGGGGCATAGTGTAGCAGTGTCCTGGGGGAAGAGGCATCTAAGGAATTTAATAAAAATTTATTTAATTAATAATAAAATTAATAATTAAATAATTAACTGTTGATTATTAAAATTTGGTTTAATTAAAATTCTAGTGAAGTAAATCACAATATTTCTTTCTTTATTTTTGGCTGTGCTGGGTCTCTGTTGCTGTGTGAGGGCTCTTCTCTAGTTGCGGCACGTGGGAGTGATTCTTTGTTGCCGTGCATGGGCTTATTGCCGTGGCTTCTCTTGTTCTGGAGCACAGGTTCAGTAGTTGTGGTGCACGGGTTTGGCTGCCCGTGCCATGTGGGATCCTCCCAGACCAGGGATCGAACTCGTGTCCATGCACTGGCAGGTGGACTTCTTAACCACTGGACTACCAGGAAAGTCCTAAATGACAATTTTTAAATTGAATCAGGTCAGATATGATGAGAATGAAGGTCTCTGCTGCTTGTAATGTTGTCTTTCCATCATCTTTTACTTTCAACGCGTGGAAATGTGAATTCGTGTTTGCTTTCAGTTCAGTTCAGTTCAGTTCAGTTCAGTTTCTCAGTCGTGTCCGACTCTTTGCGACCCCATGGACTGAAGCATGCCAGGCTTCCCTGTCCATTACCAACTCCCAAAGCTTGCTCAAACTCATGTCCATTGAGTTGGTGATGCCATCCAACCATCTCATCCTCCGTCGTCCCCTTCTCCTCCTGCCTTCAATCTTTCCCACCATCAGGCTCTTTTCCAATGAGTCAGTTCTTCGCATCAGGTGGCCAAAGTATTGGAGTTTCAGCTTCAACATCAGTCCTACCAATGAATAGTCAGGACTGATTTCCTTTAGGATTGACTGGTTGGATCTCCTTGCAGTCCAGGGGACTCTTAAGAGTCTTCTCCAACACCACACTACAAAAGCATCAATTCCTCAGCGCTCACCTTACTTTATAGTCCAACTCTCACATCCATACATGGCTACTGGAAAAACCATAGCTTTGACTAGATGGACCTTTGTTGGCAAAGTAATGTCTCTGCTTTTTAATATGCTGTCTAGATTGGTCATAGCTTTTCTTCCAGGAGCAAGCATCTTTTAATTTCATGGCTTCAGTCACCATCTGCAGTGATTTTGGAGCCCCCAAAATAAAGTCTCTCATTGTTTCCATTGTTTCCCCATCCATTTGCCATGAAGTGATGGGATCGGATGCCATGATCTTAGTTTTCTGAATGTTGAGTTTTAAGCCGACTTTTTCACTGTCCTCTTTCACTTTCATCAAGAGGTTCTTTAGTTCTTCTTCGCTTTCTGCCATAATGGTGGTGTCATCTATATATCTGAGGTTATTGATATTTCTCTCGGCAATCTTGATTCCAGCTTGTGCTTCTTCCAGCCCAGCATTTCTCATGATGTACTCTGTATATAAGTTATATAACCAGGGTGACAATAGACAACCTTGACGTACTCCTTTCCTCATTTGGAGCCAGTCTGTTATTCCATGTCCAGTTCTGACTGTTGCTTCCTGACCTGCATACAGATTTCTCAGGAGGCAGGTCAGGTGGTCTGGTATTCCCATCTCTTGAAGAATTTTCCAGTTTGTTGTGATCCACACAGTCAAAGGTTTTGGCATAATCAATAAAGCAGAAGTAGATGTTTTTTGGGAACTCTCTTGCTTTTTTGATGATCCAACAGATGTTGGCAATTTGATCTCTGGTTCCTCTGCCTTTTCTAAATCCAGCTTGAACATCTGGAAGTTCACGGTTCATGTACTGTTGAAGCCTGACTTGGAGAATTTTGAGCATTAGTTTACTAGCGTGTGAGATGCGTGCAATTGTGCAGTAGTTTGAACATTGTTTGGCACTGCCTTTCTTTGGGATTGGAATGAAAACTGACCTTTTCCAGTCCTGTGGCCACTGCTGAGTTTTCCAAATTTGCTGACATATTGAGTGCAGCACTTTCACAGCATCATCTTTTAGGATTTGAAATAGCTCAACTGAAATTTCATCACCTCCACTAGCTTTGTTCATAGTGATGCTTTCTAAGGCCCACTTGACTTCACATTCTAGGATGTCTGGCTCTTTACCATATATGTGTGTTTATCTCCTTCAGATCCAGGAAGCTGGGTTTGACATTTTAATGAATGAAGAGAGAACCATGACAGAAGCAGAAATGCGACTTTTCTACCAACTCAGAGCTGGAGAGGTCAGCTTTTCAGTTTTCATTTATCCAACATGCTTGCATTTCTTTATCTTTCTCCAACTTTATGTTCATAGATTGATATTAGTTTGGGAGAAACTAGACTATTATGAAGAACAAGATTATGAACAGCAAGTGGGCCATGAAATTACTCTCAGCATAATGATTACAGGCTGTGTCAGGGAGACGTTGCTTGGTATACTCCCAAAGATTAGAGTTTGACTCCAACTTAAGTAATGAAATAAGAAATTTATTGGGGGGATACTCTGTGACTCCCAGAACTGAAGAAAGAAAGCTGAAGGAGTTGCATGAGAAGGTGTGGAGACAAGAAGAACCAAGGCAGGGGTATGGATTTCTGGAACAAAACCTCACAGGCCGTCACTTCAGGTGCTCCTGTTGGGTGACAGATCCAAGCACTTTCCATCTGTTTCTGCTTCTGACTCACCCACCTGGGAGACAGGGTCTCCTAGCCTGGGCCCCACCTCTCAGGTGGGGAGGGTGTGTGTGGGGAGGGGTGGATAGGCATTGTGGTTGTCGGCCAGACTAGGACTGAGTGAAATGGGGAATGGCTGCTCCCCAAAGGAACCTTAAGTGCTACTACTTGAAGAGGGGGGAAAGGTTGCAAGATGCTGCAAAGAAGTCTCAGCTGTATCCTCTGGTTTCCATGTGTGTGGTCTTCTAAATGCTGCTATCTAACTTCTTATAATTTCATGCTCAACCCCAAACATGTCATTTCAGAGCCTCATCTTCCTGCCTTTAAGTTATATCTGGGTTCTCTGTGTCTTTGGGTACCACTTCCCCTCCCTGGGGTCTTCCAGGGCATGCTGGCTGGTAGTGAGGCAGCTCACAGACCCTCTCCCATCCTGTGGGTGGGATGGGCCCCTGCGGCCCCTGGCCTGATTCACTCCCTTCCCTCCCTGTGCTAGGACACATTTGAGAAGCTGGTACATCACATGTGCAGTGGACCAAGCCACCTCCTGATCCTTACCAGGACTGAGGGCACCAAGGACGTGGTCACTGCCTGGCGAACCCTCATGGGGCCCTGTGACCCTCATGTGGCGAGGAGGGAGCAGCCTGACAGGTAATGTCACCAGTAATGATCCTTTCATGCATCTCAACACCTGCATCCAAGGAAGCTGAGAGCCCTGCTAGGGGTTCAGCCCAGAATTGTGGGTAACACAGAAGGCACTCTGCTGGCCACGAAGCTCCCTCTTTGTTATATGCTGGGGAGTCCCTGCCCTTTGTTATGTATTTGAGGAGACCCTGACGTCCTCCCTGTCTGATCCCACCCCAGCCCTTCAGAGGATGCCTCCTTGCTGCTGCCTCTTCCCCTCTTCTGAAGGCTGCTGTGGGGCCAGTCCTCACTGTTCTCTCTGTAGCAAAGGGTTTGTGGTCCCAGAGCCATCTGAAACCCTGCCTCAGGAAGGACAGGTCCCAGGGCTCACCCAGGCCTGCTGAGTCAGAGACTCTGAGTGGGGCCTAGGGATCGGCAGTGTAGACTCAGACCCCCAACCCTTATCCCCTACTCCCTACCCAAGATGTCCTGAGGTCCCCTAGAGTTTGAGCACCCTGTTCTGCACACAGCCCTAGGCTGCCTTGTTTGGCTCCCTGACCCTGTGTGAATGTTTAGCTTGACACCGCCACTGTCAAATCCACTGTCTTGCCTTTGAAGCTGAGAGAGGCCCTGCCAACAAGACAGACATTAGCAAGAGACTAAGTAACTGCAGTTGTACCTTATAGTTGTAGGGAGCTGGGAACATTCATGTTTGAGGCAGCAGGGGCTGGTGAAAGACAGCCCAGAGTTCAGATCTTAGGTTTTCTGAGCCTCAGTTCTCTCATCTATAAAATGGGGTTGTGAGCACCTATCTTGGGAGGCTGTTAGAGTGCTGTGGTTAGAATCTCTCTTCTTCCTCTTGCTAACTGTGTGGTCTTGGGTCATCTGTGCTTTAATCCCTCTGTCTTAATGCCTTCATCTGGAAAATGGGAACTACAATGGGAAAGGACCTGCCTGAGATTAAGAGAGAGAAAGAGGGAACTTGGAACACTGTTTGAGATAGAGGAAATCTTAGCAGTATTAGTATTATTTTAGGGAATCTTGAGGAGAAGGCAATGACACCCCACTCCAGTACTCCTGCATGGAAAATCCCATGGATGGAGGAGCCTGGTAGGCTGCAGTCCATGGGGTCGCTAAGAGTTGGACACGACTGAGCGACTTCACTTTCACTTTTCACTTTCATGCATTGGAGAAGGAAATGGCACCCCACTCCGGTACTCTTGCCTGGAAAATCCCATGGATGGAGGAGCCTGGTAGGCTGCAGTCCATGGGGTCGCTAAGAGTTGGACACGACTGAGCGACTTCACTTTCACTTTTCACTTTCATGCATTGGAGAAGGAAATGGCAACCCACTCCAGTGTTCTTGCCTGGAGAATCCCAGGGACAGGGGAGCCTGGTGGGCTGCCGTCTATGGGGTTGCACAGAGTTGGACACGACTGAAGCGACTTAGTAGTAGCAGCAGGGAACCTTAAGGGACTGATTATGCCAATCTGTATCAAGCCCTCAGCAGGGTGCTTGCCTAGCCCCCAGTAGTAACAGCTACAAAATGACAGCTCCTGGGCTCACACCATGACTCATGCATATTTACCCCCTTTTAAAAATATTTATTTATTTGGCTGCATCAGGTCTTAGTTGCCACGTGTAGGCTCCGGAGCACAAGAGCTTCAGAAGTTGTGGCACATGGGCTCTCAAGTTGTGGACATGGGTTTAGTTGCTCCATGGCGTGTGGGATCTTAGTTCTAAAACCAGGGATCAAACCCACATCCCCTGCATTGCAAGGCAGGTTTGTCACCAGTGGACCACCAGGGAAGTCCTGACTCATGCATATTTAAAGTGGGGGTCATGATGATCTCCATAGTCTCCCTCCCAGGGTTGCTGCACAAATCAAACAAGGTCAGAACACCACTGGTTACCATTATCCTTGATGCTGTTCCTGGCACTTCCAGCAGAGAAAGCCGCGTCACAGAAATGCTGCCTGTTGATGGGTAGCTGGTGGCCTTGTTGCCAGAGATCAAAACATTTCTTTTCAAATGAGACCTTTCTTGTACATTTTGCATACTGCCAGTCTCCGGGCTCAGTATGGCACGGAAATGCCCTTTAATGCAGTCCATGGAAGCTGGGACTTAGAAGACGCCCGTCGGGAACTGGCCCTGCTCTTCCCCAGTTTTCAGTTTTCAGACCAGATTCCAGAATCTGCCCCTCTGGGTAAGTCATCCAGGCAGATCTGGTCGTGTGTGTGTGTGTGTGTGTGTGTGTGTGTGTGATAGTTACTATGTGGTAACCACCTTCAGGAAAATCTGGGTAAGTCATCCAGGCAGATCTGGTCGTGTGTGTGTGTGTGTGTGTGTGTGTGATAGTTACTATGTGGTAACCACCTTCAGGAAAAACAGTCTTGTGTGTGTGTGTGTGTGTGTGTGTGTGTGTGTGTGATAGTTACTATGTGGTAACCACCTTCAGGAAAAACAGGGCCCCTTAGGAAACTTTAGCAACTGTCCTGCTGTTTTCAGAGTAACAGTGTTGCTTTTTAATGCCTCATTACATTTTTTGCTGCATATTTCACTTTGAAGCCAAACTCTTATTGCAAAGTTACTTTGCATTCTCCCCTGGAAACCACAGGAAAATGTAACTAACTTTTCAGAAGACAACTTCCAAGGCAGAGGCCAGACAGTCACTTCCTCCAAGCTCCACAGGCCCCACCAAGCCTTTGATGGGGCTGCCGAGAAATAGAGGGTTATACAGAAGTACCCTCCACCTGGAGCTGCTGTGGCTCTCGTATCCCTTAGCACCCACATTTGGGCTAAGTGTGCTGGGCTTTTTTGGAGGCACCCCTTCCAAATCAGAGTGAGAAACCCCCGGGGCTCAGAGCACATGTGACCTGCCCCACTCCAGGAGTGGGAGAACAAGGCCTGTGCTGCTCCTGCCGAGTTGCACATCTCTGTTTGAGCCTGACGTGAGGCGGAAGGGGCCGGGATTGAACATGCTGGGAAAAGCAAAGGATGTGAAGGTCGCCTTCTTGGGAGAGGGCTGCTTGCAGATCTGAAACAGTAATAACCTCTATGTCCCTGCATGTTAGGGGTTTTCACCCAAATGCTTCCCTAAATGTTTATGTTCATCATGGTCTCCTCAAGATCCACATCCAGCCAAGTAAGTATAAGTGGTCCGAAGGCAAGGAAAAGAAGGGTGAGAGCTGACCCCTGCTGGCCCTTGTTTAATCCTGGTGCAGCCTGCTGCTGGCTGAGGGACAACTGGGAGTGAGATGGAGTTTAGGAAGGAACTCTCCCTCTGGTGCGGGCGGTACTGGGAAGACCAGCTTGCCTTTAGGGTCCTGCCCTCACGGAGAGCCCTTGACGTGTGCTCAGGGGACCTCTTCATCCATTTGGGGTAGTGACTGGAACAAGTAGGTATGACTCTGGGTAAGGAGGAGAGGGAACTGGCTGGGGAACACTCACTGGGGAGAACTGGGAGAGTGTGTGCCTGACCTCCCGTGATAATGAGCTGAAGGGTCTGAGCCTGGATCACACCTGGGATAGGTGCACAGCTTTCCATGGGGATGACCCGGAAGTAGCCTGGTTGGGGTGCTAGTGTTCTGCCCCTTTTCTGATGTATGTGTTGCACCCTCTCAGCCGTCAGGACAAGAGTGTGCTTTCCGTGTACCCAGCACTTTTTCTGGGCTCTGGAGACAGACAGTCCTGGGTCTGAATCCCGCCTCTGCTATTTATTAGCGGAATAGTAGGGAAGGTTACTCTTTTGGACCTCAGTTGCCTGTCTGTGAGATGGAGGTGATGAGACCCGTTATAGCCCCATAATCATCATCATCTTTCTCAGAGGGTTCTTGTGACGCTCATAGCCTGGGGCCTGACACAAGTGCTTAGTCAGTGTCACTTCCTTTCCTAATTCTTCCCTAGTCCCTGACCCACATACTAGGACCTCTTTGCTGCTCTGTCCACCCTGACCCCTAGCTTCACCGTCTTTTTTTTTTTTTTCCACCGTCTGTCTTTCTACTGTTCTTTGGTGGACAGTCTGTGGGTGGGGGAGCAGGACTGGGCTGTTGTAAGAAGTCCTACAAAATGCCTGTCATCCCACAGGCCGTGAGGCTGAAGGAGCAGAGGGCCCCGGCAAAATGCTGTGCTCCCCGGAGGACATGGATGAGGCAGCCCATGACCAGGGCGAGGCCACAAGCTGAAGTCAGAATGCTTATAACTGCTGCACATAAGGAAACTTCTGGAACTGGAACTTCCTCTTTTGAGCACTAATACTTTCTTGATTTAGCTATCCTTCATGAATAAAAATAACGGTACCCACTTTCCTGCCTTACTAAATAGTATGAATGTGGAATATGTACTTTTGGGGGGCCATCTTTGACATTTTAGAAAATAAATGGACATCAGTCATTGAACTCTGCTGTGACACGATGTCATCTCAGGGGATACTTACTGAGCTAGAGGACAGTGTCTCCCCAGGAATAAATCTACATTATGGATGAAATGATTTTATTTTTTAGACAAAATTTTAAAAATTTATTTGCTGCGCCAGGTCTTATTTGCAGCACTTGGGAGCTTCAGTCTTCACTGTGGCATGCAGCCTCTTTAATTGCAGTTCTTAGTTGCAGCACACGGGATCTAGTTCCCTGAGCAGGGATCGAACCCAGGTCCCCTGCATTGGGAATGAAGTCTTAGCCAGTGGACCACCAGGGAAGTCCCATGGATGAAACAATTTTAAAGCTTAACTTGGTAACAGTGAACTTGAAATCAGTGCAATAGGACTGGACGTGACACTTCAGGGCTTATGGGGGCAGATATAAATCAGCTTTAATTCATGCCATGTGCCCTGGCTACAACGGGCAGTCCTGGAATAAGCTGATTCACCATCTGTGGTTCTCCATGAATCAGAGCATGTTCAGGAAACAGTGCTTGGGGGTTATATTTGGAACCAGGGTTCAACTGATTTTCTTAATGCCACTCCACCCTCATTTCTTGGGTTTCTGATTTTGGCTAAAGCTGAATTGTGTTTTATTTAAAAATTTTTTTTGTTTGGCTGCACCATGGGCTTGTAGGATCTTGGCTCCACAATCAGGGATCAAACCCCAGCAGTGAAAGCTCCCAGTCCATGGGGCCACCAGGGAATCACCAAAACTAATTTTAAAACCTGAGAGCTCCTCGTGGTGGCACCAGCTTTCACACAATTGCCTGGTTTAGTTGTCCCTTCATGGGTCACAGGAGCTGTTCAGTAACTATCACTACTCCTGTGAGTAGTAACATGCCAGCTACTCCTTCTTATCAGTTTGTTCTTTGGTTTATTTGTAAATGCACTGAGCTTGGGCATACTCTTTCCTCTCTGACTTGGGAAAAGGCTGTGTTCTTCTACACCATGAGGCAAATGGCTAGTTTTCTCATGAGGTGACTTTGTGCTTATGACCTGAGGAAGCTGTCTAAATGGACAGTTTGTGTCCACAAACTGTCTTTTATGGGCACACTACTCTGTCCTCCAGCCTGTAGCAAGAGGCCTTCGGGACTGGGGACAGGGACACAAGGATGAGTCAGGCTCTAGAAGGTTGGGATCAAGGCCCGTGACACTGGGTTCAGTTCAGTTCAGCCACTCAGTCGTGTCCGACTCTTTGTGACCCCAATGGACTGCAGCACGCCAGGCTTCCCTGTCCATCACCAACTCCCGGAGTTTACTCAAACTCATGTCCATCGAGTCAGTGATGCCACCCAACCATCTCATCTTCTGTTGTCTCCTTCTCCTCCCGCCTTCAGTCTTTCCTAGCATCAGGGTCTTTTCTAGTAAGTCAGTTCTTCGCATCAGGTGGCCAAAGTATTGGAGTTTAAACTTCAGCATCGGTTCTTCCAATGAATATTAAGGACTGATTTCCCTGAGGATAGACTGGTTGATCTCACTGCAGTCCAAGGGACTCTTAAGAGTTTTCTCCAACACCACAGTTCAAAAGCATCAGTTCTTCAGCACTCAGCTTTCTTTATAATCCAACTCTCACACACATACATGACTATTGGAAAAACCATAGCTTTGACTAGATGGACCTTTGTTGGTGAAGTAACATCTGTGTTTTATAATATGCTGTCTAGGTTCACCATAGCTTTCCTTCCAACAAGCAAGCGTCTTTTAATTTCATAGCTGCAGTCACCATCTGCAGTGACTTTGGACCCTCCAAAAATGAAGTCTGCCATTGTTTCCACTGTTTTTCCATCTATTTGCCATGAAGTGATGGGACCGGATGCCATGATCTTTGTGTTTTGAATGTTGAGCTTTAAGCCAACTTTTTCACTCTCCTCTTTCACTTTCATCAAGACGCTCTTTAGTTCTTCTTTGCTTTCTGCCATAAGGGTAGTGTCATCTGAGTATCTGAGGTTATTGATATTTCTCCCAGCAATCTTGATTCCAGGTTGTGCTTCACCCAGCCTGGCATTTTGCATGGTATACTCTGCATATAAGTTATATAATTAGGGTGACAGTATACAACCTTGATGTACTCCTTTCCTTATCTGAAACCAGTCTGTTGTTCCATGTCCAGTTCTGACTGTTGCTTCTTGACCTGCATACAGATTTCTCAGGAGGCAGGTAAGGTGGTCTGGTATTCCCATCTCTTGAAGAATTTTCCACGGTTTGTTGTGATTCACACAGTCAAAGGTTTTGGCATAAAATGAAGTAGATGTTTTTCTGGAACTCTCTTGCTTTGTCAGTGATCCATCGGATGTTGGCAATTTGATCTCTGGTTCTGCTGTGTTTTCTAAATCCAGCTTGAACTTCTGGAAGTTCTTGGTTCACATACTGTTGAAGCCTGGCTTGGAGAATTTTGAGCATTACTTTGCTAGTGTGTGAGATGAGTGCAATTGTGCAGTAGTTTGAACACTGTTTGGCACTGCCTTTCTTTGGGATTGGAATGAAAACTGACCTTTTCCAGTCCTGTGGCCACTGCTGAGTTTTCCAAATTTGCTGACATATTGAGTGCAGCACTTTCACAGCATCATCTTTTAGGATTTGAAATAGCTCAACTGGAATTCCATCACCTCCACTAGCTTTGTTCATAGTGATATTTCCTAAGGCCCACTTGACTTCACATTCCAGGATGTCTGGCTCTAGTTGAGTGATCACACCATCATGGTTATCTGGGTCATGAAGATCTTTTGTGTATAGTTCTTCTGTGTATTCTTGCCACCTCTTCTTAATAGCTTCTGCTTCTGTTATGTTCATACCATTTCTGTCCTTTATTGTGCCCATCTTTGCATGAAATATTCCCTTGGTATCTCTAATTTTCTTGAAGAGATCTCTAGTTTTTCCCAATCTATTGTTTTCCTCTATATCTTTGCACTGATCACTGAGGAAGGCATTCTTATCTCTCCTTGCTATTCTTTGGAACTCTGCATTCAGATGGGTATATCTTTCCTTTTCTCCTTTTCCTTTAGCTTCTCTTCTTTTCTCAGCTATATGTAAGGCCTCCTCAGACAACCATTTTGTCTTTTTGCATTTATTTTTCTTGGGGATGGTCTTGATCACTGCCTCCTGTACAATGTTACGAACCTCTGTCCATAGTTCTTCAGGCACTCTGTCATCAGATCTAATCCCTTGAATCTATTTGTCACTTCCACTGTATAATTGTAAGGGATCTGATTTAGGTCATACCTGAATGGTCTGGTAGTTTTCCCTACTTTCTTCAACTTAAGCCTGAATTTGGCAATAAGGAACTCACGATCTGAGCCACAGTCAGCTCCCGGTCTTGTTTTTTGCTGACTATATAAAGCTTCTCCATCTTTGGCTGCAAAGAATATAATCAAATAATCAATCTGATTCTGATACTGACCATCTGGTGATGTACATGTAGAGTCTTGGTGTTTCCCACGACCTTGGGTCACCTCTGGATGGCAAGTTGCCTGCCTGGCGTACTCGGCACCATCAGTACAGGCCCCGTGAGAACAGTCAGTGGAGCGCCCCCTGACAGACTCTGTCAGGAAAGTTGACTCCGCCAAGGCAGACACCCCCAGACACAGAGCCCACCAAAGGGCTCTGCTCTGACCTTTGTGAGTGGCCTCAAGCTGGGGCGGCTGGCTCTGTCAGTCTGGGCTCACCTCTGAGCTGGCTCCAGAGCCCCACACTTGGCCTTCCACACCACGGGTGCTGTCTGGCTCTGAATGAGCGGCTTGGGGTACACACAGCTGACAGTTATCTAGTCTCCTCAGAAGCTGGGATGCCAAGCTTCCATCACTGGAGAGAGGAGAGGTGAGAAATGGAGTGACCAAGGCCTCTGAAAGCAGGGGAGAAAAGAGCAGATGGAGGGACTGGCCCATGTCTGTAGGTGTCTGTGATGACCTTTCAGCCTTCCCAGGATGTGGCTGGGATGGCAGGGCTGGGATGGGGAAAGCAGGAGGACACAGGTGACAGGGCTGGGGTAGGAGGTGTGGTGACACACCCCTTTCTTCTATTACAAGGGGGCTTCTTTTCTCAGAGTCCAGACAGTTCCTGGCAGAAGGAATGAGGGTAGGGTGAAGAGAGAGAAAGAGAAGCTCCTGAAAGTGATGGAAATGTCTGCTCACCAACAGAGGAGGGAACTCCTTGATAGATACCCTGGGCCTGCGGGATGGGCGCTGTTTTAGGTCTTAAGGCTTCTCCTGGGTGTGAGCACCCGACAGGGTGGAGGGTAGGCCTGGCCCCACTAAGTCAAGGAGGTGGCCTCACTGTCTCAGGCCCTCCACTCAGCCAGAGGGCTGACTGTCCAGCAGAGCCAAGGCCAAGGCCAGGAGCTGAAGGGATAGAGGGAGGAAGGCACGTGGGGGGCCATAGCATGGCTCCCTCAGCTTGCCCTGAAGCCAGGTCAGGACCAAAACCTCCTCACGCTGGGAATGGACACACGCCTCCAGCCCAGCATCCAGGGAGGTCAGTGCCAGGGGCAGGACGGGGGCAGCACTAGCCCCACCCCAGGTGGCAAGGTCCCGGGACTTCTCTGTCAGCTCTCCAGCAGGATCAGGGGTCAGTCCCTGCTTTCCCAAGCCTCACCTCCAAGCTCCCCCTGTGGCAGGGGAATTGCCTCCCCCACCAACCACCTCACCATCTCCCCCTCACGCTCTAGGGCAAGCATCCTTGGCTTTCTCTCAGATTCTAGTGAGGCCAAGAGACAGATGGTGTGTCCCTATGTTTCAGACATGGGGGAGGAGGGGAAGAGGGTGGCGCGCCGGAAACGCAGAGCGTCTGTGCAGGTGGTCATCTGCTAAGCTCCGGGCTTGAGTCCAGTGGGTGGTGGCGGGGAGGGGCATACAGAAAGATAAGAGGAGAGGATGGAGGGGGAGCCCTGGGAGTGGCCACCTGTAAGCAGGAAAGGGGGCCACAGACGGCTGCAAAGGCTCCCGGAAGCCACAGTTACCCTAGGGCACTAGTCCTAGCTCTGAAATGCAGTCACTTCCCAGCCTCTCACTCATCAAGAATCCCAGGTTTTGAAAGCCAGTCCACATCATCTTCTAAGGTTTCCTATTGTTCTAGATATCTGGAAAACAGACTCCTTTTTAGAAGTTGCCATGCTTTTTTCTTGGCTTTTATTAGCATGTGTTAAAATCATATTATCCAAACACTACCAGAAGAACATGGTTTGTTCTGCATAAAGTGCTTAAGAAAAAAAATGCAACTTATTAAATTGGACATTCTTTTCTAGTTCATAAGTTTTGGGTTACAATCAGGGCACAAAAGGAGAAACAGAATGCAGTATTAGAGAGAGCGAGAAGCTTAGTTAAGAACTTGGGTGGAGACACAAGCCCACGTTCCATTCCCCCCACTTCCTTGCAGACAGAACACTGCATCTGCATAAAGCAGCAAACAGCTTTGTTTTAATAAATACATTTTCCTTCATTCAAATCAGAAAAGTTAATTATCATAAAGCACTTTTCCTCTGACCATCTGTTTATAGCCACAGGCAAGATTTATCCACAGAGTTTAAGTGTCAAAGTGTCATTTCATTGGACTTTCAGCTTTCTAATGCTATCTGGGTTCAAGATTGTCTCAGCAATTCACTATTGGTTTATTTATATTTACCTGGTACTCAAAAATACCAACTCTATAGTGTTTTGTGTTACAAATGCCAACCAAGGATATTTTCTCAGTACTAGAAATGTCAGTGAGTGGGCCTAAATAAGGCTTTTATCCCCAGAACACTCCATTTTCTTTAAACTGGCTTCTGCACATTAGCACTCTGATGGTTGCACAAAACCCAAGTCCCTGTTGGGACAGATTTTTAAATCAGTAATGTTCTGAAAGAAAAAATACAACTTGGAAATCTCTGTGTTTGAATCTTGGGTGGTCATGTTGAGAACAGGAAAAAAAAAAAATGGCGTTAAATACATTTTAAAAACATTCATTTGCAATCAAACATATTTAAATCTTCCAAGGAAGGAGCAGGTTGGTGATGGAGTGGCTGCACCGCCGGCAGCTCCGTCAGGAGTGGCAGGCGGGTTTGGGAGCCCATCAGGTGCACACACTCAGGGCAAGCTTCTGAGCACAGACCCTGCTTCCTGGCCACGATGCCTCTGAACTTCTTATAGCCAAGGGAAAAGGAAGGTTGGTTGTACCTTCAAACAGTCAGGAGTAATCATGTTGAGTTCACCTTGAAGCTGACCCAGAAGTTGGAGCAGGTACCAAGCTAAGGGCTGCCAAAGGGCAAAGCAGTCCTGACTGGAAAAAGCTGTCATCTTCAGTCCTCCCAAGGGGACCCCCTTCCCTTCTCTCAAACTTCAGTGCTTTGGGCTTCACGCAGGAAAAGATCTTAGCCACACCATTTACTAAAATTTCCATCTCGCTTTACAAAAGCACACTGAATAGCAGTCCTGAGTGACAAGTGTATAGAAGTTGCTGAGTACAGCCGAGAGAAAGCGGCTTTTCTGCTCTGCTGCTTCCTACAGATGCGTCTGCAGGACGTTCTTTAGTTTCACAGTGATATATGCTGTTTCAGGAAGCACAAGGTGATTGGACTTTGTTTCCAGGAAGTGGTGACCTGCTTCAGCTGGAGCACAAGTTTCCACGACTGGATCTAAATCCTGCCATCTACGGCTACACCAGTGACAGGGCTTAGGGCAGCTGGGAGGCTCCTGGTGCCCAGCTCCTGCCAAGTGTAGTCCACCAGTCATGGCTGGGTTTCCTCCATCAGTAGTTACATTTCCCTTTGATGTCTGTATTTGTCGCCTCACTCCACTCCAACCTGTCCATCTGACTTGGAAGCCTGAGAGCTTATTGAATTAGGCTGAAAAGAGGCTCTGTACCTGCTGATATTGACGGCAGTAAGATGCTAGCTTACTATTTTGCACAGCACCATATGTCATGCCTGTTACTCAGGCCAACTATAGCCAACCTTTTCTTTTTCTTTAAAATTTTTTTTCTTTTTTTTCGTTTTTTGTTTTTTTATAAAGAAAATCTATGTAAGTTGAGGTTCAGAAATGCATATATTTTTTACTTACAAATATTTATCTGACCAAAATTCAACATAACCTTTATGGAACACTTAACAATTGTTTTGTTTTTAAAATAACATTTCATTCAAACTGTATATAATTCAGTAAATTTTTTTTTTTTTTTATACAGCAAGCAATGCTTAAACCCTGGAAAATCTGTAGAAAAGAGATTTTCACACAAAATAAGAAAAGAAAACTCTGAGGTATCCCTCACACACACACATATTCATTCATTCTTACCTTCGTCCACACATGCGTGCTCTCACACACACACACACACACACACACACATCCATTCTCATTCACAAAGTGGCTGCAGCATAGGCAAAAAACTGTAGGTCCAAAGGAAAATAATTGATTGTTCTAATAAAGAGTCCAGGTAGCTCAGAAAGAAACAAAACAAAACACAATAGTCCTCTGAGAAAATTACTACCTCAAAAAAAAATGTTCTCAAGATGAATTTGAGATCTAAGCCTACCAAATTGCTTTTGCAAAACAGCTCCCTGCAGTCCAAGGTGACTTGTGCAAATAGAAGGAATCAAATGAGGCTAGTTCCTGTACTTCCTTTAACAAGGATGTGGGATGCCCGCAGGTGCCCCGGGTGTTCTCATCACGCCAGGTACTGCTGCAGCGCTGTCTTTGCCCTGGAATCACAGAGTTTCTGTTAGCCATCATCTCAGAAGTGTAACCAAGGCTCAAAGATGGCAGCTGGGAAAGTAAAAAAATAGGCTCCCCCAAGGGAACTGGGGTGAGCCCAGCGGAATGCCTACTATATAAGGGACAAAGATCTGTGGTCAGCACACACAGCAAACTCATGCTGGCTACATCCCCTTCCTGTGGTCCTGCTCTTGTCCTTACAGCTGCTGCAACTCAGACATTCTATAGTTCTCCTTTGTCAAACCTGACCCAGGCAGGGGTGAGGAGGTGCTGATTAGAAAGTGCGTGGGAGGGGCCAAGAGCTCAGGGGATGAGGCTGTCGCATGGCTCAAAACTGAAGTAGGGAGGTTACGATTTTATCCTGTCCACAACACTGACTGACGTGGGTTGTTATGGTGACTGGGGAAGGTAGTTAGTTGAAGAGGAAACTCTGTAACGTAGGCCATGCCTTAATCTGTCCTGATCCTTGCAGAAGTGCCTTCCTTTGAGCTGGCACTGAGAAGGCCTCCTTTACTCTCCCATCATGCACTTGGTCAAGGCTGCAACTGTGGAAGTCAGGTTTTAGCAATGGTCTCTTTCCCCTTCAAAGTTATGGGAAGAAAAGGCTAAGATTTTCTGTCACTATTAGCTGTATACCAAAGCAGACAGGGCATGCAATAAGCGGGACTCAAGCAGTTTCTTTGGTTTAGTAATGGATACAATCCATAGTCTTAAAAGAGGTCAGCTCCGGGATACTCCTGTAATTATTTAAGACTCTATAAAGATGACTGTTGCAAGCAGTCCAATCCATTAGAATAGAAAGCTCCACAGAAACCGTTCCAGGTTATGAGCGAGTAGGGTTCTATGAGGTCGTTTTCGTAGGAAACGGTTTCTGAATAATGCCACAGGCTACTTCTCATTGGCCATAACTTCACAAACCGAGGCCCTCTGAGCCTGGGGTGGAGAGGTCGAGTTGGCAATAGCTGCACATCTGTTAAGTGTCTGAAAGTCTAAAGGTCACACAGCCTTGAAGACAGAAAGGACCTTAGAGATGTTGCTGTTAGGTCATAGACTGTGCCATGGTGGGAACGTCTACGTGAGGGTCTTGATAAAAATTCTGCATTACTCTTTAAAACTACCAAATCAGACTCCTTGTGGATCTTTCTAAGGGTTTGGCTATGTTTGATTATATTGGACCTCAGAGACTGTGCCCTCATGATCTTTCTGCTACCTATTACTGTCTAAGGAGTCTTTCCAATGGATGGCTTTAAGGCAAGGTCACCTTTCCTTAAATGGACTGAGGTAGAGTAGCTTGGACCTTGATTCTTTTCATGGGGTTTAAGAAATGTTGACAACGTATGCGCCACGCAGATTTTGGGCAACAATACTAGATTGGTCTAAGTAATGTTAGGCCAGAGCTTAAACCTACCCCACTTCATACTGGTGAGGTCTCTTTTCAGGTCGTTCCAGAGAGGGTTTTAAGCAGAACTATTTTAATTTCTGAACAAACACAAGAAAAAACCCTGGGAACAGCCTGGCTCTTGGCCAGAAGAGATGGGCTGACAGAGTCTGTTACTGCTGCTGTGGAGGCAGAGGTTCCCGCTCTCAAGGTGGAGCTCAAATCCCACCTTCAGCATGCGCCGCCCTGACTTCAATGTGCCTTCGATGGCACACTCGTCTGAGCAGCAGCCTGGGGATCTGTCTTCTTTAACCCCCTGGAGAGCAAGCTTCAGGGAGGCAGGAGCCTGGCTCTGTGTGCTCCATCTGGCCCAGCCGTTTACTCGAGGAGCCGTTACACAAGTGCCTCTTCCCTTCCCTGGAGCAGATGAGCAAGCTGACATCCATGACACAGTTTGGTGTGTTCTCTCGGCTCTACGGGAGCACGGAGGGGTCCCTAGCAAAGTCTGGGGGCCAGGGTGGAGAATGGATCCAGCAAGACTTTTCCACAGAGGTGACAACCTGATTTGAAGGATGGATGGTCACTGTCCAGGCATTCTCTGCCTTTGCTTTCAGGACACCTATGTGCCCAGGTCTCTGCCTCTTCCAGTGGTTGTTCTTTCTGACCTTTTGCTGGACTTTTTTCATTGTCTTCTAAGTGCTGGGGTGGAGGTGGGGTATTCCAGTCCATTGTCCTTAGCCCTTCTGTCTTCTCTCCTCTTGTTTATTCTCCCTAGGTGATTCAGGCAGCTCCATGGTAGATATACCATCCCAATTCATATCTTCAGCCCCTCTCCTCTGAGTCCCATGGACAGCTAATAGCATCCAAAAGCTGTCACACCAAATGACAACTCTTGATTCTCCAAGACTTGATTATCCTTCTCTTCTGTTCTTCTTGGCATCTTGGCAAATGATCATCTTGGTAGACCTCTATTCAGTTGCTCAGGCTAAAACTCTAGGCATTTTTCCTTTCCTCTATTTAACATCCTACATCAAATCCATGAGCAAATCTGTTGGCTCTGCCTTTATATTAAATCTTGAATCCAACCACTTCTCAATACTCCCACCACTAACCCCCCCCCCGCCCCCCGCCCTTCTCACCTAACACAGCTGCAACAGCCTTGACTGGTCTCCCTGCTTCCATTCCTGCTCTACTGCAAACCATTCTCCACAGAGTTACCAGAACCAGCTTCTAAAAATTCACATCAGATACTGTCTCTTCCATTCAAAACCCTCCATGACCTCCTATTAAACTCTGCATAAAAGCCAAAGTTCACACTACAGCCTACAAGGCTCTTACTGCCTCCCTGCATCCACTTCCTCTCACTCTCCCGCCCATTTATTTTTCCCCAGTCCCACTTGTCTTCTTGCTGTTTCTTGAATGCTCAAGCTTATTCCTGCCTCAGGACCTTGAACCCACTGTCCCCTAGTCTGGAATACTATTCTTCTAAACATCTGCTGGACAGACCCTCTTATTTCACCCAGGTCTTAGATCAAATGTCACATCCTTAGAGAGGCTTTTACTGACTAATCTATATGACAAGAAACTTTCTTACTTTCCATCCCCTCATCTTGGTTATACCTTCAGTACCTCTCATTATCTGTGATCACATTACATATTCATTTGCTTATTGTCTGTCTTCTGTACTAGAACGTAAGTTCCATGAGGGCAAGGCCTTCATCAATTTTATTCACCCTTGTATCTTTGAGGGCTGAAGCAATGCCTGGCAGAGGTCAATATTAAAAAAAACAGTACTTGTTGAATGAATGGGAAGTCAGAGGAGAGAGGACTGGGATGGCAAATCTGGTGGAACATAATGTGTAAACACATGAAGATGTGATCCTCTAAGAGGGCACGTGTGACTGGAGCACAGAGTAGACATGGGGACAGGGGAGCATGAGGAAGGCAGGGCCAGACCATGGAGCACTCTGAGACCTGCTCAAGAGTCTGCAGGATGAAAGTGAGCTGGAAAGTGAAGGCTGTATTATAAGAAGTGTTCACAGCCAGGAAAAACATTCTTGGCTATCTAAAGGTTAGAGGGGTCTCAGACTGTGACTCTCACCTCCTCTAGTAAACAGTGAGCTCACTAAGGACAGGGACTCCCTACTGGTCACAGCTGCACCCCCAGCAGCCAGGCTGGGCTGGCACAAGGCAGGCACTTAGTGAGGTTCTAAGCTAATGAATGCTTTTATAACTAGCCCTCATTTCTGCTCTCCAAAAAACCACATGCATTTCTATTCTAAGGATCAAGAGACTGAAAGGGAATGGCCTCAGGATCCTTTCCAGATTCCCATTACGATGTCCCAGGCTCACATTCATTCATAGTGAGATGAAAATCTTTAATAATCTGCCAATTATTGGTTTATCTCTTACTCAGATGTCACACAGTTGGCTCACAGATTACTAAAAAGGGAAGCCAAGAATCTAAAAGACTTTGAGTTTGATCCTGTGGCTTACTAAGCAATTTAAACTTTTTTATCAAAGAATTCAACATACCTCAAAGCAAGGACCTTTAACTTTGATACTCACTTGTCACAAAGGTTTGAATCTGATGACTGACTCAGTTTGTGTAGAATATCTACGATGCCCATGTCTCGTAATTTATCCTGGCGTTCTTGTGAGCCTGAGAGATGAAAGCTAGCAGGTTACTGGGAACATTACCCAGGCCATTGCTCTTTCTAATGTACGGCCAATAGTCTGGAGCCTTACCAGTGTTCTTGCCCCCTCCATCCCCCCAAAACTGGCTCCCCCCAGTGTAACCCAATCTCCTCATGCTGGGATTCTCCAACAGTGTTCTAACTGGTCAACTGGCCTCTTGGACCCTCCTCCCTGGGTTCTGCTGCTGGATCAGTTTCTCCACAGACCACAGGGTCAAGGTCAGAGTCTTCAGCTGGGCACAAGGCCCTGTCGTCAGGCCTCATCTTCATCACTTTTTTTCTGGACAGACTTAGCCAGGCTCTTCCTACTTCAAATCAGTCTCGTTTCCCACCCCTCTCTAGTCCCTCCCACTCTCCTCTGATTTCCCAGCACTTCCTGCTGCCTCTCAGATCATGGCAGCTCCAACTCCACACTGCTTTGTCCTGTCTTCCAACTAGACTAGGACCTCCTTGAGGGCAGCTTGTTTCCCTGGCACCTGGGCTGGCATGTGGTCTCTTGGCCTGCACACTGAATCCAGCTCCTCTTTCTGCTTTGTTCTGGACCCACTGCAAAGTGTAATTCCTCCAGATTCTCTCCTCCTCACTGAGGAGCCCACAGTGACTCTCTCACGCACTGACCTCCCTGAGACTCAGTGAACCAGAATCTCCAGGGGTGGTGCCCGGAAATCTGCATTTCACAAAGTCCCTCAGGTGATGCTCATGCAGCCAATCCAACACTGAGGCCCACTGCACTCCTCGTTACCTTGGCTGTTCATTGGAATCACATGGGGAATTTTAAAAACCCACTTATGCCTGGAGCCCACTCCCAGAGATTCTGATTTAATTGGCTGATGCAAAAATCTCTGGGTGATTCTGATGCACAGTCAAGGCAGAGTGCTATAGAGGCTTCCTCACACACTGGTCGCTTCACCAGGCACAGTATAGTTCTCCCTTCTCACCAACCACCCTCTTCTCCATTAAGCTTACCTGCATGTGGTCCTTCGATGTGCTTCCCCTGCACACAGTGAAGGGGTCAACCCTCCCGCCCACTCTCACCTCTCATCTTCTTCAAGTGCATCTCACCATCCTCCTCCTCAGCTGTCTCAAGGGCAAGGGCTGTCACTTCTCTAGGGTCTCCTCCAATCCCCACGCTCAGTACTCTGGAACAGTGCTGACTCCAAGGTGGGGGCTCAATGTTAGCTAAGCCAGCAGATTCTCATTCATACCTAGGAGACTTTGTTGGGTGCTTAGGGCCCAATGAGTGGTGCCTCTACCCAGGATTTTGGAGCAGCTGATGCTGTCCCTGTTTGACACCTTCCTCTCCATAATTTTTTTCAGAACAAATCTCACCAATCTCTTACCTTCCTCTTCATTCCATACGAGGTTTGATATACAAAACATAGCGGCAAGCTGCAATTTGACATGTGAATGACCCTATTTGATGCAGAAACAGAAAAAAAAAAAAAAAAAAGGAGGTACTCTCATTTGAGGTAATTTTTTGTATCATACCACAGGCTATTCCAATAGCCTAAAAGTCTGAAGCAGGGGCCTCAAATCCAAATGTCTTGAGGGGTACAAAGTTAGTGCTAATGGGTGAACAGGTTGGGCTAAAGACAACAGAGAGTGGTGGGAAATCTGGTACACCAGGGAGTGAGCTTGCCAGGACTCCACACTCAAATTTTAGAGACCCTCTGGCTGGCCAAACAAAACACCTCAAGGGCCACAAGTGCAGTCTGCAAAACTCAACCCATACACACAGGAACACTGGCCTAGGACAAGTCTATGCTTTTGACTATTCTCTGTCTACATCAGGAAGCGTTCAGGGAAAATAAACTAGATGGATGTGCACTTAATATTTATCCCTTTGGCTACTGATTATCTGATTCAAATTGCTCCTGTGTCTCTAGGAACAGCATAAAAAACTTGACTGAGTTTCTACTATTCTTAAGGAGGCTCCTTATTCTTCTAAAACACACTCTCACTTATTTCTCTTCATGTACTGAAAGTACAACCATTTTTGCTGAAGTTATTATTTATCCACATACGGTGCTTTTTCTTAAATGAAAGAGGACCCTAAACATCTTTACAGATGATTTTTTGGCTGCACCATGTGGCATGTGGGATGTTAGTTCCCTGGCCGGAGGTCAAATCTGCACCCTACAGTGGACACATGGAGTCCTTCCCTAGACTGCCAGGGAAGTTCATACAGATGATTTTTCAATTGGCCAATTAAAAAAATAAAGTTCTCATTACATTTAAATAACTCATGCATATCTGGGAAATACCATGACACAATATATGCTCAACAGTTTCTTGAAGGCCGGGACAGACTCTTCTTGCCATGTAAAACTGTATCTGAACTAAGCAGAGACGAAGGACGTGGTTTCCTTCATCAGAATTCTATGGCTGGTGATTCTTTTTCCCTCCTACCTGCCAAGGCTTTTACAGAGCTGTCCAGTTTGGGCTCCATTAAGACAAAACAGAACAAAATGCATCATCTACTCCCAGCATCAGGCCATGAATGAATATTTGTTGAATAAACAAACTTATTTATATTGCAACACTAAGTATTACATCCAGCATTCACTCAGTGAATTTTTTTTGAGAAAACAAATTGCTTGATAGAGAAAACTGAAGGGTGAAGTTTTCACTAATTTTAAGTGAAACATACAGAAAAGATCTCTTTAAAGGAGGCAATACTTTTGCGGAGGAAGAATAAAAAATAGGAAGGTGCCAGGTATACAAAGATCAAGAGGCGCCAAGAAGAAGGGAAAGTTCCTGAAAGGGTTTGCAGTAAGAAGAAATTGTAAAGCTGTGCATATTGAAAAGGAAAAACAGAGTAAAATGAGGAGAAGCAGGCATGGCTAACTGTGGGTCCCTGTAGGCCAGAGTAAGGATGGATTTCACTGAGTTGACAGGAAGCCCTGAAGGATTTAAGCAGTGGAGGGCACCACATCTGATTTACATTTTTAGAAGATCATCCAGGCTGAAGGGATTGGAATGATAGTGCAGAGGTGTCTAGGAGGCTATTATGGTCAATAGGGCACGAGAGGCTGTGGCCTGAACTAGGGTGAGGGTTGTGGTGACAGAAAAAAGTCAACAGCATACAGATTGGTCTTGGGGAAGGGTAACAGGACCTACTGACAAACTGGATTAATGGGGTGAAGGAGCTGGAGAAATCAAGATTGACTCCTAGATGTGAGCAACAGCATAGATGGCAGAGCCACTATACTGAGACAGAAAAGGTCAGGATGGGGAAATTCAGGTTTAGGGGAGATACTTAAGAACTGATTTTTAAGCATCAATGTCAAGAGGCTTCAGACAGCCACATGGAGATGTGGAGGAAGCAGGAGGATATGTGAGTTTGGAGCTCCGAAGAGAGGTCTAGGCTAGAGGTGTACCCCCAGGTGTACCCCCTTGGATCTTGCTCCCCTCATGAAGAAAAGAACCAGCATTTGTAAAACTGTAGACACCATCAGAGTAGCTTCTTGTCAGGGCTTTTGAAGGCCATGCTGTTGTGTTTTGCATTGCTTGGTATCAATGTAAATACTGTAATGACTATAACACTATAATGACAGTGTAAAAACTATAACGCAAAAACTATAATGACTAGTCTATCAGAACTGACTACTGAACTGGGGCCCAGAAACCAAACAAAGAATAGAGATGACAGTAAAAGCCATGGGAGTGGATGAGGTTCCCTAAACCAGTGGTTCTCAACTCTGGTTAAACGTAAGAACTACTTGGGGGACTTTAAAAAAACACTGATGCCCAGGCTACACCCCAGAACTATTAAATCAGAATCTCGTGAGGAAAGAGGCAAAACAACAGTCTTTGCAAGCTCCCTCCACTATGCAACAGAGGTACTGAACCGTCAATCTCAGGACCATATGAGGAAGAGAAGAGAAGAGGGTCCAGGGTTAAGAAGGGAGGCATAATGTTATGGAAGCCAGGGGAAAAGAAGGCTTCCAGGAGGAGGGAACAGCCAGCTGAGTTGAAATCTGCTGTGAGTGAGGTAAGATGAGGAAAGAAAACTAGCGTTGGACTTGGCATCATGGAGTCAGTGGTGACGTTAACCAGAACAGTTTGAGTTGAGCAATGGGGGTGGAGGCCAGAGGAAGAGGACTAGAGAGTGAATGTAGAGGTGAGGAAGGAGGGCGCACATTCAGAAGATGCTCTTGAGAAATCTGGCTCTGAACAGCAGCAGAGAGACAGGTGTCCTTGATGGGTGTGGGAAGTCCAGAGAAACCTTTACGGCGATCCTACGTGGATCTGGTATTGGAAAGGTGGTGGAGTCCCTGGTTGAAGTTGTACTTTCCCATCAAACATTTACCAAGCATAAAGGCTAGGCACTGTACAAGGTGATAGATATACAACTGTACACAGAACTGACACAATCTTTGCCCTCGTGAAGCTTATGCTCAGTAGGTTCACTAACAAACAACTGTAAGGGGTGATAATTGAGCTACATGCTCTGAAGGGAACAGAATGCAGTAACAAAGAATAACCTGTGCAGACAAGAGTCCAGGAGGAAGTGTCAGCTGAGCTAAGATCCAACAGGTGAGAAGGCACCCCATGAAGGAATGGGGAGAAGAATGCTCCGGGCAGAGGGGCGGGCATGTGTGATGGGGCAGTCCTGAGGCAGGGAAGAACATGCATGGCCTCTCTGAAGAACAAAAAGAGGCCACACTAGTGAACAAAGGTATGAGGGGAAAGAAAGGAGCTGGGGGCACAGATGAGCCAGGTCATGTAGGTCTTCACAGACAGCAAAAGGTGGGGGGGAGGATGGATTTTATTCAAGGTGCAGTAGGGAACAACTGAAGGACTTTGGCTTCTATTTCCTTCATAAAACAAAAGGTGAGGTCACCCCCAGGAGTGATGAGGGAGAGAGGAGGTGAGGTCAAAAGAATGAGAAGGTCTAAGAGCCCATTCTTGTGGAGAATGGAGGTCCCAGCGTGCTGGAGAAGCAGAGGGGGACACCAAGCAGTGCAGAGTGCACACGTGGGTGTGAATTTAACAAGAAACCAGTCCGTCTGGTTTTGTGCCTTTCTGTATGGTTGTTAACTCTGCCAGGCAGGCAAAGAGAAGACAGGTTCATCCACAGTTAGGGTTTCTCTAGGGGACACTGACAGAATAAAGAGAGGAAGCATGTCTAACTTCCAGATTTTGGCAAGGGGCAGTTTCTGGTGATGACAAGATCCCGGGTAAGGCTTTGGCAGTACATAGCTGAGGTGTCTACAAGTAGGTAGCAGATTATAATTGAAAGCAAACTGGTCAAAGAACAAGAGCCAGAGGTACCAGAAACTAGAGGGTTCATCTGCACAGGATTGAAGCTTTGAGATGGAAGACAGGATTAGGGGCACTGAGAGAAGGCCAAGGGCCCAAGTTCTTCACTGTGTAAGAAGGGTGCAATCAGATGACAGGGTGAAAAAAGGGGTGACGAGTGGGAACCCCACCCAGTGGTGCAAGCCTCAAGGGCTTGATGGTGTTTCATTTTTCAGGATGGAAGAGGATTTCTGGAATTGGTTACAGAGGAGTCTATTCTTTGTTTAATTTCTGCACAATTTGTTTTGAGCTAGCAGCACTACCCATCCTCACCTTCTAATGTGCAGCTAGTTTAGAGTCATGCAAGGGACAAAGGCCTACCATATAATACTTAATTTTCTGTAGGATGTCATCATTGGTCATAATAAGTTCTTTTGCCGTTGTCCCATCTGCTATGTTGGCTAAGATGCACAGTGTCTGGAAAAGAACAAAGGGCGGGAGGTCAGGAAAGTTCTGAAGTCCCCAGACTTAAGCTCTTTCAAGAACCTGGGCAATTTCCCACCTGCAGTACACGTTCCTGATTCTCACACGTTCCCCTCTAAATGCCCCGATTTCTCATCCCCTAAAGACACTGCCCAAAAAAGTAACCACACCTAAGAAAAGTCTGCCTTAGGTAGACGAGAACCCAAATGTTTCAGAGGCTTCTTTCTGGGCATAAGCCATCACTGTTAGGCAAAGGCAGCCATGGTAATGTTATCACATAAATCAAAGGGAAAATGTAATTGATTATTATTTTCTTGAAAATTTCATTTTTTAAGAGGCACTCTTAGGGTACTAACCCACAAGGTTTCTTCAAAGCGGTAGTCTCTTGGGTAGAAGCTTTGTTAAGTGTTATAACTCCCTCTACCCCTCCTTTCAGATGCCACTTGTTTCCAAGCCCATGACCTTCTGGATAAAGGCCTGACCCTGTCCACTAGCCTCATGAGATGAGGACCTCTTGACTTTTTGGAATCCTACCGGAGGAACAGAAAGGGAAGCAAAATGTGAGCAGGAGCGGGTTGGCCTAATGTGGAGGGTGGAGGGGGCCTGTGCCAGCTGGCACTCTTGAGGACACTGCCCACCCTGGTACTGGAAGAAGAGCCTGCTCTTGTCAGCTGTTACAGCCTCATAGCCAGACCAGCAGGTGGCAGGGATTAAGGTAAAGGTGAAGGGCCTGTGGCAGGGATACTGAGCCAGTGCCAGCCCTAGCAATTCCACAAACACTGGCTGAGCACCTGTAATGTGCCTGAACTCGGCCCACTCCACTGGGCAACAGGCTGACTTAGGAACAGGACACACCCCCAACTCCAAAGGCAAACACACGGTTACATTTCACTGTGGTGCAACTGAGGTGAAAACAGGACTGAGAAAGCACTAAGTCTATCTGTGATGACACGAGGGCAGGGGAGGGTCAGGGAAGGAAGTGACGCCAAGTCCATGAGCACAGTAAGGAATCACTCAGAGAAAAGTGACCAGATGTGGGGATGGGGTCTGAATTCAGATATATTTTCTCCAATTTTAACCTTTTTCTTTGCTAGACTTTAGTTAGTTAAGCTTACAGGTTATAGCTAATTGAGGAGGATGTTTTCTTCCTATGGCCCAAACCCTCAGATATCTTAAAGGGTATATGGTCTTATTTTTCCTGGGTTAACAACACCACAGTGATTAGATTGTTAAGGAGTGAGTACTGAGGTTGTCCCTAGGATACAGGAAACAGAAAATGGACCATTTATGATCCAAGGCCCTGGGGGACTATTATTCCAGGGTGCTTAGATCATAATGAGGAGACTCTGATATGCCCCACAAGTAGGAGAGAGATGACCTGAGGAAGACGTCAGATTTCAGTGACCTGGTACATGGTGAGCCTGTCAGAAGTCTTGACATGCACAACACCCGTGAATTTTTCAGGACTGAGGAGACAGCAAAGGGGAAAAACAGGATTGGACTCTAACTGTGGACAAGAATTTAGACTCACCTAGGGAAGAACTACCTCTCTCTTACCTACTAGGACAAGGGATAAAAGGGAGGATTTCAGGAAACAGCCCTCAGAACAGACTAGGCCAGCAAGACAGGCAAGTGATTCCCCTTCTTGCAGGTTAGAATACACCCACGCATCCTCAGGCTTGTCCAGCGTGGCAGAGTGAGCTACAGTTGTGCTCTCAAGCCCACACACTCCTACTGTGAGTATTCTGATGGAGACAAGAAACCAAATCTTAAAGAGAACTAATTAGTTCTTGGGCCAAGCCAATTTAACACATAAGCTAGGGAGCAGAGATAAAAGCAACACACACAAACATACATGTTTTCATGTGAATGATACAGAGTAATAATTGGCAAATTATGGCCTGTGGGCTGAATACAACTCAACCCAATACCTGTTTTGGTAAATAAAGTTTTACTGGAAGACAGCCACATCTACTTGCTTACATACTGTTTATACCTGATTCCAGGTTACAACACCGCAGTTAAGAAGTTGCTACAGACAAGATCGGGCGTGTTCAGGGTGGTATGGCCATAGAGTAAGCCTACAGCAGCCGGTATTCCCAGGCGGTCTCCCACCCAAGTACTAACCAGGCCCAACCCTGCTTAGCTTCCGAGATCAGAAGAAGTTGCTACAGAGACTGTATGGCCTGCAAACTTAAAATATTTACCTTGCCCTTTGCAGAAACAGTGTGCTAAACCCCTGAAATGGATAATGCAGTTTTAGTATGATGCTGAATAGAAGTGGTTAGAATGGAACACATTTTGTATTCCTGTTTTAAGGACAGATAGATATGTTCACTATCATGATCACATGATTGTTTCATGGCATAGACATATGTCAACTTATCACACTGTATGCTTTAAATATATGTATCTTATTATATATCAATATACACTGGAAGGACTGATGCTGAAGCTGAAACTCCAATACTTTGGCCAGCTCATGCGAAGAGTTGACTCATTGGAAAAGACCCTGATGCTGGGACGGATTGAGGGCAGGAGGAGAAGGGGACGACAGAGAGTGAGATGGCTGGATGGCATCACCGACTCTAGGGACATGAGTCTGAGTAAACTCCGGGAGTTGGTGATGGACAGGAGGCCTGGCATGCTGCGATTCATGGGGTTGCAAAGAGTTGGACATGACTGAGCTACTGAACTGATACCTCAATAAAACAGAAAAAGAGAATGTATCTTTGATTCTTTTGAGAAGAATTAAACTTCTAGCTAAAAAGCAGACAGCTTAAGCCTCCCCATAGTCACCCACACTTCCCATTACCCAAGCCTGTGTGAGTGGGTATCACTGGATTCTGCCGAAACACCTTACTGTTGTTGGTCTTTTCTTTTACCCCCACCCGAATCTTGCCTCACCTTTCTACCTTGCTTCGCTTTTCAAGTTAGTGGAATTCTATCTAGGTGAACTGTCTTTATAGACAAATTTCTATGCTCTCCATGTAGAATAGTTTATTTTGAACACTGCGTCTTCTTTATTGTGTTCTAGAAACAAATCTCATCTACCCTAACTTTAGTGATGCCTACAAGATCATAGTTTTTCTGTGTTCAATTTTTGTTCATCAAAAAACATAGTTGTTCATTACTGAATTTGAATAAGAATCACCAAAAATGTCTGTCTAAAATCACTTTGTCAAATCTATCACCTTTTTTTGCTCACAAATTCCAACAAGGCTCACAAACCCTACTACCCTTGCCTCCTGGACTGCTCTTCTGAAGCCTGATGAATTGCTTTAACTCGGGAACACAGAGGGTAAGGAAGTGGGCCCTGCAGTCAGACTTTGGGTCCAACTCTCCGCAGACGACCTTGGGCAAGTTTCTCCCACACGTGCAAGTGTACAGCTCAATGAACTGTGAAACGAACACACCCACAGAGCCAACATTTAAGTCAGAAAGTTGAACATTACCATTATCTCAGATCTTGTGTTAAAAATATGTGTGCAGGTGACTTTTTCTTATATGACAAAATGTCATATATACTATGTTAAAAAATCTTGTAATAACCTGTAGGAACTAGAGAAAAGTAATTCCCAAACTGTTCCCTAATGAACATACAGCCTCTGTATTTTCATGTCTATCCTAAACTTGCCCTATTGAAACACAACAGAAAGAAGGGGTATGAGATAGAAATAAGGAAGAGGGATGTATGAGAGTAAAGAAATAAAAGATGTCTCCAGCATTAGGGGGTCTTCATCAGGAAGCTGCAGGAATTTGGTTCAGAGCACAATGATATGGAGGGCTAGAAATGTGAATCCTGGGAAAAGGATTCACTCTAGGATGGTCAGAGGTGTCCACCCCCCATAGAGACAGACAGTATGTACAGTGCATGACACAGAAGGTAAAAGTATAGACTCTGGTCATGTCTTCTTCCATTCCAGGAGGAAGAATTCTTGAAAAGAGTTTCAGGGGTGGTTGAGGGTCTTTGCCTTCAGACCCTTCCCATGTCTATAGCATTTCTGAACTCAGCACAGTCTTTTGCAACAGAGTAACTCAGGAGGTTCCTAACTACTATTCCTCTTGGTACTCACACTCAAAAGATACTCCTCAAAAAAAAAGGGAACACATACCTGCTCTTTGACTTCAATGTTATGCTCCCCTTCCAAAATAAGGGTGACGGCTTGCATAATTTGCTTTCCATGAGTACTCATTATTTTATCTATGTGCTGCAAAACAATGGGAAATCCACAATTACCATCTGGAGAACAAAGAAAAAGACAATAGGAAAGAACAGAAGGCTTCCAAAAGTTAAAGAATACAGTGCAGTACACATCTGCTTCAAAGAGAACACCATGAGTATAGGACCAGAGGCCACAGAACCGTGTTTATAAGTATGCTCTTGCTGTTCAGTCATCAAGTTGTGTCCAGCTCTTTGCAACCTCATGGACTGCAGCATGCCAGGCTTCTCTGTCCTCCACTATTTCCCAGTTTGCTCAAATTCAAGTCAATTTACTGCATGCTGCCGATATATTGTGGGTTTTTTTTTTTTAATTAAAAAAAAAAAATTGAAGGTTTGTGGTAACCGTGTGGAGCAAGTCTATCGGTGCCATTTTCCCAACAGCATTATTTTTTAATTAGGGCATGTTAACAATATATTTTCTTCTTAAGACATAATGCTTATTACATGCTTAAGAGACTGTAGTGCAGTGTAAATGTAACTTTTATATGCATTGGGAAATCAAAAAAAATTCTTGTGACTTGTTTTATTGCAGTGGTCTGGAAACCAAAACCAGCGCTATCTCCAAGGTGTGCCTGTATTATGTTGTGAAGCTGTATTTTGCCTTCAATTTTTTGCTGTTGATGACTTCAAGATGAAGATAGCAGAGACTTGGCCTGACAGAACATAGAACTGCGATCACTGAAGATTCTTGAGCCCAAAGATACTAAATAGAAAAGAAGCTAAAAAATGGATGGGGGAGGGGGAGAAGCCAGGGACCTGGAAAATATGGTGTAGATGTACTAATACTCTTTTGGGGCACAAATGTACAGGAAGGACTCAGAACACAAGTGATGCACACCGAAGGGAACCACCCATGTTTCTTTATTTGCCTGAAGGCCACTGACCCTGCTGCTTAGGGAACATTATAGAGAACAGCAAGAAAGACCCCACAACAAGGCTCAGCCTCTCCGGCTCTGACACATGCCCACTGCTCTCTATGCTGATACCTCTAGAGGTCAGTCCAGTCAGTGTGGGCAAGGAGATGGCACTGGGGAGTCTCTCAAGGGACAGCAGCTCAGGCCCCAGAGATAAGTGATTTAGGCAGATGAGAAAACCCATTCTGGCCGGCAAACCAAGTCAGAATAAAGCAACAAAGGCAGGCTCCCATCCAGCACGTAGGACCAAGAGGGAGACAGGACAGGCAGTGCAGGATTGGAAGCCACATGGTGAAGCAGCTCCAGAACACCTAGGAAGGCGACAGGTCTAAATATCAACTCCTGGCCTCTCTGGCAAGGGGCAATCCTTGGATCATAACTCCTGGGAGCAGAGAGGCAGGGCAGTGCTCTATAATGTATATGCCAGGCTAGTTAATCTGGAAGCTGGGGTGATTTTACTTACAGGGCGAGTAGAGAGTAGGTTTCTAAGAAGTCCCAATGTCTTCATCAGCACATTCAAGTCTGAATCTGATAATAACCGGAAGAGCTGTTCAGTACTCAAGCTTCGCAAAATATCTGCTTTTATTTTTTGTTCAGCCTGAAATGCCATATTCTGGAAAGATTAAAGAAGTTTCAAGAATCACGTCTACATTTGCTTTATTAAATTATATTTTAATAGTAATTCTCATAATTTTCGAAGTATAAACAGAATCTGCAGAACATCCTTAAGGATAAGCCACATTGTTTTTCTAATTCCTGTTAATCACATATAATTCTGTCTGTCAAGAGAAAAGTTAACTGTCACTCCTATACATACTCCTCAATGAGAAATATGACCACTTTCTGACATGGCATTTTCATGTCTTAAGATTTCTCAAATAAATAACAAAATCTACTATTATAATTTTTAAAATTTCATTTATTTAGTTCAATTTATTTAAAGTAAAAAAAAAACAAACAAAAAAAACAGTTCACCCATTTCTCCCATCCCCACCCTCACCTCTGGAACCACCAATCTGTTCTCTGTATCTATGAGCTTGGTTATTATTTTCGAGAATACCCTTCTGGCTATCAAGTTGCTTTCTGTGCACCTCAATAACAAAATGACTTCTAACAACTATACTGTGACAAGTACTTTGAGAAACACTTAAAGCTACTCCTCTATTATGCATGAAAATAAACAGTGGGTTTTGTTAACTTTACTGGCACAAACTACCTACTGCATTCACAGTTCTCTGTTAGTGCTGTTACGGTTGGCCATACCATGCAGGAGGTTCTCGGGGGTGGAGATGTACCCAAGACCAGCAGCCCCAGATGGCCAGGAGCTATTTTGCTCCTTTTTCTCCTTTCTGGACATATTATAGCTTACCCTAGCTTAACCTGAAACTATTAACAACATGTCTGAAGGGAAAAAAAAAAAAAAGGCAAATTCCAAATAATTCATAAATCAACTTCTGGTTTAAAAATCTCTTGTAAACTACAGACTTACTATAATGTGGTTATTGCCCTCCAGGAACTTTTTGAAATTAAGGATCTAAGACATATGAAAGATGAAATTCCAAATACAGGTAACATGTCAGAGCAAAAAGAGTACTGGGTTGGGTGTCAAGAAACCCAGGCCAAAGAGAATTCCAAGGTTTTATATTCTGTGAACGAGAACCTAATAGCTGGTAATAAGGAGATTGATGAGAATAAGACAGTTAATATGAATTTGAAGACTGGGGTAAGTTTAGTTTTCAGCATTAAAACCGTACTTGTTACAGAGCCCTCAAATGAAGTCCCGTTAGCCACTGAAGTGACGACCTGGGAAACAGGGAACAATCCTTTCTGGATGTGCACATTCCAAAGCAACCTCTCCTGTGAGGGGAGCTGAAACCCTGAGAGTAGATGGAGCTCCTGAAACTACAGTGTAAAGGAAAGTGGAAACTGGGAAATGAAACTTGTGGGAATGTCTCCTGAGAAAAGCTTGAAAAGGAAGCTGAGTACAAAGTGAGGGGGAAAAAATTCCTGGGAAAGAGTTTCAAGAAAGAGAAGTCCAAAAGCTGTTAAGAAGAAAACTGAATCTGATATACTCAGTGCTTTCCTGAAAGATGATTATTTCCATTCCAAAATTTGGGTGAAAAGACAGCAGACACGGCACAGTACCAGAGGATGAACACAGGCCGGGGACAGGCCCAGAACCCATTTCTAGCATGTATTAGCTGTGAGGCCTTAGATGATTCGTTTACCCTCTAAATTCCATTTTCCCAATTGCAAGGTGGATCTATACCAATACAATGTAAAATAAAAATTACAGATAGTAAGTATAAACTCTTAGCTTAGTTTCTGGAATATTGGATTGAATTATAACTGCTATAATTATGTTTAAAAAATTCATGTAGAATTATGCTTTATTTTCAATTTCAATAGATTTTATTTTAAAAAATTTTTAAGGAAAAATGGTTCTCTGGCTTCATAGTTACATAGTTTTAGAATTCAGATTATTACAAGTTATTCACTAGAAACTGCTATGAAATTATCGAGCATGTATACCCTAACTCTGTTACCTTGGGCAAGTTGTTCAACCACTCTGTGCTTAGTTTTATCATCTGTAAAATACGTATTCTCTAGCTTACTTCACCAAGACGTTTTAAAGGAGACACAAAACCACCCTGTAAAGTACGTAGCTCTACACAGATATCAATGAGTTCATGATGAGGAAAACTTTTTCCCCAAAATTCTACTTTTCTTAATAAATAGGAGAACCAAGGAACACAGTGGCCAAGCAACTTGCTTATATTCGAATCTGAAAGGTGAATGAAATCTTTTAGGTCCTAAGTCTTTAGAAAACTGAGCCAAAAGAGTTAAGATTTTTAAAAAAGAAAATTTCAGACATTTCAAATAACACATTCTTCAGTTTTAACTTCAGTAACTGCTTTCTCCTCTTTGTGAAACATACCATTAAAGCCCAAATTCCATTCACTCGTAAAGCAGGATTTTCACTTTGGGTTAGTCCACAAAGTAGCTCTACAGCTCCTGACTCTAAAATTGGCTGTGATTGGAAAGGAGAAAAAACAGTTTTAAAGTCAGGTTTGTAAATGAAGTGTATATAATACACACAGCCTGGCACTCTGCCTATGATTTCTTTCCTCCTCTTACCAATTCCAAGCAACCTTCACAAGGCAGGGAGCTAGATGGCCACAAAAATCACTTTGAGAAGGGCAAGTGTAGGGACAATGACTCTCTCACAGATCCAAAAGCTAAAGTAAAGCCTGTTGTCTTTTTCCCTGTAGTCCTGAAAGACTCAGGAGATATCCTACTTCGGTGTACATTCACTCCTGCCCTTATGATCCGTTACCCAGTCCCACACTCTCCCCACGCTCCTGAGACAGCCACTCTCCACTCTGTGCAGCATGTGTCCCAGTATTCTTCACAAACTGTGACTATGAAGTGACATGGCTGGTTTAGAACAGAACTAACTTCCTTCCAAACTGCTACTCTTATTAATCAATGTGCTGCAGAATTCAGCTTCTGAAACTACTTTCGGGACTACCTATCAATCATACAAGCAAAATAGTCTTGTACTTTTATAGTCAAGTACAGGTATAAATATTTAGCCAAATATTTTAGGTATTAAATGTGATACCTAAAATAGCATGTATTAGTCTGGCAATTTGCTTTATTTATGATACTTGGCTGAAAATAGGTTTTGATAGTTTCTAAAAAATTCAAACCTTAGAGGACTGATTTACCATCACCAACGAATACTTAAAAGGTCTATTTTTGAAGTGGGTTCTAGAAATGTCTTAAGCAATTCAGACTTGCATACTAAGACAAAGGTCAGTGCCTTTCAAGATGACATTTTTGAAGAAAGATAAACTTTACTAGTACAAACTGTACAGTTTCAAAAAACTTTTTATTTTAAAATAAGTTTAAACTTATAAGGTAGCAAGACCAATTTAAGGAACTTCCATATATTCTTTTCCCAGACTCACCTATCTTTAACATGTTGCCATATTTATCATTGTATCTCGCATTCTATACACCCATATCCACATTATTTATCCTTTTTCTGAACCATTTAAAAGTAGAATGAAAACATCATGCCACTTTACCCTGAATACCTCAATGAGTATGTCCTAAGAACAAGGATATTCTCTTAGATAACCACAGAGCAGTTACCAAATTCAAAGAAACTGACAGTAAAACAATACCTTTATTGAAACTATAGTCCATATTCCAATTGTGTCAACTAGCCCAATTAATGCTTATACCATTTCCTTCCCTTCCAGTTAAGAATCCAGTTTATTTTTAATACTAAAAAATCAATCATATTAATGACTCTACCCCAGAGCCCATCTACCTTCCTTTCTAGCTAGACCCTAAATATTCTGAAGGTAGCTGTTCAGGATGATTAAAAGTGTCACACTGACTGCAACCACATCATCCTCAGCAGAGACAGGCACTCTGGTGTCCTATCCTGCCTCTCCTTCCTTCAGAACAACTACCAGTCTCTCCCACTTTGTCCTAAGATTTCTACTTGCTGAATGATGGTCTCTGAACCTCCACCTCATTACTAATGTCTTCCTAAATACCAGTCCAAAGCTTGAAGTATTACAGTGCAGGAAAGAAATTCACCAAAATGGGACACTAAATGCACTTAATAACGGATGGTGTCCAAACCTAGTTCATGATTAGGCAGATCAGAGATATTGCAACACTGTAAAACTAATTCTATCAGGTAACCTCTTCCCTTTATTAAAGCTGATTTCCACTTTTTATTTCCATTTTCTCTACCATAAAAACAATGCATGCACAAACAATTTATAAAATGCATATAAGGGGGGAAAAAAATCCCAAATGTAAACCCTCCCTAAGTAAGTACCATTAACATTAAAAATACTTTTCAAAATAAAGCTTTAAAAAAAAAAGATTACTTTTCAGTGCCAGCAGTTATCTCCTTACAACGATATGTAATCTTGGTTTACAAAATTGGGTCTTAATTTATTCTTTAATAAATATAATTTGAAAATAGTCTATGACTTGTGTATTTTCTACATTTACAATTTTAGACAGTTCAGATTGACTATAAGCTATAATATCTTTAAAATAAACTGTATATGCCAGGCAGAGAAGGGATAACAGGGAATGACAACTATATTTTAAAATTAATTTAATCCCCCCTCAACATCCAACATCCAAACAATTCAGAAGTAGTTTTAAACCCCAATCCTCAAATTTTTATGTCAACTACTGTGAAAATTATTTAACTAAGCTCTAGACTGGGCGGAAGTCATCTAGGAAGAGAAAATCAACACTAACCTCTTTGCTTGGAGAAAATTCAAGAAGAAGATTACATAGCATGGATGATGCTACTACTAGGATTTCATCTGGTGCATTTTGTAAAACCTACGGAATTAAAAAAAAAAGGATACTATTAATAGCTTGCAATCATGCAGGTGAGATCATTAGAATAAATGAGAACAAAAACAATTTATCTTTTAATCTGATTTCTCATCTTGGAGAGAGAGGAAAGAGCCACCTGACACTGACTGAGTGAGACTTTGCCTAGTGCTGTCATTATGACTGACTAAGGCCCTCAGGTCTGTCTTGCTGGAGAACTACAGCTCACCGCTGCACAGAAAAGCAGACAGACACAAGTCAGGGATGGGGTGCTCTATGTAAAAAGTTTGAAGGCCAGAGAACTGCTCTGAGGCAAGTTAACCCAATTGATTCTACCACATCAGGCACTTATGAAACCACAGAACTGCCCGAGGGCCTGAGCCTTTCCATTGCTTCTGGAAGGACCCGACTGAACAGCAATGTAGACAGGTCAAACTATGACACAGGAAGAGCAAGGTGAAGGACTGGTCCTCAGGACTGGAGTCACGCAGTCCTGGCTCCAACCGTCACTCCTCCAGCTACCAGACGTGTGAACGTAAGCACATTTTCCAACCTCTCTGAGACCTCACATTGAAGAAAACAACACTTCCTGGATGGGAATATTTAAGATTAAATGTCATTTGCTGAACAATAAGGGAAGTGGCATAGCATGGAAACGAGAACGCAGAATGCCTGAGTGCAAATTTCAATTCAATTACTTAATAAGTTTATGAACTTCTTGCCTGTAAAATGGGATAATAACAGAGTCTGCTTCAGGGATTTGTATGAAAATTAACATATAAAAGGATTTTAGAGCAGTAACTATCACACAGTAATGGTTATACATAAGTAAGGTTTTAAAAAAGGTAACTCCTTGCCATAATTGCTATCAGGCACAATATCAGACTCATATAAGTTATACAGCAAACTATAATGGACTCTTGCTGAACTAAGAGAAGACAACACAGCATGATGACAAAGGTTAATTGCCATTAGCTATTATCAGAACCCCTTCCTTCTAGATTCAAAGAGAGAAGGCTTCGTAAGCACCACTTCAAAGAAATCCTTTGCACTTGGAATCAGACCAGGATCAGGCTTATGACCCCAAAAGGAATCCTAGGAGTTCTAGTTACACAAAATGGAAATGGATCATTAAAAAAAAAAATTCAGAGAGTTAAATGATTATCTGCTCTCTGCAGCTAAATCAAGTCTGAAGTTCCCATGTTAAGAACAAACAAGAATTACAAAATCAAAGCAATTCTCCTAAAATACTGTGTTTTAACTCTCCTGTGAGTTGTTAGCTGGGTGATAAAGATCAAATCTCATATACTATGCTGGCCAATCTCTGTGTTCGCCATAATCTACTCTAAGACCCTGTTCACCCTTCCCTTCCCTTGTCATGTCCTTCCTACATCTCTATCCATGCTTTAAGGTCATCTTATTCCAGAAGCCTTCCTGAAACCCTTCCAAAAAGAATTCATTCTATCTTCCTAAGTGTCCACTGCTACTGTCTGTGATCTTTCTTAGGGCCCGTATTACAGTCCACTACTCAAAGTCCCTGGCACTCTCCTTTCCTACTTACAAACTAAAGCGTTTTGAAAGAATAATCTATAATAATATCTATAGTTTAATTTATCCAGGCCTAAGAGGCACTGCACAGAGTAGGTACTCAAAGGATGCTTATGAATGAAGAGAAATAATGATTTTCCAAAATTATACTACTTAGAATGATTGGTTGAAATAAGTGAGCACCAAACAAGGCTTTAAAAAGTTGCTTTGTTTCTGGTCTATGTGTTCAGGAATTTACAATAATATGAATGCAGGGTAGTGTATTTTAGGAAGAGGGGACATTCTGTGTCTTGTTAAGAAAAAAAATGACTTTCAAAATGTGTATTTTTTTAAAAAGAACCATTAATAAATAGTTACTACTTGTTTTACATAGTTGCTTTACTTTTATGATTCATTTTAAAAAATACTATTTGTTTTACAGAGATTCATGTGCTTTTACCAAGTTTTATTCTCAAATTAGATAACACTAAATGATAAAACAGAAGAGATGCTAGAAAAATTCAAGAAATTCTTGAAAGCATTTACTCAGTACAGTATCATATATAACACATGAAATTTAGAGGCTGACATCCAACACTGACCAAACAGAATTTCACCAAAACAAGAACAAAAAATAATCCACAAATGAAAGTTTTAGTTAAAATTGAATGCCTACTCTCCTATAGTTGGCTAATCAACACGTAAAAACACAGACAAGAAAAAGGAGGAAAAGAATCAATAGACATGCAAGCAATCTCTGAACTAAGAAAAACCTAAAAAAAGTACCTGAAATAAATCACTCATTTACTTTCAGGCTTTTAATACTATACGTTAAATGTGCAACACAGTAACAATTCGATGGTAATTACACCCACATGTACCCAAGTGCACAAATCCTTTTAGACTGCTCACCCAACTTGTGCCCAGGCAGAACTAGTCAGAAACCACATGTTGCTCCATTTCTGATTCATATGATAGAGGGGTACTGAGCTAAGCAATCAGAAAATGGCTCCAGAGAAAATATCTGGAAGTTATTTTGGGAAATAGGAAAGCACTTTAAAAAAAAGTCTTGAATGGACAGAATCAATAAACTAAGATTAAGTTGCTACAAAAAAGGTGCAATCTAAGAACAAGAAAGAGTGGCAACAGTGAAACCCCTTTCCTGGGGAGAGCACTGGTCCTACCCTTCCAGCTGGTGCCCACCGTGCGCCCTCCACCACCCTCACACACCACGTGTAATGCTCCTGCTCTTCAGGCTGTTCCTCTCGAGGAAATCCTCCTGCCTTCCTTCTGCCAACAAAGTCACTTTATAATCTGACAGAAGCCTCGCCCGGCTATTCTGACTAAGTCTACCACACAGAAGCCTCTACTGGAACCGAGGCTTTAAGCTGAGGGCAAGAGCTCTGGAGTACAAATTTTTGGTAGACTTACTGTGCCCAGAGGCTTTCACAGTAGGTGCTAAAAAGCAAAACAAAAAGCCAAAAACTTAGACCAAAAAAATCCGCAGATCAAACGCAAAGTATACAGTTGCTTTAAAAAAAAAAAGAAAAAAGATACTGAGACCACAGTGACCTGTGGTTCTGTAATGTATGAGAGATAACATTATTAGCAGAAACCTGATGCATATTCTAAGTCTCAATTCAGATAATTCTTTGACCTAAACCATCCCTTTTTTGTGTGTGTACCCTCAAAGGAAAGACCCTTAGGTCTCAACAAAGAAGTCTTTCTGGAGTGGAGAGGCAGGAAGTGTAACAACTTTTAAAAAATATTAAGGGAGGGCCAAAAGACTAAGAACAGGTTATATCTGTAAATGGCTGATTCCTTTCTTTTTTATAAGTAAAAATCACAAAGATGACTCTGGATATAAGTCTAAAGTGTAATACTAGTCACAAAGGGAGATCAGATGAGTAACTGAAGTTTTATTTAATGGAAGAAAGCCAGCTGCCTACTTCCCTTGTCACACATGAGATGCTGACCTCAGAAACACAGTCCACATGTTCTAAAGAGGCTTAGAACATCAGATCTGAGGAGATAAATGTTCACAACGCTTTAACATAAAAATCAGACACACTCCTAGATTAGGGAGAGCCGTCAGCTACCATGCCCACTAATGGCTCTTCGGGAATAGGTGTGGACTTGATGTTTTCTTACCTTCATTAAAGGTTTCCACACAGCATGATCCTGGAAACTGGTTCGAAGCTGCTGCACAGATCTAGATAAACTGTGCAAACATCTACAAAGAATAATCAAAATTAGCTTCACAAGAAGCCAAAACTTTTCCTTTTAAAACACACTGCTGGGCATTCCACAATTACTAATACACATTTCAAGTTTATCTACACACATCGTTAATTCAACTACTTCAGGACTTCATGGGCTTTTCAAGCTAACTTCTTTGTTAAATAGTGTTACACACCGTATGGATTCACCTGAGAATACTGTCAAGTAACATTTGGATTCTGTGCTTACTCGGTGAAGATCCGGAAAGGAAACAGGTTAAACACATGGCAAAGGGTTTTTATTCAGGCCATTTAAAGCTCATACCTGACGGCAGCTAACCGCACCTTGACACTAGACTCAGACAAGCCAGTCACAATTCGGTCCATCATATTTTCAGTCTCAATGATCTGGAGAAAAAGGTTAATGCTGCATAAATAACAACACGAAGATGACAAATTTCACCGCTTGTAAATGCAAGTATGTTAATGTCCATTTTACGTTTAATGTTGTTTTTAGCAAGAGTTTTGGCCTCTGGAACAATCACTTTGCAGCGGGGGCAGACAGCTGATCAGAAAGGTGGGACTACCCCACCAAGGAACTGCCAGGCAGAATGGTAGGCGTAAGGGGCAGATTATGTTTTCTTTATTTTTAAAGACACTTAAAACAATAATTACATGTGAAAAATATTGTGACGGTGTTGCATAAATAGTTTTGAGAAAAAGCAAGATATAACTACACTACCATTGGGCAGGTTCCTGCCAGAGTGAGTTTCTCGAAAAATCATAGTCCACACTCAGTCTTTAAGAAATCTGTGGGTTTTTTGACAGAGCCACCCTGTGGCCACTCTCTCACCAAGCAAACTGAAACTACGCTAAATATTTAGAAAAGTAATCTTTGCCAACTTTCATTGTAACACCAAGTCCTGCTACTTGTAATCATTACAGTCATGAAGTTTTATTATTTTTTAAATTTAGAAAAAAGACAGCCTATGATTTTCCATCAAGGAACAATGTAGAGGCACAAAATAGTATGTGGAAGAAATTAATTTGTGTGGTCCTGTGGAAAAACAGCATATTAGAAAAAGAGCTACTGCAATCACAACACAAATATTAACAAAAACAACCAATATTTGTTGAGCACTTCTATGTGGCAGGCATTGTGCTAATAAGCATGTTACATGCTGAGAATTTAGCCTTTTGCAGGCGTTATTATTCCCCATCAGCAGCACATTAGGAGACTGAGGAGTCTAGATAATTCAGAGTTTGCCTAGGATCACAGAGCTGAGACAGGAATCCAGGCATCAGACTCGGGAGTCCTCAGGCGCAGCCACACTTGTAATACTGCCGTGGTTAGAGAAGGGGCGGGTCTGTGCTCATCAGGTAGCTCCCCGTGCGGGCAAGACAACTGAAGTCATTATTTTCACCCGGGAGAACACCTGGTTGGGGAAACATGTACAAAGATCACCTGTGGAGTTTAACAAATTCCCAGGCCAATTAAATCAGATTCTCTGTGCTGGGCCAGGCACCCGTATGTTTTTAAAAAGCTCCTCAGTTAGAGTCCAGTGTGCAGCGAGGTTGAGGGTCACTGACCCAGACTAAAATGAGAGGTGTTAGAAGCCTGACCTCAGAACAGGAGAGGATGGGAAATCTCAGAATGTTCAAGCCAAACGGGAAGAGGAGAAAACAGAATTGAAATGAACGGTGCCTGGGAGAGAGACCATCAACTATTAAAAACAGGCAACCACACTGCAGTCATAGGGCAGGAGGAATGTTCATTTAAAAAAGAAAAAAGGGGAAAAAAAAGTAATGATTTGCAGGTTCCAAAGTGGTTGATGAAAACTTACATGTTGATCTATTTCTCACCCTAGACCAAACCTCATCTCATCCTTACCTCTGTGCACATCTGCCCTCTGTCCTCACTGTCATCTCCAGCCCCTGAACACCACCCTTCTCACTGTCTACTGATCAACCTGACCCTCATACATCTTCTCTTTGACCTGGATGTCATGCTCAGATACTCCATATAGTAGACTCCTTTCCACTGTCCTCCCACCACTCAGTCCTGCTTCAGATCCCAAAATGCTGACTATTTACAATTGCTAGGACATGGAAGCAACCTAGATGTTCACAGAAAGATGAATGGATAAAGAAGATATGGTACATATAGACAATGGAATATTACTCAGCCATAAAAGGGAATACATCTGAGTCTGTGGTAGTGAGGTGGATGAACCTAGAGCCTGTTATACAGACTGAAGTAAATCAGAAAGACAAAAACAAATATTGTATATTAACACATAAATATGGAATCTAGAAAAATGGTACTGATGAAAACTATTCACAGGGAAGCAACAGAGATGCAGATGTAGAGAAGAGACTTGCGGACCCAGCGAGGAAAGGAGCAGGTGGGATGAATGGAAAAGTAACATTGACATGTATGTTCTATTATGTGTAAAACAGATAACGAGTGGGAAGCTGTTGCATAGCACAGGGACCCCAGTCTGGCACTATGTGATGACTGAGAGGGGGAGGAGAGAGAGGCTCAGGAGGGAGGCGACTTACGCACGGCCGATTCTTGTTGTTGTATGGCAGAAACCAACACAACATTGTAAAGCAATTTTCCTCCAATTTACAAAAACAAAAAACAAAACCCTGCTGATATTAGAATAGAAAAACCACCAACCCTGCCTGCCTGGTCCCAGGGCATGCCACCCTGCTCACTGTGGGCCCACGAGCCTCGCACTCCGCTGCAGGAGACACCACTTTTCTCATGATGTTTATCTCCTCCTTCTAGGGCTTCTTATCTCCCTCACACCCTCAGTCCCTCTGCGCCCACCTCATTCTCCAGCGACGTTGCTTTCTTTCTGGGACACAAGTTGCCTCAACTTCCCTCTTCTCATTAACATGTCTCCATACTTTTCTTCACTCCTGTTGAGGCTGGGTACTTTCAGCTCAAAGCCCTTCTTGCTTCTCCACTCCTCTTCTTGAATTTTTACTCTGCCCTACCCCACTGAGTCATCTTCCTCAGTCTGCCCCACTTCCCATTCCCACTTCTATTTAAAAGACGTAAGTGCCCAAACTTTTTTTTTTCTTTTTTCTTTTGCTCTCCCTCCCCGCCCGTGCCCAAACTTTAGACCTTTCACCCCTTCCCTTCCTTAAATGGACATGCATCCCAAAGCTCGGCTCATCCTCACTCTACATAAATGAAAAGGTTGTGACTTTGAAATCAGCTCGCTATGGATACTTCTTTTTCCCGAACTCTAGCTTCATATTCCCAACTGCCTGCTCAATGCAAACTTAAGTTCCATGAAGTCTAACCCATTATGTCCCATGCTGAGTTTATCTTCCCTCCTAAATGCGCTCTTTCTCCATGTCTGTCTGTCTGTCACTCTGTTAAGGTTGTTACTATTCTCCTGATCACCCAGGCACTACATTTGTTAATGCTGACTCCATCTCTTACTGAGCACCCAATCAAGTGATTTTGCACTCTACACCTTTTATTCATTCTCTTACTAATCTCACTCCAATAAACTTGTTAGGACCTTATTACTATCTCTTTGGGATTACAGTCTTTCCCAAGTTATCTAATCTTCTGTGCTACAGCAACTGTCAAAGACTGCTTGACTGACAGGTTTCTTCAATCAAGCACTAGCCATTGTTCTTGAGAAAGGCAAGGCCAAACCAGGACCTTCGGCACGGGAAGGAAATTAAAAGTTGAGGCAAAAGTCTCGGGCACTGAGTAGCTAGATGCAGAAGTCTGAAAGCTCCTTCTCCATGACTTGGGAAATAATTCCTACTTAAGAATAAGAAGGGTATGACAAAACCCACTGAAATGTTGTGAAGTAATTAGCCTCCAACTAAAAAAAAAAAAAAAAAAGAATAAGAAGGGATAGCTTGGGAGAAACAGTTCCCTGTATTCATTCAGTGTAACCACATTACCAGAAAATAAAGTGTTGAGGGCTAGGGAAGGCGCAGGGACAGGGACACCTGATTACGCTCCAAGAACTGAGAAATACTATTAGACTGGCTCTGGTGCTTAAGAAACCTGGGCACAGTAAATACAGACTTGTGAGAGGCTCCTGGACAACATTTACCAGCCGCATCCCACCAAAGATGTAAATCTGCCAAGGCACAGGACAGGTGTAGCAATCACGTAGACATACAGATCCATTCCTGCGTCTGAGCAACTTGCTTGACCTCTCTGGGCCTTCAGTAAAACAAGGGGATACAGCAATAATTATCTTACCTCCAATTCTTTGCCGTCAGGGAAATAAAAATCATGTAAGTCTGCCTGGGCAAAACTGCCGTGATGTTCAGAAATGACATGGGCAGCCAGGTTGGTTAGAAGAGACTGGAGATAGCACAGGACAGGGGGACAAAATCAGGGAGCAGGCAACGAAGGGCAAACAGGACACAGCTCCTATTTACATGCCCACATTTACCTATTCAGCAAATCTGTGTGCCCCCTGAGTGACAGGCATGGTTTTAAAACTTGAAGATACGGTGATGGGGGAGAGAGGGCCCTTGTTCCCAATAAACTTACAGTGTTGAATAAGCAAGTGCAATCAACTATTTAATGAGTGCTTTGGCACTTGAATCTATGTCAGTAAGAGCACTTTAGGAATGACACAAGTCACGGGGCTAAGGCAAACAGAGTGAAATAAGTACAAAAGGTAAGTAGGAAAAACGCCCATTCAAGAATGGGAGTTCTATTATCAACTGGGAAGTGGACATTAATTCGAGAAGAAAATGTTCTGGCTCAGACCAGAGAACACTGGAGAACTGTGCTAGTGGTCAGTCAGTGAAACACAGAGTGGAGCTTTGAACTTTCTTTCAAGTTTCCTGGGGGGTGTGGTGGCTGACGCTTCAGGGATAGAGGGGAACTATAAGGTAGATGGAAAACCTCGCTCCTGATTTAGGATATAAAATAGTAGAACTGTCTGGAAGTACATTTCCTTCAGACTATTTGTCATAGTCTATCAACATGTCTGCAGCAGGAAGCCCAGATTTGTAACTAAATTCATCATAGCGGAATCCTGCTAGGGTTCCAGAAAGCACACTACTTAAGTGTCTGATCTACCTTTTCCATTAAGGTATCAGTCGGGGAGCAAGTGGGTAAAAACGATGCAAAGTCAGAATGTGAATGAATCTAGATTTCAAACCCAAAAGAATGCCCTGAGAGGCTCCATGAATGAGAAACAGGATCTAACTGCAACTGTAGCCTTGAGCGTACTGAGACATCTGTGCAGGGGGTAAAAGGAGCACCGTGGTGAACACGCTGACCAAAACGAGGGTTAAAATGTGATTCAGTTCAGTTGCTCAGTCGTGTCCGACTCTGCGACCCCATGGACTACAGCACACCAGGCCTCCCTATCCATCACCAACTCCCGGAGCTTGCTCAAACTCATGACCATTGAGTCAGTGATACCATACAACCATCTCAACCTCTGTCGTCTCCTTCTCCTCCCACCTTCAATCTTTCCCAGGATCAAGGTCTTTTCCAATGAGTCAGTTCTTCACATCAGGTGGCCAAAGTATTGGAGTTTCAACTTCAGCATCAGTCCTTCTAATGAATATTCATGACTCATTTCCTTTAGGATTGATGGGTTGGATTTCCTTGCTGTCCGAGGGACTCTCAAGAGTCTTCTCCAACACCACAGTTCAAAAGCAACAATTCTTCAGTGCTCAGCTTTCTTTATAGTCCAACTCTCACATCCATACATGATTACTGGAAAAACCATAGCTTTGACTAGATGGACCTTCGTTGGCAAAGTAATGTCTCTGCTTTAAAAAGCTATAGCTATATGCTGTCTAGGTTGGTCATAGCTTTTCTTCCAAAGAGTAAGCGTCTTTTACTTTCACGGCTGCAGTCACCATCTGCAGTGATTTTGGAGCCCAAGAAACTAAAGTCTTTCACTGTTTCCATTGTGTCCCCATCTATCTGCCATGAAGTGATGGGACTGGATGCCATGATCTTTGTGTTTTGAATGTTGAGCTTTAAACTCGTTTTTTCACTCTCCTCTTTCACTTTCATCAAGAGGCTCTTTAATACTTCTTCACTTTCTGCCATAAGGGTGGTGTCATCTGTGTATTTGAGGTTATTGATATTTCTCCCAGCAATTTGGATTCCAGCTTGGGCTTCATCCAGCCCAGTGTTCCACATGATGTACTCTGTGTATAAGTTAAATAAGCAGGGTGACAATATACAGCCTTGACGTACTCCTTTCCCAATTTGGAACCAGTCTGTTGTTCCATGTCCGGGTCTAACTGTTGCTTCTCGGAGGTAGGAAAAAGTTTGGAATCAAATCCAGAGAAACAATTTTCAGGTCACCTTAGAAGGAGTTGGCAGTAGCCACTGCCATAGTAGCTCTCTGACCCACGTGAAGGTCTAACAGAGCACTGGACAGCTTCTCAGATGTGGGGCTGGAAAGCCAAATACAATAAAACACATTCTCCAAGGTGTCTTTCAATGACCCTAGTACTGTGCTGTAGAGTTGATAACGATGGAGAGCCAAGTCCTAGTCCCTGCAGAGGATCTTTAGGTCTTTCCAGGTATAAAAGCAATGCCAAGTGGGGTCTGAAGTTGTTTTGCCTCATGATTCTTGGAGATTCCTCACCAAAGCTCAGCAAATATGCCCTGTGGCATAGCTTATTGAATCCGCTCTAAGAGAGAGATACACAGACGTTGCGTCTGGCCAGGAGGAATATTAGTAAGGGACTGAATCCTCAGAATAGAGTCATCTCTCTTTCCCTGCTCTTCAAGGGGACTGGTTTGTACATTTAACTACAGAATTAAAGCATATAAAAAAACGCTGTACCCTAAACTGACCACATTTGAGGTCAGTGGGCTAGGTTCTATGTACCCTCTGCTGGTGTCTTCATCACTACATGCTTTTGGTAAGCTTTCTGTCTCTGACACTGGAGCTCTTGTAGGGGCATATGAACATCTACTGGAATAGCATGTGAGGCCCCTGTTTTGGGACAGGAGATCCCTATGGCCTGGGGGAGAGAAGGGGTCAGCCTAGAGGGTCATGGGGAAAATGTAGAGCCCAGGCTATCCTAAGGCAGAGGTACATGGCATACATGGGAATATCACCAAGTTAAAAGTGAAAGTGAAAGTCGCTCAGTCGTTTCAGACTCTTTGCAACCCCATGTGGCCTTGGCTTAAAAGGGAATTCCCCAGCCCTCCATGAGCTCTAGTGGATCTATAACTTAGCTGTGGCCAAGTCATAAACCACCTTTTTCTCAGAAAACTGAAGAACTGAAGGGTCAGAGAGCTAAAAACAAAACAAAAACAAAACAAGCACAGCTACTCTTCCAGCAAGACCCAGGATGAAGCATTTTCCAAGTACTACAATCTTCAGAGTGGACTTTGAACTGTGATGAAACCAGATGAAGATGTGGAAATGGAAACCAGGCAGATTCTTAGTGGCGTCACCAAACTTCTTAGACAATTCAAAGCAGGTGGGCTCAGTTATTTATGCTAATGTGCACAATGGCCAGATAAACATAAGTTAATTCCAAATGGGCTTCTATGAAAGGTTCCTAGAAAGAGTTCCAACAGAGGATAACAAAACAGAACTCTCCAGAAAGAGTGAAGACTTGGAATCAAACTTTTAAGTCAGAAGAGACTGCCATCTAAGATGATAAAGTATCAAATCTAGAAAGTCTTGTTAAAGCAGCAAGGACTAAGCAGTCAAGCAGACTGTAGCACAGGAAGTCAGGGAGAAAGAGTAGGTCTGGCAAGGAAAAAGGATCTACAAGAGCCCTGAATCTGTTATGTCAACACTTCAGTCTCAAAGTGTCAGTCTCAGGGCACACACTTGGGCCTTCCTACTTGGGGCCACTTACATAAGGTCCAGCCCCTCATCTACATTATCTTTTTAAAAGATGAGCCCTGTGAACACAAGATCAAATGACAGTGCAGTTGACTGGCTTTGGAAACGAGGTAAAGGCTGGGAGGATGAAAAGGGGTTAAGAGATAACAAAGTAAACACTAGAATGAGTTAAGTACAGTCAGCTGATCTGGTAGATTGAGTAGTATTTGCAGCGGACTGGGGAGGGATCTATTCCTACAAGTAGAATATCAAACTTCTCCTAGGTTTTAGGATGTGAGCATACTGATTTTGCCACAGAATACTTAACTAAAGGATATGCTGCCATGCATATCACGGAAATGTTGAGCACTTAATATTTATAACTCCTGAGTACATCCTCATGCCATTACTCCTTTATTAGAACAAAACAAACAAAACCCAACAGTACATGGTCTGCCATGAATCAAGCAATGGCAGCTGCAGTGCCGGCTCTTAAACAGGTTCAGCTGGAAACCTGACCCTCCTACTGCATTCTTCTGCATGGCATTAATGGCAGCAGACATAACTCTCTGAAAGAACTAAATCAATTTATGGCTGTTAATTTCTACTTGAATAATCTTCAAATCTACACAGGCTTTAGAAATAAACTCTACAAAGGTTTTAAAATCTACAGAGGTCTTAGAAATAAACTTCTTTATTGACAATGAGGTCTTCAAAGTTCAGAAAGATTAAGTCACTGATTCAGGTTCTCTAGGCAAATTTGGGGCAGAGCTGGCAAGTCAACTCCACCTGATTTTCTGACTTCTAGTTTGAGGTCCTTTCTGCTCACTGTGCTTAAGGATGAGATATTTGCTTAGCCTCAATTATGAAGTTGAGGCCTGAGTCTGAAAATTAGAAATGAAGAGAACTTAAAAGTCTTCAAGGTTGTAGGAACTACAGATTACATATTGACATCCTAGGCCAATAAAGATTAGCACATACTATACAAGGCAAGAGAGGGCACTGTTAATAAGCTAGACAAAGAAAACAGAAAAGGTCCACTTCACAACACCTACACGAAAGAAAAATGACAAATCATTCAGCCTGGGTTGGGAGTACAAATGCCAAAGGTCAGAGAGGTTTCAAGTCAATGAAGAAAAGTTAAGAAAACACCATGAAGAAACCATCAGAGTGAGTTCCACTGACTGTGAAATTCAATTCCCTTATAGTCTGATCTCCATTCTAGAATCAAGACCCAGCTTCAGCAGATACCAACCAAACAGACTAATATTCTATCTACTGTACTCAGGCTGCAAGCCCTATGTGCTCTGGATGAGACCTGCAGGTTTTCCCCAACTACAGCCTATTCTGTCATATTTTTGCCACTGCTCCAATACAAGATTTTTTGACATTTTCCTCCAGCAAATATTTAAAGAATAAAGGGTAATTTTTACCAGAGACTTTTTTTTCTCTAAAAGATACACAGTTTCTCTAAAGACAGATTACTGATGAAAACACTATATTCTGGAGTCTCAGTAAACATTTTACAAGGCATTTCTTCCCTTCTCTCAGTCTTCCATTGCTCTTCATTTCCACATTCATACCAAACTTCTCTAACTCCACAATCTTGGGAGGCAGGAGGTTTGGGGAAATAGTATACGTCCTCTCAGCCACAGAAGTTGAAAAACCAAACATCATAAGAGTTGATCTGCAGGGCCTCCTTTTGGTCCTCTCTCTTGAAGACATTGAACTAAATTAACATCTAAGCTCTCCTGCAGGTCCAAGCCTGGGAACAGTATCACTGCTTTAGGAGTGGAGGACAAAGAGGAGGGGCTTCTTAGGGTGGGCCTTCTGTATTTCATTCTTGCTTTTAAGTCTCTTTAAGTGGCATTTTGTCATTTCTACCTCTGGACCTTTTTATCTTCTTAAAGTGAAAGTAGCTCAGTCATGTCCGACTCTTTGTGACCCCATGGATTGTAGCCCACAAGGTTCCAGTGTCCATGGAATTCTCCGGGCAAGAATACTGGAGTGGGTAGCTGTTTCATTCTCCAAGGGATCTTCCCAACCCAGGGACCGAACCCAGGTCTCCCACACTGCAGGCAGATTCTTTACCGTCTGAGCCACCAGTGAAGCCCAAGAATACTGGAATGGATAGCCTATCCCTTCTCCAGGGAATCTTCCCTACCCAGCAATTGAACCAGGATCTCCTGCATTGCAGGGAGATTCTTAACAGCTGGGAAACTTCATTTATGTTAAGTGTTTAAGAGAAACACTCAAAAGTTCTAAACTTTTCTATACTATAGAGAAAAAAATAGGAGAACTCTCTTGGCCCAAACTGTCCTTCTCTTGAAACCAAAAATATAAATACAGTGTGTGAGAAATACTTATAACATCTAAAAATTGATCAACACTTCCTCAGTCAAAAACATATTTCTCTATACATGAGTTCAATTTTAAAAGTTCAACCACTAGCTTTATGGCAGAACAAAACCTAAACAGTTGCTGAGTCACACTTTTATTTTAGCACATAGACAAAACCATTATAAGTGACTATTCAAACAACAGAACTAGAAACTTCCCCTCCATCTCCTACTGTTTTTCCGGGGTCTGAATGATGTGCTGCCCCAAGAACCATGCAACACAATGGCTCGCTCAGCCCCGGCTCCTCAGAACAAAGCTGTGCACACAACAGTCTTAAATATCCTACAGGTTGGCTGGCTGACTTCTGATGTCCAGACATACACAATTTACTCAAGAAATACAAGCATAGCTATCTATCAAGTACTGTGTTTATGGAGCTTACATTCAGGTTATGAACATTATAGCTTGATAAGAGATAACCACTAAAAGAAGATTTCAAAATGCTGCCTCAAGTTCAAATCTATTCCATAAGGAAGCTGTCTACAAAATAAAATTCTGAGGTGACATCATTAACTCTGGATGCTTCCTTTCCAGAATATTAATTTACAGTGTAGTCATATCAAGATAGTGGCCTTAGAAACTAACATCTTCAATGGATGCAGAAGGAAAACAGATATGGAGATCTTTCAGTTCTTAATATCTTAGAAGGGAAAGATGAGAATGCTTTTAAGTAAACTTCTTTATAATATATAAATGGACTTCAACTACAGCCTTATTTTAATCATATCTCAGTGGATCACAGCAAAACTGGCTTTCAATGTAGATGAGACTTTTTACACACACAAGAGGCACTAGAATTACTACACAGCAATTTAGTGTCTCAATCCTTAACTGCTTTAAATTGTAGGCTCCCACAAGCTACACACGAGTCTAGTGCTTCATTCTTGGGAATACAGGAGGAGGTATATCATAAATGCCACATGAATAAATGGATGTGATTAATGCATCTCATTAGCCACTCTGTACCAAAAACTATGTAAGAGAAAAAACACATTTTCTGAATCTTATACTTTGCAACCACTTAATACAGATGATTAAGTTTTCTGAATTCATAGCACTTTTTTTTTCCAGACTATCACACATCTCCCAGTGAAATTTTTTGCCATTTCATAATTTGGCTTTAGTGGGCATTTAACTTTAGATGAGTAAAGTAATGAAGTGGTTAACAGCAAGGCTTTGGAGTGAGAGAGCCTGGAACACAATTTAGGGGTTACCACTTATTGGCTGGAAGGTCTTGGTCAAACCACTTGTTTCCTGATCTGCAACAGCTTAACTTACAAGGTTGTATAAGGTTTAAGGGAGATAATACGCTAATGCACCTTTATCAGCCCAGTGCCCAGCACACAGTAAGTGCTCAATAAATGGTAGTTCTGCTAAGTTTGGTTTCCCAAACAGATTATCTCTTGATGTAAATGTCTGAATTACATGATTTTTACATGCCCCCATACCACCGTGCTGCAGTCCATGGTGTTGCAAAGAGTCAGACACGACTGGGTGACTGAACACCACCACCTAACACAACGCTTCAAATGTAGTAAAGGCTAAGTAGATATTTACTTAATAATGGAACTGGATGGATCTTAATTTTTCTCTTTGGCAAGGTGAAAAATCTTATTCTGACAACTTTGCTAATCAATACACAGAATCTAAGTTTCCTACCATAACCAAAAGCCATAATTACCATCCAATTTGTCTGGGATCTGTCACATGCCAAAATCATTCAAACAAGGGAAACAGCATGTAGGACAGCATCCAGTGACAATGTCATACTGTCAACAGTTGACAACGCCTCTCTTTTAGGAAGTCAGACAACTGATCTCCAAGTCCCCCCCGCCTCTCCTCTGGTTTTGGTAGGGCCCCATTTCTTTCTACAGTCCGGTAAAAAAGGCGAATGAGAAATACAGTTTTTCATCAAACTGGTTTATGGGTGTTTCTATTTAGCGATGCAGTTTTAGCACACGGTGGGCAAAGTTTTCTGCAAAGTGTCAAACAGTAAACTTTTAGGCTTTGTGGGCCATGTGATTGTGCAGAAGAGCCACAGGCAATGCATAAACAAATCAACATGGCTATATTCCAATAAAACTTGATAGATATTTCATCAATTATACCTCAATAAAGCTGAAAAAAGATACAGAGGAAGAAAAACTTTATGGACACAAATTAGAATTTAATTTACTTTTCATGTCAGGAAATATTACTCTTCTTTTGGTTTTCTTCTTCCAACCATTTAAAAATGCAAAAACCATTTTTAGCTCACAGGCTACAGAATTATTACACAGGTGATAAGTACCCACAGGATATAACTTGCTGACTCCTGTGCTAGCATCAATATAGGGAAGTGTGAAGCACTGATTCTGGTTCTTCATCACAAACTCAATCTTCTCAAGGTCTGCTGCTGTTGCTGCTGCTGCTAAGTTGCTTCAGTCACGTCTGACTCTGTGCGACCCCATAGATGGCAGCCCATCGGGCTCCTCTGTCCTTGGGATTCTCCAGGCAAGAACACTGGAGTGGGTTGCCATTTCCTTCTCCATTCTCAAGGTCTACTTCTCCACAAATATTTTATCATCCTGAACAATTCATTCATTTCCAGATAGAACATTCTTGAAAATCCAACCAAGTCATCAATTTTAGCTCTACACAGACCATAATATAATATGGTCTTTAATATATACCATATTTTAGCCCATTTCTTGGTTTATTAGACATCTGTCTTAATTATAAACAACTAATGAAACAACCAGTCTGTACTTCTTATTTAAAAAAAGAACAAGAACTGTAAATCAATGATTTATGCAACTATAATACCACAAAAACAGTATAACTCTTAATTTTATGTCTCCATTTAATGACACTCTCTAAACTATAAGTTCATTACTTGATTGTATAAATACCTCTATTCTGTATATAGCATTTTTGCTCCCAGGTTTGCTTCTTTCAGTACGTTGAAGGCCAAGGGTCTTAATACTGTGGGCAAGTGGCAAAACCTGGTCCTGTCACGGTGAACTCTTTACAAATACTTACCATCATGAATCAATGTTGCAGAGTTCATTTAAAATTCTTTAGTAGATTAGCTTTCAGATGATAACTAACAATTTAACCACAGATTAAATCAAGTAATTCTGAATGAATTTGTTGTTATTCAGTAGCAGAACCAAGTCCTGAAGGGTGCTATTTCTGTGGTACCGTTGAAAACCTTCAAATGTTCAAGGCATTTGTTTCAACATGCAGACTAAGGCTTAGAAAGAATTCTCTGCATCTGCCTGATTTCATGGCAGAGACAAATACAGAATTTTGACAGTGTACGTTTTAGATAACCATTTAGAATTACTGAACTTCACAAAATATTTAAAAATATAAACTCATGGTACAATTATACTGTTATACAGAAGACCAATAATAAAATCAAGCTACAACAAATGATTAAAAAAGTTCAAAGTGAAGTGCTTATTAAATTTTTGAGATATTTGAAAGATAGTAAGAAAAACTGGCCTAAATTTACAAATATACTTTAAAATCATATAACTACAAAAACACAGAAGATTTACATTTGTTCAAAATTTGAATATGTGCATTTGTGACATGGTTTCAGAAGAATGATGACTTTTTGGAGAAATGACATCTATGGCAATCATAGACAGTAATAATTAATACTTAGATAAAGTTAGATAGAATTTGGCCTCCTTACTTTGCTCAAGACATCTACTACCTATGATTTTAACCAATTATTGATTTATATTGTAAATACTATTTCATTCCAAGAAAATCAAAAGTGTATTTGTGCTTCAGAAGGCATGGTATAGCAACAAGAAAGTCTTGAAAATTGAGTATTTTAAATATATTTTAAAATATCATTATAAGAGTAGGAAGACAACTTAGTAATAAAAGATAAACTAAGGAAAGAACCTATGCTTCTGAATTATAAATATTCTTTTTACTAAAACAAATAACTAGTAGTCTTAGAAATTTATAGCATAAAAGCAGTCTTCACTATAAACCTTTTTATTTATGCCTCAATATCATTCAATTTTTTCCCCTAATACACTTATAAATATATTTATCTTTAATCTTCCAATAAAATTATTCATGGAAGGTATTCTAACAAATGCTTCCATTTACTAAGCACCTACATGCCCCATGCTAGATATTTCAAATACATATCTCAAACTAAAATGTCCCTGCAGATAAAACTTCCTCTGCTAGGAAAAAGAGGGTATAAGACAAAGTCTCAATCTTCTTTGCTTTCCTTTCCTCATTTTTCTCTGCCTATACTTCTCAAAAAAATTGTTCAGTTTATGAAGAAAATATATCTCACCCTTGGCTACCTTCTTCACATATGTTTTATAAAAAGCACTGTGACTAGTCTTTTTCCCCTTGTAAAGAACAGAAAATTAAGATTTCATGTTTTTGATTCTTGAAGATAGAACAGGTATTTAGAAAACATCAAATTATTCATTTCCAAGTTGATTCAAGGATAGGTCCACTGATATCACCATGTCCACTTTAATTGGTTCCAAATAATTCTTTGAGCCCCTTGCAAATTCTTACTGGCATTTCCTTACTTTTCCCTGACTTACTAAGGTTTTATTATAAATTCTGAATATTAAGGCTGTGTCTTTACTTCTCTTTATCACACCTGCTGTTTTCCCCCCTCTCTCCACCCATCTGACATTATTCATACAATGTAGGGCAGTTCAATCAATCTATGTAGAATTAAATTACTGACCTTCATTAATTATGATTTTCATAAAAATCTGACGTTCATTAATTGGGAATTATTTTATCCAGTTGTATGTCACTTTACAGACTAGGTTGATTTCTAAGAATTGGGCTAATTTCTATAAACCAAATCATACTTTTATCCCTAGGGGAAAAAATTATGCAGATTCATGTTTGTGAGTGCTATACATCTTTAAAAATCAGACATTTAGAAAGGAAAAAACTAAGAAATGATAAAAATTATTTAAAAATTAAACAAGTACCATATCATAAAACATGTTCTCTTTGATCTGTATCAAAGTAAGCAGAAGACATGCCCTTGGAATTGTCTGCCTCTTGAAAATAGAAAATTTCTATATCCTCTCTATGCTAATGTATAGTGAAACCCCTTGCTTATATGATCAGATGTAGGTTTTCTCTATCTTAAATCTCCTCTCTTCACATACCTGTAGAATTGCTAGTAAAGTTATGAAAGTTCTTAATGCAGAGAGGCCCATTTATAATACAATTAACAGTGCTTAACAATGCAATTTTGCAATATGGTTCAATTATCTGCTTGTCTTTTTTTTTTTTCCCATTCATCCATTTATTCTTCAAATACTAGTTAAGTGTCAACTATGTACTCAATAGTATTGTAGATGCTGGGAATACAGTGAGGAACAAAATATTTAAAAAATCCCTGCCCTCGTGGGGCTTACAGTCTAGTTCCTCAAAGGGGGATCTCTAGCTAAAATAAAAGTATTCAAAATCCAAGAGGAAAGCTTTCTGAAAGGCTCCATTAGTCTGATATCTCAAAGGAGCAAAGGCTACAATAAGTACTACATTAACATTTGTAACGTGTTTTATTTTTATCAAAAATAAAAATAACATCTAGTTAAGTTTATTAATATCCTTAAATTTTACTTTATTCATATTTAATATACTCTTAATTTTCCTCAATTTACACTTCCTAGCTGTTTCTGTTAAATTCTATAACCTCTTTGAAGAAAGTAAGAGAGACAATCCTTTTAAATTTCCAACCTAATTGATGATCAATAGGTACCAATCAAGAGATGGTCTTCAAAAAAGCAATTCTTTGTTATAAAACAATGGACTCCACAATTATGGGACTGTTTGCCACTGCTGCTTCTGCATGACTTAACCAACTGACTGGGGTTTTGATAGGGATACCAGTACTTGAAATAATTTGTTCGTTTCCTAACTTCTTTGTTACCATCCCATTAACTGAACTTATACTTCTTAGACGGCATTACTATGTGGTAAAGGTTATCATTAGAAACTAGACTTTCCCCATGGCAAAGATTACCTGGCATTTTACTTAATTTTCACCTGGCACAGTTGTCAGTGCAGGCACTGATAATGTGCTCTGGACCCTTCTTTTACCGAGCTCTCAATTCCTACTCTGCCCTTGCTTTCTCTAACCAAAATTGTGAATTATCTAAGTTTAATATGGCCACGCCACATCTGTTGTCAAGCTGAGCAGTCCTTCATCTTTTCTTGGGCTTCTTCTCCCTCTTCATGTCACAGCTAATGGTAATGTTTTCCACTTTCAACACAGGACACTTTCCACCCTCTTTCACTGACAGGACACCATAGGAAATCAGGGAATTTGTAGGTATGCCACAGTGATAAAGGATGCCAAGCTAGGAATAAAGATACCAACTTTGTTCTGCATAGGATACCGAAAGATCCAGAGGTATTAAAGGAAATGTCACTCTGCATATGATTTCTGCATTTTCATTTCTACATTTCTCTCTATATATTCATTCAACAATATCATTGAGTGCTTATGAGTTTCTGGAACTGTTACACAGTTAGTTACTTTAAATGGGAACACACCAACACTGCTTCAAAGCAGGACTGGTAAATCTCTGGCCTATAGGTCATATTCAGTCTTCAGCTTAATTTTGTGTAGCCCAGAGAGAAGGTATCAAGAAATGAAATCACAGCAGGCCTTAAGAAGTCTTTAGAAGCAGTAAGATAGAGAGAACCGTAACTCCATGGAGAGAGGAGTCCTGTGTCTTTCTCCTTTACTTCTGTGTATACCTCTCACTGCCTCCAGTTTTCTCTTCTTCATTCTCCCTCATTTCCTCAACTGGTCATAAAAAGTCAATGGGATGTATGTTACTTCCTATATTTATTGAATTGCATTACTATCTTCAATTTAAAGGGCAGACCAATCAATCACCTCTTATTTGTATCCTGGAGCAAACATAAAGCCTTTTTGTTGCTTTTGTTTGGGGAGAGGGAAAAGGAGAGGGTGGAAATAGGTCTATAGTCCTTGCAATCTCTTTCAGAGATTACCTACTCATTAACTCAGTAAACTAAAATTCCATCTTGGCATGTATGAAAATTGCATTAAAAAATAAAACAATAAAAAACATTGTACTTCAAGAATCTACACCGAAAAATGAAATACAATCAAAGTTCATTAAGGCATAAGTGTAAAAAGTAAATAAATATTTCATAGAGAAAGTAAATAAAAATCTATCCAAATAATTATTTCAACAAAAAGTAGAATAGAAATAAATGCATTCAAAGGAAGAGTTATCATTTATCATTTTTTATACACTGAAAATAAGAATTCTCCACTAGGAACTGTTTTCATGCAGATTTTATCACAAAATTATTTTATGTTTTTCAGTTTACAATTTCTCTCTTCAGTAGTTGCTATGAACTGTAAATTATTCACTTAATTCCCCAGAAATTAAATATCTTCCTAAAAACCCTATAGAATCCCCATTACATCAGCATCTTTTCTTCAGCACACACAAAAAAAACTATAATAATTATAACTTATTCTTTATTTGTCATCTTTCTACAGAAATTATCAGGATTTAGCCTTACCAGGAAATTATACACATTATAAATACAAGTTTAGACTACTAATCACCAGACTGTTACGTTGTATTTCTAGAACATGATATCACAAATTAAAGTCATTAATTCCAAAACAACAGTTTATTAACAAAAAAGTACAAAGAAGTACAAATGGACATCCTATTTCCCCCTCATTACGGTCCATCTATCTATCTCCCTTTCAGTCCATGGCATGGCGTTCTTGAGCTAAAAGAATGGGTAAAATACTTTTCTTTCCATTGGGCCCTACTAAACCACCCCCAAACAAACCATTATGTATTTAAGTTACACAGTCCATATCAATTTTTAAAATGCTTTATCTATATGAATTGCCATAAAAGCCTCTCCCCTTGGCAACATACCATGTTCCTAAACTGAATGAAACATATGAACATCAATATCCATAAATCATGCTTAGACAGAGGGAATATCGTATCACTAGTATGTCTGCCTTGAAGTAACAGTTTACAAATTAAAGCTTAAAGGTGTTGAAAAGGATTTTCATAGGTATTTGCTAAAACATATCAGGTCAAAACATCTTGTTAACTGAACTAAATTGAGGTACATGGAACACATTCAGCTTAGTTGTGTTTTCTGCACAGATTTTAAATCAAAGCTACTTACATATCTAATCTTATTGCTATTAATTTCAATTTTCTCCAACAGTGGGCCAATTTATTTTAATAAACCTAGAGTTAATTCCATACTTCTCTCTCTACAAGCTCAAAGTACCTCTCTAAATCATTTTAAAGTCCCAACACTTGTGATTTCTCTCTCAGGGCTCCTTAAAATACCAATACAGGACAGGAAGATTTAGTAAACTGCCACATTTCACTTTCTGCTATGGCTCAGCAAGACAGAACATATGAATTAATTTACTGATGTTCCTAAAGTTTTGTGCATAATTTATTAGATTATACATTTTTTTGTGTAGTAAGCTCCAGCCTTTTGGTCTGCGGAAGTAGCCAGATCAGAGCTTACAATACTTTACTCCCTGCTTAGAACTATTCTCATGAAGACCATGAGCTCAGTGTTGGACTAGACTGCAATAACATAAGGTGCTATACCAGTGACACATTTTTGGGAGCTGGAAAATTCAGATGACCACTCACTAAACATAAAACCATATTCCACAAAGATTTTATTCACATCAAACTTGCACAGTAGCAAAAAAAATCAAAACATAACTAAGCCACATATCAAAGAACAATATACAATAGAGATTTGAATTTCTCAATGGCATTGGAAAGGATTTCCATAAATAACATTTACAATTCTAGTGTTAGGTCTTTCAAGGTATCTGAAGCTTCACAGTGCTAGAATTGATTTTTATCAGAACACATGCAAAAATGTGCAACATAATAATCCATATTAATGACACAAAAAAGCACGCCGGTTATTTGTCATTCCAGCACGGCCATGCCACTCTATGTTCTAAAAAAAAAAAACAACCCCCCAAATCCGGGTCCCATTCATTCTTCAATTATGCCTTTAGTCACTCTGTTTTATTATATTCAAACAGTCACTGTTAGTGCTCTTCACCACGACTTTCAGGTTGACGTCACTCCCTGCCTGCTGGCTGTCAGGACTGGGGGACGCCCCTCTCCCAGACTCACCTTCTTCCGGATGTCTTCATCGTTTGCTCCGAGAGAGGCATAGAGCTTGAATGCAGCCTGGCGAAGTTCATGAGCATGCTTTAAGTCATGATCAAGCTACAGGAGGAAAAAAAGATGTGTTCCAACCCAATCCACAAATTAAATTTTCAATAAAACTAACACAGTTGAAGGGAAAAAAAATGCTTAGCAGTTACTAACATATTAGTGTTGGTTATTTTGGGGTTTGGCTCACATATGACTGAGACTTTGCTGTGTCTGTGTCAGGAAGACCTGGAATTCTTGCAGTTTGCTTCTGTCTAAAATGTGATAACACTGGTATATGAAAAGCCTTTGTGATCTTTGAGCCCTAAAAATTCAGTGTTTCTTTAGTGGCACCAATGCTTGCTTGCACCAGTTGGTTTTTTTTGGCCATGGCTTATGGAATCTTAGTTCCCCAACCAGAGATTGAATTTGTGCCCCCAGCAATGGAAGCATGAAGTTCTAACCACTGGGCTGACAGGGAATTCCCCAACCAGCTCTTTGAAATGCTCTCACAAACATGGCATACTCAGGTCTTTCCAGCCCTAGAATATAGCTGATAACTTGAGTGCTGCTGCAATCTTTGAGAAGGTTTTCCCAAACATCAATAGTGCTAGCCAAATTTTAGCATTTAAAAAGCTTTTTAGAAGCAGGAAAATCTTTGTAAAAATACTTAATAAACAACAGAAAATGGTAATCATTACTATCTGTCTATTGCAGCTATCTGACAGTTGTTTTCAGGAGACTTTTTTGGGATAAATTTATTAAAATTACAGGTATGAAATAGTTAATGCTGTCTTTCACATACATAATTGGCTTTCTCAGTTATCAGTTCTTCCAAGTACCTGATTTATCACCAAACTACCGAAAAGATAAAAAAGAAGTATGTTCTTAGGACACTTTCAGTGACTAAATTACGAACCAGTAAATTTATAAGGCATAATCAATAAATAATTTCACACTAAGAGATATAACTTACTCATCCAAATGACAGCAACTTTTTCCAAATGAGTTGCCTTGGAAAACTTCACCCTTATGCAAAGATGTAGGTGTTGTTCATAATATTCTGAGACCCTCTTTTGAAAATTCCTAAAGAACTGAATGGCATACTAGCAAGAAAACCTTGACAATAGCATAGTTTCATCAACTAAGACGGTTATAACTGTCACTGGTGTGTGAAGGTGGAGAAACCCAGCTGGGTAATGTCATTTAGAGTAACAACAAAAACTCCACAGTAAAAAAAACTGAAATTCAGATGGGGTGGTTCTAAAGGCAATTCTTAAGCGTAGCTCCAAAAATATCTTGATCAAAGCAGGCACAGATGGTTTATGGGAGGAATCTCCCAATATACAACATTCATTTTGATGTGTAAGGTCTAAAATATGTGTTCTTATGTCTTAACTACTTTCCAGTCATAACTCACTAGAATACTGACTTGGACTTAAATAAAATATCATGAAAATCACACATTTATTAACTTGCAAAAAGTCCCTTTTCAGTCTAGTATCCACACTTTTATGTCAGAAACCACTGGATACTCTCTCATCAAAAATAAAGATGACAAAACAAACTAATATTCAAGTTTAGGAGATTTTTAAAAGTCATTATTATTCCAGTTTTACTGTGATGGAGAAACCCTAGGAGAAGGGATAATCTATATACCAGTTAAATGTTTTGAACATATGTAGGCTAGAAGTTCTTACAACTGTGTCTTCACTCTTCATATCCATCAAAGTGTTCTATTTGCCTTGCTGGGTGGTCAACTAAAGGGGTTCAAGAGGCTACAGTTAGGACTTGCTCATATATCTTTGTACTGGGAAGTACTGTGTCAGTTTGAGCAAGTAGTCACAGGGAAAATAGACAAGGCAAGTTGGTTCAATATAACCTACCGCTTCTACTAGAAAAACAATACTATTGAAGGAAGTGAAAGTGGCTCAGTCGTGTCTGACTCTTTGCAACCCCGTGGACTGTACAGTCCATGGAATTCTCCAGGCCAGAATACTGGAGTGGGTAGCCTTTCCCTTCTCCAGGGGATCTTCCCAACCCAGGGATCAAACCCAGGTGTGCCACATTGCAGGTGGATTCTTTATCAGCTGAGCCACGAGGGAAGCCCAAGAATACTGGAGTGGGTAGCCTATCCCTTTTCCAGTGGATCTTCCTGATCCAGGAACTGAACCGGGGTCTTGTGCAATGCAGGCGAATTCTTTACCAACTGAGCTATATTGAAGGAAGAGTAGGCACAAAACTTTAATATATAAAGGGCAGAGTACATTAATACAAATATCAATGAAAGTTATTCTAGGCCGTTTCTGAGACAGAGAAAGGTACACCCTTAATAGTTTGTTTTATTTTCAGTGTTAAATGCCAGAACAGTTGCCTACCAGATGAAGTTTTTTGGAACCCGAGGGCATGGGCGAGGTCAAAAGAATAGTTTTAAAAATTTACCACTGGGACCAGTGGCATCAAAAACACAGCCACATATGTGACACAGTACTGGTTACTATTTAAGAGGCAATGCTCTCTCTACTATGACCTCCTTAAATAAACCCTCTCTAGCAGAATGTTTATCTCTCATTCTTAGAGAAGTGCATATAACAAACAGGTTGAGCAAAACAAAGCCAAAAAGAATATCTACCATTCCAAGGAACTGATAGTTTGAGAAAAACTTAACACAATTTGGTCCTTGATGCTTTTAGGTGGTGCTTTACTGTCAACTACCAAGCCCAAAACACAGTATGAAACTGCAGAAAAGAAAGAGGAGATGGCAAAAATTGGAAGAAAAGATAGGAAAAAACAGTGGCAGAGAGTCAAATAAAGCCACTCAGTCTCCTGGAACAGAAGATTACCTTTGTTCTAAAGAATGAGAATATAACAACAGAGATGATTCTGGAAACTTGAAAAGGATTAGAGGATGTTGATATAACATCAATAACCCTAGCTTAGAGACTCTGCTATTTTGGGGCTAGGTGGGAATCAGGGATGAAATTTCTTGATTACCTCCTTACTAAAAAACTTAACAAACTGAATTCAAAAACTCACAAAGCAACATCATCTTCATTACCAAAAGTAAAAGATTTCTTTATTTAAAAGGGCTTTGAGCTGTAATTTATCAAGTGGTTCAAAGTGGTGAACAGTAAGAAAATCTTTTTAAAAATCCCTCTCTTGAGCTGCTGAAAAGGAAAAGAGAACATACCCTTTTAATATCAGTGATGGCACTCACAGAGCTGGGATACTTGAAGTAATCAGCAAGCATGGCAATGAGGTGATCAGTAATGCTAGCAATTCTCTGCAGCTCAACATCTGGTTCAATCAGATAGGCGAGTGTCTCAGCTCCTTCAACTCTCTCCTCTAGTAACCTCTCCTTACTGCACATTCGAACCAAACAAGGCAATGTCTGGAAGGAGTGAAATTAATTATTTGCTTTTTTGGTAAAGGGAAAAGCACGATGGAGATCATATAGTAACTAAATCGACCCAATGGTTTTCACTGGGAGTCATGTTTGTAATCAAATATTTCAATAAAGACTTTCAGAGAATAAAAGGATTTTTTTTGGAATGTGAAAACAAAATTCAGTGCACATTAATCATTTACACTGGCACACTAAACTCACATACATTCAAAGCACTTTAGGCTTTTGTGATTGATGAGACTGAAGCTTTATCATACAACCTTACAAAAGACATTCAAGAATCCCTAATATATCACTGCTGATGCTTCTGCCCTGTCTATATATTTATTTACCTAAACTAATTCAGCAGTTTAATTAGGAAAAATTTTGCCTTAGAAAAAGCATGCTATCTTTTCCTTGTGCTCAGTTGCTCAGCCATGTCCAACTCTTTGAGACCCCACGGACTGCAGTCTGCCAGGCTCCTCTCTCCATGGAATTTTCTGGGCAAGAATACTGGAGTGGGTCGCCATTTCCTACTCCAGAATCTTTTCCTTAATGAGTGTGATATGGCTGGGATGACTTTCAATTTTTTGTTTAGAGATTGCAAAAACAAAATACAGCTTTAAAAATTCAGTGATCTTCCCATTGCTCAGATTCTACCAGTTCTCCTCTAATCCAAGTAAAATGCACCAATCACAGTTCCTTGGTTCTCCAAAGAACTCCCTGGAATGATTGTGATTATCAGTTTTACTTCTGAGGTCCTTTGAAAAATCTTGGCTTGGTAATTAACCTACCTTAAGATAAAGATATGGAGAAGGCAATGGCACCCCACTCCAGTACTCTTGCCTGGAAAATCCCGTGGATGGAGGAGCCTGGTAGGCTGCAGTCCATGGGGTCACTAAGAGTCGGACACGACTAAGCGACTTCACTTTCACGCATTGGAGAAGGAAATGGCAACCCACTCCAGTGTTCTTGCCTGGAGAATCCCAAGGACGGGGGAGCCTGGTGGGCTGACGTCTATGGGGTTGCACAGAGTCGGACATGACTGAAGTGACTTAGCAGCAAGATAAAGATAAAGACAGCGCAAAGTCATGTACAACTCTTCCAATCCCATGAACTGTATGTAGCCTGCCAGGCTCCTCTGTCCATGGGGTTCTCCAGGCAAGAATACTGGAGTAGGTTGCCATTTCCTTCTCCAGGGGAACTTCCTGATGCAGGAATTGAACCCAGGTCTCCCACATTGCAAGCAGATGCTTTACTGACTGAGCTATGTGGCAAGCCCTACATTAGGTTCTCATTAAAAATATCCCATGTTTATATTTCTAAGGCTGAAGAATTAACTTCAAAGGTTGATGTGGAAACTGAAATGTTAGAATTATATGAAGCTTTCCTCTACAACCACAGTCAACTATGTTTTGTTCTAAGTTCCTATCATAGCTTTACCACAGAGTTCAACACTTCATTGTTCACTATTGGTTTCTTATCAGGCTGGTTCCATCTTTAAGATACAATCCTAGGCTTCCAAGAAGAAAGCCTTATTCTTATTTTCCTTTGAATAGTTACCAACATTGATCAATACCATAAATTCATGGATTATTGAATTTAATGCTCACAACTACTACCCAAAGAAGAAACTATTAACCTAGTTTATCAATGAGAAAGAAAAGTAGGGATAGAGCAGTTAAGTAAGGATATGGAAGCACTCAGTGCTCTATGCAGGGCTACCTACTTAGGGCTCCTCAGATCTCATTACATCAACTGTCTGCTTCACCAAAGACTAAAGGAAACATTAATCTTTTATCCTTGGGTTTATTTTGAACACAGATAATGAGAGATTTCACACTCATAAAATGACACACTACAATTGTTCTGTTCTTTAAAATTAATAAGAAGTTTAATGCATTTAATATATTACTATTATTCTCAATAACACTGTGGGACAGATGAGCAGGAATTATTGCTTCCATTTTCATAATTAGGAATCTGAGGCACCAAAAGAATAAGGGATGTGCCCAAGGCTACCAACCCAGTCACTGGTGAAAGTGCTAAAACCAGAATCCAGGTCTTAGGACTTTTAGGGCTAGTCTTTCATCTGGGCTTTTCTGAGTTCTAGTTGCATCTGACACACCACAATAATGATGACTGCTTTCAAGTGTTATTTACTTATTCATTCTCATTATGCCTTTTTATTATCTGCCATGAGGGTGAAATTAAGTCTTCATCTGAAGAGTTAGCAAGCTGCTTGCCTACAAAACTGTGTTGAAAACAATGAAAATCAAGTATTAAAATATATTTTCTATTTAACTTGAATCTTACGTATTTTTATAGTATTTACATCCTTCTAATTACCATAAAAGTGAAAAAAGTTTGACAAGTAAAGATTTACTTTGACTTTCAAAACACATCTAAAACCAATTTTTAAAAACTACAAGTTATCCCGTTGAAGAGCATGATGTTTTAATATTATTTCTTGCTGTGTTCAAATGCTGTAGTGATAAATATGTAAAAGGAAAAAGGAACATCAATATTTATAGTCAATGCTTAAATAGCTGGGTAATTTTCACATGTTTTTAGAAAGAATTAATTAGCTCACCTTTAATACAATACAGTTGTCATCTGTCCGAATTGCTCCAGCTCTACACATGTAAGTTAAACTGGAATAAGATGGCAAAAAGTAAGTGTTTGCTCGTATTTTAGAACTTAAAAAAAACAAAACAAAACAAAAAAACCCAACTCTACTTGCTTTTAAGATATTATAGAGGAGAAAAAGGACAACTACTCTTATCGTGAGGGAGAAGGTTTTGACACTTTCTTACCTGAGATTCTGTTAATTAAACAAAGAAAACTATTTGATATATGCAGACGGTAAGCCAGATATTTTTTAAATACCTACAAAATTGTTTTAAAATTGAATGGTCAAATTAGTGGATGAACATTAAAGCGAGGTATTGGGCACACTCGAGTCCTTTATACCTTTCTCTATACTTTTTATGTTTGAAATTTTCCTTAACAAAAAGGAAAAAATTTTTAAGTAAAATATAAAGTTAACAAAGTATCTAAGTTTAAATGAGGTTAAATTGGGATATTTCAAATCTAACAGCAGTAGAATTATCACAGAAGAAGCATTTAACTTGTAATACTTACAGGTATCCCTACGATATTAACTAACTAGTCAGATGTTACCAGTAGTGGCTTTGAGAATTAGTTAATGATTTGGTTCTTTTGAAGAACAATTTACCTTTACAATATATCTGACTTTGAATATGAATAAAATTACTTTCTCCTCTCTAAGCAAGTACTGAAGCACTTAAATTAATGAATTTTCATTTTGAATTAGATTCCTTTTCAGGAAGGAAAAAATATAAAATAAAATACCCCATGTTAGGGCTTTGAGGGAAAGCTTTAAACAAACCAGTCAAATTCCCTAATTATATTGTAGGAGTTAACTTCTTTATTACTGTTATCATTATCTTAAGATCTGTTACAGTATTGTTTTTTGAAGCCAGTTCCATGAGACCATTACCTTACTAAAAAAAGGCAAATGCTGTTCTGAAGACAAAAAGCAGATGAACAAAAAATACAAACCTCATAAATAAATAGAAAACAGAAAATTCATGATGCAAGGATGGTTCACTGAAAACTCCTCATCTGGGCCAAAATATTAGAGTCATAGCTTCTTAAATATTGGAACTAAACCAGTCACTTAGCACAGAACCCTATACAACAGGTATTAAGTCTATCTGGTAATGAATTGATAATTACAGAATTAACATGTATTGAGTGCTTATCTGAGCCAGGAACTGTGCTAATAAGAACTTTAAATAACTATCTTATAAATGGTCTCTATGAGGAATCCTTGTTTTGTTTTTCTGAAGATGAGGAAGCCATATTCTCTGAAATCATACCTTGGTTATCAACTTCAACTAATTCTGTTTCTTTATATTCTCCTGACAATACTTAGCATAATCTGTGTTGGTTAAATCTGATCTAATTCTGTATTATTTCAACTGAAATACAAGGAGAAGGGAATATACTGAAGTAATTTTCTGTAGGCAGTCTTAGATGTTATGAGAGTTCTTGCTTTGAGTGCAAACTGAGTACAAAACTCATAGCCATTTAAGAAGATATGACATAATCCCATGACTGTCAAACTTCAAAATCCCCAAACAAGATGGGGATTGAGAGTGAGCTGACTAGGCCGTCCACAGTAGACAGGTAAAGTGCTGTCTCTCTCCCCACAGTAGATAGGTAAAGCTGTGTTTTTCTCCCACACCATCTTCACTTTTACCATTTTGCCGATGTCAGCTGCATCTCAATGGGCTTATCCCTCTGTAACATCTTCACAAAAATCTGTGGTAACAACTCTCCATCAACCAAAACTAGAAATAAAACAAATAACAAGGAGTAAGGAATTTTTTAAATCTACAAAGTTCATAAATTAAATCATGTAGGTGCCACTGAAAGTTCCAGCCTACCATTTACCAGGGTCATCGATACCTGGGGGTTTTCAAAAGCTAAAACTGAGAAGCATTTCAGTGCCTGCATTCGAACCTATAAAAATAAACAAAGCATTTATTTTAATTTTGCAAATATGAATTTTAACCTCTCAGATTCTAAACTCTTCTGAAGAAATAACTATTTAAATCTGCTTAAAGTACTAAAGGAAGGGTTTGAGGGAATAAAAATAAGACTTGTATATCTGAAGAGTACAGTAAACTAAAATTAATTATAAAAAGCTAAATTAATTTTGAAATAATGGAAAAGAAAGAACAGGAAAGAAGTAGCAACTAAAACTGAACTAGATAAATCCTAATCAAATTTAAAAGAATGCTGTAAAAAATACAATGTTGATAAGGCAAAGGGAACTTAATAACAATAATAACTAATTGTTTTTCAAGTGAGACATTTCTTCTCCCCAAACTGCAAACCAGAGAACTGAAGACCAAAAAAAGTACTCTTATAGTTGTGTATGGCATGGGAAGTGGGGGAAGATAACAGGAAAGATATAAAAAAGTTCAAAAAAGGACTAACTAATTTAACTTTAGAAATACTTATGAATTGTGTACTGTTGTTTTTGTTTGATTGCTAAGTCATGTCCGACTCTTTGCGACCCCATGGACAGGCTCCTCTGTCCATGGGATTTCCCAGATAAGAATACTGGAATGGGTTGCCATTTCCTTCTCCATGGGATCTTCCCAACTCAGGGATCAAACTTGTATCTTCTTTATTAGCAGGTGGATTCTTTACCACTGAGCCAACAGGAAAACCTGTATGAATTATGCTACTATACCTCAAAACTAGGTTATTGGTCTGGGATGACACCAAGGCTCAAATTCTTGACCAAACACAACATAGTTTATTAAGTTGTTAGTTTTCATTCTTTCTGTTCAGTTTACACCAGATGACCTAATCCTTCCTTCTAAGCCTGAGTAAGGTTCTTCTGTGGAGCCCGAGAGTGGCAGAACAGGTAGCTGGGACGTGAGGAAGCCCTGTTCCTCATTTGGGTGATGCTCCACAGCACAAACACAAGCCCACAGGTGGAACCTAGAATATGTTCACGGCACTTTGTCAGTGGAGCAAACCTTGGCAAGAGTAGTCATTAAAATCTTTTTCCTTCCACAACCTGTAACTTGTCATAGTAGGTAAGGAAGTCTAGTGTGGAAAATGAAAGAAATGGAGGAAGAACTAGGGGAATTAATGAAGCTAGAGGACGGAGAAGAAGAACAATAGATCACCACCCCAGCAACTGTTTGTTGATGCGCATGTGCTGACTGGTCTCAGCCTACAACGCTCTGTGCAGAGCAGAGGGAGCAGTTCTAGCATGTACTTCTTCCCCTTGCCTCTAGCCAGTTTCAAGCTGGTTCCAGTCCCCATTCCTATCCTTGTGAGATCTTCACCAAGATCTATTAATAACTTTGGATGTCTGGGATAGGGAAAACATACATATTAGCAGGCCATACCTGCAATAAAGCTAAGGACCACAACAGCAGACTAGGATCAGCATAAATGGATAGAAGACAAGAATGACTGACTGCTTCTCTGCTCTAAAGGAAATTCGTACCATACTTAGTTCTAATGTGACACAAGAAAGACAATGTCTCAATATTTGCTACAACTTACTAGTGGGACAATAATGAAATGATCAAAGTTTTAACTAAATGCCTGATAGAATATCATGACACTGCTTATCTGTATATAAAAGATAGTAAAGAAATTAAATTAACACACCTAAAAACCCTTGATTTTTTAAAACTCAAAATACAAAATAGAACACAGTTTAAATGTTGATGTATTTGTGGGTATATGCTATAAGTTTTGGAGAAGGAAACAGCAACCCACTTCAGTATGCCTGCCTGGAAAATCCCACATATACAGGAGCCTGGCAGGCCACAGTCCATGGGGTTGCAAGAGTTGGACATGACTAGGCAATTAAACTACCATCACCATGCTGGAAGTTTGAGTCAATGTGGTTAAATAAAGGTTTCAAATAGGAAATCAATCCAAAGTCTTTCCTGATCTAGCGAGCGAGCCACTGCTCCTACATACTTCAAGGTACATGCAACTTTGGCACTGACACCATACCGGAAGAGACTACTAATGATCACAAGCAAAAATCAATAGCAATTTATACCACAACCATATCCTAAAAAAAGAAAAAAAAAAAGGAAAAGCAAGGTAGACTGTTTTTAAAAGCATTCTATAGGAAAAACAATTCCTCACAACATTTTACTGATAAAATATGATTCTTGATCACAATATCTATCAAAGAAACAACAAAATATGTGGGCCTTTTTCCAGACCAAGACTCTAGAAACCAAAAATAAAATATAAAAATCTGGCCATAATTTTTAACATCTTACTTTGTAAGATACTGAGGTTAGTAGGTGAGCAATATTCTGAACTGCGCCATGGTTAAATAAAATTGTTTGATGATCTGGACCCTGTAAGAAAAGAGAAAACACATTAAGAAGAAGAAGAATTCATTCCAATAATACATTTACTTAAATGGAGAAAACCACATTCACTGCAATGTAGAATTTTCAGTTCTACATTTGTATGAACCCATTCCCAAGGACAGACACTGTTTTTAGTCTTGTAAAGGGCTGTCACAGTTTACCTCTCATCCCAGTTCTCTAGAACGGCTCGCTGGCCCCTTACCTCTCCAGAATCAGGAAGGGGGCACAGAATATTCTGACATAGGCCCTCACATCATCACAACAATAGAAGCACTCCAAATTCTGCATTTCGCTTGCACACCCTTATCCCCTATGCCCAAGGAGACAGTGTGGTCATTCTTACAACTTAAGATTGATGACTTAGTCAGAAGAAGTCTAAAACTACTTAGCTGCAAGAGAAACTGGACCAGAGCCCAAGCTACCTCAACATATCAGGGAGGTCTGAGCAGTGGATGGTGGGAAACAACACTCTGTAACTGGGAAGTAAATATGTTTTAGTTCTCTCTCATTTCTTTTAAAATTACCACTTCTTAGAGTCAGTAGGTGAAGAAATAGGAAAATTCGGGTATTTTATTCTTTACTGACTCTGTTTTCTACTAATCAATTTACCAAAGATCTTCAAAGTGACTAAAGGTTAATGCAAGGCTTCAATTTTCCCAGTACTTAATTCATTTCTTTTATGTCCCACCCATCCACTCAAATAATGAAAAGCCAATTAAAGCCAAGACAAGGATGGTATTTCATGTTTATTATTATTTAGGAGATAAAAGTGTAGCATCAAAAAGGAGGCTATCTGTCTGGGTTCAACAGAAGAAACCAGTTCCTAGTGTAGAAAAAGAGCTCTCAGACCAGCTTCTCCAATTCACTGTTTAGCTAATAACAATCTTGCAGATGCTCATTCTTTCTTAGACCAAAATATCCATCATTTGAAGGGGGAAGATTAGTATTTTCTCACCTCTGAGTAGTAAAAGAGCCATATTCTATTTTATAGGCTCCTAAACATTTTACCTATTATTAAGAGTACTCTAAAAAAAGAAAAAACACAGCAATTTCTCTCTTAATTTCCACACATTTGAAAAATTGAAGTTTAATTGATCCTATACATTTTCTAACTTCTATTCTAATCGCCACATAATATTCCACAGTTTACTCATACAAACCCCCACTACATATTTTAAGTAGTTTCTAATGTCTCACTATTATAAACAATGTTTTGTTGAATATTAGTAAAGCTGCATCTCAGTGCAGATCCTTAGGGTATGAGGACAAATTCCCAGAGTACAATTTCTTGATATTATTTATCAGTATATATCCATTCAGAACAGTACAAACTTGCTTTTATAATAACTGAAAATACTGACATTCCCAGGGCACAGGCTTGAAGTGTATTCTTTTCCTACCTCATTCTCATCCATGCATCTGCAGTTATAATTACAGGTACTCCCTACTGGGTCCCTGCAACATGTGGGGCGCTGCTCTAAATGCTCTACTTGAATTGACTCATTTGAAACATGAGTCTCTGGCTTATTCATTATAAGGGTAGTGGTAGAGACTATGACGGGGAAGCCAAGGAAAAGAAGGGTCTCCTAAGAATCTGATCCATTTTTTCTTATGTATTAATAAATTAATAAATACATAACTAGAATAAATTACAAAGATAAGCCTCAGTTAGCCTCGGCCTACAAATTTTAACCTGCTGACTCATATACAGGTAAAGGTAATGCTCAGCAGACAGCGACGTGAGCAGGGGGCTGCCTTTACCCCCTGTACTTCACTGCTCTCCCACTGTATTCAGCAAATCTGCTCCCGCTTTCAGGTGACCTAATACTAACAGATTATTTTATATTCTTCAAGACATTTTACATGTATACAAACAAATACCCAAGTATATTCTCTCCCCCATTTTAACACAAATGGTAAACTAATACTATATATTTATACATAAAAAATACTATATATAAATACCTGTATAGTTGCTAAGTTGTGTCTGACTCTTGTGACCCCACGGACTGTAGCCTGCCAGACTCCTCTGTCCATTGGATTTCCCAGGCAAGAAAACTGGAATGGTCGCCATTTCCTTCTCCAGGGGACCTTCTCAACCCAGAGATTGAACCCGTGACGCATGCATTGACAGGTGGATTCTTTACCACTGAGCCACCAGGGAGGCCCCATATAAATACTACATGTATACACATATAGTTAGACATTTAGATTGCTTGCAGTCTTGGAGTTATGTTTAGAAATTATGGTGAAACACAAAGCAATTCTCTGTACATAACTGTTCTCCATCACTTACAAGGTATTGTACCTTTTAATTCCTCACATTCTTTGTCCAAATTGCAGCAAATATGTTACAAAAGAACCTCTTCCTTCTCTCTGTGGTTGTAGACAGGATTGTGTAAAAACAATTACAATGAAGGAATTAGTGGCTTAGCCAACTAAAGAGGAGGAACTATTGTTCTATTCTTATTAAGTCTCTCTTGAATCTCTCCAAATCAATCTGCATGAACCTGGAGTTAGTAAAGCAGTCTCCTCAGGGTAGGAAGTACATAAGCCCTCATGTTCCTAAACTAAACTCCAAACAATTGGTCTCAAAATTTGAATAACTGCTTAGGAAGTGGCAATAATTTAGAAGTTAGGATTTCAATCAATATTATTACTAGCCTTCTTTTGCTTCTTAATAAATCAAGGAGAGAATTTCAAAACTTTAATGATGATTAGCTTAGAGCACAAATGTTTTAGAAACCTCTTTCTTTATCTCCCCTGCCCAAAGTATGTAAATTTATTTCATATTGCTACTAGTATATGCAAATTTGTATATCAGTCTTAAAATGCTATTGCAAATTTTACTTGGGGCTTGTATGTAACAATACAAAAATAAAAATTTTTTATAATTAATGACAATACAGAGATCATCAGATCAGTTGTTTTCAAAGATACATGTTGTTAGTGTATCAGTAGGGAAATCAATATTGTATTTTGACTTTTCACTATTGTCACTGTTACATGGGTTTATACATGCTACGTTTCCTGAAGTCTAGTTATATTTAACTACTTAAACTGATGGATAATCCTGAACAGAGCTGGCAAATGCTACTTATTAGGCTAAGAGAAAGCTGAGTTCTGTCAGTGGCATGAGGGTGCTTGTAAATTATAAAATGTCTTGCATACAGGGTACTTGCTGCAGCACTGGCTGCACAAGACTGGAAACAAGCTAAATGCCCAACAGTAGAAAAAAAGTTGAATAAATTATTGTACAAACAAAAAAAAAAAAAATTTTCCTGGAGAAGGAAATGGCAACCCACTCCAGTATTCTTGCCTGGAGAATCCCACGGATGGAGGAGCCTGGTAGGCTACAGTCCATGGGATTGCAAAGTCAGACACAACTGAGCGACTTCACTTTCACTTTCATACAATAAAATACTATTCATCTCTTTTTATAAAAGAAAGAGGAAGCTCCTTATGTACTGATATGGAATATCCCTCAAAATGTTAAGTAAAAAATGCAAGGTACAGAACAGTATGTATGGTCTGTACTATTTGTGTCAAAAAAAAAAAGAGGGGAAATTATATACATAGGTCTGCTTATATGTGTATAGATTAGCTCCAAGAGGACATACCAAGAAGGCACAGCTCCTGAGGGCATACAAGTGTTTACATTATAGAGAACAGTTATCCTGGTTCTTACTTTACAGCAGTGTGAGAAGATCTGACAGATGTACTCCTGGGTGTAGCGGGACCTGCTAAGCAGTGCCATGAGGTGTGGTATCACCGTGGCATCCTGGAGTGAAAGGGAAGAAGAGCAGAGCAACAGGGAACTCAGACTTGGTGAGTGTCTTTAACACTGATTTCCAAGGACAGATACACATGTAAGCCTCTTATCTTAATGACAGTAAATCAAGTCTGTTTAAGGAACACAGCAACACAAAAGCAACACGTAATCAAAACTGTCTAGGCAAAGGACAAGGAAAGGGGCTTCAATTTTCATGCTTGATAATAAAATACAAGAACAGGAAATTCTCAATTTCTCTCCCATAAACATCCCCACAATAAAACAAAATCATTTCAATAAGACTTGACATAATCTATTCCAAAACCAAAACGTGACATAATTAATAAGATAAATACTTACTACATAGCTTCTAAGGAGGAATTATTGTATTAAAATAAAAGTTGACAATTTTGAAGTCTGAGATATTATGGTAAGTATCAGTAACAGATTAACACTTCTAATAACTGTAGTGAGCTAATTTCAGTCTTCACAAGACAAGACAGTTTATATAATAGCAGCTTCTCACTTACAGCCCACTCTCTGCCTACTATTGACACTTCACAACACACATGATGGTACAGAAGAAAGAAGAATCCACCCAATCTGCCTCAGGGCTTTCCAAAAATCTCCTCTTTTTTTATTTTTTTTATCCTTTCAAAAATCTCCTCTTTCATGATTTAAACATTGAGAAGATATTGGGCTCAAACCACAGAAGGAGACTTAGCTCGCGTGCCCTAGTCAGTGCTGTCATTAAGTCCTATAGCAATGCTTTTCAGATATGAACGTGCATTGCATGTATGTTCTCAGGGGATACTGTGTACGTATAGATTGCTTCTGTAGGTTTGAAGCAGGACTTACGATTTGGCATTCTATCAAACTCCCAACTAATGGTTGATGTTGCTGGTCCACAGACCACACTTTGACAAAAGACAACAGAGGGCAAGGAAGGAAACTTAAAAGAATACCACTGTTGGGATAAACAAGGTTTGGGGTTTCCCTCAGTACGAAAAGAATGTCCAAGATACATAAAAGCTAAGTAGGAAAATAGTAGGCTATTTTTGTAGAAGATGTCTACAAATAGAATCTTTTCCCCTTGCTTGTTATAACCCTGTGTTGTCATAAGCAGTTTAAACAGAAAATGCGGGAATTTCCTGGCAGTCCAGCAGTTATGACTCAGGGCGTTCACTACTGTGGGCCCAAGGTTCAATCCCTAGCCAGGGAACTAAGATACTGCAAGCTGCTGTGTTACATATCTACAGTTTCTGGTTGATCAAACAAGGCAAAGAACAGTTACATAATCTCTCCAAAGTCACTCATCTGATAAAACAATTTCAAACTAGACACTCTGCCCTCTTCAACAGGATTGTGTGCTTATTAGTTTAGTGCCTGAGTTGCTATGGCAGCTGGTCTCTATACAATCCTACCCACAGATGTCAGTTAGTTACACTGAAATACTACTCTCTGTCATTATCCCACCCAACATTTTTCAGAGTCTCCATGGTCTCTGAGGCAAAAATTGTTTCATAATTTAGGTATCCTATGAAAGTCCCTCAAGTCCCTTTGTCTTAACTTTTCTTGCAAAAAGAAGTTAACTTGGTATATAACAGCATTCTCCAAATTATGCACCAAAATCCATTAGTGGATCATGAAATCAATTTAGAGAGAGAGAAGGAAGGAGCTGAATCAATTTACCAGGGTCAATTCCTTCCCCATTAATGGGCTGAGGGTTGGGGAAAAATTTCTAGGGTAAAGAATATGAGTGATTGGCTTAATTTCTTTGTAAAAATGACAATTGGAAATCCTTAAGTAAACAGACTGATATTCAGATGGAGAGTTCTATATAGAATGCTGTGAGAATGCTTCCTCAATTTATAAGTGCTTACGGTAAACCAGTGGTTCTCAAAGAGTGGTCCATGGACCAGCAGCATCTCAGTTACTGGGAAACTTGTTAGAAATGCATATTCTCAGGCCCCTTACCACACTGACTGAATCATAAACTCTGGAGGTAGGGTCCAGGATTCTGTGTTTAATAAGCTCTCCAGGTAATTTTGGTGCATGCTCAAGTTTGAGAACCACTGTAGTAAATGGTCTATGGATTTATGAGGCATGGCTTCCCAAAGAACGTTACACAAATCCTTGAGGTATAAAATCGAGATGCTTCATAATTTTGAGGCTTCCTGCTGTGTGAGATGACCCACAAGCCTCATTTACAGACCTTAGTCATCATTACAGGCCAGAGGAGCAAGTGTCTAATGTAGGAAAAACAAACTCTGGAGGCACGTGACATGTCCGTCTCTCTCTGTTTGCTTTGCCTGTGCCTCTTGACTACTTATATTCTTGAAGTATTTCTAGAACATGACCCTGGACAAGATCTCTAATACATGTGTGTCCACTTTGAAACTATGATTCTGCATCTCAGCTCAGAGAATCACAACCAGCATTTTTTAAAATGAAAAAGGATAGAATTCAAGTCAGAAGGCACCACATTTATACAATTGTTCTGTGAAGACTATCTCAAGATACTCCCACCACCACTCTGTGTCCCCACCTCCCACCCCCGACACACAGTGTGGCAGTGGAAAATATAATTCTTACTGCAAATTGCGGATAAGAGAATTTGAAAAATACTAGCCTTGATAATTTTATTAAGAAAGCCCCAGATAAGCAACAGATAAAAATACACCCTAATAATCCCTGAAGTTTTTGAAAACCAATGAATGACTCCGAAGATCTTTAGATTCTCTCACATGTATTCTCTGATTCTAGCCTGGTAAGTAAGCCTCTAACAAGTGCTTCTGGTTCACCTCTCCAGCTGAAATGAACAATGATTCCCTTCCTGCATTAAACTATCTGTCCACTGTCCTGCATATTCTCTTTTTCAAAGATGTGTCCTATAACAGCTTCTTTTCTCTACACTTCTTGAAATCTTATCCATTATTCAAGACCAGGTCAAGTTCTACCTTCTCTATAAAGACTCCTCTACCAGATTTAACCTATAGTGAGTGCATTAAATGTGTTTCCTTTATGTGTACATATTAAGAAATTAAGAAGGGTCTTTACAAAACAAAAAACAACAAAAAAACCCCAGCTTATAAATTTCTCAAGGTCTGAGACTATCTTTTACTGCTTTACAAAGCCTAGAACATTTGATATTTGCAAATTAGCAATTCAAATACTTCCTGAGACTTTTCTATAACAGAGTTATCACAGCTAAGATCAGTTATGAGATGCTAAGTAAATCAGAAGTATGCTGTTAGTAAAAATGTAACTTGATGACTGAAAAACACCTAAAACTCACTGTATACAGTAGTTCCTCTGGAGTGACGGGACTGGTGAAGATGGTGCGCAGGCATCGGAGGCAAGCTTCAATGAACTTCAGGTCTGGGGACAGTAGTCCTGTTAAGAGAAAACAGATTAGAGACTCAGGCTTTCAACTCATATTTAAAACGCTGCAAACTGATTCTACTTTTTACCTGTATAAAAATGACTTCCTTACATACCTTGCAGTAAGGCAGGGATAATATGGCAATCTAGTAGAGACTTAACATTGTTTTCAGTACCCATAGCAAGACTTCCCAATACCACTGCACATTCAGTTTTCAATTCTGTGCTTGAGGTTTCTTGCTGAAGCAAGTACAATAATCTAAAAAGAAAGAACTTGATAAACAGAAGAGACTAAAAAACTTAAAAGTAAACATTAGCTAAAAGTAATGTTATAGAAAAAGGCTACCAATACATCCCACACACTGAAAATATGGTAGGTGAGTTTACAGGCTGCTAGGAAATGGTCATATCTTTATATAAGCTGTTAATTTAATAAAGGAATATCAGCAGTGGGGAGAAATAAAAGAGATTTTCTTCTTTTTGAACAACAGAATTATCATATAATCTTAGTGTATCAGAACTTCGAATCTGAGAATTGTACACAAGCGATGTCTGTGGAAACAGCCAGCACAATAGTCCACATTATCTGCCACTCCAAGATATGAAGACTCCCAAAGCCAAGTGCTGGTGGATCTTAAAGACTCTGAATATCCACTACTAAAGTTCAGAGATCACAGAGGTCTAGCCTTGAGGGAATACTTAAGAGTCCTGGTACAGCTATTCAAACAAGGGAAGTTCTCTTCTTTCTCTAGTTCTCCTATTTGGAGCATCAAAAGATCCTATCTCTATTCTAGGCTAGCCTGTCAAAAAACTACTCCCCAAATTCCAATTGTCTACAACATATGACTATCTCCTTCATGTTCTAAGGTACATCCGTCATGCTCCCTAAAGCGTATTTATATATACTGAGCACTGGTCCCCTAAGAAAGGCTGCTGACAGCTTTACAGTTACCAATGGTTGATTATAATAAAAACAACAAAACCATTAATAATCCTACATTAAAGGACAGAAAAGAAAAAAGAGGAGAGAGAAGACCAAAACATTTAAAAATTCTGAACGAAAAGTTTATACCTGCACATAAAACTTAGTTCTGGGTAGCAAAGGCAAAGAAGCAGTTACACAATTGTCACTGTCTGCCAAAAAGAAGCTTAACAGTTTCATTAGAAGACATGAAACTTTCTATGTTAACTTAAAAGCCAGCAAATTCTAAAACTAGAAAAGCAAGGTTAAAAAAATTTTTTTTTTTTAATTTCAAAAGAGGTTTTGAGAATCCTAAGAAATTATTATCCAATCATATAAAAGTTGCCAGAGTTCTGAGGAGACAGGGAAGAATCAGGTCGGTGTACACTGCTTATCTACCCAACGTGTCCTTTTATGGCAGGGTCAATGATCTTCCGAAACATCTAAAAAGTATTCATATATTTGCTTCATATTCCACTCCCTGGTACCTTAATTTTTTTTTTAAAGAGATGCTTCATATACTTCAAAGCATTTATTTAAAAAAAAAAAGTAGGACAGACAATACAGAAAAAAGATGGGTCTTATGATTGAGAATGAGAACACATTTGAAACTTCATATGAATAGCAGAAAAGGGGATGATAGCAAACTTACCTTGGAACAGCTCCTAAAACAATGAGGTTGGCTTTCTGCTTGTTGTTTCCAATTACAGCATTTTTCATGTCTCTGAATTCAAGGAAAAGAGAAAAGGGTAAGATGTGTTGAGATATTAATTTATCTTTATTTTACAGCATCTCGGATTGTCAAGTACAGATGTCAGTGACAAAGTAAAACCCTGATGCTTCTCCACGTGGAGTGCTAAAGAGAAGGGACAGAGACGGGGCTGTGTAAACCTGGGGCTATGAAACAGGAGAGCAGCAGTGGAGGAGGGATGAGAGATAGCTTGTGTATCAGCAAAAGACTTTCTTTTTTTTGTTTGTTTGTTTCTGTATCCTTTTTATTATTTTTTTTTTCATTTATTTTCATTAGTTGGAGGCTAATTACTTTACAATATTGTAGTGGTTTTTGCCATACACTGACATGAATCAGCCATGGATTTACATGTGTTCCCCATCCTGACCCCCCCTCCCACCTCCCTCCCGATCCCATCCCTCTGGGTCTTCCCAGTGCACCAGCCCTGAGCACTTGTCTCGTGCATCCAACCTGGACTGGTGCTCTGTTTCACACTTGATAATATACATGTTTCGATGGTATTCTCTCAGATCATCAATACAAAGAAAGCTGAGTTCTTCAAAAAAAGGCCACCAATCCTTTGAATAAAAAGAAATACAGGCCATCTTCTCATGCATAGCTCTGGGAGTAGGCAGTAAAAGCAGCCAGCCCAAAGAATGGACCTGACCTTGTTTCAGGGACCATGATTTTACTTTCCTCTTTTTCTGACTTCCCTGGACTGAATATTTCTGTGATTCCATTTTACCTCCTTTATTTTCTGACTACCTGTACCTCTTTGGGTTTTGTTTTGCTGTTTTGTAGTGGTAGATTTACAATTTACAATATGTACCTTTTAACTTATCACAGTCTTCAAGGGATAGTGTCCTACTTCATGTGAACTATAAGAGCCTTGCAAACATACTTCCATCTTCCCATTCATTCTTTGACCTGTTATTATACATTTTTAAACTAGTTAGAAACAACATGATATATTGTACTATTTTTTTTGGCTGCATCATGAAGTTTGTGGGATTGTAGTTTCCCCACCAGGGACTGGACCCATGACCCTTGCATTCCAGTCCTAACCACTGGACAGCCAGGGAATTCTCTATATTGTACAATTTTTGCTTAAACAGTCACTTATCTTTTAAGGAGATTTAAAAACATGAAAACATCTTTTATTTACATTTTAAAGATATTTATTTATTTGGCTGCACCAGGTCTTAGTTGTGGCATGTGAGATCAAGTTCCCTGAATAGGTATTGAACCCCAGCCCCCTGCATTAGGAGCACAGTGTCTTAGCTACTGGACCACCAGGGAAGTCCCAGAAAATATCTTTTATATTTCCCATTTATTCACCAGAATTTTTAACTCTTGCTACATTCAGATCTCCATTTCTCTGGGAGTGAAACTTTTCCACAATAAGAGGATCTCTATCAATGACCAGTTGGTTCACAAACACATTTATTCTCAAAGGACAGGCAGAGAAAAAATAAATAGCTGAAAATAAGCCCAGTACTTGGAGAAGGAAATGGCAACCCACTCCAGTATTCCTGCCTGGAGAATCCCAGGGACAGGGGAGCCTGGTGGGCTGCCATCTATGGGGTCACACAGAGTCGGACACAACTGAAGCGACTTAGCAGTAGCAGCAGCAAACCCAGTATTACTAAAATGTTTAATTAAAAAAAAAAAAAAAACAACTTAAGGTAATTGGTCGGTAGTGCTATCTTAATATAAAAACACTATGGTTCTCAAACCTTCTTCTTCTTGTGGAAGAAGGCATCAGAGCCTCCCAGGGACGTTTCAGAAGTTTATGAAGATGTCTGGAAATTTCTGGCCATAGTTTTAAAACAGAAAGCAGTTTTTGCACAATCTTCAAGAAAAACTGTATTTTTCAGTATTGTACCTACCTTGTAAATAAAAGGGAGATTAAACTTTTTATCAAAAGTTACTTCATTTTGGAAAATCAAATAAGTGGCACTCATGGTAGATGGGGTCAGCAATACCATACCAATATTAGTCCACAGTTTCAGCTCTTGCTTTCATACCTCATTAAGTTTTCTAACATAATCATGTTTAAGCACTAACATATTGAAACATTATAAGTTATCTTTCTTTCATATGCCAAAATACATTCCCCTAGTTACTTGCTGAGCATCTCTCCTGAGTTCTCTTTTAGGTGGCAGAGCTCTACAACATATAGAAAGTTTTTGTCAACCATTAAAGTTATACTCCTAAAAAAGTCCTGTAATTGGCAAACTATGATCTTATTATAGAAAAACAGGATAGAAAACCAGGGGGTAGGGTTGGGGGAGTGGGGGTGGAGAGGGAGTTATTAAAATCAATGACTTAATGTTATTGTCAGCTTGTGTTTCCAATACCAACCAATTTCATCAGCATTAAAAACCTTGGTAATAATACCCCTCTCCTTAACTACCTTTTTTGATTATTACAGGAAAGTGCTGTTACGATGTGGTGGTCTGCTGAAAGTTGATCCTCCCCATAAGGTTTTGAATAGCATTTTCACAAGTCTTGAGCCAAACATTGTACTTGTTAGGCTTCTTCCTTCAGCTCAGTGCTTGAGGGCCTTCTCTCCCTCTCTCTCTCTCTAAATAGCCCTCAGATCTTCCATATGGTTTATAGTGGATAAGCAGGAGTATTTTGTTTGTTTGTTTGCTCATGAGGACTAAATTGAATGAAGCTTACTAGGGTTTTAACCAAGCTCTGATATATGATTTTAAAATTCATGTGATATCGAAGCTTCACTGAGCAAAACACAGTCAATGAGAGACTGTACATCTAGGCTCCTACCTCCTTATAGATGCCTGCTGTTTTCTTAGAGATTTACTTCCCAACTGTCAGTTTATAGACTCTAACCTAGCAGTCTGTCATTTTCTTTCTTCTTCCTTTCTCTTAATGTGTTCTGCCTATACTAACGCAGCACATTTATTCATCCAGTAGCTTACTGAAAGTTTACTTTTGCCAGGTGCCATTCTAGAGGCTCTCTATTATGGAATTTCTAGTTCTAACATTTTCCCAGATTTCTCCCCATTCTTCCTAAACTGAGCAGAAATGAGTGTCCCTAACCTTATAAATACAACCCAAATATCTAAAACCATGCCAGAGTAAATGTTTTTATAGACAAAAGCAAACAAAACTCCTCCAAAACCAATTTTCCAATTTCCTTACTAGTTTGCAAAATAGACATGAAGGAGGCAGCTGGTAATTATAGGGTAACTGCAGACTAAAGAGAACACAATTAATAAAATGTGCCAATGGGGCTTCTCTGGTGGTCCAGTGGTTGAGACTCCGCCGGCCAATACAGCAGACATGGGTTCGATCCCTGGTCTGGGATGCCATGGGGCAACCAAGCCCATGTGCCACAACTACTGAGCCTGCATGCTGCAACTACTGAACCTCTGCACCTAGAGCCTGTGGTCAGCAACAACAGAAGCCACTGCAATGAGAAGCCCATGCACCGCGATGAAGAGCAGTCCCCGCTTGCCACAACTAGCAAAAGCCCAAGTGCAACAGTGAAGACTCAGTATAGCCAAAAATTGAGTAAATAAATAAATTTAAAAATAATTAAACGGACCAATGTCTAAAGAAAACAATTCTTGCTCTGGCTCTGATAAGTAAAATATTATCTATACTAAAGAAGAGATGTTAATGCCCTGCAAATAAATTCTATTCAGTCATTAATATAAAAGGATACCAGATCATTTCTATAAAGGAGTTAAAAACTGCAAGAGACAATAATCAACACATATACTCATTTTTAGCAGACCTCTTAGGTCTTACAGTGTTAGATTTGATTTCAGAGCCGGCCAAATGAAGCTTCTTTCCGTTTCCAGAGTGTAGCTATTCTCTCTCTCTCATTTCCTATCCCCTCCCTTATATCATTCTGTGGCTAACTTTACTCATCTTTCCGGTCTGAGCTTATATGTCAGTGTCATCCTCCAGGAAGCATGCCCTCACAGCTCCCGGTCTGGGTAGGTATCCTTCCTAGTGCGCTTTATCATAGCACACTCATTACTTTTTTCCTCTTCAGGGGCAAGAAACCAGTATGACCTGGAAACATCAGAGAAGTTACTATCAATGGATCACAAAACATACCATACAGAAATCCATATTTTTGTAAACTAGAAACTCACAACTATAAAGATGGGAGCACAACAAAACTATACAAGATTTATACACTGCTTTGAAGTTTACAAAGCATTCCATATCTATCCTTTAATCTTCATCACATCCTTAAGTAATATTAACCCCACTTTACAAATGAGGAAGCTAAGACTCAGGTCCGGGGCACTTCTCAGAGCCCCATAATAAATAACAGAGCCATTCTCAACCCATGTCTTTTATGCCAAGTGTTTTCTCCATCAACTCCAGCATATCAGGCATTCAGAACAAACTGACTGAAAAGACAAAAGAATTCAGTAAATGTATTTCTTTTTTCTTCTTTCAATTTATATAAAATAAAAGCCTGTCTTTTAGTCAAAGACATCCTTTTCCCAGTAGATCAAAAAATATATAATCTCACGTCCACCAGTCTTTAATACTGATGGTGGGAGGGGAATGTCCTGCTTATACACTACTGAAATTCAATGATTATTTTTTTTGGCTCAGCACTGTGCAAGGCTCTATGAAGGACACAAAAGCATCACATAATGATATGCCTGACCTGAAGAGTTTACAATTTTCTTGAGGAGACTACAATACTAACCACTTAAGGCAGTACTGTTTTATAAACACTGGGCTTAGAGGGTTGAGAAAAGGAGATAAGACAAGCTTAACAGGTTTTGAGGCAATGGTAGGAACTAAGATGAACTAGCCTAGGAAATGGCTAGGATTTAAATAAGTGGATGAGGAGGGCAAAAGAAATCATACTGGAAAAGGAATATGGCATATTTCTGGGGCAGCACTAGGAGCCAGGACCGAAAAGAAGATTCCCTTTAAGGTGGGAACATTAAGCCTGGAACAAAGTTAGAAAAGTGACAGAGAGAAGAGACAAACTAAAGGGAGACAGATTAAAGAGAAATCATGTTCTTGATCAGAAAAAGGACATGAAGGAAGCAATGACAAAGGAGGATAAGCTGAATGTAGAACAGATTGGAATACAATAATTCTAGAGTCAAGAGTGCCAACTAAATGGCTGATGCCCTTCCTTTGTGGTCCCAAGCTCCCCTGTGCTTATCATTTTCATAGCATTCACTAATCAAACTGTAGTGAACTATCTCTTTAGCTATCTGGTTCCTGCATTAGACACTCCCCAGAGCAGAGACTACATTATTTCACCCTTACATATTCCCACACCAGCACAATGCCTACCTAGCACCTGATTGGCACTCAATGTTTGTTACAGAAACTACTCCACCCAGGTATCTGGTTATATGAGACTGACTAAGTAACAGCCACAGGAATCATTAATAGAGAGGACATTTTAAGGAAGCAGATAACAAGATGATTTTATAAGCAGAGAAAAAGTGACATATGACATGTCTTAAATGACTACTTCAAGTCTAGGTGCCTGGGTACAGGGAACACAGGAAGCTTGGAGAATAATTCCCTTCGCAAGACAAGGATCTATCTTGATTTTATACATACTGAATTATCTTTGAAGATAAGAATATCCAGATAGAAAAGCTAAAATGTAAGCCTTGGGGATAGTCTACTCTTTGAGGATGGGAGAAAAGGAGCCAATATTAAGATGTTATAGAAATGCATTTATCAGGGAACATTTTCAGCTAACATCTAGCTAAAATCTTAAACCTGCCCACTAATAAGCAGACTCAAAATGTACCCACTTTTACCTGGAGGCTAACCTTTCAAATTCCTTTCTTTGCTCTTTCTGTGAATAATTTTTAGTGTGGTAGAGAAAAAGATCTTGAATATGAAAGCAACATGTATAATGCCTACTATAGCATACATGTAAACCAGAGTATTATGATTTGTGATCAAAACCAAGAGAGAAAGTAAAACCACATGTTGCCATTAAAATAGTAGAAAAAGCAAAATAATAATAATAATAATTGGAATCTAGACCCATTGGAAAAACAAAGTCTAAGTCAATCAACTATGAGCACATGTAGTCCAAAAAAGTCAAAATAGCATAAATTTTAACTGAAAACCTAATTAGCATCTAAAAACAGAAAATTATCTTTAAAATCATTGAAGGCTAGAGCCAAAACCTAAAGATCAATGATGTCATTTTCATTCTGAACCAGTATGACTTTTCACTTACCTGAAAGCAGCTCTTATTTGGAATATGTACATTCATTCTTGATCTAATTGGTGTGAAATAGCAAAAAAGTACAGTAGATATGGAAAACTACAATCTCAGTATAAAGTCTGACCTAGTTATGAAAACTAACTTTTCACAAGACATAAGGAAAAAAATACATATTTGTGGGTAGCTACAATAAGGTAACAGGATAAACACCTTAACAAAATTATCTGCACTTGGAAAATTCCAAACATACTCACTGTTCTGACCCTGTAATAATAATTGCTATGATGTTCTTTCTGGAGAATGTAACATCCAAATATCCAAGTACAGTAAGCATTCTAACAACCAACACGGTTAAGGAATGAGATTCTTCATACTCTAATTAGAATCACCATTACCATATGTAAACCGTCAATTTTAAAAGGATTAGATAATGATGATCTATTATTCAAACTAAAGTTATTTTTAATATAAGGCTTTGATTCAGTAGGCACTTGAGACTTATAGTGAACTTCAAGTCAAGGCATTTATTATGCAACTACTGTATATATAAACTGAAAAGAATTAAGAATTGACAGTAATTTAGTTCATTCTTATAAACAAATTAATCTGAGGTGTATGTTTTTGGAATGTAAGGAGTATCAGTTACAGTTTTGATTTGTATAAACACTAGTTCAGAAATCAGGAGCTGTATTTAACTCTGTCTTGTCAATATATGGTCACAAATCACCTTACAGTCTCCAAAAATGAAAAGTGCAATGCAATAACTGCACTAATAAATGCCAAAATATTTTTACAGTACATTAATAAATATTTTTAATATATGTAATCATGCCAAAGAACATAAAAAAATGTGTTAGAACATTATGAATATGCAAGCATACAGTTAAGTGGCTTATAAATATGAAAAGATATATATACACATATGCATACAAATATTCCACTATTTTTTATGTTCAAAGTTAACATAACATATATATATATATAAACAGCTTAAATATCTGGACACAAAACTATGTCAATTTGTTCTAATAATGTCTGGAAAATCCTGCTACTCTTTTAACCAGACTAAACTTTCTCAGAATACAAAGTTTTAAACAAGTAACTCTCAGGAATCACTCCATTTCATTTGGTATTAAGGTCATCTTCATTTGTGTTTACCTGTAACACCTTTAAAAGTTAAAAGTGAACTTTTAACTGTTAGATTAACTAACAGGATATTTCTTTCGAATTATCCTAAAACTTATCCTCTAACTTGAAATTTCCAAAAGCCAGAGGCTTCATTTTTATGGCAGCTCATATTTTTAGCTCATGCAAGAAAATGAAAAGTGTCTATAGTCTACTGAAACCAGAGGTATTTATTTCCCTGAAACCAGAAAATGATGTACAGAAAAATCATTACCAAATGATTTCATCAGTACAGTAAAACACTTCAGATGATACTTTTTCAAAACAGATACTTGGTGAAAACCACACAATTCTACAGTATCCACAACTGCCTGCCTTAGTTTATCAGGAAGAGTTTGATTATCTAGTTATCTAGTTCTCTACTTTGATTCAACCTTGAAACTATAAAGTTAGCCACATTTGCTTATACTATCTTTTGCCTTTCAACATAGGGAATATCAACATAAGGCCACAGAGGGATACCAATTTTTTTCATGGAGAATCACTAATATAAAAACAAGATTCAGGTGCTCTAACTTAGGTATGTCAAAAAGCACAATGTTTAAGCAGCTTTGACCTAAGATCTACAAAAATATTTCAACAGCTATTCGCCTACAACTATGAGATTTAACATAGTTGAGTTAACACCAGAGTAACTGCACCAAAAATATCTCTAACTGTTTTAAGTCACACACAGATCACCACACTAGAGGAAGCTCAAAATCTGCAATACAATGTAGCTTATCTGATGTACCCTCTCTGTTGTAGTTGCAAAGGCTATATAGATTTATGACCTACACAGCTGACCTCCCCTCCCTGTTCTCTCTAAGCATATCTGTCTGACTCCTATCTTACTTCACAACTACTCAGTTATGCATTTGAAACCTTGCTTTTCAGGACCTAATTCTGTTTTTAACACTTTAATATACCGTCATTGGTGGTCTAGTGCTCTCAACCTTTAATATAATAGGACCATTCAAATATATGCTAAATACTGCACTATTAACCAAAAAAAGTTGTTCTACGATAAATCCTCAATCATCACTAACTAGGTAAAATGGTCCTTCATAACACAGGTTATCTACAAAGTTCCCTCTGTTTACAAGTAGGGCTATGGCTCTAACTCAATAGAGTAAATTAGCTACTGGTCATGATGAAAAGTTATAATTCATCTTTAATTTCTTCAATTTTATTTTTCCCACTAATGAAAAATCAGATGAATATTGCTAGAAAAATGATAGAACTCTTATAGCTAAAGCTAGTCAATTCTTTTATGTCCTTCTCATTGGATATTTTAGATTCAAAGCAGATTACTTCAGCCTCTGTTCTTTTCCTTCTCTAAAATTAGAAATCTACCTTCGGTTGTTTACGATCTGTGGTCACCTCCCTTCTACCTGCTTATTTTGGTCTAGTAATGGTCTCTGTGTGAATGACTCAACAGTGGCTGTGTAATGTGTATTAAAAGAAAAGAACTGGTCAACTCTCTATTCCTAAACATCATTTCGGTCCCCTCTTTTTGTCAATCAATACTGTATTATTCTTATATTAGATGAGGTTACTTAAAAATGAATAAAATGTTTAAAATGTAATTCAGTTTTCATTCTCTTGACTATGCACAATTAATTTTCAGGCAGTAACAAAGTTCAGGCAAGAATTAGTCAGAAAAAATAATTTTTTCTCTCTGGGGTAAAGAAAGCTTTATCAAATCATACTACACACACCTCTAGAAGGCCATAAAGTTAAAGGAGTTGGGTTGATCTGTCCATTTCAAACTTAAAATAGATTTAAGAATTATAGGTAGCAATCATGTTTACTGGAAAATGTTATCACTCACATTTTCTTATCTGAATCAAAACTTCTAGCTCTCCCTCTTCTTTTGGTGGGAATTATTTTATCTCTTTGATATTTTTTGAATTTTTCTTTCTCTTCTTTAAAAAGAATCATCTTACTTTTGAAGTTGTTTTAAATTAGGGCTGATAACTACTAACTACTGAAGTGCCAATTTGTGGGTATCCACAACATACCAGGTACCGAATTTTATATTTCTGACTTAATCCTTAACAACTTGGCAAAATGGGCAGTATTACTTTCCCTTTACAGATGATAAAGTTGAGACTCAAGGAAATGAGATAATTTGCCTAAACATTACACTCGGAAAGGACTCTACTAGGAAATATCAGAGGCAGGTATTTAACTTACAGTTGTCCAGCCTGAAAGCCCATATCCTTTCCACTCCACTATCCCTCCCTCCCCCAAAACCTTTCTTATCTTCTTAGCTGACAGCTAAGTGTCTGAGACTTGACAATTTCTTAAGAGGCACTAAGTTTATCAAACTGTATGTTACTTGGTTTGTAATAATACACTCTCACCAGTGTTTTTTAGGCTTTATTTGATATTTTATCACCTTTCAAGAAGCTATGGTATTTTTGGGTAAATGAGAAATTTCTAACAGTGACAATTAACACTTGAATTAGCTACATATATCAGACACAACTCAAGATACAAGTCTTTCATGAAGAATCGTCAACTTAGAAATTTAGCTTTTCTCCTAAACAACCATAGTAGCAGAAATAATGAAAACAACAACAACAATAACATCTTTATCATTTACTGAACACTTAATGAGTTTGACATTTCCAACTGAACTGTTTATTAAGGAACCTTAAGTGATATCTAGGATTATCAATTGGCTTTGTATAGGGGGAGTGTCTGCTTGTCTAAGAAAGCATGTCAATTTGACCTATCCCTTCAACTAATTGGTGTGTGTAGGTACACCCAAACTGATTTAACAGATGGCTGTAATACCACTTAACCTGGTATTAATCAAACTAGACTAAAGGGGTTGATTAAACCATTATAAAGTCTCCTAGCCTAGTTAAGAAGATAAAGGCAAAGTTAACATAATGAGAAAACAAGAACTATCATCTCCTGTCTCTGTAAACTGAGAAGACATGAAAAGAAGGTGTCAAATATCCCACGTGGGTCTCCATTCAGCTCCTCCTCACCTTTCCTTCTAGCTCAGTTTGAATAGTTAAGCAGCCTTGCTTGTTTATCTTGCCTCTACTTTAGAAATAACCGCCCCCCCCCAACCCCCGGCTCAAGATATCCCTTATATAGAGCCCTTTTGTTTTTTGGAAAGTGGTGGGGGGGGGGGGGGTGAGCATTGAATAAGAATTACGATCCATAGAAACTTCCATAAACAAAGTATCCTAGCCGTTGAGCAAGAGTTAAGCTAAAGATGCTATCTTGCTGATAACACTAACAGGGTAAGAAGAAGAAAGGGACAAATGAGTGCCCTCACTGCTATCCCAAATATATCTCATCCTGATATTTTTGGGGTCCTCCTTCCCCAGGACACAGCTCACCCCTGTGGGTGCTCTGTGTTTCCCAACCCAAGGTCTTAGGCTAGACCTTCAATGCAAGAGACCTGGGTTTGATCCCTGGGTTGGGAAGAATCTCTGGAGAAGGGAAAGGCTACCCACTCCAGTATTCTGGCCTGGAGAATTCCATGGACTACAGGGTCCATGGGGTTGCAAAGAGTCAGACAGGACTCAGCGACTTTCACTTTCACTTTTTTCTTTCTTAGAAGTAATGTGACAAGAGCATAAAAACCTGCTCTTAGAAGAGAGAATTCTTTCAATCACTTGCAATCTTACTGCACTTGTACCACTTAACTATTTTTAAGTATAATCACCTCAGATATGTTGCTTAAAAACGTTTCCTCTCTTTAAACATGAGGCAATTCTGGAGAAAAGAAGGACATTAAGGTTATCAAGAGTTTACTTAAATTTTCTAATGACTGCTTTCTAAATCCTGATATTTAAAACATCACTAGGAAATCCAAACCTTAGAGACCATCAATGAGTTAACCAAAAACAAAACCAAACCACCTCTAACCCCCATGACCTATTCTCCCACCCTTTTCAAATGATAAAAAATCACCAATTTTACTCTCTTGCTTTTACTGGATAGTAAAGTAACAAAAGCCTTCTCCAAACTAAACATTTTTAAAAACGTAAAGCAAGTATTCTACAAAAAATGAAGCTAACCATGTCAGTTAACTACCCAACAGACAATTCTTTACAGGATCATATTAAAGTCATGAATGTCAACGGGTCTTTCCAAAACAGAAAAGTTATAACCCTGCATTTTCAGAATTATAATACTTAACAGATTCAAACATAAAACAAACAAGATTTTTTGATAGACTCTTAAATACATACTACTTACATGACACCTTGTAGAACTTTCTGGGGATCAGGGTCAAATAGCCTGTCAACATAGTGGCGACTGCTAGCTGTTACTTCCTAGAAAGTGGGGGGAAAAATTATGACATCTGAAGCCATGCAAGTCACAAATTCACAGTATCACCTATAACATCAAATAGCTATATAATCTAACTTAAAGCAGAAGCATTCAAATTTTTATATATACTTATCATATTAAATCAATCTGAGAAAATCTTGTGACAAGATAAAAAATAAGATGAGCAAGAAATAGATACCCGGTTCGCTCTAACATAACTAGACAGTGGGACCTTTGTGGTGAGCACTGCAAGCTTTGCCAACAGAACTGGGCCTAAGTATTAAGAAGCAAGCTAAGTTTCTTAATTAAGTGCTGGATGTCACCTACATATGAAAAAAAGATCCGGATGTTGTTTCTGTTTATATCCACTAAAGGGAGGGAAAATCTGATCTCAGCAAGGAAAAATGGAAAAGGACTTCATGAACAGTTTATGAAGGGTAGTCTCAGTACAAGAGGAAGACCCTCAGAGTGACACAGAGAAGCTCTACTGCTAAGAAGCAGACATATGTAAAAAATAAAAACTAATATAAAGGAGTTGTCACACCTTCTGTGAGGAAAAAAAAAATTAAAAATTAGGGTGATTTATCAAGTCCAAAAGAGTTACCCAGTCTGAATTGGCTAAAGCTGACCAGAAGAGGGAGGAATTAGAATATGAAGAACAAGGGAGACACTTACCTCCTTTCATTTGTATTTTGGGGTTTGCTCTATTATGTTATTTCCTGTAATACTTACTTGGGGGCATACTTATTTTTATATTTAGTTTTCAATGCTTAACATTATTTAAAACAAAGAACATATGTTTAAGAACCAGAGAGAAAGAACTTTTATCCCTTGCTGTTTCTTTCTGATGCCTGCTGGAATATGCTGCTCATATACTATCAACCATTAGCAATAAATTTTTATAGAGAGGAAATACTTTTCCAGTTTACCCAGAATCCCTGATCAGAAAAGAGTTAACTGCCAAGACACAGTGTCAGCTTAAAATTCTGAGTCTCCAAAAATAACTCTGGAAAAAATTTCAGACAATATATAGTGAAGCTAAAATCAAAGTGTATTTTCATATTATGGGTTTGCAAAAAAAAATCCTTGTAGGCAACTCAAATACCTATTTTTAATACATACTCCATTTATAAAGAACAAACTGGCAGCAAATAAGACAAACTGATGAAAATTCGTATGCCTAATAGGTAACATAAAGTACTTGTTAACGGGTGGGTTTCCTCAAAATAATATACTCTAGAGCAAAATCCAGGATAAAACTGAAAACAACATTCCCATAATAGAGATACGTCTCCTCACTTCATCTGAGCACATGTGCTTTCTTGGCTTTCCAACAACGCTAAGTCCATCTGAGAACTTCAGACTCTTAAGATTCCCTGCTATGTAAGGACTGATCTCTGATCAGTTTGTCTCCACACACTCTTCCACAGCTCTATGTCTCTTGCCTCTCAGTGTGGTTTTTAAGAAGGTATTTGGCTTTAAAACCTATATTTTAAATAAATTTCTCCCATTAACAGCAAGTCTACTTCTTTGTACTGCTTCTCTGTACATTCATTTAATAAGCACTGCCTGTCTATTAATAAGATATGCAAGATACTGAGGAAAGTGTTAAAGTTAAAAAAAAAAGGTACAGTCTCTCCCTTCGAGAATTCATATTCTATTGTAACTATGCTTACATGTTTATATTCCCTATTAGAATATAAAACAGAAGTATACACACATAAAGGTAGCACTTAGGAGAGTATTAACAAACTGGGAGAATCAGTGAAGACTTCTTAGAGAAGTTGATTTTAGAAGATGAGTAAGAGTGCACAAGAATAGATAAGGAGAAAATCAGGGTCACAACCACAGCCATAAGGCAAGTGAAACCAACACACAAATACCATCAGCAAGAATACCAGTTGCTGGCACTGAAAAAGAAGGGCAGAGGGTAGAAAGGCAAGGGCAGACTATAAAGCAGAAAAAGTTAACCAACAGGTAGCCAATAACTGAAACATTAGATTGCCTTTGGGTCAAAGTTCTATGCTAGGTGTCAAAGAGATACAAGAGGAAGTTAAGGCGGAATTGTATAGAGCTTACACCTATAAAGGGGTCAGTCATCAAGTACAAAAATGGATCCTCTGAGCTGCCTACATAATAGCAAGCTGAGAGGATATAGTCAGTTGTTCAAAGTGATTTTACTCTATGCTTCTGCTTAACATATTCATTTAGTTGTTTGTACGGGACATTTCTCATATTTCTCTGCTTTCCTTTGTACATCAGGCCATCTCTCCACTTTCAGCCCTCTTCTCTCATCTTTCAAAAGGCAGCCTGGAGGGACTCCGTTGGTGGTCCAGTGGCTAAGACTCTTGAGCTCTCTCAGTGCTGGGACCCTGGGTTTGATCCCTGGTTGGGGAACTAGATCCCACATGCCACAACTAAGACCCTGCATAGCCAAATAAATAAATAAATAAAAATACATATATATTTTTTTTTTTTTTTTTTTTTAAAAAGGGCAGTCTGAAAATAAAAGACTTTGAGAGAGAAGGCAATTGGTACAGATACTAAATAGGCACTCAGAGAAAAAGTGACACTTGAGCAAAGAGTTTAAAAAGGTCAAGGAGTAAGTCATGCAGCTATCTGGGAGCAAAGCTTGTTAAGCAAAGAGAACAACAAATGCAAAGGCTCTGAAATGGGAAGTGTCTGAGGGGATCAAAGAACAGGAGGCTGTGACAGCTGGAGCAGAATGAGCAAAGGAGAAAACAGTAGGAGATGAGTTCAGAGAAGAGGGGCCAGATGGTAAAGAGCTGCGATGTCCAATATGATAGCCACTAGCCTCATATGGCTATTGGACATTTGAAATGTGGCTAGAAATTGAATTAATTTTTTTAAAATTTTAATTAATTAAAATTAAATATTTAAAAATCAATGCTGAATTCAATTATTAGAAAACTTTTAAGACTGTTTAGAAATACTTGGGTATGTAAATCTACATTCAACTGTAAATTTCATGAAACCTAAATACCAATCATATTTCCAAGCAAAATACAAATCAAGTATTTCCAACCAAAATTTGGCATCAAAATTGTGTAAAATACATACCAGATTTTTGAAGACTTGATATAAAAAAGTAAACAATTTCATTAACAATTTCCTACATTAATTGCATATTCAAATAATATTCTTATATAGGTTTAAATTAGATTTAACATTAAAATTAACTTCATCTGTTTTCTTTTTACTTTTACAGCATGGTTGCTAGAAAATTTTAAACTATGTACATCCTTGCATTATTTTTACACTGGAAAACATTGGTATAGAGTCTTGTTAGTCATTGTAAGAATTTTTATTTTTATGGTGTGAGTTGGGAAGCCATTAGACATGAACTGACTTGCTTTAAAAGAATGCTCTAGTTGCAATTATAGAAACACACAAATATGTGGAGTGGGCTAGGGAACAAAGCAAGGAGACTAGGTAGGAGACTGTTTCAATAATCAGAAAGATCTCTTCCTTCAGAGAGATGAAGGAAGCCTGGACTGGGGCAAGAGTTTTGGAGGTAGTAAGAGTCACTCAGATTCCAGATAAATGTTAAAGTTGAAATGACTATCAAATTGGATATGCTGTTGGAATAGATGAGGGATGTGAAAGAATAGAGGAGCCAAGGATAATACTTAAAAGTTTCTGCCTGAGCAGCCGGAAAGACGGAGCTGCCAGTACTGAGATGGGGAAGACTGTGGGAGATGCAACTCTGAGTGAGAGATCAAAAGTTCAGTTTTTGTTAGGACTGAAAATTTCATTAGCCTTCCAAGTGAGAATGTCAAGTTACAGCTGAACAGATGTCGAGAGGTTAGGAGAGACCTATAAGTGGGAGATACAAGTTAGGGAGATGAGTATAAACAGGAGTAGCATAAACAGGATAAGTTCACTTAGGATAAGACAGAGCCAGACGACTGAATTCTGAAGCACCTGAACAAGCAGCCAGTGTGACGGGAAGAAGTCGAAGAAGCCAGATAAGGTAATGTTTTAAGAAGGGAGTAATCAATTATGCCAAATGCCATGGATGTGTAGCATAAGATAATAACTAAGACCTAAACGTTGGATTGATGAGCTGACTGTGGCTCAGATCATCAGCTTCTCATAGCAAGACTCAGGCTTAAACTTAAAGACAGTGGGGAAAACCACTAGGCCAGCCAGATACAACTTAAATCAAATCCCCTATGAATATGCAGTGGAGGAGACAAATAGATTCAAGGGATTAGATCTAGTAAACAGTGTGCCTGAAGAACTATGGATGGAGGTTCATAATATTGTACAGGAGGCAGTGAACAAAACCATCACAAAGAAAAAGAAAAGCAAGAAGGCAAAGTGATCATCTCAGGAGGTTTTACAAATAGCTGAAGAAAGAGGAGATGCAAAGAGCAAGGGAGAAAGGGAAAGGTACATCCAACTAAATGCAGAATTCCAAAGAATAACAATGAAAGACAAGAAGGCCTTCTTCAAAGAACAGTGCATAAAAACAGAGGAAAACAACAGAAGGGGAGAGACTAGAGATCTCTTCAGGAAAACTGGAGATATCAAGGGAACATTTTGCCCAGAGATGGGCACAATAAAGGACAGAAACAGTAGAGACCTGGTAGATGCTGAAGAGATCAAGAAGAGATGGTAAGAATACACAGAACTGTACAAAAAAATAAAATCTTACTGAACCAGATAACTAGGACGGTGTGGTTAGTCACCCAGAGCCAGACATCCAGGAGTGTGAAGTCAAATGGGCACTGCTGTTAATAAAGCTAGTGGATGTGATGAATTCCATTAGAGCTATTCAAAACCCTAAAGGATGATGTTATCAAAGTGTTGCACTCAATGTCAGTGAATCTGGAAGACCCAACAGTGGTCACAGGACTGGAAAAGGTCAATCATCATCCTAAATCCCAAGAAGAGTAGTACTAAACAATGTGCTGACCATTGAACAATTGCACTCATTTCCCATGCTAGTAAGGTCATGCTGAAAATACTGCATGCTAGGCTGCAGCACTGTGCGAACCAAGAACCTCCAGATGTCCAAGCTGGGTTTAGAAAAGGAAGAGGAACCAGAGATCAATTGCCAATACTCGCTGGATCATAGAGAAAGCAAGGGAATTCCAGAAAAACATCTACCTGTTTCATCAACGATGCCAAAGCCTTTGACTATGTGGATCGTAACAAACTTCAGAAAGCTCTTAAAGAGATGGGAATGCCAGACCATCTTACCTGTCTCCTGAGAAACCTGTAAGTGGGTCAAGAAGCAACAGTTAGAACTCTATAGAACAACTGATTGGTTCAGGACTGAGAAAGGAGTACAACAAGGCTGTCCGATGTCACCCTGTTTATTTAACCTATATGCTAAATACATCATGAGACATGCCAGGCTGGATGAGTTACAAGCTGGAATCGAGATACGCGGGAGAAACATCAATAACCTCAGATATGCAGAAATGGCAGAAAGCGAAGAGGAACTAAAAAGCCTCTTGATAAGGGTGAAGGAGGAGAGTGAAAGAGTCTGCTTAAAACTAAATATTAAAAAAACTAAGATCATGGCATCTGGCCCCATTACTTCATGGCAAATAGAAGGGGAAAAGGTAGAAAATAGTGACAGATTTCCTCTTTCGGGCTCTAAAATCACTGCAGATGGTGACTGCAGCCATGAAATTAGAGATGATTGCTTCTCGGCAGGGAAGTTATGACAAACCTAGACAATGCATTGAAAAACAGAGACATTACTCTGCTGACAAAGGTCTGTATAATCAAGGCTATGATCTTCCCAGTGGTCACATACAGTTGTGAGAGCTGGACTGGGAAGAAGGCAGAGCGCCAAAGAATCAGTGCCTTTGACTCTGGTGCTGGAGAAGACTCCTGAGAGTCCCTTGGACAAGAAGGAGATCAAACCAGTCAATCTTTAAGTGAAATCAACCCTGAATACTCATTGAAAGGACTGATGCTGAAGCTGAAGCTCCAGTATTCCGGTCACCTGATGCAAACATCTGACTCACTGGAAAAGTCCCTGATGCTGGGAAAGACTGAGGGCAGAAGAAGGAGAGGGCATCCGAAGATGAGATGGCTGGATGGCATCTCTGATGCAATGGACATGAACTTGGGCAAACTTCGGGAGATGGTGAGGGACAGGGAAACCTGGCGTGCTGCAGTCCATGGGGTAGCAAAGAGTCAGACACGACTGGGTAACTGAACAACAATAACAAAAGTTGGATTCAGGAACATGGAGATCATCAGTGATCTTGACAACAACAGTATGTGCAGAGTAGTAGGGCCAAAGCTTGCTTAGGGAGGGTTAAGAGAGACTGGATAAAGAGGAATTAGAGAAAGTAAACACAGACAACTCTTTCAAGGAGTTTCACTGTAACGGAGAGAGAAGAAAGAAGTAGTTAGAGAGGTGAAGTCAGGAGTTTTTTTTTTTTTTAAGATGGAATAAATTAAAGCACATTTATTCATTGAGGGAATTTTTTGATATAAAGAAAAACATGTTGCATTGGGGTAGGGGGAGAACTTCTGGAACAATGTTCATGAATAACTGAGAAGAAAGTGGATTTACTGACTGAGTGGAGCATGGGAAGTACAATAGCCAGAGGCCACTAACGAGGTGGACATGGTGGTGAAGCGTGTGGACATTCTCTCCGATTATCTCTATTTTTTTGAAGTTAAAATGGCAGGGATGGATGTGAGGGTGGGTGAAGAGAGACAAGAATAAGACACTGTATGGGCCAGAAAATGTATCAGCGCTGCCAGGCAGCACTTAACCTTCCTGAGGCTCATGATTATGAATTTAAAGTGAGACCAGTGAGCATGGCTGTGTTTTTCTCCAACTACATTTAAATATACAGAAGTAGGCATGAATAAGAGAGCTGGGTTTAACCAGAGCTGGAATTTCACCAGGCAAGGATGACAAAGCCAGAGGAAAAGGTCAGCTGAGTTGAGAGTATACGCAAGGTTGTGATTATGACAGGCCTACTGAAGACCAGTGAAAAAGTGGGAGAATTAATAGAATGCAGGTAACAAGGCAATTGAAGAAGGGTTGCAGGTGTTTGGGTAGTAGGAGGAATGGTTACGGAGGACAGAAGGTGGTGGCCAGGATGTGAAAAATTGAGATTATGAAGGGATTTTAGTTAGTGAAGTGATTTAGTTATCATATGAAAGTCAAGGTCTAGGAAAAAACCATGAGGACAATACCTCAAGGTAGGACAGAGGATATGATCACTGGAGAAGTCTAGAATTTTAGAAAAATTGTCTATATAGTTAGTGAAATTTGCATAAATTACCACAGAAATAGTGTTAGGGAAAAAGGGATCATGAGCTAGGAGCTCAAATCTTAAAAGAAATGAGGGGGAATGATCCAGAGGATCTATGCTCATGCTCAGTCCCTCAGTCGTGTCCGACTCTTTGCAACCCCATGACCTGTAGCCCACCAGGCTCCTCTGTCCATGGAATTTTCCAGGCAAGAATACTGGAGTGGGTAGCCATTCCCTTCTCCAGGGGATCTTCCCAACCCAGGGATGAAACCCACATCCCCTGTGTCTCCTACATGGGCAGGAGGATTCTTTAGCACTGTGCCACCTGGGAAGCCAGGGGATCTAGCAATGACTACAACAAGGTAGAGTCTGATGATAGTCAGAGCTGGAATGTTTGGAAAAAGGGAAGAGAGGGGTCTGAAAAGAGCCATGGGAACAATTCTCTCCTGTACCTCCTAGAGATATGAGGCGCATGGGAAGGAAAAGAGCCACTAGCTGAGAAGACTGCAGGAGAAAACTGAGGAAAGGGATGTCAACAAGTGAAAAGCTCAGTTTCAGTCTAAACAGAAAGATGAGGGAAATGTTTAGAGAAGAGGCTAAGGATAAGGGAAATCCCATGAAAGAAGGATATCCCATGAAAGAAGAGGCAAGGAATCTGGCTAGAAAAGTAAATGGACAGAGACACATGGGCAAGAGGAAGGACCCTAGAGTCCTGGGCTTCACGTGCAGGTTAATGTAAACAGAGAATAAGAGTTTAATCTCGATGAGGACGAGTGAGGCTGTGATACTGGGGTAGGCAGGGGTGAAGAGAACTTGGGGGCCCTTTCATTCTTGCCAGCAACTGTGGATTTTGGTGACGGACAGTTTCATCTGGGCATTTATTTACTCCTGAAATATGAAAAGCACTAGAGTTCCTTCCTCCATCCTGCTCATAGAGGCCAAAAGGCTAGGAGAGTTTCCAATGATCTGTCCTCTCAAGAAGTGGCTTCACGCTCACTTCAAAACACCAATACCCTTTCAACTATAGTTATAGCTTTCAGGAGCTGGAAGGAATTGTACACAGTGATCCTCCATCCTCCCAACCAAGAGAGCGGATGTGCCAAGGAGCCAGCTGAAGCTCAGGGTACAGTCTGTGCCCATGAAGGAAAGCAATGCTAGCCAGGGTCACACTATGACCTCTGCCTTTTGGCACAAGGCTTCAAACAAATGACCTAGTTAGCCCTCAAAACCCAGCTCTAAACTCCTTTTACCCATTCAAAGCTCCAGAAGCCACCGCAAATGTATGTATTAAAAACCTGTTCCATTTCTATGCTTAATAGCACCCCTCCAAATTATGTGAATATGTACACAGATCCCTTCAAGCAGAAAGTTTATATATGCCAAATCTGTGAATTAGCGTTAATTCTGAGTAGAGCTGAATGTACATATGTATGAACAGGTAATAAACATTAAAGAAAGATGAGACACTTGAAGCAAATTTCTTTTTGAAGGAAGCCAGAAACAAATAACAAGTTGCATTCCACTGTGGAGAACTATTATGTGGAAGCAATTTCCCTTTAATTCATGATAGGCAGTCTCTGAGATGGCCCCAGTGATCCCCATCTTCTCGTATTCAAGTCCTGTGTGATGTCTCCCCTTGAGTGAAGACTGGTCATAGTGACTTGATTCTAGCAAGAAAGCAGCAGAGGTGATATAATGTCATTGCAGAGCTCTCCCTCTCTCTGTGTCCATGTCTGTGTCTGTCTGTCCCTCCCTCTGTCAAAAGCCAGCTGCCATGTTGTAAGCTGCCCCATGGAGAGATCCACATGGCATGGAACTAAGGGGAGCCCCTGGCCAAGAGCCAGCAAGGAATTGAGGCCCTCAGTTCAACAGCCCATGTGGAACTAAATCCTGCCAAAAACCCTGGGAGTGAGCTTGGAAGTGCATGCCCCTTCAACTCAGTCTTCAGGTGAGAAGAGGTGCTCCTGTCGACACCCTGACTGCAGCCTCACGAGCTAAACCACATCTGAATCCTGACCTACAGAAACTGAGATAACAAATGTTTTAAGCAGATAAGTTTTAGGGTAATTTGTTATATAACAATACACAGACAATGAATAGACCTTCAAATTTATCATCCAAACCAGGATAATTTTAGGACTGAAAGCGAGCACTATTAATACTTGTCACAGATAACACATAAATGAAGAGTGTTGGGGACAAACCAGGCTATATGCTCACCCTACCTTTTATTCCTCTTTAGTAGCACAAAAGAGGAAAAACTTAATGATAGCTCAGAAAACTGGTCAGATATGCTGAAAAGGCACACTAGAACATTCTCTACTTGCCCTTCTGAATAAACTACCCATGGCTGGGGTGAATAAAACCCTAACTTTTGGGGGAAAAAAAATTCTTTGGGAAAGGTCTTGAATACTAAATTACTAAGTCCTAGACTTGAACAGGATTTAACTCAAAGATTAGAAGCATATGTGTTCAACTGAAGTTTTAAAACCTGAAATGAAGCAATGGGTTTATTAGACAACGAACAGTGTGAGTTTAAGTGTTAATAAGAAAATATCAAACAAATTCATTTAATTAAAATATTGTTCTATGTATATTTCATTAAAATAGTATGTTCTTTATTTCTACCATATTCAGGCATTGAATGGTAGAAAAGAACACATGATTTGGCATTAGAAGATGGGTTTGAAACTTAGTTCTACTACGTCATGACTCAGGGCAAAAACAAAATTTTGAGACTGTTGTCTTCAAGTATAAAATGGTGATGTCACCACATAGTTCAGAGTATGGAGCAAATGAGATAATACATTTGTATGTATTACAGGAAAAACCCCTGTAAATGATCCATACAAATACTGATTTCAGGAAAGTTCTATTTTTGTACAAAAAAATATAATTTTTTCAAGTGTAACAAATGCTCTTCTCAGGTATTTATATTCATATTCATGGTTAAAGCTTAATTATTCAGATAGATGGACTTCCCTGGTGGCTCAGATGTAAAGAATCCGCCTGCAATGTGGGAGACCTGGGTTCAATTCCTGGGCTGGGAAAATCCCCTGCAGGAGGGCACGGTAACCCATTCCAGTATTCTTGCCTGGAGAATCCCCATGGACAGAGGAGCCTAGCAGGCTACAATCCACGGGGTCTCAAAGAGTGAGACACGACTGAGTGACCAAGCACAGCACGTTTAGACAGATAGCGGTCCTCACCTGATAACAGCCTTATTCTCAGAGCAAACTAAGCACTTAGTAAGAAATAAATACGCATTCGAGTGCTGGACTTAAAACTCTAACCTTTCATTACTTGAAATTTTTTAAAAATTTAAAAATGTAGAAAAGAATCATTAAAAGTAATCATTAGTGTACTTTTTATTACTAACTTTCATTATAACTGCAGGTATAACAAAAGACTCAGAAAATATTTGATCACAGTTAAGAACATCAATACATAGGTCAAGGAGTAACCTTTCTCTTTTTTTGGCCACAGTGCACAGCATGCAGGATCTTAGTTCCCTGAACAGAAACCAAACCTGCACACGCTGCAGTCTTAACCACGGGACCACCCGGGAAGCTCCAAGGAGGAACCATCTCTAGTGTTCTCGTTCCCATAGAACAACCCAGAAAGAAAAGGTAGATAGAATACAAATATTTTTATAATACCTGACACTTGTTTAGCAAGTTATAGTTTACAAAGCATTTTCATATCCATTTTCTCATTTAATTCATGTGTTCTTTAGAAACTAAAATATTCTAATTCTCAATGGGGAATTCTGACCCCTGAGAAATGAATTTTAAACTGGTTATTGCCAATCAAAATTTAGTATGTCAATTATTCCACAAACTACTAGGAACTTCCAGATAAAATTGTTCATAATGTTGATCATTCAGCATGGTCAGGGAAAACCTTGGTTTAAGGGAGAGATGAAAGGAATACAACCCCAAAAATAGAAGGTCTGAGCTCTACAAAGATTCATTTAAAAACTATTTCATGCTGAAATTCAACATGTAAATATCTTTAATTTACTAGGTGCTGATAATAGAGATAAGATACAGTCCCTTACCCTCAAGGCATTCACAACACAGAAAGGAAACGGGTAAGTAAGTTACAGTTATTCTACCACAGGATAATTGTAACTATAAAAATGAACACAAAATAAAAAGAAAGTTGAAGATATAATTAACTGAAGTACAGAAGTTAGAGGTGGAATGGGAGACGGTATCTAAGCAGCAGGATGATTAATCTGAAAGACTAATATTATTCTGTTAGGTGAAAAGGGAAGGAAAAAAGACAAGGACTCGAGGTAGAGAGTATAGCACATGCAAAAGAGTTCTGAAGCAATCTGGTGTGTTTGAGAAATGCAATTTAGTACTACAGTGAGTATAGTATACACTTGGGAATACAAAACAAAGCTAAAGTTGTACTCTTTAATTCAGTCAACAAAGAGTTAAACAACGATACAGCCTAGGCAATGACCAAAAAATGTCCACCTTTGCTGAACTGACATTTCAGCAAGGGGAGAATGATAAAAAGCAATAAACATAATAAATAAATGATGCAGGATATTAGAGGGCTAAACATTCTATGGGGGGAAATGTTTAACAGCACATTTTCTTTCCACCTCCTTATACTATACACTGCACAAGCTGGGGGGAGGGAAGAGTGCAGAAGAGAAAGAGGGAGGCATACTAATACACATGCATCACCAGAGAACCCCATACCCTCAGCATCTCAGTGGTTCTCAACAGGGACAGCACTACTGCCTAAAATACGTTCTGTAAATCTATGGAAGTGATTTGGGACTGTCAAAACGACAGCAGATGCTACTAATATCTAGTGGGCAAGGACCAAGGGCGCTACATGTCCTGTGAGTGGGACAACAGGCCCACATTCCAAAAGTCTTTCCATTATAGAGTCATGTAGCAAAATAAACTTTATTTTAATATCCTGAGCCTAGACTCTAACTCCATTTTACATATAAACACAATATATGTTCAGCATCATTTTACTATAACATTTTCCAAAAATGCAATTCCCAAAAGAATATAGAAAAGGCTGGACTTGAACTTTGTCTTATTAGGTACTTTACCAAAAGTACCTTTTGTTTCAGAAAGTCATCAAAGTTAATATCATTTATTATATTTAAGTAACATATATACCTATACCTACCATATATACACACCATACCTATATCAATCTGTCATACAGCAGTCATATTTATAGCTAAACTAACCTTACGTGCAAATATATCACTACTTTATTGGGCTTCCTGGGTAGCTCAGCTTGTAAAAAATCCACCTGCAATGCAGGAGACCCCAGCTAGATTCCCAGACCAGGAAGTTCCCCCGGAGAAGGGACAGGCCACCTGCTCCAGTGTTCTTGGGCTTCCCTGGTGGTTCAGACAGTAAAGAATCTGGCTGCAATGTGGGAGACCTGCGTTCAATCCCTGGGTTGGGAAGATCCTCTGAAGGAGGACATGGCAACCCTCTCTAGTATTCTTGCCTGGAGAATCCCAATGGACAGAGGAGCCTGGTGGGCTACAGTCTATGGGGTCGCAAAGAGTCAGACATGACTAAGCACAGCACAGCACTACTTTATTACTTCTTTCCAGGACCTGAGTATTTACTCATTTAAATGGCATAGTTTCCTACTCTTTCTCCCTTAACACAGCTGAGGCATCATGCCAACCCTTAAAAATTTACACGTGAGAACAGTTACCAATGAATTTCACTTCAGGACTGCCAAAGAGGTGCTTCTAAATATGTTTTAAGAAGAGGGTATGGAGTCTGGTAGGGTTGAGAACCACTAAATGAAACAGCTCTTAACACTCCAGTCAACTGCAAGCTTCAGAACCTCTTCTCCATCCCAATTTAAAGCCAAGATATGATTTTCTGATGTCTCCAAAACTCAGTCCAAACAAATGCTTCCCAATTTTCTGAACTCCCAAATAACTGTACTGCTTAGATCAGTCACAGATTCACAATTATTCATTTTGAAGTCCAAGAACACTTGATGTATTTGTGCACGAATGTGTGCTAAGTCCCTTCACTCATGTCCGACTCTTTGCGACCCTATGGACTGTAGCCAGCCAGGCTCGTCTGTCCATGGGATTCTCCAGGGGAGAATCCTGGAGTGGGTTGCCATGCCCTCCCCCAGGGGATCTTCCCAATCCCAGGGATCGAACCAGTGTCTCTTAGGTCTCCTGCATTGGCAGGTGGGTTCTTTACCACTACCACCACCTGGGAAGTCCCTGATGTGTTTGTATATTGTCACTAAAGAGATTCGGGCTGTCACAATCCAGAACATCAGAAATCTGGTACTTTGAAATTTTACTCAACTGTGCTTTACTATCAAATCATATGCCACCCCTTCCCCATGTTCTGACTGTGTTCTGGTGAGATAAAGTCACAATATCCTAAATACTGCCTCATTGCTACTTGAAGAGTTCTAATGACACTATATTTCTCTGCCATAGAGTTAATTTTACCATTAAAGAAAACTAACAGCTGGAGAATTTTTTTCCCTAATATTGACGGGGTAAAATCTACCTCTCTCTGGAACAATACAAAAAAGGATAATATCAACAGTTCAGTTCTGTCGCTCAGTCATGTCCGACTCTTTGCGACCCCATGGACTGCAGCACACCAGGCCTCCCTGTCTTTCACCAACTCCCAGAGTTTACTCAAACTCATGTCCATTGAGTTGGTGAAACCATCCAACCATCTCATCCTCTGTCGTTCCCTTCTCTTCCCGCCTTCAATCTTTCCCAGCATCAGGGTCTTTTCAAATGAGTCAGTTCTTCGAATCAGGTGGCCAAAGTATTGGAGTTTCAGCTCTAATCAACAAAGACTGACCTTTTCCTTGCAGCTATCATACACTCCTGTATATTAAAAAATTCCCACCTGCCTCCAAAAGGAATAAAAATTAGAAGAAAATGCCTAAGTAAATTCAAAATTTTGTAGCTATTTTGGTTTTTCTTTACTTTTCTGTATTCTAGTAAACTTTTAGCCTGATTAGGACTCAATCAGATTCTCATTCAGTTTTTGCAGACCTATCACATAGTATTTTTTAAACTACTTTTATCTTTACTTTTTAAAAAATCATGGGATTCATTCTTTGGTGATTCTAGAGGTTTGAAGCATCCTCCCTCCCAAAATTCACCAAAGCCCTTCTTTTCTGCAGTCTCTAGCAACTTTCAAAGTTTATAAAATGGCACTTGAGTCTGGCCAGATCCCATCCACATAGAATATAACACACTTATGACAGCCAAAATTCCTAGAACATAATCTGTTTCAATCTCATAAATGCAATCATGAAAATACTTAAATATGTAATTTTTAACTTAACCTACTTGGATAAGAGGCAGCTGGAATTCTTAGTAAATGATTAAGACTGAAAATCAGATTTTACATATTAAAAGAACTTATTTTAAGATAAGTAGTAAGTCAGTCAATAATCACAGGAAGTCTGAAAATAAAATACTAAAATGTAAGGTCGTGCACACAAAATATTTTTCTAATTATGTGTTTGGAAACCTGACTCTGACACTTTATAGATAATAGTATATGACAGTGGACAGGCCAACCTCTCTGGTTCTCAGTTTTTCCCAATAAGAAAGTAACTAGGACAAACTAAAGACTGTCTGCAGGCTTCTTTCTCACCAAGATTCCATAATTTTACTCACACAGAGAGGATTTTTTTTCACAAGAGGAAAATCAGAAGAGAGTTTAAAAGAAATATAAAAAGAAATATAAAGAACAGCCTCTACTTTTTCTGTAGTGAGTTTCTAATGTAATAAAATATTATTACAGCTCTTGCATATAGTATCAAAATGTTGTGAATATGCTTAGGTGGTCTGAAGAACTGGAAGCAATTTAATATGCATGCTTCTTTCTAATCAGGTACTGCAATGTTTATCTTTTTAAAGTATGGTACAAATTACAAACAGCTATTTGAGTCTCAGTTCAGTTCAGTTGCTCAGTCATGTCCAACTCTGTGACCCCATGGACTACAGTACGCCAGGTTTCCCTATCCATCACTAACTCCTGGAGCTTACTCAAACTCATGTCCATTGAGTCAGTGATGCCACCCAACCATCTCATCCTCTGTTGTCCCCTTCTCCTCCCACCTTCAATCTTTCCCAGCATCAGGGTCTTTTCCAATGAGTCAGTTCTTTGCATCAGGCGGCCAAAGTACTGGAGTTTCAGCTTCAGCATCAGTCCTTCCAATTAATGTTCAGGACTGATTTCCTTTAGGATGAACTGGCTGGATCTCCATGCAGTCCAAAGACTCTCAAGAGTCTTCTCCAACACCACAGTTCAAAAGCATCAATTCTTTGGCACTCAGCTTTCTTTATATATTTGAGTCTAGATGATTTTTAAGATTCCTTCTCATTATTAAATTCTATTCATTTACTCTTCAGTGTAGACAAAAATGTCTGATGACTGAGGGCCAAGAAGAGATCCCTCTGGATAGAATAAATGAATCATGTAACGATTTATGGTGCCAAACAGGAGAATCTGGAAGTTCAAGGGAGCAAGAACCTTCTCACTGGAGTGACAAGGGTTGTGAGGAGTTTTACAGAGATTGAGATATCCTCTGAGTTGGCAAAGGTTTATTTAGACGCCTTCTAAAATGTTAAGATATGGAGGAGGAAATGGCAACTCATTCCAGTATTCTTGCCTGGGAAATCCCATGGACAGAGGAGCCTGGTGGGGCTATACTGTTCATGGGGCCGCATAGAGTTGGATATCACTAAGGGACTAGACACACACTCACTTTTTGCTTGTTCTATAGAAGCTTAATATGAGAGATACTAAGTAAAGAGAAATTGAGATGTAACTAAAGAAAAATAAATAAATAAATAAAATAAAATAAGATGTTAAGATAGCCCAGGAAATTCACTAGGGGGCATTGAAATGCCTACTTCTCAATCCTGACATAACAGAGTGAGGCTATTCAGACATGGGTGTGATATCGTCCTTGACCATAAGAATAGTTTGAATTATTCTTCAAGACTAAAGTCATGTAATGACTTAGAGATCCAAGGTACCATCTTTCAAGGTACACCTCAGAGGTGACACAGTCCAGACAGGCTACCTGCCTCCTTATTTAAAAAAGAAAAAAAAAAAAAAGGCTTTATTTGTTTCAGAGTTTTAGAGGTAGTAAATACCCTTGCCTTGGAGCTATCCATGGTGCTTGACCCATACTCAGTCTGTCCCTTCCAGCAACTGCTGCATTCACTTTCCGATCATAGTACCACTCAGGATCTGCCTGACCATCATCCACATTGAGGCCTGTGACTATTATGCCAATATCATGGGCCACTTGTAACTTTAATCTATTCCACTTTGCCTGAGTCCAGAACTTACTTTGTCCTACTGAAATTTCTCATCTAACTCTGTCTCCCAGGTCTGCTACACCATTTGCTACAACAAAGTCCTTTCTGCAGATACAGTGCACCTTGGGGAAGATCACTGGTATATTCTGGGCAAAAGATTATAGTTCTTCAGAGCCAAGTCTCCCATATGGTACCTTACATGACTTTTAAAACCCTGTGTTATAATTTTTTACCATTCTAAAATTATTTTAAATGAGTTTTAAATTTTGTGATATGTTTTTCTGACTGACTGGAATGAATAAAGAATAGGAACTGTTAACTCAAGATTTATGTGTGGGTTTCAGGGAATTCATAAGCCTCTTGAAATTATGTGATTCTTTAGGCAGATGCATGTTTTTCTGGGGAAGATGGTGTTGAGCCTCTTAAACTTAAAAGGCTAAGATCCACAGATCAATGTATTGATGACTCCCAATAATAATCATCTCCCCAGGTTTAAGCACTAGAACTTTATGTATGCTCAATCGTGTCCAACTCTTTGTGACCCCATGAACTGTAGCCCACCAAGTTCATCTGTCCACAGGATTCTCCCGGCAATACTGGACTTGGTTGCCATTTTCTTCTCCAGGAAATCTTTCCGACCCAGGGATCAAAACCCGTGTCTCCTGCATCGCCTGCACTGGCAGGTGGATTCCTTACCACTGTGCCACCTGGAAAGCCCACTAGACCTTTATACCTGTAGCTTAATAAATAATGGGTTAACCAAAAAGTTCATTCGATTTTCCATTCCTGAATGAACTTTTGGGTCAGCCCAGTATATTCAGTCTTTCTTCCAGTTCCTGGCACAAAGCTCTGAAAACTCTTGAAAAATTTCCTGCATTATATGAGTGTCTTTACTTATTCATAAGGAATACCCTTCAAGGGCTTATGCTAATGAATGATCAGGCTGGGGCCCTAGACAGCCTCAAGATGGGACTGGTTACCAAAAAGAACAAGTGATTAGAGGGCTGGAACTTTCAGTCCCATTCACCAACCTCTGGGAAATGGAAGAGATGGAGGCTGGAGATTAAAGCTCTGTAAACATTCCTGAATAAAACATAATGAATTTCCAGGTAGGTGAATGGATCCACAGGCCAGGAAGATTTTGCACCCCAGTTCCACAGGGACAGAAGCTCCTGAACTTGGGACCTTTCTAGATCTTGACCTATGTACTTCTTCACCTGGCTATTTATTCATCTATCCTTTATAATAAACTGGTTAACGGAAGTAAGTGTTTTGCTGAGTTTTGTGAACCATTCTGACAAATAACTGAATCCAAGAAGGGAATAGTACAATCCCTTGATTTATATCTGGTCAGTCAGAGGACAGGAAAACAATGTGGACTTGCAACTGCTGTCTGAAGCGGGGACAGTCTTGCAGGACTTAACCTGTGGAATCTGATACTATTTCCATGTAAATAGTATCAGAATTGGGCTAAACTGTAGGGCACCTAGCTGATATCCACAGAGGACTGGAGAAAACTGCTATGGAAAACATTTCAGAATATCCAACTGCCTATTGGACACCTCTAAATGAATTTCCAGAAAACACTTCAAACGCTGCATGTCCAAAATGAAACTCATTTTCCTTCCTTATTCCTCTAACACAGGCTTCTCTGGTAGCTCAGCTGGTAAAGAATCTGCCTACAATGCAGGAGACCCTGGTTCGATTCCTGGGTCGGGAAGATCCACTGGAAAAGGCATAGGCTACCCACTCCAGTATTTCTGGGCTTTCCCGGTGGCTCAGCTGGCAAAGAATTCGCCTGCAATGTGGGAGACGTGGGTTTGATTCCTGGGTTGGGAAGATTCCCTGGAGAAGGGAACAGCTACCCACTCCAGTATTCTGGCCTGGAGTATTCCAGGGACTATATAGTCTATGGGGTCGCAAAGAGTCGGACACAACTGAGTGGCTTTCACTTTCACTTTCCTCTAACATGTTCTGCTTCTAATCCTCACCATCTCAGTAGAGGATATCACCTAGATATAAAGCTAAAAATCTTGCCAATCATACTTGATCATGATTATGACTCTTTCCTTTTCTTCATTCCCCTTATTCAATCAGTCATGTCTTACAACTTATTGAAAGCCTAATAAATTCTTCCTGAAACAAAAGAATTGTGTATTCTGTAATCATTTTGCAGGTGGTAAAGACTTCCAAATGTTAACAGATTCTACAGGCTGGAATCTGAACTTTTCATTTTTAATAGAAAGCACAACTCTGTCTCATCATTCCCCTCCCCCAATAACTTTTTTATGACTATACCAGAGAATGCAGCTAACTCTTTATTCTTCTGAGTTTATGAAATGAGATCAAAACAGTTTTCTTTTACTGAAGTGACAAGTGGGAGCTGTTTCTGCAAAACAGCTCTTATTTGGAATACTTTTCATTCCTATCTAAATAGTCCTAAGGATCACAGCACTACTGCTCAGTGAGGGTAGCTGTTCTCCAATTTCCAGAAAATAACAGAAATCCTCCGTTGTCAATAATTCCACACCTTTACTTAGAAGCCAACACGATACACAGCACTACAAAACAACTGTTGAAATCAAAAAGCTAAAAATCAAAGTAACTGAAATTCCTGGCTCTTGGCACTACTTTAAAAATTCTTGATGAGAATAGGAGGAAATAAGACCAGATCTCCAAGTGAAACTGGAAGACCCTACCTAATTCTTGGTAAAGCATAAATGACTTCTTGAGCATTTGATGTCTGAATTCAGGTGGCAATCTTTCCTTAAAAAGATAGCAAGATGTCCAAAAACATAGAATGAGCATCTTCTGTTCTTCACACATTCCCATTAAAGATTAGGAAGTTCATACTGGTTTTCTTTTAGCACCAACTCCTGACATACCCTGCGCTCACTGGTGTTTTGTAGAGTAAGCAAAGAAAAAACTTTAAATGTGCTTATGAGATTTTACTTTGCATTTACTGCTAAAAACCAAGAGACCAAATTCATACTTACAGGATGGTATACTTACATACTTACAGAAAAGAACAACTTTTTAAAACTCTTGTCAGTTGTCCATGTAAGAAAGCAAATCACTATGCACTTTTAGACCAACAAATGTTTATAATCATCAGGAACAGAACAAAATCAAGGAATATCCAGATTTGGAATATCCTATACAGGTCAAATAGCTGCTTATCAAATAGGCATAATGGCAATGGAAAAAGATTGTAAGGAAGGCCTTAGCTGTCTATGCAGCCTACAGTATGATTCAAAGGTATTTTATCATTTTGTCTCTCAAACCATTACAAAGTGACCACAGTGTAATCATCCTCTTAACAGGGTCTTTCAAAAAGCATAAATTTTCATTTTAAGTCCAGTTATCAATTTTTTAAAAAAACAGATCATGCTTTTGATGTTATATCTAACAATTCTTTACCAAACCCAAGGTTCTGGAAATTTTCTGTTTATTCTAGAAGTGTTATTTTATATTTTACAATTAAATCTATAATCCATTTTGAATTAATTTCTGGTGTGAAATTGAGATCAAAGTTCATTTTATAAGCTATGTCTAAGCGGATGCAAAGATAAGCTACACACTGGGAGAAAATATTTCTGAAGCACCTATCTGACCAAGGACTCATATCTAGAATATACAAAGAACTTTCAAAACTCTACAGTCAAAAACCAAACAGTCCAATTAGAAAGTGGGCAAAAGAACATGAAAAAATACTTCACTACAATATTTTATTCATATTTCAATAAAATATGAATGGCAAGTAATGAAAATATATTTGACATTACAGAAATGTATATTAAAGACCATGATGAGATATCACTATACATCTATTACAACAGCTAAAATAAAAACTAATGATGTGCCAAATGCTAGTGAGCACACAAAGAAACTGGATCTTTCCTATATTACTGGTGGGAATGTAAAATGGTATAGTCACTCTGGAAAAGTTTGTCAGTTTCTTTAAGAACTAAACATACACTGACCACACAACCTAAAATTGCACCACTGGGCATTTATCTCAGAGATACAAAAAGTTATGTCCACAGAAAAGCCTGTACATGTTTGTTCATAGCAGGCTTTAACAACCAAAAACTACAAACAACCGAAATTTCTAATAGAACAGTTAAGCAAACTATCTTTCAGATATCCATATTATAAATCCATATCATGGGATACTACTCAGCAATTAAAAGGAAGGAACTATTGATACATACACAACAGCTTAGATGGATCTTCAGGGCATTACACTCAATGACAACAGACAATCTCAAAAGGTCACACGCCATATGACTCCACTTAAGTAACGTTATAGAAAAATGACAAAATCACAGAGATGGAGAAGAGTTTAATTGTTGCCCAGGGTTAGAGATACTGGGTGTGGGGGAGTAGGAAGGTGTGACTATAAAGAAGTAGCATGAGGGAGATCTTGACTGTGTTGTTACACAAATATACACATGTGATAATATGATACAGAAGTACATACATATTTATACCAACAACAGTTATGTGGTTTTGATATTATACAACACTTAAATAAAATGTGACCAAAGGGGGAGCTGGGCAGAGTATACACAACCATCTCTCTCTACTATCTGTGCAACTTCCTGTGAATCTGTAGCTATCTCAAAATAAAAACTTTAAAAAATGCAATCAGTGTAAAACCACCCAAAAGTTTGGGGAAATGTATAAACGGTGTTGAAAACAGTGATGTCGTAATGCTAAATGCAAACCAAAGAGGGATAGGGTGGTCATGGCCATGACCAAGAAAGACACCTGGAGATTTCATCCAATTCCTCCAAATAAACAGTTCAATCAAATATTTATTGAGAATCTAGCATACAGAAGACACAGTGCTATAGAAAGTGAAAGTGTGTTAGTGGCTCAGTTGTGTGGTGGCTCTTTGCCACCACATTGACTGTAGCCCACCAGGTTCCTCTGTCCATGGGGTTGTCCAGGCAAGAATAGTGGAGTGTGTTGCCATGCCCTCCTCCAGGGGATCTTCCCTACCCAAGGATCGAACTTGGGTGTCCGGCAGTGCCGTCAGATTCTTCACCATCTGAGCCACCAAGGAAGCTCTATAAAGGGTAGCTGGATTAAAAAGAAGGCAAGGTCCAGCATTTACCTCTGAATTACTTTACTCTCTAAGAAGATAAAACAGAATAATTACTAAAAGCCTCAGGACCTCTGAAACACAAGTTTCCTTTGCCTGGAATCAGTTCAGTTCAGTTCACTTAGTCATGTCCGACTATTTACAACCCCGTGGACTGCAGCACACCAGGCTCCCCTGTCCATCACCAACTCCCGGAGTTTACTCAAACTCATGTCCATTGACTCAGCGATGCCATCCAACCATCTCATTCTCTGTCACCCCCTTCTCTTGCTGCCTTCACTCTTTCCCAGCATCAGGGTCTTTTCCAGTGGGTCAGTTCTTTGCATCAGGTGGCCAAAGTATTGGAGTTTCAGCTTCAGCATCAGTCCTTCCAATGAAAATTCAGGACTGATTTCCTTTAGGATTGACTGGTTTGATCTCCTTGCTGTCCAAAGGACTCTCAGGAGTTTCTCCAACACCACAGTTCAAAAGCATCAATTCTTTGGTGCTCAGCTTTCTTTATAGTCCAACTCTCACATCCATACATGACTACTGGAAAAACCATAGCTTTGACTAGACGACCTTTGTTGGCAAAGTAATGTCTCTGCTTTTTAATATGCTGTCTCGGTTGGTCATAGTTTTTCTTCCAAGGAACAAATGTCTATTAATTTCATGGCTGCAGTCACCATCTGCAGTGATTTTGGAGCCCAAGAAAATAAAGTTTGTCACTGTTTCCATTGTTTCCCCATCTATTTGTCATGAAGTGGTGGGACCAGATGCCATGATCTTAAGTTTTTTGAATGTTGAGTTTTAAGCCAACTTTTTCACTCTCCTCTTTCACTTTCATCAAGAAACTCTTCAGTTCTTCTTTGCTTTTTGCCATAAAGTGAAAGTCAGTCACTCAGTCGCGTCTGACACTTTATGACCCTATGGACTATACAGCCCATGGAATTCTCCAGACCAGAATACTGCAGTGGGTATCCTTTCCCTTCTCCAGGGGATCTTTCCAACCCGGGGATCGAACCCAGGTCTCTTGCATTGCAGGCAGATTTTTTACCAGCTGAGCCACAAGGGAAGACCAAGAATACTGGAGAGGGTAGCCTATCCCTTCTCCAGTGGATCTTCCCAACCCAGGAATTGAACCAGGGTCTCCTGCATTGCAGGTGGATTCTTTACCAACTGAGCTATCAGGAAGCTGATGTCATCTGAGTATCTGAGGTTATTGATATTTCTCCTGGCAATCTTGATTCCAGCTTGATTTCAATCTTGATTTCAGCTGGATTCCAGCTTGCCTGGAATGCTCTTCTGTTTTTCGAGTTAGTTCTTACTTGTCCTTGAACTATTAGCTCATTGTCACTTCTTCAGGGAAACCTTTCCTAGCTCACTGACCTCCATATTTGAACACATTCCTCTATTACATGCTGGTACAGCACCGCATATTTTTCATTCGTAACACTAATCATCATTCACAAAGAACTCTGTGACATTTTGATATCTCTTTCCCCCATTAGACTAATCTCCAAGAAGGCAAAGACAGTCTGTGCAGTTCACCACTGTATTCCCAAACCCAATGCCAAGCTCAGCAAATGACAGAAGCTCAAAATGTGTTACATACAAAGCTAGAATTCATGTGTGCAAATGAGCAGGCAGACAAGGGCTACTGGGGTTTGTAAGAATCCAAGACCACTTTAACTTGAGAAAGCCAGTTTATATGGGATAGGAGGTTCATGCAGAGGAGAAAGAATCTTATATCCAAAACTGAATAGGAATAGCATCCTTTCATCAACAGGAATCCACTGAAGAATTGAAACAAGGAAACTGTGTGTCCTGTGTGCTGTATAGGAAAATTAATGTGGAGAACTGGACTACTAGAGGCAATAAAAACTATTAGAGGCAGTAAAATAAACTGCAAGGAACTGTGGTAATGCAGGCATAAAATGATAAGGTCCTGAAAGAGAAGGTGGTCACAGGAACAGACAGATAACACCGAGAATGAAGAGCCAAAAGAACTTAAGGACTGATTAGCTCCAGAGGCATGAAAGAGGGAAGAGTCAAAGATGATTCAAGCAGTTTAATGGTGGGTGATCCATGAAAGACAGTACCATTAACAGAAATGGGAAGTCAGGACTAAGTTCTCTTAGGAGAAGGAATGTGCTTTGTTGGAAGTGATGGCTAACATCCACACAACTGAGGACATGAGACCAGATGGAGAACAGCCAAGGCTGACAATGCAGATGTGTGAGTTGACTACAGTTAACATTTTAGAATGAATAAGATCTCTCAGAGAGGTTGTGGTTAGTTGCTCAGTTATGTCTGACTCTTTGTGACCCCATGGACTGTATCCCACCAGGCTCCTCTGTCTATGGAATTCTCCAGGCAAGAATATTAGAGTGGGTTGCCATTCCTTTCTCCAGGGGATCTTCCCAACCCAGGGATCGAACTCGGGTCTCATGCCTTGCAGGTAGAGTTCTTTACCATCTAAGCCACTAGAGAGAAGAAGATATAAAGGGCCTTGAAGGGAAATTCTCTAAACCATTTGATCTGCCCCTGGTGTGAATTATGTTTTTCAAGTTATGGAGTCATTCAGACCAGTGAGTTCCCTGAGGGTATAGCTGAGCTCAATCAAGCATACCCTAAAGCATACATTAAACAGTGTTGTATGTACACAGCTGGTGCAAAATAAGTAGCCTATTAAAGGGGTCAATTATTTTCAAGATAATTTTTCATTATTAATTCCTGGTCCATCTGCACTTTGTATTTCAAAAAGTGGTGCCCTAGGTAGAACTTTGAAAGATCCAGGCTTCAGTTGAAATTATTATAATCAATAAGTCTGGACAGTTTAAATCATTTATCCAAAGCTCTGCTTTCCCAAGGCACCAGAACTGATGAACTGAAAGACCAGACCCTGAGACTCTGAAAACCTTAAAAAAAAAAAAAAAAAAAGTGGTTAGAGGTGGAAGGGAAGAGAGGCCCAATGAGACTGGGGCTAAAGCAAATCCCCACAAGAAGTAGAGAACACTCTTCAAGAAGTTTTTGCACAAAGTTAAATAGGAAATATTACTAAGGGGGTGAAAACAAAAAACAACAACAAAAAATTCAACTGTACACTATACGAGTTGACAATGTACAAAAATAAAAAAGCTTCAAGTGAAGTTAAGGATAAATGAGAAAAATTAAAGGGAATTGAGAAAAGTGACTTAAAAACAACAGGAGCATAATGACGTTAAAGACATTGGCCTGTTCTCCCATAAAATGTTACTAGGTGTGTTACTAGGTCAGTCAGAGGTGTGGTAACTGAATCTAATTCAATGCTTAGGTGAACAGTATTTCCCCAGTCACAGTTTAAAAATTTAAAAAGGGATTACTAAAATGGATCAGAGAAAATATTTCTGTACAGTTCACCCCCTTCCAAAAAAAAATCAAAGTGGAATATAGCACAGTTCTGTAACTGCAACAATGCTCTAACCACAACAATGCTCTAACCGCGAATTGTTGCAAATGAGCTAAGTGCCTCCAGACAGGTGAGTATGTTTGTGGGAGAAGCCACTGAAGAGAAAAGAAACCAGCTGGAGCCACAGACTCAAGGAATCTGACAAGTCATGTACAATCCAGCCACCGTCTCAACATCAGACTGACTTCCACGAGAAGTTTAAAAGATGGTCAACCAGTCTTTGCCGGCTGGTTTCCAACTACAACAAATGGGCCTCTGGTAAACTGACGATTCTCAGTTGGACAGCTCTCATTTGCTGCAAAACCCTTCTAAGGTACCTTCTAGTAACTTTCACCCCTGGTCCTGGTTCTCTCAAAAGCAACACAGTAAACGGTGAAAGTCGCGATTTGGTTTTATTTTTAAACTTCAACAAGCAAACTAGGTTTGCTTGCTGGCATGTCAATACATTCGTCTTTTTTTTTTTTTAATGTTTGACTCCTCTTGAAGGAAAAAGGAATGCCAGGCACAGGTTCCTGCAGACTCACAGGGCTGAGACCGCCACAGCAGAGCGGAGAAAGGGGGCTTAAATAACTATACAGACTAGGAGACGTTGCAACTGATATGAAATCTCCGTTGCCAAGAAGCAAGCAGCTCCAGCCCGTAACCGGGTGCTGGGAAGCGATAGAAGCCACACAGATCTGGCGTGGTAGCCCCGAGTCTGTGGGGGCCAAGGAGGCTCTATCTTTTTTTGCCACAGCGGTTGGGGGTGGGGAGGATGGGGTGGCTAAGTGGGCACTCATCCCCAGGTCAGCGGTAAGCCCGGCGCCTCACGGAGCAGAGTGTTCGGCCCCGGGGAAGCGGCATCGCTAAGAGGAGGGCTCGGTGAAACAACTGGCAAAGCCCAAGCCGCGCCGCTGGGCCAGCTGCCCGTATGCCCAGCCACCCCGCCCGCCGGACGCCGTCCTGAGAACCAGCACCGGTGAGCGCTCCCGGAGTTGGAGACGTCTCGGGCTCGGCTGGGATCCAGTCTATCCCGCCCGCCCACCCTCTCTCACTCCCCGGCCCAGAGCTGAGCCAGAGGCCACCCCAAGGGGTGGTGCCCAAGAGGCAGACGGCGTTGCTGGTGAATGGCGCGGGCTGGGCCCGAGCTCCCGCGCGGGCAAGCGAGCGGCTGCGGCGGGTCACTCACCGAGAGGACGCTCATGCGGATTGGGGTCTCCAACAGGCACGCCATCTTGAGCCTTCCCACCCGGCTACAGCCGGCGCCGGCGCGGGGGCCGGCACTTTCGACAGCCGACTACTGGGCCAACCACAGGTACCTCTGCAGAAGGTCTGGCAGGTAGACGAGGACAGACCACCCTCTAGACACCGCTGAACTATGGCCAAAGCCAGCAGAGGGACGAGCAATGGGAAACCGCGCCAGGGGTCTCCTTACGAATCGTCCTCTCAGAAACGGCAGCTACTCTCAGCCTGGGATAGAGGTGGGAGCGGGCAGCAGTTTCCGCATGCGCAAAGAAGATCGGCCGGCCCCACCTGCGGCTCGCGGAGGGAGGAGCGTCAGGGGCGGAGTCTCGCTACAAGATTCGTAGATTGATTCGTTACAATTTCTTGAGTTCCCGTTCTCATTATTCCAAAAGACGGGTGTGTGGAGCCACCTACGTAATTTGAAGTTCACTTTCGCATTCATTATCTCATTCCTTCTTTGCACCAAACTCCTAGCGTCGTTATTATCTTCATCTTACAGAAGGAGAAACTGTGATCCCAGGGTACCACCAGTAAGAGTGTTTCACGATCCGATGCTGAAGGGTGAGCTGTTTCAGCATTATCCGACTCTTTCATTCTAGTGTAAAGAATAGATACTCTAGACCCAGAATGCCTGAGTTTAATCCTTGCTGTTTCACAGAGATGCATTACTTGGGCACCTCCTATGCTTCAGTTTCCTCTTGCGTCAAATAAAGGGTTAGAAAAATGGAAAATGTAAAGCTTTTAGAACATGCCTGAGACATAGAAAGCTCTGTAAATGTGTTAGCGTTTCTCGAGCCTCTGAGTCAAGTCCATACACACACACACACACACACAAAGAAGAATGGGGGCAACAATCTGACTAATTCACACTACCGCTCTGATCGTTGAAGCCAAATAAAAATGTGCTTCTAATTCTATTTTCTGAGTGACGAATTCAGCTCTCTCATTCCATTTGTGTGGTAGTGTGTATATGTGGACAAAGCTGCTCTGGATTTGGCTGAACAGGTTTCAACTTCATGCTGTTCGCAACCAGCGAGGTTTTCACAGGATGATTGCAATGAACCTATTATATTACTCGTCTTTATGCCATTGTTGAAGACACTCCCTAATGCAAGTTGGTATTACCTCTCCCCTGGACTAGCCTTCCGATGGAGGTTGTAGCTCTAGTATAGCCTTCACTTTGCTCCTCACTGTTTTCCTATCTTCTCCCTGTATTTGGTTTCCAAATTTATTGTGGTACTAATCATTCTTGCTTGTGGCCCAGTGTTCCCTCACTGTTGACCTTCTAGAAAGCAGGGATTTCGTTTCGGGTTTCCTTCCTGCAGGAAGAAATTTCCCAAATTTCATTACCCTGCATACCACCCACACAGTGTTTGCCAGTCTGCACCCAGGTATTATTCCCTCAGTGTTTTTCTTTAAAACCAATTTCAACTCATTAATTTTAGCCTCATCCTAAACCATAAGGCTCTGAAAAGTCAAGTGTATTTTTAGTCTAGTACACATTAACATAATAACTACAAAAATGTCTAAATGTCCATCCATGTATCACCTAGGTTCATATCATGTACCACCACAAACCACAAAAGAGCAGAGCATAACCCTTGTACAGAGCGCGCTTGCTAAGCTACTTCAGTCGTGTCCAACTGTTTGCAACCCTACGGACTGCAGACCGCCAGGCTCCTCTGTCCACAGGATTCTCCAGGCAAGAATACTGGAATGGGTTGCCATGCCCTCCTCCAGGAGATCTTCCCGACCCAGGGATTCAACCAGCATCTCCTGCACCTCCTGCACTGGCAGGCAGGTTCTTTACCACTAGCAACACCTGGGAAGCCCTATACAGAGCATACAAAGGTATCAACTCAATAGTTGTCATTTGCATGGTGTACAGTTGTTGATGTATATTTGATTCACATTTCATTAATTAGCTCATTCGTTAATTCATTAATTATACTGACTCTTTCTTCTTTCTTGTCTCACTCTTGCTGATCCATCAATCCTGTTCTGCGGAAACACTTTCCAAATAAACTACCCTATGTCTTGATGCATAATTCTGTTCTTGCCTCTAACATAGCATCTCCAACAACAGACTGTAACTTTGAGGTAATGTTCTACTTTTCTGTCTCCCTGTTATACACTTCAGAGCAGGCACTAGTTTATCATAGACTAGTCATTTAGTGGCTTCCCTTGTGGCTCAATGGTAAATAATCTGCCTGTAATGCAAGAGACATGGGTTGGATTCCTGGGTTGGGAAGATATCCTGGGGAAGAGAATGGCAACCCACTCCAGTATTCTATACTGGGAAATCTTGTGGACAGAGGAGCCTGGTGGGCTACAGCCCATGGTGGCAAGAGTCAGACACGACTGGGTGATTAAACAACAACAAAGTCATTTAGTAAATGTTTGGTGAATGAATTGTTGGCTTAGTTTGCATTCATATTATATCCGACTCTTTGTGACCCCATGGACTGTAGCCACCAGGCCCCTCTGTCCACAGGATTTCCCAGTATAGAATACTGGAGTGGGTTGCCTTGCCCTCCTCCTGGTGGCTTAGTTTGGGCACTCCCAAAGGTAGATCTTGGGGACAATGATTTGGGTGCACCTAGTTTATTTGGAAAGTGTTTCCGTGGAACAGAATTGATGGATCAGCAAGAGTGAGATGAGAAAGAAGAAAAAGTCGGTATAAGGGTCCATTGTTGAAGTCACCGCTTATTCCTTAAGGACCCCTGAGAAACATACAGCATGCCCCCAATCCTGGATAGCCATCGTGAGGTTGGAGCATTAATCCACCACTCCCATCCTGTATTGGTTGAGGGTTTCCCACAGCTTTTAATTCTCTACCCTCCTGGATTGTACTTCTGCACAGAACAGAGAGGAATTCCCTAACCTGATGTAGAAAAGCAGAATGTACAGGCTCACATTTGGGGTAGAATGTGGAGAACATCTCCCTGGTGGGTCAGCCGTAAAGAATCCACCTGCAGTGCAGGAGATGAGGTGTCATAGGTTTGATCCCTTGGTTGGGACGTTCCTCTGGAGGAGGGTCTGACAACCCACTCCAGTATTCTTGCCATGGACAGAGGAGGCTGGTGGGCTATAGTCCATGGGGTCACAAAGAGTTGGACATGACTGAAGCGACTGAGCATGCACGCATTTAGATAGCATGCATCTAAACTTGCAACAGAACCCTCATTACAGCCGCAGCTAAAATCAAAGCATCCAGGCTTTTCTGTTTTATTTCTAGAATATGACATGGCTGTTTTACAGGAAGGAAGTATTGATTAGCAAAGCCCTAAGCTTGGGGATCAGGCATCCCATTTCTAGTCCAAACTTTGCTAATAAATAATCTTAAGCGAGGGGATAAAGGGATGACAGAGGATGAGATAGTTGGATGGCATCACCGACTTAATGGACATGAGTTTGAGTAAGCTCTGGGAGTTGGTGATGGACAGGAAAGCCTGGCATGCTGCAGTCCACAGGGTCATAGTCACACACGAGTAAGCAACTGAACTGAGCTGAACTGAATCTTAAGTACATCTTTCAAACCTAAATAATGAGTAGAAATTTAGGGGTAATTTAAAAAATTTTTTTCAGCCTCCATGGAGCAGCAACAACAAAACAGTTAAGTTTGGGAAGAGCCACACAGACTCCTCAACAAACAGGAATGAAATTTCACCCCTTCCTTCCCTTTCTCAGAGCAGTATTAATTTATGAAAAAAAATCGCAACAATGTGTGAGTTTAATCAAGAAAAAGTAGGAATACACAACCGAAAATAAGGGTGGCTTAGCTGGTAAAGCATCCTCCTGCAATGCAGGAGACCCTGGTTTAATTCTTGGGTCAGGAAGTTCCCCTGGAGAAGGGATAGGCTCCAGTATTCTTGGGTTTCCCGGGTGATGGTAAAGAATCTGCTTGCAATGCTGTTTGATCTCTGGGTTGGGAAGATACCCTGGAGGAGGCATGGCAACCCACTCCAGTATTCTTGCCTGGGGAATCCCCAGGGACAGAGAAACTTGGGCTACAGTCCATGGAGTCAGAAAGAGTCGGACATGACTGAGTAACTAAGCGCAGCACAGCAGGAATGAAATCTGAAAAGTATTTATAAACGTCTAAAGTGAATTCCCAGGGTAGAAAAATTAAGCCATATTTTTGAAAGTAGAATCATACCTATGCGAAAGAAAAGAAAATTAATAAGGAAAGCTTATGGTGTAGAAAGATCTTCCCTCATAGCTCAGCTGGTAAATAATCTGCCTGCAATCCAGGAGACCTGGGTTTAATTCCTGGGTCGGGAAGATCCCCTGGAGAAGGAAATGGCAACCCACTCCAGTATTCTTGCCTGGAGAATCCCATGGACAGAGGAGCCTGGCAGGCTACAGTCCATGGGGCTGCAAGAATCGGACACGACTTAGCGACTAAACAAAAAAGGAATGATCCCAAAAGGAATTTAGAAGACCCTTTAAAAGATTTGAAAACAGAAGAGATTTCTTAAATCAATTAAAAAGAAAAAAATGGACTAACAGTGGTACAGAGGAGATATAGTTCAGTTCCACAGACACTAACTGTGGGTTTACTGGTGCACACATTGTCCTAGGGATTCAAAGTGGAATAAAGATGTGGCTCCTGCCTTCACACAGACAGCAAAAAGAGTGAGTCTCTGAAAGGCTCAGTACTTTGCTCTGTAATACATAAGTCTTCTGGGACCCAATAGGACTCTCCCACATGGGATTACAGAGCACTTAAGCAAGCAACCAATTAAAGAAAATCTACAAGAGCTTTGCAATGAGAAATAATACATCCATAATTCAGGTGCTTGGAGGATGTAAAACATGTATACACATAAAGCAGAATTAGTAAGACATTTAAAAAGTCTTAGAAACAACAGTAAAAAAGAAAATGCACTTTTTGTTTTTTTTTCTGTATTTATTTGGTTGTGCTGGATCTTAGTTGTGGCATGTGGAATCTTTTAGGTGTGGCCTGTGGGATCTTGTTCCCTAGCCACAGGTTGAACCCAGGCCCCCTGCACTGGGAGCACAGTCTTAGCCACTGGACAATCAGGGAAGTCCACAAAATGCACTTTTTATAACTAGGTAACTGCTATGGCTAAATTTCAACTTACAAATAGAGAAGAAATGATGAATTTGAAAACCACTCTTTTGACAACCATAGGAGTTATAATTGAGGCAAGAGTCAACAATGAATGCTCAAACTAACAGGGAGAAATACGATGAGAAACAGAACCTCCCCACAAGTTACTAATGATAGTAGAGAAGCTTGGTAGATACCACTTTATTATAGTGATTATAATTAATAATACCACTAGTGGGATAAATGGACATCCCATGGTATTATTCACTGAAAGGGATATAACATCAGTTCTGTGGTATTCCTGCCAACATCAGACAAACCTTGAGGGATATACAATAAAACAACACATCTACATCCTTCAAAACTGGCATGAAAGACAAGAAAAGCTGAAAAACTGTTATAGATTAAAGGAAACTAAAGTGACATGGCATTTACTAAATGCAATTTGTGTTCTAGGATTGAATCCTGAAAAAATAAAATTTCCCTCTTGCAAAAAAAACAAATTCCTTCTTGCTACATAGCACATAAATGGGAACACTGGCTAAGTGGGAACAAATTCTGTTGATGAGGTATCATTGTTAATGTACTGATTTTGATAACTGTACTGTTATGAAGAAAATATCTTTGTTCTTAGGGAACACAGAATGAAGAATTTAACTGTAAAAATGGAGTCACTGTGGGTTAAGCAACTGTTTTTTCTTTAATAATGAGAAAGGATCTCATTTAGAGAATAATAATCAGAAGACCAAGGATCCTGGAAATTAATTCACTCAACAAAATGTACTTACTAGGTACCTACTATGTGCCAGGAACTGTGGTCAGGGGTGGTAATACAATGAACAAGAGAGACACATTCCCTGTTATCACAGAGCTTTCAAAAAAGGAAAAGAGAGGAACGTCCCTGGCGGTCCAGTGGTTAGGACTCTGCTTCCACTTTCCACTGCAGGGGGCATGGGTTCAATCCTTGGTCAGGGAACTAAGATCACACTTGTGGCACTGTCTGGGGGAGGGTGGAGAAGAAGAGAGACAAGTTATTAGAAAGTAGGATGACTAGTGAAAGGGTGTGGGGCTAAGAGAGGGTCTACGAGGAAACCTCATCAGGACTAAAGTCATAAGACGTCCTTCTGGTAGAGGTGGCTCCCGAGCTCTGCCTAAAGGGTCAACAGAAACAGACCAGGCAAAGCTCTATGTGCTGCTCCACACAGAGCGTGGCTTTTCCATAGATATTAGTCTAATGAAACAATTAAGACACCATTTCTCTGCATTTAGCTGTGGAAACACTGACAGATCTTCCAAGATCGATGCTAGGACAAGAACCTCAATTATTTATAGAAAAGAGACACTATAAAACCAGCAGGGCTTCAGATGGCTTACCATCTTCTGGATTACTGGGGACTAAAGGACACCCACACCCCCACCCCAAGCGATAATGACCATAGTAGGCAAATGAGTTTGAAAATGGAGATGTAAAGGTGACAAGTTAGGCAAAGTCAATCCAATCTTCACCATTTACAAGACAGGAATGGAATCTGGAAGTCATCAAATCTATAAACAAGAGATATTGCTAGCTTTATATAAAGAAGTCTGATGAAATCAGGAAGTTGGATGGAATGTCTGACAAGTTAAAAATGCAGAGCCTAGAGTCGCCACAGAGCTCTTTTTATTAATATATCTCTGTGATGTTTGCCTTTCTAGTTTTCCCACTGCAGACTTGCTCACTTGTTTCTTGCAAGTAGTGTATTGCCATCAGGTCTGGTATGTGCCACAATCACCTAGTTCAATTACAAGATGCAGATAGCAGGGATGGATGTTTTATCTCCATGTCTATAACATTTTATTTATAAACTGACTAGAAAACTCATTGCCCAGATAGCTCCATAGCTCATTCCCTCATTTCATGAAGCTCAATGTCACCCTATCAACATAGTCTTGCAGAACCACCCTATATTCATTAAGTGCCCTACCCCTACCACAGCATTTCTGATTCCCTCACTCTGTTCTAAATCATCCATCTTTTAAATGCAGTTCTTCCTTCCTGTGTCATTTATTTTTATTCAGTTCTTATCTGGCTGGATTTCATTGTCAAGTCATTTTTTTTTTTCAAGAGGGGCTCATGGGTATTGTCTCCTTGGAGGCCTTTCATGGCTGAAAATATCTTGCTTGTTGCCTTTAACTTGAATGATATCTAGGCTGGTATAACATACAAGAATACAGAACCCATTTTAGGTATTTTAAGCAAAAAGATTACAAAATTATTGGGTAAACAGGGAGGGAATGGTTTACTCAAGATCAGGAACAGCGAGTTTACCATCACTAAATGAGCTTGGGGTGCTGAGCTGCCACAACTGTTGCCAGAGCCAGGAGAGAAAAGAAATAGTTTTTACTTTTCTTCTACCTTCTAACTTTACACAAATGTTTCTCATTTGCAAAACCTAATCCAGACTTCAGCTGGCAAGGGACTCTAAGAAATGTAGTTTCTTAGCTTCTAGCCCCTGCAACACAGGAATGGGCAGATACATATGTTTCTAAATATTTCAGTGTGTGCTTTCTAAAAACAAGGGAATCCTTTATGTAGCCATAGTAAAATGATCAAGATCAGGAAATTTACACTGATACAGTGCTATCTAATTTATCAATTTTATTCAGATTTTGCAATTATCCTAATAATGTATTTTTATAGCAGCACATAGCATTCAGTTCTCACAAACCTTCAGTATCCTTTAGTTTTTAATCTTTCTCAGTCTGTCCTTGTATTTCACAACAATCATATTAGAAATAAAAGACGGGCCAGGTAGTTTACTATTTTTTGTCAATTTCAATTTATCTCCTATTTTTCAAGATTAGATTATGGTTATGTATTTTTTGTAGGAATACCACAGAAATAATGTAAGTCATCTCAGGAGGCACATGATATGGATTTGTCCAAAGGCTATGGTTTTTCCAGTAGTCATGTATGGATGTGAGAGTTGGACTGTGAAGAAAGCTGAGCACTGAAGAATTGACGCTTTTGAACTGTGGTGTTGAAGAAGACTCTTGAGAGTCCCTTGGACTGCAAGGAGATCCAACCAGTCCATCCTAAAGGAGATCAGTCCTGGGTGTTCATTGGAGGGACTGATGCTGAAGCTGAAACTCCAATACTTTGGCCACCTCATGCGAAGAGTTGACTCATTGAAAAGACCCTGATGCTGGGAGGGATTGGGGGCAGGAGGAGAAGGGGACAACAGAGGATGAGATGGCTGGATGGCATTGCCAACTCGATGGGCATGAGTTTGGGTAAACTCCAGGAGTTTATTATAGACAGGGAGGCCTGGCGTGCTGCCATTCATGGGGTCGCAAAGAGTCGGACATAACTGAGCGACTGAACTGAACTGAACTGAGATTAACTTTGATCACTGTATTAAGTGGTGTCTGTCAGGTTCCTCTCCCGTAAAACCCCTGTTTGTCTCTTTGTTAAAAAAAAGTATCTTTTGGAAAGATACTTTGAGATCATATAAGTCGCTCAGTCCTGTCAGACTCTGTGACCCCATGGATTGCAGCCTGTTAGGCTCCTCTGTTCATGGAATTCTCCAGGCAAGAATAAATGAGTGGGTTGCCGTTTCCTTCTCCAATAATTGAGATCATATAAATAGCTTCAAATAATAGATATGTTGAGACTATATAAGTATTCTGTGTGTGTGTATGTGCGTGTGTGCTCAGTCACTTCAGTTGTGTCTGACTCTTCTCGACCTCATGGACGGTAGCTCCCCAGGCTCCTCTGTCCATGGCATCCTCCAGGCAAGAATACTGGAGTAGGTTGCCATGCCCTCCTCCAGGGGATCTTCCCAACCTAGGGATTGAACCTGGGTCTCCTGTGTCTCCTGTATTGTAGGTGGATTCTTTACTGCCGAGTTACCAGGGAAGCCCTATAAGTATCCTATTACTCTTCAGTTTTTCCCAGGTGTTTTAACATTCATTGAAAATTCTTGCTTGAAACAGTGATGATGATGATGATGATGGTAAATGGTAATTTTTAACTCCAACTTTCCTTCTACATTTATCAATCAGCATTCTTATGTAAATAAGCGTTCTCTTTTCCTACACATTTGTTTATTTACTTCTGCCAGGATGAAATAGTGTATTCTTATTTTATTCAATAGGCTAATGTCTGCTACTATAATTTCATTTTGATGCTGAAATTGTTTCAGATTTGGCCTGTAAGAAAGCCTTCAGTCAATGTCATTTTGCTGTTCCAGATTCTTTGAGAACTCCCTGTTTTCATTTTCTTTTTGTTTCTTTCTTTTTTATTTTTTAAATTATGAAAGTATGATAACACATTTATAGGAGACTTGGAAAATACAGAACAGAGTTACATACAGTTCCACTATATATTACAATTATTTTTTAAGTAGATAAATTAAGACTTTTAGTTGGAATTTCACTATCAAACTCTTAAAAACTATTAGAGTGAATATACAGAAACATAGAAGGATACAGTAGGCCTAAAAAGCACAATTAGGTGAAAATACAATTTTCATACAACAGTAGGATACAAATTCTATTCAAGTTCCCATAGACTGAAAAATAGGGGACATATCCAGGGACATAAAACAAGGTGCAAAAATTTCATGGTCTAAAGTTATTGAAATCCTACAGAGTATGTTCTCTTATCACTGTGGAATTATGTTAGAAATTAATATCAAAAGATATTTGAAAATAACTCACATATTTTCAAGGAGCACACCTTTGTTTTGTGGCACAAGATGATCCAGACTCATGTACTTTCTCTGCCTTGGAATCAACCGCTTCAACAAGCAGACTTGATTTAGAGGAGAAAGGTCTGGTTGTATCTACAAAGTTTTAATTAATATCTGCTCAGATTTACCCTAGATTAGGTTCTTTTTAGCATGTTTCCATAGTTCACATGTGGTTTCTTTTTTCATTTTGCTCATCATTGAGTATTGGCTTCCCTGGTGGCTCAGAGGCAAAGTATCTGCCTGCCAAGCAGGAGACACAGTTTCGATCCTTGGGTCAGGAAGATCCTCTGGAGAAGGAAATGGCAACCCACTCCAGTATTCTTGCCTGGGAAATTCCATGAACAGAGGAGCCTGGTGGGCTACGGTCCATTGAGTCAAAAAAGAGTGGACATGACTTAGTGACTAAACAAAATGAGTGCCTCTATCTAGATATTGTCTTTGCTCTGACAGAATCAGTATTATTGACTGGAGAACTCCCCTGGTAGTCTACAGTCCACGGGGTCGCCAAGAGTCAGACACAACTGAGGGACTAATATATACCTATCACATTACTCAGAGCTTCCATTCCTGGCCATAATCCAAGGAGAAAAAGTGCTATGTCCACCAAAAGATTTACAAAAATATGAATGGTGGCTTTATTCATAACAGCCCCAAGTTAGAAACAATCCAAATGTCCTTCAACAGAAAAATAGATCCATGAACTGTGGTATGTTCACACAATGGAATGCTACACAGTAATATAAAACAGCATACTACGGCTGTATCTATCCATAGTAAAGATGATACCAAACCAAACTTGGGTCTGCTTGCCTGTTTCTAGTAAAGCCAAATCTATTGGTTGTGAGGAAGGAAAGAACAGCAATTATTGCAGAGTGCCAAGCCGGGAGTCCAGATAGCTAGTGCTCAAAAGATCCGAACTCCCTGATGGCTAAGGGAAAGGTTTTTAAAGACAGGGTGAGGGAGAGGGTTGTGGGGTGCATGATTAGCTCATGGACATTCTGACTGGTTGGTGGTGAAGCAATCAGGAGACATATCATCAACCTTCTGGTTCCAACCAGCCTGAGGTCTCTGTGCTTGTGGGCAGCATACAGTTAACCTCTTCCACCTGGGGTTTCAGTAGCTGCAAAACAGTTCAAAGGGTATGGCTCAAGATATTATCTCTAATAGTCCTTGAGGAACTAAAGGTCCCTCACTTTGTTTAACAGCTAACCAATTATTATTTTGTCTTGTTTGATCGCTTCCCTTTGCTTCCACATTTTCTCACTTTAATTAAATGTATTATTTGGAATTTGGGGTAGACCTAGGAGGCTAGCGTCTCTACAAGCAAGGTGCAGGCGGAGGACATTGTGGGTTGGGGGTGGGGCAGGGTGTGGTCCTCTGCCCTAGGAAGACCCCATAGTCTTGCTTGGTTACATAAGAGTCATGAATGAATTTCACAGGTATTAAGTGAAAGAAGCCAGACTTAAAAGAATACATAATATACACTAACATTTCTATCAAATTTAAAAACAAGTAAAGCTGATCCATGGTGACAGAGGTTAGAATAGAGTCTTAACTACCAGATCACCAGAGAAGTTCGAATAGATTAATTTCTTGATTAAATTTGCCATAAGGGTTTTATTCGTTTACTTGTTTCTGCCTTGGGAAGATCCCCTGGAAAAGGGGTAGGCCACCCACTCCAGTATTCTTGGGCTTCCCTGGTGGCTCAGATGATAAGAGAATCCACCTGCAATGCAGGAAACTTGGGTTTGATCTCAGGAAGTTCGATTCTTTTTTTATTAAATTTGCCATAAGGGTTTTATTTGTTTACTTGTTTCTGCCTTGGCCACTAATTCATCAATTGTCAATCTGGTCCTTTTCCCTCCTGGATGTTTTCGAGACATTCTTCCGCTTTCATTGAGTTTGCTATCTAGTTATGCAAACAACTGGTAGGAAAATGAAGAGTCCCCGGTCCCCTTTGAAAAAAAAAAAACAAAAACCTGACAATTTTAGAAACTCTTCGAAGAGAAAATTTCAAAATCGTCGGTGGGTTTTTAAGTGTTATTTTAAATCTGTTTTTATTTTGGAGTGTCTTTTAGAAACCTTTTAATTTCTTATCACTTTCAGGCAACTGTCTTTGCCGTGAGGGGTACATAAGTTTGGTTTCATATTATCAAACTACTATTTCCGGGAATGTTTATTTTACTATTCTGGTTTTCATTTCTAACATCTGTCAATCTCTTCGGACTCTAAAACCCGCCAAGACAGGCAAAATCCGAGTCTATTTGAAAGTTCCCTGGAATCCCTGAGTGGATTTGCCCTGCCGATCCCTTTCTCGCGAGATTTGGAAACCGGAAGTGAGTTATACTACTGGAGACTCAATTGCAGGAGGCGGCATGTCAAGAAAGGCGGGCGGGTGCTGAGCTCAGTCTGGTCTTCGCTGTCTGTCCTGGGCTGGCTCTGATTAAGGGGTTGCGGCCAGCGCTCCCCTCTTCGGACCGGCAGGATGCGCGTGGCTGTGGCCGGTTGCTGCCACGGCGAGCTGGACAAGATCTATGAGACCCTGGCGTTGGCGGAGCGGCGCGGCCCGGGGCCGATAGACCTTCTGCTCTGCTGCGGCGATTTCCAGGCGGTGCGCAACGAGGCCGACCTGCGCTGCATGGCCGTGCCGCCCAAGTACCGCCACATGCAAACCTTCTACAGGTGAGGGACGCGGCCCGGCCCGCGGTACGAGGTGTGGGGCAGCAGCGGTGGGGGCTGGGTTCCAATCCCGTCTGCCTACCACTGACCAGCTGTCTCTCTTAGTTCTCGTTTCTCGTCTTTGTTCACGCTGTGTGTCTAGGAAGTGGCGCTTGGTAAATGTCACTTAGCTTCTTTCCATTCATCTGTTTTATTTGTTTCGAAAGGAATCGCAGCCTGAGAGGGACACTTGAAGGAAGAAATTGACAGGTTCCTCTACCTTAATGCATAAGATTCTGGGACTTGTTCATTTAATGGTCCAAGAGTTTTTATTGGACCCTTGCTGTGTGCTAGTCCTCATTCAGGGCTTGCCCTGTGGCTCAGACGGTAAAGCATCCGCCCGCAATACAGGAGACCTGGGTTCGATCTCTGGGTTGGGAAGATCCCCTGGAGGAGGGCATGGCAATTCACTCCATTATTCTTGCCTGGAGAATTCCATGGACAGAGGAGCCTGGCGGGCTACAGTCCATGGGGTCACAAAGAGTCGGACACGGCTGAGGACTAAACACAGCACACACAGCACAGTCCTCATTCTGGAAACTAAGGTTTTAGCAGTGAACTGACAAAAGTTTTTGACCTCACTGAACATACGTTGGCTTGAAACCCAAAGTGGCAGCTCTTCATTCTTAAGGAAAAGGATGGGGAATGCGTTTAGGAAGAGCTTTTAAAGTTTTTATGATGAGCTCAGATTTTTTTTCCTTGAGATCATTTTGCTTTTCTGCTGTGACTAATTGTATAGGCATGCCCACTTGCTCTTCTCTGTGTCTCATTTCTGCAATACCAATTGAAAACTTTTATCTTTATGTTCTAGGTATTACTCTGGGGAGAAAAAGGCCCCAGTTCTCACGATTTTCATTGGGGGAAACCATGAAGCCTCAAATCATTTGCAAGAGTTACCCTATGGTGGCTGGGTAGCACCAAACATTTATTATTTAGGTATGTATTTATAGGTAATTTATTGGTCTGATGGCATGGAAGAGCCTGCCAGGATTTGTGTATCAGTTGATCAACGTCTTGAGATGTGTGGTGTTTGGGGACTCTCTTGATTTAAATAGTTAATTATGAAAATTTAACTAAAATATTTCACATAAGTAGGCAATCTTGAGAATATGCCCGTGCATAATTTAGTGTTTTAAGCAATGCTTAATGTAACTGCAAAGAGCTTCTACACTATTTGCATTTTCTTTATATTTTTCCTATTCCTCTTATTAAATTAAAAAAAACAAATTTTTAATAATGGAAATTGCTAAACATTCATAAAATAGAGAACAGTATAATGAATCTCTGTACCTATTAACCAGCTTTAACAACGATTATCATTGTGTTCCTTCTTTCAACCCACTCCCCACTAAACTCTTTTGTGGGAGGAGGTGATTGGAGTATTTTAAAGCAAATCTTAGCCATCAGATTATTTCACCTGTAAATACTTTAGCACATATTTTTAAGTGATGAAGATTTTTAAAAATACCACTACTACAGTACCAGGATTACACCAGTTATCTATTATCATCTGTTACCTAGTTTATGTTCGTATTTCCCTGATTATCACAAAGAAGTCTGTTTTACAGTTGACTTATTCACATAGGATCTAAACAGGGTCTGCACATTTTATTTGATTGTCATGATTCTGAAATCTCATAACTGTCCCTTTTCACTTTCCTCCCCACCCCCCATGCTATTTATTTGTTGAAGAAAATGGGGAATTTATCTGGCTGTAATAGACTTTCCTGCTTTCTAGGTTTAGCTGATTGGATTCCCTCGTGTTGTTTAGCACTCCTTTTATCCTGTGTGTTGCCTGTAATTTGCATTTAGGTTTATAGTCCTGATTAGGTTCAGGTTCATTTTTAACCCTTTTGAACTATACAGTCTTTTCATGTCTTTATTTAAATGTTTACAGGTGTTTCTAAACTTTAGAAACTTCATTCTTCTTTGTTACTGATTGATCTTCTTTTGACAATTGTAGTATTGTGAAAAGGTGAAATTGAAGATGATCAATCAGAAATGAAATATAGAAACTGCAGGTTCTTTATACTTTACACCTTTGACTTTCAGGTTTATAACATATAAATCCATCATAGAACATTTTCCCTATTTATCCCACCCCATCCCCATATTCTATTAGGTACCAAGCTTCCCAGGTGACTCAGTGGTAAAGAATCTGCCTGCCAATGCAGGAGACATGAATTTGATCCCTGGGTGAGAAAAACCCCTTGGAGAAGGAAATGGCAACCTACTACAGTATTCTTGCCGGAAAATCATATGGACAGAGGAGTCTGACAGGCTTCAGTCCATGGGGTCACAAAACAGTCGATCAGGACTTAATGACTACACAACAAAACAGCAATTTCCCTCTTCACACACCCTGTCTCATTTGTTCCTTCCTCTCTGCTCAGTTTCTTGCCTGGTTTGCTTCTAGTCCCCTCTTCCTAGTCCACCTTATATATTGTTGGCATATTTCTATGTAAAAGGGTAACCTCATCATGATACTTAATTTTCACATAATTTTAGGACTGAATGGTATTCTTGGCCTCTAAACCGTTCAGTTAGTAAAGAGATTGCTTTTTCCCATAGTAATTTTATTTAATTGTGTAATTTTTCAGGTTTGGCAGGAGTAGTAAAATACCGAGGAGTAAGGATTGGTGGAATCTCTGGTATCTTTAAGTCTCATGACTATCGAAAAGGTATTATTATCCTTTAAAAAAAAAAAAAAAGAAAGAAAACATTGTGTTCTTTTTTTAAAAATTGAAGTATACTTGACTTACATTGTTACATTAATATCAGGTGTACAGCTAAGTGGGTATTGTTATTCTGAACATTGTTTTAATTTCTTCTTATTTATTTTTATTATTATTTTATTTTTTGGCTGCTCTAGTCTTTGTTGTGGTGTGAGGGTGTCTCTAGTTTCATTGTGGGGGCTTCTCTAGTTGTGGCTTGTGGACTTAGTTGCCTCGTGGCTGTGAGGCCTTAGTTCCCCACCCAGGGATCAAACCTATGTCTCCTGCTTTGGAAGGTGGATTCTTAACCGCTGGACCACTAGGGTGGTCCCTTGAGAATTGTTTTTAAACTTTAGAACTTGTATGCCGCACAGTAACTTAAACGTAATATATAGTTTGACTTTTTCATTGAATTTCTTCTATGAACAGATTTATTGTTAAATTTATAAAATATTATATACATGTGAAAACATACAGAACATTAGAATATATCATCTGTGTATCCACCTTTTAGTTTTATTTGGTATTTTGCCATTTTCAGTTTTGATTTTTAAGAAAAAAAGGAGTGCAGATACAATCAAAATTCATTCTTTGTCTGTCGTCAGTCCCATCTCTCCCCTTTATTCCTCTCTTACTTCACCAGGGAGTCACTATTCTGAATTTGGTGTTTATCATTCACTTGATTATTTTATGTCATTACCATATCAGTTAATAGCTTTAAACAATGTATTATATAGCATACTTTAAACTTCATTATAAGTGTATCATTTTACATATATTTTTCTGCAATGTGTTTGTTTATATATTTTTGAAATCCATGTTGATACATTTAACTGTATTCATTTTAATTTGTGAATAGTATTCCATTGTATAAGTATACCACACTGTATGTGAATGAATCATACCTTGATTTTAAAGAAATAGCTTGGATTCCCATTGATTTTAAACTTTCATGAATTAAGTTGGCAGCTAAAATTTATATCCTCAGTGTAATTGTTAAATTCAAGTCTGTTCCTTGCTGCCCTGCTCCCTGTTCTAAACTGTTGGAACAGGTCTACAAAAATAGGCCATCTCATATGTAGCAGGTGTAGATGCAAATAGAAACCACTCTTTGGAGGATAATTGGTAATATCTGTGGAAATTATACAAGTATTTTGACCAAGGAATTCTACTTCTAGGAATTTATCTACAGATGTAGTCCACAAGTGCAAAATGATATAAACAAATTTATTTATTTCAGTCTTCTTTGTAATGGCAAAAGATGGGAACTAATTAAGTATATCATGATATAGGGACTTCTTTGGCAATCCAGTGGTTAAGACTCCCAGCTTCCACTGCAGGGGGCTTAGGTTTAATCCATGGTCAGGGAACTAAGATCCCACATGCCATATGCCAAATTCCCCATCCATCCTTCCCTCACTTCTCTTTCGCCTTCCCCTATACCTTTCATATGGTATCTTTCAAATCTTAAACTATGTGAATAAACAGTGTCAGTGTATTCCAAAATTAAATATAATTTAATTTAAAAATCAGAAGCCCCTCTAGTCATTTAGATTTACACTTTGTGGTTACTTATTAGAAAATACAAGCATTTTGAGAGCAGGGTTTTTCAAATAAAATTTTTAAGAACCAAAAATATTGATGACAAACATCAGTTTTGGAGAAGTATATGTATGTATTTATATTTTCAGTATTTAAAGGAGTTGAATACAACGTCTCTTCTTTAAGGTCATTTTGAGTGCCCCCCTTATAATGCAGCTACAATAAGGAGTATATATCATGTGAGAAATATTGAAGTCTACAAATTAAAACAGGTATGTAAAAACTACACTATGGCAGACTTGAAAAAATGTAAAGAAATTGTGTACCAGAATGTATTTTGATCAGTTTAGTCTACTACTTCCAAGAAGAGCTTAATTCTGTATTTCTAAAATTTGGATCTTGAGTTGTTTTTAGGAGGTTCACAGATGAACATTTATAAATTTTTAATGGCTATACATTTATTTTAGTGATTAATAATAAAATATTTGATCCATGATTTCAGCTACTATTCCTTAAGGTAAGGTTGAAGAATGTATATTGGAAAAAAGTGATAGTTTACAGCAAGTATTACTTTTTTATTTTAAATAGTGATATTAAATAGAAAATAATAGTGATAATAGAGGATATGGGAAAATCGTGAAGGTCATATTGAAACACTGGCTTAATTGAATAGTGGGTGAAACTAGGTTTTTGTTTGTGATCCCATTCAGTGCCTGGGCTTCCCTTGTGGCTCAGCTGGTAAAGAATCTGCCTGCAATTCGGGAGACCTGGGTTTGATCCCTGGGTTGTGAGGATCCCCTGGAGAAGGGAAAGGCTACGCACTCCAGTATTCTGGCCTGGAGAATTCCATGGACTGTGTAGCCCATGGGGTCACAAAGAGTTGGACAGACTGAGCTGACTTTCACTTTCACTTTTCAGTGCTAAACACTGGGCTAGCAATTTTCATCTGTGATAGTTCATATAAATGTCACTCAGATTCTGTGAGATATATATTACTCAACTTTGTCACACTAAGGGTGAGAGGCCAAGGCTCAGTTAGGCAAAGTCACCTGCCGGAGACTTCCCGAACTGTTAAGTGGTAGTCTGCTAGGCTGAACTGAGCCTGGCAGTCTAATCGAAGTGTGTCTCTACTGAGCTGCCTTGCCATAGAAAATAAGGATCATTTATGAGGTAGAGAGAAAGTTATTTCTCTTTGCCTTGATGAGTGAGTAGCTCAGTATTTCTATAACTTCATTAAAATGTCCCTAGGATGAATTACACTGAAATTTAGAGAACTCCATGGGTAAGTGGTTGTGTGGTAGCAGAAGGAAGGCAGCGAATTCCTTTTGTTTAATCTCTTTTTAAGAGCTTGCTTTCTTTTCTTTTTCTGTTAAAGCTGAAGCAGCCTATGGACATATTCTTATCTCATGATTGGCCGAGAAGTATCTATCATTATGGAAACAAGAAGCAACTTCTTAAGACTAAATCTTTTTTCCGACAAGAAGTAGAAAATAACACACTAGGAAGTCCTGCTGCCTCCGAGCTTTTAGAGCACTTAAAACCTACTTACTGGTTTTCTGCCCATCTCCATGTAAAGTTTGCAGCCTTGATGCAGCACCAGGTAGGAACCAAAATGCTTATTCTTTGATTTAATAAGCGCTTACTGAACATCTGTGGGTACCGTGGGCACAGTTGGGAAGTTAGTGAAAGAAATCAAAGATGAGTTTCCTTTTGTGAGTAACTCAGCATCCAATCAGGAGAAGGGACAAGCAGTCAATTATAGAATAGTGTAGTAAGTCTGTGACAAAAAGTGCTAGGGTACTGTGGGAACTCCTAAACCAGGCCATGGTAAGATGGGGATGCGGACAGAGAGATGAAGGGATAGAGGAGGTTTTCGAAAGGAATTGATGTTGCCAGGAAGAAGCAGGTTATCAGGGTAATCTAGGCCGAGGGGCCAGTGTGTGCACAGGCTGTAAGTCTGAGAGTGTGGTGTCTTTGGGGAAGTGCAATTTGTCTCTAGGGCTGAGGCACAGGGAGAGATAGAGCTGGAGCTAGATCATAGCTGCCTTCCAGCCATGCCCTGGAGTTTGGGAAAGTTGGGAGATAATGACATCAGAGTTTCATTTCAGAAGGATTAGTTTGGCAACAGTTTTGTGTGTGGGTTGGAGTATGTAAAGTGGGAGACAGAGGGGGCTATATAAGTAAAAGATGAGGTTCTAACCTATGGCAAAAAGGGAACACAGAACCAAACAGGCTCCAGAGAGATTTTGGAAGCAGAATCATCAGGATTTAGTGACAGAGGAAGGAAAACTCCCAGAGTGCTCCTTGGGTAACTGCATAGCTGATTGTGCTTGATGGCAGGTAGATATTACAGACTTCAGAGCTAGGCTTTTATGGAAATACATGGTTCTTCCTTTCACTTCCAATTCTGACTTAATTCTGACTTTCCCATAAAGTATTCCCTAGGGAAAATGTTTAGAAAACGCTGGGTTAACAGAGATACCTTCTCAGAAGCTTCTCTAGAATTTCTGAGCATCTTTATTATTTACTTGGCTGCATTGGGTCTTAGTTGCAGCACATGGGATTGTGCATGGCACTTGGACTTCTCTCTGGTTTATGGTGCATGGGCCCCAGAGCATGCTCTCAGGCTCAGTAGTTGCAATGTGGGCTTGGTTGCCCCGTGCACGTGGGATCTTATTTCCCTAACCCTAACCCCTGTGTCCCCTGCATTGGAAGGTGGATTTTTTAACCACTGGACCACCTGGGAAGTCAACCTGGGAGTCTTTAATGTCCTGATGGGCATCACCTTTCTCCAGGATCAGGGATGGGGTGTGCAGCGCTTCCTGAACTTCCTGGACCAAATCCTCTTCTGTGGTAGAGGCGTACTTCAGTGATGCTCCTCAAACACAGTCTGGAAGGTTCTGCCTGAAAACATGCCTGTGGGCCCTCTCTTCTTCTCACTCCCCAGCTTCACTGGGGGAAGGAGGCGAGGTGACCTCTTTCATTTTCCTTTGGGCTGTTGCCAGCGTGATTACCCTCACCTCCAAGTCTTCTGTTTCTGTCAGTCACCTGCCCCGCATCGCTGTTAATCTCTTCTGGGCTTGTGACTTTCTTGGACTGTTACTGAAGCACCTGGCTTGATACTCCACCCCCACCCCCACCTGCCCAACCCAGTCTTCTGGTATCAACCTCAGGAGCTTGTGTCTCTGAATTAAAGCTATGTTTGATCTCCTTTTTCTTGGCACCTCTGACTTCACCAGTCTTCTGTTTGAGCTCTTCAACCAACACCAGAGATCATCCTTCCTCAGAACCACCCTACTTCCCAGATCTGCCCATGGTCTCTGTGCTTCCCACCGCCCACTCCCTCCCCACCACGGAATCAAAACTCTCAGCAGGGTGTCGAAAAGCTTGCTTCCTTGCTGTTCTTATGAGTCACTTTTTACTTCTTCCAGTGTGACTTTCATGTTTGTGATCCCCCCATGTTGCTTTCTGCCAGTTCACTTTTTAAAAAGAGCCTTATTGGATTTTTATTTCCATATCAAAAAATTCACCTATTTTAAGTGTAGAATTCAGTGATTCTTAGTAAATTTTCAGAGTTGTGCAAATATCATATATAATCCAATTTTAGAACATTTCCATGACCCCAAAAGATCCTTTGTGCCTCTTTGATGTCAATCTGTGTTCCTGCCCTCAGCTGCAGCCAACCACTGCTTTTTATCTCTGTGGATTTATCTTTTCTGAACATTTCATATAAGTGGAATCATAAAATATATAGTCTTTGGTTTCTGGTTTCTTTCTTTTGCTTGCTTTGAGGATCATTCCTGTAGCATGTGTCACTCTTTCTATCATTTTTATTGGTGAATAGTATTTTATCGTATGGAGATATATATATCTATATCTACTTTGGTGTTATATCTAAGAATCTTTGCCTAACCCAGGATTACAAAAATTTTCTATTAATTCTTCTACAAGTTTTATGGTTTTAGCTCTGCCAGTTTACTTTTAAGCTCTTCTCTTCTCTTTAACCTTTGTGTTATATGCTTTGGTTTGTGAGTGTTATTTGCTTTAACATTATCGTTACCACCGTTACTTTCTGCTCTGACTACTGTAAGGACTTTTTTTTCGTTTGGCTGTCTGGGTCTTCGTTGCTTTGCCTGGACTCCTCTCGTTGCGGTGCACAGCTCTAGTTGTGGTGTGTGGGCTTCAGTGGTTGCAGCGTGTGGGCTCAGTAATTGGAGCACCCCGGCTTAGTTGCTCTGTGGCATGTGGGATCTTCCTGGACCAGTAATCAAACCTGTGTCCCCGGCACTGGCAGGCAGACTTTTAACCGCAGGACCACCAGGGAAGTCCTGTTGTAAGGAAATTGAAGCCCAGAGAGTGTAAGTGCCTTGCTTGCCATTGTACAAGTAGAAATAGAGCTAACTTGTTTTTGGAAAAGTAACAGTTGTTCCTTTAACACACAACTTAGAGGTATGGGTAATAAAGATTATTTCCGTCCTATTCAATGTATGACTTGCCTGAGATTTTTTTTTTTAATATTTAATTGGAGGATAATTGCTCTACAATGTTGTGTTGGTTTCTGCCATACATGAACATGAATCAGCCATAGGTATATATGACCTCTCCCCACCCCACCCACCTGAGGTAATGTTTTAACATTCTTTATTAAATCACGGTTCATATTTTCTAGACCATGGATAAAGGACAGTCAACCAAAGCAACCAAATTTCTAGCCCTGGACAAGTGCTTACCACACAGAGACTTTCTTCAGGTAAAGAGAAAATGAAATAGCTTTGCCATGTAGTTTGCTCTTCCAATGATTAAAAAAAAAAAATTACTATTCTTTCAGAATTTATTGTTGTTCTTTGTAGTTTATATATTCTGAGATTTCTTTGGGAATGTTTAAGTTATGTTAATGTTTTTAAGCTCCTAAATTAAATTCCTAAACTGTATTGTTATATTGATATTCCTAGAATATAAGAATAGGCATGTATTTCTTAAAATTACTGATTTCTTCCTGTAGGTAATAGAAGTAGAACATGACCCCAGTGCTCCTGATTACTTGGAATATGATGCTGAATGGCTCACTATTCTCAGGGCTACTAATGATCTTATTAATGTGACTGAACGCCTGTGGAATATGCCTGAAAATAATGGCCTGCATACAAGGTAGGTCTGGCCTTATTTAGGATTTGCTATCTCCATTGTATGCACAGTTTTTGTCCCTTCCACCTTGTTATAATTTTTTTAATCAAAGGAGCTATTGTTAAATGACTGTCAAAACAATTCAGAGTTTACCAACTGGTATGAAAACTGCATGTTTTCCATCTAAGAAATCCAAGAAAATGGACTGCTGAGCACCAGCTCTAACAAGTGTATAAGTGCATCAAACTGTAAGATGGTGGGGATTTGGTTCACACATTAAAATAATTTGTACTTGTTTTAGGGTGTGAGTTAAGGACAGCTTTTTCTAAGAATTATTTTAATTTCAAAAATGGCCCTTTGCTAAGTTAACTATAATTTTATTAATTTTGAACTATGGTTAATTTTTAAATTCTTGCACCTGCAGTCCATAGTTAGATCTCATCATTTATTGCTGAAGTTGATAAAATGTAAAAAGCTATTGTTTTGAACTTTTTAGATGGGATTACAGTGCAACAAAAGAAGCTATTAACGAAGTACTGGAGAAATTGAATCATGACCTCAAAGTTCCAAATAACTTTAGTATAACAGCTGCTTGTTATGACCCTAGCAAGCCACAGACACAGATGCAGTTGGTTCATAGGATCAATCCTCAGACGACTGAATTTTGTGCCCAACTTGGCATCACAGACATTAACGTCAGGCTTCAGAAGGCCAAGGAAGACCAGCACTTGTGTGGTGACTATGAAGGGCAGGATGACGTGGAGGGTAATGACTCTGGAGAAGAGCCTAGTGAATATAACACAGACACATCTGCCCTGTCCTCTATTAATCCAGATGAGATCATGTTAGATGAAGAAGAGGAGTGTGATGATAGTATTGTAAGTGCACAGAGTGACTTGAATATACCGTCTGTAGAACTGTCTTCTGATCAAGCTTCTGACTTTTCTGCAAGCTTCTCTGACATCAGGATCTTGCCAAGTTCCATGACTGTATCTTCTGACAATACATCAGGGTCCCCAGTGTGCAAGGAGGGGAATTCCGGTGACCCTGTGGACTTGGGGGATGGAAAGGACTTAACCACGGTGCCATTGAAGAGGCTGAGTGATGAACATGAACCTGAACAAAGAAAGAAAATCAAGAGACGGAATCAAGCCATCTATGCTGCAGTGGATGATAATGATACAGCCTGAGACAGTTTACTTGTCTTAGTATTATATGTAGATACATGATTTTTAAGACTATATTTTTAGAATTGGATCTTTGACTCAAGACTTAAGTTTGTAATAATGAAGTTACATAAGAAGATTTTAGTTAGGTATTGACTTTATCTTTAGAACTTTGTATGTTTCAGATGAAAAAGATATTAAAATTTCATATATTTACTTGATTGAGTACCCCTTTTTCTGAGAACTTACTCACTTTCATTTTTTTTCAGCAAGCACTCACTGAACACATACTTTGTACCAGGTACTTTTCTATAAGATGGCACTACAGGGATGAGTAAGACAAGGATTCTTGCCTTCATAGAGTTACTACCACTATAAGTATTTTGGTGTATAAAATATGGCATATTTATATTTTGTTTTGCAGAGTTAAGTCATTATTGTATCTATACTTATTGTGCTCTCTTTTCATTTGTTATAAATATTTTCTCTGGTCAGCTCTTCATTTCAGTTCAGTTCAGTTGCTCAGTCGTGCCTGACTCTTTGCGACCCCATGGACTGCAGCACACCAGGCCTCCCTGTCCATCATCAACTCCTGGAGTTTACTCAAACTCATGTCCATTGAGTCAGTGATGCCATCCAACCATCTCATCCTCTGTCATCCTCTTCTCTTCTTGCCTTCAATCTTTCGCAGCATCAGGGTCTTTTCAAATGAGTCAAGGCGTCCGGCTAGCTCAGTCGGTAGAGCGTGGGACTCAATCCCAGGGTCAAATGAGTCAGTTCTTCTCATCAGGTGGCCAAAGTATTGGAGTTTTAGCTTCAACATCAGTCCTTCCAGTGAACACTCAGGACTGATTTGCTTAAGGATGGAATGGTTGGATCTTCTTGCAGTCCGAGGGACTCTCAAGAGTCTTCTCCAACACCACAGTTCAAAAGCATCAATTCTTCAGTGCTCAGCTTTCTTTATAGTCCAACTCTCACATCCATACATAACTACTGGAAAAACCATAGCTCTGATTAGATGGACTTTTGTTGGCAAGTAATGTCTCTGCTTTTTAATATGCTGTCTAGATTGGTCATAACTTTTCTTCCAAGGAGTAAGCATCTTTTAATTTCATGACTGCAGTCACCATCTGCAGTGATTTTGGAGCTCCCCCCCAACCCCCAAAATAAAGTCTGCCACTGTTTCCACTGTTTCCCCGTTAATGTCTGTCAAATATAATTGAAACTGAAGAGGGTAGACAAGATTTCAGGAAATAAGTACTCAACATTGGCAAACATAAAATCGTATACTTATTTGCTGAGATTAATATAAACCTGTTGACATTTACATATTATATTTAACTTTAGCTTTAATTTTAATGTAACTAAGCTCATGTGCTACAACTATTGAGCTTATGCTTTAGAGCCTGGGAGCTGCAACTGCTGAAGCCTGTGTGTCCTAGAGCCCATACTCTGCAACTAGAGAAGCCACCACAATGAGAAGCCCTTGCACTGTAACTATAGAGTAGCTCCCACTCTCCACAACTAGAGAAAAAAGCCTGCCCAACAAAGACCTCACAGCCAAAAATAAAATTATTTAGAAAAAATTTTTGTAATAACCTATAAAGGAATTTTAAATAGAATATATGTATGTATGTACATACATGAAGTGAAGTGAAAATCACTCAGTCGTGTCTGACTGTTTGCCACCTCATGAACTATACAGTCCATGGAATTCTCCAGGCCAGAATGCTGGAGTTGGTAGCCTTTCCCTTCTCCAGGGGATCTTCCCAACCCAGGGATCAAACCCAGGTCTCCTGCATTGCAGGCGGATTCTTTACCAGCTAAGCCACAAGGGAAGCATATATATATATATATATACATACAAAACTGAATCACTGTGTTGTATACCTGAAACTAACATGACATTGTAAATCAACTATACTTCAATTAAAAAAATAAAAAAATTTATGATCTAATACCACATTTAAAAGACAAGTTATTAGTAGGGATCGAGTTGCATCAGTGCTGCCTCTCATGCTGCATAACGGGTTACTAATACTAAAGAGTGTGTAAAGATCCATGTGGAGAAACTGCATTCTGTTCTGTCTCTGGTTAGAATGCCTGGGCCACCAGAGGAGATTGTCACCCAGAACTTGGGTCAGAACTCATGGAATCCAAAGACTGTTTCAGGATTCCATCCTCCCACAGCAGTTGAAATTCAGGAGCTAATCAAAGAGAATGTGCTGGCACTTGCTTCTGTCTTGTCAACATCTGACTTGAAAAAGGTCTTTGGGGGTTTTATCTTTATTGCTTTCCATCTTCTTGTTTACTTTCTTTTTTGAGTTGAATAATTCACTGATTTTAATTCTCACATAAAATATTTTAAAACTATGGATTTTCCCCATCACTGATTTAAATGAATTTCCATGAACTCTGACAATTATTCTTTTTGAGAAATTTTTAATAAAGTTTAAAGCAGAAAGCAATTAGATATAAAATAAATAATAGAGTTGATAAGTGCTGGTTCTCAAGGAAAAAAAAGAAAAAGATAATCCCTAGCTTACCCAATCAAGAAAGAATAAGCACAAATACAAAAAGAATAAATAAAAGGGAGAAATGGCCACTGAAACAGGACATTCAAGCAAACTAATAGAATTACTATACATAGCTTGGTACAAGTGAATTTTTTAAATAAATGATTAATTTCATAGGAAAATAGAATTTACTGAAATCCTAGTAGAGGCAGAAAGTGAAAATAATTTCTGAAGAGGGAATAGAGTTATCAAGGGACTACTTGTTACATGGTTTCAGGAGAAACTACCAAATCTTCTAAAGGCCAGGTAATCCCTAACATTATGTAAAGTGTTCCAAAATATAGAAAATGAAGGAAAATTCAGTTTCTTTTCATGAAGCTAATATAACATTGATACCTAAATCTGACAAAGATTGCACAAAAATACTACAGACCAATCTTACATATGAATATTGAGTCCTAAGTAAAGTCCTAAATAAAATATTAATAAACAGAATCTATAGCACATTTTTAAGATACAGCATGACTGATACAAAAATGGTTCAATATTAGAAAGTCTGTTCATAGAATTTACACAGTAGTATCAATAGATCTAAGGACAAATATGATCATGGAGGATGAAAAGGCCTTTGACAAAGGTGAAGCCTCTGATTTTTTAAAAAGTAAAATCTGGCATCTTGTTTAACAGGGAAATACTATAAGCATTCCCATCAAAGGAAAGTAAGAATGAAATAAAGGAATAAGATACCTACTATCTCCATTATATTTTAATATTGGTGAAAAGAGCAAAGCAATCAGATAAAACAATGAGGGGAATCAGAATTGCAAAGGCAAAAACATCTTTATATGGATGACCTGAATGTTTCCATGGAATATTAAAACATCAGAATATCAAAACTAAGCCTAATATATCAATACCACTAAAGTAATATGTAAATAAAGCAGTACAGCAAAGTAATAAGATATAAAATTAACTTGCAAATCAATGGTTTTCACATACAAAATTACCAATGAGTGGCGTGGTACAAGCAAAACAATAACAAGAAATACTTAATGAGAAATGTTCGAAGCCTACAATGAAACCCTTAAAATGTACCCCAAAAATGCAAAAGTTGACTTGAATACAAAACCGTTTCTTATTCTTGGATAGATAAACTCAGTACTGTAAAGATGCCAATTCTCAATACATAAATTTAGCTTTAGTTAGAAATCAAAACAATACATGCTTTTTTGTTTGCTTTTCTGTAGCTAGACAAGTTGATTTTAAAGTGCATATGGATAAATAAGTTAAAATAGACAGGAAAATCCCACCCCTCAAAGAGTAATGGACGTATCCTGGCCCCATCAGTTATTAAGACATACCATAAAGCCTCTATAGTAATTAAACAACGCAGTACTATTCCATTAGTGGACAGGCCAGTGGAACAGAAAGACAAGAAATAGGCCCAAACATGTATAAGAGTTTAATAATATTATTCAAATGGCATCTCAAATCAGTGGGGGAAAAGGTGACATTTTAAATAAATAAGATTGGCTCTCTGGATATCCAATTGGAAAGAAACATGTTTTTTTTTTAATATAGCAAAATTCAATCCAAAAATATGAGAGGTAAATGTAAAGAATCAAACCGTAAAAATATCAGATGAAAACATGGGTACATTTTCTTATAGTCTGGAACTGAGGGAAACCGCTGTAACTCTGTCTCTGAATCCAGAAACAAAGACTGACACATGTGACTACATACAAGAATAGATTCCTTTCTCATGGCAAACAAAACAAAGCACCATAAACAATGTTAAAAGAAAAATGACAAGCGGGAAGAATATATTTACAGCTCATATCACAGATAAAGGGGTCATCTTTGCAAAACATAAAGAACTCTTTATATAGACCCAGTAATTACACTTGTAGGACAGGTCCTTAAAGATGTAGTTTAGTCGCTAAGTTGTGTCTGACTCTTTGTGACCCCATGGACTGTAACCCGCCATGCTCCTTTGTCCATGGGCTTCCCAGACAAGAATACTTGAGTGGGCTGCCATTCTGTCTTCAAAATAAAAGGGAGCATAAGGAGTATTCATTGTAGCATTATTTGTAATAACAAACTATTGGAAACAGTCTAAATGTTCACCAGGAGAGGACTGATTGAACAAATACTCAATGGAGTAATCAGTCAGTCAGTTCAGTCGCTCAGTCGTGTCCGACTCTTTGCAACCCCATGAATCGCAGCATGCCAGGCCTCCCTATCCATCACAAACTCCCGGAGTTAACCCAAACTCATGCCCATCGAGTCGGTGATGCCATCCAGCCATCTCATTCTCTGTTGTCCCCTTCTCCTCCTGCCCCCAATCCCTCCCAGCATCAGGGTCTTTTCAATGAGTCAACTCTTTGCATGAGGTAGCCAAAGTATTGGAGTTTCAGCTTCAGCATAAGTCCTTCCAATGAACACCCAGGACTGATCTCCTTTAGGATGGACTGGTTGGATCTCCTTGCAGTCCAAGGGACTCTCAAGAGTCTTCTCCAATACCACAGTTTAAAAGCATCAATTTTTTGGCACTCAGCTTTCTTCACAGTCCAACTCTCACAACCATACACGACTACTGGAAAAACCATAGCCTTGACTAGACAGACCTTTGTTGGCAAAGTAATGTCTCTGCCTTTTAATATGCTATCTAGGTTGGTCATAGCTTTCCTTCCAAGGAGTAAGTGTCTTTTAATTTCATGGCTGCAATCAGCATCTGCAGTGATTTGGGAGCCCAGAAGAATAAAGTCTGACACAGTTTCCACTGTCTCCCCATCTATTTCCCATGAAGTGATGGGACCAGATGCCATGATCTTAGTTTTCTGAATGTTGAGCTTTAAGCCAACTTTTTCACTCTCCTCTTTCACTTTCATCAAGAGGCTTTTTAGTTCCTCTTCACTTTCTGCCATAAGGGTGGTGTCATCTGCATATCTGAAGTTATTGATATTTCTCCTGGCAATCTTGATTCCAGCTTGTGCTTCTCCCAGCCCAGCGTTTCTCATGATGTACTCTGCCTATAAGTTATATAACCAGGGTGACACTACACAGCCTTGACGTACTCCTTTTCTTATTTGGAACCAGTCTGTTGTTCTATGTCCAGTTCTAACTGTTGCTTCCTGACCTGCATACAGGTTTCTCAAGAGGCAGGTCAGGTGGTCTGGTATTCCCATCTCTTGAAGAATTTTCCACAGTTTATTGTGATCCACACAGTCGAAGGCTTTGGCGTAGTCAATAAAGCAGAAATAGATGTTTTTCTAGAACTCTCTTGCTTTTTTGATGATCAAGCGGATGTTGGCAATTTGATCTCTGGTTCCTCTGCCTTTTCTAAAACCAGCTTGAACATCTGGAAGTTCTCGGTTCACGTATAGCTGAAGCCTGGCTTGGAGAATTTTGAGCATTACTTTACTAGCATGTGAGATGAGTGCAATTGTGCAGGAGTTTGAACATTCTTTGGCATTGCCTTTCTTAGGGATTGAAATGAAAACTGACCTTTTCCAGTCCTGTGGCCACTGCTGAGTTTTCCAAATTTGCTGGCGTATTGAGTGCAGCGCTTTCACAGCATCATCTTTCAGGATTTGAAATAGCTCAACTGGAATTCCATCACCTCCACTAGTTTTGTTCGTAGTGATGCTTTCTAAGGCCCACTTGACTTCACATTCCAGGATGTCTGGCTCTAGGTGAGTGATCACACCATTGTGATTATCTGGGTCGTGAAGATCTTTTTTGTATAGTTCTTCTGTGTATTCTTGCCACCTCTTCTTAATGTCTTCCACTTCTGTTAGGTCCATACCATTTCTGTCCTTTATTGAGCCCATTTTTGCATGAAATGTTCCCTTAGTATCTCTAATTTTCCTGAAGAGATCTCTAGTCTTTCCCATTCTTTTGTTTCCTCTATTTATTTGCATCTATTGCTGAGGAAGGCTTTCTTATCTCTCCTGGCTATTCTTTGGAACTCTGCATCAAATGGGAATATCTTTTTTTTTCCTTTGCTTTTCACTTCTCTTCATTTCACAGCTATTTGTAAGGTCTCCTCAGACAACCATTTTGCCTTTTTGCATTTCTTTTCCATGGGGATGGTCTTGATCACTGTCTCCTGTACAATGTCACGAACCTCCACCCATAGTTCAGGCTCTCTGTCTATCAGATCTAGTCCCTTAAATCTATTTCTCACTTCCACTGTATCGTCATAAGGGATGTGATCTAGGTCATACCTAAATGGTCTAGTGGTTATCCCTACTTTCTTCAGTTTAAGTCTGAATTTGACAATAAGGAGTTCATGATTTGAGCCACAGTCAGCTCTCAGTCTTGTTTTTGCTGACTGTATAGAGCTTCTCCATCTTTGGCTGCAAAGAATATAATCTATCTGATTTCAGTGTTGACCATCCGGTGATGTCCATGTGTAGAGTTTTCTCTTGTGTTGTTGGAAGAGGGTGTTTGCTATGACCAGTGCGTTCTCTTGGCAGAACTCTGTTAGCCTTTGCCCCGCTTCATTCCGTACTCCAAGGCCAAATTTGCCTGTTACTCCAGGTGTTTCTTGACTTCCTACTTTTGCATTCCAGTCCCCTATAATGAAAAGGACGTCTTTTTTGGGTGTTAGTTCTAAAAGATCTTGTAGGTCTTCATAGAACCGTTCAACTTCAGCTTCTTCAGCATTACTGATTGGGGCGTAGGCTTGGATTACCGTGATATATACACAGGTTTAAAAAAGAATGTGACTCTATTGGTATGATGATATGGTTTTTATTCTTTAAATTGTTGATATAGTGTATTACACACTGATTTGTGGATACTGAAAAATCTTTGCATCCCTGGGGATGAATCTTACTTGATCATGGTGTATGATCCTTTTAATGTGTTGTTGGATTCAGTTTGCTAGTATTTTGTTGAAGACTTTTGCATCTATATAATGGATACAGAGGCTTCCCTGGTGGCTCAGATGGTAGAGAATCAATGTGGTACACATACAGTGAAGTATTACTCAGCCATTAAAAGGAATGAAATAATGCCATTTGCACCAACATGGATGGACCTAGAGATTGTCATATTAAATGAAGTGAAAAGTGAAAGCGAAAGCTGCTCAGTCATGTTCATCTGACTCTTCCTGACCCCATGAACTATACAGTCCATGGAATTCGCCAGGCCAGAATACTGGAGCGGGCAGCTGTTCCCTTCTCCAGGGGATCTTCCCAACCCAGGGATCAAAACCAGGTCTCCTGCATTGCAGGCAGATTCTTTTTTTTTTTTTTTTTTGCAGGCAGATTCTTTACCAGCTGAGCCACCAGGGAAGCCCAAGAATACTGGAGTGGGTAGCCTATCCCTTCTCCAGCAGATCTTCCCTACCCAGAAATCGAACCAGGGTCTCCTGAATTGCAAGTGGATTGTTTACCAGCTGAGCTACAGGGAAACCCCACTAAGTGAAATAAGCCAGACAAAGAGAAATATTGTATCGCTTATATGGAAAAGGTAAACTAAAAATATACAAATGAACTTATTTACAAAACAGAAACAGACTCACAGACTTAGAGAATGAATTTATGGTTGGAGGGTAGGGGTAATAATTAGGGAGTTTGAGATTGACATGTGATTCTGTGTGTGCTCAGTCACTAAAGTTGTGTCCGACTCATTCTGACTCCTTGAACTGTATCCCACCAGGCTCCTGTGTCTGTAGGATTTTCACAGAATACTGGAGCAGGTTGCCATTTCTTTCTCCAGAGGATCTTCCTGATGCAGGGATCAACCCACATTTCCTGCATTGGCAGGTGAGTTTTTTACCTGAGCCACCAGGGAAGCTGACACATACACACTGTTGTATTTAAAATAAATAAACCAACAAGACCTACTGTATAGCACAGGGGACTCTGCTCCATATTATATAACAACCTAAATGGGAAGAGAATTTGAAAAACAGATACAAGTATATGTATAACTGAATCACTTTGTTGTACACCTGAAACTAACACAACATTGTTAATCAACTACAATATAAAATAAAAAGCTTAAAAAATCTGTTTCACTAATAAAACTTTGAGAGATTAGTACAAAAAAAAAGTGGAACACAAAACATGTACACAAATGTTTATAGCAACATTATTCATGATAGCCAGAAGTAGAGATCACCCAAATGTCCATCAACTGATGAATGAATACATAAAATACATATCAACACAATGGAATATTATTCACCATTAAAGAGGAATGAAGTACTGACATATGCTACAACATGGGTGAAACTTGAAAACATTATGATAAATGAAAGAAACCAGATACAAAAAGAATTGTTTGTTAATTGATTTCCATTTATATGAGATGTCCTCAGTAGACAAATCCATAGAAACAGAAAGTAGATTATTGGTTGCCTAGGACTTGGGGGGAGAAGGCAATGGCACCCCACTCCAGTACGCTTGCCTAGAAAAATCCCATGGACGGAGGAGCCTGGTGGGCTGCAGTCCATGGAGTCGCTATGAATGGGACACAATTGAGCAACTTCACTTTCACTTTTCACTTTCACGCATTGGCGAAGGAAATGGCAACCCACTCCAGCGTTCTTGCCTGGAGAATCCCAGGGACGGGGGAGCCTGGTGGGCTGCTGTCTATAGGGTTGCACAGAGTCGGACATGACTGAAGCAGATTAGCAGCAGCAGCAGCAGGACTTGGGGAATGGAGTCTGTAATAATGAGGAATGACTGCTAATGGATATATGATTTCCTGGGGTGACAGAAGTGTTCTAAAATTAGATTATGGTAACATTTACACAACTCTGTGAATATGCTGTGAATATAAAAACTATTGAATTGTACACTTAAAAAAGGGAGATTCATGAACTGATACAGAGTGAATTTTAGGTTATATTAAGTTAAAAAAAATTTAAAAGTAGAGAGCAGTGTATATTTTCGTGTGAGAAGGAAAATTTCACTCCCTTGCTTCCTTGTTTCTCCTTTAGGTTTGAATTTGTAAAACATTTACATGTCTCAAAAGTCAAAACATTTAAAAAAAAATTGAAGTGTAGTTGATTTACAATATTGTGTTAGTTTCAGATGCACAGCAAAGTGATTTATATATATGTATATATTCAGATTATTTTCCATTGTAGGTTATTATAAGATACTGAATATAGTTTCCTGTGCTATATAGTAAATCCTTGTTATTTATTTTACATATAGTAGTGTGTATCTGTTAATCCTATACTCTTAACTTATCCCTCCCCACTCCCTCCTTTTCCCTTTGATGAACATAAATTTGTTTTCTGTATCTGAATTTGTTTCTGTTTTGTCAATAAATTAATTTGTATTATTTTTTAGATTCCACCTGTAAGTAATATCATATAACATTTGTCATTCTCTGTCTGACTTATTTCACTTGGTATGATATTTTCTAGGTCCATCCGCTTATTGCAAATGGCAGTATTTCATTCTTTTTCTGTGGCTGAGTAATATTCCATTATATATATATATCACATCTTCTTTATCCATTCATCTGTTGATGGACCTTTAGGTTGCATCCATGTCCTGGCTATTGTAAATAGTGATGTTATGAACATTGGGGTGCATATATCTTTTTTAATTGAGGCTTTCATCTTTTCTGGATATATGCCCAGGAGTGGAATTGCTGGATCATATGTGGCTGTTTTTAGTTTTTTAAGGAACCTCCATACTGTCTTCCATAGTGATTGCACCAATTTGTATTCTCACCAACAGTATAGGAAGGTTCCCTTTTCTCCACACCCTCTCTAGCATTTATTACTGATAGACTTTGATAATGGCCATTCTGACCAGTGCGAGGTGACACCTTAATGTAGTTGTCAAACTATATTTAAAAGGTATACTCAGAGATGTCTTCCTTCAATCCTGAGCCTCTTCACTCTGTTACTCCTTCCCCAACTCTTTTTTTTTTTTCTTCCCCAACTCTTTTTGTTATTTTCTATTTTATCCTAGTGTCTGAAATGGTGATATTCCAGGTAGATCTTTAAAGTGGTAGACACCCAAAACTTGTAAGTTGTGGAGACCATTGATTTATGGCCTGCAAGGATCACTTCCTCTTTCTGGTGTTAGCACCACACATTATTTCTTTGGGAATCACCACTTCTGCACTGGTGCCCTGCCCTCGCCTGTCCACAGATAGTCATGTGACTCAAGTGACACTAGTTGGATGCTCCCTCCTTGGAATATGGCTCTTGATTAGAGAGATAAAAGGAAGAAAATAGTTGTTCCAGTGGCAGTACCCAGACGATACTCTGGAGCAGTTTCTACTATCTGCTCCACACCCTCAGAATTACTCCTTTCTTAACCTAGTATTTCAGCCTTCCTTTCATCTTCTAATCCCGACCCCCTATTTGATCTTCTTCCACTAAATTCTCCTCTTATTTAATTTAGTCAGTATGAGGTTTGGTGCTTGCAACGCAAATATCCTGACTGATACATATGCTCTTGGATGTTAATGGGGTTGTAACTGGAATAGGCGAAGAAAAAGCAAAATAAGAAAAGTCAGGCCATCTATGATGCATTTCTTTATCAACTTATGCCATTTATTTATTTATTCATTCAAGAAATATTTATTGAGATAAATATGTCCCAGTCCCTACACCAGGGATATATGTCCCAGTCACTACACCTGGTTATAACTCCAGCTTTCATGGAGCTTAAAGTACAATGAGGGAATTTAACATTAATTAAATAATCACATCAATAACTGAGTTCCAACTATGGCAGTGTGACAAATGAGAGAAACACAGTACCATAAGAGCGAATCAAAAGGACAGATATATTCACAGTATAATATAAATGACCAGGGTCTTGGTTCAAGCTATAAAATAAAGAAAGTTGTATAACATGGGGAATATAGCCAATATTTTGTAATGACTGTAAATGGAAAGTAACCTTTAAAAATTATATAAAAATAAAAAAAGCTTTGCCATATAGCAAAAGATAAGCAAATGAATGTATATTTATGCTTTAAGTAGATATAAAATAATAAGATGTATCTTTAAAAAATGAAAAGAAAATATACGAAGTTTGGAAAAGAAGCTTCATTATTTGCAGACCATCTATATCTAGATCATCTATACAGAAAGGAAAAAAGCAAAATAGAAAGATTTATAGAAATGAACAAGATTGATGAAAGTTGCCAGTTCAAAGAAAACTTTAAAAATCATAGCATTAGGTGGGAGGGTGGATCAGGATGGGGAACACATGTAAATCCATGACTGATCATGTCAATGTATGGCAAAAACCACTACAATATTGTAAAGTAATTAGCTTCCAACTAATAAAAGTAAATGAAAAAAAATTTTAATGTTTTAAAAAAATAAATAAAAATCATAACATTTAAAAAAACTTTTTTTGGCTGTGTGGCATGTGGGATCCCACTTCTCCAGCTGGGCTCCCTGCATTGGGAGCATGGAGTCTTAAACACCAGGCTGCCAGTGTTTATTTTCTAAAATAGCAATAATCAGTAAGCAAAAGTGATAGACAGATACAACAGCACAGCAACAAGAAAAATGAAAACATTTATGAAAAATAATTTATCAAAATTGAACAAGGCTTCAGTAGGGAAAAACCAAAAACTGTTTTAAAGTAAATGATTTAAGATTTAAATGAATGAGGGAATGGTCTAGGATTCCAGATATGATAGCTTAACATTGTAAAGGTGTAAATTTTTGCTGTATCAACAGGTACCAATTATCCCAAACCACTGGGAGAAAATATTGACTCCATCCTGGGAATCTAACAAATCTGGAAAATTAAATTTTAATATAAATTATAGTACTGAAATTATAAAGAAGATTCAGAATCAGCTCCTAACAGTATATAAAAGTATAGTAACAAGAAAGAATGATGTGAATTATTGATGTGACCATTATTTTTATTTTTAATGTATAAAATGTGAAGAGGAAAGGTTCAGTTCAGTTACTCAGTTGTGTACGACTCTTTGTGACCCCATGGACTGCAGCAGGCCAGGCTTCCCTGTCCATCACCAACTCCTGGAGTTTACTCAAACTCATGTCCATTGAGTCGGTGATGCCATCTAACCATCTCATCCTCTGTTGTTCCCTTCTCTTCCCACCTTCAATCTTTCCCAGCATCAGGGTCTTTTCCAATTAGTTGGTTCTTTGCATCAGGTGGCCAGAGTATTGGAGTTTCAGCTTCAACATCAGTCCTTCCAAAGAATATTCAGGACTCGTTTCCTTTTGGATTGACGGGTTGGATTTCCTTGCAGTCCAAGGGACTCTTACAAGTCTTCTCCAACACCTCAGTTCAAAAGCATCAATTCATTGGCACTCAGCTTTCTTTATAGTCCAACTCTCACATCCATACATGACTACTGAAAAAACCATAGCTTTGACTAGATGGACTTTTGTTGGCAAAGTGATGTCTCTACTTTTTAATAAGCTGTCTAGGTTGGTCATAACTTTTCTTCCAAGGAGCAAGTGTCTTTTAATTTCATGGCTGCAGTCACCATCTGCAGTGATTTTGGAGCCCCCCAAAATAGTCTGTCACTGTTTCCATTGTTTCCCCATCTATTTGCCATGAAGTGATGAGGCCAGATGCCATGGTCTTAGTTTTCTGAATGTTGAGTTTTAAGCCAGCTTTTTCACTCTCCTCTTTCACTTTCATCAAGAGGCTTTTTAGTTCTTCACTTTCTGCCATAAGTGTGGTGTCATCTGCATATCTGAGGTTATTGATATTTCTCCCGGCAATCTTGATTCCAGCTTGTGCTTCATCCAGCCCAGCATTTTGCATGATGTACTCTGCATATAATTTAAATAAGCAGGGTAACACTATATAGTCTTGACATATTCCTTCCCGATTTGGAACCAGTCTGCTGAGGAAGGGTTAGGGAAGAATATCAAAGGATTCCAAAGCATTTCAGTTGCTTTCCTTTGTCCACTTTGGACTTCTCTACCTATTGACTTACTGAATCCAAGATAGGAAGTTCCTGATGATTTCCTGAATTCTTCACTAGTAATTGTACCAAACTTTTGAACCCTTATCATAAAATCCATTTATCACTCTGTTGGGATACTCAATTGCTCTTACTCAAACTTTTTTGGGGGGAATTGCTTGTATATTCATATAGAATTGAATTCCAATAGTACTAGATGCATATGATGAAACCTCTTTGTGTGTCTATTTCTGAGTCACTTGATTGCTTTGTTTTCTTTTAAGAATGATAGTGGTTCTCTTCTTTACCATGTTTTTTTAATCACTTAAAGTATATATCTTGGAGATGATTCCATGTCTCTATATAAAATGTTTTCCTTGTTTTTTTTATGGAAGCTCATTATTCCATTGTATGTGTGTGTGCTCAGTCATGTCCAACTTTGTGACACCATGGACTGTAGCCCACCAGGCTCCTCTGTCCATGGGATTTCACAGAAAAGAATACTGAAGCAGTTTGCCATTTCCTTCTCCAATTCCATTGTGTGGATGCATCTAAATTTACAAAAGTGAAAGTGTTTTGCTCAGTCGTGTCTGACTTTGCGACCCCATGGACTCTAGCCCACCAGGCTTCTCTGTCCATGGAATTCTCCAGGCAAGAATACTGGAGTGGATTGCCATTTCCTTCTCCAGGGGATCTTCCCAACCCAGGGATCGAGCCCTGGTCTCCTGCATTGCAGGCAGATTCTTTACTGTCTGAGCCACCAAGTCATTTGATGAACATTAAGTTTTTTACAACCCTTTGAACATAAACTCAACAAAAATGAAAACATATCATTTCTCTCAGGTACAACTAGATCTCTAGGACAAATTCCTGAAAATAGAATTCCTGGACATAAGATACATCGGTTTATAATTTTGATAAGTAGAACTTGACTGTCCTCTGCTGAAGCTATACAGATTTATGCTCCCAGCAACTTGTGAGTGACTGTTTCTCCACACGTTTCCCAACACCTTATGTTATTAAACTTAATAGGCATTGAGAGATGAAAAATAGTATCTCAGGGCAGCTTTTAATTATCTTATGAGTAAGACTGTCTTCATATATTGCAGTCTATTTGGATTTCTCTTACTGTAGACTTCCTGGTCATAGTTTTTCCCCAACTTTCTACTGAATTGAAGTTTAATTTCTTACTTATTTATAAAATTTTTATATAACAGGCAATTTTTAGCTTTACAATTTGATTATCTCTGACTTATTATTAAGGAGTTTGTAATCACTGTAGGGTCTGTAGGTCTTTCTATAAAATAAAATTATAAAATCAAATAAAACACAGAATCAGAATACCTCATAAGACAAAGGTGTTGTTACTGAATTATTGTTAGGTGAACAGCCTTATAAGTATAATCTAGGACACTCAGGTGACTAGAACTTTGCCATTCGCCCCAGAAGCTCCATTCCATGGCTCCATTCTGATCTCAATACCCTTCCTTCTTCCAAAAGTATCCATTATCCTGTCTTTTATAGTAATCACTCTATTGTGTTTCTTTGTAGTTTTTCATCTGTGAGCAATCCTTGATACTACAGTTTTGTCCATTCAAAAATTATGTGTTTAAAGGGCTTTCAATCTTCAGGACTTCAGTCTATTTTTTCTTTTATTTGGATATTTCAGATGAAAAATCTATGACTTTGATGTGTAGTTTCCCACAGTGTGGATTTGGTTTTTGGTGCAGTTCAACATACTCCCCTATCTGTTTTTCCTGCAAATTGGCAGCTGAGGCCAGATGCTTTATCAGACTTAGGGGAAATTCCTTTGAAAAGACCATAGGTGGTGCTGTGTTCCTTCATTAGCAGGTACACGTCTGGTTTTCATTCTTTTTGTGATATTAGCTATATTTCATGCCCAGTGCATAGATCCAGTCATTTATTGGGTGTTGAAAAATAGTGATATTCTAATTCAAGAATGTATTTTTCACTTATTAGTTGGAATATCTTTTATAACAATGCTATCTATATAGCCAGTAACCAATAGTGCAATTTTATATGGGAAATATAGGATGAATATTTGATTCTTTCTCTTACAAATCTTCACATAGTGAATAGATTCCCTATCACAATCTAAAGTAGAAGTAGAAGCATTGATAGACTTTATTTTCTTGGGCTCCAAAATCACTGCAGACAGTGACTGTATCCATGAAATTAAAAAACACTTGCTCCTTGGAAGGAAAGCTCTGACAAACCTGGACGGTGTATTAAAAAGCAGAGACATCACTTTACTGACAAAGGGCTGTATAGTCAAAGTTATTTCCAGTAGTCATGTATGAATGTGAGAGCTGGACCATAGAAAAGACTGAATGCTTTTTCTATGAAAGAATTGGTGCTTTCAAATTGTGGTGCTGGAGAAGACTCTTGAGAGTCTCTTGGTCTGCAAGGAGATCAAACCAGTCAATCCTAAAGGAATTAACTCTGAATATTCATTGGCAGGACTGATGCTAAAATTGAAACTGATACTTTGGCCACCTGATGGGAAGAGCTGACTCATTGGAAAAGACCCTAATGCTGCGAATGATTGAGGACAGAAAAAGAAGAGGGGCACAGAGAATTAGATGATTAGACAGCATCACTGACTCAATGGACATGAGTTTGAGCAAACTCTGGGAGATAGTGAAGTGCAGGGAAGCCTGGTGTGCTGCAGTCCATGGAGCTGCAAAGAGTTGGACATGACTCAGTGACTGAACAACAACACCACAATCTAAAACTTGTTAATAAGTTTTTAAAACCTATGGGTTAAAACATACTGAGTTTCAATCAGTTTCATTTATGCCTTATAAATAGAAGAGTATCCAATTTCTGTTAGTAGAAACCCCTATCACTGAATCATCTTACATGACTCTTTCCTTGCTATCTGGTATGAAAATATATTTCAGACTTACCTTATATGTTTTTCTGCCTCAGGCATGAAATGAATCATTTTCCCCCAAAAGTCCTTGTTTCTCTTGGTGAGACATGATATTTCAAGACCATAATCTGAGTACAAGGACAGTTACTTATGAATGAATTGGTCATTGTTTCTAGGCCTCTTAAATGGACAGAGCTAGGAAAAGTGTATATACACACATACACACATCAAAACACCTCACACACCATAGATAATATACATGTTTCGATGCATGAGACAAGTGCTCAGGCCTGGTGCACTGGGAAGACCCAGAGGGATTGGGTAGAGAGGGAGGTGAAAGGGGGATCAGGATTGGGAACACATGTAAATCCATGGCTGATTCATGTCAATGTATGACAAAAACCACTACCATATTGTAAAGTAAATAGCCTCCAACTAATAAAAATAAATGGGAAAAAAAAAAAAAGCACCTCACACATTCACACTGATACTTCCAATTCAAAGTCAAGGATTGCAAGATGTTTCCCTTAACCTCTTGGATGTAGGTTTTTTTCTCCTGTTAGTTTGATTTTCTAATGCCGCTCCCTTCTGGCCTATAAAGTCTCTGCTGAAAAGTCAGCTTATTGGAGTTTCCATGTATATTCTTGTTGCTGTTTAGTAGCTCAGTAGTGTCTCTTTGTGACCTGGTGGACTGCAGCACACTCCAGGCTTCCCTGTCCTTCACCATCTCTTGGAGCTTTTTCAAACTCATGTCCATTGAGTTGGTGGTGCCATCCAACCATCTCATCCTCTGTTGTCCCCTTCTCCTCCTGCCTTCAATCTTTCCAAGAATCAAGGTCTTTTCAAATGAGTCGGCTCTATGCATCAGGTAGCCAAAGTATTGGAGCTTCAGTTTCAGCCTCAGTTCTTCCAAAGAGTATTTAGGATTGATTTCCTTTAAGATTGACTGGTTTGATCTCCTTGCTTTCCAAGGGACTCTCAAGAGTCTTCTCCAACACCACAGCTCAAAAGCATCAATTCTTCAGTGATCTGCCTTCTTTATTGTCCAATTCTCACATCCATACATGACTACTGAAAAAACCATAGCTTTGACTATACAGAACTTTGTCAACAAGGTAATGTTTCTGCTTTTTAATAGCTGTCTAGGTTTGTCATAGCTTTTCTTCCAAGGAGCAAGCGCCTTTTAATTTCATGGCTACAGTCACCATCTGTAATGATTTTAGAGCCCTCCAAAATAGAGTCTGTCACTGTTTCAACTGTTTCCCCACCTATTTGCCATGAAGTGATGGGACCAGATGCCATGATCTTAGTTTTTTGAATGTTGAGTTTTAAGCCAGCTTTTTCACTCTCCTCTTTCACTTTCATCAAGAGGCTCTTTAGTTCCTCTTCACTTCTGCCATGAGGGTGGTAGCCTCTGTACATCTGAGGCTATTGCTATTTCTCCAAGCAATCTTGATTCTAGCTTGTACTTCATCCAGCCTGGCATTTCCCTTTGTGTACTCTGCATATAAGTTAAATAAGCAGGTGACAATATACAGCTTAACATACTCCTTTCCCAATTTGAAACCAGTCTGTTGTTCCACGTCCAGTTCTATCTGTTGATTCTTGACCTGCATACAGATTTTGCAGGAGGCAGGTCAGGTGGTCTGGTATGCCCATCTCTTTTAAGAATTTTCTACAGTTTGTTGTGATCCACACAATCAAAGGCTTTACCGTAGTCAACGAGGCAGATGTTTTTCTGGAATCCTCTTGCTTTTCTATGTTCCAATGAATGTTGGTAATTTGATCTCTGGTTCCTCTGCCTTTTCTAAATCCAGTTTCTACATCTACAAGTTCTCAGTTCATGTACTGTTGAAGCCTAGCTTGGAGGATTTTGAGAATGATCTTGCTAGCATTTTTAAAAAATTCTTTTCTGCTTGGGTGATTTCCATTACTCTGTCTTCCAGTTCACTGATCTATTCCTCTTTTTTTTTTTTTTTTTTTTTTGAGCTATTCCTCTTTATCATCTAACCTAGTGTTAATTCCTTGCAGTGTATTTTTTATTTCAGTTACTTTTTTCTTTAAATCTATTTGGCTCTTCTTTGTATTTCTTGACTCTTTGTTAAGCTTCTCACTGTGTTCATCCAGTCTTCTCCTGAGTTTGTGGCATCTTTATGGTCACGACCTTGAATGCCTTATTGGTTAGATCTCCAGTTTGCTTGGTCCTTCTTCTGGAGTTGTGTTTTGTTCCTTCATCTGGAACATATTCCTTTGTCTTCTTAGAGAAATATATAAGAATGTCTCCTCATTTTGCCAAATTTTCTGTGCTTTTTTTCTATGTATTAGATAGGTTGGTTATGTTTACTGATCTTGGAGAAGTGGTCTTATGTAGGAGACTTCCTAGGGGACCCAGCAGCACACTCCTCTCCGCTCACCAGAGCTATATGCTGTAGGAGTGCCAGCTATTGGGCTGAGAGAGCCCTTCTGCTGTGATTGGGCTGACTAATGTGGGTGCACTGGTAGGTGGGGCTGGGTCTTGTTATGTCTGACTGTGTGGCCCAGGATATCCCAGGCTGGTACTGGCCTTCTATGGAGTAGGCTGGGTCCTGGTGTGGCTAGGTACGTAATTTGGGGGGTGGGGTAGTATCCCAGGGCTGGTTCACTGGTGTGCAGGGTTGGGCCCTGTGTGGCTGGCCACAGAGCCTGGGGTTCTGGGAGTGGAGCTTACCGCCTGGGAGATGGGCCAGAACCTGGGACATCTGGCCGGGGGCCTGAGTGGGCTGGCACTGATGCTGGCCCACTGATCAGAAGGGCTTGGTCTTGGATGGCTGGGGAGGCCCAGGACTGCTTCTGGGCTGCTGCTGAGCAGGTAGGCCCCCAGCATTCATAGGTTAGAGGGAGGACTCCAGTATGGCACTTGCTAGAAACTGTTTCCCTGTGGTAGCTGTGTTCCACCAGCATCTATGTCCCCAAGGGGAGTCCTGGTTGCCTCCTGTCTCTCCAGGAGGATATCCAAAACCAGCAAGTCAGTCTGACTCAGTGCTGTTTCAAGCTACTTCCTCTGTGCTGATTCTTAGAGAGTGTGAGATCTGTGTGCAGTTTAAGAGTGGCGTCTCTGTTTCCCACAGACCTCTGCCTCTCCCAAACAGAAGTCCCACTGGCCTTCCAAGCTAGATGTTCTGGGAATCATCTTCCTGGTGCAGGACCCCCTAGCTGGGAAGCCTGATTGAAGCCTGATTGGACCCCTCCCTCGGGGAAAACCCTTCATATTTTGTTTATCCTCTGGTGGGTTGCCTTCCCAGGGGTGTGGGTCTTGACTATACTCCATCTCACCTCTGTTATCCGAATCACTGTGTTTCTTCTTTATATCTTTAGTTGTGGAAAAAAAATTTTTTAATAGATTTTTAAAATATTTTTTCCAAAGATTTATTTATTTATTTTTTGGCTGTGATGAGTCTTCGTTGCTGCATGCAAGTTTTCTCTAGTTGCAGAGAATGCTTCTCATTACAGCAGTTTCTCTTGCTGCAGAGCCTAGGCTCTAGGGTATGCAGGCTCATAGTTGCAGCACAGAGTCTCAGTAGTTGCAACTTGTGGGGCTCTAGACGCAGGCTCAGTAATTCTGGCACACAGGTTTAGCTGCGCTGTGGCATGTAGGATCTTCCAGGACCCAAGGATTGAACAGGGTATCCCTTCCATTGCCAGGTGGATTCTTAACCACTGGGCCACCACGGAAGCCCTGACCATCTCTTCTGTTAGTTTCCATGTCATTCTCAGCGATAGTTCCTCTGTAAATAGTTGCGATGTTTGCATGCCTGTGGGAAGCATTGAGCTCAGGGTCCTCCTACTCTGCCGTCTTGGCCATCTCCTCTGCTCCATCCTCTCAGGTCTTGCTTTTAGAATTTGTTAGGCAGAAAAAAAAAAAAAATCTGTTTGGCAGCATCAGAGCTGTGTTTAGTGTAAGGGTAATTTTTTCCCCCAGTACTGAGACAAGAGCATTCTGAGTTCTCTACCCCACATCCTATGAATTATCAGGTTTCTCAGCCTGGCTGGTGGGCCCGGGTGCTATTTCTGGCCCTGTGTGAATGCCACATACTCTTCCTCTGATCCCTTTTGGTGGTTCTTTCCTCAGCCTCAGATGGTTATCTCACACCACTGCTCTGATTATTGCTTTGCTGAATTCTTAAGCATAACCCTGTCTGTAGGTCTCTGGAATTTTTGCTCTGTGACTCTTTCTTCTCTAATACTCTGCTTACCTCAGTCTTTTGGATTCTCAGCTCTCTTTTTTCTCCCCAGTACAAAATGTGGGTTCTGCCTGGGCTCCCACCCTGCACTGAGGCTAGAAATTCTCAGGAAGCTGGGTTAACCAGAAGGCTTACCTGGTTTGTTTCCCATTGATCAGGGATGACTGATTGCCTGATGCTCAGTGTCTTGAAAATCACTGTTTCATATGTTCTACATTTTGTTTGTTTCAGGTGGGAGGATAAGCCTGGTTCCTTTATTCTGCCTCTGGAAGTGGAATTTCTTATCCTGTATGTTTTTGATTGTTCCATTCATATCAGTAATCTCCTCTGTGTGAGGCTCTGTGTTGAAGAGAAAGCTCACAGAGCTGTTCCACCCGCTTCAGCTCTTACTGGGAGCCCTCATCCTTGCCCTCGTCCCTGTTTTTATCTATTTATTTGGCTGTGCCAGGTCTTAGTTGAGGCATGTGGGGTCTAGTTCCCTGGGTAGGGGTTGAAACTGGGCCCCCTATATCAGGAATGTGGAGTCTTAGCACCTGGACCACTAGGGAAGTCCTGCCTCACCTACTATTATACTGGATAAAACACCTCCCTGTTTCAGTGCGGCCACTCTTTCCAGTAAGTATCAATCGGGTACTTTGATTTTTCCCTCCTCTCAGGTTTGGCTGCTTCCCTCTGCCTTCTCTACCACAGAAGCTGAAACCGTGGAGCTCTTGGGGCTACTGGTGATTTGTCATCATCCACTTGTATTCTGGGATTTAAGTAGATACCTTGTCACCTAGTTTTGCTGTAAATGTTGTCTGTGGGATTTTTGACTTTATAATTTAGTTGTTCTGCCTGTTTTCACACAGTGATTTGGATTTAGATTTTACACTGCTGCTATTATCATTTTCCCAGAATCCTGCTGAAATCCCTCAAGAGGAATTTATGTTTTTATCATGTCATGTACTTCTTTTGGCCCACTGCTTTTCACTAATAGTTCACCAATGTTTTCTCCTTCTGCATAATTTAAATTCTTCTTCAAATTCTTCACCCCCACCAAGAAGGTATGGTTGCTTGCTCTTTTTTCTCCTTTTTTGCCCCCTTCTCTTTTCTCTTTCATTTCCTCCAAGAATATGTTCCATCCAGTCACAACTTTTTTGCCTGTTTCTTAACTTTTTATTTCCATCCATTTATTCTAAGAACAAGTTTCACCGTCATTCTTCCAGCTATTTTGTGCTGCCAGTGCAGCTTCTCCAAAGGCTTGTGGGGAAATCAGAAAAGGGAGTACTTCTTCAATGCCTACCACAGATTAAAAAAAAAAAAAGCCAACAGAATTTAACAAGTACAGTTATGGGAACAGAAGAATCAGACCGGTGGAACAGAAGGGAAAACTCAAGGCAGGTGTGCACATATATGTATGGGGACATACATGTGGTGACTTGCTGCCTGACAGCGCTATCACCACCCAATGGAGAAAGCACATCTATACTGTAGATGATGTTGGAGAAACTAGTTCATTACATGGAGAAAAAAGAACAATCAATCTTTATATCCTACCACGTATAAATGTATGTTCCAAGTGGAAGAATAAACTTAATGTGAACTATGACATAAAGAAAAACTATTTTTAAATGTGGGAAAACATCTTTGTCACTTAAGAGTGTGGAAGGTTTTCTTTAATAGGATTCCCCAAAAGCAAATCATTCAACAAAATATAACTGCTGTATTTATTGCATCAAGATGAGAATATGTGTTAAATAGAGGACATCAAAGACAAATTAATCCAGATGACATTTTGGGAAAAGAGTATTACAGTGTTTAAAACAACACAAAGCTAATATCTAGATTCCACAAGGGATTTGTAGATTTATAAGGAGAAGGCAGAGCAAAAACAAATGACAGACAAACCAGCAAAGCATATGGAAAAGCAATTTATAGAAGAGGAAAACAAATAGCTAACATATGTGAAGAGGTACTCAAACTCATTTATTATCAGAGAAGTGCAATTTACAGCAATGGTGAGATACGTCACAGAATGCTGGTGCACTGATGACAATCTAACAATTGGTTACCAGCCTAGAACTGGCATGATGGGCACGTGAATGGGCACACTAATAGAATGGATATGGTGACAAAGATAGAGGCCATATATCATCCAATAGTACAGACTCCCACTTACCAAGATTGATCCAACTTGTCAGCAACAGAGATCACCACCGAATCCTTGGTTTGGCATTATTTCTTGAGACCAGCTGGCTACTTGGTGCCCAGTTGGTGAACTATATCAGGCTCCTTCCATTGGAAGCATTGTCACAGGAATGAATGGTCCAGGTATGAGTTTACCTTTCCTGTCTGTAGGCTTCAGCTACAACACTGTTTGGGGTTATGTACTGCATGATCCACAGACGCGGGATCTCATATAGTATAGCATTTGAACAGAGGACTCACTCTGCAGTTATGGAGGTGCAGGAGTAGCTCCAGTATCATGGGATCTACTGGTTGTATCATATTTTGCACCATCCAGGGATGGTTTTCTGAAAAGAGATTCTTAAAGGTGAAGCTGAAGTTCTAGCTTGGAGAAAACACTATGAGAGAACTGAATACTATCCTTCAGTACACAGCATATTCATGTCAATTCAGAGACTTGTGTATGGTGCTCTGTTCCTAATAGCGTAGATGGATCTGGGAATCAAGGGCTGTAAATAGGAGTGGGCCCACTGATCACCACTTCAAATGACCTTATTAGAGGATATTGTGCTGTAAATCTGGACTCTTCAGTGTTATAGGTTCCAGTCCCCAATAAAGCAGATTCTTGCCAGGTGATACAGCAAGTGTCTCATTTAATTACAAATTGCTGCAAGGGCACATTGGACTTCTTGTGTCCAGGGACCAGCAAGTAAAGGGAACAGTTACACTGGTGAAGGTAATTGACTCTAATCAGAAGGAAGAGGTCAGGCTACTTTCACATAACGGTACTGGGGAGGAATATGTACTGAACTCAGGAGATTCAGTTTGGCGCTTCCTGGAATTCCCTGGCCCCATGATAAATTAACAGGCATGTGCAGCACCCCTGACCTGAGGAAGAGTATGACTATGAAAGGTCCAGGCACTTCAGGGAAATAAGTTGCACAACCAGCTAAATTATGATGAGGTGATCTCTGAGGGTGAAGGCAATGGACATTAGAGGAGGGAGAGGATGAGTTGCAGCCCTGAGATGAACTTCAACTACAGTGACAGGGCCTGTAGTTCACTGCTCTAACCTGCTTCTTGTTAGTTTCCCTCTCAGTAAGAGAGGTCCGTGGGAACCATGGAAACACTGCTCCCTAAAACTATCCAGAAAAGTAAATGTGTGCATCTCAAGGGGTGCACTGTGGCAGTCGTGAGACTGTGCCTCATGGCTTTCCAACTGGAGGGAGCATAAGTGACCAACAGCCCCAGCTACTGCACTATGAAATACATCATTGAGTTGTGCTGGGGCCACTCTTTCCACAGGCTTTTCCCAGAAGTCACTGTGTGTGGGACTCATTCCCGGGAGACACAAGACTCCTCTAGTGGCTGACTTTGGTTTGAAGACTCTGATGACTTTGCTGAGCCTTCCTTAAACAAGGACAGCCTTGGGCAAGACAGCCTAGGACACTTCCACTCCAGCGTCTCTCAGACTTGTCCCGTGATTTGACAGCTCTCCCAGCTGTACACATCTTGCTTCCTATTCTCATGCTGGCATTTCTCCTAATAAAATCCTTGCACAGCTAACCTCATCTCATCTCAGTCTCATCTCATCTGGTGGCCTGCTTCTGAATCAACTTGGGATTTGCCCCTGCTCCAATAGGGTGGTGATGGTCCCTGAGCAGAGGAGAAGCACTGCCTCATACCTGGCTCTGGCCCTGCTCCCTCCATCTCCTGCCCTACCTTCTACCAAGGTGAGAGCTGCCAGCACACCCTGAGGAGAGATGTGACTCTTGTTCACATCAAATCTCCTGTTCACATCAAGGACAGGGAAGCCTGGCGTGCATCGGGTCACAAAGAGTTGGGCACAGCATAGCAACTGAACAACAACACACAGATTGCATAGGGATGCCCCCAAAGAATACCCCTTCAAGAATACCCCTGCAATTGGTGACTGTTTCACCTAAATTCATAGAGGCAGAGAAAGTTAAGCAAAATGAAAAGACAGAGGGACTGGTTTCAATTGAATGAGCAAGAGAAAACCCCTGAAAAAATAATGAAACAGAAATAAACAATTTTTAAGATAAAGAAATCAAAGCACTAATAATAAGACAGCCAACTGAATTATGGAAGAGAACAGATGGAAACAGTGAGAATTTTAATAAGGAACCAGAAAATATAAAAAGGAATGAATTAGGACTGAAGAATACAATAGCTGACGTGAAAAGCACACTAGAAGGAATGAATAGCTGACTAAGTGATATCGAAGAACACACAAGTGATTTGGAAACCTTCCAAATCTGGTTGGAAATCATCCAACCAGAATAGCAAAAAAAAAAAAAAAAAAAAAAAAAGCCAAAAAAATAAAAATAACTGTCTAAGAGGTCTCTAGAATAATATCAAGTATACCAACACTTGCATTGTAGAGGTCCTAGAAGGAAAAGAGAGAGAGAAAAGGGGGTCAAAAATGTGTTTGAGGAAATTATGGCTGTAAACTTCTCAAATTCAAAGAAGGAAACAGCTATCCAGGTATCATAGGAAGCACAGAGGGTCCCAAACAAGATGAATCCAAACAGAACCATACCAATAAAGTCACAATTAAAATGGCAAAAGTTAGAGAGAAATCTAAAGGCAGCAAGAGAAAAACAGAGTGAAGTAAAAGGGGATCCCCAGAAGGCTATCAACTGATTTCTATGCAGAAACTTCACAAGTTGAAGGAAGTGGCATGATATATTCAAAGTGCTGAAAGGGAAAAACCTGCAACCTATGATACCTTACCCAGGAAGATTATCCTGAGAATGGAAGGAGAGACAATTTCTCAGACAAGCCCAAAGGAAAACAGTTCATCAGTACTAAATCTACCCTAAAATAAATGTTAAATGGTCTTCTCTAAGTGGAAAAGAAGTAAGAAGTAGTAGGAAAGGGGAAAATCCCAGTAGAAAAGGGTAATACATAGTTAGGATTGAGGCTCAACCACTTAAAAGAGCCAGTGTGAAGATCAAAAGACAAAAAATTGTTAAAGTAGCTATAACTACAATAAGCAGTTAAGGGATAAACACAAAGACGTAAAACATGACATCAAAAACACAAAATGGGAAGGGGAGTAAAAAAGGTAAATCTTATAGAATGTGTTTGACCTTAAATGACTATAGTTAAAGCAAACAGATATAGTTATAGGCCAACATATATGAACCCTATGGTAATTACAAATTAAAAAGGTGTAATAGATACAGAGAAACTTAAAGGAGAGAAACACAAGTATACTGCTAAAGAAAATCATCAAACCACAAGGGAAGAAACAAACAAATGAAAAAGACATGAAGCATAGAACTACAAAAACAATCAGAAAGCAAGTAATAAAATGGTAATAAGTACACGCTTACCAATAATTACTTAAATGTCAATGGACTCAATGCTCCAATCAAAAGATAGAGAATGGCTAATTGGATAAGAAAGTAAGAATCTTCTATATACTGCCATCGAAAGACACATTTCAGAGCTGAAGATACACACAGACTGAAAATGAGGGGCTGGAAAAAGATATTTCATGCAAACAGAAATGACAAGAAGACAGGGGTAGGAATACTCATATCAGATAAAGTAGATTTTAAAACAAAAGCTATAGCAAAAGATAAAGGAGGGCATTATATGATGATAAAGGGGCCAATATAAGAAGAGGCTATTACACTCATTGACATATATGTACTTAATAGAGGAGCACCTTAATATGTAAAGCAAATACTAACAGACATAAAGGTAGAAATTAATAATAACACAATAACTGTAGGGGACTCTGATAGCCCACTTACATCAATGGACAGATCATCTAGAAAGAAAATCAATAGTGACTTCCCTGGAGTTCCAGTGGTTAACACTCTGTGCTTCCAATGCCAGGGGCATGGGTTTGATCCCTGGTTGGGGATCCCACATGCCATGCAGGATGGCAAAAAAATTTAAAAAAAAATAAAAGAAAAACAAAAAGAAAATCAATAAAGCAACAGCCTTAAATGACACAACAGACCAGTTGGGCTTAATAGAAAAGATGAGTTCAGCTAATCTCTGATTTTTTGAAAAGATAAACAAAATTGATAAACTTTTAGTCAGACTTATCAAGAAGAAGAGAGAGGACCAAAATAAATAAAATAAGATATGAAAGAACAAAAATAACAACCATTTCCACAGAGAGACAAAAAAATCATAAGAGAATTCTATGAACAGTTATATGACAACACATTGGACAACCTAGAAGAAATGGACAATTTCTAGAAAAATGCAACCTGCCAAAAAGAAATACAATTTGAACAGACTGACCATTAGTAGTGAAACTGAGTTTGAAGTAAAAAAGAACTCACAGCAAACCAAAGTCCAGAACTGGATGTCTTCACAGGTAAATTCTACCAAACATATAGAGAATAGCTAATATCTATTCTCCCAAGCTATTCCTAAAAATAGAAGAGATAGAACACACCGAAATTCATTCTATAAGGCCACCATAACCCTGTACCAAAGATACAACAAAAATAGAGAAAATTAGGGGCCAATATTCTTGATGAATATAGATGCAAAAATCCTCAAAAAATATTAGCAAATCAAGTCCAACAATACATAAAAAGAGGTATACACCATGATCAATGCCAGGGATGGCTCAACATTTGCAAATCAATCAATGTGATAACCACATTAGCAAAGGAAGGATAAAAATCACATGATTATCTCAATAGATGCAGGAAAAGCTTTTGACAAAATTCAACATCATTCCGTGATAAGAACTCTCATCTCAGTTGGCAAAGAGGGAACATATCTCAACATAATAAAGGCCACTTATGACAAGTCCACAGCTAATATCATACTCAATGATGAAAAACTGAAAGCCTTTCTTTCGAAATCTGGAATGAAGCAAGAATTCCTGTTCTTGCCATTTCTATTTAATGTAGTACTGGAAGCCATGGCCACAGCAATCAGGTAAGGAAAGGAAATAAAAGGCATCCAAATTGGAAGAGAAGTAAAACTGTCACTGTTTGCAGATGACATGATACTGTATATAGAAAATATCCAACAAAAAGCTATAAGAACTAATAAGTGATTTCAGTAAAGCTTCAGGATATAAGATTAACATACAAAAATCTGTTGATTTTTCTATACACTAATAATGAACTATCAGAAAAAGAAAGCAAAAAACCAATCTTGTTTAAAATCAGATTCAGTTCAGTTCAGTTCAATCACTCAGTTGTGTTCAACTCTTTGTGACCCCACGGACTGCAGCACACCAGGCCTCCCTGTCCATCACCAACTCCTGGAGCTTACTCAAACTCATGTCCATTGAGTCAGTGATGCCATCCAACCATCTTATCCTCTGTCTTCCCCTTTTCCTCCAGCCCTCAATCTTTCCCAGCATCAGGGTCTTTTCAAATGAGTCAGCTTTGTGTATCAGGTGGCCAAAGTATTGGAGTTTCAGCTTCAACATCAGTCCTTCCAATGAATATTCAGGACTGATTTCCTTTAGGATGGACTGGTTGGATCTCCTTGTAGTCCAAGAGACTCTCCAGAACACAGTTCAAAAGCATCAATTCATTGGCACTCAGCTTTCTTTAGAGTCCAACTCTCACATCCATATGTGACTGCTGGAAAAACCATAGCTTTGACTAGATGGACCTTTGTAGGCAAAGTAATGTCTATGCTGTCTAGGTTGGTTACAACTTTTCTTTCAAGGAGCAAGAGTCTTTTAATTTCATGGCTGCAGTCACCATCTGCAGTGATTTTGGAGCACCCCCCCCCCCCAAAATAAAGTCTGCCCCCCGTCTCCACTGTTTCTCCATCTATCTGCCATGAATTGATTGGACTGGATGCCATGATGTTTAAAAAAAATATCTAGAAATAAACTTAACCAAGGAGGTGAAAGATCTATACTCTTAAAACTGTAAAACAGTGATGAAGGAACTCAAAGATAATAAGATGAAATAGAAAGGTATCTTGTGCTCCTGGAATGGAAGAATTAATATTGTGAAAATGTCCATACTACCCAAAGCAATCTACAGATTTAAGATGATCTCTATCAAAAGAAGAAAATTTTCATAGAACTAGAACAAATAATCCTAAAATTTATGTGAAACCACAAGAGACCCTGAATTGCTTTGAGAAAAAAGGACAAACCTGGTGGTATCATACTCCCTGACTTCAGACTATACTACAAAGCTACATTAATCAAAACAGCATTGTACTGGCACAAAAACAGATTAAATGGAATAGAATAGAGAGCTCAGAAATCAACCTACACATCCATGTTCAATTAATCTACAATAACAGAGGTGAGAATATACAAAGGAGAAAAGAGAGTCTCCTCAATAAGTCATGCTGGGAAAACACGGACAGCTACACATGAAAGACTGTGATTAGAACATTTCTTCACACCACATACAAAAACAAACTCAAACTGCATTAAAAATCTAAATGTAAAACCTGAAACCATAAAACTCCTGGAAGAAAACATAGGCAGAACACTCTTTGACATAAATTGTAGCAATATTATTCTGGATCTGTCTCCTAAGGCAAAAGAAATAAAAGCAAAAATAAATAAATGGGACCAATCAAACTTAAAAGCTTTTGCATAGCAAAGGAAACCACCAAGAAAAAAAGACAACATACTAAATGGGGGAAAATATTTGAAAATATTATAATTAATAAGGGGTTAACATCCAAAATATATGAACAGTTCATACAACTCAATACCAAAAAGCAAATACCATATAAATGGTGCTTATAAAATGGCCAGAATACCTGAATAGGCAGTTTTCCAAAGAGGATATACAGATTTTTAACAGGCAAATATGCTAAATATAGTTAGTTATTTTAAAGCAATGCATATCAAAACCACATCTATCACTTCATGCCTTTCAGAATGTCTAACATCAGAAAGTCTACAAATAACAAATGTTGGCAAGGATGTGAAAAAAAAGCAATCCAAGCACACTGCTGGTGGGACTGTAAATTGGTATAGCCATTGTGGAAAATAGTATGGCAGTCCCTCATAAATAAAAATAGAGCTATCATGCAATCCAGCAAGTTCACTCCTGGGTATATACATCTAAAAAAACCTAAAACACTAATTCAAAGAGCTACAAGCATCTCAATGCTCATAGCAGCATTATTTACAATAGCTAAGATATGGAAGTAATACATATCCATCAAAAGATGAATAGATAAAGAAGATGTGATGTATCTATATGTGTGTATATATATTATATATACATTATATTATATATTATAAATAATATACATTATATATAATGTATAATATATATAGTATTATTGCATTGTGTACATATAGTATTATTACACTGTGTACATATACATATACACAATGTAATATTACTCATCCATTAGAAAGAAGGAAATTCTGCCACATTTGCAGTAATGTGAATGGAACTAGAGAATATTATGCTTAGTGTAATGTCAGAGAAAGACAAATACTGTATGATATTGTTTATATGTGGAATCTGAAAAATAAAACAAATGAATGTATATAACAAAACAGACTCACAGACACAGAGAACAAAGTAGTGGTCACCAGCGAGATGGTGGAAGGGAGGAGGGGCAAGATAGGGGTAGGATACTAAGAGGTACAGGATTTCCAGGTGGCGCTAGTGGTAAAGAATCTGCCTGCTAAGGCAGGAGACATGTGGGTTCAATCTCTGAGTTGGGAAGATCCCCTGGAGGAGGGCATGGCAACCCACCACAGTATTCTTGTCTGGAGAAGACCATGGAATAGGGTTGCAAAGAGCTGGACATGACTGAAGCAATTTAGCATGCATGCACATTAAAAGGTGGAAATTACTATGTATAAAATAGATAAGCAACAAGGATATATTATACAGCAGAGAGAAATATATCTATTATTTGTAATAACTTTAAATGGAGTATAATCTATAAAAATATTGTACACCTGAAACTAAAGTAATATAGTAAATCAATTATACTTCAATTTTTTTTTCATTTATTTTTATTAGTTGGAGGCTAATTACTTTACAATATTGTAGTGGTTTTTGCCATACATTGACATGAATCAGCCATGGATTTACATGTGTTCCCAATCCTGATCCCCCCTCCTGCCTCCCTCCCCATCCCATCCCTCTGGGTCTTCCCAGTGCACCAGGCCTGAGCACTTGTCTCATGCAGGCAACCTGGGCTGGTGGTCTGTTTCACCCTTGATAGTATACTTGTTTCAGTGCTATTCTTTCAGAACATCCCACCCTCGCCTTCTCCCACAGAGTCCCAAAGTCTGTTCTGTACATCTGCATCTCTTTTTCTGTTTTGCATATTGGGTTATTGTTACCATCTTTTTAAATTCCATATATATGCATTAGTATACTGTATTGGTCTTTATCTTTCTGGCTTACTTCACTCTGTATAATGGGCTCCAGTTTCATCCATCTCATTAGAACTGATTCAAATGAATTCTTTTTAATGGCTGAGTAATATTCCATTGTGTATATGTACCATAGCTTCCTTATCCATTCATCTGCTGGTGGGCATCTAGGTAGTGTCCATGTCCTGGCTATTATAAACAGTGCTGCGATGAACATTGGGGTGCACGTGTCTCTTTTAGATCTAGTTTCCTCTGTGTGTCTGCCCAGGAATGGGATTGCTGGGTCATATGGCAGTTCTATTTCCAGTTTTTTAAGGAATCTCCACACTGTTCTCCATAGTGGCTGTACTAGTTTGCATTCCCACCAACAGTGTAAGAGGGTTCCCTTTTCTCCACACCCTCTCCAGCATTTATTGCTTGTAGACTTTTGGATAGCAGCCACCCTGACTAGCGTGTAATAGTACCTCATTGTGGTTTTGATTTGCATTTCTCTGATAATGAGTGATGTTGAGCATCTTTTCATGTGTTTGTTAGCCATCTGTATATCTTCTTTAGAGAAATGTCTGTTTAGTTCTTTGGCCCATTTTTTGATTTGGTCATTTATTTTCTGGAATTGAGCTGCAGGAGTTGCTTGTATATTTTTGAGATTAATCCTTTGTCTGTTGCTTCATTTGCTATTATTTTCTCGCATTCTGAGGGCTGTCTTTTCACCTTGCTTATAGTTTCCTTTGTTGTGCAAAAGCTTTTAAGTTTAATTAGGTCCCATTTGTGTATTGTTGCTTTTATTTCCAATATTCTGGGAGGGGGGTCATAGAGGATCCTGCTGTGATTTATGTCAGAGAGTGTTTTGCCTATGTTCTCCTCTAGGAGTTTTATAGTTTCTGGTCTTACATTTAGATCTTTAATCCATTTTGAGTTTATTTTTGTGTATGGTGTTAGAAGGTGTTCTAGTTTCATTCTTTTACAAGTGGTTGACCAGTTTTCCCAGCACCACTTGTTAAAGAGGTTGTCTTTTTTCCATTGTATATCCTTGCCTCCTTTGTCGAAGATAAGGTGTCCATAGGTACAAGGATTTATATCTGGGCTTTCAGTTCTGTTCCACTGATCTATATTTCTGTCTTTGTGCCAGTACCATACTGTCTTGATGACTGTGGCTTTGTAGTATAGTCTGAAGTCAGGCAGGTTGATTCCTCCAGTTCCATTCTTCTTTGTCAAGATTGCTTTGGCTATTCGAGGTTTTTTGTATTTCCATACAAATTGTGAAATTATTTGTTCTAGTTCTGTGAAGAATACAGTTGGTAGCTTGATAGGGATTACATTGAATCTCTAGATTGCTTTGAGTAATATAGCCATTTTCACAATGTTGAGTCTTCCAATCCATGAACACGGTATATTTCTCCATCTATTTGTGTCCTCTTTGATTTCTTTCATCAGTGTTTTATAGTTTTCTATATATAGGTCTTTCGTTTCTTTAGGTAGATATACTCCTAATTATTTTATTCTTTTTGTTGCAATGGTGAATGGAATTGTTTCCTTAATTTCTCTTTCTGTTTTCTCATTGTTAGCATATAGGAATGCAAGGGATTTCTGTGTGTTAATTTTATATCCTGCAACATTACTGTATTCATTGGTTAGCTGTAGTAATTTTCTGGTAGAGTCTTTAGGGCTTCCTATGTAGAGGATCATGTCGTCTGCAAACTGAGAGTTTTACTTCTTCTTTTCCTATCTGGATTCCTTTTATTTCTTTTTCTGCTCTGATTACTGTGGCCAACACTTCCAAAACTATGTTGAATAGTAGTGGTGAGAGTGGACACCCTTGTCTTGTTCTTGACTTTAAGGGAAATACTTTCAGTTTTTCACCATTGAAGATAATGTTTGCTGTGGGTTTGTCATATATAGCTTTTATTATGTTGAGGTATGTTCCTTCTATGCCTGCTTTCTGGAGAGTTTTAATCATAAATGGGTGTTGAATTTTGTCAAAGGCTTTTTCTGCATCTATTGAGATAATCATGTGGTTTTTATCTTTCAATTTGTTAATGTGGTATATTACATTGATTGATTTGCAGATATTAAAGAAGCCTTGCATTCCTGGGATAAAGCCCACTTGGTCATGATGTATGATCTTTTTAATATGTTGTTGGATTCTGTTTGCTAGAATTTTGTTAAGGATTTTTGCATCTATGTTCATCAGTGATATTGGCCTGTAGTTTTCTTTTTTTGTGGCATCCTTGTCTGGTTTTGGTATTAGGGTGATGGTGGCCTCATAGAATGAGTTTGGAAGTTTGCCTTCTTCTGCAATTTTCTGGAAGAGTGAGTAAGATAGGTGTTAGCTCTTCTCTAAATTTTTGGTAGAATTCACCTGTGAATCCATCTGGTCCTGGGCTTTTGTTTGCTGGAAGATTTCTGATTACAGTTTCGATTTCCTTGCTTGTGATGGGTCTGTTAAGATCTTCTATTTCTTCCTGGTTCAGTTTTGGAAAGTTATACTTTTCTAGGAATTTGTCCATTTTTTCCAAGTTGTCCATTTTATTGGCATAGAGCTGTTGGTAGTAGTCTTTTATGATCCTTTGTATTTCAGTGTTGTCTGTTGTGATCTCTCCATTTTCATTTCTAATTTTGTTAATTTGGTTCTTCTCCCTTTGTTTCTTAATGAGTCTTGCTAATGGTTTGTCAATTTTATTTACCTTTTCAAAAAACCAACTTTTAGCTTTGTTGATTTTTGCTATGGTCTCTTTTGTTTCTTTTGCATTTATTTCTGCCCTAATTTTTAAGATTTCTTTCCTTCTACTAACCCTGGGGTTCTTCATTTCTTCCTTCTCTAGTTGCTTTAGGTGTAGAGTTAGGTTATTTATTTGACTGAAGCAATTTAGCATGCATGCACATTAAAAGGTGGAAATTACTATGTATAAAATTGATAAGTAACAAGGATATATGATACAGCAGAGGGAAATATATCTATTATTTGTAATAACTTTAAATGGAGTATAATCTATAAAAATGTTGTACACCTGAAACTAAAGTAATATTGTAAATCAATTATACTTCAATTTAAAAAAGAATATTAAAAAAAAAGAATCAGTCCCTGATTTCTGACTTGGATGGTGGGTGCCTGGTGACTGTCAGGCATGAGATGAGAGAGACCAGGGATTTCCATTTAAAAAGAGAAGTTGTAAAAATGGCAGATTGTGGGGTGTGTGGAAAGACAAAAGGAAGGGAAGGCAGAGAAGTCTCAGGTGGTACAGGTGTCTGTTGCAGGTAAATTTGCCCTTTCCACACTGGAGGCTTGGTGTCAGTCCTCCAAACCTTAAGAGTAGCTCCAACTGCAAAAACATATTCTCAGAAAAATATATGGATGGAGATCAGAGAGCAGTAGCTTACTGTGAGGTTTCTGTCTTAGTCAGCTTGGGCTGCTATACGAAATACTGCCAACTGGTGGTTTCTTCAACAGAAATCTGCTCACAGTTCTGGAGGCTGGGAAGTCCAAGATCAAGGTACAGACTGGATTCCTGGTGAGGACCCTCTTTGAAGTTTGTAGACTGCTGCCTTCTTGCTGTATCCTCACATGGCCTTTCCTTGTGCGTGCTTGTAGAGAGAGGGAACTCTCTGTCTTCCTCTCCTTATAAGGATCCCACCCTCATGATCTCATCTAAACCTGATGACTTCTGAAAGGTCCTACCTCCAAATCTCATCACATTGGGCTTAGGGCTTCAACATATGAATTTTGGTGGTGGGGGAGTTTATCCTCCACAAATATTCAGTCCATAAGAGTTTCTTTCAGTGAGAATGGGAAGTGTTCACTCTCAAGGCCACAGTCTTTATATAGGCCCTGCATCATGTGAACTCTTGGCATATATGGCTCCAAGATGTCCCCAGTTCCTTACAGGAAGAAGAAATTAAGCATTGACTTCTAGAGCTTAATGGGGTTTCCCTGGTGGCTTGGTGATAATGAACCCACCTGCCAATGCAGGAGACACAGTTTCAATCCTTGGGTGGGGAAGATCCCCTGGAGAAGGAAATGGCAACCCTTTCTAGTATTCTTGCCTGGAAAAGCCCATGGACAAAGGAGCCTAGTGGGCTACAGTCCAAGGGGTTGCAAAAGAGTCAGACACGACTTAGGGGCTAAACAACAACAAATAGAACTTAACAGCAAAGCCCCTTTGAACAACCCGCCAGGATCAGGCTGGTTCCACTGACTTTCGTGGGCTTCTTGCAGATCCTGCTCTCTAGCCTGGAAGAGTGGCGTCTGTGGCACAGCTGATTTATGGAGAGCAATTATTTCCCCTTGTATCCCTACCCTTATTCCCCACCCTTTCTTTTATCTGCAAGTAAATTTAAAAAGGGGGGAAATTACATGTGTGAATAGAGCAATTTCCAGGATAAGCCCAGGAGCACATTCTTGGTAGCTATATAAGGTTTTGTCAACAGGAGCATGTTTGACTAGTATGGCTGTGTGGAGGGAAAAAAAACATTATCTCCAGAAACACGAGGCTAGAAGCATTTTTCTTGGAAATGCAGAATAGTCTAAATTATTGCCATGGGAAAAGGAGATTTTACTCTGGCACAAACTCACTGATTTTTAGTAACAAAATTTTTTTTCAAGATTTGATGTTGATAATGTCACTCCTCAGTGTGTGCCAAGGGTTAGGCTGTGGATTCTTTCTCAGTCTGCAGCAGTGAACTGCCTCTGTCCAGCGATCTGCTCCCCATTCATGGAAAACCAACACACCAGCCTCTGTTTCAGCTTCAGAACAGTGGTAAAAGGAATTGGCAAGGTTGATAAGATATCACTCTGTGTATTGGTTTTACCCTGCTAATAGCTAAATGCTTTAACAAGTTTATCAGTCCCACTGGTCTGACACATATGTTAAAAACAGGAACTGGGGTTCCAACGGCTCCAAAGAAAACAGGACACGTATTGTTGGCTTGAATATTTCCTTCTCGCAGTAAATCAGAGTTCAAAGAAACTACAGAATTAAGAGGTAGGCTTTCCATGTGTAATTGCACTCGACAAACATTTATTGTTTAAAAATTCCTTTAATGTTTCCTTCTTGACACAGTGGATCTTTTACAATAGAGGTAGTTCAGATCCAAACACCAAACTATTTCCAATTGAGGTTACCAGAGGTTATCTGTAGGGCAAACAAGTGGGGGAAAGCTAGGCTCTTCTTTTATTTTCTTCCCTGTACTCCCTTGTCTTTGCACTAGCTTCACGCATCCAAAGAACAGTCTTATAAGCTAGAAAGAACATGGATTCAGAGTTTCTATGCATCCTGTTAACTTATTGCAGGCTGATTCTTTACTGTCTGAGCTATCTTGGAAGCTCCGAGAATACTGGAGTGGGTAGCCATTCCCTTCTCCAGGGTGTCCTTCCAACCTGGGGTTTGAAACCAGGTTTCCTGCATTGTTGGCAGATTCTGTACCCTCTGAGCCACCAGGGAAGCCCCATTTGAGGCTACACCAATCCACATTTCCTAAGGTCTCATCACTCGGCAACAATTACCCAGGCTCCATAATCCACTGGATTGACCAAGTCTGTCTTACATTGCAGTATAGGAAGTAAGAACTCTCTTACAGGAGGCCAAAACTCTAGGAAAGGAGACAAAATAGACCTGGATGCGTATGTGACTGTCACCAGTGCATTCAGAGCCAACCATTGCGTAAAGATAAAGAACTCTGGGACCATCTCTACTCAGATATTTGTGTTGAGGTTCCCAAGGATTGTTTGGCTGGTTGGAGAAGACCTGAGATTGGATGGTGAAGATATCTGCAGGAATTTTAAACAGAATTAATGTCATAGAGGGTCAAAGAGTAGGGACATTCCTTATGTGATAGGTAGGAGAAGCCATGGATAAGTGGCATCCAGGGTAAAGGTACCGATGGAAGCCGTGGCTTCAGCATCTAGGGTCTCCTGAAGCCCATCCTTGAGCCCCTAAGGGTCTATGGAGTTCGGGATAGGAGCTGCCGCTGTGGCAGCTGCCTGCACAGACAGAAAGTTAGTGTGGTACAGGCCAGAGAAGGCAGACATGGGAGCAGACAGAAGGGAAGGCAGTTCTGCTCTGAACATGAGAGGGAAGGCTGGAAGAATCTGGGGATGTTCCTGGTAGAGCAGCTCAGATGACAGGAGACCTCCTTGGAAAGACTCTACAAGTTCATCAGGCTTTGATCCTAAAAAGACCCCAGGCACCAGAGGCTGACGGCTGGCCTCTGCACCCATTTCAACAATTCTCACACAGGGCTGAGAATTTCCTTCTTAACTGTTCACTGGAAAGTATGAAGATTTCATTCATCTGCAAACAGTAATGACTTAATATTTATCATCAGGGAATCTACACCATCTACAGTACTAGTGTTCTATTTTTCTTCTCTTAGCCTCGGTGGAAAGGGGGAATCACTTCTTTGGCTTTTAGAGCCTTCTGTCTTCACAACGAGCCTGAGATCAGCACTGTACAGAGGAGCAGAGGCTCTGGGCAGCTTGGGGATTTGCCCTGGCCCCCTCGACCTATAGTGGGTAGAGGCATGATTCCAAGCTCAGTGCTCTTTCCATTATACCCTCTACTTGGTCCCTGGTCAGACAGGTCCTCCTATGTTTTGTGCTTAAGGTTTCCCTGCATCAGGGCAGGAATACAGACGCAGATGTAGAGAATGGAAATGTGGATACAGGTTGGAGAAGGAGAGGGTGGGATGAATTGAGAGAGTAACATTGGCATATACACACTCAGTTCAGTTCAGTTCAGTCGCTCATTTGTGTCTTACTCTTCGTGACCCCATGAACCGTAGCACGCCAGGCCACCCTGTCCATCACCAACTCCTGGAGTCCACCCAAACCCATGTCCATTGAGTCGGTGATGCCATCCAACCATCTCATCCTCTGTCGTCCCCTTCTCCTCCCACCCTTAATCTTTCCCAGCATTAGGGTATTTTCAAATGAGTCAGCTCTTCGCATCAGGTGGCCAAAGTATTGGAGTTTCAGCTTCAACATCAGTCCTTCCAATGAATATTCAGGACTGATCTCCTTTAGGATGGACTGGTTGGATCTCCTTGCAGTCCAAGGGACTCTCAAGAGTCTTCCCCAACACCACACTTCAAAAGCATCAATTCTTCAGCACTCAGCTTTCTTTATAGTCCAACTCTCACATCCATACATGACCACTGTATGGATAGCCTTGACTAGACAGAGCTTTGTTGACAAAGTAATGTCTCCGCTTTTTAATATGCTGTCTCAGTTGGTCAAAACTTTCCTTCCAAGGAGTAAGCATCTTTTAATTTCATGACTGCACTACCATGAGTAAAATAGCTAGCTAGTGGGAAGCTGTTGTATAGCACAAGGGGGCTCAGCTCAGCGCTCTGTGATGACCTAGAGGGGAGGAAGGAGGCTCAAGAGGAAGGGGATATATGTATATTTGTAGCTGATTCATGTTGCTGTAGAGCAGAAACCAATACAACATTGTAAAACTCTTATCCTCCAATTAAAAATTTAAAAAATGTATCAAATGTGAGCCTAATAGATGGGGGGAAATACTAGACTTGTAAAGGTGTAATGAATTGATGTTTACACTTTTCCAATATTAAATAAAATTCCTTGAGTGAGAAAAAAAGATTTAACTGCATTACTCATGCTCACCTTCATCCCTGTGACTGTGACAAAGATCACCAACTACTTCCCTGCTCTCTACCTCGACCGCTTGTGTGATGGTGTTGGCTATCTTGCAAACAGCTAGAAGGCACCAGGACCCATGATACTCCTGAAATGTGGGCACTAGGAATGCACCGCTCCCACTAGTGGAGTCCTTTCTTTACCCCCGAGTGAGGACCAGGAGCTCTGCTTCCTCCATCCCTCCATGAGGAAGGAACAACCCATCTATACAGGGCTAGGGAACTTTGGAAAGATTCCAAGGACCCTGACCCTGGAACTGACAAGGTCCAAAGAAAAAATTCAGTTTCAAAAAGAAGAGGTGTGTGTGGAGACCCAAAGAGCTGCTCCTGGGGAGCCTCGGGCACATAGTGGGTTGAATAAAAGTTCAGGTTTTTCTGTATGATGTTATGGAAAAACCCAAATGAACTTCTTAGCCAACCAAACAGAAAACAAGAAGCCATTGATGAGTGGGACAGCTTTCCTTCCCTTGTCATCAGGATCCAAAGTCTGCTCAGGAGGGAGCCTCTCCATCCATACCGGAGCATCCAGCGGATACCTCTTCATGGCCAAGAGAAAGTTCTGGATGAAGATAGAGCAGAGGATGGCTCAAAAGAGGATTACTACACACACCTGTTAGGCTTCCCAGGTGGTGCTAGTGGTAAAGAACCCACCTGCCAATGTAGGTAGACATAAGAGATGTGGGTTCAATCCCTGAGTTGGGAAGATCCCCTGGAGGAGGGCATTGCAACCCACTCCAGAATTCTTACCTGGAGAATCCCCATGGACAGAGGAGCCTGGTGGGCTATAGTCCACAGGGTCACAAAAAGTCAGACATGACTGAAACTTAGCACGCATAAAATTACACCTGTCAGGGGTGATGGGGAGCAGACCACAGGAGAGTCACACTGTCTGGGGAAATGTGGGGATTACCATATCAGTGGAGGGTGGTGACACTGACCTCATGAGACTGAGAGGAAGCCCAGGACCTCTGGGCAAAGCGACCCTTCTCTTTGTGACCCCATGGACTGCAGCCTGCCAGGCTTCTCTGTCCATGGGAATTCTCCAGGCAAAAATACTGGAGTGGGTTGCCATGCCCAACTCCAGGAGTTGTTCCCAACCCAGGGATCAAACCCATGTCTCCTGCATTGCAGGCAGATTCTTTACCATCTGAGCCACCAGGGAAGCCCTTCCTGAAGCCACCATAACTGAAATCAGGGAATCAATTCTAGTTCCAGATCACCAGGCCTTGGACTACTGGGGTTTGCACACGTGAGCTCAGTCGCTCAGTCATGACTCTTTGCAACCCCATGGACTGTAGTTCACCAGGCTCCTCTGTCCTTGGGATTCTTCAGGCAAGAATACTGGAGTGGGTTATCATTTCCTCCTCCGGGGGATCTTCCTGACTCCGGGATCACACCCTCATTTCTTGCATCTCCTGCATTGGCAGGCAGATTCTTAACCACTGAGCCTTGTGGGGAGCCCTTGAGGTTTGTACACTACTTACCTATTTGTGGAGGTGGATTTTCTTTTCCTTCAACAAAACCTTTTGTTTGCAAAGCTTGGACAAACAGGGTTGTGTGTTGAAGAAATTTCCCATGTCTCTGCCCATGATTTTGACTGAGGCCAAACTACTTGGGTGCACACTTTGTTGGCTCCAAGATTATACTATGGATTCAGTTTTCCCCAGGTGAAATTGTTGCCTTATAACACCCTGACAGGCCCACCAATAGGTAGGATTAGTGTGTGGGTCACCTGAAAAATTGTGTGAACCCCTTAATCTGCAAGTCTCTGTGTTTGAGGCAACTTAGTAAATAAAGGGAGGAGCTTCCTGGGAAGTTCTGGTGTTTAGCATTAATCTTCTGCCAATGATTTACTTCCCTTGGCACTGTTGAATTGAAGATTATCAGGTCATTTATCAGAAAGTGCAGCAGGAAAAAACTTGTCATTGCTGCTAAGACCACAGGTATTGGTCAACTACAAGTTTCTGGCTAGAAGGTAAGCTCTGATTCATTGGATTTGTATTTTCTGAAAGAGCTACATGTAAAGTAAAAAACTGACCACTAATGAATGAGATGTCTGCTCTCCTGGTGTTGGCTGGAGATAGAGCTTATGTTGAAGGAGAGGGAGGTGCTGCAGGTGTCTGCTCAGAGCCCGGGTTTGGGGGACAGGTAGACCCAAGTCAAAATCATGGCTCTGCTAAATCTTGGCAAGTGATTTAACCTTCAGTTTGCCTCTTCTTAATTTTATTAGTTTTTCTGTAAGTTGTCTTGGATTTTCTCTGTAGACAATCATATTTTCTACAACTAGTGATATTTTTGTCTCTTCCTTTCTAATATTCATAATGGAAATTCTTTTCTCTTGTTTCATTTCATTGGTTAGACTTAGCAGAATGATGGGGACAGTAACAGTGATAGTGGACACCGATACTACATCCCTGGTCTTAACGGGGAGGTTTCAATGCTTCATATTGAAGCATTCATAATCATTGCTATATGTTCTGGTAGACACTCAGCTTAAGAAAGTTTCTTTGTGCTTTTAAAAAATCATGAATGGATGTCAAATTTTATCTTGTCAGCATCTATTGAGCTAAAATGATCATACAGTTTTCTTTGTTAATCTGTCAAAATAATGCATTTCATTAATAGTTTTCCTACTAATTAATGACTTTCCTATTGCAGATCATCCTTAAATTCCTCAGGTAAAACCTAATCAATGCACCTTTCTTTTGAACATTGCTGGATTTGATTGGATCATATTTTATTTAAAATTTTAAAAATCAAAGCTTATAATTATTAAAGAAATGCAAATAAAAACCACAAAGACATATCACTTTACACCTGACAGAATGGCTAGTATCAAAAAGTCTGTAAATGACAAATGTTGGTGAGGAGGTACAGAATAGAGAACTCTCATACAGGGTCCATTGGAATATAAATTGGTACAGCCTCTGTGGAAATAGTATGCAGATTCCTCAAAAAACTAAAAACAGAATTACCATATGATCTAACAATTCCATTCCATGGTATATATCCAAAGAAAACAAAACCATGAATTTGAAAAGACACATGTACCCCAATGTACATAGCAGTACTATTAACAATAGGCAAAATATGGAAGCAACCCAAGTGCCCCTCAATAGATGAATGGATAAAGATAATGGGATTATTACTCAGCCATAAAAATAATGAAATTCTGCCATTTGCAGCAATGTGGATGGACCTAGAGAATATTATGCTTAGTGAAACAAATCAGACAAAGACAAATACTGTATGATATCACTAACATGGGGAATGTAAAAAAGTAATATAAATGAATGCACATGCAACGCTAGAACGGACCCAAAGAGAGAGAAAACAAACTAGTGGTGACCAAAGAGTAGAGGGAAAGGGTCGGGGGCAAACAGGGGGAGGGAATTAACAAATATGAACTACACTAGATATAAAATTGACAAGCAACAAGGATATATTGTCTAGCAAGGGAATTATAGCCATTACTTTGTAATAACTTTTATTGGACTGTAATCTATCAAAATACTGAATCACTATGCTATACACCTGAAAGTAATCTGATATTATAAATCAACCTTACTTCAATTAAAAAACCAAGCTTGAAAGTGGTATTCATATATTATCTTCTTGTGTACTATATTTTATCATGTTTTATGAATATAACTTTTAATGGATAGTGTTGATTTTAGGGAACAGGCCAGGAGAGAGGGGTGGACATGCTGACGAAGCTCCAGTTCTCCTTGTCGGTCACCCTGCTGTTTGCCTGTGGCTTCCTCTACCAGTTCACCCTGAAGCCCAGCTGCCTCATCTGCTACCTACCTTCCTACAAGTCGCAGCAGGGGCTGGAAGCCCTCCTGGGCCGTGGGCGCAGCATCGTGTTCCTAGAGACCTCGGAGAGGATGGAGCCAACCCCGCTGGTCTCCTGTGCTGTGGAGTCAGCTGCAAAGGTTTACCCCGAGCAGCCTGTGCTGCTACTTATGAAAGGGCTCAATAATTCCATGCAGCTGCCCCTGAACTCCACTTTCCCAGCCCTTTCCCTCCTCTCAGCGATTGACAATGTTTTCCTCTTCCCTTTGGATATGAAAAGCCTGTTTGAAGACACACCGTTGTTTTCGTGGTACACTCAAGTAAGTGTTTAGAGAACCTCAGAATCCCAGTTTTGGGAGGGACCATAGAAATTGGATCCAACCTACTCATTTTATAGATGGATACATTGAGGATAGATGGGCGGGGAAGATCCCCTGGAGAAGGGAATGGCAACCCACTCCAGAACTCGTGCTTGGAAAATTCCATGGATGGAGGAGACTTGTAGGCTATAGTCCATGGGGTCGCAAAGAGTTGGACACGACTGAGAGACTTCACTTTTGCTTTTTACTTACACCGAGGATCGGGGCTCAGAGATAGGCTGAGATAGGGTATCAAAGATAGGCTAGAACCCAGATCTTTTGACTCTTGCCTGGTCTTCTTTTTACGGTGTTGAGTCCCAATTCAAGGAAACAGGAGAGACTTGATTTAAGCTTACCTCTACCCTGCTGCCTTTTGCTTTCAATTTATTTCTTAGGATTTCTTGAGACTACTCTTAATTGAATGAATTTCTGTATCTTTTCTAGGTGTGTAGACCACTCATTTTTCACTGACAGTTTTAAACCCATCTATGTTAAACTTTTTATGCACCCGAGGGGGGGCGGAAATTAGGCAATATTGAACTTGAAAATGATTTAAATAGATAATTCATGAAAGATCAGGTGGGTGCAGCTATATAGGATTGTGTAATATTGAGAGATGATCAAGAAACTCCTGGGGCTCTTTGGAATTTTGTAATTTTGTGCCAAATCTCCCTCTACCTTTCCCTTTAAAGGACATTTATGGTGGCATTTAGGGCCCATGGTAATCCAGGATAATCTCCTCGGCTCAAGGTCCTTAAGTTTATCACATCGGCAAAGACCTTTTTCCTAAAGGAGGTAATTGTAGTTTTTAGGAATTAGGACCATTGAGTGGCTGTGATCCAATCTACTACAGTATTTGTATGAAAAAAGAGAAAACTTCTGTCCCACACCCTCTCTCAGTCACCTAGGGACTGGGTGGGGTGTCCTGGATGGGGGACATGCTTGCACCTTGGGGGAGCTGGGCTGTGGCGTTTTCTGCCCCAGTTAGCCACCATAGGTTAGCTGGCGGCCAGCTGTGAGGATGACTGAGTGTGCCATCACCTGCTGATGATCACTGGATTCGCTGCACTGATTTGAGCAACTGTAGCCCTTGAAGATGCCCAGGGATGAGTACTGTGAGCTTGGGGAAGGAATGAGCAACCAGAATCCAATTCCCCTTTCTGGGGCTCACCTCTAGGGAAGGTTTTATTTTACATTGACGTCAGTCCAGTGTCCACATCAAGGCAGGCTTCCTCCTCCTGGTTCTGTGTGGCTTCTGATATCTGGGTCTGTTCGTTAATAATCACCAATTTACTGACAATCAACTTCAGTTATTTTTACTGAAAATAAGTGGGCCTCCAGAGTTAGACTGCCTGGGTTAAAATCTAACCTCTGCCTCTCTTACCTTGGGCAAAGGATTGAACTTCTTGTTCCTTCCTTTTAATTTTTCCCTTGAAAAACAGGAACAATCATAGTATATAGGTACAATGATTTTTAAAAGATTTATGATGACTTTTTTTATATTTGGCTGAGATGGGTCTTGGTTGCTGCGCTTGGGCTTTCTCTAGTTGCAGCGAGCAGGGGGCTGCTCTCTAGTTGTGGTGTGCCAGCATGCGGCTCTTGCTGTAGTGCACGGGCGCCAGGGTGCATGGGCTCAGTAGCTGCATGGGCACAGGCTTAGATGCTCCTCAACATGTGGGATCTTCCCAGACCAGGGATCAAACCCGTGTCCCCTGCATTGCCAGGCAGATTACTAACCACTGGACCACCAGGGAAGCCAGGTACTATGATTTTTGAGGATTTGTGTAGATTATAAATTAGAACAGTTATTGATAAATTTTAGCTATTATTATTCATGAGGTTTTTGGTAATTGTATACAATATAATGCTATTAATAGTTCAAGCAGTCTTAGCTGACTTTCTTTTGTTTGGTTTTAGAGCAGATTTAAAAAAAAAATGTTTATTTTGTCAAAAGCCAAGGGTCACGGTTTAATCTTTTAACCAACATGTTTAAATTCAGAAAAATCTATTTTTTTTTTTTCTGTATTCAAAATTTTAGCATTCCACTTGGGAACATGGATATTTATAATGGTTTATTTTTATTCGTTTCAAAGTCATTTTCTGTTCTGCTCACATTTTAGCATTTTCAATTGGCCTTGACTCCTCGGTCTCCGGCTCCATATCCAATCCATCAGCAAATCCTGACCAGCTTTATCTTTCCCATGTGCTCAGAATCTGACTAGTTCTGTCATCTCCTTTATTGTCACTCTGGTCTAAACCATCATCATCTCCTGCCTGGATTATTTAAACAGCTTTCAAATTTGCCTCTTTGCTCCTGTCCCCATCTATTTTCCATACCATAGCCAGGGTGACCCTTTTTAGACTAATTCAGATCATATCTCCTTTCTACCAAATCTTCCAAATCATTTTGGTCTCTACTCCAGCATAGCATCGCCCTCACTCCTGCCCTGCCCCTTCTCTGACCTTGTTTCCTATCCCTCTCCCTTCACTACTCTACACTGCTGTTTTCCTGTTCCTACACACCATGAGTGTGTTCCTGCCCCAGGGCCCTTGCACTTGCTGTTTGCTCTACCTAGAACCCTCCTCTCAGAGATACCCACATAGTTCATCCACCCACTTTATCCAAGGTTCTGCTCGAACTCAAGATAGTGCTCCATCCTGCCCCTTCATAACCCCCTTGCCGACTTTTTCTTTCCGAGTCCTTATGAAAACCCAACATATGGTATATTTATTTGTTTATTGTCTATCTTCTGCCAGTAAAGATTTTTGTCTGTTTGTTCACTTTTGTATCCTTAGCAACTTAGAGTTGCATGAATGGTAAGTAGGCCTTCGATGAATGTTATTAAATGAATTAATCAGTGGACAAAGGCATGGATGCATTTTAAGATTCTTTTACCAACTTTTCAAAGAGCATAGATATTAATATATCCTATAGTTTCAGAGTTCATTTTTTCCTTTATCAGTTCTCAGCATTTTTAGGATGTATAAAAAATTCTTTCTTCACAGTTTCATATTTGTGGTTAATTTCCATCCTGCTGAAAGTGACTCATGAAATCCCTTCTGAGTTTCATCTTTCTATTGCTTTTATAAAAAAACAATTTCATGAAATCTTTAGAAGCTGCTAAAAATCTTCCTATTGATACTGGCTGCTGTAAATTTTTCACTTAAAGGCAACTTTTTTGGGTTGGAGGTAATTTTGATAAATTTGCAACACTGGGCTTTTGGCAAATAGATTTTTGGGAGGTTGACTTGCTTCCTCCTCAACTACCTGTGCCGGGCCTCCCCCTTCCCCTTTCTGGGGGCTGATTTGTACTTGTTTCTGCAGATCAACAGCAGTACCGAGAGATTCTGGCTCCATATCAGCTCAGATGCATCCCGCTTGGCCTTCATCTGGAAGTACGGCGGTGTCTACATGGACACAGATGTCATCTCCATCAGACCCATTCCTGAGGACAACTTTCTGGCTGCACAGAAATCTCAGTTCTCCAGTAATGGGGTGTTTGGATTTCTCCCCCACCACCCCTTTCTGTGGGAGTGCATGGAAAACTTTGTGGAAAATTACAATCCAAATATTTGGGGCCACCAGGGTCCCGAATTGATGACAAGGCTTTTGAGAGTATGGTGCAAACTCAGAGACTTCCAGGAGGTGAGTGACCTCAAGTGTTTAAACTTCTCCTTCCTACACCCCGAAAGATTTTACCCCATCTCTTTTCGAGCCTGGCGGCGCTATTATGAAGTCTGGGATACGGAACCGAGCTTCAACAATTCCTATGCCCTCCATCTGTGGAACCACATGAACCAGGAAAGGAAGGCTGTGGTCAGAGGAAGCAATACACTGGTGGAAAATCTCTACCGTAAGCACTGTCCCAAGACTTACAGGGACCTGCTTCAAGGTCCAGAGGGGTCAGTGACTAAGGAGCAGGGTCGAGGTAACAAATAAGCCAATGCTGAGTTGTTGGTGCAACACTGCAGGTTTAGCCACTTCCTGGAGTGCTAGGCTTTCACCTGATCTCCACTTCCCTGGAGTGTAGAGGCTCACCCATATATCAGTTACAGTCACAATTTTCCATGTCGTTTCACCAAAAAACCATTAGAACTAATAAATGAACTCAGTAAGTTGACAAAATCAATACACAAAAATCAGCTACATTTCTAACCACTAATAATGAACCATCAGAAAGAAAAAGAAAACAATTCTATTAACATTTGCATCAAAAAGAACAAAACACCTAGGAATAAATTTAACCAAGGATGTGAAAGCCCTGCATATTGAAAGCTTTAGGACACTGATGAAGAAACTGAAGAAGATACAAGGAAACAGAAAGATATCATATACTCATGAAAGATGAGGACTTCGCTGGTGGCTCAGATGGTAAAGTGTCTGCCTACAACACGGGTAGACCCGGGTTCAATCCCTGGGTTGGGACGACCTCCTGGAGAAGGAAATGGCAACCCACTCCAGTATACTTGCCTGGAAAATTCCATGGACAGAGGAGCCTGGTAGGCTATACTCTCCATGGGGTCACAAAGAGTTGGACACGATTGAGTGACTTCACTTTTCACTTTCATGAAGGATGAATATTGTTAAAATGTCCATTCTATCCAAAGCAATGTGCACACTGAAAGCAATTTATACCAAAATTCCAATGGCATTTTTCTCAGAAATAGAGCAAAGAATCCTGATATTTATGTTGAACAACAAAGGACCAGGAATAGCTAAAGCAGTCTTCAGAAAAGAGAACGGGTTGGAGGTGTCTTGCTCCCTGACTTCAAACTGTATTTTGAAGCTACAGATAAGTAGAACAATTGTTGAGCTCAAAAACAGACCCACAGGCCAGAGGACCAGAAGAGAGAGCCCAGAAATAAACCTACATGGATGTGGTCAGTTTATTTATAGCCAAAGGGTCAAGAACATACAGCCGGGCAAGTGCAATCCCCTCAATAAGCAATGCAAGGAAAACTGGACACCACACCAAAGAATGACACTGGACACAGTATACATTGCACATACCATGGGCTAAAAACCTACACTTTTCCACATCAAGACCTTCCTTTCCTGGGTCCTCTGAAGATGGACTCCCCCAACCCCCACCAACCCTCAACTCCTGGCAGTCAGTTGCACACAAGAAGTTTCTCCCCACCTTCCCTCATCTCACTTTTCCCTCACCTTTTTCTCCCCATGGGACCTCCTAGGGCGTGTCCTGAGAAAACTGTTCCTATCTGCATGGACACAGCATCATATTGTGCTCAAGTTGAAACCTCAGCAGGTCGTAAGAAGACTGAGCTCTCACAGCACTGACCTGTGGTATGCGGAAGCTGAACCCGTACCGGTGCTGAAGGAGGAGGAGCTCCTGCAACACAGCGAGCTGAAAACTCTCACGTGCCCCTGCTCACTGCTCCCTGCAGGCAGTGGGGAATTGCAGGCCCCGCTTGTCAGTTGGGATGGGTGGACTGTGTCTACAATAAAAATCCCAAAGAGCATTGGTATATAAAATATAGAAGTTTCTCTTTCATGTAAAAGTAGCCTGAAGGTAGGCAGATGAGGGTGGGTATGGCCACTGCAGTCGTCAGGGACCCCAGCTTCTTGTATCTTTCTGCTTACCGTCTTAGTGTCCACAGGCCATGGTTCATACTGCAGCTTGGTCTCCAGTCCGTCATTTCTGCATTTCAGGCAGCAGGATGAAGGAAAGAGGAAAGGTGCACTTTCCTTATTTTATAAACTCTTCCTGCAACTTACCATATAACACTTAACCTTACATCTCAGTGATCAGTATGTAGCTGCAAGAGAGGCTGGAACATTTAAGGAGGAAGAGAAAACAGGTGTTATGATAGGCGGTCGACAGTTTTACTACATGTTAAATTTACTTCTGTAAGATTAATTATGGAGTCTGATAGAGCAGGGGTCCTTAACCTCTGGGCTGTGGACAGGTGTCTCCTGTCAACTCATTGGTGGAATTGGATTGAAGTGCACTTGAATCTTCTGAAAGCATCCCCCTCCCCCCAACCCCTGGTTTGTGGAAGAATTGTCTTCCATGAAATCTGTCCCTGGTGACAGATAGGTTGAGGACAGCTGTATTAGAGAATTGGCTGGGGAAAAAAGAGGCTTGATTTCTAGCCTTTAATTTGATACTCATTAAAGCATTCAGTCAGTAATATTAATTCTGTCTCTCTGTGTGCCAAGCACTGATTTAGATGTTGAAGATTCAGCTGGATCAAGCAGACAAGGTCCTAAGTCAGCTTGGACTGCAATAACAAAGTACTATAGACTGAGTGGCTAAACCACAAAAATGTATTTGTCACAGTTCTAGAGGCTGGGAAGCCCAAGATCAGGGTGCCAGCGTGGCTGAGCTCTAGAAAAGATCCTCTTCCAAGTGACAGATTGCATATTTCTTGTTGAATCCTCACATGGTGGAAAGAGACTAGGGAGATCTTTGGGGTCCCTTTTATAAGGGAACTAATCCCATCCATGAGTGTTCTGCCCCTCATGACCCAATTACCTCCCAAAGGTGCCACTTCCTAATATGATCACTTTGGGGTAGTAGGATTTCAACATGTGAATTTTGAGGGGGATCACATTCAGTCCATTGGAGGTCCCCAGTACTTATATCTAATGACTGGCCATATCCTCCCTGGGATAGTCTCCCCTGCTCCTTAGGGTGTCTGCTATTCCCTTTTCTACCCCAGTTGTCTTAAAAAAGCAAATCACACACTCAAATTTTAAAAACAGCTGCCCCTTCTACAGTCACATAAAAATTTGCTTCCTCTTCCTAGGAGGTATGAGAATTAGTATTTCTCCCACAAATAGTCATCAATCAAGATTTTCTAGAATTTTTTTTTGATAGTTTGTTTTTAAGGAGAGCATACATTTATGTTTTTCTCCAGATATGAAGTGATGATACTTTTCAAACTACATCCACCCATCCCCTTTCATTCTGATATTTCCCCCTTTGAGAATCACTGCTCTGACTGTCTTACTAAAAAACAATCGCAAGTCACGTCTCCTGCCATAGCTTTGTTTATTCCCAGCTAATTGCTCTGGATTCTTGGGTCCAGTCTGACACTACAGTGAGACTTTGAGACCTGCTGCTACTTACCGTGGCAGCCCTCTGACCTGTGTCCCCAGAGTCCCTGCTGTATTTCAGCTCACCTGTATGTCTCCACAAGCATGTCTCCTAGCACTAGCCCTTTGAGGGTGGAGCAGGGTCATACACTGGACCTAATTTCCGCATCTGGAGAATGCATGACAAATGCATGACTAACGTTCCTAATCACTAGGGTTTTGAAAAGTTTGATTAGAAATATTGTCAATATTTCAAAAATATATGAACTGTTTTATATGATGGGACCAAATAGGTCAAGCTGAATGTCACATTTCTTTATACTGGGCTGTGATTGTATGAATTCACTCTAGCAATATTGATAATTTGACGGTTATAGAGAGTTTTACCTGGCAGCAAGATGTTTTTGATTGATAAGATGTCAGGCAGAAATTAATAATGCATTACTTAATAAATGCAGTTTGTTTAGTAGAAAAGAATATTTCAAAACTTGGTGGCAATGGGAAAAATGCGTAGACTAAAAGGTATGTGATTAAAAAATAAGTACTAGAGATGTAATGTACAACATGGTGATTACAGCTAACACTGCTGTGTGAAACATGGGAAAGTTGTTAAGAGAGTAAATGCTAGGAGTTTGCATCACAAGGAGACATATTTTTTCCTTTTTTCTTTTTATTGTATCTATATGAGAAGACGGATGTCAGTTGAAACTATTGTGGTTGTCATTTCACAATATATGTAAATCATGCCATATACCTGAAACTTTATAGAGTGATAAATAACAGTTATTTCTCAATAAAGCTAGAAAGAAAACATGGTGGTGAGGAGGGTACTGGGCAAAGTAAAAAGAGTAATGAGCCATCAGAAATGTGGATTCCAGATGACCCTGGATTCCTTCTGGCCTTTGGTGAATATATGCCACACGTTTACATCATGATATACTTTGAAGTTAGGTCATGTTAGTGTTTCCCCCATGTTAATTTTTCTTTTTTTCAAATCTGACACTCATTCTTAGAATTTCAAATGATAAGATTGCATAGAGTAAAAGATGAAAGTCCCTCTTGTACCACTGTCAAGTTTGGTATGTCTCTCACTTTTCTCTGAATATATATCCATGCTATTTGTAAATAGTTTTGGCCATAGTCTTCCAAGTATCCCCCACTATCAGCTTATCTGCCCTAACTCTTCTCTCCGAGACTTCCATGATGCAGCAACTAACGTGTGAAGATATGCTCGCAGAGGGCTAATGACTGTGTGAGCGTAATGGTTAAAATGTATAATTAAAAAACATAAATGGATTCATATAATACATAGTATTATGTCAGTTGTTTTTTAATTTAACAATGCATATGTCTTGGACACCTTTTTTCATTAACATAAGATATATTCTTCATAAGGGCTGCAGAGTGTTTTATTGTGGGATATATCATAATCTATTTACTTAAAACCCAATTGGTGGACATTTAAGATGATTCTAATTTTAATCATACAAGTGGTACTGTAGTTCTGATTACCACATTTTGAAGACCTTTAAAATTTGATATGTGCTGTCAAATTGCTTTCAAAAAAACTGTTTGTTATTGCTCATTTTCCCATCCTTCACCAGTGCCAAACTTCTACTTAATTTTAGCCAATATGATTGTTTAAAAATGTATCTAATTATTTTACTTTTGGTGAAGTTGAGTGTTTCATATGTTTAATTGGTATATTTTCTTATTCTATGACTTGCCTAATCTTTTGTTCACTTTTCTATGGGATTGCTCTTCTATTTCTTATTGATTTTTACCTGGTCTTTGTAGATCATGGTCACAAACATTTTATTATTTTGTTGCATTTTTTTTTCAATCTCTCTCAGCCTGCCCACCTAGTGTTTGCTTCTAGACTCGGAGAGTGGGTCCTGGTTAAACTGACCCTGCATCTCATTCTGCAACAGAGGAGAGAGTTTTCCTGAGAATAGAGGTCTTTCTCTAAGCGCGCAGACTTCTTCAGAGTGATCTTTTGCAGGGAATGGGTTAGAGAGTAGGTAAGAGGTTCCCCCTCAGTTCCAGCCAATTCTTGATATGTGAGTATAGGCTTTTTGGTGCCAGATCCCCAGATTTTTCAAGAAGAAACTAGCAAACCAGGTTTTTACATAAAATGTCCTTCTAACTATATGCCTGTCTCTATACATTAATACAGTGAGAACCCAACAGTACACCTTTGACCTCAAAGGGACCATCAGTGGTCAGCAGCCCAGCCCTGGGAGACCTGTCCCACACACCAGAAGCCCTTTGCGAAATTGGGATCTGGAACCCGAGCTGGCTTCCAAAGTGTGATGCCAGCAGTTGACAGCAGAGGGCACTCCAACTGTGGACTCCCTAGAGCCTAAAGTGGGCTTCCCTGGTGGCTCAGTGGTAAAGAATCCACCTGCCAATGCAGGAGATACAGGTTTGATCCCTGCGTGGGTTTGATCCCCTGTCGAAGTAAATGGCAACCCACTCCAGTATTCTTGCTTGGGAAATACCATGGACAGAGAAGCCTGGTGGGTTACAGTCCCTGGGGTTGCAAAAGAGTCAGATACAACTTAACAACTAAACAATAACAAGAGAGTCTAAAGCAGACCTTCAATCAGCAGACATGTCCCACTGACACATTTCCTGACACATCCCCAAGTGTAGGAAGGAGATCAGTTGTGGCGGTGTCTATGCCTCTCAGGAAGCGGGTATATGACACTGGCCTGAGGAAGTGCTGGGAGGCTACAGGGCAAAATGTAAACCATGGATATCGAGACCCTACCCTCTGTCCTCCCATTCTATAGTTATGGCCCAGCCACTCGGGTGACAGGAGTGTCCCCTGGAGTAGCCGTCTGGGGCAGTCTCCTTCGGCCTGTTCCTGTGTCTTGCATGCGTACCTGTGGTCACTCGTGCCACCACGTCTTGTGTGCGCTGTGGCATGGGGGCAGCAGAGGTGACAGCTTCCTGGCGCCACGTGATCTAGTGGGTCTTAGAACATAGCACTGTTAGAACAGTGCCTCCTAGCAGGCACTCGGAAACTCTTGGTGATACTGAGTGTCAAACTGTGGTCCAGTAAAGGGAGAGTGTGTGGGTTCCATGCATGGAAGGTCTTGGTCAGTTGAAGATGGAGTCTTTAGCTTTTGGCATTACTGAGAAGGTGGATCTGGGTGCATGTCAAGTTCATTTTCCCACAACAGCCCTGCAACAGATAGCACCCATTTCTACAGGGGGAAATTGAGGTTGGTGCCAATCACACACACATGTGTGCATACACACACACACGTGTGCGTGCACAGAGCTACTTCTTGTATACTTCAGAGAATTGAGTTGAGAAGCCTCCCATCCCTCAAACTTGACGGAACTTAGGAAGACATGCTAGCGACTGCCAGGCCCTTGGCTGAGACGTTTTAACTAAGTTGGTTCTCATAATGACCTGCTAGGTAAAGTTTGGGCTTCCCAGGTGGTGCTAATGGTAAAGAACCCGCCTGCCAATTCAGGAAACATAAGAGATGCAAGTTTGATCCCTGGGTGGGAAAGATCCTCTGGAGGAGGAAATGGCTACCCACTCCAGCATTCTTGCCTGGAGAATCCATGGACAGAGGAACCTGGCGGGCTACAGTCTATATGATCAGAAACAGTTGGACATGACTGAAGCAGCTTAGCATGCAGGTAAAGTTTATTTTCCCCATTTTACAGAGAGGGTAAGTGACTTCCCAGGGTTATACAGCCTGGGAAGGAGGAATGTAAATGCGTCTTTGACTCCACAGTCCGCATTATTCTTTGCCCTCCTGCAGGAAGTCCTGGAGGGAAAACGTGCACTGGCCAGGAAAGCATGGGAACAAGACTCCCCATGAGAGCTGGTGCCTCACAGATACTCGGGCCTGGTCCCTGTCCACTGTTTTGTGGCTTTTTTCTTTTAATACATTTAAAAGATTGTGGTAAAATGCACATACCATAAATGTGCACTTATACATTTATAATTTTAGCCATTTTCATGTATACCATTCAATGGCAAGAAGTACATTCATATTGTGCAACCAAGCTCCACCATCCACCTCTCTAATTTTATCATCATCCCAGACTGAAGCTCTGTATCCATTAGACAATAATTTCCATTCCCTCCTTCCCCTAGCCCTGGCAATCACCATACTCCTTTCTGTTTCTATGAATCTGACTATTCTAGGTACATTATACAAGTGGAATCATATCATCCATGTCCTTTTGTGCCTGACATTTCATTTAGCATAAAGTTTTCATGATTCACTCATGTGATAGCATGTATCAGAATTTCATTCCTTTTTAAGAACTTAGATATATATATGTGTGTGTGCATATATGTATGTATATATAACATTTTGTTTTCCATTCATTAATGGAGACTCCGGTTATTTCCACCTTTTGGCTATTGTGAATAATGTTTTTATGAACATAGGTGTACAAATATCTTTTTGAGTCTCTGCTTTTAATTCTTTAGTGTATATCCACAGAGGAGAATTGCTGAATCATATGGTAATTCCATGTTTAATTTTTTGAGGAGTCACCATTTTCTTTTCCACAATGGCTATACCATTTTACACTCTCACAGCAATGTACAGGGGTTCCAATTTCTCCACATTATTGCCAACACTTTTTCCCATGCAATTTTGTTTTGAATATCCCATCACACAGCTTGGTAGCTGGGGTGGGAAGAAGGCTTAAAGGAAAAAAACCAAAAAAAACTCCCAGAAATCCGAGTCTCAGTAAAACAACAAATGGCTATAGGAAGGGTTCAAAGACTGTTACCCAAAAAGAGCTTTTTATGGTCCTGGAGTTCCCAACTGGGTCTTCAGGACTGACCAAATGGTTGGGGGTTGAGGCGAAAGTGGTGGCCATCTGAACAGACCTGGGATTTACTCAAAGGACTAGCATGGGTTCTGATCAGAAACCAAGTGCATGCGTGCGTGCTAAGTCGCTTCAGTCGTGTCCGACTCTGCGACTCAATGGACTGCAGCCCCCATCCCAGGCTCCTCCGTCCATGGGATTCTCCAGGCAAGAATACTGGAGTGGCTTGCTATTTCCTTCTCCATCAGAAAACAAGGTCCCTTTAGTTTGGTAATGGTGGCTCCCAGCATTCAGCAGGTCAGGCGACTGTACCGGGTGGGATGTAGGGGTGTGTGTGTGTGTGTGTGTGTGTGTGTGTGTGTAGACGGGGTGTGTGTGTAGACGGGGTGTGTGTGTGTGTGTGTGTGTAGACGGGGTGTGTGTGTGTGTAGATGGGGTGTGTGTGTGTGTGTGTAGACGGGTGTGTGTGTGTGTGTAGATGGGTGTGTGTGTGTGTAGACGGGTGTGTGTGTGTGTGTGTGTAGACGTGTGTGTGTGTGTGTAGACGGGGTGTGTGTGTGTGTGTGTGTGTAGACGGGGTGTGTGTGTGTGTGTGTGTGTGTGTGTAGACGGGGTGTGTGTGTGTGTGTGTGTAGACGGGGTGTGTGTGTGTGTGTAGACGGGTGTGTGTGTGTGTGTGTGTGTGTAGATGTGTGTGTGTGTGTAGACGGGTGTGTGTGTGTGTGTGTAGACGTGTGTGTGTGTGTGTAGACGGGGTGTGTGTGTGTGTGTAGACGGGGTGTGTGTGTGTGTGTGTGTGTGTAGACGGGTGTGTGTGTGTGTGTGTGTGTGTGTGTGTAGACGGGAGGGCGCTCCGCCTCTCAGCAAGGCCTGGGAGCCACTCACTAGGATCCTGGATTTTCCTGAAGGATTAAACGTGGCATTCCCTCCTTCCCGCTTCCGTAACGGACCTAAAAATAGCATGTCCCGGAGGGACTGGGGAGAGGCTCCGCCCCTCCTTGGGGTCTGGTGGGGCGGCTCTCGCGGGAGCAGGAGGCAGCGGAGACCCCGGCCTCCAGCTGCCGGCGCCCGGAGGGTGTCTGTGCCCCGGGGCTCGCAGGTTGGCAGCAGGTGGCCGGGCGGCCCTGCCCCGAGCGGTCCAGAGCCCGAGCTGCCGCGCGGGGTGGGGGTGGGGGAGCCGGGGAGCGGAGGAAGCAGCCCAGGCCGGCGCGGCGGCGAGGATTCCGGGAACAGCCTCGGTCCAGGGCGGTGGAGCAAGTCGGGAGGCGGGGCCGGGGCGGAGGAGCGGAGCCGCTCTCTCGCGACCTCTGCCCACTGCCTGGGTTCCGGGGACCCCCAGGTGAGCCGGGCCGCGTGGGAAAACTATGCCAGGAATTTGGCCAGAGCGGGAGCGGCGTGCAGTCCGAGTGACGCGAGCCTCGGTCGCAGTAGCCTCAGTAGCAGCGCCTCCGACGCCCAGCGGGGTACGGCGGGGAGCTCCGCCTCGGGACGCGCCGCCCCTTGCGTCCGGCGGCCTCCGCATCCCCGGTGCCTGGCCCACTCCGGACCGAGGTACTCGGGGGCGGGGGAGAAGGAATGACTGAACCCGCAGGACTGGACTTGCCTGGGAGGACGGCCTCAGATTTTCACTTTTTGGAAAAAGTAAAATGATTGGGGGTGGGGGTGGGGGTGGGGTTGCTGCTTTGCGTTCTGTAGGTAAAGGGGGATCTTCTAGTAATGAGGTGATGCAAAAACAAACGGATTAGCATCTCTGGTTGCTCCGCCTTGCTTCCCAAGGCTGGAGTGAATCAGGAGGCAGCAACTATGTTTTTTGTTTGGGGTGGCTGCAGGTAAAAGCCCAGGGGAACTCGTTTAGTACCGGACAAGTGTCCAGGAGGCCCGTCAGAGGAGGGGTCCGGGGTACCTGGGCAGGGGTTATCCAGGTCTGTTCCTTAAGGCCCTGCCCCTGCACGATCTCTTGGAACGTGATTTCTAACAGGGCTTTGAAGAGAGGCCTGATGAGTGGGAGGTGCTCTGACTGGCCTCCCACAGAGGCAGACTGGGTGGGTGGTCTTTCTCTCCTTTGTCTCAGCTTCTCACACCTCCTCCTGGAGCTGAGGACTGGCCAGTGAGGACAACCCCACCTAGAGAAGGCCGGTTCTGCAGTCAAGTGGCTGATAAGAGGTATTCTGTCCGTCTCTGTCAGCACCAATGCTCTGGAGACGTTTCCCTCACGTGGAAATCTTTTTGGATACCATCCAACTTGTTAAGATGGTCACATGAAGCTATATGCTTTAGGTAGAAACAGAAACCTGAATTCATTTGTACAGCATAACTGGGTTCTACCAGGGAACTGAAGTTTGGTCCAACTTGTTGGTTGCTCAACTGAAACTGACCGAGAGAGGGATGGAAATAACTTGATGGGCTGTTCTGAACCTTCTTGTGGGCCCCATGCAGGGAGGGCCAGTCCTGATCAGCAGGCTAACCACTTTCAATGCCATCTGTCACTGGACCTCCTACCTCTAGGGAGGATTTGAAGGGGATCTGGTGTCCCAGGATCTGAAGTTGGAAAAACTCTACTGAGAAGCAATGACTTCTCCATGGAGAAGAAGAATACCAGTATGTTCTAAGAAAGAAGAAAAAAGTTGCTCAGTCGTGTCCAACTCTTTTTGACCACATGGACTGTAAGCCTGCCAGTTCCTCTGTTCATGGAATTCTCCAGGCAAGAATACTGGAGTGGGTTGCCATGCCCGTCTCCAGGGGATCTTCCTGACCGAGGGATCGAATCTGGGTCTCCTGCATTGCAGGCAGATTCTTTACCATCTGAGCCACCAGGGAAGCCCAATATGTTTTAAATTGCTGTTCTTTTAGATGTGAAAAGTTGTGTTGGTTTTTGATGGTTTTGCACCTGGAAAGATAAATCTTAACAGTATATGAAGTGAAGTTAAGTGAAGTCGCTCAGTCGTGTCCGACTCTTTGCGACCCCGTGGACTGTTGCCCACCAGGCTCCTCCATCCATGAGATTCTCCAGGCAAGAGTACTGGAGTGGGTTGCCGTTTCCTTCTCCCGGGGATCTTCCCGACCCAGGGATCAAACCCAGGTCTCCCGCATTACAGGCAGACGCTTTAACCTCTGAGCCACCAGGGAAGCCCTTATCAGTATATAGTATATAGTCATATCTAAAATACTTTGAAGAGATGTCAATCGAATCCTTATCTCCCATTTTTATTTTATATTTTACTTTATATGTTTATTTCTATTTTTTGACCGAGCTGCACAGCATGCAGGATCTTAGTTCCCTGATGAGGGATTGAACACATGCTTACTGCAGTGGAAGTGCAGTGTCTTAACCACTGGATCTCCATGGAAGTCCCATCCCATTTTTATTTTAAAGAAAATTCTTTTGTGGCAAACTTAAAATAGGCTTTAACCAAAACAAGGGATCGTCTCTTAAAAATTGGAGACGTTCTATAGAGGGAGAGCTGTGTGCCTGGTGGAGTGGATCTCTCTCTTGCTACATTATGGGCAAGAAAGACTGAAAAGGGGAGGGAAGTCTCCTTTTTTTTTTAGAAAAAAAGCAGAAAGAGAGAGCAAGGCCGAACAAGGTCTGTAATGGCAGTGCTCCCAAAGTGCTCCTTGGTCACTCTTGTCTCCACTGGGGACTCTAGTGCTCCCTTGCCTACCGTGTGTGCACAGCCTGTTTGCAAACTCTTCCAGGGTTTCCCTGGCAGCCAGAACAATTAGTGCTAATGACACACCTGAGTTCCCCCGGGGCCAGCACCGCCAAGTTAGCTGGTAGTCAGGGCAGGCTTGTAAATGATTGCCTGGCAGTTGCCTTGGAAGCTTGGCTCCTCCAAATTCTCCTCTTGGCTTGACAGCATTCTTTAAAAAAAAAAAATTGTCGAGAGGTTGTTTCTTATTTATTTTTATTTTGTCTGCACTGGGTCTTCAATGCTGCTCATGGCCTTTTTCTAGTTGCAGAGCCCTGGCTCTAGGGCACATTGCAGTGCGTGGGCTTAGTTGCCGTGAGGCAACTAATTGCTGGTCCAGGGATCAAACCCAAGTCTTCTGCACTGGCAAGCAGATTCTTAATCACTGAACTTCCCTGGTAGCTCAGCTGGTAAAGAATCTGCAATGCAGGAGACCCCGGTTTGATCCCTGGGTCGGGAAGATCCCCTGGAGAAGAAATAGGTTACCCACTCCAGTTTTCTTGGGCTTTCCTGGTGGCTCAGACAGTAAAGAATCCACCTGCAATGCTGGAGATCTGGGTTAGCTCCCTGGGTTGGGAAGATCCCCTGGAGAAGGCTACCCACTCCAGTATTCCTGCTTGGAGAATTTCATGGACAGAGGAACCTGGAGGGCCACAGTCCCATGGGGTCACAGAGTCGCACATGACTGGGTGACTTTCACTTTTGCCTCTTAATCACTGGACCACCAGGGAAGTGCTGGCAGCATCCTTGAAGAAGCAGAACAGACAGCAAGGTGGCAGTGGTGGTGGTGTACACTAGTTGTTAATTTATATTAAAAAAACAAATCATTTTATTTTGAAAAAAATCACCTGTTCATTTTTGTGGAAACCATCTTTGACAGTTGATAGGTGGCAGGTTTCAGAAGTATTTTAAAGTTTCCAGGAGCTGTTTCACTGAGAGGTGGCTCCCTTGTGAGGTAGTGAGCACCCCATCGTTGGGAGTGTGCAAAGCTAGGTGGTAGATGGACTTGCCGTCTCAGCTGTGAGGTTACTCCAGGTAGAAACTGTCTCTTCAATGATGAATGATTTGGAATGCTAGCATAAATATCATTCTTTTGGATCCCCCTAGTTCATGACAGTGGTCTAGTATTGGGAAGTTCCTAGGACCCCATTGAAATATATAGAGATGGTTAATAGTTCCCGATTTCCTAATGATGGGGAGTCATTTTTGCTTTGCATTTCTGTTCCCAGGTGTGGGAAAGCAGTCTGCTGATAATTCAGTTTGGAGAAAACACGGCGTTCCTGCCTCTGGGGTGTGTGGTCTCCAGGTAACCAGAAGCATTCTCACTTGGCTTTGTCTTCTGCCCATCTGCACCAGGATGCAAGCTGAGGAGCTGAGTTGTGTTTGGCTAAATTCTTCAAGGAGACAGGGAAACTTTAGGGTCTCCAGCACTGATTTGTTATGATGTGCTGTAAACTCTTTCAGTCCTTGCAGTTTGATCAAGAAATCTCAGGTATTATAATTTACAAAATGGGAAAGGATATTTTGTATTATCATCATCACCATTGGGAGGTAGTTTGGCAAAATTCAGAAGCTTTGGACTCAGAACTTGATTTCAATCTTGGCTTCCTAACTTGGTAACTGAAGGACTGGGGGCAGGTCCCTTAGCCTCTCTGACCCTCAGTTTCTACACCTATCAGATGAGGCAAATCATAGCCACATACAAGGCTGTATGGTGGTTAGAAATTGAACTATAAAATGCTGGCACAGTGCCTGGCACATGGATAGTTAATAAGTAATAGCTGCTGTCATCTTAATCAACTTCAGATTTCCACAGTTCTGCTCACCTTTTAAAATATATAAATAAATTTTTGCTGCACTAGGTCTTCGTTGCTATGCACGGGCTTCTCACTGCGGTGGCTTCTTTTGCTGAGGAGAGTACATGGGCTTCAGTGGTTGCACCTCTTGAAGTTTAGAGCTCGGGCTCAGTAGATGTGGTGCATGGGCTTAGTTGCTCTGTGGCATGTGGAATCTTCCTGGACCAGACATCAAACCTGTGTCCCTTGCATTAGCAGGCAGATTCTTAACCACTTGACCACCAGGGAATTCTGCTCACCTTTTTATATCAGAGCCCTGGGACTTCTGAGAACCGGACTCTTAGGGTTCCAGTGACAAACAGGGATGATACTTCTGTGGTTCAGTAAAAACTCATGAGGGGCTTCCTAGGTGGTGCAGTGATAAAGAATCCGCCTGCCAATGCAGGATAGGTGGGTTCAATCCCTGGGTTGGGAAGATCCCTTGAGTAAGAAATGGCAACCCTTTCCAGTATTCTTGCCTGGAAGATTCCGTGGACAGCCTGCCAGACTATAGTCCATGGGGTTGAGAAGAGTCGGATACGACTGAGCATGCCACACAATGCAAAAGCTCATGAACACAGACCCCCTAATTCAGTATTTTCTATAACTGGGATTGGGGCTGCCACCTTGGGTATTTACAGAGTGTGCTCAGAGTATAAACATGAGGGTTTAAGGGCTGCTTAGGAGGCCAACTAGAACACAGCTGTTACCTCTTGACAGTCAATGTGCACCCTGGGGCGTCTCACTGATGAGCCTGCGCCCACCCATAAGGGTTCCTGCACGCTAAGCTTTCATTAGCAGCCTGGGGGATTAAGCTTAGGACACAGATGGTCAACAAATCGAGCATTTTACTGTCCGAATGGTGTTTCTCTCCAAGGAGTCCAAATTAACTTACCCTAACTCAATTCTTGGGCTTCCCTGGTGCCTCAGTCAGTAAAGATTCCGTTTGCAATGCTGGAGACCTGGGTTCAGTCCCTGGGTTGGGAAGGTCCCCTGGACGAGGGCATGGCAACCCACTCCAGTATTCTTGCCTAGAGAAAACCCATTGACAGAGGAGCTTGGTGGGCTACAGTTCATGTGGTTGCAAAGAGCAACTAAGTACAATTCCATTCTTACTCTTTGTCCTAATTCTTTTTTTCTTTTTTTGACAGGAAAGTAGGATTTGTTGGTGGGCATGAGTAAGGAGGGGAGAGTGCCAAGGCACTCATAAGTGTGGGGTCTGCTGTTTGTCCAGAGGGCTATGATTAGGGATATATTTGACCTCTGGGATGAGCCATGTTTTCAAATTCATCTGCATTAAACTTGAACTCAGCCTTGCAGAGGGCCTCAATCATGTGCTCCTTGTTCAATCACATATTTATATGTATATGTATACAGAAGTTCAGAGAAGACAATGGCAACCCACTCCAGTACTCTTGCCTGGAAAATCCCATGGGCAGAGGAACCTGGTAGGCTGGGGTCGTGAAGAGTTAGACACGACTGAAGTGACTTAGCAGCAGCAGCAACATACAAAAGTTTTTCTGCTACTCTTGATAAAGGCTTGAGAAAGAATATAAAAAAAAAAAAAAAGAGTGATGGAGAAATTGGAGAGCATAAACTTATTGACATGGGAGCACTGAATTTGAAATAGAAAAAGTGAAATAAACTAGATAAAAGTAAAAGATCATCACACAGTGCAGTTGTTTTTAAACATGACTGCTCATTAGAAACATATCTGGAGCTCTGGAGAAAATAAACAATACCTGAGCATTAGCATTTTTCAAAAAATTTCAAGATATTTCTGATATGCATCTGGATTTTAATAAATGATTACAGGCTTTTCTATTAGATCCTAGTTTTGGTGATATAGAGTTCTATAATTATTCTGTTGATCAATAATGATACAGTGGTATTAAGTGAGTAATAATTGCATAATCACAAGAGTTAGAGATGTTTGTCAGTTTTCACAATCAATAGCCAGACAAAAATTAAAAGACAATTGCAAGCCATAGGGGAACACGATTAACTTAACAATATAAAATAATTACGTACAATTATTTGGGGGGGGGGTCAAGCAGAGTGCTGTGGTAATTGTGGAAGTGCATACTTGTACATGTTTTTATCCACCCAGTCATTCTGTGTCTTTTGGCTGGTGTGTTTAATCCATTTACATTGTGTGTGTGTGTGTGTGTGTGTGTGTGTGTGTAGCAGAGTTTTATTAAAGTAAGAAAAGGGACAGAGAAAGTTTCTGACATAGGCATCAGAAAGGGGTTGGAGAATGCCCCCTTCACTAGTGTTAGCAAGGGAGTTATATACTTTTTAATTAATTATTACAATAAATCAAAAGAATGTCTTAAGGTTGTAAAGATCTTACTAGACCCACTCCCTTAATTTACATTTTAAGATAACAGGATTAGCCAGAAGGTTTTCAGGAAGGAGAAGCTGGCTCAAGCAGAATATATTGTTGTTATATAATCCTACATATAGTCATGTCCAACTCTTTGTGACCCCATGGACTGTAGCCCACCAGGCTCCTCCGTCCATGGGATTCTCCAGGCGAGAATACTGGAGTGGGTTGCCAGTTCCTGCTTCAGGGGATCTTCCCGACCCAGGGATCAAACCCAGGTCTCTGGCATTGCGGGCAGATGCTTTAACCTCTGAGCCACCAGGGAAGCCCAAATATTGAAGTGAAGTGGCTCAGTCGTGTCTGACTCTTTGTGACCCCATGAACTATACAGTCCATGGAATTCTCCAGGCAGAATACTGGAGTGGGTACCCTTTCCCTTCTCCAGGGGATCTTCCCACCCCAGGGATTGAACCCAGGTCTCCCACATTGCAGACAGATTCTTTACAAGCTCAGCCACAAGGGAAGCCCATATAATCCTTAGTAGGAATTTAAACTGAGTTGTTTGTTGTGTAATCATCAGTTCCTGGCTTAAAGAAGAAGAAAAAAAAAAAAGAAACGTTTTATGTGACTAAGACTAAGGAATGTAGAGGAAAAAAAAAAATTTGTTCTTTCCTCCTCCTTAAGAATTCCAGACCCCTAATTCCTCCTTGAGAGCCCCAGACCCCTCTCTTCTCGGGGACTCCCGGTAATCCATTTACATTTAAGGTAATTATTGATATATTATGATCCTACTACCATTTTCTAAATTGTTTTGGGTTTATTTTCTGTAGGTCTTTTCCTTCTCTTGTGTTTCCTGCCTAGAGAAATTCCTTTAGCATTTATTGAAAGCCAGTTTGATGGCGTTGAATTTTCTTGACTTTTGCTTGTCTGGAAAGCTTTTGATTTCTCCTTCAGATGTGAAGGAGAGTCTTGTCAGATAGGGTATTCTTGGTTGTGGGTTCTTCCGTTTCATCACTTTAAATATATTGTGCCATTCCCTTCTGGCTTGTAGAGTTTCTGTTGAGAAATCAGCTGATATCCTGATTGGGAGTTCCCTTGTATGTTATTTGTTGTTTTTCCCTTGTTTCTTTTAATATTTTATCTCTGCCTTTAATTTTTGTCAGTTTGATTACTATGTGTCTGGGTGTGTTCCTCCTTGGGTTTATGCTTCCTGGGACTCTGTGCTTCCTGGACTTGGTTAACTGTTTCCTTTCCCATTTTCTGGAAGTTTTCAGTTATTACCTCTTCAAATATTTTTCTCAGGTCCTTTCTCTCTCTCTTCTCCTTTTCGGACTCCTATCATGCAATTGTTGGTGGATTTAATGTTGTGGAGGTTTCTTAGGCTGTCTTCATTTCTTTTCATTCTTTTTTCTATATTCTCTTCTGTGGCAGTGATTTCCACTATTCTGTCCTCCAGTCGATTTATCCTTTCTTCTGCCTCATCTATTCTTCTATTGATTCCTTCTAGTGTATTATTCATCTCTGTTTGTTTGTTCTTTAGTTCTTCTAGGTCTTTGGTAAACATTTCTTGCATCTTCTTAATCTTTGCTGCCATTCTTTCCCTGAGATCCTGGTTTATCTTCACTATCATCATTTTTTTTCTGGAAGGTTGCCTGTCTCCATTTCATTTAACTGTTTTTCTGGGATTTTATCTTATCCCTTCATCTGGGACATCTTCTGCTTTTTCATCATGATTAACTTTCTATAATATGGTTTTTGTTTTAGCTGCTTCTTCTTGCTTCTTCTGTCTGCCCTCTTGATGGATCAGGCTAAGGAGGCTTGTTTAAGCTTCTTGATGGGAGGGACTGGTGGTGGGAAAAGCTGGGTCTTGCTCTGATAGGCAGGACCTTGTTCAGTAAAGCTTTAATCTAATTATCTGCTGATGGGTGGGATTGTTTCCCTTCCTGGTAGTTGTTTGGCCTGAGATGACCCAGCCCTAGGGTCTAAGGGCTCTATGGTAAGGTTAATGGTGACCTCCAAGGGGAAATTAGGGAAAACCACTAGACCATTCAAGTATGATCTACATTGAATCCCTTATGATTATACAGTGGAAGTGGCAAATAGATTTAAGGGATTAGATCTGACAGAGTGCCTGAAGAACTATGGACAGAGTTTTGTGACATTGTACAGGAGGCAGTGATCAAGGCCATCCCCAAGCAAAAGAAATGCATAAGGGTAAAATGGTTGTCTGAGGAGGCCTTACAAATAGCTGAGAAAAAAAGAGAAGTGAAAGGTAAAGGAGAAAAGGAAAGATATACCCATTTGAATGCAGAGTTCTGAAGAATAGCAAGGAGAGATAAGAAAGCCTTCCTCAGTGATCAATGCAAAGAAATAGTGGAAAACAATAGAATGGGAAAGATTAGAGACCTATTCAAGAAATTTAGAGATACCAAGGGAATATTTCATGCAAAGATGGGCACAGTAAAGGACAGAAATGGTATGGACCTAATAGAAGCAGAAGATACTAAGAAGAGGTGGCAAGAATACACTCTGGCAAGAAGAACTATACAAAAAAGATCTTCATGACTAAGATAACCACAATGGTATGATCACTCACCTTGAGCCAGACATCCTGGAATGCAAAGTCAAGCGGGCCTTATGAGGCATCACTAGTGGAGGTGATGGAATTCCAGTTGAGCTATTTCAAATCCTAAAAGATGATGCTGTGAAAGTGCTGCACTCAATATGCCAGCAAATTTGGAAAACTCACAAATTTTCCAAGAATTTGGAGGTGGCCACAGGACTGGAAAAGATCAATTTTCATTCCAGTCCCAAAGAAAGGCAATGCCAAAGAATGTTCAGACTACTGTCTAATTGCAGTCATCTCACATCATAGCAAAGTAATGCTCAAAATTCTTCAACAGTACATAAACTGTGAACTTCCAGAAGTTCAAGCTGAATTTAGAAAAGCCAGAGGAGCCAGAGATCAAATTGCCAACATCCGCTGGATCATCGAAAAAGCATGAGAGTTCCAGAAAAACATTTACTTCTTTATTGACTATGCCAAAGCCTTTGACTGTGTGGATAACCACAAACTGTGGAAAATTCTTAGAGAGATGGGAATACAAGACCACCTGACCTACCTCCTGAGAATTCGGTATTCAGGTTGAAAAGCAACAGTTAGAACTGAACATAGAACACTGGTTCCAAATAGGGAAAGGAGTACGTCAAGGCTGTATATTGTTACCCTGCTTATTTAGCTTATATGCAGAGTACATCATGCGAAATGGTGGGCTGGGTGTAGCACAAGCTGGAATCAAGATTGCTGGGAGAAATATCAATAGCCTGAGATATGCAGATGACACCACTCTTATGGCAGAAAGCGAAGAAGAACTAAAGAGCCTCTTGATGAAAGTGAAAGAGGAGAGTGACATATCTGGCTTAAAACTCAACATTCAAAAAACTAAGATCATGGCATCTGGTCCCATGCCATTTCATGGCAAATAGATGGGGAAACAATGGAAACAGTTTGAAAGACTTTATTTTTTGGGGCCCCTAAATCACTGCAGATGGTGACTACAGCCATGAAGTTAAAAGATGCTTGCTCCTTGGAAGAAAAGGTATGACCAACCTAGAGAGCATATTAAAAAACAGAGACATTACTTTGCTAACAAAGGTCTGTCTAGTCAAAGCTATGGTTTTTCCAGTAGTCATATATGGATGTGAGAGCTGGACTATAAAGAAAGCTGAGTGCTGAAGAATTGATGCTTTTGAACTGTGGTGTTGGAGAAGACCCTTGAGAGTCCCTTAGAGTCCAAGGAGATCCAACCAGTCCGTCATAAAGGAAATGAGTCCTGAATATTCATTGGAAGGACTAATGTTGAAGCTGAAGTTCCAATAGTTTGGCCACCTGATGCAAAGAACTGACTCCTTTGAAAAGACCCTTATGCTGGGAAAGATTGAAGGTGGAAGGAGAAAGAGACAACAGAGGATGTGGTGGTTGGATGGCATCACCGACTTGATGGACATTAGTTTGAGTAAGCTCCAGGAGCTGTTGATGGACAGGGAAGCCTGGTGAGATCACAAAGAGTCGGACATGACTGAGTGACTGAACTGACTGACCAAGAGGACTTAGGCCAAGCGGGACCTTCCAGTGCCCCATCCTTGTGGTGAGCCCCTGCCGACCCATGCCTCTGCAGGAGGCCCTCCAACACTAGCGGGTAGTTTTGGTTCTGTCTCCTGTGGGATCACTGCTCCTCTCCTCTGGGTTTTGGTGCACGCAAAATTTTGTTTATGCCTTCCAAGACTAGAGTCTGTTTCCCTCAGTCCTCTGGAAGGTCTATAATCAAATCTCTCTGGCCCTCAAGGCCAGATTCCCTTGGGATTCCCAGTCCTTTGTCAGATCCCCAGGCTGGGAAACCTGCTGTGGGGTTCGGAACCTTCATAATAGTGTGAGAACTTCTTTGGTATTATTCTTGTCCAGCCTGTAGGTCACCCATCCAGCAGGTGTGAGAGCTGATGTTGTCGTGATTGTGACCCACCTACCATCTCATTGAGATGGGAATCCGAGCTCTCGTTTGTGGAGCATGAACTTCACAAACATGCAAACACAGTAGCAAGTGAATAGGATTTATTAAAGAGAAGGAAAGTACAAAGCTCTCAGCATAGGCACTGAGAGGGGGTAAAGAGTCTCCCAAAGAGTGGGTATTACAGCAGTTTTATATCCTTACCAGTATTAATTTGTACATTTTTTTGTTGTCTCCTGTCCTTAAAATACATCATTTTTAACCAATTATTTTAAAGGTCACAATGTTTAATTTAACATCTTTATGACTTTTCTTGATCACCACCCTTTTTCATGCCCCTGGCCATTTTAAAATAGACTAGATGTATTGCCCACATCATCGAAAAGGCAAGAGAGTTCCAGAAAAACATATACTTCTGCTTTATTGCCTTTGACTGTGTGGATCACAACAAACTGTGGAAAATTCTTAAAGAAATGGGAATACCAGACTACCTGACCTACCTCTTGAGAAATCTGTATGCAGGTCAGGAAGCAACAGTTAGAATGGGACATGGAACAACAAACTGGTTCCAAATAGGCAAAGATGTAGGTCAAGGCTGTATATTGTCACCCTGCTTATTTAACTTATATGCAGAGTACATCATGAGAAATGGTGGGCTGGGTGAAGCACAAGCTGGAATCAAGATTGCTGGGAGAAATATCAATAAACTCAGATGTGCAGATGATACCACTCTTATGGCAGAAAGCAAAGAACTAAAGAGCCTCTTGATAAAAGTGAAAGAGGAGAGTGAAAAATGAAACTAGAACACTTTCTAACACCATACACAAAAATAAACTCAAAATGGATTAGAGATCTAAATGTAAGACCAGAAACTATAAAACTCCTAGAGGAGAGCATAGGCAAAACACTCTCCGACATAAATCACAGCAAGATCCTCGATGACCCACCTCCCAGAGTATTGGAAATAAAAACAAAAAGAAATAAATGGGACCTAATTAAACTTAAAAGCTTTTGCACAACAAAGGAAACTATAAGCAAGGTGAAAAGACAGCTTTCAGAATGGGAGAAAATAGTAGCAAATGAAGCAACTGACAAAGAATTAATCTCAAAAATATACAAGCAACTCCTGCAGCTCAATTCCAGAAAAATAAATGACCCAATTAAAAAATGGGCCAAAGGTCTAAACAGACATTTCTCCAAAGAAGACATACAGATGGCTCACAGACACATGAAAAGATGCTCAACATCACTCATTATTAGAGAAATGCAAATCAAAACCACAATGAGGTACCATTTCACACCAATCAGAATGGTTGCTATCCAAAAGTCTACAAGCAATAAATGCTGGAGAGGGTGTGGAGAAAAGGGAACCCTCTTACACTGTTGGTGGGCATGCAAACTAGTACAGCCACTATGGAGAACAGTGTGGAGATTCCTTAAAAAACTGGAAATAGAACTGCCATATGACCCAGCAATCCCACTCCTGAACATACACACCAAGGAAACCAGAATTGAAAGAGACAAGTGTACCCCAATGTTCATCGCAGCCCTGTTTATAATTGCCATGACATGGAAGCAACCTACATGCATATCAGCAGACGAGTGGATAAGGAAGCTGTGGTACATATACACAATGGAATACTACTCAGCAATTAAAAAGAATACATTTGAATCAGTTCTAATGAGGTGGATGAAACTGGAGCCTATTATACAGAGTGAAATAAGCCAGAAAGAAAAACACCAATACAGTATACTAATGCATATATATGAAATTTAGGAAGATGGTAACGATAACCCTATATGCAAGGCAGAAAAAGAGACACAGATGTATAGAACAGTCTTTTGGACTCTGTGGGAAAAGACAAGGGTGGGATAATCTGAGAGAATAGCATTGAAACATGTATATTATCAAGTGTGAAACAGATCGCCAGTCCAGGTTCGATGCATAAGACAAGTGCTCAGGGCTGGTGCACTGGGATGACCCAGAGGGATGGGATGGGGAGGGAGGTGGGAGGGGGGGAACACATGTAAATCCATGGATCGTTCATATCAATGTATGGCAAAAACCACTACAATATTGTAAAGTAATTAGCCTCCAACTAAAATAAATAAATTAAAAAAAAAAACAAAACTCAACATTCAAAACATGAAGATCCTGTCCCACCACTTCATGGCAAATAGATGGGGAAACTGGAAACAATGACAGACTGTTTTCTTGGGCTCCAAAATTACTGCAGATGGTGACTGCAGCCATGAAATTAAAAGACTCTTGCTCCTTGGAAGAAAAGTTATGACCAACCTAGAGAGCACATTTGCCAACAAAGGTCCATCTACTCAAGGCTATGGTTTTTCCAGTGGTCGTGTATGGATGTGAGAGTTGGACTATAAAGAAAGCTGAGTGCTGAAGAATTGATGCTTTTGAGCTGTGGTGTTGGAGAAGACTCTTGAGAGTCCCTTGGACTCCAAGGAGATCCAACCAGTCCGTCATAAAGGAAATGAGTCCTGAATATTCATTGGAAGGACTAATGTTGAAGCTGAAGTTCCAATACTTTGGCCACCTGATACAAAGAACTGACTCATTTGAAAAGACCCTGATGCTGGGAAAGATTGAAGGTGGGAGGAGAAGGGGATGGCAGAGGATGAGATGGTTGGATGGCATCACCGACTCAATGGACGTGAGTTTTAGTAAACTCTGGGAATTGGTGATGGACAGGGAGGCCTGGTGTGCTGCAGTTCATAAGGTCGCTAAGAGCTGGAAAGGACTGAGAGACTGAACTGAACTGAATGGCCTTAAGATTAATGATCACGGGTTGTTTTTTGCCTCAGGCAAATGGAAGTTAATTACTGCGCTTCCCTGGATCCCACTGCTGATAATTTATCAGACCAAGGACACATTCCAGGAAGTTGGGACAACAGGTATAGCTTCAGGCTAATGGAGTGAGATGTTTATTGAAAACAGAACCATGGTCTCAGAGTCCTTCACTGACTGCCTAGCAATTTCTGTCTCATTCCTGTGGCTTCTTCTTTGTCTTTGGACATGGTGTATCTTATTTTGGTGGGTTCCAGTGTCCTCCTATTACCGAAAGGTATGAGTTGGGAACCTGGCTGCTTGCCATTCAAAAGTCAGTAAATGGGCCAGGTTGGTGGAAAGGAAAGTTTGGTTTATTCCAGATGTTGGCAACTGGGGTGGGTGGGTGGCAGACATCTGTACACTAACTACCGTCCTCCCCCCCGCCCCCCCCACCCCACCTCCCTGCCACAGGCAGAGGGTGACAGCTTTTATGGACAAAGTGTGTGTCTGGGAAACATGCAGAAGCAGTACAGTCATTCCTAACAGTCATCTTCAAAATGGTCATCAGTTTTCTGACTAGCATCATCTTGATTGTTTTAGGTATAGTTAATCTTCAGTTCCTGGGTGCGCTTGTTCCCATTTCTTTGCGTCAGTTCTCTGAATTGTGGCAGCTCATGTCCTGGGTAGTCTGGTCATCATGTGGTTAACTTCCTGGTATTTTGGTACATCTATAAGACAGCTCACAGGATATGGCTCAGAATATTATCTATAGCCCTTGAGAAAGAACTGAAGGTCCTTGACTATGCTTAATGACTACATTATTATTATTTAGTTTCCTTAGACTGTTTTCCTTTGTTTCAGCATTTCTCACTTCTCTGATTAAACTTATTTTTTGATTAAAGTTTCCCACAGGCAAGAGGCAGGCAGAGGACGTGGTGCAGGGTGAGTCAAGGACCATATGGTCCTGCTCTGCTTTACTGCTGTTGATAATTGTTCAACAACTAGTTGTAATTTTGGTGCTCTTGGAGGAGGAGATGAGCACATATCCTTCTCCTCCACCATCTTGAACTGGAAGTCTCGAGTTATTCTTTATAAAGCACTTGAAAACAGTGCTTATCGATAAATAACCCAGAGATATGAAAGTTTGGACAGCAAGTAAATGGTAGGTGGGAAATGAAGTTAGAAAGGTAGTTGGGGAACAGTTTGTAGAAGTGTTTGAATATCTTAATTTTTATTGAAGTGTATTTGACTTACATTATTATATTGGTTTTAGGGGTACAATATAGTGATTCAATATTTTTATACTTTATAGAATGATTACCACTATAAGTCTAGTTACCATCTGTCACCATACAAAGTTATTATAATTTTATTGACTGTATTCTCAATGCTCTACATGACATCTTAGTGCTTATTTATTTTGTAACTGAAAGTTTGTACCTCTTAATCTCCCTCACCTGTTGTACTCATTCCTCCTCCCCACTCCCCCTGGCAATCACCAGTTTTTTCTCTGTATCTATAAGTCTGTTTCTTTTTTGTTATGTTTGTTCACTTGTTTTGTTTTTTAGATTCAAAAGTGAGATCATACGGTATTTGTCTTTCTGTGTCTGACTTATTTCACTTAGCATAATACCCTCTATACCCATCAGTATTGTTGTAAATGGCAAGATTTCATTCTTTTTTATGGCTGAGTAATACATACATACATACATACACACACACACACACACAAACACACACACGTATATTTATCTCTTTTATCCATTCATCTGTTGATGGACACTTAGATTGCTTCCATATCTTGACTGTTGTAAATAATGCTCTAGTGAACACAGGAGTGCAGGTATCTTTTTGAATTAGTGCTTTTGTTTTCCTTAGAAAAATACCCAGAAGTGGAATTTCGGGATTGTATGGTAGTTCTATTTTTAATTTTTTGAGGGCCCTCCTCCATACTGTTTTCCAAAGAGTTGTACTAGTTTACAATCCCACCGACAGTGCATGAGGGCTCACTTTTCTCTACTTCTTAACACTTGTTATTTCTTGTCTTTTTGATGGTAGCCATTCTGACGGGTGTGAGGTGATATCTCACTGTAGTTTTGGTTTGCATTTCCCTGATGATGAGTGTTTCTGAGCATCTTTTCATGTCATGCCACTCCCTTCTGGCCTGAAAACATTTATTGAAAAGTCAGCTCATGGTTTTATGTGAGTTCCCTGTACCTAACTAGTTGCTTACCTCTTGCTGCTTTTAAGATTCTCTTGTTATCTTGAATGTTTTTCATTTTTAAGTATAACGTGTCTTGGCGTGGAACTCTTTGGAGTCGTCTTGTTTAGGACACTCTCTACTTCCTGGACTTGGATGTCTGCTTTCTTTCCCAGGCTAGGGAAGGTTTCAACTTTTATTTCTTCTAATAAATTCTCTTCCCCTTTCTGTCTCTTCTTCTGGGATCTTTATAATGTGAATGTTAGTATATTTGATCTTGTCCCAGAGATCTCTTAAACTTCCCTCACTTAAAAATTAAAAAAAATTTTTTATTATTTTTTGGTTGTGCTGGGTCTTTGTTGCTGCATGGCCTTTTCTCTAGTTTCGGTGAGCAGGCACTACTCTCGGGTCGTGGTGCATGGGCTTCTCATTGCAGTGGCTTCACTTGTTGCTGAGCACTGGCTCTTAAGACGGGCAGACTTCAGTAGTTGTGTTTTCTGGTCTCTAGAGCACAGGCTCAATATTTGTGGCACCTGGGCTTAGTTGTTCCTTGGCATGTGGGATCTTCCCAGACCAGGGGTTGAACCCACATCTCTTGTATTGGCAGGCAGATTCTTTACCACTGAGCCACCAGGGAAGCCCTGCCCTCACTTTTAAAAACTCATTCTTCTTTTCACCTTGGGTGATTTCCATTACCCTGTCTTCCGGTTCACTAATCCATTCATCTGAATTATCTAACCTACTGGTGATTCCTTCTAGTGTAGCAGTCCCCGACCTTTACGGCACCAGGAACTGGTTTCATGGAAGAAAGTTTTCTGTTGACTGCGTCGGGGGAATGGTTCAGGCAGTAATGTGAGTGATGGGGAACGGTAGATGAAGTTTCATTAGATCGCCTGCCGCTCACCTCCTGCTGTGCAGTTCAGTTCCTAATGAACTGTGGATCAGTACTAGTCCATAATCTGGAGAGTTGGGGACCCCTGTTCTAGAATATATTTTATTTCAGTTGTTGTATTCTCCAGATCTGTTTGGCTTTCCTTTATATTTTATAACTCTTTGTTAAATTTCTCAATGTATTCATGTATTCTCCTGAGTTTGTGGAGCATCTTTATCATCATGACCTTGAATTCTTCATTGGGTAGATTGTGTATCTCCACTTCATTCTTTTGGGGTTTGATCTTGTTTCTTCATTTGAAACTTATTTCTCTGTCTTCCTCATTTTGTCTAATTCTCTGTTTATTTCTTGTATTAGGTAGGTCAGGTTTTGTTTCCAGATCTTGGAGAAGTGGCATTACGTAGGACACGTCCATGGAGCCTAGCACCGAACTCCACCCTGGTCACCAGAGCTATATGCTCTAGGGTGCCAGCTATGTGGGCTGAGTGGGCCTTTCTGTGTGGCTGGGCTGGCTGCTATGAGTGTGCTGGTAGGTGTGGGTGGCCCTGCCTCATGTGGTAGATGCCAGCCCCCTGGTGATCAGGGGCAAGTCCTGGAATAACTGGCTGTGGGGCTCAGGGCTTGTGGCAACTCACCCATATGCAAGTATGCAAGCCCTACTGGCCTTCAGAGTCAGATGTTCTGGGAACTCATCTTCATGGTACATGACCCCTGGGCTGGGAGCCCTGAGGTGGGGCTCAGACCCCTTCTTCCTTGGGGAGAACCTCTGCAGTTGTTACTATCCTCTTGTTTGTGGTTCACTCACCCAGTGCCCTCAATCTCTTTACCTAGCTTATCGTTTCTTCTTTATATCTTTAGCTGTGGAAAATATTTTCTGCTAGTGTTCAGGTCATTCCTGTAGATAGTTACTCCTGTAAATAGTTGTAATTTTGGTGTGTCTGTGGGAGGAGGTGAGCTGGGATCTTCCTACTTTACCACATTGCCCATACCTACTTGAATATCTTATTAAGGAATTTGGAATTAGCCCACAAGGAACACAGAACATCCCTTCCTGGAAGCCTGAAGCTCAGTGGTGGCTGCCCCTTGTAACAGGGCATGAACTCCCCATTTTGCCACAGTCCCTAGCGCTCCCTATGCCAACACTCCCTGCAGTGGTTCTCAGTCAGTCAGTCTGAAGATCTGCATTTCTAATGAGTTTCCAGTTGATGCTGATGCTGCCAGCCAGCAACCACACTTGAGAACCACAGCCCAGTTGTATCTTTTTAAATATTTATTTGGCTACACCGGGTCTTAGTGGTAGCACATAGGATCTTTGATCTTTGCTGCAGCATGCGGAATCTACTTCCCTGGCCAGGGTTTGAACCTGGGCCCCCTGCATTGGGAGCACGGAGTCTTAGCCCCTGGACCACCAGGGTAGTCCCTGCCCAGTTACATCTTGGACACTAGGTTAGGGAATTAGTTGCCACTTATCATGGCTGAGACAGTAAAGCATCTGCCTACAATGTGGGAGACCCGGGTTCGATCCCTGGGTCATGAAGATCCTCTGGAGAAGGAAATGGCAACCCACTCCAGTACTGTTGCCTGGAAAATCCCATGGACGGAGGAGCATGGTAGGCTACAGTTCATGGGGTCGCAATGAATTGGACACAACTGAGTGACTTCACTTCACTTCATCATCAAACTTATGGTTTTTCTTATATGCCTGGCATGTTTCCTACGTTTAACACTACTTTCCTGGTCCTGATGAAAGTTAGATTTGCTATTTCTAGTGTAATCAATTTTTTTTTTTAAGTTGCTCAATCGTATTTGACTCTTTGCGACCCCATGGACTTTAGAGTCCATGGAATTCTCCAGGCCAGAATACTGGAGTGGGTAGCCTTTCCCTTCTCCAGGAATCTTCCCAGCCCAGGGATTGAACTCAGGTCTCCTGCATTGCAGGTGGATTCTTTACCAGCTGAGCCACAAGGGAAGCCCAAGAATACTGGGGTGGGTAGCCTATCCCTTCTCCAGTGGTTCTTCCTGACCCAGGAATCGAATCAGGGTCTCTTGTATTGCAGGCGGATTCTTTACCAACTGAGCTATTAGGGAAGCCAGTATAATCAATATTGGAAGGTAAATCTAAAGATATCAAGAGACAGGTCTGTGAAAAACAGATTTGGGAGTGGCTGAGGCTTATGGTAGCTGAAGCTAAGGGTATGTGTGAGCTCATCCCCAGGGAGCATGTGCCAGGAGTGACGGGTGGGGGGTGAACAGCAGACTGTCACGGGGGCACTGAACACCCTGCCTTAAAGGAAGGGCAAGAGGATAGTAACTGTTCAAGGGAGAGGCATTCAAAGAGGTGGGAGGCAAGCCGAGAGAGTGGCTGATGGAACATTCTTGGCCTTATTATTAGAGAGGGGCTATGGGCAGACATCTGAGGCCAAAGCTTAAATAGTTAAACAGCAAGTTCTCAGGTGAGCTCCTGGTCTGTGGGAGGACAGGAAGCAGGAGTCCTGTTACCCTTGCCCACAGCACGCCTGGTAACCTGCTGTTGCTCCAAGGCACGGCTTGTTGTGGCAATTGTCTCTGACGCTCTGATGACAAGGTTGCAGCCAGCAGCTGAGCATGGTGAGTGTCATGTCACCTGCCTTCTTTTTTTAAAAAGAAATGTGCTAATCTCACGGCCATGGTTAGTATGCTTGTGGCCAGATGGTTTTTTTTCTGGAGTTTGTGTTGAGGAGTATCTGAGAAAGGGAAGCATGGGAGCTGAAATGGAAAAGGTGGGTCAGTGGCATCCAGTGGCAGCTACAAGACCAGGCTACGGGTTTGCACTGGGTACTGTGGCAGCCAGGAGCTGTGCTAAGCTGCCGGGGGCGGGGGAGGGTGTGGATGGGGACAGCTGTGTGGTCAATGCATCTCGGTGGCCCCAGTGCCTGGCACCAGGCCTGGCCAAGGTAGGCATGCTCTAAACGGGGGGAGGTTGAGTGAATGAATGGATGAATTTGATGGATAAGGAGTGGTGATCTGATCAAAGCAAAATTGATGTAGGGTGGTTCAAAATCCACAAGCTTTGGAACCTGTGTGTGTGTGTGTGTGTGTGTTCAGTCATGTCTTACTCTTTGCAACCCCATGAATTGTAGTCTACCAGGCTCCTTTGTCCATGGAATTTTCCAGGGAAGAATACTGGAGTGGGTTGCCATTTCTTTCTCCAGGAGATCTTCCCTACCAGGAATCAAACCCATGTCTCCTGCATTGCGGGTGGATTCTTTACCACTAAACTATCTGGGAAGCTCCAATATATGTGTGTGTGTGTGTATATATATACATATGTGAGATACACATACATATGTGAGATACACGTATGTGAGATACACATATCTCCTTTATTTTTGCAAACTATTATTAAATTTCATGTTAATATATTATTTAGACAGAAATGCATATATATGTGTATATAATTATATGTTATCAATATATTATTATAATTATTGTATTATAATTATATTAATAATATTAATATATATTATTCTCTATCAGTACATAAAAAGCTGCCTTCTTCTTATCAATAGCTGCATAGTATTTCATTGTATAGAGATACCTTACTTTGTACTTTCTTGTAATTTTCTTGTACTTTACTTACAAATAATACTGCAATGACAGTTTTTGCACAAGCACCTTTGCACGCCTGTATGAGTTTATCTGTGGAATAAATTATAATTCTTAGTAGTGGAATGTTCATTTTAAATTCCAGTTGCTATTGTCAAATTACAAAGAGAACAATTTCTTTGTCTAACAAGAAAGTGGTGAGTAGAATCTGAGTCTTAAAAAAAAAAAAAAGAATCTGAGTCTTTTAACAACAAACTGGAGCTGTTTTCTAAACCATAAGGATTGGAAAAGAGACCATCATGGACAGAACAAGATCTCTGTGCAGAGACCCAACTGCTGTCTTGAGCGCCACCCTGTGGCAGAGCTGGACATCATTTCACTCACATCCCACTAAAGAAAACATGGTCATATGTGTCCAGCTTACAGCAGGGGAAACTGGGAACTGTAGCCCATCCTGTCCATTAAATTTTGCAGTTACTGAAGGAGAACCATGTAATGTCCACTGTTAAGTGGCTCTGCCTCCCAGGGCAGAGTCACTGGACTTAATCCTGAGATCAGTATAGGGTTACAGAAAGACTGCCTGATGCATTTGACAGCTCTCTCCTGACCCAGCCCTCTGACAGGCACTGTTGCAGGGCACTTGGGCATGGTGGGGAGTACACTGAGGACCTACTGTGTGTCAGGCCCTGGGCTGGGTGTTTCTCCTGCCTCATTCCTAACCACAGGCCTGCAGAGGAGGCACCGTGATTCCCAGTACACACGGAGGCTTAATGATACAAAGGATCTTGCTCAAGGCTGAGGATCTGAAGCCGTACTTGTGTGTTATACAGCCCACACCCTTGCCTTGGCCATGTCACGCACACCGTGCATCCTAAGGCTCCTGCGGTCCAGTGTGGTACGTGCGGCCACATGCAGCAGGCCTAACTTCGGCTCTCTTCTCATTTTCCAGGCCCTCTCTCAGCTCCTGTGCCTGTTGCCGTGGCCTTGGTGGCACCCTTCCCCGGTGGCCAGCCCAGGGCTTCCCCCACCCATGCAGTCTCCCACCAGCACTGCCCAGGGCCTCAGCGGCCCCCTCTTTGGGGCCTACACTCTCCCCACCTTTAAGTTCCAGCCTCGCCGTGAGAGTGTGGACTGGAGGCGCATCAGTGCCCTGGATGTGGACCGCGTGGCACGGGAGCTGGACGTGGCCGCCCTGCAGGAGAACATCGCCGGCGTCACTTTCTGCAACCTGGACCGGGAGGTGTGCGGCCGCTGCGGGCAGCCCGTGGACCCAGCGCTGCTCAAGGTGCTGCGGCTGGCGCAGCTCAGCATCGAGTACCTGCTGCACTGCCAGGACTGCCTGAGCGCCAGCGTGGCCCAGCTGGAGGCGCGGCTGCAGGCCAGCCTGGGCCAGCAGGAGCGCGGCCAGCAGGAGCTGGGCCGCCAGGCCGACGAGCTCAAGGGCGTGCGGGAGGAGAGCCGGCGGCGGCGCAAGATGATCAGCGCTCTGCAGCAGCTGCTCCTGCAGACGGGCGCCCACAGCTACCACTCCGTGAGCGCCGCTGCGGGCGGGGCCCCTGGGAGGGCTGTGCGCCCGGCCAGTGGCCACCTCTGGGGCACTGCCGCCTGGCCCCGAGGCAGCTGTGGCCATTCTCGCTGGGGCTGGGAGCAGACTTTAGAGATGCCGTTCATCACCCCCTGGTGTCTGGTTAGGTCTACAGTGCGTGTGTCGTGTGGCAGGTGTGCATGAGTTCAGAGTATAGGTGTCTTATGTGTTATGTCTCATGTGTGCATGTGTGAACATATGCAGGGTGTGTGTGAGTTTTACAGATGGTGGGTAAACATACCTAAGGTGTGTATATGATTGCTTGGAGGGTTTTGTCTGTGAATGGTGTGTGCATGTGTGTATGTAGAGTGTGTGGCATGTAACATGTGCTTATGTAAAATGTGCATGTAAAGATATACTTTTGTCACATGTGTGGATGTATGAAGGGTGTGTATGTGTGTAGAGGCCCAAGTGTGTATGTGTGAAGGCTTTGTGTGTGTGTAGAGGTGTGATGTGATAAATGTGTATAAGAGATGTGTGAGGGTATGTGTGAAATCAGTGTGTGAGGGTATGTGTGAAATCAGCGTGTGGCAAGGAACTGGTGAAGACAAGACTGTCTGGAAAAGTGACCCCATTAGTCAACCAAGTAACAGTTCATCACCCAAAGTGGCATTTGAGCATTTGCATCTCTTTCCATGAAAGTGTAGATTGGGATCAGTTGCCCTTTAATGAATTGTTGGTGGCTAGACCCTCTGTCAGGCTCTGAGGATGAAAGGCACCAATCATGCTGGTTCAGATTTTTCAGCAATCCACAGTGTAAGGGAGATTAGACAGAAGGAATCACTAAGATATGATGTTAGTGACTAGAATGGTAATTGATACAATTAATGTAATGTTAATTATTATAAAAGGGTCAGACCTTTTCCAGTAGTAAATTACAAAACAGCAGTTTAACTTGGCTTAGGCCAATAAGGAATTTATTGGTTAATTTAACTGAAAAATCCAGGATTATGGTGGACTCAGATAATGGCACCAGAGTCTAGTTTCTCTCTCTGCAGCTCTTGGCAATTCTTTGTCAGTGTGGATTCCATTCTCAGAAAGAATATGTCTGTGTGGAAGCAAGTTGGGCCACTGCAATGCCAGTATTTCGTTTTCCCAGGTTCAGAGCTGGCATGGCAGAGAGCCGTGTTTAGTGCCTGGTTTGTGAATGTGCTGCTTGGGGTGGGAAAGGGGAAGCAGGGAAGGGGAGGAGGAGGGGAAAATTGTGAGAAATATCAAATATATACAAAAGTAGAGAATAATATAACAAACCTTCATCTGCATACTACCCAGCCCAATAGTTTTCAACTCATGGCCAATGTTGTTGCATTCGTTCCCCTACATACTTTCCCCTACCCCTGGATTATTTTGAAGTGTATCAGTCATATGAGTTTATCTGTAAATATTTCACTTTGTATCTCTGAAAGGCAAGGACTCGCACTTTTAAACATAAGCGTAATACCATTATCATGCCCTGAAAAACCAACAAAAATTCCTTAGTATCATCAAATGCCTAGTTGTTGTTCATAGCTCCCTACAGCACTGGTAGTGTTTTAAAGCTCAGAAAATAAATATTTTGAAGGGGCTGTATAAAAAATATATATGTGTATATAATGGCTCAGTGGTAAAGAATCCACCAGCAATGCAGGAGATGCAGGTTCGACCCCTGGGTTGGGAAGATTTCCTGGAGAAGGAAGTGGCAGCCCACTACAGTATTCTTGTCTGGAAAATCCCATGGACAGAGGAACCTGGGGGGCGACAGCTCATAGGGTCGCAAAAGAGTTGGACATGACTTAGCAACTTATATATATATGATTCGCATCACTACCTTACTTTGTAAATCAAACTCTTCATTTGTGAAGCAGCCCAGGGTTCCCAAGGAATGGGAGTGTTGATAGAGGGAGAATCATCCCAGGATGACTCAGGGGAGCTGACCCTGCACTTCCCGCTGCTTCCCTCTGTGTAGTGCCACCTGTGTGACAAGACCTTCATGAACGCCACCTTTCTCCGGGGCCACGTCCAGCGCAGGCACGCGGGCATGGTGGAAGGCGGTGAGTGGAAGGGCCTGGGCTTCTCTAGAAGGCTGGGAGGTAAGGGCCCTTCAGAGTCACTCAGTCTGTCCCACTCACAGTCAAGGACACTGAGACTCAGAGAGGAAACACTGACCATGGTCACATGATACAAGGGGCAGAACAAGGACTGGAAGCCACCTGTCTGGCTCCCAGCCCAGTTCAGCAGGTGGAGGACGTGTACAAAGCCCAGAGCCTCATCATCCAGTTGAGGAGCTGGTGAGCCCACCAGCCACATGGAGGGATCCCACAGGGGGTTAGGGACGTTTCTGGCCACATGTTTGGAGAAAAAGGTCTGGGAGTCAGACAGGTAGGTTCCAGTCCTCACTCTGTCCCCTTCTACTATGTGGCCATGGTTAGGGTGGTTTCCCTCCCTGAGTCTCAGCGTCCTTGGCCGTGACTGGGGCAGTTAGACACAGTGACTTGGATGGGCCCTTACCTCCCAGCCTGCTGAGAACTGGTGCTGACTATGAGTAAGCCTAACTGGGCCTAAGGAGCAGTCAGACCAGTTCTTTGACTTTTTAATGTACATGAATTCATTATGATTTAATCACTGTAGTGTTACTGTTTCAAATTCTAAAACAAGTAGCAAGGCTATATGTTTTCCCCTTTAAGGGATTTTTTGAGGTTCAAGAAGAATTAGCTGTTAATGCAAATATATTATAAAATGTAGTATGAATTAAATACAAAATCTCATTGAATAAAACATTTTTCCCTTTATTTTAATTTCCTTTTGAAAGAACAGAGTTTTAAAATAGCACTATTTACCTAGTTACTATGCATTTATTATATATCTGATTCTTCTTGGTTCTACGTTGGAGGCAACTAAAGAAAATATATTTTTATTTATTAAATACTTTTTTTCTGGAAAAAATATATGTTTTTGAAGAGATAGTTGTACACTCATTTTCATAGGAGCATTATTCACAGTAACTAAAGGTGTAGAAGCAATCCAAATGTCCACTGACAGATGAATGAATAAGCAAAATGTGATATATATATATATATAGAGAGAGAGAGAGAGAGAGAGAGAGATACAAAGAAATATTTTTCAACCTTGAAAGGTCATTCTGCAATTTGCTACAACAGGTTGTTTTTTCTAAGTGAACTGTCAGTTAAAAAATGATAGATACCATATGATTTCACTTATATGAGGTACAAAGAATAGCAAAATGCATAGAAACAGAAAGTAGAATGGAGGTTGCTAGGGGCTGGAGGAAGAGGGGATGGGAAGTTAGTGTTTAGTGAGGACAGAGATTCTGTTTTACAAGATGAAGAATGTCCTGAAGATGGGTAGTGGTGATGGTTGAACAACATTATGAATGTATTTAATCCTACCGAACTGTACATTTAAAAATGGCTAAGATGGTAAATTTTATGTTAGGTATATTTACCACAGTAAAAAATTGGAAAATACATGCCTTTGATATAGAAAATTTAAATGCAGAAAGGTAGAAAAGAGAAAATAAAAACCATGGATGATATCATCTGCAGCTAATATGTTGGTGTGTCCGTGGTCATTATTTTTTGTGTATGAATATTATCACATAGGATGCAGTTTTGATACTGCTTATTTTCAATTAATAATATATCATATTTTCCAAAGTCATTAAATCATCTTTGAAAACATGGTTTTTTAATGGCTGAATAGTATTTCATCATGTGCTGATCATAATTTATTTCACAATTGAATTATTTCTTAATTTATTTGGATAACTAAAACATTCCCCAGTTATAAATCACATGGTGGTAACATTCTTGTGCATAAATCCTTGTGCATGTTCCTTATTACTTCCTTAATATACAGTGCTGGGAAAATATGGAGAGGAAAAATATATTCTTAAGTAAATCCCATGGACAGAGGAGCCTGGCAGGCTACAGTCCTTGGGGCCACAAAAGAGTTGGACGTGACTTAGCAACTAAAACAACAACAATGAAGACAACTTTGGCTGTATTAGTGTTCATTAATTTATTATCAGGCAGCTGACTTCTCAGATACTGCAGTTCTCCCATTCCAGACTCACCTCAGATCACTTTATTTTTATTACTTTATGTTTTTGGCAGTGCTGCATAGCATGCCGAATCTTAGTTCTCTGACCAGGGTTTGAACCTGGGCCCCTGGCAGTAGAATCTTAACCCCGAATCTTAATCACTGGATTTCCAGGGAGGTCCCTCAAATCACTTTATTAATCCAAATTAATTTTTACTGCATCTAAAAGTTGCTTGTTTCTAAAAAGCCCCATTTGAGAAAAGCCATATATCTTTTCAAAAAAAAGCTTGAAGTTTTAATAAAAGTACCATCTAATAATCCCTAAATGTACTTTGAAAAGGAACAGATGTTCAAGTACAATTGGTGTCTTTTTCAATAACCTTTAATTCTTAGTTTATCAGTAGGTGGTTTAGTTAGAATATTCTTCTATAATTCAAGTTTTCTTCATAGTGCACAGTGCCTTTTTTTATTTGAAATTTATTTATTTATTTTTATTTGAAATTTAAAACTACATATTTGAACTGTACTACATTACTGAAAAGAATGAACTTAAAACTACAATTCTTATCATTACTTTAAATTCCCCTCTTCATATTAATAATCAGTGTGTTCATACTATTTGGTATCCTGATTCTGTTACTCTACAAGTTTTGCATTCATATTTCCCATTTGTAAGTACTTTCAAAATAGTTATTTTAGGGACTTCCTTGGTGGTCCAGTGGTTAAGACTCCAAGCTCCCAATACAAGGGGCCCAGATTTGATTCCTGGTCAGGGAACTAGATCCCACATACTGCAACCAAAGATCTGGTACAGCCAAGTAAATAAACAAAAATAAATACATATTTACAAAATAGTTATTTTAAATAACAACTATAGTTCACATGTATCGAGCTGTCTGCCAGGTGCTACACTAGGCACTTTGCATTATCACATTTCATCCTCACAATGACCCTCTGGGTTCGGTTCAGTTTAGTTCAGTTGCTCATTCATGTCCAACTCTTTGCAACCACATGGACTGTAGCATGTCAGGCTTCCCTGTCCATCACCAATTCCCAGAGCTTGCTCAAACTCATATCCATCAAGTTGGTGATGCCATCCAACCATCTTATCCTCTGTCGTCCCCTTCTCCTCCTGCCGTCTCCTCATGCCCCTCTGGGTTAGGTGCTGTTATTGCTTCCATTTTCCACTTTGGAGAAACAGAGGGTCAGGGAGGTTACGTCATTTGCCCAGAGGCAGTGTACAATGTAAGTGGCAAAGCTGGTCTCAGACTGAGGTGGGACTGCACACAAGAACTGTACGCACCAGTGACTCTGACTCATGCTGGTCACCCTCGCTTTGCGTGGATCCCACAGGAAAGCAGAGGAAGCAGGAGCAGCCAGTGGAGGAGGTGTTAGAAGAGCTACGGGCCAAACTGAAGTGGACCCAAGGGGAGCTGGAAGCCCAGAGGGAGGCGGAGAGGCAGCGGCAGCTCCAGGTGGGCGTGGAGGAGAAATGGCAGGGGATTCGGTCATGGACTGGCCAGGAGACCCGTAATGTGCTCAGATCCCACAGAGTCGACATTCTGGCAGTTTCCCAGAGCTGAGACTCAGGGCTAGGATGGTGTCTTCCTGGATGTGCCAAGTGGTTTTACGTAGTCTGGGAAGGAAAATTCAGTTATTTGACCAGAACTGTGTGGCCAAAAGAGAACTACAGCTTTCTGTGTTCGCACCCCCTGAGGGCATTTGAACCTGAATTTTAACTTCTTACAATATACTGTTAGCTTTTGGAGGACAAAGACTGGGTAAACTCCAGAAGGCAGCTCAGAGGAGGTATTCAGTAAATATTTGTAGAATGAAAATACATACACTTGCGTCACGCCTTCCGTCATTTGTTCATTCATTACTCCTTGCCAGGCATCATGAAGAATATAAAGAGAGAAGAGATGGGATCCCCATCCTTTACAGTTCAGATAAGACTAATTCCACTCCCAGTCCAAACACTGGGGACTGGGGGATAAATGTTCTTTGGGTCTCCATAGTGACTTGCACGGAAAAGGGGCCCTGGCAGTTTCTTGGTAAATATTTGTCATAGCGTGGAATTAATGATTCTCTTGTTCTTGCTTTTCTTTGTAGGAAGCAGAGGTCATTCGCCAGAGGGAAGCAGAAGCTAAGAAAGAATTTGATGAATGGAAAGAAAAAGAGCAGGCCAAGCTATATGGGGAAATAGACAAGCTCAAAAAATTATTTTGGGATGAATTTAAAAGTGTTGCCAACCAGAACTCTACCTTAGAGGAGGTACCCAACCTAAAAGACTTCTCAGAGTTCTTTAGCTGAAAACCTGCTTATTTGTTCACAAAATTTATTTCTTTGTACTAATTCTATGAGTTCAGACACAAGAGGGCAGTGGCTGGTATTGAACCCCTGCTCCATCACATATTGACTGTGTGATCTTGGGCATGTTACTTAACCTTCTTTTGCCTCAGTTTCCTTTCTGTAAGATAGGTTTCTGAAAGGGTTAAATTAGCACACCGACAATACCTAACATTATCTGGCATATATTATAGTAAGAGCTCCAGAGATGTTATGCTAATTTTTGCAAAGGGCTTCACTGGACAAGAAATGAGGCAAAATGTTAAATGGATGCATTTTTCTTCTAACAAGTATTTGCTGAGCACTCCTTACAAGCAGGCACTCTACTGGGGCCTGTGGAATCACAGAGTAACTAATATTTACTGAAACATTTCCAGCCCCTGTACAGAGTTCTTTATATACACTAGCTTTTAATTCTCATAACAAACAAACAACTAATATTCTAAAGGTAGGCATGTCATTAGTTTGTTAATTTCTTTAAAAAATTATTTATTTGATAAATATTTAATGTAAACATTTATTTATTAAGATTTATCAGATCTTAGTTGCAGCACCGAGAGATCTTTTGTTGTGGTGCAGATTCTCTAGTTGCAGCATGCAGGCTTAGTTGCTCTGCAGCCTATGGGATCTTAGTTCCCCAACCAGGGATTGAACCTGTGTACCCTGCATTGCAAGGTGGATTCTTAACCACTGAACTACCAGGGAAGTCCCTAAGTTCACTTTTAAAAATATTTAAAAAATTTGTTTATTTTTGGCTGTGCTGAGTCTTCATGGCTGTGTGTGGGCTTTCTCTAGTTGTGGCGAGCAGGGGCTACTCTTAGTTGCCATGTGCAGGCTTCTCATCGTGGAGGTTTCTCTTGTGGAGCACGCGCTCTAGGGCATTCGAGCTTCAGTAGCTTGGGCACACAGATTCAGTAGTTGTGATGCAGGGGCTTAGTTGCTCCTTGACATGTGGAGTCTTCCTGGACCAGGGACTGAACTCGTGTCCCCTGCATTGGCAGTGGATTCTTATCCACTGTATCACCAGGGAAATCCTCCCTAATTTATTTTTTAAAGGAATTCCCTGGTGGTCCAGTGGTTAAGGCTTCCATTGTACAGGGTGCATGTTTGATCCCTGATTGGGTATCTTACATGCCGCACAGTGAGTCCAAAAGGTAAAAAATAAAGTGCTTTTTTTTTTTTAAGAAAAACTATTATCATTCCTCCTTTTCAAGCAGAGACATTGAGGCCACATAACATGCCCAAGGTCACACGGCTGTTTTAAGATGTAGAGCTGGGATTTAAACCCAGCTCCTTATAAGCTCCTGCTCCTCTACTGGATATATTATCAAATTTATTCACGAAAAGCTTATTAAAATTATCCCTGGACTGTATCTTCCCATATAAACCCGTGTAACTAAAACTGTATCAAGGAAACGTTTTGAAAAGTATTTTCAGAATGTTGTTATGTTTTAGTCACTCAGTCATGTCTGACTCTGGGATCCCATGGACTGTAGCCTGCCAGGCTCCTCTGTCATGGAATTTTCCCAGGCACGAATACTGGAGTGGGTTACCATTTCCTTCTCCAAGGGATCTTCCTGACCCGGAGATCAAACGCTTCTCCTGAGTCTCCTGCATAGCATAGCAGGCAGATTCTTTACCGCTGAGTCACTGGGGGAGCTGTACAGGGAAAAGATTTGAGCAGAAGTATTTTCAGAATGTATTCAGCTGTTATTGGTTCTCTGAACAGCAAGGAATATCTTTTCTTATTTTTGAAAATGAATTATCTAATAGTGTTTCTCACGATCATTCTACATTTTGCCTAAAGAAACACCTAGGCAGTTTTTCCATAAGGGGATTGTTGTAGGATATGGAGGGAGCCTTGAGGGATCCATCATCTCCATCTGAGATGGAAAACCAAGGATGGAGGGTGGTGGGGTTGAAACGAGAGGTGTGTGTGTGTGTGTGTGTGTGTGTGTGTGTGTGTGTGTGTGTGTGTGTGTGTGTGTAGGGACTTGGGCCCTCCCATCCTAAATGTTCCCCTGGCGTGGACAAGGGTGGTTTATGGCAGACAAGATGCTGCTCCAACATGTGGTCATGGTCCTGACCCCAGCTCCACACTCATCATCTCTGAGCTCATCTGAACCTCTGACTCCCATGCTTCCCCTGACATTGCTCACTGACTAGACACGTTCTGTAAATAGGTACTGATTTAAATTTGGAGTTGTTCATAAACCACGTCCTCAAAAATCAAAGGTTACATCTATTAGGAAATTCTGAGTTGTAGTAAATAAGGACATAATTCTTACTACCATCCATGGTTTCCTTTTAACCAGGATTGCATCGTCTTAAACTGGAACATCCATTTTTTTGTCTTCCCCCTTAGGATGACTTCTGTTGAATTTTTGTGTTTGTGTGTCTCCCCTCATCTCCTCTCACCTGACATTTTTTTATTTTAATTTTATTAAAGTATAGGAACCAAACTGGATACAAAATTCTCAGTGTACTTGGATAATTATTTTGTTGGTTCACTTTTAAAAAATTCTGGGAGTGGGGGAAACAGGTAAGATTCCGTTTAGAATGATCGTGTAAAACACTGTAAGGCTACTTTCAAAGCACAAGAGAATATGTTAGGAGGGTCAGTGAGAGTTCAGTGCATTTTGAAAATATTTGTTCTCATAACTTTGTCCCTGATAGAGAAGTCAGAGAGCTTGCTTTGGCTAAATCATCTCACTAAAGAGAGAACTTTAGATTAGACGTAGGGTAAGTCCAGCTGCCAAAGGAGGCCCCAGTTGAAAGGAAAGCACCGTGACGGTTTGTGACACCAAGAAAGCAGCCCTCTGGTGTGTCATAAGCAGCAGCGTGAAGACAGAAGTGACACATTGGAGGCTGAAAGTTGTGCATACATCTGATAAAGCAATTGACGCTACAAAAATATTCAAGGGGTTTTAGAAATGGTTTTCTCAGGTGGCGCCAGTGGTAAAGAGTCCACCTGCTGATGCAGGAGACACAGGAGACATAGTTTGATCCCTGGTTGGAGAACATCCCCTGGAGAAGGAAATGGCAAACCAGTCCAGTATTCTTGCCTGGGAAATCCCATGAACAGAGGAGCCTGGTGGGCTACAGTCCCAAAAGAGTCTCAAAAGAATCAGACATGACTGAGAATGCACTATTGTATTTTGTATGAGAAATGGTTAACATTTGGACCCAATATTGCTTTAGCAGAAGAGTTAAAGATAATAAGAATGTGAAGTTAAACTCAGGGGCTTAACAGTTCTCCAAAGCTATAATAGGGTGTATGAGTTTTATATAGTAATAGAGATGTAGGTAATTGCTTTTGTCACTACAGTAGTGATATATTTAAAAATATAACTATGGGGAAGAGGTGGAAAGGTATCTTCTCTCTGATCCACTTTTCCTTACCTTTTTCTTCATATTAGCTCAGGAACTGTTAGCTCAGGAAGCACTCACTAGGCATTGGTGACATGACTCCAAGCTGTGAAAAGCCAGGCCTTCTTGGAGACAGCCAGGATTTTTTTCTTTGTTGGAAGAGGAGCAGGATTTCTCAGGGAGTGGTCTGGAATGCCAGAGATATCCTCCTCAAGGCTCTGAGTCTGATTCTCTTTATCCTACTTGAGACTGAGGAAGAAATGGGAAAGCTGTCAGACAAGTTTTAGGCTTGAAGTTCAGCAGAATTTCAGTGCAGTGGAAATGACACTCTTGAATGTGTTCTTCCATGGGATTTTCTTCTCCTGTGCAAGAGCTGAGCTTTCAGGAGAACCATAGTGAGGGAGAGTGTGGACTTGTGGGAACATTTGCAGGCATGCAGATACCCAGTAATTTCAGTTCAGTTCAGTTCAGTCGCTCAGTCGTGTCCGACTCTGTGACCCCATGAACCGGAGCACGCCAGGCCTCCCTGTCCATCACCAACTGCTGGAGTCCACCCAAACCCATGTCCATTGAGTTGGTGATGTCATCCAACCATCTCATCCTCTGTCGTCCCCTTCTCCTCCTGCCCTCAATCTTTCCCAGCATCAGGGTCTTTTCCAATGAGTCAGCTCTTCGCATCAGGTGGCGAAAGTAAGTTCAAATTGGGGCTTTGTAGTTGGGGTAAGTATGCCCTTCTGACACCGTTCAGGGTATAAAAGACAATGTCACAATTAGATCTTCATTTGAATGAAACTATACTTTGGCCTTTTCAGAAGCTGCAGGCACTGCAGTCCCACAGTGTGATGAAGTCCAACCTGGGGTCCCTGCGGGATGAGGAGCCCGAGGAGCGACTCAGGCAGGCTCAGGAGCTCTGGGCTCTGAAGGAGAAGATGGAAATGCAGGTGAGCCAAGGTCCCATGCTTTCTTCCTGAACCAGGCAAGAAATGTGCTGTCTCCCAGCAGAGTTTCTTCTTTTCACTCTGGTTTTAGGGAGGTTGCTGTTTTTCAGTCCCGTAGTCATGTCTGACTCTTTGTGACCCCATGGACTGCAGCATGCCAGGCTTCCCTGTCCTTCCTCTCACGGAGTTTGCTCAAACTCATGTCCATTGAGTTGGTGATGCCATCCAACCATCTCATCCTTTGTTGCCCCCTTCTCCTCCTTTCCCAACATGAGGGTCTTTTCCAGTGAGTCAGCTCTTTGCATCAGGTGGCCAGAGTATTGGAGCTTCTACTTCAGCATCAGTCCTTCCGATGAGTATTCAGGATTGATTTCTTTTAAGATTGACTGGTTTGATCTCCTTGCAGTCCAAGGGACTCTCAAGAGTATTCTCCAACACCACAGTTCAGAAGCATCAATTCTTCAGTGCTCAGCCTTCTTTATGGTCCAACTCTCACATCCATACACTGACTATTGGAAAAACCGTAGCTTTGACTATTTGGACCTTTGTTGGCAAAGTGATTTAGGAAGACGGAAAGACATCACAGTTCTATCATTTCAGACCTTGTGCCAATTAATGAACGTATAGAGTAGGGTTCTTAGGGTTCTCAGGTGTGGCTGGTGACATTCAAGTGTGCAGTGTCAGATTTGCCAGGGAGTTTTTTGAACATACATTCAGCTGTGTATCTTACTGGACACCCTTGCCCTCACTTTGAGTCCAACCCAGTTGAAAACTATTCTTGAAAGTGCGACAGTCTCCTGGCTTTGAAGATACTTGCATGGATCTAATAGTATGATCGGAGAAGGCAATGGCAACCCACTCCAGTGCTCTTGCCTGGAAAATCCCATGGATGGAGGAACCTGGTGGGCTGTAGTCCATGGGATCGCTGAGTTGGACACGACTAAGTGACTTCACTCTCACTTTTCACTTTTATGCTTTGGAGAAGGAAATGGCAACCCACTCCAGTGTTCTTGCCTGGAGAATCCCAGGGATGGGGGAGCCTGGCGGGCTGCCATCTATGGGGTCACACAGAGTCGGACACGACTGAGGCGACTTGGCATACATAGCAATGGTGTGATGGTAAATATTTAACAACCAGTTGACTGGAACTAAAAAAGCTTTGATTTGCAGCATTTGTCATTTTCTGTGGTAAAATATTCCCACTATGGTTGATTTGACTCTGCCAACGTGAGGTCACTGGAGATGGAACTGGGAAGACTTAGGCACAGTCTGCTGTCACTGGCTGGGAGGAGGTGGCCTGGCTTCCATTGGCTGAAACTTAAATCAGTCCAGTTATATATGGTCCATCTCACTGATAATTCCATAGCAAGGAAGGGCAATTGACACTGTTATTAAATCATATTGTCCTGCTTCTTCTCTCCAAGACCATTAAGAAAGAGCTTAATGTTTAACTAACAGCAGTAAAGTGTTTCCACTGCTTGATGTTTCACAAATTTCAAATTTAAAAAGCCATTCTTTTTCTGTGAACTTTATTCACACGCTATTTATCTGTTGATTCCCTTACCAATTTGTGTGTTTGTATAACGTATGGAAATTAACCCAGTTCTTTGTTGCTCTTGTGGCTATTTTCCCCAGTTTCCTGTTGTCCTTAAACTTTATTGTGGTTTTGACTATGCAAAATTAATAATGTTTATGTGGCCAAAATTATCAAATTATCAATCTTTTTTGTTTATAGCCACTTTGAGATCTAAAAAGAAAATATTCCTGGGAATTCCCTGGTGGTCCAGTGGTTAAGACTCCATACTTCCACTGTCAGGGGCCCAGGTTTGATCCCTGGTTGGGGAATTAAGATCCTATGAGCCGTGCAGTGGGGCAAAAAAAAAAATGCTCTCTTTTCTTTTTTTTAGTTTGCTCATCCATTCATTCATTCACATATGTCACCTCACTGAGGTACGATTGACATGGAAAAAGCTGGGCATGTTTAATGTCTATAACTCATTGAGTTTGGGGGTAAATGTAGCCATATTTTGCTACTGTGAATAATGCTGCAGTGAACAGGGGAGTGTGGGTATCTCTTTGAGATCCTGATTTCAATTGCTTTGAGTCAGTATTGAGAAGTGGGATCACTGGATTATTTGTTAGCTCTATTTTTAATTTTTTTAATAAGAGAAAACCAAACAAGTTTATTAACAGGTATACCTCACGGATACATGGGGAGATTCACTGGGGAAAATGAGTAACTCTCTTGGTTTTTAACTTTTTTGAGGAGCCTCCATACTGTTTTTCTATAATGACTATGCCAACTTACATTTTCACCAACACTGTAAAACATTTCCCTTTCTCCATATCTTTGCCATTTGTTATCTTTTGTTACTTTAAAAAATATATATCTGTTGACACTTTGAAGGTCTTCTTTGGAGAAATGTGTAGTTAGGCTCTTTGTCCACTTTTAAATTGGGTTATTTGTTTTTTTGTTATTAAGTCATATGAGTTCTTTATGTTTTAGAGATGAACTCCTTATGAGTTACATGGTTTGCAAATATTTTCTCCCATTTTTAAAGTCATATTTTCATCTGTTGATGGTTTCCTTTACTATGTAGAAACTTTAGTTTGATAAAGTCCTATTTGTTTATTTTTGTTTTTGTTGCCTGTGCCTTTGGTATCACATCCAAAAAATATCATTGATAAGATCAATGTCCCTCTTTTATTCTAGGAGTTTTAGAGTTTCAGATCTTACATTTAAGTCTTTAATCCATTTTGGGTTGATTTTTGTGTATGGTATAAGGTATTGGTCCAATTTCATTCTTTTGCATGTTGATATCCATTTTTTCCAATACCGTTTACTGAGGAGACAATCCTCTCTCTATTTTGTATCTTGGGTGCCATTGTCAAAGATTTGTTGACCATACATATGTGGGTTTAATTTTGGGTTTCGTCTCTGTTCCATTGGTCTATGTGTCTATTTTTATACTACTACCATACTGATAAATTCTATAGCTCTATAGAAGTGATGCCTCTAGTTTTGTCTTGCTCAAGATTGCTTTGGCTATGTGGTTTCACATGAATTTTAGGATTGAATGGGTATGTTAAGATTGTATGGCTATTTTAATAATATTCTTCCAATCCATGAGCATGAAATATCTCCGTTTATTTGTCTTCTACAATTTATTTAATTGATGTTTTAGAATTTTCAGTGTACTGATAGATCTTTCACCATCTTGAGTAAATTTATTCCTAAGTATTTAATTAATTTTGATGCTACTGTAAATGGGACAGTTATCTTAATTCCTTTTTTGGATAGTTTGTCTTTAGTGTAGAGAAATGCAGCTGCCTTTTGCATGCTGATTTTACTGAATTTGTTTATCCTAACAGTTTTTTTTTTTTTAGTGCAGTCATTAGGAATTTCTATTTATAAGGTCATCTCATCTGCAAACAGATAATTTTACTCCGTCCTTTCCAATGTGGATGCCTTTTATCTCTTTTTTTTTTTTTTGTCTCAGTGCTCTGGCTAGGACTTCCATACTATGTTAATAAGAATGGTGAGAGTGAGCATCTTGTCTTGTTCCTGATATTGGAGGAAAAATGTTTAGCTTTTCACTATTGAGTATGATGTTACTTCTGGGCTTGTATATGGCCTTTATTATGTTGAGGTACATTTCTTCTATACCCACTTTGATGGCAGTTTTTATCATAAAAGGATGTTGACTTTTGTCCAATGCTTCCTCTATATCTATTGAAATGATCATGTAACTTTATCCTTCATTTTGTTTACATACTGTATCACATACATCGATTAGTGTATGTTGAACCATTTTTATATCCTGGGATGAATCCTACTTGTTCATGTTGTATGGTTTTTTTACTGTGCTGTTAGATTTGGTTTGCTTGTATTTTGTAGAGTATTTTTGTATCTATGTTCATTAAGGGTATTGGCCTGTAATAATTTTCATAGTGTCCTTGTCTGGCATTTGACAAGAGTAGAAATGACCTCATAAAATGTGTTTGAAAGTGTTTCTTCCTCTTCAATTTTTGGGGAAGAATTTGAGAAGAATTTGCATTAGTTCTTTAAATGTTTGGTAGAATTCACCAGGGAAGCCATCAGTTTCAGCATTTTCTTTGTTGGGAGATTTTTGATTGTTGATTCAATCTCCTAGCTCATTATTGGTCTGTTCAGATTTTCTGTTTTTTTTTTTTTATGATTTAGCCTTGGTTGATTGTGCGTTTCTAGCAACTTGTCTATTTTTCTAGACTGTCCAACTTATTAGTAATTGTTTATAGAAGTCTCTTGTAATCCTGTGCATTTCTATAGTATCAGTTGTAATGTCTCCTCTTTCATTTCTGCTTTTATGTTTGAGAGTTTTCTTCTTTTCTTAATCTAGCTAAGGATTTGTTAATTTTGTTTATATTTTCAAAGACCTAACTCTTACTTTTGTTGACCTTTTTTGTTGTTTTTCTATTCTCAATTTCATTTACATCTGATATAATCTTTATTATTTCCTGCCAGCTTTAGGTTAGTCTGTGCTTCTTTCTTTTGAGGTATAACGTTAGAATGTTTATATGAGATCTTTCTTTTTTATTAATGGAAAAGTTCATGACTATAAACTTCTCTGTTAGAACTGCTTTTCCTGCATCCTAGAAATTTTGGTATGTTGTGTTTCCATTTTTGTTTGTCACAAGTTATTTTTTGGTTTCTCTTTTGATTTCTTCTTTGTTTTAAGAATGTCTTGTTTAATATCTACACATTTGTGTAGATCACACAAGAAACAATTTTCTTGTTTCTCTCCTATTATTGATTTCTAGTTTCATAACTTTGTGGTTGGAAAAGATTAACTTGATATGATTTCAAGTTTAAATTGGCAAAATTTTGTTTTATGATCTCTCTTGGGGAATAGCTTTGGGCATTTGAGGAGAATGTGTATTCTGCTACTTGGATAGAGTGTTCTATGTATGTCTGTTCAGTCCAGTTGTTCTGTAGTGTTGTTCAAGTCCGTTGTTTACTTATTGATTTTGTCTGGATGATATATCCATTGTTGAAAGTGGGGTATTGAAATCCTCTGCTGTTACTGTATTACTGTCTGTGTCTGCCTTCATTTCTGTTAATATTTGCTTTATATATTTAGACGCTCATATGTTGTGTGAATACATAGCCATCCCTCAGTATCCATCCGTAGGAGACTGGTTCCAGGAACCTCTATAGATGCCAAAATTCTCAGATACTCAAGTCCCTTATATTTTGCATATAACTCACACGCATCATTTTTAAATTCTTTACATAATTTATAAATTACTTATAATACCTAATTACAATGTAAATTCTATGTAACTTATTGTGACTACAACGTAAATGCTCTGTACATATTTGTTAGCATGAAGCAAATTCAAGTTTGCCTTTGGAACTTTCCAGAATTTTTTTCCAAATATTTTCAATCCACAGTTAATTGAATCCCTGGATGTGGAATACACAGATGTGGAATCCACTGATATGGAGGACTGACTGTATATTTACAATTTTATATCCTCCTGATTAACTGACTCCTTTAGCATTATATAATGATCTTCTTTGTCTCTTATAACAATTTTTGACTTAAAGTCCATTTTGTCTGCTATAAATACAGCTACTGTTCTCTTTTGTTTACCATTTGCAGAAATGTTTTCTCTCATCTCTTCGGTTTCAGCCTATATGTGTCCTTAAAGCTGTCTTTCGTAGGCAGCATATAGTTGGATCTTGCTTTTAAAATCCATTCAGCCACTTTAAATCTTTTGGTTGGAGAGTTTAGTCCATTTAAATTTAAAGTAATTGCCAATAAAAAAGGATTTGCTGTTGGCCATTTTGTTGTTTCCAGACTGTCCTGTAGTTACTTTGTCCCTTTCTTTCTCTCTTGCTGTCTTTCTTTGTGAGTTGATGGTTGTGTGTGTGTGTGTGTGTGTGTGTGTGTATACTTTGATTCCTTTCTCTTTCTCTTTTGTTTATCTGCTACAGTTTTTTCTTTATAATTAGTATTTGTTGTTGTTGTTCAGTCACTAAGTCATGTCCAACTCTTTGTGACCCCATGAACTGCAGTATGCCAGGCTTCCCTGTCCTTCACTATCTCCCTGAATTTGCTCGAACTCATGTCCATTGAGTTAGTGATGCCACCCAATCATCTCATCCTCTATAGCCCCCTTCTCCTCTTGCCCTCAGTCTTTCTTGGCATCAGGGTCTTTTTCAGCGAGTCAGCTCTTCACATTAGGTGGCCAAAGTATTGGAGCTTTAGCATCAGCATCAGTCCTTCCAATGAATATTCAGAGTTGAGTTTCTTTAGGATTGACTGGTTTGATCTTATTGCTGTCCAAGGGACTCTCAAGAGTCTTCTCCAGTACCACAGTTTGAAAGCATCAGTTCTTTGGTGCTCAGCCTTCTTCAAGGTCCAGCTCTCACATCCATATGTGACTACTGAAAAAAATCATAGCTTTGACTATATGGACCTTTGTCAGCAAAGTGATGTCTCTGCTTTTTAATATACTATCTAGGTTTATCATAGCTATTCTTCCAAGGAGCAAGCGTCTTTTAATTTTGTGGCTACAGTCACCATTCATAGTGATTTTGGAGCCCAATAAAATGATATCTGTCACTATTTCCACTTTTCCCCATCTATTTGCCATGAAGTGATGGAATCGGATACCATTTTTGAATGTTGAGTTTTAAGCCAGCTTTTTCACTCTTCTCTTTCACCTTCATCAAGAGGCTCTTTAGTTCCTCTTTTGTTTTCTACCATTGAAGTGGTATCATCTGCATATCTGAAATTATTGATATTTCTCCCAGCAATCTTGATTCCAGCTTGTGATTCATCCAACCTGGCATTTCACATGATGTACTCTGTATATAAGTTAAATAAGCAGGGTGACAATATACAGCCTTCACATACTCCTTTCCCAATTTTGAACCAGTCTGTTGTTCCATGTCTGGTTCTAACTGTTGCTTCTTGACCTGCATACAGGTTTCTCAGGAAGCAGGTAAAGTGGTGTGGTATTCCCATCTCATTAACAATATTCCGCAGTTTCTTGTGATCCACATACTCAAAGGCTTTTAGCACAGTCAATCAAGCAGAAATAGATTTTTTTTTTGAATTCCCTTGCTTTTTCTATGATCCAGCATATATTGGCAATTTGATCTCTGGTTCCTCTGCCTTTTCTGAATCCAGCTTATACATCTGGAATTTCTCAGTTCATGTACTGCTGAAGCCTAGCTTGAAGGATTTTGAGCATAATCTTGCTGGCATATGAAATAAGTGCAACTGTATGGTAATTTGAACATTCTTTGGCATTGCCTTTCTTTGCGATTGAAATGAAAACTAACCTTTTCCAGTCATAAAATATCTTATAATTACAGCACTCTATTTTAAGCTGGAAACAACTTAACTTTGATTGCATACAAATAGCCTACACTTTTATTTCTCTTCCTCCACACCTTCTGGTGTCCACAAGCTAGCCAGTAGGATCTGAAGCTGGTGTTGAGATCTGTGTGCCAGCGCTGAAAACTGATTCAGCTATGTCGATTCCCTCAGTTCTGGTGGAGTGAGACAAAAGTGGGCCTCCTGGGCAGCATCCTTCAAGCCCTGGGCAGTCGGGTGCTCACTTGCACTCACTTTCCTTGTGGGAGAGATTGTGGGCTGAGGGGGTCTCTCTTAGCACTTAGTTGTGCTGTCTTGGGTGAAGGGTAACACAGGTAAGGTGAAACTATTCTTCCCCTCTTCAGTGTATCCACTCTTGGGTTTTTTGCTTCATCAAGGTGCTAGGACCTCTAGCTGGATTCCCGAGCTCTCATAAAAGTATCCTAATCTGTGGGTATTTTGAGAACTGGAACCTACTAGTCCATCATCTTGTTGACATCTCTTACATTTTTTAAGATGAAATCTTTGGCCACCTAGAATTTGTTTTCATTTAAGATGTGAAATAAGGATACAAGTTCATATTGTTTTGCAGTCCAGGTTCAAGTAGTTAACTACTTGTTTGAACACCATTTGTCAATAATCCATCTTCCCCCCAGTGTAGATTCCATTTCCCCCTGCCCATCTTTGGGCTTTCTAGTCTTTTCACTGCTCTTTCTGCCTACTCTGTGAGTCAGTACATTTTAATTCTTTAAGCTTTGTACTATATTTTAATATCTAGAGGGGCCCATTCCATAAGCATTTAATCTGTTTCAGAAAGCAGAATGGAGGAGGAAAATGAAGGCACTGCAGGAAGAGCATGCAGCTCAGAAGAGAGAGGTGGGTCTCACCGGACTGTCTTGGGGAGCCTGGTTTCCCATGACTTCCTCTCATCCTTCAGCTCCCCATCCTTTGCCCCCTGCCTTGAACTGGTTGGCAGATATTTTGTTGCTGATACGGTTCCTCATTGCTGAGCCCTGTCAATACACAGAGGGGCAGCTGCCCAGATGGCTGCTTCCCTGGCTGGAAGCAGGTGCCTCTAGGCCTTCTCTTCTGAGTCCAGCACATCCTTTCTCCTTTCTTCATTGACCCCTTTAAGGCTCTCTAAGTAGGGCTGTTCTTTAAAACTCAGAGAATTGCCTGGTCATTCAGTGTTTGGGCCCTCCTTTGAAACCCCACCCAGGAGAGATCCAGGTGGTTGTGGACCTCAGCGATAATTTCGGGGCAGCTCAAACGGAAGGGTTCAGACACTGAGACCAGTGGGGAGAGACCAGTGGTCCTCAGGACAGAGAAACCAGCTTCTATAAAAATGTCCCCAAGGATAAGGCAAGTGGAGGATGAAGCCAGTTAAGAGGAGCCCTAGGTTCTGCTTCAGAAAGCTCAGAAGGTAAAGGTGCTTAGATCTGAGTCTGGTGCATGATGGATGGCCCCCCATTCAAGTGGTTCCCGTCTGATAAGTTTATCTTTTAAAAAAAATCTTTATGTATTTATTTTTTGGTTGTTCCATGCAGCTTGTGGGATCTTAGTTCCCTGACCAGGGATCAAATGCTTGGCCCCTGCATTGGGAGTGGAGCGTCTCAACCATTGGACCACCAAGGAAGTCCCTGATAGGTTTATCTTATTTGAAAAATTAAAAAATGGGAAATGTATTCAAGTTTATTCCAAAAAGCAGAAGAGCTGTATTAAGATACATGGAGTAAAGTCTCCCTTCTGCCCCATTTCCATCTACCCATCCCCGACACCCACCTCACAGGTGACCACTTTTAGTGCATTCTTGTATTCTTCTAGAGGTTCTTTATGCAGAAATAAGTGGTGTCATTTTCTCTCTGCTCTTAGATCAGAGGTAGCTTGTAACTACGTTTCCTTCATCTTTGGTCTTCACCTAAAAGCACCCATTTGATGATTTTTGAATGACCTCAGCTTACCTGACTGTCCTCCTGTGGGTGACACATCTGACAGAGAGCCTTTGCCCTGACCCTAGGGGCCTGCACTCAATTCTCACTTCTCCTCAGGTACCACTTAAAACGTCCTCGAATAGGAAGGGAGTGAGTCTTGCTGGAAAGCTATGTGCCCAGGTCTGGAAACCCTCCACCTACTTCAGGTGGAACTCCAGCCAGCGTTTGCCCACAGGTGCAGGCCCTACAGGCCCTGAGCTCCCAGAGGTCACTGCAGACAGGTGACTGACCAGCCACCATGTGCCGCCAGCTACAGGAGCAGAACGAGAGGCTCCAGGCTACCCTGTCTCAGGATCAGAGGAAAGCAGCCGCCCAGGCCCAGCGCCAGATCAGTGCCCTCCGCGCCCAGCTCCAGGAGCAAGCCAGGCTCATCGCCTCCCAGGAGGAGATGGTAGGTGTGTCCCCCCGCCCAGCCGGGACCTGGAGCCGTAGACCCCGTCCCTGTGAGGATCTCCTTAGAGTCTCTTGGACTTGTTGGCTCCAGTCTCATTAGTTAGGGGCTCTGAGGAGAGGGAAGAGCCCTCGGACTTGAGGGGCAGAAAGTGATGAGGATGTGGAAGACCTGACTGCTGTCCTTAGGGGTTGTGTTGGTGGGTTCCCAGTACCAGCAGAGACCGTGTGAATGCCAGCGCCTGGTTGATACTTTGCTTATTCCTCCATGTAAACCTCACTGCTGCCTTTCAAGGTAGACATTGCCTTCTCCCCAGCGTACTTTGACAGAGGATGAGACAGGCTGGAGAAGTTAAGCACCTCACTTGAGTCTACACAGTGCATGTTATAAATGACAGGGGTGAGAGTCAACCCTAGCCCAGGTAGGTGGAATACGAAACCTGTGCTCCTTTCACTGTGTTCTCAGACACCATTTATTAACTAATTCCTTTTTCATAAGTTAACAGCCTCTGAGGAGATTGTTAGGTAAGCTAGTGTGACGAGAAGGCATCACTTACTAAGCACTCTTCTTCTAAAACTCGCCCCTCTGACTCTTCATCTGATGCGGATCATTCTCTGCTCAGCCCAGTTGTAGCTCCCCTTTCTGAGCCCCAGGTCGGTGGAGACATGTATCTGTCCCCAGCTGGGTCCTCCTCTGGCCTCAGGTCCTTGCCATGAACCACCCTCCCCATAGCTTTCCTGGGCAGAACACCCACTGTCACTATCTAATCCACTGTTCCTATACCTCTTGCTATTTGTGCCTTTCTGTTCTTCCAGCTGTCAACATATCTAACCCACTTCCTTGCTGCTTGTCTTTTTACTACTTCCCCTAACACATTTAGGTCTTCAAAGCTGTGGCTGCCTGGAGGTTTCCTCCTTTTGTTACCAGAATTCTTATTTATAGTTGTTTCAGTTAGGAACCCACTGGCTAAATATAACAGAATAGGTTAACGGGTGTTTATTTTTATTGTAACACCAAAAGAGGTCACACTTGATTTAGCAGCAACATTATGCCATTGGAATTCTAGACTGTTATTATTATTTTTTTTAATTGCCGTCTTTAGCATATTCCCTAGTGGCTCAGATGGTAAAGAATCTGCCTGCTATTTGAGAGACCCCAGTTTGATCTCTGGGTTAGGAAGATCCCCTGGAGAAGAGAATGGCAACCCACTCCAGTATTCTTGCCTGGAGAATCCCATGGACAGAGGAGCCTCATGGGCTATAGTCCATGGGGTTGCAAAGTGTCAGCGACTGAGTGACTAACACTTTCATTTTCACTTTAGCCTACTGACTTATGCATGACTCTGATAGTTGCAAAATGGCTGCCATAGCCCCAACCATCACAACCATATTCAATGGAAAAAGTTGATGAGAGGCTTTTCTCAAGGCTTCTGCTTATATTTTACTAGTCAAAACTGTGGAAACTATAGTTGTGAGGAAGGTTAGAAAAGAAATAATTAGCTTTATACTTTCTAGGATAGAGGTAAGCAAAGGAGGAATAGAAATGGACATTGGATGAATCATTCATCAGTAAGTAGTGAAAAACAACCCAAGCCTAAGCAGAAGAGGAGATCTGTCATAAGGTTAGATAAGGTCTCTCAGAAAGCTCAAGGCAGGGGAACAGCTAAGTCTAGGAATAAACTGAATCCAAAGACATGAAATGTGGTCAAGTCATTGCTCTGTGATATGTCTCGGTTCCTTTTTCTGTAACTGTTTTGATTTTTCCTGTGAAGGTCAGCTTCTATTCCATGTCTGCCCCATGTGGCAAAACAAAGAAAATAAAAACTCAACCCATTTAGCTGCCCAGAGCTCTTGAGTCCACATGTTACCAATCCAGAATTCTCTGCCCAAACCTGGACAGTCAGCTATGGCTGTGGTGTGGGGGTCACGTAGTCACAAGGGGCTGTCCTGTCTGTGACTATGTAAACCGAGGAAGAAGAGGCACTTCCTGGAGAAGAGGGGCTGAGCAGAGAGTCAGTGACTGTTCACATCCTGCCCCCTTCCCCAGGGGGCACTCAGCTCAGAGGGCCACATCTCAGGAGCGGAGCCTCCCTGGTCCTGGCTGAGGTTACTTTTGCTTGTGCCCCTCTGCTTGCGTGGGGCTCCTGTGCTTCAGGCCACAGTCCCTCTCTGTAGAGGGGCCTTCTTGCCTCCCCACCGTGGGGAAACGGAGCATGGTGCCAACCTGACTGCCGCTGTTCAGTCTTGGTGCCATGCCCTCACATCTGCTCGGCAGGAGGTGTGTTGCGGGGCTGGGGCAGAGTATTCTGAGCTCCAGCTCCCAGTGTGGAAACACTGGCCGTCCCTTCTTCACAGAGCTAGGCAGCTCCACCGCTCACAGCAGAGCCCCCTGCTGGCTGTAACCTGCTTTGTTCCATGTCTTTGCAGATGCAGGCCATGTCTCTCCGGAAGGTGGAGGGTAAGTCTGCTGTCTCGGCCTCTCCTGTCTCCTGTCTCTCCTGCCTCTGGTCCCCTCCCCTGTCTCTGTCATGCTACACCAGTCAATGTATAGGATGAGGATGGTGGCAGCTGCTCGGGGACCTGTGGCGTCAGGCTCTCTGGCTGGATAAGGGAGGGTGAGAAGACGCTTGTTTCCAGGACAGACGGGGCTCCAGCCCAGTTCATGCTGAAGGCATTCTGTGCAGGTAGCAGGGTTTCTTGCCTGGCCTGCTCTTCTCTGTAGGATGAGGGAGACGTAAGTTGGGGTGAGGGATGGGGCTGGGTGAGGGAATCCTGGGCGGGAGGTGATGGATAGAGTGGCAGGGCTTGTGAATTCACCACAACTGTGAATCAGTTCCATCCCACAGCAAGTTGACCCCAAATCTCTGTGAATCTGCCTGTCTAGAGAGTCTGCCCTCCTCGTCTTGTGTGCGTGCTTCTTAGTGTGTGTGTCTGACAGATGCAGGCGCTGATGTCTAAAGGACGACAGTAACCTATAGGGGACCAGCCTGCTTAGAGGACCTTGCTGCCCCTTGTGAAACCTTCCGACTCCACCCCACCTCCGCTGCCCTATATCTGTAGCTTCCCTTCTGCCTTTTCTGGCAAACCCACACATCTTCCCCATCCTCTGCCTTGAGGTTAGATGTTTCTTTTGCAGTCTTGCAACCAGTTCGGAGAGGCGCCGTTCTATGGCTGTGATCTGAGTGCTGGGGCTGGGCCATGTGCATGTATGTGTGGTCAGTTGCTCAGTCACGTCTGACTCTTTGCGATTCCACCAGGCTTCTCTGTTCATGGAATTCTTTAGGCAAGAATACTGGAGTGGGTAGGCCATTTCCTACTCTAGGAGATCTTCCCAACCCAGGGATCGAACATGCATCTCTTGTGTCTCCTACATTGGCAAGCCAATTTTTTTACCACTGAGCCACCTGGGAAGCCCAGGGCTGGGGTGGGCCTTTAATGAGAGCTGTGTGTCATAGACTTCAGATCCATTGTCTCAGCACTTTATCCCCACACTTTAGTGAGGGGTGGGGGTTATGACTGTCCTCACTTTCTAGAAGAGGCACCTGAGGCTTAGAGAAGTTCAAGGACTTCTGTCATGGGCAGCTAGTGAGGGGCAGAGCTGGAATGTGGATTCTGATCTTTCTGCCTCCAAGGTCATGGTTGTGACCACTGCTTCATCCTGCCTCTGTCTGCTAGAGGACTGACTCAAGTCCTTGCTCTTTGTGGCCTGCACTCACGTGCTGTCCTGTGGTCTTCTCTGAGGTGGGGGTGGGGCCCAAGGCCCTGGCGACACTAACTACTCCTGCTCTTCTCAGGGATCCCTGAGGGCCCGAAGACTGTGGACACAGATGCGGACTCTTCCGAGGAAGGTGAGGCTCCAGTTTCTTCCCTGGCGGCTGCCCTCTTCATTGTCGAGTTTGTCTCTACTTAACTGGATCTGGCTGCCTGAATCTGGGTGCAGGGAACTGGGGATATGAAGTAAAATATTTCTTAAGCACCCTGTGCTTGTCAGGCACATTACATGAAGGGACACATGTGCAACCTCCTGGTTCTCCCCGGCTCAGAGAGGATCAGTGAGTTGCCCAGAGTCACAGGGCAGCAGGGGTGGAGTCAGGATTTGGCGTGATGGCGCCTGCTGCGTAGCCTGTCCCTGGTGCCTGCCCCACCGCCTCTCGCCTGGTATGACCCGGAGCAGTGGATGCGGCCTCACTGTGTTGGCTTAGGTGACCTTTGCAGTTTTCTTCTGTGTGGTGAGCATGCAGCAGGCAGATCATACCAGCCAAACTGATGTGCAGGAATCCTCCTTGGTGCCCTCTGCAGAGCCCGGGGAGCCTGCCACTTTTATTCACTCTATTCAGTGACTGACTCCGATTTGCAGAGCTCTCAACCGAATGTTTCCAGGGGATGCAAAGGAGAAGTGAAAAAAATAGACTCTCCTGGGTGAGTCGGGGAGGAGGAACTCCCAGGAAAGGTCAGAGAGAACTCACAGCTGACCTGCTGACCAGGCCTGCCCGCCCAGCCTGGCTGTGATGTGACAGTTCCAGAGTGACCCAACAGATGCACCGAGGAAAGGGTTTTATTTGTGTCACCAGAAAGTTCATCATGGGGTATTTTTTTTTTTAATGTAATGGTTTTCTTTACTTTTGAGGCAGTCATCTATGCTTTTGGCAGAAAAAGCAAAAGGGTGCACAGTAGGTCTCCCTTCTGCCAGGCCATCCAGTCTCTGCCCAGAGATTCCATTGTTAATGGTTTGTCACATTTCTTTCCAGAGACACTTGGTGCAAACACAAGCACGCACATGTATGCATTCTTTTCCTTTTTCCTAAATGGGAGCACAGTATACATATTGTTCTATGGTTGTTTCTTAACAACTTATTTGGGGGGTCATTTCTTATCCCTTTATATAGAGCTGCTCCATTATTTTTTCAGGACTTCACAGTACTCCATCGTATGGATGAACCAAAATTTAATCAGTCCTCTGCTACCATCCCACTCCAGTGCACTTAACCTTGGAATATAGTAGTAAAAATAAGTTACAGGTAACCCTGAGTAACACAAGGTCCACGGTGAGGATGAACTAAATCCTCCAGCGGGGACACAGAGTTCTATGAGGTGGACACTGAGTGAGGGAGACTCCTCCCCACCTCCTCCACACCCCATCGCGTTGCAGGGAGGACCCAGACCTTGGTCAGACTCTGCTGTTCCTCTTTACTTGGCTTTTCCACTTCTAGTGTCAAACCAGCAGGAGCAGCATCCCCTGGTAACTTGGCTAGAAATGCAGATTTTCAAATTCTCAGTCCCAGGCCGCACAGACTGAATCAGAACTTCTGGGGCAGGGCCTAGCCATTTCTGTCTGCACCTGCCCTCCTGGGCACTCTGGTGCTTGCTCAAGTTTGAGGACCTCTGTGGGTCCCACAGCTCTCTGCAGTGGTCGCACGCTAGGAATCTCCCGGGCTGCTTGCAACTCTCTGGAGGAGCACACCAGCCTCCTGCTGCCTAGATCACCACACGCAGGGCAGGGCTTCGGGCATCAGTCGCACACAAAGCTCCAACGGTGATGTCAGTATACAGTCAAGTTGGGGATCATGCCTTGTGCAGACTCAGCAGATAATTCAACCCTGGGGGCGAGGGAGGACTTGGTAAAACACAGATTGCTGGGCTCCACCTCCTGAAGTCTCGATTCAGTCAGGTTGAAGTGGTGGAGTAGGAAATGGCAGCTTCCCTGGAGATTTTCATGGACAGAAGAGCCTGGTGGGCTACAGTCCGTGGGTCACAAAGAGCCAGACACGACTGAGCAACTAACACACACACAGGTTGGAGTGGGGATCTGAGAATCTGTGTTTTTAATGAGTGACAGGCGGCTCCCATCCGTGGCTCACACTTTGAGAACCGCTGCTCTAGACCAATTGGTCTTCAGGCATGGCTGTTGTTAGAAGAACTGGGAAGTTTCACAAATAGATCTTAAGGCCTGGGGCTGACCCTCTAAGATTCTGACGCACTTAGCTTGGGATGGAGCCCAGGTGTTTCAAATATGCAACCAAAGGATAAAATTACTACTTGACTTTGAGCTCCTTGAGGGTTTTCTTCTGTGTCCCCAGTGCTGGCCTGTTCACACTCATATTACTTGTCATTAGGCTGGTCCACCTCTAACCACAGTGGCCCCTGGCATTAGACCTGAAGAGCACTCCTGGGAGGTCTTCCCTGACTCACCCTGGACAGCCCCTTTATAGCAGTAATCACATTTTATTTTAATTGCCTATTTTGTTACCCTCTGGGTCAGTAGGTCTTCCCCAGTGGCTAAGTGGTAAAGAATCAGCCTGCAGTGCAGGAGTTGCAGGAGACGCAGGTTCAATCCCTGGGTCGGGAAGATCCCCTGAAGGAGGACATGGCAACCCATTCCAATATTCTTGTCTGGAGAATCCCATGGACAGAGGAGCCTGGTGGGCTACAGTCCATGGGGTCGCAAAGAGTTGGTCATGACTAAAGCAACTTAGCACGCATGCACACTGGGTCAGTATTTCTTAAGGAGTGGTCTGTGGCTCACCTCCATCAGAATCATCTGAGCAAGTTAAAATGCAGGGCCCTTCCCCAGATCCGTGGAATCAGACTCTGGAAGGTGGGGCCAGAGAATCTGTACTTTAAACCCATGCATTTCTACTGTATTTAGTTGGAGGGAGAACACATAATTTAGACAGTAGACTCGAGGGGAGCAGGCAGCTGTCTGTCCTATGTATATGTGTATACATATATCATGTGAATCAAATCATTATGCTGTGCATCTTAAATGTATGCAATGCTGTATGTCAATTATACTCAATAAATTTGGGTGAGGAGAGAGGGGAGGAAGAATGGAGCCCAGGGAACAAGCTGCTGTCGGGAATCAAAACCCCGAAAGCTCTGAGTCAGCCTGGGACAGGACTGAGCCAGATCTTGAAGGTCCAGGGGGTGAGGGTCCCAAAGATGGGTTGAGGGTCTGCTGCCGTGATTCTCAGAGGAACAACCTGGCGGTGGACACTCAGGTGGGGTCTGTGACCCTGGGTCATAGGCTGGAGACCATGATTCCTGGCTGGGTGCCCTGGGGCTCTGGGAGTGGAGGTTCTGGGCACCCCGGCTGACCTTTGTGGTTGTCTTGTGCTGCAGAGCTGGAGGACTCCCACAGTGGACAGCAGAAGGTGCTGGAAGCCCTGAGGCGAAACCCCACCTTGCTGAAGCAGTTCAGACCAGTCCTGGAGGACACCCTGGAGGAGAAGCTGGAAAGCATGGGGATAAAGAGAGTGAGTTCCGGTACCACCGTGGCAGGGCCGCACCTACCGTTTGGACACAGGGCGTTCTTAAACCAACAAAGGGTCAATTGTTCTTTGTCCTGTAATCTTATTCATCTCATTCGTTCCAGTGGGGCACCCTTGGTGTCCGGGAACATAAACCACACAGCTGGCCCTGTGGTCTCTCCTGTTTCCTCCAGTGGCTTCCTGAGGTGTCAGCCCATGTCCTGGCCCCCTGTGCTCTCCACTCATTGGCTACTTTCTCTGTGTCTCCTGTTCTTTTTCTTTGTTGTCATTCACATATTCAGCAAATATTTATTGAGCACCTTTATGCTAACTAACTGTTGTACTAGGTTCTGAGAAAGCTGGAGAAGGAAATGGCAACCCACTCCAGTACTCTTGCCTGGAGAATTCCATGGACAGAGGAGCCTAGCGGGCTACAGTTTATGGGGTCACAAAGTCGGACACAACTGAAGTGACTTAGCACACACGCATGCTGAGAATACAGTGATGAATTAGAAAGGAAACTTTTTTTCATGGAGTTTATAGATGGTAGGGAACTCAGATACTACTAAACAATGGTTGTCCAGAAATTTAATAATTTAACATTGTGAAATGCTCTGCAAGTGAAGTATTGGATACTATAAGAATGAATAATAAGGGGATGTGCCTTAGTTTGAAGGTCCAGGTCTGATGGTGGACATTAAGTGAACAAGGGATTCCCTGGTGGCTCAGATGGTAAAGAATCCACCTGCAATGCAGGAGACCTGGGTTTGATCACTGGGTTAGGGAGATCCCCTGAAGAAGGGAATGGCAACCCACTCCAGTATTCTTGCCTGGAGAATTCATGGACAGAGGAGCCACCTGGCAGGCTACAGTCCATGGGGTTGCCAAAAAACTCAACCAAGTGACTAATACTTTCACTTTTTATATTGATATTATTTTGACAAATTACAATTAGATAGTCTTGGTGGAACTATTAAACAAGATGTCCCATCTTCTCCTGGACAAAGGGACCATACGTGCTCCAAAGTACTATGTCTCCATTTTCTGACAAGGGGAATTTAATTGGCTCAGTCTGGCCTTTGGAGGGGTGAAGTGTCTAGTATCAGTGGCACCCTGGCCATGCCCACTCAGAGGTGGCTGTGGGTGGAGCAGGCTCTGACAGCCTTATCGGGTACAAATTAATATTTGAACACCATTGTTTTCTCATGCTCCTGTTCAACCAGAGTATGCATATTATAATTAAAGGCATCAATGAAATCCATTATTAAAAACACCCACCTTATTACTAAGGCAGCTGGCATATCACATCACTGAGGATACTGTGTGTATAGAGTAAAGTAAGAAAAAACCCAAACACCTAGGTTTACTTTAGCAAAGATGCTCCCTAATCATTGACTTTTTCCAACTACTGCTCAATCTAACTTTGGCCTTATGTTCAGACTTGATTAAAACATTTCTTCTAATCTTAAATTATTCTTCAAGGGTGGATGTCAAAAGCCCAAGAAGCTTCCAATAAATGTTGGAAGGGTGCCTGGCTTCGATTTTTTGCAGCTGATGTTTTCAGCCATTGTCAGCCACGGAGGACAATGTTTCCGGCCAAATGATAATGCAAGTACAGAAAGGAGCAAACCCCGCTCTCCCACAAGGATAGTGGAGAGGCATGTCCCATCTCAGCCTGTGTGCTTGATGTTGATAGAACTGTGCGTAGCCCCTCTGCACCATCCTTCTACTCGTGCTTTGCTGGGGCTCCCAAGCCCTAGCCCACCTCGCTTTCAGCAGCCTGCTCGCCCTGCCCGGATGCTCAGCTCATCCTCTCCCAGAGGCACCAGCACGGATCCCAGCGACTCCCAGGCCAGCAGCGGATGTGAGAGGCTGAGGGAAGGAGCAGGGGAGCCCATCTCCAAAGGGAACCTCTGTGTCTTCCAGGATGCCAAGGGAATCCCTGCTCAGACCCTCAGACACCTGGAGTCCATCCTGCGAACCCAGCGGGAGCAGAAGGCCAGGAGGTTTTCCGAGTTTCTGAGCCTGAGGGAGAAGCTCATTAAGGAAGCCACCAGCAGAGTGAAGGACAGACAGAGGGACGGGGCCCCAGTGTCCCAGCCAGAGGGTGAGGTGCCAGGTGAGCTGGCAAGAGGGCCTGCTTAGGACTGGGAGCCGGGAGGCCCAGGCTTGTTTGCATTTGCGGAGGAGGGATATAATCTCTGTCCTCATCGGGGCGTTGCTCATTGCTCAGAAAGACCAGACAATAGGGCTCTTGCAGGTGGCTGAGTCCAAAAGACCTCTGTTGGAAAAACAGGGTCTAGGGGTGGGGTGGTCACCTGGGTCCCTCAGGGAAGCAGAGAACCAGGACCACTGTCCCTGCTCAGACACAAGGTCTCCTCAGCAGCGCAGTTCTGCACTGTTTTGCTTGCTTGGACCACAGGCTGAACTCGGCTCCGACAGAGTGTTGTCAGTGCAGGGGCTGCAGGTGAAAGCAAGGGTCAGTCAGATGGAGTATTCTGCGCTAGACCAGTGGGAGGGCGCGAGAGGCTGGGCCAGTGCAGTAGGCGGACACATCCTCAGAGCTCAGGCTCCTTCCCTGGGAGAGCCAGCTGCTTTGTCCCTGGGGTTGTGACAAGGAAAGGCCTGTGTGTGGTTCCTGTGGAAGACTGAAGTATGTGGGTGAGGGCCCTCTGGTCTCCGTGCTCAAGGAACTTAGGGAGCAAGGGAATTGTGTCTTTGCAATAGGAGCCCCCATCTTCTAGAGGGGTCCCAGATCCTCATGCAGGATGATGCCCTAGCTCCTTGCAGTCATGGGTGTATGTGGTCAGAGGAGGGTCACTTTTGTTATCTCCTCATGTCCAGGCAGACCCAACCTGAGCTCTTTGTGCAAAGGAAGTTTCCAGAGTGTGGTCCACACATCTCTGGGAGGTATGCGAGATGATTTTAGCTATCTGTATTTTAGTTATTTGGTACATGGATCAATAATTTTAAGATTTAATCTTTATTTTTCTTCATGTACATTGGAAAAATATTACTAACATAGCAACCCTGAAAGCTCATGGAAATGATTACTTGAGTAAGTATAAAGTGGGAATTTTATGTTTAAAAGTGGTATCATTTTCTATAAAAATGTTACATAGAAAACAGGACAGTTAGTATAAGAATACAGTAAAAATTGTATCAATGGTCTGGGTAACTGTGTTCTATTTGGTTTAAACACCTGACCTTAAAATCTCTTAGGAAAGGATAGTTTTCAGTCTCACACAGAAATCTCAATCGAAGGAGATTTGTCACAAAACCCTCTGCCTCAAATGTTCCTTCATTCCTAATTTGTTTAATTTAGTGCAGTATTTACTGAGGTTGGGCTTCCCTGGTAGCTCAGCTGGTAAAGAATCCGTCTGCAATGCAGGAGACCCAGGTTCGATTCCTGAGTCGGGAAGTTCCCCTAGAGAAATGTTAGGCTACCCACTCCAGTATTCTTGCCTGGAGAATTCCATGGACAGGGGAGCCTGGTGGGCTGCAGTCCAAGGGGTCACAAAGAGTCAGACACGACTGAGAGACTTTGACTTTTCACTTTGCTGAAGTTGATCTGGGCCAGGGCCTGCCCCTCAGCTGGAAACCAGCCAGAACTAGGGGGCCCAGCACAGGCCAGGGCAGCTCAGAGGAGAGGGGACAGGCCCCAGGGGTGGGGATGGGGGTGGATGGAAGCCCCTCTGAGTCCTGGTTTCCAAGAGAAAGGCTTCTTGCTCTTGTGGTGCCACCCCCTCCCCCAGCACTTGTGCCTGTGGTCCCAGAGCCTGGGGTAGGAGCATCCCTGCCCCCCACTGTCTGTCTCCCCTTCCCTGGCCTTGGGTCCTGCCTTCTCAGGGCCCGTTACTGAACTGACCTGTGGGATGAGCTCTGTTCTCTCGGCCTTCCTTAGACCACTTTCTGGCTCTGCACCCACGCGCTCTCTTTCTAGTCCCCAGGAGTGTTATACAAATACACATCTCCCGTCTCTGCTCAGACGGTGCCTCTTTTGTCTGGGGGCAAAGCTGGGGGATGTAGCCCAGGCAGTGGCAAAAGCCCGAGATTTGGGGTGACTGACCCCCTAGGTTTGCATCTGCCATGGACTCCTATGGATTCGTGGGTCTTGAGCAAGTTCCTGAAGCTCTGGAAGCCTGTCGGGCTAAATGGATGTTGGCTGTAAAGTGCTTAGCTTGGTCTGTGCAGTGTAACGGTAGCTATTATTATTTTCCCTCAGCAAGTTTACTTTAGCAAGTTACCCTTAGTTTGCTCTTTCCTAGAAGGCTCACTTCTGTGTAGATGCATCCACTGAGAGTAGTGCATTTCAAACACCTTTAACTTTGAAATACAGTAAGAAATGCGTTTTATGCTGTGGCTCAGTTCATACTTTCGAGTTTCATGAAACAGTACTTACTTTGCCTCCCTGTGATGTACTTTCTCTGCTCTTTGTATAAAAAAATCGTGGGTCATGCAGAACACCCCCCCCCCAAACCTGGGAGGAGGTGTGTGGATCTTGACGGCCCAGGTGGTCCTACAGTGCCCTCTGGTGGCCTCAGGGCCTTCCTGCAAGGCTGCCTGAGCTCCCGCAGCAGCCGCTGGGGTTGGGTAGACAGGGTAGGCGGCCTTGGCAAGGCCAGCTTCTAGGATTGTGTCGGGGGGTGAGCTGCAGACATGCTGGGCTCCTCCTTAGACCTGCTGCCTCTTATAGGTCTCCTGGAATGATGACGTGACCCCGGAACACCAGTCGCTCTCCTGGTCTTTGATGAAACTGGGGGTCCCAGCCCCAGGCCTGGCTGGCAGTGGGATACTTGGGGTGGGGGAAGTAATTAAATCTGCCGTGGTTATAGCAGTACACTGCACAGACTGACTTGTCCTTTTCCAGTGTGTTGGAGCCTCTTTCTGCCTCCTCTCAGGCTTGAGGGTCCAGATGGATATGCCCTGAAATGCATTCTTATCTGTGTTTCTAGTCAAAAGCCCGCAGAGCCCGCTGGTCACCAAAGAGGCCCAGCCGAAGGCCAGGACCGTGCCTGTGGCACAGCCGTCCAAGCCGGCAGAGCCCCCCGTGACAAGTCTTCAGAGCCGCAGCAGCCATAGCCTGGGCCTGGCCCCGGGACCCACCCCTACTCCTCGCTCCAGAGCGTCTGGACCCCCTGGCACCCCTTCTTCCCCAGGGCCTGGGCTGAGGTGAGCTGTGCTCCGCATTCTCCCAGAGTCCGTGGCGTGGCTCCCACGCTGTCCTGGGCCCCCCACCAGCTTCCGCAGACAGGTGAGGGGCAGAAAGAAGTGAGCAGGAGGGGCCTCAGTTGGGGTCCAACCCATGAAGAGACTGGAGTCCCTTGCTCCTGGCCAGGGCAAACCTCCCGTCCTCTTACTGACTCATCCCCAAGCCCCAGTTGCCACCCTGGAGGGGCTGGGTCTTCATCTTCTAACAGAGGGTGGCTGCCCCTCTGCAGATGACTCCTGGCTGGTGTCTGGGCCCAGGAGTGCCAGGGGCAGAACTGGCTCTGGGCCAACCAGCTTGCAAGTGATGAAGTGTGGCTGTGACCATCTTCCTTCCGGCTCACGCACTCCTCATTTCCTCTCCTTCTTGACAGTACGCCCCCGTTCAGTTCTGAAGAGGACTCGGAGGGAGATGCTGGGCCTCGTGCGTCCCTCCAGCCCCCGAGAGTTCCTTCGAGGGTGGGGCCCCAGCCGCAGGATGACTGGGACTGGTCTGACACCGAGACCTCGGAGGGGAGTGCCCAGTCCCCTGGCAAGGGCTCAGGCGGGCTGGCCTCCTCAGGTGAGGAAGGTTTTCTTATAGAACTATTAATGAGGCTTGTAGCTGCTGGCTTCAGTTGCATTTTCTAGCCAAAGTTTAAAGAATATAGAGCTTAGGTTTTGTCTTTCCAAAGGCAGTAAGTGGACGAGCTGGGGGGTAAGCCAGTTCTGTGCCATCTGCCAAGTCTACAGTGTCCTACAGACTCTGTAGTCCTACAGAACTCTGCGGAACTTCATCTTGTCCATGGCATGGTCCCAGCCTGCCAGCCCATCGAACCCACCAGAACCAGATCTCTGGAGAAGAACTGACGACCTGCCAGGTGGATGATAGGGTGTGAACATCTGGGAACTGGGAGTGTGGAGTCCTTGAACACACTCTGGGCTCTGTCACTTGCTCCCTATGTGCTGGTGTGGAGGGTTTTGGTTCCTTTGTTGTAAAGGGAGGATAAGATGAGTGATGAGGGGCAAGGAACATAGTATGAACATAGTAGACCCTTAACTAACTGGTTTTTAATCAATCAGTGAGCCAAGGGTCATCATCTCTCTCGACCTCTGCTCAGGCCCTCAGACATTTGAATCCTGGAAGGCCATGGCTGGCTCCCTGCTTCCTGGCCAGTCCTGAGGTCTGAACATCCACCTTGCTTTCTCACAGTGATAATGTAGTCACTGCTTAGCCCCCTTCCTGCGTGGAGTTCATAGACAGTGGGTCTGGCTCCACAGTCCTCCTGTGCAAATTTGTATTGATGATATTTCTTCATTTCTCTGTGAAGATGTTGGAGGAAAAACTGCATATTAATCTTGCAGTTCATGTACCAACTGAGCAGCAGTTCCTCCTGCTAAGAGGAAAGGGCAGCTTGCTAAGCTTCTGTGCCCAGCCATGCCCTTCAGGACATAGTACATTTCTGGATGTTCCAAGCCTCTTTTCCCCGCACACGCTGGCCTGGGCCTCTCTCTCCTTGCCTGTCTTCTACTGCTTTTGTCCTTCCTTGTTCCCTTCGGACTCTTCTCCACTCTCCCTTTATCCACACTGGAGCTGAGACGTGACCCGTGGGGATGATGCATTCATACTCTGGTCTTCTCCCCTGGTTGCCTTCCAGGAACGCTGGTGCAGTCGATGGTCAGAAACCTCGAGAAGCAGCTGGAAGCTCCAGCCAAGAAGCCTGCTGGAGGGGTCAGTCTGTTCTCAGTGCCCAGTGCCAGGCCACAGAAAGCCGCTGTGCCAGGAGGAAAGCCCCAGGTAGGCTGTAGGACCCAGAGGCTCCCCTGCAGTCTCTTACAGAGCCAGCTCCGAGTTTGGGGCCCTGGGCTGGGCCTGAGGGCGCGCCCGTGTGCGACACGACAGTTGACCTCATGCCCCTCGTCTCCTCTGCCCCTGCAGGAGTGGCGGGATGCCCACTCTCCAGTGCTTGTTGTTTGTGTCCCGTGTTAACATCGAAAAGCCTTGTGGTTCACTGCATGAACAACTGCTCGGTGGGTTGTTTCTCCCAGCCACGCACGCCCCCACTTCTGGCTCTGATGGGCCTGGACCTGGCTCTGTGCCTGGCTTCCAGCAGTAGCTGCTCTGTTTGGGCTCCAGCTCATCCCACAGCCAAGCTCTCCCCTTTCTTCACTCCCCGAGGACCCCAACACAGGACTGTGTGCAGAGCAGACTGCTCCATAATACACAGTGGAGGTATTAGGCACCTTTGTTCCAAATGTCCAAGGCCATTCCTCATCACTAAGAATGTCTTAATGGCCGTGCCTCTCTCCGGCTCCAGCTGCCATCAGATTTATTGCTCAGATGCTCAGCCTCCCAGACCATTCCCGTTAGGATGTCCTTGCCACCTCCCTTCTCCCTCTAACGGAACCACTTCTGTATTCCTGTTGTGTTTTCTTAGGCAGAAACGTTTCAAGCTCTTGTAACTTTACACTCCTTTCTCAATCAGAAAGATGCATCCTAGGATGACCTATGTTATTGCTGTAAAATTCAGAAATAATGGGCAATCACTTTTTGGTTTTTCCTAGCTTACACCTCCCCTGGCAACCCTAGCACCCACCTTGTGCTATGTAATATATTCAGTTTATTATGTCGCTCATGTGTGTTTGTGAGTAATGAGTCTAAATGATTCAAAATGTATTCAAAAAGAATTCATCCTCAGCTGTAAGAGAGCACTGACCACCCTATGCAGGTTGAAGCACTGTCCAGAGCCTGCTTGCCACCTGGAGGTTTCTGATTGGTTGTCCTTACATTCCGAGGCAAATGGGCTGGGCACTGAGAGCTCTGGTGGGGGTGGGGGTGACCGTGGTTCTGGTTTGGGGACAGCCTGAGAGTTTGGCCCACTCTGGGCTCCCCTCTTGGCCCTAGCTCAGACCTTTTCCAGGCTGAAGGATTCCTGCATTTGGAGTTCCCCTCACGCACCTTTGGTCAGAGTGTTTCCCAGCCCTAGACCAGCGGTCTGTGGCAGGTGGGGTGGGTGCATTAGCCCCTGGTGTGTCAGCTCAGGAGTTTGGAGAAGTTAAGTCCCTGGACTTCGTCACTGTGGGCAATTCAAAAATCTGGACAAAGTTTAAATTTCGACAAGAGCAACCTGATCTTCTACAGGCCGTGGGGCTGGCCTCAGTATGGCCAGTGGAATTTCAGGGGTGTTTGCAATGGCTGTGACCCCAGGTCTCTGAAGCAGGTTCTCAAAGACATGGAAATAAGAAGATGGGAGAAGTAGCGCCCCCTCCTGCTTTCTTCCAAATCTGCATTTTGTTCCCACGTCCATCCTCCCTGGTCAGATGCATTTTCTTCTCTCCTGTTCTCCCTGCAGCTTTCTGAGGATGAGAGTGACTTGGAGATCTCTTCCTTGGAAGATCTCCCGCAGGACCTAAACCAGAAAGAGAAACCGAAGCCCTTGTCTCGCTCAAAGTTCCCGGAGAAGTTTGGCACCAGCTCTTGGAGCCCCAGTCAACCCAGGGTCCCTGGCTGGTGAGCCCGCTTCTGATTCTGGCAGCCAGAGGGCCAGCCTTGTCGCCCAGCTGGGTGGGGCTGGCTCAGAACCCCCCAGCGATGGGGCTGCTGGGCATCTTGTCTCCCCCAGGAGCCAAGAGGTCTTCTCCTTGGACAGAAGCAGAGTAGAAGACAGATATTATTTCTCCCGTCCCCCATGAGAGCCCTGGTAGGGTCCCTTGGGTCCCAGGGCTGAGAAAGGGTTGTAACAGGACCTTGAAAGAGCATCCTTTTTCTACCTCCATGTTCACTCCAGACTGAAAGGAGACACTTGGTCTCTACTCTGCGGTGTCTTGTAAACCTCGGCAACACCGTAGAGCTGGGTCTTTTATGGGGTCCTTTGGGGGACTTACACCTGAGTCAGTCATTCAGTAATTGACCCAAAGTCGTTTACTGAGAGTGTCTGGCTTCTTGCTGCTGAGCTGGGTTGTAGGCAGAGATAGGGATGGAAATGAAAAGTACGGGCTCATAATAGAGATTGGGACGTTATGGGAGCACAGACAGAGTCTCTCAGTGCAGCTGGGTGTGAATGTGGAGAGCTTCCCAGAGCTGATGTCCTCAGGACCTGCTCATGGGTGGGAGGGGAGGAGCCCCCTGGCTGGGGCGGCATATCTCCAGGGGACCACAGATTCAGTTTTGATAATATTTCTAAAATTAGGTTATATGCATATATATAGTATTTTTTTAATGTGAAGAGCATTAATTTATGCAAACCCTTAAATACAGCATGTTTATCACTCTCTGGTATTTCTTCCTTGTTTTTGGAGCTTCAGCAGGGACTGGGTGGGGGCCAGAGCCATCTGTACCCCAGCCGTCAGTTTAGGACTTGGGGGTGACGTTGCCAAGACGGTGGTAGCGGTGCGATGGGTTTGTTGGGGAGTCACTCCTGTGAAAAGTGAAGGCAGAAGAAGCTGGATCAGGGCAAGTGCTCAAGTGCAGTGTGGGTCTGGCCCCCATGAGAGGAGGCGAGCAGGCAGCAGGAGTGGGCAAGGGGAGGCCAGACGCCGTGCAGCTGACACCCCCACCAAGCTGGTGGGAGCTCCAGAGCAGGCCCAGCCCACCAGGGAGTCCCCACTGGGCAGGGTGGCCAGAGCCCACTCTGCTTGGCCATGGGCTGCGGTGCCCAGGAGAGTGAGAACTAGTGGAGTAGCCATGGTTCTCCATAAAGGGAAGCCCAGCCGTGCACCTCCAGGCCTCATGAGTAGAGGGAACAGACCCTTCAACCCTTAGTAACTCAGCTCATGGCCAATTTGGCTTCATCTCTCTTTCCACACTACCTCGGGTCTCTCCCCAGCTCTCCATCCAGGCTTCTTTTGACCTCTGGGTGGTAAGCCCTGAGGTTCTAGCGGGAAGAACTAGGGGAAGTGAGGAGGAAAGGCATTGCCGAGGATAAAGGGGTCTGGGGGTGGGGAGGCTTGGGGGTATCATGGTACCAAGCTGTTCAGTGAGGCTAGGGCACAGTTTATGAAGGGCCTTATGTGGGATCCGGGGTCAGCCCACCTTAGCTGCTAGGGCGTAAATTCCCTTTGTGGATCTTATACCTTTGAACAGCTGAGAATATGTATGGATTACCCCAGTGGCTCGGTGAGGAGGGGAAGGAGCAGTGAGTGGGGAGTGGTAGTGAGGTTCATCCCTCTCTCAGGAGTCTGCCAACAAAGTCATGCTTTCCTATTCACAGGCTTTGGGCGAGGGAGGTAAAAAAAGAAAGAAGATGCTTGTGGGTCGCTTGCCACCTCCTGGTTTCCTGTAGCTCTGGGTGCGCTACTGATGCCGCTCCCCACATCACAGTGCACCCTGGGACCTCTGCTGCTTGTCCTCAGGTTGTTTCTGCTGTGGGAGGCTGCACGGGCTATGTGCAGGTCCAGCCTGGAAGTGGCAGAGAGCTGACTCTACCAGGGCAGCCTGCACTCGAGGTGGAGTGGGAGTTGGTGAATAATTGCTCCAGCTTCCTGCCCTTTGGTTTGACAATTCGGAGGTTTATTCCACAGCTTTTCAAAGTCTCTAGGGTAGGTGAATCCCAGTTGTCTTGAACGTTACAACTTGTTAATGCATCCTTTATTGGCCTTTCTCCTTCTGGTTTCACTTTTCTCACTCACATTTGCTTCTTGGGAGTACCTCTGAAATAAATTCACTTGTACCCAAATCTTTGCCTCAGGCTATGCTTTCAGGGTGACCCAAGTGAAATAGATGTGAAAGCCCATGTGTTTTCACACACGCTGGTGATAATCACCCATGAAGAATGACTCTATTCCTGAATGTTCATAATTAAATCCTATGTTTCTGAATCTGTTTTTCTACTTTGGAGACTAATGTATTAGTTTTTCATTTGCCAAGCTCTGAAGAATTGATGCTTTTGAACTGTGGTGCTGGAGAAGACTCCTGAGAGTCCCTTGGACTGCAAGGAGATCAAACCAGTCAATCCTAAAGGAAATCAACCCTGAATATTCATTGGAAGGACTGATGTTGAAACTGAAGCTCCAATACTTTGGTCATCCGATGCAAAGAGTTGACTGATTGGAAAAGACCCTGATACCGGGAAAATTGAGGGCAGGAGGAGAAGGGGGCTATAGAAGGTGAGATGGTTGGATGGCATTACCCACTCAATGAATATGAGTTTGAGCAACCTCAGGGAGATAGTGAAGGATAGGGAAGCCTGGTGTAGTTCTGTCCGTAGGGTCACAAAGAGTCGGACATGACTTAGCAACTGAGCAATTGCTGTTTATCCCTTCCCACTTTAAAATACATTGAAAAATTTGAGGGCAAGATTTATAAGAACTTTGGAACATGTGTATTAATTAGGGTTCTCGGGCTTCCTTTGTGGCTCAGCTGGTAAAGAATCTGCCTGCAATGCGGCAGACCTAGGTTCGATCCCTGGGTTGGGAAGATCTCCTGGAGAAGGGAAAGGCTACCCACTCCAGTATTCTGGCCTGGAGAATTCCATGGATGACTGAGCAACTTTCACTTTTCCAGAGAAACAGAAGCAGTAGGATATAGATACAGATGTAGAGTTAAATACATAGAAGAGGAAATTTATTATAGGAATTGACTCATACAGTAGGGAGGCCAGGAAGTCCCCTGATCTGCTGTATGCAGGGTTGGGAACCAGGAGAGAACCCAACCCCTGGTGTTGGTCCTGGAGTGCGAAGGGCCGAGAACCAGGAGCTGGAATGCCCAAGGGCAGGAGAAGGTGGACATCCCACTCAAGAAAAGAGAGCTGAGTCATCCTTCCTTCTTTTTCCTTCCTTTCTGTTCGATTTGGGCCCTTGGTGGATGGAATGATGCCCAGCCAGGCTGGTGAGAGTGGATTTTCTTTATTCTGTCTACTGATTCAAATGCTAATCTCTTTCAGAGGCACCCTGAGAGACATGCCCAGAAATAAAGTTTTCCCAGCTATCTGAGCATTCCTTTGCCCAGTCAAGTCGACACATAAAATTAACCACCACAATATATTAAATTTATTATATAATGTATTAAATTATTTTAAAATTATCCAAACAGTAAGATGATGTAGAAAAATTAGAAAACACAGATGAGCCAAAAGAAAAATAAATCTGAATAGTCCCCAACTCCAGAGTCAACTACTAGATATACATGCATTGATTAAAAAAATACATATGTCTCCTTCCTACAGTTCAACTATATTTATTCTTCTCTAACTTGATTTTCCTTCTTGAAAATAGATAATAAATTTCCTTACATCAGTACATATGTATCAACTTAATTATATTTAATGACCACATAGTATCACATGGTAAAGATTACAGAAATTTATTTAACCAGGCTTTTCTACTTTGGGCCTTTGATAAATCATGAAATGATAAACAAATGTGTATATACATCTTTGTGTGCTTAATTAAGATTTCCTTAGGATAAGTACTTAGAAGTGAGGTTGCTGAACCAACATGGTAATGAAAGCCAGCACTGTATGCCAGGCACTGGTCCAAGCTTCTTATGAATATTCACTGAACTTCACAGCAACTCTTTGAGGTGGTGACGCTCTTACAGTCATTTTGGGACCAGGGGCTGAGACACAGAGCAGTTAAGAAACCTGCCTTGAATCCTGTCTCCAGTAAGTGGTATGACTGGGATCCAATGGGGCTGGCAGGCCCTGGAGCCCTGGCTTCTCACCATGTATTTTGGGGAATTTTTGTTACATAAACACGCTCCAGAAAACCTGAGCCACTTGAGTCTAATGTTTGAGATGCTCCTTTTAGCATTTCCTTGCCACCAGGGGGTATCATTCATCTTTACATGCTTGGACAACGTGATATGTAAAAAATGAAACCTCATCTTTGAAAAAATTTGCACTTTTTAGTTTTCTCCTAAGGCAGGATTTTTTTTTCATTTTCTTATTGGTTATTTCTATGTCTTCTTTCATAAATTGCCTGATTGTATTCTTGGTGCTCTTTGGGTCAGTTGATTCAATTTTCCTTCTTGCTTTTTTCTTTATCTGTTTATTATGGAAAATTTCCAGCATATATAAAAACACAGAGACTGTATAATGGCCTTGATGTTCTCATCACTCAGCTTTAATAATTATCAGTATGTGGTGACTCTTACTTCCTGCAAACCTCTTAGCAACCTCCCCCAAATAGTCATATTATTATATCTACAAATACTTCATATGTATCTTCCATATGTACTTTCTTTTCAAAATAACCACTATACCACCACCACTAAAACAAAAATCAGTAATATCTTCTAAACATTGTCTAATATCTACTGTGCTCACGTGTCCTCTCTTTTCCTATATATTTAAGTCTCTTTTAATCCATAGATTCCTTCTCTATTTTCCCCTTCCTTTCTTCCTTCCCTCCCACATTTTCTTCCTCACAATCTTTATTATTATTTTGTTTTTGTTGCTAAAGAAATTTGGTTATTTGCCTAGAAGAATTCCCCCATCTGGATTTTGCTGACTACATTGTTTAATGCATTCCTCTTTCCCCTGAACTATCTGTAAATTTCTAGTTAGATCTAGAAATTGATGAGGTCTCCCTGGTAGCTCAGTCGGTAAAGAATCTGCAGGCAGTTCAGGAGACCTGGGTTGATCCCTGCATCGGGAAGACCCCCTGGAGAAGGAAATGGCAAACCATCCCAGTATTCTTGCCTGGAGAATTCCATGGACAGAGGAGCCTGGTAGGCTGCAGTCCATGGGGTCGCAAAGAGTCGGGGCATGACTGAGTGACTAACAAGGACTGACTGCATGATCAGTTTCAACTTTTATGATTTTTTGATTCTTTTTTGACAAGAACTTCTTATGTAGCACTATGCATCTCTGGTAGGAGGCACATAATGCCCGGTTCTCTCTTTTTATGGTGTTGGTTTTGGCATTGATGATATATTGAAGATCATTGTCTAAATCTATTGATTAGGGATTTCCAAAATTCCTTTGGCATTTACTAGCTGGAAAATGTCTACAAGGGGGATTTCCCCAAATAGAACTGCCTGGTTGCCTTAAGATATAGTTTATATAGGTTAGGCACCTAAGAGATTGATTCTTTCCTCTTTCAAAATAATGAGATGGTTTCCTAGCCTTCTCCATGGGTACCATACAAACTCCTACATTGAAATATATTTGATTTGTTGAAATTGATTGTAGCTGTTATCCTTATTGTTGCTGAACTTGTCCTGTCTTTGGCCAGTGGGTGCCTCTTCAAGTTGGTTCCTGGGTCCTTTTGAATAACCTTAGTAATCTGATAGCTTCCTTGCTATCTGTTATGAGAGATGATCCAGGCTCATTGCATACATTTCCTGCCTCAGATTTGAAATTAGTAATTTCTTTGGGGGAATCCTGATTCCTTTTAGAGGAAAATGGCATTTACAGACACAATCTGGGTGCAGGGTATACTGATTACTATTAGTCTTGTCATTACTTCTAAGCCCTTTCAGTGGACAGAGACAGGAAATAAACAAGCAAGAAAAGATAAGTTCATACTGATATTTCCCATTCAAATTTATGACTATAGGATTTTTACTTTATTTCATTGATCTAATATCTATTTGTATCTTTTTTCTTCCACTCTAAACAGCCGTGGCTCCCAACAGCACAATCTCAGTCTCAGAATAGCAACACCAACTTTATTGTCCACAATGTAATAATTGGAAACAGTTTAACATTTATTGCTGTTACATTTTGGAGTTTTGGGGTCCTTAGGGTATATCCCACTGGGGATGTACAGTTAAATTACTATGTTTTAAAATCACATCCAATAGTTTCTCTCTGTGGTTATGCTACTGAATGGCTACATAATTTGGTTTGCTTCTTCATTGTACTTTTGATTTTTAGAGATTGTATCTTAATTAATTTGCTTTATATAGCTTATATATATATATATTGCTAATATATAAAAATATTAAAATTACATATATTATTATATTAAAAGTCTATACATATTGAAAATATTAATATATTGTCATATTGCTACTATTTGTCTTTTTGTTTATAGGTTCATTCTCATAGAGAGATTTTTAAAATTCTTTTATATCTAACTGATGTTTTCCTTTATATCCAACTGATGTATGCCCTTGGTGTCAGAATTAGAAAGGCTTTTTTCATTCCAGTATTCATACAGTTTCAAATATATTTTTCTTTTACTTCTATTACAAAATTTAAAATTTGACTGTTAATATATCTGGACTTTGTGTGTGGAGGATTGATGGCTACAAGCTGTGAGTTAGGGATGTTACCTATTTTTTTTTCCAAAAAATTAGCCAGGGGTTTCACCAACGTTATTTGACAATTTATTCTTTCTTCACTTTTAAAAATATCCCCTTTATCAAATGTAAATTATTGTATGTGCTTACATCTGTTTTTGGACTTTTTATTTATTCCATTAATCTGACAGCTTTGGCACTAGATTTGTACTGTTCTTAATAAAATTTATCATCTTGCAGGACACAAAATTATTTTCACCTCTCAGAATTTTACTACTGGCTAATTTTTGAAGTTGAAATTATATCAGATTCTTATAAATGAACAAATAAACATGGATGGCTCAACATGCAGCTTCATGAATCCTAATTACAACTCATTTGAAATCTTAGCAAAGCTTGATCTTGAACCTTAATTGGGTATCTTTTGAATACTTCTAAATAGAGTGTTCTGTTTCTCACAATTCTTCCTGGATCTCACATTTCTTCCTAGATTTCCATCAGGCTGATTCTTTGTGGAGGGGAACATAGTCCCTGTTAGTGTGGGGCGGCAGTGTGCTGTAGGCTCAGTCAACAAAATGTGATTCAAGCTTAACAGCTTTTATTTTGCTGATAACAGAAAGTATGCAACAGTTAACACACTAGCACCATTATTTTATAGAAGATTTTTAATACCAGAAGAATGAGATGGGGTTAATCTTGGAATAGAAAACTGAACTTCCCAAGAATAGGCCCCTTATAATGACATGCATCCTTCATTTCACTCATTCACTTTGAGATGTGGTGAACCAACAAAGACTTGGTTATGGACCAGCTCAGGTCCCCAGCCTGGCACTCGGGAAGCACAGTTTGTATCTGTGGACCATCCATTCCATGATTGCATGATTCAACATGAAAACAAAAATGTAATAAGTTGTATCTTCTGACATAACTTCAATAATGAGCTTAACTTATGCATATAGGGGGCTTCCCTGGTTACTCAGATGGTGAAGAATCTGTCTGCAATGTGGGAGATCTGGGTTCAATCCCTGGGTCAGGAAGATATCCTGGAGAAGGGAATGGCTACCTACCCACTCCAGTATTCTTGCCTGGGAAATCCCATGGACAGAGGAGCTTGGTGGGCTACAGTCCATAGGGTCACAAAGAGTTGGACACGACTGAGCGACTAACATGTATGTAGGGATAACAATGACTGGAAGTTTGTAATAGGTTGACGGCTACAACCTGAAGAAGACTTTTTTTATCATCTAAAAATCTGAACCTACAATTTAGGAAATAGAAGATGCTTTGATATCATGGCTGGAATCTGATAGTGATGGGAACCTGAGATACACATTAAGACCATTTTCAGTTTTGGAAACTCTAAAGTGAAATGACATGTTATAAGTTGATTTATACACTGTTATCAATTCTGTTTATAGGGAATTGAAGTAAAGCAGACTCTCAAGTCAACAAAACTTCAGGTGTGATCCTGCACTTTTCTGTCTACCTGATGTGTGTCCCCTGCCAGCTTGTGAGGGGAGCTACTGAGATCCTTCAAATCCTCTGTTGGAGGAAAGGATGTGGAAAGAATCATTCTGACCCATACAGCCTACTCTGTCCTTGTGCTGTTACAAACATTTACATACCCGACTCCCTGCTGGACATAATGGTCCTGGTTCAGCATTAGAATAATAGAAGATAGAGCTGCCAGACACTAACAGGAGGATGTGTTGCTGATCCTTGTACCACCTGTTTCTGCAGAGATTAGACACTCGCCATCTGATAAGCTGACAGGGCCGATTCCAAGTCAGTTATTGTGCCAGGAGAGTCTTCATATGCATGTCATGAGGACATACCTAATGACAAGACAAGAGAGAAGAATCATCCTAAGCAAGGAAAGAAACATATTCCCAAAGGACAGAGAGGGCTCAGAATAAAGGTCAGAGGGGAGTCAGTGGGAGGACCTGGACCAGGATGAGGTAATAAACTGAACTGTTGCAGCCACTGCAATAACTGATCAGCATCAGGCCTTTGTAGGAATGAAGATGTGCTCCATACTTAACAGAGCCCATCGGTGGCATGGATCAAATGGATGGTCTAAAGGAGTAGAGACCTGCCCTCTGCTCAGTAAGTCTATGATTCCTCCTCTTCTTCTTCTTTTTTTTTTTTTTTAACATTAGCAGCAATCTAAACTAACCTGAGGGAGAGCTTTATTTATTTATTTTTTAAATTAATTTTTTCTTTTTAAATTTGGCCCTGCCATGTGACATGTAGGGTCTTCGTTCCCCAACCAAGGATTGAACCCATGCCCCATGCAGTGAATGTGCAGAGTCTTAACCAATGGAAAACCAGGGGAGTCCTGATTCCATGATTTTGATTGTAATCAGAGATCTTATAGAGGAGATCCATGAGAATTTGGGACCGATAGCTAATCATGAAGGATCCATTGAGCCCCAAGATTCAATTTTCTTTTCTTTGCCATGGTTCAGCACAATAGTCATATAGAAAAAGTGCTTTGAGTTCCTGACCAGAAGTGGTATGTAGGCTTAGCAGCTGCTACTGCTTGTTTTATTTTCTGCAAGATCAGCCCATGGGTGCCTAATGTGGCACTGTGGGCCACAGATTGGATGGCTCATGAGGACTGCTCAAGGGCATGTGGACCCCTCTGCAAGAGAAAACCAGGGCTCTTCCATCCCGCACCACCACTTGGATCAGGTGGGCAGGACTTGGCAGATTGTCTTATTCAGCCGGGCAACTGCCTTATCAATAAAAAAGCAAAAATCAAAAACCTTTGAAGATAAGTGTACAGCAGGGACTTGTCGTGCTTTCCTGCTTACCTTGTGTTGCCAAAGCCCAGCAGAGAGCCCTGCATGGAAAAGGCAATCAATAGATACTGATGGGTTTTCACAACCTGTGTTCTCAAGGAGACTCACTCTCAGAAGGTTTCCCCAACCTGGAAGTATCCAACACCAGGGGACAACCCTGCACAGAAAAGTCCTTATGACCTCACTGCTTCCTCAGTTGGCTTCCTGTTTCTCTCATTTTGTTTACAGATACATCTAGTTGATTTGCCTATACCTGCCACATCCAGGCCTCATTCCATCAATCTGTTAGATAAACCCAGTCATAACTGAATCTCAGTCTTGGCTGACATGCCTTTGAGCTGCCGATGAATTGTCCCCTACTTTTCAGGTTTTCCAGCACATATGCACACCACCATCACCACCATCTCCATCATCATCACCACCTCCTCTGCCTCCTCACCACCACCACCATCACCTCCACAACATCACCACTGTACAATAATTCTGGGGACTGTCACTCATCTGTAAACATAGCTTCTACCGTAGACTGAGTGCAAAGAGCCTGAAGCAGGGAACTAGGCAACCCTGATTCAAATCCTGAAAACCACAGACCTGTTTTGTGACCTTGGGAAAGTCATGTAACATTTGTTTTCTCACCTGTGAAGTGAGACGTTTGGCAGTGACAATCTTCTAGGCTTACAGTATCCTATAATCCCATGAATGCCTTAGGCTTTGGAAATTCACTTTTACCTTTAAAAAGGTTAGTCAATTTACTAATTATAACCTGAAAATCCTTTTGATATTTAAAAGATCCTCTTGCTTTCTCTTTGTTCTTTGAAAATTTAGAGCTGCCTCATTTCATAATGCCTAAAGCTTATATTTATAATCAACATCTATTTCATGGTTCTGAGCCGTTTTTCACATAATTGTCTTTCTTTTTCTTTCTTTCTTTTTTTTTTTTTTGCTTTGGAATTAGTTCTTTTGTGGTTAATGTATAACAGAAACAAAATGACTTTTAAAAAAGCCCTGTGGGAACTCGGGTTCATAGCTGTGTCACTAGGGGCCCACACATCACGGAGAGAGAACTAGGTCTCAGAAAGGAGAGCAGCTCATTCCGGGAAGAGAGAAGGGAGTAGCTGAGACCAGAGGCAGGTGGTGTCTCTAAGATGTATAGTAGACGGTGGTTTAACGGTGGCCTGGAAGAAGCTAGTAAATGGTAGTCTGGACTCCAGGGGAAGGGATTAACATGTCCAGTGAGACCAGCAGGGGGCAGCAGAGTTGAGCAAACTCTCCCATTCAGCTCAGGTCAGTCGTTCAGTCGTGTTGGACTCTGCGACCCGGTGGACTGCAGCACGCCAGGCTTCCCTGTCCATCACCAACTCCTGAAGCTTACTTAAACTCATGTCCATCAAGTCGGTGATGCCATCCAACCATCTCATCCTCTGTCGTTCCCTTCTCCTCCTGTCTTCTATCTTTCCCAGCATCAAGGTTTTTTCCAATGAGTCAGTTTTTCGCATCAGGTGGCCAAAGTATTGGAGTTTCAGCTTCAGCATCAGTCCTTCCAATGAATATTCAGGACTGATTTCCTTTAGGATGGACTGCTGGATCTCCTTGCAGTCCAAGGGACTCTTAAGAGTCTTCTCCAACACCACAGTACAAAAGCATCAATTCTTCAGTGCTCAGCTTTCCTTATGGTTCAGCTCTCCCATCCATACATGACTACTGGAAAAACCATAGCTTTGACTATGACTGGGAAGCTTTGACTAGACGGGCCTTTGTCAGCAAAGTAATGTCTCTGTTTTATAATATGCTGTCTAGGTTGGTCGTAGCTTTTCTTCCAAGGAGCAAGAGTTTCTGGTTCAGGTCCAGGAACCATTCTTCATGTCTTCATGGCTGCAGTCACCATCTGCAGTGATTTTGGAGACCCCCAAAATAAAGTCTGTCACTGTTTCCAATATTTCCCCATCTATTTGCCATGAAGTGATGGGACCGGATGCCATGATCTTAGTTTTCTGAATATTGAGTTTTAAGCCAGCTTTCTCACTCTCCTCTTTCACTTTCATCAAGAGGCTCTTTAGTTCTTCTTTGCTTTTGCCATAAGGGTGGTGTCATCTGTGTATCTGAGATTATTGATATTTCTCCTGACAATCTTGATTCCAGCTTGTGCTTCACCCAGCCTGGCATTTTGCATGATGTACTCTGCATATAAATTAAATAAGCAGGGTGACAATATACAGCCTTGACGTACTCCCTTCCTGATTTGGAAACTGTCTGTTGTTCCATGTCCAGTTCTAACTGTTGCTTCTTGACCTGTACACAGATTTCTCAGGAGGCAGGTCAGGAGTTTGCTCAAACTCAAGTCCATTGAGTCAATGATGCCATCGAACCATCTCATCCTGTGTTGTTCCCTTCTCCTCCTGCCTTCAATCTTTGCCAGGGTCAGGGTCTTTTCTAATGAGTTGGCTCTTCGAATCAGATGGTCAAATTATTGGAGCTCAGCTCTGGGAAGGTGAGAGCCAATGGTGGGTCAGGCGGAATTTCTGTGTTGATGTGGGGCACTCCAGTCCCTCCAGGAAGGAATAAGACCTTACCTGGTACCCACAGATGGGTAGATTTAGGTACATTTGGATTTCACATGTAAATTCTGAGAGATATGAAACATTTAGGGAGGATACTGCGGCAAAGCATAGGAATTTCTATTAGTCAAGGGCACGGGTTTGGAGCATCCATGTCTAGTGTGTGGCTGTGTGTGAATGATCACATGATTCCTACTCATCAGGTGCTGCAGGTGAGGTGGCAATACACTTGGATTTAATGCTCCCTGATTGTGTCTATATTTCTCATTCTAGATGTGGATTCAGGCATTCCCAATACATTCTTTGGTCATATAGGTGGTTGCCAGTTTCCCTATAGAAGGGGTTTAAGGGTGATGATCTGGTTAGGTGACCAAGGCATTAGAGTCAGTGAAAATAGAAAATAAAAAGATTTCCCTCTCCTTCTTAAATTATAGAATACTTAGGTGTAGAATTTGTTGTTGTTCAGTCACTCAGTCATGTCTGAGTCTTTACCACCCCATGGACTGCAGCACGCTAGGCTTCCCTTATCCTCCACTATCTCCCAGAGTTTGTTCAAACTCCTGTCCATTGAGTTGATGATGCCATCCAACCATCTCATCCTCTGTTGTCTGCTTCTCCTCCTGCCCTCAGTCTTCCCCAGCATCATGGTCTTTTCTAATGAGTCGGCTCTTCCCATCAGATGGTCAAAGTATTGGAGTTTCAGCTTCAACATCAGTCCTTCCAATGAATATTCAGAGTTGATTTCCTTTAGGATTGACTGGTTTGATCTCCTTGCAGTCACTCTCAAGAATCTTCTCCAGCACTATGATGATTGTTTTTTCCATTGTAACTTCCATCATTCCATTAAAGATGTGATTCTACTGTGTTCTAGAAAATCTATTATCACTCTAAATGCCATTGCTTTGTAATCAATCTGTCTTTTTTTCTTGATTTAAGTTTAAGATCGTCTCTTTAATGCTGCAACTCTACAATTTAATTATGGTGTTTATAAATTTTGATTCATTTTGGAAAGTCTTTATTGAATTTATTACAATATTGCTTCTATTTGTGTTTTGGTTTTTTGGCCATGAGTCATGTGAGATCTTAGCTCCTTGACCAGGGACCGAACCTGCACCCTCTGCATTCGAAGGTGAAGTCTTAACCACTGGACTGCCAGGGAAGTCCTGGGTTCATTTGTTTTTTTCTATCTTTATTAAGACACAGTATGATTTTAAATGGGAGAATTTATATCTTTAAAAACCTTAAAATTTGAAGTATTCTAAATATAAAGATATAAATTGGACTTTATAGAAGCTGATCTAGGATTTTTTTTTTCTGCATATGGTTAGCTAGTTCCTTCCACAAACAAATAATAGCAGCTGACAGTGATGGAGAATTTATTGTACAATAAGTGCCTTGATGAGAAGTACTATTATTCCATTTTACAGAATGGAGCACTGAGGCCCAGGTAAGGTCAAGGTGACATGGCTATACACAGTAGAGGAAGGGTTTAAACGTGGGGCAATATGCTTTAGCAACTACTATTCTTGCTATACTTCTTCTTGATATTAGCCTCAAGTTTTTAAACTTAGTATGTTTATTTTTCTTTTATAAAATATTTTTTTATTATATTTGGGGAAGCTGTTAGTGGGCTAATAAAGATTACTTAAAGGGTACAGAAGTCTCCACTCATAACTAGCTTTCCCCGTTCTCACGTTTGAATGTACTTTCCCAAGCATATTTCTGCCCAGCTCTTTCCTCCTCTATCTCAGAAAGATGTATTCCTGCCAGCAAACCTCTAGCATGTGCAGGACTCTGAGCACATATTTTTCGTAAAGCTGTCTATGAAAAGAAGACAAAGAATTGCAATAATTTAAAATTTAAATTAATTAATTTTAAAGAATTTAAAATCCATGGACAGGGGCTCATGTGTCACAGTGATTTGTTGTTGGAACACAGAAAAATGGGTGAAGGGGTACTTATCGGTTTGTTCATTGTCCAGTTGGTACATGTGAAGACTCTGTGGTGGCCTGGCATCTTCTCATCCTGTTCAGGTCCAGGAACCATTCTTCATGTTCTTTATTGTCAAATGCACCATTCTTGGCTAATTTCATATCCCTCATCATGAGGAAAAGATAGCAATACTGTTAGTGTTCCCATTGCTGTGGCTTTTTGTATTGAAGCAGCATAGTCCCGGGAATTCTCTGATACCTGCAATTTAATGCTTGTAACATGACATCACTGCTTACAACACTACATATGCATCAGTTTAGTTGCTCAGTTGTGTCCGACTCTTTACGACCCCATGCACTGCAGCATGCCAGGTTTCCCTGTCCATCACCAACTCCCAGAGCTTGCTCAAACTCATGTCCATCCAGTTGGTGATGCCATCTCATTCTCTGTCATCCCCTTCTCCTCCTGCCTTCAGTCTTTCCCAGCATCAGGGTCTATCAGGTGGCCAAAGTATTGGAGTTTTAGCTTCAGCATCAGTCCTTCCAGTGGATATTCAGGACTGATTTCCTTTAGGATGGACTGGTTTGATTTCCTTGTAGTCCAAGGGACTCTCAAGAGTCTTCAACACCACAGTTCAAAAGCATCAATTCGGGGGAGGAGCCAAGATGGCGGAGGAGTAGGACGGGGAGACCACTTTCTCTCCTACAAATTCATCAAAAGAATAACTGAACGCAAAACAACTTCTGATCGCTAGCTGAGGTCATCAGGCGCCCAGAAAAGCAGCCCATTGTCTTCGAAAGGAGGTAGGACAAAATATAAAAGATAAAAAGTGAGACAAAAGAGCTAAGGACGGAGATCCGTCCCGGGAGCTCTTAGGCGGCATTGCTTGGGGTAGGGTCCGGGCCTGAGTGCCCTGAGGACAATCGGAGGGAGCTTCTGTGAGTTGCCAACATGAACTGTGGGAGACCAAAAGAGAGAGAGAGTAAATTAACCGGCCCGAACACACTGCCGGCCGTTCGCAGAACAAAGAGACCGAGAGGGTCCAGAGAGGAGCTCGCAGGCTGCGGACCGGCCCAGCTCCGCCGGAGACAGGAGGCAGGGGGGAGGGGAAGGTCGCGGCGAGACACAGGGCGCAGGCACCCGACCAGCGCGGGCGGGGACTGGGGCTGGGGACGCGGAGGGCAGAAGGCGCGCGCACCCGACTGGCGCCAGCGGAAACTGAGACTGGGTCCGCGGAAGGGAGGGGGCGCGCCACACCTGGGGAGAGTGCGCCCACCAAGCCCCTGGCTGCCTGGACCGCTCTGACGGGGAAGGCACAGAGAGCAGGCGCAGCTTTTCGTTCCGCGCTTTTGTGGAACACCCGAGGGCTGGAACCTCGCGCAGCGCGGGGCGCGCTCCATATAGAACAGCCGGGAGCCTGAGCGGCGCAGACGGAGAGGGCAGCGTCGGCCCCTCCCGGCAGCGCCAGCCCGTCCCCGCGGCGCAAGCCCGTCACCACAGCGACAACCCCTCCCGGCAGCGCAAGCTCCTCACCGCGGAGCGACGGAACTAGCTACCTGAATAAGAGTCCACCTCCGCCCGCCTGTGTCAGGGCGGAAATGAGGCTCTGAAGAGACCGGCAAACAGAAGCCAAATAAACAAAGGGAACCGCTTCAGAAGGGACTGGTGCAACAGATTAAAATCCCTCTAGAAAACACCAACTACACCGGAAGGGGCCTGTAGATATCAAGAAGAGTAAGCTGGAACGAGGAGCTATCTGAAACTGAGCCGAACCCACACTGACCGCAACAGCTCCAGAGAAAACTCCTAGATATAATTTTACTTTTTTCTCTTTTTTTTCTTTTTTATTTTTTCTCTTTTATTTTCCTTTAAAATCCCCTATTACTCCCCCATTACTCCTTAACTTTCATTTCCATAGACTTTTACGATTTTTTAATTAGGGGGAAAAAAAAATTTTTTTTTTCTTTTTTTTTCTTTCCTTTTTCTCTTCTATTTTCTATTTTTCTTTTTCTCTTATTTCTTTTAAAGTCCTCTAGTACTCCTCTACTACTCCTTAATTTTCATTTTCAATACACTATAGCCTTACAAAAAAAAAAAGAAGAGAAGCCCTATTTTTAAACTGAAGATTACTCTCTCCCAATCTTGACTCTCTGTTTTCTACCTCAGAACACCTCTATTTCCTCCTTTCCCCTTCTCTTCCCAATCCAATTCTGTGAATCTTTGTAGGTGACTGGGCTACGGAGAACATTCTGGGAACAGACAGCTGCGTAGATCTGTCTCTCTCCTCTTGAGTCCCCCTTTTTTCTCCTCCTGTTCATCTCTATCTCCCTCCTCCCTCTCCTCTTCTTCATGTGACTCTGTGAACCTCTCTGGGTGTCCCTAACGGGGGAGAATCTTTTAGCCATTAACCTAGAAGTTTTCTTATCAGGGCTGTATAGTTGGAGAAGTCCTGAGACTACAGGAAGAATAAAACTGAAATCCAGAGGCAGGAGACTTAAGCCCAAAACCTGAGAACACCAGAAAACTCCTGACTACAAGGAACTTTAAGTAATAAGTGACTGTCCAAAAGCCTCCATACCTACACTGAAACCAACCACCACCCAAGAGCCAATAAGTTTTAGAGCAAGACATACCACGCAAATTCTCCAGCAACGCAGGAACATAGCCCTGAACATCAACATACAGGCTGCCCAAGGTCACACCTAACACATAGACCCATCTCAAAACTCATTACTGGGCACTCCATTGCTCTCCAAAGAGAAGAAATCAAGTTCCACGCACCAGAACACTGACGCAAGCTTCCCTAACCAGGAAATCTCGACAAGCCAATCGTCTAACCCCACCCACTGGGTTAATCCTCCACAACAAAAAGGAACCACAGACCTCCAGAATACAGAAAGCCCACTCCAGATACAGCAATCTAAACAAGATGAAAAGGCAAAGAAATACCCAACAGGTAAAGGAACATGAAAAATGCCCATCAAGTCAAACAAAAGAGGAGGAGATAGGGAATCTACCTGAAAAAGAATTTAGAATAATGATAATAAAAATGATCCAAAATCTTGAAAACAAAATGGAGTTACAGATAAATAGCCTGGAAATAAAGATTGAAAAGATTCAAGAACTGTTTAATAAAGACCTAGAAGAAATAAAAAAGAGTCAATTACAAATGAATAATGCAATGAATGAGATCAAAAACACTTTGGAGGGAACCAAGAGTAGAATAACGGAGGCAGAAGATAGGATAAGTGAGGTAGAAGATAAAATGGTGGAAATAAATGAAGCAGAGAGGAAAAAAGAAAAAAGGATCAAAAGAAATGAGGACAACCTCAGGGACCTCTGGGACACTGTGAAACGCCCCAACATTCGAATCATAGGAGTTCCAGAAGAAGAAGACAAAAAGAAAGGCCATGAGAAAATACTCGAGGAGATAATAGCTGAAAACTTCCCTGAAATGGGGAAGGAAATAGCCACCCAAGTCCAAGAAACCCAGAGAGTCCCAAACAGGATAAACCCAAGGCGAAACACCCCAAGACACATATTAATCAAATTAACAAAGATCAAACACAAAGAACAAATATTAAAAGCAGCAAGGGAGAAACAACAAATAACACACAAAGGGATTCCCATAAGGATAACAGCTGATCTATCAATAGAAACCCTCCAGGCCAGAAGGGAATGGCAGGACGTACTGAAAGTAATGAAAGAGAATAACCTACAACCTAGATTACTGTATCCAGCAAGGATCTCATTCAGATATGAAGGAGAATTCAAAAGCTTTACAGATAAGCAAAAGCTGAGAGAATTCAGCACCACCAAACCAGCTCTTCAACAAATGCTAAAGGATCTTCTCTAGACAGGAAATGCAGAAAGGTTGTATAAACGTGAACCCAAAACAACAAAGTAAATGGCAACGGGACCACACCTATCAATAATTACCCTAAATGTAAATGGGTTGAATGCCCCAACCAAAAGACAAAGATTGGCTGAATGGATACAAAAACAAGACCCCTATATATGCTGTCTACAAGAGACCCACCTCAAAACAAGAGACACATACAGATTAAAAGTGAAGGGCTGGAAAAAAATATTTCATGCAAACGGAGACCAAAAGAAAGCAGGAGTCGCAATACTCATATCAGATAAAATAGACTTTCAAATAAAGGAAGTGAAAAGAGACAAAGAAGGACACTACATAATGATCAAAGGATCAATCAAAAAAGAAGATATAACAATTATAAATATATATGCACCCAACATAGGAGCACCGCAATATGTACGGCAAACGCTAACGAGTATGAAAGAGGAAATTAATAGTAACACAATAATAGTGGGAGACTTTAATACCCCACTCATACCTATGGATAGATAAACTAAACAGAAAATTAACAAGGAAACACAAACCTTAAATGACACAATGGACCAGCTAGACCTAATTGATATCTATAGGACATTTCACCCCAAAACAATCAACTTCACCTTTTTCTCAAGTGCACACGGAACATTCTCCAGAATAGATCACATCCTGGGCCATAAATCTGGTCTTGGAAAATTCAAAAAAATTGAAATCATTCCGGTCATCTTTTCTGACCACAGTGCAGTAAGATTAGATCTCAATTACAGGGAAAAAATTGTTAAAACTTCAAACATATGGAGGCTAAATAACACGCTTCTGAATAACCAACAAATCATAGAAGAAATCAAAAAAGAAATCAAAATATGTATAGAAATGAATGAAAATGAAAACACAACAACCCAAAACCTATGGGACACTGTAAAAGCAGTGCTAAGGGGAAGGTTCATAGCATTACAGGCTTACATCAAGAAACAGGAAAAAAACCAATTAAATAACCTAACTCTACACCTAAAGCAATTAGAGAAGGAAGAAATGAAGAACCCCAGAGTTAGCAGAAGGAAAGAAATCTTAAAAATCAGGGCAGAAATAAATGCAAAAGAAACTAAAGAGACCATAGCAAAAATCAACAAAGCTAAAAGCTGGTTTTTTGAAAAAATAAACAAAATTGACAAACCATTAGCAAGACTCATTAAGAAACAAAGAGAGAAAAACCAAATTAACAAAATTAGAAATGAAAATGGAGAGATCACAACAGACAACACTGAAATACAAAGGATCATAAGAGACTACTACTAGCAGCTCTATGCCAATAAAATGGACAACTTGGATGAAATGGACAAATTCTTAGAAAAGTATAACTTTCCAAAACTGAACCAGGAAGAAATAGAAGATCTTAACAGACCCATCACAAGCAAGGAAATCGAAACTGTCATCAAAAATCTTCCAGCAAACAAAAGCCCAGGACCAGATGGCTTCGCAGCTGAATTCTACCAAAAATTTAGAGAAGAGCTAACACCTATCTTACTCAAACTCTTCCAGAAAATTGCAGAAGAAGGTAAGCTTCCAAACTCATTCTATGAGGCCACCATCACCCTAATTCCAAAACCAGACAAAGATGCCACAAAAAAAGAAAACTACAGGCCAATATCACTGATGAACATAGATGCAAAAATCCTTAACAAAATTCTAGCAAACAGAATCCAACAACATATTAAAAAAATCATACACCATGACCAAGTGGGCTTTATCCCAGGAATGCAAGGATTCTTTAATATCCACAAATCAATCAATGTAATACATCACATTAACAAATTGAAAGATAAAAACCATATGATTATCTCAATAGATGCAGAAAAAGCCTTTGACAAAATTCAACACTCATTTATGATTAAAACTCTCCAAAAAGCAGGAATAGAAGGAACATACCTCAACATAATAAAAGCTATATATGACAAACCCACAGCAAGCATCACCCTCAATGGTGAAAAATTGAAGGCATTTCCCCTGAAATCAGGAACAAGACAAGGGTGCCCACTCTCACCACTACTATAGTGTTGGAAGTTCTGGCCACAGCAATCAGAGCAGAAAAAGAAGTAAAAGGAATCCAGATAGGAAAAGAAGAAGTAAAACTCTCACTGTTTGCAGATGACATGATCCTCTACATAGAAAACCCTAAAGACTCTACCAGAAAATTACTAGAGCTAATCAATGAATATAGTAAAGTTGCAGGATATAAAATTAACACACAGAAATCCCTTGCATTCCTATATACTAACAATGAAAAAACAGACAGAGAAATTAAGGAAACAATACCATTCACCATTGCAACAAAAAGAATAAAATACTTAGGAGTATATCTACCTAAAGAAACAAAGGACCTATACATAGAAAACTATAAAACACTGATGAAAGAAATCAAAGAGGACACAAACAGATGGAGAAACATACCGTGTTCATGGATTGGAAGAATTAATATTGTCAAAATGGCTATTCTACCCAAAGCAGTCTATAGATTCAATGCAATCCCTATCAAGCTACCAACGGTATTTTTCACAGAACTAGACCAAATAATTTCACAATTTGTATGGAAATACAAAAAACCTCGAATAGCCAAAGTAATCTTGAGAAAGAAGAATGGAGCTGGAGGAATCAACCTGCCTGACTTCAGACTCTACTACAAAGCCACAGTCATCAAGACAGTATGGTACTGGCACAAAGACAGAATTATAGATCAATGGAACAGAATAGAAAGCCCAGAGATAAATCCACGAACCTATGGACACCTTATCTTTGACAAAGGAGGCAAGGATATACAATGGAAAAAAGACAACCTCTTTAACAAGTGGTGCTGGGAAAACTGGTCAACCACTTGTAAAAGAATGAAACTAGAACACTTTCTAACACCATACACAAAAATAAACTCAAAATGGATTAAAGATCTAAATGTAAGACCAGAAACTATAAAACTCCTAGAGGAGAACATAGGCAAAACACTCTCCGACATAAATCAAAGCAAGATCCTCTATGACCCACCTCCCAGAATATTGGAAATAAAAGCAAAACTAAACAAATGGGACCTAATGAAACTTAAAAGCTTTTGCACTACAAAGGAAACTATAAGTAAGGTGAAAAGACAGCCCTCAGATTGGGAGAAAATAATAGCAAATGAAGCAACAGACAAAGGATTAATCTCAAAAATATACAAGCAACTCCTGCAGCTCAATTCCAGGAAAATAAATGACCCAATCAAAAAATGGGCCAAAGAACTAAACAGACATTTCTCCAAAGAAGACATACAGATGGCTAACAAACACATGAAAAGATGCTCAACATCACTCATTATTAGAGAAATGCAAATCAAAACCACAATGAGGTACCATTACACGCCAGTCAGGATGGCTGCTATCCAAAAGTCTACAAGCAATAAATGCTGGAGAGGGTGTGGAGAAAAGGGAACCCTCTTACACTGTTGGTGGGAATGCAAACTAGTACAGCCGCTATGGAAAACAGTGTGGAGATTTCTTAAAAAAGTGGAAATAGAACTGCCATATGACCCAGCAATCCCACTTTTGGGCATACACACTGAGGAAACCAGATCTGAAAGAGACACGTGCACTCCAATGTTCATCGCAGCACTGTTCATAATAGCCAGGACATGGAAGCAACCTAGATGCCCATCAGCAGATGAATGGATAAGGAAGCTGTGGTACATATACACCATGGAATATTACTCAGCCATTAAAAAGAATTCATTTGAACCAGTCCTAATGAGATGGATGAAGCTGGAGCCCATTATACAGAGTGAAGTAAGCCAGAAAGATAAAGAACATTACAGCATACTGACACATGTATATGGAATTTAGAAAGGTGATAACGATAACCCTATATGCAGAATAGAAAAAGAGACACAGAAATACAGAACAGACTTTTGAACTTTGTGGGAGAATGTGAGGGTGGGATATTTCAAAAGAACAGCATGTATGCTATCTATGGTGAAACAGATCACCAGCCCAGGTGGGATGCACGAGACAAGTGCTCCGGCCTGGTGCACTGGGAAGACCCAAAGGAATCGGGTGGAGAGGGAGGTGGGAGGGGGGATCGGGATTGGGAATACATGTAAATCCATGGCTGATTCATATCAATGTATGACAAAACCCACTGGAAAAAAAAAATAAAAATAATTAAAAAAAACAAACAAAAAAAACAAAAGCATCAATTCTTCAGTGCTTAGCTTTCTTTATGGTCCAACTCTAACATCCATACATGACTACCGGAAAAACCATAGCATTGACTAGGTGGACATTTGTCAGCAAAGTAGTGTCTCTGCTTTTTAATATGCTGTCTAGTTTGGTCATAGCATTTCTTCCAAGGAGCAGGCATCTTTTAATTTCATGGCTGCAGTCACCATCTGCAGTGATTTTCAGTTCAGTTCAGTTCAGTTTCAGTTGCTCAGTTGTGTCTGACTCTTTGCAACCCAATGGACTGCAGCACACCAGGCCTCCCTATCCATTACCAACTCCCAGAGCTTACCCAAACTCATGTCTATTGAGTTGGTGATGCCATTCAACCATCTCATCCTCTGTCATCCCCTTCTCCTCCTGCCCTCAATCTTTCCCAGCATCAGGGTCTTTTCCAATGAGTCAGCTCTTCACATCAGGTGGCCAAAGTATTGGAGTTTCAGCTTCAACATCAGTCCTTCCAATGAACACCCAGGGCTGATCTCCTTTAGGATGGACTGGTTGGATGTCCTTGCAGTCCAAGGGACTCTCAAGAGTCTTCTCCAACACCACAGTTCAAAAGCAACAATTCTTTGGCACTTAACTTCCTTTATAGTCCAATTCTCACATCCATACATGATCTCTGGTTCCTCTGCCTTTTCTGCAGTGATTTTGGAACCCCCCCCCCAAATAAAGTCTGTCACTGTTTCCATTGCTTCTCCATCTATTTGCCATGAAGTGATAGGGCTGGATGCTATGATCTTAGTTTTTTGAATGTTGAGTTTTAAGCCAGCTTTTTCACTCTCCTCTTTCACTTTCATCAAGAGGCTCTTTAGTTCTTCTTTGCTTTCTGCCATAAGGGTGATATCATCTGTGTATCTGAGATTATTGATATTTCTCCTAACAATCTTGATTCCAGGTTGTTCTTCCCCCAGCCCACCATTTTGCATGATGTACTCTGCATATAAATTAAATAAGCAGGGTGACAATATACAGCCTTGACTATAATTATCTTCATTACCTCCACCATAGTTTGGTCTCAGGTCAAATAACCAGAAGGGAACACAGCCTGGCCCATCAACAGAAAATTGGATTAAAGATTTACTGAGCATGGCTCTGCCCATCAGAACAAGACCTAGTCTCCCCCACAGTCAGTCTCCCCCATCAGGAAGCTTCCATAAACCTCTTATCCTTATGAGAGGGTGGACAGAATGAAAACAACAATCACAGAAAACTAATCAGACTGATCACATGGACCACAGCCTTGTCTAACTCAATGAAACTATGAGCCATGCCATGTAGGGCCACTCAAGATGGATGGATCATGGTGGAGAGTTCTGAGAAAACATGGTCTGCTGGAGAAGGGAATGGCAATAATGGCAAACCACTTCAGTATTCTTGCCTTGAGAATCCCATAAACAGTATGAAAAGGCAAAAAGATAGGATTCTGAAAGATGAACTCCCTAGGTCAGTAGGTGCCCAATATGCTACTAGTGAAGAGTGGAGAAAAAAACTCCAGAAAGATTGAAGAGACGGAGCCAAAGAGAAAACAACGCCCAGTGTGGATGTGACTGGTGATAGAAGTAAAGGCCAATGCTGTAAAGAACAATATTGCATAGGAACTAGAATGTTAGGTTCATGAATCAAGGTAAATTGGAAGTGGTCAAACAGGAGATGGCAAGAGTGAACATCAGCATTTTAGAAATCAGTGAAGTAAAATGGACTGGAATGAGCGAATTTAATTCAGATGACCATTATATCTACTACGGTGGGCAAGAATCCCTTAGAAGACATGGAGTAGCCCTCATAGTCAACATCTGTATCAGGCTATCTGTGAATCGTGGCTTTGATTGATTCTCTCAAATATTGCCATGCTTCGTGGTGGAGGAGCACAAAAATCTTACCCAGAGCATATAGGAAAATGACAGCAATAGCTTTCTGATCTTATTGCCTTTACCGTTTGGAATTTTTTTAACCTAAAGGTAGACCACATCTTCTCTTGAAATTTTTAAGCTTGGATCACTTCCTTCCTAGGATGTGATCTCTTTCAATATTGATAGACAATGTTGTCTGCAGGGAGGATGGGTGAGGGACCTGAGGGGCGAGAGAGAAGTGAAAGGTATGAGCATTGTGAGAGGCATGTCCATCTGTCTTCTACAGCTGAAGACTGAGCAAGAGACGTCAATTAAAGCACCTGCTGATGTTGCAGAGTGGTGATCTGAAGACGTTTTAGAGGCTGTGGGTGAGACCACCCCCAGAGGACCGCTGGATGCGTGGCATAGAGCCTGTGAGGGCTTGGGAGACCTCCCTGGGCTCCAGCGGTGGGTACACACAGGGTTAGTCAGACCTGCTGCTGCCTGATGTTGTAGATCTGAGGTGGAACTGGGCAGAGAACATGGGGGAGTGGAAAGGGGTGGCCCTGAGCTTGTTGTGTGGAAAATGTGTCACCCCCAGATCAGTATGTTAGCACCATTTTAAGGGCCCGATCTTGCATGTCATCACAGAGAAATACTGTACTAAGTAGGAAGGGTGAGCTCTGGCCCAACTCCTGGCCTGGGGACGTGTAGACACACACAGAGCCCTCAGGGGCATCCTCACATCAGGGTAGGGAGTCAGCACTGAGAAGGGGAGAGATGGTGGAGTTCTCTGAGTCCTGGGCCTGGGCCTGGGTCTGAGGCCCCTGGTCAGATGGCGCTGCTGGCCCCAGCAGATTCCAGGCCCTGAGGGGGACTTAGAAACTGTCCATGAAGGCATCTGAAGACACAGGGCCCCTTGCCTGCCCAGGGCTAAGCAATGCCCTTCTCCTGCTGGTCTCCTCATGACAGTGACCACCTCCACACTTGTGATTGCAGAGTCAGCCCCTGGCCTCTGCATACCGGCACAGGAGGGAAGTCAGGCTGAGTTCCAGTTTGGTGGGTGAGGATGGACCCAGATCCTCTAAGTCTTCTCTTTGGAATCATCACTTCTTTTATTATTTGATCTATTAGAGTGAATACTATTATGAAAAGAAGCATTTATTTTGTTCTTGATGTATAGGCTGAACCTGCAATGAGGAAAGGACAGTCCTTTTAGCTGCAGAAGTCAGCTGTAAACTTGGCCTCACAGGGCTCCATTCCTGGATGGAGGAAATTTTCTTTCTTGCTTCACCTGGAATTCTGCAGTTTCTGAATGTCACCTGTTTTTTATTATGCTCTTATTACAATACAATTAACCTTACAGGTAAGAAGTACCCATCATGTACCGATGCCATGACACTTCTGATGTAAGCTAAATAAGGACAGAAATCCCTCCTCCCCTTTGAAGAATGGAGCTGGGATGAAAATCAGGGAATAAGACCTCCAAACTCCTCCTTCCCCAGTGAAGATTCCACCCCTTCATTTGCATGTCCCTCATGATCAGCTTGCCAAAGAAACCCAGGCGGGCAGCTCCTCACCTATCTGCCTGCTCTCCCTCTGAGAGTGTATCCTTGCTTTAATAAACTCTCACTTTACTTTCTTAACCTCTCTGCTTTGTCTCTGAATCCTTTTGCAACAGAGAAAGAAACCTTGCATTCACTGGGAACAGAATCAGATATTAGGACTGTCAACCAAAAAAATGCAAACCTAAAAGTTGCAGGTTATGTTTTATTCAGGGACCTTACTGAGGACTAAAGCCTGGGAAGGCAGCCTGTCAGCTCTGACGAACTGTTTTAAAGATATAAGAGAGGAGCCTGGATATATAGAATTTTTTGCTAAAAAAAAAATCAAATGTAGTTGAATATTGAAAGATTACTGCTAACCACAAAAGACAGACATCTCAAGTTAATAATAGTGCTTTTCTGTATATGTGAAAAGGCAAGAATTTGGACTCATCGAAATTATTCCTTAGATTTGCATCCTAACTATCTAGGACCAGGATCCCTTTTTTTTTTTCATCCAGAATCCCTTTCATAGAGCATCATTGGAGGAGGCTACAATGGCTGATGGCTTGATGATGGACAGCATTTGTTGTTTACTGGAACATTAGACAACATTTTTTGGTAAGCACTGGGATAGCATCCTGAGATTCTGGGATGCTAACACCTAGGATCACATCCTGGTAATCCTGGCTGTCTTCTCATGCTTCTTAAGCCCATGGGCAAGTGGTTCTGCCACAAGGTTCTCCAAATAGCCAGGAAACCAAGGCACATCTTCCTGGGCTATCAATTTTATTCAAATATCTGAGGGGATAAAGGCTGAACATTTAAACTAGCTTTAACCCTTAAAACATTACAAGTATAGATACATTGTGGAACAGAATGCAATGTGCAATGAGTCCCTACCTAGAGCTGTAATTGAGTCTGGGCTCTCCAGGCCTCCCAAGGACAAGTTTCCCAATGCTGAGTTTCTCTATTTTTAAAAACATATTTAAAAAAATTGTTTTTTGAGATATAATTGTTGAAAAAAATTTGCACAACGTGAGTGTTGCAGGTTAAGCTTTATTTGGGGGCAAAATAAGGACTGCAGCCTGGGAGACAGTGTTTCAGATAGCACTGAGAAACTGCTCTGAGGAGGTGAAGGGAGAAGCTAGGATATATAGGAGTTTTTGCAATAAAAGGCAGGTAGTTGGGAACATCAGAAAATTACTGTTAATTAAAGAAAACCAGATATCCCAAGTTAAGGAATTTAGCACTTTTCTATGTATGAGAACATTCAAGATTCTGGGCTCACTGAAATTGCTCCTTTGATCTGTACCTCAGCTATCTGGGGCCAGTATCCTGTACTGTCTCATCCTGAGTTTCCTCAGGGCTCACCTTAGGGAGTGGCTGTAGTCTGATGGCTGCTAGATGGCAGATATTCTTTCTTTCCTGAGTTCCCTCAGTACTCACCAGCTCACCATCTGTGGTGGCTGCGATCTCTGAGGGCTGTGCCATTCTTGTTTACCGATATGGCAGGAAAAATCCCACTTCTGAAATTTGTGTAACATAATTGTCGCCACTTTAAAGTCTGCAACTCAGTAGATTTTAGTATATTCACGATGTTGTGCAACCACCTCACTACTACCCTCTTTTTGAGGAATTCTTTCATGAAAATGTTTGGGGTGCTGCCTGCCTGCCACTCTGCCTCCAGAGGAGAATTCACAGTGTCAGCAGTAGGAGGTAGGTAAAAATTCTTATTTGTTGGGATGGGTTTTGGTGTCATGGGGATGCATTTTCAGTTCCCATCAAGTCCTTCCACTTAGGCAATCGTCGCTATTTGAGAGGCAGCCTGTTCCTTGAGTATTCATGCTGTGCTGTGGATGGATTATCCCTAGAAGAAACAAGGATGAAACCTTTCTGCCGTAGAAATGACTAAATCACAAAGGACTAAACAGCTTAGAAACTGTGACGACTCCTGAGAATAGGAGGGGCTGGACTTGTTTTTAATCAGGTTTCAATGCAGAGACAATTCCCTCATTCAGGGACACATTTGTTGTGACATTAACAAACAAAATCATCATTCCCTGGAGACCCATGAAAGCCTGATCCAGTGTGAGTCTGTTTTCCTGTAGACACATGCGGTTTGATTCCAGGCAGTTTGGGGTTTCCCAGGTGGCTCAGTGGTAAAGAATCTGCCTGCCGATGCTAGAGACACAAGAGATGTGGGTTCAATCTTGCTCCAGTCTTCTTGCCTGGAGAATCCCATGGACAGAGAAGCCTGGTGGGTTACAGTTCACGGGGTCGCAAAGATTCTGACATGATCGAGCACACACACACTCCGGGCAGTTTAAATAATAGCCTTCCTCTCATGGCCCATGGCTATTCCAGGGGGCCAGACCATTCACAAGCAGGTTTTAACAATGGTGGGTCCTCTTGGCATTCCTGCTCAATATCTACCCTGAATAAGCATGTGGGAGTGGGAAATGAGTCTCTGAACTTACCTCTTATTTGGGCTTTTCTCTTCTTACAGACTTTCTGGGGATTCTTGAGACAAACACATGCTTTCTCAAAGCCATATAGCAAAATCCTGTTATCTTGGATTCTAGAACTTATACCCATAAACTTAAGAACTTGGTGTGTAGGAACATGGCTCCTGTCTCTTTGAGAAATGGTAATTTGCATAGCTATGAAAGTGTTTTCTATACCTATATTTATAAGAAATGGCAATTTGCATAGCTCTGAAAGACACTGTGTCCCCCCGCCTCTGTGTCTGAGGCTGGGGGCTGGGGGATGTAGGGGGGACATGCTGCCCGAGAGAGGGAACAGGGAAAGAGAGCTCACGCTGAGGCCCTGACCTGTGGGCCCCCGTGGCCAGCCCCTCTTCGGGAGCTCCCTTGTGCTAGCAAGCGGTCTTCTGAATGTGCCCCTGGGGCTTCCCTGGCGGCTCACAAGGAAAGGAATCCACCTGCAATGTGAGAAACCTGGGTTCGATCCCTGGATTGGAAGATCCCCTGGAAGATGCCATGGCAACCCACTCCAGTATTCTTGCCTGGAGAATCTCCATGAACAGAGGAGCCTGGAGGGTTACAGTCCATGGGGTCACAAAGAGTTGGACATGACTGAGAGACAAAGCACATGAAAGTGTTAGTGCTCACTTGTGTCCGACTCTGCATAGCTATGAATAACAATAATTATTCTTTGTAGTCTAGTTCCATGTGCTAGTTGTTTTTATACATAATATTTTTAATCCTCACAACAACCTTGCAAGGTAGGTGTTAGCCCACGTTGACTGGGCTGCTGAGGCTGAGAGAGGTTAGTAACTGGCTTGATTTTGTACAACTCACTAGCAAATAGTCTGGCTCCAAATTTCCCAGGACTCCTCCTTGACCTTTCCTTTGAGCCTCACTTCTCATTTGGTCCATTGTCTTGGTGCATTGAAACACTATGGGCTTTGAGTCTGTTGACTGAAAAGAAAGTCCACACCCTAAAAACTGAGAATTATGTTTTATTCAGTACATTTACTGAAGACTTAAGCCCTGGAGACAGCTCTGAGGGACTGATCTGAAGGGGTAAGGCAGGAGTCATAACACAGAAGTTCAAACAAAAATACCCAGATAGATGGAACATCAAAAAGTTACTGCTAATTATAGAAAACCAGACTTCTCAGGTTAATGAATTTAGCACTTTTCTATGCATGGGAAGATGTAAGAGTCTGGGCTCCTTTAAACCATTCCTCTGACACACACCTCAGTTATCTAGGGCCAGTGTCCTGTTTGTCTCCATCCTGAATCCCCTGGGTGCACAGTCAGGGACTGAGTTGGTTGATGGCTTGATGGCTCCAACATCCTTTTTTTAATGATGTAACAGGCAACATTTTTTGTCCACAAGTCAGACAGACATGATTCTAATGCCAACTCCACTAATCACTAGAAGAATGACTGGACAAGTCATGTAACCTCTCTGAGTCTCAATTTCCTCAGCTCTAATTGTGAGAATGAAGCTTTGGGATGTTGCTATGGGGATGAAATGAGCTGAAGCACTTCCAATTCCCTGGCATGGTATTGGGACATTACATATCACAGCAGAATCTCAACAAGTGATATTTTCTTTCCCTTCTTTATTCATCTCTGTATCTGCCATGGCACCTGGTACAAAGTAGGTACTCAAGAAATATTTGAGGAAGGTAAATCCATGGCCTTATTTCATAGGGACGCTGTGAAGTTGGACCCTCTCCAAAAGCTCCCTGAAAGAACAAAAGCAGTTTTGAAGCACGTCAAAGCTACTCATGGTTAAAATCTTTAGAATGAAGCAGGAAGACAAGAAAAATCCTAAAATAACAATAAAACTAAAATTCTGAAGTAAAATTCACTAGGTGGAGTGCTGTTGATCTTCAAGAAAGAGCAAGTTGAGGAGTGTCAAGTCGAGGATTGGCGAGGCACAGTAAGTGTGATGAGGATGGCTCTTGTGCTTGAAGGATTGTTCAGCAATGCCTGAATTGGTTGGAGACAGTGCACTTTTGTAAGTGTATCCTTGTATAAGAGCCTAGAGAATGAAATATAAGATTTTTGAATAGGTGATGTGTTGGAGGGAACGCATGCTCCCTGTGATGCAGGTGGTGGTTGGCTCAGAAGGTATTTGGGAGGGCAGGCGTGGGGCACGGGTGCTGCCTGTCTCCAGCCAGGTCCTGACAGACACTGCTTGCTGACCGTGCGAGTCTCTCATGCCCGAGTCCTTCTCAGCAGGGGCATGCTGTCCTAAGTCGCTTCAGTTGAGTCTGATTCTTTGAGCCCCTGTGGACCGTAGCCTGCCAGCCTCCTCTGTCAATGGGATTCTCCAGCCAAGAATACTGGAGTGGGTTGCCATGCTCTCCTCCAGGGCGTGTTTTACGTCTCCTGCTTTGCCAGGCAGGTTCTTGACCACTAGCGCCACCTGGGAAGCCCTGGTTCTCAGCACAGTCAGTTGGAATCTATCTGACCAATCATTGTCGTCCCCGGCTCCAAACAGGGAGATGTTTGTGCCCATTTAATACCCAAGATTCAAAGACCTCTCTTCCCTCCAAGGAGGCTTCAGTCTAGTCTCCTGACATGGCTCGGTCATTGCACCAAACTACTAGAACCTCTCAGGGTGGCATTAAGTTTAGTTCCATGGGGATACGTTCCAAAACCCCCAGTGGACGCCTGAAACCTCGGCTAGTTCTTAACCCTATATATTCTGTATTTTTTCCCATAGATACACGCCTAAGGTAAAGTTTAATTTGTGAATTAGATGCAGTAAGATACTTGTTGTTAAATGATAACTAATAACTACATTGAGTAATTATAATAAGATACTAATAAAAGTACATTTATCATGCTCTGTGGCTATAAATTCTACATTTTGAGGTATGATAGCACAACCAGCACAAACTTCTTTTTCCTCCTCCACAATTTCACAGATAGAAAAGTCATTCTAATTGTAAGTCTTAGTGTATATTTTTTCTTTTCTATGTCAAGAACTTCCACCTTTTCACTTAAAGGAAACACTTTATGGCTTCTTTTTGGCACATCTGAATTTCATCAGTACTCTTGTGTATTGGAGTCATTATTAAGTAAAATAAAGGTTACTTGAATACAAGCACTTTTATACCAGGACAGTTCATCTGATAACCAGGATGGCTATTAAGTGACTAATGGGAGGAAAACACTGGACAAAGGGATGATTTACTTCTTGGAGAGGACAGAGTGGGACAGAGTGGAATGGCATGAAATTTCATCATGCTGCTCAGAATGGTACATAATTTAAAATTTATGTATTGTTTGCTTCTGAAATTTTCCTTTTAATATTTTTGGACCATGGTTGATGGAGGATAACTGAAACCACAGAAAAGGGTTTATTGAAAATAAGAAATACTAAGAAAATAAGAAAAACTATTATTGTCATTAGTATATTTTGTTTGTTTTTGTAATGCACTTGCACTGGAATGCAAACACAAGTCTATGTGTGCACACTAGACTAGATGACAGTCAAAATGACGACCTTCACACTGCATCCAGAATCATCCCTACTCATGCTTCAAGCAAATCTGTTCCTTGTCACTTTTCTTCTCTTGGGATGTCCTAAGACATTCTTTATTCCTCATGTTCCTAAAGTCTACCAAACCCACTTGGCACAGTGGATATTTCTTTGGGAACTGTACCCACTCAAGGCCTCTGAGAAAGCCTGGCCTGGGTGTCCATGTTTCTTTGGGTTAAAATGCATTGGCTTTGAAGTGAAGTGAAGTCACTCAGTCAAGTCCGACTCTTTGTGACCACATGGACCATATAGTCCATGGAATTCTCCAGGTCAGAATACTGGAGTGGGTAGCCTTTCCCTTCTCCAGAGGATCTTCTCAAACCAGGCAAACCCAGGTCTCCTGCAATGCAGGTGGATTTTTATTTTTTTTACACCAGCTGAGCCACCAATGAAGCCCAAGAATACTGGAGTAGGTAGCCTATCCCTTCTCCAGCGGATCTTCCTGACCCAGGAATAAAACTGGGCTCTCCTGCATTGCAGGCAGATTCTTTACCAGCAGAGCTACTGGGGAGTAGTAGTAAATCCATACTGAAATTTGGTCATGTAATAAAAAAGCTAACTATCATATATCACAAAGAATTTAGAGATGTAATGTCTGCAAATGAGCAAAAATTTAGTGTTCTGACTCCACTTTTCCTAGGCTTCTCTTCTGCTTTCCTTCATCTTCAGGCTGGTAGCAACCTAGCTTCAGTGTTTTCAGTCAGCAATTTTAATCTTGATTATGCTTAGAGGAGGGGCTTCTCTGATAGCTCAGTTGGTAAAGGATCCACCTGCAATGCAGAAGACCCCGGTTCCATTCCTGGGTTGGGAAGATCCACTGGAGGAGAGATAGGCTACTCACTCCAGTATTCTTGGGCTTCTCTTGTGGCTCAGCTGGTAAAGAATCTGCCTGCAATGTGGGAGACCTGGGTTCCATCCCTGGGTTGGGAAGATCCCCTGGAGAAGGGAAAGGCTACCCACTCCAGTATTCTGGCCTGGAGAATTCCATGGACTGTCCATGGTCTCAAAGAGTTGGACATGGCTGAGTGACTTTCACACTTTCTATGCTTAGAGGAGGAAAGGTGTGTGTGTGTATCTTGGGGCATGGTTCTGAAGATTTTGCTGTCTTCTCATTAGGAGGGAAGAAATCTTTTTTAGAATCCTCCTGTAGACTTTCTTTTAGGAATCACTAGTCGAAACGAATCATATGCTCTTTTTTCTAAACCAATCACTGGGAAGGGGGATGAACCACTATGATTGACTTATGTCAATCAAAATATATCCCTTGAGCAGTGGATACACTTATTAAGCAAGAAAAAGTGATAGTAATAGATTGGATGTCGAATAGCTCCTGCAGGGACAGAACTAATTGGATCACAGGTGAAACGTTCACAAAGGGTGACAAAACTTTCTGTTGATTAATGATTAGAAAAATCAATCAGATTCTCATGAGAATAATTTAAACTAAGAGAAACATAGGTTCTTCTTAGAGTGTAATAGATACTTTAACTAAAAGCTCATGCAGAGTTGGATCTGGGTGGTGCAACCATTTTCAGCTGAGGAGTAAGCAGCTGGCAGAGAGGCCCCAAACTTTACAGTGGGTTTTCTGCACCTGTATACTAAAAGACTTGATCAGGATATTCATGTATGTTTGCATCCAAGGTTGAGCACAATGTAGATTTAGCTGGTCCCTCTGCCTACCTAGGATGTGTTATCTTTGTGCTTCTCAAATTAATGAAGTAATTTTGATGTGTAAAAAGCACTAAAGCTAAGATGATGCTTGATCTTTAAGGGCCCACTTGTTCTTGCGTGTCTGAGTATAATCCTCAGTAGTATTTTCTTGGGAATATTACGAATATTTCTAGGGACTGTTAGGTGGGACAATACCCACCGAATAAGGTCAACAAGATCGCTAGTTCCTCAGACATGACCCTTTTCCACTGGGGGGATTCTGGGTGGCTCATACAGTCACACTGTGCTTTCCGAGCTCAATGACAGCTGGAATGGCTAGTATCTTCTATGCTGGTCCCTGGAAAGCCTTCATCTTGTCCTTACTTTGAAATGATAGCCTAGCTGGGTGTAAAATTCTAGCTTGAAAATTATTTTTCCTCTGAACTTTGAAGATATGATTACCAAGTCTTCTGGTATTTGTTGGTATTGATGTCAGTCTCATTGCCATGGATTTATAATAATTATTTTTTACTTATTTTAAGATGGTTTTCTTATTCCTGATATTCTGAATTTTCATGACTATGTCCCTAAGTATAGCTTAATTCATTTCCTTTACTCACTCTTCTGAGATACCGTGCTATATCTAGTCCACTATTTAATTTGACCGTGATTCTTAGATCAACAACTAAGTCTTAAATTTCCAGCATTTTTATTTGGTTCATTTTAAAATACCACCTGCTTCCCCCCACCCCCCCCCCCCCCCAGTTCTTTTTTTGGGAGGATACATTTAAAGTGTCCTTCATTTACAGTCTCTTATATTTTTCTATTAGTCATAGACCCTGATTTCTGATTCCTCTTGGTTGTCAAGTCTAGAGACTTTCTCATCATGATTTATTTCCTTAGATGCCTTATAACTTTTGATAGTAAGCCTGACTTTAGTGAAAGATGTTTTTGTGAGGGAAACTTGTGTATAGTGGGATGTGGATGCATCCATATGGTGTACCTGCTCTGTGACCCTGTCGTTTTAGTTATTTCAGGCTGTTTTCTTTCTCTCTTTCCACCTTCCTTTCTTCCCCCCTCTCTCTTTCTTTTTTCATTTCCAACACTTGTGGGTGCCCCACTCCAGTTTGGCTAAAGAGAAGAAAGAATTTTTGGTCAATTTTATATGGCATTTCTGTGTAATTGAACTGGTGGTGGTTGGGGGTGAGCATCCTGTATCAGCTCAGCTTGCCACCTTGACTGAGAGGCAAGGGTTGCAACTCCAGCTGACACAGGCATCAGTGTGCTTAGCTACTTCTGTCTGAGCTGGGAGGAGGCTCTTATCCAAGAGGAATGCCACCCACCCAGTTCCAGACTCCTCTGCCTAAACCTTGGCATAAGCTCCCAAGGGCTGAGACAAGGGGCTAGTGAGCAATGCCAGCCTGTGTCTGACTTCAAAATGTTCTATGCCAGATATGCCAAACCACTGATCCCGGACTCACTGGGGCACTTAGCCTCTCTCCTGCCTCAGAGTGACTTTTTCTCTTCATGTATAGCCGCTTCCTTTGTAAACTGGGAGACAGACTTTGTCTTCCCTTGTTGCTAAAGCCTTAACCTCGTGTGTCAGCATCTAAGTGTTAGTCTCATAGATGTCTATCATCTTTCCCCCGGATCCTCCGGCAAAAAGGTTTCCCTCATGGTGGATGTTCTGTGTGTAACAATTTCTGAATGGGTATATAGGCTGTACCCAACTCCACTTCTTCTGGCCTCTCCTCTCCCATCCTGATCCCTTCATTTCCTCTAAGGTTCTATTTTCTTCTCTCCACACACAAAAAAAGGTGATTAATTTTTTTTCCCTTCAAAGTTGTCTGAAATTTTACTTCCCTAAAGGACTTGCTGTGGGATTGGCACACTTGCTGCAGCAAAAAGGTTAAAAGAAGGGGTTTAATATGTTCCTTTCCCACTCCTTCCTGGGATGCGCACGAGTAGGGACGGGGCTGAGGCCCAGGGGGCTCCAGGTCCCCACCCTAGGCTGGGGAGAAGGGGAGGGAGGAAGGGCCTGGTGCAAATGTGCATTGGATGCTGTCAGCGAGGTACATCAGAGAGGAGATAAAGCTAAAGGTTACGTGGGAGGGGTCTGACCTGGGAAAGTCCCATGGAGTCCTTCTCGGTCATAAGGCCAAAACTGCTGGCCCATGGGCCATACTTTGAGTATCAAGGCTTTTCAATTCAGAGGTATAGCCAGGTGCTGACCTCAAGGGAAGGGAGACAAGGGGCTGGGCAAGGATGAGATGTGGGAGTTTTGCCATAGTTCCTGACCTTGGCCACAAGGGGGCATTACCAATGGAGGCATAGAGAAATGAGGTGTTAAGTCTTGGCAGTGAAATTGTACTTTTACATCATAAATCTGTCTTTGCCTGGGTTTGATTTCAAAGGGAAAAAAGTCCACACAGAGAAACAGAAAAATCTACATGACTACTATGTGCTGTGAAATTTTATTTTATTTTTTGCTCGTGTTTTCACACTCTTGGGCCAGCCTTAAGAAACAGTAAAATTACATCAGTTAGGAATACATCCGACAGAAAATGCAAGGACAGTTGGGTTTATTGGTTTTACATAATGGAAAGTCTGAACCACTGGGTAGTGGGATGTTAGCTCAGACCTCCTTTTTCTATATGCCTCCAGAACTTTGTTCTCAACTCTGGCTGAATGACCTAGGGAATTTAAGAAAATCACGGTGCCTAGAGCACAGCCCAGGCCAATTAAATCAGAATTTCCAGGGTCAGGACCCAGGTATCAGTATTTATAAGATCTGCCCACATAAATCTAATGGTTGAGAACTTCTGTTCTTGGCCTTGCTGGTGCAAAGCTTTCTCCAACGTTTTGCCTCATATTCTTAACAGCTCTCAGCTGCTGGCGTTGGTCCAGCACCGACAGCGGTACAGCCAGCATCTTTGTGGGTCTCCTGGCCTTTTCAGCTTGGTTACCAGAGGCTTCTGCAGCCCCAGTCACTCCATCCTAGACAGGAAGGAGGAGGGCGGGGGAAAGGCAGGTCTCAGACTTCCACTCACGGCTCACTGGTGAGAATTGTAACGTGCCTTCTGCTAGGTCAGAGGTAGCTAGAAAAGTGACCATTTGGGTTTTCCAGCCTCTTTAGTATAAGCAGATAAGAGTAATGAGGGTTGGGGGTAGCTGTGAGGTAAGAGACAATACTGAGTCTTTTAGAGTTGATTATTATCCAGTGGTCATGTATGCATGTGAGAGTTGGACTGTGAAGAAAGCTGAGCACCAAAGAATGGATGCGTTTGAACTGTGGTGTTGGAGAAGACTCTTGAGAGTCCTTTGGACTGCAAGGAGATCCAATCAGTCTATCCTAAAGGAGATCAGTCCTTTGTGTTCATTGGAAGAAGTGATGCTGAAGCTGAAACTCCAATACTTTGGCCACCTCATGCAAAGAGTTGACTCACTGGAAATGACCGTGATGCTGGGAGGGATTGGAGGTGGAAGGAGAAGGGGACGACAGAGGATGACATGGTTGGATGGCATCAGCAACTCGATGGACATGAGTTTGAGTAAACTCTGGGAGTTGGTGATGGACAGGGAGGCCTGGCGTGCTGCAATTCATGGGGTCGCAAAGAGTAGGACACGACTGAGCGACTGAACTGAACTGATTATTGAGAAAATAAAAATTACCTGCCTGTTATAGAAATTTTAGAAGAACAGCATAGAAGAAAGTAAACTTACCATTAGTCTCAGCACTTCAGGACAAGAATTGTCAATAGTTCATGCATTTCCTTCCAGATTCTTGTTGGTTTCCCTTTGATTCAGATCATATTGTATTTACAGTGATGAATTTTACCTTTTCTTATAACATGAAAGGATGATCATTTCTCTATATGTTACGGTGATTTCTTAAACATCATTTTATTGTCTGCATCATACTTCACTATGCTACCACATCATAGTTTAACCTCTTCCTTGCTGTTAAGAATAAGGTTCCCCCACCCCACTTTTCTAGTCTTACAGAATTAAAAACAACTCTGTCCTGAACTTGTTTGTGCCCAAATCCTTTCCCTGCCTTTGTTCCTATCTATCTACCTACCTTCTATCTATCATCAATAATCTATTTTGGTGGGAGAGGAAGAGGTTAAAAAGAAAAGTTTGGTTTCTGCTTCAAACAACTCTCCCAAAGAGTGGTGATTCATTTACATTATGAACACTCTTTTCCTGGCTTTCATGACAGTTTGAATTTCACTTAATGTGTGTGATGCTTTCTGAAGTCCAGTGTATTCATTTGGACCTATGTGCAGCATTCCTTGTGTTCTTGGTCTCATGTGAAAGATATTGACATTTTGGCTTCAAGAACAAATTAAAAAATCATAAGTACAACTTGTGTTTGATTTGGGTCTGAGCAGATTACAAAGCAACTATTTAGCAACAATGGTCTCAAATATTTAAATACTCTGTGAAACTGTAATTAATTAAAGATCTGTTGATTCAAAGAACTGTGCAACCAAGGCAATGAGGAGAGAGTTTTGTCTGGATACCAAGTTCAGATCAAAATATTAGTAATATCCTGCTCAAATCTGCAGTATCTGTAATAGAATAGAGGGAAAGGATAATAAGAATTACATGGATAATGTTAAATAAAAGTGCTTCTAAACCAGGAAATTTTTCCCGTTAAATTTGCCACTTATTCTAGTTCAACAAAATGCCTGTAAGGAAAATAACTATTTAAAGCATTGTTACATTGTTGCTATTCAGAACTTCTTGAGAGGGAAAGAATGAATACCTATCAACTCTCCTGCTTTAAACTTAAGTATTTGTCTTAAAACATATTATTTTGTAACTTGAACATCTACTTAATGCCTTGAGAAGTCCAAGAAGAAAGTAAAATCATATTGAAAGCCAGCAATGGCATCAATCATCTAGACAGATGTTCAGTGGTAGATTTTGATATCTAAAGCCCCTTTCCCTCACGTTGCACAGATGTTCTTTTTATAGACACAGCCCTGGCAGTAATGAGAACCTGGGTTGGTGCATAGAACTTTTGCAAATTCTGCAAGTGGAGAACTTATTCTCTCCATATGGACCGAATTTTGCTTGTTTAGAAGGTAAAGTTTTATTTTTGTTCAGCTTTCTCCCACCACTTTCAGTGGGATTTCTTGCACATGGAAATACATATATTGTCTGATACTAGTACCGGAAGTACTATCAAGTACCTTCAGTTGATGGTTTCCTTAGCTGCAGACCAAATTTTTTAAAGTCAGAATGATCCCCTTTTGGGGCTTCCCAGGTAGCACTAGTGGTAAAGAATCTGCCTGCAGTGTAGGAGAAACAAGAGACCTAGGTTCAATCCTGGGTGGGGAAGATCTCCTGGAGAAGGAAATGATAACCCACTTGGGTGTTTTTGCCTGAAAAATTCCATGGACAGAGGAACCTGACAGACTACAGTCCACGGGGTCACAAAGAATTGGATATGACTGAGGAACAGCCTCCACGTGCATGATTCTCTTTGGGCAGTTTCCCAGGAAGCGACCACTGGGTCACAGAGAATGAGCCAGGTTGGAACTTGGGGTATGTTGCCAAAGTGGCCGTGAGGGTCATTCTGACACCAAGTTTCCAGTGCACTCTTCCCTCGCTTTTCTCTGCCCCATTGGCTGTGCCTCTTTGCAGATGAACGGGGCTGGTCTGACTGCACAAGGGTTACTGGTGGGAGGGTTCTGGGAGCTCTCAGGAGAAGACACAGTCACATGCACCCTCCATTGACTTTCAAAATATCTCTACCCACATTCTGACCCCTCAGCCCCACCCCTCAAAATGTTTGCTGGACACTTTTCTTTCTCTCACCCTCTCTTAGTTATGACTTAACTCCTGAGACTTGTGCAAACACTCCTAGGATCATAAGGGATTGGCTGGCTGGGTGGCTTCTGCCTCGTTATGGTATTTTATTCACCCTTCAGCCAGACTCCATCCTCCTTACCAGAACCATTGCCATGGAAACTGTCCTCCTTTGGGCAATGAGTACGGGTGGCAAAGTCCTACATGATTAATATGTTTGATATTTTACCTTTCAAAAAATTCTCTAGGTAAATTCAAGTTGGCTTGTTGAACAAAATAAATATGCTTTTTATTATCAACAAAGGTTAAGGGCGGCGGCTTTGATAAAAGGGAAAGGCTGGACTGGTTACAAAACTGAGACCAGAGTGAGCAAGTCACATCCAACTCCACTCGAGACAAGAAAGGAATGGAAAAACTCTTGATTGGTGGAGACTGACTGAGATCCCAGATTGCTAGAGAGCTCTAATCTGAGATTAGCACTGAGATGAAATGAATCTCAGCCCAAACCCAGTCCCAGTGAACTTTGGGTGGCTTTTGGCTGCCACCACTTGAGGGATCAGTGATTTCACCTGCAGACAGAGGGCCATGGGCTGTCCTTGACCCTCTGGGTGGCATCACACCTCAGACTTCCTTAGCCTGGAAACTCTTAAAAAGTATACCCGCATCACACAGCACACTGAGAGTTTTGCAGAGGCTGAATGTGTTAGCTCAGAGGAATCAGCTAACCTGATGTCTTCCTCTATCCCTACCATCTGCTTGTCCACCATTTACAATAGATTTGGCCTTTTTTGATACTTTTTAAAATTTGAGAATTAAAGGTTGAAATTTTACAGTATGTTGTTTTAAGTATTATGTTTCTTGGCTTCATAGGCAAATACTTTTTCCTTTAAAGTAGATTTATTCCTCCTTTCCTCCTCTCTGTCTCTTTCTTCCTCCCTCCTCCTCTCCTTTCCCTCTCCCTTCCTTCCCTCTTCTGTGTGTGCATTTACAAATGTATTTTCCCCTTAGTGGGATTCACTCTGGCATAGTGGAAAGAGACTGAGGTATGAAGCCAGACAAACCTTCATTGAAGTTCATGTTTTCCTATTAACTATGTAGCTTTGGCATAGGGTGACCAGATGTCCTAATTTGCTGAGGGCTAACAGTTTTCCTAGAAGGCAGGACATTCAGTGCTAAACCCAGGACAGTACTGAACAAATCAGGACAGTTGATCACCTCACTTAGACAAGACACTTAACCTCTCAGAGCCTTGGTTTATTCATTTGTGAAATGTTGTTGTTCAGTTGCTCAGTCATATCTGACTCTCTGCAACCCCATGAACTGCAGCACACAAGGTTTCCCTGTCCTTCACCATCTCCCAGAGCTTGCTCAAGCTCATGTCCATTGAGTCAGTGATGCCATCCAACCATCTCATCCTCTGTCATCCCCTTCTTCTCCTGTCTTCAATATTTCCCAGCACCAGGGTCTTTGCTAATGAGTTGGCTGTTTGCATCAGGTGGCCAAAGTGTTGGAGTTTCAGCTTTAGCATCAGTCCTTCCAAAGAATATTCAGGGTTGATTTCCTTTAGGATTGACTGGTTGGATCTCCTTGCAGTCCAAGGGACTCTCAAGAGTTTTCTCCAATACCACAGCTCAAAAGCATCAATTCTTCAGTGCTCAGCCTTCTTTAAGGTTCACCTCGCATCTCCATTCTTGACTACTGGAAATACCATAGCTTTGACTAGATGGATCTTGTGTCAGCAAAATAATGTCTCTGCTTTTTAATATGCTGTTTAGGTTGCTCATAGCTTTTCTTCCAAGGAGCAAGCATCTTTTAATTTCATGGCTGCAGTCACCATCTGTAGTGATTTTGGAGCCCCCCAAAACAAAGTCTGTCACTGTTTCCATTGTTTCCCCATTTATTTGCCATGAAGTGATGGGACTGGATGCCATGATCTTCATTTTTTGAATATTGAGCTGTAAATCAGCTTTTTTTTTTCTTTCTTTCTTTTTTTTTTTTTTTTTATTAGTTGGAGGCTAATTGCTTCACAACATTTCAGTGGGTTTTGTCATACATTGATATGAATCAGCCATAGAGTTACACGTATTCCCCATCCCGATCCCCCCTCCCACCTCCCTCTCCACCCGATTCCTCTGGGTCTTCCCAGTGTGTAAATCAGCTTTTTCAATCTCCTCTTTTACCTTCATCAAGAGACTCTTTAGTTCCTCTTGCTTTCTGCCATAAACATGGTGTCATCTGCATATCTGAGGTTATTGATATTTCTCCTGACAATCTTGATTCCAGCTTGTGCTTCACCCAGCCTGGCATTTCCTATGATGTACTCTGCATATAAGTTAAATAAGCAGGGTGACAACATACAGCCTTGACATACTCCTTTCCCGATTTGGAACCAGTCCATTGTTCCATGTCCAGTTCTAACTGTTGTTTCTTGATCTGCATACAGGTTTCTCAGGAGGCAGATAAGGTGGTCTGGTATTCCCATCTCCTGAAGAATTTCCCGCAGTTCATTGTGATCTACACAGTCAAAGGCTTTAGCTTAGTCAATGAAGCCGAAGTAGATGTTTTTCTGGAATTCTCTTGCTTTTTCTATGATCCAATAGATGCTGGCAATTTGATCTCTTGTTTCCTCTGCCTTTTCTAAATACAACCTTAACATCTGGGAGTTCTCAGTTCACATACTGTTGAAGTCTAGCTGGGAGAATTTTGAGCATTAATTTAATAGCATGTGAAATAAATGCAATTGTGTGGTAGTTTGAACATTCCTTGGCATTCTTTTTCTTTGGGATTGGAATGAAAACTGACCTTTTTCAGTCCTGCGGCCACTGCTGAGTTTTCCAAATTTGCTGGCATATTGAGTGAAGCACTTTAACAGCATCATCTTTTAGGGTTTGAAACAGCTCAGCTGGAGTTCCATCACCTCCACTAGCTTTGTTCATACTAATGCTTCCTATGGCCCGCTTGACTTTGCACTCCAAGATGTCTGGCTTTAGGTGAGTGATCACACCATCACGGTTATCCGGGTCATTAAGATCTTTTTTTGTATAGTTCTTCTGTGTGTTCTTTACACCTCTTCTTAATATCTTCTGCTTCTGTTAGGTTCATACTGTTTCTGTCCTTTATTGTGCCCATCTTTGCATAAAATGTTCTCTTGGTATCTCTAATTTTCTTGAAGAGATCTCTAGCCTTTCTGATTCTATTATTTTCCTCTATTTCTTTGCAGTGTTCACTTAGGGAGGCTTTCTCATCTCTCTTTGCTGTTCTTTGGAACTCTGCATTCAGATGGGTATATGTTTCCTTTTCTCCTTTGCCTTTCATTTCTCTTCTTTCCTCAGCTACTTGTAAGGCCTCCTCAGACAACCATTTTGTCTTTCTTTTTCTTGGGAATGGTTTTGACCACTCCTGTACAATGTTATGGACCTCCATCCATAGTTCTGCAGGCGGTCTTTCTATCAGAATCTCATGAGTCTATTTGTCACGTCCACTGTATAATTGTAAGGGATTTGATTTATGTCATACTTGAATGGTCTAGCAGTTCTCCCTTCTTTCTTCAATTTAAGTCTGAATTTTGCAGTTAGGAGTTCATGATCTGAGCAACAGTCAGCTCCTTGTCTTGTTTTTCCTGACTGTATAGAGCTTCTCCATCTTCAGCTGCAAAGAATATAATCAATCTGATTTTGGTAACCACCATCTGGTGATGTCCATGTGTAGAGTCTTCTTTTGTGTTGTTGGAAAAGGGTGTTTGCTGTGACCAGTGCATTCTCTTGGCACAACTCTGTTAGCCTTTGCCCTGCTTCATTTTGTACTCCAAGACCAAACTTCCCTGTCACTCCAAGTATCTCTTGACTTCCCACTTCTGCATTCCAGCCCCCTATGATGAAAAGGACATCTTTTTTTTTGGTGTTAGTTCTAGAAGGTCTTATAGGTCTCCAAAGAACCATTCAGCTTCAGCTTCTTTGGCTTTAGTGTTTGGGGCACAGACTTGGATTACTATGATATTGAATGGTTTGCCTTGGAAATGAACAGAAATCATTCTGTCATTTTTGAGACTGCACCCAAGTACTGAATTTTGGACTCTTGTTGACAATGAGGGGTACTCCATTTCTTCTAAGGCATTCTTGCCCATAATAGTAGATATAATGGTCATGTGAATTAAATTCACCCATTCGCATCCATCTTAGTTCACTGATTCCTAAAATGTTGATGTTCACTCTTGCCATCTCCTGTTTGACCACTTCCAACTTACCTTGGTTCATGGACCTAACATTCTAGGTTCCTATGAAATATTGGTTCTTTACAATATTTCTTTCACCACGTTATGTCACAATATTTCTGACACCACGTTTATGGCAGAAAGCAAGAGGAACTAAAGAGCCTCTTGATGAAGGTAAAAGAGGAGATTGAAAAAGCTGATTTACAGCTCAATATTCAGACTTTACTTTCACCACCAAACACATCCAAAACTAGGCGTTGTTTCCACTTTGGCTCAGCCTCTTCATTCTGGAGCTATTTCTCCACTCTTCTCCAGTAGCATATTAGGCACCTACTGACCTGGGGAGTTTGTCTTTCAGAGTCTTATCTTTTTGCCTTTTCATACTGTTCATGGGGTTCTTGAGGCAGGAATGGTGAAGTGGTTTGCCATTGTCTTCTCTAGTGGACCATGTTTTGTCAGAACTCTCCACCATGACCCATCCATCTCATGTGGCCCTACACAACATGCTCATAGTTTCATTGAGTTAGACAAGGCTGTGATATATGTGATCAGTTTGGTTAGAAAGTGAAAGTCACTCAGTTATGTCCGACTTTTTGTGACCCCTTGGACTATACAGTCCATGGAATTCTCCAGGCCAGAATACTGGAGTGAGTAGCCGTTCCCTTCTCCAGGGGATCTTCCCAACCCAGAGATCAAACCTAGGTCTCCTGCATTGCAGGCAGATTCTTTACCACCTGAGTCACCAGGGAAGCCCTATGTTAGTTGGTTAATTTCCTGTAATTGTGGTTTTCATACTGTCTGCCCTTTGATGGATGAGGATGAGAGCCTTGTGGAAGCTACCTGATGGGAGGGACTGGCTGTGGGGAAAACTGTGTTTTGCTCTGGTGAGCAAGGCCATGCTCAGTTCAGTTCATTTCAGTTCAGTCACTCAGTCATGTCCCACTCTCTGCGACCCCATGAATTGCAGCACGCCAGGCCTCCCTGTCCATCACCAACTCCTGGAGATTACTCAAACTCATGTCCATCAAGTCGGTGATGCCATCCAGCCATCTCATCCTCTGTGGTCCCCTTCTCCTCCTGCCCCCAATCCCTCCCAGCATCAGGGTCTTTTCCAATGAGTCAACTCTTCGCATGAGGTGGCTAAAGTATTGGAGTTTCAGCTTCAGCATCAGTCCCTCCAATGAACACCCAGGACTGATCTCCTTTAGGATGGACTGGTTGGATGTCCTTGCAGTCCAAGAGACTCTCCAACACCAGAGTTCAAAAGCTCAGTAAATCTTTAATCCAATTTTCTGCTGATAGGTGGGGCTGTGTTCCCTCCCTGTAGTTTGGCCTGAAGCCAAACTATGGTGGGGTAATGGTGGAAATGGTGACCTCCTTCAAAAGGACTTATGCCAGCATGCTGCAGCTCCCAGAACTGTTGCAGTCAATGCCTCTGACCCTGCAGCAGGCCACTGTTGACCCCCGCCTCTGCCAGAGATTCCTGGACATTCACAGACAAGTCTGGCTTAGTATCTTATGGGGTCACTGCTCTGTTCTTCTGGGTCCTGGTGTGTGCAAGGTTTTGTTTGTGCCCTCCAAGAGTCTGTCCCGTGAAGTTCTGCAATCAAATCACTCTGGCCTTCAAAGTAAAATTCCCTGGGTTTTCTCATTCCCTTTGCCAGATCCCCAGGTTGGGAAATCTGCTGTCAGCCCTAGAACTTTTGAAACAGTGGGAGAACTTCTTTGATACAATTGTACTCCAGTTTGTGGGTCCTCTGCTCAGAGGCTCAGTGGAGCCAATGGCAACCTCCTCCAAAAGGACCTATGCCACATACCATGCCTCCCAGGTCTGCTACAGCCAGAGCCCCCATCCCCAAGGCAGGTCACTGCTGACCAATGCCTCCACATGAGACACTCAAACACTCAAAGGCAGGTCTGGCTCAGTCTCCTGTGGAGGTCACTGCTCCATTCCCTGGGTCCTGGTGTACATGAGGTTTTGTTTGCACCCTCTGAGCATCTCTAATGGGTCTGAGATTTGATTTTATATACGATTGTACCCCTCCTACTGTCTTCTTGGGGCTTGTCTTTTGCCCTTGGATGCAGAGTATCTTTTTTTGGTGGGATCCAACATTCTCCTGTTGATGGTTGCTGAGCAACTAGTTGCTGTTTTGGTGTTCTCACCAAAGAAGATAAGTACATGTCCTTCTACTCTGCCATGACTTAGTGGGATAGTAATATCTATCCCATGAATTATTTTAAGGATTGGGGCTACTGTACAAAAAAAAGGGTCTGAAGCTGTATCTGAAATCTACTAGATCTCAATAGATGATAATGATAGCAATATTAATATTAGTAATTTTCTGTATTTTTTTTAAACCTCAAAGTGATCTTTCATCATTATTCATTTCTGCCATCAAAGCTTTTCTCTTAACTTCTACCGTCTGTTCAGAAAAGGGGAGTTTATTTTGGTTTCTTCATTTAAAAATATATTTTAAAAGATATTTATATTTATTTATTTGGCTGCCCTGGGTCTTGGTTGTGACATGTGGGATCTAGTTTCCTGAACAAGGATGGAACCTGGGGGCCCTCCACTGGGAACCAGGAGTCTTAGCTACTTGACTACCAGGGAAGTCCTTGTTTTTTTTTTATTTTTATGTAAGTCCTAGGTTTCTGAAACTTTACTTTCCCCAATTAAAAAGAAAACTACTAAATTTTGCCTGATTCCTAACATCTCTGAGTGGAGTCTAATGGTGACACACCAACTGAGATTCAGATTATCTTTTAGAAACCCTGAGAACCCAAGACGAAACACTCCAAGACACATCTTAATCAAATTAACAAAGATCAAACACAAAGAACAAATATTAAAAGTAGCAAGGGAGAAATAACAAATAGCACACAAAGAGATTCCCATAAGGATAACAGCTGATCTATCAATAGAAACTCTTCAGGCCAGAAGGGAATGGCAGGACATACTTAAAGTAATGAAAGAGAATAACCTACAACCCAGATTACTGTACCCAGCAAGGATCTCATTCAGATATGAAGGAGAATTCAAAAGCTTTACAGACAGGCAAAAGCTGAGAGAATTCAGCACCACCAAACCAGCTTTTCAACAAATGCTAAAGGATCTTCTCTAGACAGGAAACACAGAAAGGTATAAATATGAACCCAAAACAACAAAGTAAATGGCAACGGGACCATACCTATCAATAATTACCTTAAATATAAATGGGTTGAATGCCCCAACCAAAAGACAAAGACTGGCTGAATGGATAAAAAAAAAAGACCCCCATATATGCTGTCTACAAGAGACCCACCTCAAAACAAGGGACACACACAGACTGAAAGTGAAGGGCTGGAAAAAGATATTTCATGCAAACGGAGACCAAAAGAAAGCAGGAGTTGCAATACTCATATCAGATAAAATAGACTTTAAAATAAAGGCTGTGAAAAGAGACAAAGAAGGACACTACTAATGATCAAAGGATCAAACCAAGAAGAGGATATAACAATTATAAATATATATGCACCCAACATAGGAGCACTGCAATATGTAAGGCAAATGCTAACGAGCATGAAAGGGGAAATTAACAATAACACAATAATAGTGAGAGACTTTAATACCCCACTCATACCTATGGATAGATAAACTAAACAGAAAATTAACAAGGAAACACAAACTTTAAATGACACAATGGACCAGCTAGACCTAATTGATATCTATAGGATATTTCACCCCAAAACAATCAATTTCACCTTTTTCTCAAGTGCACACAGAACCTTCTCCAGAATAGATGACATCCTGGGCCATAAATATAGCCTTGGTAAATTCAAAAAAATTGAAATCATTCCAGTCATCTTTTCTGACCACAATGCAATAAGACTAGATCTCAATTACAGGAAAAAAAACTATCAAAAATTCAAACATATGGAGGCTAAATAACACGCTTCTGAATAACCAACAAATCATAGAAGAAATCAAAAAAGAAATCAAAATATGCATAGAAACGAATGAAAATGAAAACACAGCAACCTAAAACCTATGGGACACTGTAAAAACAGTGCTAAGGGGAAGATTCAGAGCATTACAGGCTTACCTCAAGAAACAAAAAAAAAGTTAAATAAATCACCTAGTTCTACACCTAAAGAAACCCTGAAAAACTCACTGAGGCCCGTAAAGTCTTCCTCTTCACATACAAGACACACAGCTTAAACCAATCTCCTTTTTTCTCAGATGCAGGTTTGACATGTTCCAGGTGTTGAAGGCTTAGGAGCTGAGGGTCTGCTCAGGATATTTCCCTACACAGGGGAGTGGAGGTCTAGATCACCTGCTGATCATCCGCCCCACAGCAAGTTTGTCCTTGCTCTTTTGGGTTGGTCCTTCTCCCAGAAAAAGGAGTTGGGAACTGGGGAGGCCAATGGAGTGGGAGTGTGTGGTGTTGGGGAGAAAGTAAGAGATTAAACACAGGTGTGGACTTTTGTCCCTGGCTCCCCTCTCTTCTGGCCCTCATCCTCTATGGGGTGTGGACCTCTGTCTCCCATCTTCAAGGACAAGTAAAGGTGATGAAATGGAGAAATGAATGCCACAGGATCTCCAGAGGGGAAGAAAAACGAGCAATTCAATAGTGGTTCAGTTTCTGGGCTCATGAGCTTTTCATTTTATTAGTTCAGAATAAACACAGAGCTCTGTTCAGCCAGGACTTATCATCTTCCTCCCACCAAGTTGCCTGAGATGGTCAGGTCTCCAGGTAACAGGCTGCACCTGCCCTTGTGGACTTCCAGCTTAGATGTTATTTTAAAATTGTAGTTAAAAAGGCACATATCATGAAATTTATCATATTAACTCTTTTGAAGTGTATATTTAAATATATTCATATTGTTGTACCATGTCTGGATCTCATTTTCAAGTTTTTGTTTCTCCATAAATTTTCAGTTTTGTTTTTTTCCTTTGGATATGAAATGCAGATATTCTCATTGAAGAAAATTTGGAAAATCTTGAGAAGTATAAAGGAAAAGAATCATTATATCACTATAAGAGCAACTACTTTAAAATATTTTAGAATATATTTCTTTCCACAGCATTTTCAATGCACTACTTAAAAGAATTAATATTTAAAATATCTTACTAATTTAATGGTTGTGTATTAATTTATGATTAATAAATAAATGATTATTTAAGTCTTCTAGTTGGATTTTTTTTTCTTCTAGTTGGATTTTAAGTTGATACAATTTCACTCTTCCAAACAATTGATGTATATCTTTGGGTATAAATATTTATGATTATTTCCTTAGGGAATATGAAAAAGGAACTGCTGTATTAAAGAACAAATATTTTTAGCCTTTTTCATATTAGGTATTCGATTATCTTCACATTTCCCCCCAAAATCTAAGTTAAAAGATAAGACAAAATATGATATTGTCTACAGAAGGGACTTGCATGTTCCTCATCTCCAAGCAGGTTCCAACTCCTCCTTCTCCAGGAAGAAATCTCTGATTTCTCTTAGCAATCCTATAGTAGAGGTGGCTAGGTTTTCATCTTATTTGATCATTAGGTAGTAGTTTCCTTTACTATTGAATATTGTGGTGGTATACATACTGAAAACCATTACTGTTAGATCCTTTTTCTGTATCTAAATTAAATACTTTTTCTCAAGAATAGAACTGGAATATTTTGAAGAATTTTAGTGACATTTTGTCTCCACGATATAGTATCTTGCATTTAACACTAAACCAAAAGGAAACTCTGTTTATCCTCAACTCCTAATATGTCTTTTACTCATTTCATATTAATTTGGGGGTATTCTGAAGAAAATACTCCCTTTCCTTCTTCAGCGTGGATTGGGAGGGATGATAAATCAGCCTGGTTTCAGCTGGACAAATGAAATAGTTTAAAAGAGGTTCTGAGGTGTCTGCAAATGCCTGAGAAGTGAAAAATCAAGAAAACTGTGGACTCTTCTCAGCACCCAGAGATACAGCTGAATGTTTGAGTCTGTGTGAGTATTTATGAGTGCATGTTTGCAACTGTGTGTTCTCTGAGTATCTAATCACAGGATGAAGGTTGGTGGGGAGAGATCAGGGGTATTGGAAGCTTAAAGTATGTACAGTCCTGAATGCAGTATTGATAATCTCAACGACTCAATAAAGAAACAAAATAATGAAAACATGTTGGGGAATCTTTGTGATGGATCCTTTCAAGGTCACACAACAGGTTGGCCATGGAGTCAGGACCAGGAGTTCAGGTTTCCTGAAAGACTAGATTCCAAGGCCAGTGCTGTCTCCAGTGAAATGCTCCAACTCTGAGATGCCAGGCACTTTGGCAAAAGGTGTGGTTGTTGCAGTGGGTGACCCTGTATAATGTCTGTGGAGGCAGGATGAGGCTATTATCTAAGAAAAAGGAAAAAGAATTGGACATCCTATGGAAACATTGATTAACTGCCTTTCTTTTCTACCTCAGTATGAATGACAGCAAAACACTAGCCTACTCCTCAGGATTTCCCAGGGATTTTTATGGGTAACAGTGATGAGGCATATATTGAGCATGTACATTGTGACTTGCACACTCTGTTTTTGCACAGGGTCTTCAAAATGTCCCTAATCTTAGTTTTCTACTATCCAGTTTGGAAATCCCACTTGTTTAAAAATTGAATGTGAAGGGTTTTTTTTTTTTTTTTTTGTCATTTTTAGGTTATAATTATCAATTTCTCATGAGAATAAAACCAGTCCCCCAGACCTTCCCTCTGTACTGTAAATGCTGTGCTGTTTGGTAAATGGTCAGAGAGGTTCAGAGGTTGTGCCTCTGAGGCTTTTCTTGGGAGTTCAGGTTCAACCAAAGGGGCTAAACAATGAGGCAAAGCTGTAAATGTCTGAGTGCTAAGGACTCTGGGTCCCTAGAATACAGTCTTTGTGCATGTGGGCTCAGTCGCTTCAGTCACGTCTGACTCTTTGCGACCCTGTGAACTGTAGTCCACCAGGCTCCCACAATCCCTCCATGGGATGCTCCAGGCACGAATACTGGAATGGGTTGCCATTTCCTCCTCCAGGGGATCTTCCCAATCCAGGGGTCAAACCCGTGTCTCTTGCATCTCCTGCATTGCAGGGGGATCCTGAGGCAAGTGAGAATCTGATGAATCTCTATGTTTTGACTGGGGGATCCAGGCTTATTTAAGCTAAATACCATTGCTCTGGTTATAGGAAGAAGTTTAGGGATGGATGCATGACTCAAATAGTCCAGTGAGTTTTATCAGGACTTTTTTCTCCTACAGATATCAGGAAAGTTTGGCAAGTTTCCCTAGCTGAAAGATGGCCTATGCCTGGAAATAAGAGCCATCCCTGCTATCTTATGGGGGCAGGCTGCCTGAGAAGGACACCAACTGACGGGAAAGCAGATGTGAGATGGGGGCAGAAAAAGGCAGAGTTTGATCCTATCCCTTGATCCAGCCTGAAACCTACCCTGGCCTCATATCCTAGCTTCACAAGCCAAGGCCCTGTTTGTCTTAAAGTTGTTCAAGTCAGATATTTTCACTTAAATAGATCCTTTACTTATATTATTCCATTAGCCTTATTATTTCTATTCTATAGATAAGGAAACTGAGACTCTGAAGGGTTAAGTGCTTTGCTCAAGCTAACACAGCTGGGAAGTGATGCGACCTGGATTAGGGGTTGGGATGTTCTGACTCTGTAGTTCATGCTGTTCCCAAAGACTGCTGCAGCCTCAGTGAGTACAGCTGACTGAGCTGGTCAAGCCAGCCCTTGATGTCATCAGGAGCACAGGCACTGGCTGTCTTGTTTTACTAGCGCCTGGGCTGACCGATGACATTAGACATCTAAGCTGGTGTACTCAGCGTCAGACAAGCTAATCTTGGTTTTTGGACCCCATGCTGCATGCCTGGCAGCTCTGGGAATCCCTTTTTATTCAGGCTTCCCAACCTGCAGAAACTACTAACTGGACTGGAGCAGACCTGGCCGATCTCCAGGCAGCATGGCTACTGCTGAGAAGACATGGATTCTGCAAACAGAACACCCCAGGGAGAGGCACTCAGCTTTGAGGTGCTGAGGCTCCTAACTCCACTTTCTGAAGCTTAGGAAAAAAGAGCAGAAGCTGTTCAAAAGTGAGATAACAGTATCTTTAATATTTAAGTAACAAAACATGCAGGTCAATACTCAATGCATATACAATAAGACGGAGCAACAAAAAAAAATTACAAACCACACTGTAACTACATGGAGGCTTTCAAACAATTCAGTGTTGATAGAGAACATGTTAATTAAAGACTTGATTGAGCCACACCTCAGGGCCTCAGAACTGACCAGGACTTTGCACTGGTGGGAGGGAGAATTGATTGTGCCCATGGCCTTCAACTTAAACACTGAGGACTCTGAACAATCTCCATGTCTTACATTGCTCAGCTTTCTCTCTCTCAACCCCTACTTTTTTGGTGTGCATGCATTTGCTGACTTTATTATTTTTTTTAATTTTAAATTTTTTTTTACAGTAGGTCTTTTTGGTTATCTATTTTAAATATAGCAGTGTGTACAAGTCAATCCCAAACTCCCAATCTATCCCTCCCTCAACCCTGCCCCTCTGGTAACCATGAATTTTTTCTCTAAGCCTATGAGTCTGTTTTTGTTTTGTAAATAAGTTCATTTGTATCATTTTTTAAGATTTCACATATAAGTGATATCATATGATATTTGTCTTTCTCTGACTTACTTCACTTAGTATGATCATCTCTAGGTCCATCCTGATTTTATTTGTCCATTCTTTATCCTGTCTTAGAGTTTCATGAGTACTGATTTGGTCTTTAAACACTGCTGTCTCAGTGAGAGGGCTTCTCCAGTGGCTCAGTGGTAAAGAATCTGCCTGCAATGCAGGAGACTCGGGTTTGATCCCTGGAAGAAGGAATGGCAACCCACTCTAGTATTCTTGCCTGGAGAATCCTATGGACAGAGGAGTCTGGGGAGGCTACAGTCCATGGGATTGCAGAGTCAGACATGACTGAAGCACCTGAGCACGCATGCATGCATGTCTCAGTGCGTAGGGTCTCTGGGTTGGCTATTTGGGTTCTTGGTGAACATGATTCCTCTCTGTTTAACGGGCCATGGTCTGGAGTTCCCCTGAACATAGTCTTTCGATCCTGAAGATCCCTATGAATATTCCTTGTTTCCTTGGAAGCCACTTTCATATGCATGAGGACTTCCTCCCCCACCCCCTCAAATAATAACCCACTGGTCAGATTCCCTCAGTGGCAGTGCCGCTGCCTGACTAGGTAGTTTTGAGAGATTACCCTTACCACAGTTCCCTGGAGGGGGCCTCTGGTGCTGGGACAGGATGCTGGTGGCCTGGAGGAAGGAGGTTAGGCTTTTGGCAGCAGTAACAGAAATGCAGGGAAGGTGGGTCACTGCAGAGGGTTCTTGAACATCTAATGGTCCAACCAGTGGAGGTGAATTCGGTGAAGGGAACAGCAAGTAAGTGCTACCCTCAACTCTCAGCGGCCTGTAGGCTTGTGAGTGTGGCCGCATGTCACTGGGAAGCACTACATTCAGGCTCATCACTTTTCAAAAAAGAACTAGTTTCAACTCACTTTCTAGGACCTGCTGTGTCCCATTATTTGGTTTTTACATGGATTACACTGATTCTATCATCCATAACCAGAGTCCAGGAGACCTCAAAGGGAAAGAAATAGGATCAGTGAGCATTTCATGAAATTCAGACTTCAATGTGATTTTACCAAGTACAATACAGACAACATCAAAGCAATTATTTTTTCATTTTCTTCTATTCATGTGCAGGGGTGAGGCTAATTCACAGAGACAGTGTATCATTTCACTAATACATTATTTATTCTAACTATATTTAGAATACCAAATATATTTAGATTACAAAAAAAATAAAAAGGAAAAAGAAAAAAATCCTTTTCTTGTTCCTCCAGAGACTCTTTCTGGCCTGTGACAGAAAGAGGACATGCAGTGGGGAGTCCAGCAGATGTTAGCAGAGGTGGAAGTGTTGGTTTCTGCCAAGTGAAATCCCTTTGGCTCAAGTAATGTTAAAGATCACAGTGTAAGAAAACTCAGATAATGAACTGCAGATATGATAAATATCCCCTTTCCCTATTTCTTCTTCAATCAGTGTTTATTAGTAGCCAAGTGAGGGCTGGGGGTGGGAGGGTAGGCAAAAATCAAACATCAGAAAATGATGTCATTTGATTGACTCATTTTTTCCTTTCAGAATTGTTCTGGGGGATGAGTTGGGAAATAGATCATCAATGGGCTATCGGCTAGAAGAAGGACGGACATTTTGCCTAAGTGATCTAAGTGATTGATAGGAATTCAAACCACATTCTATCATCAGATTAAAAAGGTTATGTCAAAAAAAGAAATAAGAGGACTGGAAGATGTGGGCTGTAGCCTCTAAAGCCATATGATAACTCAGCTGTTTTGTGATGGAACATTTAGAGACAGAGACATGTAGCCAAGACCATCTGGCCTCACCACAGGGGAAACCAAGGCTTTCTAACTTCCAACTGTGAGTCAAAAGGTATGGGAAATCAAGGTAAAATTCCTTGTTTTGGGGTGAGATCTCGTTGAGGGGTTTCTTCTGCCCCTGCTTGGGTGACTTGTGGGGAGGGCTACACGTAGTCATACTTGGAAGGGTGAGACTGTCCCTCATCCTCTGTGCGGGCACCCCCGTCATATATCTTCTTGTTTCTGGTGCTGGACTCAAAGCCAGTGCTGGCTTTGAAGCCTCCAGGCCTGTAGGCAACATTGTGACCTGAGGCGTGGTAAGAGACGGCTTTGTAGCTGAAAGAAAAAGAAACACTCTATGACCAACTAGAGATGTATTTGGTAGCAGGACAAATTACCCGTTTTCTTTAGGATGTCTGACTTTTAGCACTGAAAGTCCAGTGTCCCAGGAAACCCTTAGTCCTGCGTAAACTGAGACTGCTACTGTTTTGGGCTTTGGAACACTGGCTTTTTAGCCTCTGCAGTGGAGCAGAATTTCTTGCTTTGTATTAGAGCTGGGGGTTAGTGACCAGTGAGTTCCATCTGTTCATCAATTCAGATGAAGCTGAACCAGAAACAATGTTCAGGGGAACATGGTTATACCAAAGAATCATAGAATTTGTAAGCTGCTCAGTACGTATGAGCAACCCATCTCTGCTAATCTGCTCAGTATGTGGATGAGGTAACAGAGGCTCAGAGAAGGCAGATGAGTGGCTAGAGGTCACAGGACTGGTGAGCAGGAGAACCAGATGGAGCCAGGGCTCCCAGTCCCAGTCCCAGTGAGAGAAGTCCAATCGGTGTTCTCAGCAGCAGTGCTACTAACATTTTGAAACCGAAAATCTTTGTTGTAGGGGCCTGTCCTATGCTTTGCAGGATGTTTAGCAGTATCCCTGGCCTCCACCCACCAGATTTCAGTATCACCCAACCCTCCACTCCAGAGCAATAACAATAGAGAGTCTTTAGATGTTGCCAAATATCTCCTGGGGACTAGGGCAGGGTAGGGGGTGGGGAGAGGTGGAGAGGTGGGTACAACTGATCCCAGCTGAGAATCATCGAGTTACAGAATACTGGAGTTGGGGGATAGCCTAGAGGGCTGTTTCATTTTTCCTTCAATAGCATCACTTCTAAATCTGCTCAGGCCGACATATTCCTGTTCTGTTCTTTAGGCTTCCCCATAAAAGATAAGGTTCATGATACTTCTGTAAATAGCATTCTTCTGTATATGTATGCTGATTGTTCTGGCTGCAAATCATATGTTAAAATGGACTTAGATCAAATGTCTGATTACATTGGGATGGGGAGACTCACTTGGTTTCCTCAGGGGCCAGACCCCGGCAAGCGATGCACAACAGCACACCCCCAATCAGCGTGAGACCTCCAGCGACCCATCCCACGAACAGAGCCGCACCAAAGGTGTACCTGGGTGGGGAGACAGTGGCTATGAATGTGGCTGACTCTGCCCGGGCTCTACCCTGTGAATCTGGCCATACTCATCCTCTTGGTCCCCACTTTCGGATTCCACACCTACTCCAGCCCGCCCCTGAACACACTGTCCTTTGGGTCACAGTCAACTGAACCAGGTGCTCTGAGATCATAATTGGAAATGAAGCTACTCAGCAAAACAGTTGTGAGATTCTTATGCCCCTAACATCACTCAGGCATAGGATTCATTGCGAGTCTCTAATTTCAGAGAAACACCTTAGGAAAATTCCACTTCTTCCCTATTGGCAAAGGGAAGTGTCTTGAAGTTTTGGCAAGAGAAGTTCGAGTGATATGGGATCAGTCTCAAGTTATTATTTCAGAAGGAATTTTGGTCTCTTGAGTTCTTACTGTGGACCAAGAAGCTTTCATCATCTCTGACTCAAGTAACTCTGGTAACCATCCATGCCAGTAGGAGCATGGATGCTGTTTTTTGAAAGACCTAATGAGAAGAGACCATTATTTCTTCATTCATTTTTTTACTTACTTGGTCAACAAGTATTTATTGATCTCCTACTATGTGCCTCCTACTGCCTGGCACTGGGACAGAGGGGTGAACAAGACAGACACAGACCATACCCTCATGATGCTTCTGTTCCAGCCCACACTGAATTCTAACCTGTGGAAGTCTGACTCTAAAACTGGTGACCTTCTCCTTGTGAATTATATCCAAATAGGATTATCTGAGAACAAAAATCTCTGAAGTTGCCTGTCCAAGAGACATGGGCAGGTTCTAAGGAGATGATATAAGAGAGCAATGGTGGGCATTAGCCCTGGATCCCTGGTAGTAGGTGACATTTCCAGGCAGGGGCAGTGACACTAGGCATCCAGATACTGCAGACAAGGTGGGCTCTTCTAGGTAGGGTGACCAACCATCTTAATTTGCCCGTGACAGAGAAGTTTCCTAGGATCTGGGCCTATCAGTGCTAAAAGTAGGTATGTCCCAGGAAAACAGTGACAGACTTTATTTTCTTGGGCTCCAAAATCACTGTGGACAGTGACTGCAGCCATGAAATTAAAAGATGCTTTCTCCTTGGAAGAAAAGCTATGACAAACCTAGACAATGTATAAAAAGCAGAGACATCACCTCGCTGACAAAGGTCCATATAGTCAAAGCTACACTTTTTCCGCTAGTCATGTATGGATGTGAGAATTGGACCATAAAGAAGGATGAGTGCCTAAGAATTGATGCTTTTGAATTGTGGTGCTGGAGAAGACTCTTGAGGGTCCTTTGGGAAGCAAGGCGATCAAACCAGTCCATCCTAAAGGAAATCAACCCTGAATATTCATTGGAAGGACTGATGCTGAAGCTGAAGTTCCAATACATACTTTGGCCACCTGATGCAAAGAGCTGATTGATTGGAAAAGACCCTGATGCTGGGAAAGATTGAAGGCAGGAGGAGAAGTTGGTGACAGAGGATGAGGTGGTTGGATGGCATCCCCGACTCAATGGACATGAGTTTGAGCAAGCTCTGGGAGATGGTGAAGGACAGGGAAGCCTGGTGTGCTGCAGCCCATGGGGTCGCAGAGAGTCAGATATGATTTAGTGACTGAACAACAACCACCACCCAGGGAAACCAGGATGAGTTGATCAGCATGCTTCTTAGTTGTCCTTGTAGTTAGGAGACCATGGGAGGACTGTACAGGAGGATGAGGGCATATTATGGGGATCATATCTTTCCCATTCTTAAAACAACACAGGAACACACATGGTGAATGGAGTTCCAGGGAGCCAGAGAGTAATGGATGCTCACACTCATCTGTCTTCCATGATGGTGTTGCTGGAGAAATACCAAGCATATCCACTCCAAAGATGATGGGTCACTTAGGTATAATATTTACATGGCTCTCCTAGAAAAAGATCTTTCTCCTTCAGGAATTTGCTGCTGCTTCTTGCTATGAAATACATTCCTTTGAAGTGGCTAAATGAAAACAGGTGTTGGAATTCCTCTTGCATCTTTGTAAAGTTCTACTCTGCTTGCGACACCAAATTACAGTGAGGTTTCATCTCCCTCTGCTAGGCTGTGACCCCCACGAGAACGAGGACTTTGTTGTTATTCCAAGAACTCAGAGTGATTCCTGGCGCACAGCAGGTGTTCGATACATTTGTAGAATGAATGAGTTAATGAATGAGAGAAAGAGCAGCCATACAAGGAAGAAACATCACTTCTTCACCTATATTGCACCTCACTCATTTCTATTCTAGCTTTTCCCTGTCCCTAGCTGGGTTCCTGTCACTGACTGGAGATGTGGGGTGATGCTCATTTACATGCTTGGGTTAACAGTGCCTGTTTCATTGCTACCACAATGGGGCATGTGTAAGAGTGTTAGATAAATACTGTGAACTGTCGCTGTATTTCAATGGAAATGTCAGATCAGCCTCAAGTCATATCACCAAGGATATTTCACTGAAATGAAGTTTATGAATTTACAGATCATTGTTGATTTATGATATGGCATGGTTGCCTCTGATAAATTTTTGCTATTTCAGGCGCTGACAGTCACATTAGGCATATGTGCTTAATCGGATTTTTACAACAATGTTCACTGAGAAATACTGAGTCTAGATTAGGAGGTTACCTGGTCTGAACGGTCTGCACCATCCCCCCCATGCTGGTGTACATGCTAGCTGTGGACATCCAGAAGTTAGTAACCAGCATGTTGGCAAACACAGACACTCCAGCGATCGCACAGAGACCTGCAAGCAAAGAACAAGAAGACTCTGGAGTCAGCTTTAAAGGGATTACATTGTTTGTGAGGCAGTGTATGCTTACATGAGTTTAGATGAGCAGGTTGAAGAATACTCCATTCCTATAACAGAATGGTCAAATCAAGCACTGATTACTGAATTCTCACTTTGAGTTGGGCTGTCTCTTATTTCTACTTGTGGAAGGATAGGTGTGTGTGCAGAGAGATTTTCCATCTCAGGACAAGGGGTCAATAGTATAAATATTAATATTTGGGGCCTGGTCCTTTGACAATGTCAAGGGCTCTTCCCTTAAAATCATTTTGTAAAGTCTCAACAAAATAATGCCTTTAAGGATAGAGTCATGTGACTATCTTAGAGTTGAGAATCTCCTATAATGAGGTGAGGCTGGCAGCTAAGAGGGACCTTAGCACTCGTGGTAATTCTGTAGAGTGCAATTGAGGCTTAATCTCAGATCTTGAAGCCCACTGTGTAAAGCTCTTACCCATGTTCAGACTATGCTCAGTAGAGAGAAGCTGTGTTTTCTCTGCCAGAATGATTTTGCTTTGACATTCTCGGATGTGATTCTGAAAGAGGGATCCCCAGGCTCCTTGTTTACCTCCGATGATGAACATGATGCCAGAGGTGAGTGTCATTTTGGCTTTGGCGGAGTCATCCATGTTGCCGATACGGATGCACTTTAGGGCAAAGATTGCCACCAGGAGGCCAATGACGCTCAGGATGATGCCCACGATCATCAGGGCTCGCACCGCCTGCAGCATGGCTGTGGGACAAGGGGCGGGGCACAAGCAGACAGTAAGACCACCTCGGCCAGATTGAGCAGGCTCTGGTTTAATACAACAGAGAAACCACAACCAACCAATACCAAACTTCAGAGAGGCAGAAAGCCCAGAAACTGTGAACCTCGGCCTTGTTAGGAGACACGAAATTGTGGAAAGTGCAAAACCATCACTTACACTCCCCTCATGGATGAAAAACATGCATGCAGATGTCTATAGAATGAGAAAACTATGGACTGTTGGAGCTGAGAGTGTCAAGGGAATTTAGCTATTAAGAATATTAATTATTAATATTTCATCTCCTCATTTTAAAACCTGATAATCTGTGTTCCAAGAAGGGGAAATGGCTTGAATAAGGTGACATTAAAGATTATTGATAGAAAAAATTATTGATAGAGCTTATAGTAAAACTGGGTTGCTTTATCTTCCAATTCAAACATCTTTCTTCTCTAGTCTTTTCACAGGGGCTCAGTGATTCATAGAGTTGTGTCCACTTCCAGAAAACTCAATTTAATTTATAGCCTATAATGGAGCGAAGTCACTAGATGATATACCAAGGGCACTGTATCATTGCCTCTTCCCAAAGGGACTATTAAGGTCATGGTGAGCTGTATTTGGGGCCTATATAAAAAGATGATTATATCAATCTCAGGTCTTTCAGCACAACCACAGTTTATCAGCAGTTCCCTTTCTAGGAATCAATGGAAGTTCTTTGTCCTCTGGGGACTCTCTTGCAGTGACCTCCCCTCCAGATACTTCTAAAGTGGTTTCTAGTTCCTCCTTAAAGTGCAGTGAGTGTTAGCAACAGGTTTTTACTGAGTGAACCCCCCCTCCTATGACTAGACATAGGGATGACAATAATTAACAGGTCTCTGCCCTCATGGAGCTTATACCCAAGTGGGGAAAGATGGTCTTCAAACATGTCTACTACAAGCACAATGAACTTTACAAAAGGAAGACAAATGAGTTCTTGTGTCTTCTAGAGGGAGAGGCCACTAGGTTGGCTGATTCTGGTGGAACAGAACTGAAGAACCACATGAAGCAAAGCAGAAAGCTCTGTCCTATCCAAGTTGTCATAGCCAATTGCTACTTTTAATTGAAAGCTATTAGAGAATTTTCAGACATTAAAAAACTGAATCCATATTTTAAAAGCCCTATAATGTAGGTAATATTATTTAAAGAAATAAAAATTCAGAGGTTAAATAACCTGCCCAGACACACATATCAAAGGAAAAGCAGAGCTGGGGTGCAAACCTGGAGCTATCTCAAAATAGTTATTTTCCCATCACAGTACATTGCTCTGAGGTACTTTATCCTAGAAAAAGAGGCAGAGTTCTGGCTGCCAGCAAGGTACAGGGTTCTGTAAACTCCTAATAGAATGTATCCTTCAAACTTGGAGACTTGGCCATAAAATGTCATCCTCTGAAATGGATGCTAAGAGTGTATAAAGGAATATTCTCCAAAAGTCATCTCAGGGAATTACCTGCCCCAGGAGAGTATTTATAAATGTGACTCTCAAGACAAGGAAGCCCTGGGAGAAATTCTTTCCAATCTCTTTGCAAAGATTTCCATCTCAAATACGGCCAATATCCATGGAACTGCCTGCTTATTCACTCTAAGATGTGTATCATAAAGCAATTTGTCATGATGGGAGAATTGGCAATCAATGAAAGATACTGAAAAGAGAGGTAGATCATGCAGAATTCATTAAAGAGCCTCCTGCTGTGTCTGAGGAATGGAGTCCTGGGAACTTTCTCACCAGGTAGGGAGATGATGGAAACCAGATACTCTAGTTCTATGCCATTGACCCCCATTCCCTTGATTCTCTCCCTAAGAAAACTTCTGATTTTAACTTTGCTTCCTTGCTGGGAAGAGATTTCTATAGGCATCCATCATCAACCTTGGTCCTGTTAACAACTATATTCCCAGGGTAAATGTGTTGGTTTACAGTGTGGATCAATCTTCTAGGATCTGACCATTCACTGCTGGGAGAACTGATGAACATTGGCATCTTGGGCTTTCAGCTTTCTGATGCTAGTGTCATGGTGACCCCAGGAAGCTGAAAAGAACTCATGAGGGTTTAAGAATGGCCTTTGGATCTACTCCTTAAGAGGGCTCTAGCATGTTACCTCCATTTTCCAATGCCTTGCCCAATGGCTTTGTTGGCCTCACACACACTGGGAACAAACACCCCATCCATTCCCTCACTGGCAAATGCAAGCATGTGTCATCTACTCATGTATTCATTTACACCTTTGTGTATTCATTCACTCAGCATATTGGTATACTCTCATAGTCATATGTTAACAGATTCATTCACTCACCCATGAATTCATTCATTTATTCATCAAGAAATTTTTAAGCTCAAATTCTCTGCCAAGCTCTTTCCCATGTGCTATATGAGGAATAAAGTTTCATAAGAAATAATCACTGTCTTCAAGCAGTTTACAACCTGGGAAGATTATATTTCCATTGGAAATACTGAACCTTAAATGTCTTTTCACCTTGGAAATACCTTGGCTAAGAAATCATAATAGAACTACTTTCTGACGTCACTCATTGTGTGGTTCTAGTTCTCTCTCTCTCTCTCTCTCTCACACACACACACACACACACACACACACACACACACACGCACACACAATCAAGCTTCAAAACTGTGGTTCAAGAAGGTTAGTTCAGAAGAGGACATTTGTGGGGAATCCCCAGACTTCAGGAAATATCCTTAGGGCTCTTCTGTTTTTGAATGTTGCTACCAGAAAACCAGACATATGAGAGGAGGAAGACACATTGACTTTCCTTCTATCTTGTCCCCATGGGCCTTTTATGAACTTCAAATATACTCAGAAGCCTATTTGAAGTTGTAATAACTGCTCTTGTTCTGATATCTTAAACCTTAAGCCATTCAGAGAACAAAATCTCTTTTCCATTTTGGGAAGCACCTGGCAAGGCATCTGGTTAAAACAACCAAAACTCAATCAGCCAACTAACCAACCAACCAATGAACCAAACAATATTAACAAAGTAGAATAAGGAATGTCCCTTCCTCATTCTATGAACGTCATATTTATCCTGAACAGGGATGGGGTCACCGAATCTCTTTCAATTGAGTGGTTCTAGTATTTAGTCTGGAAAATATATATGTGCTGTGACTGTGGCTGTGGCTGAGATATGTGGTCTACCCTGGGCTTGTTGGACTAGAAGGGATGGTGATGCCCGCTGGTGGGAGGTGTTAATAAAAGCTCTGGTCTTGCCTGATGTGGACAGCAGCTGCTGCTGTGTATGCCACAGGAGCCCTTGGGTACTGTGCCCCAGTCAGTCTGTTTTGGCCAGCCTTTGCCTTGGGCTCTCAGATGCCCTCTTGCCTCTGCTGGGTCAGGTTAAGGTCAGAAATAAGACCTTATTTCTTTTCTGCTTGCTCTTGATTTCTGGATTTCTGATCAACACTGGTACCTGTTTTGAATCAGGTCCACTGTGACTTTGAGCTCCTTTTTATTTAGAATCTCCTTCTATGGATAGGATTAGCTTACTCCTACCACTTTCTTTTAGCCTGTAGTTGGACAAAGACAACCCAGTTTTATATTCTGAGGAACCACCGTCAGAGCCAAAACTCTGAACCTGGACGGATGAATTAAGCTCTTCCTTGCTTTGGAGACCCCTTGGGGAGGGGTTCTTCTGAGGGTGGGGGATGTGATGGGGGTAGTTGCCAGAGTGAGGGACTATGTTCTTTATTATTCACTGCTAGATTCCCTATGTTTAGTAATGACCATGGAGGTGCATGGTGGTGACTGGAAATTCCTTTCCATCTGGAAGACTCTACCATCCAGAGAAATGGCTCCCGAAGGAGGTACATTTCTCTTTTAGCTACTCTGTGTCTTATTTGATATTCTGAGCAAGAGGCATAGGCTTATCAACTGATAACAGGTGAGTCAACGGGCTCTATAGACTGATTCCCTGCACTAAAGGTGTGACTACAGCATTCTTTTCAATGTACAAAGACATATTATCAGAGCTGAAGGGTGGGCAGGATTCAGAGCTGACAGAAGCAAACAGAAAAATGGGAACTGAATGTTCCTTCCCTGTTGCTATATGTCTTATTCTCCCAAAGTAGCTATGAACTGACAGGCAAGGTGTCTTTGGACATGGTTGCCAATCCTGGCTGTACCTTAGCATCTCCTGGGGAAACTTTTAGATAAATATTTATGCTTTGCCCTGATCCCTAAGAACTTTCATTTAATTGTTCAGTGACATAAAACTGCAAGGAATAATCTGGGCAAAAAGCCCTCAAGAGGGCATAGGAAGAGGTACTCAGAATGTGGAGCTAAGAGGAAAGTTTCTAGTAGCTGATATCGCTGAGCTGGCTGGAGGGTGGGGGTGGGGCTGGTGAGACAGCAAGTCACCAAGTGCCAAAGCCTGGACATGGAGTCTTCGTTGGGATGGGGAGGGGAGATGACCCATATCTTCAGGCACAGCTTGGCCTCAGATTGGAGGCAGGTAGGTCTGGTGGAGGAGTTCAAAGAGGGGGATCCCAGAAGAGGGAAGTCTGAGGCCAGACCTTAGAGGAAAGGCCTTCAGAGCAAGGTGGGAGGGCCTCGATTCTCCAGAGATCCTGGGGAACCCATGTGGAGGTCTTAGGCATCTCATGAGATCCCACAGACTTCATGATACCTAGTGAGTGTCATTAGACAAGTCTTTTAACCTCACAGAAGCCAAGTCTCCTCAACTCTGGAGTGGGATAGAGAGATTTCTTGCAAAGAAATGTTGTGAAGATCAGATGCTGCTTGGTCCCAGCATAGAATTAAGTCAGGATCTATAAGATTCGGTTTCTTCCCCTTCCCTAAAAAGAAGCTATTTTTCCATAGAGAACAAAGTAGTAGTTACCAGTGGGGATTGACGAGGGGTAATTTAGGGGTAGAGGAGTGGAGGACATAAATAGGCTACAAGGATGTAGGGTACAACACAAGGAATGTAGCCAACACTCAGTAATAGCTGTAAATGGAAAATGATCTTTAAAAATTGAATAAAAATTAATTAAAAATAAGACAATTTAAAAAAGTAGTTATCTCTCTCCAACTCTACATGGTTTTGGCTTGTAGTAACCGTGTACAAACTTGAATCCTTTCATTTGATAAAATACAGTTGAGGGTTTGAAAAAGCCATGTGTGAGAGAGTGTGAAGGGCAGGAGTGGAAGAAGATTTGAGAAGAGGAGGAAGAGAAAGGCCTGGACCAGTGTAGGGAGGAGATCAGGAAAAGTGGGCTTAGGATCTGGTGGGCAATGAGCAGGCTGATGCAGTGTAGGTGCGTTCTGTCCCTATTGCCTTTTCACCTCTAAGGTGGGCTCCAACTACATAACTCTGACCATGTATGTTCCCACAAAGAAATGATGCCCCACCGCTGACCAATTCATGCTAGGGTGTGATGCCCCTGCTATCAAATTAACAAACTTGGGACTTCTTTGGTGGTCCAGTGGCTAAGACTCCATGCTCCCAATGCAGGTGCCCAGGTTCAACCCCTGGTCAGGAATTAGATATGATATATTCTAATTAGATATTGTATGTTCTACATTTGGAATTAGATACTAATTTTCAATGAAGATTGAAGATCCCAGGGGCTTCCCAGGTGGTACAAGTGGTAAAGAACTTGCTTGTCAATGCAGGAGACATAAGAGACGCGGGTTCGATCCTGGGTCCAGAAGACCCCCTGGAGAAGGGAATGGCAACCCACTCCAATATTCTTGCCTGGAGAATCCTATGGACAGAGGAACCTGGGGGGTTACAGTCCATGGGGTTCCAAAGAGTTGGACATAACTGAAGTGACTTAGCACACGTTTCTCTGGCATACATGTTGCAACTAAGAGTTTGCATGCTGCAACTAAAGATCCTGCAAGCTGCAGTGAAGACTGAAGATTCTAAGTACCGCAGCTAAGACCCAGTGCAACCAAGTAAATAAATAAACATTAAAAAAAAACCCCATAGTAACAACCTCTACAACCACAAGCTGAGGAGGCATCCTGATTCCTGGGTCTACATAGTTTTGAGAAACAAGAAGTCAGAGCAACAGCCTCCTTTTACACTGAAGGTACAGGTTCTCTTGGGCTTTGTAGATGTGTTCTCAGTTCTCTGTGGAATCTCCTTCAGATGTGCCATAATGTGTATACATCAGATGTTTGTCCACATACTTTAAAAATCATGTTTGTGCTAAAACATGTCTCTTTTTTGAAGAAAGGGAAAGCAGCTTAACCCAAATCCAAGAGGTTCCTCCAGATCTCATTTCAATTTTACAACTAACTTATACTAGCTCTACCTTTCAGGGCCAATTTCTTCCACTGGACATTGAGGAAAGACATGCTGGTTCCACAGCATCAGAAGTGCTAGACTTTATGTGAAACACTAGCTAGTAGTAAGAAGAAATGAACAAGATAGTTCCTTTTGAAAAGATACATAAAAGAGCAGTTTCAGATTTTTTTTTCCTTATGGATTTCAGATTTTGTGAGACTGTTCCCCGGGTTAAATATGGTTTCCTTAAACACCCCCATTGCTGTGTGTGTCAATATGATTGACAGGTTGATGGGAAACTCCCTAGCTCTCCAGGGGCTGTTGTTTTTGCACACTGAGGTAGTAAAGGGAAAATGCAGTCAGTTGTGTGAAAAAAAATCAAGACCTTCAATGCCTGTGACGGGGCTGAGAATCAGTAAAGAGCCCAGAACACAGGGGGATGGGGGGTGGAAAGGAGATAAAAAGGACCTTAAATAAATCTTTACTTTAGATATTTAGATTCATAAAAGGCATCTGACTTTGGAGAAGAAAAAAACCTGGAAGATCAAATATCCTAACTGAGAGCTTTGGGTGGTATAGACATGACAGTAATGATTTAATGATGCCAAGAGCCAGATCTTGTAGAGACTTTTCAGAAGATCCAGTGGTTAAAACTCAGCACTTTGAATGAAAGCAGGGAGAGTTAAATCTCTGGTTGGGCAGCTAAGATCTCTGGATGAGATCTTACACAAGCTAAGGCCAAAACATAAAAAGAGCCACATCTTGTAAACGGGTCACAGAGCACCTTTACACAAATGCCTTCCTGTGAGGCACTGCAGACCTAGAGAAAGCCAGGTCAAGAGATATAGGTGGCCCAGCTATGCCCTGGATCCCAACTCATCTGCTTCTAACCACAAGATCCTGCTACAGCAGCAAATTCAGTCCTAAATTTGCAAACATGTTATAGAAAACATCACTTGACTCTGATATACCATCATGGAGGCCAGAAACATGAGTTTGCCAGGCTTTTGTCTCCTCTCCATCCTGTCCATTGACAGCCCTTTGCTGTTTCCTCCCACAGTCTCCAATCTCCAGGGAGGGGAAATGGGAATTAGTATTTTTATAAGTATCTTTATACTTAATATTCTTGATTGTGCACTGTTAATGACATTACTATCAATGGGTCAGAGTGCCAACGCACCCTCTACTTTTATGTGCTCAAGCCTAGACCAATCCTTTCAACCATAAGGAAGCCCCTTCTAGCTGGAACTAGTGTGGGCAGGAAAAGACACAACTTGAAAGTCTTTCAGTCTGTGTTCATAGCCTACTTCTGCCATCCTATATCCATGGGAACTTGGGCATGTTACCTTGCCACTCTCTCTGAGCCTCAGTTTTCACTTCTGTAAAAATAAAGCTAATACATATTTCCATGTATTATTGTGAAGATTAAACTGGAGAGTTTACGTGCAGTCCAATAAACCATAGCTGTTTTCACTTCTGGGCACTGTCTTTGGAGAATTGCATGCTACACTGGCTGTTTGGAATCCAGTGCAGAGAATCCTGGGCTATAAATTATACAGTGCTGGTAATATACAGGTAAACAGTCCTGGTACCACCACCATTTACCTCATTCATCTCTCTGTAGGTATAGTACAACTAGATGAATGGAATTAAGTTACTCTATGGCTGTCAGTTCCAACTAAATGTGATACATTTTTATCAGATGAATGAAAAGTGAGATTTTTGCAAGTAAAGAGCAAAGAAGAATTGAATAGTTGGTAGTTGTGATTATGATGATTAAAGCATTAAAATGGTATCTACCTCATGCCTTTACAGCACTTAAAGCCTTACTTGTCTGCAGGAGGATAATATTCCTCCCTGAGTTCTAGGTCAAAATTGAACTCTCTGCAACCTTCCATTTTTACCTTCAGGTATTCCTCCCAGCTCCTCTGCTTCAGATGTCTCTTCCCAAGGCCCTTTGTCAAGCTCAAGAATATGCTTTCAGCAACTGTTTCTGGTGGCCGCATCCCCTCCAGGCACTGTGTCCTGGCTGGTTCATGTTAATCCTTTCAACCCCCTTGGGAGCACCATAAGTATCCACAAGCCATCCTCTGGCCTCCTCTCTGGCTTCTTCATTGCCTTATGATCCTGCCTGCAGCTTTTGAGGTTTTTTTTTCATAGTCTTTTCCTCTTAGTAATCCTCCCGCCCTTCCCTTACCTCAGTCAGTTAGCCACATCTTAAGTCATCAAACAAATATTTGTATTTCAGGATGCCAGTCTGCACTGTAGTCACTCCTGCTGCATTGAGGACTAGCTACTCTTAAATCCACACTCTTCTCCTTGGCCCCACATGATTAGTGACTTAAAGTATCTCTTTTCCCACAAACTCAGTCCCAGGAAACGGCTTTCCTCGCTTTTGGTGGGATGCATTTCTGACGCAGACAGGCAGGGCAGGGGTTCCCTCTCTGAAGGGAGAAGTATGGGCTGGGGGCAGCAGGCTGGTAAGAGATGGGTCACGGAAGGAAGGTGAGTGACGCTGGAGGTGTGTGTCAGGCTGTCGCATCTGCACCTAGTTCAGCTGAGAGTGAGGGACCATGGAAGGTGTTTCCAGGGAGAGGAGAGCAGAGAACTGGAAGCTGGTGACTGAAAGATTCTGCCTGACCTTCTGCCATAGTCAAAAGAGCAAACATTCTAAGGAATAAAGGATAGAAACCAGAATGCGAGAGGTTAAGAGTGAGGAGGGAGGGATGGGAGAAAAACTTTGTCTTTCAGTTTGATCGTCAGTGAGCTAGGGAGAGAGAGAACTTGACAACGCTCTGAATCAGGAAGGTTTTCCAGGAAAAGATGATATAAGCATGAGTGAGGAGGGAAGATGAAAGAGGCAAGAAGGGGAGGGGCTGATCAGCAGGGGTGGCCAGACAGGAGGGGGCAGGGTCCTCAGAGCCCTAGTGGAGAGGCTGGTCTTGGACAGGTGAGAGGGAGGGAGTCTTGTTCGCAGAGAGTAGACTGTTGATGGGCTGAGGAGAGATTCTGAGAGGGCTTAGGGATGATGGGATCCCTCAGTAGAACAGGAAAAACAATGAGAGTGAGTTCTGACCATGTTGGAGAGTGGGGCTATTTGGGATCCTCATATGTGGAAAGATACAGAATGAGCCAGAGATTGATAATGTGTGATGGGGTCCTGGGAAGAGGTAATTGAGCTGAAGTCATGGAATGTCATGCCTTAATTTTGAATACAAGTTCATTCTTACTTTTTTATTTAATAGTTAAAATTGGGGGTAGCTAGCAACTCAACAGTCCATGGTCTTGCATCTCCTCCCTTCTGACCTTTGCCCTGTAGTATCAGCCCCTCTCTGGAGCTTCCTTCCCTCCAGCCAGCCTCCCTTACTGCTTTATCTGTCAGTGATCAGTCTGTTTCACAATACAAGTGGCTTCTAAAGATGGAATAAACACCCCAGTTCTACTCTGACACCCACTTTCTATTTCTTTCTGCAAAATGAGATAATTAATTGAATTGCTTTTCACAATTCAATTTCAAGGGCTTTACAGGCCTTGCAGTTTCCTGCAAATTTATCCTCATCTCCCTGTCCATGAGGTATTTGTTTCAGAGATGCAAAACCCTGGTTTCCTTTCTTCAACAAACTCACATCAGGGCCACTCTTTGGGGCCACTGATTAGTCTAACCTTTTATTTCTTTCTTTGCTTTTTTTAAAAAAATCAAGTAGAGGTCCCATAATATCTAGGACGCAAAATTCCTATGATTCCTATTTGAACCAATTATCTATTAGAAACAAGGATTTAGCTGATATCATCTTCAGGGGTGAAAGGATATCATTTATAATTATATTTATATTCTGAGATTATTATAATTATTATAGTTCTGTAATTATATTTTGACATGCATTGTTTTTTAAGAGTGCACCCGAGAACCTCTCAACACAAATGCAGAGAAAGGATATTTGTAATTTAAAGGCAATATATACTTTATGGCTCTGACTGAGACTCTGACTTCTCAAAGGAAAAATTAACCAAGTTGATAATGAAATTATATTAACTCCTGATAAACTTTTTCGAAGGTAAGAAAATATTCACCATCCTACCTAGCCCCAGGTATGTGCAGGCAAGAGCAAGTCACACGCACATACCTGCACACGATTACTTTCCTGCTTGAGAAATATTGTCTCTTCTAGTACCACGAGCCACAGCCCCTTTGTTCTCATGACCCGCTTTCTCACTGGCGATTCCTCTGACCAGAGTGTAAAATCTTGGATGTTCTCCCCTAGGTCTACATAGCCCTCTTTGACACGGGGCCAGCTTCTCCTCTTGCACCTCTGATGGGAGCCAGTGCTGTGAGGGTCCCGCCCCGCGCCCAACTCCGAGGTCCCTCCTGGCCGCGGTGAAAGCAGCAGCCGGCTCCCGGCCTCACCTGCGCCCACGCCTACCTGGCAGGCCCAGGATGGTGAGGTAGGACCGGCACTCGGTGAAGCCCGAGCTCTGCTGCACGCAGCTGCGCCAGAGCCCCTGGTACTGGAACACGGCGGTGACCGGGTTGTCGTATAGGTCCTGGGTGCTCCACATGTCCATCTCCGTGGCAACGATGCAGCCGGCCAGGCCCAGGATGGACAGCAGGAAGCCCACCATTTGGCATCTGGTGGTGGACATGGCCCGGCTCGCCGTCCTCCCGCCCAGCTGCCGCCTGCGTCCTGCCGTGCTCCCGGGGAGCTGCTCTGATCAGATGGTTTTCCTCGGCCCTCTGTGTTTGTTCACAGTGTTTTCCTTAGATAGTTCAGTTTCACTCTTGGTTCAAGGACATTATTTTTTCATTTGTTAGGGAAGCAGCCCCAAGAGGCACTTGTCTGGGGAGCGGCACAGGCCGGGTTGGTTTGAGGGCGCGGCAGTCTGAGTGGACCCCCGCCCCATCCCGGCTCGGGGTCTGCCCCCGGGGAGAAGCGCAGCTAAGACTCGCGTTCCTCCACCCCCACCCACACACACAAGCCTTCCCTGAGGCCCTGTTCATCATGGGAAACCCGTTCGACTGACCTCACTTAAAAAACATGGCCCCAGAAATCTCCGTCTCACACCAGACGTTTTCTCTTCACAACTGGTAAACTGGTAAACCACTGACATCTTTCCATTTTGATCTTACAGAAATGGGTAGAGCAGGTATTAATTATTCCCACCCATAGTTTTGCGGGGGAGGGGGGTGGTGAGTCAAGCAAGGTACAAAGAAGTTAAGGTACTTGCCCCCGTGTCTTGCACCACAGCTGCTTAACTTAAAAGATGGCAAAGGTGGAAGTCCTATCTCAACTTCTAGTCTGGGACTCTTTCTGTTTCCATATGGAGTGACTGGGGCAGGCAGAGTTGTCCCCACTCTTGAGAACAGGTGGCCAGATCCTACAGCTATACTCTGGGTCTGCAGGAATTGGATCTAGGATGGGAAGAAGCAGGGCGTTGTGTTGACAGACATCTCACCCTTTCATTCTTGCTGCAGGAACCCTATGAAGACCATGTGGCAAGCAGACACAGAAGTTCCACAGAAGGCCATGAGGAGGAAACAGGCAGGCTGGACCAGAGACCCTGACCTGGTTACTGAGAGGCCTAGCATCTGTTCCTGACCCTGTCCCTAACATGCTGTGTGCTGGGTGATTGGGGCAAATGGCTCCACTTATGTGGGTCATGGTGTTTTCATCTGTAACATGGACAGGGTAAGCCGAAACACTTCAGAACCCTTTCAGGTGTCATACCCTGTTCTCGTCTACATTTTGCAAAAGAATCTTTACTATAGTTGGTCAAAATGTCAGGAATTATGGAATCACTAAAACAGAGACTTGGCCAGAGATCAGCTGGTGTGTTTTGTCTACATAATTTGATTTTAGAATTACATTAGAGAATTGATGGACCTGCTTCTTCCTGTGGGTGGTGTGTGTCTGGTGTCTGAAGTCAGACACATTTTAGCGAGATGTTCCTCGAATCTGGATGTCAAGGCCCTGATACACACCTATACCCCAATCTCTAGCCTATATACATTCTCCAGGAAACAAGCCTGTGCATCTGGACATTTCAATGTTATCTTGGGTGTACCCAGTCACCACTCCCATGGCTTTATTCCCAGCAAACACAGAAAGCAGATATGCAAAGTCTCCCCTCTGATTTGAATGGAGGCAACACTCCCCTCAACCGCACACCTTGCTTTAGGTTCTGTGATCAGGGTTTGCACGGTAAGAAGAATGAGCCAGAAAACCCCCAAAGAAGAGAGTAGGCAAGAGTTATATGACATAGGTGAAGTCCTGTTGGTGGCTCTGTAACTCCTGAACTGAGCTACAAAGCTAAAAGGTGGGGAGGGGGCAGCTAGAAGAAGTGACTCTGGTCTCCGCTAATGGACAGGGATTGACCAGTTAGATTGGAAAGTGTTGGAATAATTCAGGAAAGATTCTGCCACTGTTTCTGTGGACAGAGCTCATTTCACTCGCATTTCAATTAAAAGTTAGGCTTTTTATTCACAAAGAGATTTATGAGAGTTTGGTTTCCAGTTGTTCATTTTATGACATTTGTTTACACCCTCACCCCCATCATTGACCACCCAAATGTAGATTGAAAATGGCAAAATTAAAAAGAAAAGGTTATTTTTTTTTAAAAGAAAAGGTTATTATAGTTACCTAGTATCATTCATGACAGTTTCTCCTCTCACTTCCCTATGAAAATGTCTTTATGCAAAATTTCAAGACAATAAAAAGATATTCAGGTAACAATGAATTAAGCTTTCTTTCTTGTTTGAAATGGTGACAGTGACTTTATATTTTTGGAGGAAAGAAAAGTTAGTTTTAAAGGATAAAGTAAATCTCCCTCTACTTAGGCAAACTATTGAATGAGTAGAGAGGGATTCTAAGTGTACACACTTTAAAAAGTATGAAATAAGTATACATTTATATGCGTGCAAGCTCAGTCGTGTCCATCTCTTTGTGACTCCTTGGCTCCTTTGTCTATATAATTTTCCAGCCAGGAATTCTGGAGTGGGTTGCCAAGTATTAACTTGCTTTAAAACATGTGGAAAATGGGATTTTTCACTTCCTGGTGAGTTTTCTGTGCTCTAGAATGAGTGGACTGCTGCTTTAGCAGTCACTGCTAAAGAGTAATTGGGGGTCCACAGAGGAACATCTGGCTTCCTTGTTTATGGCAATTGGCTTTGTTAAAATATATTAAATGCATCTCTAATGATAATGACAATTCATGGTCTGATTATGATAGTATATAATAATAATGATAACAATCATTATTAACAATAATGATAACAATCAATTAACATGATCTCATTGTGTTTAACAATAATGGGTCTGTTTCAACTTTGTTTAATCACTTTTACAATGGAGCAAAAAATTTTGCTGACTTCTTGAGGGGAATCCTCCCTATATTCAACTTTAAATATGATTCTGGTGTTGCCATTTCAGATTGTACATTTTCAGGAGCTTATGTTATTTTACTGATATTGGAGAAAACATTTCCCCTAACTTTTCTTTACCTTGTTATAGGAATATTAATACAATAATATCTATGCTAATTAGGCAAAATGGCAGTCAAATATCAATATAAAATATTATAGCTAGGAATATGGGAGGAGTTAAATTAGTGTTATTAGCAAGACAAATGATTGATATATCCATTGATTCCTTTCTTTTAAAGTATTAACACACTTTATAGTCTTAACTTCTGACTCCACCTTTTGGTGCTCATAATAGAAAACTTAGAAGCGGGAAAATGTTAACAAATCTTACTCATAATTTTAAACCCTAGACAAAATATATGGCATACTTTCTTTTTAATCTATTTTCTGTATATATTTTTTACATAATTAAGAGATCATACAATTTAATGTTTTTCTCTTTTCACTTAATTGCATACAGATACAATTAAAGTACTTTAAACATTGTTTAATATATTTAATCTTAAATATTTAATCTATGAGTATGTTAGTATTTCATTATATAGAAATGCTGGACTTCCCTGGTGGCTCAGACAGTAAAGAATCTGCCTTCAATGCAGGAAATCCTGGTTTGATCCCTGGGTCGGGAAGATCACCTGGAGAAGTGAATGGCTACTCACTCCCAATATTCTTGCCTGGAGAATTCCATTGACGGAGTCGCCTGATGGGCTACAGTCCATGGGATCACAAAGAGTCGGACACCACTGAGTGGCTAACCCTTTCACTTTCATATAGAAGTGCAACTATTCACCAAAACAGCATCTATTCTTAGATAATTAGACTTTACCCCTCCCCCAGTTTTTTGTTTGTATGAAAAACAATGTTAATGATGAACATTTTTCAGATGACTCTCTTGCCAGCATTTCTGATTACCCTTTTAGGACAGATTCCTAAGAGAGGCATTAAGATGTCAAAGGGTATGAGGCTTTAAAAAAACCTTTTTTAAAAAAAGTTTTTTATGTAGAGGCAGACTTTTTTCCTATGAATTTTATTCCTAGTAAACAGCATTTGAAGCATTAACAGCATTTGAAAGATCTTGTCTCACTGAAACCCTTACCTGCTTTGTGAATTTGTTGTTATACATGACTGCATGTTTAAATTTGCATTACTTTGATTATTAATGAGCTTGAAACTATTTTTTAAACACATATTTGTGGAGTGTTTGTTTTTCTTTTTCGTGAATTATCAGTTTGTACTTCTTCCTGATACATTTACTGGAATTCGGCATTTTTTCTATCAACTTACGTGAATTATTTGTTAAGGATCTTAATATAGTGTTATGATTACTAAAAAGATCTTTTCACATTGAATATTTGCTTGTTAATTTCTTTTTTGTGGTTTTAGAAAAATACTGTGTTTTCCATTTATATGTTCACAGTACCTGGCACATAATAGGTGCTTAATAAAAATCTGTTAAATGATGTAGTAAAATGAGTGCTCTTTTCTATGCTTAGGAATTTATTTTCCACTTAGAAATGATACTAGAATTATTTTAGAATTTTAGAAAATTTAAAAGTGTCTTGTGTATCTTTATATTTAATTAATCTGGAAACTATTTTGGTTTGTAGTTTATGATTCATTTTTTTCCCTCAAAAAAGCTAATCAATAATTTTTACAGCATTTATCAAATAACTTTCCCTTTCCTCATGCTTTGTAAAACCTCCTCTACCTATATTAAATTCACATATATGTCTTCCTAATTTTAAACTTTGCTCCATTCACCTGTGTCTATCTTTGGGACAAAGCACACTTTTAATTATCACAGCTTTAGAATTTGGTTAAATATCTGGCAGAGTTAACTCTCTACTTTTCTATTAATATTATCCTTAAAAAAATTAAAAAATTAATTTCATCTGCTTCTTCTTATAGATAACTACTTTGCCATGCTCCCAAGGGAAAACTGTCACTAGCATTTTGATTAGAATTCTTGTAATATTATTCTTACAGGCTTAGGCTCTGCAAAACATCTGCCTGGGTTTGAATTCTCAACTGCCACTTATTATCACAATGTCAATGGGAAAATTCTATAACCCTTTTGTGCTTCAGTTTCCTCATCTATAAAATGGAGATAATATCACCACTTACCTCACAGAGTTGTGAAAATTAAAGTAAGTATAAGGTAATTTATGTAAATTTATATAATCACTAAATTAGATTTAAAATATAAATTAACATATGCTAATTTCTCAAACCAATGCCTAGGGCAGAGTAAGGTCTCAATATGTTTTATTATTGTTATAATACAATTAGTTAAATATAGTATTTATTATACATTAATTAGAAAGAAATTCACATTTTTATAATATCCCTATCTAGGATCCTGTAGTATATATTCCTTTTTAACTGATGTTTAAATTTTCCTTAGTAAACTTCCTTTTTCAGTTTATTCTTGCCTAACATTTAAAGATATTATTCCAAGTGTTTAACACATAACACTGTAGTGTGTTGCCTCACAAAGAGATTTAAGTTATTTTAATTCTCTTAATACACTACACTCTCTCATGCCACTGTGTCTTTTCCAATAATGTTTCTCTCTCTCTGAAAAACTTTTTACCTCTTTGTCTTTCTGGGTAACTCATACATGTCATAACTAAGTAACTCAGCTCAGCTGTCGTCTCCTTTGGGAAGTCTTCCCTTCCCTCATGTCTACATCGTGTACCATGTGAGGCACTGACTATGCTTTATAACAGTGGTTCTTAACTGGGGCCGCTTTTGCCTCCAGGGGATATGTGACAAGTCTGAAGACATTTTTGCTGTCTCAACTAGGGAGGGAAAGGTGCTGCTACTCCCATCTAGTGGGTGGAGGCCAGGGATGCTGCTATTTAGCAGCGGAGAACAGCACCCTACAAAAGGAATTATATGGCTTAAAGTATCAATACTGCCTAGGTTGAGAAACTTTGCTTTGCAATGGTGTGTTTATCCTCTGTCTCTCTTTTAGATTTCTGAGCCTTTCCCCATGTGCAGACAGCTTGGGACATAGCAGGTACTCAACAAATGCTTGTTGAATACATAAATGTTCTTTCTAGTGTCATGATTTCTGTGTTACTGAGTTTTAAAATTTTTTACTTTTATTTTTTTGTGTGTGTTACAGTTATTTCCTTATTACTTCTGTGTATATGGGAAGACCAAAGGCTTTACTCTTCCTTCCTATCCCTGCCCAGAGGGGACCTTGTCTAAACTCGGTCAGTCCAGGAGAGGGTGGCTGCCAGTTTTGGTTTTAGTGAGATGACTTTGTCTAGGAAGGTTGACTGTCAGTCCAGAACCTCGCGTTTCTCTGGAGGGTTCAGTTGTGCTTGACTTCTTCCCTCTGAGCCTAAGTATCTGTGTTTGCATTCTTGGGAGTGTGTAGCTTCTCCATGGAAATTAAAAAATTCTGTGCTTTCATTTCAATGGCAATGGAAAAAAGTTAAAGCAAGTATGTTCCAGACCCTCAGGCTGGCCACTTATGGTCTAGGTTTATGTTGGTATGAATGATCATGTTTATACCACGAGTCAGTGAAGTGAAAGCCTTAAATGATCCATGAACAAAGGGTTCATTCCAGCTCAAATAGAAATGGAGTCAGGGGAATTTCCCCCACCTTGTGGCACTGGTACTATGACTCATACACCCGTGCCCCAGTGGTCAATTCTGCAGGAACTTCACCAACAAGTACTGCACGTCCTATTTTGCACAAAACTGATTGCAACAATTAGTGGTGGGTGGCACAGTGGTAAAGAATCTCCTGCCAATGCAGGAGACGTAGGAGATTTGGGTTTGACCCCCTGGGTCGGGAAGATCCCCTGGAGTGTGAAATAGCAACCCACTCCCTGGTGGCTCGGATGGTAAAAAATCTGCCTTCAAAGCAGGACACCTGGGTTCGATCCCCGGGTCAGGAAAATCCCCTGGAGAAGGGAATGGCAACCCACTCCAGTATTCTTGCCTGGGAAATTCCATGGACAGAGGAGCCTGACTTGCTACAATCCATGGGGACACAGAGTCGGACATGACTGAGCACACACAGTTGCAAATACACGGCGGAGAACTTTTCCTCCCCAGATCCCAGAAGTAATCAGGTCAATAGTCTTAGAGCCACATTTCAGAAGCACCGCATCCCAACCTCACCTCAAATGAACAAAACCATTGCAAAAAGCATCACGTCACAGATGCCTCATCACCGTAGATAAGAGAGGACAATTCCCTGATGAAGTGGTGGCTAAGGGTGAGAGATGTGAGTACCTTGAATTTATTAATACCACTTTGTAAAACAAACTCATGTGAATAGAGAATCTGCATTAATAATACTAAAGTCAAAACTTTGAGAGAGGTAAAATACAAAATTGAACTGTATCTTTGTCCTATTAAACTCCAAGTGAAAACCAATAATATCCCTAACACCAAATGAATGTTGACATTTGGGTTTATTTAGTGGTATTTACATTACAATTGCAAATGTAGTTTTGGTTCCTTGTATAAAATTTATGTGCATTAGGAATTTAAATCTGTTGTTATACATGTCCATGTTAAAGTGATGTAAAATGAGTATAATTGAAATCAATATTGAAGGGCTGCAAGAATTTTTTTCTTTTAAAACAGATTTCTACAAAATTCTTTTTGAAGAGTACTTCTCTGAACTATCTAGTGGTAGAATCTTCACATATGTACACACACAAAGGTTCTAAGAGAAGGCCCTAAAACAGTTTCAGTACGGCCCCAGTTTAGCTCTGTTAATGTGGGCAAGTCACTTTGACTCTCTGAGTCTCCATGTCTTTACTTGCAAAATAAACATGGGGCGGTGGGGGGGTGGTTGTTGACAGCTGTTGCTACTCTAGGACGCCCCCAAGACTGCAGCCTAAGTCTTAGCTAAGAGGTGAGGCTAGGAAGGTGCTTTTGCACTGGGGATTTCTGCTTTGTGTCTGAGAGCCATGGGGCTCCCTGTGAGGGCTGTGAGCTGGGACTTGGGTTCAGGTAGGACATAGTCTGAGCCCTAGCTCTATCTGCATGTGACCTTGGGCAAGTTACCCCAGTTCAGTTTCCTTGTTTCTAAAAGAGTGGTAATGATAGCATCAAGTTCATGGACGGGGTGGCTTGTAGAGATTACACAAAGTACTTCAAGGCAATTGTTGGCTCAAGTGCTAGTGCCTGGTCTGCCATTGTTGTTTGCGATTTATGAAGCTGTAGGACCCCTCAGGTGTCACTTGGGTGCTCTGCCTCAGTCTGACTCTCTCCTTCAGGGCCTCTAGCTCTGTGTGGACCCAGGCCCATGAACTGAGGTCTCTGAGAGAGCAGGGGCATTTTGCATTTGAGTTGAGGGTGAATTCCAAGGGCAGATGGTTAGACCTGGAGCTCAGGATGGGTCAGCAGGACATAGAGATATGGGAGTGGCTCACCTTTCTCCAGTCCCTGGAGGAAGGAGATCCCACTGAATCAGTCACTGGAAACCCAGGGATCTGGCTTATGTTCTTATTTGTATACAGGCCATTCCACTCTTAGCCTGGCATTCAGTGCTCTCCACCATCGTCTCCATATAAATCCTCTTTTCCTACCAAGGTCATTCCTTCATTTTCTCCTGAGTAAGCCTCAGGTGGAAGTACCTTCCTGCCTTTGCCCATGTTGTTTTTCCTACTGTGATGCTGCACCTCTAACTCATAACTACCTTTCAAGGGTCACTTGTAGGATTTCCTTCCCACTGGGTCTCTTCCTGAGCAAGTCATCTTTCTCTCATCTCCTGCAGCACTAGCCCTCTATTTTCCTTACTTGTCAGCTTATCATACCACCCTGGTGTGCACTTTCACATTTTGGGGATGCCAGGCCCACAGAATCCTGAGGCTGTTTTGAGCTCTCCATCCCCAAGTGTGGAATGTATGAAAGACCGAATCACTGTGAGACAGAGTCTTCACCTTGTAACTTCTGTGCAGGCCTAAGTCTTGGCTCTGCAACCCAGTGAGAAATTCCTGGAGTAGAAATCCTAGTATCTATTTCTGATCCTCCTTACTGTGCCCACCTTACATCATTGTCTGTCTCCAGACTTTGATGAATATTTATGAAAGAAAAAAAGAACTAAGAAATAAAAATAAGTGTATTTTTTGTCTTACTCTGATACCTGAGTGAAAGACACTTTTGACAATCTCTGCTCTTGAGGTTTGAAGTTTTCTTTGTTAACATGACCCATCTGTGAAGCAAACAAATCCTTGTGCTGCTAATAGGCCAGCCTGCACTTCACAGCTGTCATTCCTTTGTCCTGCATGGCTGAGCGCACTTTCTACAAGGTTGCTTTGTGCAGAGAGAACCCAGAAGCTGGTTCCATGTGATCAATACATTTTGGAGGTCAGGAGACACAGACAAGGGGCGGGCCCATCTGGTGTCCCCCAGAGAAACATAGCACTCAGTTCTTTTCCTCTGCCCACTTTCTGTTGCTGCTCTGTGCATAGGTGCCCTAGAACCTGGGACCAGGCACAGAGGGCCGGAAATGGAACTCCATTCAGGAAATTCACCATCCCCAACTCAGGGAGGAGGATCTGGGACTAAAGGAAGGAAGTGGCTATGACCTGGGCCTCCTGAGTCCTGAGCCTGTGGGTGATTGAGACTTGTGTGCAGTGGAGTTATTTAAAAAATGTGCCGGTTGGGTACCACCTAGTTAGGGATACAGGAGCCCTACCAGCTCCAAGAAGCTCCCTGTCCCTGTTTCCTGCACTTCCTGTTTCCACCTCAGTGGTGGGGATTGTTGCTTCTCCCTCCCCAGTGGTCCCTTGGCGGTGCCCCAGGCAGAGGTGGCTGTATGCTGTTCAGCTCTGTCTGCCCACATCTTGTCAGGTACCAGTCCTTACCTGGCAGCCCCAGCAGGGTGAAGTACCCCCGGCACTCGGTGAAGCCAGAGCTCTCTCGGACGCAGGAGCGCCACAGCCCTTGGTAGTTGAATACAGCTGTCACTGGGTTGTTGTACAGATCCTGGGTGCTCCACTGGTCCATGCAGGTGGCGGCGATGACGCCTGCAATCCCGAGCAGTGAAACCACAAACCCCAAGCCCTGGCAGGCGGTCACGGACATGGTGGGGTGCAGAGCTGACACGGAGTACCACTCGACAGGGGGACAGTCAAGTTCTGAGAGTGCTGAGTGTCAGGATGGAGCTTTCTTAGAGAGGCTGGCACACACGTCACCGTGGACCATGTAAGGAGGTGGGGACTCAACAGTGCCACCTGGGCCCGCCCCGCACGCACCTTTATCTTCCCAAGTGAGATAATTTCCACAACATGGTACCAAGAGCCATTTGTTTTCCACCATATGTACACTCTGCTCACTGTTTACCTTTTGAGGGAGTTTCTTTCCTGATTAGCCAGGCTCCCCTCTGTGGAGGATAAAGCGGGAGCAGAGGGCACTGCCTGGAGGACCCAGCAGGTTGGCTGGGGAGGGCTCCCGGTGGCTAAGCCACACAATACTTGGAGATGCCAAAGGAATGGATTTATATCTGAATCACTTTTCTGCACAGCATAATTAACACAACATTGTAAATCAGCTCTACATCAAATAAAACAGTGATTGGAGATGAAAGGGCTTTATCCATGTGGCTCTCCCAAGGTACTGCTGCTGCTTTACTTAAAAACCTAGGTAAGGCAGGTTATGGGGCAGCATGAAATACAGCTGATTCTTCTTAACCACTGTTATTGCAGTCTATACAGTTACCAGGAACACTGAATTAGCGAATACAGAATCATTGCCCCCTGAAGGAATACAGAGTTCAGTTCCTGTGAGCCTCAGGTCATATTTTATCAATCGGTCAATACATAACTTTGTTTTATTGGGGTTTCTGCTTAAAGACACCTTATTTAATGTACATTGTTGATTCATTAACATTGAACTCATGACCAATAGCACTAGAACTCGTGCCTAAACAAAGTTCATCTAATATATCCTTTTCTCTGTAAAGCACATCCCAGTCTTCTTGTGCTTGGGAGCCCTAGCCAGCACTTCAGTACTATGCTTGGGCCATTTTAAATAAAGAAATCACCAACAAAAAGCACAAAGATCCATTTTAAATAAAGAAATCACCAATAAAAAGCACAAAGATATGAATAAAATGGCACTAAAACTATTGCAAGAAGGGCATTTGTTTATGGGAGGAGCTGAAACAGAAAGGCAAAACGTTGTCTTGTTCCACCTCACCTAGGAGCATACACATCCTACCACCCACATTTTCTGCCCTATGCATACATACATGTCCAGTGATGACTGAGGAAGCACCTTGAACACTGATTAAAATCCATTTTAGGGAGCAGGTGAATGGGCAAGTATGAATCTGCAAAGAATCAAATATAGTTATTTGATAGAACTGGGTAGTGAATGGGGTCAAGCTATTTGTAGCTTTTGTGGCACTGACCCTGCCTTCAGCCCAAAGACCACAGGGGAGGGAAGATGGCAGAGGAAAGTTTCAGGAAGGCACTGGGCTCTGGAGCCAATAGCCTGGGTTCATCCTCATGGCACTGCTGACGAGCTGTTAGAGGCAACAGCTACATCACTTCACCTCTCCTAGCCTCATTGTGTTCATCTGTAAAATCACATAATAATAATGATTATCTCCCTGGGTTGATTGTAGCTTAAATGTGGAACCCTAAACTCAGAAAACAGCAAATAGTAGTACGGCAGACTGATGGCAACATAATTAAAAGCTTTAGTGATTGACTAGTCACTTTCACATTGTGTTTCTTCACATTGATCAGAAACTAGACCCTAGTCTTCCACACAAAGTATCTCTAGAGAAGTTTAAAATTTTTTTGGTCCAACAATCATTTCCACATACTTTGAACTTGGATTCAATTCTCAACTCTTTCTCCAACTCACAGGACTATATTATACATTGTTGGCTAACACCTCTTTGCCTCAGGTCCCCCATTATTAAAGTAAAGGGTTTGTAATGTATAGAAACATTGAATCAATATGTTGTGTACAAGGAAAAAAATAAAGTAAAAGATTTGGAACATTGCAGAAATAGAAAGCTAACGATGGGTAAGCAGGAGATTAAATACAGCTAAAGTCAGCATCCATAAACAAAAAGATAGACCTGAGAAAAGTACACAAAATACAGACACAAATAAAGAGATGGAAAGCATGAAATGGCAGTAAGAGGCATAGAGGATAGAATGAGAAGTTCCAACATACAATTGGAGTACTGAAGGAAGAGAATCAAGAGAATGAAAGAAGGACATTATTAGATAGGTTATTGGCTAAGAATTTTCTGCAATATCTGAATGTATTGTATATTGCAAAAAACACCAAAGAAAAAGAGGAAAACATTTAAAAAACCTGAAAGAAAAGAATTACAGCCATTGTATGAACTGCACCAGTAGAAACCAGAGGTAACAGAATTATATCTTTAAAAATTGAGAATAAAAATAACTATCAACCTCAAGACAATGAGAAGATAGACCACAAATGGAGAGAAAGTATTTGCCAAAGAAAAATACCTTCCAAACCACATTTTATCCAAAAAACTTTTGGGTCAAAGACTCATCCCAAATATATAGAGAACTCTTTGACAGTTGGCATTAAGGAAATGAAAAACCTGATATAAAAATGAGCAAAAGATCTAAAGAGCTCTTCATCAAAGAAATTATACCAATGGAAATTAAGCATTTGAAAAGATGCTCAACATCTTATGTCATTAGGGAATTACAAATTAAAACAACAACAAGGAAAAATATATGAGTAGAACTACACATACTGTGATGAGATGACACATCTTGCAACATTTCGAATAATGATCATGTACGAGGCAGTAAAATCAATCTCAAATTTAAGCATCAAAAACAGTGAGATCCTACTATCTACTTGCTAGATTGGCTAAAATTCAAAACCCTAACACCAAATTCTAGTGAGGATGTGGGTGTGGAGCAACAGTACTCTCATTTACTGCTGGTGATAATGCAGAGTAGTACAGCCATTTTTGGAAGACAGTTTGGTGCTTCCTTGGTAGCTCAGAGAGTGAAGAATGTACAACATCAAGAGTGTACTCTATGTAAACTACAGACTTTGGGTGAGAACGATGTGTCAGTGTAGATTCATTGATTATAATAAGATATACCATTCTAGTGCTGAATGTTGGCAGTTGGGGAGGCTGTGCATGTGTGGGGCAGGGCTTACATGGGAACTCTCTCAATCTTGCTGTGAGCCTAGAACTGCTCTAAAACATAAAATCTATTTTTAATAAAAGGGCTGAGCTCCATCTTTGGGTTGATATCTGACTGGAGAAAGAACATCTTTGGAAGGGTGGAGCAGAGAACAAGACTTCAGTAGGGGCAGGGAGCTGGAATGAGAGACGCCCATGAAAATGTAAAATTCCTGGGAATTCTGAGAAATTCTGGAGTGAGCAGTAGACTTTCTCAAGGTGTAGAATAAGAGCCCAAACAATCTCATGCAGGTCTTCAGGGACAGGGGAGACCCTAGGGGAGATCTCATTTGCATGACAAGCAGAAGGAGCAGGGACCATATCCTAGTGATGTGCTCAGTCAGGGAGGGGGAAAGAAGTCAGAACACACTCAAACTCTTGGTAATGGAGTGATTGTGAGACTTGAATTGGGCAGAGAGAATTCTGACTCAAAATGTCCATCAGTGACTGCGAGGCTGGTTCCTTTTAGCTCTGACCCTCTGGCTGCCAGATACACATCTTAAGCCCTATGACCAAGAGAACACTTCTTATATCCAAATTTCTGTCCATGGGGTCAGTGGTCAAGGATTTTTAAAAAATTTGTAGGAGACTTCCCTGGTAGTGCAGTGGATAAGAATCCGCCTGCCAATGCAGGGTACATGGGTTCGATCCCTGGTCAGAGAAGATCCCACATGCCTCAGAGCAACTAAGCCCCTGTGCCACAAATACTGAAGCCCGTGTGCCTAGAGCCCATGCTCTGCAACAAGAGAAGCCACTGCAATGAGAAACCAGTGCACTGCAACCAAGAGTAGTCCCTGCTGTCTGTAACTAGAGAAAGCCTGTACAAAGCAATGAAGACCAGCTCAAACAAAAAATAAATAAAAACAAATAACTTCTGGGATTTTTTTTCCCACCAAATCTAGGAATTGCAAGCAAAGCAATCTCGGTATATATGCTAACGTATGAAGAAGCTCATGTCCTAACTTTAACATTGTGGGATTTTGCTTACACCATTTTACCAAAATTGAGCCTCTGTTCCCCAGAGAAATGAGGAACATTTCTTATCCACACTATAGGAATGCTTTGAAAAATAACAGGCTGAATACAACAACATCCAGAGATCTTTGTCACTGAATGTGAGCTCTGAAAAAACAAATTCAAATTTCCCAAAGTGAGAGAGCCAACCTGCTCTTTCCACGTGAAAGGTCTACCACAGATTCTGTAGGAGAAACTTAGCATTTCCTTGTCATAAGCTTATGCCCCTGAGTTAGTTATGACTCAGAATGACCACTGAAGCCTGAGTTTCAGCCTCATGTGGTGTTCAAAGGACAGGACTCAGCCACGCAGTGACTCATTTCCGTTTGGTTTGGCTTGTGGGAGTAACAAGATAATACTCCCTTGACTGTGGCGGGGGGCAGGAGGCAGAATAAGCAACTCAAGTACGTCACCCCATTTGAGTTTCAAGAGTCAATTCTAAAACCAATAAGCAAGGCTGATCAATATACTGCCCAGAATTCATCAGTTTTCTAGACCTGGCTATGTTTTTGAGTCCCAGTTGGAGTGACTAATTGTATATAGATTTTTAATAAAAAATATATCTCATATATCTGGAAAATAATTTGAACAGGATGCATCATTTCAGGCTAGATAAGAAAACACAACAACCCAAAACCTATGGGACACAGTAAAAGCGGTGCTAAGGGGAAGGTTCATAGCAATACAAGCCTACCTCAAGAAACAAGAGAAAAGTCAAACAAATAACCTAACTCTACACCTAAAGCAACTAGAAAAGGAAAAAATGAAGAACCCCAGGGTTAGTAGAAGGAAAGAAATCATAAAAATTAGGGCAGAAATAAATGAAAAAGAAACAAAGGAGATCATAGCAAAAATCAACAAAGCTAAAAGCTGGTCTTTGGAAGATAAATAAAATAGACAAACCATTAGCCAGACTCATCAAGAAAAAAGGGGAGAAGAATCAAATCAACAGAATTAGAAATGAAAATGGAGAAATCACAACAGACAACACAGAAATACAAAGGATCATAAGAGACTACTATCAGCAACTATATGCCAATGAAATGGACAGCTTAAAAGAAATGGACAAATTCTTAGAAAATTATAACTTTCCAAAACTGAACCAGGAAGAAATAGAAAATCTTAGCAGACCCATTACAAGCACGGAAATCAAAACTGTAAACAGAAATCTTCCAGCAAACAAAAGTCCAGGACCAGAAAGCTTCACAGCTGAATTCTACCAAAAATTTAGAGAAGAGCTAACACCTATCCTACTCATATGCTTCCAGAAAATTGCAGAGGAAGGTAAACTTCCAACCGCATTCTATGAGGCCACCATCACCCTAATACCAAAACCAGACAGAGATGCCACAAAAAAAGAAAATTACAGGCCAATATCACTGATGAACATAGATGCAAAAATACTTAACAAAATTCTAGCAGACAGAATCCAACAACATATTAAAAAGATCATACATCATGATCAAGTGGGCTTTATCCCAGGGATGCAAGGAATCTTGAATATCTGCAAATCACTCAGTGTGATACACCACATTAACAGATTGAAAAATAAAAATCATATGATTATCTCAATAGATGCAGAGAAAGCCTTTGACAAAATTCAACATCAATTTATGATAAAAAAAAAAAAACCTCCAGAAAGCAGGAATAGAAGGAACATACCTCAACATAATAAAAGCCATATATGATAGACCCACAGCAAACATTATCCTCAATGGTGAAAAATTGAAAGCATTTCCCCTAAAGTCAGCAACAAGACAAGGGTGCCTACTCTCACCACTACTATTCAACATAGTTTTGGAAGTTTTAGCCACAGCAATCAGAGCAGAAAAAGAAATAAAAGGAATCCAGATAGGAAAAGAAGAAATAAAACTCTCACTGTTTGCAGATGACATGATCCTCTACATAGAAAACACTAAGACTCCACCAGAAAATTACTAAAGCTAATTAATGAACATAGTAAAGTTTCAGGATGTAAAATTAACACACAGAAACCCCTTGCATTTTTATACACTAACAATGAGAAAACAGGAAGAGAAATTAAGGAAACAATTCCATTCACCATTGCAATGAAAAGAAGAAAATACTTAGGAATAAAGCTACCTAAAGAAATAAAAGACCTGTATATAGAAAACTATAAAACACTGAAGAAAGAAATCAAAGATGACACAAATAGATGGAGAAATATACCATGTTCATGAATAAGAAGAATCAATATAGTGAAAATGAGTATACTACCCAAAGCAATCTATAGATTCAATGCAATCCCTATCAAGCTACCAACGGTATTTTTCAGAGAACTAGAAAAAATAATTTCACAATTTGTTTGGAAATACCAAAAAACCTCAAATAGCCAAGCAATCTTGAGAAAGAAGAATGGAACTGGAGGAATCAACCTGCCTAACTTCAAGCTATACTACAAAACAACAGTCATCGAGACAGTATGGTCCTGGCACAAAGACAGACATATGGATCAACAGAACAAAATAGAAAGCCCAGAGATAAATCCACATAGCTATGGACACCTTGTCTTTGACAAAGGAGGCAAGAATATACAATGGAGAAAAGGCAATCTCTTTAACAAGTGGTGCTGAGAAAACTGGTCAACCACTTGTAAAAGAATGAAACTAGAACACTTTCTAACACCATACACAAAAAGGAACTCAAAATGGATTAAAGATCTAAATGTAAGACCAGCAAATATAAAACTCCTAGAGGAAAACATAAGCAAAACACTCTCCGACATAAATCACAGCAGGATCCTCTATGACCCACCTCCCAGAGTAATGGAAATAAAAGCAAAAATAAACAAATGGGACCTAATTAAACGTAAAAGCTTTTGCACAATGAAGGAAACTATAAGCAAGGTGAAAAGACAGCTTTCAGCATGGGAGAAAATGATAGCAAATGAAGCAACTGACAAAGAATTAATCTCAAAAATATACAAGCAACTCATGCAGCTCAATTCCAGAAAAATAAATGACCCAATCAAAAAATGGACCAAAGATCTAAATAGACATTTCTCCAAAGAAGACATACAGATGGTTAACAAACACATGAAAAGATGCTCAACATCATTCATTATCAGAGAAATGCAAATCAAAACCACAATGAGGTACCATCTCTTGCCAGTCAGAATGGCTGCTATCAAAAAGTCTACAAACAATAAATGCTGGAGAGGGTGTGGAGAAAAGGGAACCCTCTTACACTGTTGGTGGTAATGAAAACTAATACAGCCACTATGGAGAACAGTGTGGAGATTCCTTAAAAACTGGAAATAGAACTGCCATACCCAGCAATCCCACTGCTGGGCATACACACTGAGGAAACCAGAATTGAAAGAGACACATGTACCCCAATGTTCATCGCAGCACTGTTTACAATAGCCAGGACATGGAAGCAACCTAAATGTCCATCGGCAGATGAATGGATAAGAAAACTATGGTACATATACACAATGGAATATTACTAAGCCATTAAAAAGAATGCATTTGAAGCAGTTCTAAAGAGTTTGGATGAAACTGGAGCCTATTATACAGAGTGAAGTAAGTCAGAAAGAAAAACACCAATACAGTATATTAATGTGTATATATGGAATTTAGAAAGATGGTAATGATGATTACCATATTCGAGACAGCATATTACAATATGCAAGATAGCAAAAGAGTTACAAATGTAAAGAACAGTCTTTTGGATTCTGTGGGAGATGGCAAGGGTGGGATGATTTGAGAGGGTAGTGTTGAAATGTATATATTATCATATATGAAGTGGATCACCAGTTCAGGTTCAATGCATGAGACAGGGTGCTCAGGTCTGGTGCACTGGGATGACCCTGGGGAATGGGATGGGAAGGGAGGTAGGAGGGGGTTTCTGGATGGGGAACACACGTGTGCCTGTGGCTGATTCACGTAGATGTATGGCAAAAACCACTCCAATATTGTAAAGTAATTAGCCTCCAATTAAAAAAAAAAAAAAGAATTAGGTCCTTATTAGTTTGCCAAGCAGCGTTTTAGTTGGGAAACGCAAATCTTGCTTCCTTTGATGATAAAGTAAAATGCAGCAGGAACATGGATAGGTCCATAAGGACCATATTTTTCCTGTTGGCAGCAACACACGGATATCAAGAAGTCTCCTGAAATATAGGAGACACTTTTAGGCAAGATTCTAGGACAGAATTAGCCCTTGGTGCCAGTGTGATGACATCATAGATGATCCTCAGAGCCCCCTGCCCTCACCCATCTCACTTTCTCATTGATGCTCAGTGCCCCAGGTTCCTCAAGCTCACTCCTGGCTCTAAAATTTGCTGTTAGGAAAGAGATGTATGAAGACATGATGATTGAATGGCAAAGCTTAGTTTGTAACCTTGTCTGGACTCTCTGTATTTTGCCCCATGAATCAACTTCTCTCCACCTAAAAAACAAATAAAACATTGCGTGTTTGCTAGTAGTTTGGTGATATTCAGACTTTGGGTTGTATGAATGAGTAAATTTTCATGTAAAGGATACCAGGACACAAAGGAAATCACCAAATTTTTATTTTGCCCAGTAAGGACAATAACTAATTATTATGATTATCAACATTTGTAAGAGAAAAATATTTTGATATAAAACATACAGAAAAACACAATCTCAGAGTAAAGGACAGTAATATAAAGGACAATAAAGGACAACTAGAAAAAAATATATATATAAATTGCATATATGTTTTACATTGTCCTTACTTTTCGCTTTGTTTCCTTTTAGATGGGAAACCATCATCAGGGACCAGCATGGCCGTAGAAGCCTAGAGCCAGAGGACTGGGTGTTGACTTATAGCCAGTGAGATGTGCACAGTTAAGGCTTGTTGGAGGTGGGAAATGCCAGAATATAAGGACCAGAAACATGATTCTTGAGTGGGAGTTTAGGTGGTCCTGAAGGGAGGTGCCAGCTTTGGAGGAGATACAGATGGGCAAAGATGGGAGATCTTGAGGTCTCAGGATTATTTGATTGAGGGTGCAGGGACTGAGGTCTACAGTGTGTCTGATGAAAAAGTCATTATCATCAGGTGTGGAAAAGAGAAAAGCAATGAAAAGTCTATAAGGACAGTGCCTATGACCTTACAAGGACTTATTTAGAATGTTCTATGGACAAAGAGTAAGGAACATCATTGATACATTGATTGATTTTATGTGACATATTTGATTCATTCATGGACACATTTGCTTAAAAAGCAATTGCTGAATCAGGTAGTACACTAAGCACTGAGAATCTGGAAATAAATTAGAATCAGTTCTTGTTCCCAGATGTGCAAAATTACTTATAAATTATATATGTGCTACAATATTTACTTATTATGTTGCAAAACATAACCTCACATAATGAAAGGAGGATAATACAAAGTGATTGTAAACAGAAGATCTGAAATAATCTATTCCTATATCTCAGTGTAATGTTTTGTCTGTCCCCGCACTGTATGTCTTCCTATTTTGAAATTAGTGACCAAATCAGCTGTGAGCAAGTTGAGAGAGAGACTGTTGGATCAGAGCAACGATGGTTTTGCAGAGAGGAGTATTACTACAAGTCTGAGGAACAGACACAAGGCTAAAAGAGAGTAGTCCAAGTTCTTTAGGATTAAAGAGAAAAAAGGGGGAAAGAGTGAATAAAAATGAAATGAAGCAAAAAGAAGAGAGAATGTAACTTGGAATTGGGGGGAAAGTAGAGTGATCAAGAAATTTGTTGAATGACCTTTGAGACAGAGCCTATCAACAGAAAAGGAACTTGAAATTCTAGATGGAGTTGATCAGGCTTATTTGACTGCTCACCCAGCTAAGGGAGCAGCGTGAGGTTGGGTGTGTGATTTACCCATCCAGACTCACCCTGTAATACAGTGATGATGATGGTTGAGTTCAACCAAAAATGATGGGGCAGGAAGTCCCCCCTTGAGACCTGAAAGAGGGAAAATCCAGAAATCTCCAGGGAGGACCTTGCACTGCTTCTGTTATATGGGTTGCAAGGCACTGTGGCTCAACATTAGCTTTTAGAAACATCTGATACCAGCACTGGAGTCACCAGTCATCCTATTTTGCTTGGGACTGGTCCAGTTGTATTACTGAAAGTCCCAGGTCTTGGGAAACCCCACAGTTTTGGGTAAACTGGCACAGCTGTTCTCCCTAAGTCAGAGCATCTTGCTCACTCTTTTGGGGAATAACTTCTTACGCCTTTCAATCCATTAGGTTCCAGTGGAGTAGTTTCCTCTCTAGAAGTGGACATGTGACTGAAGCTGGCTAGTCAGTAATTTTCACCTCCTTGAGTGCAATAATTGTATTGTGGATGGGCATAAAATACAAACCAGGTCAGAGATTCGATTTGGGGCATTTTGTTGGGCCAAAGGGATTGTTTTCACTGGGTCCATTGGCATTGAGTCTGATGAACACTTGAAGATGCTAGAACCAATTATTGAATAAATTATTGAACACATAACTTTAGAGAAAAGTCGAAAGTAGAGGTAGTGAGAGATACTGATGAACTATGTCTATGAACTATGATACTATGAACTACGGGACTATGTCTGAGCCCCTCTACCAGATCTTGTCTAAAGAGAGTTTACGCTTAAACTTTTCAGTTACATAAGCCAACAAATCTCTCTACCCCCACCATGTCAGCCCACCCTCTGTTTAAGCCAATTTGAATTAGATTTTTCTAACTTTTAACTGAGAGAGTCTTCACAAATACAGCTTGTGGTGATCAGATAGAGATAAAGAAATGCATATTGTTCTATGGAACAATGGACTGGTTCAAAATTGGGAAAGGAGTACATCAAGGCTGTATATTGTCAACCTGCTTATTTAACTTATATGCAGAGTACATCATGCTAAATGAAGCCCAAGCTGGATTCAAAATTGCTGGGAGAAATTTCAATAACCTCAAGTATGCAGATGACACCACCCTTATGGCAGAAAGTGAAGAGGAACTAAAGAGCCTCTTGATGAAAGTGAAAGAGGAGAGTGAGAAAGCTGCCTTAAAACGCAACATTCCAAAAACTAAGATCATTGCATCTGGTCCCATCACTTCATGGCAAATAGATGGAGAAACAATGGAAACAGTGAGAGACTTTATTTTTGGGGGCTCCAAAATCACTGCAGATGATGACGGCAGCCATGAAATTAGAAGTCACTTGCTCCTTGGAAGAAAAGCTATGACCAACTTAGCATGGTAAAAAGCAGAGACATTACTCTGCCAGCAAAGGTCTGTCTAGTCAAAACTATGGCTTTTCCAGTAGTCATGTACGGCTTTGAGAGTTGGACCATAAAGAGGGCTGAGTGCTGAAGAAATGATGCTTTCAAATTGTGTTGCTGGAGAAGACTCTTGAGAGTCCCTTGGACTGCAAGGAGACCAAACCAGTCAATCCTCAAGGAAATCAATCCTGAATATTCATTGGAAGGACTGATGCTGAAGCTGAAGCTCCAATACTTTGGCCTCCTGATGCGAAGAACTGACTCATTGAAAAGACCCTTCTGGGAAAGACTGAAGGCAGGAGAAGAAGGGGAGACTGGAGGATGAGATGGCTGGAGGGCATCACTGACTCAATGGACATGAGTTTAAGCAAGCTCTGGGAGCTGGTGATGGACAGGGAGGCATGGCGTGCTGCAGCATGGCGTGCTGCAGTCCATGGGGTTGCAAAGAGCCAGACGCGACTGAGTGACTGAACAACAAAATTGTTCTATCTAGAAGACCTCTTTCATTCTGCGACCTGATGCTTTGGGAAAAGGGTACAAAGAGTGATTAGCTTTCCTCTAAAGTAAAAGAGATAATCAGTAGTTGTGTGGAGTTTAACAGGAATAAAAGTGGAGAATTGATGTCTAATGGAACTTGGTTATTATTTCAGAAAATAGTCAGGAGTAGAAATGCAGGATCAATGTCATAATAAATTCAGAAAATTCTAGATTTTTGTAATATCATTATATTTGTTTTTATTTATTCCCCTGCCCAGAGTGACTAACAGTAAAATATACAACAAATATATTAAAAATTAGCTTGTAAGCATCTTTTTGGAGCAGCTAAGCTAGGGGAAGAAATCAAGGAACATCAAGGCAGACTAATAACTTAAAACCCTCTGTCCAACCAGACATCTGTAAGTATTTGTTTAACATTTATTTAGAAGTGGCAAGAAAAACTTATTTTTATTAACAATTTTTTCCATTAATTAAGGTTGTCTTAAAAATAGTCTTTAAAATGTTTTTGTAGTTCTCATTCTTCCCTATCATTTTATGATCTACTAAAGCAGACCTCTCCTTGGTAGGCTTATTAAAAAGTTAAAAATTAAAAAAATAAATCTTAGTAAATGGCACCATGCTATGCATGACTCAGTTGTATAATTTCAATTCTCTGTGACAGAGATCTTTGGAGGCAATCAGCTGCCTGGTTTTGGGTTGGAACAGTTAAGAGAAAAATATAGGCGCTGGAGAGATGTGCTTTTAAAACTTTTACTGAAGGGCATTTTCTACTTTGTAGGTAGTGGGACAATTTAACTTTACACCATCAAGGTAAAAAGTTGTGTGAGGAAACATGAGTTGCTTGACATCATATTTCTCATTTATTCAGTGATGGCTTAATATCTCATACGGACTGCCACCACTATCAGCTGCCTTGTTAGCCTAAACCAACTCTGGAGAGAATCTGGTGTCAGATACTGAGGAGGAGAAGAAATTGGACTTCTGAGTCTTCTGGAAAGGAAAGGATGCTTTAAAAGGAGTATGAAAACTGGCCTGCTATCCTCAGAGTGGGCAGTAGAAATGCTAGATGGAGAGGTTTCTTGCTTCTAGAAAGAGTGGACTAGAATTTGATCAATCCTATTGGAAACTATTTAAAAAGTCAAATAAAATATTAGGAAAAAGGGTTCTTAAAAACTTGAAAATAAGGGAATCTCCATCCAAAAGTGAAGGTGAACCAGAACCCTGGGAAGAAAATGAGCATGGAAGTCACTTTTAATTGAGGCATTTGCTGACCCTTCAAAATTAGAACCTTCGTTTTGACGAACTTGTGAGTTGTATATGGAGGACAAAAATCAAAGTTCCATGAAAGGTAAAGGTAAGGAGACAAGGGACTATCCCCGTTTAACTGGGAATTCAAAAATCTATACCCTCAAGATAAGGGTGAACCAGAAATTTAGAACTTAAGCTTTAAAAAAAATTCCCTGGCATTCCAGATAACTTGATTTAAGGTGGTTTTGGACTGGAAATAGCCCCAGGTAACTGGCATAAAGCAAACTCCAATTCTCCTTTGCACAATATTTCTTGTGAAGAGATAATTGTTAAGAGTTTTTCAGAGCTGATGAAAGACACCAGTGGACATATTCAAGAAGCCCCCAAATCTCAAGCAAGGATGAATCAAAAGAAATATATTCTTAAACATGTCTTGACATCACTGTAAATCAAAAATAAGGAGAGTTTTAAACAGCAGTCAGTGAATAAGAGATTCAAAAGGAGCAGAAATTAGACTGTCAGCAACAAGGAGAAACAGAAGACAGTAGAATTATACCTCCAAGGTGCTGAAAGAAGATAGCTGCCAACCTACAATTTTATATTTGGCAAGCACATCTTTCAGGACTGAAGATAAAGAAAAAGCATTCAAACAGACAAAAAATGAGTGAATTCTCCATCAGCAGATCTATAACTAAGGAAATTGTAAAGAAATTTTGTAGACAGTAAAGAAAATGATTTCAAATATCCTAAATCTGATAAAGAAGTATTTCTTAAAAACTAACATTTAATCTAAAGGTGAAAGATTGAATTCTTTCCCTCTAAGATCAGGAACAAGACAAGGATGTCTATTGCCATCACTTTATTCAACTGGTGTCAGATTGAAAAGGAAGAAGTGAAACTGTATTTGCAGATGACATGATCTCATATACAGAAAATTCTTAGGAATCCACTAAAGAACTAATAGAGCTAATAATGAGTTGAGCAGGTTACAGGCTACAAAGTCAATATATAATAATTTATTGTATTTCTATATTCTTGCAATGAAAAATCTGAAAAAGATATTAAGAAAACAGTTTCATCTAAAAATAGAGTAAAAAACCAAAATGGTTAAAATAAATTTAATGAAAGAAATACAAAACTTATATTCTAAAAACTATATAACATTATTGAAATAATTTTAAAAAGATTGAAATAAATGGAAAACTATCTCCTGTTTGTGAATAGGAAAATTTAATATTCTTAAAGGTGACAATACTTCTCAAATTGATCTTCAAATTCAATGCAATAGCTAAAAAATCCTAGCTGACTTCTTTATGAAAATAATAAGCTTATCCTAAAATTCATACGGAAATTCAAAGTATCCAGTATAGCCAAAAGAATCTTGAAAGAGAAGGACAAAATTGAAGAGTTCACACTTCCCATTTTCAAAACTTATTACAAATCTACAGTAATCAAGACAATACAGTACAGGAATAACAGAATGGAATTGAGAATCCAGAAATAAACCCTCACCATAATGTCGTAAGTGAGAAAACTTTTTTGGACAAGTGTGTCAAGACAATTCAATTTAAAAGAATTGTCTTTTCAACAAATGATGCTGATCAACTTGATATTCAGATGGAAAAGAATGAAGTTGGACCCCCTACTCACACTATATACAAAAATTAACTCAGCATGGACCAAAAACCTTAGTGTAAGTGTGAAAGCTATAACACTGTTAGAAAACATGGACATAAATCTTTGCGATCTTGGAGTCAGCAATGGTTTTTTAGATATGACACCAAAAGCACACACAATAAAAGAAAACAGAGAAATTGGACTTTATCAAAATATAAAGTTTTTGTGCATCAAAGGGCATGATCAAGAAAGTGAGATGAACTTGTGGAATGTGGTACTGTGGGAAATCATCTCATTTAAGAATTTGAAATCAATCTTTCACTTGGAAGAATGGAGATATGCTAAAGCAAAGCATACTGTTAGTCCTACCAGGAGAGAGCTCTAGTAGAAGAGAGTGCAGTGATGTTTACTTAGCTTTCATCTATACCCTCGTAGACAATAAAGTCTTGCCACATTTTATTTGTGAGGTTGAGAGATGTTTCTTTTCTTTGTTGTTCTGTCCCCTCCTCCAATATTAAACTGTGAAATTTGTGATTTGCTTATACTCTGGGTGAATCATAGCTTAGTTTGCATGTCTAGCTAATTTGTTTGTATATATTTTGTTTGATTCTCTTTCTCCTTTATCTCACTGCTTTTACAAACTCTCTCTCTCTCTCTCTCTCTCTCTCTCTCTCTCTCTCACACACACACACACACACACACACACACGGATCTTCTGAAAGGTTTTCTGAAGTGCAAGTTTATCTCTTTATTTTTTTTCTCTTTGATTTATGGACATGATGCTGAGATTTAATCACTACACGAAACTCTTGGCTGTGAAAACAAAAACAAAACAAAGGACAAAAAGCAAAACAAAAAAACCCAAAGGGCTGTTTTTTCCACAGCTCCAGGGAAGCTACACAGTGGAAGTGAGAAATAGATTTAAGGGACTAGATCTGATAGACAGAGTACCTGATGAACTATGGACAGAGGTTCATGACATTGTACAGGAGACAGGGAGCAAGACCATCCCCAAGAAAAAGAAGTGCAAAAAAGCAAAATGGCTGTCTGAGGAGGCATTATAAATAGCTGTGAAAGGAAGAGAAGTGAAAAGCAAAGGAGAAAAGGAAAGATAGTCCCATTTGAATGTAGAGTTCCAAAGAATAGCAAGGAGAGATAAGAAAGCCTTCCTCAGTGATCAGGGCAAAGAGATAGAGGAAAACAATAGAATGGGAAAGACTAGAGATCTCTTCAAGAAAATTAGAGATATCAAGGGGACACTTAATGCAAAGATGGGCTCAATAAAGGACAGAAATGGTATGAACCTAGCAGAAGCAGAAGATATTAAGAAGAGGTGGCAAGAATACACAGAAGAACTGTACAGAAAAGATCTTCATGACCCAGATAATCACGATGGTGTGATCACTCACCTAGAGCCAGACATCCTGGAATGTGAAGTCAAGTGGGCCTTAGAAAGCATCACTATGAACAAAGCTAGTGGAGGTGATGGAATTCCAGTTGAGCTATTTCAAATCCTGAAAGATGATGCTGTGAAAGTGCTGCACTTGATATGCCAACAAATCTGGAAAACTCAGCAGTGGCCACAGGACTGGAAAAGGTCAGTTTTCATTCCAATGTCAAATAAAGGCAATGCCAAAGAATGCTCAAACTACCACACTGTTACACTCATCTCACATGCTAGTAAAGTAATGCTCAAAATTCTTCAAGCCAGGCTTCAACAATACATGAACCGTGAACTTCCAGATGTTCAAGCTGGTTTTAGAAAAGGCAGAGGAACCAGAGATCAAATTGCCAACATCCGCTGGATCATCAAAAAAGCAAGAGAGTTCCAGAAAAACATCTGTTTCTGCTTTATTGACTACGCCAAACCCTTTGACTGTGTGGATCACAATAAGCTGTGGAAAATTCTGAAAGAGATGGGAATACCAGACCACCTGACCTGCCTCCTGAGAAATCTGTATGCAGGTCAGGAAGCAACAGTTAGAACTGGACATGGAACAACAGACTGGTTCCAAATAGGAAAAGGAGTACATCAAGGCTGTATATTGTCACCATGCTTATTTAACTTATATGCATAGTACATCATGAGAAATGCTGGGCTAGATGAAGCACAGGCTGGAATCAAGATTTCGGGGAGAAATGTCAATAACCTCAGATACGCAGGTGACACCACCCTTATGGCAGAAAGTGAAGAAGAACTAAAGATGATGAAAGTGAAAGGGGAGAGTGAAAAAATTGGCTTAAAGTTCAACATTCAGAAAACAAAGATCATGGCATCCGGTCCCACCACTTCATGGCAAATAGATGGAGGTGGAAACAATGGCAGACTTTATTTTTTGGGGCTCCAAATTCGCTGCAGATGGTGACTGCAGTCATGAAATTAAAAGACACTTACTCCTCGGAAGAAAAATTATGACCAAGACAGCATGTTAAAAAGCAGAGACATTACTTTCCCAACAAAGGTCCATTTAGTTAAGGCTATGGTTTTTCCAGTAGTCATGTATAAATATGAGAGTTGGACCATAAATAAAGTTGAGTGCCGAAGAACTGACACTTTTGAACTGTGGCATTGGAGAAGACTCTTGAGAGTCCTTTGGACTGCAAGGAGATCCAACCAGTCCATCCTAAAGGAAATCAGTCCTGAGTTTTCATTGGAAGGACTGATGCTGAAGCTGAAACTCCAATACTTTGGCCACAATACTTATGTGAAGAGCTGACTCATTTGAAATGATCCTGGTGCTGGGAAAGATTAAGCCGGGAGGAGAAGGGGATGAGAGAGGATGAGATGGCTGGATGGCATCACCGACTCAATGGACATGAGTTTGAATAAACTCTGGGAGTTGGTGATGGACAGGGAGGCCTGACATGCTGTGGTCCATGAGATTCCAAAGAATCAGACACGACTGAGTGACTGAACTGAACTGAAGTGTGATAGTCAGATGGCAGTTTCAAAAAGTTTCACTGTTCTTTCCACCCTCTGTTCCTCTGTTTCCTCCAGAAGGAAGGTGATCCTAGTAATTTCATCATGGGCATTAGGTAGGAAACAATAATAAATGGCATTTAAAAGCTGCTGCTACATGTTATGTACAAAACTGGTTTGTGCCACATGAACAGTGAATCACAAGGTTAGTTTTGGTACTTTTGGTTCCTCTTTGTATTCAGTTGTATGGTATTTCCAAACTCAAAATGAGAAGAAGAGCTGTAATTTATAAAACCATGTGAGCAACAAATGTTATATTCTAAAAATGGCCAAAAAAGAACACTCCTATTAAAGGATATAGTGACTGATTTCCATACTGTGGGCTTCCCTGATAGCTCAGTTGGTAAAGAATCTGCCTGAAATGCAGGAGACTCGGTTCGATTCCTGGATTGGGAAGATCTGCTGGGGAAGAGATAGGCTACCCACTCCAGTGTTCTTGGGCTTCCCTTGTGGTTCAGCTGGTAAAGAATCCACCTGCAATGCAGGAGACCTGGATTAAATCCCTGGGTTGGGAAGATCCCTGGTGAAGGGAAACTTCACTTCAGTATTCTGGCCTGGAGAATTCCACGGGCTGTGTAATTCATGAGGTCTCAAAGAGTTGGACACAGCTGAGCAACTTTCACTTTTCCATACTAAAAGGGTTGTGTACATGAATTGAGGCAGATTTCTTCGCCCTCTTTTGATCTAAATGAAAATTTTTAATGAAAAAATAATATAAAGTGAGTCACTTTTAGTTAATGTATGCAATAAGATGAGAAGAAAAGCCCTATATGGCAAGTGGTTGGAGTGATATGGTCATGAGAGTTTTCATTTCCACTGGCACACACTTTATCTGATCCGACACTCAGAATCAGGAAGCAGTGATACTGTTTCTTGCTCTTGGAAAGGGAATGAGGCAAGAGGGCAAACAAGTGGGAGGGCTGGTTTCTGTTTGATTAGCCTGGGTTCAGAGACTCCCTGACTCCTCCTGATACTCCACACAGAAACTGCATGTTCACCTTTTGGTGCTTTTATTCAGGGAAGCTGAAAATATTCTCATAATATTTCTGAGTCATGAAAACGAAAGCTCCAACCTGTAATGTCCTTCACAAAAGAGTTTCTTTAAATGACAGTATTTTTTTCTTATCATAAAAGTAGTGCAAAATGTAGAAAATGTTAAAGAATAATTTTTTTTAAATGCAAAGAGGGATGAATAGGTGAAGCGTAGGATTTTTAGGGCAGTGAAACTGATCTGTAGGATCCTGTGTATTGGCTTATATTTGACTAAACCCATTGAACGTAAAATGCCAAGGGTGAACCCCAATGACGTGTTAATGTTGGTTCATCAGTTGTAACAAATGTAACACTCTGAGGGGGATGTTGATAATGGGGGAGACTGTCTGTGTGGGGGCAAGAGGTTGTATGGGGAATCTCTGTACCTTCCCCTCAATCTTTCTGTGAACCTAAGACTGCTCTAAAAAAAATAAAACCTTTTCAAAAATAAAATGAAAAAATAAAAAAATAAACTTTTTGATGATGAATAAAGCTACCAAACAACCCAGCAATCCCACTACTGGCATGTACCCTGAGGAAAATAGAATTGAAAAAGATATGTACCCAACGTTCATTATAGCACTAATTACAATAGCTAGGACATGGAAGAAACCTAGATGTCCACCAGCAGATGAATGGATGAGGAAGCTGTGGTACATATACACAATGGAATATTACTCAGCTATAGAAAAGGAATGCGTTTGAGTCAGTTCAAATGAAGTGGATGAACCTAGAGCCTATTATATAGAGTGAAGTAAGTCAGAAAGAGAAAGACAATTATTTATTATTGCATATATATGGAATCTAGAAAGATGATATTGACAATCCTATGTGCAGGGCAACAAAGGAAGCACAGACATAAAGAACAGACTTTTGGACTCAGTGGGAGAAGGATGAGGGTGGGATGATTTGAGAGAATAGGTTTGAAACATAAGCATTACCGTATGTAAGATAGCCAGTGGGAGTTCGATGTATGATGCAGGGAACCCAAAGTGGTGCTCTGTGATGACCTGGAAGGGTGGGGTGGGTAGGGAGGAGGAGTTAGGGAAGGAGGGGATGCATGTATACCTATGGTTGATTCATGTTGATGTATGGCAAAAACCATCATAATATTGTAAAGTAGTTATCCTCCAATTAAATAAATATAAAAAAAAAATCCCCCCTCAAGAAAAACCCAAGAAAAGCAGACAGAATAAAACAATAAACTGTGACTATCTCTAAAATGTATGATTGTTAACCTTTAAAAAAATAGTTTCATTTATTTGTATATTTTTGGCCATGCTGAATCTTCATGGATGCATGGGCTTTTCTCTAGTTGCCGCTAGTGGGAGCTACTGTTCATTGCAGTGCATGGGCTTTTCATTGCGGTGGCTTCTCTTGTTGCATGGGCTTCAGTAGTTGCTGTGGATGGGCTCAGTAGTTGTGGCTCCCGGCTTCTAGAGCACAGGCTCAGTAGTTGTGGCACAAGGGCTTAGCTGCTCCATGGCATATCGGATCTTCCTGGATCAGAGATCAAATCTGTGTTTCCTGCATTGGCAGGAGAATTCTTTACCACTGAGCCACCAGGGAAGCCCTGATTGTTAACATTTTGGCTTTATTTCCTCCTAGTCTTCTTTCCTTGAGTATATGTTTTGGGATCATATTACACATACAGTTTTTAATCAAGCTTTTTAATTTAACTTTATATCTTTCAAAAATACTTTATCAAAAATTTATAGTAAGTGTAAATTTTAATGCTCTATCATGTGGATGAACCATGTTTGTTTAACCTTTCCCCTACTGTTGAGTATTTAGTTTATTTATAGTGTTCACTTTTTATCTGCAATATGATATATGAAAAACCAGAATCTCTGAGTTTTGGAATTTTGATGGGTAGAACTTAAAAAATAACTAACATTTAAATGGTAAGCAGTTTTCTATTTCACTAGTGATAGAGTCTCTAATACTCCTTCAAGACAGGCTGTATTTTTTTCTGTGCACCACTGGAATTAACAATATAATCACACAAAGTTAAATTACTTATCCACTTACTATTCTTGGGGAAGATATGGTATCACCAGCAACCATAAAATAGGTGTTTATAGACTAAGAATCCAAGTATCTTGATGGGTAAGGTACACTTTTTTGTGTATGCTTGAGTAAGAATGATGTTTCTGGAATTTGTTTGTGGTAAGGAGAAGTTAATGGAGTAAAAAAAGGTTTTTTTTTCTTATTTTAAAATGAAACTGCCTTTTGCCTGAAGGCTTGTTGTTCCCCAGGATGTGGATATGCCTGTGTGTGTGTGCTGTGGTTACCTGGAGCACTCAGCCTCTTGCGTTCTAAATAAGACTACTTCTGTCACTCATTCTACAGCTCATATGTCTCCAAAGCCCAACCTGCAGTTTCTGCAATTTCTCTACAGTCTTATGCTCTCATATCAATTTTGCCTCTGGGACCCTTCTCCCTTGCAGCTGTTCCTCTCCCATAACATGTATACTGAAACCTCAAATTCAGCTTTTTCCTCAATTTCTATGATACTAACTCACATAGACCCTCTTTATGTACAGAAATAATAATACTGACCACTGACATTTACTGAGAACTTACACTGTACCAGGCACCATTATAAGAACTTCAGAGGTATTACCTAGTTTAATCTTCACCACAACCCTATGAGACAGAAACTTAAATATTCCAACTTTACAGATGAAGAAACCAAGACACTGAAAGATTAGTACAATCTATGTTTGATGTTTACCAAAGTGTTAACTTATTTTAAAAAATTAGTGAGCATCCTAATAATTTTGCAAGGTGCTAGGGATTCAATGGTAAATCATGCAAATGTGGTCTTGGCTCGAAGATAGCTCGTGGTCTAGAGGCAGGATTTACACAATTATCAAATTACCAAAAACACAAAATAGATGAAGTACAGAGTGACACTCCAGAAAATTACATCTAATCTTTGTGTTTATGGCAACTTCCTGAGTGAAATAGCAATTAATAGAGACTGTGGGATGGTTGAAAGTGAGCCATAAAAGAGGGAAGCGTGAAGAGCTAGGTAAAGTGTGTTTTTTGGTACAGGGAAGTTTGCACAAAGGCTGGGAATGAAGAGTAAGTATGAGAGGGGATTTCCCTGGTGGTCCAGTGGTTAGAACCCACCTTGCAATGCAGGGGACATGGGTTCGATCCCTGGTCAGGGAAATAAGATCTCAAATGCCTCAGAGCAACTAAGACTGCATGCTATACCTAGAGTGCACACTGCAGTGAAAGACCCCACCTGCTGCAGCTAGACCTGATGAAGCCAAATAAACAAACAAATAAATAATTTTTAAAAAGAGTGAGTATGAGAGGACCAGGTACTGGAGGTTGGGAATGGCTGCAGCACAAAGTGAGGTAAATGGGAAAGAGGGGCCAGGGTGTTGGGGAATTGGGCAGAAGCCAGGACATGGAGGCCTTGTAGGCCACAGAGGAAACATGGAGAGTCTAATAGGGTTGTTAAGGATCTTGAACTCCATCCCAAGTGTAATGGCAAGCCTTTGAGGAGTTTGTAAGGAGTTTAACAGTAGTGGGACAAGCTCATATTTACATCTTACTTACTTACTTTGGTTGCATATAGAGAATGGAATCAACTAATGGGCAACTACTAATCATAGACAATCCAGAAGGCCTTTGAGCAAGCCAGGGAAGAACTTATGGTGTCCTGGATTGAAGGAGTGGCAATGCCAGTGGAGACTAGTAGATGGATTTGAGTTCTACTTAAAAGGTTGTATTAGTCTGGGCTCTTAGTTCCTTCAAACAGAATACATTCCAGGTGATTTAAGTAGGATGGAATTTGTTATAAGGTATTAGGTAGCTTGCAGAACATATAGGAAGACTCATGGAACAGACTCTAGGCTGAGACTCCAGAGAAACCTCTAGAGGAGATGATAGGGAAATCCCTTTGCTATGGCCAGACAGCTGCTTCTGTTATTACCCAAATTCAGAACTACTGTGTCTCTGCTGCTACCCACACTGGCAACGTGGATGTCCCATGTCCTGACTCGTTTACATAACCCTATTCTGAACAAAGTATCATGCAACTTCATCTAATAAGGAGAACCTTAATTACATAGGTTCCCCCTAGTGGCAAGGAAGCAAGAGAAATATACAATCTCTGTACAAGAAGTCATGCTAGCACTGTTTATAATAGCCAGGACATGGAAGCAACCTAGATGCCCATCAGCAGATGAATGGATAAGGAAGCTGTGGTACATATACACCATGGAATATTACTCAGCCATTAAAAAGAATTCATTTGAACCAGTCCTAATGAGATGGATGAAGCTGGAGCCCATTATACAGAGTGAAGTAAGCCAGAAAGATAAAGAACATTACAGCATACTAACACATATATATGGAATTTAGAAAGGTGATAACGATAACCCTATATGCAAAACAGAAAAAGAGACACAGAAATACAGAACAGACTTTTGAACTTTGTGGGAGAATGTGAGGGTGGGATATTTCAAAAGAACAGCATGTATACTATCTATGGTGAAACAGATCACCAGCCCAGGTGGGATGCATGAGACAAGTGCTCCGGCCTGGTGCACTGGGAAGACCCAGAGGAATCGGGTGGAGAGGGAGGTGGGAGGGGGGATCGGGATTGGGAATACATGTAAATCCATTCCATGGCTGATTCATATCAATGTATGACAAAACCCACTGGAAAAAAAAAAAAAAAAGAAGTCATGCTAGAAAGTAACTGGGATGACATTGAGTGGGTCAATATGCAGTAGCTGTTTCAAAGGTGGCAGGGCTGAAACAGCTGTTTCAAACTGTTTTATTGGTGAATGATTTGGGGAGAGTAAGAGAATAAGGTGTTAAGAAAGATCCCTTATTCTAGTTTAAATGCTCAGTGTATCATGATAGATTTTATTAAAATTAAAAACATGCTAGAAGGAGAACCTCTTTAGAGGCTGGAGAAAGGAGACATGTAAGTTCATTTGAGGAGGAGTTGATTTTGAGATATCTGTGGGTCGTATATAAAAAGGTGTCCCCTGGATAGTTAGATGTAGGGACCTGGAGGTATGGGTTTCTGAAATTATCACTATATGGATGGCACCTTTAAAACTCAACATTCTGAAAACTAACATCATGGCATCCAGTCCCGTCACTTCATGGCAAATAGATGGGGAAACAATGGAAACAGTGACAGACTTTATTTTCTTGTCCTCCAAAATCACTGCAGATGGTGACTGCAGCCATGAAATCAAAAGATGCTTGCTTCTTGGAAGAAAAGCTATGACCAACCTAGACAGCATATTAAAAAACAGAGACATTACTTTCCCAACAAAGGTCTGTCTAGTCAAAGCTATAGTTTCTCCAGTAGTCTTGTACGGATGTGAGAGTTGGACTATAAAGAAAGCTGAGTGCTGAAGAACTGATGCTTTTGAACTGTGGTGTTGAAGAAGACTCTTGAGAGTCCCTTGGACTGCAAGGAGATCCAATCAGTCCATCCTAAAGGAAATCAATCCTGAATATTCATTGGAAGGACTGATGCTGAAGCTGAAACTCCAATATTTTGGCTACCTGATGCAAAGAACTGACTCACTGGAAAAGACCCTGATGCTGGGAAAGATTGAAGACGGGAGGAGAAGGGGACAATAGAGGATGAGATGGTTGGATGGCATCACCAACTCGATGGACATGAGTTTGAGTAAGCTCCAGGAGTTGGTGATGGACAGGGAGGCCTGGCTTGCTGCAGTCCATGGGGTTGCAGAGTCGGACTCGACTGAGAAACTGAACTGCGCTGAACAGGATGGCACCTGATGAAAGAGATGAGACAGTCATTAGAGGAATGAGATCACAAGAAATAAAATGTAGAATCTGTAGCTCAGAGGGTCAAAGACAAGAATCTTAGGAACATGATCAGTACTCGAGGACAGGCAGAGTGAGAGGCATCAGCATAGAGACTGGGAAGGGTTGGTCAGAGAGGTGGAAGGAAGTTGGAATATGGAGTCATAGAAGGTAAGAGAAAATAGTATTTGGAGAAGAGAGAGCGTGACAGTGTCAAATGCCACTAGAGGTTAAGCAAATGCCACTAGAGGGCCGAGTGGTGTCAAGTTGTTTGAATGACAAAGAGGCCACTGGTCCTCTTCTGTCCTCTTCTGAGGATAATTTGAGTGAGAGGGAAGAAAGTCATATGTAGTGAGTGGCAGAGTGCATAGGATGTGAGGAAGAGGAGAGAATGGCAGTATATGTCTCTTTCCATAAGTTTGACCATAAAAAGAGATGAGAAAGGGAGATGGGGTTGAAGGAATACGAGTGTGGGTGAGAAGGCAAGAAAAGGAAAGTATAGTCGCTCAGTCCTGTCTGACTCTTTGCTATCCCATGGAATGTAACCCACCAGGCTCCTCTATCCATGGGAATTCTCTAGGTAACAATACTGGAGTGGGTTGCAACCCTTCTCTAGGGGATCTTCCCGATCCAGGGATTGAAACCAGGTCTCTCACATTGCAGGGAGATTCTTTTTTTTTTTTTTTTTCCCATTTATTTTTATTAGTTGGAGGCTAATTACTTTACAATATTGTAGTGGTTTTTGCCATACATTGACATGAATCAGCCATGGATTTACATGTCTTCCCCATCCTGATCCCCCCTTCCCCCTCCCTCCCCATCCCATCCCTCTGGGTCTTCCCAGTGCACCAGCCCTGAGCACTTGTCTCATGCATCCAACCTGGACTGGCGATCTGTTTCACATTTGATAATATACATGTTTCGATGCTGTTCTCTCAGATCATCTCACCCTCACCTTCTCCCATAGAGTCCAAAAGTCTGTTCTGTACATCTGTATCTCTTTTTCTGTCTTGCATATAGGGTTATCGTTACCATCTTTCTAAATTCCATATATATGTGTTAGTATACTGTATTGGTATTTATCTTTCTGGCTTACTTCACTCTGTATAATGGGCTCCAGTTTTATCCATCTCATTAGAATTTATTCAAATGTATTCTTTGTAATGACTGAGTAATATTCCATTGTGTATATGTACCATAGCTTTCTTATCCATTCGTCTGATGATGGGCATCTAGGTTGCTTCCATGTCCTGGCTATTATAAACAGTGCTGCGATGAACATTGGGGTACACGTGTCTCTTTCAGATCTGGTTTCCTCGGTGTGTATGCCCAGGAGTGGGATTGCTGGGTCATATGGCAGTTCTATTTCCAGTTTTTTAAGGAATCTCCACACTGTTCTCCATAGCGGCTGTACTAGTTTGCATTCCCACCAACAGTGTAAGAGGGTTCCCTTTTCTCCACACCCTCTCCAGCATTTATTGCTTGTAGACTTTTGGATAGCAGCCATTCTGACTGACGTGTAATGGTACCTCATTGAGGTTTTGATGTGCATTTCTCTGATAATGAGTGATGCTGAGCATCTTTTCATGTGTTTGTTAGCCATCTGTATGTCTTCTTTGGAGAAATGGCTGTTTAGATCTTTGGTCCATTTTTTGATTGGGTCATTTATTTTTCTGGAATTGAGGTGCAGGAGTTGCTTGTATATTTTTGAGATTAGTCCTTTGTCTGTTGCTTCATTTGCTATTATTTTCTCCCATTCTGAAGGCTGTCTTTTCACCTTGCTTATAGTTTCCTTTGTTGTGCAAAAGCTTTTAAGTTTAATTAGGTCCCATTTGCTTATTTTTGCTTTTATTTCCAATATTCTGGGAGGTGGGTCATAGAGGATCCTGCTGTGATTTATGTCAGAGAGTGTTTTGCCTATGTTCTCCTCTAGGAGTTTTATAGTTTCTGGCCTTACATTTAGATCTTTAATCCATTTTGAGTTTATTTTTGTGTATGGTGTTAGAAAGTGTTCTAGTTTCATTCTTTTACAAGTGGTTGACCAGTTTTCCCAGCACCACTTGTTAAAGAGGTTGTCTTTTTTCCATTGTACCTTCTTTGCAGGCAGATTCTTTACTGTCTGAGCCATATACCCATGAGTGAGAAAGCCTGGCTAGAATGTATAAATGCTGATAAGCAGGAGAGAAGAAGAGGAATAAGGAATGGAAGAGGGAGGGGATAATTGAGAGATTGAGGTTCCTAAGAAGATAGAACTGGTAAAGCCAGAATTTAGGCAGGTAGACAGAGGGACATTTATTTAATCATTTTTATTCATTCATTCACTTTTTTTTTTTTTTTTCTGAGCCACTGCCTCATTCAACTGGGTATTGTGTAGTTATGAGTCATTATGCACTTCTCCATTGAATCATTCTTCTATTTGCTCTTGAATTGATCCGTTCTCTACTCTACTCTACCACTCACTTAGTCCTCCCTTCTTCCCTCCTTATTTTCCTCCCTCCCTCCCTTCCTTCCTTCCAGTATACATTGAGAACTTGCTCTGAGCCAGACACCATGCTACATGCAGGGGATACAATGGTGAATAAAACACTCGGAATCTGCTTTCATTGAGCTGGTAGAATAATAGGAAGACAGACATTTAAAAAATCACACGGAAAATATTAATATAAACCTAAAATTATCATAGTGATAAGAGGCATGAAGAAGAAGCTCACAGGGCTGCTATAGCACAGAATAGGAGGATTGGCTTATCTGAGGAATTCAGGAAAAGTTTCTCTTGAGGAAGTGGAAACTGAGCTGAAATGTGAAAGATGAGTAGAAATTCACTAGATAATGCTGGGAATGAACAGCATTGCCTGTAGGAGAAATGAACCTTAGAAACAATCTAAATGTCCAACAGTCGGGGATTTGTTCAACAAATCATGGGGCATCCATATGATGGTACAACATACAGTCACTCATAAGAACTAGATAGATGTATATATTTTGATTGATATGAAAGATTTTCAGTGAAAAGGCCATAAAATATTATGTCTGGCATGGTTTCATTTATTAAAATATATCTGCATAGATAAAAGCATAAAATGTCTAGAAGGATATACTCAAAATGTTAATAGTTCTTATCTATGGAGGACGGGATTATAGAAGGCTTTCAGTTTCTGCTTTCTACCTGGGCATATATTACATTTATAATGTGAAAGAAAATTAAGAAAGAAATGACTATTTTGGAAAAGAAATGATTAATTAAAACCTGACCCACTTTACAGAATTAAAGGAAATCAAAACATCTCTTGCACTTTCAGCTGTGCTCTTAGCGGGAGCCAGTTAGTGACAGGTCAGATCAGTGGGCCCCTTGGGTGGGCAAAGGGTTACATGTTCAGGTTCCACAGAAATTTCAAGTCAGCTGGCCTGGAGAGGGAAACCTTCCTCCTCACCCTTTCTAGGCTGCAGGTGGGGGGTCTTGCAGGAGGAGTGAACCTCCTTTTGTGGTCTGCTCCTGGGCCCAGGAAGGGACAACCCTTTGGGTCTCTTTTCTTTCTGAGCCATCTGCCCCCTTCTGCTGGGCTTTGTGTAGTCCAGGGTTCACTATGAAATTCTCCATTCAATCTTCCTTCTGGTTGCTCTTGAATTTATTTACTGTCTCAAACATGCACATACTTGAGTCACCCATTCAGCTACTTACTCACCTATTCATTCATTCACACATTCTATTATTTACTCATTTGTTCATTTACTCCCACATTCACACTTATTTACTCAACTGACCTTTACATCTTGGTCATTGTAGGGATAGTGGAGAAAGGTGGATTGATTCAGTTTGGAATCCAGGACTGTCTGCTTTGGCCAAGGGCATTGGGCAGACCCATCTTCCTTCTCTGATACACCTCTGCTCTGCTGGTGGCTCTCAAGCCAAGTGCTTCTCAAACATTGATGTTTGCATGAATCACCTGGGGATCTTGTTAAATGAAAGATTCTGTTTGAGTAGCTATGGGTGAGGCTTGCTTGCCCAGTCGCTTCGGTCATGTTCTACTCTTTGCAACCCCATGGACTGTAGCCTGCCAGGCTCCTTTGTTCATGGGATTCTCCGGGCAAGAATACTGAAGTGTGTTGCCATGCCTTCCTCCAGGGGATCTTCCAGAATCAGGGATAGAACCCAGGTCTTCTGCATCTTCTGCATTGCAGGTGGATTCCTTACCATTGAGCCACTGGGGAGTCTTAAGCATTTCTGACAAGAATCCAGGTAAGACTTACATTGCTTGTTCTCAGACCACATTCTTCTTCCAGTTTGATTTGAATTTCAGATAAACAATGAACTTTATTTTTAGTATATGAATGCCCTAAATAGTGCATAGGACATATTTATACTAAGTCTTTATTAAATATACTAAAAATTTATTTGTGTTTATCTCAAATTCAAATTAAACTGGGCATCCAATATTTGTATTTCCTAAGCCTGGCAAGCTTATGTATGATCTGAGTCACAAATATGAATCACATATGTAACTAAATTTTCTAGAGCTTCATTTTAAAGAGGTAAGTGAATTAATTTAAGAATATACTTTATTTAACCCAATATATCCAAAATACCATTTCAACATATAATTAATATAAAATTATTAATAAGCTATTTCTCATTCTCTTTCTGTGTTGTTTTTGAAATCCAGTGTGTGTTTTACACTTAAATCTCATTTTGAATTAGCAACATTTCAAGGGCTTCCCTTGTAGCTCTGTTGGTAAAGAATCTTCCTATAGCGTAGGAGACCTGGGTTTGATCCCTGGGTTGAGAAGATCCCATGGTGAAGGAAATGGCAACCTACTCCAGTATCCTAGCCTGGAAAATCTCAGAGACAGAGGAGCCTGGTGGGCTGTAGTCCATGAGGTTGCAGAGCCGGGCACGACTGAGCGACTAACACTTACTTACTTAAGTGTGCATGTGGCTTGTGCCTTTGTGGTGGACATCTCAAGTCCAGATCTCCCCAGATAATCTTATTTCATTGACCTGGGGCATGAGCTTTAAAAGCTCCCAAATGATTCCAGTGTGCAGCCAGGCTTTCACCTCTGCTCTTCAAGGCTGTCCGGTCACAGATCATTCAGTAATGAGTGACAGCTGCCACAAGAGGGAGCCAGCCTCTCGGAATAAAGTCTTCTAAAGCTGCATGGTCTTCGCTAGCCAGGGACTGGAGAAAAGCTGAATGAATCCACCAGCAGGGGCTGGACCTGTTCCTTAGTTCCCCTCACACTTGCTTTCCCAGCTAAGGTTTCTCACAGCCTGGGTGCTATTGCAGAACTCTCTGTTAATTGATCCATAATTATCCAGTTCATCTGCAGCATCTTGATCTCTTCTACCTTGTCCCGTCTTCATAAGGTCTTCCCTCCCTTAGCAGTGTGGTAAGGTACAAAGACCAGGTACAAACCAGGGGTCCTAGAGATTGCGATCGCATTCCCAGCTCTGCTGCGTACAAGCCAAGAACCCTATCAGAGCATCCCATGACAGTTGCCAGCTTCTTCACTAGTGTGGAGATAGTCAATCTCATAAGCATGTCGAGGAAGGACAACATGTGATGATATACTTGGTGATGATATACTTAGTGCCCAGGAGATGCTCCTGAGAAAGTAACGTGAGGTAGACGCTCAGAAAATAAAGCTTCATTTCCTCTCCAACCTGCAGATGTGTTGGAGGTCATGTGACACATCTAAGTCCCCAAGCTTGGCTGTACCACAGGATTGCCTAAGGAACTTAACATATAAATCCTATTTCCTGATCCTCCCAGAGATTCTGACTCAGTAGGTCTGGATGAAGGGATTATGAATTATAAATTCTAAAGGAGACTTCCCTGGCAGCCCTGTGGTTAAGATTCCGTGTTTCCAATGTAGGGGCCACGTGTTCGGTCCCTGATTGGGGAACAGATCTCGCATGTTGTGTGGTGCGGCCAGAAACAGAAATTTAAAAAACGATCTTATACAGTCACTATGGAAGACAGTATGGAGATTCCTTAAAAATAAATATTCCTTAAAAATGAATAAATTCCTTAAAAATAAAATCACCATATAACTCAGCAATCCTACTACTAGGCATATACCCTGAGGAAACCAAAACTGAAAAAGACACATGTACCCCAAAGTTCATTGCAGCACTATTTACAGTAGCTAGGACAGTGTTGGAGAAGACTCTTGAGATTGAGAGTCCCTTGGACTGCAAGGAGATCCAGCCAGTCCAACCTAAAGGAGATCAGTCCTGGGTGTTCACTGGAAGGACTGATGTGAAGCTGAAACTCCAACACTTTGGCCACCTCATGCAAAGAGTTGACTCATTGGAAAAGACCCTGATGCTGGGAGCGATTAGGGGCAGGAGGAGAAGGGGACGACAGAGGATGAGATGGCTGGATGGCATCACTGACTTGATGGACATGAGTCTGAGTAAACTCTGGGAGTTGGTGATGGACAGGGAGGCCTGGCGTTCTGTGATCCATAAGTTGTGTCCAAAGAGTTGGACATGACTGAGTGAATGAACTGAACAGAACTGAACTGAGGACATGGAAACAACCTAGATGTCCATCGACAGATGAATGGATAAAGAAGCTGTGGTACGTATATACAGTGGACTATTAATCAGCCATGAAAATAAACACATTTGAGTCCGTTCTAATGGGTGGATGAGCCTAGAGCCTATTATACAGAGTGAAGTAAGTCAGAAGAGGAAAACAAACACCATACATTAACATACACATACGGAATCTAGAAAGATGGTACTGATGAACCTATTTGCTGGGCAGCAATGGAGACACAAACATAGAGAACAGATTTATGGACATGGGGTGGGGGTTGGGAAGGAAGAGAAGGTGGAGTGTATGGAAAGAGTAACATGGAAACGTATGCATTACCATATGTAAAACAGATAGCCAATGGGAATTTGTTGTATGACTCAGGAAACTCAAATGGGGGCTCTGTGACAACCTAGAGGGATGGGGTGGGGAGGGAGGCGGGAGGAAGTTTCAAGAGGGAGGGGACATAGGTATCCCTATGGCTGATTCATGTTGATGTTTGGCAGAAACCAATACAATATTGTAGAGCCATTATCCTTCAATTAAAAATAAATAAGTTTAATTCTTAAAAAACAACCTTAAAAGAAGTTCTCCAGGTGATCCTGAGAAGCCAGTCTAATACTGGTTTTGTGGGTAGTCTGGGAACCAATGACATGTGGAAGGAACTGGTGATTTCGAATCAGGGGTTCTGGGCTTCACTTTATGTTTTGCTGTTTACTCAACTTCTCTGAGCCTCAGTCATCTCAGTTAAAGAAGACAATATAAAACACTTTGCCCAGGAGGTGGTGAGATATATAAGGCAGAGTAAGTACTGGGTAGCCATGCTCCCTCCCATCCCCATCTCTTCCTATGTCCCCTCTTTCCTAATTCCCTGGACGACCTGCTGCTTCTTGCACAGGCCATTCATTCTCACCTCCCAGTCACTCCATAACTTTCCTGCTGCTTGGGATGTCCTTTGCTCCTTTCTCTGCCCAAGTTGGGCCAGCTTAACCAACAGCACTATCTGCTTCCCTTGAATCTCAAATTAGATTCTGTCCTTGATGTTCTATTGCTCCACCCTGGTTTCAGATTCAGTATCTTTGATCAAGTGATGAGTTTAACATGAGTCCAGTTCAAGTAAGGCCTTTCCTGTTCCCTCACCACTCTTCCCACCCACCTCCCCACCCTGCCTCCCACTTCAATCAACCCCAAGGAGCTGGACTCCTGGGAGGCAACGGCGCCATAGAAGAAGGAAGAGCACCGAAGACAACTGTACCCTCCTTTTCAACTGCAAACTTTTAGCCCGAAACAGATTTGCTCTACAGCAAACCTATCAAAAACAAAGCCAGAAGACAAATGCCAAAAGGTTAATATCTTATTAGATCTCATATATAATCGTTGTTAAATCAAGTTTGCAGTTTTGATTAATATCGTGAATCAGACGTTCTGATTTTTCACTTGAGACAGTAATTGTATCTTAAAGTGAGTGTAGATTGTCACCCAAGAGTGAGCAGAAAAATCATGGGCAGCTTTCACCTAGTTGCAGAAGAAATTTACACTCACTGACCAAACATTAAAATGACAATGTTGTTGTTTAATTGCTAAGTTGTGTCTGACTCTTTGAGACCCCATGGACTTTAGCCCACCATGCTTCTCTGTCCTTGAGATTTCCCAGGTAAGAATACTGGCAATACCAGACCCAAAATAAAATTGCATTTTTATTATGTCAACAGTGGTAACTATTCAATGTACAGGTCATACGTAGCATTCTTAATGGGATAACTTTTTATGCTGTTGCCTCAAAATTTACCCAGTGCTTTAAAACACTGTATAGTATTCCATCATTTGCATATACTGTAATTGATCTCATATGACCTAGCAATCCCACTCCTGGGCAAATATCAGGAGAAAACTCTAACTTGAAAATATACATGCACTCCAATATTCATAGCAGGAGTATTCACAGTTGCCAAGATGTGGAAGCAACCTCTGTGTCCACCAGCAGATGAGTGGATGAAGAAGATGTGCTATATATACAATGGACCATTACTTGGCCGTAAAGAGAATGAAATAATGCCATTTTCAGCAACATGGATGGGTGTAGAGATTATCATACTAAGTGAAGTAAGCCAGGCAGAGAAAGATATCAAATATCATATGATATTGCTTATATGTGGAATCTAAAAAAAATTATACAAATGAACTTATTTATAAAATAGAAATGGACTCACAGACATGGGGGAAAAAAACTAAAGAGGAAGGGGGGGAGGGATAAATTTAGAATTTGGGATTAACAGATACAGGCTACTATTTATAAAATAGATAACCAATAAGGACCTGCTATATAGCACAGAGAACTATATTCAGTATCTTATAATAATGAAAACTAATCTGAAAAAGAGTATTTTATATATATACATATATATGAATCACTTTGCTCTATATCTGAAACATTGTAAATAAACTATACTCCAATAAAGGGAAAAATTCAGTTAGTTTATAATCTATCCCATATAATGTATATTTCAGTCAGTTCAGTTCAGTTGCTCAGTTGTGTCCGACTCTTTGCAACCCCATGAACCGCAGCACGCCAGGCCTCCCTATATTTAGTTGTTTCTAATTTTTAAATTACAATTATTTATAATGTTATCAATGATATTGATACCTCAGAACATTAACTCCTTCCCCTTGTTTCATTATTTCCTTAGGATAAACTCCCTGAAGTAAAACATTTGGTATGAGGATAAAAAAGATATACATTTAAAATTTTGAACATATTGGTCTCTCAAAAAGTTAGATCAACTTATACTCCTGCTAAAAAACAGTATGCTTAAATGGCAATTTTCCATATTCTCAAAAAATGAGGATTATCATTCTTTCAAGAAAGAATAGTTGGAAGTAATGCCCTATTTTAACCTGCAATTCTTTGATTATTATTTGCCAAGTAAGTATCTTTTTTTGTATTAGTGAACATTTTTGGACATTTTTATTTCTTCTCTTTTGATTTGCTTGTTCATGTTGATGAGTAAAGTTTTAATCAGCTTAATAATTCCATTACAAGGTTGTGTCTTATATCTTCTTTTAGTGAAATTAATGTCAAGTTGGTGGGCAGAGGTCTCTACCTTCCAATTATATATAAGATTAATTACTGTTTTAGATTAGAGTGCTTTTCAGATTCTTATCTTCTGTGTAACTCAAGGTTATATGGTATTTCTATTTATTTTGGGAGAAGAATGTGAGTGTAGCATGAAGCTCACTCCGACAGAAATAAGGTTATTAATGTGGCCTTTGCTTGGGGAGGGAGCTGCCTCTGTGTGGTACCCACTCATTGATTCTAAAAGCCAGGCCATCCAGATCTATTTGAAACAACATTTCAGGATTTTTTTTTTTTCCATTTCCAGAAGGATGTTTTTAAGACCAAAAAGAAGTTTGCTAATGAGACTAAACTTGGTTTGTTTTTTTTTTTTTTTTTTGGCTAGAGAGTTAAATATAAATGTATCTGTCTGATTAAGCACATACAGATAGGTTCTGTGACGACTTTCATTGTTCTCTTCATGAAGGAGCTTTTGAACATCTTTATCTGTGATAACACATAGAATGGTCATTCCTAGTCCTTTGGCAGTGACCAGGTTTCTGGGGACCTTCTCTGTGTGTCTCCGCATCTTTCTTGTGTCCCCACATATCTTTATATGAGGTGAAGTGGTGACATTTGTTGTTGGCTGATTGATCATTCCAGCTCTTTCTGTCATGTTCCATTCAGTATTAACGGCCTACTGTAATCCTGAGAGTAACTCTCAGGGTTTTCTTCCAGTGTGTTTTGCAAAATACAGAGAAGGAGCTGAGTTCATTGGATGCAAACCCAAGGCAATTTTCCTTCATATGTGTGTGCCTGAGTATGTGTTCAGTTGTGTCCGACTGTGTGATCCCATGGACTGTAGTCTGCCATGCTCCTCTATACATGGAATTTTCCAGGCAAGAATACAGGAGTGGGTTGCCATTTCCTTCTCCAGGGGATCTTCCCAACACAGGGATCAAACTCTGATCTCTTTGTCTCCTGTGTTAGCAGGCAGATTCTTTACTACTGCATCTCCTGGGAAGCTGCCTCTTCAGTGCCCACTCAAGCCCAGTCTTGGAAGAGTTCTTCCCTGCTCATAGGTGACATCCCAAGCAAGGCCCATAACTTTCTCAATCATCCTTAGACACAAAAATTTCACAAATCAGAGAGACCAAAAACAGGTCCCATTTCAGTGGTCATTATGTCCACTGTAACAATGGTGTGTGCCCAGCATATTTGCGCCCACAGAGGATCACTTGTCAACATTTCATTCCCTCTATATGACCAAATTATTTTCAGTATAATCATGAATGGAAACAATTAATAACAATGGTCAAAGAAAAAAATGTGGATAATGAAGTTCTTTTCTCAAGTGTATAATTATGTCAGTAAGTAATATGTCAAAATAAAACATAGTACAATACAGGAAAGGGGAAAAGGAATGAATTAATACTTTATACATATTTAGGGTTTAAAAAAAAAAATTACTCAATTTTGCATACTGTTTTAAATTTTAAACCAAGAAAAACTCCAAGTGGTCTCATAGAATGACCGAATTGAAACACTTGTTCTTTGTCTTTGCAACAAACATGCTATCATACTTATTTCAAATCTCCTGATTAAATGCAGGGACATGGAGTACCACAGGAGCTGGAAATAATGAGCTATGCCTGAAGCAAACACAATGATTCTGAACCCTTAATATTTACTCTTAAAACGAATGCATGTAGCTAAGTTTGAGTGTGTCAGGGCCGAATGGGTAGCAGGAAATTTTCTGAATTAACTTCCAGGCAGAAAAGGTTTATTGAAAGAAAAGTAATAAAAATATCCCAATTTGGAGCCTACATGTATAATACTCAAGAGAATCTACAGCAATTGTTTAGATATTAAACCAACAAAAGATATCTTTGGGGAGGAGACATTTATCATTGATGTTCTATAGAATTGTCACATGATGATGATAAAAAGCTGATTGATGTTGAGTAGATTTTATTATTGCTTTTAAATTCTCTACACACAACGCCTCCCTGATTCCTTGACACCATATCTGCTCTGGAGCTTGGATTCAATCCTCAGGAAAACATAGGAAGAAGATCTGAGTTTTGGTCATTGAGTGAAATGGGGCTGAAGCGTAGCTCAGTGGTAAAGAATTGACCGGCAGTGCAGGATACACGGGTTCCATCCTTGGGTCGAGAGGATCTCCTGGAGAAGGAAATGGAAACCCACTTCAGTATTTTTGCCTGGGAAATCCCACAGACAGAGGAGCCAGGGGGGCTACAGTCCATGGGGTTGCAGTAGAGTCGAACACTGCTTAGCGACTAAACAAATTAAAGAATGGACAGTTATTCTCTTAAGCATCTGAGTTGGTGCCTGGAAATTACAGCTTGTTATTCCAGAAACTGCTTCTTGGTGCTCTGATGTTCCCTTTCTCTCTCTCATCTGAGCCTGTATGGTATAGCTTCTGTTGTATGGATAAAAGAGATTTTTAACTCCTGTTTTGGAGAGAAGAATCACTTTGTGAATGGGATCCACACTGAAGTGCATGCCCCCCTCCTGAGGTGAAGGGTAGGGGTAAGGAGAAGCATGAATGTGTAACCTCAGGACACGATCTGCACAGAATTCAGAGAGCATCCATGCTCAATGTCAAGTGTGTCACAGGGGCCCCTTCCCTCAGCAGGACATTCCACACCCTCATCTTCTTTGCCAATTCCTGGCCTGAGGCTGTTCTGGGAGTTGAAATGGCAGGTGCCCTTCATTTCCAACGTCTTCATTCTGTAAAGCATTGATCTGAGTGTCTGTGGCAGAGAGGCAGGGGGCTACAGTCCTCAAGGGGGCTCTTGCCTAGAGCGATGGAAATTTTTCCGAAGGTGAAATCCAGCGTGGCTTCGCAAATGACCATTGGTGAGTGAGCCTTCAATCAGGTTGCCTCTTTGGTGGTGTTTCAGCTTGCAGTTAGCCCCAGAGTCCTCCGGGGCTGGCACAATCGGTGTGGTCCCCCATCATGTCTGATAACTCTCCAGAGCCTCCCTGGGGTTGCTGTGCCCATGCCAAGAAGGCGCCACAGCAATTAAAGAAGGTTTTCTTCCTGAGCTCTGGGGTGCATTTATCTTCAAGCTAATGTTACAGTTGGTGCCTTCTTTTGCCAAAGCTCCATAACAACTGGGCCTCTTATTCCTTCACAGCCTCATCACGGAGTGAGGGGAGGGTTCCAAACAGAACAGAACAAAACCCTTCCTCTGGTGAGGGAGAAGAGCGCTCGTTGAATATCCATTAGACTCAATAAGTCAGCCTCATTTCAAAGGCATCTTGTTGACCTATCTCAGGTCCTGCAGAAGCTGTGACCCAGAAGAGGCACTGGGCCTTTTGTCCCCAAGGGCTGGCGGGACGATGCCCTGCTGGACAATGGGGAGCGTTGACAGAGTGCTCCCATTTATTGGCTGAGCGACTACATCAGTCATTCATTCACAAGCACAAGGTCTAAATTGCAGAACCAATTAACAGCACTAATAGCCCTTGCCTGAATTAATCTTTGAGACAAAGGGAGGAGAAGTGGAAGTGCTATTAGCAAATCAAGCTGTACCATCCCTGCTTTATTGCGCAAATCTCAGTGACTGTATGTGGCTATTGTGCGCTGACTGCAATTACAGCCCTCATTTAAAAATGATTAAGTGGTTATAATTATTTTTCAATTAAAACTCATATCTTCCATTTATGCAACATTTCAGACTTCAATTAAACTTCTTTTGAAAAGTGCCACTGAACCAAAAGATTCCTGTTCCCTCTTTGAACCAGGAAACCTGAAACTCAACCCAGATAGGATTTTGATTGCCAACCTTCAGAATTCGTTTGATGAAATGTGATGAGTGTTCCCAAGCGAGACAGAGATGTGTGGTACCTGCTGAAAGTGACCACCACCACCAAGGGCGTGAGGGGAAGGAGAGACAATTCAGGCTCTTCCTGGAGATTTGTGACGACTGAGAAGAGAACGTTGTTCTTGCCACCGGAAGACAGTGTCACTAGAAGAGGTGACATGTGAGGCCAAATGTGTAGAGCATTCAGTTGTGCTCTTGTGACACTGACAATTGCTGTAAGAAAGGTCTGAAGTTATTTGTTTATTTATTTATATTTGGCTGTGCTGGGTCTTTGCTACTGCTTGGGCTTTTCTTTAGTTGTGGTGCACGGGCCTCTCGTTGCGGTGGCTTCTCTTGTTGCAGCTCCCAGGCTCTAGAGCACAGGCTCAGTAGCTGTGGAGCAGGGGCTTAGTTGCCCTGTGGCCTATGGGATCGTCCCAGATCAAGGATCGAACCCATGTCCCCTGCACTGGCATATTCTTAACCACTGGGCCACCAGGGAAGCCCAGGTGTGAAGTTTTGTGCAATCTAATTCATTTAAAAATTAGAGTAGTTTTAGAGTTTTACCTTTAAAACCAATCTTATTTGCTTTTAACGACTTTTTTGAGAAGGAGAGAAAGGAACTGCTAGGCATTAACTCTTAAACCATAGCCTATCCTATCTTGCTAGTGCCCATAATCAGAGTACATCTTTGGAGTCTGGGCCCTCATGGGGATATCACTGATCATGTGTATGGTGGTGGAGTAAAAGGTATAAGGATCTGGGTCTGGAGGTTCCAATCAGGACTGTGTCCCAGAGTCCCACTCAACACTAGGGAAGACTGGAGCTGTAACAGAAATTCTTGGCCTCAGAGAGGCAGTGTAAAGTGTTAGTTGTTATCCACATGCTGGCTGATATTGGCCTCCTATTTTAACTGGATATTTTGAGTCAATAACCTCAGTTTTATTCTGGCTGTTGGAGGCATGCATGCCACATGTAATAAGTTTAAAGCTCACACAATTAAAAGAAATTATTTATAATCCTTGTTCCTTAGTAACAAAGTCGTGGTTTCTCTGACCTAATTCTGGCTCTGGTGAGGAATATTGTGTCTTAAGAAATGAAAGACAATGGTAGTCATGAAATCTGGAGTCTGTACTATGGACTGGACCCTGCCCAAGAAACTCAGACAAAACTGATCGCTCCTTCCTACAAGGAAGAAATGTACTACCGTGATGTATCTTTTCCCTTAAATGCTAAATAAAATATGTCATCTAATATTATTCATACTCTCAAAGTATCTTAGGTTTTTCTAAAATAGGATGATAATTGTAGAAGAATAGAAAATATGGGAAATAAGTCTAAGACAAAAAAATCAAAGCAAACCAAATTACCTAAAACCACTGTTAAGGAATTCATGTGGTATAATATCTTCTAGTATTAAAAACTCCTTCATAGATCACAGCCTTATTGTGGGGAATGGGCTTGCATAACTCAGTGACACTATGAGCCACACTGAAATCAGATTGATTATGTTCTTTGCAGCCAAAGATGGAGAAGCTCTATCATCTATTTACTGAGAAGTCAGTAAAAACAAGACATGGAAATGATTGTGGCTCAGATCATGAGCTCATTATTGTAAAATTCAGTCTTAAATTGAAGAAAGCAGGGAAAACCACTAGGCCATTCAGGTATGACCTAGATCAAATCCCTTGTGATTGTACAGTGGAGGTGTCAAATAGATTCAAAGGATTAGATCTGATAAACAGAGTGCAGGAGGTACATAGAAGCATTACTACGAACAAAGCCAGCGGAGGTGATGGAATTTCAGCTGAGCCAGTTCAAATCCTAAAAGATGATGCTGTTAAAAGGCTGCACTCAATATGTCAGCAAATTTGGAAAACTCAGCAGTGGCCACAGGACTGGAACAGGTCAGTTTTTCATTCCAATCCCAAAGAAGGGAAATGCCAAAGAATGTTCAAACTACCATACAATTGTACTCATTTCACATGCTAGCAAGATTATGCTCAAAATCCTTCAAGCTAGGCTTCAGCAGTACGTGAACTGAGAATTTCCAGGTATACAAGCTGGGTGTTGAAGAGGCAGAGGAACCAGAGATCAAATTGCCAACATTCACTGGATCATAGAGAAAGCAAGGGAATTCCAGAAAAACTTGTGCTTCATTGCCTATGCTAAAGTATTTGACTGTGTGGATCACAGGAAACTGTGGAAAATTCTTAAAGAAATGGGAGTACTGGACCACTTTACCTGTCTCCTGAGAAACCTGCATGTGGGTAAAGAAGCAACAGTTAGAACCAGCCATGAAACAACTGTTTGGTTCAAAACTGGGAAAGGAGTATGCCAAGGCTATATACTGTAATCTTGATTATTTAACTTACATACAGAGTACATCATGCAAAATGCCAGCCTGGATTAATCACAAGCTTGCCAGAAGAAATATCAAAAACCTCAGATATGCAGATGATACCACTCTAATGGCAAAAGTGAAGAGGAACTAAAGAGTCTCTTGATGAGGGTGAAAGAGGAGACTGAAAAATCTGGTTTGAAAATCAACATTCAAAAAACTGAGATCATGGCATCCAGTCCCATCACTTCATGACAAATAGAAGGGGAAAAAGTGGAAGCAGTGACAGATTTTATTTTCCTGGTTCCAAAATCACTGTGGATGGTGACTGCAGTCATGAAATTTAAAGATGCTTGCTTCTTGGAAGGAAAGCTATGACAATCCTAGATAGCATATTTAAAAGCAGAGACATCACTTTGCCAACAAATACCCATAAAGTCAAAGCTATGGTTTTTCCAGTAGTCATGTATGGATGTGAGAGTCAGACCATAAAGAAATCTGAGCACTGAAGAACTGATGCCTAGGAATTGTGGTGCTGGATAAGACTCTTGAGTCCCTTGGACTGCAAGGAGATCAAACCAGTCAATCCTAAAGGAAATCCTCCCTGAATACTTATTGGAAGGACTGATGCTGAAGCTGAAGCTCCAATACTTTGGCCACCTGATACAAAGATCTGACTCATTGGAAAAGATCCTGATTCTGGGAAAGACTGAGGGCAGGAAAAGGGGGTGTCAGAGGATGAGATGGTTAGATAGCATCACCAATTTAATGGACATAAATTTGAGCAAACTCTGAGAGATAGTGGAGGACAGCCTGGCATGCTACAGTCCATGGGGTGGCAAAGAGCTGGGAACGACTTAGTGACTGAACAACAACAACAGTGTTAAAAAGTTGTTTATAATTAAAGTTAGATAGCATTGTTCCTGTTACCCTGAACATCTCATTGGCCCATTGCCAGGAGAGCTGGGCTGTGTGATCTCCATCCTGTAAGGTTGCATCTGGGGCCCGGGGAAAGGATCAAGGATTTTCTGAGTTCTGTGTTTGTGCCTAGGGCAAAGAAACCTATGGGAACTTCTAGATTCAGAGGAGAATGAGGACTTATGCTTGGTGCAGACCAGCATCAGAAACAAAATGGAAGCCAGGTCATGAGTCTCTGGATATTATTTTTTAATACTGGACACGTAGGGCTGGAAGTAAAGAGGGTCCCTGAGGACATGTGGAAGTTCAATTTCCCAATTAATTAAAAAGATATATTTTATTGAAGTATAGTTGATTTATAATGTTGTGTTAATTTCTGCTGTGCAAAGTGATAAAGTGGTTCAGTTATATATAGATGTACATTCTTTTCAAATATTCTTTTTCATTATGGTTTATCATAGCATCCTGAATATAGCTCTCTGTGCTATACAATAGTACCTTTTGTTTATCCATTTCGTATGTAATAGCTTACATCTACTAACCTCAATCTCTCACTCCATTGCTCCTCCAACTCCCTACCCCTTGACAACCACAAGTTTGTGCTCTATGTCTTTGAATCTGTCTTTGTTTTGTAGATAAGTTCATCTGCTTCCCTGGTGGCTCAGATGGTAGAGAATCTGCCTGCAATGCAGGAGACCCAGGTTCAATCTCTGGCTAGGGAAAATCCCCTGGAGAAGGAAATGGCAACCCATTCCTCATTCTTGCCTGGGAAATTCCAAGGACAGAGGAGCCTGGTGGGACACAGTCCATGGGGTCACAAAGAGTTGGACATGATGAGTGACTAACACTTTCACTTTTTTCACTTTCATTTACGTCATATTTTAGATTCCACATATATGTGATATCATATGATATTTGTCTTTTTCATTCTGACTTACTTCCTTTAGTGTGATAAATTCTAGTTGTACCAATTAATGTTTCAATAAAGCTTGTTAAAAATGAATTATTATTTTCAATTTTCAGATGTACATCTAAATACTTTTTATTATGTCTTTCCTATTTCCTCCTGAACTGACAACTTTACATCAGATATTTTATGTAGTTTCTATAACCTACCTATGATGTAGATGGTACAAATATACATCTCCAGATAGGATTAAAGAAGTTATTCAGAGAGGCTAAGAATTTTGCCCTGGTCACATAGCTACTAAGTGGCCAAACTGGGTGTTCCATCTTGGCACAAGCACGACTATTTTTTAATCACAATGACTTTATAGAAAGTTTGATCTCTGGTAGGCAAGGACCTTCCTCCCTTGCCCCACTGCCATCCCTCAGTCCCGCCCTCTCCTCACCCACCCACCTTGTTCCTCTTCTTCAAAATAATCATTGATTTTCTTGACCCTTTACTCTTCCATGTGAATTTAAGTATGAGTGTGTCACATTCCATAAATAAAACCTGCATTGTGATATTGATTGGAATTAGGTTAAATTTATGGGTTACTTTGGAGAAGACTTGACATCTTTATGAGATTGTCTTCCTATCTATGAACGTGGAGTGTCTCTCTGTTTAGTCAGGTCTCCTTTCATGTACTTCAATAATATCTTATAATTTTTTCATAAAGCACATCTATTTATTCCAAGACTCCTTACAGATTTTAATCTTTTGGTGTTGTCAATGGGATCCTTTTCTATTATCTTTTCTATTTGATTATTACTATTGCATAGAATTTCAATTGATTTTTATATATAAATCCTGTCTCTAGCAAGCTTGTTGAATTCTCTCAATTGCAAATAGATAGGTTTATTTCCTCTTTTCAATTCTATGCTTGTATGAATTGAATTGCTTGTATTCAATACCATGGTGGACAGAAGCAATAATGTAGACATTTTTGCTGTGTTTTTGATTTTAAAGGGACAACTTCTAACATTTCACCATTAAACACGCTATTTCTGTTAGGTTTTGATAAATACTCTGTCACATATTAAATAAATTATTTTTGAAAATAATAATAATTTTTATTAGGATTACTTTTAATCCTGATCAATTGTTAAATTTCAGTAAATCTTTTCCTGCATCTACTAAGCTAATCATGTAATTTTTCTCATTTAATCTGCCATTGTGGTATTAATAGACTTCCTTGTATTCCTTCCTTCCTTTCTGGGATATGCCCTATTTTATCAGATGATACAATAATATTCAATTTAATTATATTTTACCTATGATTTTTCCATCTCCATTTCCATTACAGTTTTACAAATGAATTGATCTATAATTCCTCCCGTACTCCCTTTCTTTTCTCATTTTTGTGCTGAGTCTATACGTTCCCCCACTGCAACAGAGAAGAAGAATCCTTGCTCCATAGTGGATCTATTCCTTCAGCTCTTACTTTTTTTTTTTTTTTTTTTGTGCTCTGTTTCCTGTGCTTAGTTGGCTGACCCTGTACTTTGTAAAGGAATGTTGCCTTTCAGGTCAGTTCAGTTCAGTTACTCAGTCGTGTCTGACTCTTTGAGACCCCATGGACTGCAGCACACCAGGCTTCCCTGTCCACCACCAACTCCCAGAGCCTGCTCAAACTCATGCCCATCAAGTCGGTGATGCCATCCAACCATCTCATCCTCAGTCATCCCCTTCTGTTGCCTTCTACCCTTCTCAGCATCAGGGTCTTTTCCAGTGAGTCAGTTTTTCACATTAGGTGACCAAAGTATTGGAGCTTCAGCTTTAGCATCAGTCCTTCCAGTGAATATTCAGGACTGATTTCCTTGAGGTTTGACTGGTTTGATCTCCTTGCAGTCCAAGGGATTCTCAAGAGTCTTTTCCAACACCACAGTTCAAAAGCATCAGTTCTTTGGTGCTCAGCTTTCTTTATGGTCCAACTCTCACATCCATACGTGACTACTGGAAAAACCATAGGTTTGACCAGACAGACCTTTGTTGGTAAAGTAATGTCTCTGCTTTTTAATATGCTGTCTAGGTTGGTCATAGTTTTTCTTCCAAGGAGCAAGCGTCTTTTAATTTTATGGCTGCAGTCACCATCTGCAGTGGTTATGGAGCCCAAAAATATAAAGCCTGTCACTGTTTCCATTGTTTCCCCATCTATTTGCCATGAAGTGATGGGACCGGATGCCATGGTCTTAGTTTTCTGAATGTTGTATAATTGTGTATTAATATACATAATAGTACATTCTCAAGGCTCTGCCTCTCAGGCTTTACCTTTAATGGTATAACAGTTTTCCATTCACATAGAGATAAAAAGTTGCAGAACAGAAGGTTGCAGAAAATAACAATTGCCTTGTTGGAGGTTTACAGGAACATGGCGACAAGACATTTGTGGACATATGCAGGACCAAAGGATTCTGACACCAAGAAGTTTGCAACAATCAACCACACCCCGTCCCCTTTTAGTATAAAATAAACCTGAATTCCAACTCAGATTAGATGATTCTGTGGGACAGTAGTCTTTCATCTAGGTCTGCTGGCTTTTGGAATAAAATTGCTATTCCTTGCCTCAACAACTTGTCTCTCGATTTTTTGACCTTTCGTGTGGAAAGCAGTGTGAAGATGGAATCAGTAACACCATGAGTTAATTTCCATCATTCCATATTTTTCCATTGTTTGAAATGGTTTATGTGTGATTAAGATTATTTATTTAGCACACACCTTTGAGTACTTACTGTGAACCAGGCTCTTTTCTAGTCCCAGGAGATACTAGCCCCAGGGTAAGGGATAAGCAGAAGCCTCCTTAATATTTTGCATATTTATTAATATTTTGCATATTCCATAATACTTTGCATATTCCTTAATATTTTGCATATTCCTTAATATTCTGACCAAATTTCCTGGCTCTAGGTATTTAGGAGTGAAGAAGAGATTTTTTTCCTCTTCAACTCAGTTACTTTCATGGTTTTTGGCTCATCAGCCTTCCTATTCTTCTTCATTTTGCTTTTTAGATTTTTTTCCTAGGAACTTTTCTAGAACGTTTGCTTACTAATATGTTTAGAGAAAATTATTTATAATGTTAAATTACGATTTTTAGTCTCTGCTGTAGATGTCTTCCCCCACCATGATATTGTTTATTTCTGCCTTTTCATTCTTACTCAGTCTTGTTAAAGTTCTGTTTAAAGTTTAATCTGTCTTGTTATTATTCAACTTATTATTCAATTTATTACTTTTACAATAAGCCATCTTTTAGCTCCTATTTTCTGCCCTTAACTTTACTATTTTCTTCCACTTCGTTCCAAAGAAACTTTTGCTTCTAGCTTCTTGAAATGACCACATAACTAATTTATTTCCAATGTGTCCATTTAAAAATGCATTTCTTTAAATATCATTCCCACTGAAATGAATCACAGCTTCTTGAAGAATTGCTTAGTCCAGATCTGGGACAGGAAATGTACAAAATGAGCCTGGAACATCTGTCTCAATAGATAACAAAGAAGCTATCAAAGACTACCAAGGTCATAACAATAGGACCCTGAAGCCTAATTAAAGGGATTCATTGTCATTGGCCAAAGATGGCACAATATGACCATCAAAAAGAAAAATATCTGCAGAGGATTGAAATACATCATACATATTAAAATCCATGAATTCATAATGATACTAAAAATATCCTTCATAGAATCTTTGATGTTAGGAGATCAAATCACTATTTTGAAAACCCTGTAAAGGGAAAGTGTCAGTGTTTATCTTGCTTCTTCAATGCAAAGTATACCTCAGTTGATGAAGGAAAGCTCTCTTTAGAATAATTTTTGTTAATGAAAAATGACAAGCTAGGAGATCGCCACTTTGCAGCTCCTAATGGTCAAACGAAGGTGAGCAATAATCACTGATGGTTTCTAAAATCTGAGTTGATGTGCTGGAGGTACACAGCATCACCTATGATGTATTCTTGCCCCAAATCCAAACCCTGACCAAATTAGATCTCAGCATCTAACTAATAGTTTATAGGAAGTACAGGGAAACAAAGAACATGTTAAATGGCCCCATAGGGACAGAATCAGTAAAATGCAGGCAATAGGAAATTCTGCAAGGAAAACACCAGGCTTTTTTTCAACAAATAATTAGCAAGAAAGAGAGAGGGAGAGAGAGAGTTGAACTTACAAATTAAAAGATAACTGAGACACATAAACCCAATGCAATATATGGACCTTGTTCAGAATCCTGATTCAAACTAACTAACTATATAAAAATTATTGAGGAATTATTGTTAGTTGTTTTGGGTGTTATGATAGAATTGTGGTTTGCCTAAAAAAGAGAGATGCTTATCTTTTAGAAATACACACTGAAGGATTTATGGATAGAATGATATAATATATTTCACCCTAAGATAGTCAAATGCTGGTTCCAAATAGGAAAAGGAGTACGTCAAGGCTGTATATTGTCACCCTGCTTATTTAACTTATATGCGGAGTACATCATGAGAAACATTGGGCTGGAGGAAGCACAAGCTGGAATCAAGATTGCCGGGAGAAATATCAATAACCTCAGATATGCAGATGACACCACCCTTATGGCAGAAAGTGAAGAGGAACTAAAAAGCCTTTTGATGAAAGTGAAAGAGGAGAGTGAAAAATTTGGCTTAAAGCTTAACATTCAGAAAACTAAGATCATGGCATCTGGTCCCATCACCTCATGGGAAATAGATGGGGAGACAGTGGAAACAGTGTCGGACTTTATTTTTTTGGGCTCAGAAATCACTGCAGATGGTGACTGCAGCCATGAAACTAAAAGACGCTTACTCCTTGGAAGGAAAGTTATGACCAACCTAGATAGCATATTAAAAAGCAGAGACATTACTTTGCCAACAAAGGTCCGTCTGGTCAAGTACCTATGGTTTTTCCAGTAGTCATGTATGGATGTGAGAGTTGGACTGTGAAGAAAGCTGAGCACCGAAAAATTGATGCTTTTGAACTATGGTGTTGGAGAAGACTCTTGAGAGTCCCTTGGACTGCAAGGAGATCCAACCAGCCCATCCTAAAGGAGATCAGTCCTGGGTGTTCATTGGAAGGACTGATACTGAAGCTGAAACTCCAGTACTTTGGCCACCTCATGCGAAGGGTTGACTCGTTGGAAAAGACCCTGATGCTGGGAGGGATTAGGGGCAGGAGGAGAAGGGGACGACAGAGGATGAGATGGCCGGATGGCATCACTGACTCGATGGGCATGAGTTTGAGTAAACTACGGGAGTTGGTGATGGACAGGGAGGCTGACGTGCTGAGATTCATGGGGTTGCAAAGAGTCGGACATGACTGAGTGACTGAACTGAACTGAACTGAATAATGGCTGAAGCTGGATAATGGATACACAGAGTTTTATTATACCCTTCTCTACTTTTGTTTGAATTTCGCCATACTTAAAAAGAATGTACCTAAAGTTTTTAATTTGTTCTTCACTGGGACTTGGAATGTATGAAATTTTGTGTGAATCTTGTAAGAATAGAGTCTTTTTTTCCTACCTTCTTCTGGTTTTTCTGTACTCAAGCCCCACTGGCCTTAAAGGAAAGATGTTCTGGGAGCTTGTCTTCCTGGTGCAGGATCCCAGGGTTTGGGTCCTCAGTAATGGAGCTTGGATTCCTCACTCCTGGGGAAAACCTTTCCAGTTGTGATTAAACTCCTATTTGTGGGTCCCCTACCTGGGAGTGTTGGTCTTGACTGTACCACATTTCCACCCCTCCTACTCATCTCCTGTGGTTCTTTCTTTAGATCTTTAGTTGTGGAAAACCTTTTCTGCTAGTTTTCAGGTCATTCACACCAATAGCCGATCCATAAATAGTTGTAATTTGGTGTGCCTTTGGGAAGAGGTGAGCTCAGTGTCTTCCTGCTCTGCCATTTTGGCCAACACTGAATTGTTTGTTTGATATTGAGTTGTATAATTTCTTTATATAATTTGATATCAACCCCTTATCAGATATATTACTGGAAAATATCTTCTTCCACGCAGTAGTTTGTCTTTCGCTTTGTTGATGGTTTCCTTTGCTGGGCAAAAGCTTTTTAGTTGGATTTAGTCCTATTTTTTTTTTTTTTTTTTTCCCTGTTGTTGCCCTCACCTGGGGAGATAGATCCAAAAAAATATACCTAAGACTGATGTCAAAGAGTGTACTGGTTATCTTTTCTTCTAGAATGGTTTCTGGTCTTACATTTAAGTCTGTAACTCATTTTGAGTTTCTTTTTGTACATGGTTAAATAAATTGTTCTGGTTTCATTCTTTTGAACTTAGGTGTGCAGTTTCCCTAACACCACTTGTTAAGGAGATTGTCTTTTCTCCATTGTACATCTTGCCTTATTTGTCATAGATTAACCAGCAATACATGCATTGATATATTTTGGGGCTCTCTATTCAGTTCCACTGATCTATGTGCCTGTTTTTGGGTGAGTATCATACAGTTTTGATTACTATAACTTTGTAGTATAGGCTGAAGTTGTGGACCATAATACCTCCAGCTTTTCTTTGTTATTGTTCATTTCTAATTTAGTTATATCAAGAAATGTTGTCTGTGTTGAATGATTTTATTCCTTGAAATAATTTGAGACTTCTCTTGTCACCTAATGCAATGTCAAAATCAATTTTAAAAATAATTAAAAAATAAGTGTTGCAATTAAATTTGTAAAGGATATGTTATTTATTTTGTGGGTCCAGAATTATCATATCTGTTAGATCAACTTGCTAATTATATTGCTCTTTATTATTATACTTTTTAAATTTGCGTGATCTATTGTTTTTTAATAGAGCTGTATTAACATTTCCTACTGTGATTGTAAATTTTAAAATTTTCTTTGAAACTTTCAAGCTTTTTACTTTATACATATTGAGCCCATGTAATTTATTTACCTGATTTATATTTAGAGCTTATTCTGGTTATCTATCACTGTAAAACAGAGTATGCTTTGTGGTAAAACACATAATATTTTTATTATGCTCATGAATTCTGAGTTAGGAATCTGTGCAGGGAATATTGGGGATTGCCTGTCTCTTCTCAGCAACCTGTGGGACCTCAGTAATGAAGATGCAAATGACTTGAATGGGTAGGCACTGGAATCACCTGGAAACTTCCTCACATGAAGTCCAGAGCCTGAGCAGTGGTGACTCAAAGGCCAAGGCTAATGTCCAAGAGACCCACACATGGCCCTTCATGAGTCTGACCTTTTCATAGCATGGCATTCAGCTGGGTTCTGAGAGGGATTGCCCTGATGAGGAGAGTCTGGAGAGCAGACATTTCGAGAGAACAAGGAATAAACTGCAAGACTTCATCTGACCAAGCCCCTCGGAAGTCTCATAGCATCAGTTCTATTTCATCCTACTGATTTCCACCCTACTGATTTCCAGACTAAAGCCAACTCAGTTTCAAGGGCAGGGAAAGCAGATTCTCTCCTCATGGGGAGTGGCGGGGTCACACTGCAGAAGAATATGCGGGATGGGAAATATTTTTGTGGCCAACTTTGGAAAATATAATCTGCTTCAGAGTCTATGCTGTTTGGTGCATATTTGCAGCATTTATTATTCCATATTTTCTATTTGAATGTTCCTCTTTTTATTATGTTGTAGTCCTCCCTTATTTTTATTAATCCTAATTTTTATGCAATTAATATTGCTTACTTAGTTTTCTTTTTGGTAATATCTACATTATGTATTTTTTTATTCTTTTGTTTTTCCATCTTTGTTTTAGATTCATCTTTTAAAAAAATCCTTATAATCTCTATGACTTAATTGGTAATTGTAATAATATAATTTGTTTACATGTATTTTGATTACTAATATACTTTAGTCAATTTCACTATCTTGGAAGAATGCCTGGCACGTAGTAGATTCTCACTATTAGTTACTGCTACCCTGATGCTGGGAAAGACTGAGGGCAGGAGGAGAAGGGGACAACATGGTTGGATGGCATCACTGACTCGATGGACTTGAGTTTGAGCAAGCTCTGGGAGATGGTGAAGGACAGGGAAACCCGGCATGCTGCAGTCCATGGGCTGCAAAGAGTTGGACACGACGGAGCGACTAAACAACAGCGACAACTACTGCTGTTACTGCTTCTACTACTATCACTACACATATTATGCTTGAATTCCATTTCAGAGCCCTTAATCATGAAACCAGAGATAGCTTTCTCATTTTCTTCTTACTTATTTCCCAAACTTCTCTCCTGAAAAATGTTGTACCAGCATCTCTGTTTGGTAAAAGTGTTCTTCAGGGACTTTCAGTGTTTCCTGATATCTGGCAAGGGGAAGACAATTTTGTTCCTGGACCCATAACCATGGGGAATTTTCAGCATGGTTTCAACAGGCCCAATGTCAGATATCCTGATTAAGAACATATTTTATCACTTACTCACTGCTTAACTTTGGACAAGTTACTTAACCTTTCAGAACCTCAGTTTTCACATGTGGAATCTGAAGATGTTGATTACAATGAAAAGTAAATGAAATAATGTGGAGTGCTTATTACAGTGATTTTAAGTGGAAAATAATGGTCATTAGTATCATTTCTAGGAACACTTCTAAGTCAAGCCCTAAGCTGAGCCCTGGGTACTGCATTCAAGAACCTACTAGTGGGCAAAGAAGTAAGCCTCTGGTCCCATCTTCCCCATGGGGACACACACCTTGTCAGGATTTCTCCTTACATGGTCTGCAGGTAGCCTTTGCCATCTTAGTTTCACGACATGAAGTTGATCCAGATATCCTTTCCCAGAAGTGGTCTCATTTATGGTATGAGCATATGTGCTGCCCATTGTGAGGTTTCTAATCATCTGCTTTGAAGATGAGGCTTAGCAGCATGCAAGGGCCTCGAAGGGTAACAGAAGGGCGCATGCTTGCTTTAAACAATTTAACCTTATTCTTTCTGCAGTGAGTTTCTTCTTCAGGGCTTATGGTTTCATCACATTTACAGCGTGAAGTGAGGCTAAAATTCAGCAGCTTTCTCCCCCATCACTCATGCACCTTCTGGGCCGGGCTGTACCAGGCAGGGGTGGAGGTTACTTCTGCCTAGTAAAGTCCCCAAAGTATCAGAAATAAGCAGGATATACTAGGGAAAGTTGACTCATGCTACCATATTCCTTCTTGATGGGGGTAGTGTCCATGGTTCTGATGAATGCCATAGAGTTGGAAGGCTGCTTGGAACTAGAACTGCCTCCCTCTCCCTTTCAGCTGTTTTTGTCTTCCTGTATTCTTAGCGCAGTTTCATCCAAGGTGGGACTGACAATCTGTGTGGACAAATATTGTGTGTCCTCAGAGGCTACCTGAATCTCTGTGCATCACCATCCTCCACCAGCCATGCTAGTTACAATACAAGTGTCCCTTGGAATGGGCACATTTTTTCTCAAGCTTGTTGGCAATCTGTGCCAGGCTTAGAGTAGGTGCAGCCTTGGGAAGAGTAATGCATTAGTAAAGTCCAGTGAACAGCCTGTCAACTGAACTGGCACCAACAAGGTTTCCAAAAATGCTGCTGAGGAGCTACCAAGAGTCCTGTCAAATTGGGAAGAGCACGCCAACACTTGTTTCAAATTAAGTATATGTAGTACACTATTCTTTCCCATGTTCTGTATTCATGCCATAGAAATCCCTTCTTTTGCCCTTAAATATCTTCAAAATATTTTTTATATAAAGGCACAGCTTTCCTTAAAATTCTGACAGTTTTATAAAGACATGATTAATATTTATCGATTACCTAAACACTTGCCAGTTATACACACGCCACCTCATTCAATCTGCACAAGTCTAGGTGAGGTAGTGCTTATTGCCTTCAGTTTACAGATGGAGGAATGGAAATGAGATGAAATAAATTGCCCAGAGTCACACAGCTAGAAACAGAACATTCAAGTAATATTCCCAAGGTCACACAGAACTTAAATGTTATCATGGAGGCTTGAACGCAGGTCTTGTGATTTCAGATAAAATACTCTTGTTGTAGCATATGACCAGCCCCTCATTTCTGTTTCATAAGTCACTTAATCTTGCCTGGTAATTCACCATAATTAATCTAATACTAATATTTTCTTCTCTATTCACCCTTGCAAGTTGACAAGCACTGGTTGACTGGCTCTGTGATCCAGGTGGGCGTTGACTCATTACTTCCCAAGGCCCCTCCTCATGGGGGCCTCTTCCCTTACTCCTACTTGACTTTCTACTTCCCTTGTAATTATCTGATTAATATCACTTTTTCCCTAGACCATAAACTATGCTCACTGCATATGCAGTGCAGGGTACACTGCAGGTAGTCAGAATTTTTTTAATCTAATGAATGAATGGATAAATGAATAAGCCCCTCCACCTGACACTCCTGTCCATATTCTTTTGATTTTGCCTTTCTGATTTTATCAACTGTTCCATTTCAGCTTGAACCTTCTGCTCTAGCTCACCTGGTCTTGTTCCTTACTAACATGCTCCTTGTTCTTGTCATTATCCATTTCTTTTATGATGTTAGCCCTGCTTGAGATATCCTTTCTATCCCATGCACGTAAATTTTTTTCCCCTCCAATGCTGATCAACTCTCTAGCCTCCCATGAAGTCTTCTTTGAACATTCAGACCATTACAGACCACTATCTTCCTTTTTGTATGGCTACCCATCTTTATTCACCTCTCCAAGCAAAATGGCAACCTCCTTGATTAAAAACAAATAATATTAGTTTTGTGCATTCCTCTGCAGGCCATGTAGTGAATAATAACTGGTAAGTGATAAATGATGATTGCATATGATTTGCTGGTTCTACCACTCAGCAACTGGGGAAATGGTCATACTGTGTAACATCTCTAAAGCTACATGCCTAATGGTAGTGAAAGTGAAGGTTGCTCAGTCATGTCTAACTCTTCGCGACCCCATGGACTATACAGTCCATGGAATTCTCCAGGCCAGAATACTTGAATGGGTAGCCTTTCCTTTCTCCAGGGGATCTTCCCAACCCAGGGATCAAAACCAGGTCTTCCACATTGCAGGTGGATTCTTTACCAGTTGAGCCACAAGGGAAGGCCAAGAATACTGGAGTGGGTAGCCTATCCCTTCTCCAGTGGATCTCCCTGACCCAGGAATTGAACCCAGGTCTCCTGCATTGCAGGCAGATTCTTTACCAACTGAGATATCAGGCAAGCCTCAAGGTAAGAGAGGAATAATAACATCTACCTTGTAAGGCTGTTTTGACAATTAAATGAGATAAACTCTGTAAAGAACTTAGTACCTTGATTGTATTTGTTACATACTCAATAAATGATATTCAGGATAGGCCAAGTTATAGTGAAGAAATAAGCAAGCCTAAAATTTCAATGACTTAACCAAGTGAATGTTTATTGCTTGTCCATGCTATAGGTTTATACATGTCCAACAAGGATTGTTTTTTTTAATTCATCAGTCACTCAGGGACCAGGCTGACAAAAGTTCATTTTGACAAGTGCATCCATGATCACCTTGGAAAGGGGAAAGAATTGTAAGGAATTGTGTACAGATTCTTAGAGCTTATTCCTGAAAGTGGCATGTCACTCCCACACGTATTTCATTGGCCCAAACAAGAAATATAGTCATGCCTAATTTCATGGGGGGTGGCGAGTACAATCCTATTCTAGAGTAGCCTGGGAAAGTTCCCTTATCTATAAAGGGGTAATGATAATGATTGTATCTATGTCATAAGGTTATAATAAGAATCAAATGAGTGATTGCATATTAAGTGCATGTAACCATGCCCAGCACATAGCTAAGTGCTTACTAAATATTAGCTGTTAATATTATATCTAAAGAATGAGCCATTTAACATATGCAATTGTGTGGGTTCATTTAACCATTTCATAAAACTTAATAGAGTGTCTCATAAATGTGAGACCATGTGCTAGGTGTTGAGGATCACAGAAATGGAGACACAAGGTGCCACTGTAAAGTAAGGATAAGCTGGAAATTCAGTTCTGATTCAAAATCTTGACTCATGCTAAGATGTACCAAAGAGGTTTCTGAAATCTTACAAAGGTCACAGAGTCTACCCATTAATTGGGTATTGGCATATTTTATGTCACTAATATATTTAAGGTACTTTCAAGTTTTGATGGCGATTGTGAGATTTATTTATTTTCTGCTTTAAGTTAGCTGGATATTTGTTCCACATTTTCCCAGTTTATGAAAATTGTTTTTGGTATGCCTTTCCTTGTAGATCCTAACAGTATGTAACAATAAAGCTTACTGGTTACATAGTCCAGAGACCTGAAGACTATATTTCCATGTCCCCAGGAAGTAATCAGGGCTTCCTTGGTGGCTCAGATGGTAAAGAATCCGCCTGCAGGGCAGGAGATCTGGGTTCAATCTCTGGGTTGGGAAGATCCCCTGGGGGAGGGCATGGCAACCCCCTCCAATGTTCTTGTCTGGAGAATCCCCATGGACAGAGGAGCCTGGTGGGCTAGAGTCCATGTGGTTGCAAAGAGGCAGACACAACTGAGCGACTAAGCACAGCCCAGCACAGGAGGTAATCAGTCCAAGGACTACTCTTTCTTACAACCACGAGAGGGCAGTGGCAACTCACTGATGCATTGGGATAATTATACCCTGATCAGATGAGGTTTATTCCTGGGGTGCAAGGATAGTTCACATTTACAAATCAATAGGCATGATACACCACCTAAGTGGAATGAAGGATAAAAATCATATGATCATTTCAATAGATGCAGATAAGGCACTTGACAAAATTCAATATCCTATCATAATAAAAACTCTTAGCAAATTAGGTATAGAGGGGGTGTGTCTCAACATAATAAAAGCCATATTTGACAAGTTCACAGCTGACATCATAGTCAACAGTGTAAAGCTAAAAGCCTTTCTCCTAGATCAGGAACAAGACAAAGGTGCCTCCTCTCACCACTCCTACTCATATAGGAGTCCTAGCCAGAGCAATCAGGCAAGAAAAAGAAATAAGGCATCCAAATCAGAAAGGAGGATGTAAAATTTATCTTGCTATATATAGAGAAGCACATTGTCTGAGGTCAAACCTTTAAGGAACAGCCTATATCTGGTGGTTGAGCAAAGCAGAGGTATAAAAGCTTGGCCACTTTGACCTGACATGGGAAATTATGGCCAGTAACATTTGTTCTAGGTCTTATCTTTGGGTTGGCTAAGGTTTTTATCAGGGTTGCATTTCATTTTGGCTTCTCCCTCAGCCCAATTCTACATCCTCCTTTTGAATTCCTTTATTGAGATTCAAAAACATTTTGTCCCTCAAACTCCACCTCAAGTGTCAGCTTCTAGAGAACCCATCTGGTCACATTTTGCCTTCCATCTTGAAATACATCAGCTGTGTTACAATTCCGGGCCTTACCACCACTTCAAGAAAAATTTGTTTAGCAAAGTTCAAAATAATTGAAGATTTACAGAAAGTAAAAGCAAATATAGTGACCTTCCTGGCTTGTTCTTCTGCCCTTCTGTAAGTCTGTCAATGACAGCCATTAAGTTGGCCCTAGTTAAGATTCTGAGCTCAATCTTCCCTTAGGCAAGTCCTTTATTCCAGATCTAAGTAACTAGGTTCTTATATTCTTGTATGACTAAGCTGCCACCTTGTATCTTATTTCTGGTAACTACACAATCTTGTGCCCTGTGTGTGTTGTTTACCCCAAGCGGTTCTGGGCTGCTGGGCCAGATTAACAGAGCATAGAGGAGAAAGCACCTGCTTTGTGTAGGTCTTTTGTTTGCGGTCTCTGCTCTTTCTCTACCTCTCCTTCCCTTAGCATGCTATTTTCCATGATGTGTTTTCATATAAAATTAATAACCTAAAGGCGGTACTACTTTTTCTTTGCATGGACTTTTCTTTGCTTCCTTATTTGGTCTCCATCTTCTTTTCTCCTACATCCTCTTTTTATTTTCTTTCTCCTCCTCTTCCTGCAATTATTGATTCCTTCTTCAAGAGAACACAATTAGACAGAGATAAAAAACATGGTACCTTCTCTCAGGGAGCTCCCAGTGCACTGCAGATTCAGAGAAATGAACATGTAATCTCCAAGTGAGTGCTCAGTTCTGACTCAGTGTGGACCAATGGTTCCCTGGGAGCAGGGTGCGTGTCTTGATGAAGGTGAGGCTTGGTCTTAGGACTGAAGGATTCACTTCTGGATTCTTGGCTACATTTATTCTTGAAGCTTTGGGCAGTTTAACTTTAAGATATAGGACATGCAAATGTAATGAGCTTCTCATTTCTTTTGTACAGACGACTTTTTCTGATTTGTTTGAAGGATAATTTAAAACAGTTATTTCAATATGAAAATTTCATCTGAAATCTTTGGTTTGCATTCTTCACTTGTCTTGTGCATCATATCATTCCATGAGCTAAAAAAACTCAACTTCATCCAGGTTTGGATTGTATCACCTCAAATTGTATCACCTCAAGAAGACCTGCATAATCAAAGTTTAGTAGTACATTGAGTATCTCCATGTTTCCTTCTGCTTTTGAGTACATACATGCAGATTTGCTCATCACACATGAAACTCTATATTTTAAAAGAGTAATGATATTCCTCAGTCAGAGCACAGTTCATCAAAAGGTCCCATTTTTCAAACCTGAGACTTCATGATTTGGGGCATATTCTGAGGATGTCTTGTGCCAGCATCCTTTTCTCCCTCTATACATTTGCATGTTCTCCACTCTACAGGCTGTGAGGGTGGGATGCTGCCCTGCCAATGCCCAGAAATCTCTGCATCATGGTAATGTCAGACCTTTGCCATGTGTTAGATATTTAGCTTAATTTCCTCATTTTCAGGAGAACTAAGTGAAAAAAGTATGCTGATTGCTAACCTGTACCAAGTTTTTTTTTAAACAAATGTCTAATACTGTAACACTTGAATGATTGATTCCTTGATAATTCACTTTTAAATCCATTATTGTTATTGTTTAGTGGCTAAGTCATGTCTGACTCTGTGATCTCATAAACTGTAGACTGCCAGGCTCCTCTGTCCATGAGTTTTCCCAGGCAAGAATATTGGAGATTTGCCATTTCCTTCTCCAGGGGATCTTCCCCATCCAGGGATCAAACCCATGTCTCCTGCATTGTAGGCAGGTTCTTTACCACTGAGCCACCAGGTAAGTCCTTTAAAGTCATAGTATTACTTTTTATCAACAATTTTGTTGACACAAACTAACTTCACTGTTTAGAGTTAAATAGAATTTATCAGTGGAAATAACATAAATTTGTCACAGTCTATCATCCTAGAATCATCTAGCAATCTTACTCAACGTCAGCAGTGGAAACAAAATCTAAACAATAGATAGCATCTGAAGAACTAGTTCTAAGTGACTCAGAAGAGGCCATAAATAAATTAGATTTGCTCAGAATTTTGTATCTCCCATTACTTACTTACATTAAAACCAAATCAGGTTAGTATTAGCTTTTGAAAAATAATACATATTTTAAAGTAAAGCCAGTCAGTCCTCAGAAATCATGGAGCACTGAATATTTATCTTAATTGGCTCTAAGTACATTCCCTTAGTTATTGGTAGTATCCACAAATGAGAACTTTTTCCATTCTGCATCCTATGCAGAGAAATAATACAGCTGTTAGTCCCTGTCCAGCACACGAGCCACTTCTCAATCTGTAATATCATTCTGTTTCAGGATGATATTCTGAAACAACCTTCTTACTCAAACCATCAGCTAAAGCGCTCTTCATAGCCTGACCACCTGCAGCTCTGCTTGCCTCATAGACACACTGGGGTCAAAGCATAAGCCCAAGGGGTGGGCTTGGACCATCTCAAGACTGACCAGCTGCTCTGCACATATTCAGGGAAATTCCTGAAGGACAATGAGATGTCCCCAGAACTAGCATGTGCCCAGTGAATTCTTGATGACTCGAGTGCCTTGAACAAGAGATTCCCCAGTTGTCTCCATAGAGAAGCCCATCTTCTAGAAATCTATCTTGACCCCATAAATGACCCTCAGGTGGACACTCCTACTTATTAGTTTTGCTAGTCATAAACACACATACAAGTCCTTGAGAAATTATGCTATTTGCCCACAAAGCCAAAACAAATCAAATACTCATCACATCCTCCGTTAATGTATTTGACATAAATTGCATTTAAGCAGAACTAGGGTGTGATCACAGAGCTGTTTGATGGCAGCCATTTGTGCACACTGCTCACTTATGCTCTGGGTTTATTACTGATATTATTCTGTACGAAAAATGAATCTTCCCATGTTGAGAAATTAACTTGGTCTTAATGGAGATAGTCTAAGAGGTCACAAAAATGGTGCAATTAATTCAGCATTTCTGTCTCCAAGTGATGGTGTTACAACAAATTATGAAGTGTAATTATGGTTATAAAACATCAGAGCATTTGGCAAAATCAGTTAATTTTTTCAAGACAAACCATTCAGAATTGGCTTTGGCTTTTGATTGAATTATTCACATCTTCATTTGGTGCTTTGCCATTATGTATACACACGTGAGGAGGCTCTAGGGGCAGGATTTTGGTGGTAGTGCCAAATCCAAGAAGGAAAGGAGAATGGCAATGGATGTAGTTTTGGTTTCTTGAACTCACTTGAAAACTCACTTCTTTGGAGATAACCCTGCTAAAACCCAGTATGTTGCATTTTGGTTTCAGTTTATAATAAGATTTGTATATGTGTGTGTTCAGCAGTAAATAAATCCATCTGCCAGTGCAGGAGACTTGGGTTCAATCCCTGGGTCGGAAAGATCCCCTGGAGAAGGGAATGGCAATCCACTCCAGTATTTTTGCCTGGAGAATTCCATGGAGAGAGGACCCTGGTGGGCTAGAGTCCATAGGGTCACAAAGAGTTGGACACAACTGAGCAGCTGAATATACTTTGAGAATTAGGAATAAAGAAAATGAAATACTCATTTCCCAGGTCAAGGTCCCAGTCCTGAATGGGGACCCTAAGAGGATTTGCCCTGCTCTCCGTGTTTCTGGCTAAAAGCTAACTTGTCTTTAGCCTTTGTTATATTCTGCAGGGTAGAGCTGACTGTGGAAGTCACACGACAGAACTGACCAGATCAGATAAATTGCCTTGGGGAAGAATGACTCAGAACTTACTGTAAGTGTGTCCAATGACTCCTGACTGTGGGGAGCAGAACCATGAAATGTATACTGGGAAGGATTAGATATTCTCTTTTCTCTTTCTTTCTCCCATCTTCCCTTTCTCTCCACTACTTGTCTTTTGTTCCTCTCCCTTCTTCCTCCTTCCCATCTTACCTGTCCAAATGATGGGGATAGTCTGATCAAAGCTATAAAGGAGAAAAGAAGGATTTTTGAAACACAGGCTAGTCAGGCAACAGGTTTGGCTGAGATGAAAGGATGATAGTTGGGAGTGAAAAAGAAATTTGGGCATGTACTCATGCAGATGACATTGAAAAGTGGGATACTTTAGTCCCAAAAGACAATCGTGAGCTTGGTAAATTCTTGAGCATGAAATTGATGTGATAAGCATAGTATTGAGAAGGACATTTCACTAGTGAGTGTAGCTAACTGTGGCAGAACCTAATATTTCTTTATCAAGGGACAGAGCCATCCATCTGGCCCAGTTCTAGGTCATAGAATCCATAAGTATCCTAATTAACTAAAGAATTGATTGTGGTCAGAAGGAGATCACTCTGGAAGACGTGAAGATGCTTCTAATACATACACATGGCCATTTCCTGCTGTCTCCAGACTTAGAGTGCCTCTCCAGAACACCTGGGCCCTCCTTCATGGTTCAGCTGGGATGCCTTCATTTTAAGGAAGTTTTCCCTGACCTGCTCCATTCGGTTACTTTCCTCTGTCATTGTTTGTACACGCTACTCTTTTAACCTGCTCCTGTGGGATCTTGCCCTCTGAAAAGGCCCCATATCACTGCACTCCTGTTGACCCTTGGGAGCAGGGACTGCCTTTAACTCTCCAATCAATAGCCCCAACACCGTGCATCACATAGCAGGTGACTATGGACTGACTGAGCTTCCATAACTCTAGGCAACCAAGTGGGAGTGTAGATGTCATTCCATAACTTCACTGGAAGACACTGGTTTTCAAATGTACTTTCAAATACATCTTGCCCTAAGAAGAGGCCAGAATGTGAAAGGTTAGATTTTACGGGACTGAGTTAGGCTGTTTGCAACTCTGACATTCTGTGATCTAAGTGCAAAGTTCCCTAGAAGGAGGAAGAGACAGGGTCAATGAGGCTATTTGCTAGGATTATCTAGGGGAGTTAGGGGCTGGAAACTAAATACCCTAATCCTCCTTAACTTGCTCACATGGCTCAATCTCATCAAGCATTCTTTGCATCAGAAACTTTAAACAAAACAAAACCAATCCAAAGTAAGGTCTGTTTGTTGGCACAGCAAATAAAGAAGCAAAGACACCAATATGCATACTTCCTAATTTCCTTGGATCTTGTTCAGGATGCATGTGGCTGGTAACAGACAGAATGGTTGATCTCTCAGACTGGGTCACAACAGCTGCAGGACTCTCCACCTTCAGAGACATCAACACATTTTCCTATCAAGTAGGATGCAGGAGGTAGGGATTCCACTTTGGGGCCAGGGTTCATACCTCTCAGAGTGATTTTCTTTCCAGGGTATTATTCTAGAAGCTGGTACTCATTTCTCCTTGGTTGATATATACCTAAGGCCCACCTAGTAGAAGCAGGGGTCTAAATCTCACTGATTCTACTGCTTATCTTCCTTAGTAAGTTTGGTAAAATACCAGAATTAAAATATTCTTGTGTGACTGCTTGATGTCTAGTATAAAGGTGCTGCTTTTGCTTCTTGTTCACAATACTCGATCCACATAAACAAAACAAATCCCTACTCCCATTCTCGTTCTTTACTTACTAAGGCATAATGCTAATCACAAACACTAGTTTAACACACTCCTTTTGTACTTTAGCAGGAAGTCAGAGGGGAGACCTATGTTTAAAATGGTCAGTCCCAGGGACTTCAGGTCTGAATGACTGGGAGAGGGGATTGGCAGATGGCTGGAGGAGTGTGAGCAAACATGTGAATAAAGGACTGTTACAGGAAACATCAAAGAGCCTAGTCGTTTGGGGGGTTGGCTGTATAGAAAGCAAAGCTGGGCAAACAGGTTGAGCTCGTCTTGTGTAGGGTCCTGAATTGGGTGGGTAGTGGGTGAGCCATTGAATGGCACCACTAGTGCTATGATTTACAGAGATTAATTTGATGGTGGTTTGTAGATCTCTTTAATCTGTTATCATCTCCAACAAGAGAATGCTGAGCCTTGTTGGAGAAGTTTTTATGAACTCTACAAATAGCACTGAAAACGTATTTTCTTCCATCACAGCAGGTTGGTAATTTCAGTTCAGTAGTCCTTCTATGTGCCATCAGTCCCCTTCATCTGTTCCCAATAGTGAACTATTACTATCCCTATTGAAAACCATTTTCTTTTGAACCTTGGAAATTTCTTATTTAGTAGATTTGATTAAAGCAATTACTATAAACAATGAAAAAACATTAAAAAAATTATAAGCAAAGGGATGCCTCTGATTTGTATGTGGGAGTGTTCACTTCAGATAGAGATTGAAGATGGGATTGGGAGTAAGGTTAAGCGGTGGAAGAGGCAGAGGAGAGAAGATGGGGTCTAGAGTCATTCATTATCAGCGGAGATGAAGGGGAGAAAATAAATGCGTGAGGTGTTCAGAAGATGAAATTCACAGGACTTGGAATATAGACTGGATATGAAGGTAGGGAGAGCAGGAACCCTCTCCCAGGTTTCTGACTCGAGTGACTGGTGAAGGTCATACTGCTAGGGATCCCAAGGTGAGGGCAGGTGAGGAGGGAGATGACGAATTATTTCTGGAAGCTTTGGAAAGATAGAATTGTCTCCAGACTCTACTTATAGAAACATTTTTTAATCCTCAATTTTGAAGACCATCTGCTACAGTTGCCAAAGTTGTTTTTAACGTGAAATTTGCTGGTTTCATTGAGTTGCCTCTGCTTATGTACCGCTTATGATAGAAGTGTTCCATCGCAATTGTTCTTACCAAAGTGGGCAAGCTTCGATGTTGTTATTATAAAACCTTCTAAACACACCACCTCAACTTTGATAGTCTTCTGGATTGATTTGGTGGGGAAAAAAAGATCTTTCCCTATTTCTGCCACATACTATGTGTATCACCTTCCATGCATAAAATGCACCTTATGTTGGTGTAGATGCTTCATTTCTGACTCTGGTAGAGGCTTGATACTTTAACTCTACCAAATTGCATCCTATATTTATATTATGAAACTAGAGGGAACATAAAGGTCTATGTAATTTTTCTCCCTAAAGCTGGAACATGAAACAATAGCTCCTACTTTCTTGCCTTAGTCAAAGGAGGGCTTCTCCTTGCTAAATTGCCTTGTAAGATCCTGGCATTCAAGAGCTACATTTACTGGAGAGCAGGGTGGCTGTATTTCAAAAGCAGAACTGGGCCTGCTGCTTTTTTTTTCACTGCCTGAATCCTTTTCCTGTGACATCGTGGTAGAGGCTGGCTAGAGGCATGCATGCAGTTAAACTTACAACCTATTCTGTGACTCAGAAAGATCACTGGCTATCTGGGGCAATGAGTCCCAAAGTCTGGGTCTCTGGCTGAAAGTAGAAAATGCCATTTTGTCCTCATGTTTTTTCTCTTCTCCACACCAATTTTGACCAGAAAGCTCTGCATTGGGAGATTCTGGGTACTGATGACTAAAATCAGTACTTGCTTCCCTTTCAAACAGCGTCTTTCTGTGTGTGCTCCACAGTCAGGAAGGACATGTAACTGGGCATCTTGAACCCCTGAATGTATGTGACTGTCTTGGAGAGAGCAGGATGGAAGGGATAATGCCGTCCTCATCAGCATATGGTCAAGCTCGTATTTCTCTAACCATTGTGTGGGTATTCCCACTTTTCCTCTAGCTCTGAAAGTGAAAGTGAAGTTGCTCAGTTGTGTCCGACTCTTTGCCACCCCATGGACTGTAGCCTAACAGGCTCCCCTGTCCATGGGATTTTCCAGGCACTAGTACTGGAGTGGATTGCCATTTCCTTCTCCAAATCTAGCCTTATGCTCTCCTCTGCCCAAGGGATTAGATTTCTTGTGCTTGAACAATGCAGTTTTCCATTACTGAGTCTGTTATCTCCTCTTTCCCACTGTCTGCTAAAGTTTGGGCCTCATCTCCAGTTAGATTGGCACCTGAGTTCTGGACTCTGCCTTGGGCTCAGATCATACCACTTACTCCTATGAACTGATCTGAGTTTCAGTGATTATCTCTGGGTCCATGTACCAAACCCTCTGCTTGAAGCAGGATGAATGACCCTCAGCTTTGCTCTTGTGATTAGAAAGTGAGCCTTCCCCCACCTCACACCCCTGGGGATCTTCCTTTGGTTTGTTCTTATGATAGGTAAGCCTGACTTGTGACTTCTAAAGAGTCACCCTCAGTCTGCTTCATACTGTAACGTGGAAGGAGACATTCTGGTCCTAAGGAAAAAGAGATGTTGTATTGATTTTCTTGATTTTAAATGACAACGTTAAGAGACTTAGAACTGGGATAAGAAAGAGCTTCTTGCCTACAGGTATTCACTCATTCAGTGTCTACCAAACATGGGCTTTTTGTCAGCTATTATTTCTGTTGTTAGGATGATAAGGGTGACCCCAGGATCTCCCAAGGGAATAGGAAAGACTTTCAATGCAGCCTGGTTGATTCTCTGATAGGACAGAGGCCCGTAGGAACAGTGGGACCTCACCCAGTCTTGGAGTTAGAGGGCACTGCTGATGGCAAAAACTGGCTTATGAAGAGCCGAGTAAGATCTAGAAGGGGAGGAGAGGAGAAAAGAGATGTCAGGTAGAGGAGATGGCATGAGCCAAGCACTGGAGGTGAGTTTGGGACCAGCATGGATGACTGGGGGAAGTCTGAGGTCTTGGGCCCTGGACAACTTTAAGAAAAGGCTATGTCTAAACCACCGGGCTGTGTGCATAGAACATGTGATGCCAGAGGCAGGGTGAGCCTCCTGTAATTTCACAAGGTCACTCCAGACTCAAGGTTATGCTGAACATTTCCCCCCTGACACATAAACTTTCAAATTACTTGGGATTCTCAGAAAGTTAGATGACAAGTTCAAGCACATCAGTCACTTGGTAGTAGCTTCAGCATCCCATGGATGGAGGAACTGGTAGGCTACAGTCCATGGGGTTGCAAAGAGTTGGACACAACTGAGCAACTTCACTTTCACTTTCAGCATCTTTGGTGTATACTGAATTTCCCTCAATGAAAGTAGAACTCTGCCTGCTTTCAGTTACTACTCTCCCAGAAGGAGTGAGGGTGGGGTGCTGGAAATAAATGCTCTGGTTGTATCCTTCATTTATACAGAGCCATGAAACACATTATATTCCCTGCTGGCCATTTCTTCATAAAAAGACACCTTTCCTCCTTCTGTGGTGTGTACTGGAGCCCATTAACTGGAGCAAGCTTTTCATAGCAAGCTTAAAATTTCTTCTTCTCTGACCCTCTTCTCCACCTCTCTTGGCTTCTGAAAGCAAGGACAGGTCACTTGCTTTTGTTGTGAACATGATGAAATGTTCTGACCAATACACATATGTGTGTACACAAAAGCATGAAAGCCCATTTTTCATTGGAAGTGTTTTGTTTTCCTTGTGTTTTTAACTTTAAATGGAGCTCACGCTCCTGCCTTGGGCTAGTCTTCCAGGCTGCTTTATTTCTCTGTGTCCATGCTTTCAAGGCGCAGAATAATAGCTGTTGTTTCAGAAGCACATGGCAAAAGGACCACGATGCCAAAGGTCTGCATTATATCCATAACGGTAGATTTGGATGGCAAAGCAGAGGTTGGGGGAAGGTGAGAACGAGCGTCTTCCATTGGCAAGCCTGAGTCCTTCTAGCAACATGGGCACAATGGATGCCATTCTGAGCACAGAACAGGCTCTGTTGTTGGAGATGCTGACACACTCATTTATGTCCCACACAATGGGCCCCACGCAGCAACCTTGCCCAATACAGTGGCACCTGCTTCTCCAGGTGATTGTTATGGAACCAAAAGAACTTTGCTCTTGTGTATCCACTGAGGCTTGTGTGTTAGCATTTCTTTCTTTAAAAAAAAATTAAAATTTGTTTTCCCACTCTTTTCTTTGTTCTTCTCTCCAAAGTGAATGGACTAAAGTGAAGCTCAGCTTTGGTTACAGAATCAGGATATCCAGTGGACAACTTGAAATGGTTGGTATAAAAAGAAGAGAGCGGATGAAAGTAAAAAATTAAAGAAGCTCTTGGTTGCTGCATTTCTTTCATCCTATTATCATTGAGGAAGGGGAAAATGGCCATCTCAGGCTTGGACTCCATGAAGAGTGATGACCGGTAGGGGCTTAGGCTTCCTGGGTCAAAACTAATAAATTGTTTATGGCTTAGGACAGGACCCAGCCAGAAGAGTTCTCCTCTACTAATTGAGGACCCAAGCCCACAGACTTTCACTCTCTCCTCCTGGAGATATTCCATTGCTGTGGAGACAAGTTCAAATCCATGTCAGCATCAGTATTTATGGAAAGTCCAATGCCTTCAGGCTTACTTAAACTTGTTATTTCAAAATATAATGGTTTATTTTAAATTCTATACTTATAACATGTTTTCTTTTAGCTTGTGTTCAGTTAGGCAGCAGTACAATGCCCTCCCCCGACCCCCGTGCTTTGAAATGAGTTTTTTTCTGGAAGTTAACTCATTTAGGGGCTTCTGGAGTCAGAGTATCTGGGTTTGAATACCAGCTCCAACTCCGAAATAGCCATGTACAAGCTAGTTATCAGAGTAGAGTCTTACTTTTCCTGCTAAATGGGGATAATCATAGTGTACCCTTGGACAGCAAGGAGATCAACCAGTCAATCCAAAAGGAAATCAATCCTGAATATTCACTGGAAGGACTGATGCTGAAGATGAAGCTCTAATACTCTGGCCACCTAATGCAAAGAACTGACTCATTGGAAAAGACCCTAATGCTGGGAAAGATTCAAGGCAGGAAGAGAAGGGGATGACAGAGGATGAGATGGTTGGGTGGCATCACCAACTCAATGGACAGGATTTGAGCAAACTCCGCAAGATAGTGAAGGACAGGGAAGGCAGGCACGTCCATGGGGTTTCCAAGAGTCAGACAATACCTAGAGACTGAAAAACAACAATAGTGTCTACTCAGGGGATAGTTGTGAGGTCAAATATGAAACACTTTAAAAGTACCTGGACCAAGAGGGAAGTGGATGGGAGAGGGTAGGAGAGAGAGTTTGGGATTGCAAACTGGTAAATAGAGAATGGAAAAACAACAAGGACCTACTGTACAGCACAGGAAAACATTATTCAATATCTTGTGATAAACCATAAAGGAAAAGAATATGAAAAAGAATATGTATATGTCTATAACTGAATCACTTTGCTGTATAACAGTAATTAACACAACATTGCAATTCAACTCTACTTCAATAAAAATAAATTTAAAAGTATCTGGCACCTAGTAAACCTCAATACTTCAACAGCTGTTAATGAGATCAGTTCAGTTCAGTTCAGTCACTCAGTCATGTCTGACTCTTTGTGACCCCACGGACTGCAGCACACCAGGCTTTTTTGTCCATCACCAACTCCCGGAGCTTACTCAAACTCATGTCCATCGAGTTGGTGATGCCACCCAACCATCTCATCCTCTGTCATCTCCTTCTCCTCCCGCCTTCAATCTTTCCCAGCATCAGGGTCTTTTCCAATGAGTCAGTTCTTTGCATCAGGTGGCCAAAGTATTGGAGTTTCAGCTTCAGCATCAGTCCTTCCAATGAATATTCAAGACTGATTTCCTTTAGGATTGACTGGTTTGATCGCCTTGCAGTTTAAGGGACTCTCAAGAATCTTTTCCAACTCCACAGTTCAAAAGCATCAATTCTTCTGCGCTCAGTTTTCTTTATAGTCCAACTCTCACATCCATACATGACTATTGGAAAAACCATAGCTTTGACTAGACGGACCTTTGTTGGCAAAGTAATGTCTTTGTTTTTTAGCATGCTGTCTAGGTTGGTCACAGCTTTTCTTCTTATTGTGATTGATGGTTTTCCTTCATTCAAAACACTGTTCAGCTACTTGTTCTTGTAGGCTTTCCTGTAACCAGGGAGGCTGGCTGTTTCCTTTCATGTCCTTGCTCTGCATCTCATATAGACTATACTAGTCCATCAGTACCTAAAATACTTATTCCATGACCAATTTTTTCCAAACGGAACAGGATTTCTCAGAAGAGGATTTCTCTTACCAATGAGGTGCCTTTCTCACTCCTGGTCAATACATTATTTTAATAACACAGCTTATGCTTGCATGTTAAGCATTTCACTCCAGTCTATAATCAGACAGATTTGGCAGAGAAGTAAAAAAAAAGTTAAACCAAATACCTAGCATCATAATGACTTACAAACATTCTTATTATGATAATTTTTTTGCAAATTATTTCTTTTGTTAAATCAGTTCGAACATGGGGATTCTGGTTAAAGAAAGAACTCCTGCCCATTCTCCTCCTAAGTGGAATGTATAGTATTAACCTAGAAGAAGTGGATATGAATGTGTATTTATAAGACATATGAAAAGCTAGATATTAATTTTAATGAAACATCAAAGCAAAACATGAATTATAGCAAACACTATATGTAAGCAACTGACAAATACACTTAAATGGAGGGGCAGACAGGTAGGTGAGTGTGTGGATGAGACTGGATTTGTGGAGCTCTGTCAAAAATGGAAAAGAGGCCATTTGAAGGACAAGAGAAGTGAAAATGTACAGAGAGAGAAGGTTATAAGAAAATTCACTGGACTGAAGGCTAGAGATGTGCCAGTTCTTCCTTGTACTTGACTTAGGCTATGAGTATAGGTGATGTCACCAAAGTTAATCACCTGGAAATTTCTCGCTGTGATCCCTTCTTACCTCTATTATGAAAACAGAATGAAAAAGATTGGAATAGGTCTAAATGAAAGGTTTCAGCCACTTATAGGACCATCCGACTAAAACAGCACGGTGGCAGAGATGCAAATAGACTTACCATTCCATGTAGCAGTTATACCTTTGACAAACTATTTATCCCTTTGGGCTTCCCATCTATCAGTTGGGAATAACAGTGAAAGTGAAAGTGAAGTTGCTCTGTCATGTCCAACTCTTTGCGGCCACATGGACTATAGCCTACCAGGTTCCTCCGTCCATGGGATTTTCCAGGCAAGAATACTGGAGTGTGTTGCCATTTCCTTCTCCAGGAGATCTTCCCAACCCTGAGATTGAACCTGAGTCTCCTGCATTGTAGGCAGACACTTTACCGTCTGAGCCACCGGGGAATAATAGTAGCAACTATCTTTTAGGATTGTTGAGAGGATGGCTGCAGAGTTCACAGCTCAGTGTCTAACATGTAGGAAGGGCTCAACAAGCATCCATCATCATCATCTTCTTTCTACTCCTTATCATCATCATTATTGTCAAACATAGTAACTGAACTGATTGTAACCATCTCCATGACATCATGTCCTATATACCATTTAGGGGGTTCCATCTAGACCCTGTTGACCCTCTCACCTGGCACTGTGTCATTCCCAACACCCTGTTGGTGGTAAACTTTTCTACCTCAAACCTTTCAAAATACTTCTCCTTTTTAAATTCAATAAATTAGACTCATATTTTAAACTAAAACATTGTCAGATAAATTCTGAAAAAAACTTGAGGCAACGAGTGCAGTCAGAAATGGACCTATGTGTCAGCTCTAGCCAACCGAACCATCCCTTATCCAAGAAAGGTTGATTAGTTGATGAGATATACATCGTCTCAGCCTCCAAATCGTAGAGGCCATCAAAGGTATCCTGATGTTAAAGATATCACTATTTTAATGATCTCTGCTGAAGAGTATTAAAAAAAAAAAGCTGTGCTTTCAGACCTTAAGACTTATTGCTTGTATTTTCACAGCTTTCTTAAAGTAAAAAGGGGTGTTGTGGAAAATGATAAAATTTATCATTTATAGCGAAATATTAATGTAGCAGCAGGAGATTCGATGAGGCCATCTATCTATGAGCATTCAAACTTCAAAGGAAGCATAAACACGAAATTAATGGTTTGTCTAGTGTAAGAGACAAATAAATGCAAATGTGGGCTCATTAATATCAAGTGGATGACTTCTTGGTTTATGGGGTTTGGATTGATTTTGTCAAAGGCCAATAGATTTATTTTAAAAAGTCTTTGAAATTTAGCATCCATACACCCATTATTGAGAGAAATAAAACTCCCAGCACTCCCAGACGGCCTCTCTTCCTCCTCCTGCTCCCCCCTTCTTAGATGTTGCTTTACTGAGATAAAGTTCTTACATTAGGACTTACTTTCACACTGAAATATGTCCCTTGTAGGAACTGCTATAAACGTCAGCATTTTCCGCAGCATTAGTTTATGGGCAGAGTGAATTTTAATGGCATCATAATCTCGTGGCAATCAATTGCGGTGCTTAGAAAAAAAAAAGCTCTGGGGGTGTCCATTAAATGGGCTTTGCATCACTTTTAATGCTCCAAAATCTTGAAGTCTCTCGTTGCCGTTCCTGTCTATAGGCTTTGTCTATAGGTAAACTAGTTTTTCCTCATTCTTCCTTGTTTCAGGATGAAATAGAGTTAAACATTGTCATTTACTGAGTTAATTCTCTAATAAGGAGGGAAAATAAAATCACTTATTCTCTTTCACTTGAGCAAGGTCATGATTCTGTTGATTCTGATTCAAAATAGGGAATCAAAGCAGGAGTTTTGATGGGCTTTTCTCTCTCTCTCCAGATTGTCAAATGCCTCCGCCATGGTCAAAAATCTAGGTTTTGTGGTTGTCAACTTATTTTGAGTGGAGTGGTACAGATAGTGTAAAGGGAACTCCTACACAGTGGCTCCTAGTCTTTCTGAGTTTATGCTATCTGTTCCATATCTACCTCCAACTCCAATGTGATTTCTGTATCTATTTCTACATATAACACACCTAAATATTGAGCATAGATAACATTTGGGTTATCACAATTATTTCAAGTGAGTTTTCCATTTCCTTTCTCTGCCCCACCTCTTTTTTTTTTTTTTTGCTTAGTTTTTCACCTTTAAGAGATGACGTGGATTTTTTTTCTTGTTAACCATATTCTGAATCATTTTGTGACACTTACTTTCTTCAATCTCTCTGACCCCTCTTGAGGATTTATGTGCACAATAAGGTAATTTGGGAAAAGAATGTGTTTTGGATTTGGTTCTGTAGTCAACTCTCCACAAAACTTAAAAGTGAGGTAAATGGTATTACCCTCAAGTTAAACTATACAGTCGATACATGATGAACAAGGATAAAGATATGCAAAGTAACCATAAAGAGAAATGGGCTCTAAATGTGATCTGACTCAGTGCATTCACCAATTAATGATGAACAGATGTGTCAACCAGTGCTCAGGTACAGGCGTGGAGAGAAAGAAAACCAGAGAAACGAATGTCACCATCCCTGTTGCAGCCCCATCCATGGGAGAAGAAATGATACAAGAAAGGATGGAAGGGACAATTCCTACAGTCAAATGGCTGCATCAGGATGCAAGCTAGGGCTATTTGTGAAAGTCACATTTTAGAATATCTTGCCATCCCCAAACCCCCTTCTCTGACAATCAGTCTCACCCACCTGCAAGCATGGGCTTGGTCAGAGTTGATTGACCCAGCGTGGAGCCTCTGACCCAAGTTCAGCTATTTGGGATTTGGTGCCACAGATTTGGATGAGGATTCTAGATAGCCTCAACTGGCCTCTTGAATTGAGGACATAAAATTCAGTAGCCCTGAGGGGGTCATGTTTGGTCACTGCTTGCTCAAGCAGTAAAAACAAGTCAGCAGAAGGAAGGATGAGAAAAGGATATGGAATAAGAAACAGAGACACTGGAGGAGAGAGAGATGTGATGGGCAGGGCTTGAGATCTGAAGCTTTCCGGCTGTTAGCCCTAATGAAGCTAGGCTGTGCTATCTGCCTTAGGGATAACCTGATTCCTTATAGCAAGTTCCCCTGGCTTGAGGGGAGAACGTGGAAATTACAGGATGACCTCTCACTCATGACCTCACTTTTGGGCTATTGCCACACTGCAGTGTAAGAGTAACCAGTTAAGTAATATAAAGATAAGAGCATATGATTTTAATTAAATAAGAAATGTTGGTTGAAGATGTTGCTAACAATGGAAGTATAAGGGAACAAGAAAATGGCTGAGCCAACCCTTCTTCTGTTCCCTCAAATGAGTGCTTCATCAGTTACCATATGAGGTAAACAGAATGAAAATCTAATCAAGTATGAAAGGAAGAGAAGCAAAGACAAGTTCCAAATTCTAAAGACCGTTAGAAATATGATTTGCATCCATGATCATTATCAAAAACCTCTACTCATGTTATACACTGACCTTGAGGTATTAACCACAACTAAAAATCAGCAAAACGTAAAAGCAGATATTTGGAGCAGTAGGACAAGCCTCTATAATCTTTTCCAAAAGTAGTGGTTTTTCTAAAGTGGTTTTCAACAATGTTTAAAGTTTGCAGTATTTGATTTGCTCCTTAACCATCTTAAATGAAAGTTAATAATAAAAAGTGATGAGGGACATCCCCGTTTCCCCCCAGCTCCGGGCAGTGGGGGCGAGGCCTCTCGGGGGCCTCAGTACCCTGTCCCTCCGTCCCACCCCTTCCGCCACCAGCCCGGCCTGGCAACCTGGGATTTGCCGGGATTGGGCCGGGAGGGTAGCGGTGGGCAGCGGGGGGCAGCGGGGGGCAGCGGAGAGGGAGGGAGGTGAACGTTAACGTGCAGCGGGCAGATTCAGCCGCTTCCCCCCCCGCCGCGAACGACCCGGCCTCAGTTTCTCAAGCCTCCCTTCCCATCCCGTTTCGTTGTCATTCTCTAGAAACGCTCGCCTTAACCACGAGGGCTCGTGGTGGCGGCCGAACTGGCCGCTCCCGAGGAGCCGACTGTTTGGGGAGGTGGGAGGCCGTCGGTTCCTGCTGGACTTCTCTTGAAGCTGCGTAGTAAGTAAAACCACGATTTGCCTTCCCTGTTCGACGGCGGATGCTTCTGGAAGCCGACGGAGGTGTGTGTGTGTGTTGGGGGGCGGGCTGTGCGCTCCCCCGGACACCTCTATTGGGCTCCGACTCTATCGCAGGTGGGGTCATCCTCAACGTTGCCTGGGGTCGGAATCAGTGATTAGGACTTACAGATGGATTACAGACCGCAGGGGAATGGAGGGCCCCTCAGAGGTGGGGCCTCGGCACCTCCCAGTTCCATTGTTACAATTTATTACAAGTCCCCGTCCTGCCTTTGCGTTTCTAATTAGTGCATGACCTTGCACAGGTCACTTGGCCTCCCCCTGCTGAATTTCCTGCAAGACGGAGCCTTCAAGAATGCCTGCCCTCTAGGCAGTTGGGAGGGTCCGAAAGCCGGCCCCAGGGTCCCCGGCAGAGCGAACAATAAGTTGTAGCTATTGGTATTACAATCATTATTGTGACACTGGGCTAGACTTCCTGCGCTGCCCCTCTAGGGGCCAGCTTCTGCGGGCAGCCTCCCGCTGTGACATCCGGGGAAGCCTCCACATCCTCTGTGGCTTCTGGCTACTTCGGGGTAGGAGTGGGGTTGGCCAGGCCCATGGACGGACTGGGACCTCACAGTTCTCACCAGTGGCTTCCGATTTTGTGGTTCTCCACAGGGCAGGGACATTTGGCAATGTCTGGGGATGTTTTTAGTTATGCCTAAATGGTTTGCGTGCGTGCGTGTGTGTGTGTGTGTGTGTGTGCGCGCGCGTGTGTGTGTGTGCGTGTGTGCGCGCGCGCGCGTGTGTGTGTGTGTGCGTGCGTGCGTGCGTGTGTGTGTGTGTGTGTGCGTGCGTGTGTGCGCGCGCGCACTACTGGCACCTGGTAAGTGGATGTTGCTGAGCACAGGGGTGCACAGATAGGACAGGCTCTCTCCACTATAAGAATTATCTGGTCCAAATATCAATAGGGCTCAAGGCCAGGGATCAATCCCCCACCCCAGGGTCTAATGCCTGATGTTCTGAGGTGGAGCTGATGTAATAGTAATAGAAATAAAGTGCACAAGAAATGTAAAAAAAAAAAAAAGTGATGAGAAGCTTCTGAAATTTCTTCCTTAGGAGTGAATATGTGTGCTCAGTGTTCTGCTGCTGCTGCTGCTGCTAAGTTGCTTTAGTCGTGTCCAACTCTTAGCGACACCATGGACTGCAGCCCACCACCTCCTCCATCCATGGGATTTTCCAGGCAAGAGTACTGGAGTGGGTTGCCAGTGCCTTCTCCCGCTTAGTGTTCTAGCTGGGGAAAATGGGAAGATCTGACTGTTTCTGCCTGGTTTCAAACGGGGGACCTTTTATGTGTAGGCAAACGTGATAACAACTACCTACAATCTTTCCCCCAAATGGTGGTTTTTCTAAAGTGGTTTTCAACAATATTTAAGGTTTGGAATATTTTATTTGTTTCTTAATCATTTTAAATTAAATGATAATAAAAAAATGAGAAGCATCTGAAATTTCTTCCTTAAGAGTGAATACAAAAAGCCGAATTATTGGGAAAACACTTCATTCTTCCTGCTTGGTAAAATATAGGTAAAACAATATAGTGACAAACTAAAACATTCCTTTCCTTGGTAGCAAATGTTATTGAAGACATGGAAAAATCTTGCTGAAGATTTGACTAAACAAGTATTGAAAAAATCAGGCCATGTTGGATTTTCCTATGTAGTTGGATCAAAATGTGCATTTTTCACATATGACTCAGCTAATGGCATTTGTGGCAGGAGACTGGTACACGGATATTCATAGTGTTTATCAAAATAGCCCCAAACTGTAAATAACACCAAAGAATTAATAAATTATGTTTTCATACCTGAAAACAGGGTTTGATCCCTGAATTGGGAAGATTCCCTGGAGAAGGAAATGGCAACCTATTCCAGTATTCTTGCTGATAAAATCCCTTGGACAGAGGAGCCTGGAGGCTACCGGGGTCGCAAAGGGTCAGACACAACTGAACGACTAACACTTCCACTTCAAAAAACAGGAACTGTAAGGAGTTCTACTTTCCCTGACCTCTCAGAAATTGTCCCGCTGGAGAAACCTCCAATAAAGAGTGAGAAGAACTTCCTTACTGTGTTCAGTGTTAAGACTCTGTGCTCCCAATATAGGAGGCACAGTTTCAATCCTTGGTTGAGGAACTAAAATGGAGCATGGTATATATCACAGCCCCCACAAAAAATGAATGAGAGAGCCTATTTTCCCACAGCCTTGATGAAGTAATTCCGATTTTTTTTTCTTTTTCTCTGTGCCAGTCTGATTAGTGAGAAGGTAGCTTGATGTTGCCTTTCTTTGCGTTCCTTTGAGTGAGATAGATTTCATATGTTTAATATCTCTTTTGCAGTGAGACATCATTGGCCCAACTTCTGGGCTTACTTTGCTTTGGGACTGTTTTATCTTTTAATTTTTCTAGAACATCTTTGTGTATTTGGGAAATTAGCTCTTTGAAGTAAGAATTGTAAGTATTTCTTCTAGAGTGTCAGGGTCTTTTTGCTTATAAAAAGCTGTTTTATTTCATGTAACAAGTGACTAAACTTTTTAAATGGCTTCTGGATTTTGAGTCATAGTTAGAAGAGATCTTCCCCACTCCATATTTATAAAGGAATTTATAAATGATTATATTACATTTATAAATCATTATAGTCATTAGCTAGAGTTTGTATGGTCTCATTTTTCAGATTCAAGTCTTTGATCCATTTAAATTTATTGTAGTGAGACCCTCTCCTTCTAGAAGGGAATGTTTTCTGGAAATTTCCAAGATCCATGAGCTCTTCTGCCCCCTCCATACTTCTGTTCTTCTTTGTGGCTCCTCTGCGACTTCCAACAGAGAGGTTCATCATTCAGCTCTGCCTCTGATACCCCTCACACGCAATTGAGGGCTTCCCAGGTGGCGCTAATGCTAAAGAACCCACCTGCCAATGCAAGAGACACAAGAGACATGGGTTCTATTCCTGAGTGGGGAAGATCCCCTGGAGTAGGAAATGGAAACCCACTTCAGAATCCTTGCCTGTAAAATTCCACAGACAGAGGAGGGCTACAGTTCATGGGGTCATAAAGAGTTGGACACAACTGAGCACCACACCACATACAATTGGAATTGTCAGATTTCTTCTGTCTCTTAGTTTTTCTAAAAATGTGTTTTATGAGTTTTTTCTTCCCCATTTTCCTTATCGCTCCTTTTGGTCTCTAGGGGAAGATTTCAGAGCTAAACCATTGCCACATTTAAATCATAAACAAAACTGCTATGAAAGTGGTTTTAATGATTGTACTCATACAAAAAAATAAAGGAGAAGATGATAGAGATAGATAAATAGATAGATAGATAGACAGATGAATAGATTTTGCAATATGCCCACTGGGGATAACACAGTGAACAAAAAAAAGGTTGCCCCTCATTCTTAAGGGTAGAGACAGATGATATTCAACTGAATACATAATTTAATAGTACACATATAATTCAAACTCTCTGTTACTGGCCTTATAAACCATATCTCATATTTTGTACAGGCTACTCTCTGTCACTGTGATCTTATCTTATAGAAATGTGTGCATGTATATATGAAGTTAAAAGTATGCCCATTGCCACATTGCTAATAATAGCAAGCATTTGGAAACCCTCTAAATATCCATCTACTGGAGACTGGTTAGCTAAATTATGGCACATCCAAATAATGGAATAATCTGCAATTATTTAAAAAAATGGGGCAAATATATATGTAACCATGTGGAATGACCTTTGAAACATATTGCTGATCAAAGGAAAAACGTCCAGAAAACATATGATGATTGCATTATGTAATTTTTTTGTTCCCAAACAAAATTATATAACACATATACATATTTATGCTTAGTGTTGTATATAAAATAAATATATGCAGTATATATATGCTTACACATATAGCATATATACAACATATATAGCACAATTTCATTTGTGTGTTAAAATGTATGTAAAATTCTCTATTTCCACAGAGATTAGACAGAGGTTTAGAAAGATATGAAACAGATGATAAAAAGAGATTATCTGTGGGAAATGAGTGGGGTTGGGCTGGGGCAAGGGAAGGACTGTTAAAAGGCAGTAGTCAGCACTGGGCCTGTTTAATTTAATCTCCTGTGCATTTCTCCTCCTGTCCTCTTCTTTGCCTTACATCTGACAGTGCTTGAGGACAGCAGGTTGTGTTTGTCATTGGTGTTCAGCTCGGTACTAGCAGGAGGATAAAGGGCAGGAGGAAGGGAAAAGCCGCAATCAGCATTTCCCCCTCCTCTCTCCTTACCAGGTGATTTCTCTGGTGGCAGCTGTGTCTCCTTTATGGGTCCAGCTCCCACTTCCCAGATGCCATGGCTTCAGCTTCAGTGGAGTGGCCCTGGTTCCTGGGTTCTGGCAGTATACCTCTTTTGATCCTATAGCCTAAGTGTGGCATTGGCTTGCTGGGGTTGTTAATCTTTAAGTTGTCTCAGTCTTTAAGTTTGACATCTCAACTTTCATCATTGGTACAGCCAATTTTATGTATTGAATACCTTCATTTTCCCCCCATTTTCCTGCTTCTGTTTGATATAGGAATGTTTACTTTTAAAAATGTTTGTACTTCAATTTTTGCTTTCTTTCTTGTGATTGGATTAATTGGATCAATCATAATCCTTGATCATAAAGTTTCATCATTGTTTTATGCATGACTCTTCATTCATTCGTTCATAATAATGAACTGAACACAATGAACTGAACATAAATCTAGAATTCAACTGATAATTTGTAAGGCCATTCTGTAAACAACAGTTTACATCTGTTAAACCCAAACTTCTAATCTTTCCCTCACTCTCACTTCCTGAAGCCAGCTGAGAAACATTTCATCAGTCAGTCAGTTTAGTCACTCAGTCGTGTTCGACTTTTTGCGACCCCCATGGACTGCAGCATGCCAGGCTTTCCTGTCAATCTCCAACTCCCGGAACTTGCTCAAACTCAGGTCCAGGGAGTTGGTGATGCCATCCAACCATCTCATCCTCTGTCGTCCCCTTCTCCTCCTGCCTTCTATCTTTCCCAGCATCAGGTTCTTTTCCAAAGAGTCAGTTCTTCTCATCATGTGACCAAAGTGTTGGAGCTTCAGCTTCAGCATCAGTCCTTCCAATGAATACTCAGGACTGATTTCCTTTAGGATAGACTGGTTTGATCTGCTTGCAATCCAAGGGACTCTCAAGAGTCTTCTCCAACACCACAGTTCAAAAAATATCAGTTCTTCAGCGCTCAGACTTCTTTATGGTCCAACTCTCACACCTGTACCTGATGACTGGAAAAACCATAATTTTGATTATATGGACCTTTGCTGGCAAAGTAATGTCTCTGCTTTATAATAAACTGTAGGTTTGTCATCACTTTTCTTCCAGGCTACGTGTTAGCATACATATACTGCATATATTTATATACAACACTATTTACAACTGACCTTTAATTTCATGGCTGCAGTCACCATCTTCAGTGATTTTGGAGCCCAAGAAAATAAAGTCTGTCACTGTTTCCATTGTTTCCCCATCTAGTTGCCATGAAGTAATAGGACTGGAGGTCACGATCTTACCAATCAAGAAATAATTTGATAAAAATTAAAATAAGTTCTGAAGAGATAAGAAATAGAGGTGTGGTCAGGATTGTGTGTAGTAGACAACTGATGGCTCCCTGTAGGAGATGATATTTGAGCTCCAGATTTTGAAGAGGTATTGTTTTTTAGATACCATAATTTCATAGTGGGTAGAACATATAAATTTTGGTAAGAATAATACTCCATTCTCAGGGAAAGCTTAAAGTTACTTTGGTTTTCTCTTAACATTATAAGGATAAGAGGGATATGTCACTAAATATCTTCCATTTTGCTCATATAAAGCCAGCACTGACTGAGTGATTCTTCCTGAACAACTTCGCCTAGAATTCTGCCGTCTATCTTAGAGTTAGCTGGTATTTCCAATCAAGGTATATTTCTGCCCTTCCTATAGGCACAACTCATTTCCTGGTGAGCTCCTCTTGCAGTCAGCTTCATTTCCATTCACTTTTCCCTCCACACCGTGGAATTTATTTATAAAATTATGATTCTAAACTTCTCTTTTGTTCACCAAGGTATAAAGTGGAGAAGTCAGATGGATGAAAAAAAAAAAAAGATGAAAAGATCATAGAGAACTTGAGAGATTGAAGAACTGATGAAATGTTTGCTTAATTTGCTCTTTGCTCATTAATATAAATTTTTCTTTGTTTGTGTACCTATATGCCTCTTACTTATCAGCTTTTGAGGTACTACACAACTGAATTTTCACAGTTACAAAAATTATAGTGGGACCAAATTCAGAAGACTTGCTGGGCCAAAAATTCACAAGATAATTAAGGATTTCATTTGGTCTAAGACATACATTTTTCATACTTTAACATCTCTGAAATCAGGATGGTATTTTAGTTTAGAAGGAAGTAGTGTTCTTCCAGAGAGAATCTGCTCATCACCTGGGGGCACTATCATCCTGTAATCGCTTTAAACTCTCTGCTTGAAGATTTTGCACATATACTGAGAATTTAGACTACAAACTTGCTTGAATACCAGTTTATGGTTCAAATTTCCAGAAAAAAAATTTTCTTAACCCAGTGCCAAGATTAAAGAAGGTAAATATATTTCTTGTTTAGTCCTGCCTTGAGGGCATGGGCCATTTATATCTCAGCTTTATACCTCATCTTAGGCATTTTATTTCTTTCTTAATGGTAGATAAAATGATGGAGTATGTTGGAAATCATGAAGCTCACAGAAGATGCAGACATGAATGTGGGAATTTCCATAAGAATTAACCAAATAATTATTTCTCATGAAGGATGATTTTAATGATTCAAAGAGTGACAATGCAAAGAAATAGAGGGAAACAGTAGAATGGGAAAAACTAGAGATCTCTTCAAGAAAATCAGAGATGCCAAGGGAACATTTCATGCAGAGATGGGCACAATAGAGGACAGAAATGACATGGACCTAACAGAAGCAGAAGATATTAAGAAGAGGTGGCAAGAAAACACAGAAGAACTATCCAAAAAAATCTTCATGACCCAGATAACTACGATGGTGTGATCCTCACCTAGAGCCAAATGTCCTGAAATGAGAAGTCAAGTGGGCCTTAGGAAGCATCACTATGAATAAAGCTAGTGGAGGTGATGAAATTCCAGTTGAGATATTTCAAATCCTAAAAGATGATGCTGTGAAAGTGCTGCACTCAATATGCCAGCACATTTGGATAACTCAGCAGTGGCCACAGAACTGGAAAAGGTCAGTTTTCATTCCAATCCTAAAGAAAGGCAATGCCAAAGAATGTTCAAACTACTGCACAATTGCACTCTTCTCACATGTTAGCAAAGTCAAGCTCAAAATTCTCCAAGCAAGGCTTCAACAGTATGTGAACCAAGAACTTCCAGATATTCAAGCTGGATTTAGGAAAGGCAGAGGAACTAGAGAGCAAATTGCCAACATCTGTTGGATCATAGAAAAAGCAAGAGAGTTCCAGAAAAACATTTACTTCTTTATTGACTATGCCAAAGCCTTTGACTGTGTGGATCACAACAAACTGTGGAGAATTCTTTAAGAGATGGAAATACCAGACCACCTTACCTGCCTCCTGAGAAATCTGTATGCAGATCAAGAAGCAACAGTTAGAACTAGACATGGAACAACAGACTGGTTCCAAATTGGGAAAGGAGTATGTCAAGGCTGTATATTGTCACCCTGTTTATTCAACTTATATGCAGAGTACACCATGCAAAATGCTAGGCTGGATGAAGGACAAGCTGGAATCAAGATTGCCAATAGAAATATCAATAACGTCAGATATGCAGATGACACCACCCTTATGGCAGAAAGTGAAGAGGAACTAAAAAGCCTCTTGAGGAAAGTGAAAGAGGAGAGTGAAAAAGCTGGCTTAAAACTCAGCATTCAGAAAACCAAGATCATAGCATATGGTCCCATCACTGCATGGCAAATAGATGGGGAAATAATGGAAACAGTGTCAGACTTTATTTTTTTGGTTTCCAAAATCCCCACAGATGGTGACTGCAGTCATGAAATTAAAAGACGCTTGCTCCTTGGAAGAAAAGCTATGACCAACCTAGACAGCATATTAAAAAGCAGAGACATTACTTTGCAGACAAAGGTCCATCTAATCAAAGCTATGGTTTTTCCAGTAGTGATGTATGGATGTGCAAGTTGGACTATAAAGAAAGCTGAGCACCAAAGAATTGATGCTTTTGAACTGTGGTGTTGGAGAAGACTCTTAAGAGTCCCTGGGATGCAAGGAGATAAAACCAGTCAATCCTAAAGGAAATCAGTCCTGAATATTCATTGGAAGGACTGATGCTAAAGCTGAAACTCCAATACTTTGGCCACCTGATGCAAAGAACTGACTCATGGAAAAGATCTTGAAGCTGGGAAAGATAGAAGGCAGGAGGAGAAGGGGACAACAAAGGATGAGATGGTTGGATGGCATCACCAACTCAATGGACATGAGTTTGAGCAGGTTTTGGAAGCTGGTGATGGACAGAGAAGCCTGGCATGGTGATGGACAGAGAAGCCGGGTGTGTTGCAGTCCATGGGGTCACAAAGGGTCGCACATGACTGAGCAAGTGAACTGAACTGAGTGACTGAAAGAGTGATTTTCAGGAATCATTTTCATGTACAGTGGATTTATCCCCATGATACTTTGGCTGGGAACTTGGCACTTGAAATAAATCAAGTAAGAGTCACTGAATCTTCCACTTTCTCATTGAAACATAAAATGTAACTGATTTGATTTTGGAGAAATGGTGTTTTCTATTTTAAAAGAAGTTTTGATTTTTTTTATTCTGGGGTTGACCGTTTTCTGAATGTGTTACTCTCTTAATTATATTCAAAAGCTAAAAAATCTCATTGACTCTCAAATTATCAGTGTGTTAACTAGTTATATCCCTTTGACTTGGACAGCACCTGGTTCTGAGCTCTGAGTTTCTGATTGAGATTCCAGGTCTAACATCAGTGAAAATGAGTTGTACTCTAGTGGAAAAAGTGCACGGAGAGAGAAGTGGTCAGAGTCAGAATAGAACCAATAGGTTTTGCTGGCAGATTTGACAGGAGCGAGAGAGAAGATGAGATGCAGAAGATGACAGTCAAGATTGGGGGATGAGTAACAGTGGAGACAAAGCAAGTGGATAAGATAAAGGTTTCTGCTGGGTGGATATCATTAATTTCCATTACATATTTTTGAAAACTCAATCAAATCAACCTAAAAAAGATTTGTGAAACTCAGTGCTGCCTCCAGCAACAGGATAGTCAGGTTTGTCAGATAGAACATGCCTCCCAAGTCACTGGAAATAACTGAAAAGCTAAATAGAAGTGCAGACTCATTAGGGCTATCAATGGGACATTGGTCTTTTTGATCTCTGCCTGCACACTAAGGAAAGGGTAAGTGAGCCTCCTTTTCATCTTTTCCATCACACTTTAAAGGGCTGCTGTAATGTTCCCACCAACTGAATCATTTTCATTTCCAACTCTAATCAATTTGTGAATAAATATCCTTTGGAGATGTGAGCTGTGTTAAATGATGGCTGCCTTTCCACCTTTAATCTATGACACTATAGTTCTCTTGACAGAAAATAGCTCCTTGTGTCTTTATTCCCTCTCTGAGTTCATATATGCAGCACACCTCTGTTTTTATTGTTACATAATGACAGCTTTAGTAGGTGAATAAAAGGTTGCACAAGTTTTGCAAAAATAAGAGGATATTCACCCTTGCTACCTTTAATCTCCTGCATTCTCCTCTTAATGAGTGTAAATTATCAAAGCTATTTCTCAAAGTCTTTATATAGCACAATACCAGTGGCAGATCATTCTCAGGAAGGGCTCTTTTTAAATATTATAATTAGTGGCATTATCTTTAATCTTTTATGGTGTGAAAATCAAGGACAACTTGAAACTTGATACAAGGTAAGAGACTGCTTATTTCGGTGAGTTTTAGGAGATGAAAATGAAGGTTTGAATCAAGCCTTCTTCCTTTGGAGAGTTCTTAAAGATTCCAAAAGTATGACAAATAATGATAAATTTAATGATAAATAATGATAAATTTCTTATTTCTTCTTCTAAGAATTAGTTGATTGCTTTGATCAGATGAGATCTAATTTGATTCTCTTCCCTAAGTTCAAAAGAACCAAGAGCCGAGAGTTTTCTGGAAAGGTTTGAATATATCAAACTAATTGCTCTTATTAGGTTATTTATTTTAAGTCTATTTATGACAAACTTCCAGGTTCCAGTTGGTAAACTGAATCAACAGGTACCTTTCTTCTCTTCACTGTCAAAATTCTATAAGGATATTGAAATGCAAGAACAAAGGGGAAAAAAAACCCCAAATCAAACAAATAAACAAAATTTCTATGAGCTGAGAACATGGTGCAGAGTACCATATATAGACCAGAAACTTTGGAGAATTTCTGAAAATTAGAAAACAGATTGGTCAAAGCTAATAGAGAAGTCAATCCACGCTTACAAAGCCTGTAGATCTGTACCAGCAAAAAAGAAACAGTTGATGGATTTCCCCAAGTGAGTTTCAGAAAAACAGTTTGGAGCAAGAAGGACTAGGGCATTGTTTGGAGGGAATATCGCTGAGAAAACTGTCAGCACTGCTCTCTCCCTGCATTTCCCAACATACACACACACACCTCGGATTGGTTGCCAGTAGCCTTAAATCTCTTGCTCACTGGGCACAAGTCTTGATAAGCAAATGAGGTATTTTTCCTATAGCCCTTTCAACATTGTCAATAGGTCCAAAGAAAGAAGGCACAGGTCTACACTTAAATGTTAAACAATAATGGCAAAACAAAGCACGCAAAATCAGACAATGCAGGCAAGTTCCTGAAGACCTTTTTACTCCGTGTATCTGCTTTGATACTTTCCACAGGCTGCTAGTTCTTTCATAAGATCCAGTCATTTTTAGATGCCAAGCCACAGCTAGAGGAATCTTTGAGAAGGGGACACAGGAAAGGACCTTGGGAACTTCGTCAAAGCCTGAACATGAGACAGGTGGCTACTATGAAACCTCAGGTTTCCTTTGGGTCTGATGGCACCCAGGGGAAGTTTGGGCTTTTTTCTTTTTATACAGGGAAATCTCACAACCAGTGCTTTTGATAAAGGGTTGTGATGTGAATTTCTAGCCTACTTCAGGTATAGAATCACAAAGGGAAGCCTGTCTGAATGTTTGCCTTTCCCCACCACTCACAATAATAGTGAATCCTGATAAATTATCTGTTGATGATAGAAATTTGAAAATTTGGTTATACCCCATGTGGTGGGTGGCTATTGACTGGAAAAGAAACTGAGTTTTGGAGTGGTGGAAACATTCTTTATTTTTATCTGGATGCTGTTACATGAGTGTATACACAGATACATTTATTGAGCTATAAACTCAAAGTTTGTTCATTTCATAAATTAATAGACAAATAATACCTAAAATATATAATATTATATTGGCTAATATAAATGCTTTTTTAAGAAAAATGTTAATTGCCAAAATACCCCAAACACTCTGAAAGACACAACTAATAGAAGAAATTATTAGAGGGAGGTTTATTATTAGCTGGATTAGAATAAAAGCTTCAGAATACAGATAACTTTCATATTAGTTAAATTTTTGTACTGCAGGGAAAATTAGAAATGTTCTTAACCTCATCTTTGAAGGACAACCCGAATTCTAAAATATAAGAATGTACTCTCAACATTAGATTTTAGATTAATTTCATTTTGAATATTAATGTAAAAATTATAAGTAAAGAAGGACGATGAAATTCTAGCAGCCTGTTAAAACAATTCAATGTTACCAAATAACTTTATTCAGAAAATACTAGAATAGTTCAATACTGGAAAATGTAATAATATAATCCAGGGTCTTAGTTAATTCAGTCTTAAATGATGAATTAAAGGGGAAATGATGAATTAAAGGTGGTGCTAGTAGTCAAGGACCTGCCTACCAAAGCAGGAGACATAAGAGACATGGGTTCAGTCCCCGGGTCAGGAAGATACCCTAGAGGAAGACATGGCAACCCACTCCAGTATTCTTGCCTGAAGAATCCCATGGACAGAGGAGCCTGGCAGGCTACAAGTCCTTGGGGTCTCAGAGTTGGACAAGACTGAAATGACTGAGCCCCCACTGCATATGTAAGTATAGATGCTAAAAAAGCAATTTTAAGAAATTTAATATTCATTCTTGATTTAAGAAAAAATAGTGTGGTAGGAATACAGAAATATTTTATATTTTCATAAATATATTTTTAAAAAAGATACAATATATAAACATGGTTTAAATTGCTAAAGATAGAAGAGGGTAACATTGAAAAGTAAGTCTTCCTTCCACCCAGTCAGTCACTTAGACAATCTGTAAGTTTTAAACAGTCAGTTTTAGACAATCTGTAACTTCCTAATCACATTATTTTGCAGCTTTCTGCTTTCACCTAACAATGTATCTTGGTAAGCAAAACATAGCAGGCTGTATTGAATGACCTCATTTAAAAATAGCTGCCTCATAGACTAATGTCTGTTGTCATTAGTCTATTAAATGACTAATGTCACTGAATCAGTCATTTTTAGTAATCATTTTTTCACAGCTTTTTGCTAATTCAAGCTAAGTTAGTATCTTTGAAATGCATATTTGTGCACTTGGATGGTTATGTCTGGTAAGCATTTCTAAACGTGGAGTTGATAATAAACAGTAGGTGCATTTCTGATTTTAAGAGACTTTTAGCAAATTTTTCTTCTTTTTTGTTGTTGTAACTTTTTAAAATTTTATTGACATATATTTGGTTTACAATGTTGTGCCAATCTCTGTTGTACAGCAAAGTGATTCAGTTTTACATATATATGTATATGCATGTATATATACACCCTTTTAAAATATTATTTTCTGTTTTCCATTATGATTTATCTCAGGAGATTAGATATAGTTCCCTATGCTATACAGTAGGACCTTGTTTATCCATTCTAAATATAAGAGTTTGCATCAACCAACCTGAAATTCCCAGTCCATCCTTCCCTCTTCCCTAATTTTCCTTCTTGATGTTCTTGTACTAACTTGCAACATCAGTGTATGAGAGTGGGCTTCTTGTTTTCTTGGCAATATGGTAGACTAAGTTTCTTGACCCACTCTTTCACTAAAAACAATTTTAGGTGATAAATAAAATATGCATTTTAAATGCATTTTAAAGACACCAGTGAACTATTAATAGCAAGCAAGTAAGAGGGGAAAACTCTCCCTGATAACTTATAAAAAATTTTTTTGCCTAAATTCAAACTCCTAGGCAGACCGAAATATCTCAAGCTGAGGATTGATTCTACATTGACCCTGGGTGGGTAATGACCCTACATGCTTAGAGCAAAAAGCAAAAATAAACCCTTTTGGTGAGAAAAAAGCCCCATAGAAAAAGTGAGAAAAACAAGTCTAAAATATGTGAAGATGGGAAATCAGGAAGGTTAACTATATACTGTACTTATGAGTGGCCCCATAAAATAAAACTATAGACTAGCTTCAGATATTAGTATGATATACATATAGAAAAAGGGGACGACAAAGGATAAGATGGTTGGATGGCATCACTGACTCAATGGACATGCGTTTGAGCAAGCTCTGGGAGTTGGTGATGGACAGGAAAGCTTGGCGTGCTGCAGTCCATAGGGCTGCGAAGAGTCGGACACGACTGAGCAACTGAACTGACTGACATGTAGAAATCATAAGTAGAATGGGTAGACAAAATTCTAAAAAAATACTTAATCTAAATAATAAGCAAAAAAAAAATAATGTACTGTTATTCTTTTATTCACCTTCAAAGCAACTTGCAGAGAAATAACTAAACATACAGGGAAACAAGGCAACATGAATGAGAACAAGGAGAAACACAAGACACTAGAAACAGACTCCCAAAGACTTCAGATATTGAAACTATTAGAGATAGAAAATAAAATATTTTAATTTAAAAAAGTCAAAGTCACTGAAGCAAAGAGTAGAATGGGGAGTGGGAGAAATGAGGAGATGTTGGCCAGAAGGTACTAAGTTTCAGTTATGAGGGATGATAAGTTCTGGAGATCTAATGTACAGCAGCATGGTGACTATAGTTAGTAATACTCTATTACATACTTGAAATTTGCTGAGAGTAGTTCTTAAGTATTCTTATTACAAAGAAATAAAAGGATAACTCTGTGAGGTAATGGATATATTAGTTAGCTTGATTGTGGTAATAATTTCATGGTGTATACATATATCAAAGCATCACGTTGTACACTGTAAATATATATGTGTTACAGGCCAGGCCTAAGAGACTGGCAGCTTCTACTTCCTGTCTCTGAGAACACTTCTTAGAGTCCTGACTTGTCACATAAGAAGGCTGACTGCCATGATGGAGGAAGCAGGTGGAGAGGCCCTGGTATCATATGGAGAGCAGAGGCACCCGGCCAAGCCCAGCCTTAAAGCCACACCTGCTAAGGCACCAGGCATGTGAGTTCAATAAAGCTGTCTTAAACACTTTAGGTCAGAACAACTACAGCTTAGTGATCCATGTTGACATCATGTTCAGGAGAGTGATTCATCAGAGTCCTACCTGAATTCCTGACTCAGAAAATTATAAAATAGTTGTCAATTTATTGAGTTTGGATTAATTTGTTACACAACAATAGATAACAAGGAAAACCATTATCAGTCCAGCTCAGTCGCTCAGTCGTGTCCAACTCTTTGTGACCCCATGAACCGCAGCACACCAGGCCTCCCTGTCCATCACCAACTCCCGGAGTCTACCCAAACCCATGTCCATTGAGACAGTGATGCCATCCAACCATCTCATCCTCTGTCATCCCCTTCTCCTCCTGACGTCAATTTTTCCCAGCATCAGGCTCTTTTCAAATGAGTCAGCCCTTCACATCAAAATATCATGGCCAAAGTATTGGAGCAGCTTTCTTTATAGTCCAACTCTCACATCCATACATGACTACTGGAAAAACCATAGCCTTTACTAGACGGACCTTTGCTGATAAAGTAATGTCTGCTTTTTAATATGCTGTCTAGGTTGGTCATAACTTTCCTCCCAAGGAGTAAGTGTCTTTTAATTTCATGGTGGTTTTTAAGGCAACCCTATAGGGGTTGCTGAGGGCAAGCACAACAAACACCAGGTTTACTCTAAAAATCACCTGTAACAAGATTTGTGCCTTACACCCAGGATAGCCTTTATACATCAGAAGATGGGAATTATAATTTCCCCCTTAATGAACAAGTCAAGTCCCTTCTTGGTAATTTTCTTTTGTTAGTCGTATTCCTTCTTTCCAATTTTCAAGATTTTCAAAATCCTATTTACTGTATGTTTTCATCATCCCTCTGAATTTTGTGTCATTTATACATGAACACTCAAGCATGGATTTGTTGCCTTATTCATTTATTTTTTAAACTCATTAGGCTTCTTTTTAAAGAAAACTTACTAGGGAAATCTGCCAATGAGATTTTTCAGCAATAGCAACAAAAACTAAACTTTTCTACCTGCAGTTCTAAGATCACTTCTTTAAAGCTTGTGACCAGTGGAGAAAGACAAGGTCCTGTCATCTCCAACCCAGAAAAAGACAGGAAGGAAAAAAAATGTTGTATGGAGTCTTTGCCTGGTACTCTCACCAGCTCTGGTGTAAAAGGGGCAGGAGCAATTCCCCAAAGGGAGAGCTGATTACTTGAAATGTGGACAGTATATTGGGTTATCATTACCATCTTTTAAAATTCCATATATATGCATTAGTGTACTATATTGGTGTTTATCTTTCTGGCTTACTTCACTCTGTATAATGGGCTTCAGTTTCATCCATCTCATTAGAACTGATTCAAATGAATTCTTTTTAATGGCTGAGTAATGTTCCATTGTGTATATGTACCATAGCTTCCTTATCCATTTGTCTGCTGACGGGCATCTAGGTTGCTTCCATGTCCTGGCAATTATAAACAGTGCTGCGATGAACATTGGGGTGCACGTGTCTCTCTTAGATCTAGTTTCCTCGGTGTGTATGCCCAGGAGTGATAATGCTGGGTCATATGGCAGTTCTATTTCCCGTTTTTTAAGGAATCTCCACACTGTTCTCCATAGTGGCTGTACTAGTTTGCATTCCCACCAACAGTGTAAGAGGGTTCCCTTTTCTCCACACCCTCTCCAGCATTTATTGCTTGTAGACTTTTAGATAGCAGCCATTCTGACTGGCGTGTAATGGTACCTCATTGTGGTTTTGATTTGCATTTCTCTGATAATGAGTGATGTTGAGCATCTTTTCATGTGTTTGTTAGCCATCTGTATGTCTTCTTTGGAGAAATGTCTGTTTAGATCTTTGGCCCATTTTTTGATTGGGTCATTTATTTTTCTGGAATGGAGCTACAGGAGCTGCTTGTATATTTTTGAGACTAATCCTTTGTCTGTTGCTTCGTTTGCTATTATTTTCTCCCATTCTGAGGGCTGTCTTTTCACCTTGCTTATAGTTTCCTTTGTTGTGCAAAAGCTTTTAAGTTTAATTAGGTCCCATTTGTTTATTTTTGCTTTTATTTCCAATATTCTGGGAGGTGGGTCATAGAGGATCCTGCTGTGATTTATGTGTTTTGCCTATGTTCTCCTCTAGGAGTTTTATAGTTTCTGGTCTTACATTTAGATCTTTAATCCATTTTGAGTTTATTTTTGTGTATGGTGTTAGAAGGTGTTCTAGTTTCATTCTTTTACAAGTGGTTGACCAGTTTTCCAAGCACCACTTGTTAAAGAGGTTGTCTTTTTTCCATTGTATATCCTTGCGTCCTTTGTCAAAGATAAGGTGTCCATAGGTACGTGGATTTATCTCTGGACTTTCAATTCTGTTCCATTGATCTGTATTTCTGTCTTTGTGCCAGGACCATACTGTCTTGATGACTGTGGCTTTGTAGTAGAGCCTGAAGTCAGGCAGGTTGATTCCTCCAGTTCCATTCTTCTTTCTCAAGATTGCTTTGGCTATTCGAGGTTTTTTGTCTTTTCATACAAATTGTGAAATTATTTGTGAAAAATACCGTTGGTAGCTTGATAGGGATTGCATTGAATCTATAGATTGCTTTGGGTAGTACACAGATGTACAGAACAGACTTTGGGACTCTGTGGGAGAAGGTGGGATGTTCAGAGAGAACAGCATTGAAACAAGTATACTATCAAGGGTGAAACAGATCACCAGCCCAGGTTGGCTGCATGAGACAAGTGCTCGGGGCTGGTGCACTGGGAAGACCCAGAGGGATGGGATGGGGAGGGAGGCAGGAGGGGGGATCAGGATTGGGAACACATGTAAATCCATGGCTGATTCATGTCAATGTATGGCGAAAACCACTACAATATTGTAAAGTAATTAGCCTCCAACTAATAAAAATAAATGAAAAAAAAATATATTATTATCCAAAAAAAAAAAAAAAAAAAGAAATGTGGACAGTATACCTCACAGGGAAGAAATGCTGGGTAGTCAGAAAAATGAAGTCTACTATAGTTTCCCAAAGTATACTTTTGTAGATGCCTATAAAATCATCACTTTCCTTTTTAGGAAGTCACAATGTTTATCTAGTTACTATCAAAGCCCTATGATATTTTATGCCCCATTGCTTTCATCTGAAATTAGATGAAAATATGTTTATTAATCAGTGAAAATATTACAAAGTCTATGGAAGGCAGGATAACAAGGTATTTTTGTTTTAAAAATTCAACATCCTTGTTGGTGTAACCAGATGTGCCTTGGCTTTTGTTTTTGTGTATTCATTAGCTTTCATTGTTCACAGTGATCTTGTAAGAATCTGGCCAAGCTTTGCAAAAGGATGTCACACTGGCCTCATTCCAAGGAAATTAATAATCTTATTTCAAGCTCCTCTCCCTTCTGTTAGCTGTGGGCTTCTAGGCAAGGCCACTGGTGTTCCCCTCTCTGTGAAATTACAAGATGGTTCAGGCCCCCAATATTTCTATTATAGAACATACTGTCTTTCATTGAAAAATTGCCTCTTATGAGTATTATTCTCTGTTCTAAAAAGATGTCATTGTTTCACTCCTATTCTACACTCCTTCTGTGTTCAAGGTCGCTAGTTACTCTATTATTCAGGCAGACAATCTTTTCATAATTTTTTTCCAATCAGTTTCAGTTCAAGGACTTACATGCTCAATATCCCCCACAAGTTTTGCCATTTCTTCTCATGAAAACATTTTTCATAGCATCTCTTTCTTCAGCAGCTTCTGTGTATTCAGTTCTTCCTAATACATTGCTGCATGGAACGTAGGCAAGCCTTGTTTATGGTGAGTTTTGTTGGGGAAGTGGAGAATGATTTTTTCTCATATTCTTAGATTCAGCATCAATTAACAAAAGTTTATTGATTGTTCTTGGAAATGAACTGTTTTCATCTACCTTATCTGGAAAAGAGTTCTGAGCTTCTAAAGGGCAAGAGATAAAAGTTTGAGGGTGGCAGAAACAGACCATAAATCAAAAGGCAAAGTTAATCAAGGCAGGAGTTTTGTGGGGAAAGTGCAGAAAGTAAAAAGATCCTTTCAATCAAAGTTTCAAAATAAAATGGTCAGAAATCTTGCTCAAAAAAAAAAGAAAGAAAAGAAATCTTGCTCAAACTAAAACCGTATGTCTATATGTGTTACACTGGTTTCTTTTCTTCCAGTTTAATTCAGGTAATTGACATACAGCAGTGTATAAGTTTAAGGTGTACTACATAGTGATTGACTTACATACATCATGAAATGATTACCACAATAAGTTTGGTGAACATCCATCATCTTATGTAAATACAAAATTAAAGAAAGAGAAAAAAAATTTTTCCCTGTGATGAGAATTCTCAGGATTTATTCTTTTAACTTTCATATATAACTTACAGCAGTGTTGATTATATTTCTCATGTTGTACATTATATCCCTAGTACATGTTTATCTTGTTATTGGAAGTTTTTATTTTTTGATCACCTTCATACAATTCTCCCTCCCCCAGTTCCTCACCTCTACCAACAACCAATCTGTTCTCTTTTTCTATGAGTTCATTTGTTTCTGAAGTATAATTGACCTAGAATAATATATTAGTTCCTGTTACATGACATAGTGGTTTGATACATTTCAAAATGATCACCATGATAAGTTTAGTTACCATACAAAGATATTATATAATTGTTGACTATATTCCTCACACTGTAAATTTCATACTCATGAGATGATCCCATGAAGGCTTATATTAATAGTGTTTAGTCACTCAGTCATGGCCAACTCTTTGTGACCCTATAGACTATAGCTCTCCAGGCTTCTCTCTCCATGGGGATTCTCCAGGCAAGAATGCCATGCTCTCCTCTAGGGGATCTTCCCAAGCCAGGAATCAAACTGGGGTCTCCTGCATTGCAGCCAGATTCTTTATCAGCTGAGCTACCAGGAAAGCCCCAAAGAAAGGGAAAGTCATGTCCGACTTTTTGCAACCCTATGAAATGTACCCTGCCAGGCTCCTGTGTCCATGGAATTCTCCACGCAAGAATCCTAGAGTGGGTAGCTGTTCTCTTCTCCAGGAGGTCTTCCCAACCCAGGTATCGAATCCAGGTCTCTCACATTGCAGGCAGATTCTTTACCATCTGAGCCACCAGGGAAGCCCAAATTAAAGACAGTTTATCATGTACTGCTTATGACCATGAAAAACTGCAATTAAAATCTTCATTTACAAAATCCCATATCAGAGAGCTGGTAAGAGACGGGTATGTTTAATTCCAAGTTAGTTATCTTTGAAATTAAGTAGTATGGACAGTGCTGCCTTATAACACAGCATGCAATGATGTAAAGCTAATCTTTATATTAGAAAGTAATCCTCATAAGAGGCACTATTTTTAATGAAATAGACTACATATTCTCAGCCCTCCTCTCTATGAGAATCATAGATCATTTTTCTTGGGTTAGAAATCCACCCAGACCCAATAGTTGGATGTTTAGGCTTCTAGAGTAAGTACATAAAACAAGGACTTCTTCTTTTGTGCTACCATCATTATCATGCCAATCCCAACAGATATTCATTATCATGATGCAAACCAGTCCCACCACACTCCCTAGCTGTGTGCACCTGTAAAGTTATTTAGCCTCTCTGAGCCTCGTTTGTAGCATCTGTAAAATGGAGATAAGAGACTGGATCACGATGGCATACTAAACATATTTCAGCCTTCTTTTCTCATTCTAAAACCCTAGAAATGACAGGAAAAAGTATTTGAAAACTTATTGCTGTCTGGAAACAACACAACAACAAAGGATGGTCTTAGTGAACCAGAAATTATAAGGAATTGCTGAAAGTCAGGAAGCAGGTAAAACTTGATAGAGAAATCGTAACCTAAAACACACTCAGGAAAGGATGGTTCGAGAAGGTGGGAGGCTTCAAGAGCTCAGAGGAAGCAAACACAAGTGTAGACACGGGAGTCCTGAGACAGCTGCCAGGTCATAGAATTCATAGAAGGGAGCTGGGCCGCTTTGCCCTTCCTCTACCCTTGCCTTTCCCAGGTCGGGCAGTGAACAGAAGGATCTAATGTCTGGGCAGAAGCAGAATGTTCTAGGTTGAGGGTGCTGAGGCTGAGCACACCCGGAAGAACCCAGAGCCTGCTGCCTGGAAGAGTAGCTCATGACTAATCCATCCAGCACATTCCCAATATCCCCCAACCCAACCTGTAGAAGAAGAATGTGGCTCTAATCAGAATGCATTTTCCACACAGGCTAATGGATTCTGCAAGTATAAGGACACAAATCACCAAGATGGTAATTTCAAGAAACATTAAAATTTGACAAAAACCAAAAATCACTGCAGATGGTGACTGCAGCCATGAAATTAAAAGACGCTTACTCCTTGGAAGGAAAGTTATGGCCAACCTAGACAGCATATTAAAAAGCAGAGACATTACTTTGCCAACAAAAGTCCGTCTGGTCAAGGCTATGGTTTTTCCAGTGGTCAGGTATGGATGTGAGAGTTGGACTGTGAAGAAAGCTGAGCACCGAAAAATTGATGCTTATGAACTGTGGTGTTGGAGAAGACTCTTGAGAGTCCCTTGGACTGCAAGGAGATCCAACCAGTCCATCCTAAAGGAGATCAGTCCTGGGTGTTCATTGGAAGGACTGATGCTGAAGCTGAAACTCCAGTACTTTGGCCACCTCACGCGAAGAGTTGACTCACTGGAAAAGACCCTGATGCTGGGAGGGATTGGGGGCAGGAGGAGAAGGGGACGACAGAGGATGAGATGGCTGGATGGCATCACCGACTTGATGGGCATGGGTTTGGGTAAACTCCAGGAGTTGGTGATGGACAAGGAGGCCTGGTGTGCTGTGATTCATGGGGTTGCAAAGAGTCGGACACAACTGAGCGACTGAACTGAACTGAATACCGCAACACTTCACGGGTTCCTTCTCTGGGTAGGGAAGATCTCCTGGAGAAGGAAATGGCGACCCACTCCAGTATACTTGCCTGGGAAATACCATGGGCAGAGGAGCCTGAGGGGACTACAGTCCAGTCCATGGGGCTACAAAAGAGTCAGACACGAGTTAGTGACTAAAACAAGCAAACACCACAAAGAGAACTAAGAATCAGTGGATAATAGAACCAATACCCAAGGAATATTTAGTAAGAGAAATTATAAGATATCTTAAACAAAGTGTAATTTTTACTTTAGAAAGATACTAAAAGATATCCCATTAATTTCTTCAACTTATTCAAAGTGTACTTTTTGAGCACTGTTATGTGCCAAACACTATGTGTACACTGAAAATACAGCAGTGAAAAAAAATAATTCCTACTCTTTTAGAATTAAGGTTCTAATTGTGGGAGCAAGAGATAATAAATAAGTTAAAAAACAAAACAAATATGTCAATTGGTAATAGCCATGAAGAAGGCTCAAACAAGAACAATTTAAATTTTTTAATTTTGTATTTTAAATTAAATTTTAATTTACATTTAATTTACAAGTATAACTGATTTATAATGTGTTAATTTCTGCTGTATAGCAAAATGACTCACTACACACACACACACACACCCATATATACATATACATTCTTTTTCATTTTCTCTTCCATTATGGTGTATCACAGGATATTGAGTATAGCTCCTTGTGCTATCCAGGGGAAACTTGTTGTTTGTCCATGTGTTTAGTTGCTCAGTTGTGTCTGACTCTTTGGGACCCAATGGACTGTAGCCACCAGGCTCTTCTGGCCTTGGGGATTCTCCAGACAAGAATACTGGAGCGGGTTTTCCTGCCCACCTCCAGGGGATCTTCCCAACCCAGGGACCAAACCCAGGTCTCCCACGTTGCAGACAGGTTCTTTCCCGTCTGTCCGTTACACATATGTAATCGGTTGAATCCCAGATTCCCGGTCCATCTCTCCCCCACCCCCTCTCTTCCTTGGCCATGACAAGTCTGTTTTCTACGTTTGGGAGTCTATTTCTAAAACAACAACAATTTTTTAAAAATTATCTTTGACAAAAGTTCTTTATTTTGGACCACTTGAACACAGAAAGGCAATTACAGATATACTCTTAAATTTATTTCTAAGATTGTTCTTATTTTTATATATTAGGTTCACTTCACTTGAAAACATGTTTCCTTGCAGAATATGACAAACAATGGGTTATAAGTTTGGGCTATCCCCTTCTGTTATTATCATGGCTAGATATATCACCTTTCCACAGTTCAAATTTTAGTTTTACTGGTGGATAATTAAATATGAGAGCAAAATTACATTGTTTCATTGTTTCTTTTTTTTTTAATTTATTTTCAATTGGAGGGTAATTGCTTTGCAATGTTGTGTGATTCTGCTACGCAAAAAGGTGAATCAACCCTCTTGAGCCTCCCCTCCCCCACCCAAGAGCAATTTGTTAATATGAAAGAACTAGTTAGAAATTCCTGAAATGAAAAATATGATTGTTGACATGCAACTCTCAATAAATAGACTGTATAACAGAGTAGATAAAGGGGAAATTTTCAATTTGAAGATTGAAGCAATGCAGAAGGATGAAGAGTCAGAAATACAAAGGAAAATTAAGGAGAAAAAAAAAAGCATAGACTTACAAGGTCCCATGTCTGTCCAGTGGGAATTCCAGGAGAACAAAACAGAGAGAGGGAATGCAGAGGGGTGGTGGTGGCTCACCCAAATCAGACTAGAATATCTTTTCAGAGCTCAAGAAAGACCAGTGTCCTCAGATTCCAAGACCCTGATAATACCCAACAAGATTTCCTTAAAGAACACTCAGCCTGGGCACATTCTGGTAGATTTTCAAGATATCAACAATAAAGAGATCACCCCCAAAGCCTCATTCCTTCTTTCAACATCCATCCAGTAACCACTTAAGGAGTGTCAGTATATATGTTACAGGTAGAGGGTCCAGGATCATGGTGAACACAGATAAGGGGTCGACCTCATGGGGGCAGAGCAGGGGAGAGGCCAAAGTCAGTATACTGAATACTTAAATACATTAATTTCCTGTGAGTGTGTGAATGGGTGTATGTATGTGTAATCAGGGTGAAGGAACTGGAAGCATGTAGGGGTGAGGGGCTCCTGTGGATAGGAGATCACGAAGGAATGCTCTGAGGAGCCCTGAGACTGAAGAAAAGGACCAGAAAAGGAGAGACCAGAGGAAACTCATTCCAGGCAGGGGGACCAGCAAGGTCCCAGGCTACTAAGTGGAAAGAAAAAGGTATTCCAGGATGGGGGAGAGCCAGCGGTAGGGAGAGCAGGGTAGGTGGGGTGAAAGTGGAGATGCTTGCTGGGATTAGAAACCCCTTGGAGACACCTGTGTCTCTGGATGACATATTGTGTTGTAAGGACTTCAGGGGATCATGACAACCACTGACAGTGCTGGTGACAAATTGTTTCTTCTCTGATGCCTCTTCTGAATCTTATATCAGCTGCCAGGCTAAGACCTCAACCTCACTGTCTGTCCTGGAGAACTAAGGAGAGTTTGGGGGTTTGATGAGTGATTTGCCCAAGCTTCTCCCTAATTTAACTTGCAGTTTCCAGCTCAGAGGGAGGGGCTAGTGCCAGAGGGCACCAGGTGGGATTGAAAGAGAATTGGGTGGGGCCCAGGCCTTGAGCTGTTCAGTGATCAGCATCCAACAGGAATGAAAAGACTATTCAAGCTCTGTCCATCTTTGGCTGGTTTGGAGGGTTGGCAGGTGATTGTGGGTGGAAGGTTGTGCCAGGAGAGTTGTAGCAGAGAGCAGAAGCCACTTGCTTTCTTCCTGACATGAGGCCTGATGCCTGTTTCCTATCCTCATTCATATCTGCAGTTTCCAGAACTGAAGTGGACTATCAAGAATCCATTTGAGAAGGAAGCATGGAGTAGCATTTTGAATGTGGGTTGATAACCACTCCTCACTTATCAGCAGTGAACTTCAGGCTGCAGGGGAGCATTGGACGGGATGTCTAGTGGACAAGGAATTCCACATTCTCTGTCAACAGGGTTTTGGCTGCAGAGAGGAAGTGACATTTGGGAAACTCAAGATCCTGGCAATTGGCCCGGGAAGGGGGCTGGCCAACTCCCCTCACAGCTTCCAAAGATTCTTCCAGAGCAGTCATTAAACAAATAACTCTGGGTCTGTGCTCCTGACTCCAGGGTGTGGTTGAGGCTTGAGAGAAAGTCCACTGGGAAGATTTCAGGAGGTTGAGGACCAGGGAAGAGAAAATCTTAAGGGTTCTGCTGCAAAATGGCCCAAAGGGTGGCTAATTAATGGAGCCGTGTATTTGCATCCAGAGCTATAGACTATGAAAATTGTTACAGGAAAACACCACTCTAACGCAGTCAGTAAGATCCCCACTTTTCAATCCTGTAAAACATGGGGGTCACAATATCAGGCACTTAATAAAAAACAGTATTTGTCACTCTCACCATTGCTAGAAAATGCACAGAAGTAAAGATGGTAGAAAACATGTTGTGCACACATGGGCATTCATTTAAAAAAGAGAATCTTAAGTGACCATGGACCATTGCTTTCTGTTCATCTGTCCCTCTCAGCTCCAGCCCAGGAGAAGAACTTTAGCTGCTCCTGCTTGAGAAAAGGAGTCAACTACCAAGCTCAGTGTAACCAAGCTTGTTTCATTAAGGGTGGCAAAATGATAGGATACTGAAAGAAGAACTCCCTAGGTCAGTAGGTGCCCAATATGCTACTGGAGATCAGTGGAGAAATAACTTCAAAAAGAATGAAGGGATGGAGCTAAAGAAAAAACAATACCCAGTTGTGGATGAGACTGGTGATAGAAGCAAGGTCCGATGCTGTAAAGAACAATATTGCATAGGAACTTGGAATGTTAGGTCCATGAATCAAGGCAAATTGGAAGTGGTCAAACAGGAGATGGCAAGAGTGAATGTCGACATTCTAGGAATCAGTGAACTAAAATGGACAGGAATGGGTGAATTCAACTCAGATGACCATTATATCTACTACTGTGGGCAGGAATCCCTTAGAAGAAATGGAGTAGCCATCATGGTCAACAAAAGAGTCCGAAATGCAGTACTTGGATTGAATCTTGAAAAAGACAGAATGATCTCTGTTTGTTTCCAAGGCAAACCATTCAATATCACAGTAATTTAAGTCTATGCGCCAACCAGTAATGCTGAAGAAGCTGAAGTTGAATGGTTCTATGAAAACCTACAAGACCTTTTAGAACTAACACCCAATAAAGATGTCCTTTTCATTATAGGGGACTGGAATGCAAAGGTAGGAAGTCAGGAAACACCTGGAGTAACAGGCAAATTTGGCCTTGGAGTACGGAATGAAGCAGGGCAAAGGCTAATAGAGTTTTGTCAAGAGAACGCACTGGTCATAGCAAACGCCCTCTTCCAACAACACAGCAGAAGACTCTACACATGGACATCACCAGATGGTCAACACTGAAATCAGATTGATGATATTCTTTGCAGCCAAAGATGGAGAAGCTCTATATAGTCAGCAAAAACAAGACAAGGAGCTGACTGTGGTTCAGATCATGAACTCCTTATTGCCAAATTCAGACTTAAATTGAAGAAAGTAGGGAAAGAGGACCACTCAGGTATGGCCTAAATCAAATCCCTCATGACTATACAGTGGAAGTGAGAAATAGATTTAAGGACTAGATCTGATAGACAAAGTGCCTGATGAACTATGGACAGAGGTTCATGACATTGTACAGGAGACAGGGATCAAGACCATCCCCATGGAAAAGAAAGGCAAAATGATTGTCTGAGGAGGCCTTACAAATAGCTGTGAGAAGAAGAGAAGTGAAAAGCAAAGGAGAAAAGGAAAGATAGTCCCATTTGAATGCAGAGTTCCAAAGAATAGCAAGGAGAGATAAGAAAGCCTTCCTCAGCGACCATTACAAAGAAATAGAGGAAAACAACAGAATGGGAAAGACTAGAGATCTCTTCAAGAAAATTAGAGATACCAAGGGAACGTTCCATGCAAAGATGGGTTTGATAATGGACAGAAATGGTATGGACCTAACAGAAGCAGAAGATATTAAGAAGAGGTGGCAAGAATACACAGAAGAACTGTACAAAAAAGATCTTCACGACCCAGATGAGCACAATGGTGTGATCATTCAACTAGAGCCAGACATCCTGGAATGTGAAGTCTGGTGGGCCTTAGAAAGCATCACTATGAACAAAGCTAGTGGAGGTGATGGAATTCCAGTTGAGCTATTTCAAATCTTGAAAGATGATGCTGTGAAGGTGCTGCATTCAATATGCCAGCAATTTTGGAAAACTCAGCAGTGACCACAGGACTGGAAAAGGTCAGTTTTCATTCCAATCCCTAAGAAAGGCAATGCCAAAGAATGCTAAAACTCCTGCACAATTGCACTCGTCTCACACGCTAGTAAAGTAATGCTCAAAATTCTCCAAGCCAGGCTTCAGCAATATGTGACCCGTGAACTTCCAGATGTTCAAGCTGGTTAGAAAAGGCAGAGGAACCAGAGATCAAATTTCCAACATCCACTGGATCATCAAAAAAGCAAGAGAGTTCCAGAAAAACATCTATTCTGCTTTATTGACTATGCCAAACCCTTTGACTGTGTGGATCACAATAAGCTGTGGAAAATTCTGAAAGAAATGGGAATACCAGACCACCTGACCTGTCTCTTGAGAAACCTGTATGCAGGTCAGGAAGCAACAGTTAGAACTGGACATGGAACAACAGACTGTTTCCAAATAGGAAAAGGAGTACGTCAAGGCTGTACATTGTCACCCTGCTTGCTTAACTTATTTGCAGAGACTTATACATCTTGAGAAATGCTTATACATCATGAGAAATGCTGGGCTGGAAGAAGCACAAGCTGGAATCAAGATTGCTGGGAGAAATATCAATAACCTCAGATATACAGAAGACACCACCCTTATGGCAGAAAGTGAAGAGGAACTAAAAAGCCTCTTGATGAAAGTGAAAGAGGAGAGTGAAAAAGTTGGCTTAAAGCTCAACATTCAGAAAACTAAGATCATGGCATCTGGTCCCATCACTTCAAGGGAAATAGATGGGGAAAGAGTGTCAGACTTTATTTTCTTGGGCTCCAAAATCACTGCAGATGGTGATTGCAGTCATGAAATTAAAAGACGCTTACTCCTTGGAAGGAAAGTTATGACCAACCTAGATAGCATATTAAAAAGCAGAGACATTACTTTGCCAACAAAGGTCCGTCTAGTCAAGGCTATGGTTTTTCCAGTGCTCATGTATGGATGTGAGAGTTGGCCTATAAAGAAAGCTGAGTGCCGAAGAATTGATGCTTTTGAACTGTGGTGTTGGAGAAGACTTGAGAGTCCCTTGGACTGCAAGGAGATCCAACCAGTCCATCCTAAAGGAGATCAGTCCTGGGTGCTCATTGGAAGGACTGATGCTGAAGCTGAAACTCTAATACTTTGGCCACCTCATGCAAAGAGTTGACTCATTTGGAAAGACCCTGATCCTGGCAGGGGTTGGGGGCAGGAAGAGACGGGGACGACAGAAAATGAGATGGCTGGATGGCATCACCGACTCGATGGACATGAGTTTGAGTAAACTCCGGAGTTGGTGATGGACAGGGAGGCCTGGCATGCTGCGATTCATGGAGTCGCAAAGAGTCGGATATGACTGAACTGAACTGAACTGATGGGTGGAAGTTTAGGTATTATTATCCTGGCTAAATCAATCTATGGTGCTGAGGGGGAGTGGTGACCTCAGACATACGGGAAGCAGAAGCTGTTAATAAGTATGGGTTCATTCTTGTGGGCCAAGGCATATTCAGACAAATTATAATGCCCCTGCTCAATATATATGTGTGAGAAACGTACTCTCTCAAAAAGGGTAGAGAAACACTGAGGGTGGGGAAAGAAGAGTGGGATAGAGGGGGAGGAGAGAGAGGAGGGGCAAGGAGGGAGGGACTGACAACTCAGATTAGTGAAGGTTTTAGCAAATAGTCTGCTTTAACTTTTTGTCTCTACAATCCAGGAGTCAAAACCTCCTCTGTTGTGGCTCCTAAGGGCATCTTATCAGGGATGAAAAAGTGTCTGTTATTGCATAGATATTAGAATTATTGCCTGATCAGATTCCTTGCAATCAGGAGAGAGTCTTGATGACTTGATTATTATGGAAGGAGTTTTAATTATCGAAGATCAAGCAGTCTATAATTATTCTCTATCTTCCCAAAGAAACAAATAACTGGATGGAGGCACTATGTGGGCCCACGAGTAGAAATTGCACCACTCTTTTCACAATGAGTCTTACTTTTCAGACCAGAGCCAGGTCTCTGCCCCTGAGTCTCTGTTTTCTACTTCACTGCAGACAAGGGGGCAGGAAGTGTAGTCCTATCTCATAAACTGCTAAGCTGAGGAATAGTCTCCAAGGAAAAATGGTAGGTGGGCTACTGGGGTGTCTCAGCATAACATCATGAGACCAAAAACTCCTTGAAACCCCATGTGTGGTTCTAGCACAGGCATGCACTATATGGGCCTCCTTTCAGATGGTGGGGAGGGGGACGGGGTTCTGAGCACCTGTTGGGGACCCTACTTTTAAACTGTACCACTCAGGACCACAGCCATGTTCAGTTCAGTCACTCAGTAGTGTCCTACTCTTTGAGACCCCATGGACTGCAGCATGCCGGGCTTCTCTGTCTATCACCAACTCCTGGAGCTTGCTCAAACTCATGTCCATCGAGTTGGTGATACCATCCAACCATCTCATCCTCTGTTGTTCCCTTCTCCTCCTGCCACATTACAGATGCTATTGGAGACTAGGGTTGGTGTGTCTCAGTCCTGTATTAGCACTTAGCCTATGCCCACTGGTGGGGATTTTCACACAGTCCTAGTGCTGTGATATTCACACAGAGGACACAGGACAAAAGGCAGGTGTCCAAAAAGACCTGACAGGGTTCCAACAGCCCCTTGGCAAGAGGCAGTGATGGTGGGGTAAGGGAAGTTTGGCTCTGTGTAAAGATGAAGCACTTATCATCTTGGAGAAGCCGCAAACTGCCTGCATGAATCTGAATCCAGAGGCAGTAGCCTGAGTCCAGGGGATCCAGACAGAGCATCTGTATCAGGAACTATCAGTAGCCCTGAGGAAGGGGTGATGGTACACAGTGGGAGGGAGGAAGCTGGGTTTCCAGAACTGAGGACAGGTTCCAGTTTAGCACAGAGGGCTCTGAGAAATCTGGAAAACAGCTCAGGTAACTCATGCTGTCCTGGACAGGCCTGCCTGAGGCGGATACATCTCATGTGGCTAAGATGCTGGTATGTGCCACACAATGATGTTAACTCAGATGTCCTGGTCCTCTTTATTTATCTGAGCAGGGGAGAATAGGTATTCTGTTTTTTCTAAGGATTGTCAAGGTGTTTCACCTTTCCTAGAGTGTGAGGTAATAGAAAGGGGCCCTGTGTGCCAGAACTCAAGGTGGGGATCAAGGCAGAACCTCCCCTGGTCAGCAGGACATGTGAGATGTGTTTACAGGTTAGATCTTGCAGCTCATCTCTCTTTGCTCCCAGTCCAGGATTGCCCTTGTCCTTGTGTGACATTTTTGTATCTTACCCGGTGTAGACCACATTCCCAGAGTGGAAGGCGGTGGGACCCTGCAGTGAGTGACGGCCATCACCCGGGCATCTAATCAGCTACATTTGGCACTTTATTAAACACTGTATCAGACTGGATCCTGATAGCTAACACTAAACACTTAATACTTTGTCAAGCTTCCACCACTCTGGATGATTTTGGGACCTATAAACATTTAGGTGCAGGTTCTAATACAGGATCTAGCTTTGGTAGCACATTTAATCATTTTGTATCACGATGTATACAATGAGCACAATGTATCATTTTGATACATTAAAACTGTTATCAAGACCGTTATAAAACATCCTTGTCAAAAGGACTTTTAAAATAGGGCAGGACTTTTAAAACATGATACACCTATCTGTGTAGCATAGGTTGCTGGAGACAGTGCTGGCTTGAGTCAGGTCCAGAGGCACTTTTCTACCTAAGAGGCCTTTTCCAAACAAAATAACACTGCAAGGATGTGTACATGTTGGCATGCTGGTTGGTGGTCATGGGAGTGGTTACCCTGTGTGTCTTTTTGCAAGTAAGATTCTCCCAGTCCGCCCCTCAATCTTCTCATTTTATAGAAGAACTCAATCAGCTCCTTTTTTTTATTTCTCTTGTTGATAACCAGGGAAAACCTATGTTCCTGCTACCTTCTGTGTACCCTGGAGGAGTAAGAGGGGCACTGGGGGAGACTGGGACACGGGTGTTACCAGACCACGTGGTGCGGGCTGGGGATTAGGGAGAGGCTTAGGACCCCCACATGACTGTCTGGTGCTTTTGCTTCGGTTTGACTCTTTGTGAAGTTCTGTAATGAATGGGCCTTGGGGGAAACCTCTTTCCCCCTTGCATTTCCTTTTCTTTGGTAATTCTTGCCACAAAGAGGTCCTCAGTGGAGGGCCGAGCACTGGGGGAAAGGAGCTGGGGAGGTCACCTGGCAGGCTGGGGCCAGGGCACACTGGAGGTATGACATGTCACCTGGAGACTGGGCCAGCTCAAAGGTTTGGCATTCCACAGAAGAAAATAAAAACCTGTGTCTCCTACACTGCTCCCTCAAGACCTGGCTGGCAAGGGCGGCTGGGAACATCCTCTCTCTTCTCTACGTGCACACCACCTTCCAGAGCAGGTGTCTCACTTACCTGTGTCTCTCTTTGGGCTTTGTACAGACTTTCCCCACATTGCCTCTCACTAAAGGTGGTAAAAGTAACACTTTTTACTAGTGTTGCTTCCCTCTGTGCACTCTCAGAAGGGCAGTGTCCTGGGTAGAACACAGTCAACTCTGCCCCGTCTGACCCCACCCCTGCCCCTGCTGCCAAATTTATGTACTAGAACCTCAGAATATGACTTTTTGTGTCCTTCTTAGAACCTCAGAATATGACTTTATTTGGAAATAGTATGTAAATAGTTAAGATAAGGTTATACTAGCATAGAGCAGGTCCTTGGGCTTCCCAGGTGGCTCAGTGGTAAAGAATCTGCCTGCCAATGCAGGAGACATGGAGTTCCACCACTAGTTTGGGGAGATCCCCTGGAGGAAGAAATGGCAACCCACTCCAGTATTCTTGCCTGGGAAATCCCATGGACAGGGGAGCCTGGTGGGGTACAGTCCATGGGGGTCACAGAAGAGTCAGACATGACTGAGCATGCATGCAACGGTAGGTCCTTAATCCTTTATGACTGGTGTCCTTATAAGAAGAGCCACGGAGACAGACACACAGAGGAAGATGATTTGAAGAGATACGGGAGAACTCCCAGTGATGACAGAGGCAGAGAGTGGAATGATGCAGTTACAAGTCCTGAAACATCAAGGATTGCCAGCAAATCACAGAAACTGGGGAGAGACAAGGAAGGGTCCTCACCTAGGGATTTTGGAGAGAGTGTGGCCCTGCTGACACCTTGATTTTGGACTTCTCAGCCTCCAGACCTGTGAGAGAATGAATTTCTGTTGTTTTAAGCACCCCACACCCCAGTCTGTGGTCCTTTGTCACAGTGGCCCAAGGAAATTAGCCCTGGAGCTGTGCTCTGGCCACTGTTGTGTTGCAGGTACGTAAAACCAGGGTCTGGAATGGAGAGGCAAGCTGTCAGTATTTGCCAAAGGTGAACTGTATGTAGAGATGGAGGGCAAGAGAAATGGGCTGGAGGAGACAGCAGACACAGAAAGGTAGAAAGTTCACCCCTCTAGTTCAGGACCGAGTATTTGGCATACCTGGAAATGAAGGTAGATGATATATGCCCAGGAAGTGCTCATTCACTGAGAGAATGAATAAACAAATGAATGAATTTGTGGTACTGGATTTCTCTCACACTGACATCACCTCTCAGAGGATGATCGGTTGACATGCCTGGTGGCAGGAAGTGATGAAATTCACCACATACAAAATAGCAACGGGGTAGAACTGTGTCAAGAAACATACATGTACAAATGACTTGTGGACAGTGTGACAGCTCGATTTACGCCTAATTTCAGGGGCCAGAGTCAAGGATAAGACTGGCTTCAGTCATAGAGAGAGGCAGTGATGCTTAGGGTCATGTTGTGCCTACTGCTCTGCCTGTGGTGATCTGCTTCCATGCTGGACAACACCCCAACAGAAAGGTTTTCTTCCCCATCTTAGCTCTGCCACCTGATTCCTGTGGAGGACCCCACCCCAGCACTGCGGAGTCTCTCTGAGAAAGCAGGCTGGTTTTCCTGCAGCTGCGCCCCTGCCCCCACTCTGCGTCCCCTCCCCTCCCTCATTGTTCATCATTGGCCAGCCTTGTTTGCAGCACAAGGACATGAAGAAGATATTCCTCCTATTCTCCAGTCATTGTCACTAATTGAAATGGGAAGCTAGACAAGGCTCCAGAAGAAAAGCTTATTATAGGCTGCCTTGTTGGAAGAAAATGAATCACCTAAGCAGATAGGTTTCCGTGATCTCAGGCAAACCTCACTCTTTATTCGACACAACCCTGTCTAATTGTTCAAGAAAATGTTCATCTGCTTCATAATGGAACAGCCATAATGGAGGTGTTGTGAAATCACTGAAAAGTTTATTCAAAGCTCGCTCCTGAAAGCCCAGCCATAACGCATGGGGCTCCAGAGGAGTTAATAGAATTGGCTTTCATTGAAAATGCATGGATAACAAATTTCCCTAACACAGATCCTTTTAAATATGCCCGCTGATGGAAGTCTGAATTGGCATTTGACAGATGCGAAGCACTAACAAAAGAGATGACTCTCTTAACTCTACTGCAAGTCATTCCCCTGCAGCTGTGTCATTCGAGTCCCTGGCCAGCATCCCATAACTGAGTGGGGCCTAGAAACCCCAAGATGTCCCATGAAACCTAGTCTTGTGAACAAGAGACATTGGACTTTTTCCTCAAAGTGTAAGCCATAGAGTAGAAGGGAAAACCATCTGTCTTAGTCCATTTGGGCTGCTCTAACAAGATACCAACAGACTAGGTGACTTACAAATAACAGAAATTTATTTCTCATAGTTCAGGAGGCTGGGAAGTCCAAGATCAAGATTCTGGCAGACTCAGTATCTGATGAAGACCTGCTTTCTTGTTCATAGATACCCAACTTCTGTCTGTGTCCTCACATGGTAGAAGGGCAAGGGAGCTCTCTGGGGTCTATTTTTTTTTATAAGGTCACTAATCCCAACCATGAGGGTTCTACTCTCATGAACTAATCACCTTCCAAAGGTCCCACCTCCTAAGATCATCATGCTGGGGAGTTAGTGCTTTGACATGTGAATTTTAGGGGGACACACAACAAATCATAGCACCGTTTCATAAAGCGGAAGGAAAATACCCAGAAAGAATGAGTGGGCAAAACAAGGCTATGGAGGACAAACCACCTTGTAGCGAAATTTCCTTTCAATAACATGTGTCTGGATGGAGGAGTCATAATCAACTGAAGAAAAAGAAACACAAAACCACAGGTCCAATGTGTGCGCGGTCCTCGCACTGCACAGATCCTGATGAACACAAAGTTTAAGATGAATTTCTGCCCTCAAGAAGTCTAGTTAGATCATTACATGGTATTGAGTAGAGTTCTCTGTGACTAACACAACTTTGTAAATCAACTATACTCCAATAAGATTTTTTAAAAGATTAAATTAAAAAAAAGCACCTGGTTAGAGTTGCTCATTCATTGAAGAAATACCTTAGAGCCTGCAGCCATTGCAAAATGACGATGGTTCAGTACAAAACTAGAGAAAGTTGACCATGAGTTTAAGGCAAATCTGGAAAAAGAAAAAAACACTTGAATTGGAGATGAGGGAAGTTGATTTGGAGCCCTCTTCTCCTACCCCACACACATCCTATATCCCCTCTGAGCTTCACCTAGGCCTACCTTTCCAGGAACTGATAACTGGAGTTGTTGGGCAGTAAATCAAAGGGTGATTTTCTTTGCTTCTTTCATTGTTCCCAGATGCCACATAGCACACTGAGCTAAGCTACATTTTTCTGCTACCCCTCATGACTACATGCGTGGTGAGTTAAAGGTGACTGCACATTCATTTGTAATCCTCCAGTTGAGTAGTGAGATCTACGTCCCTCCTCTGGAAGCTCTATGACAGCTTTGACCAATAGAATATGCTTGCATGCGTTCTCAGCTGCTTCAGCCATGTCCAACTCTTTGCGACCCCATAAACTGTAGCCCGCCAGGCTCCTCAGTCCATGGGATTCTCCAGGCAAGAATACTGGAGTGAGTTGCCATTCGCTTCTCCAGGCGGATCTTCCCAATCCAGGGATCGAACTCATGTCGCCTACAGTTCAGGAGGATTTTTTACTGACTGAGCCACCAGGGAAGCCCCTTAGAATACGGTTAATCATATACATATATATAGTGGAAGTGGTGCTATGCTAGTCCAAACCCAGGCTTTGAGGAAGAAACTGGCAACTTGCACTTCCTGTCTCTGGGAGCCCTGAGCTGCCATACTGGTGCTGGAAAGGCTCCTGGTTGGTCCTCTGCCCACAGTTTCAGCGAAGCCCAGTCTTCCCTTCTTAGACAGGAGATCAAGAAGTAAAGCAATCTGGGACTCTGCAGCCCAGCCCAGATGCCAGCTAAATACCATCAAGTGACCTCAATTGATACTACCTGGAGCCAATGAATTATCCAACCAAGCCCTGCCTGAAATTTGGACCCCAGAACATGAATCAAATATGATGAACTGGATGTTGCTTGAAGCTAGGGAGACTTGGGGTGACTTGTTACACAGTAACTGATAACTTGAAAAGAAGGTTAAAGGCATCAATGTTAGGGGTGCTTCATTTCCTCCCTCTGTGTGAAAACTTTTGTGTTTGCTGCTTCTGTTGTGCCTGGTTAATATCAATTTACTCACATCATGGATCCTTTTTTGTGACTCATGCTACCGCTAGAAGGTTACACAGTGGGGGCTTTTCTATTTGAGGCACCATTTTTTTTTTTTTTCCTCTCAGAGACGCATACCAGGTCTAAACGAACTTGCCCACACAATGGCCCAAGTGCAAGAGTGTGTGTGTTTCTGCTTATTGCTGTGTAAGCAATGTATGTTTCATTACCAGACTTTATTTTCTGTCCTCAATGGAACCTTTTTATTTTTTCTTTTGGTGTGGACTAGAGAAACCGTTTCAAGGCAAAGCCGGGTCTATTGCTTTTGTTTTTGCCCCCTTGTTTGGCTGGAGTCTTCGGCATTCAGCGCGGGGGTCGGCATTGTTCCTCCAGGGCTGGGTACGCTGCTCGGAGGGTCAGTTGGAAATGAAGCTTCTATTATCTGCGATCTGCCTCTAAGCCGGTCGTCCCTACACTAAGGCTCAGCCAAGCATGAAGAAAACTAATTGTCCCCACTCTCTGCTCTACTGCACACCAAAACCCTGCCCCTGCTTCTCGCAGCTCTGCATCAGTGGGAGAAAGCCCGGCCTCGCGGAGGCAGAGGGATCGGCGCTACCAAGGTCCGCTCTGGCCAGGATGAGCGCCGGCGGCAGCGGGGACTCACCCGGAGCGGTCCAGAGGCTTCTCCAGGCGCTGCCAGGGCTGAGAAAGGAGCGGAGGGAGGGAGAAAAAGCTGATGACTCTGCGTGTTCCCAGTAATTGCAATGGGCATAGGAAAGGGGAGTTGATTAATTTGCCTGATGAATTATGCATCAGCTCTGCGTGCCGCCCTCCCAGCTTCAAAGCTTTATTATTCATGTTATTTGAATCCGACCACCTCTCCCCTCCTTGCCTGAATGCTGCTGTCCAACAAGTATCCGGGGGCAAACATTTTTGAGCTTGATCACTATGACCACATAACAGAGCGCTTCCAGGAAGTGGGCAGAATTAGTGAAATATGATCTGTATTTAAAACACCCCCCCCCCCATACACGCCCCCCGCCCCCCCACACCCACACGCTCACAGCTGGAGTAATTCATCAATAACAAGCCCCGGATTTATAATGTGAGGGCAAACTCAGCTGTCTTTTGTAGTATAGGGCAAAAATCAAAATGTGAAGACAGAAGTGGCAATTATTTTGTTAAGTCGCGTTTTAAGTTAACACCACATGAAAGAAAGTCTCTTTTAATAAAGAAAGAAGCAACAAGGGACACCAGGACAGTGAGATTAACTTTATCTGGGTATTTTCAAGGCCTGTGGATGGCAGATTTGATCTCCTAATTTTTCATCTCTCTTCTCTGTCCAATCTTAGGCTTAACCAAGGGCCCTTTCCAATCCCTCCTGAGTTGCTAGTGGAACCTGGCTTTTCATGAAGGGGCCTAGCACCCACTAAGTGGTGCCTTGCTGCCTGTCTTTCCAAGTGAAGACGGAAAACTCTTCGTGTTACTAAAACCAGTAAAACAAAGGCAACTCTTTCTGTGTGAGCTGAAGTTGGGGTTGCAGATTGGGCCGGGCCTAGTTTTTTGCCAAGCTTTTTCTGTTAGACTTGGTCTGAGGGGCAAGACTGTCAAGGGAAACAAATTCAGTTAGTGGAACAGAAGTAAGTTAAAAAAAAATTTTTTTTTTAATTTTGGTAACAGCTTTTATTGAGATGTGATTCACATATCACACCATTCACCTACTTAAAGTATACAATTCAATTGTTTTTGGTATATTCATGGAGTTGTGTGATTATCACTACAATAAATATTAGAATATTTTCATCACCTACAAAAGAAACCCTGGATTCTTCAGTTATGACCCACCCAGGCCCTCCCCCTGCAACTCAAAGTAACCACTAATCTACTTTCTGTCTGTAAAGATTTGCCAATTCTGGACATTTCAAATAAAAGATATCATAGGGACATCCCTGATGGTCCAGTGGTTATGATTCCATGCTTCCAATCTATGGGGCATCAGCTCAATTGCTGGTCAGGGAACCAAGATCCCACATAGCATAGCATGTGGAAAAAGAAAAAGTGGGAATCAAGATCTCATGTGCCATTCGGAAAAAGAAAAAGTATCTTAAACTATGGGCTTTGTGTTTGATTTCTTTCACTGAGCATGTTTTCAAGGTTCATCCATGCCATAGCATGAGTGAGTGCTTCATTTTTTTATGGCCAAATATTCTTTTTTGTCAGTATGCCACATTGTAAAACTATTCATCAGTTGGCAGAACAAAGAATAATTTTACAATCTTTTATTTGGAGTTTTTATGCTTTCTGTATTTATGGCAAGAATCTCATATCAAATTGACAAGAAAGCTTTGTCAGGGAGATTTTTGGGCAATGGACTAAACCAGAAAAAGACAAACGGAAAACCCTAAGCAAGAAACAGATTGTAGGTTCTTCCAAGATGGGATTAGAGTAAATAGTGAGGTCCAAATGCATCTGTTATGGCATTCAGAAGAAGCTTTTACTAAATGAGCCCTTTTCCTGGGTACTAATAAAGTGCCTTGCATCTTTTCAAAACAGCAAGAATCCTATGTAACAAACACATATTGAGGAACTCTGTTAGGATTGCTGATCTCAAGGACTTCAGAGTCTAATGAAAAAACAATAGTCACAGATGATGGGTGGAAACAGATGACAAGTAGTGGTAGAAAAAAACACATGAGGGTGCAAAATGGTCTTTTCTGATGGGCAGATTGAGGGCCAGGTAAACCAGAAGGGTAAACTGGCCAGGTAAAACAGATACCTGGCTAGAGTCACGCTTGCCTCAGTCCTACCAAGACTGTTTCAAACCAGCATGTCGATGATGCCTCTTTCCTCAGAGGAGGCAGTGGAAGTTTCAGTACTGGCTCTTCCTTTGTGCCCCTGTGGACTGAAGACCTTTCTGAATCAGCTGGGCTGTGGAATGTTTCCCTGGCTGCAAAGTAAAATGAGGGGTTGGAGTGGGTATTCTGCAACAACTCCCAAGAAATAGGGAGCAGAACAGGGAGGCTTCTGTGTCTGGCCTTGAATCCTGACTTCATTTAGGATGGAGTTAGCTTCATCTTGGGCAGGTCATCGTTTCTCTTCCAAAGGATAGTTCTCTTATCTGTAAAGTGGGAAGAATACAGCTTACCCAGAAATACAGTGGAAGGATGGAATGGAGGTAATGTTCACCAGGTGCCTTTCATTAGCAGGCAATAAATAAATGTCTTAAGGCTCTGTTAATGCTAGAAATCTCCAGTGCAATGATGAGTCAACTACTCAGGCAGTAGAGTAGTTATCCAGTACTTACTTTATGTCCCTAAACATAGAGAATAAAGAATATGATGGGGACACTGCCCTAGGCTATATGAAACAGATAATAGCCAGGACAGATATTGTTCCTTTAGCTGGAAGATGCTGCTGTCATCTCCCACTCCCAGTAACCAGTGGCTTGTCCCTCTCCCAGGGTTCTCAGCACTTTCTCCTTTGGGTTTGAAGTATTAGGGCAAGAGTTTTATCTGCTCCACCAGACTGTGATATCCTTGAGGGTGGGGACCATGTTCTTTCATATTTAAAATCTGAGCTTATCAGGGGGTTCCCTCTGAAACCACCCTGCTTCTCTAGTTATCTTGCCTTTTTCTTCCTCTCTGTGGCTATTTGTGATTTTATAGTTAGAATTTCATTTTTTTTAAAGCCTCTTGAGCCATATTTCCTTGCAAAGCACAGCTCTACAGGCACGGCTATCTTTCCTTGGAACATTCAGATGTTTTATTTCCTAAAGTCTGGGGCACTGCTTCAGTTCACGTGATTGACGTGATGGGACATCTCCGCACACTGGTGGATTTTGCCTCCCATGCTGATTGGCAGACTCAAAATAGTAATTACATTCATTGTTCTCTCTACTTTGAGAATCAAATAGTCATCAGAAAGGCAAGTCAAAATGTTATTTCTTTAGAAGAATAGACTTTCCCATTGAACTCTAGGTAACCAAGCCCCTGTTGCTTCCTCATCTTGCCCAGGTGTAACAGGAGGGCAAGGGGCAGGGCACAACTTTTGAAAGGATGACATAGCCCAAGGACACAACATAAACTGATTTGAATTAAATGGGACCAAGATGACAGACAGGACTAGATCTTAATTCTGAATCAACAAGTGAAATGACACACCAGAGGTGCCATGACAGTTCCAAGGCACTGTTAAAAGACCAAGGAGTAAGGGTAGCCCAAATCCTGGAAATCTCTCCCCCGTCCCAAAAATAGCCAGAATAATCCTCCCACTCATTAGCATATGAAATTACCCAGCTTATAAAAACTAACCACACCAAATTTTGCCACCACATTTCACACTCTGTCTGTGGAGTGTGCTTCTCTCTGTATCTGAATAAATCCACTTCTTACCTATCACTTTGTCTCTCACTGAATTCTTTCTGTGATGAGACACCAAGAACCTGAGCTTCATTAAGTCCTGAAACCAGATACTGTGGGTTTTAGCTGGGTTCAAGTCCCAGCCACGTGGGTTCACGTCCCAGCCATGTGGGTTCACATCCCAAGCAGGGTTTTGGCTGGGTTTGAGTCCCAGCCATGTGGGTTGAAGTCACAAGCTGGGTTTTGGCTGAGTTTGAGTCCCAATCTGAGGTAAAAAGTTTCACAGGGACTGGGAAACCTTGTGTGACAGGTAGTCCCTGACCCATCTAGCTGAACACCACTATCTCCAGGTCGGGCTCAGCTCTCTTTGGAAAATGAGAGAATGTTGGAGTGGTGAAATCCTACCTTTAAGCTGGAATAGGTAGATGAGTTTATGGATACATGAGTGTGTCCAAAAAAGATATTGGATTAAAAGGATCCTGAGTGGCTCACAGGATCAAGGAGAAAATGAATTCAGATTTCAGGAAGGGGAAGAGCCAAGGCAAGGACTTGAAGAGACCTCAACAGCAGCTCTGGGAATCACCTTTCTAGGGGCTGCCTTTACACGAACTCCACTCCCATACTCCAGCTGAGACAGGCCTGGGACCTGGGGCTCTTTGCTGCAGTGCTGCGAAGCTTGTACCTGGACATACCTCTCCTTGAGCTACAAAATATAAAGAAACTATATGAGACTTAAAAAAACTATGTACATGTGCAGTTGGGCAAATTCAGGACCAAAAAATACAAAAAGACAAAAAACCCAACTGCCCTTCCTGAAGAGTCAGGAGCAAAAAATGGGCATTTGGGAGCAAAAGGAGGGACTGCACATGCCCACTGCACCCAACACCACCAAAGTGGTGGGCAAACCACCTAAGTGACCCCTTCAGCCAGGCCACTGGATACACTCCTGCCCTCACTCTATATAAGGGACAAGGTTGCCCTCCCACCTTTGGGGAGCAAGCAAGGTAACTTGTTCCTTTTTTTTACTTCCTCCTGCAGCTGGTACAGGAGTCCAAATAAAGCCTTGCCTGAATTTCTTGTCTGACCTCTAGTCAATTTCTGTTGATTAAGGAAGGCCAAGAACCTTGGTCAGTATCATAGCCACTGGGTACATAAAATGATTAAAGTTTCAAATTCCAGAAGAAACATCAGCTGGCCCTGCTTGGGTCAGGGATCTCTCGTTTAACCAGTTCCTCTCACACAGCAGATATAGTCACTGATTGCCCACCGCTTTGTTTGGGAACATTCCTAGAGAAGGGAGATTTGTTGTGAACTGGGAACCCATCATCCTAGCTGGCGTCGGCCAAAGTGGGTGCTTGCCTCCTTGCTCCAAACTGGTCAGCAACAAGCCAGGCAAGGAAAAAACTCTACTCCAGGCTCTCTCTGAAGCAATCACTCTTTCATCTGGTAGAAAGTTCCAAGATCAAAGGGAAAAAAAAATCACCAACCTGTAATTTTCTGGTATTTATGATGCTATCTTCTTTTACATGCTTACCTAGCATTTTAAGTTCTGTTATTTAACAGGCTAGAAATTCATGAGGCCAAGTATTTATTGCAATACGCAAATTTTATGTACCTAAACTGTGCAGCTGGGAATAGGCATTTTCTTAAAACATAGTGCAGCCCTCAAGGGAAAGACTCTAAATCAGAAACCCCCAGGGATTTTTAACCAACAAAAGACTTCAAGGAGGGACTCGCCCCTGGAGGCACTGTAGGATGGGGGCAGGGAAAGCTCTCTTTCATTTTTGTCTTCACTGTTTAGTGAACACTTATTCATAGTGTCAGCACTATGCTAGGCACCTTGGATGCCAAAATGATACAGACAGATATGGACTCTAGCCCTAGAGAGCTTATGCTGCACTATTAAACTAGCAGTAACACTCATCAGGCTCCAGTGGGGATGTCCTGGGTATGTAGAATCATATAGGGAGGTGACCAAACCCGACCAGGGAGGTGTTTCAAGAAGGGCTGAGACTTGAGAAGAGAGGCTTGAGGCCATGTGGCATGTAGGTGAAGAGTGATCCAGGCAGAAAGAACTGCATGCACAGAAGCTCTGAGTCAAGAGTGAACCTGATGCATCCAAGGAGCTCAGTGAGTCTAGGTTTGTTTTAGTGTAGACAGCATGGGGCAGTGTGGCCAGTTGAGGCAGGAACTAGGGCAGGGACAGCTTGAGTTAGAATTTTATCATGGAGGCATGGGAGTGGGAGAAGGTTGAAGGGTATCACTGAAGATTTTAAGCAGGGGGTTACCTTCTAAATGTTGTGAGGAGAAGGGTTGATGCTGGACCACTCTGCAGACCAGGCTCATAGGAACCTGGTAAAGAAAACTCATCAAAACTTAACGGGCCCTTTCCAGAAAGCTCTTCTAAGAGCTAGAACTGGTCTCCCTGAAATGCAGAAGAGGTGTTCTGTGAGCCAGGGCTGATTGCTGGAGACCCTGGAGCAGGATAGGGTGGGCAAGGCCAAGGCAGGGCTGATGGAAGTGTTCAAGGAGCTCCTCACAGCCACTGTGAGACTCTGTCTGCTGACACAAGACAGACCAACAGATCCTCAGGCCAGCCACTCTCTTTTTAAGTGTCTTCATAAACCACACTACTAGCCTAGAGCTCCTGGTCTCTTCCTTTCCAGGCCCAGGTTCAGAACCTTGTGCTGTTTGGAGCCCAGAATGGGCACAGCCTCTCTCCAGCATCCTTCCATCACTGTGCAGGGAAGGTCAGCAGCTCATCTTTCCATCTTCTTCTCTGAAAAAAAAAAAAAAATCCTTTTTTTTTGGCCTGGTTATACCAAAGTGTAACCAGGTTCTCTTCTCCAGTTCTCTTCCACCCATTTCTCTGAATAGAGTGGTTCTTTGTTTGAAATGACCAGATTGACTTACTGTTTTGTCACCCCTTTAATATTTATTGAGGATATATGGGTAAAGCGCCACATAGAGAACTCGGGATGGACATGTACACGGTGCTATATTTAAAATGGATAACAAGGACCTATGGTATAGCACATGGAACTCTGCTGGGTGTTATGTGGCAGCCTGGACAGGAGGGTAGTTTGGGGGAGAATTGATACATATATACCTATGGCTGGGTCCCTTCCCTGTTCACTTGAAACTATCACAACATTGTTAATTGGCTATACTTCAATACAAAATAAAAAGTTTAAAAGAAAAAGACATTTGAGAGAGTGTCAAATGACTCAGATACAAATCTTGACTTCAAAGAATTTACAGTCGTGTGTGAGAAATATACACTGATTCAGCATCTATTTACTGAGGACCTACCATGTGTCATGCTCTGTGCCAAGTTCCCAAGACATGGCAATAAATGGCCACCCTTAAGGAGCTCTCGTGAAAACACAGAAGTGTGTACCAACTGTTTAATGTGCAATTTGAAAAGTCAGCACCTTGGTTCCTTGGAAAGTAAGAAAGAGATTGTATTGCCAGGTGAACACACTGATCAGTGTGCAGGGTAGAAGCTGAACCTCTAGCACTTTGGCGATTAAGTGCCAGGGCTTTCAAGGAAGCAACTGACACAGGGAGAAAAATCTGGGTGCTGGTCTTCTCAGCACCAGAAACTGAACGGGTGGTGACCCAAGAGGGCAGAGATGCTCAGTTCAGGACGAGAGGTGAGGGGAAGGCAGCAATGTCAGAAAAGATTTTGCAGTAGAGGCAACATCTGGAGGTGAGTTAGCTGGGCCATCTGGCTGGAGACTATCCCAGACAGAGGGGACAGAATGTCTACCAATAGAGGACAGGCTAAAAGAAAACATGAAGTGTTGTCCTAAGATGAAATCCCACAGAATAATGAAAAGCCAGTCTCTTAATTTATAATAAGTACAAGGGCAGATCTCAAAAAACAATGCTATGTGAAAAGCAAGTTGTAGAATTAAATATGTTTACATGTAAACATACATAAATATATTTATATATATGTTTATACATAAGCATATAAACTGTATGTTTACAATCCATATAAAGTACATATATAGATATACATATCTATACCAGATATTTAATACTTGTGTCTATATCTAAATAGATATGTAAATGTAGATATAAAGTGAAAGTGTTAGTCACTCAGTTGTGTCCTCTGTCCATGGGATTTCTCAGTCAAGAATACTGGAGTGGGTAGCCATTTCCTTCTTTAGGGGAATCTTCCTGACCCAGGGATCGAACCCAAGTCTCCTGCATTGTAGGCAAATTCTTTAACACTGTGCCAAGGGAAACACATCAAACTCATCAGAGTGATGAGTTTGGGATTGAGGGTGAAGGTGAAGAGGACTTAAGCTTTATCTGTAGTGTTCCAGTTTCTCAAAGGAGACTATATGTATTATTTAGGGAATTAGAAATCTATAATACAAAGCAAAAATTGAACAGTGCTCTAGACAGACAGAGATGGAGTTCATGGGATACAAGGGGTGAGAGAGAACACTTGCAGCTGGGAGGAGTGGAGGAAACTTTTCAAAGGAGGGAACCCCTGGCTGAAGGAGATGCAGATCTGGCCTTGCAGAGGTGGCATGGGTGGATGGCAAGGCAAGCAGATAGGAAAATGCAAGATGGATTTGGGGTCAAGCTATAGCTTGCCTGGAGGAGTGTGTGAAGGGAAAGATTGAGGAGTCAGGGCCTAGGACTTAGTCACCAGTTGTGGGCTTCAGGGACTTTGGAGCTATGATACTTCAATACTTCAAGGGCTGGTAACCACAGGCAATGTAAGAGGCAGGAGGCAGATCAGGAGGCTACCACAGTGACCCAGGGGGTCCTGCAGGCAAGTATAAAGCCTTGTGGGTGCAGTATCCTGGGGTGCAATTCAAACCTAAACCCCCTACCTGGCTTTTTAGAAAGGTGCTCATCTCCAGCTCTAAACAAAGTGGAGCAAAAACCCAAACCAAATCAAACAAACAAACAAAAATTAAAACGAAACCAGAGGGGGGATCGGGATGGGGAATACGTGTAAATCTATTGCTGATTCATGTCAATGTATGACAAAACCCACTGGAAAAAAAAAAAAAACGAAACCAGAAACAAAACACTGTGGGGCAAGGCAAGCTCTGAAAAATGACATGTTCTTTAAACTGGGCTCTCAAGGAAAGCCTTCATTTCCTTGAGAAATTCTTTATTAATTTAAACACCATGGCTCTCTGCTAACACTAAGAAGAGATTATAATATTCCAGTGGGACTTCCTTTGCTTAACATGAAAATAAACCTGACAGAAGGATTACAAAACTGAACATGAAATATTACAAGAAACACTAATTACCTCTCATTCTTTCTTCTCACTCACTAAAACAACTATTTAGACAAACAAAGATGTGGAGAGAAAAGGGGAGCAGAACTGAAGGGTGGCCGGCTCTGCTAATCCCTACTGCTTTGATAAATCTGCAGGAGGATCATTTGATATCTGAGACGTGGGAGGTGTCTTTCAAGGAGTACTTTGCATGGGGTGACCACAGGTAACTCTGATTTGAATCAAAGAGCTTTGGGCTGAATGTACCTTTTGAATCAAAGAGCTTTGCGCTGAATGTATAATTTGTCCTCTGTGAAGCCACCTTGGAACCCTCCCCTCTCCTTCTCTGGCTGCAGTAATTACCCCTCCTCAGGCCCAGAGCCCTGTGGTCTGTGAAAACACCTGGGCAGAGATGGCTGTCTGCAGACTGTAAGCTCATTCATAACCCAGTCCACAGGGAAAACGCTGATGCCCACCCTGACTAGCCTAGTGCTTATAAGAATTTGCCAAATGAGAAGTTGATTTGGGGAAGAAGGGAAAAGGACCAAGTAAGAAGAAAGAGAGAAAGGGTGGGTAGTCAGGGAGACTTGTGATGGTTGAAAACACTGTATTCTGGGGTCTGTATAAAGCTGTCCAACTCCCCGAAAACCACCCCTATTTGGTCTGTTTCTGCAAAAAGCTTTCATCCCCATTATTTGCATTCTGGACCCTGGATTTTAAAGCATTAGTTAATTGACATCTCCTCACCCTGCTTTCCATCAGATCCTTCTCTTCAGCAGCCTCTGGAAGGGTCCTTCCCATGCAAGGATTCTTACTAAAAACTCAGGAAGGCCTGTGAGGGCAGAGTGAAATAAGCAAGATGCGGTTTCTGATCAGCCTGACACGTGCCCACTCACCTGAGTTGCGTATATAAATAATGATGGATTACTGGATTCCCCAGTGTTATCCCCCCACCCCCACCCCATCGCACCTTTGAGTGTGTGTGTGGTGCTATGTTTGGAGCTCCCAACTCCATCATTGTCCCAGTTGGTCTTGCCTCAGCAGTCCCCTTGCTCCTGCCTCCTGTGTTGTCTGTCTCATCTGATCAGTGCTGAGTGACTTCCTGGTCTAAGGGCTGACGTAGTAATTTCTGGGAATCCCCAGTCCCTCTGTGCATGTTCTTATCCTACTGAAGGTTGCAGCCTAAATCCTCTGAATCCAGCGAGCATGACTGTCAGTTTAGCCTCTACCTGTGTGCATCTGAAATGCCTTCTTAGAGCTGTGTATTAAGGCCATGTGGGCTTTTTGGTGGAAAGAGAACAGTTTCCAGTTTGTTACCTGAAACAGTTTCCCTCATTTTCATAAATTTCTTTCATTTTATTTTTTGGCTGCATCAACATTTTCTTATCTCAGATACAGTGATTTTCTGTTTTTGAGCATTTTACATTGACCTACTTAGCTGTTACAAATATTTCTCAGATATGTATTGCTTTCATTAGGCAAACAACCTGAAAACCTAAAACAAAATGCATGTGATTAAACTTTTCACTGCTAAACAACAAACTAATAGCAAGTAACAACAACAAACAAACACTATTAGTTTCTGGAAGAATTATATCTAAGCACACCAAGAGTAATTATTGATTCACAAAATGCTCATTTTCAGGAACACAATTCTGAAGGGAAAAAAAAAAAAAAGTTTGAAGGAAATAGGGAAATAAGCAAGAAAATCGAAGAGATTTAGATGACCAAAATTGGATTAGTAACATTCCACTTAGAAACTGAGGACCTGTTTGTTAATGACTTCATAGTATATTCCTATCCTGTTTGTTTTAAACTGAAGATGGGTCTCTGTGGGATCCTCAAGTGCACTGTAAGCATATTTGGATGAGTGTAGTAAGACTTGGGCTTCCCAGGTGGGTAAAGAATCCGCTTGCAATGCAGGAGACAGGGGTTCAATCCCCAGGTCAGGAAGATCCCCTGGAGGAGTGCATGGCAACCCTTTCCAGTGTTCTTGCCTGGAGAATACTATGGACAAAGGAACCTGGTGGGCTACAGTCCATAGGGTCGCAAAGACTTTGACACGACTGAAGTGACTGAGGACACAGTAAGACTTATAGGCAGCAAATAAGAATTAAAACTCTGCAAGGAGAGAGCAGACCCAAAGTGTTCCCAAGCTCTGAGACTTGAAGCAAGTAGGTGGACTGTCAGTTACTCTACACCGGTGCAGTTCTCCTGTCTCACATGTGTATAACCCAGCACTGAGAGAATCTACAGAAGGAAGTCCTACTATGGACTGCATTGTACACTCCCCAACCAATTCACATGTTGAAGTCCCAAAACCTAATTGGACTATATTTGGAAACAGAGCCTGTAAAGAGGTGATTGAGGTTAGGTGCTATGGGGGGGGGGGTGTCCTAATCCAGTATGTCTGATGTTTGTATAAGAGGAGATATTAGAGATGTCCTTGCACATAGAAAAGGCCAGGTGAGGACATAGCCGGAAGGCAGCCGTCTGCAAGCCAAAGAGACGTCCCTAGGAGAAACCAAACCTGCCAACACCTTAATCTTGCACTTCCAGCCTCCAGAACTATAAACAAACAGATTTCTGTTATTTAAGCCACCCAGTCTGTGGTATTTGGTCAGGTCAACCCTAACACATTGCTGAACAAGTTTCTACCATCTTAGAGACAAAAGAAGGGCCACGTTGCTTGGACATTGTATGTTGATCACAGTTTCTCCCATCTTCTAAAAGGAGGAAAAATTAGATGTTGCCATTTTCTATTATCCAGAGCTGTCCAAAGATCTAAAAATTGTCTGCCTATGGAAATAGTAAGCTTTTGCTCCTAAAAGTGGGTATCTACTTGGAAGAGATTTTGTAGCTGGACTCTGGGCATCAACCAAGGGAATCTTAGCGAGGAAAGTACATACTCCCTCAGGGGTTGTTGGGAAATGTGGGAGAGTGGCTGGTTGTTACAGTGGCCAGGTAGTTAAGACACGTCCCTATAACCAAGTTTCTTTTAAATTCTACTCTAATGTGGCAAGATGCATACAACAAGATGGCGGAGTAGAAGGACATGTGCTCATCTTCTCCTGTGAGAACTCCAAAATTGCAAATTGCTGCTGAACAATCATCACCAGGAGAATGTTGGATCCCACCAAAAAAGGTACCCCACATCCAGGGGCAAAGGAGAAGCCCCAACAAGATGGTAGGAGGGGCAAAATCACGTTTAGAACCAAACCCCATACCCTCTAGAAATGCTCTGAGGGCTCAAACAAAGCCTTGTGTGCACCAGGACCCAGAGACTCCAAAGAGACTGAGCCAGATCTGCCTTTGAGGCTTTCCTGTGGAGGCTTGGGTCAGCAGTGGCCTGCACTGGGGACAGGGGCTCTGGCTGCAGCAGACCTGGGACATGCAACATGTGGCATAAGCCCTCTTGGAGGAGGTTGACACTAGCCCCACCATATAGCTGCAGAGCAGACAACCCACAAACTGCAGAACAATTATACCAAAGACATTCTCACACTGTTAAGAAAGTTCTAGGACCTGCAATAGATTTCCCAACTTGGGGATCTGGCAAAGGGATTGAGAAGCCCCAGGGAATTTGACTTTGGAGGCCAGTGGGATTTGATTACAGAACTTCGACAGGACGGGGGACACAGACTCTTGGAGAGCACAAATGAAACCTTCTGCACACCAGGAGCCAGGAGAAAGGAGCAGTGCCCCCACATGAGACTGAGCTAGACTTGCCTGCGTGTATCTAGGAGTCTCCGGCAGAGGCATGCATTGATAGTGGCATGATGCAGTGTCAGGGGCATGGAATACAACAGTGTGTGGTGCACAAGTCTTTTTGAAGGAGGTCGCCATTATTGTCATTACCCCTACCATAATTTGGCCTCAGGCCAAACAACAGGGAGAGAACGCAGCCCCGCCCATCAAGAGAAAATTGGATTAAAGATTTAATGAGCATGGCCCCACCCATCAGAACAAGACACAGTTTCCCCACAGTCAGTTTCTCCCACCAGGAAGCTTCCATAAGCCTCTTATCCAATCACAGAAAACTAATCAAACTGATTACATGGACCACAACCTTGTCTAACTCAAAGAAACTATGACCCATGCCATATAGGGCCACCCAAGACCAACGGGTCATGGTGGAGAGGTCTGACAAAATGTGGTCCACTGGAGAAGAGAATGGCAAACCACTTCAGTATTCTTGCCTTGAGAACCCCATGAACAGTATGAGAAGGCAAAAAGATAGGACACTGAAAGATGAACTCCTCACATCAGTAGGTGGTCAATACACTACTGGAGAAGAGGGGAGAAATAACTCCAGAAAGAAATAAAGAGACGGAGCCAAAGTGAAAACAATGCCCAGTTGTGGATGTGACTGGTAATGGAAGGAAAGTCTGATGCTGTAAAGAACAATATTGCATAGGAACTTGGAATGTTAGGTCCATGAATCAAGGTAAATTGGAAGTGATCAAACAGGTGATGACAAGAGTGAACACTGACATTTTAAAAATCAGTGAACTAAAATGTCCCAGACTGGGCGAATTTAATTCAGATGACCATTATATCTACTACTGTGGGCAAGAATCCCTTAAAAGAAATGGAGTAGCCCTCACAGTCAACAAAAAAGTCCAAACTACAGTACTTGTGTGCAATCTCAAAAATGAAAGAATGATCTCTGTTCATTTCCAAGGCAAATTATTCAATATCACAGTAATCCAAGTCTATTTCCAACCACTAATGCTGAAGAAGCTGCAGGTGAACGGTTCTATGATGACCTATAAGAACTTCTAGAACTAAAACCAAAAAAAGATGTCCTTTTCCTCATAGGGTACTGGAATGCAAAAGTAGGAAATCAAGACATACCTGGAGTGACAGGCAAGTTTGGTCCTGGAGTACAAAATGAAGCAAGGCAAAGGCTAGCAGAGTTATGCCAAGAGAATGCACTGGTCATAGCAAACACCCTCTTCCAACAATACAACAGAAGACTCTACACATGGACATCACCAGACAGTCGATACAGATTTCAGATCAATTATATTCTTTGCAGCTGAAGATGGAGAAGCTCTGTATCATCAGCAAAAACAAGACTGGGAGTGGTCTGTGGCTCAGATCATGAACTCCTTATTGCCAAATTCAGACTTAAATTGAAGAAAGTAGGGAAAACCACTAGACCATTCATGTATGACCTAGATCAAATCCCTTACAGTGAAAGTGACAAACAGATTCAAGGGATTAGATCTAAAAGACAAAGTGCCTGAAGAATGATGGATGGAGGTTCATGACATTGTACAGGAGGCAGTGATCAAGCCGATCCACAAGAAAAAGAAATGCAAAAAGGCAAAATGGTTGCCTGAGGAGGCCTTACAAATAGATGAGAAAAGAAGAGAAGCTAAAGGCAAAGGAGAAAATGAAAGATAAACCCATCTGAATGCAGAGTTCAAAGGATAGCAAGGAGAGATTTAAAAAAAAAGCCTTCCTTAGTGCTCAATGCAAAGAAATAGAAGAAAACAAAAGAATGGGAAAGACTAGAGACCTCTTCAAGAAAATTTGACATACCAAGGGAACATGTCATGCAAAGATGGCCACAATAAAGGACAGAAATGGTATGGATCTAACAGAAGAGAAGACATTAAGAAGAGGTGGCAAGACTACACAAAAGAACTATACAAAAAAAGATCTTCATGACCCAGATAAGCACAAAGGTGTGATAACTCACCTAAAACCAGACATTCTGGAGTAAAAAGGATAAAATATAAAGTCAAGTGGGCCTTAGGAAGCATCACTACCAACAAAGCTAGTGGAGGTGATGGAATTCCAGTTGAGCTATTTCAAATCCTGAAAGATGATGCTGTGAAAGTGTTGCACTCAATATGCCAGCAAATGTGGAAAACTCAGCAGTGGCCACAGGACTGGGAAAGGTCAGTTTTCATTTCATTCCCAAAGAAAGGCAAAGCCAAAGAATGTTCAAACTACTGCACAATTTCACTCATCTCACATGCTAGCAAAGTAATGCTCAAAATTTTCCAAGTGAGGTTTCAACAGTACCAAGAACTTAAGATGTTCAAGCTGGATTTAGAAAAGGCAGAGGAACCAGAGATCAAATTGCCAACATCCACTGGATCATAGAAAAAGCAAGAGAGCTCCAGAAAACATCTACTTCTGCTTCATTGACTTCGCCTAAGCCTTTGATTCCATAACAAACTGGAAAATTCTTTAAGAGATGGGAATACCAGACTACCTTACCTGCCTCCTGAGAAATCTGTATGCAGGTCAAGAAGCAACAGTTAGAACCGGACACGGAACAATGAACTGGTTCCAAATTGGGAAAGGAGTGCATCAAGGCTGTATATTGTTACCCTGCTCTTTTAGCTTATATGCAGAGTACATCATGAGAAATGCTGGACTGAATGAAGCACACCCTGGGATCAAGTTTGCTGGGAGAAATATCAATAACCTCAGATATGCAGAGGACACCACCTTTATGGCAGTAAGCAAAGAGGAACTAAAGAGCCTCTCAATCAAAGTGAAAGAGGAGAATGAAAAGTTGGCTTAAAACTCAACATTCAAAAAACTAAGATCATGGCATCCAGTCCCATCACTTCATGGTAAATAGATGGGGAAACAATGGAAACAGTGAGAGACTTTATTTTCTTGGGCTCCATAATCACTGCAGATGGTGACCACAGCTATGAAATTGAAAGATGCTTGCTACTTGAAGAAAATCTATGACCAACCTAGACAGCATATTAAAAAGCAGAGATATTACTTTGCCAACAAAGGCCCATCTAGTCAAAGCTATGATTTTTCCAGTAGTCATGTATAGATGTGAGAGTTGGATCATAAAGAAAGCTGAGCACAAGGGGCAGTTGGAAGATGGCGGAGAAATAGGACTGGAGACCACTCTCTCCCCCACAAATTCATCATTTGATGAATCATTTGAATGCTGAGCAACTGCCACAAAACAACTTCTGAACTCTGGCAGAGGACACCAGACACCCAGAAAGGCAGCCCACTCTCTTCAAAAGGAGGTAGGACAAAATATAAAAGACAAAAAGAGAGGCAAAAGAGTTAGGGACAGAGACCCGTCCTGGGGACGGAGTCATGAAGGAGAAGTTTCCAAACAGTAGGAAACCCTCTCACCAGCAGGTCAGTGGGGAGTTTTGGAATCTCAGAGGACAACACAACTGGGAGGGGGAAAAAAAAACAGTCCACAGAATATGCGCCTATCCACAACTCCCAGTGGAGAAGTAGCCCTGACACTCGCATCTGCCACCAGCGAGCAGGGGCTGGACAGGGAGGCACAGGCTGCATGCTTAGGGTAAGGACCAGGCCTGGATGCCCTGCGGGCAATCTGAGGGAGCTAATGTGAGACAGCAACACAAACTGTGGGATAGCCAGAGAGAGGGAAAAAAAAGAGAGAACTTCCTTGCGAAAGGCTCTAACTTAATGCACAGCCTGGTCCACTCACAGAACAAGGATTGAGTGAATACCAAAGGAGAGCTAGTGGGCTGTGTACAGGCCCCTCCGCTCACCGGAGGCAGAGAAGCAGGCATGTGACAGCCAGCGCTGGAAGGTGAGGGGCAATTTCAGCCCCAGAGACCGGCATCCTCCACCAAACTGTGAGCAGGCTCCCAGTTGCTAACGTCTTCCTGGGGTCCTGTATGGTTGGCATCTGCCAGGAGAGTCGCAGCCTGAGATCTGCTCCCCAGAGGAGACACACGGCACACCTGAGATGGTGTAGCACACCCGGGAAACCAAGCGATGGGGACTGGGGATATTAAGGCACATGGCCCACCTGGGACAGTTCACTTGCCAAGCAGCTGGTCGCCTGAGCTGCTCGGACCTGGGAAGGGCACAAAACGCATGTCGAACAGAGTGTGTACCCTTGTGGAGTACCTGAGAACCTGAACTCAAGTGGCTTAGAGCTGGGAAGTGCACAAAACACAGGGCCCACTTTGGACAGTGCCCCTGCAGAGCACCCTGGAGTCTGAGCAGGGTAGACCTGGAAAGCACATGCCACAAGCATGGTCCATACACTGTGAGCACTCCCCACACATGCCAGGGATATTTATTTGCCATGTTCCTCCCTCCCCACAACACAACTGAATAAGTGAGCCTAAATAAGTGACCACCTTTGCCCCCTTGTGTCAGGGCAGAAATTAGACATTGAAGAGACTTGTAAACAGAGGAAGCCAAATTAAACAAAGAAGAGGGAACCATTCTGGAAGTGACAGGTGCAACAGATTAAAACCCTGTAGTTAACATTGACTAAGCTTTGGAGGGGGCCTATAGACCTTGAGAACAAGTTTAAGCTGGAACAAGGAACTATCTGAAACTGAAGTGACACCACACTGCCCTCAACAGCTCCAGAGAAATTCCTAGATATATTTTTCCTATTATTACTTTTTAATTTTTTAAAAATGTAAGTTCTTTATTATTTCTTTAATTTTCATTTTTATAACCCCCTATTACCTTGCAAAAAAAGGCCCTATTTTTAAATCAAATTTCATATATATATATATACATTTTATAATTTTTGTGATTGATTTTGTTTTATATTTTTAATATTGTATTTTTGAGAGTCTAACGTCTACTCTAGATTTTTAATCTTTGTTTTTTGGTATTTGTCATCAATTTTGTACCTTTAAGAATCTAATCTTCAGTATCTATTTTCACTTAGGGATGTGATTACTGTCTTGATTGCTCTCTCCTCTTTTGACTCTCCCTTTTCTCCCCCAGATCACTTCTATCTCCTCCCTCCCCCTTCTCTTCTTTACTTAACTCTGTGAATCTCTTTGGGTGTTCCAGGCTGTGGAGAACACTTAGGGAACTGATTATTGGCTAGACTGGTCTCTCCACTTTTGATTCCCCCTCTTCTCCTCCTGGTTACCTCTATCTCCCTCCTCCCTCTTCTTTTTTTTATGTAACCCCATGAAGCTCTCTGGGTGTTCCAGACTGTGGAGACCACATAGGAAATTGATTACTGGCTAGACTGCTCTCTCCCTTTTGACTGCCCCTCTTCTCCCTCCTCCTTGTCACCTCTATCTCCTTCCTCCTTCTTCTCTTCCCCATGTAACTCTGTGAACCTCCCTGGGTGTCCCTCACTGTGGAGAATTGTTTCACCATTAACCTAGATGTTTTATCATCAGTGCTGTATGGATGGAGAAGTCTTGAGGCTACTGTAAGAATAAGACTGAAAGCCAGAGGCAGGAGGCTTAAATCCAAAACTTGAGAACATCAGAGAAATCCTGATTCCAGGGAACATTAATAGATAAGAGCTCATCCAAAAGCCTCCATTACCTACACTGAAACCAAGCTCCACCCAAGAGCTAACAAGTTCCAGAGCAAGACATACAATTCTCCAGCAAAGCAGGAACACAGCCCTGAGCATTAAAAGACAGGCTGCCCAAAGTCATGCCAAACCCATAGATGCCCCAAAACTCACTACTGGACACTTCATTGCACTTCAGAGAGAAGAGATCCAGCTCCACCCACCAGAACACAGACACAAGCTCCCCTAGCAAGGAAACCTTCACAAGACCCTAGTCCAACTCTACCCATAGGGAGCAGGCTACACAATAAAGAGGAGCCACAAGCTTCCAGCCTACAGAAAAGGCACTCCAAACACAGCAATCTAAATAAAATGAAAAGGCAGAGAAATATTCACCGGGTAAAGGAACATAATAAATGCCCACCAAAACAAACAAAAGAGGAGGAGATAGGGAGTCTACCTGAAAAAGAATTCAGAATAATGATAGTAAAGATGATCCAAAATCTTGAAAACAAAATGGAGTTACAGGTAGACTAGAGACAAGGATTGAGAAGATGAAAGAAAAGTTTAACAAGGACCTAAAAGAAATAAAGAAGAGTTAATCAATAATGAATAATGCAATAACTGAGATCAAAAGCACTCTGGAGGGAACCAACAGTAGGATAACTGAGGCAGAAGATAGGATAAGTGAGATGGAAGATAGAATGGTGGAAATAAATGAAGCAGAGAGGAAAAAAGAATTAAAAGAAATGAGGACAACCTCAGAGACCTCTGAAACAATGTTAAACACCCCAACATTTCAATCATAGGAGTCCCAGAAGAAGAAGACAAAATGAAAGTCCATGAGAAAACACTTGAGGAGATAATAGTTGAAAACTTCTCTAAAATAGGTAAGGAAACAGCCACCTAAGTCCAAGAAATCCAGAGAGTCCCAAACAAGATAAACCCAAAGTGAAAAACCCCAAATTAACAATAAATAAATACTCCATATTAATCAAACTAATGAAGATCAAACACAGAGAGCAAATACTAAAAGCAGCAAGGGAAAAGCAACAAATAACACACAAGGGGATCCCCATAAGGATAACAGCTGATCTTTCAATAGAAACTCTTCAGCCCAGAAGGGAATGGCAGGACATACTTAAAGTGATGAAAGAGAAAAACCTGCAACCCAGATTACTATACCCAGCAAGGATCTCATTCAAATATAAAGGAAAAATCAAAAGCTTTACAGATAAACAAAAGCTGAGAGAATTCAGCACCACCAAACCAGCTCTTCAACAAATGCTAAAGGATCTTCTCTAGACAGGAAATACAGAAAAAGGTTATAAACTCAATCCCAAAACAACAAAGTAAATGGCAACAAGATCATACTTATCAATAATTACCTTAAATGTACATGGGTTGAATGCCCCAACCAAAAGACAAAGACTGGCTGAATGCATATAAAAACAAGACCCCTATATGTGCTGTCTATATATGCTGTCTTCAACAGACCTATCTCAAACGAAGGGATACATACAGACTGAAAGTGAAGGGCTGGAAAAAGATATTTCATGCAAATGGAGATCAAAAGAAAGCAGGAGTAGCAATACTCATATCAAATAAAATAGATTTTGAAATAAAGTTCATGAAAAGAGACAAAGAAGGACACTACATAATGATCAAAGGATCAATCCGAGAAGAAGATCTAACAGTTTTAAATATATATGCACCCAACATAGGAGCACCTCAATACCTAAGGTGAATGCTAACAAGTATGAAAGGGGAAATTATCAGTAATACAATAATAGTGGGAAACTCTTTAATACCCCACTCACACCTATGGATAGATCAACTAAACAGAAAATTAGTGAGGAAACACAAGCTTTACATGATACAATGTACCAGGTAGACCTAATTGATGCCTATAGGACATTTCACACCAAAACAATGAATTTCACCTTTTTCTCAAGTGCACATGGAACCTTCTCTAGGATAGATCACATCCTGGGCCACAAATCTAGCCTTGGTAAATTCAAAAAAATTGAAATCATTCCAAGCATCTTTTCTGATCACAATGCAGTAAGATTAGATGTCAAATACAGGGGGAAAAAAAGTATTAACAATACAAACATATGGAGGCTAAACAACATGCTTCTGAATAACCAACAAATCATGGAAGAAATAAAAAAGGAAATCAAAATATGCATAGAAACAAATGAAAATGAAAACATGACAACCCCAAACCTATGGGATTCAGTAAAAGCAGTGCTAAGGGGAAGGTTCATAGCAATATAAGTATACCTCAAGAAACAAGAGAAAAATCAAATGGCCTAACTCTACACCTAAAGCAACTAGAAAAAGAAGAAATGAAGAACTCCAGGGTTAGTAGAAGGAAAGAAATCATAAAAATTAGGGAAGAAATAAATGAAAAAGAAACAAAGGAGACTATAGCAAAAATGAACAAAAGTAAAGGCTGGTTCTTTGAGAAGATAAGTAAAATAGACAAACCATTAACCAGACTCATCAAGGAAAAGAGGGAGAAGAATCAAATCAACAAAATTATAAATGAAGATGGAGGAATCACAGCAGACAACACAGAAATACAACAGATCATAAGAGACTACTGTCAGCAACTATAAGCCAATGAAATGGACATCTTGGAAGAAATGGACGAATTCTTAGAAAAGTATAACCTTCCAAAACTGAACTGGGAAGAAATAGAAAATCTTTGCAGACCCATCACAAACATGGAAATTGAAACTGTAATAAAAAATCTTCAAACAAAAGCTCAGGACCAGATGGCTACACAGGTGAATTCTACAAAAATTTAGAGAAGAGCTGACACCTATCCTACTCAAACTCTTCCAGAAAATTGCAGAGGAAGGTAAACTCCAAAACCCGTTCTATGAGGCCACCATCACCCTAATAAGAAAACCAGACAAAGATGCCACCAAAGAAAGAAATCCACAGGCCAATATCACTGATGAACATAGATGCAAAAATCGTCAAAAATCCAACAACATATTAAAAAGATCATACACCGTGACCAAGTGGGCTTTATCCCAGGGATGCAAGGAATCTTCAATATTCGCAAATCAACCAATGTGATATATCACATTAACAAATTGAAAAATAAAAACCATATGATTATCTCAATAGATGCAGAGAAAGCCTTTGACAAAATTCAACACCCATTTATGATAAAAACTCCACAGAAAGCAGGCATAGAAAGAGCATACCTCCTCATAATAAAAGCCATATATGATAAACCCACAGCAAAAATTATCCTCAATGGTGAAAAGTTGAAAGCATTTCCCCTAAAGTCAGGAACAAGACAAGGGTGCCCACTCTTACCACTACTATTCAATATAGTTTTGGAAGTTTTAGCCACAGCAATCAGAGAAGAAAAAGAAATAAAAGGAATCCAGATTGTAAAAGAAGAAGTAAAACTCTCACTGTTTGCAGATGACATGATCCTCTATATAAAAAACCCTAAAGACACCACCAGAAAATTACTAGAGCTAATCAATGAATATAGTAAAGTTGCAGGATATAAACTTAATACACACAAATCCCTTGCATTCTTATACACTAACAATGAGAAAACAGAAAGATAAATTAAGGAAACAATCCCATTCACCACTGTGATGAAAAGAATAAAACACTTAGGAATAAATCTACCTAAAGAAACAAAAGACCCATTTAGAGAAAACTATAAAACACTGAAGTAAGAAATCAAAGATGACACAAATAGATAGAGAAATATACCATGTTCATGGATCAGAAGAATCAGTATAGTGAAAATGAGCATACTACCCCAAAGGAATCTATAGATTCAATGCAGTCCCTATCAAGCTACCGATGTTATTTTTCACAGAACTAGAACAAATAATTTCACAATTTGTATGGAAATACAAAAAACCTTGAATAGCCAAAACAATATTGAGAAAGAAGAATGGAACTGGAGGAATCAACCTGCCTGACTTCAGACTACACCACAAAGCTACAGTCATCAAGACAGTATGGTACTGGTGCAAAGACAGAAATATAGATCAATGGAACAAAATAGAAAGCCCAGAGATAAATCCACATAGGTATGGACACCTTATCATTCACAAAGGAGGCAAAAATATACAATGGAGAAAAGACAATCTTTTTAATAAGCGGTGCTGGGAAAACTGGCCAATCACTTATAAAAGAATGAAACTAGAACACTTTCTAACACCATACACAAAAATAAACTCAAAATGGATTAAAGATATAAATCCATCTAAATCCAGAAACTATAAAACTCCTAGAGGAAAACATAGGCAAAACACTCTCTGACATGAATCACAGCAAGATCCTCTATGACCCACCTCCCAGAGTAATGGAAATAAAAGCAAAAATAAACAAATGGGACCTAATTAAACTTAGCTTTTGCAAACCAAAGGATACTATAAGCAAGGTGAAAAGACAGCTTTCAGCATGGGAGAAAATAATAGCAAATGAAGCAACTGACAAAGAATTAATCTCAAAAATATACAAGCAGTTCAGGCAGCCCAATACCAGAAAAATAAATGACTCAATCAAAAAATGGGCCAAAGAACTAAACAGACATTTCTCCAAAGAAGACATATAGATGGCTAACAAACACATGAAAAGATGCTCAACATCACTCATTATCAGAGAAATGCACATCAAAACCACAATGAGGTACCATCTCATGCTGGTCAAAATGGCTGCTATCCAAAAGTTTACAAACAATAAATGCTGGAGAGGATGTGGAGAAAAGGGAACCCTCTTACACTGTTGGTGAGAATGCAAACTAGTACAGCCACTATGGAAAACAGTGTGGAGATTTCTTTAAAAACTGGAAATAGAACTGCCACACGACCCAGGAATCCCACTTCTGGGAAACCAGAATTGAGAGACATGTGTACCCCAATGTTAATCACAGCACTGTTTACAATAGCTAGGATATGGAAGCAACCTAAATGTCCATTGGCAGACAAATGAATAAGAAAGCTGTGGCATGTACACACAATGGAATATTACTCAGATATTAAAAAGAATGCATTTGAATCAGTTCTAATGAGGTAGATAAAACAGAGAGATGTAAGTCAGAAAGAAAAGCATCAATACAGTGTATTACTGCATATATATGGAATTTAGAAAGATGGTAATGATAATCCAACATGCGAGATAGCGTAAGAGACACAGATCTAAAGAACAGACTTTTGGACTCTGTGGGAAAAGGCAAAGGTGGGATGATTTGAGACAATAGCATTGAAACATGTATATTATCATATGTGAAACAGATTGCCAGCCCAGGTTCAATGCATGAGACAGGGTGCTCAGGGCTGGTGCACTGGGATGACCATGACGGATGGGATGGGGAGGCAGGTGGGAGGGAAGTTCAGGATGGGGAACACATGTACACCCATGGCTATTCATGTCAATGTATGGTGAAAAACACTGCAATATTGTAAAGTAATTAGCCTCCAATTAAAATAAATAAATTTAAAAAATAAATAAAGAAAAAATATCAGTACAATGTATTAATGCATATATATGGAATTTAGAAAGATGGTAATGATGACCCTATCTGTGAGACAGCAAAAGAGACACAGATATAAAGAACAGACTTTTGGACTCTGTGGGAAAAGGCGAGGGTGGGATGATTTAAGAGAATAACATTGAAACATGTATATTACCATATGTGAATTAGATCACCAGTCCAAGTTCAATGCATGAAACAGGGCACTCAAAGCCGGAGTGCACTAGGACAACCGAGAAGGATGGGATGGGGAGGGGGGTGGGGCTGGAGGTTCAGGATGGGGGACACATGTACACCCATGGCTGATTCATGTCAGTGTATGGCAAAAACCACCACAATATTGTAAAGTAATTAGACTCCAATTAAAATAAAAAAAATTTTAAAAAGGAAAGCTGAGCACTGAAGAATTGATGCTTTTGAACTGTGGTATTGGAGAAGACTCTTGAGAGTCCCTTGGACTGCAAGGAGATCAAACCTGTCAATCCTAAAGGAAATCAGCCCTGAATATTCATTGGAAGGACTGATGCTAAAGCTGAAACTCCAGTACTTTGGCTACCTGATGCGCAGAACAGACTGACTGGAAAAGATTCTGATGCTGGGCAAGACTGAAGGCAGCAGGAGAAGGGGACAACAGAGGATGAGATGGTTGGATAGCATCACCGACTCAATGGACATGAGTTTGAGCAAGCTCTGGGAGTTGGTGATGCCCATGGAAGCCTGGCGTGCTGCAGTGCACGGGATCACAAAGAGTTGGAAACGACTGAGCAACTGAACTGAACTAATGCAGCAAGTTCAAAGGTCTTTGACTTTTCTTTTTTAAAAGGACTTTGAAAAGATAGAGTGACTCATGACCAAAAACACAGAATTCCAAATACAGTAACTCAGAGGCCATGACGCATAATGGTTTTATCTCTGGTCCTTCAAAGCAATATCCCCAAACTTGTTGAATGAAAAAATGATTCCTGTGGTGCTTATTAAAAGAAAAGTTCTCTGGTCCCACCCACATTGCCTGACTCTTCCAGGGGAGGCTTTAGAAGTTCTGTGTCAATTTCTGAATCCTGGCTGCACACTGAACTCACCAAAGAACTCAGTGAAGTCTTGTGTCCTACCCCAGACACTCTGCTGTGGCTGGTCTTCATGGGGGACTGGATTTCTTAAAGTTTTCCAGGGAATGCTGTTTTGCAGTCAGGGCTGAGAAGCACAGCTCTGTGTCAGAACCCCACATAATTCCTTACTTTGAATCCTATTTGGCACCATGAATTGAAGAGTTGTGCTCATTAATGGTCTGCTTGGTGGCTGGCACAGGTAGGTGTGAGGTGGCTGTGGGGTCCGAGAGTGCATCCCTCCTGGAGGATCAGAATATTTGGGACTTGTCATTGTTGTTCAGTTGCTCAGTTGTGTCCAACTCTTTGTGACCCCATGGACTGCAGTATGCCAGGCTTCCCTGTCCTTCACCATCTCCCGGAGGTCACTCAAACTCATGGCATCCAATCATCTCATCCTCTCATCCCTTTCTACTCTTGCCTTCATTTTTTTCCCAGTATCAGGGTCTTTTCAAATGAATCAGCTCTTCACATCAGGTGGCCAAGTGTTGGAGTTTCAGGTTCAGTATCAGTCCCTCCAATGAATACTCAGGGTTGACTTCTTTTAGGATTGACTGGTTTGATCTCTTTGCAGTCCAAAGGACTCTCAAGAGTCTTCTCCAGCACCACAGTTTGAAGGCAATTTTTCAGCGCTTAGCCTTTTTTACCGTCCAACTCTTGCATCTGTACAGGACTACTGGAAAAACCATAGCTTTGACTATATGGACCTTTGTCAGCAAAGTAATGTCTCTACTTTTTAATATGCTGTCTAGGTTTGTCATTGCTTTTCTTCCAAGGAACAAGGGTCTTTTAGCTTCATGGCTGCAGTCACCATCCACAGTGATTTTGGAGCCCTAGAAAATAAAGTCTGTCACTGTTTCCATTGTTTCCCCATCTATTTGCTATGAAGTGATGGGACTGGAAGCCATGATCTTAGTTTTTTGAATGTTGAGTTTTAAGCCAACTTTTTCACTCTTCTCTTTTACTTTCATTAAGAGACTCTTTAGTTCCTCTTTGCTTTCTGCCGTAAAGGTGGTGTCATCTGCATATCTGAGGTTATTGATATTTCTCCCAGCAATCTTGATTCCAGCTTGTGCTTCATCCAGCCCAGCATTTCTCATGATGTACTCTGCATATAAGTTAAATAAGCAGGGTGACATATACAGCCTTGATGTACTCCTTTCCCAATTTGGAAACAGTCCATTATTCCACGTCCAGTTCTAACTGTTGCTTCTTGACCTGCATACGGATTTCTCAAGAGGCAGGTAAGGTGGTCTGGTATTCCCATCTCTTAAAGAATGTCACAGTTTGTTGTGATCTACACAGTCAAAGGCTTTGGCATAGTCAATGAAGCAGAAGTAGATATTTTTCTGGAATTCTCTAGCTTTTGGCAATTTGATCTCTGGTTCCAAACTTGGGCCTAAGTTTAATTATAATAGGAATTTGAAGTTATTTCCATGACTTTGCTTGTATTGATTAAAGTGACCAATTTGACACCTAAGTTGGGGTGGCCAGGGTGGAGTATGGGATGAGGGGAACTAAGATCCTGCAAACTATGTGGCACAGCCAAAAGAACAAAAAGATAAAGAGACCCAGAAAGGTTTTCATCATGAAATATAAACTTGAAGAGATAGCAATAGAAAGTATTCAAAATCAAGTAGAGAGAGAAAAAAGATTGAAAAAAATAAAAATAAAACTCAGTATAGTAAGTTGTGGGTCAAAAGAAAGTGGCCTGGTTAATATGTGTGAAATTAGAGTCCCAGAAAAGGAAAAAGTTAAGGGGGTCACAAAAATAGTTGAAGAAATAAGGAATAAATGTTTTTTCTAAATCTGATATAATCTATAAACCTGCAGTTCAAGATGTTTCCATGCAGAGTTCATACAGGGCAAAGATGAAGATTGTGGACTTGGGGGTCATCTGATCTAGGTTCCCACCATGTTTGCACTGTCCTGTCTACATGACTTAATGGTTTATTTAAGCTGTCTACACTTCAGTTTCCTTAGCTGCAAAGTATATATAAAAATTGCACAAAATATTCATTATTTTATAGTTTTCAATAGAAAATATTGGCAACAACTTAAATGTCTACAAGGCATGACTAAATCAATTGTGGTCAAGCTATAGTATAGGATATTATACTGATGTCAAAAGAGGGATGTCTATATGAATTGGTATGGAAAGGTTTCCAAGAATACTGCCACATGAAAAAGCATTTCATTTAGATATTCAAAAGCTTGTATAGATAGACACAGATATGTGGTTATCTATAATAAATACAGACACAAACATATAATAAATAAAGACTGGAAGGATGCTCATCAAATTGTCTCTGAAAGAGAATGAGTCACAAGAAAAGGTAAAAAACCTCTTTCATATTTATCTCCATAAACCATTGTAATGCCTGAATTTCTTTACAATGACTGTGAAATGATTTTTGAAAGAGGGAAAATAGAAGCAATATGATTTGAGGAGTTTGCCCCAGGCTGTCCATGCTGATGGAGGATGGATGAGATGTTTGAAGACCATGTGAACTGGAGACAGTGTCAATTTAAAGAAATCATTCCCCTTCTGAAAATCCTTCTGTGGCTCTGTTACCTGGGGAATAAAACTCAACCCCTGAGCAGGGCTCATAGGAGCCCTCTGATCTGGCCCTGCCTGGTTTTTCTGGGCTTATTACCCACCACACACATCTAAGGGCTCCTCCCCCTCTTGCACCATGGTCAACTCTTAGTCATTCTTCTGTACTTGGATTATTTAGTACATTCATTACTACTCTCTCCCTCCTTCCCTACCCTGGAAGAGTTAATTAATTGCCCCTATGCTACTTCTTATTTACATATACCTCCACATTGGCATTTATTAAAATGTAGTGCTGCTGGTGTAATCACATGTGGATTTAGTAATTGTGGCACATGGGCTTAGTTGCTCTGCGGCATACGGAATCTTAGCACATGCACATATTTTCCTGTGTAGTTTCTGGTTGTGTGATTTTATTTGAATTGTCTTTGTCTTAAATATGTCTTCTTACAGTTTTACCCACTTAACACCTGTGATACTATCTGTTAAACTTACAAACTCCAAAATGACATGACATATTCCTTATGTGTGTGTGCTAAGTCACTTCAGTCATGTCCAACTCTTTGTGACCCTGTGGACCATATCCACCAGGCTCCTCTGTCCATGGGATTCTCTAGGCAAGAATACTGGAGTGGGTTGCCATGCCCTTCTCCAGGGGATCTTCCTAACCCAGGGATCGAACCTGCGTACACAGGAAAATACTGTTCAACAATTTCATAGACAGAAATATAAGGTAGTGAGACCACCACAGTTTTTTGTATCCATTAGAAGAATTTTCACATTGAATGGGAATCATGCTCAATGACTTTCCCAGCCCCTTCCAATTCTCAGGTTTTTAATTCTACATTAACTCAACCCCAGGCTGCCAGACAAAGTGATAAATGAAATTCAAATCCCATCACTCCTCAATGAAATAGGAAGTTCAAAAAAAAAACTCTCTGAAAACTATTGGGTTGCCCTTAAAATTTATTTGGGTTTTTATATAACATCATACAGGAAAACCCTAACAAACTTTTTGGCTAACCCAATAGGCCAGTAAGTGGGAGATACTGAAGGGGACTACCTACAGCAGGTGATGAGGTGGCCTTGCTTTGACTCCTGGCCCCCTGCTGGAATTATTCTTAGCTCCTGTGGTCATACCTAAGACTGGGGGAGGCTGGTTGCAGATTTTAATGTCTTTGTTCTTGTGCCAGTAAGGATTGAGCCCTTACTGAGAGTTTTTTTTCTATTACTTCTGCATTGCCTAGTTAAAGTGGTCCTTGGAGGCATGTGCCTTCTGACTATCTGAAGAGGGACACCCTTGCTTGTTCCTATTCAGAGCCATAACGTGAATTGGGATGAATTATTGGCTGCCCATCATGCTTAATCTATGTTTAGAATCTGTACTTTGAAAGGAATATTGGACCTGTTAGGATATAGTCTGCAGTGACCAGGGCTGCTTTATTATACAATTCACAGTGGCTTCCCACCCCATCTTTTTTTTTTTTTTTTTTATTGAACTGGTTACTCAGTCATACTAAACATGGAATAAAGTGAAATAAATAAATATATAAAACTCAGAATGCACTGAATCTTTTCACTGTCAAGCTGGCTCAAATGTTCTCAAAGTTTATCTGAGAGCTTGGTTGCCCTGCTGAAAATAGCATTGTGCAGTGAAACAGAAAATAAGATGTCATGGCAAACTAAACATCTTCACTTTCTGGACAAATATCTGAGTTGACTGGACCATCGAGAGGGGCCTGGGGAATGACCACAGGGAGGATCTCGCCCCACATTTGGGGGCTCCGTGGGGTTCAGGTGAGCAGTGGGTGAAACTCACTGACACCTGACTTGTGTTAAAGCCTCTGGCAGCTTCCGGCTGGCTCAAAGGTGGCTCCTTTGTATGTTGTGAAAGTAAAAGATGGCTAGTTTGCCGTGACAGCTTATTTTCTGTCCTACTGCACAGTGTTATTTTAACTCCCTCCTTGATAAACTCACTGGGACTTGATATCTGCAAATGAATCCCATTATAATGAATGGGTATTAAAATAACTGTGTGTGTGTGTAGGAGAGGATGACAAGTAGAGGGGAAAGGAAGAAAAAGGCAGATAGATCCACATTCACTTATTGGCCTGTTATTTAATCTGTGTACAACCCTCTAATTAAAAGTGAGGATAACAGTATTATTCATCTCAGGGGGACTTTTATGAGTATTAAATGAAATGAATCAATGAATTAATTACTAATTCATTATTAATTATAGCATTAATTAAATTAAATACCTGGATCATACCAAGCACACCACAAATGAAAACAAACAAGTACCTGGCCATATTAAGTACTCCATAAATGTTAACTATTATTTTATCTTTTTATAAAAATGTAAGGAGGAAAAGAAGGAAAACAGAAGAGAAAGAAATGTTAAGGCTGAAGAACACATTGGACACCAAGGAGAAAAGGTAATCTTATTTTCTTAAAAAGATTATATCCATGAAGTCATATTCATTCCAGAAACAAGGGCAAACATCTATGAAACACTAACAAAAGTCCATAATGCAGGAAGGCAGCATTCATGATCAGTTCTTCACTAATATCCCCTCAAGTCCTTTACCATTCTCCCGTGTCTGGTTCCTTGGATGCTTTCATCCCCAACAGCTGGAACTAGTGCTTCTTTGTATGATGGCTTTCCTCTGGCTACTTAAAACCTGTTTTGCCTGAGGCCACAGGGAACCCCACATGCCAGAGGATATTCAGCCCCTTGAGCGTAGCCCTTGACTGAAAGGTGACACCTGTGTTTCCTCTCCATCTTTTTCTTGGTTCACCTTCTTCATTCCCTTCCTGATTTCTCTGATAATATATTCTAATGAATCTCTTAGTTAGCAAACCATTGATTGAAACTGCCTGCCTTGGTCAGGCATGAAAATATTTGTTTGTATGAGTTGTCTCAAAGCAGTAGGTCCCAATAAGGAACTTTGTGCTGTTGCCAAAATCTAACCAGGAGAATTTGGGAGAGGCCAAAAGGAGGGAGGAGACACCAGCCCATAAAATGTCTTGCCAACCTCCCAGAAACCCTCACGCTGGAATTTATCTTGGCTGAAACATGTGAGCACTGCCAGGAAGGACCCTCAGTCAAACCAAATATGTGCACAAGCAAGATGACTGGCCAGAGACAACCCAGAAAGCTAATTTGTTACCTTAAAACCTGAGATTCTGAACCACATGGCAGAGCAGCTCTCCTGGGTTCCCTCACCCTACAGTTTGCTGATCAAGTACCCGTTTGCAATAAAGTCTTTTGCTTTGTCAGTATATGTGTCTCCTTGGACAATTCATTTCTAAGTGTTAGACAAGAGTCCACTCTCAGGCCTTTCCAGGAACACCTTCAACATAAATTCTTATCTCAGACTCTGTTTCTTTGGAATCTAGTGTAAGACAAAGACATTCTCAACTTGTAACTAGTTGTCTTCAAGAAAAGTTTTGTAAATCAGTTTGGAAATCAACAAACATTCTTGTGTAGAAAATGCATTAGAAATGTTAGAATCCACAAAGTTTACCTAAAGTGTTAGTCGCTCAGTTGTGTCCAACTTTTTGTGACCCCATGAACTACAGCCTGTTAGGCTCCTCTGTCCATGGGATTCTTCAGGCAAGAATACTGGAGTGGGTTGCCATTTCTTTCTCCAAGGGATCATCCCGGCCCAGGGATTGAACCCGGATCTCTGTCTGAGCAATCAGGGAAACCCCAAGTTTATCTAACCTATCATGTACTTAAAATACTGAGCATTTGTAGCAAAACACTGTACAGAAATTTACTGTTGCTCTACCTGCAACAAAATTAACTGAGAAAAAATTAAAATGACAGCAATGACAACAAAAGGCAGAATTTTCCCTGAACCCCAGTAAGGGCTTAGACATAGGAAATTTTCTAGGAATTTCCAGGAGTAGGAGAAACTGTTAAAACAGGTTCTTTTTTGTCTAGTTTTTCTTTCCTTCCTTTCATGCAAATGCACCTCACATAAGCACCACAGTCACTTTTCAAAGCAGGGCCTTTTTTTTTTTTTTTTTAATAACAAATAGCATAGGGAGCAGGAGGCGTGGAGGAGGATCTTGGGGGGAGGAAAGGAGGGGAAGGGGGAAGGGAAGAGACAGTCCTAGGGCCAGAGTTGGGGTTAAAAAATGATTTAGGAGAATGACTGTAAATGTGGGGGAAAGAGATGTAGAGGGGAAAAGTCACAAAGCCCGCATATAGTAAGCCAGAAAAGGACCTTTCATAGAAGGCTATGAAGAACCCAGGAATAAAGAAGTGAGGATGGAGAGAAAAGTGTTCTAGAAAGGCTTGAGGAAGCTCAGAAAATTTCTCCTGAACATCTTTCCTCTTGTTGCTGTCTCATATGTGGTATAGAGATCAGTCATTTTTAATGAATCTTATTTGTCCTGTTTGGAGACCTACAGCTAATGGAAAGGAGTTGTAAGTCTTTGCCTCATGGATTCTGGAGTTCACTTCATACTGTTTGACTGGCAACCAACTGCAATCACATGAGGGAGTCCAGCTAAGACCTGAAAACCCATATAACCGAGCCCAGCATGAATTATCAGCCCACAGAATCATGAAATAAATTGTCATTTTAAGCTCTAGGATTTGGGGTGGTTTGTTATACAGTGAAAGTACCTGATACAATGTTGTTCATGATAATGCACTTATTATTGTAAAAAGCATGATAGTATAATAACTATGCAATAATTATATAAATATTACTTAAAAAGTAACAGGATCATAGTTTGAAATTACATTTTTTAGCTTTTCATTTCTTTGTTAGTTCCCTAGGGTCTGTAAGTAGCTGTCTTCCACTAAAATTACCAACACACACTTTTAGAAGCAAAAAGTTTAGACCCAACTTCTCCAACTGCTGTGGAGAACCCAAATTATTAGCACTGCATGGCTCTGGGTCAATATTTATTCTTCAACTCTCCATCTAGACATTCATCATCTCTTGTGTCAATGAGGGTCCCGTTAGAAAAACAAAACCATATTAGTTATTTTAATAGCAGGGAATTGTTTAAATAGTTATTGGAAAACTCAAAAGGCAATCAAGGGAACACTGCACTAAGAAGTCACATATCCCAAAGGCTAGGAAAATGAAGTGGCAGAGGTTGAAGTGATTTTGGACACTAGAAATTTGGAGGAGCATCATGGAACTGAGACTTTTCCTTCTCAGGAGGGGGCACTGCCTAGATAGTGCTGATACTTCTGCAGGAATGCAATGAGACTATTTCTGGGAATGAAGGAAGGAGCTGGAAACTGGAATTGTTGCTCCTGGAATGAAGATCCATTGCTGGGCATCCTGATAGGAGTCAGCAAGCAAGAAGGAAGGAACCACCTGCCTTCCAGTCTCTCTCTTCCGGCTCCTATTCATAGAACCTAGCAGGAATCATTCATTTAAGGCAAAGAAAAGCTGTGGTTTCCAGAGTTTCAGCACCAGCATCACAGAACAGCATATAGCAGGATGGATTTGGAGCTGCAATATAATAACTTAATATCTGGTATTCTTCATCTTTATCTTAAAGACTTCTTGAGCATGGCTTTCTTCTCTCTTCTCTGTGTCCAGCTGGATTCAAACAGCAAAATCTCCAAGCATAAAGTTTATGCTTAACCAACTTTTGGTTGAACAAATGAATATGAGGCTGTAGAGTAATTTTTAAACACTTTCTTTGTGTTGGATGCTAAACTGAGCACTTTTTATGTTTATCGTGTTTATCCTCTTTAACATTCACAATAACCATACGAGGAAGAAGATAAGATTCCTCTGTGTCAGTCAGTGTCCAGTCGGTAAAACAGAAATCCACCTGGTTATTTCAGACAGAGAGAATTTAATACAAAAGATTGTTTACAAAAGTTGTAAGGTCTGGAGGAACAAAAGGGAAATTGATGCCACTCAGAGCCCATCGGTGGGGGCTCACTGCTGAGACTGACAGAACTCTATGGCTGAACACATATGAAGGGTAGAACCTGTGCTATTACTGTTGAGCACAAAGCTTGAACGCCTCTCCCTGCAATACTGCTACAGCAATTGCCTCAGCTATAGTCACCACTCTCACTACTGCAGAGACCTGCTGTTGCTGCTATTGCTACCACCTGTTATTGCAACACTCATCACTGTTTCAGGAAACTGGTCACTCACATGAGGCTATAGTCCCAATGTGGTCATTGCTAGGTCCAGAAGCAGAAAAAGTTTTTTCTTTCATCTGACTTCCAGTCTTTGGTGGACTTTACCAGAAGTCATTTGGCAAGGGAGTTTGGGAAATGTGGTTTTCAAGATTCTGGTCTTCTATACACAGAAGAGTATAAAAGAACAAGTGTGGGGCTGAGAGCCAAAGGTAAATATCTGTAACAGTTCATCCCTTTGGCTACTAAAGCATCTATATATACTTTTTTGCACTTTTAAACTTTCACAAACAATATTACCAAACTCAATGCTTCAACTTAATACAATGCAACCATCCCTTATAGAAACCAACATACTTTTACCCTCTTCCTAAAAGGAGATATATGAAGTCCAAGTATGCATCTCTGGTATATATCTCAAATCAGCCCAACTCAACATTTTGTTCATCTTCCTTGGTCTTATAGCCTTATAGTCCATTTCCATGTATATAGGGTTTTGCCAATGTAAATGAAAAAAAACTTCAATTATTTAGGTGTACAAAACTGTATCCTCTAAGGTCAGACTTTTAAAATTTTATCTCCAGAACTGCTGGAATCTGATACCAGAGTGGATCTGAGTCTGGAGGCCATTAAAGATGGAGAGAGTAAATCTTGAGAGGAATATGCACCCTTTGGAAGGAAACTGCCTTGGGTAAGGTTATTAATAACATCTTCTTGCAAAAGAATACTAGTCTTCTCAACTGGAGGAGGAAGGACTGACAAGAAGACTTGGAGGATCAAGAGTTTCTCAAATTTGATCAAAAAGCTAAGATCATGGCATCTGGTCCCATCACTTCATGGCAAATCAATATGGAAAAAATGGAAACAGTGACAGACTTTATTTTCTTGAGCTCCAAAATAACTGCAGATGGTGACTTCAGCCATGAAATTAAAAGATACTTGCTACTTGGAAGGAAACCTATGACAAACCTAGACAGCATATTAAAAAGTAGAGACATCACTTTGCTGACAAAGGTCCATCTAGTCAAAGCTATGGTTTTTCCAGTAGTCATGTATAAATGTAAGAGTTGGATCATAAAGAAAGCTGAGCACCAAAGTCCTGATGCTTTCAAACTGTGGTGCTGCAGAGAAGACGCTCAAGGGCTCTTGAGAGTCCCTTGGACAGCAAGGAGGTTCAACCAGTCAATCCTAATGGAAATCAACCCTGAATATTCATTGGAAGGACTGATGCTGAAGCTGAAGCTCCAATATTTTGACCACCTGATGCAAAGAGCTGACTCATTGGAAAAGACCCTGATGCTGGGAAAATTGAGGGCAGGAGGAGAAGGGGATGACAGAGGATGAGATGGTTGGATGGCGTCACGCACTCAATGGACATGTGTTAGAGCAAACTTTAGGAGATGGTGAAGGACATGGACGCTTGGCATGCTACAGTCTACAGGGCCGCAAAGAGTCAGACACAACTGAGCAACTGAACAACAACAACAAATCTGTCTAAATCCATTTAAATGATCCTATTCCAATTCTCAGGGTTCTACCAGTTCCTTCAATCCTCAAAGTCTCACATAAAATATCTGATGAGTTCATGAATTCAAATTACATTGTAATTCTCCAATAGGATAGAATTTGGTATGATGTCAGATGGTATAGTCAAAGCTATGGTTTTTCCAGTAGTCATGTATGGATGTGAGAGCTGTACCATAAAGAAGGCTGAGCACCAAAGAATGATGCTTTCAAACTGTGGTATTGGAGAAGACTCTTGAGAGTCCCTTGGACTGCAAGATCAAACCAATTAATCCTAAAAGAAATCAACCTGAATATTCATTGGAAGGAATGATGCTGAAGCTGAAGCTCCAATACTTTGGCCACCTGATGTGAAGAGCCAACTCACTGGACGACCCTGATGCTGGGAAAGATAGAAGGCAGGAAGAGAAGGGAACGATAGAGGATGAGGTGATTGGATGGCATCACCAACTCAATGGATAAGAGTTTGAACAAGCTCAGGGAGATGGTGCGGGACATGGAAGCCTGGCATGCTGCAGTCCATGGGGTCGCAAAGAGTCAGTCATGACTGAGTGACAGAACAACAATTACATCAGACCTGAGGCTGAAAAGGTAAAAGATTCCTTTAGTGCCATCACAGAATCTCTCTGGTTCTGTGATGAGACCTGGAGTTGAGAGATTAAAGACCTGTTTGCCATGTTCTTTCTGCAATGTCTCCAGGAAAGTCAGAAACAGACATCCCACCCATTGTCTTATAGTCATTCCCACCATCACCCTATCCCGCTGTAATCCCCCAGTAATCATTTCCTTTATTGCAATGACACATAACTAACCTCTGGGGCTTCCATAGCAATTACTGCTGTCCTTCTCCTCGCACTTTCAGAGTCAGAAGCAGAAAAGTGACTCTTTTCCTGTGGCTTTTACCCTCCCTCCAGTGCCTCCCTTTGGCAGAGACTAACCTGCACCCAGTTGGCATCAAGGCTGAAAATAGTGCTGTTTTTAGATCTACAGCTTTGCCAGGATAGAGAAGAGCTAAAAGGCAAATTGTTGAACTGGCAGCTAATGAGTTATTATCCCCAATTTAAAGATGAGGAAATTGAGGCTAGAGAGTATAAATGACTTGCCCCAGGACATAGTAAACAGAACTCATACCAGAAACAATATATCTTGATCTCTGTGAATCCAAAGTTTATGGTCTTTCCACCATGATACATGTTATTAGAAACCAGTTTTCAGAGAGTCTGAAAAATAAGGTGTGGAATTTGAGCATTTCCAGCCTCCCCATTCTATTTTAGATTTATCAATCATTGTTCCCAACAGATTGGATATGTTGATAAGCTTCCTTGCCATCATTAAAGGTTCAAATTATGCAGGGACAGAGAAGATGCAGGAGCACATTAGGAGGCATAGCATAGTGGTTAAAGCCACAAATTGCTTGGATTTATAAGCCAGACCTATGACTTACTAGTTGTCTAAACTTGAGCAAATTATGCAGTATCTCAGTGCCGTGGTTTCCTGTTCTGTGTAATGGCGGTGATACTCCCTGCCATACATAGTTGGTATAAGGAATAAATGAGTTAATCTGACAAAGAGTTCATGGAACAGTTAAATGAGCTATTATTATGAGGATGATAGTTGATTGCATTTGACTACTAAGAGGCTCCAAAAGATGTAACTTTAACTTCAATGTCTTTCTCAAAACCAAATGTATCTGTTAATACTAAGAACTCTCAAGAGATGTGGATCTGAAAACTTATCCCAAGCAAAAGGCATGGGAGGACCCAGGTGTTCCCAAGAGAGAGGAGAGGCTTGAGGGAGAAGGAGGCCTGGAATGAAGTGAGCATCCATCATGAGTCAGAGAGCTCAGGAGGCCAGGGACAGCCTTTGTCTGAGGCCATAGCTTGTGCCCAACGTGAGGGAGGAGAACCAAAGCTCCTCCTTCCTGGGCACCAGTTGGACTCTGGCATTGGACACTGTAAAAAAGATAGGAAAAAGCCAGGAAGAGGAGCCATATCCTCATGCATCCTGGCTGGGAAGGTGTGGTCTGGAATAAAGGATTGGGTGAACTGTCTAGCCTCTACCCAACCCCTAGCTGTGCAAGACAGTCCTGTGGTTCTGGATTATAGCTGGCATTGCTTCCCCTTATTCCTAGTTCTTTCTTTCATCCAGCAGCTATTTATTGGGCAACAAAATACATGACAAATTGAGGTGGGCTCCTAATAGTATCCCCATTTTACAGATGAGAAAACTGACATGCAGAAAAGTTAAATAACTTGCCCCATCACACAGGAAGATTTGACAGAAGATTGTTATTTCCCACTGGTGAGCCAAGGGGAAAGCCTGGTTTTCTCAAGCTGTATTCTCTAATGAATCCCTTAGTCTTCGATGCGGTAACAGAGGAAGCAAGAGAGGGTCAGGTTGCTGAAAATAGTGTAATAGTCACTAAGGCCATTTACTGATAGGGAAAGCATTAAGCAATACTCTTCATTAAGAAGTAGAGTGCTCACTGCTTTCTAGGGGGGTTGGTCTGATTGTTTCTTTCTTTCTTTTTTTGGTGAAGGACAAGAAAATATCTGATGATAATGTAACTAGGTTTCCCTGGAAAGTCTGGTGGCTTCTGCTTCTGACCCAGTAGAAAATCCAAAATGCACCAAACTTGCTGGGCAGCGACAGGCCACAGCAGCCTGGTCCAAAACCTAGTCCCAGGTGGAGGAAGGGAGACTATGTTTGGTCCTACATCTGTTTTATTATTCATGGCACCTGGCCGATCACACAGATAGGGTTAGGAAGGTCAGTGCAGCATTAATATGTTGAATTGGGAGATGGCATGGGCTGGTGATGGAACCTGTCACACCAGAGTGATTCTTATTGAGGGGGATTGATTTGATATTAATATTAATTTGATGTTTCTTCCCATCTTTAAGAAATTTGTCCTACCCAGATAGGAGAAAGCCTGAATGCTAGCTCCATGCAAAGCAGTAAAGTTATGTTAGGTTTTATGGTGGGGGTGGGAAGTTGGGGGCAAAGGGAGGGAGAATCAGACTATCTACAATCTTTAGTGTGAGGCTCTACCATGGATGTTTGGGAAGTTATGTAGAGAGCCTTTCATGGGAATTAAATAGGTTCCAAATTTCTGCCCCAAAGTATAGTTGGGCTCATGTCCAAGTAAGTCTCCCTTCTCAAAATCATAAGAGCCAAAACCCAGGGAGGGATGTGCCAGGGGACTTATCACCCCCATTTCTCAACCTCAATCCAGTTTAAATCAATGGTCCTCAAGTTGGCGGCATAGACTGGGATTCACAGGCAGCACTGGTGGTAAAGAACTTGCCTGCCAGTGCAGGAAACATAAGAGATGTGGATTCGATCCCCTGGAGGAGGAAAGAGCACTCACTCCAGTATTCTTGCCTGGAGAATTCCCTGGATAAAGAAGCCTGGCACAGAGTCAGACGTGACTGGGTGACTTAACAGCTACACCCAAGGGGATGCTTTTAACAAATTGTGCAGGTCTGGGTCCCAGCCCAGACTCTCTGAATCAGAATCTCTGAGGTTGGGCCCATGTTCAAAAAGCTCTCATGTGATTCTAACCTGCAGCTAGGAATGCAAACCACCAGGACATGCTGTCTTGGCAATCTCTTCAAATGATGCAAACAGAATAAAACCTCAAGGACCAATAACTCTACCTGCTTCCCAAGGCTGTGTGATGGGCTCTTCCGACATGAAAAGCTAGTTTCCAGGCTCAAGCTTGCTTCTCAGTGGCTTCTCAACCCCGTACACCACTGGGTCTCCAACTTATGCACAAGAATTGCCTTGAGGGCTTGTTAAAACACGCATGGTTGGATCCCAACGCCTAGTTTCTAAATATGTGGGTCAAGTGTGGGGCCTGAGATTGTGCATGTCTCACCAGTGTCCAGGTGATGCTGCTACTCTAGGGACCGCATGCTGAGAGCCACTGGCAAACACAGACTAGAGTTTCAGCCAGTTCAGTCATGAGATCTGTGTATAAGGCCGAACGGCTGCTCTAACTGGCTTTTCCCACTGATGAAATTTCATTCTCACCTGGCTGCCACAAAAGCCGAACTTAGGGAGGCACCACTGGGGCTAAAACAGTAAATGGGCTTGTGCTCTTGGGCCTGGTGCCGAGCAACTGATGCTGATTATTGTCATGGTAAGTGCAGCTCAATGTCCTGGTTTGAGGTAAGCTTCCTTGGATCACACTAGGAAATGGCAGTTGCAAGAACCTGGGGCTAATCAGAAATATCTTTTGCTACTGAAATGATAAACCAGGACCTAGGACTTAAACTCAACATGCTTCTGGAGTGTGAGCTCCCCAAAGGCAGGACTGTGTTCCTTCACATCCATCTGCCTATGGAGGAGCCCGGGACAGAGGAGTCACTAAGTAGAGGTTTAATGAAGGAGGTTGTCCTCATGGATGCCCCTCAGCCCAAAGCCCTGTCCACACTCCTGGGCCCACTGAGATTCAACAGAGCTGGATTCTCTTGGAACTGGAAAGACAGGAATACCATCAGTACTTGTTCTGTCTGGTTCTCTTTTCCTTTCAGCAATTCCAGGCATTTCTGCCTCCCTGACCCACCAAGAGTTAACTACACCATGTGTCTGGTTCTGGTCAATGGTCTATTACGAGAAGTGGAGGCCTTGCACTGAAATGGCTAAGTGTCAGCTGGGTTCCTGCATGAAGGACAGAGTGCCCTGGAGAGTCCCCTGGCTCACAGGAGACAAAGTAACCATGTTGGGTTCTAGGTCCTGAGATTTAGCTTGTCTCCAAGACTTGAGCTGTTAAGTTCCTGGGGCCTTGTTTTGAATTTCTTTACTAAAGGCTGCTATTGCCTTCTGGATGTTAGGTTCAACCTGAGGACCCATGAGGCATATTTTCCTTTAACAAAACCAGAAAACATTGCAAAGTCATCCTCTGTCATGTTGTGCATTGACTCTTTCTTTTTTAAAATTTATTTATTTTAAAATTAATTAATTTATTTTAATTGGAGGCTAATTACTTTACAATATTGTAGTGGTTTTTGCCATACATTGACATGAATCAGCCATGGGTATACATGTGTCCCGTTCCTGAACCCCTCCCCTCACCTCCCTCCCCATCCCATCCCTCAGGGTCATCCCAGTGCACCAGCCCTGAGCACCCTGTCTCATGTATCGAACCTGGGCTGGCAATCTGTTTCACATATGATAATATACATGTTTCAATGCTATTCTCTCAAACCATCCCACCCTTGCCTTCTCCCACAGAGTCCAAAAGATTGTTCTTTACATCTGTGTCTCTTTTGCTGCCTCGCATATAGGGTCATCGTTACCATCTTTCTAAATTCCATATATATGCGTTAGTATTGAACTTAAACGGATGGGGTGCTAAGTGTTGCTCCTCCCCCTGGATATTTGCATATTATGCTCTATCCCAGTAATTAGATGGAGGAGGAGAGGCAGGAGGCCAAAGGAGAGGGATGGGGCGAAGGTGGTTGAAGACAGAGAAGACTTTTCTGTGGATTAAAGAACTTTCGGACATCAGTGATCATGTGGACATGCGAGGAGATTTGGAGGGATTAAGGAACCTTCTTACGACCCATGAAATTTGATATAACTACTTCTAAGTATTGCCTTGGAGGCAAGATTGGTGTAAAAATAAAAGGGGATGCTGTGTTTGAATACACAGATTTGTTTCCTTTTCCCAAATCCCCCAAGATAGCTATGAACCTGATTTTACAGATGGGGTCACTTTGCCTAGAGATGTGAAGTAACTTGTCCAAGGTCACACTGCTAGAAAGTGGCACAGCCAGGAAGCCCACCTCAGTCTGTCCAGTGCTCACTTTGACAGAGGATACTCATCTTCAGTCAAAACCTAGAAGCCTGCATGTGTGTCAGCCTGTCTGCAGTCTCTGAAAGGGGATGCTGTGGCATCTCCTCCCGAGGGTCAGAACCTGCTTGGCCAAGCACAAGCCCTCAGATTGCACCCTTCAGCTGCCCTGTCTTCCTGCTTGAGAATGTGCCAGGATAAGATTTCTCTTTCTCCTTCTTGCAAGGTCAACCCTTCTCTGCAAGCCAAGTCTCCCATTGCCAGGAAATGCTTCTACACCGTGTACCACTGGGAAAGGGCTACAGGTATGTACCGTTGCTGCTAGTTGCTTTCCTCCTCCCAGGACCCTGGAGCTGCCCCATCACAGGGGACTTATGACAGAAGCAACCTCGTCTAGCTTTCTTGGTGTGCCATACACACTACCATCTTTCTCTGCCATTTGATCAAAAGCCCTGAGGAACACTGCTCTGGAACATAAGCCACTGCTGAGAGGAAAAAGTTGGTAGAGAAAGGGGCTTAATCTGGGGAGAAAGGAGATAAAATTAATGGACAGTGGATTAAAGGTTTTTGTAAATTATTTAATGCAAAGTACTACAAATGCTCCTGTTATAGTGAATGTATATAATGACCCCTGTTGCGATTGGCATCTTTTTGTTTTTGTTTTTTTACAGTTAATGGGATTTGAGATTGTTTTCTGTTATAGCACTTTAGACGTACTGTGCTTCTTTTAATGGCTACATGTGATTCATCCTATGCTTGTACTATATTTTACTTAACTAGTCCATTGATGATGGGTGTTTAGGTTCCTGCAAGGTTTTTTTTTTTTCTATTGTAAATGACCTTACAATGAACATCCTTACACATATAGTTCTCTTTCTTTCTTTCTTTCTCCTTTTTCCCCACATATTTGAGTATAGCTGGAGGAGAAATTCCTAGAAATGTAATTGCTCAGTCAAAGTGTATGTTCTTTTTTAATTTTACTAGCTATTGCTAAATTTACAGGCTTTAAAATGTATATAGTCAACTTTATTAATCTTTTCCATTATAGTTTATGGGTTTTGTGCCATGCTTAGAAAGGTCTTCCCTCTACAAAAAATTTCCTTCCAGTGCTTTTATGGTTTTATCTTTTTAATGTTTAAATCTTTGCTCCATCTGGAATTCAAGTTAATGTAAGGAGTGAAATAGAGATCAGATTTTATTTTTTCCCAAATGGCTAGCCAGTTGTCCCAACACTGGTTATTGAATAATCCATCTTTTTTCTGGCTGATTTGAAATGCTACTTTTATCATGTACAAAACTCCCACACGTATTAGGTTTTTTTTTTTTTTCAATTCTCTCCTCTGTTCCATTAAATATTCTATCTAATCCTCTGTGAGTTTAAATTACTGTAACTTGATTATATGGGCTTAATATGTGGTTGAGTTTGTCCCCTCTTATTACTCTTCCTTTTCAGAGACTTTCTGGCCATTCTTACTTATTTAATTTTATATATAAATTTAAATATGATTTTGCTGAATAAAAAATGCTGCAGGTATTTTGATTAAGACAACATAGAATGTAGAAATTCATTTAGCAATAATGAACTGCATTCATTAATATTCCCATTCAATAGGAAGGCATTCCTTTCTATCTATTAAAATATTTTGTGTTCTTTTTCTTCAGATGTAAGTAAAGATTTTTCCTCATCTTGGCTGTTTACATTCATTTCAAAGTTTACTTCTTTTGTGGGGAATGGAAATAAAAAGATAATTTTGGTTGTGATATTGAATGGAGCATTTTCATTTCAATATATTTTCTAACTGCTTATTATTTGAATACAAACAAACTACTTTTTTAATACCAACTTTGCAGCCATTTACCTTACTAAATTCCCCTGTTCTTTCTAACACTTCTCTAACACCTCTCAGGTGGTTCTCTTGGGTTTTCCATAATACAATCATAGAATCTAAAGACAGTGATATTTTCCAATGGGAAGCTTCCAGTGCCCTGACATTAAGCATGTTTTATGTATGTGTTTAGGTATGCACATTTATACCAGCATGCATGTATATGTACACATTTCTATATACATACATGCAAATATATCTGAAAACTAATCAAGTTAAAATTTCTTTTTACATTTTACTAAGAATTTTTTGTCGTAATACATATTGGATTTTACCAAATGCCTTCTTTTATATATATCCTGATGATCAATCTTTTTTCCCTCATTTGACCTATTGATATAATACATCATATGAAAAGATTTTCTAATATTGAATCCTCTTTGCATTCATGAATGAATTCTACTTGTTTATGGATTGTTCACTTAAAGAATTACTACATTGTATTTGTTAATATTTTATTTAGGATTTGTATATCATTATCGATAGACTGATTAGTCTATGTTTTCTTTCTGTACAATCTTAGGTGGATTTTTATGAGTATATTTCTAATTCCCTTATGAAAAGAGTTTGGAAGCACATTCTTGAAATAAATGTACACATCAGGGGTGAAGAAAGGGGTGGAGTTTCAAATTTAGGGAAAACTGTGTTTGGAGAACAGGAGCTATATAAGAGCCTGGTACATGTGTTTGAGGGAGTGAGTGACTCTGTGTGAGCATGTGTGTGTGTGTGTGTAACTCAGAAGGGGCGGGGGTACTGGCACTGATTGGGGTGGCCAGAAGTGCCATAAACAGGCCAGCATCAGGTGAGAGGGGGTACTGTATTTCTTTCTAGGGTCTAGGATCTAATTCACTTTAGCTGAGATCTCCAAACTTTCCTTAAATTTACCGTTCTATCAGTCACAAAAGATTTTGAACCTGTACCCTTAAATCTATAGTTATAGATTAAGAAACCTCAATGGAAGCTTTTAAATATTTGTCAAGTACAATTAAATTTTATAATATACTGTATCATGTCTCCCATACTTTAAACATCACTGAAGAAATTATAGATAATTTTTTTTTTGGTAATGTGATAGCTTTACCACTAGGCATCAGCTAAAGTTATACTCCAGGGGCCAGGTTGATTTTAAATGACATTGAATATAAAATTATTATTATAGTCTTTTTCACAATTTTATTTTTAATGCTAACTTCATGTCAGATCTGACATTACAAGGGAAACTGAAGTCTTCTGACAACTACTCCTTCAGAGGTTTTTTTTGTTTGTTTTTGAAGCGTTTGTTAACTGTAAAGTGACCAGAGGGCCTGAAATGGGAGAATTCTAATTTGCATATGTGGAGATATTACATAATGGCTACAAGTCTAGACTTTAGAATCAAGCTGCCTGGGTTTGACTTCAGACTCTGCCAGTTAGTATCCATAGAGCTTTGGGCAATTTACTCAACTTCTCTAAGCCTCAGTTTTCTCATCTGTAGAAGAGAAACGCTAATGTTGTAAGCTTTAAAAAGACAATCTATGTAAAATTCTTAGCATACTAAGTGCTCCAAGTCAACAGTAGCTGGTTTTAATCCAGTGTGTGGGTGACCTAAAGATAGCACTGGTCAGAGGGGGCATCAGAAGGGGGAGTTAGCCTCTCACCATGGCCAGAGGGTCCTCATCCCAGGATACATAAGGTAATGAGGTCAGGGAAGCCTGATCACTTTTGTTCAGTGAACTATCACATTCAGTTCTGTGAACCCATTTCTTTCAAGCACCAAAAGCTACAGTAGCTAAAATGCTATTGCATTTTCTGATGCAGCTAATGAAGTACTTCATAGTTTTACAGTAACTCTTCACACTCGCATAGAGCCAGACATCCTGGAATGTGAAGTCAGGTGGGCCTTAGGAAGCATCACTACGAACAAAGCTAGTGGAGGTGATGGAATTCCAGCTGAGCTATTTCAAATCCTGAAAGATGATGCTGTGAAAGTGCTGCCTTCAATATGCCAGCACATTTGGAAAACTTAGAAGTGGCCACAGGACTGGAAAAGGTCAGTTTTCATTCCAATCCCAAAGAAAGGTAATGCCAAAGAATGCTCAAACTCCTGCACAATTGCACTCATCTCACACTCTAGTAAAGTAACACTCAAAATTTTCCAAGCCAGGCTTCAGCAATATGTGAACCATGAACTTCCAGATGTTCAAGCTGGTTTTAGAAAAGGCAGAGGAACCAAAGATCAAATTGCCATCATCTGATGGATCATCGAAAAACCAAGAGAGTTCCAGAAAAACATCTATTTCTGCTTTATTGACTATGCCAAAGCTTTTGACTATGTGGATCACAATAAACTGTGGAAAATTCTGAAAGAGATGGGAATGCCAGACTACCTGACCTGCCTCTTGAGAAATCTGTATGCAGGTCAGGAAGCAACAGTTAGAACGGTACATGGAACAACAGACTGGTTCCAAACAGGAAAAGGAGTATGTCAAGGCTGTATATTGTTACCCTGCTTATTTAACTTATATGCAGAGTACATCATGAGAAACACTGGGCTGGAGGAAGCACAAGCTGGAATCAAGATTGCTGGGAGAAATATCAATAACCTCAGATGTGCAGATGACACCACCCTTATGGCAGCAAGTGAAGAAGAACTAAAGAGCCTCTTGATGAAAGTGAAAGAGGAGAGTGAAAGAGTTGGCTTAGAGCTCAACATTCAGAAAACTAAGATCATGGCATCTGGTCCCATCACTTCATGGCAAATAGATGGGGAAACAGTGGAAACAGTGGCTGACTTTATATTTTGGGCTCCAAAATCACTGCAGATGGTGACTGCAGCCATGAAATTAAAAGACGCTTCCTCCTTGGAAGGAAAGTTATGACCAACTTAGACAGCATATTAAAAAGCAGAGACATTACTTTGCCAACAAAGGTCCATCTAGTCAAGGCTATGGTTTTTCCAGTGGTCATGTATGGATTTGAGAGTTGGACTATGAGGAAAGCTGAGTGCCGAAGAATTGATGCTTTTGAACTATGGTGTTGGAGAAGACTCTGAAGAGTCCTTTGGACTGCAAGGAGATCCAACCAGTCCATCCTGAAGGAGATCATTCCTGGGTGTTCATTGGAGGGACTGATGCTGAAGCTGAAACTCCAGTACTTTGGCCACCTGATGCAGAGAGCTGACTCATTTGAAAAGACCCTGATTCTGGGAAAGATTGAGGGCTGGAGGAGAAGGGGACAACAGAGGATGAGATCATTGGATGGCATCACCGACACAATGGACATGGGTTTGGGTTTACTGTGGGAGTTGGTGATGGACTGGGAGGCCTGGCATGCTGTGGTTCATGGGGTCGCAGAGTCGGACATGACTGAGTGACTGAACTGAACTGAGCTGAACTCTTCATACAAAGTAGCTATTTTATTTACTCATTTTTCCAACAGTTGAATATTTTGTTTTCCTAGCAAATGAAAAAGAGTAAATTTAGGGATGGCTCTTTTTGGAACAGTTAGCGATAATGTTTTCAATGTGAAATAATTATATTAATATATAATTTCTTCTTGTGGTAAATAAGAAAACACCTTTTATAAAACATCTTTTATCTTCAGGATAGATAAGAATCATTAGGTGTCAGAAGTTGAAGGAAAATGTGTAGGAAGAAAATGCAAATTGAGAATATTCTACTCATGAATTGATTTTTCCAGAAATGAATGAGGAAGGCTGATATTTATTATTTAGTTTCCATGTCAGCATTGATTACAGAACACCAGGATTCTATGGAAGCATAATTTGAATATACTCTTTGTGAAAGACTTTTGTAAGCTCTTTATGGTCACTCTATATTTTTTACTATGTATTTTTTGACTGTGATAAAGCACAGATAACATAAAATTTTCATTTTGGCAATTTTAAAGAGCATAATTTAGTGGCATTAGTTGCATTCACAGTGTTATGTAACCATTACCACTATCTAGATCCAGAACTTTTCATCACCCCAAAAAGAAGCCCTATACTCATTAAGCAGTCACTCTCCATTTTGCCCTTCTCCCAGCCCCTGGCAACCACTAATCTGCTTTTCTTCTCTATAATTTGTCTACTTATTATGGTTATTTTATATAAATGTAATTGTACAATTACTATGTGTTTTTAAAACAATTACTCAAGCTGCCTTTTGATTAAAGGTAGAGAATTATATGTTCTGCTTCCAAAGATTCCACTAAATCTGAGAGATTTTGATACATTTTTAGATGTTGGAAGGTAAATAGAGAACACACAGCCTGAAGTGTGCGTTGGACAGAGAGAACTGATTTGCTGGTGGTGTCATGCATGGGGTAAGGCATGGGGCCAAAGAAGAATTAATCCCAAAGATGAGCACAAACTAGTCAACCCCAGTCCCTCACCACCCATCACCTCAGTTGCAGAATGTCAGTAATCAAGTGTCTATCCTAATGTGAAGAGAAGCATTTTCTCTGCTGATGACCCTGGGGCACTTAGAGGTGCCCCAGCAACCCAGTCTGTTTAGCCAGGAGTAGAGCCCACCAACTGGCAAGCCCTGCACTAGTGACCCTCAGCTTCCAATCAAAACCTTTGATTACCACATAAGCATGAAAAAACAATGAAGGTCATCAGGCATTTGAAGATGACTTACAGCAGGGAAAAAAGAAAAAAATGAGCTAATGTATCCAAAAAGAAGACTAAATCTGAGCAAAAGGGATAACTCACAGAATTGAGAAATAAAATGTAAAAAAAACCCCACAAAACAATTTGGTATCTAGTTTAGTATTCTAACTGTTAGCCTTAAAAAAGTGGAGGAAGATGACCATAAATAAAGGAACTCTAAAAGAGTAAGAACGAACTCTTGGAAATTAAAAACATTAGTGCCAAAATTGAAAACTAAATAGATGCTACAAGATAAAACAGAGAATATTGCTTGGAAAGGAGAGGAGGAAGACAGTGAAACTGAAAATAAGAAATATGGAGGATCTAACCCAGAAGGCCCAATATTTAATCCAAAGTTGTTCTAAAAGGGAACCCAGAGAGAATGGAGATGAGAAAGCTATTTTTTAAAACACAAGGAATGGGACCTCCTTGGTGGTACCGTGGTTAAGACTCTGCCTTGCAATGTAGGGGACACAGGTTCCATCTCTGGTCTGGGAACTAAGATCCCACATGTCTTGGGGCAACTAAGCCTCATGTACTCATGTGCTCTAGGCTTTGCATGACTCAACTAAGACCCCACACAACCAAATAAATAAATAAATATTAAAACATGCACATGCACAAGGAAATGTTCTAGAGTTGAAGAATGAAAGTATAGAGTCATTCAAACTGCCACCAAGTGCCCCAAATAGTGAATTTAAAAATGGTTTACAACTCTCACTGTTTGCAGATGACAAGATCCTCTACATAGAAAACCCTAAAGACTCTACCAGAAAATTACTAGAGCTAATCAATGAATATAGTAAAGTTGCAGGATATAAAATTAACACACAGAAATCCCTTGCATTCCTATACACTAACAATGAGAAAACAGAAAGAGAAATTAAGGAAACAATACCATTCACCATTGCAACAAAAAGAATAAAATACTTAGGAGTATATCTACCTAAAGAAACAAAAGACCTATACATAGAAAACTAAAACACTGATGAAAGAAATCAAAGAGGACACAAACAAATGGAGAAATATACCGTGTTCATGGACTGGAAGAATCAATATTGTCAAAATGACCATACTACCCAAAGCAATCTATAGATTCAATGCAATCCCTATCAAGCTACCAAGGGTATTCTTCACAGAACTAGAACAAATAATTTCACAATTTGTATGGAAATACAAAAAACCTCAAATAGCCAAAGCAATCTTGAGAAAGAAGAATGGAACTGGAGGAATCAATCTGGCTGACTTCAGACTATACTACAAAGCCACAGTCATCAAGACTGTATGGTACTGGCACAAAGACAGAAATATAGATCAATGGAACAAAATAGAAAGCCCAGAAATAAATCCACACACCTATGGACACCTTATCTTCGACAAAGGAGACAAGGATATACAATGGAAAAAAGACAACCTCTTTAACAAGTGGTGCTGGGAAAACTGGTCAACCACTTGTAAAAGAATGAAACTAGAACACTTTCTAACACCATACACAAAAATAAACTCAAAATGGATTAAAGATTTAAATGTAAGACCAGAAACTATAAAACTCCTAGAGGAGAACATAGGCAAAACACCCTCCAACATAAATCACAGCAAGATCCTCTATGACCCACCTCCCAGAATATTGGAAATAAAAGCAAAAATAAACAAATGGGACCTAATTAAATTTAAAAGCTTTTGCACAACAAAGAAAACTATAAACAAGGTGAAAAGACAGCCCTCAGATTGGGAGAAAATAATAGCAAATGAAGAAACAGATAAAGGATTAATCGCAAAAATATACAAGCAACTCCTGAAGCTCAATTCCAGAAAAATAAATGACCCAATCAAAAAATGGGCCAAAGATCTAAACAGACATTTCTCCAAAGAAGACATACAGATGGCTAACAAACACATGAAAAGATGCTCAACATCACTCATTATCAGAGAGATGCAAATCAAAACCACAATGAGGTACCATTACACGCCAGTCAGAATGGCTGCTATCCAAAAGTCTACAAGCAATAAATGCTGGAGAGGGTGTGGAGAAAAGGGAACCCTCTTACACTGTTGGTGGGAATGCAAACTAGTACAGCCAATATGGAGAACAGTGTGGAGATTCCTTAAAAAACTGGAAATAGAACTGCCATATGACCCAGCAATCCCACTCCTGGGCATACACACTGAAGAAACCAGAACTGAAAGAGACATGTGTACCTGAATGTTCATCACAGCACTGTTTATAATAGCCAGGACATGGAAGCAACCTAGATGCCCATCAGAAGACGAATGGATAAGAAAGTTGTGGTACATATACACAAAGGAATATTACTCAGCCATCAAAAAGAATATATTTGAATCAGTTCTAACGAGATGGATAAAACTGGAGCCCATTATACAGAGTGAAGTAAGCCAGAAAGATAAACACCAATATAGTATACTAACACATATATATGGAGTTTAGAAAGATGGTAATGATAACCCTATATGCAAGACAGAAAAAGAGATACAGAGGTATAGAACAGACTTTTGGACTCTATGGGAGAAGGAGAGGGTGAGATGATCTGAGAGAACAGCATTGAAACATGTATATTATCAAGTGTGAAACAGATCGCCAGTCCAGGTTGGATGCATGAGACAAGTGGTCGGGCTGGTGCACTGGGATGACCCAGAGGGATGGGATGGGGAGGGAGGTGGGAGAGGGGATCAGGATGGGGAACACATGTAAATCCATGGCTGATTCATGTTAATGCATGGCAAAAACCAGTACAATATTGTGAAGTAATTAGCCTCCAACTAATACAAATAAATGGAAAAAAAAAATGGTTTACATCAAGCTCTATTATTTCAGGGCCTCAATGATAAAAGACAATTCTAAAAGCACCTAGAAGAGCAGAAAGAAAAGGAACATCTACAACTGAATGAGAATCAGAATGGCATCAAACTTCTCAATAGTGAAGACGGTTGGGCAGTGTCTTCAAAATTGTGAGGGAAAATAGTTTTCAACCTAGAATTCTACATTCAACCAAGCTATTAATCAAATATGAGGAGAAAATAAACACATTTTCATACCTGTAAAGGTGAAGAGAACTCCTCGTCTTAAGATGTTCTTGAGCAGAATTTGGTATGAATAGCAGGAGATGGAAGAAGTAACCGGATGCAGTACTGTTAACCCGGAAGAGCCTGGCAGAACTGTCCAGGAGAGCTGGGTGCAGCGGAACAAGAGAATAGCAGTGCGGTTTGGAGGGATGGGTAGGGGTACGGGGCCTTCAGAAGAAAGGAGACTCAGTACAATGCCTGATATGTTGAAGCATTTGGACATCATTAGGTTATGTTGGTACCAGAAAGACAACAAGAAAATAGAAAGGCAGTTAGATGCTCCAGGCAAAACAAGAAACTATAAATAAAGGAAACTATAAATAGAGGAACTAAAGCAAGGGCAGTATCCCTTGCTTTACTGAGGACACATTTACTGTGTAATATGATGTAAACTATCCATTATGGATTTAACAAAAATAGTGAAATAACTATATTAGAAGATGTAGAAAGATGAGGAGGGAACAGGTTAACAGAGGTAAAAATCCATTCTTCTTAACACCATAGTCGATAGGTAAGGTCAACAGTGGATAACTCAAGAAATAGTAGTAGAAACACATTATCTGGCACTGTATAAGTAGCCAGGAGGAAAAATAGCTCAAAAAAGTTTAAAATGCTGGCCTCTGGGAAGCAGAAATAGAATGGGAAGGACTACTGCCTTCCCTCTTTTTAAAATACAGTTAAAAAAACAAAAACAAGTGCATGTGTTACTCTGGTAAAAATAAAGCAAATATTAAAAATCAATTCAAACTGAGGGATGAGAAAGACAATATGTAAATAGCATTTAGAAGCCAATTTATTTGTGATTAAGACAACTATACTATACAACTGTAGACAATTTAAAAAAATTTCAAATCCTATGACAAATGAAAAATGACTTCCTTAGAAAAGAAGATGAAACTGCACCCAGCAGAAATGAGCTTCTGTTCACTTCCAGAAGAAAATTCATTGCTCATTATAAGGGTGTCTCTATCAGTCTACAACCTGAGTTGATAAAGTTAAAATTTAAGTTTTAAAACTTTACAAAGACCCTGAAAGCCTTCATAGTGTTGCAAATTCCAAGCTGGGTGGAGGAGCAGTCCACACAAATTCTAACTTCCTTCAACTTCAAGTAATACAGCATGTAAATCCTTAGGAATCAAAATGAATCTTAAAAGTGAAATACTTTCACCTTTGTAGAGAAAGCAGTTGAGTAGCATGTAGGTCACTAACGAAGGGATTCTAAATTTCACCCTGTATGTGCATATACCCAGTATGGCCCCAAAGGGCTTGGGGCAATCCAAGAAGTTGCAGGTGAGTAGAAGTGAAAGCAAGGAATTGGCTGAGTTAAGTTAGGCAGGAATAGACTCTCCTTTCTGTTAGAGTGAACCCTTCTTGGCTCCAAAACACCATAGACATTATGAGGTATATCAGTTAGCTTGAGCTGCCATGACAAAATACCATAGACTAGACAGCTTAAATAACAAGGAATTTTCACACAATTTTGGAGGCTAAAAGTTTAAGATCAAGGTGGATTTCTTCTGAGACCTCTCTCCTTGGCTGTCTGATGACCATCTGTGTCTGCACATGGCCTTTTCTCTCTGTTTAGGCATCTCTGGTGCCTCTTCATCTTCTTTTAAGGATTCCAGTTCTTTGGATTAGGGTGCCACCCCCATACCTCACTTAACTTTAATTAGCTGTGTAAAGGCCTTATCTCCCTGGGGGTTGGGGTTCCAGTGTACAAATTTGGGGGTGGATACAATTCTGTCTATAACATAAGGGATGGCCAAAGAATTATTCTAGAGTATGTTTTGTTTAACACCGGTGGGAACTGAATGACCAAATGACCCTGCTTCTAAGACATATAAGCCCCAGAGCCTCCTACTGAAGAACACACACCAGTCAAACCTGGTATCATCCATGAAGCTGTGCACTAGAAGCTACAGGTCTTGATGAACAGCTGGCAGCTGCCCATCTGTCAACAACCTCAGGTTCCCGAGAGAGGGATACTGTGTGATGATGTCATGGTATGGGTACCATGTCATGGTATGGATACAAGAATGGCCAGTTAGATGCATCAAAAGAATACACCCCATTTACCAAGTTTCATTGTTTTGAATGATGAATGGATAGGAAACGGACTTAAACATAGTTTTCTGTTTCTGTTTTCCAAAGAAAGACTCTCCAAGTTGAGTCACAATTCTGAAGTTGAAGAAGGAACCTCCAGTTCTTTGGTAAAAGTTCCTATGAAGACAAATGGATCTTGGACAGGTACATACTTGATGACCAGAGTTTGTGTGGGAAAGGAAAAATATTCATATTTTATTATATGGCTTAGCTGTGTTAATGTTTAAATAATTATGATAATGTCAACACAGAGTACTAATCAAACCGAAACTAAAATTAACTCTAGTAGGAGGTTCATGGATGAGAAGGGTGCATATGTGTGTGGCTGACTAGAAAGTCAGAAAGAGATCAAAGTCCCCATCTCTTTAAGTCTCCTGTCCTCATCTTTGAGAGAGGGAAGTCAATAAATGATGTCTAAAACAGAGTTAGCAATACAATACAAATATGTTATTTAGAAACATAAAGGTAAATCCTAAGATAATCGGCTAAAAGAAGAGAAAGTGGTGGCCTGTGAGAAAGTAGAAGAAGAGGAGTGAGAAGGGGCCTGCTAGTTTGTTTTATTTTTTAAAAATAACATACCTTAGAGAACTAGTTGATATTTGAAACTTTGAACATGTAAAATTTTGATTTAATATAAACAAATAGCATTTGTAAATCCATGGCTGACTCATGTCAATGTATGGCAAAAACCACTACAATATTGTAAAGTAATTAGCCTCCAACTAATAAAAATAATTGGGAAAAAAAATAAAGGGGAAAAATGAAAGAAAAACAAATCACACTGACCATATTTCATTTGTCCTAAGATGATTATACATAAAAGACAGTAGCTACAGACTCACAGTAGTGACAGTAGTAGCACTAACACCAAAGCAGCATCTATTAATACTCTGTTGAGAAAGTTCATTCATTCAACAACTGCTTATGGGACACCTACTATGTGCTGGGGCCAGGATGGTAATGATGTTCAAGGTTCCTGTTCTCATGGATTTTATAATATAATCTAGTTGGGTACATAAAAAAAGCACATAGGTAATGAAAAATAAGATAATTTCCTCTAATGTTGAGTGCTTTGAGGAAAATAAAGGATAATGGGCTAGAGAGTAACTACGAGGAGGCATGATTATTTAGACTGTGTAGTCAGGGATGGCCTCTTTAAAGAAGTGAAGTTTGAGCTTGCACCTGAGCAATGAAGAGGCAGTCATGGGAAAGGCAGTGGGAACAGAATGTGCAAAGGCCCTGAGGTAGGAATAAACTTGATAGTCAAGAGGCCAGTGTGACTGGATTGAGCAAGAGAGAGGGAGCATGCAATGAGGTATATAAGGTAAATTATATTCTGGATTTTAAGGAAAAGCACTGAGAGTTTTCAGCAGAGTAGTGATGGGATATGATTTACCCTTAAAAAAATCAGTCTGGTCATTGGATGAAGGCTGGATTGGGACAAGAATTGGAAAGAGAGGCAAGAGTAGGGCAGGAAACTTAGTTTGGACACTGATGCAGAACTTGGGACAGAGTGGGTGCTGTGGAGGTAGGAAGGGGTGAACAGATTTAGGTTGGGAGACTTAATTTAATGCAGCATTAAAGGGCAATTTAGCTGTTGATGGGGGCACTCCAGAGGGACAGGACTGGTAGAAAGAAACTCTACTTCTGCAGCTGGTTCCTCAATTCCCAGGCTCTCTCTGACATATGTGAACAGAAAGCTCTGGTCCAGGGTGGCTGAGGAACCTGAGTGATTATACTGAGAATAAAGGCTTGCCAAATTGCTTTAAACTCAGCCCATCTCCATCCTGCCTTTCACGACACTTGATGTGAATGTGTAACTGAGCTTGTAAATAACTGTGCTTGGAGGCAGAGCTGGGAATTACGCCCCTCTAGACAGCTATTCAGAGGCTGAGAGAATAGGGCCCACTCGCTGTAATGCTATGCATTAAAAAGCACTTATGCTGCTAAAACCCGCATTAGAATTGCACATAAACATTGCTGTCATGCTCTCAATGGGACTCTGGAGTCCAGGCGGGACTCTCAGAGTCTGCAGAGGGGAGAAAAGCCATCTCAGGCAGTGCAATGATCTCTCCCCCACGGCCCACCGAGCTACACCGCCTCTCTCTTGTGGAGAATCCTCTCCATAAACAGGGAGAAAAATGAGCTTATTTCCAAGCCAAGATTAAACTGGGTCCACATTGCATGGAGATGATGGGTCTTTGAGAGAAGAGAAATGAAACCAAGCCAAGAAAGTCCATTCATTCTGAGGTGGCAGGCAGGTTGGTTCAGGTGTCTTAGGAGTTCCTCGCAGCTCCGTGCAAGTGCCCAGCTCATAGCAAGCTGTCGATGAATGAATGTGAGAGCCACACACTTTCAAAGGTCTAGTCTCAATAGTTTTTTATTCATTCAATTTCTGTTGAAGCATCAAATGAATCTGATGGGCCAAGTCTCCAAACGGAGGTCCCATGTGGGCAGTTGGCCCTCACCCATGAATTTCTGCTGCATACATACTCCATCCCTCTCACTCTAGTAATTCATTCCCTAATGTGATCTGAAGTCTAAAATTATCCATGACTAGGAAGAAGGAAGTGAATCAAGATCAAGCAGTCACCTGCTGTCTGCTGGACCACAGTTCACACTAAGGAAATAATTGCTGGGATTAGCCAGCTGTTCAGATAATTGTCAACTCTCACATTTACTTGGTTCCTAAAAAAAGTGAAAAGAGATATTTCTGAACCATCTAATGCTCAGCTGGGGGAAAAAGGACCTTGGGTTAAGAATGCTGCCCTGTTGTGGGGCCAGCCTGTAATGCATCAAGCCTCATTCTTCATCTGTAAGAAGGAATCAAATGACGATGCTACAAGGACAAATAAATCAATAAGTGAGAACAGTCTATTTCAGAGCCACAGTATGTGGAAATCATGGATGAGAAAAAAAATTTTTTCAGAAGCAAACAAAATCCCTTTCAACCCCTGACACTGCTGTCTGAGGGTCTTGTCACCAAAAAATCCTTCACTGGTCCTTTTCTTTAGTGCCAACCTAATTCTTGTTTAACATATCACTATTAGAGCTTCCCAGGTGGTGCAGTGGTCAAGAATCCACCCACCAATGCAGGAAATGCAAGAAATTCGGCTTTGATCCCAGGCTTGGGAAGATCCCTTTGAGTAGGAAATGGCAACCCACTCCAGTATTCTTGCCTGGAGAATCCCATGGAAAGAGGAGCCTGGCGGGCTACAGTCCATGGTGTCGCAAAGAGCTGGACACGAACAAGCACACACATATCGTTATCAGTTCTGCAACACATGAAAAAGAATGTACATTAAGAAAGTGTGGACCTTTGAGAAGAAGGCCTGATGCTGAGTAGAAAAGAGATGGAAAGTTCAGCAAAAAACAGACATAAACATATCCAATCTCATGTTATATTTGTGTATCTAAAAGAGATGCAGAAGAAAAAGGAAGAAAAGGAGACAGCCAAATTATATCTTCTCTTGGCAATTATCAGCAAGACGTAGTTATGTTTCTGGTCCTCCCTTCCTGAAGACAAAAAAGCATGTCAGATTTTTCAGAAGTTTAGCCATAAAAATGTCTAAAATAAAAAAGTTTTAGACATGTCTGTGGGGCATTTCTGGAAATATTCTCTGTCTTTGATCTAGGTGGAATCACATGGGTGAATACTTCTATAAAAATTATTGAGACGTTAAGATGGGTTCACTTACTATATGTATGTTAGATCTCAGTTTTAAAAAATACTAGACTATGTGGGATTAAATTTAAAAAAATTCACTTACATGGAACATCTTAGTTTCCAGTGTTGCCGGGCAGATGAAGGATTATTTTGCTTCTCATACATATTAATTGGAAAAGTAAGCACCATTGGTGGAGCATTTACCAAATACATTGGCATTTACTCTTTGCCAGTTGCTATGTAATTAACTCTTTATTTAACATCCACAAATTACCATCCTCAATAAGAACTAAGGTTCAGAGAAGCTAATGTATAAGATGCATAACAACACAAAACTCAATCTGGCTCATCTGTCTTCTGAATCAGTGTATCCTCAGTACAGAGACTAAAGTCTTGGATATGGTAGATACAGTTGACCCTTGAACACATGGGTTTGAACTGCACAGGTTCACTTACACTCAGATATTTTTCATTACTAAATACTACAGTGCTGCATGATCTGGATTTGGTTGAGTCTGAGGATGCAGAATTGCAGGTACAAAGCAGACTATAAAGTTTTATGGTTTTCTTTGGCTGAGTTGAGTCTTCATTGCCACATGAGGGCTCTCTCTAGTTGTGGTGAGTGGTGGTGGGGGTGGTGGGCTACTCTTTGCTGCAGTGCATGGGCTTCTCATTCCTGAGTACGGCTTCTCTAGTGGAGCACAGGCTCTAGGAGTGGGGGCTTCAGTAGTTGCAGCACTCAAGTTTCAGTAGTTGAAGCATTTGAGTTTCAAGAGTTGCAGTTCATGAGCTCTAGAACACAGGCTCAGTAGCTGTGGTAAACGAGCTAAGTTGCTCTGAGGCCTGTGGGTTCTTCCCAAACCAGGGATCGAACCTGTGTCTCCAGCCAGTGCACGTGGGTTCTTATCCGCTGTACCACCAGAGACGTCCCAGACTATAAAGTTGTACACAGACTTTGAACTGCTCAAGGGATCAGTGTTCCTAACTTCCATGTTGCTCAAGAGTCTACTGTATTCAAAAAATGTTTGTAAAATAAAAAATACTTTGTATGATGTCATGGAACTAATATTGGAAAATTCTAGTTTGGACCTTGGGTTGACTCCAAAGCCCAAGATGTTCTTTATTTTATGTTTTTTTTTTTTTTTTTAAATTGTGGTAAAAGTCATAGAATGTAAAGCATACTAAGTTAAGTATTTTTATCTGTACAGTTCAGTGGCATGGAGTACAGACTCACCTTGTGCAAATCTCACCATCTTCCATCTCCCATATTTTTCACCTTCCTAAACTGAAACTCTGTCTCCATTAAACACCAACTCCCCCTTCCCCTTTCCTACTTCACCCCCATCCCTCAGCCTCTAACATGTACCAATGTACTTTCTGACTGTGAACTTGACTGTTCTAGGTATCTCAAAGGTCCGTCTGGTCAAGGCTATGGTTTTTCCAATGGTCATGTATGGATGTGAGAGTTGGACTGTGAAGAAAGCTGAGTGCCGAAAAAATTGATGCTTTTGAACTGTGGTGTTGGAGAAGACTCTTGAGAGTCCCTTGGACTGCAAGGAGATCCAACCAGTCCATCCTAAAGGAGATCAGTCCTGGGTGTTCATTGGAAGGACTGATGCTGAAGCTGAAACTCCAATACTCTGGTCACCTCATGCGAAAAGTTGACTCATTGGAAAAGACCGTGATGCTGGAAGGGATTGGGGGCAGCAGGAGAAGGGGATGCCAGAGGATGAGATGGCTGGATGGGCATGAATTTGAGAAAACTCCAGGAGTTTGTGATGGACAGGGAGGCATGGCGTGCTGCGATTCATGGGGTCACAAAGAGTCGGACACGACTGAGCAACTGAACTGAACTGAACTGAGGTATCTCATATAAGTGGAGTCAAACAGTATTTGTATGGACACCAAGTGGGGAAGGGGGGATGGGATAAATTGGGAGATTGGGATTGACATATACACATTACTATGTATAAAATAGATAACTAATGAGAACCTACTCTACAGCACAGAGGAAAAAAAGAAGGTTCACTCTGTTTATAGAACTTATATTCAGTTCAGTTCAGTCGCTCAGTCGTGTCTGACTCTTTGCAACCCCATGAACCGCAGCATGCCAGGCCTCCCTGTCCATCACCAACTCCCGAGGTCCACCCAAACCCATGTCCTGTGAGTTGGTGACGCCATCCAACCAACTCATCCTCTGTCGTACCCTTCTCCTCCTGCCCTCAATCTTTCCCAGCATCAGGGTCTTTTCAAATGAGTCAGCTCTCTGCATCAGGTGGCCAAAGTATTGGAGTTTCAGCTTCAACATCAGTCCTACAATGAACACCCAGGACTGATCTCCTTTAGGATGGACTGGTTGGATCTCCTTGCAGTCCAAGGGACTCTCAAGAGTCTTTTCCAACACCACAGTTCAAAAGCATCAGTTCTTTGGCGCTCAGCTTTCTTTATAGTCCAACTCTCACATCCATACCTGACCACTGGAAAAACCATAGCCTTGACCAGACGGACCTTTGTTGGCAAAGTAATGTCTCCGCTTTTTAATACGCTGTCTAAGTTGGTCATAACTTTCCTTCCAAGGAGGAAGCGTCTTTTAATTTCATGGCTGCAGTCACCATCTGCAGTGATTTTGGAGCCCCAAAAATAAAGTCAGCCACTGTTTCCACTGTTTCCCCATCTATTTGCCATGAAGTGATGGGACCAGATGCCATGATCTTAGTTTTCTGAATGTTGAGCTCTAAGCCAACTTTTTCACTCTCCTCTTTCACTTTCATCAAGAGGCTCTTTAGTTCTTCTTCACTTGCTGCCATAAGGGTGGTGTCATCTGCATATCTGAGGTTATTGATATTTCTCCCGGCAATCTTAATTCCAGCTTGTGCTTCCTCCAGTCCAGAATTTCTCATGATGCACTCTACATATAAGTTAAACAAGCAGGGTGACAATATACAGCCTTGACATACTCCTTTTCCTATTTGGAACCAGTCTGTTGGTCCATGTCCAGTTCTAACTGTTGCTTCCTGACCTGCATGAGGTTTCTCAAGAGGCAGGTCAGGTGGTCTGGCGATGGCCCAGGAGTGGCGGCTACAAAGGCGCAAGAGTGGTGACTGCGACAGTGCAGGAGCAGACGAGAGGAGCTACCCCACGTCCAAGGTCAGGGGAGGCGGCCGAGAAGAGCTACCCCACATCCAAGGTAAGAAGCAGGGGTTGCGCTTTGCTTGGAGCAGCTGTGAAGAGATACCCCACACCCAAGGTAAGAGAAACCCAAGTAAGATGGTAGGTGATTAGAAAGGGCATCAGAGGGCAGACAGACTGAAACATAATCACAGACAGCTAGCCAATCTGATCACATGGACCACAGCCTTGTCTAACTCAGTGAAACTAAGCCGTGCAGTGTGGGGCCACCGAAGATGGATGGGTCATGGTGGAGAGGTCTGACAGAACGTGGTCCACTGGGGAAGGGAGTGGCAAACCACTTCAGTGTTCTTGCCTTGAGAACCCCATGAACTATACGAAAAGGCAAAAAGAGAGCACACTGAAAGATGAACTCCCCAGGTCAGTAGGTGCCCAATATGCCACTAGAGATCAGTGGAGAAGTAACTCCAGAAAGAACTTATACTAAGTTAAGCTTAAAAATGCATTGTAAAGTAATTAGCCTCCAACTAATAAAAATAAATGAAAAAAAAAATGCATTCCAAGATACATTTCATGCGTGTGTTAACAGTCGCTTCAGTCATATTTGACTGTTTGTGACCCTATGAACAGTAGCTCTTCTGTCCGTGGGATTCTCCGGGCAGGAATATTGGAGTGGGTTGCCATTTTTTCTTCCCAGGGATCTTCCCAACCACGGATCACACCTGGGTCTCCTACATTCCATGCGATTCTTCACCACTGAGCCACTGGGGAAGCCCTCAAGATACATTAGGTGCAGACAAATATAGTGTTTGAGAGCCCAATTTCTTAACCATTCCTTGGTATCCTTCTTAAATAAGACTCATGAATCTGTATACTAGCCTGGAACCATTATCGATCAATTTTAGGAACATGGAATTGAGGTATACCCTCCCTACCAAAAAGTTTTTAAAAGTATCTGTAAGTTTAAAGAAGAATAATGAAGTGAACACCTATGTACTCACCACAGCTAAGAAATATAGCATCATCAGTATCTTAGGAGCCCTACATGAGCCTTTCGCAACTTCATCTGCCACCACAGATCGCTAGAGGTAACAACACCTGAAGGTTTTTTTTTTTTTAATCAATCCTTTGCCTTTCTGTGTTGTTGTTTTTTTTTTTTTTTAACACAGTTGGTGTCTCTAAACTGTACTATGCCTTGCCAGTTTTTGAACTATGAATGGCAGGTGACCTTTTCACTACTCTCACTACCTTGATCTTGAACCTTATGAGTCATCCAGTTCATCAGTTTCTGCCATCCTCTAATCCCATCAGCCTCTATGTTTTAAAATTTTTAGTAAATGTAGTAATTTAAATTTTAATAATTCTCTCCCTAATATAACCTTTTAAGTCTCTTTCTCTTTTCATTGAACCTATTCAGTAGGGTGGCGGTAAATGCAAGCAGTTTAAGTGAGGAGCTGATTTGTAGCATTGCTGATTTCCTTGGGTAAGTTTCCCCACCATGGCTGGCTGATTTCAAGCTATTAGCATGATGTCACTGAACATGGGGCTGGAAAGAGATGCACAGACTTCCCACGTGTGAGCTGGTATAAGCCAACTCCAATACATCCCTCATCCTGCTATATTGTTGTTTTAGTCACTTAGTCATGTTTGACTCTTTCAACCCCATGGACTGTGGCTCACCAGGCTCCTCTGCCCATGGAATTCTCCAGGCAAGAATACTGGAGTGAGTTGTCATTTCCTTCCCCAGGGGATCGTCTCGATCCAGGGATCAAACCCAAGTCTCCTGTGTCTCCTGCATTGCAGGTGGATTCTTCACCTGCTGAGCTATTGGGGAAGACTGAAAGGGTGTGTTGCCTCCCCACTGGGCAATCGAACCATGGTCTCCCATGTGACATGCGGGGATCCTCACCACTGTACTAACAAGGACAAAGCCTCAATCCTAAATGAACCTACCAAAAATTTTCTCCCTTGTTGAACCTGAATATCCTTGTGCCCTTTTATACTAGAGTAGCCAGTTGTGCCAAACTGAACCAGAAGTCAGAGGCAAAGGAAACTGTATAGTCCATGCAGATCAGCATCTTCAAGGCAGAGAGTAGGACTGTATTAGTTTCCTATACCTACTGTAACAAATTATCACAAACTTGGTGCTTAACCAACAGAAATTATTCTCTTGTTTTGTGGGAAGTTAAAAATGAGTCTTACAGGGCTAAAATTAAGGTGTTAGCAGAGATCCACCCATCAGAGGCATCCTTGAAGAACCTCCTCCCTACCCCCTCACTGACTTGATGGATATGAGTCAACTTGATGGACATGATGGCATCACTAACTCAAGGGACTTGAGTTTGAGCAAGCTCCAGGAGTTGGTGTTGGACAGGAAAGCCTGGCGTGCTGCTTCCAGTCCATAGGATCACAAGGACTGACCCCAGTCCATGGGGTTGCAAGGAGTCGGATATGACTAAGAGACTGAACTGACTGATTGAACTGAGAGATCCACTCCTTCCAGAGTCCCTACAAGATAATCAGTTTGTTTGCTTTTTCCAGAGTCAAAGGCTGCATTCTTTGGCTCATGGCCTCTTTGTTCATTTCCAAACCAGTGATATACATCTTTTCCCTCTGACTGTGCTTCTTTCCTTTGGCCTTCTTCTCTTCTGTGTCCAATGCCTTCTGTCTCCTGTATACAAAGACATTTAAATTGCATTTAGGGTCCACTGTGATCTTCCCATCTCAGAATCCTTAACTTCATTGCATCAGCAAAGTCCCTTTTGTCAAATAAGGCATTCGTGGGTTCTGGAAATGGTGAACTGGATATCTTTGGGGGACATTATTCAGTCTCCCACAAGAGTAGAGGAAGGAGAATAATAGACCTGGAAGAATAAATAGAAAATATTCTATACGACCCACCCTTTTGTCCCACAGCATCACTCTTAGCCTTCCTTTAGGTGAGGAATGCGTGTGTCTCATGCAGGAACCACTCAAAGTCTCATCAGGTACCATATTATTGCTGAGTGACATCAATTTGTTCATACTCCCTCCTGAAACCTAAAATATTAGTCAGTAGCAATAATCCTCATGTATGATAGTCATGGGGGTTGAAGGAGAAACAATTCATAGCACATAATAGAAGCAATTAAGAGTATAGTTTCCATAGTCCTTGTTTCTGCAGTTGGTCCTGAGGACCACATAGGTACTCAAAGATACTGAAGAATTTAGGGTTCTTACTACTTCTAAAATCCACTTAGCAGGGGTCCAGTTAGTCTAACGTCATTACTATAACCAGGTAAGGTGATGTTTCCTGGGATGATTGAAATCCTTCCACTGCATAGCTTCTGCCTCAGGATGACACAGGGAACTGCCTAAGAGTCTTACCTTGGCATAACGCATGTGTGTGCTGTGTTCTCAGTTGCTCAGTCGTGTCTGACTCTTTGCAGCCCCATGGACTATAGCCTGTCAGGCTCCTCTGTCTATGGAATTTTCTAGGCAAGAATACTGAAGTGGGTTGCCATTTCCTACTCCTGGGGATCTTCCCAAGCCAGGGATCAAAACTGCGTCTTTCACACCTCTTGCATGGGCAGATGGATTCTTTACCACTAGGGCCACCTGGATATGAGTCCTCTGTAATCTTATTTCTCCAAACTGAAGGTTCAGTTCAGTTCAGTTCAGTCATGTCTGGCTCTTTGCAACCCCATGGACTGCAGCATGCCAGGCTTCCCTGCCCATCACCAACTCCTGGAGACTGCTCAAACTCACATCCATAGAGTCGATGATGCCATCCAATCATCTCATCCTCTGTCATCCTCTTCTCTTCCTGCCTTCAATCTTTCCCAGCATCAGGGTCTTTTTCAATGAGTCAGCTCTTCATATCACATGGCCTAAGTATTAGAGCTTCAGCTTCAGCATCAGTCCTTCTGATGAATATTCAGGGTTGATTTCCTTTAGGATTGACTGGTTTGATCTCCTTGTAGCCCGAGGAACTCTCAAGAGTCTTCTCCAACACCACAGTTCAAAAGCCTCAATTCTTCGGCGCTCAGCTTTCTTTATAGTCCAACTCTCACATCCATACTTGACTACTGGAAAAACCATAGCTTTGACTGGACAGACGGTCTCTTTGTGGGCCAAGTGATCTCTCTGCTTTTTAATATGCTGTTTAGGTTTGTCATAGCTTTTCTTCCAAGCTTTTCTTCCAAACTAAAGAAGGGCCTGTCAAATACAGCCCAAGGTGCAAGGGCTGAGTATGGGTAAAGCAGCTCAGAAAGTTTTTTATTTCAGCCACAGGAGGACGTGGGGAGGAGAAACTGGTTCTTCAAGGATGCCTCTGAGCCTTCCTATCTTACACACTGTCAAGTCATTTTTGAACTTAAGAGCCATAATTTGCCGCCATTGTCTATCTGGTTTCCGAGTGAACTCTTGTCCCAAGGCAGTATATGATTCTTGTCTAACTGGGTTGAAGGGAGAAAGGGAAAGTCCCTCAGGGCATGAGGGGATATTCATTGAGCAGAGAGCAAGTGGGAGTGGCAGGGAGCACATCAATGGCCTCTTTGAAATATGATCCTCACTATTTCTCTCATTTGCGTGTTACTCCCTCTCCATTTCTCCCTTCTTCTCTTCCCCATTCCCAGCCAAAAGTGATAAAATCCCTTCATTTCCTCCCTGCCATTCACACCTCTGCCCACTCCATTCTGACTGGCCCAGCCTCTCTCTGCCACTTCTCCCTCGGGGATCACCTAGGACCTCCGAGTCTCCCAGGGGGTGTGTTTCAGGGCTCATCTTGTTTACCCTGTCAGCAACATCCTCTCACTGCTTCCTTCTTAGACTTTTTCTATTTGCCACTCCAGATCTGTGCTTCATCTTTTCACCCTACCCCAGGGTGTTGACTTCTAAACATTACAGCAACAGGCTCCCGTACCTTCTAACTAACAGGTTTGGCTAGTGAAAGTCCAGGCGGGAGATTAGATGAAGAGAGGAGAGAACGGTCAGGGTATTTATTCCCCTGCCTTTTCCTCCACCAAGCTCCAGTTGAGCAGTTGTTGGGCAGACCCCTTTGACAGCCACAGTTCTTCTGGGTTCAGGTAACCTCCGTTCTCTCTGACCCATAGGTTAGACCAACCTGTTGCTGGCCCTGGGCTGCTTCAGTGTTTGGTACCTTAACATTGCTCACTCCTTTGCAAACAATTTCTTCATTAAACTCTTTAATCACCCATTTTCTCATGTTCTAATATATATTGATTTTCTTTCTTGAAACACATCTTTCACCTGGTCTCCATCACACCTCACTCTCTTGCTTTCATCCAAATGTCCATTTCTTCTCTGCCCACTTGGTGGGTTTCATCTCTTCTCCAAACAATAAAATTTGGAATTCTGTTAAGTCCTCAGCCCTCTTTTCTTCCTACTGTATTCCATTCTAAACTTTTTTCAACATTCACACCTTCAGTAACTACCTAGAAGCCATCAACTCAAATACTTATATCTTACCAGCCACACCCATTCTTTAGGACCCAGGCTCGTGCATTCAACTTCCTTTTTACTGTTGTCTCCTTGGCTAAATCAGTGAATATATTTTGAGAGTCTACTATGTTCTGGATGTGTTTTTGGATATTTAAAAGGGCTTTAAGCCTCTTATCCAAACTCAATCTATGATTTCTCACTTCTTTCCCTAACCCTTTTCCTTTTCCCCTGTTCCCTTCTCTAGTGAGAGGTTTCAACACCATCCATCCAGTCTCACAACCAAGAGCCTAGGAGATCTTTGCTTCCCTTTCTTATGGCTCCCTTTTGCTCACCCTCCTTAACTAACTCATCATGTTACTGACTCATCAATTTATCTCCTAAATATCTCTTGAATCTAACCAATTTTCTCCATTTCTCTCATCACTACCATACCCCAAGCTGCCACTGTTTCTTACCTTTCTTATTCCCCCTACTTCAAGTGAACTTATTGAGGTGCAAATTTAATTGAGCTAGATCAAGCCCCTGCTTAAAATCTTCTGATATCTCTCCTTGCATTGCCATCTGAGGTATGCCTCTTGCCTACCTCACTGGCCTTGTTTCAAACTGCACCCTCTCCAGCACCTTATTCACTAACCCTTCTTGTCTTCCTTCACTTCCCAATATTGATATAGTTTCTCAAGCTACAGGAACTTGACTCTTACTGTTCCCTTTGTTTAAGATTCTTTTCTCACATACCCCACCTCCCTCAATAGCATACTTTTCTCTTAAACCTGAGCTAAAAATGTCACTTCCTCAAGGATGCCTTCCTGGCTCCTCTTTCAAAACTCTATCATCCTTTTACCAGCTCTCAAAATACCAGGTACCTCTTCTTCAAACTGTCAGGCGAGTATATGCTCCTCGGTTCTTTGTCTCGTCACAACAAAGATTTGGAGTGACGGACATTAAAGCCCCTTGGCGGGTCACAGCTCTCGGAGGACAGACTATGTTATAGCTCTTAAATAAATCATTGTTACAGCTCAGTGTTACAGCTCTATTTATTTTAGATGATAGCAGGAAAATCCATCTTCGAGGTGTGAGGGCACTTTGATCCAAAGACGGGAAGAGAAGAGAGCCCCATCGTGTGGGGGAGAGAGAGAGAGAAGAGGGCTTTGGCTCCTCTTTTTATAAATTTTTTTGTTCCCCCTGGGCCCATCCTATGCAAATTGGGCTTAGGCAGGAGCATTGTTTGTTTTACCTGAGGTTCTCACTCTGGTCCTCGGACCTTCCTTTGTTCTATTTTTCACGGGCTTTTCCTTCCAGGTCTTTTAGCCACCGCCATTTTGGATTCCTTTTCCCTATTCTAACTACCTAACAAAACCATTTATCACAGTTGTAATTTTACATTAATCTGTGTACTGTTTCGAGTAATAAGCTACAGCTAAACATGAATTGAAGAACCACATGTGTTTCATTCAATATCATATTCACCAGTGCCTGGCACATAGCAGGTGCTCAATAAATATTTGTGGAAAGAAAGAATAAAGGAAGAGATTCACTGAGAGTGAGGCTTACCATAGTAAGAAAAATAGCCATGTCTATACCAGTGTTGTTTCTCTCTTAATGTAGTTTCTCAAATGCTTTGGAAGAAGTCAGGTGGTTCAATAAATGTTGGTGCCTCAAGACAACAACCTTGGACCATGAGATAATTCTGAGCAATGTTCACTTTGCTAATTGGTAACCAGTCTGAAAGCCTCAAAAGTAAATTATTTTGTTACTTAATCTCCCAAAGATAGATTATATTGCCAAGAAATAGTTATTTAACAATTTAATCACATTTTTTGTTTTATTTTATTAGAACAGAAAAGCATCAAACCGTGGTTCAGAATTCCATTACCGTAAGACTTGAAAAAATGGGAATCTCAAGTTATGATTAGGTACTAATGCTTAATCATACTACTTAGTATCAGTCATAACTTGGCTTGATGTATTGTTCTTTAAGACTTGAATGAGACTTTTCAAGTGAATTCTTCAAATGATTTAACTTCATCTTGGTGTCTTCCCATGGTGCATTAAGAACTAGAACTCTGGCCAACTCTGCCTTAGAAATCTTGGAAGGCAATGCATGATAACCTCTCACCTCTAATTTGACTTCCTTCTAACGTCATCAGAAGACATCAAAGTTACCCTCCTAGGAATCTCAATTATGAATGATAACCAGCATTTACTGAGCTATGTGCCGGTGAATGTCATGTAAGCTAGTGTTTATAGTTAACTATATGTTAGGCACTGTCCTGGCATTTTATACAGATTTTTCTCCTTTAACTCTTTCAGTTGCTTCTTAAGATAGGTATGAGTAAGCATATCTACCTCCGTCCATGGGATTCTTTTGCTGGAGAATCCCATGGAGAGAGGAGCCTGGCAGGCTACAGTTCATGGGGTTGCACAGAGTCAGACATGACTGAGTGACTAACACACATGAGTACACAGAGACATCACTTTGCAGACAAAAGTCTATGTAGTCAAAGTTATGGTTTTTCCAGTAGTCATGTACAAATATGAGAGTTGGACCATAGAGAAGGACGAGTGCCAAAGAAATGAGGCTTTTGGACTGTGGTATTGGAGAAGACTCTTCAGAGTTCCTTGGACTGTGAGGAGATCAAACCAGTCAATCCTAAAGGAAATCAATCCAGAATATTGATTGGAAGGACTGATGCTGAAACTGAAGCTCCAATACTTTGGCCAAGTGATGTGAAGAACTGACTCATTGAAAAAGACCCTGATGCTGGGAAAGATTGAAGGCAAAAGGAGAAGGGAGAGGCAGAGGATAAGATGATTAGATAGCATCACCAACTCAATGGACATGCATTTGAGCAAACTCTGGGAGATAGTGGAGGACAAAGGGGTCACAAAAACTTGGACTCAACTTACTGAATAATAACAACAACAAATAGATGATGTTTACATTTTCCAGCTGGGGAAATTGAGGCTTAGATGCTTTTGATCTCTCAAGCCTTAAGAGCTAGTGCTGATCAAGGTCAAAAGTCACTCCTGGAAATCCTTGCCCTGGGGCTCTTAAAACCTTTAACTCTGAGTTCCTGCTTCCTTTGTGGATAAGCTGAAAAGAAATTCCTTTCTGTGCAACTGCACAAATGCTCTCTAGCATGAAATCCTGTGATTTTTTTTTTCTAATTAGAAATACATAATTTTCCACTCTCTTTTGCTTTAACTGTAAGTGTTTTGAGGCATTCATGAGCTTTGTAAAAGTGTCTTGATAAAAGCCAGCCAACCAAAAGGTGAACTAAATAAAGAACTAAAAATTTATATATTTTAAAAAATTTTTGTTTAATTTAAATTTATATATATACCTTAAGTTGAGACAATCAATAGCTACTTTCCTTCTCTCTTATTATGGGAAAATATTGTACTTTGAAATAGTCTAATTTAGGCTGATAAAAACAATTAATATTCAGGTCTCTTTAGCAAGATATACTAGTTCCACAATGACAGGAATGATGTTTACCTTTATTCTGTTGCATTGATTACTATGTCTCATTTTTGTGCTAATATCATGCTGTTTTGATTAGTTAGCTTTGTAGTGTTGTCTGAAGTCTGGGAGGGTTATGCCTCCTGCCTTGTTCTTTTTCCACTGGATTGCTTTGGCAATTCTGGGTCTTTTATGGTTCCATATAAAAAAAATTTTATGTTCTTAAAATAAAGAACTAAATTACAGAAATAGAGAACAAACTAGTGGTTATCAGTGAAGAGAGGGGAGAAGGGAGGGGCAATATAGAGGTAGGGAAGTAAGAGGTACAAAATATTAAGTATAAAGATTGAAGGCAGGAGAAGGGGACCACAGAGGATGAGATGATTGGATGGCATCATTGACTCAATGGGCATGAGTTTGAATAAACTCTGGGAGTTGGTGATGGACAGGGAGGCCTGGTATGCTGCAGTCCTTGGGGTCGCATAGAATCAGACACAACTGAACTACTGAACTGAACTGAACTTAAGCTACAAGGATATATTGTACAACATGGTGAATACTGTATAGCCAATATTCTATAATAGCTATTCATGGAGTATAATCTTTAAAAATTGTGAATCACTGTATTGTATGCCTATAACTTACATGATGTTGTTAAGCAACTATACTTCAATAAAAATAAAGATAAATAAAAAAGATAATAAAATAATACAAAAAATGATAGAAAATGCAAAAGCATATATGGCAAGTATTTGTCTTTAAATAATATTTGACAGCATTATTTCAACAATTCTATAATAAGCCATTAAGTGTGTGGATTCACCATAATTTACTTAAAAGACAAGTGCTTGGGGCAGGTGCACTGGGATGACCCCAAGGGATGGGATGGGGAGGGAGGTGGGAGGGGGGTTCAGGATGGGGAACACATGTAAATCCATGGCTGATTCCAATGTATTCCAAAATTCCAATGTATTTTGCCATCCAATGTATGGCAAAAACCACTACAATACTGTAAAGTAATTAGCCTCCAACTAATAAAAATAACTGGGAAAAAAAATAAAATAAAACACAGCACCTCATTGTAAAAAAAAAAAAAATTTACTGAAAAAACAAACAAAAATGCTTCTTAGTCTTTGTTCTTAATCCTAGAGCTGTATTTCAGGAAATCTCTTATAGTGAGGAACCATTTAGCTAAAGTTTAGGCATTTCCTCAGTTTCATTTTGGGGCCTTCTCTTTTTTCTTGACATTCAATTAAATTTCAATGTAATATTTTTTCTTAAAATTAGTATATACCAATGATTTCTTGCATTTTTAATTGAAATATAATTAATTCACAATATTGTGTTAGTTTTATGTGTGCAGCAAAGTGATTCAAATACATATGTATATATTCTTTTCCAGATTCCTTTCCTCTGTGGGTTATTACAAAATACTGAGTATAGTTTCCTGTACTATACAGTGGGTCCTTGTTGGTTATCTATTTCATATATAGTAAAGTGTATATGGTAGCATTGTTTTTATCTTTATAGAAATATTTCTCATACTCCTTCTCTCTTACTCATTAAATAATGTCTGAAATGAAATTCATCAGCATTAACAATGGCTGTTTCCAGTGGTGAAATTAGGAAATATTTTCGTACATCACCACAATTCTGCTATCACAGCTAACAAAATTGACAGTAATACCTTAACATCATGTAATACCTAGTCTGTGTGAAAAATTCCCCAACTGTTCCCAAAATGGGTTTTTCAAATCAGATTCTAATCAAGGACCACACATATAGAGCAATCTTCTTCCCTTTTGTTTTCCTTAACAGTAATTTGCTTGAGACCAGACCAGCTGTTCTTTAGAATGTACTACCTTACGGACTTTTGATCCCTTGCAAATTTAGAGGAGAGTGAAAAAATTGGCTTAAAGCTCAACATTCGGAAAACTAAGATCATGGTATCTGGTCCCATCACTTTATGGGAAATGGATGGGGAAACAGTGGAAGCAGTGTCAGACTTTATTTTTGGGGGCTCCAAAATCACTGCAAAATGGTGATTGCAGCCATGAAATTAAAAGACGCTTCCTCCTTGGAAGGAAAGTTATGACCAACCTAGATAGCATATTAAAAAGCAGAGACATTACTTTGCCAACAAAGGTCCGTCTAGTCAGACCTATGGTTTTTCCAGTGGTCATGTATGGATGTAAGAGTTGGACTGTGAAGAAAGCTGAGTGCCAAAAAATTGATACTTTTGAACTGTGGTGTTGGAGAAGACTCTTGAGAGTCCCTTGGACTGCAAGGAGATCCAACCAGTCCATCCTAAAGGAGATCAGTCCTGGGTGTTCATTGGAAGGACTGATGCTGAAGCTGAAACTTCAATACTTTGGCCACCTCATGCGAAGTGTTGACTATTTTACTTGCTCCTGTAGCCACTTATCTTCTTTGTAAACTTGAAGTTGGAACTAAAGGCTTGATTATATTCATTGGAAAAGACCCTGATGCTGGGAGAGATTGGGGGCAGGAGGAGAAGGGGCAGACAGAGGATGAGATGGCTGGATGGCATCACCGACTTGATGGATATGAGTTTGAGTAAACTCCGGGAGTTGGTGATGGACAGGGAGGCCTGGCGTGCTGCGATTCATGGGGTCACAAAGAGTCGGACAAGACTGAGCGACTGAACTGAACTGAACCGATACTCAACCTAAATACTTCGGGCAAGAAGATCACAGCTAATAGACCTTTCATTGCTTCCTCATGGAAGATGCATGCTCTCTGGCTGTCCACCACTGATGCCCCCATAGAGAGCTGACCCCTACTGTGTAAAGTTATGCTTTCCCCCTTGTAATCTATGAGGTGTGAATGTTAACATCCACATCTACTCCCTTCAGATTTTAGCATCTTTTAATGGTCCATGCCAAAATCATTTCTCTTAATAGGGATTGCAAAGTAGTGATTTTCTAATTCTGTAAGTCCATCTATTATTAGCTAAGACTTTACTGTAAAGGAAAATGTTCTTTCTTCAGCTGGGACTATTTGGTTACCCTAGAATACAGATTGCACTTGAAAGGCAAGATAATACCTAATTCTTTCCCACTAATTACAAATTTTACAATTAAGAAATTGATATAATAGTCTTCAAGGATGGTGACAAAGCCCTTCTTTTGGCCTTTTTTCTTTCAAGTATCATTATAGACTGATAGGTTTTCATATATTCAATTTATAGTTATCATGCTTGTGTAAATTGCCCCAACTTTGACTAGTAGGAAACCCTTCAAGCTGATGCCTGTATCTTGTTGATATAAGCATATTTTTCTTTGAAAGCTCACTTGGTTTCTGACTCAAGAGACTTCAGCTTTAGGGAGTAAATTCCATTCATCCCCTCCACCCCAAGTGAGAGGAGAAATTTACCCAAACAAGTCTATCTGATGCATACCTTTTACATAGTTAGCCCCAAGCTGGGTACCTTGAAAGAACCAAAGAAAAGTGTGTTCCTTATTAGCTGCTGAGAAGTTCAAATTCCTTCTCTTCCTCCTCCTTCTTCTCTTCCTTTCCTTCTCTTTTTCTTTTCCACCATTATCATAATGGAATATTATCAGAACCAGGATTCTGTTAATTGAAATTTCTGATTAATTGATGTGGATCAGATCACCCTTGTAATTTCCACCTTTGTCAAACATCCTCCTATAACACATGAGCCTACTCTATTGTCTAGTAAGTAGCATCATGAAACATTACAGACGGCCCCTGACTTACAATGATTCAACTTACCTTTTATTGACTTTACGATGGTGTGAAAGAAAAACACATTCAGTAGAGATTGTGCTTCATATTTTGAATTTTACTCTTTTCCAGGCCTAGTGATATGCCGTATGATCGCAGCTACAGGTCCCAGTTGGCCACGTGATCGTGAGGGTAAACAATTGGTACAACCATTTTGTACCCTTACCACCATTCTTCATTTTTAGTATAGAATTCAATAAATTACATGTGATAATCCACACTTTATTATAAAAGAGGCTTTGTGTTAGAGGATTTTGCTTAGCTGATATAAGTGTTCTGGGCGTTTTAAGGTAGGCAAGGCTATGAAGTTTGCTAGGTTAGGTGTATTACATGCATTTTCCACTTATAATATCTTCAACTTACAATGGGTTTATCAGGGCATAACCTCATCATAAATTGAGGAAGATCTGTAAAAAGAAGATTTGATCTTTCTTTGATGATTTGGGAATCAACAGTGCCACAGGATGGTTATTACAAACATTAACAAGAAGTAGAATTCTGTAAGAAAAATGAAGAAGGTTGAAGGAATTGGACTAAATTTGTATTGACCCCAGGTTGTAACTTCTTCATAAATCCTCATTTTCACGTTTTTCTTCCAAAAGCAATTCTGGCTTGCAATGACACTTTGTTGGGTTCTGGATATTTATTAATAATTTAACCAGTGAGTAAAGAGGACTTTCTGAGTAGAGTTGTGTTTATTTTCCTTAGGCCCCATGGTGATTCCCTGCAAGTCAGTTATGTTTTCTGCCAGGCTCTGGGTCCAGGGGCAGCCCTATTTGGTGCTATTAGGTATTTTCTCCCCTAATTTATCACCTTGTCCCATCCTGCCTTATTATTCAGTATATAATATTGCAATAAAGCAAAATTAAAACATCAGGATAGCCTTCCTGTTTACACACCTAATTATGTGACAATTACTTTTCTTGTGGGCTGTTTTGCCATTTTTTACAAGCTTGTAGAAAGAAGAGCTTATTTGCATTTCAAAATTGAATTTTACTGATGGAAAATCTGCACCAAGAAGACAGAATCAGAGATTATTTTCTGATAGTGACAGCACTGGGCAGACAACACATTTTAGTTGAACAAACACCTTTTTTAGGAGTAACTTAGAAGAATACCAGTTTCTTCTTTCCAAAGGATACTTGCAGGCATTCTGGCCTTTAGTTAAACCGTACAAGAAAGAGGTTCATCAAAGGGAAAGTTTATTCTTTCTTTAAGAAAATAATTTTTTCACAAAAATTTTATTATTAACATATTTGCTAAATTATATAAATTCTGTGCTGACTCAAACATTTCTCTGAATACTTTTAGGGTTTTAAAAATCATTATTAAAGTCCTGTGTCTTATATCCCAAACTCTAATACATATTTCAACTGGAACATCCAATTTCACAAAGTTCACAAAGTTGGTGAGTTTCTGAAGTGAAAATATTTCTCATATTTAAAAAATTAAATCACCGAATTGACTCTGATTGAAGACCACATGTCCAGTAAAGTAATTATTTTACAAGAGTAAATCAAGTCACACAGCATGCCAATTCACCTGTAGTACAATGTTGCCATATTACTATGCTATGGGAAAAGCTTTTCTATCAGATCTAATAAATTAATGATGCATCTTGTAAACAGTTTTGCAACAACTCTCAAACAAGTTCCCAAGGGTTATTCAAGATCTCAAGAGACATGACCAACAGACACTACAGATTGTCTACCCCCTACCCTCTTGACATCTTCAGCCATATGGGACCCCTCTCAGCCTAGACCTAAAAGCAGTAAAAAGACAAAGTCTCATTTGTGCCTGTAGTTGGGAAAATGCAACTTTACTTTGGGATGAAACTGCAGCATTCCAAGTGTTCACAAGGTGGCACCATTGCCCTGGGATGTTAATGCAATATCATTACCTGGTAGGGTAACTGCTGCAGAGCCCAAAGCAAGGGAACATTTTGGATGCTGGTAAAAACCCAAGGGACATTGAGCAAAGAGAGAAGAGGGCTGCACAGGGAAGAAAGCTTAGGGAGTAGAAATATGGGTCAGCTTCCAGTTCAAGAACTGTGTTTATAGCAGTACTACATACTGTAATAAATTTTTACATATAAGTGCTGGTTACTTTTTGAGAAAGAGGCTAGTGAAACTTACTGGCTCTTTTGATTTCAAATGAAGTTTTCTTATGGCTTCCCCTTTTATCATCTGCCAAGAAAGCAAACTGGAATCAGGGCTTTCTTCTAAGAAAAAAGTTTCAGGGCAAACCCATTCTGGAGGTAATGTTTCAACATTTGGAAGGCTCAGGGGTGTGTATGCAAGTATGTACATGTGCTTCAGTGTTATACTGGAAATTTATTTTTCAATTAAATTTATTTATTTGTAATTGGAGGATAACTGCTCTACAATATTGTGTTGGTTTCTGCCATACATCAGCATGAGTCAGCCACTGGTACATGTATGTCCCCTCCCTCCTGATCCTCCCTCCCACCTCTCACTCCACTATACTGGAAATTTATTTTAAAAAGTCAGACTGTCCTTGTTGCCTTTGAATCCCTCCTTTATTCTCTTCCAGCCTTCCTACTCTTGGGTACCACTAGAGCACAAGGACTTATTAACAGGAAGATCATTTTCAGTAACCCGAAATCAGACCATGAATAAAGTGTTAGTCGCTTAGTCATGTCTGACTCTTGCACTGTAGCCCACCAGCCTCCTCTGTCCATGGAATTCTCCAGGCAAGAATACTCGAGTGTGTACCCATTCCCTTCTCCAGGGGCCCTTCCCAACCCAGGAATCAAACCTGGGTCTCCTGCATTGCAGACAGATTCTTTACAGGCTGAGCTAACAGGGAAGCCCAAATCAGACCATACTGATTCTATTTTCCAGAAGAAGATAATATCCTTTTATCTTAGGAAGGGAGAATTTGAGGTCCATTTGCATAAGTGGGATAGGTCAGTGGAGAAAACCAGCACTATCTTCCTTTGACAAGAGTTTGAATCCACAGGAGAACAGCAGAGGGTTAGTTAGTTCAAGTAGTATTATGGTGTAGCCCTGACGTCTAGGGCTAGAACTTTGAGAAGATCAAAATGAAAAATAAGAAAAGCACTTTTTAATAAATGTATTATATAAAGGTAGTCAAAACAAAATTTAAAACAATTGTACTCATTACTGGCACTGTACATTGGAATACCCTTTTCAGAAAGCAAAATGTAAAGGAATTGAAAGTGATTCTAGACTTTAACCTAGTAATAACACATATGAGAAGAATTCTGAAAAAATAATTCAATAGAAAAAAAGCCATAAGCAAAAATATTCTTTGTAGAATTATCTGTTGTTGTTTAGTTGCTAAGTCATGTTTAACTCTTTGCAATCCCATGAACTGCAGCACACCAGGCTTCCCTGTTCTTCACCATCTCCTAGAGCTTGCTCAAATTCACGTCCATGGAGTTAGTGATACCATCCAACCATCTCATCCTCGTTCACCCCCTTCTCCTTCTGCCCTCAATCTTTCCCTGCATCAGAGTCTTTTCCAATGAGTCGTCTCTTCGCATCAGGGGGTCAAAGTATTGGAGCTTCAGCTTCAGTGGCAGTCCTTCCAATGAATATTCAGTACTGATTTCCTTTAAGATTGACTGGTTTCATCTCCTTGCTGTCCAAGGGACTCTTTTTTTCCTTCAGTATGAAAAAAGCATTATCAGTAATTCTGAAAAACTGGAAAAAATTAAACATCAAACACTATATAAGATAGTAATTAGATAGATTAAGGTATACCTAGCTACTAGATGAAGTTTTAAGCAATATTAAAGTAAATATAAACACTATTTAGTAACATTTAAAAATGCTAATTTCAGGAGGTGTTGGGAAAAGCAATGATTTGCAATAGAACTAGGAGCACAGTCCCTGTTCTGCAAGGCCAGGGCTATTCCAGCTGGAGCAATGGGGCTTCTCTCCAAACAGTACCCAGTGTATTCACAGGAGCAGCAAACATTTAGCGCTCTTTCGTCTCTAAAACGAGTCCTGTCAATCGGGAGGAGAGGGAGGTGGGTTGGGGAATACATGTAAATCCATGGCTGATTCATGTCAATGTATGACAAAAACCACTACAATATTGTAAAGTAATTAGCCTCCAACTAATAAAAATAAATGGAAAAAAAAAATAAAAAAAATAAAACGAGTCCTGTCATCAGCAGCTGTGTGCTCAGTCTGTAGACTTTTGTTTTGCTGCAGAAGTGAGCTTGGTGTTAGGATGTTAATGGCACCGGACTCAGCTTCCAGACAATAGGCCATGCGGTCTCATGGACTCTCATGGTCTGGGAGAACTCTCCTGAATTGGTGAGTGCAACCTGAAAAATGGAAACAAATCACAACTGCTTCCCACCCCTCATCTCCCCTTACAGGACACAGATCTGATTTAGTAGAAGAAAAGATGTTATAAACAGGCAAAGGAACAACTTTTTTCTTATTGCAAATCAGCATCCAGTCTGCAGATTCACAACCTTTGGTGGGGATTATATAGGGTGAAATTTGATTTCTCCACAACTGACCACTCTCCTCAAACCATCTGCCCAGCTCTCTCCTCTCACTATCTACACCAACTACAAACAAATTGTCAGAGAAGTCTAAATCATACTCAGTCAGGGAGGCAAACTGGTAGAAATAAAAACCCCAAAGATGAATATTCCTGATTTGTGGATAGGGTTCTCTGGGAGAGATTTTTTGTTGTCTGTTCTTCTCTTCAGGAGTCTAAATTAATTGATAGCTAATTATATATTGATTTTTGTGCAGATACAGTATAATATAAACTGATAAAGTTCCAGGATCCCAACCACATGGCCATGAGCGTCAAAGCACTAAGTCAGACAGAAGGTCCCCTGACTCAGCAGGGCCCTTTCAGAATCAGTTTTTCACCTTGAAACACAAAAGGCTGCCATAACTTTATTCACTGATGGTTCTGCTGTTGCCACGCCCCCTGCATCCTTAATGAACAGTTAGTGGGAGGCAACTCAAGTCCATTGTGGCTGTCTACAGATGTCAGGGAGAAAAGCCTTCACTGTTTTGTGAATTATTTCCAGTGTAAGTTAGGGTAGGTATTATAAATTTTCTGGAAAGGGTTAATTCCATCTTGGTAACCAACTTGGATGAAAAGGAGTTTACTGGTGAGTTATTGAAAATAATTTTAAATGCCATCTAATTTTTTGTAGAAGCTTTTATTTTTCTTTCCACTTTCTATGTAAGAGACACTGACATTTTGAATTGTCCTTTAGATGCTGGCCATGTTTCATCTTTGTCAAGTTTTGAGGTTTCAGTAGAAAAATAGTAGAGGTGCAGGCTGTGAACTAAGTGTCAATTAAAAGTGACATGGAAGGTCCCTGTTACTTACCTGTGTGTGATTTGCTCATGGGGGAGTGGATGAGGGGGTGCAATGGAGGTGAGAGATGGGGCCACAAGACAGAAGAATGTTGGGCTGAACGTGAACGGGTCACCTTCCAGGGACCATTATCAGTACCATGTTGTTTCCAGAGGGCCAGACCTCAAACAGCAGCCAAGTTCCTAGCAATGAAGCCAATGTCTGGAAAGGAAGGACATTTAAAATAAAACCCAAACCAAGCATCACTTTTCTAGACTAACTTTCTTTTCACTTTATTGCAATGGTTTTCTACATGAATGGACTACGTCATGCCTCTGCAACCAAAGTAATTTCCATCTTATATTATGCCTACAGTGAATGAATTGGAACTCAAGCCTTCAGAGCTTAAAGAGCTGTCCCAGCTCCATATGGGAGCAGGGGCTGAGAGGCTGTGTGCATCATGTTATCACCACTGCATTCTGGTCTGGTCCACGGCCAAGAATGTGACCATCCTCCAGATGGCAATGGATGATTCCAAAGGGTCTGACTTCTTAGTAGCAAATGCAGGATGTAAAAGTCGTGTACATTTAAAAAAAAAAAAAAAAAGCTTGACTCAAGAGAGAAAAAACCAGCATCACTCTGGAAATCAGATGCATAATGTGTCTTCCTTTGCCAGCCAGATGATTCACTAATGGTCTGTGCACAACCTCTGCTCATGAACCCTGGAGAGATTTACTCCAGGCCTCAGTGCCATATCTCCCCTGTTGCCAAATAGATAGAACCATGTTTTAGCATCCTGTTAAAAGAAACACACAAGGGGGCAGGGGTGGCTCTGTGTTCTCGCTGTATTTTCTTTTTCTTTGGAAATTGCTTTTGGCCTGAAGGGATGGTAGGAGACATAGCCTGTCTATCTAACTGAACTTAGGAAGATTTTTAAAAAATTAAACAAATATGAAAATCACTGAGAACAACATATCAAACCCACGTATGCAGAATTCAATGTAATAAACTTTTGTTTTTTTAAGAAATAAAAGGTTTAAAATAAACTCCTCCATCATCCTCTTCCTGGCCCCATTCTTTCTCTCTCTCTCTCTCTCTCTCTAAATAAAATCACTATCATGAACTTGGCCTGGTCAACGTTTCTATATTTACATAAAAATGTATCCATAAGTAATAAATTTTGTGGGTGCTTTATACAATTAAATAGATGCATAATTGCATAAATTGTGTAATGCCCTCCAGTTTTACTTTTTTCTCAGCCTTTAAAAAATATTTTAAATAATTTTGTTAATTAAAGTTTATTGTATACTTATATATGAGCAGCATTTCTTTTTCTTTTTTTAGCCTTGTTTTTTATCTTCACTGTGTACCCACCGATTTGGTCAATGTGTTATTCCGTCCTATTGACTATGCCATAATCTATCCCATTATTTATTCCTGGGCTTTGAATTGTTTCCATTTTTTCACCTTTACAATTTTGCTTAAATGGACATTCTTGTTCATGTTCCCATGTGCAACTACACAGGGCTGGCTAGTGCAAAATGGAGCTGCAGGGCTGGCCCCTGCCTGCTATTGAAAACATAGGGGGAAAGTGCTGTTAGAGGAACTAAAATATAAAACCTTTTCTTTTCTTCCATGATCTCTCTTTCTCTCAACTTGTAACACACTTCTTAAATTTGCCATCCTAATACTGCTCTAAGATGAGAAATGTAGATTATTATCAGGAACTTCACCTTTCATTGGTATATAGTATATTATACAATGCCAGTTTCAAATGCAAATGTAAGCATAGTTAACAATTATAGGGAATCACTGAAACCCTACAACTTTTATCTTGCAGCTCCTGTATAGGTATGTACCATTTGTACCAGAAAAGGTAGAAACACTGCATACAATTAATAGAAGTGTTTTCATTTTTTTTATGACTCCGGCACCTTCTACCCACACTCTGCCTTCAACTGACTGATGAGTGAGGAAGCACTGAGAGCAAAAGGGGTTGAGGTGTTCTGTCTCTCCCTTTCCCTCTGTGTCATCAGAGGGTAAGTTGTTGGTTGATACAGGGAAGAAATGCAAGTGAGAAAGGCTAAGACAGAGGTCCTTGGTTGCTGAGGTCTTCTTTCTGCATTTTAAGCAAGTTCTGGTTCAAGAGAAGTGTGGCCTCTTGGGGATGTCAGCTTCACGATTACTCTGTCATTGACATCACATGTTTAACCTTATTCTCACTCTGGGCCCCGCTAAACTTTCCCACATCATAGTTTCACTAGAATGCTGTGCTCAGGGGATGACCTGAATGCTAGTAAGAAATGGAGGCATGTGCATTACACCCACCTCCTCTGCCCAGGACACACTCCATCATCCCACGGAACTTCAGTTAAAAGCACAAGTTCAAAACTGTCAAGAATTTCAAGATGGTGAAAGCAGAACATAAAACCAAGCACAGGCCCTCCCGAGGACAGAGCACTGTGGGACTACACATGCCCCTGGAGCTGGGCCAGCATCTGTCTGCCTGAAAGATGCTCTAGGAGATTGCCTGAAAGTGGGTTTCTGAGTGGCCATGCTCACTGTCCATTTTAATCTGAAATTACCCAAATACGTTCCATAATGGCCATACAAATTTACACAAATACCAGTAGCAGGTGACAGTTTCCAATGGCTCATTTTCTCACTTATAGTTAATAAATTATGAAATATTATTTTATTTTTGGCAAGTGTATTATTTTTGTTATTTCCCTGTGAAGTTGAACATCTTTTCATTTGTTTATTGTGGGTGGTAGGGGATATGCATTTCTCTTTTGTGAAATGCTTGCTCTATAATCTTTGCTCATTTACTTACTAAGCTGTCTGTCTTGGGGGTATTGACTTGTGTTTTTAAAAACATTCTCAGTACTAATCTTGACTGTTATATGTCTTGTCCTTATCTTCTCTCAGTCTGCTTCTCATCTTTTAACTTTTTAAGTGGGGCCTTTGATTCTACAAACAATTTAAAATGTATGGCAGCCCCATTTGGCAATATTTCCCACTATTATTTCTATTTTTTGTGTTTTCCTTGCCTTAAGATCACAAAGATATTCTCCTATATATTTTTTCTTGCTTAGATTTTTAAATATATATGCTGCCTGGAGTTAGTTTTTATGTACAGTATGAGATAAGAATTTAACTTTATATCTAATTTGAAAAGACAATGGCCCCAATACCATTTATTAAATAGTCTATCACTTCCCCCACTGATATCTCAGGTTGTTTCTCAGAACCTTGTATTATTCCACTGATCTACACTTCCTAATATATTTCCTGTATTTCCCACTTACTAACAGAGCTTTTGGTGAGTATTGATATCTGGTTGAGTAGAGCCTCAGTACTTTAAATAACACATATTCTACCCATTAAAAACACAGAAAAGATGGGAAAAAACAAGTTTTCCTACTTTTCGGGCTAAATGAAGTTCTCCAACCTACCTAGCATGAAAACACAATGACTTTGAAATCAGACAGACTTGAATTCTTATCCCAGGCTTGTAATTTTCTGGCTCTTTGAACTTGGGGCATGTTTCTTAACCTCTGGGGCTAGACTCTGTAATCTGTAAAATGGGGATAGTAAGATCTATGCTAATAAATCTTTTGCTAGTAAGACAAAGATGGAGAAGCTCTATACAGTCAGCAAAAACAAGACCAGGAGCTGACTGTGGCTCGGATCAAGAACTCCTTACTGCCAAATTCAGACTTAAATTGAAGAAAGCAGGGAAAACCACTAGACCATTCAGTTCAGTTCAGTTCAGTTCAGTCACTCAGTCATGTCCGACTCTTTGCAACCCCATGAACCACAGCATGCCAGACCTCCCTGTCCATCACCAACTCCCGGAGTCCACTCAAATCCATGTCCATCGAGTCGATGATGCCATCCAACCATCTCATCCTCTGTCGTACCCTTTTCCTCCTGCCCTCAATCTTTCCCAGCATGAGGCCCTTTTCCAATGAGTTAGCGCTTTGCATCAGGTGGCCAAAGGATTGGAGTTTCAGCTTCAACATCAGTCCTTCCAATGAACACCCAGGACTGATCTCCTTTAGGATGGACTGGCTGGACCTCCTTGCAGTCCAAGGGACTCTCAAGAGTCTTCTCCAACACCACAGCTCAAAAGCATCAATTCTTCTGCACTCAGCTTTCTTTATAGTCCAACTCTCACATCCATACATGACCACTGGAAAAACCTAGACCATTCAGGTATGACCTAAATCAAATCCCTTAGGATTATACAGTGGAAGTGACAAATAGATTCAAAGGATTAGATCTGATAGACAGTGTCTGAAGAACTCTGGATGGAGGTTCATAACACTGTACAGGAGGCAGTGATCAAGACCATCCCCAAGAAAAAGACATGCAAAAGGGCAAAATGGTTGTCTGAGGAGGCCTTACAAGTAGCTGAGAAAAGAAAAGACGTGAAAGGCAAAGGAGAAAAGGAAAGGTATACCCATTTGAATGCAGAGTTCCAAACAATAGCAAGGAGAGATAAGAAAGCCTTCCTCAGTGATCAATGCAAAGAAATAGAGGGAAAAAAATAGAATGGGAAAGACTAGACATCTCTTCAAGAAAATTAGAGATACCAAGGGAACATTTCATGTGAAGATGAGCACAATAAAGGACAGAAATGCTATGGATCTAACAGAAGCAGAAGCTATTAAGAAGAGGTGGCAAGAATACACAGAACTATACAAGAAGGATCTTCATGACCCAGATAATCACGATGATGTGATCACTCACCTAGAGCCAGACATCCTGGAATGCGAAGTCAAGTAGGCCGTAGGAAGCATCACTATAAACAAAGCTAATGGAGGTGATGGAATTACAGTTGAGCTATTGCAAATCCTAAAAGATGATACTGTAAAAGTGCTGCACTCAATAAGCCAGCAAATTTGGAAAACTCAGCAGTGGCCACAGGATTGGAAAAGGTCAATTTTCATTCCAATCTCAAAGAAAGGCAAAGTCAAAGAATGTTCAAACTACCACACAATTGCACTCATTTCACACACTAGCAAAGTAATGCTCAAAATTCTCGAAGCCAGGCTTCAACAGTATGTGAACCATCAACTCCCAGGTGTTCAAGCTGGATTTAGAAAAGGCAGAGGGACCAGAGATCAAATTGCCAACATCTGTTGGATCATCAAAAAAGCAAGAGAACTTCAGAAAAACATCTACTTCTGCTTTATTGACTAGGCCAAAACCTTTGACTGTGTGGATCACAACAAACTATGGAAAATTCTTCAAAAGATGGGAATACCAGATCACCTGACCTGCTTCCTGAGGAATCTGAATGCAGGTCAAGAAGGAGCAGTTAGAACTGGACATGGAACAACAGACTGGTCCAAATTGGGAAAGGAGTACATCAAGGCTTTATATTGTCATTCTGCTTATTTAACTTATATACAGAGTACATCATGAGAAATGTTGGGCTGGATGAAGCACAAACTGGAATCAAGATTGCTGAGAGAAATATCAATAACCACAAATATGCAGATGACACCACTTTTATGGCAGAAAGTGAAGATGAACTAAAGAGCTTCTTGATGAAAGTGAAAGAGGAGAGTGAAAAAGTTGGCTTAAAGCTCAACATTCAGAAAACTAAGATCATGGCATCTGGTCCCATCATCTCATGGCATTTAGATGGGGAAACAATGGAAATAGTGAGAGACTTTATTTTTGGGGGGTCCAAAATCACTGCAGATGGTGACTGCAGCCATGAAATTAAGACACTTGCTCCTTGGAAGAAAAGCCATGACCAACCTAGACAGCATATTAAAAAGCAGAGATATTACTTTGCCAACAAAGGTCCATCTAGTCAAGGCTATGGTTTTTCCAGTGGTCATGTATGGATGTGAGAGTTGGACTATAAAGAAAGCTGAGTGCCAAAGAATTGATGGTTTTGAACTATGGTGTTGGAGAAGACTCTTGAGAGTCCCTTGGACTGCAAGGAGATCCAACTAGTCCATCCTAAAGGAAATCAGTTCTGAATATTCATTGGAAGGGCTGATGCTGAAGCTGAAACTTCAATACTTTGGCCACCTGATGCAAAGAACTGACTCATTGGAAAAGGGCCTCATGCTGGGAAAGACTGAAGGTAAGAGGAGAAGGGGACGACAGAGGATGGGATGGTTGGATGGCATCACCAACTCGATGGACATGAATTTGAGTAGGTTCCAGGAGTGGTGATGGACAGGGAAGCCTGCCATGCTGCAGTCCATGGTGTCTCAAAGAATCAGACACAACTGGGCAACTGAACTGAACTAACTAAAGATCTACAACCTAAAGCTATTTAGAGGATTAAATTAGTTCAGTGCCTGGCACAACCTAAATGCTAGAGTAATAGGACTTTTCTTTCCCTTTCCCATCCTTGGAAAGAGCCACATTTCTCTTGGTTATTCTGTTCACTGGTGGACTCTACAGAGGATGGCTAGAGCTTGCTTGAAGGCAAAATAAGATCCATCCCAAGCTGATGATCTGATTCAGTCATTTTTCTAAGACCCAAATAATTTCCTGGGCTTTGGAATAGCAGGAGTTGCCAGGATGTCCTTACATGGTCTGTCAGTTGGCTGCTGCTCTTATTAATTAAATGACACAAATAGGTCATAATCAAACCGGAGCCAATCAGCCACCCCTCCAAATTACACAAACTCAACTCTCATGACAAGTACAGAAAAGATCAAAAGGACGAGGAATCAATAAGATTATGAGTTTGAAATTCTGACGTCTCATCCACAGTGGTGAGACTGAGACCTCCGACTTTTTCTGTCTGGCTCAGACCAATATCATTTCCTTGGGTGGAGTGAAATTCTTCAAACTAATACACTTTGAAACCTGGGATGGAGTTGAGAACATGCCTGGAATTTCATCATGTCCAGGTAGAAACGTAAATTGAAGAGGCTGTTCTGGAAGATCAAAGGAAACAAAAGTGCATCAAGAATAAATACATGACTAATCCCACAACAGCAAGAAGAGGAGGCTAATGGGTTTAATGAAGTGGGGGGCTCAGGGCTCTCAAGAAGCTTCCACCATACAGGCCATGCTCCTGGGGAGAAACAAGCCAGTGGGTGAGCCACAGAGCAGGCTGGATCTGTGTGGGTGATGCTCTGGGGTGTCATCTGATGGGGTGGAGGGGCCCAGCTGGGAGAGGGCTGAAGGCAGATGCCATGAGAAAAGGGCCTGTGGCTGCAGTTGTGGAGGGCAGTGGCTAGTTGCTCCAGGAGCCACCTCTCTGCTTCAGCACTTTCCATAAATATAAGAATCCAGAGTGACATGTGCAGTGGAGAGCACTCTGGGCACCGACCTGTATTCAAATCCTGACTCTAGGACCTAACAGCTGCATGACCTTGGGCTAGCTCCCTTGGGCTCTTCATCTACTAAATGAGAAGAAGAATTTCAAACTTTAGACATTGTTTGAGAACAAACTGAAATAAGATAAAACCCATAGAGTTCAGATGCTGAAAATGAAGCTCCAATTCTTTGGCTACCTGTTGTGAAGGAGCAACTCATTGGAAAAGACCCTAGCGCTGGGAAAGATTGAGGGCAGGAGGAGAAGGGGGTGACAGAGGATGAGATGGTTGTATAGCATCATTGACTCAATGGATATGAGTTTGAGCAAACTCTGGGAGATAGTGAAGGACAGGGAAGTCTGGCATGCTGCTCTCCATGGGGTCGCAGAGTCAGATACGATAGAGTTACGGAACAAAACAAATAGAGTTCTTAATGCAAGAGGGTTCAATAAATGTACCCACAAGCGTGGTCCACTTTGATAAGATCAGATTGTCTTTGGTAAGCCTGGGAGACCAGCAGCCCTGAATTTTGCTCCCTCTGTTACAGTTGCACCAGACCTCCAGTTTCCTGGGTCCTCCACTCCCTTGGTGAGTTCTCCATTTACCTCTGCGAGCCTCCTTTCCTCTCTTGTCTTTCAGCAGAGCCCCCCATTCTTGGCTCACCTCCACTAACTATTGTGTGTATGGAGTTACATGTAAAGGTTAAGACCTGAACTTACAGAACGACTCCCCCAAAGTTTGTAGATGGAATGTTTGTGACTCGAAACACACAGCCTCTCCATCACAATAGTTCAAATCAATGTCTTCCTTGGATGTTCTGAATCAGTAGGTTGGGGGAAGGTCCAGGAATCTGCATTTAACAAGTAGCTCTAGGTCTTTGCTGTCAGCATGGTTTGACAGCTCTGGCCTCATCTAGGAGTTTGTTAGAATCTCAGGTTTCACCTCAGAACCACTGAATCAGAAGCTGGACTTGGAACAGATCCTCAGGCAGAACTGCTAGATACAAGTACAAGATAGGCAATTACATTTCCATTTCAGATAAACAAGGAAAAGTTTCTGTTTTTTTCTTTAGTATAAGTATGTCCCATAAACATACCTATAAAATAAAAAATATTTGCTAAATCTGGCAACTCTATCTTCAGGTAATTTTTATGCACATAAAGGTGTTAGAAACACTAGTTTTCATCTGTAGATCTCAAAAACATGTTACCGCAGAACCAGCTTGAGGCCTTGTTGAGACCCAGATCGCTGGGCTCCACCTCCAGAGTTTCTGGTTCAGCAAGTCTAGGCAGGGGTCTGAGAATCTGCATTGCTAACAGATCCCAGTTGATGCAGATACACCCACTTTATGTACCACGGATCTACACCACTAGATTCTTAGTTCCGCCCACAAGATTTTTCTGCAGTCCCTAGAGCTTGGACGAGATAAAGGCTGTGGTTCCCTCCAACATTCATATCTATGTATAAAGAGAGAGACAGAATAATAGTTTCTGATTTCCAGTCAACAGCTTATAAACCCTGCCCACTGTTCATAACAAGGTCTGTAAGGACAAGCGTGGAGGATCACATGGAGTAAGTACCAGGCACTCATCTTCTTCCAACTTAGTGTGTTTCTTCCCTGTTTCCAAGCTACTGGTTCTCAGAGCACAACAGGGAAGGATGGAGAGCTGGGAACAGATGGATATAAAAGCAAGGACAAATTTCTTAAAGGGCGGTGTGAAAGTAGGGACAAATTGAGGGCAGGGGGAGACCAGCAAGGCAGAGTGGGAAGTGGGGTTGCCAGTGGTGGGAACTGGGTAGGAGGGGTAAGAGGAGGGGTGGGACAGGGCTGGCTGCTCGGTAGGACTGGGGTGGCCCCATTGGAACTCAGAGCAAGCCCACCAGCTCCTGGGGGCAGAGACCAAGCTGAAAAGCCGAGCTCTGCCAGGGCCCAGCCTTGTGACCTCTGGCAGGCGGTACCACCTCTCTGAGCTTGAATTTCCTTGTGTGAGCAATGGTTCTGCTCCCTTGAAGGTTGATGGTGAGGGATAAATCAGACAATGCAGAGAGAGGAAATTCCTGATCCCCTGAGGAGGCACTCAGTAAATGGTATCAGTGGCTATTATAGTTGCATGAGGGTTTAATGCTACTTTAAAGTTGCATCCTGTTTTAGAGAATCTCTTTACCTGTGTTTAATTTCAGAAGAGAATAGGTTTAGGGAAAATGCCATGCATACTCTGTGGTGACAAAGACTTCTTATAAAAACTATACATTGTGAGCAAGAGGTGCATTTCCTGCCTCACCCTTCCGCCGGTTCCTCCAGGCTCAGATGGAAGAACGGGGCCATGGAAGAGCTGGAGGCTGTGCTTGGATGGAACCGGCCCCTGGCCCTCAGCTGGAACTGTAGGGAGGTCAGCTGTCAGCTGGACACCAGACTAGACACTGAGGGGCCTTGAATGACAGACAAAAGGGTGGGCTAATTTAACTAGATCCCGTTGTTTCCTGGTGAAAGGAACCTAAGTGCTCATCAGTAGTTTCTCTGCCTTATTTTATAGTATTTTGCTTTTTCATCAGTTGGAAAATACAGTACAATTGCCTTTTTGGAGGTACACCTCTATGCATATTAACACCGTATAAGTGGGTATGACCACTTCTACCCTCAGGACACAGAACAGTCCCCAAGCAAAAATGTCCCATGCCACTTTGTCATCCACATCTTCTCCCCCCACCCTTGACTCTTAACAACTATACTTTTGTCTGTTCTAGAGTATCACATAAATAAAAGAAATTATGCTGAGAGAAAAAACCAGTCTTGCCTTATTTTATAGTCTTAAAATTTATAAATAAAGACAGTAAACTTGATTATTATTATTTGACACAAAAATCAAATATAAGAAAACCCAGTGATAGATGAGACCTGTCTTGTTATCGTCATCTCCCTCGCTCCAACACACGTTAAGTCAATTTTTTATAGACTTACTTCTTCCGGGAGGGCTTCTTGAATGGGTTCTCCAGTTCCTCTTTGTTCTCTCCCTCTGGAACTTTTCCTTCAGATGCTTGACCTCTCTGTCACTTTCTAAAGGACTCTGTTCTGAGCACAAAGTATCTGCATGACACAGGGGAAAAACACAAGTTCTTTGAAGATGCACAGATCTTAGTACCAACCTGGATCCACTAGGACCATGGGCATGTTTAATCTCCTTAAGCATCAGTGTCCTCAGGGCTGAATAACATTTACCCTCAAGAGTGGGAGTGGAGCGAGGATGAAATGAGGCATGCACACAGTGCCTGGCACAAAGCAGTCCAAGAGGCAGGCAGTCAGTATTTTTTATTTCAGGGGGCTGTGATGGGTTGTAGTTGCAGCACATGGGATCTAGTTCTCTGACCAGGGATCAAACCCAGGTCCCCTGCATTGAGAGTGCAGAATCTTAACCACTGGCCCACCAGGGAAGTCCTGGCAGTTAGTAGTCTGAGCTGTCAGTAGCAAGCCTACTCATGATCATAAGGGTTTACATCTGCTTGTCCACAGAACTCCTTGGGCCATTCCTCCATATATAAGCAATGGACTAAATTTTCATTTTTTTATCTATTATCCTGTCACATAATGAAGGGGACATTCATTCCCCTTATGAAGGGCACATAAGGGGAAATATCAAAAGGTCTTGCTCTGCCATGACCTCTGTGTGTGACCTTGACCATGGCACCTTGGCCTTCCTCCCTGGTCCTTGATTTTTTTTTAATACAAAAATGTGAGGGTGATTTCAAAGCTCTCAGAGATTTCTCTCAGTTCTGAACTTCTAAGACTCTAAGTACACATAGACCATGGCTTTAGAATTCAGTCATTTCTTATTTACTCTTTGTCCACCCTTATCCGGGTTGAAACATTTGTTGACCCTGAGAATGTGGACCCACCCCTCTCCTGTTTATTTCACTGGGTCTGTACAGAAACATAGCTTCCCTGGTGGCTCAGGTAGTAAGGAATCTGCCTACAGTGCAGGAGACCCGGGTTCAATCCCTGGGTTGGGAAGATCCCCTGGAGAAGGGAATGACTACGTACTCCAGTATTCTTGCCTGGAGAATTCCATGGACAGAGAAGCCTGGTGGGTTACAGTCTTTGGGATTGCAAAGAGTCAGACACTACTGAACGAAACATGACATAACATAACACCACAGAAACTTGGAGAGATTATCAAGTGAATCTAGACTGTACAGAAATAATGACTAGATAATTGACTTGAAATATATAGAACTTGGAACTTCTCTGGCAGTCCAATGATTAAGACTCTGCACTTCCACTGCAAGGGACATGGATTCAGTCCCTGGCTGGGCAACTAAGATTCTGCATGCTGTACTGTGCAGGCTAAAATTTAAAATATATATATACATATATATATATATATTTTTTTTTTTTAACTGACTTTTCTACTTAAATATTGTGGGAAAGGAAAAAGGAGTAGAAAAAAATCTGGATTAATAAAGTGGTACACCCCATTGGTTTCTGCAATGTAGATAAAGTTCAATAATAATACATGAGAGTCATGACATTTCCTGGGCATTGAGTATGTGCCAGGCATCAAGCTGGGCACCTTGCATGTTATCTCATTTAATCCTGATAACACATCTGTGGCTAGGCACTGGGATTGCTATTTTAATCCCTCCTTTCACTGATGAATGAACCTACCCTGAGAGGTATAGTAAGTAGTGCATAGTTGTAGAGGCAGTAAGTAGCAGAAAAGAAAGTAGCAAATAGACAGAGCTAAAAGAAAAAAAAAAGGTACAAGTAATTTCAGAACAGAGATTACACTTACTCCCATCACTAAAGGGAAGACAGTAGCCTCCAAGGGTTGGCCTTGTCCCCCTCTGATTCCTTAGTGCCCAAAAGTACTTGAATGTGACTAGCACTCCATGACTACTGTTGGATGGTTAAAGGTATAGAAGCAAAGGCAGAGGGGCAAGTCAGGGTAGGAGGAAGAGGGAGAGGGACAGGGAGACTGACTTCAGTGGGGAAAGAGGAGTCAGGTTATGGGGGTGCTGCTCTGGGAAGCACCTCAGAGAGCACAGAAGGAACAGCAGGCCCTTCAGGAATGCAATTACCTAAGAGGACTGTGATGAGGACAGAAGGCAAGGAGATGCTAGAAGTGAGAACAGGCAAGGGATGTGTTCTCTGACTCGGGAGCTGAAAAACCCCCTGATATCCCCCTTGCCCTTTCCAGCTCCTGACTACCAACGAGCCCAGTACTTCTGTAACAGGAGAGATTTTTTTTTTCTTTTCAATATAACTAGAAGGGAACAAAAATGATTTGTCCATGAAAACATCCTAAGCTGTTTTTCTACCCTCAATTGTGCTATGAGGAAAAGAAATAACCTGTATAACGATGGGCAAACTATAGCTACATGGGAAATGGAAAAAGGCTGGAGGTTCTCTTTGTGTCAATTGAAGAAAAAATATGACACCGCTTTGAAGAGATGGACAGAACAGATACTAAGCTGACATTCTCATTCATCATAAAATACACATGGGGAAAAGAATTTAAGTGAAAGAGAATATGTGGCAAATCCAAAAACTAGCTAATACTTATTAAACGTGTGGCCTGATACTAATAAGCTCTTTACAACCATATTGTCTTTCAACCCTCAAAACAATCTCATGACATTAAAACTGTTCCTGTGTCCATTTTGCAGATGGGTAAAGTGAGACCCAGAAAGTCACACAGTTATGAAGTAGCAGAGCTAGGATTTCAGTCTATTTTTTGGCTGTGTCTGTGCAGCATTTGGGATCTTAGTTCCCCAACCAGGGATCAAACCTGTAACCCCTGTGTTGGGAGCATGAAGTCTTAACCATTGAACCATCAGGGAAGTTCTACAGAATTCAAGTCTTGAGAATCTCACTCCATATTCGAAAATCAACCAAAATGATAATCTGATGCCTGAAAAAGACACAAAAGACAAAACTAACCCAAGGCAGAAGAGTCCTAAGGAGTTAGTTATAGATTCAGAAGTGACTGACTGATGAAGGCCCCAAGGATTCTGGAGAAAGTGTGTGTTGCCTTCAGGAAGGATAGAGACACAACAGATGCAGGTCAAGATGGCTGATGGGGTGAGAGCCGGGACCCAAGGTGGGAGGGAAAAGAGTTGAGTTTTCAGGGCCTCTTCCTAGTGTCTTTGTGACCGCAGGCAAAGTCATTTAACTTCTCAAAGCTCCAGTTTCTTCTGTAAAATAGAGATAATACAAAAAAAAAAAAGAGAGAGAGAGAGAGAGAGAGAGATAATACCTACAAACAAGGTGTTGGGAATTGACTGCAGGGGAAGGCAGGTAAGCTGGGGGGAGTTACATACACTCCTTACTACAGTTGAGCCTGCAGGAGGTGTAAGCTAGAGTAGTTCTGTGTGAAAGTTGTGTTGTTGTCCCAGTCGCTCAGTCTTGTCTGACTATTTGAGACCCCATGGACTGCAGCATGCCAGGTTTCCCTATCCTTCACCATTTCCCAGAGCTTGTTCAAACTCATGTCCATTGAGTCAGTAATGCCATCCAGCCATCTGGTCCTCTGTCATCCCTCTCTCCTCCTGCTTTCAATCTTTCCCAGCATCAGGGTCTTATCTAATGAGTCGGCTCTTCACATCATGTGACCAAAGTATTGGAGCTTCAGCTTCAGCATCAATCCTTCTAATGAATATTCAGGATTGATTTCATTAGTGCAAGTGTGAGAACTGTGGCCAAAGGAAAAAAGTAGTTTGTGAGAAGACCTCAGACCTTTTAATAAACAAAGAAAACCACTATTGGTCTGTGACAAAATACTTGATTTGTTGGGAGCTTTTTTTTTTTTTTATGGTGCTAAACTGCATCCCTGGGGGTTTTTTCCTTCTTTTTTTAACTCTCACTGAAGACTGCTTAGAAATCTGTGCTGGGAGCGACAAATACAAGGCCACCTCGGGAATTCTCTGGAGGTCCAGTGGTTAGGACTCCACACTCTCAGTGCTGACAGCCCAGGTTCAATTTCTGGTCGGGGAACTAAGTTCCCACAAGCCATGCAGTATCCCTCCCCCCAAAAAAAATAAAATGAAAAGAGCCCAAGTTATAATTTTTTTTTAAAAAAAAGATGTTATTTTTTTAAAAAGCCATCTCATTTTGAAAACAGCCACAGACACCGAAAGGCCACAGATGAAGAATTCAGTCCCCTTGGGCCACCAGGTGATCAAAGTTAAAACAAGTACCTAGAGGATGTTGGGTGGGATGGTACACAGCCCTGGCACCCCAGCTGATGATGGAGGAGACTGCACTTCCCAGCTCGCTGGGTCTGTCTGTGGCACAAAGACATTTGTGGCTGCCACCGCAGACTGCTTGTGGGTAGAGGCCTTACCCCTTCCTTCCCACCATTTCCTGTCCAACTGACCTTCCTAAGGCATGGGCAGCTCCTGGTTCTAAAAGCTCATTCAGATCCCTCCTTCCTATAGACTGTTCCCAACTTTCCCTCAATTCCCAGGGAAATGTGTTAGGTTTTTTGATGTTGTTAAGATTTATTTATTTATATTTATTTATTTTTTTTGTCTGCATTGGGTCTTCGTTGCTGCTCGAGGGCTTTCTCTAAGTTGTGGCGAGTGAGGGCTACTCTCTAGCTATGGTACTTGGGCTTCCTGTTGCCGTGGCTTCTCTTGTTGTAGACAGGGGCTTTGTCACTTTGCAACATGTGGGGTCTTCCTAGACCATGGATAGAACCCATGTCCCTTGCATTGGTAGGCAGATTCTTAACCACTGGACCACCAGGGAAGCCCCTGTGTTATGTTTTATACAATGTAATCAGTAGGCTGAAGACATTCTGAATAAGGATATAAGGTTTAGTACTACCAAGAAGGATTTCCCTGGTGGCTCAGTGGTAGAGAATCCACCTGCAATGCAGGAGACACAGGAGACTCAGGTTCTATCTTTGGGTCAGGAAGGCCTCCTGGAAGAAGGCATGGCAACCTACTTCAGTATTCTTGCCTGGAAAATCCCATGGACAAAGGAGCCTGGAAGGCTACAGTCCATAGGGTTGCAAAGAATCAGATATGACTGAAGTGACTGACCACACATGTACTACCAACACAGAGCTTAAAATTTATGAGAACCAGGAGAATCTTCATACCCTCCTCCCCCAAAAGAAAGTGCTAACTGTCTAATGCTTTCTTTTAGCCTCTGAGAAAAATGAGAGAAACAGAAGGAAAGTGTGCTGGGCCGAGACCCAAAAAACCTGGGCTATAGACTACCCTTCCCTGTTGTCAAGCTGTGTGACTTTGGAGAAAGTACTTTACCCCTCTGATCTTTCTTCATTTCCCTCCGTGATGAAGTGAACACTTTAGAACAGTGTTTCTCCATGTTTCTTCATGCTATCTTGAGACAGCATGATTGTTTTACAGGGGGTATTTTTAATTTCAATTAATCTTAAAAAAAAACCCTACCACAAAAAACTTCATGATTCATGTAATTATTGTGTAGGATGAGAGTAAAGTGAAAGAATGAGTTAAGTGAAAGAAAAATGCCTGAGGGTACTAAAATTGCAGATGGATATGACCAAAATTGTGAAGGATGATACTAGAAAGAAGCCAGCCTTCACCTTCTGCCCCTTATCAAAGCAGAGACCAGGACCAGCAGGCAGCTTCCTCTTTTAATTGCTGTCTTGGACCCCCTCTGCTCTACCCTCCCAGCTTCCACTCAATGTTGGAAGGGATTCCCATCAACGTTACTGAGAAACCTACCCCACGCACCCAGTCGCTGGTTTGAGGTCCTTTGGTCTCAAACTGTAATTTGCACAAGTGATCATGTCACCCGGAGCACTTCAGAAATAAAAGTCTCGGTAAGGCCAATAGCATTTCAAATCTCCCTTTAAATGTTTATAAAATTATCACATCTTGCCCATAGGTTTCTGCTCCTCAGCTCTCATGGACTCTCTTCTTTGACTTCATACATTCATTTCTTCTATGTGACTTAGGACTCATCTGTATGCTGACCAGGGATGTGATTCTAAAGCTAGAAAAGGAAGAAGTCAATGAGCCTGTTGCCAAGCAGTTCTGTAACATCACACCAAAGCAGGGTCTGGGCAACTAAAAGGCTTTGGAATGTCCCCAAATTGCCTTAAACCTAAATATTTGTGATAAGTAACTTTGTTTATGCCCTGCTTTGATCATCCTACAAAGACGTGACAAATGCAAACTATTCTTAGCAAGGGAATGCAAAATCCTTGGTATACCATGATTGACATGCAAGCACTCAATACAGGATGAACAAGCAAAAATCAGTGTTCCCACCTTAAGGCAAAGACACAGAGGCTGGGCAGATTTCAAGAATCTGGCTGAGGAATTCAGGGGCAGGATAAGGGTAGCAGCTTTTAACTAAACCTGATTAGAAACAGGAGAATGCAAAACAGAATTGGGGGAAACATTTCTTCTTCCTCTTCCCTACACACTATAGCTTCAATTGCTAAGCTCCCTGGCACAGGCAGCTTCCTCTTTAATTGCTCTCTTGGTCCCCCTCTGCTCTACCTCCATTGAAATGGAGCATCTGGAAGAGCCTAGGGACTCGACTGTCTGCTCTTCAGGGAATCTGTGTCTATGCCTTGCTCTTGTTCAGTCTTGAAGTCATGTCCAACTCTTTGCAGCCCCATGGACTGCCAGGCTCCTCTGTCCATGGGATTCTCCAGGCAAGAATACGGGAGTGTTGCCATTTTCTTCTCCAGGGGATCTTCCCAACCCTGGAATCGAACTCAGGTCTCCTGCATTGGCAGGCGGATTCTTTATCACTGAGCTACCAGGGCAGCCTGCTCTTTGATGATTCATGATTAGCTTGGTGATGTCCTGGTCCCTGGCTATGTGTGTGTCAGCAAAACTTAGAATTAGATAGTGAAACTTGGGCCAAGAAGGCTGCAGCAGTGTGTGGCCCTGCTAGTGAGAGCACTCCATCCATGGTGGCAGGAGATGTGGATTCATTTCAGTTCTGCATCTCCTTATCCACCTGAGAGAGGGAAAACTTTGCAGCTCCTTCACCTTACCCTGAAATTCTACATTTTCTCCTCTTCCTTGGTTTCATCCCCAGTATGAATTCTGTGCGTTCTTGGCTGCTTCTTTTACCCATCTCCAGTGAGTCCTTGATTTTATAGATAGTGGTAGTGAATAGACAGGTATAACTGTTCTGTTGTGAGGTCCATAAACCCTTGGATGAGTTATGAATGTCTCTGAGCCTCAGTTTTCTCCTGTGAGAAGCAGGGGTAATAGCAGTACTCACCTTCTGGTGCTCTAGGAAGAATTTAACAACATGGAATATCTAAGGCAGCTCACGTGCTTCTTTGCACAGAGCGCACAGTTAACACCTATCTAATAAACCTACTGCAGAGTACATCTCCCCAGGGAAGATGAAGACAGATCTTCAGAGTCCTGGAAAGAAATATAATCAATTAAAACATATCTCTAAAACACATTTTACTGAAAGAGAAAAAAATAGTATCTTTTAATTCTCTACCTGTGATGGTATCTAAACAGTCAACAATGCTGGCTTTTCTTTAAATCACTGATTTCAAGAGACAAAAATCTTACCCATTTGAATCCAGTGGACTGTTCTACCCACCAATCTGGGCACAGTCAATGCCCCTTGGAGTGAAACACAAGTTTTGTGACTTTCTTTTCTGCATCTAAGCCAGGGAATTCGGTAAATGAATGGTCAGAGGCTTGGTGCTCAGACTTTGGTGTCCATGCAGGGCAACAGCTGCCCAGTGGGCTCTGGGAGTCTTCCAGGCTTGTCTGATCATTCTCCAGGTTTGTGTCTTTTAGTACCAGGGATTTCTCCTAGGAAGACAGTCAGAACTTTTGATGCTGCCGGCCATCATTGAGGGAAAGAGTGTGAGAGTGAATTGATACCATCAGTTTTCTGTTGTTTGCTGTTTAGTCACTAAGTCATGTCCGATTCTTTTGCAACTCCATGGACTATAGCCCACTAGGCTCCTCTGTCCTTGGATTTTTCAGGCAAAAGTACTGGAGTGGGCTGCCATTTCCTTCTCTATGATACCATCAGTAGGTGCCCATAACCCCATTATTAGGAATTTGATGATTCATTGTCAGTCGTATGGCACTCCCTCCGTCTTTCCATTCCCACCCTGTTTTACTGACAGTTTTGTGGAACTGTCACTTAAGGGCTCTGGGTTGCTGTGGGTCATGGTGACTAGCTGCCCATTCAGGAAAGTAAGGAATTTGAACCATAGGGGTTGACAAGTGCATTCATGGATCAAGGCCTTTCCCCACCTTATTAACTAAAGAATGCTGCTTGGATATCCAGAGGATGACCAAAAGACAGAAATTAATACAAATCCCTTTTGGTGTCAATCCAAAGATCTTTTTTTTTTTTTTTTTTTTCAGACTTTATCCTATGTTTGAGCCCTACCCAACTAAGAAGAGTGAAATTATAATGGTAATTTTCTTTTTGGCAACAGTTTGTCTTGAACCAATTTACCTGTTTTCCTCCAGATTGTCTCCTAAGGGGATGAGGGCTCCTTCTTTCAGTGGGTTTGATGATTCAGAAGCCCATCACATCACACAAAGGTGGACAGTGGAGATAACTGAATTTTTGTTCCCGTTAAAAGACGAAAAAAGAAGAAGGTAAGAATAAAATGTCCCTGCAGGATGTCCTCTGAGAGTTGGTATGGGAGAGCAAGAGGCAACCCCCAAAGGAGCCTGCAGTCTTAGTGTGCCAGGAGAACTCCAGAAGAGATCACCAGCAGAAGGATGGGACTAGGACATAGAACGAATGACAGGCATGGCTTCAGATTTGCTGATGAAATTTCCTAAAATACAAAATTCAAACCTACTGCCATGATCACTCATTTTACCTGTTTACTATAAAATGTGTTTTCAAGAAACACATTTTATTATTGTTTAAAACACACTTTAAGTTGTTGGAGCAACTTTGACCATCTGCAAAGGGAGTGAAGGTTGTTAATATGACAGCAGATTGACCATCTGATGACAATCCTCTCCACCCAACAAATCAGCTGTGAAGGCTGCTATAGTGTGCTGTGTAATACACTTTGAATTTTACCAAGCCAGTGGTAACAAGGTGGATTTGAACCCAAGAGACAGCTAGAGCTGTCACAACAGCAGATAGTAAGTTGTTTGTATTTACACCTTGTTTGTGCTCACTTTAACTCAGAGTGTAGCTTATTTATATACATATATAAATGGCTCATTGTAAACCAAGAGTATATTTGGACCAAGTTCAGCTACAGATGACTTCCGTTTTTTCTTGTCAATTTCCTTCTCAAAGAGAATTCAAAACAAATTGATCCTTCTTATTAGGTATAAGTATTGCAAACAGTCCAGAAAATCCAGGATGTAAAAGACAATGATAAGGAGAACATTTTAAATGCCTTAAAGGTGTCATCTCATCCAGCTAACTTATAAGCACTTACTTCAAGTGAATCTATGGAGTTTGTGGTAAGAAACACACATGAAATATCTCAACTTCTGGCCAAGCTGTTATTCCTTTTGCCTCATATTCAGTTTGTTTGATTAAAAATTAGATGGGAAAGTAAATGTATTACCATAGCAGAAGGATGTGAGACTGGGAAGAAACCAGCATGATGAAAAATGATGCTGATAATTTATGAAGACCTATGAAGAAAATTTCTGATCTGACAGCAGTGTTCACATTTTAAAAAGGAAAACTAAACATAAGCAGGAGGAGGAAGAATGAGAAAGGGGAGGGGAGAATGAAAGAATTAGTCTTCAGGGTAGAGAAACTTCTCCCATGGGAATGCATTTACTGTTTTTCGTAACTGTGAAAACCATCATCAGATGCTGACAGTTGATCTTGTCCTTGCTTAGGTCTCCAATCATCCATTTGGGTGACTTTAAACTGGAAGTGATACTATCCCTTTATTTGGGTGAAAAGTATCTATCATCATCTTTTATTTCAAGAAAAGTAATACCTATTCTTAAGTAATTGTCTCCCCTTGGAAGCCCCCAAATGACAGCACCTCTCATTTCTTTCTTGATATATGCAAATTTTGCTACATAGGTATTTAGACCTTGCAACTCACAACACAGAATATTTTGTGCTGCTCATACCTTGACCAAGCAGGAAATCTTCAGGGAAATGTGAACTTGCTCATGTCCATAACAACTCTTCTAATAAAACAATGCATTACTGACCCAACATCTGACTCTACATAAGAATGCATCCTTTGGTACATTTCTATGTTACACAAAGGTTTTCAACTGGTAAATGTCTTTCTACTGCATGAATATTTTATGAAAAAATAATCGTATATCCTCTGCATATAATCTTTCAGGCTCAAACTGCAGCAAGAATGAAAGGTGACTATGGTTAAAATTTTGCCCTAAAATCATAATGTTAAATTATCAGGGATATTTGAAAACAACAACAAAACCTTCCCTCTTTACCTATCTTTACCTATTTCATCTCACTCTCACATTATTTTAAAGAAAGAAAACTTCATTGCATATTCTAGAAAAGTGTATTGATGGGGGAAGATTTAACAGAGCCAGAGAGAATGTGCAAGGAGTGAGAAAGTGAATTGATGGATGGATGGTTAAATGAATATAAATGAACTGACACCTTTACAGGAAAATAACATTTCTTTTCTTTTTTTATTCTATAGATCAGTGGGTTTTGTATCTGTAATTCTTTCATATCAGCAAAGAGGAAATAAACTCTCATGTAAATCATTTCCCCCCCATCTGGAGCATATTAAAACCATGTCCCCCCCCCCCTTTTTTCTCTTTTAAGCAGACTCTTTTTTCCCTATTTGCTTATCAGTTCATCCACCATTACATTTTAAATGAAATTGCGAGACTCTTGTCCCTCCCCAAATTTCAGCCTGATGTAAGAAAGTGGGAAGCAGACTCTTCTTGCTTTAGAATAGTGACCTAGATTCAATTACAGATAGATCCAGAAGAGAGAAGTGACACCTCACAATTTTCTTAGAAGTCTCAAAGGAAAAATTAGAAATCCCAAAACAATACTTAGTGGAAAAGAATCTGTTTATTTCCACATAATACCGACTTATTTTTTCTCTCCCTTAATTGCATTGCTTTGGTCCATTTAATTGTTTCTGCTATAACATCACAATAGGCTTCCCAAGGAATATTTAGAATCATAAAAATCAAGGAAATTTCTGATTTTGTTTCTGAGAGTGGGTGTCTATGAACGGGGTATGTGTAATCCTGCAAATCGAACCCAAACAAGATAAAAAATAACCGCATTAAAAAAAAAAAAACCGCATAAAAGGTATATTTTCCCCCTTATGTTCTAAAGAAAAAGCAAACAAATTACAAAAGCGCATTTCTTACGATTGCATTTCAGACAAAGCATTGAACAAGGAGGAGGGTGGAAATCAGGGGCATATATGTTTTACTGGTTTCCCAATTACTGTGAAAAAAAATGTGGTCAAAAGAAACTGAAAGAGAGAATCCTGTGATTGTGCTTATTGACTTTTATCACTAAATTAAGCATATAAATGACCTGAACGGGTGGCTTGGTATATTAAATTAAAAAAAGAAGAAGAACAATGATTCTCTCTTCCCTTTCCCTCCCTCTCTGATCTCAGCCTGAAAGGAGTCTCGGGGAGATAAGAAAGATGGGATTCGGTTGCGCTGCTCTGGTCCGTCCTGCTTCTCCCGGGATTGGGAAGCAGTAGCCTTCAACGCAGGATTTCCGTTCGGGGTTTACAAGAAGCGGTCTCAAGCCGGTGTTGTCCCAAGACCAAAGCCTTGGGGAACCTTTTAAATGCTCCAGCGCGAGGGAGGCGGCAGTGGGCGGGCGTGGACACCTCGCCCCTCGCCCCGGGGTTGGAGCCGCCCAGCGTAGGAAGAGGGCAGAAGTGGGCTCGCGTCTACGCGGGTATCCGAAATGAAAAAGCTGCAAACTACGCAGAAGTCTGGGGTTGAGGTGCAGAAAACAGAGCAGAGCGCCGCGTGGGTTCTCGAACACTCGTACGAATGGGTTTTCCTAGAGAAATTATTTCAGATTCTGGAAACAGGGCTCCAATGGGCGCTGGCCGCGGCACTGGGGACATGGGTGCGAGCCTGGCCCAGCAAAAAGGGTCCCCCGGGTCGCGCAGAGGAGCGCAGCAGGCTCCAGACCCCGGGGGAGCCGGTGGAGGATTGTTTCATTTCAAAGTGAAAATCTGCAGGCTTTGGGAAACGATATTCAAAAAAGTATATAATCTCCATATGCCGCTCAATGGAGGATCCTCATAATTTACAGCGGCAGATAAGGCTAGAGGGTGTAATAAAAAATCTGAAGCCCTCCCCTCCCCCTCGCCGCCTCCCCGGAATTGCACCTTGGGCAGCGGAGCAGAATCCGGAATGTGAACTTCTCCCGACATATGTTTCCCGCAGATAAGTAAACAATCTGGACGTGAAATGGAAATGGTAATTAATGCAGTAATGCTGTTACACCTCGAGTGTGCAAATCCCATTGACTCGCCGCGCCACGGGGGGTGCCGGGCTAACGCGGACTGGAGGCGTGCGCCTCGGCCGCCGGCTCCCTCCCTCTCCCCTCCCTCCTCCCTCGGTCCCCGGGCGGGGCGCCCGGAGAGCCCGCGGGGGCTTGGCCCGGCTGCAGGAAGTCGGGAGCAGCTAAGCGGCACTCGGGACTCCGAGATCTCCGCCCTCCGCCAGCTAGGAGGGTGCGCCGCGCCAGCTCTCCCGCGGCACCCGGCACGCGCCTCACACCCACCTCCCCTCTTTCGCCCGCAGAGCCTCGGGGCTCCGAGGTGCAGCGACCCTGAAACACCCAGGAAAGGCAGGGAGCGGCGGGCGGCGCGGAAGCCTGGAGGTGCAAGGAGGACCAGCACTCAAGTGTGGTGGATCGTCCCGCAAGCGTCCGTGGGGTCGCCTCCCAATTTCAGGCCGAGTGGAACCCGGCAGGCCGGCAGAGTTTTCCGAAGTCCCTTCAGTGCCTGCCTCGAAGGCGGGGATCCCGAATGCATTGCTTCTCCCAGCCCAAGAGTGAAAAAGTTTGGAAACCGCCACCGGCTTCCCGAGTAGCGCAACTCCTCCACTTGGCAGCAGAGAGGAAGCTCGTGGACTTCTTTCGGTCTCTATCCGGCCTAGGCACCTGCTCCCTTTCCCAACTCGTACCAAACTCTTGGGGCCTTTGGGGGGTCAGAGAGGATGCCCAGAGCAGAGATGCGAGCATAGAGGTTGGAGAATCTAGGGAGGCTGCCCAAGAACGCCCCGAGCCTGGGGCTCTTCCCGCTTTCCGAGAGCACAAGTCACACCCGGGCCCCAGGGACAGGCGAGGAGTTCACGAGTGACGCTCCGCTGGACGCAGGTCAGGGGGCTGGACGAGAAGGGGGTGTCGAAGCTCCCTCTTTTCTCCTTCAGTCCCCTCCCAGTGCCACGGCGGACACTACCAAGCTGCCGGCCCCAGGCGCGCACAGAGCCGAGATTCAGGCAAGGTGACCGCAAGTCTCGGGTTTGGTGTGGACGCCCCAGGATTTCTAGCTGCCCACACCCTCCCCCAACTTAACTTTGTTTCTTCATTACTCTGCAACAGCCCTGCACTAGCGTTTCTGGCTCCAAGACAAGTCTCATCCCATAGCGCCAAGAAAGAAATCGGCCCAAGTAGTGCTCCTGGGTCTGCGAGGTCTCCGAGGCCAGGGCAGGGCCACAGCCTAGGAGCGCGCGCCCCTCGGCGGAGGCGGGAAGGACCGGCCCCAGTGTCTCCTGAACCCAAATTTAGTGGGCCCCTCTCTGCCTCTGTCTTCCTCTTTTAACACTTCTACACAGGTACCTTGAGCCCAGTAAAGAGATGAGAGTTCTTAACAAGAATCTTGTGAGTTACCGGATATTCAAATTCAAATGACTTGAAATTCATTGTCCGCTTGAACAATGGTGGCACGGCCTGAGCTGGGGAAGAGCCGAAACAAACAAACAAACAAACAAAAAAACGAGTCCTCCGGGGCAGTCCTGGCGCCACCGCTCTCCAAGTTTCCCGGGCCTTGGCAGTCTGGGATCTCTCCAAAGAAGCTGCCCGCGCTAGAGAGGGTTCTCTGGATGATGTAATGAAAGTCCTCTAGGCCCTACCCTGCCTGAAATATCACCCCGTTTTAGATGACTGGAGAGATTCCTGGAGGTTATCTAGATCCTGCTTTAAAATGCAAATATTAAGGGGTCTCAGAAGCCACTGCCACCTCAGTACGTCTTACTCTTAAGTATCAGATCTTTCCAATCAATGAAGTTAGCAGTTCCAAGGAAATTGATATTTAAATAAGAAACTGGAAGGGTATCAAAGGTGTTTGGAGTAGGATCCAAAACTGGGGAAGGGCAAGAAAAGCTGCAGAGAGTCTCCAGGAGAAGCCAGGGGTGGAGGGGATCCAACCATCCTGCATCTCCCAGAAGAATGTGGCCAGTGTGTCCTTGAGCCAAAGGGCTGCCAAGGTTTAAGAAAGAAAACCTAACAGCCAAACAACTCTGCCTTTGCCGCGCCAGCGCCGCCCTCTGCCTTCCGGAGCGGTCTGTTGGCCAGGTTTCTGCGCTCCTAGAAAAAGCCCAGAAGAGGAAAGGCAGGGGCAAGCGCAGCTTCTATTGGGTCATTTTTTGTTGTGGTTGTTCCCTGGAAGCAATCGCACCCGCAGGCGAGAGGCCCGGGTCTGCCTTGCAGAGCCTGCCCGAAGGAGGCCAGAGTGGCGGGCAGAAGTCCCGGGCTCTCCGGCCGTGGGACGCGCGCCAAGCGCGCAGGGGTCGATGGAGCGGCCTTCTGCAGAGTCTCGGGCGCCCGGCGCGCTGAGGGAGCACTCATTCTCCAGACCAAGCAGTCTGGCCGAAAGAACTCCTGGTGGCTCTTGGCGCGTCGCGCGCTCGGGAGAAGCGGCTCTCCTCGACTCCGGCGGGCGGGGCACTGCTCTCCCTACAGGTTTGCTTTAATGATTTTCTTGAAAGAAAGAGACAGTTGTGAGCAAACAGGTTTGACAGGGACTGCTCCCCCCCCCATCCCCCCGCCGCCACCCCCAGGGGATTTCTTTTTGTCTGCGTCTGACTTCAAAGTCAGTAATCGGCCCGTCAGCGGCTTGACGGGGAGGATTTGGGCGGTTCGTTGGGGCGAGTCCCGGCCGCGCACCTCGGTGGAGGCTCGGCGGCCCGCGGGGCGTGGGAGGCCGAGCTCAGGCAGGTCCCTGCTGGGGCCAGGCCCCAGGAGCGCAGGGATAGAGAGGAGGTGTGATCTGCAGAAGCGGCCGGAGCTAGGTCTGCGGCTTTAGGTCCCAGGACCTGCGCTGGGCCCCCTGCTCCCTGCTGGCTGGAAAGAAGCCTCGGCTACCCAGCCGCCCGCGCACCGGCGCCTCGGGGCCACGGCGCATCCCAGTTTCCTGGAGCTTCTTTCCGAGTCCCCAGGGCCGGCTCAGTCGGGAACCCGAGTTTCAGTTTTCCAACTGCCGCCGCCTGAAGCCTTCCACACTCGGACCCACCTGGTGCCCCTTCCCAGCCTAACCCAGCCTGGAAGTCGGCTGGGCCGGCCGGCTGGGCGGTGCGCTGGGTTCCTCCTCGGCCTGGGGTTCTCTGTGGACCCAGGGTGCCGGTGCGCCGGGCTCTGCGAGGAGACACCCAGACCCCTGTAAGCTCCATCTTAGAAGATGTTAAGGGACACTGAGCTATGAGGGAGATCAGAGCGGTTGACAGGACTGTCAGTTGAGGTTATATCACAGCGAAACCGCGAAGCCTCCGCCCTGGGCCTCCAGGGCTTTCTAGGGGGAGGGAGGAGGGGCTTCCCCTAAGCGCCCGGAGCCCCCAGACCGGACGGCAACCAGAGGCAAGTCACTTCCTAATTGTCTCGATTTGTAAGAGGGTTTTGTGATGCTAAGTAAGCGTGGCGCAGCCCGCCCGGCCTCCCCCCCCCACCCCGGCCCCCCCACTCCCAGGCCGCCTTTGTTTACCTTCGCCTGATCGCTCATTTATTTATCTATCTATTATTTATAGGCGTCCCCTCCTATTCAGCGCCCGTGTATGTTAATTGTGTTATACCATTTAATTCTAACATCGGTCTCAAAAGAGCTCTTAATGAGAAAAGCATATACAACACGGATCACTTTGCTATTCAGCTCAGCCAGATGGACAACTGCTAACTTTTTTTTTTTTTTTTTTTTTAATAATGAAAATCCCCCTTTGACAAAGGGGCTCAGATGAATAGGCTCCAAATAACACCTCAAACACTTCTAATTGTTTTGAGGACAATATGCTAATCCGTGGTTTTCGGCTTTGGTGTCTGTTGACAACGTTTCAGCGCACTTGCAGCCACCGACTCTGGAAACAGCCGCGGCAGGGCACAAATCCCTCAACAGCAGCAGAAAGCAGCCCAGCCGCTAGGCTGCCCCCGGCTTCGCCCCATCCCTCTTAGACCCCGCACCTTATCAAAGTCAGTGAGAAAAGCAACCGACCTCAAAAATACTGGTGAGCTCGGCTGTGGGGATGAGACTGGGGGGAGACAAGGATTAGGGGGGCACCCTTCGATTTTGAGAACAAGTTCCAAAGAGTAGTTCTGGAAGGAATCAGACGGTCCTTTCTCCCTGTGAAAACCAGAGCAATCTTCAAGCTAACATTCACCCACCAGGGATAAGAAAAAGGCCATTTCCCTTCCTTAATAAACACAAAGGGTTATGAGTTATTTAATTTTTAGGATGTTTTAAAAAATTCCTTGTGGGAGCTGTGTCACTGTCGCCTGCCTTTTCCCATCTGCAGGGTCTTAGCAAAAAGTCTCCCACAGTCAAAAGTGGGAAACTACCACATGTTTTTCAATGTTTCTTAGACTTTTATATTTTAACATAGAAACCAGTATCGAGCCCCCAACCCCCAGAAGACCTAGCAACAGTGTTTTCAGACAACCTATTTAAACAAACAAACAAACAAACAAAAAGCCCATTCCACTTCTCTTTCCCTGGCATTGAACTTAAACACCCACTGCAGGACACAGCACTCTGCGGGCAATTGGTTCCCTATAGATTCTTTGCTTCTTTCCATTCCTTTGGAATTGGTTTAAAAGAAGAAAATGCACTCAAATTTCAGAAGTCTAGGTCAGCCTTTGTCTTAGTTCATTTGCTCCTCCAAGTGGTCTGACCACTTTGTGAAAAATGCAAGGAAGGAGTGAAGTCCCAGGAGCAGATAACTTTGTCCAGCCTCTAAAGGCAAAAAGTGGATCCAGAGGGCATGATAGGGACAAACCCTAGACTCTGGGCCCCTAGGCACCCGACCCAAGGGCCACCAGGCTCAGCCCACACAGGCCAGCTGCCAGTGCCACTGCTGAGTCGCTCTGTGTACACTCTGCCTCCTAGCCACCCAGCTTCCCGAAGACCTTGCCTCTCCGCTTCAGATTTTATGCACATCAAAGGTTACTTTTTGCAATGACAGATTGTCTTTATTCAAAACATCTTTGTTCAACAAATGAACAGAGTAAGGAGGTGAAATCCTTCTAGATACATTTCCAAGACATTGTCAAAACATTTATGACCATTGAGGATGTTTTTATTTTTTTTTAATTTTTGTTCACTTTCTACTTCCTGACTTCATAACCTGACATTCTGTCTAAAAGTAAACTTAGGTCTCTAGGAGCACTGCTTTATACAAAGTAAATAACCATGTGGGTCCTTTTGTTTTACCTTTTAAAGAAGCAAACACTATCATAGCATGATTTTAAATAGAAATGTTTTCCTTTCTGTGGTTTTAAACTTTTAAGCCTTTCCCCCCACACATGAAGAGCAAATGGCACCTAGTTGTGTCTGATGGCAAAACACAAGAGACAGCTATTTCTTCAGGGTGCAAAACAAACAAACAAAAAAAATGCATATTCTAGATATAATACCAGGATCTGGGAGTTCTGGAGTCCAAAGCCCATTGGAGTAAAGAGAAGGGGACATAAATAAAGCAAAACTGCCTACTTTTTTTTGTCCAAAGAGGGCACAGTCGGAGGTTCGTTTTGGGACTGTTGCGGTAGGGGCAGCTGTATAGCTGTCATAACCGTTCACAAGTTTCTGGCACCTGTCTGCGCCTTGGGTCCGGCGGGACGCCCCTACCATTCCCGTGCAAGAGAGAGAGGCAGAGTCTGGGGTAGGGTAGGGGGCATCTGCAGGCCCCGGCTAGGCGCAGAGGACAGGGTGCAGACCCCGCTTCCAGGCCGCCCTCCAGGTCTGGCAGGCCGGGATGGGGGTTACATGGCTGTGGCGTGGGCTGACGAATAGGGGTCTATGCCAGTCTTGGTCATGCCCGGGAAGAGGATGTAGGCGACGGGGGGCTGCAGGGTGGAGGCAGACCAGGCGGTACAGTTACAGGGCACCACGTAGCCCGGGTTGGTGGGGGACGGGTGCGTGTGCGTGTGCTGGCTGGGGCAGCTGAGGCTGCCGAAAGCGCCGTTCTGGTAGCCCAGGGTGGACGCGTAGGGCAGCGCGCCGGTGGCCAAGGTGTGGGGCACTTCACCCATCTTCTGGATGGCGCTCGAGCTAAACTGCGCGGGGTCCAGCAGGGAGTAGGGCGCCGAGGCGGGCGGCAAGAAGGCCCGGGCTTTCTCGGGCGCGCTCAGGAGGCCGTCGGAGGCCCCCACGGGCAGGCCGGCCGCCTTGAGCGGGTCCGTGTCGCCCAGGTAGGGCAGGGGAAAGACATACCTGTCCTTCTTCAGCAGGTTCTTGGGCTTGCGCCGCGGCCGGTACTTGTAGTCAGGGTGCTCCTTCATGTGCTGGGCGCGTAGCCTCTTGGCCTCATCGATGTACGGCCGCTTCTCTGCCTCGGACAGAAGCTTCCACTCGGCGCCTAGGCGTTTGCTGATCTCTGAGTTGTGCATCTTGGGGTTTTCCTGGGCCATCTTGCGCCGCTGGCCTCGGGACCATACCATGAAGGCGTTCATGGGTCGCTTGATGTGGTCTGAAGGTTTGGACATGGTCCCGGAGGCTAGGCGGGTTGGAGTGGGGAGTGCAGCGGCTCGGCAGGCGAGCCTGGACGCGGTGGTCGGTCTGCCTGTCTGTCCGTACTGAGCCGGGTCTCTGCGCTCCCCTCGCCTCCGCACCGCAGAGGGGAAGCCAGAGAGAAGCGCTAACCCCGCAAAGTTCAGCTGATCATGCCAGTCTCTGCACCCAGGCAGGCCCCGGGGGGCGAGCAGGGGCAGGAAGGGCGGGGGGAGGAGAGGGTGGCCGGCTGGGGGGCTGTCGGTGCCAGAGGCTGGGGCCCAAGTACGGGAGTCTCTGGGATTAAGTGACCAGGTAATTTGCTGGCGAGGGCAGGAAGCTCCTCCTTCTGCCCCTCTCCACCTTCGCCTTCTCGGGTCCTCTTCTCTCCTGTGTGTACGGCCGTGGCTTCCCTCCCCCCCCGCCCGTGGCTTTCCCGGAGCTGCCTCGCCTAGCGCAGCACCTGGCTGAGAATGCGGGGAGGCTGGTGAACGCGAGCCAAAAGCGGCGAAGTTCAAAGGCGAGGTGCGCCCGGACGGCACGCACTCTGACATAAGCGCGGGGCGGCGACTCCCCAACCTGGGCGCCAATCAGCAGCAGAGAAGGCGAGGGGGCGCACCTGCTAGCGCGCCAGCCTAGGAAAGAGAGAGCGTGACTGCTGGGGGCGGGGAGAGGTGTGAGCGACAGACCCGAAGAGCCAGAGAACCCAGCGGCCGACTCCGGACGCCAGATTTGGATTCCACCTTGTTTCTGGCAGTGTCAACAAATAAAACTCTTCGTGCCCATTTCCTTTCCCGGTTGTGCAAAGGAGAAATAGGGCTTCGAATACAAAGACCCGGGGAGCAAGTTGAGAGCGCGTGTTGATAAATAGGACAGCCTCGCCACGAAATGCAAGGACAGCAACCCCCCCCCCCCCGCCCCCGCCCCGTCCAAGATCCTTGGAAGCGAAAAAGAATATATCAAACTCAGGTTAAAAAGCGAAATAAACTTTTCGCGCAGTGCCCTGGGCGGTCCTTTGGCGGCGTTCTCACCGGACGCCGGTGCGGCTCCGTCTCCACCCTGCCCCGGGATTCGGCGGCGCCCGGGCGAGCTCAGCCGTGCGTTCCAAACCGATGCCCGAAGGCCTTGCCTCCGGCGGCGCAGTTTTCAAACCCTGGTTGGTGAGCCTCTAAGAGCACCACCGCGATCCGCTCTTCAGTTTCGTGGAGGGGGCGAGGGATGGGATTTCCATCACGATTCCTATTTATGTTATTATTGTTTAGTGTATTTAAACCTCCAGCTTTCCCTCCACATCTGTCCAAACCTGGGGGAAGTGCAATCTGAAGGTCGGCCGGCGCGGCGGGCTAGTGGTTTTCCCCTCTGCCGTTTCAGCAGAGACCCCTAGAGCGGAGTCTCAGGCTGTATCCACACCCAGGGTCGGTTTGTCCCGGGGCGCCTCTTCCCATCCAGGGAAAAGGGAGACTCGTTTCTTGCGTCAGATGAGCATTCTTCGGGTAAAGAGGACGAAATAACCCGCGGAGCCAAACTGCGCGCCTGTTTCCTTTGAATAATTGCCTGCCCGATTTGAAATGCCCTTGGGGGAAATATTTATTAAATGGAAACCATTGTCCCAGGCCCAGCAGGACCTGCGTGTGTTCCAGGCTTATTGGCTTTTGCACCAGCCTCTCTCGGGAGGACCGACCAGAAAGGCGCGCGGCTCCGCGGGTTTAGGCCGGTTGGGGGTGGGGGAGATAAGCAGAGAACGAGGAGGCAGGGAGAGAGAGGTTCTTTCTTTAGAATTGTAGTTTGTCAAGTTTGAGGCGAAGGCTTTGGTTCTGCTTCTACGATTAGAAAGATGCGGGCGCTTTTCATCCTCGGCGCGCTCTTCGGAGAGATGGACACTATGCCCATTTTACAGATTAGGAAACTGAGTTTGAGAAGGCTACGCAATTTGCCAAAAGTGACTCCAGTATTAAGCGGTGATGGCCAGTGTGCAGAATTTGAAACCTTGCTTCCCCCACCCCCTCCCCACCCCACGTCTGAGGATTAGATAATGCTTAAACTAACCGCGGGACCCTCGACTAGACTAGGTAGCCATCGAAACCTGCCATACGAATAAACTGCACTGGAGGACTGACTCTCAAGCCTGCTCTTGATTCACTTAGGCTCTGGCTTGAGACCTGGCTTCTCTGAGCGAATACCTCGCGCCTGGAGGGCCACCTCCGCGTGGGCTGGCGAGCAGGTGCACATTCTTCACACTTCTCTCAGCCCCAGCCCTGGCGTTCACCCTGCCCTCTACCCCTGTTTTCTCTTCAAGAGGTTTCATTTAGCTTGAGGTACCAGCAAGTAGAAGCCGTTTCCAGTCCAGTTCCCTCCCAGAGGGCTTCCAAGAGCAACAGACAACTCCAACTCAGATTGGACCAGCCAGTGGACTGACCGCTGTGCTCAGGGTCCGCCAGGGATCCGAGGTCCAGGGGCCAGGCCATTTGAGTCCCACTGGACGATCTCGACGGTTTGGCAAAGGAATAACAGAAATGTTCACATCTGCAGCGAGGTACAGGGTCCAGCTGTTCCCGCCAAATCTCACTCCGGAACCCTCAGGGGACACCAAAACCACACCTAGAGGTTTCTGTTAATGCAAACCAACACCTTGAAAACTGCTTAAGGAGGGGATCTGGCAGCGGGTTGTAGACCCTTTCTCTCTTTCCAGCCTCCAGGCCAACTCAGTCCTTTTGCCGAGGCAACTCGGGGCAGGCGCACCCTCTCCTTCAGTCCTCATATCTCTACCTCCTCCTCTTGTCCGCGTTGCTCTTTAAACATCTTGCGCTCAGAGCTCAGCTCGAAATCCAAGAGTCTGCAGGATTATTACAAAGGGCGTGCACTGGCAGGCTGGCAATTTGTGGGCAGGGCGCCACTGACCACCCAGAATTCGAAGCTCCAGGCTGTCTGGGTCACGCTGCACTGACTCTGGCAGGAGACAGCATCCTGCTACTCATCTTGGCCTTGAGACTTGAACTTCGCGCTGCTAGGGAACTCAGGATCGAGGAGCGCACGATCCCCACTCGGCATCGCGGCGTCTCCTAGGCGGACAACGCTGCCTCGTACACTCCTTGCACAGTGCTGGTTGGCCACTGGTTTATTCAAGACTTCTTAGCGTTGGCCCTGGAGCAAGAGTTCCCCAGATCCCCGGGCCTGGCCTGATGCTGTCTCAGCCTATGCCTTTACCTTCTTGGCTGCTTTGTTCCTCTGAGCTCTGCCTCCCTGCTAGGCTTAGATCCCGGGTTAGACGTCCTGGAGAGGTGGCCCCTGGGAGAACCAGCAATTTTGGTCCCCACCAGAACAGGTCTTGGGACAGAGGTCACCTAAACACGCCTCCTGCTTTATCCGCAGCCTGGAGTTTGGGCAGAAGGTCGAACGCCACTCCAGGGCTGAAGACTTCCCCGGGAGGTGCCTTTTCTGCTTGCGCCTTTGCCTAGAGAATCCACGCGCGCGTCCTTAGTGTGCACGTCCTCAGTACGCGCGTCTTTGCGCAGCGCGGTTACTCAAGGCACGCCGCATGCCAGCCTAAGCCTGTTGTCTGGATCACAGAGCAACATGGATTCGCTCTGAGAACCGTTGTCGTTCGCGTGAAAGGAAGGAGAGCCCTCAGCAGTCAAAACCCAATCCACTTCTTGCCCTGTCCCCTCTCCTCTGGCGCCCCAACAAGGTTCAAAAAGAGCCTTCCTATCTTTGGCTCTGTGCCTTTCTAGGGAGAGTTCCACCTCGGTTTTTGCCTAACCACTTTGCGTATCTCGGGTCTTTTTCAAGGTTGCACCTCCCCCAGGGAACCTTCTTTGATTCTCGACCTGGGCTAAAACCCCTTTCTATGCTCTCCCTCTCACACCCTCTCCATCTCACGCCCTCTTTCTCAGCCTCATATGGAGCCCTGTCACAGCCCGCGAAGGCCGTCAGACTTCGAGTTTCTCGAAGGTGGTGGCTTCGTGTTGCTCCTCTTTGAGTGTCCAGGGTGCACACACAGCCCAATGCAAAGAAGTCACTGGAGAATTTCTTTCTGCTCAGCCTTAAACTTTTCTAACAGGCCTTTCTCTGTGCCCTGGAGCTGAGGGGACAGGACTTCAGATGCAGCCTGGTATACTTAGCACGAAAGTCAGGACCCTCAAGCCTAGACCCACCTGCTTGGCCTCAGTGTTCTGTTGGCCTGCTAGCCCCCACCCCATCCTCTCCAGTAGACAGAAGTTTTCCTCTCCTAGGGCTCCCGGACTGAGCGACAGCCCAACGCGGAGAGGACGATGTGCAGACTCTGGCTTGGAGAAGATGGTTCGTGGAGTGAAAGAGAAGAACTTGTCATAAGACTCGCTCCCAGCAGGTTTTCAAAGAGGCCAGCAGAGTACCCGCGTCTGGACCGGCGAACTGTTGGGGGACCCCGGCCCTGCCGGCTCACTGGAGTCCCTCTGGGATTCCCAAAAGGGACTGAGTGAAGGTTTCGGGGAGCCTTTGCGTAGCCCCGGCTCCAGCTTGCTGCAGGGAGTGTGTTCAGCTACCGGAACGCTAATCTGCCCCACTCCCCAGAGTTGACTGCAGATGAAAAAATCAATATTGGGAAATAATGCACTTTTTGTTTAAATCATAAACTTTTACTTTTTCTTATTACAAATTTTACAAAATATTTGCCCCCCACCCTGCTTTTCCCTACCGCCCCCCTCCCCGTTTTCTGTGTATTTTCAAATTCAAAGACATAAATCCCATCTCTCAGAGAGCACCCAAAAGGACCTTATTAAAACATTTCTTGGTTACTGCTCTAGGGTCTTCTCTCCAGAACCCAGCCCAGCCCCCATGGGTCTTGAAATGTTGTAAAACTTTAAGCGTCCCTCAAGCCAACATGGCAAGGAGGGCGTGGCTTCCACCAAGAAACGTTTTGAAACCAAACAAAACCGAGTCTCAGGACTGACGCCTGCAGAGCCTGCAACAGCCGGTTTGACCCTGAGCTGGCAGAGCATGCTTGGATGGGCGGAGGACACTTCTATCTCAAACCCCGAGTGTGCCCAGGTAAGGAGATTTTCTGATACTTTGAACTGCCTTAATTTGAGTACCTGGAGTCTGTTGGAAGCAGAAATCGCTTGATTTACCGACTTGAAAGTTAATAGAGGATTGTATACCATCTGCACACACCTCCCAGAAAGAGCAAGGGTTGGGAGTAGGGGTAGGTCTGTGAAATGTTATTCATTCATTAAAGAATGACCTGCTATGTGTCAGGCACTATGCTGCATTCCAGGATACAGCAGTGAACAAAACCTGCAAATGCCCTTCTCCCCTGGTGCTTACAGCCCAATGGGAGAACAGACATAAACCAAGAAATAAATCCCGGAGTGATTCTCTCCACCACCAACTAGTTGTATCACTTCAGGCAAAGTACTTAACCTGTCTGTGTCCTGGTTTCCTCACTGTAATGGGTATAATGGATTGTTATCAGGATTAACTGAGTTACTATGAGGAAAATCCTTAGAACAATGGTTGGCATATGAATATGCCCAATAGTCAGATTATATTATTTTATCATTAAATAAATATGGAGTTGATTTCTGATAGTGATAAGTGGCCAATGGGGGATCAGGGTGATGAGACAGGGGCCAAGGGAAGAAGGGTGGTCTCCTTTACACTGGGTGCCAGAGACCTGAAGGAAGGAACCAGACTTATGAGGGAAGGGGGCAAGTAAAGTAGGAAAGCAGGAAATACCACTGCCTGGGAGAGAGACCTAACTGAGGGTACCGGAAGGATTTAAGGAGCCAGTATGGCTGAAACCTGACCATGATTCTGGGTAGAGTATAGGGAAAAGGCTGTATGAGGTTGGCAGAACTCAGACCACCCAGGCCCTTGTAGATTCCATAAAAAGTTTGGGTTTTATTTTAAGTGTACTGGGAAGTCATTGGAATGAGAGCCATCAGAATGATTTAAGACAATTCCAGCAACCACACACACAAATTATTCTTTATCTGACACTGCTTATGGAGGAATTGCACCTTCAATTATGGGCCTCAAATTTCATAAATGGACAGACCTTTCTTGGTCCTGGAGTCAGCTGCTTGACCATCTCTTAAAGAACAATGCCACCTTGCTGATTACTTTGGACTCCTTTTCTCTCTCCTTTCCCCACTGGAAGCCAAAGAATAAACCAAAAAACTGTGACCAAAGATGGTCACAGTCATTCATGATTCAGAAAACATGTCCACTGACATTCTGTAAATATTATTGGCCTGATGGGTTCCCTGACTTACTCTTGCACTTCCCACCAAGTAAAGTTGTCTTTTCCTGTGGAGAGCCTCAGGACTCTGAGTTGACCCACTGAGTCCACATATAGATAGGTATCTTGAATCTCTGAGCCCGAGAAATATAGGAGTATATAAGCAAGTGAGGTTTCTTAGGATTAAAAAAAAAAAAAAAAACCCAGTGACTATGAAGAACAGGAAAGACACATTTTGTTTCTAAGAATAAAAGCCAAAAGAATGCCAGCATTGTTTGCTTCTCTTTTGGGTTTTATTGTGTTCAGGTGTTTCACATGCATTAAGGCTTCCTGAATCCCATTCTTTAATGTAAAAATCCTTGGTCAGCTTTTATCATAAATAATACTTTTTAAGTCTCTGTATTTGCTTAATGCAATCGGCCAAGTTATTGGAGCATATATTCTCTTGCCAATTTTATCACAAATTATACACTGCAGAGGATAAGACCAAACTCTGGCAACAAGCCCCAATCGGGGATCAGAATAACACTTCCTCTTTTTATGGTACCTGCCTCTGTTCCCAACATAAATAGCAGGGAATATTAGGGCACTCAGCGGTTGCAGAAGGGACTACATTAAGCAGGTTTATTTTCATGTACTTTTTGTTTCTTTAAAGCATCATTTTTACATGTTCTGAAGACCAGCAACCCTTAATATTTTATTTAATAATAAAGTCATTGAAATACTTGTGGAGCGAGTTGATGGTTGCATAGAAAGAGCTCTAAAAATGGAATTTAAGACCTAGCGCTTCTAATTACTATGAGAACTTGGGCAAATCACTTGACTTCTCTTGGCTTCAGTATAACAAATTACTCCAAAAGTTAGTGGCTTAAAACAGCAAACTTTTATTATCTCATTGCCTTTCTGAGGGTAGAGAATTCAGGAGCAGCTTAGTTGAGTGACTCTGACCCAAAGTCTCATATGAGAGTGTGATCAAGATGTGAGGGCTGCAGTCATCTGAACGCTCAACTGAGTTGGATCTGCTTCCAGGCTCATTTGTATGGCTGTTGGCAGGCCTCAGTTTCTCATCACATGAGCCTCTCCCTAAAGACAGCTCACAGCATGGATGGTAGCTTGATTCCTTTGTGCAAATGATCTGAGAAGGACCAGGACAGAGGCTTGGTCCACTGTGGGAGACAACTCTACCATGTGTGACTATCAAAAGAAGCAATCACAGGGGACTGTCCCAGAGGCTTCCTCTTGTTAGGTAGTTAAGAGTAGGAAAAAAGAGTCCAAAATGGCCATGGCTTAAAGACAAAGAAAGGGGAAAGCCTGCGAAAACGGAACAAAAGAAAACTCATGGACCAGAGTGAGAACTTCACGTGGAACAAACACACCCACTTCTTGGCTAGCCCAATTTGCATAGGGCAGGCTCAGCGCGGGAGGAGACAAATGAATAAAAGGAGGAAGCCAAGACTGACTGAGGCCTCTCCTTGCCTCCAGGGTTCTTTGCTTGTCAAATAAAACTGAATTGTAATGGAGCTGTAATACTGGTCTGTCATTTCAAATCTTTGCTGCGGCAAGACAGGACCAAGGAAATTACACACTCCCCCAACACTCTCAGGTGCTCTAACTGGACAACAGAGTGGGAAGAGCTTTGTAGGCAGTAAAATACCATAACTCTAAGTTATTTTCACTGATTCTGTTTCTTCTGAACAGAATCACAGCTAGCTCTGGTCTTAACTGTGCTGAGAACCTCATTTTGTTTTCAATTCTACCACTTCCCTCTGTCAGTGTATAGTTGGCCCTGCTGAAGCTGACTCTTGCACTTTTAACAGTTTTTGTTTTTTTTTTAAGTATATTTATTTATTTGGCTGCATTAGGTCTTAGTTGCAGCTCATGGGTTTCAATAGTTGTATGGGCTTAGCTGCTCAATGGCATGTGGGATCTTAGTTCCTCAACCAGGGATTGAACCCATGCAATGCATTGCAAGGCAAATTCTTCACCAGTGAACCACCAGGGAAGTTCCCCCGCTCCCATTTTTGTTAACATTGTTCTGACCCCCATCATTCTCCTTCCCAAACCATGTCCTATTCACTTCTAACAGCTTCTGTGAGCTGAAACACTCATTAATTATCACGGTGCCAATAAAGGACTTGAGGAGCTAGATTATATTTAAGCCCCAGTGGAAATTTATTACACAAATATGTGTGTGCTCAGGATTTGAAGGAAGGGTTGACTTAGTAGGGAGCAGTAAGGGGAGTTCTGGGACCTCCCAGAACTGGATTTTGTCTCTGGAGCCACAAACACTGAGTGGTGGCCATGAACATGACTGCTTGGCTTTTCTGGAGCAGGATTTTAGAAGAGGACTGACTGCTGGGGACCCAGGTCAGCGTGACGGTGATGGGGAAACCAGAGGGAGTGCTGATGCTGATGGATCCGCTTGCAGCACCTCTGAAATGATATCACTTCACCTTGTCTGCTCTTTAACCAGTCCTGATCCTGATGTCCATATTTAAATAAAATGTGAAAATATCTCTGAGTGAAAAACCAATTAGCAACCAGTTCAGGAGGAGCATTGACTTAGAATATGCTGATCAATTTGATCTTTTCCTTTTTTTATTATTTAAATTTTACTTTAATGAAATAGTACATTCATGTGGTTTCAAAAGTCAGGAAGTACAAAAGCCTGGTAAATCTCCTGCCACATGAAACTCTTTCCACAGTTCCCCAGAGAGCCTCTCTCCAGAGATAATCTTTCTCCATTCTTCCAGAATCACTTTGCATCTCCATATTTCCAAACAAAATGTGCAAACTGTTAAGTGATTCCTTGATAGGTAAATTCCTCTCCTTCACTCTCCTAATATATTTCTGTTTTCATCAGATTGAAGACATGGCAGGACAACGGTGGTCTTCTGTATGGGTCTCTTTAAGTCCCATGGCTCCAGGCTAGAATAGTTCCTCTCCACTCCCGACCCCGCCGCCTGCCACCCCCCCACCAACCCCCCACCTCACCCTCGTCTTAGCTTTTGGCATTCTTTCTCCACTGCCTTCCAGACTTGGGTGCCCTCATGCACCCCTGCGGCAGTACTGCCCTCTGCAAGCATCTTTCTCTACTCTTATTAGAACTTTCCCTCAAAACATATAAGGGAACACCTCTCTCCAGGACAGGCCTGGCTTTGTTTTTATTTATTTATTTGTCTGCACTGGATATTCATTGCTACGCACAGACTTTCTCTAGTTACACTGAGCAGAGGCTACTCTCTAGGTTCAGTGCTCAGGATTCTTGTGGTGACTTCTCTTGTTGTAGAGCACAGGCTCTAGGAACACCGGCTCAGTAGTTGTGGCAGGGCAGGCTCTGGGATCGAACATGAGTCCTTTGCACTGGCAGATGGACTCCTATCTACTGTACTAGAGAAGTCCCAGAATTGGCATCTTTGATTCTAGTGTGGGTCAGTGGCAGAAGGGAAAGTTCAGTTGACACAAAACCTCCTCCCATGTGGTGAGGGACCAACAGGACCTGGTGGAAGGGTTGGGCAGAGGAGGAAATCTGTTTTTCCTGGTGGTCATTATCTATGGGGATTTCAGTCAAACCAGTGAGGCAAGACATAGACTCAGAAAGTGTTTTGTGAGCAGCCAATAATTATTATATTCTTCTTTACTCATATCATGTTCCAGGTACTATGCAAAAACCCTTTACATACATTAGTTTATTTAATAGTCAATAAAACCAAGCAGAGAAATCTGACATTATCCCTATTTTGAATAAGAGGAAACTGAGGTCCTTTAAAAAGTTAGACAGAACTTGCCCAAAGTCACAGAGCTAGTAAACAGCAGATCCAAGATCTGAACTCAGATGTTGTCTGATTCAAGAGCGCTCATCTTGCTGTCCCAGCTCCCCTTGGGATGAGCCACTATGAACTTGAGTTGAGCCTTAGCATGGTACAAGGCAGAGGAAGACTGTGTGGATCCTTGAGGGCTAGATCTCCACAGAAGTCTCCCTGAGTAGAAACCCTGACCCTCTTCCTTCTTGAAAGTTGTCATTCAGTCGCTAAGTCATGTCCCACTCTTTGGGACCCCATGGACTGCAGTGCACCAGGCTTCCCTGTCCTTCACCTTCTCCCAGGGCTTGCTCAAACTTATGTTCATTGAGTTGGTGATGCCATCCAACCATCTCATCTTCAGTCACCCCCTTCTCCTCCTGCCCTCAATCTTTTCCAGCTTCAGGGTCTTTTCCAATGAGTCAGTTCTTTCAATCAGGTGGCCAAAGTATTGGAGCGTCAACTTTAGTATCAGTCCTTCCAATGAATATTCAGGGTTGATTTCCTTTAGGATTGACTGGTTTGATCTCCCTGCTGAACAAGGGACTCCCAAGAGTCTTTTCCAGCACCACAGTTTGAAAGCATCAACTCTTCAGTGCTCAGTCTTCTTTATGGTCCACCTCTCATGAAGGGGTAGGAAGATCACATAGGCTGAGGGGAAAGGCAGCAGTCAGGTGGAAAGATGTGTGCATTGCAACCAGTATAAAGATGAGATGAAGTTCTCAGTACAGACTGGGAAGAGGTAAGGTGCATTAGATTTTGACATCATTGGATACCAGAATGAGGGCTGGCAAGCTATCAGATAAGCAACCAAAGCAGTACATGTTGGAGATGAGGAGTAAGGGCTTAAAAGTGAGACTTTATGGAACCACAAATACCATATGATGTCACTTTTATGTGGAATCTAAAATATGACACAAATGGACATATCTATGAAACAGACTCACAGACACAGAGAACAGACTTGTGGTTGCCAAGGAGAAGGGAGTGATGTAGGGATGGACTGGGAGTTTTGGATTAGCAGATGCAAACTATGATATATAAAATGGATAAACAACAAAGTCCTACTGTATAGAACAAGGAACTATATTCAATATCCTGTGATAAGCCACAAAGGAAAAGAATATGAAAAACAATGTATATAATATATATAACTGAAATACTTTGCTGTACAGAAGAAATTAACACAACTTTGTAAATAAACTATACTTCAGTAAAACACATTCTTTTAAAAGTGAGACTTAATGAAGTTCAGTATGAGAGTGTTATAAAAATGTTGGAGATGTGGAGAAATTGGAAGTTATACTGTGCTTATTTACTGTCCTTATTTATTCTGAATAAGCATCTGTAATGTTTCTGCTAATGCACCATTTATTTCAATAAATTCCTACTTTTATCTGAAAGCAGAATGTCTAGTCTGCTGATGAGGACTTATTTTGCTCTGTTATTACGGTCTTAACCAAATATATCTTGCAGCAGTTCTTTTCTAAAAATATTTTAGGTTTGTACTTACTATGCCAGCGTGGATTGATTCCCTTATCAACCTATGTTCACCAGTTAAATTCTGTAGGATAATTTTAGCAGTGATTAGTCTTTACTATAAATCAGGGCAGTCCATTTATAATCCTTGGATTATAATTTAGAAGATAATCTCAATCCTTGTATTTCACACTGCTTACTACACACCGAGATTCTCTGTTTATTAATCTCCACAATGGATACAAGATTAAAAGAAAAAGAACCCACCTTGGAATAGTGTGACAAGGTCCCTTATGTACATTCAAGTCATGGGGCCAGGATTGGTACATAGGTCTGTCTAATCCTACTCTACCAGACTGCCTTGCTAAAATACTTGCTTAAAGATGTCTTAACATAGGAAATATTTATTGACTATGTGAAGCCAGACTTGAGCTGAGTAAGTAGGTCAGACACCTTGAAGTTCTTTTGTAGTTCCATTGACTGGCACAGAACTGCCTCCTCATGTGTGAATGTCATATTGTGATTCCCTGACATGCAAACACAACATCTAGGACAGATAATGCTGATTGCCCAGTCAAGAGTCATTTCCCCTGTTCTTTCTTGTTGATCTGACCTTGATTTTTTTCAATATCCAGTGCCCAGGGGTTGCTTGGTTAATCTAATAATAGAATCACCATCTGCTTATCAGTGATTGGTTGAAGAGTGGTCATGTGACACACTCTGGCCAATCAGCAGGAGTCTGCTGTGGTGTGGGTTTCTGGGGAAAGTTTTCCTTGCTCTTCACGAGTTGCCCGGGAGAAAGTGATTCCAGTTTTCCTGTTTTGAGATCTCATTGTCTTCATGTCACTATTTTACTGAGATCATGAGGGAGAATGAAATGAAGAGAACGCATAAATAAGAGGAAGATGAGGAGTGATGAAAGGGGGAGAATTCAGTTCCTTGATGACTTCATAGAGCTACTGAATTAACTGAAACAATTTTGAAACTTTTTGTTGTGTGAGAGAATTCATTTCCTTTATTGTTGAAGTCCTTTCTGGTTAGGTTTTCTGCTGGTGCAGTCAAAAGCTGCCTGTGTGAGAGCAAAGCCCCTCACCTTTACCATCTCGGGTTTTGTTTAAAATTGGACTTAGCTGAATTTACACAACCACTGCTAAGCTTTTATGTGTGGGAACTGAAGCTCTTTTGGTATGCACATCTGAGTCTTCTTTTTATGGATTTTCTGTTCAGCTACACACTCTATTTTCACATACTTTAATGTAGTAAAATTGTGATTATTTTTACTGACCAGTTTATATGAGTTGGCATCTGCTTGCTGTATAAATAACCCCTCAGTTTTGCAATTGGGGAGGAATAGAAATGAGCTGGACTGAGTTTTTCCCTGTAATGATCTCAGAACAGTAGATTCTGCTCTCCTTTATGGTTGTTGGGAAATGTTTTAGCCTTAATACGACTGGGGGTCTGGACCTTCTCCCCAACACACACACATTGTAGCCCCTCAGCTCCTATCCTGAGTCCTATACTTGTGCTGATTTTGCCAGTCCTGGTGCAGCTGCCTGTGACTGCCCAGCAGTCCCTCTGTTCATCTGTCATTCTGATTACACTCCCTTCAATGAGGCTGCACTAAAGATCCATCAGACTCTAGCCATTTCACCTGTGAGGTCCCTCAGCATCTCTGCATGTCCCAACCAGGCTGTTTCTTTCTCACCTTTTCCTTTTCTTCAAGTCTCAGAGGGAGAGATGCCTTACTTTTCTTCAAAGTTCCTTCCACCAATGCATCATTTCTGTGTCTTCCCCCTGCCATAAACCCTGGGCCCTTTATAATAACATGTCTTCTTCAAAGATGTCTTTCTTTCTGCTTAGAGATGGGCTCCCTTGTTCTTGGGCAAAAAACAAAGCCAACTCAATGCACTACCCTAGAGTCCCTCTTTCCTTTTTCAAAATCCTCCTTGGTTTGGAACTCCAGGAGGAATTAAAGTGAGCCATGCTGAATTTCTTCCTATAATGATCTTGAAACAGTAGGTGCTGCTTTAGATAACTAGAGTGGAAAACCTATGCCTTTGACTCTGTGTCTTCACTGCGCCTCTCCTTCTTAACACTCTGCTTTCTGCTCCTGAAAATTACAAAAAAGGAACTCGAAAAGATGGCCAGAGCCTCATCCTGGCAAATGCATGACTTTCACTCAACCCTGTTTTCCCTTGACCATTTGCAGCAGTTGGTGCTGCTCTCCATTCTCTAAACATACCTGCGCCACAAGCTCTGTCTGACTTCAGCCTTTTGATTCCTGCCTTTTCACTTTCTTTCTGGGACAAGCCAGCTGTATATTGAAAACCTGTTACCTGAATTCAGATGAGCTTCCAGCTAAGAAGAGTCTGGTTAACCTAATACCAAGGACAATTCAGGGTCTTATACCTAATAGCTCAGGGCTTGCCAGGTGGATCAGTGGTAAAGAATCCACCTGTCACTGCAAGAGACTCAGGAGACTCGGGTTCGATCCCTGGTTTGGAAAGATCCCCTGGAGGGGAAAATGGCCACTAACTCCAGTATTCTTGCAGGGAAAATCCCATGCACAGAGGAGCCTGGCTGGCTGCAGTCCATAGGGCTGCAAGTCGGACACGACTCAGCTACTGAGCACACACACATCTAATAGTGCAACAGATGTCTGTGGAATGGACTCAGGTCTGTCTTCTCCTCTGACCTTTTCCCCAATTTCTAACCTTGTCCCTATGCTTAGTGGGCATTTCCATGAGGGTGTCTGGACATTGCTTCTTTTTCCTTCTGTCCAAAACAGAAATTATCTTTCCTTCCATGCTGACTGTTCAGCATCTTCCTTCTTTCTTTCAGGCTGTGGTAGCATGATTCACCAGGGGTGGGAATATTGGGGCTCTTACCAACTCTTCCTTTTCTCTTTTCTTTCATATGCTGCCACCCACCAACCCTTGTCTAGTCTTTCTTTTTGTTGTGTTAAAATATTTATTAATTTATTTGACTGCATCAGGTTTTAGTTGTGGCACATATGGTCTTTGTTGAGTCATGCAGAATCTTTAGTTGTGGTGAGCAGGCTCAGTAGTTCCAGCTTCTGGACTTAGTTGCTCCATGGTGTGTAGGATCTTGGGCTTCCCTAGTGGCTCAAAAAGCATCTACCTGCAATGTGGGAGACCTGGTTTCAATCCCTGGGTCAGGAAGATCCCCTGGGGAAGGAAATGGCAACCCAGTCCAGTACTTTTGCCTGGAAAATTCCATGGATGGAGGAGCCTGGTAGGCTATAGTTCATGGGGTTGCAGAGTTGGACACGACTGAGAGACTTCACTTTCTTTTCTTTCACTTTCTATGTAAGATCTTAGTTCCCTGAGCAGGGATTGAACCCACATCTCCTGCATTGAAAGGTGGATTCTTAACCACTGGGCCACCAGGGAAGTCCTGAGCCTTTCTTCTTACTGACCATTTTAGTCTTTCTTCTTAGTGGCCATTTCCCCCGCCAGGGGATCTTACTGCCTCCGTCCTCTTTCCTGTCTTTAGCTTTTGTCACTTTGTGCCTCAACTGACAGGTCAGGTGGTCTGGCATTCCCATCTCTTAAAGAATTTTCCACAGTTTGTTGTGATACACACAGTCAAGGCTTTAGCATAGTAGATGAAGCAGAAGTAGATGTTTTTGTGGAATTCTCTTGCTTTTTCTATGATCCAGTGGATGTTGGCAATTTGATCTCTGGTTCCTCTGCCTTTTCTGAATCCAGCTTGAACATCTGGAAATTCTTGGTTCACGTACTTTTGAAGCCTGACTTGGGAGAATTTTGAGCATTACTTTGCTAGCGTGTGAGATGAATGCAATTGTGTGGTAGTTTGAACATTCTTTGACTTTGCCTTGCTTTAGGATTGGAATGAAAACTGACCTTTTCCAGTACTGTGGCCACTGCTGAATTTTCCCAATTTGCTAGCATATTGAGTGCAGCACTTTCACAGCATTATCTTTTAGGATTTGAAAGGGCTCAACTGGAATTCCATCCCCTCCACTAGGCTTTGTTCGTAGTGATGCTTCCTAGGGCCTACTTGACTTCACATTCCAGGATGTCTGGCTCTAGGTGAGTGATCACATCATCATGGTTATCTGCGTCATGAAGATCTTTTTTTGTATAGTTCTTCTGCGTATTCTTGCCACCTCTTCTTAATATCTTCTGCTTCTGTTAGGTCCTTTTCTGTCCTTTATTATGCCCATTTTTGCATGAAATGTTCCCTTGGTATCTCTAATTTTCTTGAAGAGATCTCTAGTCTTTCCCATTCTACTGTTTTCCTCTGTTTCTTTGCATTGATCACTGAGGAAGGCTTTCTTATCTCTCCTTGCTGTTCTTTGGAACTCTTTATTCAGATAAGTATGTCTTTCCTTTTCTCCTTTACTTTTCACTTCTCTTATTTTGTCAGCTGTTTGAAAGGCCTTCTCAGATAACCATTTTGCCTTTTGCATTTCTTTTTCTTGGGTATGGTTTTGATCACCGCCTCCTGTACAATGTTACAAACCTCTGTCCCTAGTTCTTCAGGCACTTTGTCTACCAGATCTAATCCCTTGAATCTATTTGTCACTTCCACTGTGTAATCACAAGGGATTTGATTTAGGTCATACCTGAATGGCTTAGTCATACCCTATTTTCTTCAATTTAAGTCTGAATTTGCAATAAGAAGTTCATGATCTGAGCCACAGTCAGCTCCCAGTTTTGTTTTTGTTGATTGTATAGAGCTTCTCCCTCTTGGGCTGCAAAAGAATATAATCAATCTGATTTTGGTATTGACCATCTGGTGATGTCCATGTGTAGAGTCAACTCTTCTGTTGTTGGAAGAGGGTGTTTGCTATGACCAGTGCGTTCTCTTGGCAAAACTTGTTAGCCTTTGCCCTGCTTCATTTTGTATTCCAAGGCCAAACTTGCCTGTTACTTCAGGTATCTCTTGACTTCCTGCTTTTGCATTCCAGTTCCCTATGATGAAAAGGGTATCTTTTTTTTTTTAGCATTAGTTCTAGAAGGTCCTGAACTGATGGTAACTTTTCTTTACTTATCTCATCCACACAATTACCAGATTTCTATTTTAAAACCAAACTTAATGCTCCGCATATCATGCCAGTGTGCTGGATACCTTTCATAACACAGATGAGGTGTCCACTGCTCTCCTGGCTTGTAGAGAAATACCAGTTGTTTTTTCCCAGTCCCCTTTGGTTAGGGGAGAGCCTTTCTCCTCCGGGCCATCTGCCACCCCAAGGTGTTGAAACTAGTACATGGTGAGTTTTATGTACACAGTAGATCAGTTGGGTCATGGAGGACCTGGCAGTGTCCTCAGGTGGGTGACACTGAGCAGGATTGCTTGTTCCCAGCCCCCTGATTCTCGAGATGCAGACCCACCAATCCCTGCTCAGAGTCAATTTCCCTTTCCTGTCCACCTTTCTCAGTTGTCCCACTCTTCCTCCTCCGCCCCTTCTTCCCACTGGGTCTGACTTTGTGTCTGGTCATAGAAAAACCACCTCCAGCAAATAAGCACCCTATCCTCTATCTTTTGTTAGGAGGCATTTGGTGTTTGTAGTTGGTCCCCGAGTGGGTGACTCTCACACTATGGCAGTGGCTGGGGGAGGGAAAAGCCCCTTGGGGCTCCTTTGAGAGAGGAAGGGAGAGGGAAATCTACTGAAACACATGGGCAGTTACTGGGGGAAGTAACCTTGCTGCTTTTACATGACTCATTCTGTGTCAGAAAATTTAAAATGTACTATGCTTCTTCTGCCTAAACTATACAAGAGGTATTAATGCCTTCTCCACTGGTTGACTTGAGGATCAAAAATAAAATACCATCTAAGCAACAGACCCAGCCTGGAACAAAATAGGAGCAGAACAAAGTGTTATTTCTCCATTATTTCTTTTCCTCTCCATGGCTCCAAAAAAACCTCTTGACTCACCCTGAAGTTACACATATTACATCTGTTATGTTTTGTTGTCCAAGCCTGAGTCACATCACCATCCTGGATGTTAAGGGAGCTGGGAACTGCAGGCTTTGTTTTGGGCATACGTGTCCTATCCCACATATTCTGTTACTAAGGAAAAGGGATGCTGGGGGCACAACCAGTGGCCTCTGGTATATCATCTTGGCAGCTTTCTCTCTTTCCTTTTTTTCCCTAATGTGTTCCTCTTTTCTGTTTTCCTTGAGCACAGAATTTTAATGTATTCGCGAGAATACATTACACTAATCAAGAAATACATATCCCACCCTCTTGTGTCTTGCTGGCAAAGCCCCCTTTTTCTTCTAGAGGCTAAGAATGCATACATTCATGACCTTCTATGCATTTATGGGTAAGCATGACACCCAGTTGTGGACAAAGAGACCATGAGACATCACATAGTGTCTGCTTAGAACTTCATGAATGATTTTCCTCCCTACTGAAAAGAGAAACTGCATTGGACACCTCTGGTGCATCGCTTAAAAATCACCTCAGCCTTTCTGCTGAGACCAGCTTTGTGCCAGCCAGTGCCTGACTGTGTAGGTACAATTTGATGGGACCTCACTTGGGCCAGGCACTGTGCTTCTCATTTCCTGTTCTGGGGCTTGTCTGGTGCCACAACCTTCAAAGTCCACAGGAAGCTTGTTCTCTGCAGCATAATCTGGAGGTGTGGGGTGACTTAATGCCTATTAGGCAAGCCTCAACCACTGGGAGGTCAGAGGTGATAAATCTTTTCTCTTTCATCTCCTCTATGGACATTTATGAAGATGCATTTCATCAGCCTCCTCAGAAAGTCCCAGTAGTTTGAACACATCTCCCACAGTGGTGGCCACATCAACAGTCATCCTGCATTGTTTTCCCCTTCATTTCTGTTTCACAGCTCGTATCCTAAACTCCCATTCTTTATGAGAGAATCATATTCCCTAACCAACTACTTGCACACAAGTCTGCCTCAGGGTTTGCAGTCAGAAAAGCCCAGACTTAGAGAATCCTTCGAAGAGAAAATCCTTCACCCCCTATTTTCCTTCTCCCCTCCCATTTCCTCCCTTCACCTCTTTTCTCTTCCTTCCTGTTGTCCTGTGGGGATGAGCCATGTGAAGCATCAGCAGCCACCTTGTGACCATGAGGAAAAAGTCAAGAAAATCAGTGAAAAGCTGATCCAGAGTCCTCATAGTGGTGAGCCACTGAACCAAGTCTGACATGATCTACTTAAAATATTTCTATGAGAAAAGTGAAGTGAAGTGAAAGTCGCTCAGTCATGTCCGACTCTTTGCGACCCCTTGAACTATACAGTCCATGGAATTCTCCAGGTCAGGATACTGGTGTGGGTTGCCTTTCCCTTCTCCAGGGGATCTTCCCAACCCAGGGATCAAACCCAGGCCTCCCACATTGCAGGCAGATTCTTCACCAGCTGAGCCACAAGGGAAACTACAATTGTTGAAACCACATTTGGTTGAATATTATTGGAACTTGTAGCTGAAAATATTTTAACAAAGAATCCATAAATCTATTTTCTTGGAGATGAATAAATAATATTATCTCACATATTTATTTACTCTTGTTTTTCAAATGCAGGTTAATGAACCACACATTTATTTAAAAGGATGTGGGAGGCACTGTTATTTGCGTGCCTGATACTTATTCCTTGCTTCTCCATAGCAGAACCCTGATTTTCCCCCTAGGCAGCCACCCCTTCCCTTGCAATCAAATACCCAGGGGAAGTTGACTCCACTTCCAGCTCCAAGAGGACACCTAATCTGTTTTAGTCTAATTTTAATCTCTGCTCATTATTGGTCCAGGAGTGGGCATGTGTGTGTATTTAAGCCAGTGAAACTTGAGGGAAAATTTTCCAGGAGGCTTCTGGGGACACTTTCCTTCTTGTGAGAGAAACACGGGAAGACATGAACTTCCTTACCTCTCTGACATGTGTCTGAGCATGATGGCTGGAAGGCCACAGCCCTAGTCGTGTCAACCTGGGGGTGAAACCCACATAGAAAATGCAGAATGGTAAGATAGGAAGACCCTGGATCTGCTGACGGTACTGATCTTGTAAATCATCCCTCTCTGAAGTTATTCCTCTGGACTTTCTCTTCTTCTTCTCTCTTTTTTTTTTGTGATAGTAAGAAGTGGATTTATTTAGAGAGAAACACTCTCCACAGATTGTGGGCTATCTCAGAAAGTGAGAGGCCTTGGAAGAAACACACACCACAGAGTGTGGGCCGTAACAGAAGGCAAGAACGGCCCTGGAATATAGCATGTTTAGTTTTTTTTCCACAAGAGTAAAAGCTGTTTATCAGTTTTCACAATCAATAGCCAGATAAGAAACAAAGATAATTGCAGTTACAAGCAATAATGGAAACATGATTAACTTAACAATATAAAATACTTACACACAATTTGGGGTTTGAAGTAGAGTGATGTGGTAAGTGGAAGTGCATGCAAGCACATGTTCTCACCCCCCCAGCCAGTCCATGTCTTTTGGTTGGTGCATTTAATCCATTTACAGTTAAGGTAATTATCGATATGTATGATCCTACTACCATTTTCTTAATTGCTTTGGATTTATTTTGTGTAGATCTTTTCCTTCTCTTGTGTTTTCTGCCTAGAGAATTTCATTTATATTTGTTGTAAAGCTGGTTTTGTGGTGCTAAATTCTCTTCACTTTTGCTTGTCTGGAAAGTTTTGATTTCTCCATGAAATCTGAAAGAGATTCTTGCTGGGTAGAGTATTCCTGGTTGTAGGTTCTTCCCTTTCATCACTTTAACTATATCATGCCATTCCCTTCTGACTTGTAGAGTTTCTGTTGAAAAATTAGCTAATAGACTGATAGGAGTTCCCTTGTGTATTATTTGCTATTTTTCCCTTGTTGCTTTTGAGGTTTTATCTCTGTCTTTAAGTTTTGTCGTTTTGATTACTATGTGTCTTGGTGTGTTCCTCCTTGGTTTATCCTGCCTGGGACTCTCTGTGTTTCCTGAACTTGGTTGACTATTTCCTTTTCTATGTTAGAGAAGTTTTCAGCTATTATTTCTTCAAATATTTTCTCAGGTCCTTTCTCTTCTCCTTCTGAGAATCCTATAATGTGAATGTTGGTGAGTTTATGTTGTTCCAGAGGTCTCTTAGGCTGTCTTCATTTTTTTTTCATTCTTTTTTTTTATATTTTGTTGTGAGAAAGTGATTTTCACCATTCTATCTTCCATGTCACTTATCCATTCTTCTGCCTCAGTTATTCTGCTATTGTTTCCTTCTAGTTTCCCAGGTGGCACTAGTGATAAAGAACCCACCTGCCAATGCACAAGACAGAAGAGATGGGGGTTCGATCTTTGAGGTGGGAAGATCCCTTGGAGGAGGGCATAGCAACCCACTCTAGTATTCTTGCCTGGAGAATCCCCATGGACAGAGGATCCTGGCAGGCTGCAGAACCATTAGGGTCACACAGAGTCAGACATGACTGAAGCGACTTAGTATGTACATCTGTTTGTTTGTTTTTTAGTTCTTTTGGGTCTTCGGTAAAAATTTCTTGCATCTTCTCAATCTTTGCTTCCATTCTTTGAGATCCTAGATCAGCTTCACTATCATTATTCTGAATTCTTTTTCTGGAAGGTTGCCTATCTCCACTTCATTTGGTTGTTTTTTTAGGGTTTTATCTTGTCCCTTTTTCTTGGGGATGGTTTTGATCACTGCCTCCTGTACAATGTTATGAACCTCCATCCATAGTTTCTCAGGGATTTTGTCTATCAGATCTAACCCCTTGAGTCTGTTTGTCACTTCCATTGTATAATCATAAGGGATTTGATTTAGGTTATACTCAGCAGTGGCCACAGGTCTGGAAAAGGTCAGTTTTCATTCCAATCCCAAAGAAGGGCAGTGCCAAAGAATGTTCAAACTACTGCACATTTGCATTCATTTCACATGCTAGCAAGGTTGTGCTCAAAATCCTCCAAGCTAGGCCTCAACAGTACATGAATCGAGAACTTCCAGATGTACAAGCTGGATTTAGAAAAGGCAGAGGAACCAGAGATCAAATTGCCAACATCTGTTGGATCATAGAAAAAGCAAGAGAGTTCCAGAAAAACACCTACTTCTGCTTCATCTACTATTCTAAAGCCTTTGCCTGTGTGGATCACAACAAACTGTGAAAAACTCTTAAAGGAATACCAGACCATCTTACCTGCCTTCTGAGAAACCTGTGTGCAGGTCAAGAATCAACAGTTAGAACCAGACATGGAACAACAGACTGGCTTCAAATTGGGAAAAGAGCATGTCAAGGCTGTATATTGTCACCCTGTTTATTTAACTTATATGTAGAGTACATCATGCTTAATGCCAGGTTGGATAAAGCACAAGCTGGAATCAAGATTGCCAGGAGAAATATCAATAACCTCAGATAGGCAGATGATACCACCATATGGCAGAAAGCAAAGAGAAACTAAAGAACCTCTTGATAAAGGTGAAAGAAAAGAGTAAAATAGCTGGTTTAAAACTCAACATTTAAAAAAAAAATGAAGATCATGGCATCTGGTCCCATCACTTCTGGCAAATAGATGGAGTAACAATGGAAACAGTGACAGACTTTATTTTCTTGGGCTCCAAAATCACTGTGAATGGTGATATTAAAAGACACTTGCTCCTTGGAAAAAAAAAAAAAAACTGTGACAAACATAGACAGTATATTAAAAAGCAAAGACATTACTTTGCGGACAAAGGTCTGTATATCAAAGCTATGGTTTTTCCCGTAGTCATGTATGGATGTGACAGTTGGATCATAAAGAAAGCTGAGAACTGAAGAGTTGATGCTTTTGAACTGTGGTGTTGGAGAAGACTCTTGAGAGTCCCTTGGACTGCAAGGAAGTCAAATCAGGCAATCCTGGAGGAAATAAACCCTGAATATTCTTTGGAAGGACTGATGCTGAAACTGAAGCTCCAGTACTTTGACCACCTGATGTGAACAGCTGACTCATTGGAAGAGACCCTGATGCTGTGAATGATGGAAGGCAAGAGGAGAAGGGGACAACAGAGGATGAGATGGTTGGATGGCATCACCAGCTCAGTGGACATGAGTTTGAGGAAGCTCCGGGCACTGGTGAAGGACAGGAAAGCCTGGCGTGCTGCAGTCCGTGGGGTAACAAAGAGTTGGACAGAACTGAGTGACTGAATAGCAACAACATCTTGTCCCGTCATCTGGTACAAAACCCTCTACTTTTTCATCCTGTTAACTTTCTGTGATGTGGTTTTGGTTCTAGCTGCAGCAGGATTATGGTTCGTCTTGCTTCTTCTGTTTGCCCTCTGGTGGATGAGGCTAAGAGGTTTTTCTTGTTCAAGATGGCAGAGTAGAATGACATGCACGCATCTCCTCCTGCTAGCGTTGGAGGGTCTCCCTTAGAGGTGTGGGCTGGCAGTGGCTTACCATGACAGGTGCACTGGCAACAGCAATCCTGGAAGGGGCCCCCTGGCATAAGTCCTCTTGGGGGCACTCCACCAACCCCACCATAGAGCCTGGAGACCCCAAGGCTGGGCCACCTCAGGTCAAACAATCAACAGGGAGGTAGTGCAGCCCCACCCATCAGCAGATAATTGGATTAAAGCTTTACTGAGCATGGCCCTGCCCACAGAGCAAGATCCAGTTTTTCCACCACCAGTCCCTCCCATCAGCTGCATCAGCTGGACTTTCCGTTGTGTGAGATTATATACATATATAATCCATGCTTCTCCTTTGATTACTGTCTTCTGCTCATTGAGGGTTAAAGAAAACCTTCGCCCTAGATTCTTTGAGATTCTCATGTCCCAAACTGTAAGACCTTGGACGTTCTGGGAAAAGTGGTGAAATCTTTACCCATATGACTAAGAAGCACAAGTGAAACATATAGATTTCCAAAACCTAACCAACAAACCCTTGGGATAAATGAGATCATTGGTTACACAGTATACCTGCCCAAGTCAAAAAAATACATCGTTATTGAGTTATAGGCAGGCAGAATTTTGTGAGGTTATTTTTGACTAACATGGCTGGGTCCCCAGGTAAGTGGAGGTAGAGGTTCATTGCAGGAGAGTGAAGAAAAACTGTCTTGCCCTCATCACAGTGGGTACTCAGTATATCCACATACTGGGAGTCAACCTCTAGGAGGTAGATGATGAAGAGGAAAAGGGACAGTGATATGCCAGCTGATCTCCAGTCACAGCTGTGGGTGACATCATACTGGAACAAGATTAAGAGAGCAATAATTCCAACATTACCTATAGCAAATGTTCCCAAGTCACAAGTCAGTTTTTTGTCTTGTGGGGAGATGAAGGAACTGCAAAAAAAAAAAATTATGGTGAGTTTTCCTTGTTTAAAATTTAAAGTATGACTAAGGAAAGTAAAGCTGAGCGCCGAAGAATTGATGCTTTTGAACTGTGTTGGAGAAGACTTTTGAGAGTCCCTTGGACTGTAAGGAGATCCAACCAGTCAATCCTAAAGGAAATCAATCATGAATATTCATTGGAAGGGCTGATGTTGAAGCTGAAACTCCAATACTTTGGCCACCTGATGAGAAAAACTGACTCATTTGAAAAGACCCTGGTGAGGGGAAAGATTGAAGGTGGGAGGAGAAGGGGATGACAGAGGATGAGATGGTTGGATGGCATCACCAACTCACTGGACATGAGTTTGGGTAAGCTCCGGGAGTTGGTGATAGGCAGGGAGGCCTGGTGTGCTGCAGTCCATGGGGTCACAAAGAGTTGGACATGACTGCAACTGAACTGAACTGAAGGGAAGTCAGAAAGAGAAAGACAAATACCATATGATATCATTTATAGGTGGAATCTAAAATATGACATAAATGAACTTATGTATAAAACAGAAGCAGGCTCACAGATACAAGGAACAGACTTGTGGTTTCCAAGCAAGAGGGTTGGATTACGAGCTTGTGATTAGCAGATGCAAGCTCTTAAATATAGAATAAATAAACAGCAAAATCCTACAGTATAGGACAGGGAACTGTATTCAATATCCTATGATAAACAATACAGGCTTCCCTGGTAGCTCAGTGGTAAAGAATCCGCCTGCAATGCAGGAGACACAGGAGACTCGGATTTGATCCCTGGGTCAGGAAGACCCCCTGGAGGAGCGCATGGCAACCCACTTGAGCATTCTTGCCTAGAGAATCCCATTGACAGAAAAGCCTGGTGGGCTATAGTCTGTAGGGTCACAAAGAGTCAGATGACTGAAATGGCCAAGCACACATGCCTGATAAACAGTAATGGAAAAGGAAAAAAGAAAATCTGAAGTGTGAGATTATATTTTTCTTAATTTTTAAAAATATGTGTGTCCTTGTTTTGGAAATGATAGTAGATAGTAGCTTTTCTTTTCTTTTTCTTTGTTTTAATATACTTGGCAAAATAAACAGCCATCAACTCTCATGTTAGTCCCATGGCTTTACATTTTTGTGTGTGATACTTTTCTTGTGCTTTGTTGGTAGTTATACTGCTTTCCACATTTGGGAACCACTGCTCCCACATGTAGCATATTGAGAGCTTAGTCAAGACTTTCATGTTGAGTTGAAAAATGGTGAGAAGGGACAAGAAAATGAAATAGAAATGACCCAGAGGATGTGAAAGGGAAGAGCCCATTGAAGAGTCTAAGTGCAAACTGATACATAATTTATATTTAAATAAAATATCTTTTTCTAAGACAATAATACTAAAATGGCTATTTCCAGGCTTCTCTCTGGGCTTCCCAGGTGGCTCAGTGGTAAAAACCCACCTGCCAATGCAGGAGACACAGATTTGATCCCTGGGTTGGGAAGATCCCCTGGAGAAGAAAATACAACCCACTCCAGTATTCTTGCCTGGGAAATCCCATGGACAGAGGAGCCTGGACGGCTACAGTCCATGGGCAGAAGAGTCAGATATGACCCAGAGACTAAACAACAATGTGATGTTCAATGCCTTGGGGGTTGTTTCTGGTTTGTTATTCTGAGTTGATATGTACTCACAGGCTTGAGGGAAGGAAGTCAGTTCCTATGAGTCACTAGAAATATTATTAAAAGAAGTATTAAGAAATTAATTGCTCTGTTTTTAGCTCACAATTTTAGGTTTATTATAAAATATTATACTGAAAGTTAGTATGATTCTGCTACCTAATATGTGCCCATTACGAGTTATAAAATCTCACATATATATTTTTTTCCTGGTAAAGAATTTGTTATCAAAAATGGTGAGATATCTTTTGAAATCATGGGATAAGAAGCTGCTGGATTCAAGTTATCAAAGTTTCATAAGCCATTCCTACTGATGCACTAAAATACTTCATATATGAGGTCTGATTACAAGAGAGTTGGATGGATTTATATATATGGTTGATGAAATCGGTCTCCTTTATCTACAGTAATATTTTGGACATGAACAAGAACTTTTAACTGAAATGGGGTAGAGCATAGTAACTTTGGAGTCAGACTCGTTTCAACCTCTCAAGCTTAAGCAAGTCACTTAACCTTTCTGAGCCTCACATTCTTTAACTATAAAATGTGGACAATAAAAATTCCAACCGAGGAAATTATGTTCAGTATGATGGGTTGAGGAAATGCTAAAATCTTCCCCTCATACACCAAATCACCAAAATGATAGTAAAAGGAAATACATAGCCAAGCTATAAAACAACAAAGGGGCTGTCTGTGCACTTAAAATGGGGAGTCCTTGATAGAAAAAGCAGAACAGGAACCAGAGCAGTAAGCTGAGGCCACCACACTGCTACTCAGGGCTCAGGCGGTCTCTGGGCTCTTGTAGCATCGTCTCTGTGAGTCTGAACCCACCACAGTCATGAGACTGCCCCACCAAGAGGGGACAGACTGTATAAGTGACCCACAACAAAACTGACCAGTAACTCAAGAAGGTCACCATCAAAAAGGAAAGACAATGTGACAGATTGTATTTTTGTAATTTGCCAGGAGAAATATCAATAACCTCAGATATGCAGATGATACCACCCTTATGGCAGAAAGTGAAGAGGAACTAAAAAGCCTCTTGATGAAAGTGAAAGAGGAGAGTGAAATAGTTGGCTTAAAACTCAACATTCAGAAAACTAAGGTCATGGCATCTGGTCCCATCACTTCATGGCAAATAGATAGGGACACAAAGGAAACAGTGAGAGACTTTCTTTTCTTGGGCTCCAAAATCATTGCAGACGGTGACTGCAGCCATGAAATTAAAAGATGCTTGCTCTTTGGAAGAAGAGCTATGACCAACCTAGACAGCATATTAAAAAGCAGAGACATTACTTTACCAGCAAAGTTCTGTCTAGTTAAACCTATGGTTTTTCCAGTAGTCATATATGGATGTGACAGTTGGACTATAAATAAAGCTGAATGCCAAAGAATTGATGCTTTTGAATTGTGGTGTTTGAGAAGACTCTTGAGAGTCCCTTGGACTGCAAGGAGATCAAACCAGTCAATCCTAAAGGAAATCAGTCCTGAATATTCATTGGAAGGACTGATGTTGAAGCTGAAATTACAATACTTTGGCCACCTGATGCGAAGAACTGACTCATTTGAAAAGACCCTGATGCTGGGAAAGATTGAAGGCAAGAGGAGAAGGGGACAACAGAGGATGAGATGGTTGGATGGCATGACCGACTCGATGGACATAAGTTTGAGCAAACTCTGGAAGTTGGTCATGAACAGGGAAGCCTGGTGTGCTGCAGTCCATGGGGTCACAAAGAGTCAGACATGACTGAGTGACTGAACTGAATTTGCCATCACAACTCCCATTCCAGATTCCCTTCTTATAATATGACTTGGACATAGTTCTCATTGAGGAATGGAATCTGTGTTCTCATCCCTTAAATTTAACAGGGTTGTGGCTATGGCAGAAGTGGTTATGGTATTTCCATGGCCAAAGCTAAATCATGAAAGGTAATACAGCTTCCCCCCTGGATCTCTCAGCACACTAGCTTTTGGAACTGAGCTACTCCCCTACACCCCATTGTTGAGGCCCACATGATGAGAAGTCAAATCCCCTTATTATGCCCAGGCTGAGCTCCTACATGATAGCAAACAGCAGCTGGTCAGTCACACGAGTGTCTAATTATCTACTTACAGCTATTGAGAAAAGAATCCTTGATTTATGGTTTAAATAGCACATTGAACCAGTTGAAGGGTGAATCAGTGAGCCAAAACGTTGAGCTGAGGAATATTCCAGAGCATTATACAAAAAGAACAAGAGATAAAAAGTAAAGAATAGTAGTGAGGGAAATGCGTAGTCTCAGGTTTACTGGGGTGTAGAAGCTGTCAGAAGGACAGCAGCAGCCACTGCCCAGAGATGAGCATCCCACAAACATTCCATGGGTGAGATCACAGTATTTTGTGGAACATCCATATAACTTGAGCTGTCTCCCTGACCACAAAGTTAATATGCCCCAGGGCACACAATTTTAGCCAAACATCTACCAAGGACGTAAAAATAGGTTTAACATTGCCACAAAATGGTTTTTTTTTTTCTTTTATAAACCCTGTATCGCTCTTTTTCCCCCGGTAATCAATCTGTATATGTTTTATCTTCCTCTTATTCAAGTGAATTTCATCTTTGTTTTTTAACTAAACTGAATGTCTTTGCTTACTCTTTGATAAAAGTATAGGAAAAAGTAAAGAAAAAATGAAAATAGATGAAGAAATCTAAGCATTGTGATAAGAGTTTCAGGAAGAGAAAATTAAGAGAATGGAAGAAAGGCAGTATCTGAAAATTTCCAATACCTGAGATGGTCATAGATTTCGGATTTATAGAGACCACCAGTGCAGAACAGGAGAAATAAAAATAACCTATACTTAGAAACTTTGTATGAAACTTCAGAACATTAAGAAAAAGCAGAAAATTTTAAAAATAACAATTACATTAGTGAAATACAAATCAAAACTACAATCAGATATCAACTCACAGTGGTCATAATGGCCATCATTAAAATGTCTATAAATAACAAATACTGGAGAAAAATAAACACTCTTATTTATGGGAATGTAAATTGGGGCAGCCATTATGGAAAACAATATGGAGCTTTCTTAAAAAACAAAAATAGAACTACCATATCATCCAGTAATCCCACTCCTGGGCATATATCTGGAGAAAAGATACATGAACCCTAATGTTCATAGAAGCACTATTTATGGTAGCCAAGATATGAAAACAACTTAGATGTCTGACAGATGGCTAAATTAATAAGATGTGGTACGTATATACATATTACATATATACGGAGTATTCCTAAGCCACAAAAAAATAGTGGAATAATATCATTTGTAGCAACATGGATGGACCTAGAAATATCATACCAAGTGAAGTAAGTTAGAGAAAGACAAATAGCATATGGTATTACTTATATATGGAATCTAAAATATGATATAAGTGAACTTATTTATAAAACAGAAACAAAAATTGTTATAGAAAACAAACTTATGATTACCAAAGGGCAAAGCAAGAGGGGAAGGACAAATTCAAACTTTGGGATTAGCAGACACAAACTGCTATGTATAAAATAGATAAATAATAAGGACCTATAACACAGGGAACTATATTCAATAACTTGTAATAACCTATGATGGAAAATAGTCTGAAAAAAATTATGCGTATGTATAAATGAATCACTTTGCTGTAGACCTGAAACATTATAGAGCCACCATGCTTCAATAAAAATAAGAATTATAAAAAAGATAGCAATTACAAACTCTAGGAGATAGCGAAGTACAGGAAAGCCTGGCGTGCTGTAGTCCATGGAGTCACAAAGAGTAGGACACAACTGAGTGACTGAACAACAGAGCAGTTACAAAAGGCAGATTAACTACAATGGAATGATAATTTGAGTGTCACCAGGCTACTACTTCAGTTCAGTTCAGTTGCTCAGTCGTGTCCGACTCTGCGACCCCATGAATTGCAGCTCGCCAGGCCTCCCTGTCCATCACAAACTCCTGGAGTTTACTCAAGCTCATGTCCATTCTACTTAGCAATATTTAAATCAAGTAGACAATGGAGAAATATCTTCAAAACCATGATGGAAAATAATTTTGAACTTATTTTTATATCTAGCTCAATTGTAATTCAGATATGCACATTAAATAAGTAAATTTTCAGACAATAAGGACACAGAAATTTTACTACCACAGGTCCTCACCAAAAGAACCTTTAAAAAATGTATTCCAATGAGAAGACAGTTAAATGAAATAATACATAGGAAACAATATGATGTTAAATTTGATTTTTCTGTACTATTAAAAAGGACAGAAATATGTAGCACTATTTCTCTCCTTGTCAAAATATATAGCACCATTCTTCTTATTTATGTCTTAAATATGGATTGATATGCAGAGATACAGTAAGTGTCTTGTAACCATGAAACTAAAAGAAGAAAACAAAAAACAAAAGAGCCATAGACGTGTCAATTTTGATATTTTTACCTATTGTATCCAGAAATTCACTTGCCTATCGGTTATGTGAGCAAGACAAATTTCTATTTATTTAGGCCATTGGTAATTCAACTTACTGCTACTTCTCTCAGTGTACTCCTAAATGACTTCAGTCTCTACTTTTCTTATCCTTAGAGTATGAGCTATTAGGATTAAATGGAAGATTAGTTAAGACTTTCCAGTACCTAATACATTCTCCAATGAATATTAAGCCTCTTCTTAATCCTCCAGATTGTAAGCTCAAGAGACCATACTATCTTCATTATAGTATTTATCTCTATTCTCATTGCATAAGAATTCAATCCAGGGCATTGGATATTTATTGAATGCCAACTTATAGGCTAGGTATTTTGATAATTGTTGATGCACAGTAAAATATCAATAAATGTTGAATGGATACATGAATAAAAGCTCCAGATAGGTCAGTAGGAATTAATATTGTTACTTTAAATATTATAAAATTAAACATTTACCTTTTCTGTTTATTCCTCCTCTGCTAACACAGATTTTGAAATGTCCCAGTGAGTGCTTTTTACCATATTTTGCCATCTTGCTGGCTTCTTTCTCTCTTAGCATTCAACATATGATTTTTATTTCATTCTAGACAGAGCTTTAATTGGAGGAGGAAAGTGACTTCATCATCCTCACTCTACCGACCCAGAGTTTTGTCAATTTAAGCTTATTTCAAGAGTTGTGAACTCCTTGAATTCTCAAACTAGTAACCAAAAGGTAACATACCCAGAATGGAGGGGTGTTTTCTATTTTTTGAAATAATTCATACACAGGGACACAAAATGTTATGAACATTAATCTTTGAAAAGGAAGTGTCAGGGAAAGGAGAAAGGAAAAGACAAATTTTTTATTGATAAAAAAAATCCAAGAACATTATATGCGAAGAAATGTTAAAGGAGAGCTGTACTCATAAAGAAGAAATTGATGGATGAATAGAAGAGGTTATTAAAAATGGTTTACAGAAGCTATGGTAAATAGAATAATTTGGCCAAGTAGATAAGCCTTACAAACTATTTCATATTGAAAACAAACATTTGAAAGTAAGAAGAGCAGAAGTAGCACCAGATTCTATATAAGAAAAAAACTGTGTTTAAAGCAAAGGTATGCAAAATCACCAGCATCGGCCTTTGCTGTCACATAGGAGAAGATTCATAATGTTCAGTTCAGTTCAGTTCAGTCGCTCAGTTGTGTCTGACTCTTTGCAAACCCATGAACCACAGCACGCCAGGCCTCCCTATCCATCACCCACTCCCAGAGTTTACCCAAACTCATGCCCATTGTGTCGGTGATGCCATCCAACCATCTCATCCTCTGTCGTCCCCTTCTCCTCCTGCCCTCAATTTTCCCCAGCATCAGGGTCTTTTCAAATGAGTCAGCTCTTTACATCAGGTGGCCAAAGTACTGGAGTTTCAGCTTCAGCATCAGTCCTTCCAATGAACACCCAGGACTGATCTCCTTTAGGATGGACTGGTTGGATCTCCTTGCAGTCCAAGGGACTCTCAAGAGTCTTCATCATAATGTTGGTTGCCCAGTAATATAAAAACAAAATCAGAGTTTATCAGAAAGGAAACAAGCAGAGCAAAAATTTGTGACCCCAATGACTGATGGACTGCCTGGGAGAGCAGAAAAGCCAAAACACACATAAACACTCAGGTGAGAAATAACCAGGGGCACTTCTTGCTGGGTAATATACTGGGCCTATGGTCAGACCTAAGAGGTCTTCTCTCCTTCCTAGCTGTGTGACCTGGAGAAGGTCACTTCTTCTCTCATCATGATCTATTAATTGGGAATAAAACTGGGTTATTGTGAGGGTCCAGAGAAAATGGATACAAAAGAGATGATTAAAATTATAGATGTGGAATGGGAATAAAGGTGAGAGGGAGGTTCAAGAAGGAGGGGACATGTGCATACCTATGGCTCATTCATGTTGATATTTGGCAGAAACCAACATAATACTGTAAAGCAATTATCATTCAATTAAAAATAAATAAATTTTAAAAAGGAAAAATTATAATGTAAAATAGAAGCAAAAGTAGATAGAGAAGAGAAAATAAGAAGTGAGAATTCATTTTGCCCATAAAATAATACTCAGTGTTGACTGGAAATGATTTTCTTGGTGCCAGGAAATAACTATATGTACCAAAAATATTTTAAGAAACAACTCTGAGTGCTTACCACATACTAGGAGCTATACTTAATGATTCTACTATAAAAGATAGTCACTTGGACTTTCATGTTCATCATGTAAGTTACCACACAGAGGGAAGTAAAAGAATTATTTAATAGAGTACATGTAAAATCCTGTCGCATATCAGATAAGCTGTATATGCTGTAGGGATATGTAATGGTAATTTGGACAAAGGATTGGGAAGAGAGTAAGATGTATTAGTCAGTTATTGCTGAAATAATGTTGCATAAAAACCATTCCCCCAAATCAGTCACTAACAACAGGTAATACATAATTTTCTCACTCATAGCTCTATAATTGGTGGGGCCAGTGCTGGACTCAGCTGAGATTAGCAGGATTTATCGTCAGAGGCTATATATTGGGCTCAGATCTACTCCACATGTCTTCTTTTTTAGAGACCAGAAGGTACCTTGGGTGTATTCTCATGGCAGATGGCCTAACCTCAAGAGGAATGAGTACATATTTCTCATGTTACTTAGGACCTCATCTTGAATCTGTCATACCATTACTTTTGCTGACAATCCATTGGTCAAAATAACTCATATGGCCAAGTTCCACATTAAAGGCTGGGAATTATATTCTGTTCGGAGGGGTAGATGCTGCAAGATTACATGGCAAAGATGTGGTAGTGTTATCTTATTGATGGGGAATGAAGTATTGGGAGCAATAATTTCATCCTATCCTATGTCCATAAAAAGACATGTATGCAGCATTATTCACAGTAGCAAAGACTGGAAACAGCCAAAATGTCTATCAGCCGCAGAATCAATGAACAGAATGTGGTGTATTCATAGACGATAGAATTCATAGAATATTCATGGAATCCTATACAGCACTAAGAAGAGGTGGCAATAATACACAGAAGAACTGTACAAAAAAGATCTTCACAACCCAGATAATCACAATGGTGTAATCACTCACCTAGAGCCAGACATCCTGGAATGTGAAGTCAAGTGGGCCTTAGGAAGTATCACTATGAACAAAGCTAGTAGAGGCGATGGAATTCCAGTTGAACTATTTCAAATCCTGAAAGATGATGCTGTGAAAGTGCTGCACTCAATATGCCTGCAAATTTGGAAAACTCAGCAGTGGCCACAGGACTGGAAAAGGTCAGTTTTCATTCCAATCCCAAAGAAAGGCAATGCCAAAGAATGCTCAAACTACCACACAGTTGCACTCATCTCACATGCTAGTAAAGTAATGCTCAAAATTCTCCAAGCTAGGCTTCAGCAATACATGAACCATGAACTTCCAGATATTCAAGGTGGATTTTGAAAAGGCAGAGGAACGAGAGATCAAATTGCCAACATCCATTGGATCATTGAAAAAGCAAGAGTTCCAGAAAAACATCTATTTCTGCTTTATTGACTATGCCAAAGCCTTTGACTGTGCAGATCATAATAAACTGTGGAAAAATTTGAAAGAGATGGGAATACCAGACCACCAGACCTGCCTCTTGAGAAATCTGTATGCAGATCAGGAAACAACAGTTAGAACTGGACACAGAACAACAGACTGGTTCCAAATCGGGAAAGGAGTAGGTCAAGGCTGTATATTGTCACCATGCTTATTTAACTTATATGCAGAGTACATTATGAGAAACGCTGGGTTGGATGAAGTACAAACTGGAATCAAGATTTCTGGGAGAAATATCAATAACCTCAGATATGCAGATGACACCACTCTTTTGGCAGAAAGTGAAGAAGATCTAAAGAGCCTCTTGATGAAAGTGAAAGAGGAGAGTGAAAAAGTTGGCTTAAAGTTTAACATTCAGAAAACTAAGATCATGGCATCCGGTCCCATCACTTCATGGCAAATAGATGGGGAAACAGGGGAAACAATGAGAGACTTTAGTTTTGGGGCTCCAAAATCACTGTAGATGGTGACTATAGCCATGAAATTAAAAGACGCGTACTCCTTGGAAGGAAAGTTATGACCAACCTAGACAGCATATTAAAAAGCAGAGACATTACTTTGCCAACAAAGTTCTGTCTAGTCAAACCTATGGTTTTTCCAGTAGTCGTATATGGATGTGAGAGTTGGATTATAAATAAAGTTGAATGCCAAAGAATTGATGTTTTTGAACTGTGGTGTTTGAGAAGACTCTGAAGAGTCCCTTGTGCTGCAAGGAGATCCAACCAGTCCATTCTAAAGGAAGTCAGTCCTGAGTGTTCATTGGAAGGACTGATGTTGAAGCTGAAACTCCAGTACTTTGGCCACCTGATGCGAAGAGCTGACTCATTTGAAAAGACCCTGATGCTGGGAAAGATTGAGGGCAGGAGGAGAAGGGGACGACAGAGGATGAGATGGTTGGATGGCATCACTGACTCAATGGACATGAGTTCGGGTAACTCCGGGAGTTGGTGATGGACAGGGAGACCTGGCGTGCTGTGGTCCGTGGGGTTGCAAAGAGTTGGACACGACTGAGCAACTGAACTGAACTGAACTGATACAGCATTAATAAGAAATAGAGTTCTGATACATTCTCAAATATAGGTAAACCTCAAAACCATGCTAAGAGAAAGGCCAGACACAAAAGACCACGTATCAGATGATTCCATTTATTTAAACATCCAGAAAGAAAAATTTATAGAGATAGAAAATATTGACAGGTTTGTGGTTGCCTGAGGTGGAGTTTGGGGAGTGATGACAAATGGGCATGAAGGATTTTTTATTGGGGTGATGGGAATGTTCTAAAATTGTAGTGAGATTGCTGAACTCTGTAAACTTACTAAAGTGATTAGGTTGCTCACTTTTTAAAAATGCATGAATTTTATGGTATGTAAATGTACCTTAATAAAAGTATAAAAAGAAGAAAGAAAGAAAATCAATTCATTGTTAGGTTCCAAGAAATAAGCAATTATTCTATCTCAAGGGTTTTTGTAGAGAAAACCCACACACAGCCAAAAATAAATAAATAAATAAATAAAAACAAGTTTAACTGGGCACCTGCATTTTAAAAACTGGCTGAGATAGGGACTGGTGGATAGCAGGTGCAAAGTAAGTGATGGGCATTTTTGTTATCATTTCGGATAGATGGACCAGCTATGTGTAAAGACGTGGTAGTGAGAGGAAGCAAGGCATGTTCAAGGGGCCAGTGATTTGTAGTTACTAGAAGGTGGATGATATGTGGGAGAGTAACCACAGAGCAACCTGCCCCAGGTCACCAAGCTGGGAGATCGCAGAACCTTTAATGTGGACTTGGCTCAGTCTGACAGCAAAGTAAATGCTTATCTCCTGGAGCATGTGTCATATGAAGTGCCGTCTGAGGAGAGCCCTGGGTTGTAAGCTTTAATTATCTATTCCTTTAGGGAAAACAAAAGAAGTTTATTTGGGGGTGTTTGAATTAGTGTACAAACAACAAGGAAATACTGATTAATTCAGAAAGGAAATTGCAGTGAGCTCATAATGTATGCAGAGAGAAGGAGGTGAAAGAACAAGCACAGACCAGACACCCTGTGATCCTTGCTTGGAAATATCAGTGTGGACTTGCTTGGATGTGACTAAAAGGCAGTCTAAGTTGTTATGGTCCTCCTGACCACTATGGGCTGAGGGTACACTGACTGTTGCCATCTGCATCCCCTGGGGACAAACGAGCCTGGATACAGAAGAGACTAGGATGTGCTCTCGAAGTGGCTCGCTAGGTCACCTGGATTCAAGGTGGAGCCAAGCAACGATGTATAGGGTAAAAGCAGGGGCCTGAGCTTCTGCAAGAAAGAAGCACAATAAAGGGAGGAAAAGGCTGCCTCTGCATGCTGCTCAAAGTCGCTTTGGAGATCAAAAGAGATCACAAATATTGATCTGTATTGAAGAGTAAACGTACCCTTGATATACAGTAGAGTGAAAGAGAGCAACTTAGAGAATCATGTGTGGTATCTCATTTATGTATTGATGTGTACGGATATCTGTAACCAATCACTTTCTATATTTATTTCTTCCTTTATTGTGTGCTCCCCAATTGGAAAGTATACTCCAAGAAGGCTGTTTTGTGCCTGGAACAGTGAGTACCTGGGACATAGTGGGCACTCAATAAATAATAGCTGACTGAGCTAACAACATCTACAAGAACATGCAGCACACTATGTATTCCCTCTGGGGAGTATGATCATGCACATGCACAAATATTTGTGTGTGTATTTGTTGGGAAAGGCTTTTTGGATGAGCTGGCAAAGATTATGGGAAGGAAAGTGCCAGAAGTCTATGCCAACACTGAGAACTCAGGGGTTAAAAAGAGTGAAGGCAACAAAGACAATAGAGGGGTCATGAGTCGGGCAACTGGAGACAGTGGGAAAAGGAGTTGCATTTGGGAGGAATCAGGAAAAAGAATTAAACACACTAGGAACTGAAAGAGAAGACTGGAGGGAATGAAGGAAAGAAATTAAATCAGAGCATATGAGAAAAATCTGACTTTGTCCTGGAAGTTTGATGAATTTGTCCTGCATACTCCTGCCTCTAGTGTCTGGAATGTATTGTTTTCTTTTCCAGGACTCTTCACTCTTCACCTAGCCAACACCTGCTCTTCCTTCCCTCCTGAGCTTAGATGCTTCCTCCAGAGTTTCTTTTGATTCCTTCCTCCTCCCTTGACTATGGCGGCCAAGGTACTCCTCTTTGTGTTCCTATAGCATCTCCTTCTTCCTCTGCTGTCGCTCATGTCACGGGATTGTAACTGCCAGTTTCACTCACTAGTCTTGTCTGCCATACTGCGAGTGCCTTTAAAATAGGAACATGTCTTACTAATTTTGGTATTCTAGAATCTGCACAATGACTGGTTTGAAGTAGGTACTTAACAAATGTTGACAAATAAGTAAATGAATGAATGGTATGAATTTGTGACTTATGAAACTGAGATTTGGATTTGGCATTAGAAAACCTTTGCTTAAATCTTGACCTCTCCACCTTCTGGCTCTACAACACAGACAAATCACTTAACCTTTCTGGGGCTTAGTTTTAAATAAGACACTACTATCTGTTTTGCAAGGCCCATCACCCAACACACATTAATCTTGTCTGATCATAAATTCTTGTGTAGATAAAGTAATATCATGAGTGGGAAAGCTCTTTGTGAAATAAAAAGTGATTTTCAAATATGTTAGAATTTAGAATGTGTGTGCATATGTGTGTGAGTACATGTATAGCTGGTGAAGAAATATTTTAATCTGGAAAAACATTTATAATAAACAATGGTAGAGCCTCTGCTTCTGAATATTTTAAAAGTGTTTTTGATGAGTTAGGGCAGCACTGTTTAATAGAACTTTCTGCAGTGATGGAAATGTTCTAATTTGTGCTGTCCAATACCATAGGCACTAGCTACCTGGGGTTTTTGAGCACTGGAAGAGTAGCTGGTGCAAGTGAGAAACTGAAGTTATTTCCTTTATTTAATTTTAACTAATTTAATTAGACATATGTGCCTAGTGGCTATCTAATTGAACAACATAGATGCTGAAAATTTCCATCATGACAAAAAGTTCTACTAGACAGAACTGATTTAGAGTTTTAATTGACAGGGAAAATTGCAGTTGACTTTAAGGATCAGGTAGGTATTAGAAATGTCAGAAGTGATTGGATATGAGACTGGAAGGGACTGGTGTGCACTCCACCTAAAAGACTTTCCTATTTATTTATAAAAACTTTGGTTTTGGACTGTCACCAGTTTTAATTTCTGGAACAATATCTGGGGATATTTGCCAGTATGGGAGGCGCTGACCTGCTTCAAAGGCTGAAATCCACTGTGAAATTGGAGTTAACTATCACTTATCTACCTACTATTCTACCTACCTAACTACATCAATAATAAAAGGAAGGGGTTGGGCTATCTTGGGTCCCTCTTAGGTCCATGATTCCATCACTGTATTTCCTAAGGAAATTGGTGAGAATGATACTTAAGTCAATGATTCAATAATCTGCATATATGATGATGCAGTAAGTCACAGAAAATGTTTATGACATTTAAGAATTGATAAGAATGCCTGAAGTGATCACTAAAATTTTGTGAGACCAATATGAAAAGCTCAGAAGAATTTTTTCTATGTTTAATCTGTTTTATGTAAAATCTATATTATATAATAGATGGCACCTTGAAAATATTGCTCTTCACATGGCCTCAACAGCAAGAAAAGGTGGGTTCATTCTTCATTTTCATCTAATGCTTATACCTTCTTTTTATGATAATTCTGTCTGCACAGTTTGTTGAGGAATAATAATCAAGTCAAAATAAAGAGAGGATCTTGGAAGGAGCTATAATTCACAGCAGTGCCTGGTACATTATAACTATCCTTAGTTGTGTTGAGCAGTGGACACACTGATGGCAAGCTTTTCCAGAGACAAGTGGAAAATTCAGAAAGGTCACCAAGTTTAGATTAATGAGAAGAGCACCTATCACCCACTTGAGTTAGAAAAATTCTATTTTTCTAGAAGCAGATATTTTGTGAAATCAATGAGCTGTGTTTTTCAATAGTATGCCAAGATATAGTGATATGTCAGTCTACTTTTAAAAGATATTTTCTGACTTTTCCTTTTCTGTAATTTTTTTACAGTGTATCTATGTTTCTTGTGGTTATTCAGTTGCTAAGTCATATCTGACTCTTTGTGACCCCACTTGGGTCACTCTTAGGTCCATGATTCCATCACTGTATTTCCTGGTGTGACTGCAGGTGTTCTTCACCATCTCCTGGAGTTTTTTTAAATTCATGTCCATTGAGTCAGTGATTCCATCCAACTGTCTCATCCTCTGTTGCCCCCTTTCCCAACATCAGGGTCTTTTCCAATGAGTCAGCTCTTCGAATCAGGTGGCCAAAGTATTGGAGCTTCAGCTTCAGCATCAGTCCTTTCAATGAATATTCAAGGTTGATTTCTTTTAGGATTGAATGGTTTGATCTCCTTGTAGTCCAAGGGACTCTCAAGAGTCTTCTCCAGCACCACATTTCAAAAGCATCAATTCTTTGGCACTCAGCCTTCTTTATGGTCCAACTCTCATGTCCATATATGACTACTGGAAAAACCATAGATTTGATTATATGGCCCTTTGTCAGCAAAGTGATGTCTGCTTTTTAATGCTTTGTCTAGGCTGGCTGTACTTTTCCTTCCAAGGAGCAAGCATCTTTCAATTTCATGGCTGCAGTTATCATCCACAGTGATTTTGTAGCTCAAGAAAATAAAACCTGTCACTGTTTTCACTTGTATAAACAAGTAGGCTTCCAGAATTAGCTATCACTAAAATCTTAACCCTGGTTTTGCTTCAGAGTTCAGGGGTTCATTAGGGTCGATTAGTCTTTGTTTTCTAAAGGATTTCAATAAGTGGCCCTGAGAACTGAACTTTGTACTGGTCCTGCCTCCTACTGTCAAGGTAGGCGTGCACAGTCACCAGCTTGGGCTCTAGTCACTGGCTGGAAGAGTTGATTCAAGGCTTGCAGATAAACGTTCAGGCCTGCCTTGGCCTTGTCAGTGCTCCACTAGAATATAGTGGAGAGTAGATCCCATCTCTGCAGTGACTTCAGTTCAGTTCAGTTGCTCAGTTGTGCCTGACTCTTTGAGACCGCATGGACTGCAGCATGCCAGGCCTCCCTGTCCATCACCAACTCCCGGAGTTTACTCAAACTGCACAACACTGCCACTGAAGTACAGCTCCTCCGAAGCAGCCTCCTTCGACTCCCTGCATCTCAGTGCTCCTGTGGGAGAGGCGAGGGTCCATCTGCTGGAATGAAGAGGTCTAGAAACAACATGGGATATAGAGGGCATGGTTGGGAACCCAAAACCAGCTTCGTTTTACCCAACCTGTAGAGCAGAGCCTCCCATAAGTGAAGTAGTGAAAGTTGCTCATCCGTGTCTGACTCTGCAACTCCATGGACTGTAGCCTGCCAGAAATCCTCTGTCCATGGATTTCTCCAGGCCAGGATACTGGAGTGGGTAACTGTTCCCTTCTCCATGGGATCTTCTCAACCCAGGGATTGAACCCACATCTCCCACACTGCAGGCGGATTCTTTAACGTCTGAGCTACCAGGGAAGCCCAGAGAATCTCCCATATAAAAATATAAGAGGCAGTAGAAAAACTCCAGACAATGGTCAGACTGTTAATTGTGTCTCGAAAGTCCTTTAATTAACCTTTGAAATTCACAACGTAAGTGAAGAGTATATTTAAAACTTTGATCCTACAAAATTTTATTTTCCTACAATTTCTTTTCCCCTTTGTCTCCTGTGTGTGCATGTGTGAGCTCTAGCTAACACACTCAGTTGCTTCAGTCATGTCTGACTCTTTGCTGCCCTATGTACTGTGGCCTCTCCTGTCCACAGGCTTATCTCAGTGAGAATCCTGGAGTGGGTTGCCATTTCCTCCTCCAGGGGATCTTCCCAACCCAGGAACTAAACCTGAGTCTCCTTTGGCTCCTGCACTGGCAGGTGGATTCATGAGAACTGAGCCACCTGGGAAGCCCCTATGCTATGCTCCCTATATCTCCCCAAATAACAGTTACAGGGTAAAAGAGGGCATAAGCCCAAAGACAAAGCAATGCAGGGAGATGTTAGCCAAATCTTGGAAGTTGGAAAGCTGATACACGAGTGGTAACTGACCCAATAGTCTAGAAAAAGCTGAATAGTGAAAGCCTGCAAAGGGTGCTTGTGTGGAGGAGGTAAATGAAGAAACAACCTCATTCCTTTCACAGAATGCCAAAAGTCTTCAGGAATTAGGGGCACTGAAAGTAGGTGCAGCTGATGACAAAACATGTTTGAGTCAAGAAGCAGTTAGAAGCCCAATGCCTGTCCTGGCCCCACATGGTTAAAAAGGGAAAGATTCAGGGCTCTGTAAATTAGGACTTCAGGGATGTGATGGAAGCAGGAAGCAGAACTGTATTAGTCACTAAGTCCCCATGCCTCTGATACCAACTTCAAGAACACTAGCAGCCAGAATTTTCCTTCCCAGCCATGGATGAGAGGAGAAACAAGATGCCAAAGAGAAAAGATGCACAGACATTGTCATGTGGGGATTCTTCTGGCCCTGGCAAGCACAGCCAAGCATGCAGGGCTTCCTATCAGGTTTTTAGTACCTCACTCTGTGCATCACTAACCATTTGAGGAAAACCTCTCCTGTGAAATATGAAGATCAAAATAAAGAAATAGAGAAAAGGAAACAGGAAATATTGTAGGAAACAGACAATACAGAATGGGCCAATGGAAACTGAACAACAATAAAACCATATGGCCAAATTTTTTCAGAGAAATAAGGAAGGTTTTGTATTCATGAAACAAGAACAAAAAGCTAATAAAACCAAACATTCAGAGAGAAGAAAAAAAAGAGTTCTTGGAAATTAAAAATGAAAGCAGAAATGAATATTTCAATAGAGGTTTTGGAAGATAAAACAGTAGCACAAATTGTCAAAGAATGGAAAGCAAAGTAGAAAATAGGAGGAAAGGTAACAATACTAGAAGATCAGGTCAAGAAATCTAATATCTAAAGACAAAGCTCTTCAGAAAGAGAACATAAAAATCACAGATGAGAAAATGAACAAATACATAATTTAAAATAATTTTCTTTGACAATGGAACATAAGTTTCCAGTTGAAAGAGCCTTTTAGAGAGTTCCAGTTCAGTGGATGAAACACAACAATGGTAACAACAAAACTTATGTAAAGTCATATCATTATAAAATTTCAAAACCCTGGGGACAGAGAGAGTACTTAAAAATTTCTGGAGGAGAGAAATGGGTCATATAGAAAGGATCTTAAATCAGAATAGACTAAGATTTCTCAACAACAATATAAACTAAAAGACAGTAGAGCAAGGTGTTTTTCCAATCTAGCTTTCTATACTTAGCCACATTTTCAAAAAAGTGTGAGTAGAATGAAAACTTTTTTTAATATTCATGTCTCAGTTTACTTTTCATGCACCATTTCAAGGAAGCAGTTGGAGGATGGAGTCTTCCAAAATGGGACATAATATCAGATTTGGGGAGTAAGAATCCAGCCTAGGAGAGAAGTGCAAGGAATTTTCAGGGTGATGGTCCTAGGATGGTGGCCGTGTGGCAGGGATTAGAGAATAGATAGTTCAAATTAGGTTAAAAATCAATGGGCTTCGATGAGGTATATATACACATTGGACTATTATTCAGCCAAAAAAGAATGAAATAATGAATGCCATTTGTGGGCTTCCCAGGTGGCGCTAGTGGTAAAGAACCCACCTGCTGATGTAGGAGATGTTAAGAGATGTAGGTTCAATCCCTGGGTTGGGAAGATCCCAGAGAGAAGGAAATGGTAACCCACTCCAGTATTCTTGCCTGTAGAACCCCATGGACAGAGGAGACTGACAGGCTACAGTCCATGGGTTTGCAAAGAGTTGGACATGACTGAGCAACTGAGAATGTACAATGATGGTCCACAAAAAAGCAAGCAAAATAAAAAAACAAGACAATTGTATTAAAAAAGAAAAGAAAGAATAATACATTTCTTAACCATTCATAATGTTAACATAAGCATAACAGCGTAAATTTTTGATGTCACTTATATAGAAAGGTTAGGAAGGTGTGGCTGGATTATATTTTGTGTGGGGCTGTTTTGTGAGTGTGTTAATATTTCATCTTACATAATAATAACTCAGTAGATAATATCTTACATTGAAATTCAAGCAATGATGATATATCATATGAATATCACATCATATTACATTTGTAATATAGAAGGAAATAGCAACTGAAGCAGCCTAAAAAGATGGAAATGATTGCACTCGGGTGGTAGAACCCTGGGGTGTTGGTGGGGGGAGGGCGGTCAGGGGTCGCTACTTTTTTCATGGTAAGCTTAGTGAAATTTTTTGCCTTTTAACACAGTATATTATTATTTTGATTTTTAAAAAGCAAAAGAGAAAAAAGTGATGAGAAATGACCTTTGGGTGAGTTGTCATGTCTTGGGTGGGGCTGGGTTGGTAGGGAGGGACCATGAGGTCAGGTGGGAGGACTTTGAGGTGGCCCAGCCAGCAGACACAGGGGGCTAAGTTAGGAGGGCTCCCCTGCATAAAGGTAAAAAGCCTGAATCTGAGATCCTCCTCAGAACCCAAGAGTGCAGGACTTTGTCTTTATCATATGGGGTTAGGAAATTATTATTTTTTTAAAATATAAATTAATTTATTTTAATTGGAGGCTAATTACTTTACAATATTGTATTGGTTTTGCCATACACTGACATGAATCCGCCATGGGTGTACATGTGTTCCCCATCCTGAACCCCCCTCCTCAAGACAGTATGGTACTGGCACAAAGACAGAAATATAGATCAATGGAACAGAATAGAAAGCCCAGAGATAAATCCACACACCTATGGACACCTTATCTTCGACAAAGGAGGCAAGAATATACAATGGAGAAAAGACAACCTCTTTAACAAGTGAGGTGCTGGGAAAACTGGTCAACCACTTGTAAAAGAATGAAACTAGAATACTTTCTAACACCATACACAAAAATAAACTCAAAATGGATTAAAGATCTAAACGTAAGACCAGAAACTATCTTCTAGAGGAAAACAAAGGCAAAACACTCTCCAACATAAATCACAGCAAGATCCTCTATGACCCACCTCCCAGAATATTGGAAATGAAAGCAAAAATAAACAAATGGGACCTAATTAAAATTAAAAGCTTTTGCACAACAAAGGGAACTACAAGCAAGGTGAAAAGACAGCCTTCAGAATGGGAGAAAGTAATAGCAAAAGAAGCAATGACAAAGAATTAATCTCAAAAACATACAAGCAACTCCTGCAGCTCAATTCAAGAAAAATAAAGGACCCAATCAAAAAACGGGCCAAAGAACTAAACAGACATTTCCCCAAAGAAGACATACAGATGGCTAAGGAACACATGAAAAGATGCTCAACATCACTCATTATCAGAGAAATGCAAATCAAACCCACAATGAGGTACCATTTCACACCAGCCAGAATGGCTGCTATCAAAAAGACTACAAACAATAAATGCTGGAGAGGGTGTGGAGAAAAGGGAACCCTCTTACACTGTTGGTGGGAATGCAAACTAGTACAGCCACTATGGAGAACAGTGTGGAGATTCCTTAAAAAACTGGAAATAGAACTGCCATATGACCCAGCAATCCCACTGCTAGGCATACACACCAAGGAAACCAGAATTGAAAGAGATACATGTACCCCAGTGTTCATTGCAGCACTGTTTATAATAGCCAGGACATGGAAGCAACCTAGATGTCCATCAGTGGACGAATGGATAAGGAAGCTGTGGTACATATACACAATGGAATATTACTCGGCCATTAAAAAGAATACATTTGAATCAGTTTTAATGAGGTGGATGAAACTGGAGCCTATTATACAAAGTGAAGTAAGCCAGAAAGAAAAACACCAATACAGTATACTAATGCATATATATGGAATTTAGAAATATGGTAACGATAACCCTGTATGCAAGACAGCAAAAGAGACACAGATGTATTGAACAGTCTTTTGGACTCTGTGGGAGAGGGTGAGGGTGGTATGGTTTTGGAGAATGGCATTGAAACATGTATATTATTATATGTGAAATGAATCACCAGTCCAGGTTCGATGCATGACACAGGGTGCTTGGGGCTGGTGCACTGGGATGACCCAGAGGGATGGGATGGAGAGGGAAGTGGGAGGGGTGTTCAGGACGGGGAACATGAAAATTATTTTTTTGAAGCAAAATGCAGGATCACACACTTTATCCTTGTGTAGTTTAAATATCAGTTTTCAATCTAACATTCCAAGTAGTTTAAAGTTACTATTATTTATTAGGTTAATTTAAAATATATACAAAGTGAAAAATTGAAATAATATAAAAATATATAGAAAAAAGTAAATTTTTCTTCTAATTCGTATCTCAGATATCCTAAAGATCCAGGATCCAGTACCTAGATCCTGAGTTGGGAAGATCCCTTGGAGTATCTCTTCCTAGAGACATTCCCTAGAGACACTCATTCATCAATTTCTTGATCTTCTTTCCAATAATTATCTATGCACCAATTATTTAGACACAAACTAACAAAGACTATCCTTTTTCTTTTTGCACAAATGCATGATGTACATTCTTCAACATCTTGCTTTTTTTCCCCTCTAAGTAGTATATTTATGTATTCAAACATATCTCTTGATCAGAGCAACTTCCATGTGCTAGGCGCTGATCCAGTCATTTGGAGATCTGGGCCACTCCAGAGATCATGTTATATCCACATATGTGCATCTAATGTAATCTTTATGCAATTACCCAGCACCTAATAGTGTTGCACTGTTTTCCATATCAAATTCCCTGTGGAAGAACATCTGACAAATTCATAGAAGTTGAGAGTGTTTTGATTTTGTGTTGATCCTTGCTATGTTAGTATTCCTCTCAATTCTGTGCCACTGAAAAATTTGATTCGTCTGTCTTGACACTGAAAGAAATGTTGAACTTTGCAGAGCAAGTCAGCACTGCCCCAGAGAATGCCCACGATTTTGCTGCAGCTTCTAAATTATCACTGTGGGGATTTGCAAGCTTCCATTGAATGACTTCTGGTAACCAGTGCTTTCCATACCATCTCTAAACCAACTGAGGAGTTTCCCTGTTTTGCAGAATCAGGCTGGCAACTTACTCAGATATGTCTGGGATTCCTGCTGCTTTCAACAGTTGAGATTTATGTTTCTAAGAGTTGCCTGAAGCCCATTTATACCAGTTGCTCTTGCTACTGTAGCTTTTTATATAAATTAATCATGGGGATCAATGAAATATTAGTATGAAAAGGAAAAATTGTTAATGTGAAAACTAAGCCAAGTGCTTTGAATAAATTGATAAGGCTGAGGTGCTTAAAGAAATTCTGTCCATTTAGATGTGGGTGAGAGAAATGTAGAAAATTAGAAAACAGACAAAAGATCACAAAAATCAAAAAAGTGTTTGCATTCAAATTTTGAATGTCTTTAAATCTTTGTTTGCTAGAAAAACCCCAACAACTTAGAATCATAAAGGATTTATCAAAGATGTGATAGAGAAAGAGAACAAAAAAGAAAGAGAACAAAAATATATCTTGCCCTCAATCTAAAGACTGACAAGTGATTACACATTTTGAATATTTTAGTATCAAATAAAAATTTAAAGTAGATAGGTATTTTTAGTGGTTTCACTCTAATTTATTTATTTTTTTGATTAATGAGTGAACTGGGCTTCTACTTATCAGACTTCTGCTGTAGTTGACAAATGATTTGCATTCACCTGATGGTAATATCATTGAATTTACAGTCTTTATTTTATTCAAAATGGTACCATGGACAGCTGTTTCAGATGCTTACTGATATCAAGATATAGATAGGAGTTCTCTAGCATTTTCCTTGCTCTTAATAACTCCAGGATTGGGGATGATGTAGCATGGTCTGTTCTTTGTAAACTCTTTTGTTCTGATTGATTTCTCCTTTTTTTTTTTTCTAAAAGATCACCTTTATGATATGTTGGGATTTTTCAAATCTTTCTAATAGAAATAATTCTAGTCTAGAATTCTGAGCTTCTAGTCTAGAAATTCTTATAGTCTGGGATGTTAGACTTCCATTGGTGTGTCCTCTGTTTGTGTATAGTAGTTGGTGATATCATGAAGAAGTTACACGAACATGTTTGGACTCATGTAACACTAAGGCTGCAACTGCAGAGGAAGGGAGATGCACCAAAATGCCAGCTCTATAAGACAAATGACTTTTCCCTGGAACTTAACTGTACACAAAGGCAAGCTTATTTGTGAGTAGATATTTAACTTTTTTAAAAAAAAATTAGAATAGTATTCATTTGCCTTCATTCTTCAGGTTCCTATTTCTAATGTTGAAAGTAACCCTGAGATGATCTCTGCTGCCTGTAATTCATGATTACATAACTCATGGAGACTTAAATTCAGGTTCATTAAAGGACTCAGGGTTTTCTGCTATTTCCTAACTCATTCTAGACATGATTACATTGTGATGTTTCTTGCTCTTCACTTTCCACTTGAAGAAAATTCCACATTCTGGTCACTTGGAAAATAAAACAGCCAGTTTGGTGTAGTAGAGAGTCAGGAACCAAGATTCAGGAAAAACAAGTTCTATTTCCTTGTTGATTTTTACCATGGAAGCTTCCTGGTAAGCTCTAGCAGTGAAATGTCCAGGCAGCCCCTATGATTGTGGGAATAAAGTTCATGAAGGAAGCAGGCATGGCCCTCTTCAGATTTTCTTCTTTTGTTCTCCTTAAGAAGACCCCCAATCTGTTGTAAACTTTGGGTCTCTCAATACTTACTGGCTAGTTTCCCCCCTACATTCAGCTACTTCTATATTTTTCTGTCTTTTTTTGGTATCTCCTTTAAATTAGCTTGTCTCCGGTTTCCATTCTGGCTGCTACTATATTTCTTATTATTTTCAATGTTATTACAGTGGAGTGAAGTGAGCAAAACTTTACAGTTTTTTTATTTTCAAGGAAGAGAAAATGCCATGAAAAGATGTACACTTATACTGTTTTTCTGGTTATAATATAATGCCACCATTTCTTTCTTTCCTTCCTTTTTTTTTTCCTTTGAGAAGAATTACTTGAATGGCTCTTCTAGTTTGTGCATTCATTTAACAACTGTTTACAGAGTTCCTCCATGTGCCCAGTCCTGTGCTAGGCAGTGTGATTGAGCAGATGGGACAGACCTAACCATCATAGGCAGAGGCACATATCAAAGTAAATCAATAACATTATTACAAAACAAAATAGCCCCCAAAATGAACACAGGTATGAAAGGTATATGGAGTGAGTCCACTTTGGATGGCAAAGCCCATGTAGCCAGACTAAGATGGAGATGAGATTTAAGCTGAGGAACAGTCAGCCATGTGAAGAGCATCTAGGAAAAAGGAATACCTTGTGAGGTCCTGGGAGGGAACAGAAGTGGATATTCTAGGAACTGATCCAGGACTGATAAAGCTGGAATCCAATAAGCAGAGTGGGAGACAAGGCACAATGATGTTAAGTGCGGTAGAAAGATAGGGCCAGATAAATCAAGGCAAGACCACATTCATATCCCTAAGGTGTACACAGAATCACCTATTACATTACTAATATATCACACAAGAACAGGTAATGTTTAATAACAGCAAGTGCAATGGAGCCCTCATGATGTGTGCAGCGCTGTCCTAAGGGTCTTATATTTATAAATCCTTTCGTCTTCAGAACTTCCCTATGAGGCAAGTATAGTCATCATCCCCATTTTGCAAATGAGGAAACTGAGGCACAGAGATAACTTCCCCAAGTTCTACTGCTAGTAAGATTAACCAGTGAAATTCAGTTCCAGCCAGTCTAGCCCCAGGGCCTACACTCTAGGTTACTTTGTTCTACTCTACAGCTTCTGAATGGGTCAGCTGCCAAGCCCAAATGGTTAAGAATGACTTTGTCTGAGTCAGTCACATGTGGGCAGCGTGGAACTGGAAGTTATATTTGAAAACTTGATGCTTCAGATTAAAGAATTCAGGCAAGAATATGTCACAAGTAATATATTCACAGGGGAAAGTTCTTTCACATTGGTCTTAGCAATTATTTTTTGCTAATTATGTTTTGTTAAAAATAAGACAACAAAAGCAAAATATACAAACAATACCATATCAGTCTAAAAAACCTCTGCACAGCAAAGAAAAAATCAACAAAATGAACAGGCAAGCTGTGGAATGGGAGAAAATATTGACAAACCATGTATTTGATAAGGGGTTAATATAAAAAATATGAGACACACAACTCATTAGCAAAAAACCAAATAACTCAATTAAAAATGGGTAAAAGATCTAAATAGTCATTTTTTCTGAAGAAGACATATAAATGGCCAAAAGGTACATGGAAAGGCATTCAGCATCACTGTATAGTATTTCATTATTTTACTGAAATTTCCTAAGAGAGTAGATCTTAAGTGCTCTCACCAGAAACCAAAACCAACCAAACAAAAATGGAAACCAGGTGAAGTGATGGATGTGTTAATTAACTTGATAGTGGTAATAATTTAACAAGGTATACATATACATATATATATAATTATCACATTGTACAATTTAAGTACATGTAATATGGGGTGGGTGCAGAAATCTTCTTTATGTTTAGATACTCTGAGTTTTCATAAAAGCTGTAAGTCTCTTTAAAACTCCATCTAGTTCCAGCTTCTTTCCCTTGAACCACCCTCTCTAGCCTCCCCTCCATCCTCTTCCCAGCAGTATTGTTGCTCTTACTTCAAAATTTATTCTGTTTCCAGTTCAGGATTATTCAAATATTTACCTAAATCCCCCCCCTCCTTAGTTGTGAGTTATGACTGTGTCTTCTGAAATTTAAGAAAGATAATATGGCTCAACATTTAATCTTTCATTGTTACCTAGTAACTCATTTTTCTCTTAGAAAACATCTCTCTTTTCAATTTAGAGATTCATGTAATTTGTGATTACTGGTATAAGTGAATTCTGAATCCTTAAGAACATATGTCTAAATCCACACTCAGTCTGTTCTTTACTTTCCCTCTTTAAATGCTATTTTGTCGGTGTCGATGAATGTGTTTCTTAGGACAGTGACATTCCTCCTTTTTCTAATTCTTGAAGGCCGCAGAGAATTCTGGTTGGTTAAGGCTTTGCAGGACATGCTTTCTCATTTTCCTGGGTCCAGGGCTGCAGGGCCCTCTGGTGAAGGCGACTAAGGAAAGTCCATAGAGAATTAAACTGAAGGAGCCCCTGGCTAATGAGTCTGATCCTGAGACTCTGTGGTGTTCATCAGCACGTTTGGGGTGACGTTTGATGGATGGGTTGAAGTTGCCAGGAGGTTATTTTGCTAAATATAAAGTGCAATGGATTACAACTGAACAGAAGTCTTTAGCAAAACTAAATAACACTTCTGGGGATAATGTATCTATTAGGGCTTTTCTAATTAATTTAGTAAGGGGTTGGCATACAATCTGGATTAGGAGGAAGAGTTAGAGGGGCCAGTAATAGGTAAGGAAAAAGATGTAGGTGAGGTCAGGTGTTCTCAAGATTCCAGCATTGTAGGTGTCTGTAGTGGGAGACCACTACTCTCTCTAGTGCTTGTGACTACCTTCACTGTATCCATCAGCTTTTCTTTCCTCTTATCAATCATCTTTTTGGCTCACACCTTAAATGTCAACCCCTAGATGTTATTCTCAGACCACCACTATCCTTAGTCTGCATACTCTGTCCAAGGACTCTTACTTATAAACTGTTTCCAAAGGATGCTGGTGACTGTATATTCAGCTGCCTGCCAGATTGTTTATCTGGTTTGTCTCTGTACCATGACTTCAGCACATCAAAAGCTAAAAGATTCCTTGGGGATCCCCAAGGAATCTGACCTTGAAGGCCAGCAGGATTTGATTACAAGACTTCTGGGGGAAACAGAGACGCCAGTCTTGGAGGGCACAAACAAAACCTTGCATGCACCAAGACTCAGAGGAAAGGAGCAGTGACCCCACAGGAGACTGAAGCTGATAGTGTTGGAGGGTCTCCTGTGGGTCAGCAGGGGCTCACCACAGGGATGAGGGCACTGGCAGCAACAGTCTAGGAAGGTATCCCTTGGCATAAACCCTCTTGGAGGTCACCATTAACCCAAACATAGAGCCTGTAGACCCGAGAGCCAGGTCGCCTCAGGACAAAAAACTACCAGGGAGATAGCACAATACCACCCATCAGCAGATAACTAGATTAAAGCTTTACTAAGCAAGACCCTGCCCACCAGAGCAAAACCCAGTTTTCCCCGCTACCTGTCCCTCCCATCAGGAAACTTACATAAGCCTTTTAGCCTCATCCATCAGAGGGCAGACAGAAGAAGCAAGAACCATAGTGCCACAGTGACTAAAACAAAAGCCACATTACATAAAAATAGTCAGCATGAAAAGGCAGAAAGTTATGTCCCAGATGAAGGAAACAAGGTAAAACCCCAGAAACAATGAAATGAAATGGAGATAGGCAACTTTCCAGAAAAAGAATTCAGAATAATGATAGTGTATATGATTTAGGATCTTGGAAAAGGGACAGGGGCAAAGACTGAGAAGATGCAAGAAATTTTACCAACGACTTAGAAGAATTAAAGAACAAACAAACAGAGATGCATAATACACTAGAAGGAATCCATAGCAGAATAGCTGAGGCAGAAGAATGGATAAATGACCTGGAGGGAAGAATGGTGGAAATCACTGCCTCAGAACAGAATATAGAAAAAAGAAGGAAAAGAAATGAACACAGCCTCTGGGACCTCTGGGACAACATTAAACACACCAACATTTGCATTATAGGGGTCCCAGAAGGAGAAGAGAAAGGACCTGAGAAAATATTTGAAGAGATAATAGCTGAAAATTTCCCAAACATGGGAAAGGAAATAGTCAACCAAGTCCAGGAATCACAGGAAGTCACAGGAAGGATAAACCCAAAGAGGAACACACCAAGATACATACTAATCAAACTGACAAAAATTAAAGACAGAGATAAACTATTAAAAGCAACATGGGAAAAATGACAAATAATACAAGGGAATGCCCATCAAACTATCAGCTGATTTCTCAACAGAAACTCTACAAGCCAGAGGGGAAATGGCATGATATATATTTGAAATGATGAAAGAGAAGAACCTACAACCAAGGATATTCTATCCAGCAAGACTTTTCTTCAGATTTGATGGAGAAATCAAAAGCTATCCAGACAAGCAAAAGTTAAGAGAATTCAGCAACACCAAACCAGCTTTACAACAAATGCTAAAGGAATTTTCTAGGCAGGAAACAAGAGAAAGAAAAGACCTACCTATAGAAAATAAACCCCAAGCAATTAAGAAAGTGGTAATAGGATCATACATATCAATAATTACCTTCAGTGTAAATGGATTAAATGCACCAACCAAAAGACAGACTGGCTGTGCAGATGAAAGCATGCACATGTATGCACTTCCACTTACCACATCACTCTTCTTGACCCCCCCAAGTGAAGTCGCTCATTCGTGTCCGACTCTTTGAGACCCTGTGGACTGTAGCCCACTGGGCTCCTCCGTCCATGGGATTCTCCAGGCAAGAATACAGGAGTGAGTTGCCATTTCCTTCTCCAGAACCCCCCAAGCTGTATGTAATTATTTTATATTGTTAGGTTAATCATGTTCCCATTATGGCTTGCAATTATAATAAATAAATAAATAGATTCATAGTATCAAAGAAAAACATATTTTAAAACTAAAGAAAAACAGTTTCAATGAATGAAAATACCCCTGTCTTATCAGAGAAAGGGAATGTGTATGAAAATTTAGGATATTAAAACCACTGAGACGAAAAATTCACCAAATGGGCTCAGCAGAAAATGGACTCAACAGACCTGTGGGAAAATATAAATACATGTCAATGCAGTCCCAGAAAGAAGGGTTAGAAAGAAACAAAATATTTAAGAAATATGGCTAAAACACAATATTAACTAAGAATTCCATATTCAATGAAACTTTTCTTTAAAAATAAAGGTTAAAAAAATGACATTTTTATATAAACAAAAACAGAGATTACATTGGCAGAAGAAAGTACACTAAATCTATAGAGAGTAATACAGGAATGAAGAATGTGTGTATATCTAAATATTATATATATACACATTATATATACATACAGACATTATATATACAAAAGTATGTTACATATATAAACATATGTATATAAAGTATACAATATACTTTAATAGATGCACAGCTATTTAAAGCAAACATTATGACACTGTATTTTTCTGTTTATAATGTACATAATTACATATAACAACAAAGCATTAAGGATAGGGGAGGTAAATGGAAACATCCTATTGCAAAGTTTCTAAACTATATGAAATCATTCAATATTAGTTCTAAATATATTAGAATATGTTACATATGCAACTGCAATAAAATAATGCAAATCTATTTCTGCTTTACTGACTATGCCAAAGCCTTTGACTGTGTGGATCACAACAAACTGTGGAAAATGCTGAAAGAGATGGGAATACCAGACCACCTGATCTGCCTCTTGAGAAACCTGTATGCAGGTCAGAAAGCAGCAGTTAAAACTGGACATGGAACAACAGACTGGTTCCAAATAGGAAACAGAGTACATCAAGGCTGTTTATTGTCACCCTGCTTATTTAACTTATATGCAGAGTACATCATGAGAAATACTGGGCTGGATGAAGTACAAGCTGAAATCAAGATTGCTGGGAGAAATATCAATAACCTCAGATATGCAGATGACACCACCCTTATGGCAGAAAAGGAAGAAGAACTGAAGAGCGTCTTGATGAAAGTGAAAGAGGAGAGTGAAAAAGTTGGCTTAAAACTCAACATTCAGAAAACTAAGATCATGGCATCTGGTCCCATCACTTCATGGCAAATAGAAAGGGAAACAGTGGAAACAGTGTCAGACTCTATTTTTCTGGGCTCCAAAATCACTGCAGATAGTGATTGCAGCCATGAAAATTCCTTGGAAGGAAAGTTATGACCAATCTAGACAGCGTGTTGAAAAGCAGAGACATTACTTTGTCAACAAAGTTCTACCTAGTCAAACCTATGGTTTTTCCAGTGGTCATGTATGGATGTGAGAGTTGGATTATAAAGAAAGCTGAGCACCAAATAATTGATGCATTTGAACTGTGGTGTTGGAGAAGACTCTTGAGAGTCCCTTGGACTGCAAGGAGATCCAACCAGTCCATCCTAAAGGAGATCAGTCCTGGGTGTTCAATGGTAGGATTGATGTTGAAGCTGAAACTCCAATACTTTGGCAACCTGATGCAAAGAGCTGACTCATTTGAAAAGACCCTGATGCTGGGAAAGATTGAGGGCAGGAGGAGAAGGGGACAACAGAGGATGAGATGGTTAGATGGTATCACTGACTCAATGGACATGGGTTTGCGTGGACTCCGGGAGTTGGTGATGGACAGGGAGGCCTGGCATGCTGCAGTTCCTGGGGTCGCAAAGAGTTGAACATGACTGAGTGACTGAACTGAACTGAATGCAAATCAATATAGCTCTAAAACCAATACAAAAAGGAACACAAAAATATGTTTGGTTAACAAAAAAGAATGCAGGAAAGGAAAATTGAGGAACAAAAAATAAATGCAACAAATAGAAAATAGTAGAACTACATAAAAACCACATAATTATATTAAACATAAATGGACTAAAAATTCATATCAAAAGGCAGAGATTGTTAGAATAGATTAAGTAAAAGCCAAGTATATTCTGTTTATGAAAGACACACTTTAAATACAAAGCCACAAATAGGTTGAAAGAAAAAAGATGGAAGAAGACATATTATACAAACCATAACAGCAACAATCTAGAGTGGTATTTATATCAGACAAAATATACCTCAAGATAAGGGTCAATCTTGGGGAGAAGAGGTATACCTCATGATTAAAGGATTAGTATTCCAGGATTATGTAACAACTGCAAATGTATGTGTAATAAATAAATGACAATAAGCAATAATAATTATTAGGGACTTAATCTTTTTCAAAATTTAGAAACTTTTGTCAAAAGTGTTCAAGAGTGTCAAAAGTATAAAAGATAAATATTGTGGTTGTGAAAGCTATGTATGCTTGTGCTCAGTCATGTCCTATTCTTTGTAGGCCATGGACTGTAGCCCACCAGGCTCCTCTGTCCTCGGAATTTCCCAGGCAAGAATACTGGAGTGGCATTTCCTCCTTCAGGGAATCTTCCCAACCCAGGGATCCAACCCACTTCTTTTGTGTCTCCTATATTGGCAGGTGGGTTCTTTACCACTGGTGCCACCCAGGTTGTGAAAGGGACCTATGTTATCTGAGCACAGACTCACCTGGTCATTTCAACACAGTTCAGCTCAGCAGCTCAGTTGTGTCTGACTCTTTGAGACTCCGCAGACTACAGCATGTCAGGCTTTCCTGTCCATTATCAGCTCCCGGAGCTTGCTCAAACTCATGTCCATCGAGTCAGTGATGCCATCCAACCATCTCATCTTCTGTCATCTCCTTCTCCTGCCTTCAATCTTTTCCAGCATCAGGGGCTTTTCCAATGCGTCAGTTCTTTGCATCAGGTGGCCAAAGGATTGGAGCTTCAGCTTCAGCATCAGTCCTTCCAATGAATATTCAGGACTGATTTCCTTTAGGATCGACTGGTTGGATCTCCTTGCAGTCCAAGAGACTCTCAAGAGTCTTCGCCAACACCACAGTTCAAAAACATCAATTCTTCTGCGCTCAGCTTTCTTTATGGTCCAACTCTCACATCCATACATGACTACTGGAAAAACCATAGCTTTGACTAGGCAGACCTTTGTTGGCAAAGTAAGGTCTCTGCTTTTTCATATGCTATCTAGGTTGGTCATAGCTTTTTTTCCAAAGAGCAAGTGTCTTCTAATTCCATGGCTGCAGTTTCCATCTACAGTGATTTTGGAGCCCAAGAAAATAAAGTCTGTCACCATTTCCATTATTTCCCCATCTATTTGCCATGAAGTGATGGGATCAGATGCCATGATCTTAGTTTTCTAAATGTTGAGATTTAAACCAACTTTTTCAGTCTCCTCTTTCACTTTCATCAAGAGGCTCTTTAGTTCTTCTTCACTTTCTGCCATAAGGGTGGTGTCACCTGCATATCTGAGGTTATTGGTATTTCTCCTTGGCAATCTTGATTCCAGCTTGTGCTTCATCCAGCCCAGCAGTTCTCATGATGTACTCTGCATATAAGTTAAATAAGCATGGTGACAATATAGAGCCTTGACGTACTCCTTTCCCAATTTTGAATCAGTCCGTCCTTCCATGTCCAATTCTACCTGTTGCTTCCTGACCTGCATACAGAAGGCAGGGAAGGTGGTCTGGTATTCTCATCTCTTTCGGAATTTTCCACAGTTTGTTGTGATCCACACAGTCAAAGGCTTTGGTGTCACCAATAAAGCAGAAGTAGATTTTTTCTGGAATTCTCTTGCTTTTTCTATGATCCAAAAGATGTTGGCAATTGGATCTCTGGTTCCCCTGCTTTTTAAAATCCAGCTTGAACATCTGGAAGTTCTTGGTTCACATAATATTGAAGTCTGACTTGGTGACTTTTAAGCATTACTTTGCTAGCATGTGAGATGAGTGCAATTGTGTGGTAGTTTGAACATTCTTTGGCATTGCCTTTCTTTGGGGTTGAGATGAAAACTGACCTTTTCCAGTCCTGTGGCCACTGCTGAGTTTTCCAAATTTGCTGTCATATTGAGTACAGCACTTTGCAGCATCATCTTTTAGGATTTGAAAGAGCTCAACTGGAATTCCATCAACTCCACTAGCTTTGTTCTTAGTGATGCTTCCTAAGGTCCACTTGACTTCACATTCTAGGATATCTGGCTCTAGGTGAGTGATCACACCATCGTGGTTATCTGGGTTATTATTTTTTTTTTTTTTATAGTTTTTTTTTTTTTTTTTTTTTTGTATTCTTCTCCTGTATATTCTTGTCACCTCTTCTTAATCTCTTCTGCTTCTGTTAGGTCCATACCTTTTCTCTCTTTTATTGTGCCAATTTTTGCATTAAATATTCCCTTGGTATCTCTAACTTTCTTAAAGAGATCTCTAGTGTTTCCCATCCTATTGTCTTCCTCTTTCCCATTTTATTGTTTCCTATTGTTTTCCATTTCAACCCAAGGAAAATTCAAACTAATGATTTATAGTTAAAAAAAAATTCCTAGGCTTCTCTTTCTTATTTATAAATCTATCAGATTTAATATACTTTTTTCAGTGTTTTTACATTTTGTGTCTCCTTAAAGGTTGTTATTTATAGATATTTGAAAGCCAGAAAATATAGTTCATTTCTTTTATCTTTCTGATTTTCTTTCATGCTCTGCTACAACCAGCCAATTCTTTCTTAAGACAAAATTATTCTCTCCTTTTACTTCATAAACAAAAACATATCCATGATCTTGCATATGTAGCTCATTTTCATCATACTCTTTATTTTACATTCCTTTGAAAAAAAGCATTAATATTAATAAAACTGAAAGATTTTTGTGCATTCCTTTTGTTTACATATTAACTGATGCCTACTTTATTATATACAGAAAAGAGTATAGGTATATGAAGATTGTATTGTCTAAGTATTCAAATGTTATTTACCAATGAAAAATTAATATAAATGCAAGATCTTAAAGTTAAGTAAGAATATGAAGACTATAGGTTTGATTTGTACATTAAGTTCTTACCATTTGTAGTATTAAAAATTTCACTAGCATAACACTTTTAAAAGACTTTTATTATTATAACCTTATTTAATTAAACATTGTTTTGTAATATTAAATTATTTATACAAACAATAATTTTGACTTAAAGCCAATATAGAAAATTTGTAAAATTTTAATCATGAGGAAACAAACTCTACTCTACCTTATGCAGCCTAGAATATTGTACTTGCATTATTTTTATAAGGTGGTAAAAACAAGGAAAAGACATTGAGTTTGTTTTAAACTAAATATATTAGATCAATCTGATTTGTCCAAAGCATCTTGATAAGACTATTACTTTTTCTAATATAATTCAAACATATTTTAATTCATAAACAAACTTTTAAATGTTCTTTAAATCATGTTTAAATGCTTTGAATATCTCCCTTTTTAATTTTGTAACCAAGTACATAACCAAGTTCATTAACTCATAGGTAAACTTCTTATTATTTTTCAGAGCTGTAGTAAAACAGATTTTTCTCCACAGAATAACCAAAATAAACCAAATATCAGGATTTAAATTTTTCCCTTTGAGAAACTCTTGAGTTTTTTTCAAACTTACATGAGTATTTCATGTACTATTTTTTCACCCTAAAAGTTAATAGGAACAAAAGTTGCCCCAATAGGTTTTAAGAGACCTTTAATTGGATTTATTCCAATTTTATATTAGATGTGTTTATATGGATTAAATGTTCTTAGAGTTGAACATAACAGACAATTTTTAAAAGACTATTTGATCTCCAAAGTTTCTTGAGGGAGGAGGAGAAAGAGAGGAAAAAGGATAAAGAAGGGAGAGTGAGAGAGAGCTGGCTACAAATAGATATGGAAGGCACTACAGATCATCAAAGAAGGCTTGGATGCAGGAAAATATATTTTCACACACATATATACACCCACACATGGTGAGGTGTGTAGGGAATGAAAGAGAGAGGAGACTGAAGTTACAGCTGATTTAAACAACTCAGGACCTTGATAATTCCATGAGGAACATATGAATAAAAGATGATACTATTTCCCAAAAGATGGTCACCTTTATATTAAAATGATACATCTTTTAGTTAGACAAAGGAGAGAATTTCCTCCGAGGGGTTTCTTTCCTTTTGTTTTAAGGCATCCATTTCATTTTTGGGTCTTCTGAGAAGCAGGCAGCAAAACTTCCATAAATGTAAAAATATTTATTTGGGAGACAAGTCCTTAAAGGGACAGCAGGCATGGACAAGGTGACACATGTTAAGGTAGGAAGGAAAGGTGGGAAATTGGGTTTAAAATGCTTCATCCACGTACAACTCTAAGAAAGGGTCAGTCAGGCAATGAGGGTGTTCCAGAGCAAAGATTGCCTGTTAGAGGAGTCCATGTTGGGCAGGAAATTTCCCAGATATCGTACCTCTGCAGCTCTAAGTTATTGGTTAAAAGCTACCTAGGGAATGTATTAGTCCTTGAAAGTGGGGAAGGTCAGTTGATTGCATTCCTTTCAGAAGTTCTCTCTTAGAGGGAGATCTGAGCAGCTCAGTCTCATGTCTGCTGCAGATCCTTCAAGTGAATAGTTTTGGTTGCCAACGTGATTACAATTGTCCTTGGGAACTCAAGACATTTTGTTGTTGTTGTTCAGTCGCTAAATTGTGTCCAACTCTTTCTGACCCCGTGGACTGCAGCACGCCAGGCTTCCCTGTCCTTCACTATTTCCCAGAGTTTGCTCAAGCTCATGTCCATTGAGTCAGTGATGCCATCCAACCATCTCATCCTCAGTCACCCCCTTCTTCTCCTGCCCTCAATATTTCCCAGTATCAGGGTCTTTTTCATTGAGTTGGTTCTTCACATCAGGTGGCCATATTATTGGTGCTTCAGCTTCAGCATCAGTACTTCCAGCGAGTATTCAGGATTGATTACCTTTTGGATTGACTGGTTTGATCTCATTGCTATCCAAGGGACTCTCAAGAGTCTTCTCCAGTACCACAATTTGAAAGCATTAGTTCTTTGGCATTCAGCTTTCTTTTTTTTTTTTTTTTCCAGTGGGTTTTGTCATACATTGATATGAATCAGCCATGGATTTACATGTATTCCCAATCCCGATCCCCCCTCCCACCTCCCTCTCCACCCGATTCCTCTGGGTCTTCCCAGTGCACCAGGCCGGAGCACTTGTCTCGTGCATCCCACCTGGGCTGGTGATCTGTTTCACCATAGATAGTATACATGCTGTTCTTTTGAAATATCCCACCCTCACATTCTCCCACAAAGTTCAAAAGTCTGTTCTGTATTTCTGTGTCTCTTTTTCTGTTCTGCCTATAGGGCATTCAGCTTTCTTTATGGTCCAATTCTCACATCTGGAAAAACCACAGTTTTGACTATACAGACCTTCGGTCCGCAAAATAATGTCTCTGCTTTTTAATATGCTATCATAGCTCTCCTTTCAAGGAGCAAAAGTCTTTTAATTTATAACATTTAGAAAAGTAAATGCAAAAATGGGAATGCAAAGGCCAAAATTCTTTTAGGAACTAGCGCACTTTACTAACAGACATCACAGATGGGTGATTTGTCCTAAGGGCAAGCTCATCCTAACTTCTAACTCAAGAAATCAGCAACCCTTTGCAGATCAGAGTGTATGAAGAGAAGAACTCTCCTAAAGTCACATTCTCATATACAGTCCAGACTGAGAAGTATTCTTAAAAGTCTTCAATGGTGATCCAAGGCAAATTTTGTCTTGAAAAGAATACCAGTCTATCAAGACCTTTTATTCAGTAGTTTTCAGGACCAGATTGGAAGACAGAATTACAAAATCTATATTCATCTTCTAATATCTGGACTTTTTATAAACATATAATAATATAGATAATAGGCATACAAATGTTTAAATTTATGGCTTTGGTTGACCTTTACCAACTAGAGGTGGACTAGAAACCTTTCTCTATACTTTCTCTAAAAAAATTTAAGCTTTGATTTTTATCTTTAATTCACTTTGAGTTTTGTGTGTGTACAGGTAGAGGTTGAATTTACTAAGCAGAACTTTCTTCCCTTAGTGATTATCAAGGCCATCTTAATCATATGCCAGGTTTCTATGTATGCATTCATCTGTTTTTGAGCTCTTTCTTTTATTCTACTTTCATATTTGGTTGTATTTGTACCAATCACATATTCTTTCAACAATTCTTGTTTTTGAATCTTGAAATATGATAGAGCAAGTCATTCTACCTTCTTTTTTAGAAATGTCTTGGCTAATTGTCATGATCACTTGCTCTCCTATATAAATTTTGAATGAGGCTGTTAATTTTCAGAAAGAACTTTCTTGGAATTTGGTCTGAAATTTAATGAACCTATAGATTAATTTTGGGAGATCTGGCATCTTAACACATTTAATCTTTCTCTTCATGAACATAGTATAACTCTACATTTATTTTATTATTTTTAAATGCATTTCAATATCATTTTATATTTATCTATAGACAAAATTTGCACATCTTTTATTGGGTTTTCCCCTAGCCTCACTCTTGTTCTTTCTAATTTTCCTTTCTTGTATATTATTTGCTTGGTTTTAATATTACATAATAATCTCACAAAATAAGGTAGTAAGTATTTCTTCTATTTCTAGTCTTTGATAAAATTTGTGTAATTGATCTGTTCCTTAGGAGTTTGGTAGAAGTGAACTATAAAATCATCAGATCTGTTATTTTATTTGTGGGAAGATTTTAAACTATTGATTCAATTTCTTTAATAGATAATTATAAAGTCTAGTCAGATTTTCTGGTTCTTCTATAACCTACTTTTAAAAGTTAAATTTTTGAAAAATGTGTAAATTTTAACTAAGCTTACAAATATATTGGCATATAGACATCAAAGGTATATTCTCATTATTTTAATTCTCTGCTGGTTCAATTTCACCTCCTTTTTTATTCTTAATATTTAATATTTGTGCTTTTCTTCTCATCCTCACACTCAGATTAATCTTACCATAAGCTTGTTTTGAATTAGTATATTCAAAGAACAAATTTTTGACTTTGGTTATCTTCTATAATTTTTTTCTGTTTTATTATTTCTGCTCTTTACTGTGTCACTTATCCTTGGATTTATCTGGATGTTCTTTTTCAAACTTCTTAAATTCTTAACTTCTAAGTGGAATGTCTATCTCTTTCCTCTTTTCTCTGACATAAATCATAGCAATATCTTTTTTGATATCTTTTTTTTAATCAATCTCCCAGAATAATGGAAATAAAACAAAAATTAAAAATGGGACCTACTTAAACTCAAAAGCTTTTGCATAGTGAAGGAAACAATAAACAAAATGAAAACACAACCTAAAGACTGGGAGAAAATATTTACAACTGATATGACCAACAAGGGATTGTGTGAAAGTTTCTCAGTTGTGTCTGACTCTTTGTGACCCCATGGACTGTAGCCTGCCAGGCTCCTCTGTCCATGGGAATTCTCCAGGCCAGAATACTAGAGTGGGTAGCTGTTCCCTTCTCCAGGGGATCTTCCCAACCCAGGGATTAGTCACCAAAATCTACAAATAGCTCATGAAATAGCTCATGACTGCATCATGAAAACAAACAACCCAATCAACCTAAATAGACATTTCTCCAAAGAATATATACAAGTAGCCAAGAGGCACATGAAAAGATGTTCAACATTGCTGACTACTAGAGAAATGCAAATCAAAAATACCATGAGATATCACCTTACATCAGTCAAAATGGCTATCATCAAAAAATCCACAAACAATAAATGCTGGAGAGGGTGTGGAGAGAAGGAACTCTCCTACACATTTGATGGAAATGCCACTTGGTACAACCACTATGGAAAACAATATGGAGTTTCCTTAAAAAACTAAAAAGAGAGATACTATATGACCTTGGACATATATCTGGAGAAAAATATGATCCAAAGGGACACATGCACTTCAATGTTTCATTGCAGCACTGTTTATGATAGCCAAGACATGGAAGCAACCTAAATGACCATCAATAGAGGAATGGATAAAGAAGATGTAGTACATATATACAGTGAAATATTACTCATCTATCAAAAAAGAATGAAATAATGCCATTTGCAGCAACATAGATGGACCTAGAGATTGTCATACTGAGTGAAGTAAGTCAGACCGAGAAACAGAAACATTATGTGACATCCCTTATATGTGGAATCTACAAATTAATTTATGAATTCATTTTACATTCATTATACATTCAATTCATTCATAATGAATTCAATTTACAAATGAATTTATTTACAAAACAGAAACAGACTCACAGACATAGAGAACAAATTTATGGTTGCTGGGGGAAGGACAGGGGAAATGGGTAGCTAGGGAATTTGAGATGGATGGGTATACACTGCTATGTTTATAAGCATCTTTGAACATTTGTCTAAGATGGATGGTCAGCAGGGACCTATTGTGTAGCACAAGGAACTCTGCTCAATGTTATGTAGCAGCCTAGAGGAGAAAGGAGTTTGGGAGAGAGAGGATACAGGTATATGTGTGGCTGAGTCCCTTTGCTGTGCACCTTAGACTATCACAACATTGCTAATCAGCTATACTATAATACAATATAAAAAACTAAAAAAATTCTTCACTTAGTACTGCTTTGGACTTCCCTTGTGACTCAGCTGGTAAAGAATCCACCTGCAATGCCAGAGACCTGGTTTCAATCCATGAGTTGGGAAGATCCCCTGAAGAAGGGAAAGCTACCCACTCCAACATTCTGGCCTAGAGAATTCCATGGACTGTATAGTCCATGGGTTCGCAAAAAGTCAGACACAACTGAACAACTTTCACTTAGTACTGCTTTAGCTTTATCCCTTAAGCTTGATCTATGGTTTCTAAGTTATTATTCAATTATAAATAGGTTAAAAATCACATTTTCATTATTATTTTTTTAACCAAGCGGTGATTTATAAGAATTTTTGTACATTTACAAATGTATTTCCTTTTGGTAAACTGTCTTATGCTATTGATTTCTAACTAAACTGCATTGTGGCTAACAATGTAGTTAAATGATAATGATTTTTTGAAATTTGTTGTGACACTTTGTTGCTGTTGTTTAGTTGCTAAGTTGTGTCCAACTCTTTGCAACCCCATGGACTGTATGTAGCCTGTCAGGCTCCTATATGGTGAATATTTAAATATTCCAGGTGTTACTGAAAAGGAAAGAATGGATGTTCTAATTGTTGGGTGCAGGGTTCCATATATGTCTAATGTTAATCTTATTAATTGTAAAGTTTGTATCTTTCATATATTTATAGATATTTTAATTTTCTTGGCTTGTCCTTAATTAATAGATGACATAATAAAGGCCATATATGATAAACCTACAACTAGCATCATGCTTAATGGTCAAAAGCTGAAAGCATTTCCTCTAAGATCAAGAACAAGACAAGGATGCCCACTCTTACCACTTTTATTCTACATGGTACTAAAAGTCCTAGCCATAGCAATCAGACAAAAATAAAAAATGAAAAGAATCCAAATTGGAAGGATGAATAAAAACTGTTACCATTTCAGATGACATTGATACTACATACAGAAAGTCCTAAAGTACCACCAAAAAACATTAGAACTAATAAATGAATTCTGTAAAGTTGCAGGATATAAAATTAATACATAAAAATCTGTTTCTCTTCTATACACTAACAACAAACTATCAGAAAGAGAAATTAAGGAAATAATCCTATACTTTTCTACACACTAACAACAAACTATCAGAAACAGAAATTAAGGAAACAATCTTATGTATAATTGCTTCAAAAAGAATAAAATACCTAGGAATAAATCTATTCTAGGAGGTAAAAGACCTGTACTCAGAAAACTCTAAGATATTGATGAAAGAAACTGAAGGTGATATGAACAAATTGAAAAATATACCATGCTCATGGATTGGAAGAATAAATATTGTTAAAATGACCATACTCTCCAAAGCAATCTACAGATTCAATGCAATCTCTATCAAAATACCAATGGTGATTTTTAATAGAGTTAGAACAAATAATTCTAAAACTTATATGAAACACAAAAGACCCTGAAGAGCAAAAACAATCTTGAGAAAGAAGAACAAATCTGGAGGTATCCTATTTCCTGGTTTCAGACTATATTACAGAGCTATAGTAATCAAAACAATATAGTAATGCACAAAAGCAGACACATGGATCAATGGAACAGAGTAGAAAACCCAAAAATAGATCCATGTTTATATGGTCAATTAATCTACAACATAAGGGACAAGAATATACAATGGGGAAAAGAGCCTTTTAGTAAGTGGTATTGGGAAACCTGAACAACAACATTCAAAATAATCAAACTGGACTACTTTTTCATACCATATAAAAAATATAACATAAATTCAAAATGGATTAGTTAAGTATAAAACCTGAAAACATAAAATTCCTAGAAGAAAACATAGTCAGTACATTCTTTGACATCTTCCATCTTAGCAGTATTTTTTTTAATCTGTCTCCTCAGCCAAGGCAAACAAAAAAAAAAAAAAAAAAAAAAAAGGAGACTACATGATACCAAAAAGCTTTTGCACAGCAAAGGAAACATGAAAAGGCCATCCACTGAAGAGGAAAAGATATTTGCAAACAAAATATCTGATAAAGTTCAATATTTAAAGAGCTCATATAACTCAATGTTTTAAAAATCTGATTAAAAAATGAGCAGAAGACATGAATAGATATTTTTTTCCATGGAAGATATACAGATGGCCAAAAGACACATGAAAAGATAATCTCCATCATTAACCATCAGGAAAGTGCTAATCAAAATCACAATGAGATATCAGCTCATATCTGTCAGAATGGCTATTATCAAAAAGACAACTAACAAGTGTTGGTGAGGATGTGGAGAAAAAGGAACACTTATGCACTGTTGGTAGTAACATAATTTGGTACAGTCACTATAGAAAATGGTGCCTGTTCCAAAATTAAAAAATAAAGCTGCCATAAGATCCAGAAGTTCTACTTCTGGGTATTTTTCAAAAGCAAGCGAACAAACAAAAACACGAATTTAAAATGGTATGTATCCCCTATGATTGTTGCAGTGTCATTTACAGTAGTGAAGATGAAGATAAAGATATGGAAGCAATCTAAGTGTTCATTGATAGATTAATGGATAAAGAAGATGTGAGATATATATATATGTATACATATTTATATACATATATGAATATATGATGGAATACTACTCATCTATAAAAAAGAATGAAATCTTGCTATTTGTGACAACATGCATGAATCTAGCCTGGAGAAGAAAATGGCAACCCACTCCAGTATTCTTGCCTAGAGAATCCTGTGGACAGAGGAGCCTGGTGGGCTGCTGTCCATGGGGTCGCAGTCTGACACAACTTAAGCAACTTAGCAGCAGCATGAACCTAGAGGGTGTTATGCTAAGTGAATAAGTCAGACAGAGGAAGACAAATACCGTATGTTTTCACTTATAGGTGGAATCTAAAAATCAAAATAACTGAACAAATATAACAAAACAGAAATAGATTTATAGATACAGAGAAAAACTTTTGGTTGTTAGAGGCTGCAGGTGGGGAGATGAGTAAAACAGGTAAGGGAGATAAAGGAATGCAAACTTCCAGTTACAAAATAAATGTCACTGGGATAAAATGTACAGCAGGAGGAATGTAGTCAATAACACCGTAATACTTTTATATGGTGACAAATGGTAATGACTTATTATGGCAATTATTTTTTCATGTACAGAAATATCAACTCACTATGTTATACACATGGAACTGACATAGTGTTATAGGTCAAATAGACTTCAATTTTTTTAAAAGGTTGATAGACGTGTAATAAAATCTTCCACTATGATAGTGTATTTATCTATTTCTTTTTATAGTTCTATTAGTTTTTTATTTATATGATTGATCATTTTTGCTATGTTTATGTATGGTCAGAATTGTTATATATCTTCCTGCCAAATAAAACCTTTCATCATTATGTAGTGATATATGACCTTACTAAATTTTTTGTGTGTTAGCTTCTATTTCATTTGATATTACTATAACTAATTCTGGCTTCCTCTTGTTTTGAATTTTCTTGTAATGCCCTTTACCATCCTTTTGCTTTCTGCCTTTTATAGCCATGTATATTGCGTTTCTTCTCTTCTAAATAATTCTGGTAGATTTTTTTCTATTCAGTGTGATAATCTCTGTATTTAGCTGATGAATTTATTATTTTTTTTTTTTTGTGGTTACTAACATATCTAGACTTATTTCTGCTGGGAAACAATTCTACGTAAGTCTCTTCTGTTTCTGCATATCTTTCAAGAGAGGTACTGAGTGCCTTTTGTTCAAAACTAGCTTTTCAAGGATGTTTGTGTAGTGAATAGCCTCAGAAGAGAGAGATAGTGTCTCCCTCTGGAGCAAAGGGCATTTTTACTTACAGCCTTGGAAGATAGAGATGGAGTCTCTCTCCAGAGCAAAGAGCAAGAATGCTTACTATTCATCATCAAAGATTCAAGTTTCCCAAGCTCAAGGTTCCTCTTCTGTAACACAACCCACTTCATGTGCAGGTGTCATCTGGCCATCTCTTATCGCACTGTGGGAATTGTGCTTTAAAGAATAGGCACAAAAATGCTGATATGCTGGCTACTGCTTCTGCTGTGAGTAATAAATCATCTCTTGTCTTTGACCCAGGAGTTGTGTGTCTTCTACCAGTATCCATGAAACTGTGGCAGGCTAACTTATAAGTAGGGTAAAACCTTAGTCTATTCAAAATCCTTGATGGTTTCTATTATATTATTTAGTTTTTTCCCCACCTGTCTTTTCCATCCTATTTCCTTTCTTCTTTGTCCTCTATTGGATCCATTAAAGTATTCCCCTACTCCCCCCCTTCCTATCCTCTCTTCTGGTTTGAAAGTGAGATTTTCCATTGCTGTTATATACTCTCCTCCTGGTACTTAGAATAACTGATCATCCACTCCTGACATGTATACTATTAATGTTAAATATTTAACTATATTTTGTGTTTTTCTCAACCTCACAAATTGAATATCATCACTTCATACAGTCAATATTTGTTTAAGTTTATTGACATGTTAACTAATCTATTCACTCATCATTTCATGCTATATATTGTCTTCCTACTGTCTCTCCCTAGTGAAATTATAAAACATCAAGGATAAAGATTTAAAAGCAGTCACAGAGAAATGGGACATCATCTCAAAGTGAATGAAAATTAGACATGAATCCATAGACACTGACATGAAACTCAACATATACCAAGCCATATAAATAAAAGAATTCCATGTATAGACATGGATCTGGAAATGTCCTTTCGAAGTCTTTGTTTGAACGTTTCTTTGATCCTCATTTTGAAATTTTTTTTGCATGGCATTCATTTCTACGTTGATAAATGTTCTCTCTGAACACATTGAGAGTATTGTTTCATTGTTTTCTGGGTTAATTGTTGATTTTTAGGAGTGTGCTATTTGTGTAATTGTAGTTCTTTTGAAGGTGATCTCTCTTCTGTTGCTGTTTTTAAGATCTCTTTTTAATTTTGGTGGTTTATAATTTCATTAAAATGTGCCAAAACAGAAACTTCCTTTTTATGTATAGGCTTTGGTATATGTTGGGCTTCCTGTACCTAGATTCATGTTTGATAACAGGCCTGGAAAAAACATGTCTTTGATTTTTGCCTCTTTCCCATTCTGTTTTCTCATTCTGGAACTCTGGTTAAACATCTTCTCTCTTTCATGTAACCTCTCTTTTACAAATCTACTTCTTTTGTTTCTGTATGCTGCAATCTGGGTTGTTTGTTTTGATTCATCCTCCTGTTCATTTCCTTTTCAACTGTGTCTAATCTTCTTTATAATCTATCCAGTGAGTTTTCAAAAATGATTAAATTTTAATGTTTTATTCAATTCCTTTATTAAATCACTTTTAGTAGTTTTTGTTCTTTAACCATTTAAAATTTCTGTCTCCTTTAAAAAACATTTCATATATAGACACCTCAAAAGCATTATCCAAAATTTCAGTAACTGAGGCACTTGTGGGGAAGGATATCTAAATTTGCTGTTTATTTTTTTTTGCTGAATCTCCCTCATGGTGGCGCATTACCTTGTGCCATGTTTTCATTTTTAATTGTGAATTCAAGATTGATCCAACTTAATCTGTGTGAATCCTGAGGAGTAAGAGAGTGTTTACTTTTATTTTTACTGGGTGCAACAGTTCAGTTCAGTTGCTCAGTTGTGTCCAACTCTTTGCGACCCCATGGACTGCTGCACACCAGGCTTCCCTGTCCATCACCAACTCCTGGAGCTTGCTCTAACTCATGTCCATCAAGTTGGTGATGCCATCCAACCATCTCATCTGTCATCTCCTTCTCCTGCCTTCAATCTTTCTCAGCAGCAGGGTCTTTTCCAATGAGTCAGTTCTTTGCATCAGGTGGCCAAAGGATTGGAGTTTCAGCTTTAGCATCATCCTTCCAATGAATATTCAGGACTGATTTCCTTTGGATAGACTGATTAGATCTTCTTGCAGTCCAAGGAACTCTCAAGAGTCTTCTCCAACACGACGGCTCAAAAGCATCCATTCTTCGGCACTCAGCTTTCTTTATAGTCCAACTCTCACATCCATACATGACTACTGGAAAAATCATAGCTTTGACTAGACACACTTTTGTTAGCGAAGTAAGGTCTCTGCTTGTTAATATGCTGTCTAGGTTGGTCATAGCTTTTCTTCCAAGGAGCAAGTGTCCTTTAATTTCATGGCTATAGTCACCATCCACAGTGAGTTTGGAGCCCAAGAAAATAAAATCTCTCACCATTTCCAATGCTTCCCCATCTATTTGCCATGAAGTGATGGGACTGGATGCCATGATCTTAGTTTTTTGAATGTTGAGTTTTAAGCCAACTTTTCACTCTCCTCTTTCACTTTCATCAAGAGACTCTTTAGTTCTTCTTCACTTTCTGCCATAAGGGTCGTGTCATCGGCGTATCTGAAGTTATTGATATTTCTCCCAGCAATCTTGATTCCAGCTTGTGTTTCATCCAGCCTGGCATTTCACATGATGTATTCTGCATATAAGTTAAATAAGCAGGGTGACAATGTACAGCCATGATGTACTCATTTCCCAATTTGGAACCAGTCTGTTGTTCCATGTCTGGTTCTAAATGCTGCTTCTTGACCTGCATGCAGATTTCTCAGGAGGCAGGTAAGGTGGTCTGGTATTCCCTGAAGAACTATGGACAGAGATTCATGACATTGTACAGGAGGCAGTGTTCCAGACCATCCCCAAGAAAAAAAAGTGCAAAAAGGCAAAATGGTTTTCTGAGGAGGCATTACAAATAGCTGAGAATAGACAAGAAGCTAAAGGCAAAGGAGAAAGGAAAGATATACCCATTTGAATGCAGAGTTCCAAAGAATAAGAAGGAGAGATAAGAAAGCCTTCCTCAGTGATCAATGGAAAGAAATAGAGGAAAACAATAGAATGGCAAAGACTAGAGGTCTCCTCAAGAAAATTAAAGATAGCAAGAGAACATTTCATGCAAAGATGGGCATAATGAAGGACAGAGATGGTATGGACTTAACAGAAGCAGAAGATATCGAGGAGGTGGATCACAGAAAAAGCAAGAGAATTCCAGAAAAACATCTACTCCTGCTTTATTGATTATACCAAAGCCTTTGACTGTGTGAATAACAAGAAACTGAGTGCCACAGGGTTTTATTAATTTTGAACTACTTTAATTTCTAGACTGAGTGGATTCCTGACCTATGAGTATCCTACATTTGAACTCCTAGGATAGCAAATTTTCTGGAGAGACTAATACAATTACTATGATTTTTGTTATTGCTGCTTCTGTTCTTTTCTACCTAGAATTATCAGAGCAAAAAGGCTCCCATTCCAGGCTCCCATTACTGGCAGGTGGATAATTTCACCCCTTATTTCACTCATGGTGACACTCTTTCAAGGGGTTTGGCTTGAGTTCAGAAACTTTGGCATATTTCCTACATTTTTCTTGAGACCAAGATTTATTCTTCCCTTCCCTCACCCTTCCTTTCCCTTCCCTTCCCTTACCCTTACTGCACAATAATTAATCCCCAAGGCATTGGTTGCTAAATTCGCATTTTCTTTCAGGGCTTTACAAGATTTTGCTCTTAGTTATCATTTACATTTTGTTTTTTTGTTTATTTTCATTAAAGAATTTTCAGGCTTGTGTTGTTTTGTTTTGACTTTAAGAAGAATTTCTCTCTATTATTAACCTTTAAAATTAAGCCTTTTACAGCACAGATAGTTTCTCTTTATTTATAGCTCAGTTAGATGTTTAACTAAAAACAACTGTTGTTTAGCTACAACATATTCAGGATCTAGTCATTTTATTACAATGAGAAGGCATTTTGGAATTTCTAGCCTTCCAAGCTGTCAGAAGAGAAGTCTCTAGTTTTAGATTTTTTAATTTAATAAACCATGGTTTCTTTTTTATTAAAAAAATTTTAAACTTTTTATTTTGCATTGGGGTAAAGTTGATTAACACTGTTGTGATAGTTTCAGGTGAACAGCAAAGGGACTCATTCATTCATATACATGTATCCATTCTCTCCCAAACTCCTCTCCCATCCGGGCTGACACATAACAGTGAACAGAGTTTTGTATTCCATGTGCTATACAGTAGGTCCTTGTTGGTTATCCACTCAAGATATAGCAGTATCTACATGTCCATCCCAAACTCCCTAACTATCTCTTATCCCCATCATTCCCCCTGGCAACCAAAAGTTCACTGTGTAAGTCTGTGAGTCTATTTCTTAAACTATGTTTTCTTTATTGGCTTCTTTCCTGAAGCTAAATAACAATCTAGAATCCTTGTGTGTGGTTGAAAGGCAGAGGAGAAATAGTTTCCCAATAACTGATTTGCAGTTTCCAGAATCTATCTTTTCAGTCGAAATTGAGACCATATGTGTCCATCCTTATTTAATTTCTTGACTGCATTCCTGGTTTCCATAATTCCATAAAAATTATCAAGTGGTAAAGTTGTTTGGCATTTTCCCTCTCTGTTTTCATCTATATAATCCATTTGGATCTGGAAGTGTCCAGATGCTATCTCCTCATCTCTCTTGGAATTCAGCCTTTCTTACTAGCTGATTGAAGATTATTTCTTTTAATAGAAAAGTAGAAGTCTTAATACACAAATTGTGGATGAGTTGGTGGGTAAAAGATTACCATATGAGCGGCTTCTCTTGTCAATAAGAGAAATCCATAGGCTATGAGTCTTATGCTCACACGGCTCTAAGTCATTTAACTTGGTGTGTGTCCCTCTTGACTTGACCTTCTTCGTGGTGTGGACATCTGGGTGCTTTTCAGGGACATCTGCCACTCCCTGGCCTCTCTTTCTGGGCTTTCCCTGCTACTCCTGGGTGAGTTTCTCCTAAAGGAAGGTGTGCTCTATTCTCCTGATGCCCGGGTCCTATCGTCAAGCTCCCTGTTTTAGTGTAGTCATGGGGGCTCTTGGAGTTCTACAAACTGGGGCTCCTGCTAAGTATTACAGGATCCTGGTGTGGGGCACATATTTAAAGCTTTAGAGGTAAAATACTGGTATGCATGTGGGTGGCATTGGGTTGGCTCCACAAAGCTGGGCAGCAGAATAAGGATGAAGAAGTCAACCCATAGTCCTGAACTCTGAGGTTAAGCCCCATCAGATTTCAGGGAGACCAGGCACAGAGGAACCTGGATACCACAGTGATGCCCTGAAGTTTGAAGTGATAGTCCATCATCCAAGGCAGGAGCTTCTTGGTTGCTTGAGGCCTGCTGCAGCTTTTAAGCTGGTGGTGTTTGTTTATTTTTGCTGCTTAACTTTATGCTTCGCCCATGTGCCTTGAGTTCAAAGCAGTGGCCACACTGGTTTCCTCAGGGTCATAACTCCTTGGCAGAAGCAGCCAATGTGGACTAAAGGGAGGGTCCAAAGGATCTGACTTTTCCAGGGATCCTGGCCTCCTCCTGTCTTCTTGGTATTATTGCCACATAGAATTGGGCAGAGATCCTGCTCACAGGTCTCCAAAGAGACAAATGTAGGTCACATTTAGGGGACAGAGGGAGTATTTGCTTGAATTCTGATGAGAAGTTGTGACATGAGTAAAGGGAAGGAAAAGAAGAGGAAGTGTATTATCCCACTGCATGTTTCTGCAGCTGCAGCAGTAGATGTGTGTTGCAGTCTGGGTGCAGTGCACATATCCGGCAGTGAAAACCATGGTGTCGTCTTCCTGTGTCCTTGCTTGTCTGTCTTCCCCTACTAGGATAAGAATATTTTTAGCCCAGGGACACTGTTTTATCTTTAAATCCTGCCTACCGCATTTAGTGGGCATTAAGGCCTTGGGCTATTTCATTCATTCTAAGTCTTTGTTTCCTCATCTGTGAAATGGGAATGATATAATAGTACCTACCTCAGAGTGTCGTTTTGAAGATCAGAGCAGGTCAAACGAATACTCAATGAATGAAGCACATTTTCACTCCATTTTATTCCATTTCAAGAAGTTCAAGCCAAATGGTCTTCGTGTTGTTAAATGGTGTGGGATTGTGTGTAATGGTCCAAGTTCTCCCATCATGAGTAGTTGGAGAAAAAAGCCAGTGACCCACCCTTCTTTGACCTCCCCATTTCCCTCTCCCATCTAGATTCTCATGGGCTAGGAGTTGGGTAGGGATGGGGAACCCCACACTGCTGAAAAACTGCCTTTAAAGTCATCAGAACCAAAGGTAAGGAGCCAGAATCAAAGATTACCTTGTTTTTTGGAGTGTATCACTGGCTATTGTCCCCATCAAACAAAGCCCTTTCATCAGAGGTTCTTAAAACACTTTTTTTCCCTCCTTTATTTTCCTTTGAAATAAGCTGGGCAACAATTAATTTCAGAGAGAGAGAGAGAAAGATAATTCAACAAGGATCTATTACTACTCTCAGCTTCTATTGCTGTAATGAAAATCTATTTCCTTTCCCTTTTGTGTCCCATATAATTTAATGCCCATTTTATTAATGGTCTGAAATAATTACGGAACCCTTTGTGATTCTCAAGTATGTTTCATTTAATTGTGCAATAAATGCCTAATCTCTTCCTCCATCTGAAGCTATTATGGCGTTAAAATTAACAATTATGCAGCAATGCGCCGGGGTCCATAGAAATCACTCCAGATAACTAGACATATATAAATCATTCATGAGAACAATTTCTGAAAAGAGACGGAGGGGAAAAAAATTGTGTTGAAAATGACATTGGGAAGCCAAGGGCCCAGCCTGTAAGAAGATAGTAACACCTTTAAAAAATCTTTTTTCTTTCTTTTTTTGTTATTATTATTTTATTAATTGTGTATGTGGCATAGCCCTCTCCCCCACTTCTATTAGCCTGACAGATATTTTCAGAATTAATTAACTGTTAGCTCTGAGGATAAATTGTTCATTATCAATTTTCCCCCCTTTTCTTTCTTTCCTTTTATAATTTTTCTTTTTCTTTCAGGCCAGCAATTACACTCCCTGCCTTTCTCCAGCAGCTCCTGTTCTGCACAGCTATCCAAATGGGAAAAGTGCTTTTTCTTTCATCCCTATTCACTCCTCCTCTTCTCCCTTTTGTGGGATTTAATAACCATGGCTGATAGGCTCACGCTGGACAGAGAGGTTAAGTTTGTTGTCTCAGCACTTTGCTGACAGGGGATAGTGCAGGAATTCTGCAACTTCTAACCAGCCCTGTGGGGTTGCCTAGGACTTGGCCCACACAGGCATAGCCTATAAACAGTGTTCAGAAACCCTGCAGCCCCAAACATTCTGCTTATCTAAGAGCACTTCCACTGGCACTGCTAAAGCCCTCCTCTATCTTTTAAAACATTCCTGAATCCTAAGAGATTCCCAGCAAATAACCTCCAGCCCACACCCTGTTCCAGGACTGGTATGTGCATGCATGCAAACACACACACACACACACAGATGCACACATGTACACAAATGCTTGCTATGCACAATAAGCAGGGTCAGAAAACCAAGTGCTCTCAGGGCAAGGTAAAAAATACAGATGAATGAAGTGGGAGAAATGGGGAAAACTGGAGATCCCATGCCCTACCTGAAGGGGGCAGCTGCGACCCAACTTCTAGCCATTGTTGCCTTTGAGGAATGCATGCTTGATGTGGCCAACTCTTGTGACACTTCAAGAGAAGCCTGAAATTTGGACTTCCCTGGTGGTCCAGTGGTTGGGAATCCACCTGCCAACACGAGGGACGCAGGTTCCATCCCTGGTCTGGGGGGACTCCACATGCCCTGGGTCAGCTGGGCCCATGCGCTGCAACTGCTGAAGCCCGGGTGCCCTAGAGGCCATGCTCTGCAACAAGAGAAGCATGTGTACTGCAACCAGAGAGTAGTCCTCACTTGCCACAACTAGAGAAAGCCCTCACACAACAATGAAGACTCAGCGCAGCCAAAAACACATAAATAAATAAAAAGATTTTAAAAAGGGAAGCCTGAAATTTTAATATGTCATCTAATTGTTAACAATGAATTTAGAAAAATTGAAAACAGCATAGCTAAATAGGCAGGATGGATTCTGGCTGGGACTGCAACTTGTGGGTGCTGAAAGATTGATACTTATTTCTTGAATTTGGTCCAGCAGAAGGTTCCTGGAAGGGATGGGCTGAGCCTGCTGTCCCTTGGCTGTCCGTGCTCCTCAAGACCTAAGGCTTGGGTCTTTTGGGTCTGGGGAATGTGTCTGAGGTTGCTCTGAAGATTGAGCTCCATAGTGAAAAGGATATTGGGCGAGGAGAGGGATCACCTTTGATTTCCTGTCAAATGTTCACTGGTTCTAAATCATTAGTTTAAGTACAGAAGAATCATTGAGCTGGTAGTTGAGGGTGACAAGTCCATTTGTGCTCATGTTCCTGGTGATTTCATAAGTGATTTGGCTCCATATTAATTGATGGCTCATGGGATTTAGAGTTCAAATGTGCTTGGTGTGATGATGCCAGAGATATGGGCTTGTTGATGATAGTTAACATTTATAGAGAACATACTATCTATTAGGCCCTAAACCATGTAATTGATATTAGATTAATTTAATCCTCTTTGTAACTTTTTAGTTAGGTATTATTATCATTCCTTTTTCACAGGTGAAGAAACTGAGAAGTAAAGGAATATGCAGCAGACAATTTAGTGTGAACAGCAAAGGCAATATTCAAAGCCATGGCTGTCTGAGCCCAGAGCTTGCTTGGCACTTGGTAAAACTAAGTAAGATCAAACACAAAGGTAAGACATTACTAGAGAAAATTTAGTAAATGATAGCGTTAAAGGCACATCGACACAGAACTAAACAGTTTACAACGTTTCAAGTTCATTATCTAACTGGGAGATGTGTTAGCTATTACAGACAGCAAATTGATAAACATCTCAATATCATTGTACTTCTTTCTCTCGTTACAGAGTGACAAGCTTATTGTTTTTAAAAAATTTTATTTATCTTTGGCAGTGCTGGGTCTTTGTTGCTGCGTGGGCTTTTCTCTAGTTGTGGCTGGCAGGGGGCTACTCTCTAGTTGTGGTGCTCAGGCTTCCCATTGTGGTGGCTTATCTTGTTGCCAAGCATGGGCTCTGGGTGAGCAGGCTTCAGCAGTTGCAGCTCCCGGGCTCCAGAGCATAGGTTCAATAGTTGTGACACATAGGCTTAGTTACTCTGTGGCATGTGACATCTTCCTGGATCAGGGATCAAACCCATGTCTCCTGCACTGGCAGGTGGATTCTTTACCACTGAAGCCCCCAGCGGATCTTCATCATTTTCTTAAAATTAAGTCATGGAGATAGAATTCTTTTATCAAAGGATATGCAAATTTATAAGGATCTTTAATATGGATCCTTGAATTGCCCTCCAGATTATTTGCAGGTCACAACAAACTGTGGAAAATTCTTAAAGAGATGGGAATACCAGACCAGCTGACCTGCCTCCTGAGAAATTTGTATGCAGGTCAAGAAACAATAGTTAGAAGTGGACATGGAACAACAGACTGGTTTCAAATCAGGAAAGGAGTACGTCAAGGCTGTCTATTGTCACCCTACTTACTTAACTTATATGCAGAGCACATGTGAAACACTAGGCTGGATAAAGTACAAGCTGGAATCAAGGTTGCTGGGAGAAGTATCAATAACCTTAGATATGCAGATGACACCACCCTTATGGCAGAAAGTGAAGAAGAACTGAAGAGCCTCTTGATGAAAGTAAAAGAGGAGAGTGAAAAAGTTGGCTTAAAATTGAACATTCAGAAAACTAAGATCATGGCATCTGGTTCCATCACTTCATGGCAAATAGATGGGGAAACAGTGAGAGACTTATTTTCTTGAGCTCCAAAATCACTGCAGATGCTGACTTCAGCCATGAAATTAAACGACGCTTGCTCCTTGGAAGAAAAGCTATGACCAACCTAGACAGCATATTAAAAAGCAGAGACATTACTTTGAGGACCAAAGGTCTGTATAGTCAAAGCTATGGTTTTTCAAGTAGTCATGTGTGGATGTGAGAGTTGGACTATAAAGAAAGCTGAGTGCTGAAGAATTGATGCTTTTGAATTGTGGTGTTGGAGAAGACTCTTGAGAGTCCCTTGGACTTCAAGGAGATCCAGTCTGTCAATCCTAAAGGAAATCAGTCCTGAATATTCATTAAGAGGACTGATACTGACGCTGAAACTCCAATACTTTGGCCACTTGATGTGAAGAACTGACTCATTGGAAAATACCCTGATTCTGGGAAAGATTGAAGGTGGGAGGAGAAGGGGACGACAGAAGATGAGATGGTTGGATGGCATCACCAACTCAATGGACATGAGTTTGAGTAGGCTCCGGAAGTTGGTGATGGACAGGGAATCCTGGCGTGCTGAAATCCATGGGGTCGCAAAGAGTCGGACACGAGTGAGCAACTGAACTGAACTGAACATCCTCACCAACAGGTCCTCTGTCATTTCATTGGCTACATAGCATTCCTTCACAAGATAGAGATATACTAAAATGCCAGACTTTCATGGTTTTCACCTAACTTTTAATTAAATCTTCTAAAACAAACTGATTTTTTGCTCCCAAGTTTAAGTGAAAGCAGCGTTGGGATGGGCAGGCTGACACATCCCCATAGAATAAAACATTGACTGGGCTGGTACTTTGGGACATCAGGGAAGTTTAACATCCAAATCCCTTATAAGTCTTTCCACCATTTCAATATTCATTAATTAACTGCTTATACAAATAAAAGATCAGGAGTTAATTCTTAGTATTAATACTTCTAGCTACTTATTTTACTCTAGTTTCTGTCTCTTTTTATAAGTACTATCCCTAGTTTTCTCCTCCAGCAAAAAATGAAGCATTCTGTCTGCAGTTTGCATGTATGTAGCCTGGAACCACCAGCAGCAAGGTTTCACTTCAGAATTTTGTGATTTTCCTGGTCAGCGGCCTTAGACTACTCAATAAAGAGCACTACTAAATTTTGTTACCAAACTTGTGACTCAGATATCTACGTTTGGCTTAGAGATAAAACGCCTTTAAGAGAAACACATTAAACGTTTAAACAGAATATCCACTTCTAAACAATAAATCACCTGGGACTTGCTTTCAGTGGTAGAATATCTATCCCACCCCTGAAGACCTTTAAAAAATAGGATAATAATAAAAAGCTGACATTTATTGAGCACTTATGATCTCTGAGTCACTGGGCTTTGCAAGCATTAATTTATTTGCTTTCACAGTAATCCGACGGGGCAGGTTTTTTTCCTTTTTTTCGTTTTTTATCCTATAGAACAGATAAGGAACCAAAGCTTAGAGAGTTTAAGTAATTTGCCCAAGGTCACACAGGTAGTAAATGGAAGAGTCTGTATCCCTCACAAGCCTGTCTCTTAATCACTGTGTTAGAGCACGCAGTGCCTTGATTGGTGTGGAAACTGTCCTAGGAACAAAGGCTATGGGACTCCCAGCCACAGAGCATTCTAAAGTGAGTGCAGAGGCCTCACCTATGTGTTGCCCAAGCATCTTGAGGAGTCCATATGTAGTTTTGATACCGTGTAACAACTTGACAGGACACCAACGAATGTACCTGAGAGCCGCGAGGCCTGCCCATCCCAACGCTGCAAAGCTCTGGTGTCCAGAGGGGCTTCTCAGGGCCTGTTGTGATCTTGGGGATGCTAATATATTCCTCTCAGAGGCAGAATTCAGGGGCGACATGTTATTACCTTTCCTTGCAATTGTTTTTTTTTTAAATTTCCATTTGAAAATTTATTTCCTGTGAGAATGAACTGACTGGAATTCATTTGTGCCTGGGAAGGAAGGTGAATTTCTTATTAACTCTCCCAGGTAATGGGCAGCTGTAGCTTGGACTGTGGGGAGGACTGGAATTGCTGAGGGCTGGGGAGGGCGAGGGAGCACTCGTGGGGAGGGGGCTGGTGATGGATGCCCAGCAGCCCAGGCAGGAAGCAGTGTTCTAGGGTCTGAGTGAAGTGGTCTGGAGGGCAACACAATGCTTGAAGTTTTACACAAAAATCTAGACAAGGTATCTCCCTGTCTTTCCTGTGGCTGAAGCAGAGACTGTATTAAGGAAAACAAACAAAATGAATAATTTTAAACAATTATAAAACTCCTTTTTTTAAAAAAAAAATTTATTTGGGTACACTGGGTCCTAGTAGTGGCATGTGGGATCTAGCTCCCTGATGGGGGGTCGAATCCAGGCCCCTGCACTGGGAGCAAGGAGCCACAGCCACTGGACCACCAGGGAAGTCCCTAAAAATCCTTTTTTGAAACGAAGTTTATCTCCCTTCTTACGGTTGGCAGATGTGAAGCTGTTGTCAGTTGGGACTGACATATACACACTACTGAATATAAAATAGATAACTAATAAGTACCCTCTCTATAGCACAGGAAACTCTGTTCAGTACTCTGTAATGGCCTATATGGGAAAAGAATCTAAAAAATTATGATATATGTGTATACAACTTATTCACTTTTCTGTACCCCTGAAACTAACACAGCATTGTAAATCAACAGTGTAGGTGTTGTTAGTTGCTTAGTTGCGTCCAACTCTTTGCAACCCCGTGGACTGTAGCCCACCAGGCTCCTCTGCCCATGGAATTCTCCAGGCAAGAATACTGGAGTGGGTGGCCATTCCCTTCTCCAGGAGATCTTGCCAACCCGGAGATTGAACCTGGATCTCCTTCGTTGCAGGCAGACTCTTGACTGTTTGAGCTACCAGGGAAGCCCAACTGTACTCCATTAAAAAAAATATTTTTTTTTTGAGAAAAATTTTTTTGGTGGGGATGGGGATTTCCCTGGCAGTCCAGTGGTTAGGATTCCATGCTTTCACTGCTGAGGGTTCAGGTTAACCCCTCCTTTCTTGTTAGGGAAAAAAAGAAATGCTGTTGTGGATTCTGGAGATTTAGACAACACACATCCTGTGTTGAGGGGGCAGCTGCTACTCAGACCCTGCTAGTCTTTCCACGTAGATATTCTTTTCCAGCTTTTCTTAGAAGATGTATTCATTTCTCTGAATTGAATCCAGTGAAAATCAGTCAAAACATTAGGAAAATAAGAAAAATTGTTAAAATTCTTCAGCAACACTTAGAGTTTACAACAGTGAGACATACCTGGTTCCAAGAAATCCACTTTTGCCAAGTTGAAAATGAGCAGGAAATGTTGATATGTGGAACTGAGGGTTAAGTGAGTGTTGGTGGCCCTGTCTGCTGCTTATGGTGAAACAATTTTATAAATAAAATAAATATTAAACTTTTATGAATTGTATACTTAATACAAACCCTCTGAATGGTGTTCCAAACAAGAACAAGTTTGGAATGGAGTTCTAAAACTGGCAATTTTAACATATGATTCTATCTAGTGTCAGGAACCTTGTTAGATCTATTTGAATACTATCAATGATTTTCCCTCCTCTTTTAAAAGTGTTTATTTATTTATTTGGTTTTGGCTGCTCTAGGTTTTCATTGCTACACACAGGCCTTCTCTAGTTGCAGTGTGCAGGCTTCTCATTGTGGTGACTTCTCTTGTGGAGCACGGGCTCACTAGTTGTGGTGCATGGGCTTAGTTGCCTGTGGCACGTGGAATCTTCTGGAATCTGGGTGGAACCCATGTCCCCTGCACTGGCAGGTGGATTCTTAACAGCTGGACAACCAGGGAAATCCTTTGCCTGCTCTTTACCAGTGTTTATTATGGCCTACATTTATATGGAAATACTGCCAAGCTTCATATTTATTATTTATTAAAGAAAGTGTTTTAAAATATCCACAATAATAAGTAGTGGTTTTGAAGAGTTGTGAAGATATTTTAAGAATAACTTATGACTTAACAGGAATATTCAGGTATTACCAGGGATTCCAAGTTTCTCCTGCTCCTGAATCCTGAAGATTAATATCTATAGGGAATTTTGAAACCTAGACTCAGCTGATTGTTGCCAGACAGAATAAAGGGTGCTCTTAGTGCTGTTGGATCTCTCCTGACTTTATAAGAGAATTTATAAATATGGCCACTTATGTAAAAATATTAAATAGAAATACTTTATGGTGTTCAATTTTTATGATCTAAGCCTTTGATCTTGTGTTGTTGTTCAGTCACTATGTCATGTCTGACTCTTTTCGACCCCATGGATTGCAGCATGCCGGCCTCCTCTGTGCTCTGCTATCTTCCAAAGTTTGTTCAAACTCATGTCCACTGAGTCAGTGATGCCACCCAACTGTTTCATCCTCTGCCACCCTCTTCTCCTTTTGCCTTCAATCTTTGCTGGCATTAGAGTCTTTTCCAGTGAGTCTGCTCTTCCCATCAGGTGGCCAGACTATTGGAGCTTTGGCTTCAACATCAGTCCTGCCAATGAATATTCAGACTTGATTTCCTGTGGAGTTGACTGGTTTGATCTCCTTGCAGTCCAAAGGACTCTCAAGAGTCTTCTCCAGCACCACATTTCAAAAGCATCAATTCTTTGGCACTCAGCCTTCTTTATGACCTTTGCCAACAAAGGTCCATATAGTCAAAGCTATGGTTTTTCCAGTAGTCATGTATGGATGGGACTGAGACTTGGAACATATGAGAGTTGATCTTGTAGACTTAGAGAAAAATGTACAACAAGAGAATCACAAATGTAAGTTTTATTCAAGGTCTTACTGTGGACTATAGCCTGGGATACAGCCATTTAGTGGCTCTGAGTAAACTGCTCCAAAAGGTATGGGAAGAACTAGTATATATATGAGTTTTTTGGCTAGAAAATACATGTAGTCAAGTGTATTTCTTGGTCAGAGATTGTTGCTGCATACTATAAAACTTTTAGAGGAGAACATAGGCAGAACACTCTTTGACATGAATTGCAGCAATATTTTTTTTGGAGCTGTCTCCTAGTAAAAGTGGACCTAATTAAACTTACCAGCTTTGCACAGCAGAGGAAACCATAAGCAAAGTGAAAAAACAACCTATGGAATGGGAGAAAATACTTGCAAACAATGCAACTGACAAAGGGTTAATTTCTAAGATATGAAAACAGCCCATACAGCTTAGTATAAAAAAATCCAATCCAATCAAAAATTGGCAGAAGACCTATGTAGATAGTTCTCCAAAGAAGGCATGCAGATGTCCAACAGGCACATGAACAGTTGCTCATCATTAATTATTCAGTTCAGTTCAGTTCAGTCACTCAGTCATGTCCGACTCTTTGTGACCCCATGAATCGCAGCATGCCAGGCCTCCCTGTCCATCACCAACTCCCGGAGTTTACTCAAACTCATGTCCATCGAGTCAGTGATGCCAACCAGCCATCTCATCCTCTGCCGTGCCCTTCTCCTCCTGCCCCCAATCCCTCCCAGCATCAGGGAGGGTCTTTTCCAATGAGTCAACTCTTCACATTAGGTGGCCAAAGTATTGGAGTTTCAGCTTCAGCATCAGTCCTTCCAATGAACATGCAGGACTGATCTCCTTTAGGATGGACTGGTTGGATCTCCTTGCAGTCCAAGGGACTCACAAGAGTCTTCTCCAACACCACAGTTCAAATGCATCAATTTTTCAGCACTCAGCTTTCTTCACAGTCCAACTCTCACATCCATATGTAACCACTGGAAAAACCATAGCCTTGACTAGATGGACCTTTGTTGGCAAAGTAATGTCTCCGCTTTTTAATATGCTATCTAGGTTGGTCATCACTTTCCTTCCAAGAAGTAAACGTCTTTTAATTTCATGGCAGCAATCACCATCTGCAGTGATTTTGGAGCCCAAAAAAATAAAGTCTGACACTGTTTCCACTGTTTCCCCATCTATTTGCCATGAAGTGATGGGACCAGATGCCATGATCTTAGTTTTCTGAATGTTGAGCTTTAAGCCAACTTTTTCACTCTCCTCTTTCACTTTCATCAACAGACTCTTTAGTTCTTCTTCACTTTCTGCCAAAAAAGTGGTGTCATCTGCATATCTGAGGTATTGATATTTCTCCCAGCAATCTTAATTCCAGTTTGTGCTTCTTCCAGCCCAGTGTTTCTCATAATGTACTCTGCATATAAGTTAAATAAGCAGGGTGACAATATACAGCCTTGAAGTACTCTTTTTCCTATTTGGAACTAGTCTGTTGTTCCATGTCCAGTTCTAACTGTTGCTTCCTGACCTGCATATAGGTTTCTCAAGAGGCAGGTCAGGTGGTCTGGTATTCCCATCTCTTTCAGAATTTTCCACAGTTTATTGTGACCCACACAGTCAAATGCTTTGGCATAGTCAATAAAGCAGAAATAGATGTTTTTCTGGAACTCTCTTGCTTTTTCAATGATCCAGCAGATGTTGACAATTTGATCTCTGGTTCCTCTGCCTTTTCTAAAACCGTTAGAGAAACATAAATCAAAACTACAATGAGGTAGCACCTCCCACCAGTCTGAATGGCCATTATCAAATAGTCTACAAATAACAAATGCTGGAAAGTTTGTGGAGAAAAGGGAACTCTCCTACACTGTTGGTAGGAATGTAGGTTGGTGCAGCTACTCTGGAAAATAGTACGGAGGGAAAAACTAAAAATAGAACTACCGTATGACCTAGGAATTCCACCCCTGGGCAGATATCCAGAGAAAACTCTAATTTGAAACATGCACCCTATGTTCAAATCAGCACTATTCACAATAGCCAAGACATGGAAGCAACCTAAATGTCCATAAATAAATGAATGGATAAAGAAGATATGGCATATATTCACAAAGGAATATTACTCAGACATAATGAGTAATGAAATAATGTCATTTGGAGCAACACAGATGAACCTAGAGATTATCATACCAAGTGAAGTAAGTCTGACAGAGAAAGACGAATATCATTTATATGTGATGGGAATATTCTTATTTATGAAACAGAAATAGACTCCCGGACTTGGGAAACAAATTTATGGTTACCAAAGGGGGGATAAATTATGAGTTTGGGGTTAACATATACACTCTACTATATGTAAAATAAATAAAGAACAAGGACCTGCTATATAGCACAAGGAACTATATTCAATATCTTATAATGGAAAAGAATCTGAAAAAGAATATGACTGAATCATTTTGCTGTACAACTGAAACCAATGCAACATTGTAAATCAACTGTACTTCAATTTTTTTTAAAAAAGAGAAGATGACAAAAAGATTACTGTTAATCACAAAGAACAGATATCTCAAGTTAATGATTTTAGTACTTTTCTATGTATGGGAAGATGCAAGAATCTGGGGTCACTGTAATTTTTCCTGAGATGTGCACCTAACTATCTAGGGGCACTCTTACCAAAATGTAGAGTGCCTTATCCTGCTTTTCATCCAGAATTCCCCGCAGGGCACACTCTCAGTGGATGACTTCTCTGTGAGTTGCAACTTAAGCTTTGTATAACTGGTTGAGAAGTGACACATTTTCTTCTTTTTTGTTTACAATCTCATGTTTCCTCTTCTTAGTATGTCTTTTCTCTCTCCATACTTTTAACCCTACAGACAAAATCTTTCTCATTTTTCAATCCCTTTCTTCACAGATGTCACCCTCTTCAGGAAGGTTTCCTCTTGATCCCCCATCCCTCAACCTTTAGAGTGCCCCAGGCCATTTCCATGGTCTCAAGGGGAATTGCTGATATTTGGATTCACATCTAACAGCAGAATTTAGATTCTTGCCTGCCTGGAACTGTGCTGTCTTCATATTTAGATAACCCACAGACCTGAACACTGCAGGAACTCAGTAAATATTTGAGTAAATGGGTGAAATATATACCAGGCTTCTGGATTATAAACCCATAAATTCTAGATTCTGACTGCCCCCAGGATTCATCAGAAAACATAATATTTCAATCAGTGGCCACTTCCAGTGAGCGAATGAAGGTTGGCCAAAGGCCAAACAGGGAATTGCAATTAGCAAATTCATGAATGTCTTGTTTACATTTCAAACAAGCTCATAGCTTGGTTTCTGTACCTAAAGGATTGTGCTGTATTCATAGACCACTAATGACTATTAATAAGTGGAATTGTGGTTGAATTTCACAAATGTTACAATTGGAGAACAAACTCAATCCACCCTGTTGTATGGAAATTACTCTGATTAGAGTATAATGACTAACTAAAGAGTTATTTGTCTATTCAATTGCAGGGCAGAGAAGGGTAATGAGTTTATTGGCTCCATTCTTCTAGGAGTCAGTAGGAAAGAAGTTTTGGTCATTGGAACAATAGTCCAGTTGTTGAGAAGTCTCAGATGACTTCCCAAGAATCCTCTTCTGTGGTCCCACTCCCTATAGGAACAAGAAGTTGATCATCCTTGTGTTTGACTCACATCCATCACAGAGCCTTGAACTTAGTTGGGTACTTAAGAAATGTTGAAAAGAATTCCAGAATCTTATATTTTCACCTCTGTTTATTTGGATCAAGCATTTACTATGTCCATACCAAGTATTACAGAGTATACATATGGAGAGAAACAGAGTATGTCTCTTCCCTTAAAAAGCTCACATTCTCATATGTGAATGAACTGATGAACACGTGGTGGTATAAAACTCAGTGAGGTAAAATTTAGGATTTCCCAAGACCTCATAAAATTGAGCATTCCCCATTATCTTTATATATTTATTATTTTGAGCTGTGTGGTCTTCATTGCTGTGTGTGGCTTTCTCTAGTTGAAATGAGCAGGTGCTATTCTCTAGTTTTGATGTGCAGACTTCTCATTATGGTGACTTCTCTTGTTGCAGAGCATAAGCTCTAGGGTGCTCCAGTTTCAGTAGTTGTAGCTTGTGGGTTCTAGAGCATGGGCGCAGTAGTTGTGGTGCATGGGCTTAGCTGCCTTGTGACATGTGGAAACTTCCTGGATCAGGGATCCAACCTGTGTCCTGTGCATTGGCAGGCGGATTCTTAACCACTGGACCACCAGGGAAGTCCCCCTACTGTATCTTGTACATAACTTTAATAAAAGCTTCAACTGCTTTGTACTTCAGTTTGTTCTCTCATTAGTTTCCCCCACTACGGTGTGAGAAACTTGAGGGTGGAGAATGTGCCCTATGGACTAGGCTTTCCCTTAGAGTTGAATGGATAAATGAAATGATAATGTCACAGATCTCTGACACTGCAGGCTCACAATGCTTGTAAAAAATGGAAGGAGCCGAGCAGCCCTCCTGGAATTCTGCCTGGGATTGTGTATTAGGAGGTCTATCAAGGATGCATGCTTGATCAAATAGGGAAACTTCAGGGACCACTGCTTAAAGAGTGGCCTTTAGCTTGCTGTAAGGCGTGTGTCTCCACTTCCCTGGGAGTCCTGGCCTGAAATGCCTCACTGTAAATTAACATACCAACATCTTGGTGACTCAATGTCAGTGGTGTCATGAATTGGCTTCCCTGAAGCCTCTCTACTTCTGACTGCTCATATCAAGAATCCAGGTTGGCAAACCTAAGGATTAGGTTTTGGATCTAAAAGGATCATGTGAGCTGGAGTTGCTTATATTTCATCTTCCACTGTCGCCTGAAGGAGAAAACAATTTGCAATGGGAAGGAATAAGGTCAACAAACAAAGAAAAGCAGAGTCCAGAGTTGGCTCCCCGATAACATTTTCCCTGGATCTAAGTATGCCTGAAAATAGCTATCCTCTGGATTCTTCAGTTATGGCAACCAATAAATGCCTCCTCCTCCTCTTTTTTAGTTTGAGTTTCTATCTTCCTCGACTTCTTAGAAAATACTGGTGTAGGTAAAGGACCTGTGCTTTGGAGTGAGACAAATCTGGTTTCTAACTCTGACTACTGCATTGTGGAGTCTCTCTATTACAGCAGCTCAGCCTCTTACCCCAGCTAAACACACCAAGTCAAAAACGATTCAGGCCTGAAGTGAGGCAGTGGCAGAAGGCAGAAAGAAGGACCTAGATTTTAGTGCTTTTAAGGAATTAAGATTGACAGAACATGGAGCAGTTTATTATATGTGTGAGAGTAAAGGGGAGCAGGGAGGAATGGAGGAGAAGTCTTGGTTTCTGGCTTGAGTGACTGGTGGACAGTGGTGACCAGGGCCAGCTCCACAGGTGTGTTTCTTTTCTTTTTTAAATTTGTAATATAGTTGATTAGGGCTTCCCTGGTGACTCAGCAGTAAAGAATCTGCCTGCAATACAGGAGATGCATCCCTGGGTGGGGAAGATCCCCTGGAGAAGAAAATGGCAACCCACTCCAATATTCTTGTCTGGGAATACCATGGACAGAGGAGCCTGGTGGGCTATAGTCAATGGGGTCACAAAAGAGTTGGACACAACTTAGTGACTAAACAACAACAAAATAGATGATTAACAATTTCTGCTATACAGCAAAGTGATATATATATATATATATATATAATCAAGCTCTTTTGTATTTTTTTCCACTATGCGTTATCACAGGACATGGAAATTCTCTGTGCTATTATGGTAAGACCTTGTTGTTTACCCATTCTATATACAAGAGTTTGCATCTGCTAACCCCGAACTCCCAGCCCATCTCTCCCTCTCCATCCTCGGCAACCACAAGTCTGTTCTTTATATCTATGAGTCTGTTTCTGTTTCATAGATAAGTTCATTTGCATCATATTTTAGATTTCAGTATTTGTCTTTCTCTGACTTACATCACTAAGTATGATAATCTCTAGGTTCATCCATGTTGCTGCAAATGGTATATTCTTTTTTATGGCTGGGCAGTATTCCATTGTATATATGTACCACATCTTCTTTATCCATTCATCAGTTGATGGACATTTATGCTGCTTCCGTGTCTTGGCTACTGTGAATAGTGCTGATATGAACATAGGGGTGCGTGTATCTTGTTGAATTATAGCTCATGTCTTGTTCTAGGCATGTTCCATATACTCTAGATAGGCTCGTCCTGGCATACTTCCAGGTGGGCTACATTGCTCCTTCCATTCTCTAAAGTTAGAATGAGCTTGACAAGTCAGAGTTCTGGAAGACTCGTGGCACTCGAACTATTTTTCATTCATTCAACCTTTACTGAATGCCTACCATGTACTGGCTTGAGTTTGCACCAGGACGCAGAACTGATTAAGGCACATTCTCTGCTCTCAAGTTACTTACAGTGTAGTGGTGAGTATACACCACTGATGAGAATAAAGTAAACTCCAAAGCAGAGCAGTTGAACGTCTGTGATTAAAGTCTACAGGGCCTCACACTTGGTTTAATGCCTTGCTATTGCTGTCTTGAAATTCCCAGCCGTTTTTGCAACATGTACCCTACATTTTTACTTTTCACCAGGCCCCACACATTATAGAGTCAGTTCTGGTGTATCATTCACTTAGAAAAGGCCTGATGGCAGAAGAGTAGTTTAGGGGTGAAAGATACTAGATTTGGTTTGAGAGTCTGGGAGGCTGTTTGAAAGGTGGGAGATTGACAAGAGTAGTCCAGGATGCTGGGTGAGGAGAAAGAGCAGCAGAAAGAGTGGTCAAACTTCTAGAGCTTGAAGGGCGAGGATCATGAATTTCTTGTGGGCCAAGAGAATGCCGAGTCCCTGAGCTGTTGTTATGAAAACATGGGTGTTACAACTCCCTTGGTACCCAGACGGGCTTCTTCCTCTAGTTTCTGAAGGCCCCATGGACATGTAGCCAGACATGTTTACGGAAGACAAAGCAAGAGACTGAGGACAAAAACAAGGCATGGAGGAGGATGCCTTCTGGATGGAGGTTTATAGAATGAAGGTTAATAGTTTCAATATCTTGCTCATACAGATGCTATGAAAAGAACAGAAATGACTGCTCTGAATCTGCTGCTGTATTCTTTGGCAGATAATATTTTGTTTGTTTTTGTTCCAGCAATTTGACAGTTTGACTGGGGATACTATATCTCTCTGGTAACAGGGCTGGAAGCAGTCCTATGCAGCTATGGGGGAATGCCCAATATTTTATCTTGAGAATTTTTTTGAAAAAGCCTTTTCATTGATTTAACTTGATGTAAGCCAGAATACTCAGAAGCATCGTACAAAGGGTTCTAGCTTTGAAGTCAGACATCCCAGGTTCAAATTCAATTTCCACAAGCTGGAAGCTGAGTGAGCTTGGGCAAGTCTCAGAGTATATTTCCTTACCTGTGAAAAATATACACCTTGTAGGGTGTTTGAGGATTGGAAGTGAGAGTGGCAGGATGTTGAATGGTTGACAAAGCTGGGGAAGATTTTAAGATATCTTTAGGATCTTAAAGGGCTTCCCTGGTGGCTCAGTGGTAAAGAATCTGCCTGCAATGCAGGAGACATAGGAGACATGGGTTTGATCCCTGAGTTGGGAAGATCCCCTGGAGGAGGGCATAACAACCCACTCCAGTATTCTTGCCTGGAAAATCACATGGACAGAGGCACCTGGAGAGCTGCAGTCCATAGACTCTCTTTGCAGTGTGCAGAGTCGCACGCTACTGAAGCAGCTGAGCACGCACACACACAGGATCCTAAGAGCCCTTAGCAAGAGAAGGGCTTGCTAAGAGGTGGCCAAAGTAAAGTAGTAACTGTCTCCTCCAGTAGGCTAAACAGTGGCTGCTTAGAGGGTGCATTATGGGATAATCTTGGAAAGGAATTTGTAGGCACAGAGGATATAGAAAGGAAAGTCAGGAGTGCTTTTTTCCTACCTCAGTCAAGTCAGGAGCAACCCAAAAGAATGACTAAACAAGATTGGGGGTGCTAAAGAGGAGGGGAGACCCTCACTTCTCTCCCTTCATTGCTGGCAGAATGTGGCTTGAGAGAGTTCTTGGGAGGCCCTCATAAGTCACCCAAAGTTCAAGGCACCTGGAAACTTCTGGCTGGAGAGTAGGAAGCTGAAGGAGGAAATTTCACCTCACATAATGGTCAAGGCTTAGTGAACTTCCTTATGGGCTACAAGAATGCCTCTGGAAGTAACCTAGCAAGAGTTATCCTGAAAAGACTATGGCAAGAGAACTATGTAAAGGGAGTTTGTTGAACACCGTAGGGCTTTATCATTGAGGCAAGAGCTTAGGATGTTTGCAAGAGGTCAGCTAAACAAACTATCATCCTTATCAGGAAATGTGATGGTGCACAAGTCCTCACCTGTGTGTTGAGCACTCTGTGAAAAAAGGGCAAGATTTGGACTCCTGCATTGAGAAGGACAACTACAGGAGATTTACTAACAGGCCCTCCTAATGTAGAAAGGTATTTGCCTGTTTCCTCCAATTCCTCCCTGATCTGACCTCAGGGAGGTTAGAAGGTAGAGATCAGACCTGGGGCCTGAACTTGGAGTTGGGGTGCAGGAAAATGGAAGAAAAAGTATAAATGAAATAACACTTAAGTCACACTAAAGATTTTCTTAAATTAGACTTTTTTCCTCTTAACTTTTAACTGTGGAAAAATCAAACATATATAAAGGTAGAGCAAAGAGTATAATAAGCTCTCAAGTACCTATTTCCCATCTTCAATAGTTATCAATTTGGGGCCAGTCTTCCTTCATTTATAATCTTAAGCATTTCCCATCTCCGTATTATTTTGAAGCAAATCCCAGACACCATACCATTTCATCTTATAAAGTTTTCAAGGATGTCTAAGATATAAGAACTCTTTATTTACTATTACTACTCCCAAATATTTGACAGTAGTTCCCTAATGTCATCAAATATCCAGTGTATAAATTTCCTCATCCATTTCATATTTTTTTATAGTGAGTTTGTTTGAATTAGGGTCCAAAGTTGTTGCATTTGGTCTATTGGTCTTTGTACTGGTTCCTGAGGTCTGCTGAAACAAAGTATCACCAACTGGGTAACTATAGCAACAGAAATTTATTCTCTCATGGTTCTGGAGGCCAGAAGTTCAAATTCAACATGTTAGCAGGGGTCCTGCTCTCCTTGAAGCCTTTAGGGGAAGATCCTTCCTCAACTCCTCCAGCTTCTGGTAGCCCCAGGCATTCCTTGGCTTTGGCAGTTTAACTTCAATATACATCTCTATCTTTATGTGGCTGTCTTTCCTCTGTATGTCTCTTGTCTTTTTGTCTCTTCTCATAGGACCCAATTATATTGGATTAGGGACCCACAATAATGATCCTTATCTTAACTTGATTACGTTGCAAAGACCCCATTTTCAAATAAAGTTATAGTCACAGATACCAGGGGTTGGGACTTCAACATATCTTTTGGGGGAGTTGTGTGTGCTCAGTTGCTCTTTGCGACCCCATGAACTATAGCCCACCAGGCTCCTCTGTTCATGGGATTTCCTAGGCAAGAATACTGGAGTGGGTTGCCATTTCCTCCTGGGGGGAGACATAATTTAACTGAGAAGAGTCTTTTAAAATGTTTTAATCTATTGACTCTGCATCCCTCCTTATCTCTACTTGAAGTTTTTGTTAAAGAAATTGAGTCATATGTCCCATAGAGCTCTGCACATTCTGAATTTGCCTATACTTTCCCATGTGTCATTTAGCACATTTCTCTATAAACTACTTTTTAGGTCTAGCAACTTGATTGGATACAAGTTTGATTTTTCCCAAGAAGTGTTGTATTGCAGATGTTGTATGCTTCCATCAGATGACATGTAACTTTTAATTTGGACTGGATTTTCTATGTTGGAAAATAAGAATTTTGATGTGTGATAGAGACTAACAAAGCATAGGATTTGTCTGTGATGTCATCCAGAGACTGGGAAGGAAGTTCTGCTATGGAGTGTGAGGGAAGTGGTACAAAAAGAAGAAATTTGTTTCTGGACCATACCACATCGTAAGTACAGGGTAGAACCCCTGCCCCATGAACCAGGGTTCTCATCTCAACTCCACCATAACCTACATGAGTACTGTTGGGTAAATATAGGCAATTCTCTGTTTTGTCCCCATTTGCAAAATGACAGAATAGCATAATTTCCATTCTAAAATTAAGTGTTTCCTGTCTTATTAGAAAGCCTATAATAGACCCTTGCTCTGAACAGGCCTCATGATAGACTAGGAAACTTGTATAGTCACTTTAGACATATCCAAGAAGACCACTCCTTCCCCAATGAAATATGAGTATTCCTCATGCCTGACAATTTCTCTGCCCTCTTTCTAGGATAACTCAAATCTTCACTTCAGGTTGGTAGTGATGCCAAGACCCAGGGAGAAGAGGAGGTAAATGATCTAGTCTGAATGCTAAAGATTGACTACTAAAGCTTTATTTAAATTTATTTAATAAACATCTATATTTTATTTATTTTCTTCTGATCATGGTTCAGAATGCTTTGCAAATATTAACTAGTTTAATTCTTACAACTACCTTCAGATATAGATACTAATATTATTCTAATTTTACAGATATGGAAACTGAGACACACAGATTTTCAATATATAAAGTCAGTCAGCTAAGATCAAAATATACTTAAAAACAGTTTAAAATATGTCATATAAATATAAAGTGGATATGTATCAAAATTGGACTCATTATTAAGGGGACCAGCAGGATGGTAAATGTAGTTCAAAGAGCATTTGGAGAACAGATAGTTATATAGTTAGTTGGGAAAGGCCTGCTAAAGTAAGTTTGCTAAATTACAGACAAAACTGGTTAGTGTCTTATAGGGCAATAAAATTGTAACCTTTGCAGTTATCTGCTCTATAAGACAGAAATTATTTGCATCTCTGCTGACAGTTTGTAAGTTAGCATTTAACACGGAGTCTGGGCTTCCCTGGTGGTTCGGCTGGTAAAGAATCTGCCTGCAATGTGAGAAACCTGGGTCAATCCCTGGGAAGATCCCTTGGAGAAGGGAATGGGTACCAACTCCAGTATTCTGGCCTGGAGAATTCCATGGACTGTATATCCATGAGGTCACAAAGAGTCTGACACGACTGAGTGACTTTCACTTTCACAGAGAGTCTGGGTCTTAATAAATAAAAAATAGTAATTCACCTGCCTCTGGTCTCCTATTAGATGAGGTTCCAGTGTCATATCAAAAAGAGATATGAATAAAATATGAACAAATATGAAAAAAAGTATAAAATTGGGTCATTTGTAGTGATGCAGATGAACCCAGAGTCTGTCATACAGTTTGAAGTATGTCAGAAAGAGAAAAACAAATATTGTATACTAATGTATATATGGAATCTAGAAAAATGGTACTGATGAACCTATTTGCAGGTCAGGAATAAAGACACAGATGAAGAACATATTTGTAGACACAGAGGGGGAAGGAGAGGGGGGATAAACTGGAAGAGTAGTATTGACATATATACACTCCCATGTGTAAAATACATAGCTAGTGGGAAGCTGCTGTATGTATAGCACAGGGAACTCAGCTCGGTGCTCTGTGATGACCTCGAGGAGTGGGATGGCAGGAAGTGTGAAGGAGGCTCAAGAGGGAGGAGATATATGAACACTCATAGCTGGTTCATGTTGTACAGCAGAAGCTAACACAAAATTGTAAAGCAATTCTACTCCAAGTTAAAAACACAAATGCAAAGAGATGCACTTCTCCTTAGGTCTCAGTTCCAAGTTTTGGATTCTAAACCCAGCAGTTTGCTTAGTAGAGCTCAAATTGGACCCACCACATTGCATTGCATTTCTAAATGACAGGATTTCTCTTCCCAGTTAAGTCATGACCAATAAGAATATGTATGGTACAAAAAAGAACACTATTTTGTTTTTATAATCTAAGTGTTGTAAAAGCACATTCACCTTCAAAGACTTGAACTTTTAAGTAAACTTTCTCCCATGCTTCTCTCTCTCTCTGGGGGCGGGGGGGGGGAGCCGGGGGGGGGGGGGGAAAGGTAGGCGAAGATGGGAAAAATCTATTCCTGGGAAGATTAAACATTCTGCATATTCATGTTGACCTCTGATTGGGATAGAGGCTGGTTGCCTTGGAAGAAAATCTGGGTAGAGACTACCTAGGAGTCCCTCATGCCTGTCAAAGTTATCATCTTTCACCTAGAGGAATGGGCACTGACCTTTAGTTTCTCAAAAATATTTATTGTGGTTATCTAAAAACATTGTATAAAAAACAAATTGACAAATACTACATAAAAAAAGGTATCTTGGGCTGAGGCTTAATTGGTGGGAATGGTAGTAGCTGATGTGGGTACATAAGAGAGTTGTGTACTAAATACATTGAATTATTTATTTCTAAGAAAAACAGTTCTACTGAGCATCTTTCAATATGTTCCATTCCCTAGAGATTTTTCTAAACCCAGACTCCTTGGTGAGCTGTCCTTTATCAGCTTAGTTGTTTAATTCCTGCTGCCCTTTTATTGATTCTGGGCATGTGTTATCTTAGTAAGAGTTGGTTTCTGTCAATTTCCTCTACTCATTGTTACTGGGACTGTATTTAAGATCTTCCATTTCTGTGGGTTTATTTAGGACCCACCACCAATTTCATGAAATTATCATCCCTTCTTTGACTTCTCTGTTCCTAAGTGCCTAACACAGAAAGTTAAGTATTCTATATTGCAACAGGAGGATAAGTCACAACTTTTCATTGCTGTATCTTCCAGGGACCTTGATTTTATATTATAATTTAGTCTTGAAAGTGTTTTCTGACAGAAGTGCTGGTAGACGAAAAGATGGCTCCATCCATTTGTAAGGCCTGGAAACCAAGGATATAGAAGAAATTAAAGTTAACTTAAGAGGGAAAAAAATGAATAGTAAGTGAAGAAAAAAATTGAGGAAGAAATGTAAAAGATGAAATACTGTATTCTTTGACAAAAGTTAAGTTATAGGACTCTAAGCAAAAATACAGAAAGGGTTTTCTGTTCCTTGGTAGCAAGTGCAAAGCTGTACTATTTGTTAAAAAAAACAACCAAATAATAAGTGAACGTGAACCATTCTTCTTGCTTTAATTTGGGCTCACTCATTTATTTCTCATTTTGTTCATTTTTGGGGGATTCACTAGTAGTAAAGACCCTGCCTGCCAAAGCAGGAGCCACAAGATATACGGGTTTGATCCCTAGATAGGGAAGATCCCTTAGAAAAGGGAATGGCAACCCACCCTAGTATTCTTGTCTGAAGAATCCCGTGGACAGAGGAGCCTGGCAGGTTGCAGTCCATAGTGTCACAAAGCATGGACACGACTGAAATGACTTAGCATGCATGCATTCATTTTTTAAATTTGTTAATTCATCATATATTGGGCATCTGGGTATAGTGCTAAATTCAGAAAGTACCGATGCCCTTCCATCCTCATAGAACTCATGGTTTTCTCCTTCTCACTATGTTTATCAGTTTGTCCATGCATAGCAGAAAACAATTACCTAAAAACTTGTCAAAAAAATCTTTTCATCAGGCTCAGTAATTTTGCTGAAGTGTTATACATATGTAATAGATACACATACATACGTACATGCACACAGATATTTAAATGTATAAATATATACTTATAACATATAGTGCTTTGTATAGTGGTAACCTTGCAATGAATTGAATTTTTATTGGATTATTGATTATTGTTCCCCATTTGCTCCCCATTAATTCACTCTATTAATCTCCTGTGATATGACAACTGACAGGTCATGACTTTTCTCCTGGTTGTCTGAAATAATGACCTTTTCCAGTTTTATACTGTCCTAGAATATGGGGCATGTTCTCTGAAAGTTTTGGAGCATTTGATAGTGTTGAATACACCTCCTTCCTGACCCCTCTTCTCCCTTCCTTGTTTTCCTATCCTGGGCAGGATTATGGGCTTTAGGGTCAGTCCAAACTCATATCCAGTCCTTGCTCTGCCACTTTGTGATTTTGTGACTGAGGAAGCAATCACTTCATCTCTTGTGCCTCTATCTTCTCGTCCATCCAGCAGGCATGACATTACTCCCTATCTCCCACAGCTTCAGAGGGTGAGGATGAAATGAGATAATATATGTGAACAATGAACTCTGACTCAATCTCCGTTCTTCCCTCCAAGTGTGTCCTTTGTCTAGGTCCTTGAATTTGAGCCTCTGTCATCTCAGCCAAGACCTTGTCTTTCAGATCAAGTCTTTTCCTGTGGCTTTGTTAACACCTCTATGTGAATGAGAATAACTCTCCAATCATTATTTCAAATTCCACCCTCTCCCCCAAGTTAGTCCCACCACACTACACAAGTGCTCAGCAGAAAAGGATAAGGACAAAACCTCCATTTTTCAGAGACAACCTAGGATAGTGTTAAGGGTTCACCCTCACTGCACAATGGCAAAGGACCGCTAAGATGGGCTAAATTGAGGGTGGCCGTCTGTCCCAGTTGTCAGGCCACTCCTGGATACTATCCCAGTCCAAGGTCCTATTCAGTGAGCACCACTTTTCACTCTCAGTAGCATCACAGCTGGAAGAATAAATTATTTGGCCACCTTAGTTAAGACTAATGTTTGAACGTAATTGGCTGGCTGAGTTGCTCCATTTACTTGCTTATTCATTTGGTCTTTTACTGGACAAATATTGAACTTTTCTTCTGTGTCAGGTCCTGGGACCAGAGAACTGAGCGACATGTAATCACCACTTGAGAAATTCACAGATCAGTGGATGGGACATATAGTAAGGCAATGATTATAGAATAGTGTGATCAGCGCCCTGACAGAGGCTAACCCAGGATGTCATAGGAATGCAAAGGAAGGAAAGACAGACAGACAGATATAACTTGAGGGGGTACAGATGGATCTGGGGAGGGGACAGAAGGGCTTTCCAAAAGGGGTTCTAGAAAACACTGGCATTATGAGGTTAAACTAAGGGTTTAGGGGAAAGTTTTAGTCATTCAGTTGTGTCCAACTCTTTGTGACGCTATGGACTGTAGTCCACCAGGCTCCTCTGTCTGTGGAATTCTCCAGGCAAAAATACTGGGGTAGGGTGCCATGCCCTCCTCCACGGAATTTTCCTGACCCAGGGATTGAACCTGGGTCCCCTGCATTGCATGCAGATTCTTTACCATCTGAGCCATCAGGGAACATCCCCTAAACATCTGAGCTACCAGGGAACATTCTCTAAACACCAGGGTTTAGGGAAGGGAGGGGAAAAACCAACTCAGGCATTTACAGAGATTGGGGTTTTATCTGCATCACATTCCAGGCTGCAGAGAATTCCTTAGCAAAAGGAAAAAAAAAAATGCCACAATTCCAGGGATGTTTCCTTCCTTCTACAAAGCTATCCACTTCCTCCTGCTTGATAGCAATGCCCCAAAGCGCTGCATTATAAAGAGAAGTTTAAAAATGGCATTCCAATTAAGACATAATTTCCAGACCATTTGGAATTTTTCGTTAATTTTTTAATGTAGTTTGTCATCTAAGGGATTTTATTTTGCTGATATTTTTCTTCAGAGAGAATAGGTACAGCAAAATGTCTTCAGCCATCCCTGAGGATAGGGTGATGAGTAAGATTTTGTGCTCGAAATTAGTCACTATCTCACCTATGGGTAGAACCCCATGAATTGGGGCTGTGGAGGCCATTTGTCAGCACTGCCCCAGCAGCCTCCATAGCCACCACCCCTTGGACAGTCGTTCCTTAGCTATCTCCAGCTACAGAGAAGCCTGGGGAAATGTTTGAAAAATGCCTGAATCCCACTTAATAAGGATATGTAAACTCTATATTTTAGGGTGCACGTAGTTTTCTTGACTAAGATTTTGTGTAGTTTTGAATTTGTTGCTTTTACCATACAAAACACTTGATCTCTAAGAACCTGAGCTAACTTGAGCAAAAATATGGAAACTTATTGGAAGGATATTGGGTAGATCACAAAATCTACTTGACAGCCAAGGCTACACCTTGGCTGAGTCTGCTAAGGGCACCACTTGGCTAACAGCTAATAATCTGTGCCATTTGACTGCCCTGTCCCAGAAACTCACCCCTGTATTTCTGGACCCTGGGCTCCCTCAGGGCACCAATGAACTCTCTCTGATTCTCCCGGGCCTTTGTGGCACTCACTGTCAACTCAGCTGAGGCAGGATCTTCTGACTGACTGAGCCTGGGTTACTCATGTTGTAGCTTTAAGTAGGCTGGTAGAAGCAAGTTTTTCTTGCCCTAGGGTCTGTCTCCCATCTGTCTTGGAATTTCTCCCCCAAACAGGGCTAATTTGTGATGCAGTATAAAGAAAGGGAAAAAAGATAATCCAGATGTATTGCAGTCCTAAATATGAAGGGTAAGACAATAAAGCTTCCAGAAGACAATTTGTAAAAGTTTCTTTATGACCTTGGAGTAAAGATTTCAAAATAGGACACAATAAGCAGTAACCATAAAAATAGATTGATAAGTTGGAGCTCAATAAAATTAAGAACTTCTGTTCACCAAAAGACTTTATAATGATACTGAAAAGATAAGTCACAAAGAAGTAGAAGACATTTGAGATATTTGCTATATATATACATATATATATATATAAATAAAATACATATATAATATATGTATATAGAAAAGCTCATATCTCTATGTGTCTATCCAACATATATAAAGAATAAGTAAAAGAGAGACAAACATTTTTCTTTAAATGGTCAAAGACATGAACAGGAACTTCAATGAAGAGGATGTCCAAGTGTCTAGTAACATACAAAAAAGATGCTCAACCTCATTAATCATCAGAGGAATACCAGTCCAAACCATAATGAGGGGCTTCCAGGGTGCTTCAATGGCTAAGACTCTGAGCTCCCAATGCAGAGGACTGGGGTTTAATCCCTGGTTAAAGAACTAGATCCCAGAAGTCACACCTAAGACCTGGTACAGCCAAATAAATAAATAAATAAAAATAGTTTTTTTAAAAAAACCCACAATCCATAACGAGATACCGTAACATATATCAGAATGGTTAAATTAAAAAAGACTGAGAATAGTAGGTGCTGGTGAGGATGTTGAGAAACTGGAACATTCATATATTGCTGATGGGATTGATACAATTATGTTGAAAAGCATTGGCAGAATCTAATGCACACTTACCATATAAGAAATTTCACTCTTAGGTGTAGAGCTGTGTGTACAAATGCCCATCAAAAGACAAGTACACAAATGATCAAAGCAGGTTTAGCAGCTTTATTCATAATAGCTCCAAACTGAAAAATCTAATAATGGCCATCAGCAAAACACAAAAATAAGTTTTAGCTATTCATGCAATGGAATGCTGTTTGATAACAGCTACACACACAACATGAGTTAATCTTATAGACATGATAGTGAGCTAAAAAAAAAAAAATCCGAGAAACACAAGAGTATATACTCAGTGAAGTGATTTTCAAAAACAAGTGAAACCATTTTATAGTGATGGAAGTCAGAAAAGTGGTTCCCTTTGGGGTAGTTGAAAGAGGCCAAAGGGAAATTTCTAGTGTCTTGGAAATGTTTTCTGTCTTGATCTTGAGATTTGTGCACTTTGCTATATGTTAGTTACACTTCAATAAAAATATTTTTAAAAGTTGCTCGCAAAAATGGCTAATCCTCTATTTGGTTTTTGTCAAATAGATTTTTCTACATGGTAATAATTAAACTAGGAAAGAAAAATCTATAATTAAAATTGAGTCTCTTATCCCAACTCTCCTTTTATCCTAGTACTAATCACCAGATTTAATTTTAAAAATATTTTCTTCTTTTAATTCCTCTGTCATAACTCTAAATAAATGTTTATACTTTAATTTCTTGATTTATATACTTTAGATAAGATATATGGATTTTTCACTGTAAATAAAAGATTTAGATCACATACACCTATTTCCCTTTCAGTCTACTCAATATTTTATAATTTCAATATTATCTCTTCTTGTATTATAACTTTAAATAATATAATAAACTGTCATATCTTGTCCTGTCAACATTTGACAGTATCTCTCTACTACCAGCTTTATAAGATAAGGATAATAACAGGCTACACTTTCTTTTATGCTTTCTCCCCAGTTCTACCTCTTCCATCAGCTCACTTTTTCTTTTTCATTGTCAAGGTTGCTAAGGTTTACATTTTGCCCTGCAATCACAAGCAAGTCTTCTGTGCTTTGTTTACAGACAGACACTAAAACATTAAGCAATCAACATTATTAATATTATTGCTATTGGCACAGGGAATTGTAGTTATTATCTTCTAACAATGTTTAATGGACTATGATTTGTAAAAATAATGAGTCACAGTGCTATACACCTGAAACTAATATAATATTGTAAGCCAGCTATACGTCAGTTAAAAACTTCAATATTATTACTACATAAATATTGAATTTTAGTGGTCCAAATAGTGGGCTAGAATTCTATTTCAATAGAGCTATCAGATGAAGGATGCATCTAGCATTAAGGTTAAATACAAATGTTGTTCTGTATCAGTTGCTTTAAAACATGCCTCCTTATTCAGAGACCAAGGTGCTAAAAAGACAATATGGCCCCTTCTCCAACCAATTAACAACGATGACACACATATAGGATGATCAAAATATGAACTGACATTCAATAAGAGAAAAATTGGGAGCACAGCAGACACAAATCTGTAGCAATGCTGAAATCCTCTTGGTAGGTGACGCCTGGGACCAGATTCCGGGGGGTGAGTATGTTCCTGATTCTGTGCTCAGAGAGGAGCTCACATCCACTTTTCTCTGAGGTTCTTTCCCTTCTCCTGCCCTCTTGGTCACATTTGAAGTGGGCATTGGAGAATATGTCCCCCTTATGTTTCAGTAGTTTTCTCATCCCACTTCCTTCCACAGAATATTGGAAGCCCAAGGGTTGATTTAAGTCTTTAGCAACTCTTTTGATATTTTGGTCTAGCACATTTTGGGGAAGAAGGAAATAAACACAACTCTCACAAGGGTTTAGTCAGTTTCTTATCTATTTGATTCTAATTAGCATTGCATACCAATGCTTATACCCACAATTGAAAAAAAAAAAATTATTTCCTCCTACATCATCTTCTCTATCTCTTTCTTTCTCTCAATTTATGGGTGAGCATCTTGAATCTATCAGGCTTACGTGGGAAAGTCTTATCCTCACCATCTTCTTTTCAAGTCATTCTGACCAGCTGAAAAGGTTTACTGGTATCAGTCTCAACTGGGTATTTATTGTCAGACATAATCCATGTGTTGTTGTTGTTCAGTCACTCAGTCGTGTCTAACTCTTTGCAATCCCATGGACTTCAGCACATCAGGCTTCCCTGTCCTTCACCATTTCCTGGAGCTTGCTCAAACTCATGTCCATTGAGTTGGTGATGCCATCCAACCATCTCATCCTCTGTTGTCCCTTCTCTTCCTGCCTTCAATCTTTCCCAGCATCAGGGTCTTCTCCAATGAGTCAGTTCTTTGCATCAGGTGGCCATAGTATTGGAGTTTCAGCTTCAGCATCAGTCCTTCCAATGAATATTCAGGGTTGATTTCCCTTAGGATTGGCTGGTTGGATCTCCTTGCAGTCCCAGGGACTTTCAAGAATCTTCTCCAACACCACAGCTCAAAAGCATCAATTCTTTGGCATTCAGTCTTCTTTACGGTCCAACTCTCACATTCATACATGACTACTGGAAAAACAATACCTTTGACTATATGGACCTTTGTCAGCAAAGTAATGTCTCTGGTTTTTAATACTGTCTTGGTTGGTAATCACTTTTCTTCCAAGGAGCAAGCATCTTTTAATTTTGTGGCTGCAGTCACCATCTGCAGTGATTTTGGAGCCCAAGAAAATAAAAGCTGTCACTGTTTCCATTGTTTCCCCATTTATTTCCCATGAAGTGATGGAACTGGATGCCATGATCTTGGTTTTTTGAATGCTAAGTTTTAAGCCAGCTTTTTCACTCTCCTCTTTCACTTTCATCAAGAGACCCTTCACTTTCTGCCATAAGGGTGGTGTCATCGGTGTATCTGAGGTTATTGATAGTTCTCCCGGAAATCTTGATTCCAGCTTGTGTTTCATCCAGCCTGGCATTTTGCATGATGTACTATGCATATAAGTTAAATAAGCAGTATGACAATATACAGCCTTGAAGTACTCCTTTCCCGATTAGGAATCAGTGTTCATTCCAGTTCTAACTGTTGCTTCCTGACCTGCATACAGGTTTCTCAGGTAAGGTGGTCTGGTATTCCCATCTCTTAAAGAATTTTCCACAGTTTGTTGTGATCTACACAAAGGCTTTAGCATAATCAATGAAGCAGAAGTAGATGTTTTTCTGGAATTCTCTAGCTTTTTCTATGATCCAAGAGAAATTGGCAATTTAATCTCTGGTTCTTCTGCCTTTTCTTCCAGCTTATACTTCTAGAAGTTCTTGGTTCACACACTGATGAACCTAGCTTGAAGGAGTTTGAACATTACTTTTCTAGCACGTGAAATGAGTACAATTGTGTGGTAGTTTGAACATTTTTTTGACATTGTCTTTCTTTGGTATTGGAATGAAAACTGACCTTTTCCAGTCCTGTGGCCACTGTTGGGTTTTCCAAATTTGCTGGCATATTGAGTGCAACACTTTCACAGTATCATCGTTTAGGATTTGAAATAGCTCAGCTGGAATTCCATCACCTCCACTAGCTTTGTTCATAGTGATGCTTTCTAAGGCCCACTTGACTTCACATTCCAGGATGTCTGGCTCTAGGTGAGTGATCACACCATCATGGTTATCTGGGTCATGAAGATCTTTTTTGGATAGTTCTTCTGTGTGTTCTTGCCATTTCTTCTTAATATCTTCTGCTTCTGTTAGGTCCATACCACTTCTGTCCTTTATTGTGCCTGTCTTTGCATGAAATAGATACCCTTGGTATGTCTAATTTTCTTGAAGAGATCTCTAGTCTTTCCCATTCTATTGTTTTCCTCTATTTCTTTGCATTGTTCAGTTAAAAAGTCTTTCTTATCTCTCCTTGCTATTCTCTGGAACTCTGCATTCAGATGGATATGTCTTTCCTTTTCTCCTTTGCCTTTCACTTCTCTTCTTTTCTCAGCTATTTGTAAGGCCTCCTCAGAAAACCATTTTGCCTTTTTGCACTTCTTTCTTTTAACAATGGATATGATAACCTCATGTTTTGGTTTGCTTTTCTCTTTTATGCTGCTTGTTCTCCACTTTGAATCTCTGTCTTTCTGTTTGTTCCACAGGAAATCTGACCAGGAGCTCTGAATGTAAGGGAAGATTATGGCCAGTCCTACTTCACTATCATTCCCAAAGGAATTGATAAATAAATAGATATAATAAAACATTATTAAAATAATTATGTACCCAGCGAAGTAAAGATCATGGGGGTGATATGTGGGATGTGTGCTTATGGTTATAGTAACAGTAAAAATGCCATCTCTGATGTGGTCTCTGATTCTTGTGTTTCAGCAGGAGCTCTGGTTGCTCACTGACCTCTGATTTGGTGCAGACAAGGAGGCAGAAGGGATAAAGATAGGTCAATAAGCTGAAGAATGGTTTGGCACTTTCGTAGTTCACTGGAATGCCACAAGAAAGAAAAGAGACCCACTGTCCAGAGATAGCCTGTTAAAGGCCTGGGCTAGTTTGTAAGACAGTCAGAGACTGGATAGGGTGGATGGATATGTGTCAAGGTAAGGTAGTACATCTCTCCACTTAGGAACAAATGGGAGGAGACCTGCCCCGCATGGGACATTGCCTTTGAAACCCAAGACAGAATTTATAGACAGTAACTTAGTGGGACCAAAACACAATCCCTGGGCCAGATATAGGGAGGTGAGTAGAGAGTGGAGAGCAGGGATTGAACTGGCCATTCTGGAGGTGGAGGAGGCAGTGATCAGTGAGTTGGGGGTGGTGGTAGTGGTGCTAGAGACTCCCTTCCAAGGAACTCTGTCCAGAGGGAGCAGTATTTGGGCCCAGGGAACATGGCCCCTGCTTCTCCAATGAGGAGAAGGGCATTGTTGAAGGACAGATGATACTTATCTTTACGCAGGGGTTGATCCATCTCCTGAGGGAGAGAACAAGCGTCTGCTCTCCACTGAGGGCGCTGGGAAATCCACCCAGCTTCTCAGGGGTGTGTGATGGCTGCAGTTGAGGGGAGGTGTGGGACTCTTCCAGGACCATAAACTGCCTTTATGTGGGAAGCAATGGAACAGACTCTTTCCCCACCTGTGGTAGAAGATGGTGTGAATGATAGGGTTGTCACTGTAAGGACAGAAAGGAGGAAGAGAGTGAGAGATTTGGGGTTGGGCAGCCTGGTTCCAATTTCAGCTCCCGCCTTTCTGCTTCTGTGGCTTTGGGCAAGAAGCTGAGCTTCTCTTGGCTTCCTGTTGTCTATCAGTAAAAAGTGGATAATAATATTAGTACCTAAATAATTTTGCAATATATATGTATATCAAATCATCACATTGTACACATTAAACTTACAGTGCTATTAATATACATCAATTATATCTCAATTAAACTAGAAAAAAAACACAGTGCCTACAACCTCAGGATGTAACAAAGGTTAAATGAGGCAATCAACGTAAAGTTCTTGGTACAATGTCTGTCATATAGTAAATACAAATGAAATATCAGCTGTTATTCATATTTATTCCCTACCTCCTGGAACTATGTATTCTTGTTGCTGTTCAGTCACCCAGTCTTGTCTGACTCTTTGTGACCCCACAGACGGCAGCACACCAGGCCTCCCTGTCCCTTACCATCTCCTGGAGTTCATGTTCATTGCACTGGTGATGCCATCCAGCCATCTCATCCTCTGATGCCCTCTTCTCCTTCTGCCCTCCATCTTTCCCAGCATCAGGGACTTTTCCAACAAGTCCTCTATTCCCATCAGATGACCAAAATACTGGAGCTTCAGCTTCAGCATCAGTCCTTCCAGTGAATATTCAGGGTTGATCTCCCTTAAGATTGACTGGTTTGATCTCCTTACTGTCCAAGGGACTTTCAAGAGTCTTCTCCAGCACCAGAGTTTGAAGGTATCAATTCTTTGGCATTCTGCTTTCTTTACAGTCCAGGTCTCACAATCATAGTGACCGCTGGTAAGACCATAGCCTTGACTATACAGACCTTTGTCAGCAGAGTAATATCTCTGCTTTTCAACACATTGTCTAGGTTTGTTACCACTTTTCTGCTGAGAAGCAATCGTCTTCTGATTTCATGGCTGCAGTCACCATCCACAGTGATTTTGGAGCCCAAGAAAAGGAAATCTGTCACTACTTTCACTTTTTCTGCTTCTATTTGCCATGCAGTAATGGGGCTGGATGCCAAGATCTTAGTTTTTTTAATATTTAGTCTTTAGCTGACTCTTTCACTCTCCTTCTTCACCCTCATCAAGAGGCTCTTTAGTTCTTCGCTTTCTGCCATTAGAATGGTGTCATCAGCATATCTGAGGTTGTTGGTGTTTCTCCTGCCTATCTTAATTCTAGCTTGTAACTCCTTCAGCCCAGCATTTCTTGTGATGTGCTCAGTGTATAGATTAAACAAACAGGGTGACAGCAGACAGCCCTGTTGTACTCCTTTCTTGATCTTGAAACAACCAGTTGTTCCATACGGGGTTCTAACTGTTGCTGGAGTTGTGTATATCCTAGGCTAAAGTAATGATAGGGTGCTCTTTGTAATTAAATTCAAAGCTGAGAAGGAGACAATTTCTCTCTTGGTAGTAAGGCAAGTTGTCGTGATGTCATGGATTTTCAGATGTGCACCCTCCCTCTCTTCCTCTCTCCTACACTCCGCTTACCTGGCAGAGAATGGCTGACAGCCTTTTCTGGGGTCTGTGGCACAACTGGAGGTGAGAACTGGGTGCAGGGGATAGAGAAGGGGTCTGGGACTAGGAGAGTGAGGGACAAGGGACATAACCCAAGGACAGGATTCACGAGTGTGCTGAATATTTGACTTCTGAAGGGGTGGCCACAATGCCTTTGGGGAGACCCTGAGCCTGTGAAGGGCACACTGAGGCAGTCTACCTCTGCCAGGGATGGACAGTACTCTGAGGAACACCACTCAGAGGACCAGTACTCAGAGGAATAGTACTCGGGAACAGCACTCAGAGGAACAGTACTCAGAGGCCCCCAGGTCCTGTCATTCTGGGGTCTCAGAATGCTGTGAGTTCTATAACCTGTATCTGAAGTAAATCCCTGATGGGACATTATTGTGGCTGTCACAGGACATGCTGTGGAGTCTGGGTTAGTGGCTGCTCTTCCTATTCAGATTCCATCTACAAGGATTTCTCTTGGGTAGAAGGCAGGTTGAAAAGAATCTGTATAGGCCAACATAATATTTATTTACTGGAAATACATCCACTTCCTTTTACATGTAAGGAATGCTGAGCAAACACAGGGAAAAGTAAAATCAAGGGAGCTTAGTAAGGAGTGAAGATGAAGAAGGGAAGGTAAGAAGGAAGGGGACATGTGGAGAAGGAAGGGTCAGCAGAAGTGGAATGTAGGGTAGGTGGGGAGTCTCATGTCCTCACTGGCATGCAGGACCCACCATCTCTGTGTGTTTCCTGCTGTATGTGATTGGTAAACACGTTAGCTTCAGGGCCTAATTTCTGTAGCAGCTGAGCTGCCTAGAACCACTAGTGCTATTTATTTTCTCTGAGCCTTGTATTTAAGGCGTGATGAAAAACAACCTAATGGCCCAAGCACAGCTGCCCCACATGAGAGACCATTAAGATAAAGTCCCACGTAAGTGGCCCTAATAAAAGAAATTTATCACAAGACATGGAGAGGAAGGTGTCTTTATTCACTAGGTGAATAACACCAGGCATTGTCAATGTCGCTTTTCAAGGCTCAGAAATTATCATTCATTCTCCAAATTACCAACCGCACAAAAATTACTAAATGGTGCGTTATCACTCCCTCTCAGCGAGAGAATGTCTTTGTTTAACATTTGATTACAAATGGCTTTCCTATGATTATCATCAATAAATCACAGGTAAGTGTAGCCACAGCTGGGACCGAGGCAGAAAGACTCCATAAGCTACTGGGAAAAGGGAAAACAAAAAGCGCGCAAAAGCTGATGCTTCAGGGAATGCTGGACTTTTAGGACTGACTTTGTTGAGGGCCTTGTGGGGCTATCTTGGAAGCAGAGCATGAACTGTGTTCATTCAAAGGAAGTGGGAGTTCTGCAGAGGTTTGATGATGTTGCTTAGGTCCTAAAACATTTGGAAACGGAATTTCACTTCTGAGGAGAGAAGTGTATGAGGAAGAAGATACACAGAAGGGAGAAAGGCCTTAGTTTGTGTAAGAAAGAGGGGATTTAGTCATTAAGAATCTTTGAGAAGAGAGAAGATTAAAGCAATGGTATTATGATCACTGTTGTTAAGGAGAGAGATTAGAGAATGGTGTCATTCTTTGTTCCATTATTTCATTCATTCCTTCATTCACCTAGTCTTTCAGTCAGCAAATATTTATTGAAGTTCTACTATATGCCAGGTACTGTTAAGAGGCTATCATAGAAAAGTAAAGAGACAGTCCTTGCCTTCATGAAGCTCATGCTTCTGGAGGGAAATAAATAAATGAGATAATGGCAGTGTGTAATAAGTGCTGTGGAGAAAATAACAAGTTAAGGATAAAGAGTAACTGGTGTGTAGAGAGTTACCAATACTTTGGTTACAATGCTCAGAATTTCATGTCTCTGGAGAGGTATAATATTTGAACTGAGATCCTAAAGGTGAGAACAATGACTCTCCTCTCCTGAAAGAACATTTCCAAGAAGGAGTCTAAGGGACAGAGAGAGATGAAAAGTGTCTAACAATTATCTGAACAAAGTTATCAGCTTGGATTCAGACCCAGCAGTGACTCAGTGACTCAAGTGTCAACAGGCTATTTGGGAAACAAAATTGAATGTGGAATGAAATGAAATGAATCTTTTGACTCCTCACCTGGATCTGCTTGCAGTGCCTCCAACTGGAGTGTCTGCTTGGCCACTGCTTTTTACCCAGGTCTCTCCAGATCTTCTTGGAACTGGGACTGTACCCATGTGGTCTCCTGGCACAGGTATTTAACAGATGGGCTTCACTTTGATTCAGCAGTGCCTGGTTTTCTTGTAAATGTGTTGCTCCCAGATCTGGGTTAGGTTGGGTGACAGATACTACCAACCAGGACACTAGCTAAGGGGAGACTCTTATTTTGCCAAATTGGCAAAATAAAAGCACCAAGGAACAAAAAAGTCACTCTCTTTCCATTTGCCACAAGCACTTATCTTAATCCTCTGCTTCTATTTGTGAAAATTTGCCAAAGTGTAATTTTACTTTCTTAACAATGAACTGAGAACTACTGACATGTTAAAATGAATTATGGCCTACACTATCTGGGAACTCTTGAGAATTTAAATATGATGGGTATTTATGAGCAAGACAAAGGAACAAGAGAGCTGAAAGAATGGAGAAGGAGATCCAAGATCCTACAAAGAGTGAAGAAAGGAAAGAATCAGACTGTGAAAAAGATACAAAGGGAGGTGGCCACAGAAAAGTACAAAAACGGTACAAAAAGGGGTCAGGGTGGAGGGGAAAGAGATGGAGAGAGACAGAGCCAAGAATGGGGAAGGAGCGGGTGGGCAGTAAGGCTGCTGCCATGAAGGGGACAGTGTGGAGATTAAGATCTCTATCTGAGCTTGTGGCTGGAGCGATTACAGTGTATTAGGGTCCTGTCAGTGTTGACAAACACTGCCCCAATTAGGAATTAGTTCCACAAGGCATCAGATATCCAGGCTGCTGTTGACCTGTAAATAGAGGGGCCCTCCCTTCCCCTCTCTTATTCAAATAGGCGCAGCTGTTTCCTAGAATAGCCCAGGACACACAGCCTTCAAAGGCTTCACCTATAGCAGTCCCAGGGTGGGAGCAGAAGTGACTATCAATCACCTGATGTTCAAAAATTAAAAAAAAAATACCAGTATTCTGGTAAATGCAAGTTCTTTCCCTAAGAATGCATATTCAACAATGATAAGAGTTCATTCTCTTCATCCAGCATTAAACCCAAGACCCATCTTATAATCATTGTTTCAGAGGTGTAAGTACTGTTTAGGGGAGATGTCTATTTCATGGACAATAGTCGGTAAGCAATTCTGAATTAATTGCCAAAGACTGGATCAAAAGGGTATCTGAGCACACTGAGGACTCATCTTTCCCCAAATCTGTGGAAGTCATAGACAAGAGGTAAGTTCTTGGAAGAAAACCCCACCACCAGAGTGGGAAGTAAGGGGTTTCATTGATATTTCCCAAACTAGTATGGGGGGCTGGGACCTCAGAGGGACAAAAGGCAGATGAAATCAGACAGAAGCAGGAAATGTCTGCAGAAAAGCACTGAAGCAAAGGAGGCTGTGGCTGATAGGGAAGCCCCCACCCCACCGTCCTGAGGCCAGGTCCTCAGAACAGGAGGGGCTTCTGGGTCCAGAGTGGGAGCCTCACCTGACATGAGAAATGTCTTCAACTCCCCACCCTTCTCTATTCTGTCAAGGCAGGCAATACATGGGAAGGGTAGGCTTTTGCTCAAAGAGGAACGACAGAGCCTAGTGAGGTTGGTGCTCCCAGACAGGCTCCGATATTTAGGAATTCAAGGACTGGCTCACACTGCCCAGCATGTATTCCATGCCTCTCCATCAACATTTGGAGGCAGGTTTTCACTGATAGGCTAAAGGGAATAAAAAATACAGATATGAGGACACACCAAGATTCATTAAATATTTGAGGGAAGCCAAAACTATAGGTGAGTAGCAAACTCAGCAAGTAAATGAGCTGACATCAGGAACTTCAGCTAATTAAAAGCAAAAAGAATAAGATATTAGAATAAGAATAATTAAAATCATTAGAAAGGCATAGAAGATAGAGGATATTATATCCATAGTAATCTACTAAAGATTTGGAAGTTAAAATTTTGATTTTTTGAAATAAAAATTCAATAGACAATTTGAATAACAGGATGGAAATAGTGGAAGAACAAGTGAGTAAGCTTGAAGACCAACCTGAGAAATTCTCCTGGAAAGCAAAATATGAAAGAAAAATTAAGACACATGGCACATGTTCCAACACATATCTAATAGAAATTGGGGGACAGGTCATTAGTGTTAGCTCACAACAAAGAGAAAGCAAACAGAAGCACAAAGATCAACTGATAAATCCATAATTATAGTGAGAAACCTTAACCTACTGCACTCACAGTCATTTAGATGTCATAGAAAAAAAATGAAAAGAGATGAATTAAAGGATGTAGAGAAATAGAATGACACAATTAGCTATCTTACCTAACTCCAACAGAGGAAGCATACTATTTTTAGACACAAAAAATCTTTTACAAAAAGTAATCATGTTTTAGGTTATAAAATAATCTTGATAAACTTCAGAAAGCAAAAAATCATATGATTTGTATTTCTTGATCACAAGGCAAAAGAAATATAAACAAAAACCAAAGGAAAACTTTGTCCAGAAAAATTAAAAATCATGCTTCTAAATAATTTTTTAACAGAAAAGAAAGTAAAAAATCATTATAACTAAGTCTGCAGATGCAAAAAATTAAGAACATACCTATCAAAGTCTGTGGGTTGGGCAGAGACAGAGGAGTATGCATGGTATTATAATATATGTTTACTAAAACATAAAACACATGAATATCAATTAAGAGGTTAGAAAAATAATAACAAAATAAAATGATCTTAAATAAAGTAGGGAAAAATAATTAGTGAAAGTAAAAACAGAAATTGTTAAATTACAATATTAAAAATAGTGCAGATGAATACAAATAGAAGCTGATTCTTTGAAAAGATTACTAAGATATACAAATATTTGGTAAATTCTGTAGAGAAGGAAATTCCTTCTGCCCAATTCAGGAAAACAGAGAGAAGGGAAAACAAACAACATAAACTTAAAAGGGAAATAGCTACAAACATATAGAAAATAAAATTAAAAAGCACAACTTTATACCAATAAATTTAAAATGTGATAGACAAAACTAAAAATGCTTGGGAAAATATAAATTGTAAAAATTTACTTAGAAAATCTTTCTATAACAATAATCATAGAAGACTTTGAAAGAGTAATAAAACAATTACCTATTAAAAGGTCATCAGTTCTAGACAATATTAAGGATTAGTCTTACAGACTTTCAAGAAACACATAATTTTCATGTTATATAAATTATTCCAAAACATTGGGAAGAAAAAAGACATATTGTGAGAAACTGTTCAATTGTTTTATTAGACTGTACAGTGCATGGACTTTTCCAGGCCAGAATACTAGAGTGGGTAGCCATTCCCTTCTCCAAGGGCTCGTCCCAACCCACAGATAGAACCCAGGTCTCCCCCACTGCAGACACATGCTTTACCAGCTGAGCCACCAGAAGCCCAAGAATACTGGAGTGGGTAGCCTATCCCTTCTCCAGGGGATCTTCCTTACCCAGGAATTGAACAGGGGTCTCCTGCATTGCAGGCAGATTCTTTACCAGCTGAGCTACCAGAGAAACTCTTTATCAGAATAACAACTCCAATAATAAATAACTATTATTCAGTGTACAGCACATTCCACTGGCCCATGCAAGGCCCCTCAATTTGTCATTTGTTCTCATTTTCATTTTTTCCTTTTGCCTTTCAACTCTGCTGCCTGAACCCAGTCCTCTCCCCTGTCCTCCAGTTTTCTGACCCTTGTCATGGGTCAGCACTCTAGTAGATCTGCAACCTTGTAAAATGGGTCTTGTGTGCCTATGTTTTTAAATTCCACAAATGACATGCTGTAAGCTGTATGGCAAGAGAAAACTATTGGCTTATCTCACAGATGAGTTTAGACACCAAATTCTATTACAATTACTTTTCCAGTACACACCTTGGTATATTACATGCACTGTTATGCTCAGATGTCCAAGATATAATTCAGCAAAAATGTCGCAAAAAAGTACCTGATATTATTCAACTTTTTATGTGTGTATCCTTGTAAATTTGTAAATTGCACTTAAATTGCCAAAGGCTACTCAAGAAACTGTTAATAGAGGTTACTTTGGGGCAGCGGGTGCAGTGGGGTCGTTGGAAGTATTACTCCTCACTTGTGTTCTTTAGAACTTTTTTTCCTTTTTAATCATAAGTGTGCTTACTTTTAAATTTTAAAAAAGAAAAAAAGGTGGTGGTGGGGGGGAATACTATGGTTTTTATTGATCATTGATCTAAAGTCTGATTTCTAGGGCCCTCTCTAGGACTTAATGTTTCTTTATTTGTGGGGTCAAGAGTTCCCCCTAACTTGGAGAAAGAAATTTGTTTTCTGGGATTCCAAGGAGCAGAGGGAGGAAGACTGAGTGGGGACTATAAGGAGAGATGTCAGCTCCCCCTGAAGAAACTTGCTTCAAATTAGTGTCAGAGATAAAATGGACCTTCCTGTTGGTTTTGGAAAGTTTTCCAATTCAAGCAGAAGTTGGCTGAGACCAGCTGGGAGCAGGCAGTTTAACTCTGAGGTGCCTACTTCTTTTCTTAAACCTGATTCTTTTGATCTTAAAGAGTGGGTTAATCTTTGTTTTGCCAGTTCTGTACACTTGAAATTCTTCACTTTACATACTCATATATATGACTCCTTTGAAATTTAAAGTGCTACAAATCAAAGATAGGTTATTTGAGCATATTAATCAGAGTCTTAATTCTCATTTAGTTCGTGCTTACAACCCATTATTTGTAACTGTTGAAAATTTACCATTTTTTAAAATCATTGCTTTAAAATCCTTACAACAATCTTGTTAGGCAAACAGAATGAGTACTATTATCGCTTTTTCAGAGTCAAGCTGCTAAGCCGCTCAGTCAGGTTCAGTTCTGGCTAGTTTAGGGAAGGCCATCTCATTCTTGATGCTACACTCAAGGTTCATGTAAATTGCATCATTAGTCACAAAATACAATCTCTGTCGACAGCATCATACTTGTCTGTCACAAATGTAGTAAGTTGGTGAGATACTTAAAGCTAAAGAAAACCTGATTTTTGTTTATCCTTCTCTCTGAGTGATTTACATGGGTGAATAAGGTTGTTGCTTACATTTTCTAGACTTTAAAAAAACACAAAAAAACCCAGCGGTTTATTTTGTACTGGGTGGAGCTGGGCGGACCAAGTTGCATGTCCGAGAGGCACGTGAGTGAGTCTCTGGGTCTCGTGAAAGCCAGGCAGTTTTGATCTACTCCTGTAGTCCTGGAGGTTTCAGACAATCCCCGGCCCAGCTTTGTCACCGGCGGATGCATCATTCATTGGAAGTTGCTAAAAGCCTGGGTGAACGGTTGAGTGGTGTTACTCGTGCGTTCTTTACACCAGGCTGCGGAATAACTTAAGAGCCCACTGGCCTTAAGTGAATTACCGACGCCACCCGCGCGTTAGGCCTGAGGGAGCTCCAATTAACGCGTTAATCACAGGGCGCCCCCAGGACCCGCGTGTTAACACGCGGGATTTAGTAGCACTCCGCTAAGTTGTTGATGAGGCCTGCGGTGGGATGAAAACCCTTAGAATACATATGTGACAACCCCTGCCCTTTTATTTGTTAGTCAATAATCTGAATAACCCCAGTTTTCACAGCTTCGTGTTGGATTTGCTGTTCCTTTCTCTCTTCCGCTAATCGCCAGCGAGACCTGATAGGGTAGACTTTAACTTTGATTTGAACCCCCCTCCCCCTCCTCCTAAATAAAAGCACAGGTTTTTATCCACATGCGTATATTGCATAGACATCAAAGAAAAAAAAAAAAAAGCCTCATGCATTTCCATTAAAGCCGCGCGGACCAGGGGGAGGCACCAAGCTGGGTGCGGGCTTTTGAGGCGGTGGAAATTGATAAGGTTCATCTGCATACAAAAGGCTGAATGGAGAGGCAGCGGGGTGAGCTAGGTCGGACACCCAGATGGATTTTTTAATTCTGGGGAAAATAACACCACGCTCACAAGTGATAACTGAGCCTTTCTTCCCAACTCAGACCAAAATATGATTTCCATTTGTGCATTGGAGGAGAAGAAAATTATACAGAATTTCATTCTGCAGTATAATAAGGCTTCACACTGAATAATGCTACCATAAGGCAGTGTAATTACTGAAGGGCAGAAAATACACTTTCAGTTTATATCTAATCACAATACCACATTGTCTGCTTTGAAAAAAAAAATCTGGGGTGGGGATGTGGCCCGTTGCTAGACTGTGAGTGGGACCCAGGGGAGGTTGTGGGTGCTGAGCTTATTTATCAGAGTGCTGAGAAAAGGTGGGTGATTTGGCGCTATCATCTAAGACAGGACACAACCAGGAGGTGTGGGCTTCTTTCCTCTGAGGATCTCTAAGTGTTTCTCCTCTTCTAAAATGGCTTGTCCTGCTCTATACTGACCCATTATGACCATAGCTAGTAAACACAGTGATCAAATAAAGAACTAAGGAAGAATCAGCCAAATTATTTTTACTGTTTGATTGTTGCCGTTGTTGTTTAGTTGCTAAGTTGTGTCCAACTCTTAGCGACCCCATGGATTATATGTAGCCTGCCAGGCTCCTCTGTCCATGGGATTCTTCAGGCAAAAATACTGGAGTGGGTTGCCATTTCCTTCTCCAACTGTTTGATATTGCTGAAGAAGATTTTTGGTTATGTGTTTTTTGTCTTTCCATTTTGAAATCTCTATCTTATTCACTCTAAAATAATATATATTTATTACAAAATATTTTGAAACATAGAAAAGTGTAGTGGGGAAGAAAAATCATTCTATTTCCAAGAAAAAAAAGACTGCTAATATTTTGGTAAAGTTTTTTTTTGTGGTGTGTGTACTATGTTTTGTTCTGTTTCTTCATGAATGACAGAAATAAGTTTTCACAATGGCAGAACTTGTTTACACAGTAGATATTAAAAGCCATTCTGATTTGAAAGCAATGTATTTTAAAATTATATTTTAGATACTATGTAAGAAACCTCTGGGATTACTCTGGTAGCTCGGTGGTAAAGAATCCGCCTGCCAATGCAGGAGACATGGGTCCTATTCCTGGGTTGGGAAGATCTCCTGAAGAAGGAAATGGCAACCCAGTCCAGTATTCATGCCTGGAGAATTCCATGGACAGAGGAGCTTGGTGGGCTACAGTCCATGGGGTCACAAAGAGTCAGAGATGACTTAGCTGATTAACAACAACAATAATAAGGGAGCCTTTAGACTTAATAGTTCCAAGTCCAGTGGTTCTCAAGCATGTGTGTACATCAGAATCACCTGGAGAGCTTGTTTAAATCACAGTTTGCTGGGCCCCAAGCCCCAGAGCTTCTGAATTTGCAAGTCTGGGTGGGGCTGAGATTCTGAACTGATAACAAATTCTCAGGTGATGTGATGCTGGTACTGGTGCCAGACTTTGAGAACCACTGCTTTTTCGTGGTTGTGGGTGTTGTTAAGGAAACCACAAAAAATGTAAGCTCCCAGACCACCTAAAGAGACATGCAGATTTGGGAGAGGCCTTAAAAATATTAGTACGAATCTATTTGTGAAACAAATTACTGACATAGTCTCAGTAGTGTGGTAGACAGAGGAGTAGTTCCTCAAATGTTTTCACATCCTACTCCCCAGAACTTGTAACTGGCAAGAGAGAATTAAGGTTGCAAATAGAATTAAAACTTGTAATCAGTTGACCTTGGATGGACCCAATGTAATCAAAGGATCCTTATCAGTGAAAGAGGGAGACAGGAAGGTCAGTGGTCAGTGTCAGGGTCAGAGATTTGAAGATGCTGTGATACTGGCTTTGAAGATGGAGGAAGAAGCCACAGCTAAGGAATGAAGGTGGCCTCTCTAGACTGGAAAAGGCAAGGTAATGAATTGTCTCTCAGACTCTTTAGAAGGAATACACCCTGCTGACACCTTGATTTTAGCTCAGTGAGATTTGTTTAACCTTCTGACCTCTAGAACTATACGATAATAAATTTATGTTGTTTTAAACCACAAAGTTTACAGTGATTTGCTGTAGCAGCAATAGGACACTCATGCCAGCAGCTGTCCATCCACATACACACACACAATGTGCCATGGCACATGGGTCCATCATTATTTCCTAAGCAACTTTCTTCATCAGTTAACATTATTTAGATTCACCTAGCACTTGGACTAGCTTCCCTGGTGGCTCAGTGGTAAAGGATCTACCTGAAATGCAGGAGACATGGGTTCAATCCCTGTGTTGGGATGATATCGTGGAGAAAGAAATGACAACCCACTCCAGTATTCTTGCCTGCGACAGAGGAAACTAGTGGGTTACAATCCATGGGGTAGCAAAAGAGTTGGACATGATTTAGCAACTAAACAACAGCAAGTACTTGAACTAGCTAGACCTGGGGAATTACCATTGCCTCATGCCAGTTATAAGGAAGGCTCAGAAGGAGTAGGCCAACCCAGAGATCCTTACTGAGACCTTGTATTCTTGGCCTAGTCCCTGGGCAGGTCCAGTTGATGTGTTCAAAGACTGAAAGCTCCTATGTCACCTCAAGGGAAAGTGCTGAGTCCTGACCTCTGAGTTGCCAGGAAATTCCCTCTGGCACCACTAGGAATGAATAAGTTGTTTATAAGCATTTTATTACTTAAGGGACCCAAAGATTGGTGGCAGGAGATTTCTGCTTAAATCATTACAGATGGTACGTTAAGAAATTTGGGCCAGATTGTACAGAGTTTGCTAAAGATTTGGGGGAGAATAGGGTATCATTTATTTCGGCCTTTGATTCCCCCTAGAGACCTTCTCTAACATTTTTTATAGCAAATAGTCCTAGCAGATCCCATTGATCTATGTGTCTATCCCTCCCCTCTGCCAATACCAATCTTGATTACTGTAACTGTAGTCTTGAAATTGGATAGAGTGGAAGTAAAGTAGGTTCCTCCTACTTTAGTCTTCTTTTTCAAAACTGTTTTAGATATTTTAGTTTCTTTTTTAAAAATATGACTTTTAGAGGGGTCTTGTCTATATCTACAAATCACTGCAGATGATGATTGCAGCCATGAAATTAAAAGACTCTTACTCCTTGGAAGGAAAGTCATGACCAACTTAGACAGCATATTAAAAAGCGGAGACATTACTTTGCAAACAAAGGTCCGTCTTGTCAAGGCTATGGTTTTTTCCAGTGGTCATGTATGGATGTGAGAGTTGGACGGTGAAGAAAGCTGAGCGCCGAAGAATTGATGCTTTTGAACTGTGGTGTTGGAGAAGACTCTTGAGAGTCCCTTGGACTGCAAGGAGATCCAACCAGTCCATCCTAAAGGAGATCAGTCCTGGGTGTTCATTGGAAGGACTGATGCTGAAGCTGAAACTCCAATACTTTGGTCACCTCATGTGAAGAGTTGACTCATTGGAAAAGACCCTGATGCTGGGAGGGATCAGGGTCAGGAGGAGAAGGGGACGACAGAGGATGAGATGGCTGGAAGGCATCACCAACTCAATGGACATGAGTTTGAGTAAACTCCGAGGGTTGGTGATGGACAGGGAGGCCTGGCGTGGTGCGATTCATGGGGTCACAAAGAGTTGGACACGACTGAGCGACTGAACTGAACTGAACTGTCTATATCCACAAAATAACTGACTGGTATTTTGATGGGAATTACACTAAAACTATATATCATTGGGGAGGGTTGATGTTCTTTCTATGTTGAATCTTCCAATCTATGATCAATATTTGTCTCCCTGTTTGTCTTTTTTTTTCATCAGCATTCAAGCCATGTGCATATTTTGTTAGATTTACACTTAAGGATTTTCTTTATTTTGATTATAAGTAGAATTGCATTTTAAATTTTGGTTTTTACATATTCATTCCTGGCATATAAAAATACAATTGATTTTTGTATCCTGCACCATCCTGAAGTTACATTTATTATATCTAGGATTTGTGTGTGTGTGTGTGTGTGATTTCCTATGTAGATATTTATTCATCTGCAAATAGGGAGGGGTTTTTTTTCCTTTGTTTTTGCTTTATTACCCTGGCTAGGTGTTCCATATAGAATAGAGTGTGGAGAGCAGATGTCTTTTCCTTGTTCCTGATTTGAGGGAAACATATTCATTCATCATTAAGCATGAAGTTAGCAATAGGATTTTGTAGGTGTTCCTGGTCTTCTGACTAGGAGAGTAGGCTTTTGTTGTCATTGCTGTTGATTTTTTGTCTGTACCTATTGGCATTTCCAATTTGTTTGCTTCTTTAATATCCAGTGGGATATATGAGGACCTCCCCTGGTGGTTCAGATGGTAATGAATCTGCCTACAATGCAGGGATATATGAGGCAAAAAGAAAACCTAAGGAACTTATCACCTCAGGTCCCAAGATCCTTAGCCAATTCTCTTCCTTCTCTCCAGCTTCCATGGTCTAATTGTGGTTGTTTTACATAATGCCCAGGAGTGTTGGCCTTACTTGGTAAGGGGAACAGGAAATGTATACCTACTCCATCTTCCCAGAAGTAGAAGTCTTGGCACATTTTTATAATAATCATGGTCAAATAATTCCAACCTCTGTGCCATCTGACATTAGGGTCATGAATTAAGAGTTATGTTTTAATATTATGTTTTGAGATTTGGCATCTTGTTTAAATCACGTGGAGAGTATTGAAATTTTTGTCTTAGCAGGTATTTGAGGCTACAACTTCAGAGTTGCCTTCTGTGGATTCCAATGTCAGTTCAGTTTACAAATCTTCTGTTATAAATTTATCAGTCCTATGTTTATGTTATTTTGTGGCCAATCTGGGTTCTGTGAGATGATCTATCCTATAATTCAGTTGTCAAAGTCTAGATATGTTTTTTAGGGTCAAACCAATATATGCCTCACTCATGGGTAACCCTAGGATTTCATAAACAACTTTAAGAAGTCAATTTTCTGAGCTCCCCCCTCTTTGTGATCTTCCACCACTTTCTGGTTTCCCAAGTCTCTCCCTTTTTGATCCTCTGGCCAGAAGTTTGCAGCTTTATTATCCTGCTCAGTCTACTTCCAGTGATGATACCACATGTCAGGCCAAACAGTGGGATGGTAGGGAGAGGAAAAAAGTATTGGGAGTTCTTACTCTCTTGGGGAATCTTTTCTAATTAGAAAGGTCACCCTCAGAATTTTTGCTATTTTGAGGTCCCCTTGATGTTACTACTATGCCACTGTGAAATAGGTTGGTGGTTGGGGCACAAAAGAACACAGAAAAGAAGGGAAATATTGGAGTTTCTCCTACTCTATCTGAGTTTCAGGAGTTTCCTATTCTGTTTTTTATGGCAGAAAGTGAAGAAAAACTAAAGAGTCTCTTGCTAAGGGTTAAAGAGGAGAGTGGAAAAAGCTGGCTTGAGAGTCAACATTAAAAATACTAAGATCATGGCATCTGGTCCCATCACTTCATGGCAAATAGAAGGGGGAAAAGTGGAAGCAATGATAGATTTTATTTTCTTGGGCTCCAAAATCACTGTGGACAGTGACTGCAGCCGTGAAATTAAAAGACATTTTCTCCTTGGAACAAAAACTATGACAAAACTAGACAGTGTGTTAAAAAGCAGAGACATCACTTTGCCAACAAAGGTCCGCATAGTCCAAGCTATGGTTTTCTCAGTAGTTATGTTTCAGTTGGACCATAAAGAAGGTTGAATGCCAAAGAACTGATGCTTTCAAATTGTGGTATGGGAGAAGGCTCTTCAGAGTCCCTTGGACTACAAGGAGATTAAACCAGTTAATTCTAAAAGAAATCAATCCTGAATATTCATTGGAAGGACTGATGCTGAAGCTGAGGCTCTAATACTCTGACCACTTGCTGCAAAGAGCTGACTCGTTGGAAAAGACCCTGATGCTGGGAAAGATTGAAGGCAAAAAGGGAAGGGGATGGCAGTGGATGAGATGGTTGGATCACATCACCAATTCAATGGACATGATTTTGAGCAAACTCTGGGAGATAATGGAGGACAGAGGAGCCTGGTGTGCTACAGTCCACGAGGTCACAAAGAATTGGACACAACTTAGCAACTGAACAACAACAATGCCATTCTCTTCTTTGATCCAGAGATAGAGGGATTTTCCCCAAAGCTTTCTGTCTGTGCCCTGGTATCCACTTCTGGGTTTTGGGCTATGTTTAGCTTAGGTTGAAATTAAAAAAAAAAAAAAAAAAGAAAGGATATTTATTACTCATAGTTATTGCACCATGTTTATCTACTGTTCTAGATATCAGTGTGGATAAGAATGAGGGTTACAAGGTATTGCTACAGAAACATTCTGAAATCCTAAGATAATTGTTCTCTTGGACAAACAAGCAGGAAAGAGCTTAAATAATCAATAAAATAACTCAAGTTGTTTCTGGTCTTTTCTGTGAGGCACTACTTAACATAATTAAATTGTGACTGAAGATGTAGGTGAGCTTGACCATGTGTTTCTCTCCACATTAGTATTTTCTAAGTATGCTTGATGTGATGTTAATATATTGTATATAAAAAGGAAAGTCTATAGTGATATAAATTATTAAATGTTTGGAAAAATAGTTAAATAACTTCTTTTACTGAGAACAGCTGAAAATACTTTACATGCTAACATGAATCATGTGCCTTCTAGAGTCAAAATTACAATATGCAGCATTGCCCTAAGAATGCAACAAGTTGGCTACTTCCCTGAACTTCATCTTAGAAGGGTAAGGAGTCTCCAGAACTGAGGATATGTGCCTACTCAGAACCCACCTATTTTTCTAGACCATACATACTGCAGCTACTAGGACCCTGGAATACACCACTCAGATGGTCCAAACCAACCTACAGAACCTGAATGGCCATTTCAGTGAGCAGATTTCCCCACCAGTGGCTCTGACACAGCTGTTTAAAGGGGAGAGAGGTGTGGATGGGCTGTGGATGCACAGGTTTAAGTGTCTGTAGGCCTCTTTGTCTTTTAGGCTAAGAAGTGGGGTGGGTAAAGCCACAAACTGGGAACTCCCTCTCTTGACCAAGCCATGTTCTACTGTAAAACTCCCAGTAGTCCAGAATTTCTAACTGTGAACCCAGCCTTTTCTGTCATTTTGACAGTATCTTTGTCAAGAGGAAAGCATAGAACAACAGTTTATTAGCTTGACTATAATTTTTATTTTTAGATATATGATATATTTCATCAGTTAGGGTGACCAACTATCCCATTTTGCCCAGGACTTTCTCATTTTAGCACTGAATGTCCCATGCCCCAGGAAACTGAGAGTGTTGATCACCTGCCCCAGTTCTTAATAATTTTAGAAGCGGGTCTGGCTGTATAAAGCATTTCCCATGTTTATTTAATCTTGAAATCCTTTCCTTTTAACTCCCACCCCAACCTCATAAGCATCTTATGTGAGTGTAGAGACAGGTTACATCTATCATAAAGAAGTGCATCTTACAGAGAAACAAATTTTCAACCTATATTACATTGATTGATCTTAGGCAATACTTTTCTAGTCAGAGTATTTAGGCTGTTATAATTTTTTTTTTAGTTATTAGGTTTACTTTTATTACTATCATTGTTACTAATAATAATGATAATAATGTAAGATGTATCAATTTTATCAGTGCTACCAAGTGCTAAACCCTATGCTAGGTGTTTTACATGCATAGCCTCTAATTCTAATAAAAAGCCTATAGGGCAGGTATTTGGAGAAGGAAATAGCAACCCGCTCCAGTATTCTTGCCTGGGGAATCCCATGGACAGGGGCCCCTGGCGGGCTGCAGTGCATGGGGTTGCAAAAGTGTCAGACACGATTGAAGAACCTGAACAACAACAACAAGGCAGATATTATGGCTCACATTTCACAGATAAAAAACTAAGTGACAAAGGGGATTTGAACTTAGATTTGTCTCTTAAGTTGATATCTTTTTATTGTGTCTATAGGATGAAAAATAGTAGATGAGATTGTTAAGTTGGGTCCTGAAATCTAATAATTACACATCAACAATGATAGTAGCAATATAGAATACACTTGGAAAAAAAAGATCAGATCTGACTTATCCAGGGTCTACACCAAGATGAGGGGGATAAAGTGTTTGTTACATCCTTACAGTTACTCAAATTTGCTCCTGCAGTTGTGTCTGAGGCCTGTGAGGATTGTTGTTGTTTTAATCTCTAAGTCAAGTCTGACTTTTTTGCAGCCCCATGAACTGTAGCCCACCAGGCTCCTCTGTCCATGGGATTTCCCAGGCAAGAATACTGGAGAAGGCTGCCATTTCCTTCTCCAGGTGATCTTCCTAGCCCAGGGATCGAATCCATGTCTCTTGCACTGGCAGGCAGATTCTTTACTACTGAGGCACCCTGGAAGCTCCCTGTGAGGATAGTATGTCCTTTTTCTCTTTTAAAATTTCATAATTAGGGCCCCAAAATGACAAAAGCCTTGAACTTTAGAAAATTTGTTCTCCAAAATCCTGTCTCTTGTAAACAAATAATGCCAAAATAGAAGAGGTTTGTTTTCAGGTCTGTCTTTGTATCTGTCAGTGAAGTGATTCAAAATTGTGTTATATGGCTCTCATCCAGGTTGTTTATAGTTATTGTAATTTTTGTTGTTACTGTAAAAAAAGGCTTCCATTATATTTTAAAAGGTGTGCATGTGTGTATTCAGTAATGTCCAACTCTTTTGATCCCATGGACTATAGCCCACCAGGCTCCTCTGTCCATGGGATTACCCCAGCAAGAATACTGGAGTGGTTGCCATTTCCTTTTCCAGAGTATCTTCCTGACACAGGGATTGAACCCAAGTCTCCTGCATTTCCTGCATTGGCAGGTGGATTCTTTACCACTGCACCCCCTGGAAGCCCCTGTTTTTAAATGTAGGGGGTTTTAAATCATACTCCATGGAGCCCTGGTGTTCTCAAGTGTCCCTTGGAGGAAGGAACAAGGCAAGGGCAAGAAGATTGGACTCTGGTGTTCTCATGCCTGCCTTAACCAAGTAGTGCCATATTTTTTACATTTCAGAGTCCAGATAAACTTAAAAAATTTTTTTTTAATTGGAGTATAGTTGGACTGCCCTGGTGATTCAGATGGTAAAGAATCTGCCTCCAATGCCGGAAACTCGTGTTCAATCTCTGCGTCAAGAAGATCCCCTGGAGAAGGAAATGGCTACCCACTCCAGTAGTTGCCTGGAAAATCCCATGGACAGAGGATCCTGACTGGCTACAGTCCATGAGGTTACAAAGAATTGGACATAACTGATGACTAAACACATAGTTGCTTTACAATATTGTGTTAGTTTCTACTGTCCAGCAAAGTGAATCAGTTTGTACATATACATATGCTGTGTGCCTAGTTGCTCAGTCGTGTCTGACTCTTTGCGACCTCATGGACTGTAGACCACCAAGCTCCTCTGTCCATGGGATTTCCCAGGAAAGAATACTGGAGTGGGTTGCCATTTCCTTCATCAGGGAGGATCTTCCTGACCCAGGAATCAAACCTGGATATCCTGCATCACAGGCAGATTCTTAACCTATGAGGGAATCCCATATATATACATATATCCCCTCTTTTTTGGATTTCCTTCACATTTAGGTCACTGCAAAGCATTGAGTCGAGTTCTCAAGAGTTCAGATAAACTTTTGTTTAAAGACAACAAAGATTGTAATTCGTTATAATCACCACATTATACCAGAAAGCTATTGCCTTTGAGATATTTGTTCTTTTTAATCAGCTTTATTGAGATATAATTAATATTCCCTCATTTGAAGGATATAAATCAGTGACTTTCGTGTATTCACAGAACTGTGCATTCATCACCTCGGTGAATTTTAGCAGATTTTCATTACCCCAAAAAGAAACCCCACACCTCTTGGCCATCATTCTTTAATTCTTCCCACTTGCCATCAGTCATAGGCAACCACTCATCTACTTTCTGTTTCTATAGGTTTGCTTGCTCAGGACATTTAATATAAATAGATATGATCTTTTGTCATTAGCTTTTTCCACTTAGCATTATTGTTGTTCAGTCGCTCAGTCGTGTCCGACTCTCTGCGACCCCATGAATAGCAGCACGCCAGGCCTCCCTGTCCATCACAAACTCCCAGAGTTTACTCAAACTCATGTCCATTGAGTTGGTGATGCCTTCCAGCCATCTCATCCTCTGTCGTCCCCTTCTCCTCCTGACCCCGATCCCTCCCAGCATCAGGGTCTTTTCCAATGAGTCAACCCTTCGCATGAGGTGACCAAAGTATTGGAGTTTCAGCTTCAGCATCAGTCCTTCCAATGAACACCCAAGACTGATCTCCTTTAGCATGGACTGGTTGGATCTCCTTGCAGTCCAAGGGACTCTCAAGAGTCTTCTCCAACACCACAGTTCAAAAGCATCAATTCTTCGGCGCTCAGCTTTCTTCACCATCCAACTCTCACATCCATACATGACCACTGGAAAAACCATAGCCTTGACTAGATGGACCTTTGTTGGCAAAGTAATGTCTCTGCTTTTTAATATGCTATTTAGATTGGTCATAACTTTCCTTCCAAGGAGTAAGAGTCTTTTAATTTCATGGCTGCAATTACCATCTGCAGTGATTTTGGAGCCCCCAAAAATGAAGTCTGATACTGTTTCCACTGTTTCCCCATCTATTTGCCATAAAGTGATGGGACCAGATGCCATGATCTTAGTTTTCTGAATGTTGAGCTTTAAGCCAACTTTTTCACTCTCCTCTTTCACTTTCATCAAAAGGCTCTTTAGTTCTTCACTTTCTGCCATAAGGGTGGTGTCATCTGCATATCTGAGGTTATTGATATTTCTTCCAGTAATCTTGATTCCAGCTTGTGCTTCTCACAGCCCAGCATTTCTCATGATGTACTCTGCAGATAAGTTAAATAAGCAGGGTGACAGTACAGCACCCTTGACATACTCCTTTTCCTATTTGGAACCAGTCTGTTGTTCCATGTCCAGTTCTAACTGTTGCTTCCTGACCTGCATACAGGTTTCTCAAGAGACAGGTCAGGTGGTCTGGCATTCCCATCTCTTTCAGAATTTCCCACAGTTTATTGTGATCCACACTGTTGAAGTCTTTGGCAAAGTCAATAAAGTAGAAATAGATGTTTTTCTGGAACTCTCTTGCTTTTTCAATGATCCAGTGGATGTTGGCAATTTGATCTCTGGTTCCTCTGCCTTTTCTAAAACCAGCTTGAACATTTGGGAGTTCACAGTTCACGTATTGCTGAAGCCTGGCTTGGAGAATTTTGAGCATTACTTTACTAGCATGTGAGATGAGTGCAATTGTGCAGTTGTTTGAGCATTCTTTGGGATTGAAATGAAAACTGACCTTTTCCAGTCCTGTGGCCACTGCTGAGTTTTCCCAATTTGCTGGCATATTGAGTGCAGCACTTTCACAGCATCATCTTTTAGAATTTGAAATAGCTCAACTGGAATTCCATCACATCCACAAGCTTTGTTCATTGTGATGCTTTCTAAGGCCCACCTGACTTCACATTCCAGGATGTCTGGCTCTAGGTGAGTGATCACACCATTGTGATTATCTGGGTAGTGAAGATCTTTTTTTGTACAGTTCTTCTTGTGTATTCTTGCCACCTCTTCTTAATATATTCTGCTTCTGTTAGGTCCATACCATTTCTGTCCTTTATCAAACCCATCTTTGCATGAAATGTTCCCTTGGTATCTCTGTGTATACTATGAATTTATTAAGAATATTCAGGAGAAAGCAGAAGTCTAATCCAAAACAAATGGCATTAACAATACTCTAAGCCTTTGAGTTTGTTACATCTGCTACCAGTAGAATTGTGACTGACAGGTAATCCTAGTACATCTCAGTACAGCTGAATACCAAACTGAAAGGGCAGGCTCTGTTTGACCCAGTTAGCTTGTCGGCAGAGCCCTGGAGGGCCTCCTCCCCACATTCAAATATTTGTACTAAAAGCTGTAGTGGCTAGGATAGGCAAATCATTCTTTTATTAAATTCAAACTAAAGTGGTGAGATGAAACCCTCATCCCCACTGTGTTGTCTGAGCTGGCTAGCCCACCGCCCTCAAGCTGCTCCTACTCACTTCCTATCATTCCTGTAAATGTTTGTGACTTGCTGCAAAAATTCCTATCTGCCCCTTTGCTAAACAGTGTTGATGTTCTAATTGTGGAAATACACTCATCCTCTCACTTGCATACTTTTAATTTAAAACTATTTAAGAGAACTGAGGCTCCCATGTATTGTATATGTTTTTCTAAAAACCAAATAAAATTACCTATGAAAATGAAGAAAAAATACAACCATCAAGAACAGGGTCAGAAATTGTTCTTGTTGTTCAGTTGTTCAGTCACTCAGTCATGTCTGACTCTTTGTGACTCTATGGACTGCAACATGCCAGGCTTCCCTGTCTTTCACCATCTCCCGGAGCTTGCTCAAACTCATGTCCATTGAGTCGATGATGCCATCCAATGATCTCATCCTCTGTCATCTCCTTCTTCTCCTGCCTTCAGTCTTTCCCAGCATCAGGATCTTTTCTAATGAGTTGGTTCCTCCCTTCAAGTGGCAAAAGTATCAGAGCTTCAGCTTCAGCATCAGCATCATTCAAAACACTAGTTTATATAAACTCAACCAGTTATACAACTTGAACCAGATATACATACCAGTTATAAGTGTGATAGAGAGTAAAAGAGACTTCATACAAATATGCAATGCTAGGGAATATTATTATATAAAAAGGTGAAACTAAAAATGTTTAAAGAAATCACAATGTACAACTTAATCCTAATAAATATTCTGGATAAAATGGATGATTTTCTGGGGAAATAAAAATTATTAAAATAGACTCAAAGAAGGTGAAAACCTGAATGGAAAAATAACCATGGAGGAAATAATAATAATAATAGTCACAGGGAATTCCCTGGTGGTCCAGTGGTTAGGACTCAGATCTTTCACTGCTGTGGCCTGGATTCAATCCCTAGTTGGGGAACTAAGATCCTACAAGATGCGTGGCATGGACAAAAATAAAAAAGGAAAAAAATTGTCACAGAATTATTCATAATAAGCATGCCAGGCTCAGATAATTTTTAAAGAAAAATTTCAGGATACTCACAAGAAACATACACTACTTTCTTTGCTATTTAAATTGCTTCAAGCAAAGAAAAAAGGGTGAAATTTCCAATTAATTTTACAAGGTTGACAGCAACCCAGTGCTAGAGCTTAATGCTGAAAATGGTATCCATGAATACAAAAACTACAGAAAAACAACAGTTAACAGTGTATAAATAAACCACTGGCAGATACACTGAGGAATGTATTAAAAGAGCAATACATCTTGTACTCCCTGGAGAAGGAAATGGCAACCCACTCCAGTATTCTTGCCTGGAAATTTCTATGGACAGAGGAGCCTGGAAGGCTATACCCATTGGATCACAAAGAGCTGGACCTGACTGAGCACCCGAGCACTCTCGCACACCTTGTATTTATTTGTTAGGATTCCCCAGAGAAACAGAACCAATAATATATACATACACACAGATTTATCAAAAGGGATTGGCTCCTGCAATCATGGAGGCTGACAACTCCCAGAAACTGCTGTTAGCAATCTGAAGACCCAGGAAAGCTGATAGTATAGTTTTATTCTGAGGCTGAAGGCCTAGGAACCAATGGTGTAAGTTCCAGTCCGAAAGCTAGGAGGCTCAAGACCCAAAAGAAGTAGGGTCAGATGGCAGGAAAAGATTGATGTCCCAGCTCAAGGCAGTTGAGCAGGAGGATTTCTGTCTTAGTCAGCTGAGGCTGCCATAGCAAAATACCAGACTGGGTGGCTTAAACAATAGAAATTTATTCTCTCACAGTCCTGGAGGCATGAAGTCCAAGACAAGGTGCCAGCATGGTCTGTTTCTGGTGAAAGCTCCCTTCCTGTCTTATAGGCAGTTACCTCCTTGATGTGTCCTCACATGGAAAACAGAAAAAAAGATCATGGTTTGTGGTATTTCTTCTTATAAGGGCACTAATATCAACATGAGGACCCCATCCTCATGATCTCATTTAAATCTAATCAGCTCCCAAAGGCCCTATCTCCAAACACCATCACATTTGAAATTAGGGTTTCAATATACTAATTTGAGGAGGACATAATCCAGTACATAGCATACCTTAACTCAGTAGGATTTATGGCAGGAATGTAAAGATGGTTCAGTAGTTGGAATAGTTTGCTTAAACTCATCAAATTAAAAGGTTGAAGTGGATCATGTCAATTAGCACAAGCATGGTAAATTTCCACATCTCTTTATTCTATAAAATGATAGAGACACTTCCTGAAACCAAAAGCACTTATTATCTTAAGAGTGCAGTTGAAAATAACAAGGTTATTCAGTATTATTGCTATTATTCAAAACTTTTTGAACGTTCCAGCCAGAGTAATAAGAAAAGAAAAAGCAACAAGAGAGCTAAGAAAGAAAAAATTGTCATTATTTGAAGATTATATATTTGTCTATATGATTATCTAACAGGATAATTACAGTCAACTAAAAATCTATCAAAACAGTACTAGTTGCATATGTGACCAATAAAGGGCAATGGAAATAAAAACCAGTAGTGTTCTTATACCAGTGGTAGCCAGAAAATATGAAAAAGTTCAATTTATAACAGCAGCACAAATATAAACCACCTAGGAATAAACTTAGCAGGAATATGCAAAACCTACATGAGAACACTTCAGAACTACTGAGGACATAAAAGGAGATCATGTTTTCAGAAGGTAAAATTCAACACAGAGACTCTGAATTAGATGTAGAAGCTGCTCTCCAGGATAACACATTTTACAGCAAACAATCTTAACATGGCTTTTAAGATCTTCTCTTCCCTTTGGCATTCTGAATTTCACAAGGAAGCATCTAGGTGAGATTCTATTTTTTGTTCATCTTGCTAAGCACTGAGTGGGATCTTGCAATTTAAAGTTTGTTTTCTCTTCAGCTTTTAGAAATTTTACTCCAGTGATTTCCTCCCCTCTGTTTTTTGTTTCCATTTTTGGAGAACTTTATTATTTGATTGCTGAATCACCTGAATTAATATTCACCATTTAGAATAGCAGTACAGTAGATAAATTAACACGGAGTAGATCTAACAAAAGGTTTATTTAAGAGGGACTTCTCTAGTGGTCCAGTGGCTAAGACTCCATGTTTTCAATATATGGGGTGCAATTTTGATCCCTGGTTGGGGCACTAGTATTCCACATGCCAAGTGGTGCAGCTGAAAAAATTTTTTAAAAGATTTATGTTAACCCTGAATATTCATTGGAAGGACTGATGCTGAAGCTGAAGTTCCAACACTTTGGCCACCTAATGTGAAGAGTTGACTCACTGGAATAGATCCTCATGTTGGAAAAGGTTGAGGGCAAGAGGAGAAGGGGGTGACAGAGGATGAAATGGTTAGATAACATCACTGACTCAATGGACATGAGCTTGAGCAAATTCTGGGAGATAGAGAAAGACAGGGAAGCCTGGTGTTCTACAGTCCATGGGGTCATGAAGAGGTGGACACAATATAGTAACTGAACAACAACAAAGATATTAACATTAGGGGAAACGACATGAGGGGTAAACCCAGACCTTTTGTGTTATCTTTGTTGCTTCTCTATGAATCAAAAGTTATTCCAAATAAAAACTTTCTCAAAAAAGATCTAAAAGAACTATATGGAGAAAACATAATACTTTATTGAAAGACATTAAAGGAAACTGAAGCAAATAGAGAGCTAGAGTATATTGTAAAGGATCCAATAATGCAGAGATGTCAGTTTTTCATAAATTCAATGCAACGTCAATAAAATTCCAACAGGATATTAAAAAGAAATTTGACAAGCTGATGCTTAAATTTATATAG